>NC_064437.1:35759966-38259966 GCF_023343835.1 Lagopus muta | reverse complement strand
AGGCTGCAGAGACTATGTAGTTATTCTCTGCAATAGTGGAGCCCTACTGAAAAGTGATTACAGAGAGCCATTGCTGGGAGAGGGGAGGTGAACACTCTTCCAGTCCTTCAGAAAGACCACAGACACCTCAGAGTGGATTTCTGAAACTGTACAATGAGGTTTGAGTTGGTCGGCTTACTGCAGCTAAATATTTTATGGAGAATTTATCTGTTTGACTTACAGTTTTATTGAGATGGCTCTTTGTGGTTTAGGGAGTTTTGTTAGTATCAGGTTTTTAGCATTTTTCAGTGAGGATTGTGGATGTTTCCACATTAACCGATTTGTTTAAAAAAAAGAAAAAAAGAAAAATCGATGCTTCGCTTTTGTTTGAAGTTGATATAAAAAAAGATTTGCAGTTTTCCAAGTGGGCTGTCCTCAATTTCAAGGACAGCTCATAATTTAAATGATGTTCTCCTTCGTTAATCCCATGATCATGCTTTTGATATTAGTTGAAAACTTTCAAAAACAAACAAAAAAAAAAACCCAAAAAAACAAAAAAAACAAATGTGATCTTATGAGTTAGTTAACTCAAGCTTCCAGTTTAGACTAAAGCGTCCCGCCAGTGTAATTTTTCATGGATAGAGTCTCATAATTCCGATTCATATTTGTGGGTTTAGCATTTTTTTCTAACTGGTACAATCCTGATTATTTTCTTTCACATAAGTTCTCTGCATTGCAAAGATAACTTCTAGTTGAGTTGTGAACATAGCAAGTTCTGTGCGTAGCATTTGAACTGCCAAGAGATTTGTCAGTTCTTCTGTAGGGCTTGCTGTTATGTTATAGAAAGATTTCTTTATATTACTTCCCATTCCACAGGAAAAGTATTTTTTCTGACCTTTGTAAATTTCGTGAAAGCATGGGCTCATTAAACATTAAGTTGTAAGTTTGAGTTTGGGAGATGTCCAAACCAGAAGACTGGATTAAAAATGCCTCACATTGAGAATCAGAGCAGGACTTGGATCTCCACAGAAATTATGGGTAATATATTGTGAAAATGTTTTTTTTTTCTTCTTCTTCTGGATAAACAAAGAAAAATATTTTACTGACTGCAAGCATAAGGATTTGATAAAGAGCACTGTGTTAGGCAGTTGTGACTTAAAAAGACTTACTAGAGGTGGCTGGAATATTCAGTACACATTCTAGGTCTTCAATGGCAAAGCCTTCCCATTGATAGGTGAAGAGCAGAGGGGATATGGTAATGTGTGATGTTATTTCTGAGCTGTGCCTATGGTCTTCAGTAGACTTGCCTTTGTGGTGGAGGTCTGTAAGTCTGAAATGACAAATGTCCCTGGTCTCTGTTTTTAGCAAACTACAAGGTGTGGAGTGAATGTGACACATGTAATGCTTGCTCCAGCATTGCTGGGGCTTTCTGCTGCCTTACTGTATGAGTGCTGTCACACTTAAATCCTTTTTGTGACTTAGTGGATTTTGCCACTACCTCTCTGCTCCCTGTGACATCTAGACAATGTTACTTTTATTTTTCTTTGGCTGGTGAAAGTTGTGCTAGGAGGGAATAGGGGTAGGAGAAGGTGTGTTCTGCAGGCTTTGAAGCACACTCTCAGCTGCGCTTTACTTCAGCAAGTGACTTGAACATGAAGAGGGAAGCCAGTTACATTGAAGTCCTATGATTCTTTAATGTGATGAATAATTCAGAAATAGTGCTCAAGTGATTGCACAAGCTGATGACATTGATCACCATCAGCCATTCAATAATGGCATAAAGAATGTGAGTGGGAAAGGTCTTTCTAAAACTGATTGCTGACAGATGCCTTTCCTGAATTGGAAAAACACTGAGAGGTGATATGCTGTACAGAAACAAACTAAGCAGTAATGGAGATTTACCTTTGTTACCTCTCTGTGAATGCCTGTTTTCAGTTTTGCTGCGAACAGAGCATCTTGAAAGCTCCTACCAAGCCAGACTTGCAGACTGTATGTTGATTACAGATCGAAGAGTCTTATTTGCAGTTCACAACGGAGAGAAATATCTGATATGTTTAGATGTGTTTAGAATGGCAGGTGGTTGTGTTGCTTATCAAGGCCAGCTGCAACACAGGGAACAGACTCAATTAATATGGTGTACATGTTAGGATAACACAAAGTTCTACTTTCAGAGGACCATGCGGCCTTCCTCTGATGTTTATTAAAATTTACTGTGCTTGTGGCTTGAGAAGACTTGCGGCTCAGAGATCCATCTCAAGTTTGCAGCAACATTTTCTTCCACTTGGTGTCAGCATTGTTCTCCCTGGCTCCTGAGCTGTATTTCCTTTAAGCATAACCCTTTAATACGTTCTGAGCACCTATCTTAAAAGTACATATTAAATTTCTATTTCTGTAACATATCAGCAGACCATCCTGTTCCTTCCTTAGATAATTACTGATGTCAGAGAAGCATGAAGGAAGGGTATGAACTCACCTCCAAATCACTGTGAAACACAACTCTTTTTCATTTTATGTTCATGTCACCTTCTTTAACTCGGCAAGACTACCAATAAAGCCTGTTATCGCTTTTGTATTCATTTTCTTTGGTGAACACGAGCAACTTGATTTGTTCCACACATACCGATGATCAGGGTGTTTTGAGAAAACATTGGAGGTGAAGTCTTTCATAGGAAACTCCTCCCTTGGGAAATTAAAAGTATTTTTATTGAAAGACTTGTGATATGTAAGCATCAAAACATTTCAGTCCTATTTTTTTTTTTTTTTTTTTGCTGTTATTGTAGCAAAAAAATTGACATTTCTTTTAAACTTTTCGTGGCTTTTCAGTTTATATTAGGGTAGGGTTGGGAAAGGGAAATGTTTTCAGAGAAGCAGACAAAATGTAAAATAAAACCCTTAAAATATCCACTGTTATGGATATTTTCACTGGAATGAAAAAAAGATCCTGTTTTTCATCTTTCTGTAGTTTTCATAGAGATTTGGGCTTTCTGCTATGCAGCAGTGAATTCAATAGATGTTTTCTGAATGCAGTGCTCCCTCCCTTCTGCCCCAAATTCTTAGACCACTTTTTTCATCTTTAGTGGGTTTTTCGTCTACCCTAGCAAGTATGCAAACATGCTGAAGTACTTAACATCACTTTGCCAGAAGAATATGCCAGCACTTATCACAGTTGCAAGAAGAAAAGCTTGGCTGAATCTTGAAAGCGTATCAGTGTGTTATAGCCTAATGCAGTTTCACTCCCAACTTATTTGGATTTTTGCTGTAGAGCAGTCTCTGTGGTATTTAATTTCTTTGCTTCAAGTGAAAAAGGAAATGTGTATTCATGAGTCAGCACTGCTATTAAATAGTTTCCAGAGCTATCAAACTAAAGACTGGGTACTTTCTTATTTTGCTATGAAAAAGGAAAGATGTAAAATGTGCTTATTAGGAGAACACAAGTGCAGCTGAGCAGAAAATATGAAAAATCAGATGAAATGTATGGCTTGAAATGTAGGGCCACAGATGAGTATACCTTTCCTTACTGGGTAGAGTCCTTAATACTGTCTGACTTTGTTCTCACAAGTGGCATAACTGTGCTGTGGGATGACTGTATTAAAGGGTGCTGGTCAGTACTGCATTTTTTTGGTAAATTGTTGAAGAGTTAAATACTTGATGAGGGGTTGCTGCAGCACAAGGCAGTACTGCTTCCAGTATGTGACTGGAGCTTTACCTGGGAGTTGCTAGTGTTGCTGGCTGTACACAAAAGCAGAGTTAGGAGCTCAGGTTTCGGTTAATTCTGGAGAGCCCTATGCCAGCAGCCAGGTTTTGGGATCTTGGTTTTGCCCCTCCATCATGGAACCAGGCCAAGCCAGGCTGAACTGTGACAGAGCTGAGCTATGCAAGTTAAGTATTGGGGGTCCAAGTAGAGGAGAACAAATGGTATCCTAGATTCTTTAGGATTTTGGGTTTTTTTTTCCCATTTTTATACACTGAAATTAAGAAATCTATTACCGTTTAAAAAAAAAAAAAAAAGAAAAAAAAGTTGGGGAAAAAAGAACCCATTATGTACATTTACATTTATGTGATAGCTTTAGGATTTTCAAAAAGTTATGCTGAAGATCAAGGGAGCAAGGGAAGAAATTGCAACTTAGCACTTTCTCTGATATTATTTCAGTTGTTAGCTTTTTAACGCTTTTTTCAAACATCAGAATTGTGTGGATAGCTTTCACAGAGTCACAGAATATCCCATGTTGGAAGGGGATCAAATCCAACTCTTGATACTTTGAGCTACCTAATCTTTTTTACCATCATTAGGAGAGGGCTATGCCACAATAATAAATGGTGAGTTGAGTTTATGCAGCACACTGTAACTCAAAGCCATACACTACTTCTAAAAATGTTTGTCTTTTGCATATTTTCACTAGGAAAGCATAGCAAGCAATCTACCACCTCAGTGCAAGGAATGATGGATGAAATTATTTCCTTGGCTACTTTACTTTTCTTTCAACTCTTCCTTTCATGTCCTTGAAGTTTCATCTAAGCAAATTCTTAGCTATTTTACTAACCATATTCCATAACTCTTTCCATGTTTAAACAGAATACTGGCTGGGGTGGACAAAAGGGGAAGAGAAAGAGAAAACTGCATTCAAGGTTAATATTGAATGGGCTATAGAACAATGCAGACAACATGTCTCTGCGTAATTATGTTTTGCAATCAATAGGGGCACCTCATGTAAGAAGTTGAGCAACTCGTGAAAGCTGCTGCTGCTGGAACATCAAGCTGGTATGTTCTAGATAGTCACTAAGCTCTGCGTTCCTTTCTTTTTGACTGCTCTGGGTAATTTGGGCATTACAGAGAAAATAGTCTTCTATTCTTTTAAGTTGTAGAATAAAAATGCTCCTAGCAAATTTGCAATTGCAGGCAGGCTTGTGAGCTAAACCAAAATTTCTATCTGGATATGTGTGCAGTGAGTTACTGGCATCAGCGCTGCTGACTTCTTTTCCCGTGTTGCTTATTCCTTATATGGATTTGGTAGCAATGTCACTGTGAATTCTAACCAGAAAGAGCATAAGCAGATCAAATCTAAATCTAGATCCATGTCTATGTCAATCCTTGTAAAACTTTGCTTCTAGTATATATTGCAAAAGCATATCCATGTAATTGTCATTCTTTATGAAGTTAAATTAAAAGAAAAAACATCAAAATCTCTATGTGCAGAAGAGGACAGCAAATTTTTTTATATTGTTATGAAGCTGTCTCTCTTGGGCAGCTTGGCATTTCTTCAGGCACTCTGGAAAAGGAAAGAAATTCTTCAAAATGGGATATGGTAATTTCAATGAACAGACAGGTCAGCTCTTAAGAATACTGAGGGGAAATTATGGTTCTCTTCAGTTAGACTTCTTCCTAGTCAGCAGATTCTACAATATATATTGTTCCCTCTTTGAAATCCTTACATAACATGGGTTTTCTTTTTTTAATCAAAGTTGACTTTGGAGTTGAAGGGATGCTGCTGTCCCTGTATGGTCTTCAGTATGGCTTTTCTATTAGTTGAAAGGAAGAAAAAAAATGTAGTGGAAAAGAGAAAAATAAATTACTTCTTCAATATCAACTCATTAATCATTTAAATGAAGTTTGGAGTTGTGTCCCTATCTCACCCTTCTGCAGCTCTTCCATTCATAGCAAAATAATAGTTTTGGAAACTGCTACATGACCCTTACACAGGACACTCTGAAAGTAGCGCCTCCTATCTATTTCCATGGAAAGTACAGCAGATACAAAGAGCACAGTGACATTGTGTAAGACAGAAAATTGTCAGTTACAACGAACTCTTTTCAGCATAACCACCACCAGCAGCTATGCATTTTCACCGGCTATGAACAAGAGCCTGCATGCCGTGCTCATACAAACCTGCGCCAGTGGATGTGACCCACTGTCACCACTGCTGAAACGCAGCACCCACCGCCTCTCTGTGCTCATATCCACTGCTTGGTCTTCAGAAATGTTCAGCAAATGTCAGCGAATGTCCATGGGTGCCACTTCTTCTGCATGGAGCCACCACTTTTGCTCCATTTCCACTTCTGTGTCAGATGCCATTCCATCAAACTGCCCCTCAGCTGCCATTTGTCACACAGCAACAAAATATAACACAGAATCTTAGCAGAAACATGCAACCTCTGCTGCCACACCACTAACATTTGCCTCTGATGTCATGAGCCCGCATAATAAAATAGGAGACATTACTTTTGGAGTAGCTCTCATACATTTTTTCTTCCCTTTCTCTTGCAACAGTTTTCTTCAAAGTGTCTGCCAGTGCCTGCAGCTTATTCTTTCCCTGCTTTTTCAATGCAAGATATGCTTGGAATGAGAAACACTTTGAAGATTCAAGTCAAAGTGTCAAGTTCAATGCCATTGTTGAATAGCACCAATACTTAAGCTCCTTGTTTACTACAGGCCTCTCTTGCTTCACTTCTGAAAACATCAAATACGGACTGCAACCTTGAAAAGGAGCTGGACACAAGTGGTGCGCCCTGTAATCTATTCAAAGCCTCTTGTATTGTAACATTTCTGTTTCTTTGAAATACAAAACCACAGATCTGTTTTTTGGTTTCTAATTTTTGGTGGATTATGTTCCTGGGAATTGCCAAACAATTTACACTGAGGTTTTCTTTGTTTGTTTTGAGAAACTGTAAGTGCTGTCTTTAGTTTTGTTCTGTTTTTCTTCTCTTGGTAATATATAAGGCTTTTGTTTTATGTCTGTATTATCAACACATTGCTTGAGAATGTGTTTATGTTAATAGTTCTGGATAGCAAATTACCAAAGGAAATACTACATGCTATAATGCTCTTGTTATGTACAATGTATACTATGTTTATATTCTATGCTAATTATACTGTTCCTTTTACAATATAGTAATTTATTAGTAATTGCAGTGAATTGTTAGTTTGTAACACTTTGAAAACTAAGTAAAACCACCTCTAGGTGATTTTACTTTCCCCCTCCCTCCCCCTCTTCCCCCCCCCCTTCCCCAGTATTATCCCCGCTAGTGTTGCTTCTACACATACATAACAGTACTATGCTGATACAACCTATCTGACTAAAGTGAAATAATGCTTCCTTTTCAGCGTTCAGAGCGCAGACTTTAATCAGCCTGTATTTCTAAGCCTAGTCCTCGAGTTAGGAGCAAGTATTTTTCGGTTTGATCGTTTATCTTTGTGAGCAACAGATTTGTTTCTCGTACAACCGGTGTTGCTAAATGAATAATGCTGTACTGGATGTTTTACAGGGCTGTCACCATTTTTATGGAAACTGTTAGAAACACAGAAGTGGATTGCTGCTTGTGGCATACCAGCATGCAGCGCTGATCTGTAACAATAACTCAGCTACTTAAATATTGGCAAGAACGCCAATGGCTGTAGTTACCTCAGCATAGCATGAAAGTAGCAAAAGGATAGGAATTTTGGGAAAACAAGTAATGTCTGCATCCTGCTGAGCGTGCTAGTCAAATCAGGCTTATAAGATGCTGATTACTTTTCTACTTAAAATTGCAGCAGAGAAAACAATTGTTTTACTACTTGTATGCATAGTAGTTTTTTAATTACACTTTCAGTTAGTTTAGTTTTAATAACCTATTAAATTGTACTAGCAGATAGAGTTAAAAGGAACTCCAAGGCATGTATTCAGAGGTTTGCGTTCTCGAAACTTGGGGAAATAATTTCCCTGTTCTTGATCTTCTGTGCAGGAACTCTTGCACATGGGATAGCAGATTGAGTTTCCCCAGGATTAATATTAGAATTAACTAAAATCCCAGAGATGCAGATCAATCATTGCTTCGGAAGCTGCGCTTCTGATTTACTCTGTTCTCTAATCCACTACCTTCTGTTGTGAGAACGCTGATCTGAAAGCAGAATATGAGCTTGAAAGTGCTGTAGTTTAAAATTACAGTTAAAATAGTGAATGTATCTCTGTTGCATACATAGTATTCAAAACTAATAGGCTTTGTTTGTTTTTTACTTTTTCTTTCTTTCTTTTTTTTTCCTACCCACTACAGTAAGATAATTCAGCAGAAGCATTTAATTAGCTCTTATATTTTACTCCAATGCTGCTGTTGTTTATGGGGCCATAGAAATAAGCTGTTTTATACAATTTATACTATCTGTGGTATTAGATCTGCAGAATTTAATGAAATGCTAAGCTGTCTTGCGATCAAGATTCTCATTTTTTTTTCCCCTACATCTTAGGAAATACTTGAGCGGGTGAGTTCAAATGCAGAGTTGGATAGTTAAAACATCTTATTTGGGAAATGATCAGGCTCAATGACCTGGTAAAGAAAAGTCCTGAGCTTGACAAATGAAAAATGTACTTCAGCTTGCTTCAGTAATTTTATGTTAAGTGCATTTCTAAACTCCTTGTGATAGCACATATAACACGTGTGAATGTAAATCTGAAGGTCAAGATTTTACTTAGCCCTTCCTGTTATTGTTAATGAGGAATTTCCAGAGTTGTGTCATAGTTTCATGATTTTTGCTATTATAATTCCACATCATGAGATCATGTACTGCGCTGGGAGTTAAGGTGTTAATGCTGAGGATCTGCATAGTTCCTGGTATACCTGTCTCAGAAGAGAAGGAGAATGACATATCCCAGAGGACTGTTTGCTGTTCTGTTTCCATTTTCCATTAGAGGTTAAAAAGAAAACTGTAACAGGTCACAAGATGTTCCCTTTTCCCTTTCTGCTCAACTCTGCAGTGCATGGTCCCTAGCCGTCTCACCTTCAGCATTAGAATAAGGCCTTTGGTTTTGGACACTCTCTCATTTTATTTGAATTATTAACTTCAATTCCAATTACGTTGTACTGTATCGCCTGCTTCGTAGGGGAGCTGAATTTGATGATCTCTAGAAGTCCCTTCTGGCCTCTACAATTCTGTGACTCTGTATTGTGTTATCTTGCATTCTGATACCTTTTATTTAGTAAATTATCTTTCCTCCTCAAATTGTTGCTGCTGCTTTGTTTTTAGGCCCATCTCCTTACCCTTTCTCCTTTTCCCCTTTTCCCAAGGTGTGGATCCATGGGGTGGGTCCCCCTGGCCTCATTAGTCATGGAACTGGGTCAACCAGCACATAAACCGTCTACAGTGGGTATAATAAATGCTTTCATGCACTGCAAGTTTGCAGAAATAAGCTCTGGAGCAAATAGCAGCGTTAGGCTACATGCAAACAAACCCACAAACCTGAAATATTTGTGCCTCATAGTGACAACAGAAATCGATGTGTCCATGGTAAAGACAAAACTGGATCTTTCTCAAAACGCCTAGATCCTTCCTCTCAAATGCCACAGTTCCAAAATACTTCTCTATCCTAAGCGAACAGCTACGAGGCATGAAAATAATCCCAAATATTCAGTTGGTAGAATGAAATATTCAGATAGAATGAAAGTAAAAGAAGCAGATGCAGTCTGTCAGTGTTACTTTACTAGTTTGTAAAAGCAAAAATTTGACAGGCATCTCATTAAATTACGCTCTCACAAAATTGGTGAGGAATAAACAACAAATTTAAAGTCATTTGCTTATAGAAATATTAATTTCAAATTGGCTTCCAGCACCTGCCTTGCTAAGAAGCATCTTATAAATGTCTCTAGTATGAGAAGTCAAATAGGTATCGATATTTACTGCCTTTCTATCACTGTTTTGTGATGATCCCACTAGTGAAGTTCTGAGAGACTTGTCCTTGGAGGACAAGGTTTTCTAAAATTTGTGATAGCTTTTTTAACCAACTTTTGCTCCGAAAAGAAATCTGCAGTATGGTTATTCTGCCTTGCATTATAATGAAAGGGTGGAACAGTCAGCAGGATATACATCTGGGATGAAGAGGTTTGAATTTTGAACTAGGTCAACTACTGGCTAAATGCATGGAAACAGGATATTTGAGTCCCCTGTGACTCAGTCTTCTGCCTTTGAAAAGACAAAATATTTACACGATCCATCAAACTGCTATTTGAAGCAGAGTTAAACACCTTACATTCCCATCTGAACTAATTGAGGGGCTGATCTCTTGAGATGTAGCACCTTTTTCACCAAATACCACCCTTTAGTTGGAACATTTCAACGTGCTGAATGTCAGTGATGTGCGACAACCAGGGATCCAATCCACAGAGCTCACTTGAAGCAGTTCTGTATTGTAAAAATATTATCTCTTCAAATGAACTGGAACATGAAATAAGAGTGTTGTCCATTCTCATTAATCATCATCATCATCATCATCATGCATTAACAGAAAACAGGCCAATAAGAAATGGCTGGTCAATTTTGGTATTTGATTCCTATTAAGAAATACTTTCTTGTCTATTGATGATGATCCTAATTAGTGTTTTAATAAGGTGTCTGAAGAAGAGCAGACATCAAATCTGCCCTTCTTAGGGCTGCTGTGAAATCACTGAAAGTTGTTTTCGATGCAGCACAGGAAGAATAATGTGTAAACTCTGAAAAACTGCTCACAAAGGTACGTAGGTGTTGTTTTAATGCAAATCACATCATGCATGGCACAAAAACAAATGATTATTTTAAATATTTGAGTATGAGTAACCAAATTGTTCCTGAAACACTAAATGAGAACTATTTCCAGAGATTACAAATAGTAAATGCCCCCTCATAAAAGGGCACTATGACCCCAAACGGTTCACAGTTGGATTGAGTCTGAAAGCTAATGGCAAGGGTCAGCATTAAGGTGAATCTATTTTTTCATTTGTTGCAATGTAAAGCTAACAAATTCTGTGAATCTGGGGGCAGCGAGAGACACCATGTTGTCTGACAGATCAGCATGTGAAGGAAATGAAACACAGAAATGACCACTGCCACAATCAAATTTAGGTTTAAAATGCACCCTGGAATTATATCACAGAAAAGCTTTAAAGACAAATAATTCACTGATTTCTGAAAGGACAAGAAGCTGTGTATTGCACCGAATCAATCAGCTGTGCCCCTCCACTGAAATACAAGAGACAAAGAGCTAAAAGGGACTAAAATAAAAATAAGTTACGAAAAGAAAGAATGAGAGTATATAACTAAGATCACAGGTCACAGTGTTTAAAGATAGAGGAAGCATTATTCCAGCGGGTACTAGAAGAGATTCACAGCGATCCATTTCTTGTGGAAAATCAGAGCACTCTTGTATGCTGAAGAAACCACACGCGACGTCCTTGTTTCCATATTACTAGGAAAGTTCTTGTAACTAGCAAACCACTACTTAGAATCACCAAATCGTAGAATCGCTCAGGTTGGAAAAGACCTTAAAGATCATCAAGTCCAACCACAACCCAACCGTACTACCCTAACTCTAACAACCCTCCACTAAATTATGTCCCTGAGCACCACATCCAAGTAGTTTTTAAACACATTCAGGGATGGTGACTCAACCACCTCCCTGGGGAGCCTATTGCAGTGCTTAACTGGAATAGACTTCTTTCAGTAAAGTTTTTCCTGATATCAAACCTAAACCTCCACTGGCACAACTTGAGGCTATTTCCCCTCGTCCTGTCACCTGTCACCAGTGAGGAGACCAGTCCCGCTCTCCTGTAAGCACCTTTCAGGTATTGGAAGAGAGCAATAAGGTCTCCCCTCAGCCTCCTCTTCCTCAGACTGAACAGCCCCAGTTCCTTCAGACTCTCCTCACAGGCATAGCCCTTCACGAGTCTTGTGCTCCAGCACCTCGATGTCCTTTCTGTACTGAGGTGCCCAAAACTGAACACAGTACTTGAGATGAGGCATCACCAGTGCCGAGTGCAAGAACAGGATTATTTCCCTAGTCCTGCTCACCACACCATTCCTATACAAGCCAGGATGCCACTGGCCTTCTTGGCCACCTGGGCCAAGTTTTAGTTTTGGGCAGTAGCTCTTACAAGCATTTAACGCCCATGTATCCCCCAAGACATTCTCATTCCAAGTGCAGAGTCAGAGGGACTCTTTTCAACTCATCCTTTGCATACAACTGATTGTAACTCAAAGTTTGGTTCCTCCTATCTTCTGCCCATCAGACAATCAGATAAGTGACATGAAGCATTTTCCGGGAGTCCAGTGAAGAGCCCCCTCAAAGAACTATGAAGTCCTTTCACACCATTCTTCAGCCAGCTCAAAACTAGAAGTTTGTTGAGGCACTGATTTGGAAGGGAGGTTCTTTGGAAGAGCATCACATCAGATGCAAAGCGATCTATTTGAATTAGGCACAATTATTTAACTTACTAACGAATCCCACGGCGAGGTGAGGAGAAGCGCATAACAAACTGTAATTGAAAGTGCGATTTAAGACCCTAGTTCAGATCTAGAGTCCGCATGTCTAACTGTCAGGACCCCCGGTCGGCGCTAACGAGGCAACGACTCCCAGGTGCCGCGGGGCCGCGGCCAACCGGGCAGAGCTGCGCCTCGTCGGCAGTCCGGGGCGGGGCCCAACGCCTCTTAAGCTCCGCCGGAGGCCACTGGGAACCTCGAAAGCTGCCTGGGTTCATAGCTGGTGGGAGCCGGAGCGGGCTTTGCTCTTTCGTCCGGTCCTAACGCCGGTGATGCTGCTTTTAAAGTGAGTGCTTTGGATTCTGAGTAGTGTTCTCCTTGGGTTGTTTTGTTTCAGGCTGCAGCGAGATGTCTTGCGATAAGGATCAGCCCGAACCGTTGAGCCGTTCCGGTAGCAACGGGACCGTGGAGGCGGCGAGCGCTCGGGAGCCATTCGGAGCCGTCTGTCCACAGCAGGAGGCCGCCGGGCTCTCGCCGCCCTCCGTTCGGGGCAGGCGCGGAGCTCCCGCCAGGCTCCCCCGGCTTCTCGGAGCCGTCGTAGCGTCGGCTGCCGGCGCGTTTTCAGAGGGTGCTGCCGCTCGGCTCTCCGAGTCTTAGCGCAGCCCAGGGCTATATAGTAGAGGCTTCAGTTCCTCCCTCTCTCATCGTTGGAAGCGAGCGGGACGGGGCCGTATTCCTGCAGCCTCAGTACTGCGGGAAGAAACAACGCAAAGAGCTGCTGGAACAAATTTTCTTCTATTGCAGGCTGAACGAGGGCTGCAGCGGAACCTCTCGTTATCCTGAACCGGTGAGACGGTGGAAGCGGTGAGTGTTTAGAAGTCACTAGGTAAGCCGTCTCATCTTGTGGTTCGTGTAGGGCCGCCGCTCGGCTGCTTCTGTTCGGGTTCGGCACGGCGCTATCGCGGGGCTCCCACGTGGCCCTTTTAGAAGGGCCGGCGCGGGGTCGCGCCCGAGACCGAGCGCGACTCGGGGCGGCCTCGGCATCCCGGAAGATTTTTCCAGATGCTTCAACCTCTCCCGCTTCCAGTGATAGGAGCGAGCAGGATGAGACTACGTATTCCTATCCCGCCTCCCCCCCTGCCCCTTATGTGTAATTTCAGGATGTTATCTCATTCAACCCATGGAGATATGGTGGGACAGATTGCATGACTGGAATGCTGTTGTGGATGGCTGAGCCCCTTTACAGAAGAGACAGACAGGTGAGGTGGTGGAGTTGCTCTTCCAGAGAGAGAACTGGAATGTGTTGAGCTCTGCTCCCCTAATTCTGCATTCATCCTTAAGCAATGACATGTGAGGCTCAAGAAGCAGTAAATGTGGGTAACATCACTGGGTGTATTGGTTACAGATGAGGAAGCTGATAAGATCTTCTGCATGTGGCTCACAGTAACCTCAGAGCTGTGGACATTAGCTATCACAGTAGACTTGAACCACTCTGCCATTTGTTAGTAGAGCAGAGCTGTCAGGTATACCTCATTCCAGGAGATTCCTGCTGGTGTCAAAGATGAATTTGCTGACAGAGGAGATGGAGGAGCCAATGAGCAGGGAGGCGTTGCTGACTTTTCTTACTCAGTGTGGAGGAAGGGCCAGTTGGGGATGTGAAGACTGGGTCAGCCTCAAGTGCAGCAGTTGTGAGCTGGTGAAGTTTGGGATGTCATGTAGAAGATGCAAAGCAGTAAGTAGGATTGAAACCTCAGACTTTGAGGGAGCCAAGTTTGTCCTCTTAAAGGACCACCTTGGAGTTATTCCTTGGGTTAGAGCATTGGGAGGGGTCCTGCCAGCAGCTCTTGACTCTGATGTGTAACTTGTTTGTGCTCAGGAGGGTAAGAAATAGAGCAGCAGTGTCAGGAGACCTGCATGGGCAAAGGAGGAGGTCATAGATAACTTTCCTTTTTCTCTTCCGGTTTAAGGCCCACTTAGTATCACTGTAGGGGAGGGAGATGAAGGTTAACAGAAGTTTTTAAGTTCGCCAACAGCAAAAAGGAGAGCAGGGAATGTGTGGACCTGCTGTTTTATGAGGCGGGGGCCCCGGTAAGGGGGGAATGTGAGAAAGCGAAGGTGCTGAACTACTTATTTGCTTCGCTGATGAGACCACTCCTTGGGAATCCCAAATTCAGGAGGAAGGAGCCTTGAGGAAGGATGACTTCCTCTCGATTGCTTAGGAGCTGGTGAAGGATCACTTCAGGCAAAATCAATGCCTGCAGGTCTCTGGGCTCTAGTGGGATATGCCTGCGTGTGCCAAGGGAGTTGGTAGAAGCAAGTGCCAAAGCTCTCTACTGTATTCCATATGCTCTTTCCTCTTGGAAAGGTACTTGAAGACTGGAGTATACTTTGCCACAGCCTTCAGAAAGGGTGAAAAGATGGCCTGTGCAACTACAGGCCAGCTGACCTCACCTCCCTCCTCAGCAAGCTGATGGGACAGCTTGGTCTAGGTGACATCTCCAAATGACTTCATGAGGAAGAAACTTCTAAGGAGTTGCCATGTTGGATTTGGTGAGGGGGAAATGATGCTGGACCAACCTTCTGTGTTGTTGTGACTATCTGTTTAGATAAGAGAAGGGCAGTGGATGTTGTGGTGGGGAATGTCACTACTATCAGTAGATCTCAGAAGTGCAGGAGTCTATTTGTTGGGGATGGGCTTGTTCACACACTGATGGGAGGTGTGTGGTGGCAGAATGGGGGCAGTGCTCACGGTCTTGAACATCAGAAGTAAGAATGCTTTTGCTGTGAGAGTGATAGAGCAGGTTGCCTGGAGAGGTGGCAGAGTCCACTTCTCTGGGGATATTCAAGCGTTGTCTGGATGCCTTCTTGGGTGTTGAGTGGGACTGGATGGTGTTTTGGCAGGGCGAGTGCCACAATGGAGCATTTAGCAGTGAGGATCTGCCTGAGTGTGGAAGTGATTTCATCAGTGGTGGCATGAAAGGTGAGTGATGGGTCACCCAGGGTTGTGAGCCCCGTGGCCCCTTGGAAGCGATTCATGGAGCTCTTCCTGCAGGTTCAGGGCTGAAGAGGGGATCCTGCTGGTGAGAGTCTATGGAGTTCTACAGAGTGAGGTAAGTGGTGTCTTTGTGTCCCTGACCAGTGTGTGCTGCCCCTGGGCTGGGTTTTTCTGCCTGGGACTGGGTGTCATGGGACAAAAGTCCTTTCTGTTTGAGGGGTGATGGTGTATCTTGATTTCAGCCCTATGGTGTGTGGCAGGTCTGCTCCTGGAGGAATGGAATTGACTGAGTGAGAGGTGAGAAGTGCAGCCTGCAGAGCTCTGGCAACTGTTTTTTGTGGGAGCTTGGTGTCCTGGTGCTGTTTCCTGTAATGGGTTGGTCTGTTGTGTTGGTGAGGTCTAGCACTCCCAAGGTGTTTTCTTCCCTCAAATCCTCGTGTAGCTGGTGTCCTGAAAGGAAGGTCCTTCTCCTAGACTGGGAGCTGTGCTGCAAATGTGGAGGAAGCAGAGGAGCTCTATTAGGCAGGCACTGTTTATTGTGTGTGTTGTAGGTGGTCCTTGGGTAGATCTGTCTTGTCCTCTTAGTGGGTGTTTTTTGTGTACTCCCTTGGCCCTGGAGCCCCTGTTTAGATCCCTTAAAGAAGGTGGCCTTTGTGGGTGTAGAGGTGAGCTCATGGTGTTCAGGTGTGGTGTCTTGGTGTATTTGGGCTTTGTGGGGCTGGGCAGTTGGATGTGTGTAGTGTGGCACGAAGTAGTGGCTTCTGTGGAGTTGTTTTGTGTGCTTGGTATTTTCTACGGGGGGGAAAGCACAGCTCATATAGAGTATGTGAGCTGTGCTTTTCCCCCTTGGCATGGGGATGTTGACTGGGGTTTGCATTATGTTGTAGAGATTTTTTTTTTTTTTTTTTTTTTTTAAGGGTAGGAGGGTTGGGGGCTTAGGGGGACCCTCCCTCCTGTCTACTGGCTGTCCTTTTTATAGGAGAGACAGGCAGGTGAGGTGTTGGACTTCTCTCTGGAAGAGCAACTGGAATGTGTTGAGTTCTGCCTAGGGATGAATGGAGATCTAGGGAGCAGTGACATGCAAGGCTCAAGAGGCAGTAAATCTGGGTAACATCACTGGGTGTGTTGGTTACAGGTGAGGAAACTAGTAAGATCTACTGCGTGTGGCTCACAGTAACCTCAGAGCTGTGGACATTAGCTATCACAGTAGACTTGAACCACTCTGCCATTTGTTAGTAGAGCAGAGCTGTCAGGTATACCTCATTCCAGGAGATTCCTGCTGGTGTCAAAGATGAATTTGCTGACAGAGGAGATGGAGGAGCCAATGAGCAGAGAGGTGTTGCTGACTTTTCTTACTCAGTGTGGAGGAAGGGCCAGTTGGGGATGTGAAGACTGGGTCAGCCTCAAGTGCAGCAGTTGTGAGCTGGTGAAGTTTGGGATGTCATGTAGAAGATGCAAAGCAGTAAGTAGGATTGAAACCTCAGACTTTGAGGGAGCCAAGTTTGTCCTCTTAAAGGACCACCTTGGAGGTATTCCTTGGGTTAGAGCATTGGGAGGGGTCCTGCCAGCAGCTCTTGACTCTGATGTGTAACTTGTTTGTGTTCAGGAGGACAAGAAATAGAGCAGCAGTGTCAGGAGACCTGCATGGGCAAAGGAGGAGGTCATAGATAACTTTCCTTTTTCTGTGGCTGCTAGGGGTGGGCCTGGATGTGGTCTGCCCTCTAGATGAGATGGCATGATTAACTTGCTGTCAACTGTGGGACCCAGATTCCTTTCCCCAGTGCAGCTCTCTGGCCTCATCCCTCTGGCTGCCCCTCTCAGGTACAGGCTCAGGTGCTGGCTGCTGTCAAACTTCAGCTGGCTGGCAATTGTATGGCCTGCTACTGGGTAGAGTGAGAACTCAGCAGAGCCCTTCTATCCCTGGGACTACATAGCTCTTCCTGCTATGGTGTAATCACCAAATGTACTTAATGTACATTTGACTCCTGAGTCCTGATCACTTACCGCAATACTGAAGAGAACTGATCCCCACAGAAAGCCCCTAGACTCTGACTGGCACCTGTCTCACAGCATCTGGTGATGTCATTTACTCTGACAACTGCTTGGAGCCTCTTTTGTATGGGGCTGAGTCAGTGCTTAGCCCTTTATTTAAGAAGTACAACTAGGAAGGGCTGTTTCCTGGCACAGGATTTAGCTTCTGGATCCCCTTACCTGACAAGAATTTTCCTTACCTCCTCAAAGACATAATACATGCTTGGAACAAGAGTCCAGGCAACGATGTCTTGCTTTTGTAATGTGGGTGTTTTCTCATGTGCCAATAAACTTGTAGGAACAGTTAAACAGAAGCTACAGCAATTATTGCATGTGTTAGACAGTTGAAGTTACTGGAAACATCCCATAGATGAATGGAATAAGATGTGTAATAAATATCTGTAATACATCAATTACTTTATCTGTGTGTGTATATATATGATCTGTAATAAATCACTAATAAACACAACTACAAATAAACATTTTCTCCCAAAAGTTGGATACTTTTAACTGCTACAATCCATGTCATTTTATTCTTCACATGATCTGCATAGTAACATTATTAGTGTATCATACCATTTACTATCTAGAACGGCTGAGCAAGAAGTATAGTTTGCAGCTTTAAAGCCTGAAGCTGCCAAAAAAAACCCCTTTCAGGGGTTAGAAATGTATTTCCCAGGTGTTCTCAGAAGAGGACTTCTGCTGTGCATGCCAGTCTTTGTAATGTCTTTCACTGCAAACAGTTATAAGCTCTCCTCACTTTAACCAGAGGACCAGACTGTATGAGTGTATTCCTCCATCAGTGAAGAGAAAAAAGGATTTTCTTCCTCATTTTTATGATGAATCAGAAACAAATGCGGTGATCCTTAATTCATGTAAGCTTCACACCAACAACCAGCATTTGACCATGAGCAGTTTCAAAAAACCTGACCTTTGTTCTGTCCTTGTTTCTGTGGAACACCAATCCCTCATCAAACAGCACAGGAGGAAGATCTTCTTCCACTTTGTGTGCTCACTTGTAATAACATCCATAGTCATCTCCCTTCTGCATCAACTCAGGTTATCAGGCTGAGAAGATAAATCCCTCCCTACCCAAACCTACACACTGAATGTCTAAGAGGATTTTTTCACTTGAAAAGACATAAAAAAAATAAACTGCACAAGGACAACAGGAGGTCTTTTAAACTCCTTTACCTGATTTAGCCTCTCAGTGGTTCGTAGGTTCTGAAGTATTCGATGCAACACATAAAAAAAAGAAAAAAAACAGCCGGAGAAGGAGGAAAAGTAAGGAAAGAGCAAGGTTGCAGATTTCATCTTCGTAACTGCCATGAGACAGGCACAATGAAAAACTGTCACAAAAAGTTGCATGCACACATCAAAGTCCTAGGCTCATGAAACAAGTCTGCAAAGGAGGGATCTCCTGAAAGAGATCCTTCCTCAGTGCCAGTCAGCCCTTAAATGGGGTTTAAGAGGAGTAGAGCCTGGCTCCACCCCTTCCCCTCTCACAATTGAATTGCCTTCACCTGTGCTCCCAGGCCTGACCTGGTCTCTCCCTGGGGCTCAATCAGTGATTTGGGCCCTGACTTGACAGTGCACTTGCAGTCAGGCAAATCTCACTGCTTACACTATAAGCTACTCAGGCTGCCGAGACATGCCGGCTTTGAGAGGTCAGACAGAACTGCTTCCTGGAGGGAAGTGGAATCGCTTACCCTTCTCAATATGTTTCCCCAGAGATGAGATCCCACGAAATTCACTAGCCTAAAAAAAATGCTCAAGAATGAGACAACCTAATTCCAAGGAAAAATACTGAGCTCACTGGTCAGTACTGCTGGGGAAGACGGCTGTGGAGATGGGCAGACTGACAGGCTTTTTTCTTGTTCTGTTTTTACTGGTAGTCTGACACAGTAAGATCATCAGACGTAAGAGCACATGCCTGAGGTCACGGTCTGACTTAATGAACCCTCTTCGCAATTATTTACACTAAAGCAGAAGGCAAAATCTGAGGTCTCGCTTAAAAAAGCTGCAGGAAGAATTTGCTTGGTTCCCAGACGGGACAATCACCTACGTCTTATAAGAAATTGCCATATCCTCAGGAACTGACTGCTTCCCAACATATCTGATTTCTGGATGGGAATTTGCAGTGGCTGTACTCCAATTCAGACTATTTTACTAATTTTTCTAGCAAAAATATCTAAGAAAATACCCTTTTATGCAGACCAACTCATTAACACCTCAGTACATTCTGTGTGTGGAGCATGCCATTTTAATTTATCCCACACTTGATACACACCATTAAGAAAGCCAATCTGCAAAAGCAGACAAGAATTTCAGGAAAAAATAAAATTATATATGTACATATATATTCTCAAATGCTGAATTATAAAAGAGAACTAAAGGGACTCCTTCAAGACGCCTTTCTGACAGCATGAGCGTTCTCCAGCTCTCACGGTAGAAACTGGGCACAGAAGGCAGGAAACCAGCATGCGACAGAACTATGATCGGCCAGGGAAAAAGCAGGGGGCAAAAGAAGGAGAAAGGAAAGGCAGGGGAGACATGGACGCGTCACCTGGGAAGAATGCAAGAATGCTTTCCATAAGTCAATCAACAGAGGTGAAACTGAACTTGGAAGGAGATTTTAAAAATTAACAAGAAGGGATTTCCATGGGTACGGTGTTCAGAAGAGAAAGTTCAAGGAAAGTGTGCTCCCTCCGATACGCCACAAAGGAGAAAAGGCAGCAACGTACATAGGTAAGGCTGAGGCCCTCAGCAAGTTCTTTGCCTCAATCTTTGCTGGCGGTCTGTCTTCCCATATCTCCCTAGTCCGTAAACTTCTGGGTAGGAGCTGTGGCAGTAAAATCCCTCCCACTGTAAGAAAAGAGTAACTCTGAGACTACCTGATGAGACTGAATGTGCTCAGGTCCATCATGCCTGATAGCATGCATTCCAGAGTCCCAAAGGAACCTCCTGATGGGATGGCCACTCTGCTTTCCATCAAACTTGATGAGTCATGGTTGCCAGGCAACTCCCCATGGTTAGAGGAACATCACATACCCATTTTCAAGACTCTTGGAGAAGAAAAGGCCTCACTGGGGGCTTGTAGCACTTGAAGGAAGATTATAAACAGGAGGGAGACCAGCTTTATATGCAGTCTGTGTAATACTAAAACACAATTACAATTGTACAGCGACAATAACAGGCTGGCAAAGTCCTAGGCTGCAGCAGATCAAGACAAACCCAAACATACAAGCCACCACAGATGCAGAGAGAAAGAAAGAAAGAGAAAGAAAGAGAAAGAAAGAGAAAGAAAGAGAAAGAAAGAGAAAGAAAGAGAAAGAAAGAGAAAGAAAGAGAAAGAAAGAGAAAGAAAGAGAAAGAAAGAGAAAGAAAGAGAAAGAAAGAGAAAGAAAGAGAAAGAAAGAGAAAGAAAGAGAAAGAAAGAGAAAGAAAAGAAAAGAAAGAAAAGAAGATGTTTACCTTCACAAAACCTCTGATAAGCCAGGATCTCCAGCAAGGTGGCCTCACCTCTGCTGCCAAGCCTTAAATGAGGCCTGGGAAGGGATGAATCTTGGTTCCACCCCCTCCCTGTCACTCAGCTGCACCTGAGCTCCCCTGGGATGGCCCCGCCTGCCAGCCAGGTGCTCAATCACCAGCTCCAGCTGTGACTGAGCATTTCTGCTGCAGCCTGATAGTGACAGGACAAAGCGGAATGGCTTTAAACTAACAGAGGGGAGATTCAGGTTAAATATTAGGAGGCAGGAATTTTTACTTGGAGTGGTGAGGCGCTGGCACGGGATGCCCGGAGAAGTTGTGATGGCCCACTCTTAGAGATGTTCCAGGCTGGGTCAGTGGAGCTCCGGGCAGCCAGATCGAGTGGGTGGAGGCCCTGCCTGTGGCAGAGCTGTTTGAACCAGATGATCTTTAAGGTCCTTTACCACCTGAGTCACTCTGTGATAGAAATGGATCAACCAAGGCTGAGCCAATTTTTTTCTTTCTAACATTCACAATGTCTGATTGCATAGAGATACAACATCGTAAGCCATTTCTAAGTTGAGAGCAGAGTGCTGACGTGGCTTTGGATCCAGTTTGCTTTCGGTAAAATCTCAATCAGCTTCAGAACTGCGTTCATTGTTCAAGCGATGCGTCAGGATCTCTGTCGATTTTCAGTTCCCAGCAGGTCTAGGTGTTCCAGTTAGTCAGTGATCACATTGCTGAATTCACATACAATTTATTAACTTTTTCTAGCTAATGTGCTAACAAGTAATAAAGTGCAGACCACAAACTCGCCTTGAAATGCAACTCCACAATTGGTCTTCTTGATGTATTCCTTCACACAAATTGATTCTCTTGGCGATGGGCAATAACAGTTTCTCATTTCTAGGCTGTCATTTTTGTACAGCTTCAGTCAAACTCAAAAAATCATTCTCAAGTAAGTTAGAAGAATTAATTATTTAACTGCTACCACTGTACAAACAAGGTTATTTATCCATGAATTGTAACATTAGAAATAATCAAAGCCCAGCCAGAATGCATGACACTAGGAAATTATACAGACTACTAATTTATACTGCATTGTAGTCTGTTGGGCATTTCACTTGGCAATTTGTTTTTTTAATCTGTCTAGGGCTTCTCAGCTTTTCCTTTTTCTCCCTTTTTGAAACAAATAGGAAATTTCATAAAATTAGTACTCTGTATAATTTCCTTCTGAATTTTCATCTCTAGTAAGAACTTCAAAAGGTGCAGCTGGAAAGCATATTATTTTTCCCATTGAGACTACATTTATATTACACTCTATATCGTTTCAATGTGTTATGAAGTTACATTTCTCTATCAGATGACTGCAAATGATGACTGGCATCCGTTGGTATTTATGGAATCAAAGTAATATTAATAAAAATAAGGGATGTACTGTACTGGTGTTCCTGTGTGTCCTCTGGGTAATAACCTAAGTATCCTAGCAACACAGAAGGGCTTTAGTAACTGGAAATCAGATGTTTCATATGCAGTGTGTGAAGTAATTTTGCATCTGTGATGTTTGGCCAAAAATCAGAGCTCGCTGATGATTCTTGAGGGTCTCCTTTATGTGGTTTTGCACAAAGTTGTAAGATGAGTTTCTGGCTTTCACTCACGTATCAGACAAATAATATAGTGAAAATTATATTGTTTTCTTGTTTGTTCCAGTATGTATTACAAATTGACTGTACATAGTGATGAGAGGATGTTTCAAAATTGGGCTTCCGATTCTTCACTGATTTTTCACTTAGAAAATTTTGAAATAAAGGTGCTTTATTCCTTCTTACTTTCTTTAGAATTAAAGTCAAATGGATTGCCAGCCTTCTCTGAGGTATTTCCAACAGAGAAACAGATCTCACAATTCAAATAGTGCATCAGATAATTACTGGCCCTGTGAAGACTGAGAAAGTGTGCAAGATAGTCACCTTGCATGTTTCTAGGAAGGTCAGCTGTCCCCACTGCCCTTTCACTCAGCTTAATATTAGGGCTTCTGCCTGTTAAGAAGCTACTTAGGTACCGATTGCTGCAGAAGCCTGGGAGCTAGGATACGCTCCCCATTGGAGAGCTGCCTGGGGATGTATATCCTACAGCATCGAAGCACTTGGAAGTCTTCCACGTTTCCTGGGCACTGTCATTTAAAAGTTATTCAAGGGCAATATGTATATGAGACCTTCAAAGAGTGAGTAACTATAGAGATGTGACATGAAGGACAGAGAGTGGCAATACTACTCAACAGCCCCAATTGTCCTGAAATTTTTCTCCATGGCCTTTCAAGTTACCATCAAAAGCTTGCTTCATGTAGTAAGCTTAAAAAATGTCATTTTAAAGAGAAGAGACAGGATTCACAGTAATATTTCCTACCAAAACTTCTCTCTGTTAATACTCAAGAAACCAAAGTGTGTACAGATAGAATCTCAAGTTCCAGAAGAGTGGCACATCTCATCAATAAAACTCTTCTTGCTCTGTTTTGTTAAGCCAAATCCTCTGTGGGAATCTGGGTTTGAGCTGCAGGTTTTCATATGATTTCTATGTCTTGTCTTTCATATGATTTCTATGATTTGTGTTGAGGTTTGTTTTTGTTTTGATTTTAACAAACAAGCATGGGAAGTTAGCAGTAACGAGAACAGGAGTGTTCCTCAAAACTTCTTATATCAAAGTCAGTGAAGAAGGAATACAGGATATGGGGAATCTATGCCAAAAAAAATCACCCCAATTTGCACTCTTAAAGCAACCAAGCAGAACCATTTGTAGCAGCTACGTCACTGTGACGTCCTAGCACACTGTCATTAAGCAGAATCCAAATGTTTTCTAAATAACTAATTCTTTTAAGAGTATATCACCTGACCCCCCAGTCCTTACTTCATATGAAGGACACAGATTTGGAACTCTGAGAAAGAAAGAGCAAGAAAGCCTCCAGATAGGAAAGTTCTTTGGTTTTCCCCTACTGATTTCCTTGTCCTCCAAAAATTACTCGTACAGCTACGTTAGAATCTGTCTTTCTTATCTCTAAAGCAGTGCTCTGTTTCAGTGCCCTGCTACTTTCACAAATGTAAACCCACAGTCTGAGCATTATCCCAGCTGCTATGTTTGGGCTAAGGGTCTGGTTACAAAACAAGTATTTTGGATGGAAGGGCAGAATGTTAATGAACACTCAAAAGAAGTGCAGGAAAATTGTCTTTAAGATAATTCAAACTTAGAAGAAACAGATTTTGACTTTTATTCCAAATTAGGGTATTAGTGTGTGGTTTTATTTTTGTTTGCTTTTTTTTGGTCAGTTTTGCAATAGTTTCTTAGATGGCCATACATGACATAAAAGTTTTTCTGTAATAAAATGTTCCAGTTTTCAAGGCAATTTGAATCAACTTTCTCCACTTTACATTTAAATCACATTGCATGACAAAAGAATAGCATGACTAAACTGACAAAACAAAGACTACCCTTTATCTCTGTTACCCAAAAGGGCATTTGGGTAATCAATTCATCCTTCATGAATTAGGAATAGCACTGATTTACAGTCTGCGACCCAGGGAAAGTATTCTCCAGCTAGTGATCATTTTAAAAGATTTTTGAGATCTAAACCTACTTGATTTTCTTAACTCATATTAAACTGCACTCTTTCTAGTATTGCATCAAAGTTGCATTATTTTATTATTTATTTTAGAAAATCCTGCTAAGATTGTTCTCCCCCCTTCTTCCCCCCAGTAATAGATACTGGTATCTGTATTGGGTTTTTTGGAAGGAAGGAGAGTTGCAGGAGTGATCTCTGTGAGATATTAGGGGATGCCTGAGATTACTACAATTGGTTTCAGCCCACTCTGGACCTATTCCAGGAACTAGATGATTTCTTTAGCAGAGCTGCTGGTGGAAAGAAATTAAGGAATTTAGGAAAGGACAGAAAGAACCACACAAGGATACAAAGCAAGTGGGAAGGAGCAGAGGGGACATTAAGGTCAGAAAAGGAAGCGTTCCACAGAGGAGCAGGCAACCCACGCACATGTAAATCATGCAAGAGAAGTTACTTCAGCAAAGGGATCACTGCCCATGGATGAGCCCCCACTGAAGCAGGTACAAACCAAAGAGATGACAGCCTATGGAAGGCCTATGCTGGAGCAGAGGAAAGGAGCAAGAGGGAAGGAACTGCAGAGAGAAACCACAACATAATCCTTTGCTGTCTATTCCATCTCAGAAGGGTCTGAGCATAACCTGTAGCAATACTAGCTAGGTCCTTAGTGAGAAGTTAAGCCTAGGAAAGGGGGAGAAAATGTTTTCCCAAAGCATATAATTGTTTTTTATTATTATTTCCTATCACTCAAATCAGCAGTTATTTACATTAAAGGACAGTCAATTAATTTTCCCATGCCAAGTCTGTTTTTCTCACTACAGAACTGGTAAACAATCTCCTCATTCTTTTGTTGCCCAGAGATTTCTAGATCCAGTTCCCAATGAAGTGGGGCACCAAAAGAACTGCTGGGCGGGAGCACATCTGTTAGCCATGACAAACTCACCACAGCATCACGCAGACACTCAGCCGCTTCACTGGAAAGAAATAGAGCAATCAAATGTAGCTATGAACTTTGCTCCAGTCATGACTGAAGCCAGTTCACTTTGAGGTACCGCCCAACAAAACAGAACCACACATCTCATTGTCTGTCTCCACTAGAGTAAGAAATAGGTAGCAGTTAAATAGGTGGCCCTTAATTCTTCTAACTTAGTTGAGAATGATATTTTGAGTTTGACTGAAGCTATACAAAATGACAGCCTAGAAACGAGAAACTATTTCCCATTGCCGAGAGAATCAATTTGTGTGAAGGAATACATCAAGAAGACAGTAAGCATTCAGTAGCTGTGAATACTTATTCACTTGCAATTAACCTAGAAATTATTTCACAATGAAGCCAGAAAACATGAATTCTGCGATAACTGAAAACTTTGTTGAGCATTGCTGACACGACATATGTGATATTAAGTACCCTGTGTATGCTTACCTTGACAATAGAGAAGGCCATTTTTTTTCTTAAGTTTGTTTTGCATGATGTTCTTGTTTAGTTTGAGCACTTATACAGTCCTTTAACCAACTCTGGAGTAGCATTTCAAGGCGAGTTTGTGGTCTGCACTTGTTAGCACGTTAGTTACTTGTTAGCACATTAGTTAGAAAAAGTTAATAAATTGTATGTGAATTCAGCAATGTGATCACTGACTAACTAGAACACCTAGACTTGCTGGGAACCTGAAAATAAATAAATAAATAAATAAAAATCAACAGAGATCCTGACACATTGCTTGAACAATGAATGCAGTTCTGAAGCCGATTGAGATTTTACCGAAAGCAAACTGGATCCAAAGCCACGCCAGCACTCTGCTCTCAACTTAGAAATGGCTTACAATGTTGTATCTCTATGCAATCAGACATTGTGAATGTTAGAAAGAAAAAAATTGGCTCAGCCTTGGTTGATCCATTTCTATCACAGAGTGACTCAGGTGGTAAAGGACCTTAAAGATCATCTGGTTCAAACAGCTCTGCCACAGGCAGGGTCGCCACCCACTCGATCTGGCTGCCCAGAGCTCCACCGACCCAGCCTGGAACACCTCTAAGAGTGGGCCATCACAACTTCTCCGGGCATCCCGTGCCGGTGCCTCACCAAGTAAAAATTCCTGCCTCCTAATATTTAACCTGAATCTCCCCTCTGTTAGTTTAAAGCCATTCCGCTTTGTCCTGTCACTATCAGGCTGCAGCAGAAATGCTCAGTCACAGCTGGAGCTGGTGATTGAGCACCTGGCAGGCAGGCAGGGCCATCCCAGGGGAGCTCAGGTGCTGCTGAGTGACAGGGAGGGGGTGGAACCAAGATCCATCCCTTCCCAGGCCTCATTTAAGGCTTGGCAGTAGAGGTGAGGCCACCTTGCCGGAGGTCCTGGCTTATCAGAGGTTTTGTGAAGGTAAACATCTTTTCTTTTTTTCTTTCTTTTTTTTCTGCATCTGTGGTGTCTTGTATGTTTGGGTTTATCTTCGTCTGCTGCAGCCTAGGACTTTGCCAGCCTGTTATTGTCACTGTACTTTCAATTATGTTTTAGTATTACACAGACTGCATATAAAGCCAGTCTCCCACACAGCTCAGGGACAAAAGGATGCAGCTCACCTCTCTCCATAGCGTCACACCGCTGGAATGCCCACTCCGGCTCTGAACCTGCAGGAACAGTTCCACAAACCACTTCTGAGGCACCACAGGGTGGGCAGAGGGCTCACAACCTCAGGCTGATCCTCACTGCTGGATGCTCCCCTGTGGCACTCACCCTGTAATAACATCATCCAGGCGCAACTTGAAGATTCCCAGAAAAGAGGGGTCCACAACCTCTCCAAGCAGCTTATTCCATCACTCTCACAGTAAAACCATTCTTCCTCTTCCTAGAAAACTTCTGGCATGTGAACACTGCCCCCATTCTACCACCACACCCCTCCCACCAGTATCCAAAGAAGCCCATCCTCATCAACTACACTCCTGCACTTAGATACTTACTAACAGATGCAATATTCCACTACCTCCACTGCCATTCTCTCACCTAATCCAATAACAACACAGAAGGCTACCAGCTCACTCTGACATCACTTCCCCTTGCTGAATCCACTGTGACTGCTCTTCAGAAGCTACTCCCCTTCCAGTTGCTCAGAGGTAACATCTAGAACAGGCTGTCCCATCACAGTGCCAGGGAAGCAGGCAAGACTGACTAACCTAGAGGTGCTTAGGCTGTCCTTCTCACCCTTTCCGAACGCTGCGGTGACATTGGCTCTCCTTCAGTCCTCTGGCACCCTTCCTATAGAAAAGAGCAGAAAGAATATGATAAGAGTTCTCTGGCAGTCACTTCTGCCAGCTCCCTTGGCACACATAGCCATAGCTCACTAGGGTCTGGGGATTTGCGGGCATAGATTTTCCCTAAATGATCTTTGAACAGCTCCTCTGCTCTCAAAAGGAAGTCATCCTTCCTCAAAGACTCTTTCCCAATGAAGACTGATATTCCCAATGAGCAGCTCAGCAGTGACTGCTGAAGCTGAGAAGGCATCTGGCACATCTACCTTCTCACATCCCCTATTTTACAAGGTCTCCTGCCACTGCCACAGCACAAACAAGTTATGCAGACTCAAGAGCCTCTGGCAGGACCCCTCCCAATGCTCTAACCCAAGGAATAACTCCAAGGTGGTCCTTTAAGAGGACAAAGTTGGCTCCTCCCTCAAAATCTGAGGTTTCAATCCTACTTACTGCTTTGCATCTTCTACATGACATCCCAAACTTCACCAGCTCACAACTGCTGCACTTGAAGCTGCCCCGGTCTTCACATCCCCAACCGGCCCTTCCTCCATACTGAGCACAAGATCCAGCAGTGCCTCTGTCCTCATTGGCTCCTCCATCTCCTCTGTCAGCAAACTCATCTTTGACACCTGCAGGAACCTCCTGGAATGAGGTATACCTGACAGCTCTGCTTTACTAACAAATGGCAGGGTGGTTCAAGCCTACTGTGATAGCTAATGTCCACAGCTGTGAGGTTACTGTGGGCCACTCATCACCCAAGAAAGCATCCAGACAATGCTTGAATATCCCCAGAGAAGTGGACTCTGCCACCTCTCCAGGCAACCTGCTCTATCACTCTCACAGCAAAAGCATTCTTACTTCTGATGTTCAAGACCGTGAGCACTGCTCCCATTCTGCCACCACACACCTCCCATCAGTGTGTGAACAAGCCCACCCCCAACAAATAGACTCCTGCACTTCTGAGATCTACTGATAGAAGTGATACTCCCCCGCACAATATCCACTGCCCTTCTCTTATCTAAACAGTCACAACAACACAGAAGGTTGGTCCAGCATCATTTTCCCCCTCACCGAATCCAACATGGCAACTCCTTAGAAGTTTCTTCCTCATCAAGTCATTTGGAGATGTCACCTAGACCAAGCTGTCCCATCAGCTTGCTGAGGAGGGGAGGTGAAGCCAGCTGGCCTGTAGTTGCACAGGCCATCTTCTCACCCTTTCTGAAGGCTGTGGCAATGTATACTCCAGTCTTCAAGTACCTTTCCAAGAGGAAAGAGCATATGGAATACGGTAGAGAGCTTTGGCACTTGCTTCTACCAACTCCCTTGGCACACGGAGGCACATTAGAGCTCAGAGACCTGCAGGCATTGATTTTGCCTGAAGTGATCCTTCGCCACTCCTAAGCAATCGAGAGGATGTCATCCTTCCTCAAAGATTCCTTCCTCCTGAATCTGGGATTCCCAAGGAGTGGTCTCAGTGAAGCAAATAAGTGGTTCAGCACCTTCGCTTTCACACATTCCCCCCCTTACCAGGGCCCCCACCTCATAAAACAGCAGGTCCACACATTCCCTACTCTCCTTTTTGCTGTTGGTGAACTTAAAAACTTCTGTTAACCTTCACCTCCGTCCCCTATGGTGATACTAAGTGGGCCTTAGCCTTCCTTCTCCCCTTTGAGTTTATCCACAAGCTCCTCATTCGCCAATCCAGCTCTCCTGCCATTTCTGCTCTATTTCTTACTTTTTGGAATGCACCCCTCCTGAGAACAGAGGAAATTAAGCATGAGCATAAGTAACCCCTGGCACGACTCTCCCTGATGCTCTAACCCAAGGGACACCTCCAAGGTGGTCCTTTATGATGATAAAGTTGGCTCCCTTAAAGTCCAGTGTTTCAACCCTACATATTGCTCCACATCTTCCATGTGATATCTCAAACTCTGCCATCTCAAGGCCACCCCTGGTCTGCACATCCCTAACTGGTCCTTACTCAATATGCAGAACAAGCTCTGGCAGTGCCCCTCTCCTCGCTGACTATTTCATTGCTTGTGTCAGAAACTTTACCTTTGACACATTGCAGGAACCTCATGGAATGAGGTTTACCTAGCAGCATTGCTTTCCTAACAAGTGACAGGGTGGTTCAAGAACTCATGCCCACAGCCATGGGGTTACTTTTAGCTTTGTGCAGGAGGACTTCTCGATTTCCTCATTCTGGTCTGTAGCCAACACACCCAGTGATGTTACTCACATTTACTGCCTCTTAAACCTCACATGCCAGTGCTCCCCTAGTTCTTCATTCATCCCTAAGCAGAGTTCAATATGTCCCAGTTCTCTCACCAGTCTGTTGCTCCTATAAAGAGCACAGCCATCCACAACAGCATTCCATCTGTGCAAGCTGTCCCTCCACATCTCCATGATGGGAACGAGATCACTCTCCTGAAATTACAAATAAGGGAAGGGGGATGGGGGGGGGGGGGGGGGGGGAAATATATAGCCCCATCCCTCTCGCTCCCACGGCTGGAAGCAGAAGGGGCCGAAGCACCCACAAATCCCTTCTCGGGCAGTTTAGTGCCGGCCCCGCACGGGTCCTTCTTACGCAGGAGCCCGACAGCAGCACCGCACTGATCCTCCAGAATCACAGGGTTGGAAGGATCATGAATCTCCAACCCCCTGCCACAGACAGGGCCACCAACCTCCACATTTAATACTAGACCAAGCTGCCCAGGGCCCCATCCAGCCTGGCCTTGAACACCTCCAGGGACGGGGCATCCACAGCCTCTCTGGACAGCCTGTTCCAGCCGGTGAAAGCCCGACAGCCTCCTGCTGCGGACGGACGGCCCCAAACGGCTCCCAAGCGCTCTCCACCTCCACGGTCCCGTAGCGACCATCGGCTCACCGGTTCGGGCTGATCTTCACCGGGAGATACCTCGCCGCAGCCTGAAACAAAACAACACAAGAAACAGAGAAAGTTACATAGAAACCCAAGGTCCGTTTCAAAGGCAGCCCCTCGCTATGCTTCTCAGCCCCAGCGGCGCAACGACCAAAGGAACAGAACCCTCTCCGGCTCTCGAAAAGAACCCCGGCAGCTCTCATAGCTCCCGCCGGCTTCCAGTGCAGCTTAAGAGGCGATGGGGCGGATCTGCCTCGAGGTGCCGACGAGGCGCAGCTGTGCCCGGCCGGCCGCAGCCCCGCGGCACCTGGGAGTCGCTGCCTCGTTAGTGCCGGCGGATCCCTCCGGGGACCCTAACAGTTAGACATGCGGACTCTAGATCCGAATTAGGAACTTAAACAAGACTTTTGATTATGCACTTCTCCTCGCCTCATTGTGGGATTTATTAATAAGTTAAATAATTGTGCCTAATTCAAACGGATCACTTTGCATCGCACATGAAACCCTTCCAAAGAATGTCCCCGGTCTTAACAGTTTCCAGAGCCCCCTGCTGCGTCTCTATCTCTGCAAGGCTTTCCCTCTACCCTAGTGTAAAAAAAAAAAAAAAAAAAAAGAGTATTAAACATGTAAAAACTTTGTACCTGACTGAGAAAACATGACGACTGAATGTAACAGTAGAAATATGGGAGTAGTGTTGTGACAAATGCTCGCATGGGTTAATGATGCATGTGAGAAAATTGCCGACCAGTGAAATCTGTAGCAGAGCTCAGGGTTATGTTCACGTAAATGCATAGGAACGTTTTCAGTTATCTCCAGTGGAGGACATGGGTATACTCTGTAAAGACTTCAGTGATGAAATTCACTTTACGTAGCAGTTTCGTTCTTACTTTAAAATCCTGAAAGTTGGACTATACTCGTTTTCATTTGTTATGATGGTAGAATATTAATGTTTTTATAGCATGCTGTTACAGATATATTTTTCACAGCCATTGGTGACTTCATATGGGAAAACAAGGGAGATCTGAACATGTGGAGTGGGATGAAAGATCCTGCCCAGGGTACGCGATGCATTGCAACATTGTCCACGAGAAGAAGTGGTTTGGTGACGGCTTGTCTTGTGGCTGAGCAAAATCCTTACATTTACTTGAATGTTGAAAGGGAGACAAAGAGCATCATAGTGCACAGCTTACAACTATTTGTGTGAGCTGTTCCTACTTTATGAATACTTGTATTTTTTAATCAATGCAATGTGGAACTTACAGTTGCTGAACCGGCTGATGGACGATGTGAAATGACTTCACAGTTCTTTGAGAGAATGCCTCACATCACTTATCTGACTGTCTGATGGGAAGGAGACAGGGAACTGAACTTTGAATTACTATTGGTGGTACACAAAGGATGAGTTTGAGGAAGAGAGTCCCTCTGAATTCGCTGTCAGAATGAGAAGTTCTTGGGGAAAACATGGGTGTTAAATGCTCATAAGAGCTATCGCCCCAGACTACTTTTAAACTAGTTATGGTCTAAACATTTTCATGAGAAGGTCTGAAATTCCATATAATAAATATGAGATAGTTTTTCAGTGGATTACCTAAGTTGCAAAAAGTATGTTTTGTTGGCAATTATAGCCTGCTATTCTAACTAATTGCAACAAGTGCTTTCTCACTTCCAGTTAATATACCTGTAAACAAAACCAATTGGTTACTAGTGCATACAACTCCTTGGCCTATAAATGAATTATCTGCATGTGTCCCTTGCTTTCAGAACCTACTGTCTGTGAATGGGCACATCTGCTCAAAGGAAAGAGGTCCTGGGCTTTAGAATCTGACTGAGAGGCTCAAAGAAGTTGCTGGTGGGTTCCTCTTGAACTGCTGCGTGCTTAAAAATTGCGAGGTGATTTAAAACTTCCGAAAGCTGCGGTGAATGAAACATAATGGGCAAACTATCAAGAAGGCACAGAAGGGGATCTGCAGGCCTTCATGTGCTAATGCAAGATGAATAAGGCCAGAGATGTGATCGTACAGCATCCTCCTTAAGCTTGTTCAGATACCCCATACTGAGGAGAACTGTGGAGGTCTGAGATGAGTTCCCACTGAATGACAAGCCAGCTAAGTTATCCTGAACCAGAGCTACAAACCAATCCTTGCTTTTTGTCTTTGGCAGTCAGCAGTCTGTCCCAACAATGCAATGACAACATGCAGAAGGTGTCTGGACTTGTCTTGTGCATGCATATCTGCATGCTGTGCTACCGCATCAGATCATTGGTTTTCTTTCTATACATATGCTCTAATTGGGTGATACAGACAAAGGAGAGTTGCAACTGTGGATGTATTCACTCATTGTTTAATTGTGCTTGCATAATTGGTGACATACAGGATCTTAATGAAGACTATATGCAGAATGAGAAATTGCTGTTTGTCTAATGAGAAATTTACAGTGCATCTTTTTGCGGTTCATCTGTGATCACTGAGAAGGCTGGAATTAGTGAAATTCCTATCTGATTGAGAGAAAGGCTTGCTGTCATTTTATATTCACAAGGAAAAAAATTGATTTTAAAAGCTTACATTTCTTCTCATGGAGGTGCCATAGTTGAGAACTTGATTGATGAAAAACTTAACATGAGCCAGCAATGTGCCCTTGTGGCTCAGAAGGCAAATGGTATCCTGGGCTTCATCAAAAGAGGGGTGGCCAGCAGGGACAGGGAGGTAACTGTTCCCCTGTACTCTGCTCTTGTAAGGCCCCATCTGGAGTACTGTGTCCAGGTCTGGAGCCCCTAGGACAAAAAAGACAGTGAGCTGTTGGAGAGGGTCCAGAAGAGAACCACAGAATCATCAGGGGACTGGAACACCCTACAAAGACAGGCTGAGAGAGCTGGACTTTGCTCAGCCTGTAGAAAAGAAGGCTGCAGCCTTTCAATACCTAAAGGGAGCCTACAAACAGGAGGGGAATCAACTCTTTGAAAGGGCTGATAACAGCAGGACAAGGGGAAATGGTTTTAAGTTGAGGGAGGGACGATTTAGGTTGGATGTCAGGGGGAAGTTCTTTGCAGAGAGAGTGATGAGGTGCTGGAACAGGCTGCCCAGGTTGTGGATGCCCCGTCCCTGGAGGTGTTCAAGGCCAGGCTGGATGGGGCCCTGGGCAGCCTGGTCTGGTATTAAATGGGGAGGTTGGTGGCCCTGCACGTGGCAGGAGGGTTGGAGATTCGTGATCCTTGAGGTCCCTTCCAAACCTGGCCATTCTGTGATTCTGTGATTCTGTGAGGACTCTTAAATATACCTAGCACTGACAAGAGTTACTAAAAGTTCAGGAATGTTATCTTGCAGAGAGTGAAACCTCTCACCCAAGATAAATTACAAATATTGTACTATCTATACAAAAAGGAGTACTTAATGGTGTCCGCTTATTCAGGACCCATGCAAACCTACAAACAGCCCACAGCCAGTTTTCAATTGAAGATTTCTTTCCTCTGATTTTATACGTACATGCTGGCTGTATTTGTTATATTCTGCAGGGTTTTTTTTGACTCACTGTAGACTTCTGCATGTAAAGTAAGGCCCAGGAAAGTCAGAAACACTTACTCTCCTCTCCTGAGACAACACTTAATAGCCCAGCCTGTAAGATGCTACTTGTGACCTTAGAAACAAAAGTCTGAAAAAATAGGTGTATTTTCAACTGTAATCGTTAAGTCTTAGTATTCCCCAAAAGAAAAGCAAGCTCACCAGCTTTCCTTTGCTAACAACATGGAATTCTCAGTCATTTGGTGGCATCATCTTTCAGAGCTGCCCTAAACTAGACCCCTGTAATTCAGCCTCACAGAAGTTTTTAGAACTGCGTTTTAGATTAAGTCATGAGGAAAAAAAAAACACTGAGGGAGCATTTAACACTTAAATAGGTTTTGGGTTTTGAGTCATGGCCCTTGAAGGATTTATTGGGCTTATAACGGAAAGTCAGTCTCAGCCTTAACTGTGGAGCAAATACATACAAGTTCTGCATAGTGATGCTGCTATGTAACATATTCCTCTGAAATGTTCTGTCTTAATGCGGATACTCATGAAAGCATATTGGTGGAAGCACTGGCTCTGAGGTACAAATAACATGTAAAAGCAGTAGAAGCTGCTGCCATGAGGACTTAACAGAACAAGATACTTCTGCAACTGCTTAATAGTATTTAGTCTTAAAAGGGAAGTCATTAAATCTCCACTCTGCAATTTGGATGTTATGAATCATTTAGCATGCACTCGGGAAAGCTGGATTGTCCTGCTAAGAAATAAATACAAGAGATTCAGATGCATAGTGACTGTATTTTTGAACACAAACTAGATGGCAACATGCAACTTTTAATAAAGAGCCTTAAGAAATTACAAGTTGCTAAAATTCAAGGACGACTAGGATTTCTGTCTTTGGCAGCCATACTTTTCTCTGTCAACAGCAGTAAAAATGGCATTTAGTTGCACTTCCTTTTAGCACAAACAGAAATGGTTGTAAACAAACCCAATGAAATATTCAGCAATAAAATGGCAAAGTCACTAAATAATGTATTTATTTGGCTCTAGAGGCTGACCTGTGTGAAATTCTTTGGAGGTGAAATGCAAACCATTATTTTGGCTATGGTGTATTCTTGGGGAAACACTGCTACGAGAACTCTGTATTTCGCAATGAAAGTAGTTCATTTTTTAGCTTGAATTATGTATATTCTTCAGTAAGTGGCCTTTTTCCTTCTTAGGAGGTACTGAATCAATAGCCTGGCATGGTGCTAATGGGCACTTTGCTGCTTGAGGTGCCAACCTTCAGAAGACAGACCGAAAGTGAGGCCTCTTTTCCTTCTGATTTTGATGGCTCTTAGAGCATTTTTTTCTTTTTTTTTTTCCTTCAATATCAAAGGTGTTAGTGTCTTGACCACAGTCCAATCTGGGTAATGACATTCTATTTCCCTAAATCTGTCTTTGTGCAGTTTTAATTTAATATCATATTCTTCTCTTCCTTCCTGCCCTAAGCTGTTTTGTGATATTGCTGAGGACTATTAAATAAGCACCATATTTCCTCCGAGACAGCTGCATTTAAGAGGTGGTGAGGTGAAGCCTGCAAACACAGTTTGTGAACCATTCCCAGAGAAAGAAACACAAGATCACTTGCAGTTGTTATATGCTGATATTTACCTGGACAAACTCCAGCTTTCCTGCTCCCCTCTAGTAGTTTGCTTTCATTTGGAGTTTAATTATCCAGGTGAAAACAGAAAGCGAAAGAGACCACCATCCTGCCTCAAGAGAACAGAAGGCTCATGCTTGAGAGACCTTTCTGGGAAGGATAGTGGCTTTTAACCTTTGTCTGAGAAACTAAGTCGCCACAAGCAACCTTCCTCTGAAACATGAATAATAAACAACATGAGTTTATTAGCTGCAGTGCAGGCTGGTTTGTCTTTGGCTGCCTTCCGTCTCATCTCTCTTTCTGGGTCAGTCCTACCAGGGAGACTGCACAAGCCTCAGCAAAGTTTGCCTTGTTACACCCAGGTCTACCCCTTCATTCGACACATTCTGATGAGTTCTGCAGGAGACCAAAAAGGGAGACATTGTCAGAGAGTTTCTTGCTTTAGCTTATAAAACAACCTTTCTGTTGATCTTTATTGTACCTAAACTTGACACCTTGAAGTTTAGTGTTCTGACTGAGAAAATACAGAAGTAGCACTAAGACAAATAACTGCTTGTAGTGTCTAGCATGTGGCTGGGGCTGGTGTGAAGGGAGCTGGGAGAGGAGGAAGGAGCAGACAGATCTCGTAATGAGAAGCACAACACTGCCTCTGCCATGAAGACCAGAGCTGCAGCTTCACATTTGTTAATAGAGAGACCTTCCCCATGGCCCAGGAGTTGCGGCCCACTGCCACCGTGACCCCAGAGCAGCAGAGTCTAGACAGTACTGAGGGTTGACAACTGTCAGTGACTCTCAAAGTGCTTCAGGACTTTCTCCTCTCCAAAGAACACTCTAAGCAGACAAGTTCTCATCATTCCAGGGGCTTTGAGCCAGAGTCTTTCCTGAGCGACTGCCAGATTTTAGTGCACTCTTCAGCTGACAGTCTGGTAGTATGGTTCTTGTTGCAGTTGCTTTTTCTTAGGAAGGAGAGTGTTGGAGGAAATTCTAGCATGTTTCAGATTCTTCACTGCTTGTCTGTTACTCTGGATGAAGAATAAAAACCTTCATCCAAGTGTTAGAAGCCTTCAAAGGATCAGTGCCCAACTATGCCAATGAACAGGTTATTCCTGTGTCACCTCTACTTTGGTTTGTGTAATTGATGTGGCAGAGCTACTTTTTGAATCTTGGACTGATTCTGTGGAGAAGAGAGTACTATTTCTGAGCCACAGTTCTTTCAAAGGCATATTGCAAGATGAGACTTTTTTGTGGCACAAAAGATATCATGCTTTTGACAAAAAATACCAGCTGATTGGTTTCATATGCTCCACATCTATGATTGGTGATCTCCCACCATAGCAGAAGAGAATTCTACTGCTATGTCAATCTCATTACTCTAGGTGGTGCTTGGATATAATCCTGGGAACTTTAGAGTACATTATATGAAGTGGAATAAGCATTCTGAGTTGCATAATAATGGCTTCTTGAAATTTTCGCAGGGATCTCCATTATTTTCCTCAAAAAGGCAACAACTTACAGAATTCCAACCAAAACTCCAATATGTATGTAAAACTACCCGTATGTATTGATGGCATAATTGCTGGGTATTCAAAGTGGATGTCGCTAGTAAAAACTGCTAGAACTAGAAATAAAAGATGTTTATGGTGATAGAGCCTGTCAACCGAGCTATATTTTTGCTAGTTTTTCTAGGAGGGACCTTAATATTTTGAAGAAGTGTGTTCTGTGATTCAAAGTGAATCCCAGGAAGAATTGTCTAATAGCACACGTGATAAATCCTCAGGCAAACAGTAATGGTGGGAGATATAGTTCAGTAATGTAAATCCTTGCAGGGAATGTGGTTTTACCATCCTTTTTATAGAACGGAATAGAGAGAAAAAGGCAACCTTATCTAAGTCTGAGTATCTTTCCTCATCCATTGACCCCATTTGCTTTGTGCTCAGGCTGGCCTGGGTGGTCTCTGAATCTCTGCCTCAAAGCACAAGAGATCAGATTTGGGATGCTGTATTGAATCAGGCAATGAGTAGTACATCTGCAGTTTTCCAGAAGGTAAGTATTGCTCTCCCCATTTCATCAGGTGATTGATCCTTGACTTTATTTGGGGCAGAAAAAAGAGACAGTTATTTGCATAATGAATTCTATAGAAAGTGCAATTTTGACTCTCTGGGTCAGCGCTAGGGAGCTGTGTTATCTGAGATAGATAAGACACTGTAATCCTTGGAACACACTGTAAATTAACTATGTGCTTAATTATTTCACTAGTGGGAAGATAGTATTTTCTTTTCATTAGCCTGATGCTAGCAAATACTATGAAGAAAAACCCAATGCAGTGCAAAGGTGTCTGAGTTAACTCTAGATTACACAGTTCAGTAGGATATGTAGGCAGTACAAGAATATGCTTATGTTCCCTGAACAACTTTTGCATTTATCATTTCCTTTTAAATGATGAAATAAAACAGATTCAGAGCAACTGGTATAACAGAGAAGTAGTCAAGGAATCTCTTTCATGGTTTTTTTTAGTGTTTTGTTTGTTCACTTGTTTGTTTTTGGTGGGCTTGTTGTATGTGGTGGATAGGAGTTCAGAACAGTGACTGCAGACTCAGCTGAACTTTTGAATAACAGCTCTTAAGTGCCAGGGAAAACACTGGATAAAGTTTCTTCAGTATTGTCTTTCTTACTGAAGACAGAGTATCTAAAAAAAGGAAAAAAAAAAAAAAAAAAGACAATGATGCTAACGAAAATTCTTTATTTTGCCTTTCTGGAGACTAAAAACTTGGTCTGAAGCATAATCCAGAAAAATATGTTGAGATAATTTGTTCATAAGTGTGTCAGCATCAGCACTCTCTTATTATGACTGTCGCGTTACATATTTTGCAGCCCTGTTCTAATCTTCTGGCTGCATTCAAGTTTGGTGCTTTCCATTCTGACCAAATTAATTTGAGAAATTCAGATGATTCTGCCAACTGTGAAATGGTTAGAATTTTTCTAACAGAGTGTTCGTAAAAATTATTTTTATCTTGGTTAATAATGAGTAGGACATGTGACTGTATTTCTGTATTGTTTAGATAGAAAACATGTTGCCCTTTGGAAGCAAACGAAATGGTAAATGAGAGTTATATTTATGGACTTATCTTGCCTTAAAGTTAATCTCCTGTTACTAGTCTTGAGCCTTTCAGGTTGCTATAGAAACTGCTATAGCCTCCAACTGCATTTCTGCCGAGACTTAATTGCATTCGGAGTTTCATAGACTCCCATATGAACTGCAGCACTGACAGACAAAAGCACATTGCAGGAGGAGCTGAATTAATGGTTCAATATGATGCATGCATTTTTTTCATATGAAGGCTGATCAAGAGTAATGCCTCCTATTTTATGATGTTGGCCAGCGTCATCAGAGGCAGACGTTGATGGTATGGCAATATAGGCTGAACCTTCCCACCAATATTCCATTACATTTTGTTGCTGTGCAGTAGCTGGCAGCAGAGGGGCAGTCTGACAAAATTCCAACACAGAAATGAGGATGAGGCAGAGAGGTAGAATTACATTCCTCTCTGCAGAAAAAAATGGCACCCATGGACCTTCATTGACACTTGCTAAACGTTTCTGGAGACCATCCAGTGAATGTGAGCACAATGAGGAGGTGGGTGCTATGTTTCAGCATGGCAACTGCGATAGTGGATCACCTCCGCTGGTGCAGATTTTTATGAGCATGGCACGCAGGTTCTTGTTCAAAGATGGCAAAAATCAATAGCTACTGGTGGTGACTAAGTTTTAAAAAGTACTTTGTAGCTGAGAATTTGCTCTCTCAACTAGTGTTATTGTACTCTCTTGTGATTTCCATGGAAATAAATAGGAGGCATTATTTATGGAGCTACTGGAGTACTGTGTTTCCTTTTTCTTTTTCAGGTTTTCCTTTATGAGCCAGTAAAGGTCTAACATGTAGTGTTACCACAGATTTTCTTTGCTGCGACTGTATTTGAAGTTTTCTAGCCTTCAATGTCATTGGAGTAGCTGCAAGAGTCTCTTTTACCTCTGCTTTTGTGAAATGGACATGGAAGTGCGTAGCTGCTATTTCAACAGATCTTGTAAGCCTTTATTTTTTATTTTTTATTTTTTTTTTCTCATTAAAACTAGATTGAGAACATCTCTCATTCGGCTAGCACAACCACATCTCAGACCTGCTTCCCCACTTGGCTCTCAGCATAATGCTGCTTACAGTGAAAATACATTGTTCTTCTGATCCTGTTCTCCATTTAGTGGTGGTGGACTAGATCATAGCTAGTTAACATCACTCTCCACAGTGTTCAATGGATACAAGTTCTGAACTTAATAAAGAGCAATTCCCCATTGTTCTCTTGCACAAAAGGAGGGAAGAAATATCTATCACAACAGGAGAAAGAGTGAAAGTATTGTATGTATTTCCATCTCTAATGTTAAGCTCTCTTTTTAAGATATGCTTTGATTGTACGTAGTACAAATAGTACAGACACCTTCTGCGCAGCATTTCTTTCATCGTATGTTTTCATGCCAGTAGTAACACTGGCTCTAAGATTGATTTCTATCCTCTTATTCTCATTAGAAACATTAGGGTCAGCCCATGAACTGGTGAATGGACAGGATCAGACTGATGTTGCAAATGGGGCAAAAAAGAAATTTTAACAACCTACTGCGTTAAACTTGCATACTGAATACTGCTTTTAGATACTGAGAACCTGAAGACAGCTTAATTATACCTGTTTCAACTTCTAAGATTTTGGATATTGATTGGATTTTGGTATGAATATTATTTGTTGCCTCCTGTCATACTTGAGAAGCCAGATCATTGCCATGTCTCCAAGTAGTCCGCATGAGCTCTTTTCCTGGCAGCGGCCACACTTTGTTTACAGAAAGCAATGCTTGCAGAAGTTTCATAGGTGTTCAGAAGAGGACCCTGTCTGTCAGCTGAACAGATGGAGTGTGTATGGTATGGAGGGCTTGACAGTGTCACATACAGTTGTGAGCAGTGTTATTAAAAAGAGAAGACTCTGGGACGAGTCCGGGGTGTGCCAATAACAGGCTTTTTTTACTGTACTATAGAATGTATTTCAAAACTCCCCCCCCCCCAATCCATCATTTCTTAGGATTTTTGAGGCTGCAAACTGTTTAGGCTGCTTCTATAATTGATAGTATATGCAGATTCACGTTTAAGATGTCTTTGGGGGCCATTAACTCGTGCAGCTCTGTTAGGGAATGTAGAACTTTGTTACATAGATGTTCTTACATTGTTCATCTCCTGCCTTCCCTTCACGTTTTGTTCTAATAGACCACCCAGAGGTGGATCAAAAGTAGGGATGCCTCTCCTTTACAGCCTTTGTGCTGTCCCTCTTGTTTGTAACACCAGCTCTAATGCAACTCCAGAGAGATCTCTGTCTGAAGTCTTGTGTTTCTGGGTGCGAGGAAGATAAACGGCGCAAGCTGCTGGCAGAAGCCAGGAACTGCATTTGAACCAGGCTGCGTGGAAAGATTAAATGTAATTTACTTTAAGCTTTGATTTCTCTTTCTTCCCTTTTTCTTAGCATAAGAAAAGAAAGAGTGGCCTTAAAAAGGATTTAGATAAGCAAGAGAACTGGTCAAATTATTCATACTTGTATCAGGCAAGGATCCCCACTGAAATAAGGAGATGAGCAGGGAATGGGGAGAACCAGGTAGGGACAAGCCATTCAGCAGATCCGCTCTTGAGTTCTGTACCCCTTTTTTCTTTGGTAACATAACTAGAACTGTCATCTAGCACTCTGAACAAGATAGAAGGTAACACTGCTAAAATGTGCATCAAATGTATTCTGCGTAAGCCTAAAATTTCAAAATTCTTGAAATAGAGATGCAGGGATTACTTTCAATGTGATTTCCATCTCATCAGCCCCCCCACTGTGATCCCAAAATTAATCACCTGTGAAATTTCAATTTTCTGTCTTATCCCTGCTTACCTCAGTGACCACTTAGGAAACAGAATGTGTCATCTATGTTGGTCAATTTGTATCTCCTTGTATGGCATACGACGGAAATGACCATGGACTCTATTAATATCTGTTCCTATGTAAACAAAATCCATTTTCTTCAGTTCTCTAGCTAACGAAGAACTGTGGGAACAAGACAGTCAGAAGCTTGGGAATTACTCTACAAGGAAGAATCCCAGTGTTTCTTGGCAAAAGCAGCTTTATGCTCTAGGCTTGCTTGGTAAGAGCCAACAGTAACAAGGTCTTATTTTGGACTGAGGTTTAAATAAACAGACAGTGAATATTTCTGCCTGTCTTTGAAAGCTGATACATAGAAATCTCAAATATTATTTCAGAAAAGTCTTTTTTCCCCCTAGTTACAGCAAGATACTCAATTTGGAGGAAGTAAGGTGTTAATCTCATGACATAAGGGAGAATTTGGAATCCCAATTGGAAACTTACGGAGAAATCTTCCTTTTCCTTATTTATTTCTAAATACTGACAGGATGGGAATATATATATATATTATATTTTCTCAATCCTTTGCCAATTTCCTTACAGGAAAGAGACATAACCAGAATGTATAAGGTAACTTACTCAACAATAATTGGATTTTTAGCATCTGTCAATATTAAATTTATTTTAAATTTGCCATAGGAGCATCTGAATTGTCCTAAGTTCATACATTCACTAAGTGGTTTGGGACTTGTTGGAGAAGCCTGCAGTGGAGGCATTCATTGACATTAGATTTACTCTGTCATAATTTCTACTTTGTCCTTTACAACTGTTCTTGTACACTTAAATTGCATGAGTATTGAGAACTTGTGTCCAGAAGGTCTGTATCTCTGGTCTTCCGGCAAGTGCAGGTGAACTCACATCCCCATGTCCCCATCTGGCCATTTCTGCCCTGATGTACTCTGATGGAGGAAAATGGGAAGCTCTCTTCCCTAGTGCTTTCATAGCCAGAGAGCGCACCAACTTCTCTGCAGATCTGCTGTTAGCAGCTTAGCCTCTGTCTGTTACACTGAAACCAACATATGTGCTATTTGATACTGTTGCTTTGATTCAGGAGGTGCTATTTACAGAAGCCTAAAAAGCATGAATGATGTTGTTTATTCTTGAGTTATTATTATTATTATTATTATTATTATTATTATTTATCCTAGGCTATAACATACAGTTAAGAAAAATTTCAGCCCATCATCTTACATTCTAAAAACTGCTGTGGATCTGGCAGGATCTAATGTGAAAGAGGGTAGGACTCTTTGCCTTAGGTCTTTCTGCTTCATGCACTGTTTTTCTCCTCCCTTCATTAAATCTTATCTTCAGATCTCCCTGTCATTCTGTTCTAAATTCGTAGTTCAGCCTTTTATTAAAACTCAAAGGAAGAATGTGATCCTATGTATCTTTGAATCCCAAGTGAAGCAGGAGCCTGCTTCTCTTTGCCTGTGTTTCCTAATTGCTACTTCAAAATATTATATTATTATATTATTGGAAGGAATGTCAGCAGGAAACCGAGAAATTGCTAGTTAATGCACTGAGAGGCACAATTAGTTTTCGTGTGAATCAGGGTAGCTGCTCAGTCTTTTATATCCAATGCACATAACAGTTGATGTGCAACAAAATAATCTGCTAAGAGCTGTATACAAATGCAATTAAAAAATGAGATCTCTATCTTCATAAATGCGGAACAAAACTGAAGGAAAGTAGAACCAGTGTGGAGCACCTGAAACAAAAATGAGCAATTTATTCTCAACTCCAAAGATAAATTTAGAACTCTGCATAAACTGGTTTTCCTAGATGCAAGCATAATAAAAAAGCAACCTGTATTTTGTTAAAATATACATAATATATATATTATATATTGTATATTTATATATACTATACATAATATATATAAAATGATACTTCTTGTATCACAGCTGGCCACCTGAAAGACTTTTCTGAGGTCCTGGAAAATCCAGTAGGAATCTGAGAAAGAAAACCATTAAGAACATCTCGATAATAAAAACATTTAAAAGCAAGGCATTTTAAAATTATTAAGCAAGTATTTGAAGGGAGAAATAATCTCGATGCCCATTTCCTAAAATGTGCACTACACAAGGAAGTAGAAAGTAATTATTCTAGGAACATCTGTGGTAAAATCTTTAATTATAACCATCCAGATAAAAGTTAATTAAAAGCACATCTTTAATGTAGCAGTACCCTTTTCCCCACGTAGCACCATCTGGGACTGACTCTCTTCTGCCCTCTCCGTTACTTAACTTAAATAGTAACAAGTAGCTGCACAGGTACTTCTAATTTTTTCTTATTTGCTGAACAGAACAGTGTTATCCGTTCCAAGAGGATGTAGTGCAGGAGGTTGTAGTCTTTCCCTTTTACAAGAAAAGAAATAACCTCTTGCTGTCTAGTGGCGTTGAAAGAATTTACAAGAATAACTTGGATATAGAGTTCAAAAATAAACCAGCCCCTACACCATTGCAATTGCCTGTGTTTCTGGTTCACAAAAATGAGACTGGTCATGAAATTCATCCACTTTCTGCCCCCAAAAAGTCAGTTACATTCTGCTAATAAGCACAGTAAGACAAATCAGTTCTGAAGTTTATAGGTGAGGTATTAGCAAGTACTTTCGAAGAGACCCAAAGGGAAATGTTTGAACTCCTTTGTCTCCAAAATATTTGTCTAGCTTGCTTGCAGCATGCCAAAATAATTGTGCCCTGCGAGAAGATGTGTCAGTTGAAATTTGAGGCAGGTTAGTAAGCTGGCTGCTAGGCCACCCTGAACAATAACTGGGCAGGACAAACACTTCCTCCTTGTGAGGCATTTCCAGTGCTACAATGAAGCGGAATTACAGTGTTTCAAGTTGCAGGTCTGAAATTTTGTGCAGAGAAGGAACCAGAACAGAGTAGGGAGGTAACATGCATCTGAACAGTGCTTTTGATACACATCTAGCAGAACAGGAAAATAACAGCAAAATTATTATAGCCATATTTAGCCATGAGTAGAGCGTGTTTTCATTCATATATTAGTGCAGAGGAGTGCTGAATTCGCAGTTACATCAATGTCAGATCATTGCTAATGTAGTGGGTGATACCAGGTTTTTAATCAATGGATTTGGGTATTTGGAGTTAAAAATAAAAGTAGATGGTACTTTGAGGTCTCTTCAAACTCAAGCCATTCTGTAATTTTAAAAGACTTAGGGCTCCAGGCTGTCTTTCTTACATACTATTTATCAGTGTGGCTAAGTTCATCTCCTTCCCTTGCACCTGAGCATTAATAGTATAAATAATGTAAATAAATGGAAAGTGTAGTTGTGTAGTTGAGTGCTATGCCTCTTAGCAGGCATTGATTGCTCTGTGCATGAGTTTGAGATTTAGCTCTTACTTTATTTAACAAAGCAGTCCACGTCTTCCAACATACTTAGCAAGTACCTGGCATTTTTAAGTTCTCACAGTTAAGCACACACGAGTGTTTTCCCATCTTGGAGCCTAAATCACAGGTTTTCCATTTTTATTGTAATTACTGTAAAGTTGCTTAAGGCTTTGCTTAAAGAAGGTTACTTGGTCACTTTTTTTGCATGACAACCTATTCCCAGGTAGCTCTGATTAACTGGATAATGGGTACTTCATTACTAGAAAATAACTATGTGATAGAAGTAGATACAATAACACATTAGTCTATTCTGCAAAATGGTGAATGTCTGCGATGTCCTAATTTTCTAGACTAGGCTATCGCACTGAGAAAGCAAAACAAAACAAAAACCACAAAGGCTGAAAGGATAGAAATGAATTATAACAAAGGAAAAATATTTTTTCCAGTTTATAATTATATGACTAACTACTGGGTCCAGATAATGCAAGATCTCACTGAAAACTCTATTCTCACTTAAAATAAACGAAAATAACCCTGATGAGATTTTTCTTTTTTAAGCTGAACCCTAGTCATGTCTTAAATGGAAAAAATGTGGGATAGTTTGAGACTCTTTTAAAATCCCTGATGCTTGGCTATGTTAGAGTTTCCCATATTCCCATAGATATTTCTCATATTCTGCTAAGACTTCTTATTGCTTTAACTGATATCACCACTTTGTCACAGTTTTTCCCATTGTAAGTTTATCATAGTTTTTGAATTGTGGGTTCCCTGAATAGAAAAGATTTCATGTATGTAAGATGTGAGATGGATATGAGAAGTTACAGTCAAGAATTTTCAGGGAAGAGGCTAACTGCATGCAGGGGACAGTGGTGCCAGAAAATTTGGGCTTGGAAAAAGAAAAAATTCTTTTGAATAGAAGATGAAGTACCCCTTTTGGTTTGGATTTATTACTACTGTAAATTGAAAATGGGGGAAAGAAAAACCAAATCAAAACAACGGAACAAACAAAAAAAAAAAAACCCAACAACCCAATATCTTTAACCTTTTATTGCCCATTTATACAGACTGATTCACTCCTCCTCTCTCTCAAGAGATGCTATGTACAAGTATGCTTTGTGATCTGCACTTTTTTGTAAACTTTTCCTTTATTTCTGTTCAACTGAGCCAACATATTTCTTTATTATATGCAGAAAGATGCCTCTAATTTTGTGGTCATTAAAATATTTTAAACATGACAATTTTTCATCTGTTTCTATCAGGATTATCTTATTTTCCTATTCCCTCAAATGGGCTGTGAGAAAAAAAAAAAAAAAAAAAGTGCAATCTTGAGCATGAGGAGAATTACAAATATTTAAATGAACCAGAAGTATTCAAGAAATAATTTATTATTCTGAAAACTGGCAAGAATAACAAAACCAAACATTAAAGCAGACTGCTCTTAAACAGAAACCCAGTCTTGCACACTTTGTTTCTTTTCCCTATGCAGAAAAACACAGAAGATGAGGAAGGAGACAGACTTGAGTTATTAAGGTAGGATAAAAGCACCTGCTATTTAATGTCTCTGTGGAAACTTTTGATGCCTTGTTACCAATCTGTATAATATACATTTATAATATAATGATAGTTTTCAGTTGGAGAAATAGTGCAAAAGGTAAAAATTCTCAAAATCTTAATGCTTAATTCGTATGAACAACAGACTGATGGTACAGCAGCAGTCACCCGCTGACCCTGAACTGACCTACACATGTCACCCTAGAAGTAATGCTTATTATTTATTTCCATGGAAACAACAGAAACAAACAGCCTAATGGTACTATTTGACAGACCAAATTCTCAGCTACGAAACACTCTCTTTCAACGCAGTCACCACCATTAGCTGTGTATTTTTTTGCCACCTAGGAACAACAGCCTGCATGCCACACTCGTAAAAATCCCCACGATTGTCCAAAACATGGCTCGTTCCTTCACACTGCTGTCACCACTGCTGAACTGCACCACCCACAGCTTCACTGTGCTCAGATCCACTATTTGGTCCCTGTGAATGTTCAGCAAGCAGTCTGTTGCATGGCAACAGAATTTAATAGAATATTGCTGGGAAGGTTCAGCCTCTACTGCTACTCCACGAACATTTACCTCTGTTATCATGGGCCAACATAATAAAATAAGAGACATTACTTTTGGAGCAGTCCATGTACTCTTCATTATATATTTTATTTACTTATTCATTTAGTCTTCCTCTAGTTTTTTTTTGTATTGGATTTACGAAGCTCCAAGGATGAACCTGCCTGGTTTCAGGAATGAGGGCTGCTCCAGAAGTGAAGTCAGCATCTTCATAGCTTCCTTTCCAAGCAAATTACTGTGGGCAAAAACTCTGCCTTATGCAGGTAAATTTGGTAGAAAGAGGAAAACTAATGTGTAAATGAAGATTAAATCTTTTGCTGTGTTTGTCACAAAGATTTGGCCTTCATGAGAGTTCTGTTTATATAAGAAAGCAGCATTTTGTTACACCAAAGACTAGCCTTCCTGCTGTCATTTCTTCAGCATATGACTTGGGGGCTGACTGACCACAAGACCATAGCTTAGCCAAGATATGTCTTAAAGGAATGTTTTTGTACATAAAGTTTAAAATATAGTACTGCTTCCCCACTCACGTTATCATTTTGCAGCAGAAATACTTGGAGCAAGCTAACATTGACTAGAAAATCATGGTACATATTTCTGTCTCTTAGATTTTGTGGGATTTGTTCTGAGAATTCCCTGAAACACCATAATGGGAGCCAATTATATTGTGCTCTACAGTGAAAAAGCAGAGGTTGCTATGGTTCAGAACTTAAGTATTTCCCAGATGTTTTGGAACACCAGACTGTGCTACTTAATCCCATTCGATATCCTACTTGCTTTGCCAGAAATGCAGCACACTAATAAACCACATTAGCTAGGAAATAGCTTTCTGACTGAACTAAGGAAGATAATTCAAGGTTTTGACAAAGCTATTGAAGCAGACACAAGCAGGCATTTCTCAAAAGCTAATGAAATACTCATAGAGCAATACAAGGTATAATACACCATTTTGGAAACAAAAGTCATGAGAGAAGATCTCAAAAACAGCTCTATTTGCCAGCAGGTACTAAATACTTCTGGGTGTTGAGCCTTTAACGCCTTAGAATTTTCCAGGCACTGCTACAGTAATCATTCGTCCCCTGAGGGGGTATCTTCTAAATCATAGTGATTGGTAGGGTCTGGTAGAGGACTTGCACGTAGTCCTAACTAATTTAAAACTGAGATACAATGGAGAATTCCACTGAGAGCAGAAATTCTGGGTGTTTTTTTCTGATCACTCTGAGTTGGACTCCTTCTTGTCTTACAACAGTAAATGCAAGTAACAGTTTACAAAACAGATGAATTTCAGCATCCACAGTGAATATGTATATACGTGTACGTATATATATGTATGTGTATAGTTATGTTCCACTACTTACATAAGCATATAATATACAATGAACATAAGACATCATTTGTTCCGCTGAATATATATAATACACATAAAGAAGTGTTTTATAAACAGTGGAGCATACAGACAGGGAGACCAGAAATTCTCAGCTTTCACTACTGGAATTAGGGGCTTAATTCTCAGGGATTTCAGTTCACGTCTCTTTGTATAGAGAGTAGAACTCAAGTAAAATTTTCTATCTTGTGTTTGTGCCATAAAATTTGGTTTAAAACAAACAAACAAACTCTGTTACAATCAGAAAGATTAATGCAGTGGAAGGGCAATACAGGAATATAACAGCAAAGGGACTAGCATGAACGGAGTGGTGTTACAAAGGAAAAGTGCTCACCCATCTCTGAAGATCTAGGCTTGCAAGAAAGACTCTACAAGAAAAAAATCTCCAACCAGAAATCCTTTCTCAGTGGCCATCAGCCCTTAAATGACATCTAAGAGAGGTGCAGCCAGGCTCCACCCCTTCCAGTCACACAAATGAATTGCCTTCACCTGTGCTCCTAAGGTTGACTGGGTCCTTTCCCCAAGGTGCTCCATCAGTAGTTCAGTCTATGACTCAACAGTTACCATACAATCTCATTCATAAATACTTTTTTCTAATAAATTTTCCAGGATTTTTTCTTGCTAAATGAAGCTTCTGTAGAAAATCTAAACTTTTTATGTGTCTTTCAGGCAGAGCTGGATTCACATGTCTCAAAGAGCCCAGTATTCAATGGTATTCATTTTTTCTGCAACCACAAAATGAACTTTTAACAGGCTTCTCATGGAAGCATTACCTAATTATTTGTTTAATAAATATGAGCAAGTATCTTATTTGTGTAATAAGTATCAGCAAGTACACCAATTTCTTAATGGACTTTCTCATTTTGTTTTGTTTTTGTTCAAAGAAAATTGAGCAAGTAATGTTGGTAAGTGTACGCTAGACAGACCCTCAGTCCCATCGGGGTACCAATTACAAAGCTGTAACCCTGCTTGTTACTGCCACTCTGTTTAGCAACTTGTTTCTAGTAAAATAGCACTACCCATAGCAGGTAAGTCAAGGGCTTGCTTGAGTTAGTGCAACAGTTTCTTGTCTAGGCATCTCTGAACTGAGAACAAGGCTAAATTACCTTCGCATCACTGGTGCCAAGTTATGGTAGTTGCTGTTCAGTACACCTATATGGTGATGGTAGTTTCTTTTACAATTTGAACTTTTCAGATAAAAAAATTTTGTGCTCTCAAATTCTGGAATGAAAAGTTTCTCTGATTATTTAACTTTTATCAGATTCCTCTTATCATGGAAAAGTGGAGACTACAAGGATTTGTAGGATTCTAGAAATGCTCCAGGGTATTTATCTTTTGAGAATAGTTGATGTGGCAGATTCATCCTGTTGGGTTTCATTTGTTGTTACTTATTTTCATGTAAAAGCTAATTGTTACATATAATTAGACTTACCAACTGTGCTGGGTGAATTTGAGAATAGCTGCAGGAATGCCCCAGGGTAGCACACTGTAACCAGGGTAGTGTACCTAGTATGTGATGCTAAATACAGTTGAATCTGTTAGACACAAGTACTGTAATAAGACTGTTACAGCTATGAGAGACTGGTCTTTTGTCCTGCCTAATTCCATTGTACACCTCACAGACAAATACAGACAATGTAATCCTGATTCTCCTTTCAAAAAAAAGATGTGTAAAGTAGCTAGAAAACTTAAAGTATAAAAATCTAGCAATGTTAAACTGTAGTGCTTTGTTCTGCCTATCAAGAACAATTTGTCAGAAACTATATCTAACTAGCAAGTCCAGAAAGAAAAGTTTGGAATGGATGGAAATAAATAGGAGGCATTACATTCAGGATAACCTGCATTGTGGGCTTCAGATATCAACTCCTCTTAAAGTATGCTGCAGCTATATGTGTGTTTTCCTCAAGTAAAAAATACATAAAATGGAAAAATTGGTACTGATATTTTCCTGGTAGTATAGTCAAGGATAAAAATATATTAATCAGCAAATGTTGGCTTTGTTTTGGTCTCCCAGATAATCTTTTTGCATCTTCTAGATGAAAGTTTTAAATAAATCCTCTGTATTTTGTGGCTGTACACATGCATACTCATGCACAGAGGCTTACTTTGATATTAGAGCAATTTTATGTCCTCACTGATGTTTCTTTCCTTTGGTTTTGGGACTAAGTCTAGTTTCTCGTAATAATTATTTCTAGTTGATATGAATGAAATAAAAATAAACCTGGCTAAGGGGCTGTGCATCCACACAGAAAGTAAGTCAGCTTATTATTACTTCCCCATCATATGCTTGTGCACAATTACACCAGGGTAATGTGGTATGCAACCACTGCTGCAGTTTTCCCCACACCCAATCAGGATGACCTGTTTTAACTGTTGTTGCTGCTGCTCCATTGCTTACCTTTTTTATTTTTATTTTTTTAAACACTAATTTTGTTTCCACTAATCCTTCCTGTTTGTACTGTTGGACTGGACAAAGGGAGACTAGGCTCATCATTCTAAAAATTGCCTGTAGGTACTTAGGGAAAGATCCAGACTATGTGGATCACAGAATCACCAAATCACCAAGGTTGGAAAAGATCATTCAGTCCAAGGATCACCAACAGTTCTCACTAAACCATGTCCCTCAGTACAACATCCAAATGTTCCTTGAGCACCTCCAGGGTCAGTGACTCTACCACCTCCCCAGGCAGCCCATTCCAGCACCTGACCACTCTTTCAGAGAAGTAGTATTTCCTAACATCCAGCCTGAATCTCCCCTGGCACAGCTTGAAGCCACTGCCCCTAGTCCTATCACCAGTTACATGACCCCAGCACACTACAACCTCCCTTCAGGTAGTTATAGAGAGCAATAAGGTCTCCCCTGAGACTCCTCTTCTCCAGACTGATGCAAGATATGCAAGAAGGATCATCATGAATGACTGTAGCTCAATGCGATCCAGTTTCCAGAGTCAGCTCAGTTCTGAGCTATCTGTCCTTGAGTGCGCACCCTTGGGTTCTGTATAGTGAGAGTATGTAGCAGGAAGTATTTCCAGTGCTCTGGATGAGGATGCAGGCATAAATTATTGTGTTTAACATTTTTAACTTTCCCTGGAAATGGGGGGAGAAGGAAAATTTGAGTATTTTCCAAGTGAGAGTGATTAGTTTTCATCCAGTCTCTAGTAAAATATAACCCACTAGCAACTGATGTGCAAAATCCTTGGGAAATGCTGTTGGCAGTCATTGGGAATTGTATTTCACTGGGTGCCCTTCCAGCTTTGGGAGTTTGACAGTAGAGCTCTACAGAAATTTTAGATTGCCATATTTTAATCTGCAAGTATAATTCTTCAAATTTCTCTCATTTCCCCTTAAGAGCAGTCATTAAAATTTGCTGACATTTCACCCTTTCCTCAGGGAGCATAGCAAACCTTAGAAACCAGATTTTTTCTTTCTTGCAGAATTTATACAAGGTTTTACCTTACTTGCTGTGAAGTAGCTTACTTTTTATGCAGCTGTAAAGCAGGTGTTTGCATCTCAGTATAACTAATACTACAGTAAATTGAATGGGCAAGTACTAATAACTCTGAAAGCTGAAAGGACTTTGAGAATTGTGAGTCATCTCAACTGTGGGGGTAGAGCTGAGGAACTAGAATTACATAAACTGTCTCTCTATTGATTTCTTATGAAAATATAGTTGATTTAAATTAAGAGCTTTGATAGCATACGTAAAAAAAAAAAAACAGACCAATTTGCACAACGGATGGGATCAAGATATAAAATTCAGATTTCATCCTGTATCTGAGATTAGGCTTGCCTTCCTTCCAACTTTCACAATCTGTCTGTCACATTAAATAGCAGTGTCTCAAAGCTGATATCCTTTTTTCCTTGTCTGGAATAACAAGGCTGCATTTCTGGATCCAGCTAGTTGACAGATCTTGACTGGGAATTGAATGCGATTGTATTTCTATTCAGAAATGTTTTATGATGGCATATAACTTGCTAAGCCAAAGTTGCATTTGCTATTAGCTCTTGATAATTCTTCCTGTCAGATAAAACTCATCTCCAGAGAAACTATAAGGCAATTATTCCATTGAGAGGAAAGATGCTGGAGAACATAGTCAAGAAACATTTCCCCAAGTCAGATCCCTTGTTGAGAAGAACAGGTTTCAAACATATGTTACATACACTTTTAATTACGGGCTTAGTTTTTCTGCAATTTCAAATACTTTAAAAACTTCTTTTTTCTTCTAGATTTTTCTCTGTTCAACTATTACTGCATCAAACCAAATCTGCCTGCATTTTCAGATTTCTCCCCTAGTTGGGCTTTCTATTAAATTTGTCAGTGCTTTACAAAGCACATTGTTGTGTGCTATAACAATATATGCAAAAAATATACATAGTCAACTCTTTTTGCATGTACAGTAGATATACACTATCTGTGGGCCTGCTTGTGGCTTCAGGGGGACAGGGGTGTTCTGGTGTCAATGTGCAGTGCAAAGACATGGAGAATGCCTGATTACCCGCCAGTGTCAGCAGCTATGCTAATGCAACATGATACTGGGCTCTGTTTTTGGAGCAGTTCCTTAGCTTGAGAGGCAGTTAATGAGTAAATTTTTCTTCACGCAGGAAGGGTGTAAAAGAAAGTGTCTCAGGGATGATTTTATTTGCTGCTGAAACAAGGTTAAAGAACAGAACTCTGCAACGAATTGAATTTATCTTAGCTTCTTCTATTCTAGCTTCAATGTATTCTGTTTTTTCATGACTGAATCTGCATGGGAAAGGTGGTAGGCAAAGATGTTTTCATACAGTGACAGTGTCAGTATGGAATATTTTAGGACTTTGTTTTTATTTCTGTGGCAAAATATGTTTTATATTTTGTGATGCTTATATTCGGGAGTTCTGAAGGTCTGTATTCCCCATTGACTTTGTTACTGATCTACCTTTGACAAGAGTTGAGCCTGGAAAATAGCAGATTATGAATTTTATGAGTGCTTTTCTCAGAAATAGCACTTAGGATTTGCGTTTTTCTTCTAGTGTGACATTAATGCTGTTTGTGGCTCAGCATGGCTGTCAAGAGAGTTTGAAAATCAGAGGATATGAGTCATCATAAAAACAGTGGTAATGTTATTTTCCACGAATACTGGTCCATGACGCGGCTCTGGATTTGATCTTGCTTTATTACTGAGACCAGAAATTTGACAGATTGAGAAAGAATGTCCCCAATATTCCTTAAGCTTTCTTTCATACCATAAGCCATCTAACTGTTTAATTCTATTTAATTATTTTGGTCTAATGTAGTAATGAGAATAGTGGTGCAAAAATCTGAAAAAACCTCTCTTAGCACAGGAGAGCAGGAGTGCTGGATAGTTACTGCAATCCAGAGAGGTTGAATGTGGCCAGAAAAAAACATTCCTGTTCATTTCAGATTGCCGAAGAGAGAATTGTTAGGCCTACTAATTAATCATCAAGTTTAATGAAGCATCTTGAGCCTCAGATTGGAAGATACACCCAGTGTGTGTGGTTGCAATGCTCTCTGTTTAGATTTGTTTTTTCTCTATGCTGAAAGCTCAAGTATGATTAACTTCATTGGATGAGTTAAATTAAGTTATTGGCTCTTTATGCAGTACTGAAATAATTTTGATGGTGAACAAAAAATATGATTTGTTATTGGTATTTGTTACATAACTCTCTGAACATTTGTGATGAAATGTTTGTGAAGGTCATAAAGAGAATGAAGCCTATGTTCTGAAATGACTAAAGGAGATGGTGTGGAGACTCTATTAATGAGGCGTCCCTTTCCTTTTGCAACTCAGATGACTTGAAGGCAATGTTTTCAGTCTGCAGAGAAGGTTGAGAGAGCTTTTGTTACTAAGTAAATGTCTCGTTATCCACTTGACATATGCCATATGCTTTTACCTGAAAAAATTAGTTCAAACTCCCAGTGTAAGGAATCACATAATCTCAGACTTGGATGGCACTATAAAAGGTCATCTACTCCAGCTCCCCTGCAATTACCAGTGACATCCACAGCTCAGGGCCCTGTCCAGCCTGGCCTTGAAAGTCTCCAAGGACAGGACATCCTATGCACCTCTGGGCAACCTGTGCCAATGCCTCACCACTCTCACTGTGGAAAGGATATGTGGAAAAAGACTTTTTCCTTATAGCCGACCTAAATCTACCCTCTTTAAGTTTGAGGAAAAGGGATCTGTTTCAACGTGTGTGCTGTGCAGTTTGTGTGCTGTGCTGTAAAACTTCTGTGCAAATGCCACAACTGAGAGTAACAGAAAAGAGCTTGGGCTTTAGTGCACAACATCAGTGCCATAAATGCCCTCAGCACCACTGTGCACATCACCCACATTGGCTCCTTGCCCCATGCCAGGTCCCTGTGTGAGGCAGAGCTTCCAGTTCTGGTTTCTTTAGGATCTCTGTAGCTCACCTGGGCTTCCAGTACTCCTTGATACCTTGGGACTGGGCTTATCTGGGCTCCAGCTCAGTGCTGCATCTCCAGGTGCCCTCAGGAAGCTTTGATCTCTGTTCACTGATAAAGAATGTGTAATGTCTGAAGGAAACAGCTGAAAAAGGGTCACAGAGCTTTCTTTATATATATTTTCTTTTAGGCATCAGTAGTAATAGCAAAATTCCTCAATGCCCTATCCCTGTTCTCTGATGTACAAAGGAGTCTAACTAAGATTGTTCCTCTAGAGTGGTTTATCAATCAATAAATAAATTTTTATCCAGACCAGACATCTTGATGCTTGCAGTCAGCATCCTTCATCACAAACAACAGGTCAAGCAGGAAGCTGTCCTCAGTGAATGATGCCTTCTTCCCATCTCCTTCTGCCCTCTTGAGCTCTGCTTCTGTTTTTCTGCTTTGTATTTTAACAAGATATTTTTTCTTTCTGTGATATCTTTCACTCTTCCTCCTCAAGACAGAAATTTAGTTTCACTGCGTTGCACTTATTAGCTCTTCAGGAGCTTGACTTATTCATGAGACTGTTCAGCACCCTGTGCTTCTGCACAGACCTTTTTACTTTCAGATAATTGTGATTCATAGCTGAGTTTTGCAAGAGTTCTTAATCCAAAAAGATTTCTTGAAAAAAGCTTTTCATAAGACCCATATCTCTCTGCAGAGTGTTCCTTTGCTGATAACGTTGGATGTTTTGGTGACACTTGACTGAGCATGGAATGAGAAACTTTCTAGCCAGCTCTTTGCTAGAGGATAAGCATTTTGCAAATGTTACAGCTGACAGCTGATGTCCTGGGTGGCTGTGAATTCTTTCTTGCGTGCAGCCAAAGTCATAAATTCCTTAGTAACTGAAAGCTGGAAACTGTTTAATATATGAGTTACTATGTGTTAGTCTGGTTAGTTTTTTACTAGATGATGTTACATCAGCACAGACCTGGAGTGTTGGAGTAATAAATTCATAGATTCCTTCTCCTGTATGATGCTACTGACAACAGGTGAAAACATTTTATTTCAGTTTTAAATTTAATTTTAATTAAAAAATTTAATTTTGACCACAGCTTGGATTCTGCCACAGAGGAAAATCTTTCTGCTATCATTCCTTTCTTCAGCCACATTGCTACTGAGAATGAAAAGCCTGATTCTGATTTGTAGGAGGTTTTTAAAGGAAACTTCTGCTAGTGGGGAAAGGAAGCAGAATAAAATGTTTTCCCTAGTTTTTGATGCAGTGCTTGCTACTGTTTGAGGGAAGGAATGGAAAGTCAGGATGTTTCATTCTTCTAATTTCATGGGCTGCAGGCTTCCTAAGTGACAAAAACTGTTTTCTTGTAGCCCAAAGACAGACAAATCTCATGCAATCTGTCCAGGACTGAGGAGGACACTGCAGAGCAGATGGTACATTCAGGCTCCTGCTGGGGTTATCACTGCAGCAGTTGGCTTCAGAGCCAGCAGAGCTTGGGATCACAGCCTTGGTGCTTCAGAAACATTACCTTACATCACAGCATGACTGCAGCTAGGGTTTGCTTTAGCCCCAGCAGTGCTTTAGAGCCTGAGGGCTCTCCTTGTCCCAGTGCCCACAAGCAGTGGCACTGCATGGATGGGGTACCAGGGACCCTGCTCTCAGCTTTGTAAAGCCCCTTTGCAAACTGAGGAAGTTTTAACTTTGTAGCAACTCATGCACTGGATATATTCTTCTTATGGTTTTAAAGGTAATTGCGTTGCATGCCTCTACAGAACTGTGCCAAGCACCGTAACACTGCTTTCATCCCTTTATTTGTTGCTGTTTCTAAGGTCGTGTACCACTTAGTGGAAGGTTGCTAACTTTGTGTTACAGCTGGTATCTTGTGCAGTGTAACTCAGGCAGCTGTTACATCGGGCTCACCCAGAGAAGTGTTTGTATGTGCAGGTAATACATCTCGGTCAATCTACAATTCAGCACTTTAACTTGTAATTTTTTTCAGTGAATGCTTATTATTTTCTCTGATACTGATTTTTTCCCCTTCTTTAGAGAGAGAGAAAAAAAAAAAAAAAAAAAAAAGAAAGAAAAAAAGAAAATGTCTTTCCTCTGCCATCTGCCCTTCCTGACAATTTTCATTGAGGAACTTCCAAAGCTTTGTCTTTTTTTGCATTACATACATCGCAACATTTTCCCAAATAATAGAGATGCAGTGAGTTCAGGGTTATTCGAAAGAAGAGACCTCCTTATTTTTTATTTTTTTTTTTCCTTTTAATCATTCTACTATTTCACACTGTAATCTTCATAAAAGCAAACTCTCTGAATTCCTGTTATGGTTTCACTGTAATATGTTGAAATGGATAAGTCAGCAGCAGCATTTTTCTTTCTAGATTTGAGGTTCAGTAGTTTTTTCCAGACAAATAGAATACTCCTGAGTTAATGGAAAATTCATGCCAAGCTACTTCATCTTGGCTAACTTTGAGTCACCTCCAATGTTTCTGTTGGCTAGCAAAAAGAGCTGGTATTTTCTGTTTATCAGTTCCTTTGACTCTCTCTGCAAAGCACTAAATCTAATAGCCTGCAGGTGGAAGACTTCACATTTTAAAAGGAAAGGGCAGCTGATTACATGCCAGCAACCTTCCAATCACACTGCTGAAATGTTGTTTTAAAATCAATTTTGATATCTGATTTGCTTGAGTTGTGGGATGATTTTGAAATATATAACATCGAGAAGGCTGATATCTCTCTTTTACACTTTTAATGTGAGCACAAATGAACAAATATGTTAGAATTGTCAAGATAAAAAGTACCTGTGCAGTGAAAAACAAACAAACAAACCACAAAACGTGTGGTATGGTCTTACTGGGCTTTAGTTTCATCACGAAATAGCCAGCTGCCTTTCAGAGAAGCATCTGAGAAGTCTCTGCTGCTTGTATTTCTGGCTGGCTTGCCCTAGAGACTAAACAAAACTGTTAACAGGAAAGACTTTATCCTGACTGAAATTGGGCTGTGCTTTTTTTTGCTGTTTTATGACTATTCATCATACCAAAACAGAAAATCCAAGGAAAAGGTTTAGCTGAGCTCTTGCGGTTGTCAGCTTTCATCCTTTACCAGTGGCAGATTAGAAATATAATGTAGTGACACAGATACAATATCTCATTAAAACTGCATGCTGCAGCTGCTCTCTCACAGAAAATATATTTCCAGTGAAATTGTTGCATTTTTTAACCTGCTTCTCCTTTCAGAAAATCAAATCAATGTCTCCTTCACCATCTGCTCTTAAGGGAAGCAAATTGACAGAAGTTTTCAGGGAATTAGCTGGAGCTGCCTTTCTCTCTCCAGGTCTGATTTAAATTCTATATATTTTGTTTTGATTTTCTTAATTCTGTGGAGCAGAAAATTGAAGGTTCCCCCCCTCCCCCTCTTTCCCTCACCCCCTTTTGGCCCCCCCCCCCCCCCACTTGCTCTAAAAACATTATCCCTTCATGGTCCATACCACCTGCTGGAAATACTTTGCATCACGGTTTCTTGTTTTTCTTTTTTTTTTATTTTAGAAGATTTATTCAGAAGGTTAGGGACTGTGTTGAATGATGGTAGAAGAGCATTGAGTAAGCTGTACAGAATTAAAATGGTAAGCTGGAGAACGTTGTTTTTTGAGGATATTCTAAGCTCTCAGCTTGGTCTATCTGTGCACCAAAGAAGACCATACAAGAGTTGATGACACTTGCGTAAGTGTAACGTGGCTGTGCTGGGAAAACAGATGGTGAGAGTACAGTGTGGGAAGACTCCTGGATATTATCCATAAAAAGCCCACAGTCTCAGGTATCACAACAGGCTAGGGAAAATGCAGTGTCATTTTACAATGATGCTGAGCCATGGGTCTTTGGGCTGCCAGGTAAGGGGCTAGATTTGCTCCTCGCTGCTGCCAAGGCTGTGGTGCAGTCAGAGTAGGGTGCATGTGCCAGACATGCAGCAAGTGTACAGACAGTCTGTGTCTGATTTCCAGGATGGAAGAAGGCATCCTTGTTCTGTAATTTAATCTGTGGCAGCTTGTTTAGTCTCCCTTCAATGGAGCTGAAAGGTGTGAGGCGGGTTAATGGAAATATTATGAAGTGGCTACCAAGAAAATATGAGAATTTTATAAATGTTACATCAACATCCCAATTCATTCTCTATATGTGAAATAACTTCATCTCTCCACATTTTTTTTTTAACATTTTCTCTTTTTCATGCAAAACAAAACAAAAATGTTCATTTTAAAATATGCTTTAAAAGCAGCAAAGCATTTATTTTACTACGTGGTTAAATCACATCAGTGATTTGATTTGCTTTGGGATTTTTCCTCTAAAGAATTCTATGTCTACTTGTCTTCTGCAGCCTGGTAACTGAATTCGCTTCACACTGTTTGTAAAAGAGCAAGTTTGGATACATTAACTCAAATTAACAATGCTTTGGTTTAGAGCTCTGTGTAGATTATAAAAATCAAATTAGGAACTGGTTAAATACTGAGAGAATGGAACCCATGCTCATTATGTACTCACTCTGCTGGAGCATGAGGTGCCTGTAGTTGAATTAACTAATTGAAAATGAATTTGGCTGTATCTACAATGCCATATTACAGTAGTAGCAGCAACCACAGAAGATGTGGTTGCATGTTTTCAGGAAAAATGTGCTGGAAATAACCAGCAGAAATAATCAGAAATAATGTTCAGTAACAAAAAATTTAGTTCTTTTACTGTCTTGCAGAGATGAACTTTTTGTATCAAACTACAAGTATTTTCATATCAGTTGAGTTAAAAGCCACACGTCATGTACAAGCACACGTACATGGTTTATTCTAGTTCAAAACCTAAAATTTGAAAGCAGCACCTACCACAGTTGAAACAATGAGAAAGTTTGTTTTGGAGATAGTTAATTACTTTAAGGTGATTTATTGTATTGGCAGAAATCTCTCCCAGTTCAATTTTAAATTGGCAAAATGGCCATTAGCTCTTTATTGCTTGCCCATCTGAGATATTCCTACTGGAAGTCAGTATTTCTAGGTATGCAGTTCTTACAGCAGCACCATATAAATCAATTTTTGTGAGATGACTGGCATTTTTCCTTATTCTTTTAGGATAAATATTAGAAATCACATTTGATGTCTTATGCTTTTTCCATCATCTAGAATACTGCTAGACTACCTCTGACACCCAGCTGCCTAGTTAGCACGGGCGTCTGGGCTGGTTGCTCTTTCTCATCCTCTGATTCAAAGAAGGATCTTCATGGAGAATTTTAGTTCTTTTTGAAGAGGTGACTTTTCTGTTACTCAATAACCAGATGATTCAAAATTCAACTGAAGCTTTCATTTTGGCTGTTGGAGAGCTTTGGACTCCTCAGCTTCCCTTTCATACTGTGACATGGAGTGTAAGATAGGTTTTTCTATCTATGTTTGTCTTGGGCTTCCTGGGTTTGGTGTTCTTTATGATCTAAAATGTCAAAAAGCAAAGACAGGTATTCATACATATGTTACATAGATAATATATCAGCTCTAGTTTTGGCAAAGCTTTTTTCTAGAACAACATCACAGCATGTGTGGATAACACTGACAAACAAGTGCTGAAACAGAGTAGTACACAATTTGCCTTGGGATACATTTTCCATTGCTATGTTGAGATCCTTTGATATTGCTTTTTTGAACATTTCGATGTCTTGCCCGAGTGCATTTGTCACATAAACAGAGCAGTTTGTGCAGGTAGTAATGGAAAAACCAAGAAGCCTGGTAGTGATGGGACAGGCAAGTCTTTCCCGTGGAGGCAGTAGTACCTGCCTGAGGAAGTTCTATCTGCAGGTAGCACTTTTGCACAAGCAGCACATGAAAAACAAACTGCTTACAAAAAAAAAAAAAAAAAAAAAAAAAAGTTTCCATAATTGGTATAAATAAATTTGCATGTGTTCACCAGCACGTCTGTGTTTACATAAAAACAAAATCTATTGTAGCCCAGAATGCAAATGCATAAGGGTCAAAGTTAAAAAAAAATGTCAATTTCCAGGAATAACAAGGAAGAGCACATTTCCAGAGCTGTTTAGCAAAGCTAGGTCCACTTAGCAGAGGGAACTATTTTATAGTGTATTTATTGCTTTGTATCTTAGTAGAATTTCAGTGAGTCTCCAGTTGTATCACAGTCACCATTCTGGTTTCCACTTTAATAATGAAAAACTTGATTTTTTCAAGGTGCTGGTTGTGGAGAATGACATTGGGCTTTTTCGTATATTTTAACTTTTAAGTACAATGCTGATTTATGAATGAAAGAACATTTATGGTCTCTGTTATAAACAATTCCATTAACAACTTCTCAGTTCAGGAGAACTTACAAGACTACCATCAGTTGAGAATGAAATACAAGTTAAAGGTGACTGTACTAGGTCAGCCATGGAGATTAGTGACTCCAGGACAAATGCAAAGGTCTCAGGTTACCAGTATTCTATTTATTTATTTATTATTATTTTGTTGTTGTTGAGAAAGAAAAATGGGGGGAAGAAGTGAAGGGGGTAACCAAGAGGCAAAGCCAATAAAAGACTATTGCTGCAGCTCAGATGCTTTGTATTGTCTGTTTATAAGAAAAGGCATTGTGTTATTACTTGAAAATTTGTATAACAACCATCAGTGTGGTTTTGAATATAGTCTTAGACATTTGTGGTATTCTGGGTGTTGCAATATTAGTTTTATTTTGCTATTAAAGTTGGCATAAACCTTGATATCTGAGCAGTGGGATAACAGGATAACATTCAAAACTCAGTATAAGTCCCTGTTCAGAAAATCTGGGATATTTTTGCCACTCATCAGAAGTGTTGATGTATCATAGAGATGACCCTGCTATTCCTCCTGTATGGTTTATCTCCACAGATCAGCAGCACAGTGTTTCTACAGATGTTATTAAATAAAGTTAGACCAAGAAACATTACCTTGTTGTCGAAGAGCTTTCCAAGATTGGATGTACCAAAATGGCACTGGTGATCTCTTGAGATATTTGTTTCTTAGGCACTTATATTTTGTTCTTCATTGGTCATTCTGCTTTTAGACATTTTATTTCATTTTACCAAAAGACTCCCTTTATGTTAGCCCCTTTTTGAATGTCACTACAGTGTATTTTTCATTGTACGTATTTCTTCAGATAAAAGTTGTCTTCTCATGTTGCTAAAAACTGAATTCTTCATCACTGTCATCAGGGAAGCATTCTGAGGAGTTTTCCAGATTTTGTAACAATAACAAGTGTTATCAACCTAATTCATAAATTACGTGTTACATAATCAAATATTTTAACTTTAATTAGTGCCTTCCAAAAGCAAGGAGAGGAATTTAATCGGAGTACTGCACGTATTTGTCTGACATCTAGCTGTGTATATAGTGACAACTGAGTGGTGACAGTGCTCAGAGACTACAGGGAATTCTACCTTGCAAACAGATTTTCCATTCAATTCCCCCCCCTCCTCCCCCCAAGAGGTTGCAGAAAGTTTTTGAATCCTTTGGAATCAGTTGAGCTGAGTATTGAAACTGTGTAAACCAAAGGCTCATTTGTACACATCATAATGTAACAGAAATGTCACAACAGGCTTTGCAGCTACTCCTTTGACAAAGCAGTTGATGTTTTGACCTCTGTTGCCCACACCGAAGCATGGCAAAACTTTTCTTAATGCTGAGTGTACTTTTCTCTTTTTCCCTCAGCATTTGAGACTAGGTGGCTCTTACAAACAGGAACAAAAATCTAATAATGCAAAGAGAGTATATATATGCTACTGTTAAGATTGTTCGTAACATTTCAGCCAGGAGCTCATTTTAAAGCCAAGAGAATAAAATGCAATTGTAATGTAGTTTTATGTCTGAATTTCCCCATTTACTTCTTTTAATATAGCAGACTACTTTTCTGTTGTATCATCTGTAATTTGCTTTATAGCATGTTCTGAAAGAGAGAAAACCAAATTCTGAAAATTCTTTCTTCCATGGTTTTCCTATTATGTTTCAAGCTATACTTTAGGTATAAATTGGAAAAAGTTTCAGGTTAAGATATAATTGTTTTCTTAAAAACTTTTCCATTATTTTCCAAAACATTCATAGGATTACAGTATCAATTTCTGTCTGCCTGTTCCCTAGACACTGCATCTACGTATTTCTAGCATAGAACAGTGTGTTCCTGAAACAGGTTTGCTGTGGATGCCAAAGAAGAAATTGAAAAGCTGTTTCTGACCTGGAGATCCCGGGTAGAGAGTAGATGATAAAAAATGGATGCATGGCTTTCATACTGCTATCACCACCTCTTAGCTCCTACTAAGGAAGGAATCTTTAAAATTGAAAGTGTTATTTTAGTTTGTAATAGCTGTATAGAATGGTGAAAGGCATTTTAGAAGAACAAATGCTTGTATGAGTGCACCAAAGCCAAGCAGAACAGCAAACATGTTTGATACATTGAATGGATAAAGCTCTTCTTCCCACAGATTTTTGCGCAGATGGTCTTGGGGCAGTGCCAGGAATGTGCAGGTGCAGCAAGCCTTCCCCAGGTCCTCATTCCCTTCAAGCAGCTCTCAGGCTCACAAATCCTCAGTGCAATGGGGAAATGCATTGCTTTTTGCTTCTCACTAGATAATTTATGAAGGCTTGCCAGCAAGCTAGAGTGTGTGTTGCTTGAAATCCCTTACAGCACTCTGTCTTACCTGGTAAGATACAGCCAACTGAAGGAAAGAAGACATGTTATAACAAGATTCAGAATTATTGCTGGTTATCATTTTTTGCCCTGTAGAGGAAGGTGATGCAGCTCTGTGATGTTGCTATAGTAGCTGCAGTTCTTCTTGAGCATCATCCTGAGATTTAAAAGGGCCATGAAGGCTACTCCAAAGACAGACAGTGATTAATGCTATATTTATACACTCAGAGATCTGGAATAAACCTCAGGAGGTTGTACAATCCATACTTCTGCCTGAAGGCAAGGTAAACTCCACTTAAAACATTCTGTACCAGCATTTGTCTAACCTGATTTTAAAGCACCAGAGATGGAGGTTGAATAACATCCCTGGACCATTTGCTCCAACACTTAATCAGTTTATGTTTCTCTTCTCTAGCTTTGGTTACTTCTTGCTTTTTGTCATCTGCTTTAGTTCCATAGCTTGTGCAGTGTGTTCATTTGTGAGGCGTGAGCTGAAGGTGAAATAAAGTGATTCAGCTCTCTGAGGTTAGTTTAAAATAGGAAAGAAGACCAAAAGAAAAGTTTATTTTGCTTCAGGTTAACCAAATGTACTCTCTTTGACTTGGGAATGATTTCTAACTGCATTTCACGTAAAGAGATTTGAGCAAATTCTGCTTCTGAAGCACACCGTATCAAATCATTTAGGAACTCTTTGGCTGTTTCCTGTACATAAAGATACTACTGAGAGTAATATATCATTAATTTGCATATAGGCTTTATGTATTCTGGCATAAAATATATAGCATATCCTACAAGATAAATCCTATCAGATAATAATATATGTGTGATGAAAATTATCTGCCCAAACATTAGTTGTTCTGTCAAAACAACAGATCCAAAATCTTATGTGAAATTTGTGTTTCAATAAAATTAGAGGAGCCCATCACTAGGTCTTACAAAGGTGGTTTATGATGCTCAAGCAGTGTACTGTCAATAAATTAGCAAAATCTATTTTCTAGATAACATCTAGACAGGTAAAACAAGTCTGTGCTGCAGCTTCTGATAGTCTGGTTCATGCTGAGCATGTTGGAGCTAAGGGGCATGGCAGTGGTTCTGCTCTACTTACATGGGGTGCGAGAGTTGTATGCAAAGACCCACATACCTGTTGGTACCTGAACGCAGTGTCAGTTGGCCCCCAGGACATGGTGACAGATTGTGTCACTCGCGTCCCACTGAGGTTGTGTGTTGAGCACAGCTTGCTTAACATAAGGTGGCCTCAGAACACGTTGCTTCTATTTTACCTTTTAAAATAAATATTCCTTTATAAATATTTATATCTGTTGGATGCCAAATTGTTTTTATATATTTATCTGTACTTACTGCACACAAGAGTGTTATATAAAGTTTATAATTGGTGCTGGGAAAATGAATCAAGGTATTCCATGAGGAAAGACTGAGATGTGATTCATCCATCTGATGTGAAGTATGAAGTGAAAATGCCTACAGTACACTAGGCAGAAAGAACGCCTTTAATTCACTGGAAACAATCAATTAAACAACATTTCTAATTTGTATGAGACAAAATTAATTTGCCTTGCATTGGTTCTAACTTTATGACATATATCATTCCTGAATGTATGCTGGATTTGATCTTATAAGAGTTCCATGTGCACTATGCAGTTTGAAGAAACTGAGTGCCAGATGTATGATTTTTAGCATTCTAACAAATACCATTACTTATATCAGGATATCAGGATATCAGTCCTGAGAGCTACTGCAAGTGGTAAGGAAATTAAACTCAGTGCTACCAAAACATCTGTGCTCTGGTCCTGGTTTAAAATCTCTGATGCCTTTAATGGTGGATATTAGAAAATGTAAAATGGGATGCATCGAAATATGCACTTTTTTTTTTTTGTGGTATTCTTGTCATTGAAAATAATGTAATTGCACTGGCAATCTAAATATTACTTCTGTCTGTGACATAATAGTCTTAATAAGAGACTCTCATTCAGCTCAGAAAAAAAATCAGAATTCCTCTACTAAATACTGTGTAAATGCCTGTTTGACAGCCTGCTGAGGGGACGGCATTTGCTCCCTTTTAGTTCCTCTGTTGAATGGCACTTTTCATTCTGTCTGACAAAATACATAGTGCAAAAAGGTTGGCACATTTTTGCCTCATCCTACAGAAGAGGATCTGTGTCCTTCACTGCACAGTAAGATTAGGAGAGAAGCTCTGCTCAGTAGAGGAGCACATGCATTGAACCTGGTCACATGTGAGGGTGGATTCAGAACTAGGAACGCACCTGAGCTCCTGAACTATATTTCTCTTATTAGCTGACATTATGTCTGAAATGAGACACAGGGATTGATTATTTAAACAAATTTCATCTTCAGCCAAATGTTGCCTTGGCAGTGTTTCTGTCCAAGTTTCCCATGCCTTGTAAATAGAATTACATACTTATTAAAGAGTGCCATTTAATGCAGATTGCTTTCAGTGAAAATTCGTATTCCCTGAACTCCTAATTCGTATTTCCCATTTTTATTGTAATATTTCTATAATGTTTCATTTTGGGGAACGGGATTCACATGGGAAACTTGAGTATCACTGAATTCAAGAGATGCATTCTGAGTCCTAGTCCTCCCTTGTGTTGAATTATATACAAACTGAAGAATTTAACTGGAGAGACTCATTCTCTGTAGCCCAGAATTTTGAAGACTTTTTGGAGATGAACAGCTGAAGCTTCACATTCACTCTCCAGGAGGTCAGGTTGAGTTGTGATTCCTGGTCATTCATGCATGAATGGTAGGAGAAGACTGAAACGCTGAAAAAGGAAGGGAAGGAGAGGGTAAGCATCTCTTTTCTTGATTTTTATTTTTATTTTTATTTTTATTTTTTTGTAACTCATTAAATAAGGCTACTTTTTTTTTTTTTACTTAAAAAAAAATCTGCAAGTGGGAATGTTTTGTTTGTATCCAAGTAGGTACTGAACTGGCACTCTTTGCTTCTTATCCTTTTGTCACTAATGAATAAATGATGGAGTTCTAAACAGGTATATTTAACTTTAGCAAGGCATACAGGTGTTACTCTTAATCACTGTGTTGAATTAACTGGGCGCATTCTGCTTTCATTCCTTAGCATTTGCCAAAAATCAAACAATTTCTAATGAAACAAAATCAATCCATTCAAATGGATTCAAATCCATTCAATACTATTGAAATGTTTGTATCTTAGCTGCTCAGGAGAATTCCATCTGTAGAAAATGGTTTCTTCATGCTGCTCTGATGCAAACATGCTAGCTTCCAAATAAATTAGAACTCAGGCAGTTCTATTCATTTCAGACCTTGTAGCATCATCTGCTTATCCGTACTATCTGTTTAGCCCTTATCATTGCAGATATGGATGTTGGACAAACACTGAACATGTTAGAATTTCTCCTCCTATTTTAGAGTGAAAGTCTACATCCCCAGCAATGGAAAATTAGAGCTGGCAGCAGGAGAGAATGAATACAAATGTCAATCTGGCAGTAGCTGATATAAATCAAAGTATAAATCTTACATCTGAGGTAGCTGTATATGAAACACTTTTCATACAACTCTGTTAATAAATTCTATTTAAAAAAAAATCTGGCTTTTGTTCAAATCTGAAATGGAGAACAAAAACAAACAAAAATGTGTATTTATAACTTTATGGTAGTTCTAATTTTAATCCAAGCTCTTATCAGTCAGTTCTGTAATTATTTCTACTTGTTCAGAACTCACAGAGGTTATGTTATAAATTGCACTCTGAAAACTGTTCTAAAAATCAGAGTAATAGTAAGCCGCCAGAAGATCAAAATAAGCAAAATACTCATTTCCCATAAAATTTGCGTTAGTTGCAAATGGGCATTACATACATATTTATTCAATCAACTGATCATTTGTGCATGCAAGAACCCAGCTTAACAAATACATGATGGAGAAATGTGGATTGTGTTTTCATGTTCGTATGAGTTACCAGTTGTGTATCTTTTACATAAACATGGCATCCTAGCTATCTGGTTTATTAGGAATAAAGAGCAGGTATTGGCCTTGATTCCATGCCTGGAATTACAAGATAGTTTCTTATCATCATGCTTATTGCCTAGCACTAATGAGATGGAAAAGATGAACAACGTAACAGCTTACGTAGTTAGGACATAGTTAGCTACGTAGTTAGCAACCTAACAGCGTGTGTGTGTTTGTTTTAAATGAAACGTAAAATAAAGGAAGCATAGTTAGCAACCCCAAACTCTGCCTTGAATGAATTAGACTTGCAGATTTTCAGAGATTCTATAGTCTATTTCTAAGTATAGCTGGAAGCCACGTCAACCATGACAGTTTCTTAACAATGCATTGTTAAGAACTAGATATTCACAAGAAGGCTCATCTAAACATCTTGGTTTGCAGGTTTTGCAGAATAGACAAACAAACAAACAAACAAACAAAAAAACCACAAAAAGCCAGCCTGATTTGTGTGTCACCATAAATACAGGAGAGAGAAATTACTTTGGATCCTATTCATCCTTTCTTCTAGCCTATTATCTCTCTGTTATCAGAGTTAATTCCTTCTGTGCTTAGAGAAGATTTATCATCAGGATTCAGGCTTTTCATTTCTTCTCTTTTCCTAGCTCAATAGAAGACCAAATCCACCCTCTCTCCTCAGATTTCAGTGCATCTTCCACACCATGTGAGTGAATCAGATTTTGTCAACTTCCCTTATTACTCCGTTCAGAGATACCTCCACCCTAGCTTAACTTCACAATCAAAAGGCTTTTTTTGGGTGCAGAGTTGTTGGAAAAAGCTACTGGTTAGACAGAGCTAACAGTAAGCCTAAGACAAGACATTCAGAAAGTAGTTCAATAGGAGGTGAAATACATTTATGTTGTTGTTTATGTTCTTGCAGGGTATATTAATCTCTAAAATGCTAGCTTGGCAGTTGGAAACTTGGGACTTGTATTAGACTGACTTTGAAGGAAACATCTCTATGTTTGTGGCTCCAGGTCTTTTCCAGTTTTCATCTTGAGAGGCCACTAGAAAGCAAGATCCAACCATATTCAACCTAGGTATCTAGCAGCCTTGTGTAGCAATTGGACAGATCAATACAATGGAAAAAGCATTACCACAAAGGTGTAATGACAGAAGAAGCAGCATGATAGAAAGGTGCTATAAAGAAAGGGAAAAAGATTGCTCCCCTGTATTAGAAGATTCTAGGTTTGCAAGAGAAAGCTCCACCAAAGAGGGATCTGCAGGAAGAACTCCTCCCCAGTCGCAGTCAGCCGTTAAATGAAGTCTAAGAGAGGCGCAGCCAGGCTCCACCCCTTCTGGTCACACAGCTGAATTGCTTTCACCTGTGCTCCCAGGGCTGACCAGGTCCTTTCCCCAGATGCTTAATTAGTAGTTCAGGCTGTGACTCAACACTTCCCACACACTGTTAAAGCCACATTTAAAAGTAAATATGTAATATGAAGCTCCTTTCAGATAGCAGTGATATATTTCTAATTTATGCTTGTATGAATGCTAGTAAGGAGGTACATTATATAGATGTCGCCTTTGTCTGAAACAGTTAGAAGAATGTTTTCCTAGATTAATGAGAGGCTTTCAGATTCTCAAATTGTGTGGTTGTTAATCTTACAACTGGATGATTTCTTTCTGCAGAAGAACGCATCGTGTTGATCTCAGCAATTGCAAAAATCATATTCTGAAAACTGCATACTGTGGAAATATAGAAACACAGACGGCTGGAAACCATGTGATTCTTAAGATTCCTAGCATGTTTCATGCCTTAGATAGCAGCTCTGCATCCAGACTTAGATTGCACTATCTACATCAATGCTATGATGGCAGTGATCCCAAGCTGTAAGCAAACTTGTTTCTTGCATCTTCCTTGCTCCTGGGAAGAACAAGTCGATCTGCTTATATATGAGAAGTTTTGAGCTTCTTTCCTTAACCTTTATAATTGCCAGAGACGACCTAATTATAAACTTTTGAGGTTTGTCATCCTGAGACAATTACAGAGACTTTACAAGAGGGGCATGAAGCAGGTGGAGAGAACACAGGAACGTGGGAGACAGCAAACTAATTTTAGAGCGTATAGCAAAACACAACTTCGTGCTTCACGCAGCTAATTTGGAAGTTAATGTCCTGAGAGCACCAGAGTGAAGAATATTGCACTTAACAAGTTAGCTGTTTTTCAGGAAATGTACACACAAGGTTTTGGTTACTGCATATTTTGGCTCTTCTGTGCGTATCTCAGACCTGTGTCTCTGAAGGAGAAGAACTGCATCATGTTATTGATGAACTTGTGTGTAACTCACTGCTGAGAGAAAGAGAATTAATCTTGAGGGTAGCTGCTGTGGATTTTCTTTTGCAGGTTTTGCAAACAATTAGAACACAGCCAGTATAAAACAAATACCTGCTAAGATAGTTGACTGAAATCTGCAGAAATTTCTGAATCTTAGAAATTAAGATTTTCAACTGCAAAGTCTTAGTTATTCTTCTGTATGCATGTAATAATTTATACGTAGTTTTATTAATATAGGAGGGGATATGTCCCAACGTTACTCTAGTTGTGCACTTTCTCCTGCTGTGCAAACAGATTGCAACTGGTAGCAAATTGTTCATTTTGGATCACATGAAAGCAGAACATTAATTGTGCATGGAAATGTTGAAGTTATTGTAGAGGAATTTTTTTTTATTTATTCAGTATTATTTATAAGCCAAGTACTGATGTAAAGAGCCCTCTCTTCCTGTTATAAATTTATAGTTGTACAAAATGTCAAAAGTATTTAGGATTTTTACTAAGAAGGTAAAAACATTTAAGAATCTTTGCTGAAAGGAAGAGACATTCGGAGCAAATATAGCTGAGAATCTCAAATTTAAGACCAGATCATAATAGACTGCCCTATAGATCTGAATTGTTGCAACAGGTACAAATGTCCAAGAAGCCATGAAGTAGAAGTTGTAACATTTAAGATACACCAACGTTGCTTTGATAGGGCTGGAAAGAGGTAACAGTGCAGCTTAATGTTGACCTTTAAGTAAAGCAGATACTAATGTTTGTATATTTACAACTGGTATGTCCTGGGATGTTGCATATAAGCCAGGGAAAAAAAAAACCAGAAGGCTGACAAAGTAGAAACTATGTTTAATCAATATGGGGAAATGTCACTTTTTTTCCTCGACTTAATCTGAGACACATTCTTATAGTATTACTCTTTCTCAAACGTAATCTATTAAAGAAGAAAGTTGCTTTTACGCAGATCAGAGGGCATTATGAAAGAAGTGGATGATTATTCCTGTTGAGTGGCAGCAGTGTTGTGTCTCACCCTTTTCATGGGTGTAATTCCCTACATTTGTAATGGATTTTGAAAATTGGAATAGGTTTCTGCCAACAAACACAATATTAATGAAACGTGGGGTTGCATAATATATTTTCTGTATAATGTAATCTTTTTTTTCCCCAGAAAATGAAATGACCACCTCCTAAAACTAACTGAGCACTTGATTATTTTTGTGGGCCCATTCCAACTCAGAATATTCTATGACTGTATGGTTCTGTGAAATTCTTGATAGTCCTATTTTGCTGTGAGTTAAAAGGTATTTGGGTAAGCGTATTGGCTTATTTATTTGAAGAGCCTTGTGCAGCTTTGATGCACAAGATGAAATTCCGTAACTTTTCGTTATATGATTTCTCACAATGTCTGTTTCATTAACTGCAATCAATTTCTCATACTTTTGAATATGAAACATTGCAACATTTTTGAAAAGCATGCTGTGCACGAGCTGAGGAAACTCAGGAGTGCATCAGCACACACAATTAAATATTTTTCTGACCAATGACCTGGAAATTTTCTCACTGATAGCAGAGAGATGCTTGACCCTACAGCAGCATTCAGTGAATCAACCAAATGCTCCTATACTGTGGATTCAATTTGGTATTTCTTTTGTTAATGCCTCATCCCCCATTTGATAGCACTAACTTTTTGTCCTCGCTCTCACATTTCCCCACATCTAAGTCTGCAAGCAGGTATTAATATCAAGGCTTTTGGCAACAACTTCGGGAAAGCAACTGGATTTTATACAGTCAAGGTGAGAACAGTAAATAATAACAAAGCTCGTTCGTCCTATTTTCCATCAGTGGCGATGTCAGATAAACCTGATTAAAGACTCTTGGAAAATGTTACACAGGTGATTTATTATGTGCGTAGTTTTAGGTGTAAGTGTAATCTTGAAACATGGTACCTCTATATATTCACTTAGTGATAGATACAGAGCAAAATAGCAGATGAATTACAGCAGCATGTAATGACAGTTACAGTATATCTCCTCAGCTGATTTCAGGTGATGAGTTGAAAAGTTAGTGTTGGCTGCATTGGGTAGATATGAGAATCATTTATTGCAAAGGATGATAGGACAGTCTGTGGTAAGAATTGAAATTGGAAAGCTTCGTCTGGTGATGCACTGGGGAACAGGTTTAATTTGATTTCTTTTTTCTTTCCTGCCAACTGACTTTAGCACATGATATTTTGTGAAAATGAACTAGTAATAAATTCATTTGCCTACTCAGTGTCTCAGATAGAAAAAGTAGCTAAGGATTTCTGAACTTTTTAAAGTAGTGGGAATTAATTTTAACATTGGATGAGGAGGAATATTTACCCTGCGTTGAAGAGAGTGGGCTAATAAGGAAGGAACACTAAACTTTATTCTTTACAGATTTGATATGATTAAGGTTTTAAAAATACAAAATGCTTTCTGCCAGAAGATGGTTGTCCCTCAAGCTCTCCCTAAAAGCATAGTTGTTCCTGAGCTCAGTTGCATTTGGTTTTGATTGAGGACTCAACTACTTTTATTCTGCTTTAAATTCACTGCACAGAACTATAACACGATAATGAGGGACTTGTAGAGGACCTGCAGGTGGTGTGCAGGTGACTAGTAGCAGAATGACACAACCTTTCATCTCTCCAGTCTCACATTCAACAGTATTTGCCTTACTTATGGCTAAAAAGTATTTTTTATTTCTGCTAGAGTCTAGAGAAAAACGCTTTCCTAATGCTAACTTACCCTATGTTTTATTTAAAATTTCGAGATACATTTATATAATTGTTTGCTTAGATTCACACTGTGATTCTGCTTTAGTAATCGTGTTAAGACTATGGAATGCAGGGTGATTGACAACAAACAAGCAGAAATGATTTAAAGGCTGACTTTCAAAAAGAGAGCTATTAAACAGGTTAGTCACAATCATGACTCATTTCAGTTGTGAGTCATGCTTACTTTTTGTAGCTATACATTATCTGGCTTTCCTGTTTCTCCACACAGCTATGAGTAATGCTGCGTTAAGATGGATTGCTGCTTTGGAGAATGCTTTTTCCCTACTGTGCAGGATGCCCTATCTGAATACATTTTTACATTTATAACGTCATTGTTTGGCCCATTCTTTTTTACCACTGAGTTGCTGGCTGCATAAAGTAAGTAATGAAATAAGAAGTATTAAGCATTGGATCGATAAGAGAGAGCAAGTATGGGACCTCCCCATCAGCATGTGATTTACAACATTTCTGTGGGGGTTAATTTGATATATTAATATTCATTTTGTCTTAAATGGGTCTGTTAGCCACCCACAGCAGCTGAGACAGGAGTTTTGGGATGGCTATATAAGATAGGGATAGTTTGTGGGGAACAGCAAAATTTGTCCTGAAATGGTGACTGGATTGTTAGCTTCATAACTGTTGAAGCTGGGTTTGGATGTGGGATTCTTTTTTTTTTTTTTTTTTTTTTTTTTTTTTTTTTTCCCCCCTTCTATATTTATATTCTATATTTAGTGAGCGTGCATCAACACAGCTGTAGTGTTAGGCATAATCCCAGAGCCTTTACAACTCTAATACTAATTTTGTTTCTGGAATGATGTGTGTTGGCCAACTGTTTTTCAGCTTGGTGGCTACCTAAAATTAGTCTGAAACTGTGTAGGTGTTTACATGTGGGCTTGAGAGTCTGGGTTAGAAAATGCAAGCTGTAGTGCTACAAGCATCAGGAAAGAGAGGAGTTACAGTAGCTCTGAATACTTTTGAATATGCCTACATTTAGACTGCAATATGCACTGCTGTGTTTTAAAAAGTACTGTCACTGTCAGCACTTTTGTTAATAAAGACAAGACTGTATTTCCATGAACAACAACAACGATATTACAGTCATGGTCTCAACAATAATTTATTACTTTTCTCACTGGCTCTACTTTTGAAAATGTTTCTAATGACTCTGATTCTCTCAAAAATGGACAGCTTACCTAGAAATGATGTTTTCTTCATGACTGATGTCTTGTTGATTGGTCCTGCATGATTGCTCAACAAAAATTACTAAAATTAGAATAAAAACATCTTATTTTTGCTTCTCTACTGAAGAATATAAAACCAAGAACAACGTTCTCTAATTTATCAAAGAGGTCAGGGAACAAACAATTTGAATTGGAAAATGTGATGATGTCATGAAGAGCACTCAATGTGCTTTGCAACAAAGAATGCCTGAAAAGGGAAAAGCAATTTTCACTGTCCTTTTGTAACAGAACTCTCGCAATTGATAACAACACGGTAAAGCTGCTGCTTTTGCAAATGACTTTTTCATATGTTTCTGCTTCATTTCAGCAGATCTTATGCAGGAAATATTTGAGGCACAAATAGTTTTCACAGAGGCCACATTCATGCAAGAAGGGGTAATTTTTTCAGTATCATCAGCTGTTGTAAAGCTGCACAAGGTCATTGTAGAGAAAATAATTGCTTTCAAATTCTTTTTGATCCCTAAAATCCATTTTTAGCCTGGGATGTGAGTGTTTAAAGAGATAACTGAGAAAGAACACGAGGAAAACATTTTACAACCAAAGGGCAGACTGCTGTCCACTGTGTGTGCTACAATGGTTTCACAGACTTAATGTTCCTGCACTCAGGAACTGGAAAGAACTGTTGAGTCTGACACCAGGTAAATCAAGGAGTAATGTAAGGACCTTGGAGTGGTGATATGAGTGACAGATCACCTGCAGACTACCTATGTCAGAATTCAGATTGCATTAACAGGACAGAGTTCTGCTTCCTAACAATAGAGATGTCCCACACATCCCATGCATGAGGCATGTTTGCAAACGTGCTTGAACTCACTGCTTTCTCAGGATATTTTTTGCATAGCAAGGAAGCCAAGCTCACAATATGAAAGCACACATTCCTAAGTAACGTGCAGTGTGTCAGGAGAACAAAAGCTAAGAGTACTGATAACATGCAGTCACATGAACACTTTCTTAGCTCTGTAACAAAATTAGGTTCTATGTTTTCTGTGTCTCAGAGCACGACACATGTTAATCTATTTTCCTGAACAGCCATCACACAAAAGAAAATGCATTAAATGAAAAGGTAACTTTGAATATTGTGTGTAATGTATCTCTGTGTCTTTTATTTACATTTTCTGTATAGTTCTGGTTTTATTCCACAAAGCTGAATATTATGTAATAGGATTATCTTATTTAATTTCTGCGATTTTCTTTCTTGTCCTGACAGAAAAACACATTCTGCCTAGTGTGTACATTCAGGTAAAAGATTTTCTGTCTTTCCTTTTATCTAAGTTATATGCATGCTTAATAGGGAGAAAAAAAAGTGTTGAGTTGAACACTTCACAAACTGCTGAATAGCAAACTTATCTGTGCTGGGGAGCGATGCATCCCTCTTTCAGGAAGTTAAAATAGTAGGTGGTTGGATTGGAAGCTTGGATAGAAGTCAAAAGAAAGAGGACTACTTGCTGTGAAAAGAAATTAAAACAGCAAGGTAGAAGCTCAGTAGGAGTTGCCCACTGACCGTGGCTAATGCTGACTGGCTTATTCACTGCTTTTTGGTGACATACAAGTGCAGGGGAATATGCCATAACTGATGAGGCTTTTCTGATGTCAACAATTATGATATCAGGAAATTTAATGGTCTGAAGCAGATGTTTTAAGTATCGTTGACTGTACATTAGAACAAATAGATATTTAGACAAAACAACTTGGAAAGAAATAGTCATGCTTTTTTTTTTTTTGTAGTAGAAATGAGAATGAGCAACTGGAGCTTCATAAGCCACTTGAAAACTAGATAAGCTAATGCCCATAAGTAAAACAGCTTGGGAAGGTTCCAAAGATGCCTGTGAGAAGTTGAGGCTATCTTGCTTTTAGACTTGTGACATGAGTGAGCTTAGAAAAGGCCATGCAAATGAACAAATTATATTAACATTTGTCTTAATGACCGCAACAATCAAAATGCAGTGAAATGGTTGATACAGGTATAATAACAAAAGGACTAGCACAAATGGAAAGGTATTACAAAGGGAAAGGAAAAATTCTCACCTGTCTCCAAAGGCATAGGCTCACAGGGAAAACCCACAAGGGAGGGGTCTCCAACCACAGATCCTTGCCTAGTGCCAGTCAGCCCTTGAATGAGGTCTAACAGAGGTGCTGCCAGGCTCCACCCCTTCTGGTCACACAGCTGAATTGCCTTCACCTGTGCTCCAAGGGCCAACCAGGTTCTTTCCCCAGATGCTCCATCAGTGGTTCTGGTTGTGACTCAGCAGTTAACATACAGTGACATAATATACTCTGAAATTAATAAACGTTCATTAAAGAAGTAAGAATCATAGAATCATAGAATCACAAGGTTGGAAATGACCTATAAGATCACCTAGTCCAACCGTCTTCTCATTACCACTGCTACCACAAGCTACTAAATCATATCTTGCAGCTCCTCATCCAGCAACGCCTCTTGAGCACTGCCAGGGATGGCGACTCCATGAGGGTGGATGACGATTATCTTGAGTGTTCCATCCCGCAGCCCATGGGACACTCAGATGATGGCCTGCAGGATGAGCAGGGGCCTGCAGAGCTGGTGCCTGGAGAGCCAGTGCTCATTCCATCAGAGCACAACTTCCCCACTGAGGTCTAGGCTGCGTTTTTTGGTCAACATCCAGAACACCTTGCACCCCTGCTCTTCTGGCTGCAGGAGGAGATCCAGGCAATGTCTGGCGATGACTGGTGGGAGGTGCAAGTGGGACTGTGGGCCACCGTGAACTTCCTTTGTGAGCACGGGCTCGACCAGGCGGCCTTAGTACGGGAGCTGGAGGTGATCACCCCTGGCAACATGGTGTCCTTTGTGCGGTGCCTCATCAGCATCGCCGCAGCCCTGTATGGCCCCCTGATCCGCCGCCAGCTGAACCAGCGTGCTGCAGGAGGGCGGGAGGACGGCCCTGCAGCCAGCCCCAACATCAGCACCTCTCATCAGCATCCTCTGGCACTGAGGAGCTGCTCGGCGGCTCCACTGGGGGACCTGGGCACCCCGGCACCGCCACCGCCATCGCAGCAGAGGAGCCACAGGAAGAGCCAGGGCAGGCAGCAGCTGCGGGCCCTTCCATCCGGAGCTCGTGTGGGGGCCCCATTGCGCCTCAAAGAGGAAGACCCGCAGCAGCCCCCAGGATTCGCCCCCACCCCGCAAGAGGCGGCCCCAATGACGGTGCTAGGCCTCATCCCACTGCCATCAAAGCACGCCTCCGGTGGGCTGGGAGGCCAACATCTTCCTCCCAGCCTGCTGTTTGGAGAGAAAATAAAAACACATTCAGAAAAAAAGAAGTCTCTGTGTTATTGACAAGGCTGTTGGCATTGCTGTCCGTACCCATGCTGCTTTCTCCCTCTTTTGGTCCTGTGGCAGGGTGTAGAATCACTACTTTATTTCCACCACCATACACTGGCACTCACAACAGCACTAACAAAACACGTGTGGTCAAGTTGTGAACCGAAACTAATGCTCCATCTATGATACAGAATCCCAGAAGCATGCTGTGTTTCTCACTCATGTTGCAGCACTGTAGCCTTTTCAGAACAGTACAATTCTTCAGTACAGCATCCCCAAAATGAGTTGACAGTGACAGGACAAGGGGGAATGGTTTTAAACTGAGACAGGAGAGGTTTAGGTTGGATTTTAGGAGGAAGTTTTTCACTCAGAGGGTGGTGACACACTGGAACAGGTTGCCCAAGAAGGCTGTGGATGCCCCATCTCTGCAGGCATTCAAGGCCAGGCTGGATGTGGCTCTGGGCAGCCTGGTCTGGTGGTTGGTGGCCCTGCACATAGCAGGGGAATTGAAACTAGATGATCATGGTGGTCCTTTTCAACCCAGGCCATTCTATGAGTCTATGATCCCTGTTACACCACTACACCAAGCTCCTTCAAAGTTAGGCATATATGCAGATAAACACAATTTGTGAATTGAGCTAGCAGCAAGAAAAATATCACCGAAGTTACTTTGAGGTGCTACTGCTAACATCCTAACATGCTATACCTTTAAATAACCCCCTTCTCAAGTGAATGGGGTTAAAAACTTCGTATGCGATCTTTTGGCTTGCTCTCTCTGAATTTTCTGTGCAAATGGAGATTTCTTATTACATGGAAAGTAGGAAGCAATGTTATTACTAGCTTTTCAGACTTAAATTATGCAGTAATGTGATGTAAAGCTGAATTCATGCCTAAACATCCAAGTGTATTTGTAGAGCAGTTTTGTTTCCAGGTGAGAAGTAGTTCTGGTTATTTATTATGCTACAAGAGCCTTAAGATACAGGTTATATTTTGTAACTGCATTTATTGCTATTATTCTCGTTTTGAGTTTTAGTCATCACTCCTACTGTCACGTGAACAGTAGTAGCAGTTAATCAGAATTCTCTGAATATAATCAAAATTCATAAATAGAAAGTCAATTATGTTGAAGTTAAGTAGTGTAGAATGGTGCAGTTTTACATTTCACATCCTTGATTAGTGTATATTTTAATACTTCATAATCTGTCTGGACCAATTAGATTTTCCTGCAGTGCAAAAAAAAAGCTTAAGAGAAAGTAGGAAGTAAGCTATGAAAAATAATTATTCTAAGACTTGAGGAGCCTGTCTGGCTTTATTCCCAGAAAGTGTTCAGGCACATCAAATCCAAGGAATTGGACCTGCTAGGCTATAAATACTTGTGCAGCCTCCTCAGGTGACATAAACCAGCATAGCACTGTATGGACCACTGGTACACCTGCCTGGTCCTCTGAGAGAAGCCTCTTGCTGTTGTCATCAGAGTGGTAGGAAAGCACACTGTGTTTGGTGAACTGGAAAAAGGGGCTTATAAGGGGTTTGTTGTATGATTCTGCTTTTAGTGTTACCTGAACTGTCCCTCAGACATCACTAGGACTAATCAGCAGTCATCATGTACTGCTCAGTGCATGCTAGAGGAGAAGGCCAGCTGCATGATGAAAGCACATAATTACTGATAATGGAGCTCTTTGATAATGCTAATTGAAGTGGTTTTGCCTATATGTCACAGAGAATAAACTCTGATATCAAGCAGTGTTGCAACCCAGTTTTGTTACGTGATTTCTAAACTGGTTGAGATTTCATTATGTATCATTCTGGCTCTTTAAAGCATTAAGCTGCAGGAGAACCAATGTGATGGGTACTGCTGTGTTAGTTACATGGGGTACAGTGGTTTGCAAAGTATCTCATAAGTAAGGAGGTTACTGCAGGAAAAAAGGGCAAGTATTGAAATCTTTCAAGTTTGTATGTTGAGAGATGTATGAAAGAATAACTGAAACACGTTTGTACATGCATGCATGTTTATTTGCATGCACGCAGGTTACACAGTTGGATTCCCAGGTGGTAAGGCAGAGTTCTGCATTGGGAATTCTGAGTAAAAGTGTGTGCATGATTTCTTGCTTATTTTTTTCTTTCAGAAAGTAAGCAGATTGCCCAATAGAGTCAACCTTGTTCTAGATGGTAACAGTCATCCCTTGAAGAAAAAGCCAAGGGTTATGAGGGCATCTTCGTGCAAACACTGTGCATCTTTTTCAAGTCTGGGTTTAACTTGAGCCAAACTGATTGTGTGGCTCCACACAATGCAAACTATGGAACATCCCTAGTCCTGCCTTTCCTTGTTACTGATGGTCATGAGGTGTTCCTCTTAATAACTTTACTGTATGTAATACTAATTAATACTGTTAATGTTTTCCATCCTGTTTGTAGGCCTCTAACATAATCAGTCCGGAGTGTAGAGAAGGAAGCATGACCCTACAGTTCTCCTGCACTGTTAGATAGTTAGAACAACAAAGAGGGAGCAGTGTTTAAAAAATATAGCCACCAAAACAAAACAGCAGGAACACATTGGCTGCTGTTATCTAAATGCATTCTTCCCACATGCGCTGCTCCAGGGAAGTATTATCTTGTACAGCACCTTTGCCTATACTTGCCTCTCTTCCTACTATCACAAAGTAAAAGGAGCATAGTGAGCTTGGAACACATCAGGAAGAGAAGTTCCTTCAAAGAGATCATTCGTGCAACCCTGATGTTTCCTTAAGTCAGTGGTGCTAAAGATCAAAGCTTCTTAAATTAAGATGTTTATTTTTTAGGTTAAGTGATCTGTTGAAGTGTTCTGGATGCCTCATCAGAACCAGATGTGTGTGTATTTTTCTCCACTCTTACAATGCTCAGAAAAAAAACCTCATTCTGGATTAGTTGTTTTTTGAGACTAGCCTGATTTTTTTTGTGTAATCTTGCTGGAAATTGTTCTATCCTCCAAGGCAGTACCAAATTACCTGCAGTGGATGACTGCAGTCAAGCAAGTTTTAGTGTCTCCAATGACTCAGTCACTAGCATCAATTTGAATGCTACAGCTGAGTTTATCAGGCAGCTTAGTGCATGCTGGGTAATGATTCTTGGGATTCTACCGAAACTGCTTGCAGAGCAGAATGAGCTTCACAAAGGCATTTGTTCTTTAATAATGAGATTTAAGGTGTAGTTCTGTGTTTCCAAAATAAAATAACAGCACAATTAATCTAGTCTACAGACTTGTGTGATATTTGCTTTTGCTAACTGGCCATGGCACCAGTAGCACAGCAGTGTATGCAACCTGAGCAGTGGAACCTAAGGGGACTAAGTGGCTCACAAGTCAGAATTTCCAGTCTGCAAAAAATTGTGCATTTCTGTTATATTTTTCCTTTTTGATCGGTGTGTGGCTGTGCCTTTTGGACAAGAGTAGGCATATCTCCCTCAGTGCAAACCTGGACATACTCTGGGAGTATGAAAAGAATTTATGGGCACGCTGCTGAGGAGGCTTGAGCAAGGAAGTACTGCGCAGCTTACTTGCTCACTAACATGTCTTCAGCAAATACGGCCCTGAATGTCTGTGCAGTTACCCAATACAACATACCTTATAGAATTGCCCTGGAATGGATTACAACAGCTGTGCCTGCACCTATGCTCATCTGGAGTCTCTTTCTGCATGAGCATGTCTGTGCATTTTAAGATATACAGCAGGATCAGCTGAACGCCTCCTTTTCCCCCAAGTCCATTAACTCAGATGATGTGCTAATTAGGTCACTGAGAAAATCAAAGATACAGAAACTGGGTTGAGTGTTCATGAACCTGCATGTAACTGCAGTATTTTAGTTTAATCTGTCTTAAGCAGTTTTTTGATATATCTGATAGCGTTACCCATAAAAAGGCAGGCTGCATGTCAGGCAAACAACTCATAGAACACTTGAGTATTTTGAGCTGCTTGGGTGAAGCATTTGGTATTTCTCATATAAAAAAAGAGAATGTGACTTCTCTCTCAGTTAACTGCTCCTCTGTTTATGCCTTTGTGATCAGAGAATAGCAGAAGTATCCTGCAGGAACCCTTTTGAAGAGAGGACAACACACTGCAATGATCCACTGTGCTAACCTTGTGCTGCAGAATGATCCTTGCTCTTAGCCCATAAAAATCTGGTGCGTTAGAACAGACTTGATGAAGGTGGAGAGGAGTGACTGCAGAGCCCATCCATTTGTTTTCTGCCTAAATAAAAGTGTTCAGTTGACCTCAGAAGTAGCAGGTCAACCTGACACGCAAATGTATTTTATCTGCTCTTGGTGGGTTTGAATGTATTTCATCTATAAGAGAATATGCTATATATGTGCACAGGTAGTACTGAGCGCATCTGCATTCAGCTACAATTTGAGAGAGAGATAATGGACTGTAGGAGCACTTCAGGGCATTGCTACTTGGCAGGAACACACGTACTCAAAGGCAAACAAATTTGCTCAATATTTTTATGAGTCTCTGAGCTCAGCTGGTTCTGGCAGAGATGACTTAATCCAGAGAGGCAGTAGGGGAGAGCTCATTCCAACTTTCCCTTTATTTGGGAAATGGAACATGAGTAATGTCTTCCCAGACAAGAGGGAGCCAATGCAGTCTCCTTGCCATGCACAGCATGTCACACTGCGTCTCTCGTGTCCCTCCACTGCACCATCTAGTGCAGCTCCCTCATATGGCATAACCATAGTGTGAAACACAATTGTCTCTGGTGCAGCCATTTCAGCACAACCGCTCTGTACACTGTGGAATAGCAAATAAAGTAATAATCAAGAAAAAAGTCTCACAATAAATGCTATACTCACACTATAGGATTGCACTGAATTTGTCATTAGCAGATGATATATGTTAAATACAAAAGTACTAACTTCCCAGAACATTAGAGAAGTGAAAATTCTTTGTAAACCAGTAATTTCCCCTCTAAACATTCAGGTTAGTTCCCAGCACAAATCCTTCATGATTCAGTGCTTAAGGTTGGAAGGTCTCATCATTTGCTTGTGTCAGAAATCTTAGGAGAACAGACATTTACTCAGATGAGCGAAGTCTAGAAATTGTGGCTAAGATTCTGCTGCAGAGGTGAAACCAAGCTGCCACAAAGTCTGCAGGTAGGCGAGCATTTAGGCAACTGCAGATTAACAAGTTTCACCATGTCTCCTTCTTGTCTGGGCTTTTGGTCTTGATTGTTCTCCATTCTGTTCACCTGTAGCCATAACTGCTTTTTCAGGTAAATTACAGTGTGGCCTCTGCCTATATGATCACATTCAAAATGTCTCACTACCTCTCTCTTCTTTCATAGTCTTCTGCAACTAGACCATACCATCGTTATATAGAATTCATTGGCTGATACATGTTTATAATGCCAACTAATCTGTTCTGAACTCATGAATGCATCATTTGTACTGAGCATGCCTTTATTACATGCAAAACTGAGCTGGAGACCAAGTGACTCCCATCGCACTCTTCTTCCTGAGTTAGCAGTAATTCTTGGTGAGAAAACAAAACAAAACAAAACAGGAAGAATGGAATTTCTATACCGATCTACTTGTCATCCATAAAAAGACCATATATTACTCAACTTTTAAGAAATGAGCAGCAACATATTTCGGAATCCTGCTATCTCCAAAATATACGGAGACTTTTGAGTTTGGAGTTTTCTAGCATTCTTGATATCAGCCGAGAGCCAGCATATGGGATGGTGAAAACAAAACTATGTACTTTTAAACAAGGAATTGTTTTTCCATAAATACAGAATAGAAAAAATATGAGTCTTTAAACTGCTCAACATTTAAAAAAAAAAAAAAAAGAGGAGAAACTCATATGAAAACCTTTATTTTAAGGATAAAAAGTTGTATTCTAATTACTTCAAAATGTAAGGTACTTAAATGCACACCTTACTTTACTGAAGTATAGCTTACTTTACATACAGGTGCATAATTATTTTCTTCAGGATTTAGGATGATGAAAAAACTGAAACATCATCTGAAAGTGCTGACAAAGTATATCTGGCACAGTAACTCCCAGTATGTTGAAGAATGGTGTTTTATAGCATTTCAGGCCTCACTGACTTTAACTTGACTGCTGAAAACAAGGAGGTAACAGCCATATTGTGCTTTCCCTATATATTTGCACTTGGAGCACAGAGGGAAAAGACACAAGTTCAAGCGTGTTTGGTGCTGGCTCATTATACAGTGTATGGTCTCACCCCGAGCACATGGGAAATGTGAAAGGACGGGAGGTAGCCATAGGCGCTAGCCAACATCATCTGTGAAAGATGCTTTTCCCTTTCGAGAGAAATTTCTTCCTTCTGGGAGTAAAAGAAAGGATGTAGAGATATTGTGGGTCTACTGTAGCTCTCTCCCTTGGGTTCCCCCAGCGGAAGGTTGGCTTCATCTATATGATGGGAAGATTAGCTCTGAAACAGGACCCCAGTTTTAGCTGGCCTCTATTTTCATATATTTATTGATGTTATTCTGTTTTATGTGAAACTGTTGTGTTGGCTTGGCTTTGTTTTGTTTTTCTTTTTTTCCAAATGATTTCACATTCTCGGAGGAAAAGACTATCCTGTAACACTGGTAGAGCATCGTCTCTAAAATAAATGGAAGTTTGTGAGGAACCTGACATAAACATAAAGAGCCTAGAAGAGATTTAGTAATGCCGAAGTTCATACAAACAGTGTAAGAGATGACATTTTAAACTTGGTTTCAGTTTGAAGCATTTCTGTTTTACAAAGTGGTCTTCAGTCACGTTCTGTTACTGGTAATAACAAGGCACTGCAATATGTTTGCACAGGGACTGAATTAGCAGAGAATTTGATCTTAACACTAAGAAACGGAGAAGTTATGTTCACAAGATCATTCTGTTTTCCCTCTCCTTCTTGTGTGCGTGTAGGAAGGGAATGGGAATAAATGTGTAGTGTCTCTTTAAGATCTACCCTAATCAATCTTTGATGCTTGTTAATGTGATGTTGTGATTAAAAGCTGTGATTCCTTCTTCATTTTTTCTATTCATCTCCTCTCACAAAGTCTGTTTCTTTGTATGGCAGAAGTCCGTACAGACTGATCCCCAGACAATTTGTGCCGTGAAATAAATTGCTATATTTACAAATATAGAAAAGAGCAAACACATTGTGCAAGCAGGTAGAGAGGCTGCGAAGAGATGAAGATAAGGCACACAGCCAGCACTGTTTGGGGGAGAAGGGAAATTGTCACTTCTGTGGTCGTGGCTGCTGCTGCTGTGATGTGAGCTGCTGTGAGGAGGGGATGCAGCACCTCTCTGTGTTCCCGCTCCACTGCTGCTGGGGGATCTGTGCTGCCATTGTCACAAATAGGAGTGCTCATAAGATGCTGTTGTCTGCATTACCCTCTCCTCCTCCTCCCAGCTCTAATATGTCTCAGTGAGAACGGATTTTGTTTATTTTCTGCTGCTAAGATTTCAGAATGTTCCAACCCTTCCGACTGGATTTGAGAGGTGTTGTTTAAGGGGGAATTCCACCACTGCCTCAAAACCAGCCATTTGCTGTATCCTGAGCTGACCCTTCTTGAACATATTACATCAAGTCTGAAAAATTTTGCTGCAGGAGAGCAGCAGCCTATTCCTTTCTTAGAAATGGTTTCATCTATTCCTTGCTGTTTGCTTAATAACCTTTTGCTACTTGAACTGCCCTTTCTCCCAGATTGTTTTTTCATTGTTTCCCTGGGGTCTGACTATGAGCTGAGTGTATAAAAGACTTCCAAATGAGAAGAAAAAAACCTCCAGATATTTTAACAGTCCTATTTCAGTAAACAAAAATAACACTGTGTTTGATTAGCCAATTGCAATCATTTAAAGAACAGAGTGCCAAATATTTTTTGTAAACCCATGGCTTTTATTAGCAGCAGCGTTACTGTTGTAAGAGAATATGATCCTTTTCTGAGCCTCACAGGCTACCTGCATCCTCATATTTATTCAAAGCACTGCTGGATGGGCTTTGTAAGTGTTGTAGGGCTAATCCCTGTGGTTCCTCGATTATGAGCATGTGCAGAGCAGCCAAAGGTACAGTCGCGCATGTAGAGCTAACACACACACAGACTTGCCTTGCAATGCCATGTTTGTGCATGTGTTTCTACAACTGAGAAGGAAACAGGGAGCCTGCCTGCCTTGCTGACTTGTCTGATGTTTTCTTGTTTCTGTTTCAGCATTCAGGATAAATCCTTCAACACCACAGCTTTAGCAGAGTAAGTCAACACTTTAAAGATGTGCCTTATTTTTAAATAAGAGTGGTAGAAAATAATTGAAAGTATTCTGTGAGAGGTCCCCAGCTTTCTGTCATATATCTTGATTCAGGTTTTTCTTAATCTAAGTATATTATTGAGACTCTGAAAAGAATTGCATAAAACAGCTGCCTTTACATGTTGTGAGACCATTTAGAAGTAAAGTACTTTTCTGGGAGGATATAAATTTGATGTACATCATAAATGTTTAAATGCATGATTTCAGTGTAGGATAAATCTCCTGTGAATGTATTGCTCATTTCTGGTACTGATGATCTTGACAAACACAAGTGTGTCAGAACGCATGCTCTGTATTTCCTGCATGTGTGAGTAGGAAAAACAATTACTTAAAAATATTAAAAAAAAAAAAAAAAAAAAGACAACACAAAAGCATCATTTAGACAGACCAGGCACCAACAGATTGTTCCTTTGTAATTATTTCCATACAACCATTGAAAAGGTTCTCATCTTTATTGTGATCATAAGGATATATGCACTGATTTTGTTGCTGTTATAAAGAGACAACAGAAGAAGGTGAGGACATTAGAAAGTTACAAAGGCAAAGTCTCTAGGGAGGATTACAAATGAAATGATCTTTTTAAATTCCAGTTTAAAACACTTTAATTTAGATATTCTCTTTGTTATTTTGCATGCTTTTGATTGTTTCAAAAGCTTTTAGGGAAGACTCTTTAGCAGTAATGTACTAAGCAGTGTCTTAGGAAGGAAGTGATTTGTAGATCTGTTGTATATTAGATGAGTTTTACACTGCTAAAATGCCCATAATTTAAAAAGCCCTAGCTGGACTGCGATCTGTGTGCTTAAGTGTCATGGGGATGCATTCTAAAAGCAGGCCAAGCTGTAATTTAGTTTGAGCTATCACTCAGTACTGTCAAAATCACTAAAGGAAAAGGTAAGAAATATTTATTGAGGAGGTCTAAATAATTTTTCTCTCCTACATTCTTTCTCTTGCTTTATTTGATATTTTACATCACTTGCTCTTTCTGTGTGATTGGGTAAATATGGGAAGATTTAATGGGGGATAATAAATCATCAAATCATTTTGAATTGTTTCCACGTGTCCCTATTATTTAAGTGATGAACTGTGGTATGTAAAATTCATAAAAGAATATCCAAATTTCAGGTACTGTATATATATATATATATACACACATATATATTATTTTTTTGTCTCCTTTCCTTTGCACTGTCCCCTGACATCCATCTGTGTTTCCCACAGAGATTCCCCTGACATGGCCTGGTGCTGCCTGCCTCACCCTTGAGGTTTTCTGGGACATGAATGTGATGGTTTTGCTCATTGGAGCTTTGTGTTATCATAAAGACAAGGGCAGAAAGGCTGAGTGTGTGGCATCCCCTGGGAGGGGAAAGGGGTGCAGGCAGTGCTGTGTGGAGCAGAGAGGCAGCAGTGTGGCAGAGCAGGGCTGCTGTCTGAAGGCTGAATCTCTTCATTTAAGCTGTAGTTGGTTTTGTTCCAGGGCCTTTAATTCATAATCTTATCTTACCAAACATAGAAGTAGAAACATGCTTTTAGAAAACAAAGCAGACAGACAACATCCTTCAAAGAACACTGTCCAACTTGGTTTCCAAAGCTGATTTCCCTAGATCCTGTTTAAAGCCTGCCCCAAAGCCTGTTTCTGAGATCTGTTGAGAACACACAATTGTTACAGACTTCAGCACTCATTGTTTGTGCTGTGACCATATCTGAAAATAGATTTCTTCTATTTAGCAGAATAAAGAGAGAGCTTGCCATGCAATGGTAGGCATTCCTATTTGACTTTGTTTATGTTGAAGGCTGGATGGTATACAACCAGTGAAACAATACTTTCAGGAACATATCTCCAGATAAGGCAAGTGCCTGGGGCTGCTGTGTTCCCAGCAAGCCATGCATGCAGGCCGATGGAGAAATTGTTCACAAGAACATCTTAAAGGTCAAGTTTGCTAAAGGAAGCAGTTTTCCAGCTATACTGAAGTGGTTGCTATTGAAAGGTGAAAATGGAAAAAAAAATTAAAAAGACATTCCCACTAAACCGTGTCTGGAATACAGAGGCACTGCTAGGGAGACAGAGCAAAGTCTGTGTAGATTGGAATCCCAGTCTTTATGTCAGTGGCCAATGTCCTGCCCATTGTAAGCTTCAACCCCTGTAGTTTTATGCCTTGAAGCTGTTCATGTGTATACTTGATGTTTCAGGATTGAGTAAGATGCTGCTGCAGTTTTTCTGCTGATGACATCTAGTCCACATGGCCACAAGCTTTTAAAAAAATATATCAAACTCTTGCATATCCCTGTAGCTGTTAAAGACAGGTGAAGTTGCACAGTGAGGTTTAGAAATGGAAGGAGAGGAGGGTGAACGTGTGTGTGCTCATATGCGCAAACTGGTGTCAAGAACACATAAGCTCCATTTCTTAATGAAACCAAGGTGAAAACACTCTGTGCTTTCATGGTGACCATTTTCATTATATCACGAATTCACCTTTTTAAAAGTCCTACTACGGTCTTGGCCTTAAGCAGTGTCTTGTGTGAGTGAGTTTTGTCAGTTAATATTTATCCTTGCTGATAGAAAAAAATCTATTCACCCTTTCAGATTTGGTGCTTCTGAACTTCCCCACAATTTTTTTCATTGCATGATGGCCACTGTCTTGTCTGATTTATTAGCGCTAATCTTTTCTATCTACTGGTATCTTGTGAGTCAAATACATTTTGTCATGCTCAGTTGGAGTATTTGTAACTTGTCTTCATTTATGACTGTACTAGATGCTTACTTAGGCTTTCTGCTTCTCCAGCTCACCCTTATTACAGGCAGCTGAGAGCAGGTGATCCCTTGGCATACTTGCCCAAGTTAAGAAGTACTCACACAAATATGCACACATGGACTTGGCTGTGTTCAGTTGCCCACCATCCTTCCAGAGGGAAGGGGATAACAGCACCCACTGCAGGAATATTATGTGATTAGGTGGAACATGCAACTGTAGGTATGTATTCCAGTTGCATGCAGCAAAAGCTTTCATCCAAATGATGATCTATTCAGGAAGTGTGAACACTTGAGTGTCCCTTTAAATAATTTCTGCAGCAGTCAGGCTTTTGACAAAAACAGGCAGAAGACTGGTGGGGAAGTGGAATACATTAAAAATCTTGACATCAAATTGCAATGCAGAGCTCTGAAATTATCACTTAATGTGCTCTGTCCTAAGCTGGGCAGCTCTTCTAAAAATTTAATAAGTCAGCAGAAGTACAGCCTGCTTCTCCCGTAATGAAGAGATTCTTCTGCCAGCTGACTTCCAGTGATCCAGGCCTACTTAGTGCCTGCACCCTGTGAGTATGAACAGAGGGTGAGGAGTGGGCCCCAACTTCTCCCCAGAAATAATGCCTGGGAAGGGTATGTGCTTATTTGTTGGGAGTCTGTGCAAATACATGTATATTTATTTGAAGAAAAATTGTTTTTTGGCTTTGCAGTTGTTTAATTCTTTAAAGTTAGTGCCCAGTATACTGCTCATCACCAGTATTTTGCATATATATGTAGAAATTCTCTGTTTGATTATGCAGTCCTAGGGCAACTGTGCTGTTTTTTACCGAATGGGATGGAATTGATTATAATTTTTCATGCATTTTAAAAAATTCTGACAGTTGCCTTTTAAAGATTAATGATCATTTTGTAGTTTATGTGGGGATGCCATTCCCTGCTGCTCAGAGCACAAGGAATGACTGCTCTACTGTGGCTAATGTTTTTGTGAGTCTGGGAGAAATTGTCTCTAATTATTATTGTGTTACATGAAGTATATTTTAAGAAATTCGAGCTCAGACTTTCTTGTAATTTTCCCAGTAACTTTTGAATTCTTTGTCATCGTTACTTTCAGCTGGCTGAAAAAACGTATGCCAAACTGTGTACAATCAACACTTCAAATCCTTTTCTTCCTCTGAGATTGAGACTTAGAGATTTAGATCTGTGGAGAAGCTGTGGCATTAAAAGAAACCAGCCAAGGTGTGAGAAAATGAAATGTGTTTATGCTTAGTTTGAGCTACACGGTCATGATTATTGAAAGCTAAATTTCTGCAGTAGCAGAAACTATTTATCAGCAATTATTTTGTATCCATTTCCAAGGTGTGATGAGGATTCAGATTCTGTTTGTGGAGCTCACGCAGCCAGTTCCAGCCCCAGGTATTCTACTGCAAATTTTGTCTGAAATACACTGGCAACAAGTAAAATCGCCAGAGTGCATTTTTTAAATCGTTAGAAAGAAACCTTTATTACCAAGAGAATGCATAATCTCTAAGGTATTACCTGCTGTAACTATTACTACCTTTGGGAAGTGCATTTTTGTTGTAGATATTTATGTGTAAGCAGTATAAGAATTAAATATTTTTATATAAATAATTATATTATGTTCTATGTTTCTTAACAATTAGTTCCATTCAGGTGCAGCTCTGATGCTATTACATTGAATTCTTCTGTACAGCACCCGATACAAAGCAATAATAAGTGGAGCTGTGTAACTGTGCAAGGATATACACATTGAAGAGTTCTTGTGGGGGAAAAAAATCCTTCAGACTAATTTAATTGAAGTATTCTTGACATATGAGTCTCTCATTGCTGTGTCCGTCTGTTAATTGCTAGATGATGCAACCTTTTGGAAACATTCTTTGAATCAGACAATACCTTAAATTTAGCAACATTTTACATTGTTGGAATGCCCATAGGATATACAGCAGCCTACCCTGTAACAACTGCCTTGGAGGACACTTGCAGAAAGCGTGGGCAGCAATGGTTTTAAGTCTGTAAACACCCTGCAAGCATCCATCTGGAGGCTGTTGGGTCACAGATGGAAAGTGAGTTTGGCAGCTCAGAATCCTTAGGTTAAAATGTTGTATTAGCAAGATAGCATTTCTCAAAAAAAAAAAAAACCAAACCCTAAGGGCATTTTAATTCAGTATCCCCTAGAATCCCTTGGTTTTGTTAGGTGCACACCAGGAAAGAGATAATTTCTCAGTTAACCCTTATTTGACCAGCTAAAGCTAACATCTAGATTCCCCCAACAAACTAAGCAGCAGCTGGGGACTTCAAAGCAGTAGTGCCCATCTGCTCATCCTGCCAGCTGCACAGGCAGTCTTGCATCCCTCAGGGAATACATTAATCTGCCAGAGATTGGGTTGGATGGGTGCAGATAAGGACAGAAAGGTCTTCTTCAGGGCAGGTTTTCACCCCGTAGAGTAGGCAAAGTTCAGTGATTTCCAGAATATCCATGAACAACGTCTATTTAAACCAGCAGAAGGGGGACTGCAAACTGGTAGCACATTTTAAATATTCCTTCTATCCAAACATCTCCCCTGTTTTTCAGATCCTACTTTGTGTGTAACCTTCCTTGCTTTCTGTAAAAGCCCTCAAAATGTTAGAAAGTGTCAGACGGGAAGTGTGTCTGAAGGGAGAAATTACTCTACATACCATCATTTATGTGGGATTATAAATCAGCGTGAAGCATTGGGCAGGGAGGGGTCTGCTGCATGAACAAGTTTCAGGACTTATTTGGGGAGTATGAAATGTAGCACTGAGGGCAAAGAGTGCCTCCAAAACTAGTCTTATTCAAATGGCTCCCTAACCGAACAGGTAACAATATGAATGGCAGTTCAGCTTCTGAATTTTCAATAAACAGTAGCCTCTTATAATCATTTTACTAACATATGCAGTGTTTGTTTGGTGTATAGATAACAGCCTCATAAAATTAAACCACCATGAGTAACTAAGTTCTTGTTGATGTTCTTCATAATGTTTTGACAGGTGTCTGAAGTCCTGTCTAACGGATTTCATTTTAATTCTCTTACAGAGATGATGATAACAAAGAAAATTATCCAGACAACACAGCTATCTTAGAAGAAAGGTGGCCGCCTTTGCAAGATACTCAGCAGCAGAAGGAGCAGGCTTTGAAGCCTGACATGGGCAACTTGAAGCTAAGAAAACCTAAGCCTGTCTCAAAGTTAGAAAATGGAAAAGGCCACGAGGAAAGTCAGGTAAAGACTGAATTTACTAATGTCTGAGCAAACACTCATTTTGAAATGCAAACTGAGAATGAAAACTGAAATCCATGACGTGATTATGATTCTACGGTAGTCTACTCCAGTTTTCAGGGACCTGGAGTTCTGTGGCACTCCTGTAATGATAGGCAGTTCCTTGGAGGCAGGGAATTGCAGAGAGGTTGCAGGTGTTGTCAGAAGTGAGTAGAGAACATATCTCTAGAAGTACAAATCTCTTCAGATTACCTGTGACTACTTGATTAAATTCTTCCTGTTTTATTTGAATGAGAATCTCTTACAGTAGTATTTTGTCTGCTTGTGGAAAGGTTTGATATGTCTTACTTTCTGTTTTTCTCATGCTTCAATAATACCTATTCCAAAAGACTACAGAGTCTACTACTACTGCTCTGCCCATGGGTTTCTTGGGCATGAACTGAGGGGAGGAGAAATGTAATTTTTCTAAAAGCTACAAAAAAAAGAAGAAAACGGGTATAAATGAAGAAGCCTCTGCAGCCAATGGTTCATATATATTGCTGCATTGACTCGAGATTTACCACTCTGCAGCATTTCCTGGTTGTGCCTCTGTTCCCTCCTGCTGTTTCCCAAGTTGTGTCTCATGTGCAGTGTAAAGGATTGAGATCTCCTCCAGGTTTCACTCTTCACCAAAAATATTCCCATGACTGGGACCACTGATGTTAACTTTGGCATACTGGCAGCCTGTAGCAGAGACGAGGCTTGTGAGATGTCTGTAGTTTATCTTTTCTTTTATGTTTGCTGTATTTGGCTGTTTTTTGTCTCTTCTTATTTGTGGATGGAAATTTGTAGAGAGCTTTCTGAAGTGCTTTGAACTCTTTACAGACCAGGAGTGATTATGATCCTTTTTTTTTTTTCTTTTCCCAATTTAGAATGAGAACTCATTGTTTAGGATGGCATGCCTTTCATTTGAGATGAGGAATGTCTTTTTGGATCCTGAAACAAAATCAAAAGCCAGTAACATTCTAGTGGCATTACCACAGTCTCTTTCAGAACATTGGTATCAGCTCTTTCCCTAATCTTCTTGCATGCTTTTTCTGGAGTTTATCCCCAAGATAAGTAATAAAGTACTAACTTCTGCATCTTTTTTTTAATTTTGTAGATGTATTGTATTACTAGGAAATACTATGTAGGCTGCAGGTAGATGAGATATACCTGCTTATTGGCAGATAAACGATTGGAAATTTTGCCCTACGAAGGGCAAATGGAGACAGAGTTGTGAGGAAGTCATAAGAAAGGGCAACATCTGACCCATACATCATCTCTTGCTCTTTCAACTACTTTCAGTCTGAGTCTCCTGTCTGCCCCCTTCCTATGTCATGCCTGCATCTCTCACTCAAAGACAGCTAACACAGCACAGATTTGCTGCTCCATAGTATTTTATGTATCCTAAAGATGTTAAATGAAAATGTTTTCTTTCATGGGAAATTTTTTGTTCATATATTTAGACTGTCATAAAATAGCAGTGCAACTCAGATGTGTAGTCTTGGGAATAAAACACAGTATCAGGCAAATAATTTTCTAGGGCTTAACTTTGGAAAAACAGGATGTTTAACATGCCTGTGAAAAACAAGGCTCCACTTGCAGAAGTGCTCTGGAAAGTGTTTGTTTTCTGTGTGGAGTTTCTCACTGAGATCCTTGTTGTGTTGTGACCTTCAAAACCCTACTAGGACAAATGGCAAGGAATGGAAAGCACTCTTTCCTAATGCTTTCGCTATCATTCACCTTTGGTGCACAATGATCATAGAACCACCAAGGTTGAAATAGACCTACAAGATCATCCAGTCCAGCCATCACCAACAGTTCTCACTAAACCATGTCCCTCAACACAAAATCCAAATGTTCCTTGAACACCTCCAGGGTCAGTGACTCTACCACCTCCCCAGGCAGCCCATTCCAGTGCCTGACCACTCTTTCAGAAAAGTAGTATTTCCTAATGTCTAGCCTGAATCTTCTTTGGCACAACTTGAGGCCATTCCCTCTAGTCCTATCACCAGTTACATGAGAGAAGAGGATGATCCCCAGCTCACTACAACCTCCCTTCAGGTAGTTATAGAGAGCAGTAAGGTCTCCCCTGAGCCTCCTCTTCTCCAGACTGAACAATCCCAGCTCCCTCAGCTGTTACTCATAAAGCCTGTGCTCCAGACCCCTCACCAGCTTTGTTGCCCTTCTTTGAACCTGCTCCAGGGCCTCAATGTCTTTCTTGCAGTGAGGGGCCCAAAACTGGACACAGTACTCAAGGTGCGGCCTCACCAGAGCTGAGTACAGAGGCATGATCGCTTCCCTGCTCCTGCAGGCTGCACTGTTTCTGATACAAGCCTTGATGCCATTGGCCTTCTTAGCCACCTGGGCACACTGCTGGCTGATGTTCAGCTGAGCATCAATCAATACCCCCAGGTCCATTTCCTCTACATGGTCTTCCAGCCACTCTGCCCCAGGCCTGTAGGGTTGCCTGGGGTTGTTGTGGACAAAGTGCAGAACCTGGCATTTGGTCTTGATTATCTTCATCACACTGGCTTTAGCCCAGCTGTCTTACCTGAGACAGTGCTCTCAATATATGAGTATATGAAATGTATTTTGCTGAAGCAAACTTATGACTTGAATGCAGCTTTTGTTTTGCATCTTAACTGGACTGAATATCTTTGACACATTAACTTAAATAGCCTAACATTAAAAAGATTATTAAGATAAGCTTCCATACTACCCACAGTTCTATTTTTATCAGTTTTAATAGCTGTTGTGGTCAACTTTTGAATCCAAGCAGATGTAAACATGAATATTTATGCCCCTGTAAATGCAGTATGGACATAACCTGTGGCTGGACACACATGGTGTATCTTAGAGGTAGCACATGACTGCTGCCTCTCAAGTACCTTACAGTGTGATGGTGACAGCTGCCTCTTCCTGAAAATAGATTTCAATGTTATCAGTATAGATCTCATAGGCCAAGTAGGAGAAATTAATGTTCTCTAATTCAATAAATATCCTGATAATTTATAAGAGGACTTTGGCTAAATTAAATCGTAATAGTATAGTTAAAATATCATCACAAAGAGGAAGTAAAAGGCCAGTGATTGTTTTTTAAATTAATTTTCACCAGATCTTTTTACGAATTCTTTTAGTCCTCCAACTTCAATTTTGAGAGGTAGTTCCTGAATATTTCTCCTAAGAGAAGAGCCCTTAGGCAACTTCCTTACATTATAAAACTTTTAATAAAATTTACAGTTTTTAAAAAGTGTGATTTACTTTTATTGAAGTAGTGTACCTCTAAGCAAACTTCATTCATAATATTCAAAGATGGAACAGACTACAGAAATAATTAAAAAAAACACAATGATGGTTTTTGCAGATATAGAATGACCCCAGCACTCCAAGTTCCCATGCAAGTGGTCCTACCCCATGATCAGACCTTCAAGCTTCTAACTAAGCTTTAAAAATGAAGCAAAATCAGAAATATTTCAACAGAGGAAGTGAATGCTTTTCTTTTGCAAAGCACTCTGTATTTCAGTTTGGAAACAATTAGAATAAAACATTGACTGATAAAAACTAATTAAAAAAAAAAAAAAAACTGATTTAATTTTCAAACAACTTCGTTAACTTACCTGTTGGCAATGCAAGGGAGATATTATAACCCATTTTATAGGTAAGGGAATTAAGACATGCTGAATAACTCGTCATACACATATAATCGGTATTTGGCAATTTAAAGTAAAAATCTTTCTAATTCCTAGTTCTGGCCTCAGTTTGTTGGACTTCTTTATTTTTTGTATGGCAAGGTGGCTGATGTGGCTTTTTTTCCTCAGACTTTCACTAAGAGGAAGTAATTTCAATTTAAATGCAAATGTATATTTAAACAAAAAAATATTGACTGCTGTGTGTAGCACCTCTTAGCTCATATTCCTACATCTGTTATCTAATACACAACAAACGGCTTACAATGGCTTCTTGTCTGCTTTGGATACAAGAAGTCTTTTTCTGAGAATGAAAATGCTGCTTTATTTAAAACCTTTTTGTGTTTTCCAGTTGTTTGCAGATTATTTGCAAAAAATAACAATGATCTACAAATCAGAATCCAGTTTCACGGACCTCTTTCTTTCTTAAAGCAAAATATTCAGCTACATTTGATCAGCACTGACAGGACATAGAATATTGTTGTTGTTTCCTTCAGGAGCTGGAGAGTTCATTGCCAGGCCTCCCAGAGCGGCAAGGGAAAGCAGGATCCTCAGCTAATGACTGTGCATGGAATGTGGATTTTAGATGCCAGGAAGCTGTTGTGAGATTTCAGCCAAGGTAAGCTTTGGGATAAGAGAATGCATTTCACTTCTAATTAACTGTAGGGAAGGCTAATTCATTTGCTGTCTGCTGTATAAGATATTCAGACTCCTGTCTCCCATTGGCGGTTGTATTCAGTATTTATATGCCAAGAACTGTTTGGAGAAAATGAAAGGGATGAAGATAAGAATGCAAATTTCATCCACCTTTAAATCCCCTATATTGCAAGCTGCATGAACATCCTTGCTTCAGAAATGTCTGTTCCTCTGTGCCAAGTTTCAAAAATATCTCAACTCTTTTATTTTTACTGTTTTTTCCCAGTGCTGACTTGCCTCACTTTCTCAGAGTTGTTTTCTTGCTGAGAAATGGAAATGTGAAGCAGCATACCTGATTTTGGTATGGGTGTACATTTATGTATAGTTTACATTCCTCTTGTTTCAATGCTGTGAATGTACCCCCTTCAAAGGGGAGACATTCAGTCCAGGTATTAGTCAACTTTTGACCAGAGGCAACTCAGGAGAACATGAAGTAACTCACATCTGGCAGCTACATGTAGGTCAAAATTCCATTCCCAAGCCTCCATAGATAAGCAAAAGGCTAGAAATGGGGCTTCAACTCACCCAGCTGATCCAACTTACCAGTAAAGGCTCTGCTGTTATTAAGAAGCTTAGACTGTGTAAATAAGACGGTGCTCTTCACAGTTATCCTTTTTTCGGGCACTGCTTTATGGATTTCACAAGCTCAGCTGTTGTTCAGCCCTGATTTACTGTTTACACAGAGTTTCAAACAGACAAGTTGGAGCTCTGATCTTTATTTCTGCCTGTATGGGAACTGCTGAGTCACAGCCTGAACCTTTGATTGATCACCTGAGGTGAGAAATGATTCAGCCAGAGGAGCACAAGTGAAGGCAATTCACCTGTGCTGCCGGAAGGGGTGGAGTACTGCCGAAATGTGCATGATAGCCTTAGTGCTCTGATTGCTTCCACAGCAGCACTATAACAAGGGACTCTGGCTGGAGTCAGCAGTAGCTGTACAATCACGGGGATGCTCATTGGGTCAGGACAGAGGTAGTGAACATACGGAGCTTGTTGCCTCCAAGATCTGTTTCAAGTCAGGGCTAGGTTAGTTGTGACAGTTGTTCTCCAATTATGTTTTAGTGCTTCATGTGAAAGGAGCCAGTTGCCTTCACAACAGCTTTTAGTAGGCAATATTGTAAGTGATACTAACTTATGTTCTTGGAGGAAATTTTAGCAGCATGTCCGAGCATTTAATTAGCTTTCATGAACAACTACTTTCACCATCCGATGCTTGCATTTGCCACTGAGACACTACAAGTCCTGCTTCTTGGAAAATGTTTCTAATTAGCCCCAGCTTAAGAAACTTGAAGAAACTCGCCTTGTACTTCTCTGATATTCTTAACTTGTGAAAAAAATCACACCAATTTATTTTAAGGAAGAGAACAGTGAGTTTGGTTATGAATGAGTTAGACCTACATAGCAGCTCTGCTGGTAGGAGCCCTGGGTTTGGATGGGTAATGAAATGTAATATTAGTTAATTTCAATTGATGATAGAAATGTATTGAAAGAAAAGTGGATTTTAAACATAAAAATCAGAGTAGAGCGTGCATGAATGAAACAGCAACTATGGCAAAGTTCTCCTGTCCACTTCAAAAGTTCAACCTTAGTTTTTTGGATGTGAAACCATTGCTCACTATGCTGTTTACTCCTGTATGATATCAGGGTAGCTCCTTAGGAAGCCCATTACTTACAAGTGCTATTTCTGTTAAATAGAGGCACCTGGATTTATTATGCTAAGAGTTGTGAAAATGTAGTGATAGCATCTGAGGTCTGGCCATCTCATACTTTGATTGTAAAGCAAAATGAAGGTGACTTTACTCCCAAATTAGGGACTTTGAGCATGGAGTAAACATGTTAAGTTGTGGTCCTTAGTCTCATGCACACACTGTATTCAATTTAACTGTCTTAGCCATCTTTAGAAAAAACTTTCCACTACCTGGATGGAGTGAAGGACTTTGAATTACAAGTGCTGCAGTTATTGCTTTCAAGTCTGAGGTTCACTCTGGCTGGTGACTCCTCAGAAGAGCCACCAATAGCTTGCCCCAGTTCTTTACCATTAACAAGCTTTGATAGGGCCTTGTCATTGCGTGCCCTTGTCTCAGTTTGTGTAGATCACTGGCTCCTGCGTTGGAATCACAGAACTGGCTTGTGCAATGGACTGTGAAACACAGCTGCCAAGGTACATCGTGCTTTGTTTTCTGCTTTCCCTGTTCTGGAACATGGCAAAGGTTAAGCATTCAGGCTTGGGCACAGCTAGACTTCGACAGAAAGCATCTGCTAGCCTTGCATAACTTGAGTTTCACCGTCTTCTACTCTGATCTTGCTAGGTTAATGGTAAAGCTAAAAGTCCTTTGTAACACTGCAACTTTGAGGGATCCATAAATCACAAACCAAAAGCTTTCTGCTCTTTTGGAGGAGATGACCACACTGCTGCAGGGGTGCCATGGAGCAGGCTTCTCTATCACATGTGTGGGGAGGACAGGAAAAGAAGGATTTATTTCTGCCTTGTACTAAGAAGAAAGGTTCACTATTTCTAGTGAGATTTGTTCCTTCTGCTTTAGTTTGATTTCTTCAGATTGATATATCTCTGCAATGGGTCTCACTGCAGCTTGAAATCTAAATACCTCTGAATTGTACAGGATTTGTCTTGAAATCTGTTCTAGTCAGGCAAAAATAGGATAATTTTAATTTGTCTCAATGTGGATAAAAAACCACAGAGATACAAATAAAATCTCTGGGGTACAACCAGGGCTTCCCAACGTTTTCTTGCTCCCTTCTACATGGGAGAGCAAACTCTAGCAGTAGTATCAAAGTTCTCAAGGCAAGTAGCTTCTGAGAGCGCAGTTCAGTGGGGACTCACGTAACTTCCATGTTTTTTGCTGAACAGCTACAGCTTTGGGATGTGTGGGAAGGAGCAGGGAAGGTGCAGAAGTGCTGATATCCCTGTGCCATAGGACAGAGCCACATGGGTGAGGCAGAGCTGGAGAGGCTGCATTCCCATGCAGATAACCAGGCAAGCCAGGAGAGAACCTGGCCAGATCCCTCTGATCTGGCAAAAATTCATCATGACCAGTATGTTTCTGTGTATATTTCTGTACCTGCAAATTAAGATTAGATGATGAAACACTGCTATGCAGGGAAATGACAGATCTCTTCCTATGTTCCTAAAAGCAATTTCTTCAGGAGCCTTGATATTAAAATATTGGTGTTCAAAGTTCCGATTACAGTTCTTATATCATGGAATGGAAAATTCCTGAGTAAGCTCTTCAGCTGTCATATGCCCCTTCCTCCCCCCCTGAGACAAAAGAAAAGAAGAAAAAAAAAAAAGAAAAATAAAGAAAAAGAGAGTGGATGCAGAGGGGCAAAAATGTCAACACATCACTGTATCCTAAGTAAGGACTATGCTTTGTGAGCAAGAAAGGCTCTCATAATGTAAGAAAAGTAGTTGTGGCAGTCAGCCAAAGCCAGCTTTTTCCAAAGTGCTGTAGCTTGAGAGAGAGACTGCTCTACTGAATCTCTGTGTATCTGCTTGCTCCAGCATTCAGAGACAGCCCATAGAGCAGCATAGGATGTGTCCAAACACTTTTAGGCCCTTAAAGGTGTTGTTTCTTACATTGTGAATATGCACTCTGTTAATGCAAAAGCCTCTTGTAGTTCTGCTTTGCTTTTTAAAGATTCATAGGCAAACTTCTTATGCATTTACTTGCAGCCATGTAGTAAGGTGGTGACTATGTTAGAATTTCATAGTGCTTTTTGCTGTTTGTTGGGAGTCTCAGAAAAGATGTTTCTATTTCCCTGATTCTGAGATGTGTTGGTTGGTTGTGGGGTAACCTGTTGATAGGTTGAATCAATCACTCTTATGTGGTAGGGAGACTACCTTTTCTGAGCTGTTCACCTGGCAGGTCATCCTCATAGTGGGCAGGGTAAAACTGATGGCAAGACTGAAGGTGGGGAAAGAGTGTTGGCCCAGGATAGACCAGAAGTGATTCTGGAAAAGATCCATTCCATAGCATAGGATGTGGTTTGATTTCAAGGAATTATCACTGGTAATATCACTAATGTGATACTTGGCCCAAGACACCATGTGCATGTGGCACTGTAGTGCATAAATAAATAGGTCTCCTGAGAACAGTGGTAGTAAAACTCAGGGTTAGACTGATTTAAATGACTGGATTCCTGTACCTGATCTGAGAGAACTGGGAGGAGCGTAAAGGGTGGAGATTTGCAGATTAGAGAATATAATGCTCCTTCCTGCTTTTAATCTGGGAAATGAAAATGAAATTTGCTTGGCTTATGTTTAAATATTTTTCCTAGTTTTTAAATCTATGTAGTTTTATTTGAATTTTATGTGAGTTTAGAAGTGATATCTGTATCATGCATAATTCAGCAATTCACTTGTTCTGGTCTGTTTTTCAAACAGCTCATTGCTCATGCAAATTCATCTGCCCTTGAAGTCTGTTAGGAGCTCTGGTATGATAATTAACTTTTTAAATATTTTAATGTCCACAAGCTTCAAATGTACACGTTATTGGATTCAATCTTTGCATCTGTGCAATAGCAGAATTCTGCCAAAGCCGGAGTTGCCAGACTCCATGAAGAGTGTGAGATAGGGCTTTCTCTATTTCAGTAAGGATGGTATCGCATATATATGAATAGCAGCTGTAGAGAGAAATGTATTTTCATTATTTTACGCAATGTCAGTAATATGGAATATGAATCACCTACAGTTATTCATGTTGAGGTTTAAAACAATTTTAGTGTTCTCAGCACAGATGGGAAATTAGGACTTTGTTACTGCTGCTTTTGAAGTTAATGGATATTTTGTGATTGGTTTTTTTTTTTTTTTTAATGAGCGTAGGATCCAACCCTTAGTTATTAAATCGTAAGCCCTTGTTGCCTGACAACACTCAGATAAACTGCATTTGCCTAGTGGGGCATTTGGTCTTAGTGAAAACAAAAAAAAGGCACACCCCAGAACTCTGTAGAGTAGGACCAGCTCAGCATACTTACTGCTAGTGTAAATCATTTTCAGACAAAAATGGTTATTTGCTTCAGAGATTTCAGAAAATGTCTGGCATCTCCAAAATCCCACGAATGCAAAACTGAAAACATCTCCCTCTAGTATTTCAGTGAAACAGAATAGGAAAACGCAATGCGTCTGCACCCCTAAAAGTAGGTGAGAACATCAGCCTGAATGAGAGAGGGGGGAGCTGTGCAGTTTTTAGTCTCTGAAGTGCAAGATTCATGAGTGACATAGCTGTGAGCATAGCATTAAGCAGAATATCCTACAGTGCCTGTAAGAACTGCTTCTTTTGTTAAGGAAGTTATGTATTACTCTGAAAAGAGTCATTCAAATGGGTACCAGAAGAGCACAAAGCTGACGTGTCCTTTTATTCTTTGCCTTGTGTCTAGCACTAGTTCAATGTAATAAATCACTTTTTAAGTATATTTTTTGTAGCCTTGCAGGTTGTTCCTTACATGTTACTAAACCAAACTGTAAATAACATTTCACTCTTTCCAAATAAATTAGTTTAGATCTCTCCATGCTTCTTCATAGTGTTTTAAAACTCTTCTGCTGTCTCATATTTTCATTTCTGCTGTGTAAAAGCTAGAGCTGATGGGCACCAACCTTTTAGGCTATGGCTGCATCTGCCTGGATGTGGCACAGTCCTCATGCTAGCAGCAGTCAGTGGGAAGAGGTTTTCCCCTTGCTGGTCCAGGACCTTCCTTTTCTATTTCCACATGGAGAAGCAGTGGAGAAGCTGAGGGAAAAGCAAAGCTATGGATGCCACTGGGGGCTGCTAAATGACATTTAGTACAAAACATGGAAATCTCTCTTGCTCAAAGGATTTCCATCTACTTGTGAGAGTCCCACAGCTCTGTGTGAAATTTGCAAAAGATAATTTTAAGCAGAAAGCTGAAGGTTGAGAGCCTGAAATGCCATCAAGTTTAAATATGGAAAGGCTTATTCCTTATGGCTCTGATAGAGGAAAATCCTTGTTCTTAAAGCATGTGAGACAAATAGTGCTTAGTTTTAAACATTTGAACTCTTTTTGGCTTTGACTGTCATGGCACCAAGAACCGCTGGTGCTGCTGATGGACTCTGTGTAACACAGTGAACTTACACTCTAACAACATAGTTTCCAGGTTCTCATTCACAGTTTAAATATAGGTTTTGCAGAATTCTGTAAAACCACTGGTATTTTTTTTGCATGAGGTATAAAATATAGAAGTTTCATAGAAATGTTATTTTTCCAATATCTTATAACTTGTAATTTATGTACAAATGTGATGAAGAGTCTAGAACATTTGTTACATAAACAAGAAATCTACTGATGGAAAAGTCTTGTTTTGTTTTGTAGAATTGATCAAAACACATGTGTTTCACAAAATGAAGCAACCGAGCAACTATGCAGCTCAAGTGAGGTAAGTGTGACCAGAAATGGAAATATGATGTTAAAATTTTGAATCAAATGAGTTTTTTCTCAGCACCTGGGATATACAATCACTTGAGAATTCTAGATTATCTTTTTAATGAATCATTTCAGCCATGTTCTTGAGGACAGGTCCAAAATGAGATGTGAGACTGCTGTAATGGTTTAAAAGTCAGACTTTTACACTAAGTAAACTGCGCTACATCTTATTTGTGACCAGAAAAGAATTAAACATTCAATATTAACTAAGCGAAATGCCAAAATCTTGCAAGAAGATTTGATTTTTTTTCCTCATATTGCAGCTTAAATCAATTGTTTCCTTTAAAAATAAGGATGTCTCAAAGGTTGCTACATCCTACATAAGTAAACCATGAACAGCACAATGTACTCTGAAGAGTGCTTTTGTCAGAGAGTAGGAGGGAAGGGTTGGAGTGAAGAGAGGAAGCATGGAAAGCCAAATAACACCTGTGATGCTTGAAACAAGAGCTGTTTTCACAGTGATTATGACAGGAGCACTCCATGAGCAGAACACAAAGAAGCTGTTTCTGAGACCAAGTCAAACAGTAGATAAGCCTGGGATAGGCTGTCACAGTCAAGGCAGCATAGTGGAGGCCAAAAGCAAGTTGTGCAGTTACTCAAAGTAGGGAACATTATAAAGCATTTTCACAAGCCAGGGTATCTGTATACTAGCAGATGTAAGCTTAATTCTGCAAAAGCAGTGAATATGCTGGGATGTAAACAAGGATCAGATGATATTTTAAAGTGTAGCCTAAGAAGACAACATAAGCAGATGGGAGCAGATGTGCTGGGGAAGAACTGGGTGTAAAAGGAAGTCTATTCCTGTCAAAGCATTGAATACCAGCTTTGTTTCTGTAATGTGCCTGAATTTCATTAGGAGAAAACTGCCCTGTGTCCTTTAAAGGAATTCAGATAAAAAATGCTATAATTATTTCCTCTGCATTCATGTCATTGCTGTGCAGCTCACTGTTGAAAATCCCACTAATAACTAGGAAGGCCCTTTCTGTGACAAGCATAAGGGAGAATTCTCAGCCCTGGTCTAGTTAAGGTGCTGGGAGAAATCACTGTTATCGTTTCTTCTGAGAAGTTCCACTGCAAATATCACCAGAGTTTCCGCAGCTAGAATCATAGAAAATCCAAGTTGGGACCCACAGAGATCATCAAGTCCACTCTTGTCTTCACACAAGATTTAAATATCAAGATTTTAAATTCGTGCAAAGCATCCCTCCAAGGTAAATATTATAATAAATAAAAAACAGTTAAAATAAACCCTAAAAATAGTAAATAAAAATATTAAAACAGATAACTAGTTCAAGAATGAGTTGCAAATCATTTGTGTGGAATGAGCCACAGCCACACTGTGGTGCTAACTTTCTTTGCAAAATCTTAGATTGTTGTATATCTCAGGTCTCCTGCAAGCCTAAATGGAGAGGCATTATTACAAAATTCCCTTCTTGGATTAGAGAAAGTGCTGTCTCTCCTCACTAGTCACCAGTGACATCATACAGACCCAGGGCATATCTTGTTCTATCTTACTGTTGCTTGTTTGTTGCCCATGAGGGAAGTTTTGAATGGAAAATGTCATTAGCCTCAAGACACAAGTATTGCCCTAGCAGATACCAAGGATTTATTTATATTTACATAAAATACGCCTATCTTGTTTTAACCTGAACCCTCAGATCAAAAGGCAAGGGAGATGCTTTTGTACGTCACTGTTCTGGTACTGCTTTTAATTTCCTCACTGTGAAGAAATTGAAAGGACTGATATTTACTCTGTTTCTTTTCTGTATGAATCACTCCAAAGGCCATTAAATACTGAAAGCTTGGCTTGTTGTACCTCTCCACCCCAGCCGATGCCATAAATCCAGTAAATCCTTCAGCAAACTGGATATAATCAAACAGCTGCCTTCCAGTCTCGAGGCAGGGGCATGCCCGGGGCAGGGTGCAACTATCCTCAGCAGTCAGAAACGTGCATGGCTGGGCAGCTGTATTTGCACAGAAAGTACCAAGCATAGGCTTTGCTTCTCCCTGAGACCTGGACAGGATCTATGTGAGTGGTAAACACATTCTCCTTCCCTTTCCTCAGTTCCTAAACATGCTATGCTTTTTCCTTTCCCAGGGATCAAAGGAAGCTGATTATAGTAACGCATTTTCAGGGGAAGAAGTGTTTCTAACAGCAATGGCTCTCAATCAAGCCATCATATCCATCTGCTCTGTGCTGTGGGCTGATCGTGCACAGCCCTTGGTGCAAAAAGGGAGATTTGTGAGGTGTCATTAGGCTCATTGCCTCCTGCTGGGCTGCAGCCACTGGAATATGCTGACCCACTGCACGTGGCTTTGATGCTGCCCAGCCTCATGCAGGGACCTCCAGCTGGGATCACAGTTACTGATAACATCAACTGAAAAAAATACATGAGCTATTTCAGAGGTCTTCCATTCCTTGTCAGAGCATTTTGGTAATAGAAAGGGAATATTTGTTCATTCACTGTCATGTTCTCCAGGTGATAAAGCAGTGCAAGTATAGATGTGAGGTACATATCTTTAGATGTAAGGAGTTATCTGACATCTATATAACTCCTTGCCCCAAGGCCTCAACTCTTGGTTTTCAAAAATCCCTTGGAAAGAGAGATGGTTGGGAGGGGTGGGTTCAGACTACAATCTGACTTGTTTGTTAAGATGGTTTCTTTACTGCAGGTTGAACTGCTGCTGTCAACAGCTGTCCTCTTGTACTCTTTTTTTTTTTTTTTCCCCCAGCAGGCAGGAGCGTGATACCTTCATGACTGCTCTCTTAAAGCAGTAGCAGGCGTTATAAGTAGGAAAGAAATGCCACACTGCACATTCTTCTGTTTTCCTTGGACTTGTTTAAAGTTATTTTATTTTTTCCATTATATTTGATTTGCAAAAATGCAGGATTTCATTTCTTCTTCTTCTAGTGAAACTGGTATAGGTCAAGTTGTCATTTACTCCAGGAGGATGATAATGATGGCTATTCTAATTGTTGCTTTTTCAAACTTACCAAGTACTGCACCTAAGAGGCAGTTGTATGTATATTTTTTCCAAATAAACATAAGGATCCATTTTAAATATTAACGCCCTCTTATTTACATTAAAATGAAATAGAATTATTATGTGGCACTAGTGTTAAGCACCAGAATAACACTGGAATGAGCATAAAATCAGAAGGATTTGAACTGAGTTAATTAGCTGCTCTAATATGCAATAACAGATTACTTCAGTGATACTGGTCTTTCATGGGAGAATTTACCAAAAGTTATGATAGTACCTTCCATGAACTAACACTTCCCTCTTTCTTTGTATGTTGTAGCTGCTCATATTTGCTTCTAGTGTGGTCTGTAACACTTCTAAAACAGTCAGGAGCAGAAATGGCCAAGCTGGGCTCCAAAGGCAGGCTCTGGAACATGAGAAGTCTCTAAATAGGATGCATGTAGGCTGGTTTATCCTGCAGACTGGGTGCGTTGCTGAATGTGTGCTGTGCAGGACTTTTACTTTCCTCCTTTCTCACCTGAGTTCTGCCAGCAGTTGTCCTGACCCCTGCAAGCTCGAGGATGGGTTCATGACCTGCTGCCCCCTCGCAGAATAGCCTCTTGTCCTGTGTGGGCTGCAGGTGTAGATGTGGGGACACATTGCTCTGGTTACAGGGGAAGAGGGCCCAGGATGGTGGAATCTACCCGGCAGCTCTGGCTGTGCTTGTGCTTTGGGCAGCTCCCAGAGAGGCAGGGCATGCAGCAGGGGTGTCCCTGCCATTTTAGTAGGACACTCTTGTTGCCTGTGAGCCTGCGACATGAGGTAGCTTTCTGCTTGGCCTCTGCTTAAAACTGTCTCTTTGTGTGTGTTCCCACAAATGTTTAGTGGCTTTTCCTGTATGGTGTGCTGTGTCAATACCATAGTGCTCAGCTGTGTTTTAAGAGTGAGATGAGGTTGATGGCATACTCCAGATTCATCATTGCCCTGGTAACATCAAAATGGTATAAGTTAGTTACTCATTTTCTTCCTACATCAAATCTCTGTCAAGAGCACATTCAAGAAATCACAGAAGGTATTTCTATTATTATTACATGATTATTATTATTAATATTATTTTTAGTATTTGGCAGTGGCTGGAAATTTGCTGTCCACCCACTTTCCACAACTGGGCGAAAAATATCTCAGAAAGTAACAGAATGCAAACTAGCCAATGAATTACAGTGCTGAAATTGTTGAAATTGGAACTGTTCAACAAGTACGGCATAATAAGAAACAAATGAATATATTTTCTTGATCTGGGATTTTTTTATTCAAATTCAAAAGTCCATGAAGGTTAGAATTTTTTGTCAGTGGTTCATCTATGTTCTTCTTACCAGGAGACTTAGAGGCTGCTTTGAAAACTCTAGAAGGGTGCTTGCCATACACAGTCATTGCAATAAGATCTGTGGTGGGATCAGGACAAGGGGGAATGGTTTCAAACCAAAGGAAGAGAGATTTAGATTAGATGTGAGGGGGAAGTTTTTTACTTTGAGTGGTGAGGTGAAGGAGCAGGCTGCCCAGAGAGGTTGTGGATGCTCCACCCCTGGAGGTGTTCAAGGCTGGGTTGGATGGGGCCTGGGCAATCTGATCTAGTATGTGATCTAGTGGCTGGCAACCCTGCCTGGGGCAGGGGGTTGGAAGTTGATAATCGTTGAGGTCCATTCTAACTCAAACCATTCTATGATCAGAGTCCTCCCTGGCCTGTAAATCAAATAGTAACTATTAAACACTGTCCATGTTTTGTGATTCCACAACCACAGTATTTAGCTGAGGTGAAAGGTGGTAGAAAATGAGAATCATAGAATCATAGAATAACAATGTTGGAAACGACATATAAAATCTAGTCCAACCATCTTCTCATTACCATTCTACCACAAGCACTAAACCATGTCTCGCAGCTCCTCATCCAGACACCTCATGAACACTGCCAGGGACGGTGACTCCACGACTTCTCTGGGCAGGCCATTCCAGTGCCTGACCACGCTCTGAGAGAAAGTTTTTCTTCATGTCTAAAATGAGGCCATGTCTACTGTCAAGGAACAAAAAACCAGGGCTGAAAGTCTTTCCCGCTGTTCCCTGTCAAGTTCACTTGCTTTTTTTTTTTTTTTTTTTTAAGCCAAAAATACTGCCACCCTTGAACTTACAAAAGTGCTCTATCAAAATTAGATAGTAATGTGCAGATGTATTAAGCTACTCTAACAAATAAATTCATTATTTCATTAAATGAATCAATACATTACTTTCAGATCTTTGACACAGTAGGGAAAGTACCTTTTTAGGATATAAACTCAAGGGATTTCTTTGTATTGTAACTCAGATTTCTTCCAGAAAATGCTCTTTGTAAATATGTTCTCGTGAGCGATTTAACATTTTATGTATATTCTGAATGCATCAGCTGTATGATTATTAAAACATCTGCATGTGTTTTTGTTTTATGCTGCAAGTTCTATTTCCCTTGAGAATGAGAAGCTGAATACATTTGGTATCAGTAGTGACTCACTTCATCCAGCTGAATGGTGATTAGAGCTTTTACAGCATTTGCATCATAGCAAGATGCTTGTGTCAGACTGTACAGCTGAGTATTGCATGCAGCATTGAAGATTAAAATGAGAAATGGACCAAACATGACAGTGTAGCTGGGAATGATGTTATAGGTAACTAGCTTTGTCCCCATTGATTCGTCTGCAGTAAGTGACAATGATCTGTTAATTTTGCCTTTGCAACAGATAGGAAATGATCTGGTTGCCTTGCAGAAGCAGCAGCCACCTACATAAAAGCGATGTTTACATAAGGAAGTATCTCTAAAAAAGCCAGTTAAATATCTCTTCCAAGAATCCCATGAGGCAGCGTGTTCTCAGTAACTCTTTGTTCACTGCTGTGTACTGCACAATAGGCTGAAGAGGGAGACTTTTTTTTCATGAATGGTAAATGGGGAGGGACATAATGTCATCAGATCGTGATGTCAGCCCAATGAATGAAATACTTACTTAGTGTACTGCTTCAGGACCAAGAAAAAACGGACATCATCTCAGTTTGGCTTCCTAGAATAAATCGTCTTTTGCTGACGATGTCATCTTTCCCACGTGTCATGAATAATCCATTTAAATTGGGACTTAAATAACCAGAAGTGAAGAAACTCGTGGAACAGTGCATGTTTGTTCTTTTGTACATCCTCAGAGCTGCTAGTGGAACACCCCTTTGCAGGCACTCCTAATGGGCTCAGTGAGTTGAAGAGCTATCGCTGTATTTTGTTGCTCTCCATCTAGCCAAATGTTCTGCTTTTGCCTGCAGAATTCTTTGTTGAAGCTACAAGCCCTCGAAACGGATCTGTGCTCTGCGTTTCTGCCAACCCAGGAGGAAACTCCCCAGCTGCCAGCACCCAAGGATCCAGCCCCTTCATCAGTCCAAACCAGTGTGCAAGCTGATGGGGCCAGTAGTGGAGGTAAGGGATCGTGTCATGATGTGCTCTCATTTGCAATTATAAAGCAGCCTTGTGACTCGCAGTCTGATCTCAGATTTGCAGTCCTCTGGGAAACCGTGCCGAGCTGAAGCAAAGCACCGTTTTCTGATGCAAATGCTAATGTAAAAAGGGGTGACACTTGTTAAAAGAGCAGAAATTAATGGCTATAGCCTTCTTTCCTTCTGCAAGGGAATCTGACTTTTCAAGTAGATTTTAAGAATCCTGATTCTTTTTAGTTTGTCTGTTATTTATTCAAATGAATTTATGCTTTTGTTTCCTGTGCCTGTATTGTGTGAGATCATCTGCCATATCATGTAATTCTATTTTTGTCGTTCTTTTTGTCAGACCACTATCACTTCATTTCTCCTATTATTGATTTTAGTTTAATGCATCAGCAGAGAGATAGTGAAGGTGAGTTTTACAGCATGTGCATTTAAATCATTAATGATTCTCTATTATTACTCATCTGGGCAAACTGTGGTATGCTACCTCTCTCTCTTTCCTCAGTATGGAAACCAGTCCTTGCAAATAAATAGCCCTAAGGCTCTGCACTATTTTTGTCAGTTCATAGCTTCTAGTCACAGGGTTGATAATCGTGATGCTCAGGAGAGGAATCACGGTTTGTGAAAAATAGGTCAAAGGCAATATGACTAATCCATCTCACAGACAAGTGACATGAATACACAAACACTTAAACTGTTGACCATATATGGTTCAAATTAAAGCAGATAGGTAAGTAATTGCTGTGCAGTTGACATTTTATGTCTGAATAAATGCTGGGTTCAGAATAACTTACTTCTAAAGCTGTTTGCTTAGAATTTTCAGCAAGAAATAACAGCAAGTTAAATACCTAAAAAGAGGACAAATTATAGCGTTAATATGTACTTAAGTTCAATGTTTGTATTGAAAAAAATTAGGGAAATGATAAGTAGAATCCAAATTATTATAAAGCGTATATATACACACAAGTATTGGATGATGTAGCATTCCTGCCATGCATTCTAGAGCATGCTCTGTCACTCTGGCAGTTCAAACTTGTGCTTCAGTTAAACTTCACTTATTTAAATGGATTTTAATGGACTCTCCATGCTGTGCTGTGGTTGACTGAATTTTCTTTATTGAGTTCCTATTTTTTATAGATAGGGCTTGTCTTAATTCTGTCTCTTAAGTTACTAATGAAATCTGATTCATTCAGTTTAGGTACAGGTGTCACATGAGACTATTGGCTTTTTCAGCTTGCATTTGGATGGAGGTCCAGAGATTTGCACCAGGCTAGAAATAGACTATTTAGGGGATGCACCATATTCACCATGTGTCTAGTTGTTAGCCTTTGCTTAGTGAATCAGGCAATAGAAAAAATGTACAATGTGGAAATATATTAATATAAATATGCTTGTGTGATGTGTTTTATAAAGTATATGCATATGCATTTATATGTGTGGTTAAATGAAGCCCCAGCAGTTTGTTAAAAAGGCAGGCTACTCCTGATGCAAATTTTAAGGGATCAATGGTAAGTCTTGTTGACACAAGTCAGCAGTTTCCATTTGGATATGGAAAAAATTGAATTAGAGCTGGCAAAATAAGTCCATAAAGAATTGCAAGGAGATACTAAGCAAGATTTTTTTAATGGGAAATAAAAAAAAGCAGAATGTAAGTTATACTTCTTGGATATGAGTACACATGTGACTTGAGCAGCAAGCCGCTGCATTCAAAGATGTCACAAATGTTGACACACATTGGAACATAATACATCAGTGCATTTGTTTTTGAGTGTAACAGATGATGTTGTATTATTATTTTACTTAGACTAAACACAAATATATGTATCAGACAACCTGTATTATATGATTGAAGTCCGCATTATTAAGCTTACTGCCTATCATATAAAAAAAAGTTGGCTTTAAATCCTCTGATGAGCCCTTGCCTGTGGCAAGCTGGACTGAATAGATGACACAGAGCAGATGCATGCTAAAGGGCAACATATGAGCTTGGCTAACTGTGGCTGTTTCCCAGTTTGAGTAAAAATAGAGGCTGAAATTAGGTCACACAAATGTACATACTGGGTCAGTAGTAGTGTTACTCATAAAATAAGTGTCATGTTTAGAATCTACACAGCTCTGGAATCAGGAGAATTGCCTTAAAATGTAATTAAAAGTGGAGCTGGCCATGTAAATGATTAAGTAGTCATGACTTACTGAGCACTTCCGGACTGTACACAGCAATTCAGTGCATCTGGTGTATGATAAGGTTGGGTCTAAGACTGTTCTTGTGGTCATAGAAAATGTAATAGAGAAGATTAATTGCCAGAAACTAACAGCACTTTTGTTTGCAGAACAGCTTTTATTCCAGTCTTTATCACTGTATTATGTTGTCTGTGTAAATAACTTCCTGTGGCTGGTACAATATTGTATCTATGCTTCACCCAGATGCCTTTCTGGATCTCTCTTTGGGAGGATTTAGATCTCATACTCTGTTTAGAACTTCTGGGAGTTGCTCCCATATCTTTAAGAGGTGAATTTCACTAACAGAGTAAGAAGTAATTAGAGGAAAGATACAAGGTTAGAATTAATAATCACCTACATTGTCTTACTGCAATAAAATGCTTAACATGATGATAATTGATGGTGCTGTTGAAGGAAATGAACTTATAGACACAGAAGTCACATGTAACTTTTGCATGACATACTAAACTGCGATTATGCAGTATACAGTTAGACTTTTGTTATCAGCAAAACAAAAACATTTGGATACTCTCCGATGAAATAATATTTTAGGTTATTCTATTACTTTCTGAATCAACAATTGATTTTTATGATGAGTTCCACTTAGAGCCAATGTGTCCCCAACATCCTAGTGCAGAAGTACAGATTCATAGCTCCAGAATTTATTGGGCAGAGGTGAAATAAAATGTATTACAAAGGTTCCATTAAAATCCTGAAGGAGATACCTACTCACTGTGGGAGTATCACATCCTATGTAAACGTGTGAAAGTGCAAAGAAAGTGAAGGTTAAAGAACTTTCCTAGATCTGCTAGCTTTTATGGGGAAAAATTCATGTACAGTTGTTTGGTTTTTTTTCTGTGCACTTTTAGACTTTTATTTAATAAAAGGATTCTGCAAAATACAGTAGAATGCATGTTGTATTGCAGACATGATACTGACTAGAAATGGCACGCATGCTGCCTGGAAATAGCAAATGATGTACATTCAAAAGCTGTATGTATGCATGGCTTTAGAGGATAAAATAACGTAGCTGATACCAAGTGCTATGTACTATGGAGATTAACACAGAGGAATCTGGGAAAGAACACACATTCTTTGCTTTAACACACGCTTTTTGTTTTCTGGTGGAGAATTTATGGAAATATGGGCTTTCTCCTTCAAAGTAAAATCTGCTTTCAAACACAGCCATCTGATAGTGGAAAAATATCAACTAGGCCAGATTATCTTCACTCACTGAGGGTGAGGAGCAAGATTCAGTGGTTCTGCCCATTAATAAACTAGGAATACTCAAGGGAAGATGAACACTTGGCATCCCATAAGGTAGGCTCCATAATGTGCCCATCATTTTTCATGTTACTCATGAGCACAATCAGTATGATACAGTTTAGCAGTTCCTACATTTTCAGAGCAGAATAAATTATTCTGATTTCTAGCTTAATCATTTTTAAAAAAACAAAGTTTATCTCTTGAGGCAGCTAAGGTAGTTTCCATTTACAGTCAAAGAAGTATTAACATAGTACTGTAAGTGTGACTCTTCCAAGGAGCAGTTACTGCACATTAATTTGAGTAACTACTTCGAATGTGATTGCTTGTTATTTTTATTTTCATTGTGTAGTGTTCTTTAGACTCATATGCATGTTATCTCAAAACCTAATGAAATTAGGAAACTACAAACAACATTTGAGGTTCTTAGCATCAGGAAATACGGTGTTTGTGTTCTGCCTTTCCACTGACCAAAGGACAAAATGCTACATCACAACACAAATTTTGTTCTGTATATTTATCTTCCGCTTTGGGAATGTGGCTCTCAAAAGCAAATGTTTATAAAAGTCTAATTAATGTTTCTCTTCTGGGAAACTGTCCATCTTTATATTATATTCCATAGTTATAAAGATATACATCCGCTTTCTCCTGTAGACCTTTAAAGACACTGTATGTTAAGCCAGTGAGTGCCCTCTGTGTTTTTCTTACCCTCAGTATAATGTTCAAGGTGCATGTGATACTTTGTTGAAATACTTGCTGTGTTTACTTTGAACACTTGCACTTTTAATCCTTCTATATGTACAGGTTTCTGTTTATCTAAGTAGCTGTACCTGATGAATGACCTTCAATACACAGTGTTTTGTGCTCTCTTTCTAGAGCCTTTACCAGCCCACAGAGACTGGCAGAATGACACGGACAGCAGCCCACAAGAACATCGCTCCCTAGGAGCCAGTCGATTGCTGTATCACATCACTGATGGAGACAATCCTCTTTTGTCACCACGCTGCTCTATCTTTAGCCAAAGCCAGAGATTTAATTTAGACCCAGAATCTGCCCCTTCTCCACCAAGTGCTCAACCTTTCATGATGTAAGAAAGTGTATTTAAGTGTATCTGTATTTTAAATTCAGTTTGAACAATGCATGACTCTTCTGGTCTCTCTGTTAGTCCTGTGTTACAAATAAGAAAATTTCACGTTGCAGTGTATTTTGGCATGGTTAATTTGAAATATCAGAAATGGGATCTAGCATTTTTTGCTGATAACTCAGTGTAACATTGCTTGAAGTCTTTGTTAATTATAGTTACACAGTGACAGATTTAAAATTTAGTTAAGTAGCTATTCTGTTAAGTGAACGTAAAGTAGAGAGGGTTATTGAGGTACAAAAATTGACTAGATAAGAGTGTCATAGAATATAAGAGCAATATGTGACCTCCAGAAATCAAGACATGAGTTTCAGCCAGAAACAACATCAACTGCATATAAACAATAATCAATTCTGTGGACTTGTAATTATAAAAAATTAGAAACTCTTCTTTGAAAAATATTCAGAAATTCAAAAATCAATTAGGGAAAGAAGTATATAAAACATATTACCATATTGTGTGAGTACCCTCAAGGAAAAACAATTATTTCATGCTAGCTTTATAAAACTAAACTCTCTCTAACCTGTGAAAGAACCTATGTGTAGATTCTGTTGTGCTAAGAAAGTGTTACGTGTGTTTGAAAAAAGACACACAGAGTTTTAGCCATTTTTATAGAGCCACTATGCTTTCGGCTTTTGCAGACCAAGAAGTTCTTCTAGATGTAACTGCGAAGAGTGCAAAGAACCCCAAACAGTAGCACAACTTACCAAGCATCTTCAGAGTCTCAAGAGAAAAATTAGGAAGTATGAAGAAAAGTTTGAGCAAGAAAAAAAATACCTGGTAAGAAAATCACTGAGTAGATAAAGGGAAATACTGCAAAAGGCAGGGAGGAATCCCAGCGTGTTTGGAATTATGCACTACAGTAAGATAAATTCTATTTTTGATAAAATGGGAAAATTATCTGTGAAGGAATATATTTTATCATCTTTCAGTGTATTTAGTAGTTCTGAGACTAATTTGTGATTTCTTTGTATTACCTTTATTACAAAACAGGCATCTTCTACATGTGTGAGAAGAATGAGTCACTTAAACATAGCTGATAGGCTTACAAACTGACGTGATTGAGAAGATGAAAAGCCAATTATTTACCTCATGGCTAAGTCATTTGCTTGGAAACTATCATTCTGCCTTCTTTTACAAATATTCCTTTAAACTTCCAAAACACAGAGCTCTATAGAAGCTGATGGAAAAAATAAGAGAAATATCAATTGTGATATGTTGCTGATGGGGAGACCCTGGAGACTATGCAGTGTATGCAAGATCATTGCTCATTATCAAGCTAGTTTGTTTAATGTGAATAATGCAGTATAAACACAAAACATCACAATGCTAAGGATGTGTACAGTATGAAACAGCGAAATTTGTGATGTTATGACTGTGCTAAAATTAAAAATTGAGCAAACTGTAATACTACTTTGTGGTCTCATCAGTGACCGCAAACCTGCACGTATGTCAGTGAATTGTCCTATCCTATGGTCATTAGGTACTTCTGTGAGTAAAATTTCATTAATAGTCAGCATGCTGTGGCCAGGAAAGAAATTATTTCAAAGGTTTTATTTTGCAAAACAGTTTTATAAAATAGCTGAATTTCAATGTTCCAGTGTAAATTATTTTTAATTATTAACTTAATTTGCAATTTCTAAATGTGAAGGAAGAACTGTTGTAACTCTGTTGCATAGGATTTTTTTTTCCTTCTATTAGTTAAATAGTTCAGCTGAAACATTTAAAGTGCTGTTTCCCAAAAGAATTATTGTTGTAAAGGAGGTAAGGCTTATCCCTACAAGGGTAGAGTGCTTCAGTTGACATCCTACATCCTGCAACAGGTTTCTCCTTAGGAAAGTGACAAACATCAAGCATTTTATCAGTCCTCTTGAAGTAATTGAAATTACTTATCTAGTTAGTCAAAGATTTTAATTTTTTTTTTAGGATCAGAACCAAAATACTAAGATCCTTGTAGCACTGTGCCACTGTGAGGAAAGATAAACTACAGTCAGCTTGTATTGAGATCAAGCCAAATGGTCTGTGTGACACTATATCTGGAAATATGCACGATAACTGGAAATGTGGACATCTATAGCATTGTATGAGTGTTTCTATCTATTCAGGCCTTTTTTATTTTTTTTCTGTTTGACTGTTTAATTCTCAATTCTCCATTTTTTCCTCCTTCCTTTGTGCTTTATATTCAGCCTTCACATGGTGACAAGACTTCCAATCCTGAAGTTCTAAAATGGATGAACGATTTGGCCAAAGGTCGTAAGCAGCTCAAAGGTACATAATAGTGTGTCATTTCAATTTAGTGCTGAAGCATTTGGAAGCAGCATGAGTATACCTGGAATATTTTACAAGTAGTTCTCTATTCTTGGTGTTCTGCTTGTTTTTCTCTAGTGCATGGCAGTAAGTCTCCTAATGACAATAAAGATATTAGGTGACATGACTTGCCTTGATTCCTGACAGCAAGGATCAAAGTCAATTTGATACTCATAACAAGGCAACAAGGGGAGGGGTAAAAGACATCATCCGTCCTTCATATATATCAACATTCACGTAAAAGGCAATGTCATTTGAAGTATTTTCCGAGTGTCTGTTTGCTGGTCTAATATAACTAGAATTAATGTGAAATAATAAACTACAAAAACTTTCTTAAAAGTTTCTTAGCTATTGTACTGACTGAGGTTATGCATCTCTAAAGCTTTTATTTATTTGACTGTAGAAAGAGATCTTTCCCTGATATTTGATTTGGTCCTGGGGGTCACATTTTGCCCTGACTGTCCACACACAGCTCTGCGAACATCTGTGGGTATTTCACATGCTTGCCTTCAAGGAGAATGTAACCAGGATTGATTTTTATTTTCTTAAGGCCATTCATAAATGATCTAAAAGTTCTTTTTCATTATAAATGGACTCACACTACTAATTAAATCCTATTGTTATATTTTATATCTCATTTGGATAGAGAAGATGTTACTATGGGAAAGAATTAAAAACTCATCTTTCAGTACATTTCTTCTGGAAAGTTCTCCATTAAATACTAGACCCTGCACAAGGTCTTGCACCAAAAGTTCTAATCTGCTGCACTATAATAATTGCATGTGAGAAGTCTGGATGCTTTTTTCTTATAGTATCACAGGAAATTTGTTTGCAAATATTTCTCACCTATTTACAAGCAAATAATTTACCTTTCAGAGCTGAAACTCAGAATGTCAGAAGAGCAAAACTGTACCTTTAGAGCAGGCCAAAGAAAGAACAGTAGTGAAAGTACTGGGACCCCCATAGAGACTAGGACACAGGAGGCCACAAGCATGGAACCAGCTCCTTCAGCAGAAGAAACCATGGACAGTGTATTGAGACAATTAAAGGAGAAAAGACAACACCTCAACATTCCTGAGACTATTAAGGTATTTAACAGATCTGGTTGTCTCTTACAGTACTTCATCATCTGAAGCAGATATTAGTTGCTGGATGGGTATGCATCCTGTGCTCTCAGGCACTGCAGGGCATTTTCTCTCTGACTGCACTAGCGCAGTTTTCTGAAGTGATTTTTCTGTGAAGAGTTGCACAGACAATGAGGTGAAGTTTTTTTTTAAGTAGTGCCAAACACTTTTTGCTCAGAGATGAATGCAAAAAATCATATGCCAGATTTGCCTACTTGAGGTTGTGTGCATGCGAAGAGCATCTTTCATTGTATCAAAAATGATGAAAGGAAATGTAATCCTATCTTGAGTTCACAGAAACTTTGCTGTAATGAGGGACCAAGACTTCTCCCCCATTAAACCACCCACACAGTCTCAGTCTCTCAAAGTGCTCCCTGTGGACTGACTAGGAGGCTTCTCTGGGCCATTGGCTGAAACAGTGACTAAGTCATTCCTCACTGGTGTAAAAAAGTGTGTTTTGATCAGTCTTCCATTGCAGAATTCAAATGTACAGAGGCCATTAATAGCAGACAGAGTGAATTCAGCTTTGGTTCCTGCAAAGGACCCACAAGGTCCCTCCTAAGTAGACAATAAACCTGCAAGTCTGCTTGTTGGATCTCTCCCAGGTGTTTCTGAAGCAGAGAAATTAGGAACATATGCAAAGTTATTTTGACAGTAAAAATCCCCTTTCACCTGAGTAATGCTGAAAACATCTGTACAGCTGATAGCCCTGCATTAATATCACGTGGGCAGCACAACCATCCAGGCTGCTTTGCCCTCTGATGTTGATACGCTTAGTTGTATTGCCTCTGCTCTTTTCCATTCTTGACTACTTTTCTCAATCGAAGAGAAGATTTAATATCCCATGAAATGCACTTATGTAGTTGGGGATTTAATTATTTTTTCAAATAAATATCTATTTTAAAATTCTGTACATCCATGCTACTGGCACATTTTAGGATCTGTATAAAGCTGTTCCACAGAACATACTGTCCATAAAAGAGCTTATTTTATTTTCATTTTGTGTTGCTTTATTTCATTTTCCTATTTCTGCTGTCAAATGATGTTGCTATGCTTGGTGCTGTATAGCCAAGAAAGATGACAAATTCTGTTCCCAAAGATACCTGAAATCTCAGCGCAGTCAGAAACGTCCGGATTCTGGCTGCCGTAGGAAAAGGGGGGAGGATGGGGAGAGGAAGAGAGCCTAAGAGAATGGAGAAAGAACAAAACACTGAACTGTGCTAGAATATTTTAACACTAAGAAATTATTTAGGATAGATTTCAATAGCACGAAGTACCCAGCAGATTTTTTTTATTTTATTTTTATTTTTTGTTTCGTTTTTAATTAAAATTTTTAAATTTGTTTTCTTTTCTTGATTCTTAACAACCTGTTACTGTATTAAAATTAGAACAGTGCAAAACTATGCCATACTTCTGCAGCTGAGATTTTGAGATCTGCTTAGATGGCTTTTTAATCGCTTCTTTTTATAGGTTACTTTTTAAAAACACGTAAGGAAAATGGTTTCACAAGCTTAACTCCTTTGTAAGAAAACACAAGAGAACAACAAAAGCATGCAGTCCTGTTTGCATTCTTAAATCGCAACAGTACAAACTACATGATTATAGTTTTAGTTGTTAAAAAAAAGTTGTTCTGCAGAGATCAGCTGATACCAAAGCAGATGTCAGTGAGGAAAACCTATCAAGAAGAACTCTTATGACTATGAGAGTAAGCTGGCTGCAGGTCCCATTCCATTTTTGATTAATTCTGTACAATGGCAGAGCTGTAATCTAAATTTAATGTCTGCACAAATTAATATTTCTCTCTTTTTTTTTAAACACTCATTTGTACATCTCAAACTACTTTTCTTCTGAAAGATCTATCCTTTTTTAGTAAAGGTGATTGAAAATATTTATACAAAGCTGCCATGGAACAGAGGCTTGAAAAGGAATAATAGAAAGTCAAATTGAGCTAGTTCAAAATAATTTGTCATTGGATCCTTATGCTTAACATTAAAATTATTGATTTTCAGTTATGAGTGCAACTTTTGTGTCACTGTTGTTAATTTGATGTGCAATATTTTATTTTTTGTATAGAATTTAGATTCTCTACCAGAATGTGAACTGGACTAATAGTAGGCTAAAAAGTAGCTAAATGTTTAAATGTTTTTAGGGTTTTTTTTGTTTTGTTTTGAAGATCTAACTGCAATGGTAGTGCTTCCATACAAGGTTGTCTTGTTCTCCTCCAAAACAGAGATGAGAAAATGAGTGTCCTTAAAAAAGACGCGAAGTTGAACGTGACTTGTGAAACTGGGTTTAGTAAACATTTTACTGACTGTTGACAACAGGATTCATAGATCACAGATTTTCTAATTTTTAGCCCAAAGTTATCAAGTCATTTGGAGGGCTATTTTGTTCTTCAAATATACGACAACCATCCTAATAAAATAGCAGATAAAATGTGAGAAAGGTGGAAGGCACTGTTGTTTAGAATCCTAAACCATCCTGTATGTCTAAAGAAGGCAAACTACAAAACCTGAATAAATTATAGGCCTATTTCTGTTTATCTTTTCATTAGCTATGAAGCAGTATTTCTATGTAGTTAGCACTGAATTTCATGCTGCTGTGCACAGCCCATAATCGGAAGATGTTCAAGATGATTCTGGAGTTTGTCTTTTCTCATTTTGAAATTATCAGCCATTTTAAGCCCAGCTGAATACAAACCTGTCTTGAGATTGCTAATGAAACGAGCTAATGAAATAAACCCAAATGCTAAACCCTCTTGAGATTGTTTCTCATGTGTAAAATCAATATTAATGATCATTCTCTGTTTCCTGTTAAGCATTCAGCTGCTCAGGCTTAATAGCTTTTGAAGGAATGAATCTTGTATTAATTGCAGAAATAGCAACAAGCAGTACAGTTAGCTGTTTTATAATACCCCTAAATTCTAGTTTAGCAGCTTTTCTTTTAATATGAATAACAATTTCAGAGTGATTAACTCATGCAGACCTTTAAGAACAAGAGGTTTTGCTCTGTTTTTTTGCATTTGGACAACAATCAAAAAAGTTTATGCTCCTGCAAAGTTAATAGCAAGGAAAGAGCATTACTTCATCAAGATTTGATACATTTTTTAAAAGAAATGGCTAATTATTATTTCTCCAATTTGTCAATAAAATGCCTGGTCACCAATCTCTTGCAGAAAGGTATCCCCCTACCCCAGCTCCATCATTCTCTGCATTACTTCATTGCAGTGGAGGAGCTCTGCTCCAAACCTTCCAGCAGTTAACTCTAATTGTAGAGATCTGCCGTGATCTGGCAGACTCTATGGAAAATTACATTAGCTTCACGTGCTCCTTGCTGTTCCAACCCAGACGAAAATATGGACATGTTAAGAACAGATTTTCTTGAGAGGAGGGGGGGAAGGAAAAAAAAAAAAAACCAGTTAAATAGTGTGCTCTCTGTACAAAACACAAGCATAGTGGTACATCATCACCAACACTGATAAATCACATTGTTGAGAAATCAACATTTCTCTTTCTGTTAACACTGATTCTGTAATCACTGTGATTTTTGAGCAAAAATAAAACACTTCACTTGTGAAACATCACTGCAGAAGGAATTCAGCATTTGCAGGAGAGGTGGTGTTCAGTGCAGCAGAGCAATGAGTGTGACTGGGGAAGTAGCCTAGGTCTCCTCCCATTGTTAGTTAAGAGCTGCATTTTCTGCAGCTTTTCCATAGCAGTTCCACAAATGCACGCTATCCAACTGCAAATTCCTCATGCTTACTGCTCCCTTTCATTTCAAAAATAGCGCTGTTTTCAGTATGTTCATCTTTTGGAGTGTTTTAATCACTGTATAACAATGGTTAGACATTTAGAGATTTCATTGTCAGTCATTCTACTCTGTTAATGTGTTGTGTTTGCATAGCTGGAACTTCCTGTTTGTCACCTCTCGCCAGCCAACGGCAGTCATGGCTGTCAGGTGATGTCCCTGGTGATGGGAAAAAGGGAAATATAACTCCCATTTTCAAAAAGGTAGAAAGGAAGACATAGGAAACTATAGGATGATAAGCCTCATGTCCATGCCTGGGAAGACCATGGAGGAGATCCTCCTGGAAGAGATGTTACAGCACATGTGTGACAAGAAGGTGATCCAAGATAGCCAGCGTGGCTTCAACAAGGGCAGATTGTGCGTGACCAATCTGGTGGCCTTCTGTGACGGAGTTATGACATCGGTGACAAAGGAAGGGCAACTGATGTCAAGGTGTTGCACTTGGATCAGAACAATCCCAAATAATGTGTACAGACTGAGAGAAAAACTCACTGAGAGCAGACCTGTGAAGAAGGACGTGGGGGTTCTGGTGGACGAAAAGCCACATATGAGCCAGCAGTGTGCTCCTGCACACTGTATTTCTCACCTAAAAACAGTTTTACTCATTATCTTCATAGGTTTCATCTGCTCTGCAATAGGCCTTGCGTGGGGAAATACGCATCTGTGATCCGTGTAAGACTTAAGTCATATAAAGTTGCATTCTGCTCTTGCTAAATCATTGCCAAGACCCATTCAACATTAGTGTGGACAGAAACAGAATTTATTGCTAATGTTTATTTGGAGAGAACAAAGGATTGAACAAATACCTATCTGTATCCTTGTCATGAAATCCTGGTTCACAATCTTATAACTTTTTAAAATTAGAATATGACAAAAAAAAAAAAAAAAAAAAAAGGCTTTGGAAAACATCAATCTTCAAAAATGTCTGCTATATTTTGAGAGTATTCATGGATGGCCTGTAAGTATACCATAGGAAGATGAGTATATTGAAGATTATATAAGTTCTGTATCAAATATTTTTGGACTCATTAATTAAACATATTTAGATTAATTTTCTGTAATCAACATTTCAAACTAATCTTCATATATAAATTTTAGTGCTTTATGAATTTGTTTTATATTAAAAAAAAATAATCAAGTAAAATGGCAAATTTCCTGTGGCCCTGTCTTTTTCCTCATAAATGGAAGTTGCAGATTTTGATGACAAAGATGGAGGATATGCATCCACATTAGACTTGGCTCATGCATACTGTAGCTTTTCATACCACAACATATGAAAAGTTAGAACGTGTATCAGCTGAAAAAGGTTTACAGAGCACCACTGGAGATGAAATTAAAAAAAAAAATGACCTGTCATCTTTTTTTTTTTCCCCACAGCATTACTGACTTAAAATGGTTTCAATGTTTTCACTGTAGGAGTAGGAGAGTGTATATAGAAAGGGGTCTGATTAAATGACTTTTCCTAGGGAGTACAAGAAAGAAATTGACTTACTAGTGCTGTATAAAGGTGAAAGAGATTTGAAGATGCAAAGTGAGAATAATAGAGCATGCTTTGTAGCTTGTGGTTTACAGAGAATATTTCTTCCAAAGGTAGAGGCAGCTCTAAGAGTCTGAGAAAGAAGATGCTAACTGAATAAAGAAAGAGATGGTCAGTGGTGCCAAGGAGCCATAAAGGTATCTTGGATCTGCCAAACAGCTCTGATTTCAGGTCATAGGGAGCTCAGAGTCAGTCAGGAATTTAAAGCAGGGAAATGGAATACAGGCAAGATTCTTACCTTTTGTTGTTCCTAAAAATAGACAGTCTGCAGACTGTCTGCGCAGTTAGACTTTGCCTACTTAGATTATCATGCATCTTTAAGAAGCAAATTTTAGTATTTGTATTTAGATTGACAGTTTCCTGCAGGAAAGGGTTGAAGATTCTGTGTGGATCCTGGCACCAGGAACAGCCGGAGGGTGAGGCCAGCATGGCCCAAGCTTAGTGTCAAGCACAGGCTCCATGCCCATTTCAGAGCTGGCAGAGCCTAGGAAGGATGCATGTCTTGGGAAGCTCATGTTCATGTTGTTTTAAGACAAGGGGGATAACAACCCACAAAGACAGTGAGTATGCAAGCAGAGACATTCCAGTGAATTAGCCAACAGTATAGGTGCTTCTCTGCTTTCAAAGAACTGTGAGAGTGCAGAAAAAAATTTTTCATAATGCTTGTAGAGAAACTGCTGAAGTGTCAAGAATCACTGCTTCAGATGTGTGACGTAGCAACCAGTGACATGCCATGCCATTTAACAAGTATTATTTCATATCAATATCAAAAGTTGAGTATGTTGAGCTGGGATTGCAAGAGAACAATCAGAATCCCAGCATGCAAATTTATGCTTGCCAAGCATACCAAGGTTCCTTTTATAAATTATTTTTATGTCTTGCAGTACAGTTCCTGTGAACTACCCTTGGAAGCAAAATAAACATCAGGTCATACTTTTCTAATACTTTTCTCAGCTTTATAGGAGAAAATAAATAAATAAATAAATTCATTTTTAATTTTGGATGATTATATTTTACTATGATTTTTCCGTAGGTAACTAAACAAGAAAAGAGTCTTATGAAACCTCTTTATGACAGATACAGAATTATCAAGAAACTTCTTGCAACTCCATCACTGATCACAACAATTGTAAGTTCAAAAGAATTCACAGCCGTTGTCAAGATAGCATGCTAAATGTCTTTGATTTGTGCCTGCACATCAACTTGGCAGCAGTAAAACTAATGCTATTTGAATAATCTGCTGATTAGTTAAAACAGGGTGTTAATATTTCAGTTAGATGAAATAAACTGTAAAATTCAACTTCCAACAGTACCAGAGGTCAATAATACAAGGTAATGGTTCCTTAGGCAGTTTCCTTAGTGGTTTCAATCACCGGGCAAAAGATAAAAGGCTGTCATGTGTTTCCTACTACAATTGATGTAAGCTATATAAAATGTCATTTTCATTTTAGTATTTGTATTTAGATTGACAGTTTCCTGCAGGAAAAGGTTGAAGATTCTGTGTGGATCACGGCACCAGGAACAGCCAGAGACTGAGGCCAGCAAGGCCAAGCTCAGTGTCAAGCACAGGCTCCATGCCCATTTCAGAGGTGGCAGAGCCTAGGAAGGATGCAATGTCTTGGGAAGCTCATGTTCATATTGTTTTAAGACAGGCACTATTCTGATGTAGATATCTGCTCTATTCATTGCAAAGGCTTCTATTAAACATATGGCACATAAATATTATTTGTACTAATTTAATAATGCATAAAATTCATGTGACAACTGGTCAACCTGTGAGGAGGGATAGTGGAGTCTGGCTATTTTGAAGTTGGCTGGGTTGATTAAAAAAATTAGAAACTACTATCTTGATAGATGTTAATAGAGCTTTAGATTTCTTTGAAAATCCCAGTTGAAATCTTTGTACATGTGCTCACAGATATTTAATTTCAAAATTAACTGAAAGGTCTTTTGTGTTAGTTGTGTCTAGTCTTGCTCCATAGAATTTCATGTTTAAGCACTCAGTTTAACAGCCCAGCTTTTCTTTTGAGGATGAAGGAATGTGGGGAAGACAGCAATATCCCTCTGTTTTGGTAGCTCACATTTGTAGTTATAAAACATATGTAAAATCTCTACCTATCTACAGTGCATGTTACAGTTATAATTTCCAGGTATAATAAATGCATTAAATAATAAATAAGAGGAGTGCAAGTTCCAGCAGTGCTTGCATAAACACAGAATGTTCTCTAAATCTTCTCAACTTGCAAATGCTTTTGAGTAAACAGAAAATTGATATTTGGAGCTGCTCAGAAACAGGCCTGGATTCTGTACTGTTGAGTTATAAACAGTACCCAGTAGGCCAGCAAGCCCCATAAGAGTGCTCATGATTGGTTTCAAATAGACCTGGGTAGAATTTGCAACATCTGCGATCTTTTAGTTGATGCATCCAGGAAATTACAGCCTAATTCTTTGTGTTGTCATCTTAATAATTGTTACGTTGTTTTGTAAATGACTAATTTTATCATGCTTTACATTTTACAAGCAGGAAGAAGAAGACTCAGATGAAGACCATTCTCAAAGCAGCCATGAGTTATCATCTGGTCCAATATCTTGCCTCCCTATTGATGAGCACCTGTGTTACTCTCAGGAGGAGAGTGAGCCTGCATATGTCTCACCTCCAAATGAAAAGAAAACTTTAAGACAAACAGCCTTATCTATGTCCAATTTACATGAGGCAACCATGTGAGTTCTGTCTTTTTGTCACAGATATTTTGAAATGCTTTGTATAGGCTTTATAAATGAAGCACAGTTTGTAAATGCACGATCCGTACCTACTAGATAGGAAAAAGAAATATGCGTTACGCGGCCTTGAGAAGGCCATTCAGCGTGTGTAAACCAATTTTATTCCTTGCAGAAGTGTATTTAGTAGTGTCTGGATGCCCTGAAATGTTCACAGTGCCTTCCTGCCCTCCATTAAAAGCAAAACATAAACATCACCAGATTTGTATTTAAAAATTCCAGGTTGCATGAGACAGCAGGTCTCTAGATACACATGGGCTGTTATCAATCATAGCTTATGGGATATTTTTCTTGTGTTTTCACTGATGTATCTGAGATGCAGAAATGAAGCTTACTAGGCACTACCAAAATGGAGAGAAATGTAAAGAAAAAGTCTTTTTCTATGTAACAGAACTATGCATTCAGCTCTGTGTTCAAATGCTGTGATTCATTTCTTCATGTTGTGTTCTTACAAAAAAAATAGTAGGGATATAGCATAACTAAGAAATTTGTTACTCTGATTAAAAAAACCCAAAACCTTATTGTCCAAATAATACCTTCTAAAATATGTCCTTCAAAAAATTAAGAAAAAAAAAAGTTGATTCTGGGTACCATTAGCAGTTCCTCTGAATCCCAGTAATATTTAGTAACAGCTGCTTTTCAGTGCAGGGCTTGGCTGTGTGACTTGATTTTGCAGTCAGCCACTGAGCCCTGCCCAAGCAGGACTGAAACCAGTAACAAGCTCTAATCCTGAAGATTTTTCTTACCATGTTGTCCAGTCTCTACCTTTATTAGAACAGCAAGACCTAGCACTAGTAAACAGGAAGGAACATAACTGTTCAATCACATATGCTTGTACAACTGCATATAACTGATATGTTGTCATGCCTTGAGGCACTGAGATGAACACCTGCCATGGCCCACAGCAGGGCCTGCCCATTATCCCAAACCATGGTTTTTACAGTCAGTCAAGGCAGGTGGGGTATCATGGTCTTGTGTCTGTTTTACAGGCCTGTTCTGCTTGAACATCTCCGAGAAACAAGAGCAGACAAGAAAAGGCTTCGCAAAGCTTTAAGAGAGTTTGAAGAACAATTCTATAAGCAGACAGGAAGGTAAATAACCAACTTGACAAATGCCCTTCCCCTTTTCCTCTTTGGGTACCCATGTAGGTGCATTTGTCTCTATGAGAGCAGGTACTCTTATATGGGAAGACCAAAGGAGTTGCAGTCCGGGACACGAAGATAACATGGAGGTGCCTGGTCTCTAAGATGACCAGACCCTCGCTAAGCTCCTCTGGGATGTGGGAATCCCTGATTACCTTCTACATCTGAGATCTTCCCAGAACATGCTTGTAATGGGCATAAACTGTCCAGTGTTTCACCGCAGGATCTTTCCTGAGGCACAGAGAATCTTGCTAATGCTCTTTCTGAAGTTGTCAACCTTCAGGGACAAAACGGAGCAGTTTGACAATATCTAAAAGGGCAGATATAAAAACTGAAACCACTGTTTTCTTCATTCAGAAATATTAGATACTTTTCACTCTGTATTTATATTCCTCCTATCATTTAACGCACTTGTTTGCTGAAAACTGCAGGGGATATGTGCTGGTAGCATTTTTCAAAGTGCTGCCTAATAACTTTTCTGCATATTTCAGAATTAAGTAATTACACTTGCATAGCTAACGATAAAGAAAATTTCCTGATGTATAAGAAAAGTTTGTTAATATTTAAAATCCAATTCCTTTCATTTCTATTAGGTTTTTTTTCGTTCCTTTGACATTATCTTTAGTTGCCTACTGTTAGGAAAAAATATATATATATTTGTGACTCCAACCTCTTTAGTTACTGCAAAATTAATTTTAAAGACTCCTTCTCCTTTAATCCATAAAAGTGATTGTACTTCTGCTTGCTTTTTACAGGAGTCCTCTAAAGGAAGATCGTGTACCTATGGCAGAGGAATACTCAGAATACAAGCACACAAAAGCTAAAATCAGGCTCATAGAAGTTCTCATCAGTAAGCATGATGTTTCCAAAACAATTTGAAATCAGTACAATGCAGTGGTATCATTCTCTAGCAAATCAAACAAACAATAATGGAAAAACAAAGTGGTAGTTTTAGAGGTCTTGGTCAGCTGCACAATTATTTGACATGCTGAGATCTTTTGATGCACTTTACCAATTCTAAAAGCGGGGATGAGGGAGGACAGCAATATATGAGAATATTAAGAATGGGTGAGTGAACTATATATAGAATATATATATATTTTTTCACTTTAAAGCCTTGAAGTGCACTGTGAGAATGTTAGAAATTAAAAGGACACTGAAGTATTGTTGACTCTGTTTGACTTGTTCCTAGGTTTAAAAAGTGTGACGAAATGTCTCCAGGTTATTAGTACATCTTAGAATACACTAATGTACCACATGCTTTTATTTTTTTTTTAAACAGAATTAACATGCAGTATAAATAAAACTATAACTATTGGTTCTCAGCGTGCTGATTGGTTCACTAGATTAAAAGAAACACAAGCAAGTAAGTTTAAAACAATAAATTCTGTCTTTCAAGACGGAGTTGCCACTTAATTCCAGTACATTCAAGGGAAAAAAATTGACAGGATTTAGAGGAAGGAGGCATGACTGCCAAATGGAATTACTGTATTTCAGAAATAAGAGAAAGACTTGGCAAAACAAAACATTTGAAGTTTACCAGGAAGAGATTTAGCAAACGTACTGGATGCTGTCTTTTTCATTATGGTTCACAGGACTTGGCTTATGGTACGTAAAATTGGGTAAATAGACCAACTATATGCTAATTTTTATTTCCATACTGAATTTCTGCACTTTATTTTGCCTGATGCTATGATGTTTGCTTTTCTGATTACCAAAGCTTGTTTAGAAGCATGCACTTTGTACAATGACAAGTTATTTATTTCCTGTGTCATACAAATTGCCACATATATATAAAGACTAGAGTATTGCATTATGCTAAGATATTTTGGATAGATAAAGTAAAATACCTGGCATATAACTGAGTGTCACAGTTATCTGATGAGGAACACTAGACCTCTTGTTTACTATAAAAAAGATTATAAAGAAGATATTTTTCCATTCAAATGATACATCTTTCTTAACTTTCAGAGCACCAGACTTTGTAATATTAAGGAAATTTTCCCTCTATTTGTGATAAGTCATTGGTGTGAATTGTTAACAGAAGGATTATCAGCGTTTTTGTACTAGAAATGAAAAGCAGGGATTCTGGGAAATATTTAGCCCAGGCATAAGGAAAGGAAGAATGAGAGAAGAAAAACAGGGATGTGCGTAAGTTGAAACGTGTTTTGTGTTTTGGTTTAACTGTCATTTTGTATTGGCCATATATTATAAGGAAACCTGTTTTATACCTATCTTGGTAAGAAATTTTTCATTTTATAAAGCCTATTATGTGCCAACCACGTTCGTATTTATATTGTATGTGATGATGGGGCATGTTTTTGAAGACATACGCATTTTCAAGTAGCTTGGAGGAAAAAGTATGATGACTATAAAAGGATGTTTTTATTTCTCAGAAGTTTGTTGTTTCAGTGTACCAATTTAATAATTTGTAACTCAAATTTTATGAATCAGAATGGTCTCCTTCATAAATCTGTTTTAATTAAAGTCATCTAGAGCAACAGGAACAGATACAGAGCTATTTGAAGTTTACAAACTACATCTTTGATAAGGGAAAATGATTTCATGACATATGTATACAATTGATATTAAAACTTAATCTATATATTCTATATGATTGTATAATATTTTATACAACAGTACAAATAAAATATTTTTCTATTATATTTATTATGTCAAGACACAATTTCTGTTTTCAGTTAGCTAATATAAATAACATAAATAACACTGTCAAACAACACGTTGGAAGTGCTGACATTTCTAGGCTTTGAAATCATGCTGCAATTACAACCTTTCATGCTGTTTGGAGTTATCCCAGTATTTGTTCAGTAGTTAAAATGAATGCATATTTAAACACCATTTATAAGCCGTTATTTTTATTTTGCTAAAGCAGTTTATATAGGATTTTGTTATGTTTGGCAAGAAACAGAAAACAATTTTTGCAGCATCTAAGTATAAATGGTTGCCAGAGAAAAAATAATCCAGGACTTCTAATCATTTAAAGCATTGGAGGAACAGAAGGGAAAGAGAGGGAGAAGAAATACTAAAAACGCTAGTTGGAGAGTTTGGAGACTCATGTTTGCTCTTGGTGACAGCGGCATGTGCATGCTTCTGACAAAACCAGCTGACTATGGAAATGGACAACAGAGGTTTGAAGGCTCCTAAGGAACAAGGGAAGTTTTAACGTCCAACACTGATATTGCAGGTCTTGCAGCTGGGATCTTTCTTTGCATTTGCAGTAGACAAGCTCATTAGTTGGTGACCAGTAATTTCTGCAACTGTGCCGAGGGAGAGATCCACAGGATCAGTGTAAATTACTTCCAGAATAACATCCTGGGCATGATGGTAAACCATTTCTCCATCTTCTTCATCACAGGTCAGAAATTTATTATCTTTTATATTTAGCTGAGGAAGGCGCTGCTTACAGAATTCATCTCCTGGTGACCCGACAGGGGCAATAACAAGAATGACGTAGTGGTAAGCTGTGTACATGCAGTAGAAGTCTCCAAAATACAAGTTAGTATTTGGGTTGAAGAGTTTTTCAGCTGCAATCTCAAACCTGTATCTTCCATAAGGTGAATCTTGGGGTGGTTTCCCAGTGTTAAACTCAGTGTTGCAGCTAAAGAAGATGCCTTCCAACTTCCCACTGATCGGAGAGCCATGGCTGCCACTGTTATCCTTAACAGAAGGCTGCATAGCATTCCCATGGTGCTCTCTACAAATGGATGATGGGTATTGTTTATTTAATAACATTACAAGAATGGTAAGTTAGGACTCATTTACTTCATTCTGTTTTGCAACAGTACTGAAGGAACACAAAGGAAAATCATTAGAACTCTGAGAACTCTGGTTAGTGTCATGATCCTAGGATCAAGGAAATCAAGTGAAGCCAGATTTGCTCAGGTGGATTAAATCCTCCTCAAGGAGAAAAAAGCCCTTCTTTTTCACTCTGTATTCTCTGTCAGCTGAGAGCTGTGGCTCTTAGGTCAGTGCAAAGAATAGCACAAACAAAAAGCCTCCAAAGCACTGATATATCTCTAATTAGCTGATTTTTTCGTAACAATGTAAGAAAACTCCTAATCAACACAGAAATGCCTCCAAGTCTGATTTTGTTGTTGTTATTTCTAACTTTCTCAGAAGCATATCTTAATTTGATTCAGATTTCAAAGACTTTCTCAGCCATTTCAATAATTATTGTCTCAAGCCCTATCTCACAAGACAGTGGTGGTTGGTGGATTTTTTTTGTGGGCGTGGAGAGTGCAAGGGGAGGGGGGTACAATTGGCATATTACAACCGAAATGAATGCAAAAGGGAAATAAACAATCAGCTTGAATAACCACCATCTCTGCAACCTCAGAAAAAGGCTTGCAGTTTCATTTCTGTGGCAAGATACTGACATCCAGTGGCCAGTTACACTATTTATAGGTCACTCATCCCACAGATCTGAGATGCTTTGTCGTGCTTCCACCTCAAGGAAGCAGCAGCAACGTGATACTTAAAAAAAACACATCAACAACAAAAAGCAACCTTACACTCAGGGGTTGCTGCTTTAGCATAGTGACAGTTGCTTGTTAGCTATTGCTACTACTTGTGCTACTCTATAAGCTTTTTCAATCTTGTTTAATAGTTATGAAACCACAGAGGCCATTGGAGGGAATGGTGTGACAATCATTTGGTTAGGGTTTATAACACAACGTTCAGAAGGTCTGGCCTAGTATATTTCTGATCAAAGACTGTTGTTGGAGTTACAGGTATCCTAGCTTCATACTGACCTAGCAAAAGTCAGCCTCTCGTCTCTAACACACTAATAGGAGGAGAACAAATTCTGTTTCTCCTTGTATTAAACTAGCAATTTTCAAAGCTCTGTGAACACAAAAGGATGTGATACACAAAAGCACTGTGATACACAGCTGAAAGTAAAACTGAATGAGAATCAGAAACAGCACAGGCTGTTTCTCTTTTGTGGTATCTAGTTCAGCATGTCACCAGAGATACAGTAGGTCCTCAAAAAGACCTGAAAATGCAAGCCATTCTTTATCTCCATGGAGTTAGCAGTTCTATCACTATGTGCAACAAAGTAATTCCTGGGAGTGAACTTCATGCTCTTCAATATATGAGACAATCCTGGAGTCCCCTTCATACTCATGACTACAAATCTGGAACATTTCCAAGGCTGGTGTAGTCTGCACTTTCAAGGTGGACATAGTGGGTGTTTTAGTTCTGTACAGTATGATACACACACATACATACAGCTGGAATCACGTGGCACAAAAGCAGCCCCAGCTCCCTCGTTATACACCAAAGAATCATCATCAGTCCTGAAATAGAGGTTGTCACACTGTTTACCTCTCATCCACATTCTTCTAAGAGCAGATTACCGCTGTGTGGTGGCCGTTCCTGCTCAGCCAATACACGGGCTTTGACTCCTTCCATTGAAAAGTCTTTTTTGCTTGTGCATGCAAAAATCAAACTGGGTCTCCATGCAGGAATAAGGAACCTATCTCCACCTATCCCCTGTATTTATTCCAACTGAACAACGGTATTTTGAGATTGTCTAAACATCCCTCCTCCTCAAGTAAGCATGATCTGTAAGTTTTGGTCTGGATTTCAGAACCCCATTTACTCTGTCTGGGCATAAAAATGTATGCAGAGAGCAAATATGTGACATAGGTGTTTGTGTACACAGAGGAGTTCATATCTAACTATACATACAATTTCTACTATTACATAGCTCACTCTGAAGCTCTTAATACAAGAGCAGAATTTGGTTTTTAAACGCTTTGCTATGAAAACACAGGGACTTCAGCAAGGGTGGAGACTCTGAATACTTACTTAAGTTTCTGCTCTAAACCACAGACTTTTATTTCCTAATTTAAGTGCCGAGCCAGGCAGGGTGGAAGAAATGAGTTACCTTTTATTTTTTCCTCTGAACAGGTGCATATTTTGCTCCAGCTTTAGCACAGCTACTTTCATTTACAAATTTTCATCACTACTTTAATTTGCCAAACAATTTTGCATATGTTTACATTCTTACCTGATATAATCGAAGTATTCTTTGTGCTGATTCCGATAAAATACAGACAGTTTAAGCATACGGCCTGCAATCACTTCAGCTTTTTCCAAAAGCTGTGTTAAGTGAACTTTTGAATAATCTAAGAAGAAAAGACAATCTGCTAGTACGAGAGAGGAAAAAACCCACAATGCTCTCCAAAAACTCCATACATAATTGGGAATTGAGCATTAGCAACATACATCGTGTAGCAGCTACAGATAACTATCAAGTCCAGCACTATTTTCCAGCAGCAGCAAGAGACAAATAGCAGGAGCATGCATGCTTGATCCTCCCTACGAATACCTTGCAAGCTTCTAGTCGCTTCCATCTGGGGATCAACTGTGTTAGAGTGAATATATATCTGGGAAATGCAGAGGAGCTCAGAATTGCCCTGATTTCTGACAGAACTGTTTGATGATCTGTTTGCAAACTAATTAGTAGTCATTTAACTAAAAATAGATTGCTTAGGACCCAGCCTCAGCTGCACCTCAACAAACAGACTTCACGGAGAGCATGAGTCAGCTCTCAACTTTCATGCAGGCAGACATGTTTGTATTGGGTGGCCCTTATCCAACAGAAGGCACATATAGATCAACAACAGACTGAAGGTATGTGTACTTGTCCTCAAGACAGGTTAGTGGTGGTGCTCAGGCTCTGGAGAATGCAGAGAAATGGGAGCAGCAGAATGTCTTGAACAATCTGCCTGTTAGCAAGCTGCCACTGTCTTTTCTCCAAAAGGGTTTGTAGCCAGTGAGGGGCACACAAATGACCCTGCTCCACTTTGGTTCACCAGTCTTCTTGCCTAGTTTGGCAGAAGCAATGGTACCAGGTACAGCACTTCAATGCATCTAAGCTATTGTAGAACAGAAGGGCACTGCAGCTTCCTTCTTTCTCTCATTAATACATCAATCCTGAGTGCATGCAGAGGCTAAAAGCAAGCATTCACAGTTTCCAAGTGTAAATACTACAAGCCCACCAGGCTACGTCATACTGGTAGATGGCTAATCCATTCATGCAGCAAAGCTAGTCTTAATTGAATATGTCCTATGGTGTATGTTTTCTCAGCAACATTACCTGCTGTGCAAAACTCAATGATTTCACTCCACTCAGAAACAACATAATCGCCATCAACTTGCTTCGACGCAGTCTGCACTGCTACTGTGTATTCTGTTCTTGGGCTCAAGAACCAGTGCCCACGGACTGTCATAGGCAAAGGAACAGCTTTGGCCACCAATTTAGTGGGTACATCCTGGTGGGAACAAGAAAACAAAACAACACAAGAATTCAGCACAGCAACCAAGCCAACCCACCATGCCTTTGTCATCTTCCTAACATAACCCCCAGCCCTCACTGGGCTCTTCTGTGTAAATACTAGCTACTTCTCACAGTCCATTAGTGCTGTGAAGTTAACAGGATGGCCTAGGGCAGTGCTCTAAGATCTGCTTAAGTATGCAAGCAGAGCATAAGGACATCTTAAATTAAGAGCTTCTTGTGCTCTCATTGCCAAGCTTTTCTTTCAGTCAGTGTAACCAAACAATTCCTGCCATCGTCAATCAGTCTACCTATATTGCTGCTGTTGGTGTCTTCCAACTTCAACAGAGAAAAATAAAACACTGCAGTATAACTTTGTGCATTCTACATATTTCAAATTAACCTTACATACAGAGAATGGCAGAGACAAACCAAACATACCAGCTAGATGTTCTGTGTTCACCATTGCTCCTCCCTGCATTTTGAATTTCTGTTTTGCTCTGTCAGTGCACAGCATGACAGAGCAAAATAGAAGTATAGTTGCTTGTTGTTGAAACAGTTTCTGTAGCACCAAAGCCTGCAGCTCAGACCACCAAGGGGAAGAACAAATGATGCCTATTCTTGACAATTTGTCAGCCACCACAGAACAGGAAAATGCCTGGCTGCCATATGACAAGTAAACATTTTAGATAACTTATGTAACTTTCCACATAAATGCTAGTCAATAATTGTCCACCTACAAATACTAGTAAAGCAGGTCTTTGAGGAGAAAAAGGAATAGAAAGAGATTGCTCATGATCTGTAGAAACAAAACCTGAGAGATTTATTTTTGCTTATTTCCTAGTACAGAAAAAATATTTTTCTTTTATAATTTTTCCTTCAATTTCTGTACTAAGAAACTGTAAAGCTAGCAGCTTATTATATTACAGGAAGTGAAACGTGATTGGGAAGTGTAAGATTATGTTATTTTGATTTCTTTTTGAGTTAATTCTCAAAATAATTTACATCTTGGGGGAAATTGTAAAGAACTCAGATCTGTAAACTGAAATAAATGTTAAAAAAAATCACAGGGACAAAGAAACAAAAATCCCCCAGTGATTTTTAAAGTTACCACCCTCAAACTACACTGTAAAAGCACCCCACTGGACTGCGTTTACCAATGCTAATGCAGTCGGCAGCTGCTACAGTTACCAGCCATTATTCTTCTTGCTGCCTTTACTTTGGCTGCCATAAAAACCACCCCCACCTGAAGTCTAGTGTCTATGCCTATAATAAAGTGGTGGTTTAATTTTGTCAGTGTTCAAACAACTTTAAAGCCTTACTACCACCACGTCTCAAAGCCCTACCTCCCATCTGTGCACCAAGAAGCTCTTCCAACTGCATCAGAAGAAGCCAGAGCCGCAATATTACTTAGAGAGGTTTCTCTCTTGCGTGGCTGGGTGGGGACAATAGGATGGAATACAGGGGGGGCGCACAGGCAAAAGGGAGGAATTTGCTTTTCGTAACATTGTTATTCCTCTTTTTAATTTGTTATTCATTTTATAAGCAAAACTTAGAAAGTTCTCTGGGCATTCTCCATGTCTTCCTTCCATCTCTTTTCTGTTTGTAGAATCATAGAGTATCCTGCATTAGAAGGAAGCCACAAGGACCATGAATGCAACTCCTGGTTCCACAGAGGACCACCCAAAATTCAAGCCCTGTGTCTGAGAGTGCTGTCCAAATGCCCCTTGAACTTGGGCAGCACGGTGCTGTGACCACTGCCCTGTGGATCCTGTTCCACAGATCCCTTTACACAGAGCTGCTCTCCAGCCTCTCTAGCTCCCTCAGTAAGGCCTCTCTACCCTTGAGAGAGTCAACAGCTCCTCCCAATTTAGTGTTATCTGCAAACTTATTTAGTATAACTTCAATTCCTGCATCCAAGTCACTGATGAAAACTGTAAAGAAAATTGGCCCTAAAATGAAGCTCTGTAGAACACCACCAGTGAATGGCCACCAGTGTGATGTAACCTCATTTGCTATAATCCTTTGAGCCTGACCCATCAGCCAATTGCTCACTCACTGCAGTATGTATTTATCTAGCCGTATGCTGGACATTTTTTCCAGGAGGATACTGTGAGAAACGGTATGGAAAATTTGCTGAAATCCAGGAACATTACATCAGCTCACTTTTCTTGAAAAATTACATGGGTAATCTTGTCATAAAAAGAGATTAAATTTGTTAAAGAGGTCTTTCCCCTTGTGTACCTGTGTTGGCTGTGATCAATGATAGCACTGTCTTTCAGGTGTTCTTCAGTGAGTTCTAGAGAAAAAAATAATAATCTTTTCCATAATTTTACCAGATGTAAGAATAACAGGCCCGTAATTACCAGGGTCTTCTTTCTTGCCCTTCTTGAAAACTGGGATGTTTGCCAGTTTCCAGCTGACTGAAACTCTCCAGATTCCCAAGTACTGAAAAATAATTGAAAGAGGTCTTGCAATGACATCAGCCAGGTCTTTGGGTAATCTGGGGTGAACCTCACTGTGCACCATAGACTTTGGCATATCCAGCTGGAGCAGCAAATCCTGCACAAGTTTGAGGTTGGCTGGGAGTGTACCATTACTGCAGTCACAGCCCATCCAAGAGTCCCAAGGTCCATCACTGGTGTAGAAGACAAAGGCGAAGAATGCATTAAGCAGCTGTTTTGTCTGCATGCCTATTTGTGAAATGACCAATCTCTATTCCTGGCTGAGGCCCCAAAGAAGAGCAAAGGAGGTTACATGCCTCCTCAGTGCAGCTCAGTGACAGTCAGGAACCTGGAGTTTCAGATGACTGCTCAACCACCAATTCCTAAATACACAACAATAAAGGTACCTAGGCTACAATAACAACAACCTGCAAGCCCTGAATGACTAAGCAGCAAGGTAAACCACTCACACTACCTCAGTCCTTTTTGGGAACAGAATCCTGTTCTGTAGTTCCTCTTCCATGCCAAAGAAGCAGATTTCAATTCTAAGTCTTCTCCCCTTTCATCTTACCCCCCCCTTTGCCAAGGCCGCTCATGTGACACAATGCAGGAATTGAAGACTCCATTCTTGTCCTAGTTTTGCTGTATGTCACAGCCTCATTCCTCCACTTTTCATGTGAGAATAATCATACTTCAATATTTTAAAAAAAAAGTGAAAACGCATACAAATTGCATTGAGAAAAAGACAAAGTCTTAATAGAATTCTAGAACTTACATACTACTACAGATTTCCTCCTTCCTAACTATGATGTCAGTTGTCATAAATAATAAAACAATATGCACTCTAAACAAGCTGAATATGTATTCACCAATAGAGAAAGCATTGAAAGGATAAAATGTTAGTGTAGCTCTCCCAGGTACACACGGTTTGCCAAGGTTGTTGGTGCTTTGGAAATCTTATCTTCTAGGGATCTTGCTAAGACTTTTTTTTTTTTTTAATTTGCAGATGGTTGAGGCTTTTAATTTCCTCCTCCATCTCATTCCATATTTCTGTAAAACATCTCAGTATTTGAACTATTTTGAGATTGAAGCAATTTTTTCTGGACTTGATAACAATAGACTCAGCAATATATTCAATAACTCTCTGCTTTAGTGCTTTGAGGAAAGAGGCCAAATGAATATTTGGGTCACAGTACTGAACACTACAAACTGAGATTGCTGGAAGCCTTCCTAGAAGTGCATTAGAATTTTTGACTCTTCTGTTGAAACGACATGTGTTGCTCTCATCAGTCTGTCACTGATTATGGAGAAGTACAGAATACATGAATTGTTTAAATAATGACCAAGAACTAGTCAGGAATAAAAATGCCTACCTTAAAATAAATTGTATGGATTAAAAAAACTGTTTAAGTTCCAAATGAGATGGAAGAGGTAATATTCAGTTCCCCACAAAACAAATGTGTTTGCATGTACATGCACGTACAGTAGAGGCATTGATGTTCTGAGTAAAAAAAATACTGTCAATCAGATTCACTTAAACTCACCTTGGCCAGATGTCCATTACCCACTTCTGTAAGGTTAATGATACACCAAGATTCATCTACTTAAAGCCACATATGTCTGCCTTGATTTTTAAATGAAAATTACCTTGTGTTTGAATTTATTGGAATTCTTGTTCTCTTTCTTGTTGAGATCAATGAAGTAATGAGTGATGCGGTCCTTGGATTTAGAATCCATGTCCCAAGAAATCTTGAAGGAATCGCACGTGATGTTACTTATTTTGATGTTGTGTGGGACTGGAAGTTCTTCCATCTCTGCAATCCCACTGTCTTGTGATTTATTCCCTGCATAAAAAATAAGCATGATTTCAGTTATGTTAGTTAGTTAACTTAAAGGTCTTCTTAATATGTTTTCTGTGGCCCAATATGATGACAACTCTGAACAGCCTTTCACAAAATCTCATAGTTGGTACTTAGAAGTAAGGCAATAAGGCACAGTAAGGCACAGTTACAGAAACCTCAATTTCAATGATTAGAAATATTGAATAAGTACTAATAACACAAAGTGGGCTTCACAGGCTGTTTAGTATCATAACTACTGTGTGTGCAGTTATGCTCTGAGAATGAGAAATATCTGAAGCCTTCTGGTGCTTCAATAGTTAAGATGCCAGTGTAGTCTACAGTTAACATAATGGCCCTATCCATACTTGTCAGAGAAATAAAGACAAACAGAGATCACTCTCATTCTGAAAGCATTTTTCAAGCACAAAGTAAAACCAATCTCTTCAAGGTATATAGATGGTGTGTGCACATACACACGCATAAAATACTTCCCCTCACAATCAAACAATCGACAAACAAACAAACAATGGTCCTTTTAGTGAGCCATAGTAAAGAGGACATATACACTGGTGTCACTTTCCTGTCTGTTTTCTCTCTATTTATTTGCCCAGTTGATACACATGGCAGTTTCTTTGAGCTTTACAGATTTCAAACTTAGGTCCTCCCTTAGTTCCAGGGCAACCTTGTTGCAGGGCACAAAATGAGTACTAAAACACAGAAATGCTAGGGGGATTTGCACTGCGTCAGACTTGAGTCAAAGGTGAATGAATAGAAAAAGAGAAGATAACAGAGAAATAAACAGGTAAAAAAAAAAGGAAAAAAAACAGAGAAGATGTAAGCGAAGGAGTGAAGAAACAAGACAAAATAACCAAATCAAACAAAAACCCGACCAAACAACAAACCAAATCTTTAGATAAGAATAGAAAGAAATAAAGGAGAAAAAGAAGATTAAAGTCTACATAAAAGAGAGAGGAAAATTCCCAAATCACATCCAGAAGAGAAACGCAGAAAGATCATGCAGCTGCACTGCCTGCAAGAGCGGTCAGAAATCCTAGTCATTAGAGAAAGCATCCTGGTCATGTAAAATACATGGTTTAGTGTTTTTACCTCCATGAGAATTCAACAGGAAGAAAACAGCATCATTTTCTTTTGTAAGTATTTTGTATTTGAAAAATGACTGAAATCTCTGCCAGGTGCACACTAAAAATGCTACATGTGATTGCTCTTCCAGGAGAAGATGGAGGTGATTCTGCTGAGGTTCTCAGACCTCCTGGTGAACTGGTTGAACTCAAGACTCCAGAGCAACAAATAACAAAATAAGGATGTGAGCGCATATACAGCCATATATATCCATGATATGTTAATGTGCAACTTCTCTTCTTCAAAGGGAGCTTCTATATTCTATATTGATGGGCTCTGACCATATAAATGGTCACGATAGTTTAAACTTCAGGAGGTAAGCAAAGCAGCACTGATTGCAAACAAAGTAACAAATGAGAAAGGATTACAGAGCATATTAATGATTGTCAAAGAGCAAAAGAACACCTGTAAATGGAAACATCTCATACACACGTTTAGATATTTGTGCTCTTGATTCTTTTACTTCCTCCTTTACTTAAGAAGTGAATAGTTTGAGTACGTGTTTACTGAAAAAAAATCTCCAAATATTTTTAATACATCTGAGAAAACAAAAACACTTGCATTACTAAGTGATAAGCAATCATCTTAAAGACTTCGAAATACAAAGAGTATGAACAGATTATGAAATAAATATCTCTGAATCATCAGCCAGCAAAATTCCAGTTTCCCTTTTATTTAGAATATGAAGTATCTGCAATATTTGCCATGCATGAATATATTTTGATACCTGTTTGTGTAGTTCTGAGTGTCAAAATGCACTGAATTGACGCACAGCATTGGAAACTGCTAATGACCGTGCACGCAGGTATTGGATCAGCCTTTCTCACACACAGATGTAATTGACTAACATGTTAACGCATCTGCTCCTCCCCTTTTTCTCTGTTGTGCTTTGAACTGGCTTTCATACTGGAAAGCATGTATGAAAGCATTTTGTCTACTTCAAAACATTTCTTCTTTATATCGGGCTCAAGTAAAGAATAACTCAACAATGGGCAACAGGAAAACTACTAAAATGACAAACAGCAGCTGAACTCCTTCAAAAATACACAGCTCACTGCAAAAGTAATGCCACCTAATTTTTTTCCATGAAAGCTGCAACAAATACAAAAAGCAGAATGACAGTATGCGATAGAGCAATTCTCAGCTACAAAGCACTATTTTTCAACACAGTCACCACCATTTGCCCAGATGGGCTAACCAAGACACATTTTCATTTTGTGGTGTGACAGCTGTGCATGCTGTCCACATCCATCCAGAATATGGTTTGCCTTTCATGTTGGTCTGCACAGTTGAAATGCACTACCCACCTCACTGTACTCACATCCACTGTTTTGTCTCCAAAAACACCCAGCAAACATCAGTAGGTGCCAATGTTCAGCATGGAGGAATTCAGTTCCACACCTTTGTTTCATTTGCACTTCCATGTCAGACACCATTTGTTAGACTGCCCCTCTGCTGTCATCTGTCACACAGTAACAATGTGGAAGGGAATACTGGTGGCAAGGTTCAACCCCTACATGGCCATACAGCCAATGTAATAAAATAGGAGGCATAACTTTTGGAGCAACCCTCGTAGCATATGTTTGCCCTAAAGCATTCAGAATTCCAGTTGAGAGGAAGTTAGTATGGCTAGGATGCCAAATAGATGGAAAATGACTTAGAACAATCTGCTTGCATGTTGGTTGTCTTGCCTCTTCACTGAGCGTACATTGATCTTCCTTTGTCAAAACATCACAACACATAAAAATCTGAAAATAAAAGTGGCATAGGAAATGTTGTTCTGAATGGCTTCGTATCAAATTAAAATAGATCAGCTTCCAATTAAAAATAGCTGCTTTGTTTTGCACATTCATGTTGGTTAAACATTGGATGCCACTGCAGGTCTCGATAGAAACACAGCTTTCTGGTTTCTTTCAGGCAGAAAATTATGGAAGAGCTAGAAGCCAGACAAACCTGCTCTTCACTGCCAAAAAAAACCTAGGCATATAATATCTGTGTGCTACAGAGACATCTCAGTTTTAACACACACACACACACACACACACACACACACAAAATCTTATTTTTATAATAAGCAATGAGCTAAAGGGCTCAGTGATTCTTGACCCTTATAAAAAAAAGTCAAAGACCACTCATATGTACATAGGTTACACTGGAAGCATAAGATATTCAATTTCTTCAAAGCCAAATAAAAACAAAACTGCAGCTTTACTGAGATCAGCTGGAGAACTGCAAGATCCATGTTTTATGGTCCTATTCACAGGCTTATCTCTCTCTACCATATCCAGAGTTAAATTACAAGTTAAATTGTCTCATCAATTTTGAAGCAGTCATGATAGTTACTGCTGCAGCTGAGCCAAAATGCTGGCAAATGGATAACAAACCGATTTTATTTATATACACACAGACACACTTAATTTAGTATTCTTATTATATCTTCTACTTACATAAATTATCTCTGAATGGGGGAAAAAAAGGCAGAAAATTCCCATTGAACATTTGTGGCTTTCATCTGTCCTTATTGGAGACAAATGATAAGGCTTGGAAATTGCTAAGTCCACGCTAAAAAGATTTGGATTTTTTTTTTAATTTTTTTTTATTTTTTTATTTGCCTCATCACTTGAAACAAGCTGTTGAACCATGACATCTGCAGCAGTGGCAAGACAGTCAAGAAAAACTGGGACACAGACACCAAATTGTAGTTAATGAGCGCTCCCAGCCACTGAATTTTTATAATTTTAGAATATTTAAATATTCTTTTTGCTCAGCTCTAAAAATGCAGAACTTTCCAGCAGAGCAAGGGAATACTTGTCTGCTCATTTTTCATTTCACCACCAAATTGTTTGTTATCCATGAAAGAAATCCTGAAAGGACAGAAAATAGAACTTGCAAGTGACTGATAGAGATATAACAGACACCCACCAAGAGGAAAATAAAACTAATACTGCAATTGTAATGAGTGGGATTGCATATACACAAGTGTGAAGTAAACCCGTGAAATATTCATTCAGCTGCAGTGATGCTCATTAAGTTAAGAAAAATTAAAAGAAAGAAGGGTCAGCTGAACCTCTTTTCTCTCTTCAGTAATTAATTAATGTTTATAAATACCTAAAGGGAGGTGGGAGGCAAATGGATGGGGCCAGGCTCTTCTCAGTGGTGTGCAGCAATAGGACAAGGAGTAGTGGCCTAAAACTTGGAACATAGAAAGTTCCATAACAACAAGTGGAAGAACATCGTTATGGAAACAGTGATGGAGCAATTGAACAGGCTGCCCAGAGGGGTGGTGGATTCTCCTTCTACAGAGATATTCAAGACCCATCTGGTCACCTGCTTACCTGTATGACCTATCGTAGGGTAGCTGCTCTAGCAGGGGGATTGGATTCATTTATCTCTTGAGGTCCCTTCCAACCCCTACAATTCTGTGATAGCAGATGACAAAAAATATCTGTAAAACATCACTGCCTACCTGCAGCTTCAATTTAGACACTAGGGGGAAGTGGCCAACAAAAAAATACAAGAAAGATTTTCATATCGCTCCTTCTTCATGGCACTGAGATTCAGCTATACCAGAGATTTACCCAATATCTGGACAAAAATTATTTATGCATTTATTAAAAACAAAACTAAAAAAAAACAACACCTAAGTAAACTTTAAAATTAAGCAAGAGGTGTTCAAACCATCACTCGACCAAATCTAAAGCTGTCCTAAGGAGTAGCGGAGAGTTAAACATCTCTCAAGTGATGTAAATGGAGTTTACACATCATGGAACTCAAACACACCAGAAGAGCAGCAAACGGAGAAGAAAGAGATAAAACAGCTTTTCCTTGCACTATTTTAAAGACCGTTGGCAGTGTTTCCTGCTAAAGCATTTTCCTTCTGTCTCTCAAGCTGCAATGTGCAGCAGTTCAATGATGGTGCAACTTACATTTTTACTTAAAGGCATTATGAATTCCACTCAACATGTAAAAATACACGTGCCTCATTTTTACCACACTGGAAGATCTCCAGTTGTGCAGACAAAAACAAGCCACATGGCTTCAAGTTTCTTTGCACTCATGAGTAAATCTTCATTGTCTTTTAGAGTTACACTGTGGGAAACATGGTTTTCTGACACTTGAGTAGCAGCCATACAAAAAATCACTATTGTGCTTCTCCTGAGAATGCCAGCACCACTGCCCTGAATCTTTGTCAACATATTCCCAAAAGATTAGTAAAAAACAATAAGGCATTTTAGGCTATCAAGTTGTGCTTTGAAAATTTCATGATCGTCCCTCCATTTAAATAGTTGCTATTAAGAAGTTTCTTTGCCTGAGGATGAAACCCTACACTTAAAATGGTCTAGATTTAAAACAAAACACAACACAAACAACACGATACCTGTTAGTGATGGCTATTTCCAGTTACAAGCCACTCTTTTCCAGCTCTAAGCCACACTGAAACATCCTAAAAGTTCACTACCACATTCCCAGCTGAGGAGATGACAATTAATTACCTGGGGACAGCAGTTTCTTAAAATTTGACTCCACAATCTTTTGCAAAATACACGTGTTCAAAACCACAGTTTAGTTTTCCAACAGAAATTCATATATCTAAGATTTCACACAAACACAGTCTTAACAGTCATGTAATCTGGTAATTTCCAAATAACTTAACTGAAGATAATTTAACATTTTGGGGTACTATACAGACAGTAAAGGAAATGTACCCTACATAGCATGCCAAGCTACCAAAAAACCACCAACTCCAACATGGATCAACAAGATTGAAAGGATACTACAGAAAAGAAAGCCTAAGTGCAGTGGCAATTGCTCTATTCATCCAAATGACAGCTGTCTGCGCTAAAGCAACTCCAAGCAGCTTCTAAATTGCTGCAATATTTTGTGCTAGGTGAGACAACTGGGAGCTACTGCACTAACTGGGAATGCCAGAAGCACAGGAAAGTCATTGATATTCCACAACCTGCAATGGGAAGAAAGCCAGTGAAACAGCTGTCATGCTAGTTCTACACCACCACAGCGTTGGCCCACACTAACCTACGTTCTCTAGGCTTGTTCAAATAGTTTATCTATGCTGCTGTTGCACAGAAGACACCACAGGAGGGGCTGCACTGCACTGTCTTTAAAAAGACACAAACAATAGTAACAGATTTTTCTGTGAGGTGTCAGCTCCATACAGGGCTGATAGTTCTTAGGCCATTTAAGTGATACTCTCCAGGAGGGCTATCCTATTTCAGAGTTCAATTTCCTACTCATAGTCACCATAAGTAGTATTTGTGCATCACTCAGTTGTGCATCTTTTCATGTTAAAAGATGAGCAAATTGATGCAGGCTACTCAATGTCCTTCTCCCACAGAATTCTGGTAAACTAACTCCTAATACAGATTTTTGTATTTATGTAAAAATATTTAAGAATATTTTCTAAGTAAGCATCCTTATTAAACTCATTCCCAACTCTATAAATCCCGTAATAGAGGTAAACGTCTCTGACCCTTCTCCTCATTTTCTCCCCATAGAATCACAGAATTGGAAGGTTGGAAATGACCTGCAAGATCATCTAGTCCAACCACCCTCCCATTCCTATTAATACCACAAGCTACTAAATCATATCTCGTAGCTCCTCAATGTCTGATATACTACTGCTGTGCATTTTCTAGTAAGATAACATGCACTCCTCTGTCCAAAATTTAAAAAGTCTTGAAAATCAAGCATTACTGGTTTATAATTATAATATGTATATTTACTGAGTCGTTTCAAAATGTTCACAAACATTTAGATTCTCACTAGTTGGTTTAACTGAAGGCGGAATTTAGCTCTTTCCTCTTAATCTACACCACTGACTTCAGCAGAAATACTACATGCACTGCAAAAGGAAAAGAACAATCCCAGACACTGTGAGCACAAGTGAGTTCTTAGTACAGTTGACCGCGGTGCACTTGATGCTATAGAAAACTGTGACAATGTAAAGTTCACTGAATTATCTCCTGAAGTGTTACTTAGCCACTGGCAGAAATTGGAGGCTGAATGAATTTATGAATGCAATACAAATTTTCTTGTTTCTGTGTTAGGGAACTTCTCTTCTCTCCTCTCCCCCCCCCACCCCCAAAAAAAGAGAAAAAAGAAAAGAAGCAGAAAACCCTTACAAAGGGCTCAACTCTTCCTCCTATGGAAAACAAATGTGTTCCACAAGTGGATCCCGTGAGACGTATCAGGTGCAGACCAATATCTCAATCCTGCAACTGACAGCAACAAATGTGCAGTTCTTAGCTCCTACCGAGCAGCGCCTCAACCTCTCCCCAGCCTCATTTCTCACTTACTGCTGTCAGCTAGAAGACTGAAACACTGTTTCCAAGTAGCCTCTCATTGCATGAAGAAGGCTCACTGATTCAGCTGCTACCTGACAAGAGGTACAGTACAGCAACCGAAAGAGAAGTATTCAACATAGTCTTGAAGGTTTGCCATCCACTTGAATACTAACTCAAATCAAATCCTCGTTTGCCCTTGCTGAAATCACTTGAATATCACATAGTTGAGATCTTGTGCTGATGGGTCTTCAGGAGCTTGCTTTCCTCAAATGTGCAAGCTTTCCACTCACACCAATGGGAATATGTGGTACAAGCATGACAAAATGGACAACCAGCACTACTACAGAACTGGTTATAGCACTAGCATTTTCTCAGCAGACACTGAATGCATTCTCAAGTTAAACAGGAAATTAGTATAACTGCAAGAGAAAGTTACTGTAATTAGTAGCAGAAAAAATAAGTAATACTTCTATGGAATAGAAATTTTGGTATAGATTCAAAATTCTCTCAAGTGGGTTTGTTGGGCTATATATAGCTCTTTGAATTTAAAAATTACAAAACCCAATCATTTATTTGATACCTAAAGACAACAGTAGATACAGCACCAAAGAAAAAGCAAGAACAAAGTTTGCTCCTGACATAATAAGATAGATTAGGCCTTAAATAAATGTTATGCAAAAGATGGCCCTCCAATTTAAAAAAGCAAGGACTGATGCGCAGATTTGATACACATTTTTTGCAATGATGCTCATGTGCATTACTGATACAATGGGCTAGTGTGGAAACCACTAATATTTTTATTATGCTTAGAAGAAACTATCAACAAAGGCCCACTCTCCTCAGGCTCACTTTCTGTTCAGTAAAGAAAGATGGTTTCCTAAGCTGGACAATCTGAGTACCTACAGTTAGCTCTCTCATTTAACTTTGCCCCAAGAAACCTAGTGCTTTTCACTGAGTAGAGAGGGAGGTCACAGAAGTTATGAGCTAGCTGAAGTTACCTTTTGTGATCATTCACTAAATTATACTCATCCATTCTCAAGCTTCTCATGATGTAACAGTATTCTCTGATACTTTGCAAGATTCCCATCAAAGAGAAAGAAGACAGAGAACAGGGGAAAAAGTATTACATCGTAGTCGATTTCTGAACTCACTCAGCAAAGAAATACACATCTCAATGAGAAATAGCCCCTGGATACTTTAAAAGGGATACACTTTTCAAGAATTATTTATCTGAATTTGAGTGCCGCACGCTTCAGAGTTTTTCTAATTACTGCACTTTCCCCTCCCCACAAATAATAGGACCAAACATCACATCTGCAAGATCAAAATACGCATGCATTTATATCTTACAGAAATTAAATAATGTACTAAATTACTTAACAGGTTTAATGCAATTAATTTAAATTAAAAAAAATAATGCATTCAATTGCAATCATTAAAATAATTTCTCTATTTCCTCTTTTATTATTCCCATAAATAAAATTCAGATAAACCACTTTACAAAAGTAGCCCACTGCTGTTATCATTCAATATTTCTGAGTCAGTGACAATTCTCCCTTTGAATTTTGACCCATCCTTATTTTAAGACAACATTTTAGTAACATTTGGTAACATCTTTAGAAGTGCCTACAACTTGGAAGAGTTTTATTCTAAATCAACCGGCTTTAAGCAAAGTCACTTAAGGGCTTCTGAAAACTTCATTGCAAATATCTAACAATTCATGCCTGTGACTGACTGAATTGTGGAAGTCTACAAGTTTCATAAACCCAAAGCCTAGGGTGAAACCTGACTAAATGTCTGATCAATGTGCAATGGTTAGTTCAGCAAGGCTGACCTCATTGTTTCATCGAGAATAAGTTCTTATTGAATATCTTAATGTCTTGGAAGTACTTAGTACATACACTCAACTCATTCAAAACTCCAGCACTTCAGTCATCCTTGTGGCTGTCCTCTGGACCTGTTTCAACAGCTCTGCATTCCTCCTGCACTGGGGGCCCAGGTTTGGACACAGTACTCCAGATGGGGCCTCACAACGACAGAGTAGAGGGGCAGGATCACCTCCCTGTCTCTGCTGTCAGCCCTCTTTTGATGCAGCCCAGAATACAGTTGGTCTTCCAAGCAGCAAGGGTACACTGCTGGCTGGTGTCCAGCTTTTTGTCCATCTCCACAGGGCTGGTCTCAATGAAATCTCTCAGTCTGTAATTATATCTGGGATTGCCTCCACCCAAGTGCAACACCTTGCACTTGGCCTTGTTAAACCTCATTAGATTCTCATGTGCATACTTTCTGAGCCTATCCAGGTCCAACTGAAAGCATCCCTCCCTCCTACTGTGTCAACGGCAGCACTCAACTTGGTGTCATCGCAAACTTGCTGAGGGTACACTCAATCCCACTGTCTGCCTCACTGACAAAGATGTTGAAGAGCACTTGTCTCAAGACTCCCTGGGGGACACCACTCATGACTGGCCTCCACCTGGGCATAAAGCCATTGACAACACCCTGGCTACAACCATCCAAACAATTATCTGCCTAACAGTCCAGTCATCTAGCCAATATACATGACAGCAAGCTTACAGTACATGGGTGATAGCTTGCTCTCCTCAGCACTTGTTGACTGCAAGATACATTTTAAAAACAAATTTTAATTAAAATGCGCATTTCTCAGCTGCCAAAAGAGAAAGAGGGCAATAAGAGATGTAAAAGGCTCTAAACCACCTTCAAGCTTAATTTAAATATCACTTAAAAATTAAGATGAACTATACATACACTTAAATGTACTTAAACTTACATATAATGCATATGGACAGTTGTAAGAAATTTCAGATTTTGAGAGCTAGTTACTTCTCCAGATTCACTACTGTAGAAGCAAATCAATTTGTTGAATGTATTTATTCATTCAGCATGTGAGCTCTGTATTGTTAGGAATCTATGAATCCTTATGAAATTCCTTATGACCATACTTAGGCCTGCACACAGGCCTGGAGTGTGGACTATTTTTGGAAGGATGCTATTTCAGTATTACAGCTCGGTATAGTCTTGCTGGAAAACAAGGAGTGACAGTTATTTGCACATAGTTTCTCCCTCTGTAGATTATTAAAAGGATGGGTTTTGGAGCAGGAAGGGATCTGGAGCTTCTTATAGTATGAGGTTTTTCTCTTCCGATGAGTAAACAAGTACAGCTCTCTCTGAGGCTGTGGAATAGCCTACGTCTCCAAGACTAACAGTGAAAGAAAACAGATCTAATAGGTGAAGGCATACTGACTGTATGACCCTGGAAAAATTGCTTGGGGACAGATTCTTATCCAAGTTACACTGCTCTAGGTCACTGGTTTAATTGCTCCAATGCTCTTCATCTAACAGCGTAACCAAGGGCAAAGCACTGCCCTTAATCTTCTACTGCTGTTAGTATTAATTGTGTATTAGAGAAACAAGCGGCCTTTTGGACATGATTTCTACTTTCACATTTCGCTGAGCAAAACAGAGAAGCAAACAAACACCAATTAGCTGATTTTAACTGATTATTAAGAACCTCACACTCATACATGTTTTACCTTATTCTTATTTGACTGGCAACAACTGGTGCCATTTACTACAGCTGCATCTTAATTAAAAACTAAAAACGTGTTACATATCTCAAGTTAGGTAATGTGAGTTCAAATCTAGCAAGGAGAGGCAGCCTCATATTCACATGAGTTTTCTTTGACCTGCCAGCTTGTCTGAAAACTGCAGCTGACTTGATTGTATAAGAAATTTCATTTAAAACCCACATTCCTTTCAAGCAAAGCGATGCCTACAGAGAAAGGCAAAACTCACCGCTTGACAGGCAGCAGGAAGAAGTCATGGCTGGGGAATACAATTTTACAAATTATTTTACTTGGGAAAGCAGGGAGCTCAATGTGAGTGGGCTTTTGTGACTCACTGGATACACAGGCAGTCTGCAGCATGAATGAGCATTTCTTTACTTCAAAGCATTGGTAATTGCTGCCTGCCTTTCACATGGATAGATTTGTAAGAAACAGAATCTGACTTTGTTTTACACCAGTTTTTGCATTTTAACTGTGATCTGAACTGTTACATAATCTCAGTAGTTGAGGAAACTTGACTCCAGCTCATCATTTTCCTGCCCTCATGGTATCTGTAACGGACAGCTCATGTAGGTTCTCTGATGCCCAAATGGAGAGGAGAAAATTCAAGCTGAAATCTTGATATAATTGAGTTAAAAGAAATGTACAACAACTCTGAATAATCAGATTCAAATCCACTGGAAATCTGCAGACCTCAATAGCACCCAAATTATTATTATTTAAAAACACAGCTTCCCTTATGAAGTCTTCTGTAGTCTTATCAACAGCTATCATATAGTTCTTGGATTGTAACAAGGAATCAATCATAATTGTGCTAAGACAAAATGAAATTACTTCCTGGAGAGGAATAGCTGCAAAACCTAACACAAATTCACTAAGCCAACAAAGTCTCTTTGGATATGTTACTCAAAAATGATTCATATTCAGATTTATTTTTCATTTTTGGATTTAGAACATATACAAGCATTGTAAGTAATGTTTTCCAATTCACGCTCCTTACCATGTGAGCTATACATAAGAAGTGTTCTAAGACACACTGAAGGATTTAGGTTCACTGTACGGTCTTTCTGCTTTCATCTCAAGCACTGCACACTTGAATTAGCACTGACAGCCTCACCAGACAGCCTAGGTAGTTTGCTGATGCTTTGCTCAAGGAACCAACCCAGAAACCAGCTGAGCATTACAGTATATACAAAAATAGAAGGAAGAGAATCAGTATTTCATTTTTCAGATGTAGGACCTAATTCTGTCTTTCCTGCACTCAAGGAGCAGCTGAGGTCACTTAGTTTGTTCAGCATAGAGGAGACTGAGGGAAGGCTTCACATCAGCCTACAGCTCTCTCATGCAGGGACTGGGGGGAAAGGCTCTGATCTCTTTGGTGACAGCAACAGAACCAGAGAGAATGACGTGAAGCTTCATCAGAGCAGGGTCAGGTTGGGTGTTACGAAAAGGTTCTTCCCCAGAAGTTGGTCAGCCCTGCAAGAGGCTTCCAAGGGCAATGGCCAAAGCACCAAGCTGCTGGAGTTCAAGGAGCATTTAGACAGCACTCTCAGACACGGGATATTAGTTTGGGTGGTCCTGTGTGGAGGAGCTGGACATTATGGTCCATGCGGGTCCCTTCCAGTGTAATGTGGGATATTCTAAGATTCTATAATTCTATTAGCTTATTCAATTGGTTGATGTTCCAGAGGATGGGGTAAAGCACTTCAAAGACAGAGGAAAGACTTGTAGTTTCAGGTGCCTCCAGCCAGGAGAGAGCAGAAAATAAGGTCTACTTATGGGCAGAGCTGAGAGAATCCCAATAAACTGTGTATGTATGAAATCCTGTGCTCAAATTTGTCCTTTAGAGAAGGGTAAGGTGGTATATGTGTCACCAAAGAACATGTGACACTAAAATTTCAGTATGTTCCACAAGCAAAGGACAACATTTTAATGTAATGCAATATTTGAGAAGATAGGGGTTTTCAGCTCCTGTGATTAGAGATGTATCTTCAAACTACATTGAAAGTTTAGAGGTTAATAATTTATCAGAAACATCACTATTCTGAAATCCATGTTTACTACTATCTAAAATATTACATTACCAGCATAACGTCCATCATAAAAGTACATCATATTATCAAATATTCCTTAAAAATAGCATGGAAACAATCTGCTACATACTCTATTCTTCACTTTACCCCTTAGTTTATATAAACTCATGTATAATTTGCTTGAGATTAAAATAACCAGAGACAGAGTATGAATCATTCCGCTGATGTTTGTTATATTTACAGTTATGGCTATCCAAGATGGAAAGAGCCTTTAAACATCTTTTCTTCCACCTGATTTCAAACTACATATGTCTTCAGCTACAAGTTCAAGTTCAAGTTCAAAAAAAAAAAAAAAAAAAAAAAAGATCTTTCTAAAACTTTATTTTCCCTAGCCAAAACTGAAGATAGATGAAATCCAGACAAATTGAAACTGGAAGAGAAAAATTCCACATTAAACACACATCTGTATGTGTAAGAGTGAATATATACAACAGACATTAGGAAAACACAGCACTTGTAAGGTCTTGATGGCACTGAGTTATGAATCCAAATTTACTTGTACGCAAAGTTTTCTCAAACATAATAGAACAGCTCAGGGAATAAATGTATAAATGTATGGAATACCTCTGGCAGACAATTCTCACAACTAGAGTATATTCACAGACAAAGCATAACATGGGAATTCCTCAGACCATGTTTCTCTGCCTAATGCTGCCAGCTGTGTCTGGCTCATTGAAGAAATAATCTCTAGACACCACTCTGTACTTGGAATTGAGAGGGCAACTCTGATAACAGTTACTTCCCCTCGTTCTGTAGGAACAAAACAGTAACACTGAACTAGTTTTAAGGTTTCCCCTTTTTTGATAGCAGCTAGAACTGCCAAGGCTCAAAGAAATTGTTGTTAGGTTATAAAAACAGTATAGCTAATCATTGCTTTTGAAAACATCCACACAAAACAGCTTACTCATTCAAGCATACATAAAAAAAGAACATTCTGTGAAAACAATAAAATAAAATGGATTAATGATTCAACTACAAACACCACTGCGAAAATTGATCAGCTACAAACACTACAATGAATTCTAAACAAACCTGTGCTGAAGGAAACACTTTCAAGGTCAAATAAAGGATTCTTCACTGTATAATGAATACAGCATGGAAATCACAGGAATTGAGGTTGGAGCAGAGCTTTCTTCTGTTCCAATATCATAAATATTTCATTTGTGCTATTTTGCCATGACACTGGCATGTTTTTATAAACATATCATGGATTGACAGTGTAAATGGTGTTTTTTCAAACGTTACTAAATATTTGGAAATAGTACTCTGGTAGGAACACTTCATACTTCTATTAAGACACAAGAAAACACAGCAGATAATTCAGATAATCCAGAATTAAAAACAGCTTTCCAAAGTCACATAAAGCACACAAGCCCATGTATGCTGGAGCATGGCAGACATACCTACAATACAAAACAGACAAAGAACAGCAAGCCCAGACTGCGCAGACTTTAAAAGATTATCTCCACAACTCTGGTTAAAGACACTGACACTACTTCAGCATTACAAATGAAACTGAAATCTACCTTGTGGGTAGATATAGTTGGGGACATCAAACCTGCTATATAGAGGTCATGAATAGTAAGAGATGGAGAAAATTACAGAGAATGTGTAAAAGAGGAGATCTTTGAGGGGAGAAAAAGGGGAAAATTAATGTGGCAGAGAATACTCGGTAGGCAAATCCAAGGTCAGGAAGATAAATTTCAGCCAGCCTTTGGAGATGATTTAAAATAATGATGACTGTCAAAGCAATTCAAAAGTGAATGAAGAAATTCTAGACATCTCTACGTAAGAAACATGATAGTCCCTCTTTTCCCTCCTTTGTGTGAGAAAACAATCTTCTTCCTGGTCAAGAACCCACGGCTCTGGAACTAGGAAGCATATTGGAAATGTCCTGTAAAAGCTGAAGCAGCCCATAGCACACAGTGATGTAGTTATACAGGCATGACTGCAGGGTAACTGAAAATTCAGAGAAGTGAGCTCAGAAGACAGTTTACCAGAGGCGTTAGAACTACCAGATTAATTAGTAGGCTGAGAAGAAAACTGCTACATACAATTTGAGATAGAAGCTGAAACAGACAAAGGAGTTACTAACAGCTTAACTTTTACTCAAGAAAAAAAGCTTTTGTATTTGAGATTGTCCAACTTCATAAATGCTGGAGGCAGTAGAATTTCTCTTCCTTAAATGATTCCTCCTGCCATTGCATTTACTAAGAACTTCCAATCTGCAGGGCTGAACACTGGCTTGCAAAGAGCAGACTGACACATGTCAGAGCGTACAAGAAGCTAAGGAATCTAATGGGCTATACCATGGAACCCAGGGCTTCTTCAGGCTACATAAGCACCTTTAGGAATGTTTGGAAAAGAGAGATCACATTTCTGTACTGCAGATGATACTAAAATGACCTGAAAACACAAATCTTGGAGAACAGGCTAAAAGTAATAAAATGTATTCTAATACAGAATAAATAAAATGCATCTGGAAATTATAATTTGAAAGAAGAGAAAACACACGCACACAGAAAGGACATTTGTGAAACAGTAACGGCTAAAGTGCCCTAGTTATAACAGCAGGTGGAAATTAACTACAAAGAACATAACTTTGAGTTGCAACCTAGCAGTATCAGCTCATAGCACTAGGAGAGGACAGTACTTCTCTATGTGGACTTGGTATAGTTACACACTAAGAATTTCAGCTGACTTACAGAGGATCTAGAAGAGTTTCAATGAACAATAATTAGCTCAACCAGGGGCACAAATAAAAGAGCAGACAAGATTTGGACAGCTAGTTACATACAGTTTGGTCTTTAACAGATAAAACGGTTAATGATCAACCACACAGACTTGCAAAAAGCACTAAAAGGAGATGAGGAAGGAGGAAGAAGGAAGTAAAATGACTCTAAAAATTAAGGAACAGTAAGGAAGGATGAGAATAACTGCATTTCTTGACACAGGAATGTTGAATAGTCAGTTTCCAGCAATGTCCAACTAATTAGTGGCATCATTGCTTATGACAGAAAACAATAGTACAAAATTCTTGCAATAGTGAGGTGAAGTGAAAGATATAAGCAAATCATTAGTTCTCTTCTCTTACATAACTCTAAATGTCATTTATGAGGACTTCCAAATAGCTGCTTGGCCCCATTTAATATTACTCTGTATCCAAACAGTACGGAACCTCATATATGAAAAATTGTGACTCTTACAAGAATGTCAGTGGTAAGTATTTTTCCTTCTAACGCTACGCACAAGATTCTAGTTCCTACCTGAAGCAGCAATATTACTTGTCACAAAATAAAAAGAGTCATCTTTGATCACTTGATGCTCTATCAGTTAAGAAGAAATTTCATAGGAAAAAAATGTATATTGGTTGGCTTCTATATCCTTTAAATTCTAGAAAAATTATGCGTTTTCTATTTCGAAAAGTGTGTGTTTAATTCTCCAAACTGCAGCTGGGGAAAGGAACAATAGTTACAGTAATTATGAACAACGACTCCTGAACTCTGTGTCACAACTGAGTGTCACAGTTACAGGCGTCTCTCTATTATTATCACTTGATATGAAAACATGGGTTATTTATGTCTATGCTCAGAACTCTCAGAGTTAAAAATAAAATAAAACCCAACAACTAACTATGCAAGTAGCACCATGCAGTAGACACTAACAATTAACGTCAAACTTGGACCTCTCAGCTGCCCTTCATGTGAGAGTCTACCTAGAAATTCAGTTGTTTCCTGTCTCTGAGACTTACTGGATAGTGTTTCAGAAACAGCTATGATGCTGCTCCATAATGCTAAGAGATGGATTTGAAGAATGGATTCAGAGGCTAAATGGTGCCACTGTATCCCTTCTGTTCAAAAGGAAAACGTGTACATGACCTAGCCAAGAAAAACTTCTCCCATCTACAAACTATAAAAATATGTTGCAGAACACTCTGGTAATCCAGCATAACAATAAACTTCTGAAATAAATACGAAAACATGAGAGATCCTCAAACAATAGGGAAATCCAGAGACGAAAATAGTTTACATAAGACAGAAATGACATTTATCTTGTAAAACACTAATGTAAGATTTTTAGACTAAACAGTTTTGATGGTCTCAAATGTTTGGATGGGAATGAAACTGATTTATTCAACTGAAACTGGCCAAGACACCAATTCCAGCTGTGATCCTGATAGTTGTATACTGTGTTCACATAGTGGAAACGAACACAGGAAAAAACAACTTTAAAAGCACATTAGGAAGACTGTATAGTTTAAGCCATCAAGAGGGAGAAACATCGGAATGAAACATACTTGAATAACCTTAAATTGGCCCCTTTGTATGTTCAGATTATGACATAGACTTTAATTGCATGATTACATACTATTTTTCTACACAAATTCTGACTCATTCAGCATAATGAATAGTGTGTACTTAATGAACTACTTTTCTTTTATCCGCTATTCACCATTGTTCAGTAGTTCCAGGACTTATTTGCTACACATTATTCAGAGTCTGCTCTGAAGACAAAATTATGAACTTCATTGCCGACATTTCCAATCACCTCATGGGTTTTCCAGGCTACTGTGGTGCTTGGATACTTAACAAATATTCAGTAGTTTATTTTGAAATCATCTCTTGGAGGGGAGGCAATCATATAACTTCCATTTTACACTGAGAAAACTGAGGCACAAAAAGGTTAAGATAAACAAATACTGACTTTCAGTAGCTATTTAAGATGGTTAATATATCCTTTGTTAAAGCATTGAGCACTGTGTTACACATGTTCAAAATCTCACTCACTCATTGAAATTAGCTGCCACTGTGGACTCGCAGTATTCCTGAAAGCCTCATTCCTTGGTATTAGAATCAAGCAAGCAGAAAAGGAGGAACACAACAAGTAACAATCCCCTTTGAAAATTAGGTAGCTCTTGCTCAGTTTCATGCAGAAAGTCTGGAATAGCCTTCAGGACAGAACTAAAATTGCTTTCTCCATTATTTCTTTCCCTACCTTTCAACATGCCACTCAACTCAGCCAGTATCCACTGTATTACATGAAGTATCCTATCACCATGTCAGTTCTGTCTGCAAAGAGGATGACCCATCATGTCTGCAATTTCTTAGGATTTACAGAACATCAGGAAAAAAAAGGAAAAAGAAAGAAGAAAAAACACGTAGAATTCTACCCATAGCTTCACCTCAGTTCTCATACAAGTAACGTATTGGAACACCTAGGTACACAAGCAGCCATCTCTCTGTACCGCTACCGCTACCATCTCAGCTAAAGGGCTGACCACCTGCCATGCCAGACTGTCATCCTTCAAACAAACAAACCCAGAAAAGGGGTGTCATGCTTTGCCAGTAGATTTTAGATATCTTTGCTGGCAAATGAACAAGAACTACAAGGTATGCTGGGATCATGTCTGGCTTTTGAAGATTGCATGCGCTCATATGTATCGACCTTTGTCTATGAAACTGAAGGACAGCTACTTCTATACTGTTTCTTGAGTTTATTTGCATCTGCCCCTCTTCATTGTTCAAGAGTCCTGTTTTTCATTCCTAAGGCTGCCAGGGGAATCCTGGCCTCTTCACTGAGCAAGACCCAGTTACACTTACTTCTAGCCTCTGCTGTCTGTACATCCCTTTCCACATTCTCATACCTTGTTTCTTCTTTGCAGACAGGTCTCCAGGTTTACTTTTCACGGGCTCCCATTTCTAATTCCACTCTCTTTTATCAAACCCATCTAATCTAGGTGAACATCCCCTCATCTTTTTTCCCAACTTTATTTCTCTGTGCATCCCATCAGAATTTGGATTGCCTCCCTTGCTGCTTCATTTTCTTTTCCCATTCTTCATTCAAAGTCATTCTTCCTACCTCTGTTCTCACATTCAATCTAATCCTCACAAACATCTCCACCTCTTCAGTTTTTCCTGCTCTTCCACCCCTGACTAGCCACAGCCTGTCTCTACTAGCTCCAAGGCCATGTACCTTCTGGACCAGTTCTTCTCCCCACTCCAAGCCTCCGAAGTTCCAACACAGTTGTTGAAGATTTGTTACTCTGCTCTTCTTTCTGCACATCCATAGGTGCCTTCTTCTTTCCAGCCACCTCTGCCTACTATAAGAGCAGACGACAGTGGCACTGCTTTCCCTCAGGCAGGACGCCAGCAGCTGAAGAGCAGTATCTGTAGGGGGAGCCCTGCACAACCATAACGTGAAGCTTCACGAAATTCAGATGTTAAAACCTAACACTGTTCTACCAAGTATCTGAAAAGGACTGTTTTTTAAAAGGTTTATAATTTTACGCTGTTATATATATTTCCATAGAACCGGCCTGTTCATGACACAGAAATCATGCATCTACTAAAAGCTTAAAGCCTAGGTGGGGATAATACAAAATTTATGAAATTGTCACCAGAATTTTTAACTCAGCTCATTCTTTCTTGGCCTAAATTCACAGAAACTTGGCTACAACATCTATGTATGGCAAAGGGAAACAACAGAAAAGATGAACTCATCAGAGTTACAAGGAATTAAATGTTAGAGTGTGCAGCAGACATATAAAAAGCTGTACCAGTAAACTCACTGAAAATAAGGAATGATAGATATATTCATAGATCACAAAGCATGCTAAAAGTAAGAGCTAATAACCGGCTTTGTAATGTTGCTTTCTCTTTAAGCCAAACCTTACCAGATGTTTTTATTTAAAGATTTCCAAAAGGCATGTGTTTGTTTCATTTTGTCTGAAATTATTAAGTTTTCTAAATGGTCTGATTCATTATGAGAGGTGGTGGTGCTTGAAAGAACATTGAAACAACCAGAAAAAAATACTATAAAGATATGAATCATAGTATCATTAATTATTTGCTCCAATTCCTGGATTTCTGGCTCCTGCATTTTCCACCACAGGATGCATAACCCCATTTTCCAAGCACAAAATGTTTCAATATTAATTCCCTCATCTTAAAAATACAAGGCAAAATATTTTTGGAATCACAGAATCACAGAATTGTAGGGGTTAGAAGGGACCTCCAGAGATCATCGAGTCCAACCCCCCTGCCAAAGCAGGTTCCCTACACCAGGTCGCACAGGTAGGCATCCAGGCAGGTATTGAACATCTCCAGAGAAGGAGACTCCACCACCTCCCTGGGCAGCCTGTTCCAGTGCTCCGTCACCTCACTGTAAAGAAGTTCTTGTGCACATTCATGCAGAACTTCCTATGCTGCAGCTTATGTCAGTTTCCCCTTGTCCTGTATCCACTCACCACTGAAAAGAGACTCCTCACCACTATGGCTCCCACACCTCAGATATTTATAAAACTAGATCAGGTCCCCTCTCAGTCTCCTTTTCTCAAGGCTGAACAGACCCAGTTCACTCAGCCTTTCTTCATAGGGGAGATGCTCCAGGCCCTTCACCATCTTTGTGGCCTCCGCTGGACTCTTTCCAAGAGATCCCTGTCTTTTTTGTACTGGGGAGCCCAGAACTGGACGCAGTACTCCAGATGAGGCCTTACCAGGGCAGAGTAGAGGGGGAGGATCACCTCCTTTGACCTGCTGGACACACTCTTTTTAATGCACCCCAGAAACATACTGGAGAAACAATGCCTGTAATTCTAACTTAAATGTGCTGTAGAATTTATCATGGTTGAATTTGTAAGGCTATCGTTTTCCTGAATGCCTTCACTGTTATTGCTGGGGAATAAAGGGCATTTTCCAAAGGTTAAAATCTAGCTTATTTTTAATTCACTACAGGTAATATATTAATTCTAATTGCAAAACTTGGACTGGCCTTGGTGATACCAACACACTACCTTGAGAGCTAACTCTTTCACAATTAAGACATCCTAAAATAAATTATGATACAAATGCACTAACTAAACTCACGTGCACAGTTTGGGATCTAAATGGGTTGCATATGAATTTCCATGCTTATCTAGAAAGATTAATGGCCAAACCTTTGCTTGCTTCTTTTTATGATCCCATTTAAGCAATCTTTTTGATACATAAGTGCCACCTGTAGGAAGTACTGAAGTATGCTCAAATACAATTTTGTGCCAAGTAAGGCACCAAGTTGCATATTTTGTATGCCCAATACAGGTTTCTCTTTCAGAAATTCAACCCTGTACTGTAAGAAGCAATGAAGCTGTATGATAGTGGCTTACTTGATGAAGATCAGTTTCTAAAGTCAGAGCTACAGGAATAACACTGCTTTGTAATGCAGTCTATTCAAATGAAAATTCAAATTAAAAATGAAAAACACTACATTGTTTCCACTTGCTGGTCTGTATAACACTATTCCATAGAAATCAAGCAGTGCTTAACTATGCTATGTCAAATTAAATAGTGCCTGCAATGGCTAAAATGGAGTGCTTCACCACAGTCACCTAAGGCAGACAAATACTAAGGAGTGCATAACTTATCTATTTCCATTTCTTTTCAGAATCAGTAAAAATAAGCTAACTTGAAAAAGTGTTCTAGCAAAACAACAGTCTGGCCTCTACCACACCATATACACCATTCAGTTTCTCTGTGTAGCGTGCTAAGCATGAATGGATGGAAGTGCAAATGCTACCTTAGATCCAACGCTGAGAGAATCCAGTAATTTCCAAAGCCACCATAAAAATAATTATGAAAAAGAGTTTCCAATTCCATAGCAATTTCTTTGATATTTCAAGAGAAATGGGGAGCTTAAAAAATTAATTGCTTCAAGTATTAAGCAGACCTTCATCAAAGAAGTAAAGAATTTAAACACAAATAATTTGTTAAAAAAAAAAAAACAAACAGTGATTGAGAAAGCTGGACTGTTGCCATAAACGTTACCTACAACAGTTACATTCCATAAATGTATCACAACAAGGAAATAGTTTCCTCAGTTCAATTATCTCACTCACTGATGAGGTATTTCCATCCCCTAAGATATTTACCAGGTAACACTGTCAAAGCAGATCACATTAAAAAACAAGAAGTTATTTTTGATCACGTAAACATACACAGACGAGAAGAACGGCCCGATACAAGGACAGAAATGATACTCCGCCCTCCTACGGAACAATTTTTCATTGTTCTGAACATCAGTGCCTCCAGTTTAGTCTAGTAGGTCGCTGCTACTTGTGCACGAACGACGCGCGTTCAGCGTCGCCGCTGCGATCGCCCTCGGCCGCTGCCGTGGGCGCGGACGGCGGCTCAGCCCCGCGCACAGCGGCCCGCTCCGTGCCCGCCCCCGACGGCGCCCGCCGCGGCGGTGCTGTCCGCGGTGCTGAACCCTCCGCGGCCCCGCTCCGCGCCCAGCAGCGCCAGCGCCGGCAACAAGTTTCGCCACCGGCGCGCGGCCCTTGGCGGACGCGCCAGCTCGTGCCGGGCTCGGGCACCGCCGTACGGCACAAAGCAGCTCGGGGCTCGCGGCCGACAGAACCGCGACGCGGCCGCCGCTCCGCCTCCGGGTGCGGGCTGCGCGCTCCGGCCCCGCTGCCGGTCCCGGCGGGGCGGCACGGGCCGCGCCGTGCCGCAGCTCCCCGCCAGTACAGCCGCACTGCCGCACCGGGGGGGCTCCGGGGCGCGGCGGCGCTCCCTCCGCTCCCTCCCGCAAGGCGCAGCCTTCAGTCCGCCTTTTGTTCTCGGCGCGGGAGGGCGGCGGGCGGGAGGGCGCGGGGACATCCCCCGGCAGCCGGGCTAACAAAGGGCCGCACGCAGAGGCGATTAACTCGCCTTACGTCCGCCGGGGCAGCCGCGGCGCGCGCCCGGGAATTACCGCGCCGAGCCGCACTCACCGTCCCTCTCGCAGAGCTGGATCGCCTCCAGGCTCAGGTTCTTGATCACCTCCTCGCAGGGGCTCGTGGGGCTGCCCACGGCGTGCGCCAGGCGCGGAGCCTCCATCGCGCCCCTCGCCGCTCCCTGCTGTGGGGCTGGGGCTGGAGCTCGGGCGGTGCAGAGCCGCGGCCGCGCTTCCCGGCGCCGCCCGGCTGGCTGGGCTCGGCGGAGGCGGGCGGCAGCGGATTTGTCGCCGCGGCGGGCTGGGGAGGGGGCAGCAGAGAGGCGCGCTCCTCGCACCCCGGGCGCCGCGTTTAAAGGGGCCGCCGCCGCCGAGGCGCGACGGCAGCTCGGCCGGCTCCCCTCCCCCACGCCCTTACGTAACGCCGGCGGAGCGGCCCCGCGCCTTCCCGCTCGCTCCCCGCCGGCTCCTCGCGGCCCCGCGGCGGGGACCGCTACCGACGGCCGCGGCCGCGCGTGCCCCGGGGGCCCCTCGGGAGGACTCCGCTGCGCTCCCTCAGGCTCCCCGCTGCCGCCTGAGGCTCCCGTCTCGAGGGTGCCTGCAAGCAGGGAGGCACTGGAGTGCGGGGACAAGTGCCCGCGGTCGCTGGCTTCCCGCGGGGAGCGCTCGGGGAGCACGTGGCGCCCAGCATGGCGCGGAACTGCAATGCTGTGTGCAGTGCTTTGAGCCTTCGGTTACACAAGGAGCTGGAGAAAGAAATGTTGGCCATTGCTAAACCGAGAAGGAGATACGTGTCAGGACAGGGTGCAGGAATTAGTCATTCCTGCCTGCCTGCCCTGCACGCGTTCCTCCTGCACTCAGTGCAGAAATTACCAGAGAGCACCGACACCATCGCTGCCAACACCAACACCATTTCCATCAGCATGACTCCTAACAATGCTATCCCTATCAACAGCACCCCCACTGACCATCCCCACGCCAACCCTGCCCAGCCTTTTGCATGAAGCTCGATTCATTCCTATCAGGGAGAAGCAATTCCATCTCAGCTAACAGCTTCTGCAACAAGAACTGGGCTCGAAAGGAGAAAATTTAATTGGAGAGCAATGATAGAAGAACCCCAAACTGCCGGTGCGCTGCACAGCACACATCTATGACGGCCCTGCTCCCTCCCCATAGGCCTTGGTGGAGATGAAGGCCAGGCCCTTGGCAGCACAGCGTGCTTTCCACGAGAGTCAGCTCTGGGATGGAGCACGGCTGGATAGCCTGTGTCCAGAGAAGCCAGTGTAAGCCTGTATCCTGCCTTGCAGTGCACTAAACAGTCCCAGCCCATCAACTGCTGTTTCACAAAGTCACATTTGGCTCCATGCAGCCACTGATAAACTGCAGCCACTGGCAGCACACAGAGTAGTGTCTGTGAGTCCCTGCTGTGAACCTGAGCTACTCCTGGTCTGCACCTGCTTGGTGGTGCCAGGAGAAGCCCAGTGTTTTTTCTGCTCCAAAATGACAGCAAGCTCCACGCATGCCTAAATGATGGTCACAGAGGTGGATTTCTACCCGAATGCAGGATCATCCTGTTCTTGATAAAGGATCCTAGGGACACTAATCTGAGGAAATGAGCTCTGGTATTACTGTGCACAAAGCCACAGCCACGAGCTGCTGTCTGAGAGAAAGGAGTAGAATGGAGCCCTGGCTGGCTCGGCATTTTCAGAGGTCTGTGGTGCAGGATAGGGAGAAGTGTGACACTGAGTGCCCTTCTTGAACTGCCTGCACTTTGCTCCCTCCCTGCACTTTGCTCCTTCCCTGCCTTGCTCACCTTCCATTTGTTCCCCCTCTTTGTCTCTCTCCTGTTTTTTCATCTCAGATGAAAATGTGTACAGGAGTGTCAGGCAGGGGAAAAATGGAGTGAGTGGGAAGGAAACCTGATGGAAAATGAAAGGAAAGCAGTAACAGACAGGGAAGGAGTGTGAGTCAATGGGGAGGTGGGAAGGGAGAGGAATGTATGAATGAACACACAGACAGAATGAGGACAAACGGAGAATACGAGAGAGGAGAAATGGAAGTGGGTGAGACTGCATTCATCAGGTTTAATTCTGGCTCTGACAAGCATTCATTCCCTGCACAGAAGCAAACCCTTCCTACTCAGTGCTGCGAACATTCTTAGCACACCGTCATTCCTCCATAAGGCTGGGTAATTTCTGTTTGATGACTGAAGGTGTGTTTAGTCTCTCGGCACTATGTTTCACGTTCGCTCCTTTCCACAACAATGTCAGATGTTGCAGCAGCTCACAGAGCCGCGTTACTTATTTGCCAAAACACTGCATAAAGCCTTTCTAAACCAGACATCATTGCTGAATATTGAGACAATTTGCTTTTTTAATATTATTATTCTCTCTGCCTCTGTTTTGTACATTCTTCTTTCCCCTACTTTTTATTTTGTGCTACTGAGGTTGAGTTTTTAAGAACTGGTGGATTTTGCATAGGTCTTTGGAAGCAGACAGCCTTAGGAGTGTTTCCATTCCTCCAAGGCCTCTCATTTCTCAGCTGCCTCTTGGCAATAATCACTGGTTGAGCTGCATCTATTCACTTCCCCAGACCACAAGACTCTTTTTTCTGAAGAAAAAACCAGTTAATCTACAAACAGTGGCAGACTTCTGTGGAATGGTGCCGCAGAGAAACCTATTCCACAGCTCTGCCCTTCTACAGCACAAAATGAGCCAGACCTGCCTGTGACAGCATTTTGCAGAGTCACTCCTCCGACACGCTTCCTCCAGCCAACAGCTTTTCCCATCACCTGGGCTACACAGAGACACTTCTTATAGCTCAAATTGCTCACAGACTTCATTCCATTTACTGTACTGGAATCACTCGGTGATACCGTAGATATTTCAGTCTCAAAGCACACGGAACTATGCCTGTGGTCCTCTTACCTGAAAGAGCTATACTCTGGCTGTCTCCTGAATGAGGAATAGTGCTATCTGAGGGACAGGTTGTGTCTGTGCTCAGGGATGACAGAGCCTCAGCTATAATCAAAAAGTTTATTCTGAGATGGATTATCCTTGATGGTGTTTAGCAAAAATGTCACATACCACAAATATGGGTCAACATTATATAATGGGAAGGCTGCCAATGGCAGCAGAATATTAGAGACAACAGCGTCATGTGTCTAGAACTGCAAATGCTTACGATTTACCACAGCAGCAACCTTTAGCACATTCAGCAGTAGATAAATAGGGTATTACCAGTTTCTGTAGCTCAACAAGAGTGTATCTATCTGTCATCACAGCAGACTCGTGCAAGCAGAGAGCAGCAGCATTTTCTAACACATTACACCTATCGGGAACACGAGCAGTGGCACACACCCTGTGCCTGGCCAGGTGCAACAGCATTGGCACAAAGGTCTCATTGCAGGGCTGCCATGTACAGCAGACAGGCAGAGCCATCCCCTGCAGAACCACACGGCTTCTTCTCTAGAAGCCACCACCTACTACAAGTTCAGTCCTGCCACTGTTATTTAGCACCCCATTTGGGGAAAGCTGCCCCAAAGCAGCATGGAGCAGTAAGGCAACCGCATTGTTCTTATTTGAAAACACTTTCACAGTTCACACTAGCAGGATTTTATTCGCGAGTTGAAAAAGAAACCTCCTTTCTCAGACTTCAGCAACAGTTCCAGCTATTCCTTCCCATTTGGGAATAAAGAAGACTTATGTCATTGCTCAATGGGCTGTGGAAACAGAAGGCAGAAAGGCTACAGACATGGCTTTCAGAAAAGGAAAACAAGGGAGAAAAAAAACCGCCTTTTTTTCTATTAACATGTCACCTTTGAGAAAAAAACATTAAAGGACAGAAATATAGAAGGGTCAAAAATACCATCCAGTATTTTGGATCAGTCCTAAAAGGAACATTGACTAAACTTAGCAATTAACTCCTGAAGTTTCTTGGAGAAAATACTCTATGGTTTCACAGTCATTGTCTTTAGAGGACACTGCAGTAGAAAGACACATACTTGTAAAGGATTGTGTGCAAGATATTCTTGAAACACCACAGGACTGAAGAAAATCCTCACAGTAATGACAGGAAGACAAAAAAAAAAAAAAAAAAAAAAAAAAAAAAAAAAAAAAAAGATTTAAGACCCTCCAGTGAAAGCCACGACTGTGCACAGTTAATGCGCAGTGTGACACAGCTTCCTTTTCTACACTGAGAAAGACATTGATGTATGACAATTTGGCACACTAGGCTCAGAATCTCGCTGGGAATTTCTTTGCTTTTTCTCAGACAGCATAGCAAGGGCCCCCTCAAACACTCAGACAGGGAGGGTGATGGCAACAGACACCCTTTTTTATCTGGGAAAATCCAAGGCAAGCAGCAGAGAGCTCCTGAGCGAGCCTTCCTCCCTCTCCCCCATCTCTGCAGGGTGAGCAGTGCAGCCAGGCACCCTCATGACAGGCTGCAAGCCCTCTTGCAAGGGATCTGCTGCTTTCTTCCCTGATGGTGCTAGAGATGCTGGGAAGCCCTCATAATTTCTGGGAACTCTCCGGTGAGATAAATACAATAGCTCATACAGCTCCAAATGTCTCTCCTCTCTTAGGAAGGCTTCACTGCATTCAGTTCATGCATTCAGGCTATTCTTGCAAGGCTCTAAAGCATATTACAGAACATCAAAGACAAAATTCTGAGGTAATCTTGTGACTTCTGGTGCCATGGGGCACACTCAGGAACCTAGTTTTTTGTATAGCAGGGATGGAATAGAATATGTATGGGGAAAAGCTAGTCTGCTACGCAGGCAAAAAGCCCATCAATGAGAGAATGAGGCAACTCTGGGGATATGCAAGAGAGGGTCACAAAATTAGCACAAACAGGGCAAACAAAGTTTGACTGTTTTCCCAGTCTCCCAGGACAAGTATCAGACAGTGTCAAATGCACTTAAAAGCAACCAGCTCCAAAACAAACACAAGGAGGTGGCACTCGTTAGACTTGTAGAACTGCTTGCCAAAGGAGAATGTCAGTGTTAAAGTTTATCTCAGTTCAAGGAGAGGCTGAAAAGAAATCCTTTGGAACTACTAAAAGCACAAGTGATTCAAGGTCCCTAAGCTGAAAACAATTAGAGGCTGGGGAAGCATTACTGAGGAGTATATATGCATGCTTATCTTGCTCCTCATCTTCTCTCATCATCCGTGTACAACCATTGCAGAAGATGGACTTGCTGAATGTTTAGTCTGACCCAGCACATCAAGGAACTGCCCTGCTATCTGCCCCTTTATTCCCTGTTCCCCACCTCATCCCCATCCATAATAAACACTTCAAAGAATGCCACTCTCCAGCTGTACCATCTGGATTTGCAACTCCCAACTTACTCTGACCAACATAAACAGTTAAAAGAAAACATTCCTCTCAGACTAATGGAAAAATACCAAGCAAACTATCATTTTATTAATGATATTTACGGCGCTTTCTGAATTTCAGTTTTCACATCTGCTTTATAAAGCCCAAATAAGCATTTAGAAAAGACAGACTATGTCATAGATAACTGTGATGTGTTTCTGGTTTCATAACATTTATTTATTGCCTAATGAGCATCAAGTACTGTTAATGTTTGGCCATTATCATTTATTTATTTGCTTTTCTTTAAGTTTAGCCTCACTTTATTAGATCTATAGTATCTAAGAGGAACAACTAGAACTTTTTATATTTCCTCTCTTGTCTTTGCTACTAATCATGCTCCTTACTTCAGTATCATTTTCATATTTAATTAGTGATTTATCCTCCAAATGTTGAACCATAACTTGACCTGCAAAGGATACTACTGAGTGCATACCCTTAAAAATGCTGACCTCTATTCAGATTTAATTTCTGTCTATGGTTCTGTGGCCAGCCTGTAATACCTTTAAATAAATTTTAGCCCGAATTGACTTGAACCAGTATTTCCCTTAAGAAATTCTGCAGTAGAGCATCAAATGTCTTTGTAAAGTTTTGATGCCTGTCTGTACTCTACCAACTTGTCATCATCTTATTAAAAAAATAGAATACATGCAGGAAGGAATTTTCTTATTATGGTTTACTTTACTGTAGCACTGGAACCATGCTCTTAAAACAATAATTTTCACAGTTACTCTTAATTCAATTTTTAAAGACTTGCGTCATGCTGACACTTATTTGTCTCCTGGTACCTCCTCAATTCCCTGTGATATTTTAACAACTAGCTGTTCCATCACTTGTATAAATACCCAAAGGGACACCTCAACTATATTTGTTCAAGTGATGATATTTCATTATGTACTTCTTAGTTACTTTTTCCTAGCAGTTCACAATTACATAAATGATTTCTTAACCAAGTCATTATTCAAAGTTTAATCACCTTCCCAATAAACTTTATGGCAAAAGTCCAATCAGTTTTACTGGGAATAAGAACTGGCCCCAAAATTTATCTCCCCATTACAAATTAATTACCATTAGTATTTTCTTGGTTAAGTCATTTTGCTGTACTGTACCTTCAGGACCTAAAACAGCCTCTTCACATTATCTTTAACCTCTTGGCAACCATTTCAGTGTATCCTTTGCCTGTTCCTATTTTTCTCATGTGTACTATATTAGAATGTGAAAGCCTATTTTGGTGGCCATCCAGTTTTCTGTTTCCAGTGTAGTTAATATTTTACTTTTACTTGTTCAAGTAGCCCACAGTGACCAATTCCTTTCTTCAGTATTTCCCATTTTCACTGAAACAAGATACATTTCTGCTGGCTTTCCACTACAGTATCAAGAAGTCCTTCCCACAGCCCTTCCCCTTTCCAAAAGGGCTTTCTATGATTATTTTGAATGGTCCTGCATATTAGATTTTCCTCATAATACTACACCTCTTCATTGGATGACATAGAAACTCCTTCTAAACTCCTTTCATCAAGGAGTAACACATTTCATCAAGGTAACACATAAAAGGAATAAAGAAAGTCTAAGTGAGTGATTCTTCAATGTCATCTACCAACCTAGTTTTCTTACACCTACAGAGCTTTAGGCTTATTTTGCATAGGCACAGAAGATGGTCATCCCAGAATAATCCTGGTGCCTGCCAGTTTTTGTACCATCAAGGCTACTGTGGCTCAGGTGATGTGGCAAGACAGGAAAGACATCGTTGTCTTATTCCCCACTGCTGCTGTGAACAAAAGCTAATTAACTGCTAAGGAAACAGAAGAAAAATTACGCTAAATGAATGAGAAGGGGAACACCCAGATGTTCCCTCTCATTGGCTCAGAGCCTAGATATGTAGTGAGACTAGTCTTATATTTCATTCACTTGACTCATAGTCACTTACTACTAGCTCTTATACTCTCTTTCAGACCTCTGATTAAGTTCAGCATCCACAATTAGAATTTCACAAAGAAACGCATCAAAAACAGCAATTAAGAGCGGTGTTTTACAAGTTTTTGCTCTTATAGGAGTGTATGCCTGCTTCACCAGCCATATCCAGACAGATAAAATAGGGAGAGTATGCAGACAATAAAGCAACCACAACTTTATAGCACTGTTTTAACATTCACCAGTATTTGAATTAAACCATGTTCTGCTCTGAGCAATATCTTATCACCGTTACTTGTGTTCTGAATATATGACAGCCCTAAAGGATGCTATTTATTTTCATCATTGCAGTCTTTACAGGCTTGTTCCAAAACTGTTCAGTGAATGATTCCCTGCTCCTGGTTCTTATACCAGGCCACATAGCAGGACAGGTGCAAAGACCATTGTTAGCCAAAGGGGTTTCTTTGCCTTAGGATCTTTCCACAGCCAGTGGGGAGCAGTAAACTCCCAGACAGCGTGTCTCCACCAGAGCTCCTTGTAGGCATGCTCAGTTGCCCCCCCAGAAGTGCTTCCTCTTGATTTTACAGAAAGTGAAAGAGAAAAGCATCCTGAAGCTAAAGCTAGTCTTTGTGAATGCCCCCCCCCCATAATTCTTATATATTCATAACAGCTGCCACTGATAACCTGCAGGATACACTGTAATGAGAAACGAGAACTGCAAACAAATGTGGCTAAAGCTGTGCCTCCTATGCTAACGTTAGCCTTCCTAAAAGCCTCTCAGCTCCCTGTCCAAAGTTCAGGGGCTTAACATACATCACACACTTGCAGGGACAGTGCTGGCTGCAAAGCAGGGCAAGCAGTCATTTGTCCAAGCACAGCTGGTGCCTGATGGCAGAGATCTGACTGTGGCCCTGTGTGATGGAGCATGGGTCTGTCTTCTGATTTGTCTGAACACAGCTTATCTGTAACCTGCTGAACTCACATCAGAAGCTTGTCATCTGTAGATCTGTTCTAATTTTCTTTTCTTCTTTCACTAATTGCTAACCTGGTATCTTGCATTAACTCTTCTTACCTAATTTACTACAGTTATTCCTCTGTTTTTCCCTTTTAGTATCAGTATTTTTCATCTTTTTCATCTTATTTCTTTCTTATTTTTCTCCGTTTTTAGGCTAACCGTGTCTAATCTCATTTGTCTCAATGCCAACTTCTGATTAACATATCTCTACATAAATTCAGTGTAGCCACTGACAGTACTTTAAAGGTTTGAACACATGACATTCACCTGCTCATTTCTGAGTGGGGAGGAGAAATGAGGTAGAGAACAAAGAAAAAGTCAAGCAATTGTTTTCAACGTTGAAGATGTTCTTTTTAGTGAAATTAGTTTTACTGGTGTCTTGTCCTTAGCGTGACTAGTAGCTGCTAACAATAAAGCTGTCTCCATGGATTTTATCAGTCCTGTAACATATTCCTCGTCATGCTGTGGAGATACAAATTTGCATATAAGTGACAGGAAAGTTTGAGAATAGCAGATCAACAAAAGTAATTGCATGAGATGGAGCTACAGGTAGGTTTGGAGTTTAATTGCTAGTCACCTAGATCAGTTCCACCATTTTGCTCTGGCAATAGCTACACTGCTACAGTATACTTTCTTAATTTCTTTTTTTTTTTTTTTTTTTTTTTTTTGAATGTTCACTACCCTTTAAAATACATTTTATAGCCATAGCTACATCAAATTAATTTAGAGGTTGCACCAGCCTAATTATACGCACCTCTAAAGTCGTACAGCTGAAGTAATACAGAAACCGTATAAGAAATACCACTTAGAGAAACCCTTACTTTCTCTATACCACTAAACACCTGCCAGAACCAAATAAGCCCTGGTATGAATATTGAAACGTGTGTATTTTGTGAGCAGAGCCAAATGTTTCTTTATAGCCAAAAATCTAGAAACACATCTGTGTACTTACATTCATAAAATTGATTCAAGTGAAGTACACAGAACAGATATATATGGCACAGAGTGACCCAGAAGACAGGTGGAAAACTGATATTCTTCAGCACTAACCAAGAACAACTCACATTTGCCTAATAGTGCAATAGTGGCTGAATAATTTGCCACTATGAAGCTGGGAGAGCAACTGAAGCACACATCAAGCTAAATCCAAGGTTAATGAGATTAGTAGATATCAGATCCATAGGCTATCTATAGCCTGATCACTAAGTCCCATGCCCTCAGGAGTTAATAACAGGTCTATTGCAACCACCAAAAATGCATGACTGGCCTCTACCTGAATTGCAAGCAACCCTACTGCTTCCAGCACAACAGTAGGGATGTCTGACAAAAACGTGACAGCAAATAATCCAGGAAGAAAAACAGTAGGATGTTCCAAGATGTTGTCAGTGTTTCTCCTCATGCTTAGGAGGAATAAGGAGTGATTACTGAGGCAGGAGACGCACAATGGGAAACCCGGCTGTGAAAGAGAGAAGTAGCTACCCCTACTTCTCTCACCAGATTGCTCAGAACTGCTTCCTTCACTAAAACATGCGAAGAACGATCTCAAAAAAATAAATTAATTAACTTTAAAAAAATGTGGTGAACAGGATAGCTAATGTGAGGGAAAACAAGCTGTCTGGAGCCTGGTTTTATTTCAGTGTGCTGTACTTCAGCATTTGAAACCTTGCCATCTAGAACTTCTGAGAACAGTCATTACCACCAACAACATGAAATAGTAGCCATTTTGAACAAAGGTGCTCACTCTTGAGGCATGGCTGCTGGTTGCAGAACACCATGATGAGGAGTGCCAGGAATTTCAACATTAAAAAAAAAATGGAGCAAGCAGTCGGATTAGATTCCAGTGGTGTTAGGTTTTTCAGCAGTCATTAAATTGACTGCCTGACAGCACAGTCTAAATGGAAATATTACACAACTTTTCTGCAAACTGTGAATTCATCTTTCTTTATCTTACAGAGAAAAACAAGTTCCAAGACAAACATATTCAGATGGAAATCGATCATGCAACCAATTTTAGAGAGAATGTATGGTCCTATTTTCTCAGTTTGGACTTTTCCACCCTCTCTAGCAAGGATGGTCTGAACTCTCTATTCTGGCAAGCACTCGCTGACCTGAACAGAAAATTGCTTATCTCAAAACAGCTGAGCAGTGCTGCCAGCTGCCTCTCCATCAGCCAGTTCTTTCTGCACTGGGATTGCAATCGTGTGGTTGCAAGGGAGACAACTGAGTGCAGGGCCAGTTCTCCAGCCTGTCTCGTGGTGGTTCCACAGACTATGGGAGAAAAAGTTTGGCTACAATAGTTGGGAACATCTTTCACTGCTTTTAAATTGTTTTCTCCCCTTCCTTACCCCCAGTCAGCCATGCAATCTTATCACTGATTGATCCATGTGAACCCCAAGGCAAAGTTTTCAGCACTGGGCACACTCCTGCTGAGTTTCCTATGAATTATGAGCCAGGGCGTTTAAATAGTACATCAGTTCCCTTCCCTCAGGCTGTCTTCATGAACGCTTATTCATCTTGAAATGATGGTACACTGAAAAGTCATTTAAGCTCTTAAGCTCCCCTGATCTCATGTCACAACTTGAGAGAGAACAACAAAAAAGGGGAGAGGAAGAATGCTCTCAAAACTGAAGAAAGAAAAAAAAGAAACTGAAGTCACAAACATCTTTGCAGTTGCTGCAACTGCCTTTGAATAAGAAGATCACTCCCTGCACAAATGTAACAGTGCAGTTTGCTGCGTCACTCGTAACAACTTTTGTCCAAATTCATGTGGACAAAATATTGCCGTGATGTCCTTCTTGCAGAGCACTTTGGGAAGGTGGACAGGTTGCAGGCCCCTCCATATGCACATTTTTAGAGACTGTAAAGGAGGAGAAGCAAATATTAAAAAGATCACCAGTCCTCACCCATTGTGGGGGGGACTGTGGTCTCTTCCCGACAAGAAGAGACTTCGCACAAATCCCTTGCACTGTCCTCCCCTCTAACTAAAGAGCAGACACAGACAAACCTCAAGGGCTGGCTTGGTGTTTGTCTGCAGGCAGGCTGTACTTGCTGTATCTTATACTTTAGTGCTATAGTTCTGGAGTATAGCATTGCTTCTCTTTCTCTCATGCCCTCTGCCACATGCCAGCAAGCAAACAGGAGCATGGGAGCAGCTGACTGGTTTTGATGCCAAGGTGGACTGTAACAGTCTGTGCTTGCCAGCACTTCACAAAAGAAAGGAGAAGGCAGTGTTCCTCCCAGGCCTTGAGTGAGGGCAGAGGGAATAAAGGTGAGAGAATACTGCTCTCTGCACTCTTTCCCCTTTTGTGGGAGCTAAGCAGAAGTCAGATTTGAGTAAATGTATGAACATTATACCATGGCAAGCTGTCCTCTTCACACAACATAACAATTACAGCAGTGCTGTCAAAGCCATGCAAAGCTAGCTGTCCATGTTGGGCTCTCTCACTGCAGGAAAGCAGGCAAGATAACTGCACATGAGCTTTGGTTCACCCTGACACTGCTTCTTCCCTTCCCAGGCCACAGCCTAGTTGCTGAAGCAGACAAGGAAACACCACAGCAGTGCTCCTAAGGCTGCTTTTCCTCCTCCAAAAAGTGAGCTTCAACAGGTGGCACAAGTAACTTTCCATTTTGGAGGTGACGAGCAGTGCAGTAGGGCTCTGTTCTGCAGACATGTGCAGGTCACATGCCCCTCTATGAGGACAGATAGCAGCACAGTGAGATACTCTGACTCTTAGAGGCGAGGAGACTCCATTTGAAACGCACCCTGCGATGCCTACCTGTCATCACACTGCCCTAAATCCAAGTCTGCGGGGGCCTTGAGCCACAGGAGGCTCACAGAAGGAATGGGCCAACATTTGCATCATTCAGAGACAGATTATTGATCATTTAGGGTCAAGTCTGATTCTATTTTCAGATCTGTGTAATGACTGTTGATGACATCTGCTCAGGATTGGCAATAAGCATTGATGAGTATTGTAAACAACCAGTTTCCAAATGCACTGCCATGTGCATCCTTTCTGCTTCAGGCAACTGATAAAGATCCATCAATGGTAGTTGCTCTTTAATATGGTAAATGGTTTTGAACATTACAGCCTTAGCTTATGTAATCTCATTACATAAGGACTGTGAAAGCAAACATGCAAAGAGCGGAATGTCCACAGGGGATCTGGACCTCAGCACAGGTATTGCCTTCTTAACACTCTTTTCTGAGTATCGAAAGCTAGTGAAGAGCCAACTGAAATAAAATTCACTGACTTTTAAATAGATACAAGAAAATTAAATAAGAGTTGTCTCACCACAGAATCCTGTGAGACTGTTCACTGGCTGATGTTTAGTTATATATGTGTTCGGCACATGAAAAGGCAGGTATCCAAGCAAGTAAATTCTAATCCTAAGTAAAACCAAAACAACACCAAACAAAAAGCTCCAAAACATAATGTTTAGAGATTGCAAATGGCTTGTTCCTGGGTTGGAGAAAAGGGAGTCGCTTCTCCTAACCAGCGATCGTGGGCTGACACAGACAGTCTGACACTTTCTGCAGGCTGATTTAGGAACCAATGCCATGTTACTCTTCCTGTTCTCAGACTCCCTGTGTGCAGTGTCAGAGGTTCCTGCTGTAAGCACGTTGCTGGCTGCCTGTTGCTGTGGAAGAGTGCTACATTTCTTCTTTGCTGTTCCTTTCCCATGCTTATAGCAGGAAAAGAGAGGGAAGGACTCGAACTGTTTAAAATCTCAGTGGCACAGGGAGGAGAACATGAAGCAAAAGATAAAGAGAAGAGAAAGAAGCAAGAGCAGCAGAATGGATGGGAATCAGGAAGAGGGTCTATTGATAAAATCATAAAGTCATAGCATGGATGGGGTTGAAAGAGAAACCAAAGATCATCTAGTTCCAAACTCCCGCCATGGGCAGGGTTGCCACTTCTAGGTCAGGCACTAAATCAGGTTGCCCAGGGCCCCATCCAACCTTGATGCCTCCAGGGTTGAGGCATCCACAGGCTCTCATGGAGCTTGTTCCAGCTCCTCATCACACACTGACAAATTTCCCCCAACATCTGATCTTCCCCTTTTTCCCCTTTAAATTCATACTTATTACTGTCAGCTTTGTTTATCTTTCTTTGTGATATCATTTATCATACTGCAAGCTTTGAGAACACAGTGTTCAGATAAACTGGCAAAACACCAACACGCAAGACCTGAACACGCCAGAGAGATTAAAAATGCCCATGGGCGGAGGCTGTGTGGAACGACGTGAGAACTCAGCAAAACATCTAAGTTAAAAAAAAAAAGGTCAAAATCAGGAGGCAGCCTGTCTCGTCTCTACTGTGCACAGGGTGTAGAAGGCTGGCAGATTTACAAACCTCAGTATGATTGTCCCTAGAATTTAGTTTTTCACTGGTTTTAATTTGAGATTTGAATCAGTTCTGAAGAGAGGTGAGAATATTCCGGGACGGTATTCACCAGTGTTTGCTCAAACTTTTCAATGAATCCAGTTCAGCTATGTCCTTCACATACATTCTAATAAACAAATTCGGGTGAGACTCACTGAAACCTAAATCATTATGCAAATTACTCAGTGAACGATTTGGAATAATGCAATAGCAAAGACTAGATCCTTAAAGACAGAAGCGACAAAGGAAATTTCACCTCTGCTTTACTACATCAGTTATAAGCAAAAGAGTCCATAAGATTCCTTTTCTTTTCAAAAACTTGTAATTCTGACATTTTTGTTAACCATAAAAATACTTTTCATGCTCTATTTTATCAGCTGCTCAAATGAAAAACTCTGCCTAAACACACATTTTATCTAAATCATGTCATCTTTTTTTTCTGGTTGCATTAACCATGCAACCATATGATAAATATGATATGATACCATAAAACGTACACATCAGTTGGTGTGCATTTCTTTCAAGAATGTCAAGGCCAAAGTCAAGGAAAAAACAGGTTAAAGCTCTCAGTATTGGCTCTGGTTACAATTAAATGTCACAGATGGAACAAATCCAGACACAGTTTGCACCTATCTTTTCTTCTCAAATAGCTCTGAAGTATAAGGTAGAAAAAATCACCAAAAAGAGGGAAAGGAAGAAAAAAAAATGAACACCAAAAGTTGGAGAAGATATAGTGTATGTTCTTATTTAATGGAGGAAAAACAGTAATGACATATTGATCATGTAGCTAGATTTAGTCAATGAGAAAGAGAGGCTTTCACATGTTCAGTACTGAATTACCACATGACCGAGGTGTTACCACAGCAGCTGATGATGTCAACCCCTCCAAGCTCCCTACTTCAGTAACTCAGCACTGCTGCTAAAAGCCACCAGTGCTGCCAGCCTCCTGCTCTGCTGCTCTGCGCCCAGCGCCTGGATCTGTGCTCCTTACTGCTTCTAAAGATACAGCTGTGTTATCCAACTTCAGATAAATTCCTTGAGAGAGTTCTGCCGAGCTGGTAACCAACAGTGTGCAGGTACATACTTGGCTGAAATTTCTAAACTAAACCTTTCTTTTCTGTGGGAACATACATACTAAAAAAAAAAGTTTTCGAGTGCTTTGCTATCAACTGCCACACTGAGAAACAGAGATACGAGAAACTCCTTCCTGCTCCAAGATGCCTTTTCTATTAATGATTTTCCTGAACTGTCTCTGCAGTTTTTATAACATTCCTACAGCACTCACTCTCCTTCCACTTGCAGCGTACTTTTCCATCACGAGCAGTAAGCTGGCTGTCTGGATCTCTTCATTTGCTGTGACATTTAGGTACTTAAGCCTGAGGCTCCAATGTCTTCTGTAAGGTTGCACAGGGTGGCAGTGCTTTGGTTCAGAAGATGAAATGCATCCAGACACCAAATTCTGAATTTTAATTATTTCTTGACCTACAATGACAATTCACACTTTTTTCACCCCACTCACTTCTAGGAGGAAGACATTCAGTTATTCAAATATTTCTTTTGGATACAATATAGCTTAGTTGCAAAAATAACACAATGTACACAAGCAGGAGACCTTATTTATGGCTGCTCTGTTTCAGATGCCTCCAATAAGAAAGCCTCCAATAAGAATACTTAAGTGTAGCCGAGCTATTTGTGTTGGAGGCAGCGGCTGCAGAGCAGTGTCATTTGGCAGTCACTAGAAAACTGAGCTTTCTTCGTGCTCCTCTGTACATGCCCCAGAAGATATGACTATTTTAAAAGTCAGTATTAACTACGTACTAGAATTCTGAAGTGACAAATTTTCTCTGCTTCTACAAACTTATTGTTATTCCTTTTCACTGAAGTCACGGTTTTCATTCTCCTCCTCTCAATTCTCTTTTGCTAAGTTGTCTTCTTGACTTATTCACCTGATAACAAAGCATAAATATGGAAATATTTCTATTAAATAGCACCTACGTACCTTGTAAGTAAGGAGTAGATGGTAAAGAAAAGCAGAAGGATAATACATCTCTTACAAAAAGTCCAATGAGACCAAGATTATCAAGAAGGAAGTTTGCTGACATCAATGCACAGGTTGCAAAAGAAGGATTCTGCTCAATTATCCTCAACAGAACGGCACAGAAGGATTTTCACGGGAAAATGTTCTGAAATGACACCTGTAACTTGATAACACTGTATTTCAATGTTAATTAAAATAATTACTTCTTATCGGTTTTGACACAATCTAAGTGGCTTAAAGGTAATATGCCCTGAAACTGCAAACAAGCAATTTGGTGGTGATCCAGAGGAACACTTTATGTGCAGTAACCCCTCAGTAGGGTAATATCAGAAACTTTATCTAGGCAGAAGAAGAGCCCTGCTTTTAGAGGCATACCGGTGATGCCTGTTTTTACACTTTCCTTCTAAGCTATTCAAATGTCCAATAAAACAACATCACACCAGAACATGGGCTAGGTCAGAAGGGAATACTAGCAAATACCATTGCAATGTACACACTCTAGAGGTTTTTACTTAAGAGTAAATAGTTCCACAGTGCTGCAAGGACAGAACTAGAACTGCTAAAAGGATTAACTATGACCCTCTTGTATTTCATCTCAAAAGTAAGCACTTTGTGGAGAACAATAAAACACCAAACAGTGATGGATTGTAAGACCAGAAGCTTAGAGAGCACTCAAACAAGGACGTTCCAGAAGAATCTCTCTTGATTTAGCGCACAAACTTCAGACAAGAAAAGCACCATTTGCATTTTGGCATGTCATTAACTTATTTTGATATTCTGTCAGTGTCCTGTTTCTGAGTACGGAAGCTGCCATCAATTTCTTAAAGAATGCACAGCAGAGTTGCAGGATTTTTCATTGTGTTTCACTGGTCAACAACAACCACAGTATGATCTTTATACACCTCTTGCTTGTCACAAATCTACTGACTATAAAATGCCTTCTAATAATCAAAATGAAGCTTCATGGACAGAGAAAAGTGATCATACAACCACAGAAATGGCACACACCAAATTCAGCTGATTTTTTTTTCTTTTTTTTTTTTTGAACATGAGAAATGTAGCCCCACTAAAATCAGGCAAACACATGTAAAAATAAAAATGGACACAAATTCAAGTCTTATATATGATCCTGCAGCATAATTTGTATATTCTCTTATTACAGACTTAGATTTGAAAGAAACACTTCTAGAGATGGAAAATTATCACAAATTATTGCAACCTTCATCTCTATGCATGTTTAGCTTGATGGTGAATATATCACAGGCTGGAGGAGCATGCTCTGGGAGGGCAAAGCCTGTGTGAGCAGTTTAGATAAAAATGGTGGTTATGGAAGTCATCTTATCTTGTTGCAGAGAAGCACCATACCATGGGAAGCCTTCTTTAGTTGCCTGCTCCTACACTAGCCAACCAACATGTCTGCAAGCAGATACTGCAGAAGGCCTGTCCCTGGGTAGGATGAGAGGCAGGACCTCTGTGATTGTAGGAAGCTCCACCACAGCTCTAAGTATTGCTGCTTGCTGCATAATGAACACCAGCACTCACTCACTCTAGCTGAGGTTTCATGTCCTCACTGTCTGCACAAATCTATGGCTCTTTCATAATTCCCACAGATAACGCTAGGGTATTTTCTGGCATTAAGAAAGGCTTAATGACACCAGGTGTGTTCTGGCTTGACAGACTGCTGTGTATCTACCTTCGTCTTTTATTTTCTCACAGAAATCTGCTAAATACAGGAGACTGAAAAAAAATTGTGTTTGAGCATTAATTGGAGCAGAATGGCAATTTGTGGATTTGAGGAATACCAAAGGTGCCACTAGAGTGTGTAAGTGGGCAGCTGGCACAGTAGCTTTTGCCAGCATTTGTGTTGATGTGGGAGTAGAGCAATATGGTAGCTGTTATCATTGTAGTCAACAAATCTCTCGTCATATGTGAAGACCTGACTAGCCTTCTGGAAGAAAAAACTGAGTATTCTCTGCATTTGCGGCAGGATTTTATGTGTAATTCCAGCAATATCAGCAGGACATCAACAGTGCTAGAATATACTGCATACACAAAACTGCTCCTTGAAATCTCACACACAATGAAATAGTGAAATAATAGTGAAGTAATTCACAAACTGCATTATCCAGAGAAGAGCAGTGTAATGCTCACCATTGCACCATCTCCCAGCAGACTCAAGGCTTAAGGAAAAAGACACAAGCCTGCTGCTGTTGAGAGCACATAACAATCTGCTACTCTGAGATTTAGTCTCTGTGTGCTATGTGCATGTCCAAGCATGCACGAGAAGAACTCTGATTTTCAGCATGTTTTTGTTGCTATTAGAATAAGAAGAACATTAAAATTACTGTTCTAAGACTAAGGAAATGGCTTCTTTTTCACAAAAATGTACTATACTATCACAAAATAAGTATATTTTTCAACACCAAGAAATTCTAAAACAAACATAACAAAATGCCCTACCAAATCCACAGAGAAACTACACATAAGTGATAGAAATCTTTTCCATTCTTTGGTAACAGTGCTAATCCAGTCTTCAAACCAGTATCCAAAATGAGAATACATAATACCAATCTATCTACAGAACATCACCCATGTTTGTATTTTTAAGCGTACAAAAACATATCTGTTTTTTACAAAAGAATTTGGGAAAGTAAGGTGGCAAGGGGAGAAATGGCAGCACTAAATGACAGTACTACTTCAAACTAAGAAAACATCACAGTGCTTATGTTACTATCATGTAAAAATGTATTTTTATGTGTAGGAAATTAAGTTTTATAGCTTCCCACCCAAATAACAAGAAGGGCCGTTTATGCTGTGTAACTGAAAAGTTAATGGCTTGTACTTCCCTAATATGATACTCTTGGCAACACTCATTAAGTAGGCTATTTACATTGGTAGTTGATTGCTATAAGCTTAAAGAAGGAAGGCTCTTTTTCTACTCTACCCTTTAAGCCTAAAAGCTTGAAATTTATATCAATAGAGAAATACCAAACTGCGACATTCCCTAACAGCATCGACCAAAGCACAAAATTGCACCTTCTAAATGAAAACAAAGATGCTACAACATTGCTCCAGAAAGTGAGGTATCAGCAGACTGCTTTTAGCAGCAGGCAGCCATGGCAGATCGCAGTGGGGGCAGATGTCATTTTTCCTGCCACTGCGGGGTCAGCCCACTGCTGGGATCATAGAATCATAGAATGGCCTGGGTTGCAAAGGACCATAACGATCATCTGGTTTCAACCCCCCTGCTATGTGCAGGGTCGCCAACCACCAGACCAGGCTGCCCAGAGCCACATCCAGCCTGGCGCTGAATGCCTAAGGGATGCAGCACTCTGCTGCCTGCCGCCAGAAGGCATTTCTCTTTTTGAGCACAAATGACCTGATGAGTGAAGTCTGATTGTAGCAAATCCCAGGATAGCAATTCTATCCCATTTTCAGCTCTGTATGTTTTGTGCCTTTGATAAAGACAGGAGAAGGCTTAAACCTTGTCTGTGTTGGCCAGCTGCCTCCAGCATGCCCTCTAAATACCAAACAGATCTTCTAAGAAATATCAGCTCGAGAAAGGCACAGATGTGGTACTAAGAACACAGCTGAGTGGGGAACATTGGTGGTAGGTGGATGGTTGGACTAGATGATCTTAGAGGTCTTCTCCAACTTTATTTATTCTATGATTCTATAGTAAGGATAGTCAGAATTTAATATTCCACATAGCGTTCCAGTAAGAATTTAAATTAAAAAAATAAAAATGAGTAAATCTGAGCATGCAGATCAGTGTGTGATCCGTGAAAATGGAAGGTTATATGCAAAAATGTTATGTAGCTTAGAAAGTATCGAGAAATGTACAAAGCCAAGTGCTTGTCATTCTTCATTTTCCAGAGTCCCACCATGCCATTGGGTTTTACAACCATAAAAACAAAACATTTCAGCTGCAGACTGAAATCACCAATTTCCCAAAGTAGGCATCAGCTTAAATAGTCTGACATCCTACGCTGTAAAATAGATCATGTTGGAGATGTGTAAATAAATACAACCCCAGTCAGCAAAAAAAAAAAAAACAACAAAAAAAAACAACCAACAAGTAAGATCCTAGAGCATCTGGAATTCACAGGCATTCAAGTCCAAGAGAACAAATCGTATCTGAGCTTTATCACATGCTAAACAGGTCTAACTATCCCTCCAGAAGAAAAAACTATCTGTTCCATTTTCTTCCCAAATCACACTCATGCATCAATCCCTTAATTATACAATAATCCTCCTCCTGCTCCTCCCTGCATCATTGTTCTCCCTACTTTCTGCATTTCTGAGCTTCCTGGATCTCACTTTCCTTGCAGGCAGTGGGTCACATTCCTCCAATCCCTCAAGTCCTGGGTTCTTGGCTCTTACCAGCACCCTTCTCTCTTGGTTGTTCAGTTCTGCTGTAGTTCCCTTCCTTCCCTTTTCCCAGTCTCACTCTGCCCTGGGACCACCATACCTCATGCACAGGGAGATGGCTGGATCCCTGATCAAGGAGCCTCCTTCACAACTGCAGGAGATGCCCACTCGTCAGAGGGATCCGTGCTGCCTTCTGCTGCTACTCCCCGGCTCCCGCTGGTCCCCTCGTTGGATGCAGAGAAGAGATTTGTTAAAGTGGTGTTGGGGCCCCTGTGGGGAATGGCCCTGCCCACTGTGGCCAACAGCCAGACTCCAAAGGCACCGGAAATGAAGGGGCAGTCAGGACCTGGGATGCTGCTGGTGCCATCCCAAAGCCATGCAGATCTGAACTCTTAGCTCAGAAGACAGCCTGCCTCCCCTGGTCCCTTCACAATCAGTACTCGTGAAGACACACGCTCACTCTGCAGCAGGACTAGGGAGGGCAGATGGGGAGGAGGCTGTAACCAGGCTTGCCCTGCCACAGCTCCCATCACATTCACATTACGGAGATGATCTGGCTGCCTTTGTGGGGCCCCTTGGCAGGAGCCCAGCAGCAGCCTCAGTGCCACTGCTCACTTTGTACTGCTTGAGCATAAACACAGGCTTGTCCACAGCACAGTCAACAGTGCTGGAGGAAATCCACAATTGTCCAGTGTCAAATGGGCTAAGGAAACTGGGCACCTTTCTGTACACCAGCAACTACTGCCCGTATCCCAACCCACATCTCTTGTGACAACATGGAAATTTTCTGGCATCAGAGAAGAAAAGAGAGCACGATGGGATTGCAAAAAATACTCTCACTCAGAGTTTGATGCTTCAAAATTGCCTTTGATGCTCCACTGACTAGACAATGTTGAGCATTTCTCAGGACCATGCCATTGTGCCTCAGATTTAAATAAATGAGACAGAAAACATACAATGCTTAAGTAAAAAAGAGTTACCACTGTCAGGAAAAACACAATTCTAAAACCAAAACAGAGCATCTCAACCAATCCTCTTTGTACACTAAAAGTATTCAAAAGCAGTAAAAATTATCAACACCCTACTCCTTCCTGTCTAAACTCTCTCTGCAAGGCAGGGTAATCCCAGAAAGAACAGAGACAAGACCTTTCATCAGCACCAGAGGCTTAATACCCTACCACTAGGCACTATATATGAACTACCAGTGCATTACTCTCCCTTTGTATAAAATTCAAGCCCAAGAGCCCAGAGCTAGACCAGAAGGAAGCCAGCATAGTTGGTACTTTGCAAGCTTTGAGATCTGTAGATCTCAAAAAAAACCTCTAGAAAAACTCTAGAAAAAAACTCCCCTGTATTATCAGAGCTTCACTTGCAATCTCCTGGCCTTCATGGTTCAGCAGCTCTCCCTGCCACAGCTGTCATGCAGGCCCTGTTCTTGTCTTCTGCAAATATGAGTGTCAGACTTCTCTAGAGTCCCACCATGTACAGACCAAGAGTTAATGATGCTCTTACAGTAAACTCTGGGGAAATTCCAGCAGCTTCAGCAGAGCTGGTGTATGTGCCATAAAACAAAATTGCATTTTTTCTTTTTATTTATTGCTTGCAGGAGTTGGTTTGCCTGCAGTGGGAGCCTACCCTGAACGCAGAACCTGAAACATAGGGCAGTGTAGGTGTGCAGGCAGCAGCTCCAGCTCCTCTGCTCAGCCCACTCCACTGTGGAGCAGACAGCAGGGTAAAGCACATATCCTATATACACACTGCCAGACTCTGCTTTGCTTGCCTCTAAAACACAATGTGGCATTTCACTAAACAGCCCCCTCTCTACAGGGTCAAAAGGCAGGATTACCCTGTCCAACCTCTTGGCCTGCTGCAGGAATCATTTGGAAGCTGATGTAAGTTATCTTAATTCCACTGTCCTCTATGCATCTTGACAAATTTATACCCACTGAGGAACTACATCTTATACATTACTGCGATCTTGTACAAAGGAATCTAGTTATAAAATCAAAATGCAAATACGGTTATGAAAAGCTGTTATCCTGTCAGATTTCCACAAGACCATAACAGTGTTGGCTACAGACTTACAGAACACAAACAGATTTGTGTTCCCTCTGAAATTAAGATTGCTTCAAGGAAGCCCAATTTTTGTAACATTTATCCTTTCTCAAATCAGCTACTCTTTCCTGTTCTGCATTTATTTTTTAACAAGGAATTAAATACATATTCTGATCAAAAAATCAACTTCCTTTTGAATTACCCAAGTGTTAAAACCACACTTCTGTGGTGAAGAGATGGTGCTCTGAAGAACAGAGCCATCTACAGAAACCTTTTTGATAATGGCATCCTTCTTTCAAATCCAAGCATTTCCTTGATGTAGAATACAAATTGAGCTCTAATGTATAAGTCAGCTAGGATTTCAAAGTTGGCCTTTATACTTTGCCATTAATTAATTCCGTCCAAGAAATTCAAACAAAGATACAAACAAAAAAGTTCTCTAAACACGTTACATAAGGCATTCAGAATATTCCAATTCATTCCCCTCCAGGAACACAGCAGAGTCAAAGAATAGTGTACACAGCATGTTTAGACTGTAGAAAAAGCACTAGGAACTGTAAGAATAGTTTAGAACCCATTTATTTAGAGCTCTCCATTATAAGAGCTATTGTAGAGTATTTGCTAATCAATCTACACTTCTGAGTTCTAAACAATTGCAGGCTTAATGAATTGTAATTTCCTTCACTTTCAGAAGTAGGAACAAAGAGTTTCCTATTAAATGGGAGGAAATGAAAGCAGAAGGCAGAAGACCTCTTGCAAAACTTACTGGGGCTTCAGAGCAATTTAAATATTAAATAGAAAGTCAGCTGCTATTATTTTGTATCTTTATTTTGGGGGAAAGACTCCTCCCTGATGCAGCTGTATAGCCTCGAAGCCAGGTAGAATGAATATTCTCTCTGATACAATAAGGAGGGCCTCCTAAAGTCTGGCAGGGAAGACTCATACAACTTAGACCTTTTTGTTTGTTTGTTTGTTTGTTTTATCTTGTTTTGTTGCAACTATTGCAGCGTAACTAAAAGAGAAAGTGAGAACTGGGGCTGGAGGTCAGTCATCAGGAGGACAGATCATAGAAAGATCTGTCACAGCAAGCCATTAACTGTGTTTTCTGAAGTAAGGAGCACAGCATGAGGTAACACCACCGCAGCACCTCTTCAGCCTGAAAGAAAAGCAAGAGCTCTTCTTTTCTCAATGCCTACTTAGTCTAACTTGTCCAGAAACATAAGTGAAGCTTACCCCCTAACAACTTTGACATGAAACTTTCTATTATTCACTCACCAGAAAAACAGGGCTGGTAGACAGCAGAGAAAGCAGAGCCACAGATGTTACGTCTCACTAAAACCAATGCGAAAAGCAGACTTTGCTGTGCTATTCTGCAAGACATGTCTCCCTTCCTGTCCCTCTAGTGCTGCTATGACAATCCTCTGTAAGACATCACAGAGCAAAGAGCTACCAGCCTATCAGTGAGACAATCCATGCCCATTTTTAACTCCTACTCTCATCTCTTTATTCTTTGGAGCCCAATAAGGAGCACAGAGGTTAACTCTACAGTCTATACAAGGACAGAGAAGCATACATCTCTCCATTTTTCATTTGTAATTTCTTTATGTTAAGGCTTATGATTCACTGTATTTGCCATCATGCAAAATGAGATTTTTCTTTTTTTTTTTTTTTTTGAGACACGTTCTAATTAGTGGAATTCTTTTAAATATTCACAGATTGCCTATGGGCACTGAACCACCAGCACTGATAGGCGTAGATATATTGTCTGGAAATTCAGTACCATGTATTTTTGTACTAAAGCAGGATAAATGAATTCAGGATACATGTAATAGTCACAAGGACTTTGTGAAAGACCACTAAAGCATCAGTGACTAATGATGGGATGTTGATTTCGATGGAACAGATTAAAAAGGAATTGCACCCAAAACCAGGAGCAAGCAAAAAAGTGTTCATGAAACCATAGCAGCCTTTGATGTTAATATGGATTTCAGACGAAAGGTGAAATTCCCATTTTCTTAAGGAGACAAAGCCCATCTGATATCACTTAGCATTACACTGCATAGCCAGGTACGCAGATATGAAAAGAAGGTGAGCAGTATCATGTGTGGCTTCATTGTGACTATAGTTTACAGACTGGTGTGGTGACAGATGAGTGCTCGAGCTGCACAGTGTGGGACGACTGCCCATTATGCTAAGGGCTCACTGTAAGGAAGGTTTCCATGACAGCATTCAGTGTATCATTATTATTTGGGAAACAGCATTTAGGTTTGATCTCTGACTTCTACAGATTTTGTTCCCATGAAACATGATATCCAAGTGGAAAACAGACAGGGCTGGCACGCATATTTTACATACGGCCAGAAATGTCTGGAAGTAATATCCCTGTGATAAACCACAGAGCTATTGAATAAATACACCCATTAAACACCTTTAATTACTCTCTCTACCCTCTGTCCAGTAAGCTTGCTCTCTTGGGACTTGCTCTGTTTTTATTCTGTTCAGCAGGTTCAGGCAGCTGGCACTGCCAGCTTGCTATCCACGCTAGAATACAGACATTTCATTGTAAAACACCTCTGCTTTGAAGCCCAAAAGAGGTTAGGTTCAATCCTGGGCCAAAAAAGTGGCTTTCTATACATGAAAATGTGATAGCTTTTAAGGTGTATAATCTTGTTCCACAGAGCTGAGGATGTGTTTAACACTGAATGAGAGGGGAGCACTAGGAGAGGAAGGGCCTCAAAAGTGCTTCACAATCAGACGTTTATAAAAGTTGTTCCAAGTGAGTTTTAAATCTGTTTTGCATCTCTCCTTCTTCCATGTTTGGATGGGAATTTTTCCAAAGCATCAGAAGGATTTTACACCCCAATTCTTACTGAATATCAGCAGTATTCTGCCTCTTAACTCTGATGTGCTGCTTCACAGGCTGCTAGACATAAAACATAGCCTCTGCACACTAGCACTGAGTATCTGTGATTTTTCAAGAACAAGGGCAAAATACAGACCTTATCTACAGCAGAGGGACACTGGGTGACTTTGTGCTAGTTTGGAACTGGGGACTTCCTAAATTCACCTATGAATCTGATAAAGCAAACGATACTATCACATTATGCATATCTGTCTGTAAGCATGTGTGTACAATTTACATACAATAAAATATCTAACTAGTTGCAATCTGCTTAAGGAGCTTTTCTCTTAATCCATTTGCATTTCAAAGCCAAGCTAAAATTGCAGGGGGAATTTAATTGTATACAAGATCTGAGCTTGGATAAGCGATCCGTATGGATTCTTAATCTTTTGTGGGCAGCCAGTACTTCTTAATCAGCATAAAAAAGAATTCAACAATAACCACTATGAATGGGCTACATTAAAAAATCACACACAGAATCACAGAATCACAGAATCACCCGGGTTGGAAGGGACCTCAAGGATCATGTAGTTCCAACCCCCCTGCCTAGCAGGGCCACCAAACATACACATTTAGATCAGGAGGGTCAAAAAGGGTGTGTTTCCTGGTGCCTGTGGAGGTAGAGCACACCAAATTCCCTTCTGATAAAGGGAAAGGAGATGCACTATTTTCAAAGTGCAACTTCAGTTGACTGCAGTTCTTAGAAGATTATGAGAAAAACATGAAGATGTTGGCAAATGGAAAATACAGGCAGTATTACTCTCAAACTCTATTCCTGGAATAAATTCAGTAGTGTTTTTCTGTACAAACTTTAGTTGGGAGCATTAACTACTGGTGCTCCACTTTTGTGTGTGCTCCTCCATTTCAGGCTCCAAATAACCCCCAGAATATCCCAATACATTACCATCTGCACAAATGTCTGCCAGTAATCCTGCAATACTTCAGGAAAGCCATTTGGCTGGGATGTGGCATGAAACCAGCCACTTGCTCACTGTGAAGGATGTGCACGTTTAGCTTGTAAAAAGCTTTTTTATGTAAAAGACAATGTGATATCCTTTAATAAAATATATTGTGAAATTAGAGCTATGACTGTAATCAACATGAACAAGATGCACTGGCCTACTTTCTTGCAAAAGTAGGTATTGCCTAACAATTAATAAAGAAAGAATCTGCTGACAGACCATGGCTAAGAGACTAAGGTCCTTGGTGCAGCCCCAGTGGCAAGGGTGCTATGTGCCATAATAACTTGTATATCTCTCTACATTTACAGCAAGAGAGGGATGAGGTAAGGTGCTGAGGAAAAACATGCAGGTGTAGGGAAATTGTTGCTAAGTTTATTGTGATAATTTTCTTTGTCCAATACTAGAGTAAAGCAATACTTTTAATCATCTTCAGTGTAAGGTAATAATCTCAGGGAGTCCTCTTTTTAACATCACTCTAGAAAACACCACCTTGCACAACTGGAAAGATAAGCAAATGGAAACCTGCAATCAAGGATAAAGTAAAACTGACACAAAACAAGTTCTGATGATGAAGTGTTTCCAAAGCAGACAAACCAGACGTATGCCATCTTCAAGCCCGAGTCACAAATAAAAGCAATGAGCGACTGAACAAGCTGCAAAGGAAGCCAGAGAGGAACTTGGGCTCTGTGAGGTCCTGGCATCTGATCAATGCCTGAGCTGGAGCAGGCTGCATTACCCAACCTGGCTCCCCTGCACAGGGAAGGCTGCAGAAGACACATCAAGCTAGCATCCACAGGCAGCAGAGCAGCACAGGTCAGTAAATCGGAACATGCAAGTTTGCAGAGCATGCAGATACCCTATTTTAAAATCCATAGGAAAGTGAAGATGGATGTTGGGAAGACTTTCCCTTCACCCGAGAATACAATGGCAGTGTAGGCATGGTCACTGTGTACTCTGCATGCTTGCCTTAAATCAAAATCTTAAACCACAAAGTGCACTGACATTTCTTTGGCTCAGAGGGATAGGATTCCTTATGTGTTTGGGTTTTTTTTCCTTACCATCAGAAAAACACTTGAGCTGTGGAAAATATACTTTAAAATCCCTTCTTTCAAACGCACACCATTTTATAGAAGCTGGCAAAGTCCTGTGGCTCCTTACTTGTTATAGATCTTCTATCTGACTGCCTCATGAGCTAGCCACGTAATAGCTGATGCTTACAATTCACTTACCAGAAGCTATCCTACTTTTTTTTTCTCCAAAAAAGGATACCATGCAGCTCTAATCACAGTTGATGTAGATCAATACAAGCCCTTGCTTTCATTTTATTTAAAGGGACGAATGATTTATTGATTTGTATATCAAATTTAGCACACGTATTTTCTGTTTTGTCTGCCGTCAGCATGCTATAACCACAGATCTCCATGTCTAAACATCATTCAGTACAAAACCAGTATAATTCCATGAAAATTATCAAGCAACAACAGTAACAAAGAACACATTTGTTTTATGTTGTCTTCAAGTTTGTACCATGCAAAGGCCCCTTCTTGAACATAATGAAGTAAGGTAATGCTCAGGAAAAAAACATTGAACTGGAATGGCTGTGCTTTTAAATATTATACAACATGGTTGCTTACTGGACATGAGCACGGTGTATTTCTACATATTGAAATCTAATTTAGAATTAAAAGCTAATTTATCCTGTGTCATTGGTCATCAGCTAAAAGACCCAAATAGCTAATTAAAAAACAAAGGCCACACTCTCTGCTGCCATGTATCCTTTGCTTAATGTGCCTTTTTCTTGATTATTATTACTTTTTTTTTTTTACAATGTGGTCTGATTATATATCTGACATGAACTGATGACTACAACGAGCAGTTAGCATCTATCTCACTAGCCATATACAGCCATGCATGTGATAGAGCTTCTCTACAACCCATGCAATAGGACAGGCACCTCACCTAGCCATCACTGCATTGGGACCCTCTCCCCAGCCATCTCTACCCAGATGACTGACCATGGCTAGGAACTTGAAGTTTAGATGTCCAAATACAGAAGATCTTATTCCAGCTGCAGTGAAAGCTTCTGTTCTTTCCTTAATTCCACAAGTTTGATCCAGCCCTAAGGCCTTGTTTCCGCGGTGCGTTACAACTGGCATTCCTGCAGCCCATTTCCACGAGATGAGAGCACTCATACAGTCAGGCAGGAGCAAAAGGGACTCACTGAATCATGTCCTCAGTCACAGACTGATGTTCTCTTGTTAAAGCATGTGTAAATCACACGCCACCCTTAACCGGATTAATTAACGTAGTATTAAGGACAAAGAGCAAACCTCTGTCTGTACTATCTCATATTCTGAGAGGGGCTTTTAGCACCCTTGACCTTTCCTTTCCCAGCTGAAGTGCAGAAATGTCATTCAGATTTATTTCCACTTGGATGACAGGAAAATGAACATGAAAAACACGTTAATATTGAATGATTGTCCACTATGGAGTTCTCATCACCTGCTAAAAATCCGTCTTTTTTTCCAGGACATGGGGCACATCCATTATGTGCACTCTGTGTATTAGCAGCACTGGGTTTGGGGTCAGAGAGCACCAGTTTTACTTTCACTAGATGAATAAAAACACAATCCTATGTGAATGACTCACTGCTGTTGTGTAAGCTCGTACAAACCTTTGCGTGAAAGATGAAGGTGTTTTAGTTGAGCCTACTTGAATCAGTGCTGTCCTCTCAAGGTTGAGGACATTGTTCTGAAGAATATAGACCTGAAATGTGACAGGATTTGAGCTATTGTGTTATTGGAAAAAAACTTTCCCAAATCTCGGTTAGTAAAGATTCTTCACTTCAACAAACAACTCAGCGGGGCTGAGGAAAGGCCTCTGGTCACGATCTCTTGTGTAACTTTGTCTCCAGTTCCACAGCTTTTCTGAGGGCAGGTATGGCCATTCTAAACAGATCCTGGTTAAGGAGTAGGTCTGAGCTGTGCGCCAAGTGCAGTTTATTTAATGCTGACATTTTCAAGTGATTCATTCAACGCTAACAAATCAACCCTTTTTTCTTCAATCGCTATTTACAGGCTTAAAGAGAAACCTACTATTTTTCTTGCCTCCACTTTTCACCAAACTCAACCTGTCAGATCTAAGCATCCTCAGATAAACCTCCCTCAGCACCTCTGCCCAGTGCTCACTGTCAGCTGGATGCACCACCACCGTTCCTCTCTGCTCAGCCACACTGCTGCCACAGGAGAGATGCACAGGGATGCCCGGCCTGCCAGGCGCACTGCTCAGAGAACTGCGCTCCCTGCCATGCCCACATGTGGACTGCTGTCACTTGAGGAGCTGTTAGCTGGGAGGGCAGCAAGCAGCCTGCTGCATGGCTTTGCCTCAGGGGGTCTCCTGCATGAGGAGCAGCCCAATTTGCTAAGTTCTGGCATGTTCCCTGGTCACAAGACTGGAAATACATAGGGCCTTTACAAACTAAGGACTATTATTTCAAGCAATGCTTCTTACTCTCCTATCAACTCAGGAAACTGTATTAGCAGATACTAGCACTGTATTAGCACAGCCAAACAGAAAAATCCCATACAAGTTTATCATCTTACATACATGGCCATACCTAAGAGATAGCACAAGAAAGACATGAGAAGCTTGAGAAAACAGACACATTTCACAGGCTGCTATTCTTTAGCCATCCCCAACAATGTGTTTCTCTGTTGATTTTGCTTCCCTGGGCAACTGTGCTGAGGCTGCAGCACTTCCTTGACACAGCTCAAATGCCAGTTTCTGTTTTGTGGAGCTACACGATTTGATTTGCTTCAGTGGTTCAAAAGTTCAGCAGGGAAGAGCTCCCATGGAGAGGAGAGTGCAAGCAGCTCGTGCTAACAAATGGGTGCTTGCCTTGAAAAACAGCACACGTCTGTTTGCATGCATCCAAACTACCAGCTGCAAAAGCATCCCAACCGTGAGCGAGCCCGGCAGGGGAAGCAGCTCCACAGACCTCCGAGTCATCAGAAGCAATGCAAACGGGAGCCAGAAAAAATGTCTTGCTGCTTAAAAGGGAATTGCAATACAGTGCTTGATGAAGTTTATTGCACCAATTTGAGGAATCAGAAAGGAAAACAGTACCCAGTTCTTTGAGGAGAGCATTCAGATGTTAAATCTGACCTCAGCTCTTTGGTGCTGTTTTGACTGGCTAGAGACACATTGACAAAAGGACACACAAAACCCCTAGCTGAGAAAGGGAAAGAAAGGCTGGTAGCCAAAAGAATCCCAGCTGCTGCCTAAGGACATTATAGTGAAGTCCAAAGGGAATCACCCACGTCCAAATCCACTTTCAAGGCAGAAATTAGGACAAAGGCAGTAGTACTGAGGAGGCTTCAGTGACTGTGCCTTGCTAAGGTTGAGTAAAAGAATTTTCAAAGCAAATGAATAAAATAAAATGCGTTATTCTCTATCACAAAAGGAGCAGTTTGAATCAGAGTTATTCCACAAGCACTGTATGTTACAAAGAAATACATTCCTCAAAAAGAAAGAGTTCTGCACTAAGAGAAAAGAATGAGACCTGTAGAGTAAGCAGAGATACAAAATTTCCACACCGCCCCACCTCATCTATATGGCATCTCTTATCCTGTAGGATTTCAAAAACACTTGTCATGCTCCACAGCACTAAGACCATTCAGGCACCAGCCTACACAAGCTTCTCTGTGGCTTCCCACCAGCACCTCTCCCTGCCCATGGCTTCCAGGACAAGGTGGAGCAGTACATCTTGGGCCACCACTTCGTCTGTACGCTACCAAAGAGGCTGCACGACATGCTGCATTTGAATAGACCTAAAGAAATGTTTTAGAGCTGAAGTGACCTGCTGATCACATGCAGCCCTTTGAGTCCTGTGTTTAAAATTTCTGTTTAAGGTTTGTTATTTTTCTCACATGATATGCAACAAGTCGAATGATGAATCCAGACACTTGTGGAGAATAGAGAGATCAAAACATTTTAGACACTGTGGTTAACGACAGCAAAAAAGCAGTTACTTAACTCTGTGGTTTACATAAAGCGCTCTTAATGTTATTTTTTAAAGACACACCAGACCTAGAAATACTCAAGTTGGGTGGTCAGTATTTTTGTTTCAGTCTCATGCAATTCATGGAAAATAGGATCAGACTGCCACAAAAGTTTAAGCCTACCTTTGGCAGCATTTCTGGCAAGAAATCATTGCTCAGTCTGTAAATGCTGCCACAGTCTACAAGAAGAAAGCTGTGGATGAAAAGTTATCTCAGAGCTGTGTTGGTTTTAACATGAGGCTGTTATGATGAGGCAGAGCTAAAAAAAAAAAAAAAAAAAAAAAAACCACTGAAGGCATTTTGGCATTTGTTTCAGACAAAAGAAATCTCCTGCGTGTTTCTATTTGTGGTTTATGATGCGTCTGCACATCAGGAGCATGTGCACTTTGATTTGTAACGGTTCAGAAACAGGACAGGAAACCTGAGCCAAGGATAAGCTTTGTTTCTGCTTTTTTTTTTTTTTTTTTCCCTGATCTGAGATTTGGGCTGAGTATGGCCCTGGAATGCTGGAATTATACTTCTCTGCCCTTATATCAAACAAAGGCACTAAGAGGAAAACCATGTCAGAAGCCACCTTTAGCCACTTCATTCACTTTCAACACTTTCCCCCAGCATTCTACAAAACAAAATGTTTCTAATAGTAACAGCGAAGCTCTTAAGAAACCCAGGAAAGAGAAGCTTAAATATCTATCACCAAAGTGTTGAAGCTGGGAGCTCAGCTGGCGCTGTTGCCTTGCAGCTGGGGAGACATGGGACAGCTGTAAGGGCCGTCAGGGCAGCACCTGAAGCTGAAGGATCCCAGCACATTTGCCAAGGTAGAAGCTCTGGCTCATGTCCTGGGGGAGAAATCCCTGAACTGGCAGCCCCTTACTGCAAAGGTGCGACACGCTGAAAGGCTGAGTGAACTGGGTCTGTTTAGCCTTGAGTAAAGAAGACTGGGAGGGGATCTGATCCAGGTCTATAAATATCTAAGGTGTGGGGGCAAGGTGGTGAGGAAGGACTGTTTTCAGCAGTGTATGGAGACAGGACAAGGGGAAAGGGCCAGAAACTGCAGCATAGGAAGTTCCACACAAATGTGCACAAGAGCTTCTTTAGATGAGGGTTAAGGAGCGCTGGAACAGGCTGCCCAGGGAGGTTGTGGAGTCTCCTTCTCTGGAGATGTTCAAGACCCACCTACTTGTGCGACCTGGTGTAGGGAACCTGCTTTGGCATTGGACTCGATGATCTCTGGAGGTCCCTTCCAACCCCTATGATTCTGTGTTTCTGTGAACCTGATGGAGCTGTAGGTTTCCCTGTTCATTGCAGGGAAGTTGGATCAGATGACCTTTAAGGATCTCTGCCAATTCAGAAGATTCCATGACTGTGAGTAAGGTTGCCTTAGGCAAGCACTTCACTGGTAGATCACGAAGCCGACAAACTACTTTTCCATTAATCTGAAATCTTAACTCTACCAAGATGCATTTTGCTGATTCAAGGCATTTTGCTGATTAAAGCAATTAAAAATCTGAAAAAGAGTAATAGGAGAAGAATCACTGCTTGGCATAAGTCACAGTGTGTTCAAAAGCTTTGTAAGCTCAACCAGGCTCAAAACAATGTTCAGCTAGTTTTCTGACATAATTGGGTTTTCCCACTTGCTGGTTGTGAGCATTTTTACTTCTTCAGTTGCACCACAACCACTTGTTTGGATAGCATGCTGTCTTCCTCCACGCCCATGTTCCAAGATTAAAAAAAAAAAAAAAAAAAAAACAATAATTAAAAAAAAAAAACAGGCTGTGTATGAGAAGAGCGAAAGAACTCCACCTCAATCTCTAAATCTTTCATCTTAAGATCTGATGGATGCAAGTGGTGCCTCACGCACACAGGCAGACATTTTCTGCACGCACAAGCACAGCTATAGCTGTGTGGTTTCTGGAATTCAGACGTGGTTGATGCACTGTAAATACTGCTGAGTTCCTGTCTCTGCCTGCAAAGGGCCAGCTCTCTGCCCTCATTTTCACTATTAGGAAGCTTTTGAAAGGCTCCCTGTTATTTAGTATTTCGAAAGCACGCTCTCTCTCCAAGCATAAATTGTTGGCACTGATAAACACCATCAGTTTTTATGCAGTGAATTGATCAGATTATTTTGTTTAAAACTACTGTTCCAATATAATCAGAGACTTCTGCATCTTGGATTGAGTTCATCTTGGCCCCATCACAGCTGAAATTGTGACCTGAATCACATATAAATATTTGCCCTCTTAGCATTTATTTTTATTTTAATCCATTCTTAGAGTTAGCGTTTCATTGCTTTTTTTAGAGAAGTATTCATAAACTGGATTAAGCAGATCACTTTGCTACACAGCTTTGTCATGAATCTCTCCTCTAAAGAGCAAGATATTATTGCCAGATTTTTCTTTCAATCTCTGTAAACATTTACTTTACTGTCCTGTAATTGCTTTAGCACACATTTTTGTGTGTAAGCTCACTATTCTCCATTAATTTTATTAGCAGGAAGATTCTGTGTAATGTTCAAATTCCTTCAAGGGGTAAACTCATCCTTATTTATTTAAATACCCCCATCAGGCTTAGTAAATTTAGTACTGTGCTTTGCAAACAGACTTAACCTCCTACTTCTAAAGTGGCCTTTGCAATGAAACACAATAATTTTAGGAACATGCCCTGAGTCTAATCAAAAAAGGTCCATTTCAGACTGTAAATGTGCATCTCTGGCACTGATTGATCCAAGAATAGTGTTTGCATGTCCACTACTTCATCTGGGGACAGATTTTGGCTTCAGATTTGGACGAGATGAATGGCTGGTAAATTAATACATAGGTCGCACTGGAAGAAACTCCCATTTACTTCCATGGAAACCACAAGAGGTACAAAGAGCACAACAACACTACCTGAGAGAGAAAATTCACAGCTACGAGACACTCCTTTTCAACACAGTCACCACCAGTAGCCCTGCATTTTCACCAGCCTGAACAAGAGCCTGCATGTCACCTTTGTGAAAATCTTCACCAGCAGAGGTGACCCACTGTGCTCACATCCACTCCATTCAGCAAGCACCTGAATTTGTGAATGTCTCTGGGTGTCATTTTTTTCCATGTGGAGGAATTCAGTGAACACCTCTGCATCATAAACACTTTCATGTCAGATGCCATTATGTCAGACTGCCATTCTGCTGCCGTCTGTCACACAGCAACAACACTTAACAGAATATTGGTGGGAAGGTTCTACTGCCGTACCACCACCGTCTGCCTCTGATGCCAAGGTACAACTGACACACGGCAAATGCCCTTTGCCATATGGCACACATGTGCCAGGGCTGCCCAACGTTCCTCAGTGCATCACACAAAATCGTCTTCAGGGTCTTTGCTTTGAATACTTTTAAAAACATACCTTGTCAGAAGGCACTCTGTTTCTACCAAAGCTTTGGGGAGAGGAAAACGGAATGTATCACAAGCCCATTTGAAGGAAGCTTCAGAAATGTTCTAACTTTATGACACTCTTGTATAGAAAATAAAATCATGTTTCAGCCAGTCCAATTTGTTATACAGTAACAAGATGCACTGTAGTCCATCATCATAATCAAATGGTGAAGTTTCTAATGTTCTTTTCCCAATATACAAGTGTATACACTCTAGAAAGATATTAATAGGGCATCAGAAGGGAAATAAGTGGATCTTGTAAGTAGAGCTGCTTATTGAAGGCTCCTGAACTGAGCTCAGCCACTACGGTTGGACCGAAGCACTGGAAAAAGGCCAGTAGTAAGGAACCAAATACTTCACAGGAGTGCATCATCTCCTTTGATATCTTGTTTCAATAGTGAGTTACCAACACCATTCAACATTCCTTATTTGCTACTGGCACTGCAGCTTCGGCTGATCACCATCCTCTTGCCTTCCTCCACGACACTGAGGAGCCCATTAAAAACCACTAGGGTATTTATACCCAGTAATCAAGTCACCTCTCAAGCCTTTTTCCTATGAACTAAACAGATTGAGCTCCTTAAGCCTCTCTGTGTTAAGGCACTATCTTCAGCACTCAGATCACTTTGGGAATTCTTACCACGTCACCTTCTCCTAGAAGTACTTAATGCTCTCCTTATTTTCACCACACAGCTCTCAGATTATTTCCACACTGCAATACCAATTTCTGAAAGGTTACAAAGCAGCATCACCCATTACTCCTCCTTATGGACTACTATGATTCCTTCCTGCCACCTGGGCATTTTTTTTTTCATTCTTGAATCCACACCAAGAGTTCCACATGGAGTGCTGCCCTCTTGTCCTGCTGCACCGCACAAACAGCAATCCTTGTCCTAAAAGGTGCATCACTCCGAGCTGTGCACCTGGGAAGCAGCTGGGTTAGATCTACCCTTGTCTATCCTTCTTATTTAATATTCTACTAGCACTCATCTCATTTTAATGCTTACTTTCAGATTATTAGAAACTGTGCCTATCAGGTAGCCCATCCATCACTCACTGAAGAGTGCTGTACAGTTACAATGTTGCAATGCTAAGTGATGGAAGCATACATCTCAGTTGAAAAGCACCTTCACCTCCAAAAGTGAAAGCAGGCTTGCTTGACCACATCGGTTACACTCTTATTCTTCAATGCTCTCTGTCAAACCTTTTTTTCAGAGGATTCTTCTCATCTTTCTCTGCAAAATGAGAACTTCTTCTGGACCAGCTGGAAATGTCACCAAGCAAACTCCCTGCTTTTGCAGAATATTCTTGATCTTTTTGTCTCTCCCTTTGTATTTTATAACTTGTAATGTATGCTGTTTCTTTTTCTCCACTTTGTATATTCCATACTTCTAATTTATTACTTTGCTTTCTCCTAAAGTGGGATATGCTTTTAGGCAAAATAATATTTGCACTTTGCCAAGGAATTTGAGATTCCTTGGACATTTTAATGTGCATTTGTGAATATATGGATCTGTGTTGTGTATACAGACAATGACACTACATATATACATGCAAATACATATAGTTATATCAACAAGGAATAAATATAAATATATACATGACTATATACATGTATATAGTCATATTTGCTCTTACTTTTCTCCAGCTCTGACAAAGCAGACCTTGGAAATCATCCACCGTGCACAGCAGCAGCTGGGATTGGTCCTCCTTCCATCACTGATGCAATCAGGCCACAGGATTTTGAGCAAACACCAATTTCTGGCCAACTGACTAACTCCCTCCTTAGAAATTAGGCTTAAAATGCAGCTATCATATAACAAAAGCAAGATATCTTTGAACAGAATATTTGGCTTTACAATTAGAAATGCTGACGATGCTCCACTTTGGGTGCTTTCTTTCATAAACCCTAATTATTTTTCTCCCCATTTTGGAGAGGTACTGATGGAACTGCATGCCATGTTCTCCTGCTTTATTTCTGTCCCACAAAAGGTTCCCTGCCAGCATCTTCTGATGGGCTTTGCAGCAATAATGCATTCAAATAAAAGCTAACCTGTTCTCATTTGTCCATTTAATTAAAAGATAATATTCCAATTAACAGACAGATGCAATATCAGCAAACTAATTAAGACCCACCCCATTCCATGTTCCACATTTTCCCTAAATTTTATCTGAACTCCATGCAGACCAAATGCTTTTGGTAAACTTAGCAAATTAAATGGTTCCAGTTACCTTAGTACGATCTTTTTTGTTTTATATGGCTTCAAATCCTATCTGTAAAATCCTTATGACTTAGAAACACTGCCATAGAAGAAAAACAGTAAGCTGCTTATCATAGTTTGAAAGTCAGATTAGACTACTGCAGAATGTAACAGCTTTTCTGGAGAAAATCCACGCATGCAGCAGCTGGAACTGTGTCTCCTGGCTGTGTAAGCAGTCATCTAAAGCCAAGCTGACACTGGGAGGGCAGAGCTGCTCTTCCAGCACAGCACGGTGCAGCCCCACATGGTGTTTCTGCTGGCCTGCCAGCTGTGCCCAGTAAGCTGGACCTTCATGCAGCTACTGCAACTGGAAGGCTGCTGGGCCACAACCGGCACCCAGGAGCTCTCTTGTGTTATGCCAGCCCTGTGTGCAAAGCTGCATGGTTTGTTTTATGGATGACTATACTGTGTGATTATCTCTATTTTTATTCCTTATTCCAAGTGACAGATTATATAAACATGTTGTTACAGCTTTACGTACAGCACAAGAGAACTAAACTTACAAGAAGGCTGAGCTGCAGACTCAAAGGAAACAGTGACAGCAGAGGTGAGCTAATATGGAAGGAGGCTCAGAACATAAAGGTAAGATCAGGTGAAAACACACTTTGCCATCGACAGGATAGGTAACAAGGTGCTGAATACAAGAGAAAGGAGATGTTTACAGAACTGGTGTGTGGGTTGCTGCCCCGCTGCCTGGTGAGCCCATGCTTCTGCATTTGGGAGCAGCTCCTTGTGTCAGAGCAACGTAGTGAGAATGACCTCCGTGTCACAGCTGGGCAGGTAGGGGGGCACATGCCAGCTGTGCTGACATTCCTCACGCTGCTTCAGCTGGGAGGTTATTTCAGAACATCTGACATTATCAGAGAGCTCCTATCAGGCTTTCAGATAAGGGCAGATGCAACCAAGCCAACCGAGGGGACTTTTGCTATTGGTTAAATTGACAGCATAAAATGGTGAAGAAGTCCAAGAAAGAGTGGAACACCCGTAACAAAAACATTGCAGTGGACAGATGATGAAGAATTCTTACTATAGCTAACAGTGAACAGGAACCAATATCTGCACTGATGCAGGAAAAGCAGCGAGCAAACACGAGAACAGTGACTGTGACTGCAGACATGCTGAAATCATTAAAAGCCATGACAAGAATGGTATAGGCATCTTATGCAAGATTTATGAAGCTGCCTGAAGAAGGCTACGCAAACTCTGCCAGAGAGAATTAAGCGAGAATTAGAATGATATTGCCTAAAACATATGTAAACAAGGTATAATGGAAAAGAAAGAGGCAATGGGAACACTATGGAAAGTAACCTAGACATTGGGGTCAGAAACCACAGCATCAGCACTTTGCCCTACACCAGCAATCATGAGGAAAGGACACTGAGGAACAAGCACATGCCTACTCCAGTAAATCAAGTTTTCTGCTCAGGTACATCACAGAATGCTGCAGCTAAGAGGCTCTCGTGCATTTTTCACCCTGATGGGCTGTCTGTGCTTTAGCTGGGAAATCAACCAGGAATAGAAAGGTGGAATAAAAATGTGACGTACCTGTGCCAAAGGAACAAACCGGAAAGCCCGAGAAATAGAGTTCAGCAAACTACAAGTGCTCGAGTGCACAGGCATCTGAGCCTCTATTCAGACCCCCAGTTTCAGAAACGTTACTAATGCATTAGCCAGAGAGAATTCATAGTTGAAAGTTATGTTTTTCTTTTAATATATGCCCTGATCAAAAACTGAGATGAAATTTCTCAGGTTTAATTGTCAGCATTCAAAGCATATTTTCTTTTTGAAGTTGAGATCTTAGGTGAAATAGCACTCTCCTCTATGGCTTACAGTCACTCTCTGGAACAACAAGCTACCTGAGTTATTTCCAAGGTGCCTTTGTTATTTTTGACTGACAGAGAAATGTTTCAAATTGAACTGAGCACTTTCAACTGACATGAGGAACTTTAGGCAGGAGGTTTTCAGTCCCCACCTCCTCTGGCCCTCATGCTGTCTGAAGAATTATCACAAACAGGAAAGGCTGATTTCCTTCCACAGGCTGCAGGCATGACAAGCCAGCACTGATGCTATAACAAACGAGCTCCCTCTCACAGACCAGTTCCTGATGGATGGTGTAGAAGGACCTTCTGCAAAGGCCTCCTACAGCACCAGCATAGAAAAAACTGTGCTCGTAGCACAAATGAATTTGTACCACACCCACATGGAGAGAAAACATTTTTCACATTTTGACTGTGTTTTTCACATCTTGATCGTGTCATTACTCTTCTATTACCTAAAGCCCCCTTCAGCAGCTCTCCAGTGTTCTGCTGACTGTCTGAGAACAGGACTTGTTCCAGTGTGCCGTGACCTGCCGGCTGTCTGGCAAATGCTTGCAAAGACTCCAAGCCAAAAAACCAATCTCTTCCCAGCTCAGAATCCATAGGGCTTTAATGAGGTCTTGGGGAGAAGCAGCAGTTATCAGAGATTCATTAAAGATGAGGATGTCCTCACACAGCTACTAATTGCTCTAACTTGCTTGTTTGTACTGTTGGTGAAAACTGCAGCTTGCCAAGCAATGCTCTCAGTTTATATAGTCACAGTGCTTTGTGCCTGCCCTGGAACTTGTCTGCTCTGCTCCTGAATGGAAGCACAGAATGGAATTACTTGCTTTTTTAGCACAACAGAAGAGACTTGTCCTACTGGGATCCGGGAATACCCTTATCTTGCTAAATATGCAGCTACTGAAAGCTATGCCATTGCAAACCTTCTGAGTAGTAATTATAAAGGTATCACTAATAGTATGTTCCTACACACAGTATTTAACTACTAGACTACACCCTTTTCTAAACTACACAATGACTATTTTGTTGCTACAGGTCTGATTAAAACTGCAATGAAATCCCAGCCTTTTTTGAAGAGATGTGGCAAATCAGTACTTGCTGAAAAAATGCATTATCACAGTGACACTAAAAAGCCTCCAGCACACACTGCTTTTGATCTTATTAAAAAAAAAAAAAAATCCTCTTTGATTAATCTGTTCATGCTTTTTGTGCATGCAGTAACTTCTAGTTTACCCAAACATAGCTGTACCCAGAACAATCATTAACTACGGCACTTATCAAAGTTCACATCTAATGGTGTTTAAATGAAGGATGAGGCAGATCACAGCTGTCAGCACCACTCATTTTGCTTAGAAGTACACTCTGGAATCAAAGTTTTGTCTCAAGCCTAGGAAAATTAGCTCTGAAACTATGCATATACAGACCAACAACAACTTGAGAAACTCCACCGGGCCTCAGTTATTCCGCTAGAAGCGTACAGGCACAATATTAGCAGAGGTATGTAAATTAAACCCAGCAAGGTATTTGAGATCTCAGACATTTTTAGAAGAGCCAAATGGCAAGAGCTGCCACCTGCAGCTTTCAGCTATGTGCAGCTGACACCATACCTATGAAAATCTACCCCAGTGCTGCCTCCTCCTCACCTGCCTGGGTGCAGCGGATGGGAAGTGCACCTGACAGACATGGGGCTGATTGGTTTTATTTTATTCTTAGGCTTGTGGTTTTTTGGGGGTGTATAGGGGGGGAATTTTCATGATTAGCAGCTGGTTAAAAGCTCTACACTATGGAAGGGGCAAACTTGGTCTATAAGGATAACCTTCATTTGATGAGGATATAGTTTGTTGTGTAGTGCACGGCTATGAAAAAGTTCTTTCCCAAGCAGAGGGGATCAGAACCTTCATGCCTTACTTAAGATAAACAAAAAAGGAAAGCAAAAATTCAGAAATAAGACTATAAGAATCTCAACTCCATTTCATAAAGATCAGCCTGTCCAGGTTACTGTGCAGAGAGGCCAGGAAAACTGCACATGCAGTTGCACTTGGCACTGGCTACTTGCTGACATACTGTGAGGTGCTGCACTGCTGCAGCCCCAGGCAGCTGTGTCCTAGCTGCAACTCGGGTGCCCACTGTGCTTTAACACCTTCTTCCCACTGGAGAATGAGTCTGGCTTTCAGATAAATCGGCAAAAAAACTGTAGTAGTAGCTGTCAACTACAGTCCCTTGCTCTCTATTTTAACTATAGCAGTTTTTATTGAAGGGGCAGAAGTGGCAGGTTATCAGGGAAACAACACTCTTTGGAGAAGCAGTGGTTATTCCTGACGCTCCTTCCCTGATCCCCGAGGCTCTGCCAGCCTTAAGGCAAGCAAGGATTTCCTTCCTCCCTCTGGATTTCTCACTGAGCTGCTGGAAACAGCCCAGGAGACCAAAAGCCACCAACACTTGCAAAATCCATCCTCTACTGCTCTGTGGAGCTCCCCACAAGGCCTCTCACCCCACAGAGTGCCTGCTGTGGTGTTGCCAGGGTGACTACCCTCAGCCACCCGCAGAGCCACAGCCCAACAGCAGTCACACTGTGACACGCAGCCAACAACTCCATCCTGCACAGCATCTGTGAGCTCACTTTGAAATGGATGGCAGAAGCAGCTGCACAGCCAAAATGGAGCTCTCGGTCCCGTGGGAAGGTGGCATTGCTCCCAGTTGCAGCCACAGCACACAGCCTTAGGGACATGCTGCAAGGCAGTATTCTGCAATGAGATGTGGCAGCTGCTAAAGGCAGCCGAGCAGCACAGATATTCTCAGAAGTGTGCAGGGAAAATCTGTTTGCATTCAAAAACTGAACAGTGACTGCATTTGGAAAAACAGCATGGAACTTCCAAAGCAGAAACAGCATTTCCGTATGCATGCTGTATGGCATGGGGTATTTTCTCGGCACTTGTGCTCAATGATTTCAACAAACATTAGTTCTTACATTAGCTGTTCAACTTGAAATGGACACACAGCCTTTACAGACCGAATGAGGATGTCTGCTAGCTCATGGCCACCACCCCGCCCACCCCTGCTGCCAGGCTCTGGGATGGGACCTGGCAGCAGCCCTGCATGCCCACAGGAGCTGGCAGTGGCTCCATACCCTGCAGGATGTGGCACTGTGGAGTGCTGTGTTGCTGCTCACAACGCAGCAAGAGGGCACAGCATGGCATGAACACCCCATAGTGCTGCACAGCTTCTCCAGCCACAGGGCAGGACTCAGGCCTTCAGCACAAGCCTCAGTCAAGGGGCAATTGGTGAGCAAGCAGAGGAACCTGCTTCCAGAAAAGCTAAGCTGCAAACCCCAAACCTATTCTGTTTGCACAAGGGCCTATAGAATAAAAATGAAACACAAATGCTCCACGCTGTAAGAGAGGACAGCCGCACAAGCAGGCATAAGGGTAGGTCTGTTTCTGGAAAGTGTGCTAACACAGCAGACGTGACGTAAGACTTCATTCAAACCAGTGCTGAGAGGATCAAAATAGAACTGAGGCAAAGAGGAGAAACGTGGCAGGGTGAGTTAAGGGAATTAACACAGCTAAGAAATATGCAGAATAAATTAGCCACAATAGCTAATTTATCTTCGATGAACACATTTATATATAGGCCTACATGAATGAATCAGATGAGCAGAATTTAACTCTGCAGGTAAATGTTCTCCAATTTGCATTTACCCTAGTTCTTACTGTGCTGCTCTATCTCCATTTAATTACAAGGATGACAAATCTGTTCCCTCAGTAGCCCTGCAAAAGGAGAGGTCTGTCCAGGCGCCAGCGACAGCCACAGGCTGAGCTGCTCAGGGCACGTCGCTCGGCTTCACTGCACCTCCTCCATCTGTGATTAAGAGACAGGAGCTCAGCTGAGAGAGAACATGAGCACTGCTGCACTGCTCCTTGCAGGCAGGAGCTGCAGAAGTCCTAGAGACAGAGACAAGCATTTGAAGAACTCTAAGGATAGATGCAAAGTAGTGGAAAGTGAATTTTCCTCTGTGATTCATGCCTTCCAAATTTTTCAACAACTGATATTTCATATTCCCACACTATTAAGGGACACAAGCACAGGCTTGGGTGCTGCAGCAAGGAAGGATTCCTGCTTGAGGCAGTACTTGAGGACACTGAGGTACTCAAGAGTCCACCTGCTATCCTTGCTGGTATCTTCCTGTTCTCTCTCTTCTAAGGAGGAATTCTGACTAATGATGTGCCACATTCTATCAGTGTCTGGCTGACTACGCTGCGTACACAGAGTGCTGTACATGAGCTGCAGGGTGCGATTCTACCTCAGAACAGCCCTTGAGAACAGCGTGTCCTGCAGCCATCATCAGCAGGTATACATCACCTTGTAGGCAGACTATTACATCTGCACCCACCAGAGGCAGCCTCTGGCCCCAGATGACAGCAAATAAGAATGCCAAAGAGCTGACAGAAGCCCCACAAGGACATAGACACCTCCTGTAGATCTACAGAGGCAAGAATCACATTTTTCCCCTCCAGTTATTCCCTGTTTCTCAGAAAATCCAGCTTGATTCTTGGACAGGTATCCAACACCCTGTCCCTCTTCCAAAAGACAGTTGTGTTTCCCAGCTGAAGAGCACACATGAAGGGTCAGCAACACCAGCTGCCAGGCTGAATAAGTGGTTTGTGAATGCCACAACATACACATGTGAATTCACCACAGCTACATAGTTTATCTACTATGTAGATAACTACATAGTACATTATCTACTGTAGATAACTGGTACATAGATCTACTATGTACCATTTAGTATCATGTGGTAAATAATTTACTGTCCTCTTCTTAAAGATCCACTAATACAGCACACATGGAAAATGAACATGACTGACAAAAATCTAGCTTGTGAAAGAATTCTTGCATTTCCTGAATATGAATAAGTTATGTCCTGTTCACGGGAACTTACTGTAACTACAATATTCAGCTGTCACAGTATTCAGTATCATTCTGCCTGCACAGTAAATAATTTATCTGTTTATTTCCATAGATGTTGTATGAGCAATCTTGAATGGCAGCTGATTACATGCCTAGTAAGTACAGCCTGAGAAGGGACTTGCAGCAGCCATGTGACAGAGCACTGGCTCCTGCTGCCAGTGCAGAACAGCTGGGAAGCAAACCCACTCCCTATTGATAAACCTTCCTTGGGGGAGCACCCACAAATAGATATGCCCTGCGCCAGCACATCAGCTTACCAGCTTGTTGTTTGCTCTCTGTGCTTCAGTAGCAGTGAGGGGAGAACCAATGGGTCATTGCAAAGATGTCACTGGCCATTCCACATTCATTTTTCTAAGCCATCTTAAAGCTTCTCAAATGAACCTTAACAAGCCATTTTGATGTCAATGATGGCAATGAAAATGTGTTGGTTTTTTTTTCCTCTGAGATTATAGAATCATTGAATTGTTAAGGCTGGAGAGGATCACTAAGGTCATCTAGTCCAACCATCAACTCACCCCACTAACCTTGTCCCTCAGTGCCACGTCTACATGTTTCTTGAACACCTCTAGGGGCAGTGACACCACCACTTCCCTGGGCAACCTGTTCAGTAACATAGCAGTTGAGTAAACACTTGCCCCTCAATAATTGCCCTGCATAATAATTCTTTATCTAATTTATATCTTAACATATCTCTTTCAGGTAGGAAACTGAACTGCAAGACAACATTTCCCATATTCTTCCAGAATCAAGGACTTGTGAGGACTCATTGCTATCTCAACAGGAACATCCTCAAACTTTCAGGCTCTTGGGGTTTCCAAGTCCTAGACACTTTGCCACTGAATGTATAATCCCAAGTGAACAGCAATAATCTCAGACGTGGCTACATTGCCGCACTCCAATAGGAGGCTGAGAGTACAAACTAGTATTTTTAAAGATTTTAGCCGCAGTTTACAAATTTGCCTGCTAGTCCTCTTCCACCTGACAAAGAACACATTTCTGTGCACTGCTTTTGCTGCATGCCACTGTGCCCAAGGCTCGAACTGAGAAGCGTTTCACTTCTAGAAATCTCCCTGCAAACAAAAGATTGGTCACTCCCAGCAGTGGCTCACCTAAGAGTGCAGCTGCGATCTGATCTTTATGTGCCATAAGCACTCCTGAAAGAAGCCCTCGCAGCAGTTCATAGGCTAATCTGTTCCTCAGAAGAAATAAGGAATCAGATTCTGCTGCCAAAGGCAGTATTTCATCTCATTTCTAACCCTCATGCATCTCTGTGTCGCTTATTGAACGTCATACAAAATTGTGTGGTTGAATTAGTAGGGTTCATAATGTGCACCAAGTCAGGTTCTGTCACCTACTTAATGCAATGCCTTTGAACTACAGGAACTCAACACATTCAGCACTTTGTGTAGCTTCTGACAGTAGCGGTTTTGATTTTAAAACAAAAATGCTTTGGACTGTGAATTCAATGAGATCTAGTTGCTCTTCACAGTAGTTGTAGATTAATTGATTTCAATTGAAACGGAATTACATAACTTCTTATGTCAGTGTAATTAGGAGGAGAATCTAGACTCCTAGCACAGAGCATGACCTGAAGACACAGTACTCAGGCTGAACTTTAAGATGCAGGGTTACAAGGTAGCACTCATTTCCCATCTGTCTGTCTTAGCAAGTTTTGTAAAACAGCCAAGAAATAGAAATAAGACTGTTTGGAGACTTCAGAATTTCTTATTGACCTCCACTATCAGGAAAACTGGATTTTGTGCTGGAATGGAAATTAGTGATCCTGCCAGGTTTATTTTATTGATATTCTATGCTTTTACATAATATGTATGTCTCTATGGGCTTGGAAAATTCTGGTGGCTTTTTATTGAAAATAGGCTCTGTATTAAATCTACAAAGACATATGCTGTTGCCTGCACTTGGAAAGACATTTTGTTGAGTATATTTTTAGTTTCAGAACTGTGTTGTGAAAATCCTGAGTTACAGAGAGATGAATTACACATGGGATTACTAAAGCTGTGTGGTTTGGAAACAGCATGGGTTTCTCTCATTACCTGAGCTATAAGTTACTCCAGGAGTCTGGGCACAGGTTTGCCCAGAGATGCTAAGCAAGCTGGATACAGTGCAAAAGTGACACCAGTGTGCCGTAGGAATAGAATTTACTTCTAGCAGAAGTTTATATCAAAGAACGAGAAGTAGAGCAGAGTGACAATTTCTCTTTCAGTTTTGATGTTTGCCGTGTCAGGTAATTTTAAATGTTTTGTCCCTCTTGATAAGGAACATTAAATTTTCATTCTTTATCAGATCTTTCCTTGCTATTCATTTAAATACTTCCCTCATGAAATAATTACAATTCACTGTATTTCTATAGTCTCAGTCTCTGTTGCTACTAACAAAGGTTTTCTGAAAGAAGCTGCTCACCAAATCCAGACTAAATGTGGAAATAGCTCTGGTGATCTGGTTATTAGGATGTTTTTTTCTGACCCACAAACAAACAAAACACTAGCACATGCACAAAAAACAGTATTTTACCTGCTCTGAACCTTTCAAAGAAATCAGGGCAGAAAAGCAAAATAAGACTACAAGATGCTGTTTCATAAATTAGTTGTTTGTTTTGATTGTCTAGCTCCAATAACTACCTCCAGCGCCTACCTGTAGCTGCCAGCCCACAGTTTAAAAAGAAATGAACTCTTGTCCAGCACATTTCCTATTCAAAGCATTTCACAAGTAGTAGCTAAACAACCCTTGTGACATGCTCACACAGTATGTATGTAAATAGTCTTTAGAGGCAGAGAGGGACAGGATCTAAGCGACTTGCCAGAGGGTGACAGGAAAGGAATCTGCAGAAATTAGCACAAACTCTGAGCTTCCCATTCCCACTCACCATGATCCATGGTTATCACAAGAAAAAATTTCTGTCCTTTTCACATCTGGGCAGGAGTTAAGATATGGCAGCCAACACAGAGAGGCCATATCTCACCGACCCTTCAGTAGCACCATTCACACCATGACATCCTTGCCTCGACCTCCACATGTCACATCTCTACTCAGCCTGCCGGAGCTGGCCACACACCCAGAACAGGACAAGGTGCAGCAGGACAGCTCAGCACAGCTCTCACAACATATTGGGGCTGCAGATCCATCACACTGCAGAGGAACATGGGAATCCAACCACTTTGGAGCATTTTTTTCTGTGTTTATTTTAGCCCCGAATTACGCAAAGCCTGCATCACAGCCCAGATGCCTTTGGGAGTCAGCAGTTGGATTAAGAGCTGAACTTGCAGGCGAATCATGCTGGGCTTTGGAGAAGCAATTATTCTGCATTGACAGACACGAACTTTAAATTACCAGGGTTGAAGTTATTTCACAATCTCTATTGTAATCCTGGCAGTTCCAGACTGCCCCACTGAAAAATATAAATTTACAGAGAAAACAGAAGTAAGAGGTGGCAAAGACTACGCATTTTCTCCCAAAGTAAAAACCACAGAATGGCTTTGGTTGTTGGGGCCTGAAACCCACCCAGATCCAACTCCCATGCTGTGGGGGTGGCACCACCCACCACATCTGGATGCCCAGGGCTCCATCCACAAACACACAAGCAGCAAGCAGAATTCCCACAGACCTAATGCATTCTGGACTGTGGCAGTTTATGTTGAATTCGACAACAAGAAGCTAGAAAGTTCTACCAATTTGCCTTTTTGCTCCATTTTTGTTTTTGGGTGAGATGGCTGCTGCTTTAATAAAGGCTAAAAAATAAAACAGTCAAACAAATCCGAAAAGCCAACAGCAGAAATAACAGCTGTCAGCACAGAACACGTTGAGAATGGAAAAAAAATCTTTTTTTTTTTTTTGTTTTTTGTTTACAATGATGTGTCTTGAGAACACTAATAATAGGTGCCTCTTTTCTCTCCAGCACTGACTTCCTCCCTTCATCACGCATGACCTGACGCAGGCCTTGTCTATCTGTGATATCTCGATGCAGAGCAAGTGGGAAAAGGAGCCTTTGTCTGCTATTTTAAAAGCAGGAGCTCTGAGCAGAGAGCGGGTGATTAAAATGCTCCGTGTGGCAGAGGCAGACAAGTGACTGTCTCCCTGACAACAATGATAATGCTCACATGAATAAAATCTTGTGTTTACATGCAAGCACTGAAGGTTCGGGCCCTAGAAACGTCAAAAGCAGCTGAGATGGGTGTATAATTTAGTATTGCTATTGATTTCTTAATTATCAGGCACGGAACACACTGATATTTAAGTTTATACTTTTTATAGTTTTCTCTTTTACTGTTGCTATTCCAGAGAAACATAACATTTATAAAACTGTAGGTCCAACTACATCATTTTTTTCTAGTACATGCTGTTAAATGCAATGTCTGATACATTTATTGCTCAACAATTTCCAGAGCAATTCATTACATTAGGAAAGAACATTATTTGGTTTTCTTTATTGCCACAAGGCATATTAATATTAATTAATTACATTATATGTTCACATAAATTTCTCTCATTCCTGGAGAAAACACACAAAGTTAATGTTGCGTAGCTTTGGGGAAATGATGCCATTAGGTCCTTGAGAAGAACTCTGATGGGAAAGGAGCCTCATTTCTGTGTGAACATAGGTTTAGGTTTCAGCACCAGCTGCCTCTCATACTCCAAATCCAACAGCATACATCTGCAATTTCATTAGGGCAGAGGAAGTTTATGCTTGAGAGCTGCAATCAGTAGATAAAGGCAGGTTCGCTGAACTAGTTTCAGTTAAACTGTGGCCCAGAGGTTCCACCAGTGGCATGGCCTCGGTCTCCAGGGCATGGTGCCTGGTCTGAGCAACAGAGAGAGCAGCCAGCACTGCACTGTGAGCCCAGGGACATCCACTGCATTGGCAGCACATCCTCTGTAGGGACAGTGGGGCCAGGCAGCTGGAGCCTGGCTCCCTGTGAGCCCTGGATGCTGAGCTGACCCTGGTGAGCTCTCATGTCACCCCGCAGTGTCAGCCAAGTCTCCTGCTCTCCCTCAGACCAGTCTAACCAATAGGGAGCTGGGCTCTCTTTACATCCTACATCTTCCAGTCTAACAAAAAGCAACCCCAATCTCACTTGGAGAAATGACCAGCAGATCTTTCCACTGCTGCTGCCTTTGCACCAGCCTGGCTTGAGGAGCACGCCCATAGCAGGACAAGCTGCTGCCTGCCTGGCACAGCCACACTTGCACAAGGTTGGGTGTCTGAGCTCAGTGCTACAGCATGAGACAGGGCAGCCCTTGCACTCAGCACAGGACACTGTCAAGATATGCAGAGCTGTACAGAATGAGGTCCTTAGAATCAAACATCTATTTGAGTTGGAGGCACTTTTAACAGTTATCTAGTACAACTCCCCTGCAACGAACAGGGACATCTACAGTTCTATCAGGTTGCTTGGAGCCTGGCCCAACCTGGCCTTGAATGTCTCCAGGGATGGGGCGTACACCACCTCTGTGGGCACCTTGCTCCAGCGCCTCACTACTCTTACTGTAAAAAGCTACTTCCTTACATCCAATTTAAATCTCCTCTGCCTTGGATCATTTCTGTGGCCCTCCTCTGGACGTGCTCCAACATGGTAGCAGCTTGGCCCTAGCTGGCTGCTGGGCTGCTGCTGCCAAATGCTTGCTGCAGCCCAAACCCCTCCTCTGAGCCTTGCACACAACTGAGGCTCTCTGTAAGAACTGCTTTAACAGTGAAGTTCCCACATTTCCAGTCTTCCAGTGAGAGGTGTCAAATAAGAAAGAAATTACTCAGGTGGTACAGATTGTGATTCTAACAGGCTTTCTTATCACACCTTTGCTACCCATGTCTGTTATAACAGTGCTCAGGTGTGTGATTGCTCTGGGCAGCACGCTGACACAGAGGAATGCGTGCCCTGCGTGCTGATTGCCTTGCACAAATTATGGTGTATTTTCCTGTCATTATGGGGTAGAAAAAGCCCTGTAAACACAGTGCTCAATTTTCAAGGATACAGCTCTTATAGAAAAAGAGAAGTAATTAGTACTGTGGTCCTTGGCAACCTGACAATAATCATTTGAGGGGTTTACTTTGAATAACTTACTTCCAGAGCATGTATTCAGTATACCCTAGTTACATTCCTAGGGGACGACTAAAATTTTCCTTCCTTTGTTATGGAAAGGCACTCCAATTAAAAAAGAACTTGAAGAAGCAGTAATAAACATACATTTAAAATATTAGTAAATGAAATTCAGAGTTTAAACAATTCTTAGAAACAATCATTGTATTAGCTAAATGAAAGTTCACAACAGTATGAAAGATAATATCAAAAGGTAACTGTAGCATATGCTTTTTTGTTTGAGTGATTCTTTCCATTGATTTTAACACAACCACTACTGCTTTTCAATCTGTCCGTAACTGGACTTTACACTGAGGCTTTGGCAACACTTCAGTCCAACTCGTTCTATAACTCTTATTCCTGAAAAGCTAAACAAGAGGACTGCACTGCTTTTGCCACTCAGCTCTTCCACCTTTGGGCTATGAGTTGAAGCACCATTTCCTAGTGCTCTGCCAAGCAGAGCAGCAGCAGACTAACCGGGAATCACAGAGGGGTTTCATCTCAGCAGGATGAGCAGTCAAGGCAAATGCTTCAGACTGGAAGTTTTCAGTATAAAAGCGTTCATGAAGCAGTTCTGTAGGCTGAAATCAGTCACTATAACCATCTGTTCACAGATAATTCACAATAAACAAGGAAAAAAAAGCCTAATGAATTATTTACTATGAATAGCTTGCCAGGTCGTGAGCATAGCTGTAGCAGGCCTTGCACATTTGCCTGCTCCAAGCACACTGTGAAATGCAGTCAGGGCTGCAAAGCCGACGGGATGAAGGGGTGGATGCTCTGTTCCATAACTCTCAGTCTCTCAGCAAAGGCAAAGGCCTGATGTAGTTACAGCCAGCAGAAGCCCTCTCTCGTATTTCAAAGAGCAGCAGTGCTGTTAATCAGTGTGAGCCACGACACAACACTCAAGGCTATGCTTCCACAGGTCTACTAACATTAAGTAGGCTGGTCACTTGATCATGAAAGGTTCTTCACTAAGGAACAGTCTTTCAAACACTCAGTAACTGTTGTAACCACCAACAAAAGTCTTCAAGGTAAGGTACCATTTTCCTAATTTCTTTCCCTTTGTTTTTTTTTTTTTTTTTTTTTTTTTTTTTTGTGAAGGTTAGAAATCATCATTATACATAGGTCACTCTGAAAGCAGTGTCTCCTATTTTTTCCCATGGACACTACAAGAGACACAAAGACCACAACAGCACTATTTCAGACAGAAAATCCGCAGGAACAAAACACTCCTTTTCAACACAGTCACCACCAGTAGCTCTGCATTTTCACCAGCCTGAACAAGAGCCTGAATGCCATTCTCATGAAAATCTGCAACAGCAGAGGTGACCCATTGTTGCTGTTGCCATTGCTGAAACACAGCACTCACCACCTTACTGTGCTCACATCTACTGCTTGGTCTCCATAAACATTCAGCAAGCATCGATGATTGTCAATAGGGGCCATTTTTTTCCACAGCACGCAGCAGCTGCCATGAGAAACACAGCTGCCAATCATTCCAACAATCCAACAATCCAACCTTGCCAGTCAAGGCCCAGACCAGACAGAATGTAAAAGCATCATAACTTAAGGCTAGCTTCTTCAGGACTTCTTTCCTCACTATGCCCCCTAATTATGTATCATTGTTTGGACAGTTCAGGGGTAAAATTATGGAAATAAGAGAAGTAAGACTTATGGAAGGGGAGAAATTATTTTTGTGATAACACAGTAAAGACTATCCTCAAGGCCAACACTGCATAGGCTTTATTACGTTATATGCTTATCACACAGTATTTTTTTAAATTGAACTATTTGGTGATTTATATTTTTAAATCGAGGCTGGGTATTTTGTATCAATTCCTGCTATTAGCTAGTGAGAACTAACCAGCAAACATTTCGTACTTTTTGGTGCACACAGCTGGAGTTCTGCTAAGAGACCGCGCCTGATGTTTCAAAGATGATGTATTTTGGCATGAAGTGATTTGCTCAGTCCATTTGTCTTTCCCTTGGATGTGGGTTTAAGCACCAGTAAAAGACTGTTTTTTACTTTTCATTGAGAAAAAGAGCAAATGCCATTTCATAGAAGAAAACACTCAGAGGCTACAAAGATACAGTGAGCAAAAATGTGAACTGAAGCTACATCAGCTCTCTGCATTCCTCTGCATTCACCATGAGCTGTTGTCCCTCCTTCTAGGCAACAATGATGACAGTGAAAGAAAAGTTACTGATCATCGTTTCATCACTACTAGCTTTCCATTTCTAAACATGCTTGGTTAAAACTCCTCATATCAAATCAGGCCTTTGCAGAGCGATAAAGAATTGCTTTATTTTCTGCACTGTGGTGAAGAACAGTCTGTGTCAGTTCATCTGGAATAAACATGCATTCAGCGCTCACTGTCCTCTGGTTATGTTGTTTACAGTTTGCCCTGTCCAGTGTGTGGTAGATGCTGGCTGTCACAGATGTGTGCTGTGTCAGAAAGGTCTATCTCAGCTACCAGCATGCAGCAGCTATCACTCTTTGTCTTCCTGCAGTTTTCATTTGGTCTTATTCACACGTCCCTGAGAGTGAGAGAGTCAAAGTCATCTGCCCTACGGTTATTATGCTATTGCACAAAGGAGTTCTTCAGGCCACAGCAGGAGTCTGAAAACAAGCCTGTTGACAAACTATTGTGACCCATCCTATTCGTATTTAGAACCACTGCAGCTGTCCTGAAGCTGAAGTTTACATCCCTATCTGCACACCCAGATTTTACAGCCCTAAGCACAGCAAAAGTGCCATGGATGGAGGTCGTGTTGAGAAATTCAGGCAAGTCCTCAGCTATCTCACATCGCTTCTTTAAGTATTGAAAAATTCTTATCTGAGTATTAAACTAAATGAGCAATTTCTCTCCTCCAGCTGGTATCACAAAGCTGAGTGTACCGTTGGGCTCAAGATCTTACATTACTGGAAGATTATGTCAGAATAGGTACAGAAAACAATTTTGAAGAGTCACAGTCAATAAGAAGACACTGCTAATCAGCAAGTAACCCATCTTACACACTTTTTTCTGCATGCCACAAACACCCAAATTGCTTTACCAGTAATGCACAAGATTTCCTGCGGTCTGGAATAAAAGTACATAAAGCTTGAGATGCGTACAGGGGAAACTAGGAAGTCAATAACTTCCTCAAGTAACTGAAAATGAATACCTACAGCAGTTACTAATATTTCTGTTAGAAACAAAATACGTAACACCTTCCAAATGGAAATGAAATCCCTCTACTGTTATTCGAGCAGCTTCCACAGAGCAACTGACTGTACCTTAGGAACGACATTGATTTTCAAAGACACATTTGCTTCTGATAGATACCTTTCCTATCTGACATGATTTGAGGTGTTTTATCACATGCAAATCCCTACTGTGAGGAAGGCAAATTCAAATATGCAGTACTGTGTCAGTGATAATGAGTCAGGCAGCAATACACAGGAAAGCATTAAGAGTCATCTTCAATGGAACAGGCGTATGCAAAGCAATGCTGATGAACAGGAGGCAGATTTCATGGGCTGCATTAATAAGGCAGGCAGTGATTCCTCTCTATTCAATGTCAGTGAGGCCTCAGTTAGAATAATGAGTACAGTCCAGTGCCTGACACTCAATTTTTGTCTTTGGAGGTTGGGGGAATCTTTGTGAAAGGGTTTAAGAAGAAGTTACACAACTATTTTTCAGGGATGCAATAGACGAGCTTGGTCTTAGCACAAAGTTAGACTGAAGCCTCTCCAGAGGTTGCTTCCAGCCATATATAACACTATTAACATATGTGAATATCAGCCTTAGTGCCCCAGGTTAGAATGAAAATAAAAATAAGACAGCCAAAATTAAACCAGAAGGCATCTGTTGCATTAATGGATTTTGTGCATTGACCTGAAGTTGGTGTTAATGACTGCTGCACTATGCCGTTTCCTAAAGATACGTATTGTGCAGTAAGTGGCCCAAATGTGTTTTAACATTCTTAGATTTCAGGATAAAAAAACTGTCTCCTCGCTACCTCTATCTTACGATGTAGATATTTTCCCAGAACTGAATTATGGGATGACAGCCACATCAGTCCTGGAAACAAGGGACTCTCAAAGGAAAAGTGGCAGAAATGGCTGCTGCCCCTACCTGGCGAGATAAAGATTTCCACAGAAGTTAACACTCTAGCACAGAGCAAGTCTGCCAGCACAGTCCAAAATGGGGGCTGACAATGCGGCACCCAGGGAACCATTGGCCTCACACAGCTGCTAGCTTTCCTGGGGTCCAGGGGAACCCCAGCAGCTCTCATTTGCCCTGTCCAACCATGAGCAGCAGCAAGCAGAAGCCAGGCTGAAAGCCCCTCTACCAACAGGCACCAGCACCTAGACATGCAACTACATGTGGTGATGAATCACAGGGTGCCTTTGGGTTTTACAGCAGCTGCTGTACAGCAGCTCCCGCACTCAGCCAGGGCAGTGCAGACACAGACCAACTCCTGACATTTCCTGAATGTGTGCTCCCTCAGCCTGATTCAATTAACAGGTATAGGGCACACTAAGTCTCACTGCCTCCTGCAGATCTGTCATCCAGCTTCTCAATAAGCTAACATTTAAAGTGGCATTAAGTTATCCCACATGTAGTTAGACCTGGAATTATAGACCATGATTGCTGGCAAGTAATTTATGTTCTACATTTACCTATGTGTGGGTTTCTGACTAGCAGGTACCAAACCAAAAACAGCAGGACTATGCCACTATTCAAACCTGTTCATAGGAAATAATCTCAGTGAGTAGTTCACCAATTGTTTACAGAGGGAGGCATTAGTCTACAAAATTTTACAGCCCATGCATGTTGCTTTTGGTAATTCTCTGACTGTCTTTACCTGCCAGCTTTTCCCTGATGCAACACAAACTTCAAGCAAAAAAATGAGCACAACAGAGAAAAGCATATCTGGATTGAGATTGCATCTTGCTCCTGGCAAGTGAGGGTGCCTTCCTGGAACACAGCCTGCGCCTGTCCAATAGCAAGAGCCAGGACAGTGGATCGTGCCTTGGAAGCAAAGCCACAGGTCAGACAAACAACTGCTATGATGCAATGCAGGCTGGGGCTAACCCACTCCCAGGGCTTGAGGGCAGGCTTCTCACTCACCAGGGCAATTGCACAGGGCTCTCAGATCTACAGCTATGAGATTATTCATATAAAATTTCTACAGGAAGGAAAAGTTTGAGTGGGAGGGCTGTTACCTTGGATTTATCAGAGGAGAGGTTGGACCTAAAATAAAAAGAAACTCCCGTAAAAACAACAAAAAAAGTAAGCATCTCCTAGAAGGCACTGTGCTCCCACACAGCATGCAAATGCAGCAGTCTGAGCAGGGGCAGTTCAGCTGTGTGGTCTATCCCCCCAGCCCTTTCTCCAGAGAAGCCAACGATGTTGTTTCATGGATGTGCTCAATATAAGTAGCATGGCCAGCTACTAGTCCGAGTAAATGCCCACTCCAAAAATCAACTCAAACTTTCATTGTCTTCTAGGAAAGACAAAATCCAGTGTGACTTTTCAAATATTATCCCAAAGTAGATATGAAGTTTTATTTAAAATAAAGCACATTACTGCAGCTTTCCCAGTGCCCGTGGAAAGCAAGCGCCCTGAGATAGCCTAGATTTTGTTTCTGAATCCTGCTGTGATCAGTTTGAGAGGTTTCTGCTTACAAAGAACCAAACATCCAGCACCTCCCACATGAAAGCAATGAAAAGCGCAAATTCCAATTCTTCATACTGTTTTCTGGACTCACAGCTGCTTTGACACTGTTGCCAGAAGGTGCAATTCACAGCCATTCCACGCAAAAAAAATGAGTCCAACCCTCACAAATCAATATCATTGCCTTGATGCTCTGCACCTGCCTCGAAGGTGAGAGTTCTCTTCTTTCACTGATCCCTAACAGAAACAGCAAAAGAGGGAAACGTACAGCTAATGCCTCCCCCATGTAGCGTGGCCCAAGCCACAGCTTTGAGGAGTTGTTATGATGATTGTTTGCACCAATCGAGCTCAGCAGAGGCTTTCGTGTTCAGCACACTGCATCATCTCCAGGGAGCTTCCTTTACAACATTTATAAATGAGAAAACAAGATAACTTTAGACTGCACAGCTGCAGGGTGCAGGAGGAAAGCGATAAAATAACACTGAATTAATCCATTCATTCAAAGGCCACTAAATTGTAGTGGATGGATTTAATGAGATTGGTCTCTAAATAGCTGACAAAAAAAAAAAAAGGAAAACCTCCATTCTTGCCCCATCTCACCCCACACCCAGCCCACCTCAAAAGAACACTTGCAGGCAAGGCTGCCCACATTATATAGGTCAGCACCTACTCTAAAATTCATCTAGTTTAGTGAAAATAGAGGGCAGGCACAGAGAGCTGTTTCCTGACCCCAGCCTTTCAGAGCCCCCCAGTCAGAGCTAGCATGCTTTTTTCCAGGCACTCAGCATTTTGCCCCTGGCAAGCCGGATCTCAGCAGCACATGCAGGTCAGGTCATTCTCCCCTCTGAGGCTGAGCAAGCTGTGATGCTCTGTGGCTGTCAGGACAAACTGGGCACTTGAGGTTCAGACTTAGGCACTGCTGATATTTTTGATGATTACATCTTATAAGCTGAGCCAGGCAAGAAGAGCCACAGGGACACGGGACGCAGAGCAGCCTGGGACCTGGCCACTCCCCACAGGCTGCTTCTCCTGCGTGCCCAAGCACACACCATCTGTCAGAAACTGTGTGCACCTCCCTCTCTGAGGGACAGGACATGGACGAGCATGCGACATTGATTTACTGCATTAGGCACTTGCATTTCAGGCTCGTCAGCCTGGGATAAGAACCTAAGCAAAACAGTGGGGAGGGGGAAGAAACGAGATATTCTTTTCATACATTATATCAGGCAGAGTCACGCTTCACAGATGTGAATCACAGGAACACCAGGGCTACTGCATTAGGAGGGACGCACAGCAGTGGCACAGGGCGGGGTGGGGGACCTCCATCACAGCGCTGCATTGCTGACTCAGAGCCCGTGATGCACCACAGAGCAGTGCCGGCACCGCCGCTCCTGGAGAACAAAGCAGTGCAGCTCCCTGCAGGACAGCGCGTTCACAGCCGTGCACGGGCATGCAGAGGTGCTGCTCGGTGCCTCAGTGCACTGACTCTTTCACATTCTGAAGCACCTATTTTCTGTTGACACTGAGAATGTTTATACAAAACAGATTATTCCATGTATTTCTCGATTCTTGTACCTTTGTCAAGCCTGAAAAAAATTTTGAGTGTTCAAATTGTGATACACAAACAGCAAAACACGCTGTGCTCCTCACAGTCATTATTTTCTTTTAGGTGTCCAAGGTTCCATACGTGGGACCAGAAATGGGAAGAAATGTTCCCCCCCATAGCCATTCTGCAAGGGACGAGACTGCTGCAGCAGGGGCTGGTGCTGATCTCTGCTCCTAATGGCCTCAGCGTTGGATGGGACTGCACTGCTGACCCTAGGCGGGATAGGGCTTTCACATCCTAGTTTTCCCCTGCTAGGGCTCTGCTATGAGCTGGACTCAGCAGGACCTTACATGTGAGGCACTACAGGCAACGTGAAAATAGAAACACCATCTTGTAACCAAAAATTACTAGTCAGCAAGCTTAACAAGCCACTTACGTACAGAGAAACTACTAGACAGATTAAATGTTGCCCTAAGATCTGATGCTAAATTCCTGTCTGAGACAGCTTCCTGTGCTGGTAGGATGATACTCTCCACATTTTATAGACAGAGGAGGGACTTGAAAAAAGAAGAGTTTCAGATGCAGCTAGACCTTAGCAAAATTTAGGGAATGGCAGTGGTGCTAAGCCCTAGGAACTCTTCCAGGCTCCTGGGCTACAGTGACATACACCCACTGCTTGATAGAGCGCTCTTCCCCATGCTGCCTCACACTTCACAGTTCCAGGCTGCAGTTTCTGGCATGGAGAGTTGAGTCCTTAGGCTAGGCTGGATTTTGAACAGGTAATATCCCACACTAGAAATTGCCTCATGCATATACAAAACAACTTGCTTCAAACTCCAATAATTTACCTCTTGTACAATCTGCCACCATAAGAAGGATTACTCATAGTCCCTGTGGACGTTTTGTGAACTCTCTGGGAGCAGCTGAGGACACGGGGAATACCACAGGTTGGGCAAACCAGAGTGTTGACAGGCCCTGTGGGACTGTCAGCTCTACCTGCATCTTAAGTGCAACAGGTGCTGGCAGTGTCCCACAGCAGCTATCAATCCCCCTGCCACCCATTCATTGGGACATTCTGGCCACAAAAACACAGGGGAGGTAAAAGACCCAAAAAGCACCCAAAAAGCTTTGTGAAATTACAACTGCCCTCTTAATGTGAGTTTCCAAGTGGGTGAGCACCCATAGCTGACACTGTCCTTCCAGTTCCTCAGCTCTATAAACCCGTGCATACATGTGCAAGATCAGACAAAGAGAAAACCAACTCCCTAAAATACCTGCCCACAGACTTTTCATCCTGTGCACCAGAGAGAAATAACCCACTGAGGATTTCACCATTGCTATTGATGTGAGAATTACCTAATATAGCAAAACCCCAGGTGGCAACGTAAGATCCTAAAAACCCGTTGAAGAGATGCACTAAAAATAACCAGATCAATAGAAACTACATAAAATATTCCCTTCATTAACTGAACAAAGTTGGAGAAGTTTGTTGGACTGATCACTGAGATCAGGGTTTGGAAATTCAGAATTTCCTCATTTTCATAAACTGCATCCTAGTCTATCTGCCCGATGCATCTCTAGCGGTATACTTTTTATGCACTAGGCTCTCAGTTTATGCACTCAAGACATCTTTATAATTTTAGCTGCACCTCAGCACAGCATGTTGCCTAAACACAGCAGTGGCAGCAGAAACAACCCATACCACAGTGTAGCATCCCAACCTTCATTTCTAAACACGGTTTGGCTCTCCTGGAGACTTAAGACACTTTTAGATTTACTCCAGTTCAGTGCAGACTGTTTTAAAATTATGTATATATACACGCATGGAGATAAACACACTCAGCGTAGGTGTGCCTCTGACTCCATCAAAACGATGCACCCATCGGACTGTGAAGAGCAAAATTAGTTCTGCATGGAAAACCTTGTATTTGTATGTCTTTGGTGACGAACCCCCTCACACAGACAGGAAAGGTGTTATTAGTGCTGTTACTCTGACACCATCACACCCAGATCCCTTCAAACAAACTTTCTTCTTCCTCCTCCCAATAACCTTCTCACCAGCCCGAGAGCTGCAGCTACTGCCACCAACATGGCTTTCCAACTCCCCAGAGCCACGAGCCCAGTGTTTCTGCAGATTATAGAAAGCAGAAAACTGCTTTAAATCTCTTGTGATATGACCTTGCATGTGAACTTACCAAAACACCACTCCTGCTCGCAGGTGACTGGCAAGGCATGGAGCGGCCGTGGCACTGCTCCTTTGTGCCTTAGGTAGCTGTGGCCCTTGTGCCCTGCATGCCCACAGGCACAAAGGGCATGCATCCCCACAGGTATGCCCCCGGGCATGGCTGGCTGCCATACCTCAACACCACTAAGTCACTAGGGATTTATTTTTTAAAGAACATTTTAGAGTTTAGCTTCTCCTTGCCTGAGATTTGCCATGGTCTCTATTCATTATGCTGCTGGGTGTGGTTGGGCAAGATCTGAGAAACACAACAAAAGAGAAATGAGCATTTACCTCAGCTAACTCTCACTTCCAACGTGTGGTTAATAATGGCAAGATAAATTGCTGCTGGGGTTGGTTGGTTTTTAAATGGAACATGGTTTATACTTCCTAGCAGCAGGCAGGATTTCTACTAAGCAGTACACTGGTATCAAAATTAGAACAATTTATTTAATATCACATGCAGATTTATCTCAAATCTGCACATGTATCTCAAATCTGCATGTCTTCAGTCCTCAGATTCAGTACTTCTTCGTAAATCTCCCTGATTAAATAAGCCACTTCCAGGGAAGGTTGCAGTTTCATTTTGACATAGTCTGCACTCTAATCAAAACAACAGAAATACCAGGCTCACTGAGAAAGAGATGAGAGATGGAGAGAATGCTGAACACACTTCATTTACAGAAAACAAAGATGGCGTTGTTTTTTATTCTGTACTGCAGTTTGTGCTTTCTTCATCTCAAACCATTCAATCTCTTCCCAGAGCTCTCTCCTCTTTAGTATTTCCTCTCATCCATTTTCATTCTCAGGCAGAAAGCCCTGATTGAGACACAAGGAACTTCAAGCCTGCAGGTAATGCAGCAGCCATTGTATGCTGCCTGACAGGGCAGTGAAGGTTTTTCTGTCCTGAAGGGTTTCAGTTTTGTTTTTAAAATGTCTCACATGCGAACGATAGATTAAAGGAGTAACCATGGGCTTGTCAGCACCCAGCATGTAACCCACTACTAAATGACCATGCTGCCCAGGGGAACGTGTTGTTGTCTCTGATGGTGAAAGTTTCAGGAGCTTTCAGAATTCTTCATTTCTTGTCATTTTGTGCTCACGACTGCGTGGCAGAATAAGCTGGGAGGTTCCCCCTGGAGATGGCAGGAGATTATCAGGCTGCTCCCTGGTGGCACAAGCTCATCGGGTATCTCTCAGCTCTGTGCAGGAGAGCAGGCCTCACTGTCCCCAATTGACAGGGCAGAGATGCCTTTTATGGCAAGGCTATTTCTTCCTTTGTACTTCTGCCCAAGCTGCTGCCAGGAAATACTGGCAGGGACTTCAAAAGCTGTTTGGAATCAGCACCTAGTGAAGTCACAGGCAGGTTGAGCCTTGACGTCTTCTATGGAGCGGCACCAAGGTTTCAGTGCATTCCTGCTCCTGCCTGGCCTTCAGCCAGAGCTGAGCTTTTCTACCTGTGAGAAGAGAGCCTAAAGGATGTGTAAGCACATGCACACACCCTGCATGTCACCATTCTCATGGAGCCCACTCTGTGCTCCCTCTCATCATTACCACCACTGTGCCCAGAGCTGCACATCTTTGCTTCTGCTCTGCACTGTGCCATCCTGCAGCCACACAACACTTGCTGGAAAGCCAGACAAACTCAAACCAGAGCCTCATGTTTCCCTTTCAGACTGGGACTGCTGCTTTCTGCAGACCCTGAGCAGAAGGACTGCTTTGCAGCAGTGTGCTTCTCCTTGGCAGAGAAAGTGCCAAGTTAAATGCAGCAACTGAAGAGTGCCACTGCTGGCTAGAAAAAGCATAAAACCTCACTCCCTGAACATGCAGCTTTTTCCCAAGGAAGAACCTGTGGTCTGCTGCCTGCTCAGCAGACAGGCCTAGGGCTGTGCTTCCCCTAAAACACAGCACCAGGGATGTAGGCAAGCACACACAGCCCTGCTGTGTGCTATGTGACACTGCCTTGTTAAAGCTGTACAATTAATTTGTGGGGAGCACTAGCATTATCTGAAACATTTTAAGACTTCCTACCCTCCAAAATCCCATTTTTCTTCCCTCCCTGCCTGTCCTTTTCCTTTTCTATGCATGATATAATCTCAAAAGATGATCCGAAACCCCATTTTCTCCATCCATAGGTTACGTTCACCTGAAAGAAAGATCATTATCAGCTGCAGCATACTCATCAGCGCTCATAATCCAGCCAGGAGCCTGAGTGCCACTGCTCCCTTAGCTGGTCATCTAATGCGTGTCTGACTTCTCTCCTCAGTGAAGTTTGGGATGAATTACTCACTTCTCCACTCCTCCAGCCCAAGGTGAGAGACAGCCTGAGAGGTCAGTGACAGTGCTTCAGACCTCTCAAGTTCTTGCAGCCAAAGGGAACTGTTTTCCTTTGTGCTGCCTTTTACATTTGGAAGATGTGGCTTTTGTGGTTATTAAATGCTTCCGCGATGTGCTGACATCTAACCACCCTTTGTAAGCTGTTGAGTGTGCATTGCAGACCATACTCTTTTACTGAGATGGTATTTTTTAATTCTCCTAATGAATTGTGTGTTTTTTGGTAGAAAACCAAGCAGTAAATCGCATAGGCAATTGGTTTAACAAAATGGCCTTCAAGCAAATCACAGGGAGAAGACCAGGGAAAAAGGCAGTTCAGTTGCTACCAGCAATTCTACATGGAGCCCTTACAGCTTATTTTCTTGTGCTGCCAAACACCCCCAGCCTTTGCATCCTCTTACCCCATATCCCTCACACTGCACAAGCCATCTCTGTCCCGCTGCTACCCAAAGCAGACCTGGCAGGCATTGGGCATGCATTTGGAGGCTGCGCAGCTGGCTTGAGCTCAGGCTTGGAATGAAAGTGAGCAGGGCAAACATGGGGCAGGAGATGCAGCTGTGGCTGCAGCATTGTGGAAACCTGCACGTGGGTCTGGGAAACGCTGCAGCCAGGCCAGCGCACACCTGGAGCAGCTTTCACGGCTTAGTAAAGCTACCCAGAGGATGCAGTGTAAATTAATTGAGCAGCTCAGGCACACTGGCGATGCTGTACACTGTGTAGAAATCATTACTATCTTTCTTTGTGCAGAGAAACTACTTAAACTTTGTATTGTTGCTGCAATAATCAACTGGAGCCCTCTTTCAGCTTGCATACCACCTTACACTGAAGCCTGGGGAATTCTGAGTTTAACAGCAGAGTTAAGACACAGCATAGTACACTCTATGCTGACACCCCTCAAATTGGGGTGTGCACTAGGAGAGTAAGGCACAAAAGGAGACAAAAGGTCACTAAAGAACAGAAAGTATAGGATACAAACACCTGCCACAAAACTCTGGGAGTCAGTTTCAGGTTGTTATCTGTGATGCCCAGGATGAGGCATGAAATCTGGAAACACTGTAGGATATTTGGAAGGGGGTGGGAAGACCACTTTCCCTTCAAGAGCACCAACCTGCACCCCTTGGCATTTAGCAGGCTGAGAGCCATGGGGAGGTGACAGATTTGAGGAGGCATGAAGATCTGCCTGCTTCTCCAGGCTGTGCCATGCAATGCCACTGTTGTATCAGCCAGATTATAGAGCAGCCCTGTTCAGCTCGCAGCTGTGTTTATTGCTGATATAATTGAAAGCCAACCCAGAATAAAGATTAAAATAAAAAAAAAAGGAGAAAAAAAAAAAAAGGGAGTGAAAGAGACAAAACAACACGTTTTAGTTTTGGCTTATGACACTTAGGGCATTTTATACAAGAACAAGTGGTTGTTTGTCTGGAGTAGTTCTGCAGAGACACTCCAGCTGAGATGTATTTATTATTTATCCAAGCTCTGGGCCTGAAGAAAGCAAGAGGCTTATGTAAGCACCCAGTTGGGATTTCTAGATCCTCGTTTAGACACTTGCTGTACCAGCTTCGTGTGGAGACTGCCCACTCAAATCAGGGATAGAGAGCAAAAAGGATTCCTCCATCAGAGCGTAGGTGCCATTGAGTGCGTGACTTTGAGCTGCTCTTGAACAGCTGAAATGTAATTTTCCTCAAAGTGGGAGTGGGGAGCAGGAAAGAGCCCTAAGGACCGCTCACTGCTGAGAGCAAACTGCAGCTATTACCTCTGCCCACACAAAACTGTCCAAGCCGAAGCAGCTCGGCTCTCTGCTGGCAATAGGAGGGAGTGGCAGCCCCTGGCCAAGGCCAGCAGCAAGAGGGCAGAGGGCTACCCCAGCAGGCAGGGACACCCCGTCCCCTTCTCCTCCTTCCCAGCAAGAGGGCAAGTCACAAATCCTGACTTCCCAAAATTAATCACAAAGTTATTTAACCTGACTGTTTACACTCTGCTCCTCGCTTCTTGAGGACTGCCTGGTGTCAGATCCCCGATGACACAAAGCGATGGACCGCAGCCAACTCCCACAGCCCCACTTTCAACCTTTCATTGGCCATTCTCCTAACGATAGCAGATCATGATAGCTGGTGAGATGAAGATGTACATTATGTGCCCAATGCACACTAAGGTTGTATGAGTAGAGGACTCTCACCTTCAGAATGGTCACCATAGTTTGGTGCAAAGCTTTGTAAAAGTTCAATTTCTCAGGAATTCAACCATATCTCTGTAATTAAAAGGTTTTTGCTAATAATGTTGGCTATGAAATAGTAGGCAGCCAATTGAAGCTCATATTGTATAACAAAGGTCAAAGAAGCAGATCATTTTTAATTGAATATGCAAATTATATGAAGTGTCTAGATGTCAAGAAGTCTGAAAGCAAAGATGCAAGTTGTGTAAGTCATTCTAGAAACCAAATGAGATCTGTCTAATTAATTAATTGTAGTTGGAGGGCTCTAAAGCAGCAGAGGGAGCATTCCCACCTGCACTGGGAATTGGAGCCTAACAAACAGAGATATGGCATGAAACTATAAATGAACACTTGCAGACTGAGGATAATTTGAGCTCTGAAAGAGCATTACTATTTACTACAGATTCAGCCGTCTTCAGATAGCTCCAGGCACTGCACTTCTGCATTCCAGCTATTTACTTTCTGATTTCACAATCTTTACGGTTTCCTCCATTATCTTTCACAGCACATGTGTAAAAGCCCACAAAAACAAAATCTGACAGACTGTGCCGGGGAACAGTAAAATCGGCTCTACAGAATGTGCTGTAAAATGCAATGCAATGAACTAAACAAATAGAAAACCAGGTGGTATCATTTCTTAATTTGTTTCATCTACCTTGAGTTTACTTGGAGCAGCACTAGGTAGGCATTTGCTAACAAACGCACAAGTTTGCAGCAGATGGCCCCCTATTAAAAATGCGCTCTGAGAGCTCTGGGAAGCCCTTGGAGAGCCGAGGAAACAGGCAGGTTGGTATTTATGCCTCTCCCCAGAATTCAGGATATAAAGCCAACCCACGTGAGCCATCCACCCAAACGAGAAGGATAAGCAATTCTCTCCTATCTCTGCCCTGCCGAGGTACTGCTTCTCAGTGCGGTCTGCAGCACTGTTCTTTAACCAAAGATTGCAAAAAGATGGTGAGAAGCAGCAGCAGCAAGCCTCAGCAGTAGCTTCTGCATCAGCCAAAGAGTGGCCACAACTAAATCAAGATAATAGACAAATTTGTTCTTGACAAAGAGCATAAAATACAATTTTTCTATTACACTTCAATGCCCAGGGAAGGCTGGACTATGTGATTATGTCTCAGCTCCTAGATTTCCCCATGCTGCACATGGATGAATTTTTAAAACCTGATTTTGAAGCAGTATCTTTGAACCTCAAAGCCACCAGATAAGGTAGGGAGTTGGCAGACATCATACAACTGCAGAAAAGGGTATGTTATGTTTTAGGACACAAAGTAACCCTAACTTGTCTGAAAGGATGATTGTAGAAAGTACCTTGTGCACATCACTGTGTGCAAAAACTAATTTGAAGGCAAGGAAGCGTTTTGCAGGGCCATCGACGCAACGCAACCACAAGCACAGCCAGGCTTGTCGGGATGCCAGAGCAGCCTGGGACTTCTCAGCCTCGAGAGCCAGCCCTGCGCAGCCATCCCTACCCACACTGCCAGCAGCACCTCTGCTCACACCACAGCCAGCCTGCCAGCACAGCACATGGAAACCCAAAAACTCCTCCAAGAGATTGGAGCAGGGGCTCAGGAATTTTCATCTAAAGCACCATCTGTTTTAAGAGACTGAGCAGTGCAACACTCACACATGCTGCACTACTGCACATCAGGAGATGAAGACTTGATACGTTTGGAAGATCTTCCAACCAAAATCAAGGGCAAACCTTCTCTAGGATATCTGCTCTGTCTACCATCACAAGGCAAACACATTAAAAAAAAAACGGGAGGGGGAGCAGCTGTTTACGATGTGGATAGTGATAGGACAAGGGGAAATGGTTTTAAACTGAGACAGGAGAGGTTTAGGTTAGATATTAGGAGGAAGTTTTTCACACAGAGATGCACTGGAACAGGTTGCCCAGGAAGTTGTGGATGCCCCATCCGTGGAGGCATTCAAGGCCAGGCTGGATGTGGCTCTGGGCAGCCTGGTCTGGTGGTTGGGTACCCTGCCCGTAGCAGAGGGGTTTAAACCAGATGATCATTGTGGTCCTTTTCAACCCAGGCCATTCTATGATTTTATGATTTATCCCCCCTGAAGTGGGGTCACACGTTGGGGGAGGGAGAGAGAGGCTCTACTCCTCTTTGTGTGTACTTGTGCTCTCTGTTTCCTCATATTTAGGATAGAAATAATCCTTTTTATGTCCTGTATGGATCATTTCAAAATCTACTGATAAAAAAAATCAATAGGAGGTGATTTCATGGAATAGAAAGTTACCTCAATTCCACACAACAGGGAAAATTTGCTCAGTACCCAGACACTGCAGCTCCCCTTAGAACACTGTGCTGATTTTCCCATACCAGCACTTTTTGGGGTTGAGAGGAGTGCTGGCCTCAGGTTTCCCTGATGGAAGCATTTCTACAAATCAGAAGAGGGAAAACTTTCACATGCTGTTTCTCTCCAGACACGCTGTATACACGATAGAGCCTTCTCCCAGCCAAAGGCATGGAAATCACACACCCTGTACAATTCACTCCATTGACTAAATGCAGAGTCCTACTGGAAATCTGGTCAGACAGAAGATGTCTTCCTTAACAGCAAACAGAAATCACACAAGAGATGAATGTCGCTGTTGCCTGCAGACATTTTCTTTCCTTCCTATCTTTGGCTCCCAGGCTCCACCCTGAAGATATTATTTCTCTAATAAATACATGCAGCAACAGAACACACATCTGTTGCAAAAACATTTGGTGCTCTAGTTGCTTGGTGGTAATATCCACATGGCTATAAACACTCATCCATATTTCTGGCTAAGCTACTTACAGTAATTCCTACTGCCAAAAAAATGCAGGTGCACTTATTTACACACATTCCTGTGGCTCGTTCCTGAGCAGACACTGACTTTCACAAGAGGATTCCTCAGCTGTGGCAGGCACACACCAAGGCCCATTGCTGCTGCACAGCGAGGAAGGAGCCAGGGCCCCACGCAGACCCTGTGCCAGCAGAGATGGGCGGAGAGAGGTGGGAATGGGGTGCTGCACGGACTCGGTCACGCAGGTGTGAAGGTAACTTCTCATTGTACGGCTCATTGCCCTGCCTGCACTGGTAGAGGTGCTCATTTTTATAGCTGCTATCACACTGGGATGGTTGAATCACTTTAAATGTCCTCCCAAAAATAGTACAGCAATACCTTTAGAGAAATAAAGCTGATTCCAAAGTTACATTATCCATAGGAGGTCTGGAAAACTTGTGGCAGCTTAGTAGAAGGCACATCTGGTCTGTAAGTAGCACAACGTACAGAAAGTTACTATTGAATTACTGTAACACCTCAACATCTTGCAGCATGTAAAATTGTCCTTACTGCCTGCATCACCACCTTTCTCCTTCTTTCTTTATTTTAAAACTGCATCTTTAATCTCACCAAGTCATCCAACATCTTCTAGGTTTACAGCTTTGGGTAATCCAAAATGCATTATAATCAGGCTTACACATCTCTGGACCCTTCTGGTATCCCAGAGAATGCATGCTTTAAATCAAAATGGTCTAATTAGTTGCTAACTGATACAATATTTGGGGCAAAGAATCTTACTTCCAATCTTGGAAATATTCTCACACCCACCAAATCTTCCCAAGGTTGTTCTACAAACCCCTCTGCCCCATCACCACGTCTCCCATCTGCAGGCCATCAGATCACCATACAGCTTCTGTCACAGGATGGAAAAATATTTTTAATTACAGAAAAGCCAATGGATTACAGCAGCAGAACAAAAGCAACAGAAGGACCTGAGCACACATACTTTTATATTCCTGCCTCAAAACTAAGGAGGGCTCTCACGCGCCCACTGGTCTCCTGACCTCAGGTGCTCCTTTTGGAAATCTGTGAGAACATTTATTTCCTCTCCTTGTTTCCCATATGGAGCTGTAGGGTACATGCAGGGGCTGGCAGCTGTGCAGGCACACCCTGGCCCTTCTGTTGCTCCATGTCATAGAAACCTCTAAGGCAATGGGGCAGGGCGTGAAGCAGCAAGGCCAGTTGGGCAGAGCACCCTGCCAGAAGCTTCCCAAGCTTCAGCACGGCTCTGCAGAGCCTGGCTCCTTGCAGGGGAGCTGCAGCATCACTGCTGAAGAGCAGAGCACATCTGAGTCATCACCGCACACCTCTTGCAGATAACACGCTTGATGTGCTTCATTACTATTAAAGGTTCCAGCGTTGCTGCCCAGCTTCATTTCACAGCCCAAATATGTAAATACAATTTCCCCATCTAGTGGTCCAGCAGAGTAAAAATTCCACTTTGCTACTACAGCTGCTGGGGGACCGTATCTGGCAGGGACACCCCCAGCTGTACACCCAACCACCCAGGGCAGTGGGCAAGGGGCAGGAGAAGGACAGAGACAAACCTCATGGCACACTGCAGATCTGCTGAAAATGTCTTGAAAAGCTTAAAAACAAACAAAAAAGCAAGCAAAGTTCCTTCGATTGCTCCAACGAAAGCCATGTAGAAAGAAGCATATTCCTCTGGATGAAGCAAGCCCAGGGCACTCTGAAGCAATCAAACTGGTCCCCTGAAAAATCAGAATTACCTTGGAAACTCTGACAAGCTATGAGCTCTGACAGCAACAAAATGGCTTCCTAGAGCCCAAGCTCTCTGATTGAATCCTCCTTCACTGCTCCAGCAGCCAGCATTATTGGAGCAACACACTCACAGAAATAACAAACCAAATCAATTCGATAAGGCAGCTTTTGGCTGCAGTGAATTACATTTCCATGGACTTCATTGCAGTGATTTTCCCCCCAGTGACAGGATTAAAGCAGTGAAGGTGATGGGGCTGCAGCCCCCAGCCCCTCCCTCCTTGCAGACAGCTGGATTTCCCAGGGGGCTTCAAGGTGTGAACAACGCGGCCAGAACAAAAGCAGCCCCCACTCCAGGCGCCAGGCACCTCTCCTTCCTCACCTGCCACAAAGTGGTATTAATCCCTGAGCCGTGCTTCCTCACACACTTCCTTTGCAGCAACAAAGGCCTGGAACCAATCTCTGGCACTACCAAAGCAGTAGAAATCCTGCCCTCACAGAGCAGCCTTAAGTTGCTCTCCATGAACACCTGGTGCCTGGTCCTCACAGCGCTGAGACCAAACCATGCTCACCAGCCGTGCCATCCCTTTCCAGTCCAACACCAAACCACACTCCACTCCCTTCATTTTCCCCTTGGGGTAACCATCCAAACGCCGTTTGAAGTGGATACTCTGTGACATTCATGATTAAACGGACTTAGGGCAAAGAGAATTTAATATCACAAGGAACACGATCTATCTGCCTTGATGCAAAACTAAACCAAATAGCCCAAAATCATCTCGACTTGATAAATTTTCTTTTAGAAAGAGTACCCAGGGAGGTATTTTTGCTGGACTCTTTGTAATTCATAAAGTTTCTCCTCTGCTATTTTCCATCAGTAGAGAAACAGTTTCTCGTTTCCCATTTTCTTTTATGGATTTTCCATAGGAAGCATCCAGCATATGAAAGAATGAGGCACGCCCACTTTTGTAACATAAAAACATCCACTTCTTTTAAACATATTGCAACTTATCTGTTCCATACAGTTTAGATCTAGTTTGGTCTGTTTGCACACACGCACAAATATCTTTACAGAGAATGAGGCATTCCCATAAATATCAGATTTCATTTTAAGAGAGAAAGGCTTGTTAATCTCACAAGAGAATTTGGCAGACCAGACTGCCTTTTCAAAGCTGTTATTTGGGCCTTTTCTTGACCACTTCACATTCATGTGACAGACAGCATTTTTCCTAACAGCCTTCAGTTCATACTGGCTGAAGCTGAGAAATAGTTTGATACCTCAACTTAAGCCATGCAAAATATCTCACTGGCGACCTGCACAAGGGAAAATCCCCTTGGGGTGATCTGGTCTGTGTAGTAGGGGTGAAAAGCAGCTTCTGTGACTATGACTGTGGATGACTTGAGCTTGGAGAATGTGAAATGTGAATGAGACACCAGAGGTGGGGAGCAATGGGCATCAAAGGGGAAAATCTCCCTGGCCAGCACATGCACCCTGAGCTGAGCCTTATCCCTGCAGTAAGCTGTGCTCATTGCTCACAGGGAGGACTTGGAGAGAGAGAAAGCAAGCCTGCCAGCTATCTAAGGGCAGAACGTGGCTAAATCTACACCCATATTATCATAGCTGTATCGAGGACAAAACAAACCTTTTTGGGTTTTATTATTGTTACTGGAAGAAGCAGAGGCTGGGGACTTAGGGAGCGCACAGGAAACTAATGATGGTTGTTTTTTTTTTTTAAAAAAAAAAGAACAAGGAAATTTAATTGTATAAACACCACGTAAGAAGAAAAAATAAAAATAAAGTCCATTCATATCCAAGGGAAACAGCCCAGCAGGGTGAGCTGTGAAGCCTGGGAGCAACGCCCAGCCAGGCAGGGACACCAGATCAGAAGGTGCTTGGAGGGAAGGGAGCTTTCACTGCCCCATGCTCTCGTGGACTTCCAGACTGCATTTGTGCAGCATCCAGCACACTCTGCACTCATTGTCCGTCATACCAAAGGGAAGTGAGCCCACAGAGATGTCATCCTGACGACCTGGGTCACGTCAGGCAGCCTGCACAATTTAAGCACAAGGCGGCTGAGTTTCTCCCAGCAATTCCCAGTTTTAGTGCTGACTATCAGATGAAGTTATGTATGATGCTTTTCTGGAAAGTCAAAGTGTTGTCACAGGGCCATTATCTTACAGTTCTGAAACCACAAGGATCTCATGGCTCTTGCTTCAAAGAGTAGGCTTGCTTTCCTCTTTTCCCTCTCCTTCCCCTAAGCAGATAAATAATTCTCTCAAAACCACGCCTTTGGATTCAGGAGACCCAAACCACTCTCTCCACAGAGCATAAACTACTTGGAGAGCAGCCCTGAAAACTTTCCCACACTGAGGCCGTCACCTTCTCCCCTCCCTTTAGGAAGATCACTGAAACCAGGACACTAATTTGGCTTTCTGGCCCTCTCCCCCCTTTCACTCCTTCATTCAGCGCTAACAACAACGTGGCCGCATGCCAAGCACAGCATAGCGTCTGAGGAGAGGACATGCACACAAGATGGGTGGAAACAGAAGATGCAGCCCATTTCCCACAGGCCTACTCAGAGGACAGTTGTCCCCTGGGCCTGTGTTCAGCCACTGCTGCAGGCACAGTGCGGGCATCCTCCCCTCCCATCGGGTGTGCAGCCTGTGACCTACAGATCAGTGAGCAAACACGGAGAAGAGCCCACGCAGCACAGAGCAACATGCTGTGTGGTGGAGCACTGCCAGCGATACAGTGCTGGGCTTGTGTGGGTTTGCCACCAGAGACTGATCAATGGCACAGGGATCTAGCAACACTGCCCACCCGAGGTCAGGCACCTACCACTCTGGCTTCTGTCTCACTTCCCAGTCCATCCTCCAAGAAGCGGAGCCCTTACACGTGCTATAGATCATGGAGATAACCTTCTCTAAACAGCTGAATAGTGAGATATGAAAAAGCCTGGGTTGAAGCCTTTAGCAACAGGAAGGAGGTTGTTACAGCAGTAATTTACTGTGGTAGGTTTTGCAGCGTGATTGCAACATATCATTACACCAGTTTTATCCCTTTCCATTTGGCAGACGCTGATTCCTTCCCCCTGTTTCTTACAGAGCACAAGCCAATATGGCAATGTTTCAAATGGTTTTAAACTCTGCCAATAGCAATAAAAAAAATAAAAGTTCTCACAATTGCATTGGCTTACCCAAAACCAATACATACATATACACACAAGTGAAAAATACACAGAGCTCAGCCAACATGTGAGGGCGGTGCCAGAGCAATGGCAGGTTGGGCTGCTCGGGGTAGGTGGAATGAGCAGACTGCGGGCAAGTGGGAGGCTGGGAGAGGGGCCTGGAGCTCTCCAGCACGTACAGCCCTTCCTTCCTCAACAGCCTGCCACCTCACACATATTAGGAGCTTTGCAGGCCGCTCTGCCAGACCTGTGTGTGCTACAGGACGTGGAATCTGAATCACAGCCCGCAGGGATGGCAGAGAATCGCTGCTACATATGCTGTGGGGAGGGAGGGGCACTCAGGAAATGAAATACTGTACTGTGTTCCCTGTCCTCAGACTCCTCTTTGCTATTCCTGCTGATCAATGGAGTCCTGCAGTAAGAAGTACAGATTCAGTGCAAACCTTTCTTCAAGAAGCACAAAAGAACCGAGCCTTTTATTAACGTAAATGAGAAGTAGCTCCTGTTACATCACTGAAGTTTGACTAGGGCACAGCCAAGAAGAAGGAGAAGCACTCAGTCTTTGTGGAGCTCTGGTGCAGTGGGACTGACAAGCTCCATGCAGGATCCCGAAGCCATGAGTGGGGACAGCAGTTGGCTGCCCCTGCCTCCTGAGCAGCACAAGGAGGGTGGGCTTTGCACTACCTGTCATTCTGGGTTTCTGCTGAGGCATTTTGTTGTCCTTGTAAGCTCTGGGAGGACATGGCAGGATGCTTCCTCTGCTGCTGGAACCATTATCATTCACATCCACCTCCTTTTTTCGAGAAACAACTTAACTGTCAATCAGCATCTCCTTGCAGAAATCACTGCTCCTTCTCACTCCAATCAAGTATTCTCTGAATTCAGGAGCTGGCAGCACACAGCACAGAGTGAAGAATGTGAGGAACACAACAATGTAGGGAAGTGCCACTTCCCTGGGTTTGGCCAACCATGTCTTCACAATGGGGTCAGAGACCCACCACCTGTAACAACCTCTGCTGCTCATGCAACAAACACGTGGAGAAAGGCATTTTCTTTCCTTGCTGCTTTTGATGGAGCCAGCAGGCCACCGAGGCAATACAAATGCGCATCCCAGATGCAAGAAAGTGCCCTGGAAGGCAGGAAAGTCTAAGTTCTCCTGGTTGTACCTATTTAAGATGCAACAGTTTAATTCCTCCTTGAAAGCAAGGCATTATGCCCAAGCCATGAGAAGAGGGGGAGTAGATATTAGCCATGAATGGCTCTTATTTCTCTCACTCAGTGGAGGATGCTTAGGAGATAAAGCAGGGCAACTTATTACTCGCTTATTTAAAGGAAAATAAATTATTTTAAGGTATTGAGAGTCTCCTTCAGAGGAACTGTTTATAATTTGGTTCAACTAATGTGATTTATACATCCTGGGAAGGAACTTAGTTGTAAAATATATTGAAGCAAATATTTGTGAAAGTTGCAGCCATTTTTCAGCTTAGATCTAGGTAACTGGCAATTATACACAGTGGTAATTCTGTCTTTGCGTTATAGATTTGAAAAACTGGTTGAGCTCCAGCCCCACCCAGAAACACTTGCTTCTAAAATATCTGCCATCTTACGTACAACTCGCACTCACAGCTCTAGCAGACTTGGCAGCGATGGCAGTGGAGGAGAGAGGAGCAGAAAAGCTGCTAAACTTTCTTCCATTTAAATTCGCATTTATGATTTCAGTGGTGCAGCACGAGTAACCATAAGCAATGAAATAATTTCTGTTTTCACATAAAAAATGTGAAGCATCAAAAACTGTTTGCATTAAGAATGGACTTCAATAACTTGTCAGAGCAATAAAACCATTCTTTTAAAAGTCAGCTATTACACTTTCCATGGGAAAAAAAGAAGAATAATCTTATTAATCCTGAGTGACTTCTTTAAATGAAACCATAAATGACTTATTTCCTTCCATTTTCCAGTATATATTATCAGCAAAGCATTAATGAAAAGAGACTCCAGCAAAAATCCCTCGGAGGGCTTTTTTTCAAATAAGGATCAGTTTGGTTCAGCATAGCAAAACTACGTGGTCAGAGGGAACAGATTTGCAGGAAATAACTCTGCAGAACGAGTACCTCAGCAGTTAGAAGGAAAAGCTCATACGTTGTACAATGTTTCCATATGAAACGCATTTGAGCATGAACACTTCTATTCGCAGATAGACCTTTCATCCAAACACGAAGGACTGTTTTTAGAGTTCATGTTTCTGCTAAAACTCCATAAAGCCAGCAGCCCGCTGCCTGCAGTGCGGTGGGCCCCATTTCTCATGCACCTGGCCGGTTGCTCCTGGGCACAAATCCCAGATGTGGTTCCTCAAGGAGATAAATTTCATTTGCCCAGCAGTTTGGGTTAGCAAAACTAAGCCTAAATGGAAGGGGGAGTAAATTTCACTGTGTGTAATGAGCAAGAAAAGGAAAATTGAGATTTACTGTGTTTTGCTAACTTTGCTGCACAACTCCAAAGTCAGTGAATAGAAGAGATTCTTGTAGTAGCTTCCAGTCCCATCAGCAGTTCAAACAGCTTAAATATTCACATCTGTGTAATAATGGTGCAAAAATTAAAATTTACTTTAACAAAATTACACAGTGAAAGTCACAAGGGAGAGAGGCCTTTTTACCAGAAGGTTATTTTCTCATTATTTAACAGAATTTCATTTTAAGCACTGTGCAGTCCATCTCTGAATGAAAGCTCATAAAAGGCGTGCTCCTTTAGAAATTAAACTTTTATGAAATGCATTTTAGTGTTCTTAGTAAAGAATTGTTGCCAGCATAATTCTCAAACCGCACCCAAGCCTACCCATGTCAGGTGAGCACAGAGCAATGAGAAGAAGCTGGGAGTATCTGCTATAGAGAAGCACTGTCTACAGAACAAAAAGACAAGCTCTTACAAATTCCCTCAGAATTACAGACACTCACCTCAGCCCTATAACATCTTCACTGCTGTTAGATCCCCACATTAATAAAATTGCTGATACGGAGGAAGAAAAGGGTTCTGACATTAAAAAAACTCTGCAAACTGAATAAGAGGAAATACCAACAAAAGACTGAGAAAATGCAGAGCAAAAACTTTGCACTAGACACTAGGCTGGAGTGAAAGTGAGGTTATTGTGTTTTAAAATGGAAACGTACACACACCCCACCCAAATATCAGTACATTAAATTAAGACTGAGAGAGACAGATAACACACTTCACCTAATGTGATATCATGAAGAGAATCCTTTACTTGAAACAAGAAACATAGGGAAAATCCTACCTGTTGGTCATCAGGGAAGAAAATATCCCACAGAATGCTCTTTCGTGGCACTAAGCTGATATTTTCTGACAAGTTCCTCCAATGACCTTGGAAACACTTTCCTATAAAGCTGGTCACTCATTCTGAGCTCTGAGTTTGTACTGCTGGAGCCACATCCTGCTGTTACTGTACGTAAAATTTTACTTCCATCAATACAAAGTCCTGACATTTTCTCATGCAGCTGCTCAAAATCATAAGAGCTGTATTTCTACACCAGAGCAATCCTGAATAACTATCCCAAATGACTTTGCATTTCCAACAAACTGTCACTCACTGGTCGCCCATTTCCTCAGAAAGTTGTAAGTTCATTGAACAGTGGATAACTCTCAGTAGAGAAACTTCCACCTATGTGGAGGCTGGCTATTTGTTCCTCTCTTTTTGGCCTTCACTTACCTATGTCCATTAACCCACCAGAAAAAAAGAAAAAGTAATCCTTCTTACTCCACAGCAGTTCAATACCTGTAGGAACACACACTGAAGCACTTAGAGTGCCACTGTACGTAAGTTGTTTTGTTGTTCTTGACACCTTAAAAAGCATAGATGTATGATTTCTCTTGGTGAGAGCTGTCATGCACACAATATGATTTGTTTCTTATTACAGTATTCCATTTCTACCAAGATTCTGACATGTTTTTAATCCCTATATTCTTATTTAAATCAGACTCCACTTCATGCACCTTAGATTTATTTTTTTAAGGTCTGCAGCATTTGAATATAGACTGCATCTACACTTGCTACTTGTCCCATCTGTTTTTAATGTACTGTGATTATCAGAGGCCATTTGCTCGTTGTACTGTTATTCCTTTGTAGTCTATCATTTTCATTTCTGAATTACAGGATTTTCTTATTTCTGGATTACAAGATTTTCATTGTTCCACTGCCTTGTGATTCATCAATCAGATCTGAGTGGCAAAACACAGCATAGTATAAAAACCTCAGTGATGTATAAATGGGAACAGGCTGAGAGCTGGGGCTCTTCAGCTTGGAGAAGAGAAAGATTGAGGGGAACTGATAGCAGCCTTCCTATACCTACAGGGAGCCTATGGGAAAGCTGGGGAGGGACTTCTTAGAAGGGCAGGTAGCAAAGGATGAGGGGAAATGCCTTTAAACTGAAAGCGGGCAGGTTAAGATTAGTTATTAGGAAGTTCTTTACTGTGAGGGTGGAACAGGTTGCCCAGTGAGGCTGTGTGTGTCCCCTCCCTGGAGGTGTTCAAGGCCAAGCTGGATGGGGCTGCTAACAGCCTGGTCTAGTGAGAGGTGTTCCTGCCTACAGCAGAGGGCTGGAACTAAATGATCTCAAAGGTCCCTTCCAGCCCAAACCATTCTATGATTCCATGATAATGTTGTCAGAGTGTGGCTGAGGTGAAGCCCATCTTTCTTACATACATTTGCTCCAAAAGCAAAAGGTTCCTAAGAAACCTTATCCCTGCACCTGAGTGCTATCTTTTCAACTTGCCATCCACCTTTGCTGCTTAGCCCTGGCTCTGCAGACCTCTATGGGAGCACCCCTCGCACAGCAGTGCAGCTGTGAAAACAATCTGCACAGCTGACTCTTTTCTGCCCCTCCCCTGTGCTCGTCTCCCCTCCACTCGAGCAGCACAGGTCCCTCAGAGCAGCAGAAAGCACATGGGCACACCCCTAGTCGGTTTCCTAAGTGTGTGGAGGAAAAAGAAATACATGAAGCCTCCCTGAGCTACGAAACTGCTGGCATAGCAACAGCAGAGAGGAAAAACATCAAGCAGAATATTTTTCTGCTCTGCTAAATCATTATTCTTCAGAAGCCTATGATTAACCCTTCTCTGCTTAGCAGGCTCCTTATAAGAGTGCAGTCTGTGAGGAAGCAGGGAGGAAACTGTGGTTATGTCAATTTCAGATTAAACTTTCTGAAACTGCACATCAAAAGCAAGTTCTCAGCTGATGACATGGCAAGAAAGCATCTTCTTCACTACCCACTGTGAAATGCTAATTGAAATGGAGGTCAAGGTGATTTGCATTTCAAGGATCAAACAACATATGTTCAGTGAAGTAAAATAGTGCCAGATTAGCTGGATTGCATTTTTAAAAGAAACTAACAGAGTTAGACTGAGGAAATGAATTAGAGACAACTTTATGTTTATAGATTCTAGTAAGGGATCTGATATATTACTGCTTGATATCCTGAGGGAAGCCATTAATTAAATTGGCATGCTCTGAAATGCAGTTAAATTGATACAGAGCAGGTCACAGAGCTACAGAAAACATGTAATACTATTCCAGAGTCCTCGCAGTATCTACCAGAGCTGGCAGACCGAGGTTAAGTTCTGTGCGCAGCATCAAAAAGCCATGACAGGAAAGGCTTCAGTTTGTGAATGGAGATGGTACTGCACACCCAGGGAGCCACAGGAATCCAGCCTGACCCTAAGATGGCAGAGCTAACGAAGCAAGGTGTGTCTGGGGCACTGCCAACACAAGTGTATCAGGAGCAGGGAACCTTACTTGTGTGCTGTCAGCCTTTGGAAACAGCAGCAGCAAAAGGGATCTGGCTATAAGAGCAGAGAGCAAGTTACAGCCTGGTGCACAGGGTGATGTGGTAGCAAGGTAACTCAGGAGCCAGGCAGCTAATGTTGCTTTATCTTAATGATCTGTGTATCCAAGGTCTGCAGCTAATGGTGCTGTGTTTTACCAGTTTGTGTTCACACGGTCTAACTCTTTCTCTAGTGCATCCACATCTCAGAAAAGTGCATTTATGAACACAAGCCTGTGTGGCTGCCATCCGCCTCACAGCACTCAGGTTGCCAGCATTCAGCTCTCTAAGTGTTCTGCAGCCCCAGAGGCACAAAATTTGAGAGCAAATAGGTGAACTCAGCTAATAGTACCAGGCCTCACACATCTGGAGACTGGCTTAGTGCTGGGCTGAAACCAAGCCAGTGCCTGAGCTGGATACTGATCAGCAAGTGCATGACAACAGGTTTCTCTAGCAGAGTCACAGAGCCTCCTTCTGGGGCATGGTGGAAGGAGAAAGGCAGAAAAGAGTTTTCAGCAGACATGTATGCAAATGGCAGAGGAATGTGACACTTTTTCTCCTCTAAGCTTAAAGTATATTTGCTATACTTATGAGAAAGGCTTGTGCTGGCTCGCCGTCCATTTGGTCTTTAAGATGTTAAGTGCATTTGATACACATAATGGTATTTCCTGAGTGAAAGAAGCGGCACAACTCAGCTCTCAACAACAGGTTTTGCGCTCCTGGGCCTTTGACACCCGATTCACAGTTCGCCAGCAGCACAACGCACGCAATCAGTGCTCCCTTCTCCTTTGCTACACCTCACCTGGTTACTCATCAGGCTCTCTCTCAGGCAATTCCTTGGGTGAAAGCTGTCCCTCTGGAACTGCAGTCCATCTCCAATGAGGGCAGTGCTGTGCCCATATGAAAAAATCCAGAGCTGTAGGGGATTTCACACTGCTTTGCATATTTCAGGGAAAAGGCCTTTTCTGTAAGGGACAGCAGTCTCCATGCAAGCATTAGGGTGAGGATTTTCACTTGTCAGGTGAAGAAGAAACCATCTGAGCTACAGAACTGCCTGGATCTCTGCAGCAGCCTACAGGGATGATCACGAGACCCAAGTTCACCCACTTGGCAGACTTTTCCTCCAACCCTACCCAGCAAGGAGGGTAAAGTGAAGCCGTGCCCCTGGCAGCTGCAGCCCATCCGGCCCTGCACCCAGTGCAGCGCAGCCATCGATCATGGCCATCAGCTGCCTCCACCTGGGGAATGGCACCTTAGTGAGGATGATTTTGATTACAAGGCAACTTACAACCTTCTAAGGCTGTAAATACAGTATTCTTTGTTAAAACGTAAAGTTTTACCTGCCTCTAATGGGATTTCATCAGAATAGAGAAACAACTATTACTAAGACACCTATAAGCAGCTTATCCCTCATCCCAGGGATATTTCTTCTTCCTTAGGGCTTGCAGGATTGTGGCATCAAGTCCATGAAAGCTCCCCAACATGTGGAAAAAACTGGATGAGAATCAGATGGACCAGGAATGTTGTGTTGTTGGGTTTTGGGTTTTTTTGTATGAAAAAGTATGCATAAATAAAAACTAAATGGAAAAACCTGTTGGATTTGCGTACACACAAGGGCTTATGCAATTTTAATTATGCAGAATGTTTAAAAGGAAAGAAAATCCAGTCTAAACAGTTATCCCAACGTCCTGACAAACCCAGGCAAACTAAGACTGAGAACAAATGAAAACCGTCCTCGCTGATAACATGGAAATTTGTTCCCTGACAAGATTTCTGAAAGCACAGCAAGTTTTTGCACCAATACCAACATTTTTATTGTTACAGTAAATAGAGAACTTTGCTTGGAGCACTACTGCAGTATGTCATTCACACAAACCTCAAGCAAGATGATGTTACAAGCCTCAGAGTTGTTCTGCCTTCCCAGTCACCATCATATCGCAGAACCATCCATTAAGGCTGGAAAAGACCTCTAAGATCATCTACTCCAAACCCAGCCCCTCACTGTTAATCATGTCCTGATCCTGCAGGTCTAAACCAACTCACTAGATCTTCACCAGCCCTAGTGCCTTTAAAAAAGGTTGTGCAAGGAACAAGCAGCCCACGTTAACCAAGCTGCTGTATACCTAAGTGCCTCAGATAAAAGGGTGAATGCAAATATTTTGATGATACTACTCCTCAGGAAAAACTGGCCTACTGTGAGCCAATTCCCAGCTCATCTGTAGAGAGTGTCAGCAGTGTACTGGACTGGGCTGGACTGTCCTGTCACAGTCATGGTATCTGGATTTGGCACCTTCTGAATTCCATCTGTTTGGGCCAGATGGGCCTGCTTTATGGGGAGAAAAATCACCCCACACCTTCCCAGGCAAGTAATCGCAGAATTTGGCTCAGTTATTTCCAGGCAAATTGGCCTTATAAGAAGGCAATCAGAAGGTGCAGAACAATCTTGGGGTAAGCTGCATATGAGAAATATTACAACCAACTAATCTTCTTTGCTACAGATGTTCCCCGATTTGCCTTTTACTGTATAGGGAACCCCAGTTGTTGTAATAGGAATGCAAAAAGGAAGAAAGCACACATTTGAAGTTTGTTGGAAAGACTTGAATTAATGCTTAAATAAATTCTGGTTTTTAGCCTCTCTTCAAACCACAGATACTTGAAGGGGACATCCATGGGATTTAGAGAGCACTGGGGGATGAGCCCTGATCTCAGGAGAACTGCAGCCCTAAGGTGACATCAGGGTACCATAGCAAAAACTGATCTGCACTTTTTGCAAAATCACAGAATTGTAGGGGTTGGAAGGGACCTGCAGAGATCATCGAGTCCAACGCCCCTGCCAAAGCAGGTTCCCTACAGCAGGTCACACAAGTAGGCATCCAGGCAGGTACCAGCTATAATGCCAGCTACAATGGCACATGGGAAGGGCACACGGTAAAAAGTTATCCACACAAGAACTATTTACTAAGGCACAAACGCCACCAGCAGGCTCATGCACTTGTCTCTGTTACTTACAAAGACATGTGGGGGCTCTGGCCCTCACTACTGCAAGGTCTGTGAGTCACAGCTTCCATTTACAGTCCCAGAACACAGTCAGAGCTTAAAATATTCCAGAGAGCTGACAGGACTTACGGATTTTCTTAATTCTAAGTTAAAATCCTGCATCCAAGCGAGTCTTACACATCCTGATAGGCTGCAAAAATACCCCACAAAACCAAACCACCAAAAAAAACCCCACTTAAAACAATCAGATCGAGACCTAGATCAATCTCTTTGCAAGTTGTCCCTGATGCAGATGTGGACAGCTGGAGCACCCAGCACTGCAGTCAAAGCATCAACGCAGCAGATTAATACTGTTGGAGTGAATTGAGAAATGGGATAGATTTTCTCAGGTGCAGAGAACTCCAAGTTTTTGCACCAGAGCCTAACACAGCCTCACAGACAAACCCAAGCACACATCTCTGCCAGCCACTCAGTGGGGGCTGCCCTTCCCTTCTCATGACAGCCCTCTCCCCCTGCTTAGTTTGGGGACTCTGTGTGCATGTGCACAGCTCTGCAACACAGGGCTCAGCTCCCCTCCCCCCCCCCCAGTTGTGCTGGCCCTACCAACACAACCCCTCCTGTACCCTCACAGAGCCATCACAAATCAATACCAAGCAATGCTGCACATGCAACCCTGTGATGGAGAAAAAAAAAATAGCTAAAAAACAATAATAAAAAAAATCAATGCTTTAACAGACCTTGGCCTGGTCTGCTGGAGAACAGGGCAGTGTTTGAGCATGGGGGAGCTGCAGAGGAAAATTATCATTTGTGAAGTGAGCAGCGGGCCGGCTCAGCAAGGAGCCTTGCTTTGAGAAGGACCAGAACAACAAATTTCAGCATCCACCACGTGGGGAGCTGCCATGGCTCAGCACCACGAGGGAGCATTTTCCCAAGGCAGGAGCAGCCCTACTGAGCTGTGGGAACAAAGCTGACAGCCTGCACATCTCAGTTGGCTGCTGCAACAATGTCTACTTTACTAACAGGACTTTAAAGAGGCACCTAAGACAAATATTAAGACATAAAATACCTAATAAAGTGTTGGCCTAAATTGAATTTGGACTATATTTTGGCTCCCTAACAAGAGCTGAGGCACGGTGGTACTGGTTTCATTGGTGAGAGGTTAACACCCTAACAATTAAAATTCTTTGCATGCTGATGTTTTCCATTTGTTCCTTAACAGTGGAAATAACCACAGAGACTTCACAGCGATTATTCCTAGTGCGTAAGAGCAAGAGCTCACGTGATGTCTTTCCTCAGGGGTGTTTCTGTCTGGCGAGGCAGGCAGCCCCAGGGGCCAGAAGAGCAGGAGAGCAGGACCCAGGGGCTGCTCTCCCACATGGCTGGCAAGCCAGTGCCAGAAAACATCTTCACAGCCCTGACCTAAAGGTGAGGCAGAGCTCTGCTTGTCCTGCAGTGAGCACACACTCAGTTCTGCTGATGATAGCGGGTGACGTCTTCCTGAGGAGCTGCTCTGTTTTCTCCCATGTCCACAGACATCTGTTTTGAAACAGTGACAAAGCCCCTACTGCCCTCCAGACAACGCTGGTGTGGGGCCAGTACAAAACATCCCCCTCTTCTGCCTCTATCCAGCTACCTCTCCCTGCCTGCATGCAGTGGGTGGGAGGAGAGCAACTTCCTTTTGCTAAACCATCCCCCTCTGATCTCACTTCAGTTGTTTCTGGACAAGCCTCAGATTGCATACCTCTCCCAACCACACGCTCTGCTGCTTTCCATACTGTGGCTTCCTATTCTGGCCATGAGAGCAACCCCAGGGCATGACGCACTGCCCCAGCTGCTCGACATCAGCCATGTTTGGGGGCTGGTAGGAGCTCCCAGCAACCTCCCCAGCACAACACAAGGGCCGTCCAGAAGACAAAGATCAGTGAAGTGATGTGCTGTGTGTTCTTTTTTGCTCCTAACAGGATTCCACATGCTGGGAAAAGGTTCAGGAGAACAACTTTGGCCCTTAATAGTTGCAATGCAGAACTTGTGGATGTTTTACCAAGAGATATCAGTGCCCAACAAGAACATGGAAGAAACTGCAAATGAGCAAGCAGAACTACTGCTAGGTTTTTAAAATATTGCAAACTTGAAAAATATATTATTCAGAATACTTTTTTCTAAAAAGTGAGATCTCTCACGTGCCAGAGTCCTGAACACTGTGAGGGCAGACAGACAGAGGTCCTGGATTTGCATACAGAGCTTCTCCCATTTGCACAGTAATCACCAAAGGAACTCATGCACCCCTTAACAGAAGGTCTTTCTCCTCCCTTTGCACCCCTCTCCCCACAGCCACCCATCACCTGCTGAAAACATGACAGCCATGCTGCAGGCATTTCTCCTGGCAGCACCCAGAAAGCTGCAGCCCACAGACAGCAGGGACAATCAGGGCCCAGCCTCAGCTGCCTTCCCCAGTGCTGTGCTCGCACCCATCCTTCCCACCACAATAGCAACAGAAGAGAGGAATTCAGCATTGAGAAATGCTACAAGCCATCCAAAAACACAAGCCAGCAGAGCGGGCGGCCAGCAGGGCCGTGTAAGTATGCAATACGTGACAGCGTGCTGCGTTTATTAAGCAGCAAGCACCTCGCCACAGAGAGCCGTCTCCAGAAGGTTCGTTTCCCTGCAGTTGATCGGCAGCCCAGCATCCAGGCTCACGCTGCTCCGACCCAGCATGCGTGGGAGGGCCGCTGGCAGCAGCGACAGTGATGGGCGCCAGCGTGTGATGGTGAAGTGCTCTCAGTGCAGAGGAATCGGTGTGTTCTCAGAGAAATGCCAGATACTGGCCCAGTCCTTCACTCCGGTTCTGGTGCACGGGGCTGCGACGCGGGGAAGTCGCTGCCTGTGTGCAGGGCTCTCAGCAGCCCTGTCTGCACCCTTGCCTTCTTCAAAGCCTTTAACATCTGTGCTTTCTAACACAGAAAGGCTCCTTTCAGACAACGGCATTTTTATTTTGTGGTTGTTTTGTGTTTGGCTCCACAATCAGGAAGGGGACCGCGCTGTCCCCATCCCCCGGTGCTGGACGCACAAACGTCTGCCTGCAGGAAGGCCGCACACAGAGCCATCGCCTTCCCGTAAGTCAACAAACAATGTTTAGAAAGGTCTGTGGTGTGGGAGGATTTCCTAATGCAACACAAGACAGACTTAAAACATATGCCTGCTCTGGTAAAGTTAATAAAGCAACAAGGCCGCACTGTGAAACAGATAGAGGAAAACAAGAACTTTCTCCTGATGACTTCATCCCACAGGGGTCAGCTGCAGATCAAGGCAGATTGGTTGGGAAGGAGAAGCTCTGGAGATTTCATGGAGAACTCGAGAGGAAACTTGCAGAGCTGAATAACAAAAACAACATTTTTCTTATAAGATTTCCCAGCACTGTACCATAAGAGCATCACTCACAGGGTGTCTGTCGCAACATGGCTCCGCAAGCAGTGAGCCTGGCACAAGCACCAGGGTTTTTTTCACTCCTCTCTTAAAGCATGGACAGCACAATAACAGGGATCACATGGACTCTCCCATGTACCACATTCACCCGTTACTCATGCAGTAATTAGTGCAGCTTAACACTTCCACACGCAAGCAGCCAGGCTTTTGGCTGAAGCAGCCATGTCACCATGGAGATCTGCCCCTACCCGCAGAGCAGGAGGGAGGGATGAGCACTAGGAATGACAAGGCTTCGGAAAAAGACAGTTACAGAATTAAATTGTGGATCTTTTCTCCATGTTCTCAATGATAGTTATCAAATAAAAGCTGAACCAGTGACCTGGTAGTTGGTGAGTAATCAGCTAGAGATCAAGTTCTACTCACAGCTCTCAGCTGAGCAGCACTGGGCAGGCAAACCTTGCCTGGCCCGAGTGTGACTGCTCCCAGGTATGCCATCTGCTCCCTCCAAACAGTGCTTCACAAAACAGCCTTCTTTGTTTTAGGGTACCCGGCATGCAAACAAAGTGCTTGTGTGGCATGCTGCAGTTGTAAGAGTTGCAATCCTTTTTCCATTGCTTGGAGTGCAATAAATGGTTTTCATGCATCACGGGGAAGGTCTTTGTCTCTACAACTTCACTGCCTCTATAGGTGAGCCATCAGCTCATCTTCCAATTTTTAGTAAGTAGTTTGTTGTAAAGAAGTGCATTAAAATTCCACTGTCATGTACATGAAAAAAATAGTCTACAGTGGTTCAAGATAAAAAACATGTGTGCTTATCTTAACTCCTGCAATGAGCTTTAACCAACACACTTAATCTACCTTAAGCTTTAGTGCAAACAACAGAAGATCCACTAAATCTCTTATTTCCAGTCTTGCATTCGATTCAATATTAACCACTGAAAACAATAACTATACTCACAAGAACATCATTGCTGCCAACTCACTATGGCTTCTCAAGAAACAGCTTCCCCAAGGCTATTTAGAACGCAGTACAGCAATGGTAGAAATAAATCAATCACAGTCTCCCTTAACCTCAGCTCAAGTCTTTCACCTTCTTTCCTAAAAGCACGCAAACCATACTATCAAAGATAAACATCGAAGTTACTGCAATTCCACAGACCATGTAAAATACGCAGATATTCGGCACTAAAGTGTCTAAACTACCAAAACACTTATTTTCTTAAGAAGTAAGAGTAATAGACAAGGAAATTCAGTGTTGTTGACTATGGAACTCTCAGACTGGAAGAAGCTTTAATAAGCAATAGGTCACTTTCTCAGACTTCACTAGCTGTAAGACCTCTAAGCATGTAATGTTTTTATTTAACCTGGCAAAAGCCTGTTTTAAACTCTCCACTCTGCATAGCTGTGCTGATCTAACCAAGTCCACACAGCTGCTGGCAAGTCCTGATGGTGCCTCCTCAACCTCAGAGCTCAGGGGCAGGTTTTAAACCACTATTCACAGGTCACTTTCTTCAGACAAAGCTTCAGCAGCATTGTGCAAGCAACTCCTCCAATGCAACTTTGCTCTACGACAGCTTTGCGTACAAAGGAGAAAAAATTGTTCATTTAAATGATTGATCAGTAGCATTCTACAGAAGCTTCCTTTACTGCTCATGACCTAAACCTGAGCTGCAGCCGTCCCCGGTGTTTCTTTAGCACCAGAAGCTCCTTATCCCGACATGCAGCTCTCACAGCACAGTGAGTGCACACCGTTTCTCAGTACACCAAACATATCAGCTGTGAAGTCCCAGCACACAGCTACAGTAGGAGATTCAGCCTCACAGCTACCCAACAAGACACTTATTTCCACAGTAGACAGTAAAACTGAAGAAGCAAAGAAGAAAATTGTTTCAATTTAAACATACTCATTATTCAGCAGTGCAATCAACCAACAGCTCTTAAAAAAACAAACAAACAAAAAAACATCAAAACCCTCAACATTCAAAACTGAGTCATTTGGAATTATGTTAATTTGTGCTCCTCAGTTGTTAGGGATATTATGGCAAAGCCATCACTAACAAATAGCTTCTTGCCACAAGGCCAAGAAGCTGACGTTTCCACATTGACACAACTGCTGCCATCACAAATCTTGCATCTACAGAGACCGCTTGGGAAGTTATGAGGAGATAATAATGTTTCATTATTTTGGACTGCTTAAGTGAATAAATAGCAAGAAAACAAAAGTACAGAGATAATGCATGAGGTGAAACACAGGCTAACCTAGAAGCTTCTTTTTTTTTTTTTTTTTTTTTTTTTTTGTCTGAAAGTTGTAGCAGAAGAAAAGAGGGTTCTTTTTCCAGCATCATTTTAAAACTTACAATAGCAAGTACAGGTGACAGCAATTATCCAAACTATGCATTCGTATTTTAGTGTGTTTCTTGTTCCAGAAACAACAGCTTCTGGATGTTATGCAGAGGCTTATAGAACACTGGAAAACCCTTGTATTCGAGCATATGAGCTAATAGAAATCCTCAATTCTGATATTTCACTTCAGGGGGAAAAAAAAAAAAAAAGAAAAAAAAAAAAAAAGAGTCGGAAAAGGCCAGAAGCAAGGAAAACCTCACAACGTCACTAGGAGCTCGCTAGATTTCTGCAGTACCTCGGGCATCTCCTCAGCATTTGCTGCTCTCTCCCAGCCCGGCCCTGCCCAGCACCTCCTGCCAGCTCTCCATCTGCTGCCACAGCAGGGCGCTGGGAGAGCTCTGCTTACACGTCACGCTGCTGAGCGCTGGCAATTTCTGCCATCTGCTATTGCCTTTATTCCCATGCTCCTCTAAAAGTATCAGACACTAAAGCAATCACTTTACACTTATCAGACTCTTAAAGATATTGTGAATTTGAATTGCAACTGCTTTCAATTGCTCTCATATTCAAGCAGACGTAACAGATGAGCACAGACTAAGCAATAATGATGGATTGAGTTGTATAGATACCAGTATCCAGATACATACAAACACCTACTCCGAATCTACTTCTTACAGCACCCTCTATTATTTGGATGACTCTTAACACGTGCAAACCTTTCCCTCCCAAAGCCTCAACACATCGCACAGCATCAAACATAGTGTCACATAGTGGCTGCTGCCATGTGACTTCAGGGAACCGCTTGCACCCACACCAGGCCTCAAACGAGGCACAACATGAACTACCTCTGTTTACAACACAGCATTTTAAAACAAGTTAAAAGGCAGCTTTATAAATTGTAAGAAAGGACTGGACTTACCTTTGCTGCTGCTGCTGCTGCTGCTGTCCCCTCTACTCTCCAGGGCGGCCCGCACTGCTCCCTCACACAGCCCGCAGCCCCACATCACAATGTGTGGGGAACGCTTGGCCCTGAGGCAGCTATCAGTCACAATGGGCCCCGCCTGGGGCTGGTTCCTCAGCAGCCTCCCCAAATGCATGTCATCAGCACAGAGCCTTTATTCCCACATGGCTCCCCAGGGCTGCCAGATCCTTACCTTTGTGTGTTACCAAGCACGGCTGCATCTCCACGGGCTGCGGGGCCTGACGGAAGGGTGGCGGCAGGCGCCATCTCTGCTTGGTTGAAGACTGCAAAGTAGTGGTGTGGCCAGTGCTGGGGATCCCCTCAGGGTGCCTTTAGAGCTGCTCCCAAACACACCCTGCAAGAAGCAGGGAGCAGCAGCACCAAAGAAGGGTTTAGTGCCTGTACAGGATGCCCAGTAACCAGCCACAGGGCTGAGGGTGTTCTGTGCGGAGACACCAGAGCCCCTGGAACGTTCCGGAAGGCTCCAGCTGCCCCACGCAGAAGGCACAGCTGAACACCTCAGCAGAATCTGATTAAAGAGAGGGCAAAGGCCCCACAGGGCAGCAAAGAGCAGGAAAAAAAAAAGCATGAAAGATGAATTCTTATGATGTAGAATTGGCTTTAAGTCTACAAAAAGGTGTTGCGTGCAAAATTGCAGTATGCAAGGAGGAAAGGAAGGAGTGCTATTGCGTTGTTTGTTTCTGTGCTTAAGCACAAGATGACACTCGTTAACTTCCAGCAAAGGGAAAAGCTGAAGAGTTAGAGGTCAAGCATGAGAGCTTTCAACATCTTTTTGATCTTTCCACACCTCCCATGTTGATGGGCACAAAGACACATCAGAAAAATTATGGGAAATTGATTTTCCTTCAGGCGCCATAAAGCAGTTCACGTGCCTTGCAGCAGATTCTGTGAGCCTAGAAAATCTCAATTAGATAAAAAGTGCTTAAAGATGAAGCTGAACTGTTGTGAGGTGGGGAAAGGGAGGTGGAAGGAACCCAGCTGGTAACTCATGGTCACAGGCTGAGTTTTGATGCATACAGCGAATGTACATACAGATACAATGCCTCTCCGGTACTCAATTCCTAGCACAGCCTCAACAACAACAACAAAAAAAACAAAAACTAAAATAAACAATCTTGAAAACAATTTAACAAATAGAAGCAGATGTAGAATGCCTTGAAGCTTAGAAATTCATCACAAAATACAGAGCAGAGAGGAGAGCTGGAGAGGTTGTGGTTCACAGTTTTCAGCAGACCAACACAGCCAGAAGCAGCACTGGCACTAGGAACTACATCATATGCAATCCTGGATGTGGGGACTCTTTACCTTGCCTCCGCAGCAGTTCCAGAAAGGAATAGCCACATATACTAATAGGGAACTGAAAAACCAGGACACATTGGTCAGAGTAGTAACATTAGTGACAGAAGGGAAGGAAGAAACGTGCTGCTGTACACCAATAATTAGTGTGAGGATGATAGGGGTAGACATTGAAGAGCCTATGATAAAATATGTATCTACTATTAGTTACAGGAGTCACTTTGCCCAATCTTTTTAAAATTGTACCAATACTATGCAACAGAACAGACGCTCCTCTTTATTAAGGTATGTAAAAAAGAACCAGGTGTATGGGAACTGCTGAGTCACGGCCTGAACCTCTGATTAATCACCTGAGGTGAGCCATGAGTCAGCCAGAGGAGCACAGGTGAAGGCAATTCACCTGTGCTGCCGGAAGGGGTGGAGCCAGGCTCCATCCCTCCTGGACCTATTTAAGAGCTGGCTACCAGAGGGGAAGGATCTCTTCTGGAGATCCCCTCTTTTGGTATCTTCTAGTGAGCTCAACCCAAGGGTAAGCTCTTCCGCTTATTCTCTTTTGTGATCCTTGTTTGCTTTGCCTTACTCTTTTGATTATATTGCGATTATAACATCTTGATATCTATTGATTATACACAATTATATTGTGATTATAACATCTTAGTTATACACCAGGCAAGTAAACAAATATTTCCTTTAATTATTCTTCATTCACAAGTACCCATCTGAGGAAGCAATGCCTTCATCTTTACTGGCCTTGTATCATTTTATCCTTTACACTGTGCTTACAACTTTCGTTTTACTTTGCCTAGTGATGACTACCAGCATCTGTACCTTCAGTGTTAATAGTTCATAGACTGCTAAAGTCCATAGAACAAGCAAAGGAAATGCATCTGCCTGAAAATTTGAAGTTCCTCAGAACATCCCAGGAATAATCCTCTGAAAATTGACTGCTCACCAGAAGGGAGAGTAGAAACTAGGGCCAAGTGTGGGAGAGCCAAGATCTAGGAGAAGTGAGCAGACAACACCAGCAGCCAATAAAGACAGCAATGCCAGGAGTGTTATTTCCAGTCTAGTCATGACTTTTAAATCCCTTCAAAAAAAATCCTCCTCATCCACGCTAGTGGTTCTGGACAGCCTCTACATTAATCACTTGCAGGAAAACAAGTCAACACTGTGCTTGGGCAAGCAAAAAGCTCATGAAACTTCATGTAAAATTTAAAAGTGAGCTCTGCGTAGCATTTAGAATCCAAATACGATGGAAAGAAAGCACTGGTTCAACAATAGAGCATCTGCAACCACTTCCAGCGAAGATGGAAGATAAGCTGGTGCTAGAGGAATGCTCAGGAGGAGCCTTTGTGCGTGATAGATGCCTTCAGCATTCCAGCTTCCTGACTATTGTCATCATTTGGTAGAAGGAAAAACACTGCTGAGACTAAGATATTTTTAATATACTCACACACAAATATTTATTGGCTCACAGAATAGTTATCTAATTGTCTCCCATCCAGTTTCTAAGCAAGATTCAAATTTGTCAACAATTTAGGATCACTTACAGTATTATCTTGGTTCGTGCTGACTTCTAGATGATGCTGGACAAGACAAGCATTTTTCAGAATCACACAAATCAACATTTTAAATAGTGAATAGTGAAGGAAAAAAGAATCCTGCTAGATGAAAAGATTGTGGCCGTTTTGCTGAATCTGAACTTTGAATGTAATTTACTTCGAAATGGATTAATTCTCAAGTTCTACCTTTTCCCACAATATGAGTGCACTATGTACAGCAAGTTTTACTGTATTTCATATGCTGGTTAACACTGAAGGTTTCTTCTATCATTTGTCTAAAATAATGTACATCTTTTCCACTACATTCCTGTATTGTCTGTATACACTTGAGACTGTTTTCCTTGGATGTTTTTTGTTTTTAGGATCCTTAACTTAATATCATGTCCACGTCAGGCTTATTCAAATCTGCTGTCCTTGTTACATGAAGAACTGATTTTATTGTCATAGCAAAATACCATAACAAAATCCATATCAGTTGATGATCCTTGGGTTTCTATAATAGTGGTAACGATCCTTAAAACATTCATCACCCACTGTTAGAAATGACAAATTTTTACTTCATTATATAATTGGTTCTTTTTTTTGTGTGTGTATTATGTTTTGCTTTTCCCATCTGTTAAGTTTCCATGAAGTTGCAACACAGTTTTGGCACAAACTAAGTAATTTCCATCACATTGTATTCATCTCTTCTCGTGTTTTGGTCAAACATCTGGAATCGTTCTGCATCTCTCAGTAGAGCAAACATTGCCCAAATCTTAATCCACAGAAGAGCAGAGAAACTTGACACTAGGCGATGCTTTGACTCATGTACTAGGTTCTGCAACTTCATAATCAAGTATATTAATTTCCCACCATAATTCAAGCCTACTCCAATTCAATACTGTCAAATTACATGTACAGAACACTTCTAATAATTATAGCCCAATATATATCAGAAAGTAGGAGAATAATGAAACAATACACTGTAAATATGTGTGCAATTCCAAAAATTTCAGAGCATTTTTTGGACTGCTTTAAGAAACTGCATATGGCTTGGAGAATCCACCTCTTTTCTCTTGCATATTGCCAAGATTTCTTAGTAAGACATCTTCAGACAGAAGACCGCCAGCTTTGCTTATCTGAATAGTTGAAGAGAGGCAACGACCATCTCTACAGCAAAAAGCCTCTTTGCTCAAGGAGCAACACTGTTCATTCCCTACCATGATAGCTGCCAGAAACATTGCTCGCACTGCAAGGAAAGTGGCAGTCAAGCTCTCATGTGCCATCATTGCTCCTCCTTTTTCCCATACTATCTTAACCACTCTGCTAAATGAAGCCATATAGTAGTCCCATTATAAGCAATATTTCCAAGTAAACAGACTGCAAAGGAAACTCACTTGAGATCCCTGTAGTTAACTATTGCTCAGGCATCAAAGGTGCGGCGCTATTTGCAGGTCCACCTGCCTGTGCAATTTTCACTTAGTTTATGCCAGTGCCTGTCAAATAGTTGACATCTCCCGTTCCCATATCATTTCCCTAAATATTTACTAGGCATAACAAGATAACAGATTTTTAAAAGGTCAGTGATCCAAGAAAACTAATTTGAGTAAATGGAAGGAAGTCTGTACAAGATTCACAAAGAAAGCAAACATCATACTGGAATAATGAAATGCCTAGATTTGCTGTGTCAATTAAGTAAAATTAAATGCATGTTCCTACATTGCAAGCACATGGACAAGATTGACTCAAAACAACCTAAATATTACCCAGGTGCAAAAGCGATGTCTCTAGCTAGATTTTGGCTGGTTCCATTGACAGCATCCCAAATAAAGGATTCCTTTTATTTCTCAAAAATTGAGCTCTTTTACACTGAATGTGAAACTATGATGACCTCCACAGAAGAATACATACAACCAAAGTAAAATCTACACAGTACTTAAAATAAGAAGACCAAAAGAACGAAACCTGCGTAAGCTGAATCATGAACACCTGCTCTGATCTGAACCCGAAATAACTAAACTCCTTCTGCATGTTTTTTGAACAAGGTGCAGCCAAAAAGGTATTCTCATTTAAAAGCTAACTGTATTGTGTGAATACAAAAAAAAAACAACAGTCAAATGTAGTACTATTGTGTGAAAGAAACGTTGCAATTATGAAATACTGCTTTTGATACTTTATTAACAAGCAAGCATCCCTGGAACTGGGTCTAAATAAAAAAATACTTCATCAACCAATCAGAATACAAGGCAGTTATATAAATTTATTTTATGCAACATTGATTAGTTTTGAAAATTCCCATTTTTAATGTTTTAATTCCATCTTTGCTTTATTTTTTAAAAATCACTAAAAGGACACAACCCACAAAAATACAATCTGTATCTGCTCTGTATTTACAGATAACTGGTCACTATTAAGGCACAGATTTAAAACTAACATTTTTATGTAATAAGTCAAATATTTGTGCATAATATAACACTAACAATATGGTATGCTGTACTGTTATATTCCCTTTGTGGAATTAAAATAAGTGAGAAATTTTCTTTTTCCAGTGTGTTCTTTTTTTGTGTGAAGCCCTATTGAAAATCATGTTGTTAATGGGAAATTCTTCACTTTGGTGTAGATGATATAAGCACTGCTCAGGAAAAGACCACATCAACTTAATACTGTAGTAAGTTCAGTTTCCAAATATATAGTACTGTCTAGATACATAGCATGTACTTATGAAAGATTAAAATTTCAGAGTGTAAAGGTATTCTTGATGTTTTTAATTTTAGACAAAGTAAGCAACAAGGGGTTGCAGAAAATTCTGTACGAAGTGCTGCTGAGTATGTCATTAAAATATTTTAGAAAATAAACATAACTGAAAACAACTTGATTCTCCAACGCTAGTCTTAAAAATGAAAATATTTAAATGAAAGCTCATGGGTAAGCACGTAAGTCAGTCCACGTCAGTGGAGATACCTACATGCTTATAAGCAAGCACAAGCATAAATACTTCTTGAATTAGGAGTTGTGGCTTCCACAAGGGTTTGCATGAAGTTGCTCTTGCCTGTGCAACACACACACAAATACCTCACAGATAAGTGGATATTCACCTACAACGTTCGAGCACAAGAATTGATGTGAACAGCTGTGTGCATATAAGATGCAGTTCTATCCATTCCAATCTGAAAAACAATTTTCAAACCCCAGAGTAAGCTACTGCTATTTGATCAACAGTGGAAGTCACCCAGCTATACACCATTAAGTAGATATGGCTGAAGTAAGTACTGAGCAGTTATTTTTTGCTAACCACAAGACTTTGCATTATTGCTTGATCATCTATGCCCTCAAGTAATAATTTCTTTAAATTCCCTTTGTGTGTGCAAATTTATCTATACATTGCTGTTTTCTCACCTTGAAAGAATTATCCTTGGAAAGTGTCAAAACTATTTCTCACCCATTTTTGCATAAAAACCAACTACTGTAAATGTTACTCTAATGCCTTCTGTTTAAGAGCACTTAACAGTGGTTTATGTCCATTCTCAAAAGGCTTGTACACCGAACATAAATAATTCATTACAGTAGAGGTAATTCACAATATTTCTCATGGGAATGCTTTGCAAAAACATAATGCTCATAATGCTTGGAAATGTCATATTGCATTGCAGAAAGAGGCACTTGAGGAAGTCCTTCATTGTACGAGAACCCTTCATAAACGCACAAGACACTTGTAAAGACATAAGAATAATATTGCCAAATTATTTGGACTTTCACAGTATAAGAATGCAATAGTTAGCTCTAGCCACTTGTAACATGGACTCTGGTGAACATAACTTGTTTCAGAAATAGTTCATCTCCAGATTCTTAAACACTTCTGCAGCTGACCATTACAAATCTAAATTGAACAAAACATGCTATTACATCCATTTCAAGTTGGTCACTTAATTGCTGCATGCATATTCACGTAAGTAATATTCGTCATTTATTAAATGGCAACACTGCTGTCTTGTCAAATTAATTAGTTCTGTTTAATCAAACTGACAGCCCGGAGCTCTAGTTTGATGAATGCCTTTCATTCTCTACCATAAGTCTGCAGTAGATCAGTACAATCTGTTACATATTGTAGATGTATAGGATCTAAAAATAAAAGTCTGATATAAATAAATGTCCTTTAGTGGCAGGATACTAAAAATAGCCCTTTGCTTTGAGACAACCATTAAAAACAGTTTTAGCATAACAGGCAGCAGTTAAATACGATGACTGCAAAGGGTTAATATTGCAAGGTCCATTTTGGTCTTTCATTGCATCTGTTACAGTGAGTTTAATTGCAAGCAGCACTACACTGCTTCACCATAGCATAATAGGACTGGTCTGCTAGCACGTGGCTTAATTTTAGAACAATTTCTTCAGGTAGCTACTGGGAGACAGAGAGAAGGGAAATACGGCTAAGAACCAGCTCCTAGTACCATTATAGTGAGATGTGACTTAATGCAGGAACATCTGAAAAAAATTTGATTAGTGCCAATATAAAAATCGATATGGAAATGAGAGGAATAAATTTCCACAGGACAAGAAATCAGAACATGTAAAGTGCAGAAAGACCTCAATAATTATTTTAAGCAGTACCAGAAAAATCCATCATGATAAAAAGCAAAATCTATGCTCTCTGGCATCCCAGCCCTTCATTCTTCCTTCATTCAACAAAGTAAAAATTCAGTGCATACATTATAGTTATAGGTAATAAAATACTAAACAAAGAACCCTATATTATTATTATTGCAAAATCTGTCCAATCTACTTGAGTAAAACGTAACCCACATTTGGTGTTTTGAAAGACAACAGACAAAAAGTGTTTTCTCATTTTTGGCACAGTATCGTGCAGACAAAACGCTTTGGTCCTTGATACCCAGACTCCCAAAGTGCAGAGGGTGGTGTGCAGTGAAGGCTGTCCACAGGATTGCCATGTCCGTCTTTTACAGTTGTCTTTTTGAGCCACAACTTACTGCTACCAGCGACCGCTGACACTAGCAATGTCCGAATGATACTGACGTGGCAGTCTTCCACTTGCTCCACCTTCCAGAAATGAGGCACGTATGTTTGATGGATCAAAGAGCTTTCTTCGGTTTTTATTCAGTTCTGTAAAGTTAAGAAAAGCAACTCTCATCAGAAATATTCTGACCTAAAACCAAACCAAGACTTCTATTTACTTGAAAATATTTCGGACAAACGGTATCAAGTAAGAATGTCAGCTTAGGAGCTCTTCAGGATAGTATAAGAGCCAGGTTATGACTATGTAGAAGCTGCTTGGGAAATGAGCTTTTATTTCTTTCAAATCTTAATTTGCCCAGGTGGAGTTGATACTACTTAGCAATGCTGATTTTGATCAAATTACCATAGCCAAAACAATTTTCAAAGCTCCCGCTACCAGACTCAAAGGCTGCAATCCCCTAAAGATGCACGTACATCAGTGTATAATTGTAGCATAATCATGTTACGTAGAATAATGACAAAAGCTTATTAGCCTCTCTATAACTTTATGATAGCCAGGTCTTTATTTTATGCAAAACATTGGAATGATTTTTCCAATAGAATTCATATTAAAATAACAGGTGTTCACCTCTGATTCAAGTATAGGCACCCTACGTTTGTATTAGTAAATGCTCAAAGCGTTTCTCCTTTTCTCACCTTTCTTTTCTTGTGAGCAAACTTTTTAATAGATAAAAAACTGAAGGATTACACAGATTTTTTTTGTGACTGCTGCTGAATAAATCCACTGTATTTTCACCTCCTTTATCCCATTATTTTAAATGCGAAAAGCACATTCACTAATAGCACTGTTAGAAGAGATGCAACTGAGAGGAAAGAACTGACAACCTGAAAAATTTCCCACTATATATTCAATTCTGCCAAGATAGTGATAACAGATTTCCCATGTAATAGAATTTCATGTAGCAGTATGTTGTTTATTGAAGTGAGAAAAAATACCTAGGCATCACACGCTAACTAAAATGCGTCCTAAGAAACAGTATTTTGTCTTCTTTCTGCACATAGGGTACAAATCAATCTCATAATGGAAGTAAGCTGGAAAAATTCCAAGTAAGGTGTTTCATTCAGAACTATGCATTTTGCAGAAACACTTCACTTTGAACAAAAAACTAAACAGAAACACACCAGTGCACTTCTTCTAGCTAGGATGAGTGTGAAAGCTCCATTAAGTCTGGTTTCAAGTGCCTTCTGATTAGAGTTGAGTCACTATGACCTCTGTGGACTAGATTCTTAAGTTTCAATCTTAGAAAGATCTACTGTATACACTACTACTATACTACACGTCTACTATAAACGCACAACTCAAATAAGAAGGAAACAAAATACTAGAAATCAACAAATGAAAACCTGTGTGAATCTGTTTCTTTACCTGAGATTGCAAGCAGCATTTTTCTTCTGGCACCAAAAGTGGTAATGCCTAATTCTTTCAAATCTTGATCAGTAAGAGTAAGGAATGTTTGCAGATCAATCTAGAGTAAAAAGAAACAGGAAAGTTAAGCAAAACAAGTCTTTCTCCAAAGCTACTAGGTTTTAAGTGTGGTACAGAGTAGTCTCGCTTTTTTTTTCCCTACTGCCCTTGACAGTTCATTCAGCAATCTGTTCTCTGCATGTGAACAGCAATTGGTGGGTTCCCAGTAACTTCCTCAAAGTTTCTCACTTGGCTATCTTTGACAGAAGGCAGCTTTAGAAAAGCACAGATCCAGTTATCGCATTTAACTTTGACTACTGAAATTGAGTACGTAGCAAAATTTCTGCAGCATAACTGGAAACAGCCAGATAGATATGTCTGTAGGTACAGTACATGTTTTAGACTTTACTACGTTAGAGGATGATTGCCCAACTACTAGTGACGTAACTGGGTTAATTAAAGCATTGAGCGTTTCACAACATAGAAAGTGTGTGCGACCACGGACATCTGCGGTTTGTTGCTCCTCATACAACTCATGGAAATATCGTGAAAATTGTTGAGTTAGAAATTGCTCTGGCCAAACCGCTTGGCTCATCACTCTTAATCAGCAACTCTTGAGATTAAAAAAAATAAAAATGAAAATCCCATCAGACTAAAGCCATTTTTAGTGTTAGAAACCAACACAGCCACTTCTCTTTTTCAGGCACTGAGAGTAGCCTCACAATAATAGGAAAGGATTAATGACTGGCTAACATGGGCATTATTAAACACGCGGAGGAGTAAAAAGGAAATAAACCTGCCAAACTGCACACAGAATTAACTGAGGCACAGCTGGATTTGTATTCGCTCAGACTGAATACTGACCCTGCCACACAGACTGGTTGCACAAATAAAATTCCTCCACAGCAAAAAAATATGATTAGAGATGAGAAGCACTGGCATGAGATGCACCAGATGCAGCTGCCTCAGGCTGAAATGGCAATATACTTCATTGGACCCAGGATGATTCTATGAGCGCGTACGCATGAGTAACCTAGAGTGCAGGAGAAGGTACAAATCTGCCTCATGCCTACCCTTGGAATCCTGCTATGTGCACTCAAATGCACATTGGTGTGCGCAAAGCACTTTTCCTCCCACAGAAGCAAACCTGAACACTGGTACACTACTAGAGAAACTCAAGTAAATGGAAGGTCCTCTCAGTTTGTTCTTTTGAACACACGTACACCCAATGCCAGCAGTGTGGCTTGACACATGTAGCTTTCTACGTAAGATGACAGTGCTTTCAGGAAAAGATCAGGTACTCTGTGTATAAGCCAGCAAGTCTTGCAGTTGGGCTCACTGCACTTCTGTGACACAGATTATCTGTCACCAGATTAAGTGACCAACAGATAAACAAATTGACTCTACCTATACAGCATTCTGTGACCATGAAATACTAGCACCTGACCTAAGGTGAGATACTGACTTAGTGGGTGCAGAGGTGGAAGACAGAAGGTCTCATACATGACTGGCCCATCTCCCTGCTGGGAATGGAGGAAGTCCATTCAACTGTCACACAGGATGAAGCAACAAATGAATGTTCACACATCCCAGCTGTAGCTGAGAGAAGATGTTGCTGCTCAATGTAGACTAAATTTCCGTAACATACGCAGGAAGTTGACGGACTGCCATTAAATTCTGGGTATCATCCTGCTTTACAATTAAGAGCCAAGGTTTAAAACTTCCTTGAATGAAGAAAAAGATATCAGTTCAGTTTTTTGTATAAATGAAAAGATACATGATGAAATAGTACCCATGCTAAGCTGACTGGGAATTCATGACAGATACAACACACCTTTGGTCAAGAAACAGAACAACTACTGTCATAAAACACACTACCAACACAAAGATGCCTTGCAAAAGAATGCTGACCTCTTGCTGTTGGAATACGTCTGTGTATTTGCCCAAACCAAGTTTGCTGAACAGCTCAGGCAGATCAGATCCCTTGAAGAGGCTGTTCAGGTTACAGCCATTGCTTCCAGTCAGCGAGGAAATGCAGTCCATGTAATTACTGCTACTGAGATAGTGTTCAGCTGAAAGGAAAGGAAGAGCAATTTTCAGTCACGCCACAGAAATGCACAGTTCTCAGTCACAAGAATTGCATTCGATTACCCCTTCAAAAGCCAACTTAAATTAATTTTATTTAATAACAGAATGGAAAGGAAGAAACAAAACGCACCTTTAAGTGGTCTGAAAGAACAAACAGACTGAAGTGATTTTTCTTGTTAACCTCCATATTTATTTTCTATTCAAAGATGTTCAGGTGAATCTTTGAAGCAATAAAATCACATTACGCTTTCACCTGGGTACAAACTCAGGACGTCATACAGGGGAAAGAATTGCAACACTCTGTTGCTTTTCCCCCTTCCTTATCCCCTTCTCCTCTTTTCTCCAGTAGGTACTTTGAAAAGCATCATTGCACACAAACGCAACCATCCCGTTCTTTTTGGAACAGGGACATCATGCCAGAGCATTCTTGGTAGCAAGAGTAACTGCGTGATTTGGTTATCATTTCAGTATGTCACAGACAAAAACAAAAGTGGAATAGCTTTATAAATACTGCATCTGGAAATATGCTACCTATGTAATCTTAAATTACATTTCCTAAAAGGTATATTTAAAAAAAAAAAAGAATTACAGGTTAAGTTTTCAAAGAAAACAGATTTTGGTGAGCAATCCATTTCATCTGCACATACATACTGATAGTACACAGCAGTACTACATGACCAGACAGTTAATAACAATTTTTCCTCCTGTTGCATAACAACAAGAACAAAGGTAACTGCCCAGGACTGCATCAAAACACTGTAAATGGGGCCACATGTTACAGACACTGCAGTATAGACTAAAAAGATACTTTTCCAGGTGAGTAATATTGAGATATTTCCAAAGCCTTCTGCTATTGTCTCCACCACTGACTGCCAACAGAAGGTTGTAAAAACACCACTTTTCACATGCATTACGTTAGGGTTCTTGTGTTCTGGAAGCAAACTATTTAGAAAGTCTCCAGACTGTTAATTTGATCCCAAGTGCCTCCACCAACCTTGGTTTTGTTTTGAAAGAGAATTTTATAAGACAGCAAACTACTCAATATTCAGTGTTGAAATTATGAACGTTAGGTTTGACAAATGAAGCAATTACGGTGTCGGCATTTTAAAAGGTGGTGCCTTCACTTCTTCTGCATCAGAGGAAATTACTAAAAATACCCAAAGAGAAATTAGTGATCCTACACTTGGGGCAGATTATGCAAGACAGCATACTAAAAGAAACAAAATTATGAGATACCTGTTAGTGAGGAATCATGATGAGTTACCATAAAAACAAAGCAGAAGTTCAACAGCACTTTGTGACCCTAAAATCTTGCACTGTAGCACACCTGCACACTCTCACATTAAGGTAAGTACAAACGTTAGTCCAGCCAACTCATAGCTGTTTCTTTCATCTCCTTTCCTTCCCAGAAAAAAGCTACAGTGACAGCAGTCTGAGGATTCCCACACCGCCAATACATTCAAATTACTAATTTTCTTCTAATGTATAACTAAGGATTGAAAATGCATTTATTTGGTTAAGGCAAACTTCCATTTTATTCAATTTACATGTAAATACTGGCATGATTTTAAATAAACTTTTCATCTCTTCTATACTATGAGTATTTTAAATACTGCATGTAGCCATTCATTGTTGAACTAATATACTTCTTAGAAATATATATATATCATATACCAACCACGTGTACCAACCATGAGTAATTACTCAAACTGAAACTACCCAATCTTATGATGTCCAACTTTATTATTCTTATCTGCGCACCTTGCAATTAGTCTGGGATTTAGGTTTTATTCACCTTTGTAAGAACAGAGCATAAGAGCAGCCATAATGCCGTCAGACAGTATTGTCCCATATTCTCTATTCCCTTTTTTTGCTGTCTTTCAGAAAGGCATATATTAAGTTACTGAAAAAGGAAATGAAGTTTCAAACAACGTGGATGAAGTAAAATTGTGGTCTGTAAGCTTTAAACTTCTTTTTAAAAGAAGGAATTAAAACCCTTACAGCCTGCAACCAAAGGTGCATGAGTTTAAAGCCATGGGCTAGGCCTAGCCAAACACATAACTATTTATTTTTATCACCATAAAGAGAATGCTTTAAAATTCACCATTAGCACTGCTTATAGTTGCTGCACCTGCTAGCAGATAGCCTAGTAGAAGTCTGGCTGTTGCTGAACTGATAACAGCGGAACGATGGTAGTCTAGAAATAAGCTCTTATTAAGGCTGTACGCATTGAAAAAGCCAAGACAGCAAAGAACTTTTAGCAAGAATGTCTTGAATTTAAAAAATTTCCTCAAAGGTTTTCCTTTTGGACCATTACTTGTATATTGTGTAACACAATCTTACATATGCTTTCACTTTCCAATTTGTAAAACAACAACAGAAAAAAGCCTTAAGTTAATTACTTCATTTTACAAGCAACAGTAATGTGAATCCCCAGTGATGTAGTCAGGAAATACAAATATTAGAATAAATATTTACTGGTATCGATTGGATTTTAAAATAATAATGATCAGATCTTAGGACATTATTAACCTGATTTATTTTGTTTCCTCTTGGGGCTGGCAATTGAGGAGACAAATTCATGAGCTGTGGGTCCAAGGCCATTACGATCTCTCCAGTTATCAGATTCACTGCCAGTTCCCAGGTGCTCCCGACTGTTGGATCGTGAGAGAGACATCGATGAACCCTGCATGCCACAGAAAGAAAATTTGGGCAGAAAACAGAAGTTTGTGATTCAAATGTTTTCTTTGCAGCAGTTCAGTTAAAAAAAACAGCTTTAATACTTTTAAGCATCTTCTTGGCAGTTGATCAATTGGAAAATAATTGTAAACTGGACACAAAAACAGCAGGTGTTTAAAACAAACGCGGTTTAAGGATTTCAAACAGAAGTTTAGAGACCACACTTCAAAATCAATTCCTCAGTGTTTCTAAGTTTGTTTCCAAAGGTTGCATGGTATCGCATTCCCACACAAGTTGTAGACAAAGCAGTCTGTACACTGCATCCCTTCATGGCAAACAGGCCATGAGTTGCAGAAAAGTGGATCCATTATACACTACTTGACAACTATGTTGTATAGCAACAATTCTGCAACAGTTTGAGAATTTTTTTTTAAATAGATTCTCATATTTCTGTAAAGACCATTATCAACTCTCATCAGCACTGCTAGACAGTGCTCCCGATTGCCTACATTCCCTGAAAAGCTGCAGTTAATTATGGAATTAGGATGGACATATCCCCAAAATTAGGGTGATGCCGCACTTGCATGAACTGAATACAGAATTAAGTGAACAATTTAACTCCATATATTTGCATCAAATTCTAACTGAAAAGCACAACTTGAGAGGTAAGCAACTTTTGTACTGCTCGGAGAAAAATATCACCACCACTGGTAAAAAAAAAGCAAAAGCTCCTCGTCATTGGCAAAATCAGGAAGGTGTGAACTAAGGCTAGTAAAACTTGACAAATGAAGAACAGAATGGATTTACTCCAAGTCTTCCAAACAGACAAGAGACTGGGCTTCTGTAATGTGTTTGATCATAGATATGGTTAAAAGTTTTAAGGCAAAAAAGATGTCAGTCAGTTTTTCTGGAAAACTGAATGTTCATTAATGTATCACAGTGAAGTTTAAATGTTCAGTGAGCTTATTTCGCAAATTAACTTTCCAGACAGTAGACTGTAATACCAACACCACATCTGTTCAAAGACTGGGCCCTCAGTGTATCCCACACAGTTCACATCAAAAACACATGTGTAAGGGAGGAAGGGTGGCAGTAGAGCCTCTGACACTAATGGCATTGAAGACTGCTAAGTGGAAGCAAGAAGCAAAGAATCCAAGATATATATTTTTCCCCATGCTTCCACAATAGCTCATAGAAAACAAGGACGACAGGAATCCTTACGTTTCACTGGAAGGAGCTAAGTCTATGGTTTGTACACAGGCAGACTCCCAGTAACTAAAACACAGAACGTTCTTAGAACATCTTTGCTTAGAGACCTTTAGTAGCTGGGGTGAAAATCCCCAGCTCATCTCCATTAGTATAAAAACAACTTTAAATAAAGTTACAGAATTCATTTGCTTTTTCTCTCTCACAAAGCTACTGCTGCAAACTCAATACAAACCTCCAAATCTATTACGTATAGTTGAAAGCCACACAAAGTTCATATCAAGAGGGGAACAGCACAGTACCCTTCCTCCTATCATTAAATATCTTATTTGACTTAAAAGATAGGTACATCCTACAGAAAAGTTGTCCAAAGTTTCATGGAAGAAACACATTGCTTACATTTTATAAAGGTGGGTTAAAAAGAAAAAGGAAGCAGGGAAATGGGCACAGCAAGCAAGTGCATATAAAAGCTAAAAAGTGTAACTTTTTTTTTGGAAGTTACAGACTTTTTCCCAAAATTAACATCTACCACCATCATTCACTAGAAATACATTTCCATTACACTGTGGTCTTTATGTACCTCATAGGTAGTTGTCATAGATGGCTTATATGATACATGATTAGCTCTTCTTAGTTCTTTGATTGTTTCTGCAGGCATAGATTTAGAGAAGCCCAACCCGCTCCAGGTATTTGTTGGAGTTCTCACTTCTGTTACAACCGGCTTCTTTAACATAGCTGAAAAATGAAGGGACAAACCAGTAAACCTCAACCTTAATAAAGGTGATGAGATGATAACATTGAAGTCATGTATGCTACGACTTCAACATACCGAACAGTCATTTTAACTCTTCCATTTGCTACAGATTGACTTGTACCCCTCCTGAGGGCAATTTACTCTGTTAGGAGTAAACCCCATTGGGTTGCAAGAAAGTAAAAAAAATAAATAATTAAAGTATCAAAAGGGTTTCTGTTTCTCTTCCAGTGCCAGCATATACACTTTATTTTTAAACAAGGTCAAAGGATCCACATATTTTTTATGTCCCTTATGAATTCTGTAGCTTCATCTATGCCTGAAATAGTGATCAACTTAACAAATATGACAAACATCCTAATGCTTAAATTTCATTTAAATGAAGTCAATTACGGCAATTAAAGCTGAGAGGCTTTTGAAAAAAACATGGTCAAATTGTATATGGATGTACTCGCACTGTATCCCATGTGCAACTTCTTTAACACCATGATTACTTCATACTATGTTGGTGTTAAAAAATATTTGGAACACGAAAAATAAATATGTTTCAGTATCTTCAAATCTGATTACAAATGGAGTTACATAACTGAACGTTCAGAAAATTATTTCAGTGGTGGACTCAAATGTCCCAGAAGTCACTGTTTATTCGCATACCTTTGGTTGCTAGTAGCTTCTTCTGTTCATAGTCAAATGCCTAAAAATTAAACGTGCAGAAGATAGTTTATCATTCTTAAATCTTTCTAAAAAACTTTTTTTTTTTATATTATTTCACAGATTACCAATAACTGAAAGTTTCCCCTGTAAATGCTTTCATACAAATGTAGGTAAATCTTAATTATCTCTATGTGAGGCTGCAGCACTATTTAGATAGGCAGATTTCTTTCTGTGAAAGTAGTGTTTAACATATATTCTTAAGACAGAACTAGGGTGGTTACTTCAATAAATGTCCCTGTAAACGAGCCTGAAATTACAGAAAAAGAGCTGTGTTGACATTGCTTATGAGATCTTGTATTTTTTTCATCTCCACTGTTGTGAAGTAGTAAGACTTTGCACACATGTTTAAGTGTAGATTCATATACCCATGCAATTTATTTTGTGCTGAAATTATTTTATTTATTCATAGAAGCATTGTTTTAACTCCCTCTTTGTCTTCCTTGACTTAGAGTTGAAGACTGAACCTTTCTTCTTCCTATTTCTTCATATTCCAAAGAAAGCAAGATTGATTACTAAATTAAGTTTTTGAGACATATGAGGGTATTTAATTACTTATTCAAAGAGGTCTTACTATACTATGTGGAAAATAACTAGTAATCATATAGCAGTTTCAGCACAAAAGTGACCTCATTTTCACCCTTCTGTAATGTAGCACCTCATTGGAAATCATTCTGAACTACGGGAAATAAAAAGATTGCAAGGGAAGCAATAGAGTCAAAGAAGCCTCCCATAAACCATACTCGTATTCCTGTGTTAAGTGATCATATCTCATGTAATCTCACAAGACCAGGTACCTCAGCATTATTTCACTATCTAAAAACCAACCATCAACCCAGATACAACCACATCCATGTACCTTGAAAGAATGAATAGTTTGTCTGGGAAATACTTCTAATGAAACAGTACTGGCGGTCAGCATGCTAGCCAAAAACCCCCTTTGTATTGTGCGGTGCATACACTCTGCAATTATCAAATTGTGCAGTAGACTTGGGCCTACTGGGGGAAGCATACCTGCATATTTACATATGATGGCTGAGCTAGACGTGCTCTTTCGGAGTTCTGCTGGGCAGCTGCTGCTCGCTCTGCGGCCCGCTCACTTCCAGGAGCCTTTTTGTCAGCCACAGGACTTTCAGAAGCACTTAACTCTGCATCTGAGAGCAACCTGTCGGTGGTACTGAGGAAGCAAAGTCAGTATTAAATCCAGCCTTCTCACCTTAACAGTAAGTATTCGGTGTGAATTTCATAACTGAGTTTTACCTTGAGAAGGATGGCATTTTCAACACGAGCCAATGTGCAAACATTTCATCATCCTCTACAATACTTCCAAGTCTCAGCTCTCCCTTACCATACATACCTGCTTTCCCTATCAGTGAAACAAAACAAATTGCTGCTTCGTATGCTATCAAGTATGAGGTTATGAAGTTAAATTTGAGCTTTCTGGAATCATCACATGCAACCCCTACATAGTAGGGGCTAATGCTATTTAGCCTTGCTCAGGCTAGCAGCTCAGCACATCTAACAGAGTGATAGTAGTAGGATAGAGAGAAGTTATGAAAACTGATAAAGTTAACATAAGCCCTGCATCAATCATTGCAATCCTATGTGCCAATGTACCTCCTACTAAAATCCTTTCTTTCTAAAAAAAGGAAAAATACTTAAAAATCAGCTCTACTCTGTGCCTGCTCTATATAAGTGCACACTCCTCCTTCCTTACTTCAAAACATAGAGATGTAATCACTTTTTAAATGATTAGCCCAGAAAGAAACTGAAGAAATTTTGAGTGCTGTAGCCACAACATAAAGAACAAAACATACAAGCAACTGAGTTAAAAATCCTTGGATTTCTCAACTGTGAGAACAGAACTCATGAAATATTATATTATAGCTTTAACAGTGTAAATAAATGAGGTAAGGAAAAAACAACTCTAAAGAGTCATGATAAGCAGTTCCCACAAGCTACTTAACATTACTTAAAAACATCTCATTCCTAGGATGTACAAAAACCTGTATTGCCAAGACACATGACTCAAAAGGGCCCTTCCCACTGCTAGGTCATTAAAAAAAACAAACAAGAAGTCACTGAGAACAGTGTTTGAGAACACACTGTTATGCCCCAAATGTAGTTTTTCTACCAAGGAAACAGCCTCAGATACACACAAAAGCAAAAACCCTTACAGTTGGGAAATGATCTCCAAATAATCAATAGGAAGGCAAAGTACAAAAGAGCATCCTTTAGAAATATCTAAAGAAAATTTCTCTGTAAAGAGTGCCCTTTCTTGTGGAATAGAAAAAGCATTTATCTTTCCTGCCTTTTTCCTCTCCTCTGTCATGGGTACGAACTAAAGAAAAAAAATTCCTAGGATGTACAAAAATCATTCAAAATTTGCAATCTAAAGGCAAACTGAAGGGTACGTTACAAAAACCAAGCTCAATTTAAATCACCTCTGACAACTAAAACATACATTCTACCTACAAACACACATGTTAAGTGTTTTTGCATGGTGAAAGCTCCATTTATCTGCATTTGCACTTTTAGCTTACTGTAAGTGAGAGTTTTTGGTGCCTTGCAGTAATTCAACTGTCTGCCTCTTTGCACAGGCCTGTTTGGAAGAGCTTATCATCTGCTTCAGATCACTGGTATTTGCTGAATGGGACGGACTTCTTGGCATGCCCACTTCTACAAAAGCATCATTGCAACCTACAAGATCAATAAAGAAAATGATTTAAAAAAACACTTAAATCTTGTAGTGATCATAGCTTTAGTAAGCGTACTAGAATACGAAGCACAACCTGCTTTCCTTCTTACAGAATTAAGCTCAGTTTTTAGAATAACATCTTGAAGTCAGTCAGAAATTTAAGCTCAGATGCACTAGAAAAAGCCAACAAACCTATGTATCAGTGTCAAAAGAGTACCTGTTATGTCTAGTAATTATTTTTCTTTATTTAAGTAACAGCCAAGTAATATCAACCAATTTTAAAGATGATTAGAAGTGACTAGTTATTTCAAATGAATTTGATTTGTTATCCTGTTCTATTAAATCCTGTCAGGTGCTAATAGAATCTTCACTGGAATGAAAGCATCCCACTTAATATTCAAATATCCTTAGAGTTTATTTTTGCAAATATTTTTATGTTTGATTGGCCTATGCATCTTTCATTCAGACAGCCTTTCAGATGACCACAAGCATTAAGAGCATCTCCTTTACTGATCGGTATTCACAAGAGGAGCAGGGCCTTTACAGAAATCTACACAAGTTTGAAATGGAATTGATATTCCCTTCCTCCAAGAACTAGAGAACAGCTCTTTATGCTGCACTTTAGGAGCTGAAGTAATCAACTGAAACATTATTATAAAATGTGCAAATAAATTCTGCTTGCCAGTGTCATGTAGGTTTGATGTACACATAATTTTGTGCAAGAATAAATCTGTCAAAGGCATTAATTCTCTCCTTCCACTGAAAAGAAAAATAAAACATTGCTTAAGCCAGCAGATAAATCTTTAGCAATGAAATTAAGCACCTATAAACAAAACTCTAAAATTGTACAAGCACTGTACATTTGTATCACAACCTATAGATGTTGTACATTTGTTTCATGAACACAAATGGGCTGCACAAACACTACAAAAGAATAAAGTGCCAAAATCTTACCTTCTGTACCATTTGACTTGGCAGCTACTTGTTCTGAGGCACCATGAGTGCTTGTCTGTCTTGCTGAATCACTGTGGTTTGCGTTCAACACATTTTCTCCCAGTGAAGTGGCAGACAGCGCAGCATACTTGATATTTGTGGTCTAAAATAATTGTCAAATTGAAGTGATTGTTACACTTAAAATATTGCAAATTTTGCCTGTCTGTACAAAAAACCAAAAGATTCATCTCTGACATAGGAGAACAATATGTTTGAATGCCCCATTTTTCAAGAAGGAAGGTGCATATAACATTTTGAAAACACTACTGTTCAGTTTGGAAACTTAGTAGCCTTCAGAATCTACTAATGTCTAAGGAAGTCTGAAGGGATAAAGAAATGACAAGGTTCATTACAAACAGATCTAGTTCTCCAGAGATCATGTCCCTTACCTTCACATGACCATTTAAAGAAGCTGACCCTTTTTTATTCTCTGACTGCATGCCATTAACATGGACTTCAACAGGAGTTAGGCCCGGTGGTGGAGATGGAGTGTTCTGACTATAATTAGGTACTCCAGACAGCAAAATACTAGTTAAAGTTGCTTGAGCAGTTGACGGTATCATTAGGTGTGGAATAGCAGAGAAACCTGAAAGAAATTTGGTAATGCTCTAGTTACGTTTCTCACTGAACTCAATGATTCAAATAAATACTTATCATTATGTAGGTTTGAAAGTTTCCTTTAGAACCACATGCCAAAGATATAATACTTTAATCATCACTTTGCGAATTAACCAAGTTTATTATACTCGTCAAATGAAAACATTGTACGTGGCAGTGTGCTATAAATCTATACGAAATTATAACTTCAAATTATGACACATTCATCTGTGTGAACGAAAAACTTGGGAATTAAGGCTTTAAAAATGACTCTGGACTCTGCTGTTATTCTCACACTTTACTGTTGAACAATCAACAAAATAATTTGATCTACATTTAACTTCCACCAACCTGTGGCATTTGTGTTAGCAAGAGACGTTGTCCACAGTGCGGGGCTGGGTGTGCCTGAACTCGGACTCTGTAGGGGACTCACTGAGCTATTGAGAGCATTCAACAGAGAATTTGGAGTAGTTGAGGTGTTGACAGAGAGTGCTGTTGGACCTAAAAGGCCTGGCAAAAAAAATCACGTGTGAATATTTAGCTAAGACTTGATAAAAGACATTCTTGCAGGTTTTAAGTGGCATTAAAAATAAAAACAATAAACAGCCTAAGTAGCACCAGCATATATTTTATAGACAGATCTTAACATTAAGCTTCATGTTAATATGGTGCAAACAGCACACTTAAGGACCGAGATTCTTCAACTGGGAAACGAAGTGTTGAAATACCGGTCTGAAATAGCTGCTTTTCAGGCTTGCCATCCTTTGTATTACCTCCATTGCTTCTGTCAGTTTGTTTTACAGAAGCATTACTTACAGAATAAGCAACTGCATTCTATAACCTTGCTTTCATTTCAAACAGCTTAACAGCTTTTTTCTGAAAAACCTCATGAACTAAACCACTACTTCCCCAGTAAAAGCTATTTAGTTCCTTTTTGCAATTCCAATACTGATAGTAATCATCCTCCGAACACATTTCCTCAAACTAGCTTTCAATCCTATTAAGTCAGCTCGGAAATATATTGAGATGAAATAAAAACCCAAGGTGCAGGCATGAAAAGAAAATTACAGCAGGAGCCATGTTAAAAATCACAGTCAAAAGGAACATTAATTTGCATCTGTGTGATCTTGACAAACGCATCAACAGAATTACACAGCCCTCCTGATGGCAGACTGCAGGGTATTTGCATGGTAATGCTGAATTTTGGGGACCAGTGCCATGAAATTGGTCACTAGATTCTCGTTGAGTAGTTCAGTTCTGTACTTGTTTGGTAATTGGGTCTTTGCAGAGCTTGAAAAAGAGAAGGTAATTTCAGTCTGGACTACCCATTCCTTTTATGAAATTCTATCAGATAGGAAACCTGGATATTTCTGTCCTATACTTCATACTGGTAAGGAAGATCTAAAGTAATAGCCTGTGCTTCACTTAACTAAAGCAAGATACATTAATAAAGTAAAATACATACCAAGTCCAGTGAGTCCTAGTCCTGCTGAAGACAAGATATCCAAACCAGGACAAGACAGACCAACGGGACATGAGACAGTAGAGGCATTTGATGCTATGGTGACTCCACTGCTTTCGAGTCCCAGAAGACATTTCCGTGCCTCGTACATATTTAAGGCATTTCGTTCAACACTTTTTACAATCACAGACTGGAGTTAAAGACAGACAGGAGCAAAACAAAAGGAAAGAAGAGGAAAACCAGTAACAAACAGCTATATAACGTCTGCAACACACACAACTCTTAAATCTCCCCTAACAGTAACATAGCAGTGTAAGATAGTGTGGGAAAACAGCCATTAGCAATTACTTAAATTCATTGGCCTTAATGGTTAGGTTAGGAATTTTGTATGCATTTTACAAAGCAAAAATGATGAACATATTTTCTATCACTGGTTATCATGGCTTATTATTAAAAACAGGTTATTACTGAACTTTAGTGGTATTGGACATACCAAATCTGAAGTGCCCCAAGATCTAGAAAAGTGCTCCAATAATTTAAGTCTGACACTCTTTTATCAGGGTACTATATGCCAAAGTAGACAAAACTTTATACAAAAGCAACCAAATTCCTAGCTGTCTGAAAAAAGGCACAGGTAACACCTGAAAAATTAATGAAGAAAGTGATTTGTTCCCTGTACATTCTCCTCACACTGTTTCTTTGTATGAACTGTACATATCCCTACACAGAGATGCTGAACTGATAAGAGTAGCCAACGCTACTTTGATGATTCTGTTTGTTACCACAGTATGTACAATGGTATAGATAACTGAGTACTTCCTACTCACATTTACCTGAGTATTTTAACAACAAATATCAATTCTCAGAAATATTTTGTAATTCTTTGTTGCTTTTTTTCCCTTCAACTTAAATCTGATTGCTAAGGAACTCTGCAATTATGTGGGAGATACATGATTCGAGGATTTTCTTTAAAACTAAGAATGGGTCTAATCAGATCTAATATTTCCCTCTTATTTTTTTCCCCTCAGTATTCCTATATAAAGTCTAGTTACTGTATCACCAAATATTTAATGAATAAGTGAAATCACCATAAGGGAGAATATTACAACATTTAAATTGATATTTCAAACAGAAAATACACACATATTTTACAAGTTTATGATCCATTAAGTCAGGAAGGAAGGGCACACACATCAACTCACCAGCTCTGAAAAGCTGGCACGAACGCTTACAATGAATACATGAGCTTTTTACCAACCTTGCTTGGTTGCTTTGGCTTCGGCTTAATGCTTATGAAGACATCTAACTGCTCCATTAGCTGCGTTATAAATTGTGGTTCTACTTCAATTTCTTCCTTCATATCAAACATGAGCACAAGAGGAAGGCAACCCTGAAAAGATAGATGCAAGAATTTAAACATACGCTTTCCTCACATAAATGTTAGCAGTGAAGTGAAATACATATTGACTGCATGCATATGCATAAGGATGTAATAAGCCCAGAAAAAATAGTAAGGACGAAGTTTTAAGTAAAGCCACTTTATTGCCAACGAGAATGTAACTGTAGCTTTTTACTGTTGGATTCTAAATAAACAGTTTGGTGGTGTAGAGATGAAATGATTTGTTGAATATTTTGACATCAAAGTCAGTGCATATATGCCCCACATCACCTACCTAGCTAAATTAAGAGTATCTAGAGGATGCAAATTCAGAAATGATTATTGCATATCAAATCAGAAAAAGATGCTGTCAGAAGCATCCACATTAAGCTCAGCTTGGAATAAGGGAAAACTCTAAAAAATTGTCTCCGCAAGTCGCTGTGCTTAATGCTTAACTTCTACTTCCCTTTTCCTATACTCCATAGTTACATCAGGACTTTCCACTAATAGAAATGACATCACTGAAACATTTCAAATATTAAGCTTCAAATTAAAAATAACTGAAAAAAAAAATACTCAAAAGCAACAAACCCTAAAAAACAACCAAAAACATAAAACAGATAAACCCACCACAGCCTTCTCAATGTATCTAGGGGTTATTAGATTGCTCATAAATAACCATATCAGTACAAGACAAGTCCCACTTAGTGGGAATTTGGATTCACGATAAAGTAAATATAATACCACAAGTACCAGGAAAAAGGTGAGTAAGAAAACAGACATTTGACTAAATATGATCACTTTCTTAGTTTCCTCCTTTTGCTTCAGAACAAAAGTTACAAATTGGTATATCCTTCACATCTCTAGCTCAGTATTTAATTTTTATGTATGTCTTCTCACAGTACCACTTCTAACTATAGAATACTTCCATAACATAATTTTAAATTAAAGCAAATTCTCTTGATTATTTTGACTTTAGAAAGACTGATACAGCTTCACTAAGTAAACTTGGCTAACAAGAACGATCATGAAGTTAATCTAAAGAAAACACACTGAAGCCAATAATCCAAGTTCCCATTAAAAAGCTACAGAAAGTAATATCACAAGGTCTAATCAAATGTCTGCTGAACAAAACTGCAACTGAAAGGTTAGTAAGACAAAAAGGGAAAATGGAAACTTGGAAATTGGAATGTCAAGTTTTATGAATGTAAATGGTTGGACTTTTGCACTGAAGTTTTCCTCCTGTGTTTAGAGCACAGGATTTATCAATATCATCATAATTAAATACAATACAGTCCAAAACATTATATGCATAATGGATAAAGTCTACTTTTTTAGCAATTATAAAAACATACAAAACCAAGGGGTTAGAGATGAGAGAAAGACAGAGCAAGAATACTTTATCAAGACCCCTCTCACTCAGTCTACTAGTTAAAAGTCACTGCATCTTTCTTCCTTTTACAGTTGGCCTTCATCACTACTATGACCACTGCCTTAATCAACATGATGAATATTTCTCTGCAAACAATACACAGATGATTAGAAACTGAGACTAGCAACATGTATACTCACACTTTCCACATTAGATAGCCTTATCAGTGATGTTAGTTTCTAGCTAATATTAGTTTCCATTCTGACATACTATTAAGCAACTTCTGAAGTAGCACTGCTACACTACGTATGTCATAAACAAAGGCACACATTAAAGGCAAACTGTCAACTCTGCAAACATTTACAGTGTTTCTTTTCTTGGTATTACTAACTAGGTTCTTCTAGTTATAAGATCCCTGAAAAATTAAAACAAAATACTTGACCTTTATTTTTTTTTTTAAATATCACATTCCCCCTTCTATAGGACACTTCTACAGCCTGACTGTGAAACAGCATCAACCACTATTCTGGATGAACCAGAACAGCTGGAAAGAGCCAGGAACAAACGTGACCATGGGAAGAAGGCCAGCATGCAGTTCCACCTCGCAGAAAATTGCTCCAGAACACAGAAAACACTGGACTATGTCAGAGAAGAAACAAGAAAATAGTACTTTAAATGAAGCTCAGAACAATTACACCTGTTTAGTTAGAAATACAATTGACAAATTCAAATGTTTATATCTGAGGCTGAAAAACACAGATTTACTAATTTAGGAATTGGAGTTAAGATTTTATCTGGTTAGCTGCTTCTTCCCTCAGCCTTTCAATTGACTAAATAAGACAAGCAGAAGATGACAGCACATAGCAATAACTTCTCCCTTCCAGTCTGCCTTCCACTCAGGAGCACACTGTTACCATAAATACAAATTGCTTACGCAGCATTAATACTGCCACAGCCTTTTTTCACATCATGCTACCACAGATCACAAGAATTTTGAGTAACTACAAACACACACAAAACACTGACAAAATTAGAACATTCAGCTGATTTAGCATTTTGCAATGTCATAACACTTCTCTAAAATTGACTTACATTGGACCAATGTGGAAAGGGTACATTTTCCATTATTTAGCATTTTTATAAGCAAGTTTTACTGAAAGTATTTACCATGAGATATTGTCTGGCAAGACAGACAGACTCAATTGTGCCCTGGAGGTAGACAGTAGATTTCTTCTGTGGGTTACTAGGGTCAGGGAAATGGATCTGAGCACCAGTCCTCTGCATGATATGTTTGATGTTACTGCCATTTCGACCCATCATAAAGAGATGATGCTGTGCTGCAATGTCTAATTGCGTGCTCACAGGGATTGCTGAAGCCAAGCTCCCAGCTAGGTGTTCTAGAAGCATGGCTGTTCCTTCCTGCAAGGACAAACACAAGAAGCTGATGATACAGTGCTTGTAGGAAAACAAAAAGTTGCATCAGACTGCACTTGGCATTCAAGATAAATTTGGTTTGATGACAAACTCAATTGATTTGTACGAAACTTCACTATTTCCATCTTAAGACAAAAAGGAAAGTTTAACTGTCATCACTGAAGACACATATTAAGACATCAAACTGTCTGATCTCAGCAAAACTCCTGGGCCACAAACACAGCAAAAAGAAACTCAATTGAGACTTTATTGGGTAGGTACACTTGCAAAATTTATCTTTCAGTTTTGGCCTCAGTTATTCTCTGGGGCTTGAGATACACCCATATGAGACACTATTTATCTGCCACACTGCCAGTCATTAGCAAAAGTTTCTCAACTTTACTACAATAAATAGGCTCATGGTAGTGAGCCTAACTTCTCTGTTAAATTCACATCTCACAACCCCAGCTTAGCAAGACAACTCTGATGAACCATTAAGGCACATTTCAAAGTTAAATATTTGACTGCACATTGAGAAAATTGAAGCATGAAAGACTTTCTACTAATGCTTTTATTTAAGATGTTGGTAGGTTTATGACACATTCCAGAACTGTTGCAAACCTAAAGAGGTATATAACAGCAACAAAAAATATATATAACTTGATGTTGTGCTGAGCTTTTAAACTTAAAACTTCCACATTTTTACACTTTATCTACACCACTTCAAGTTTTTTGAGAATTAGTACTAAGATTTCAGAAGTGATTTTGCCATCACATGTATGGATGGGGAAGGATATAATGTTAACATAATACTTAGATATCTAGGTTACAAATATGTGTACAATATGCAGAAACCTCTTTCAGATGACGTTACCTTCACAGCACTAGTATTGTTTTGTGACCCTCTGACAATGACTGTAGCACCATACATTCGAGAGCGTTGTTTAAAGGAAACTGAAATGTTGTATGTCTGCGATATATGCTGAATTGTGTGAGAATTAGGATCAGGGATTGGTTGCAGAATTCCAGCAATTGGCAATTCAAACATGAGTACCAATGGAAGCAGCTCCTAGAACATTAAACAGAAAATACTGAAAATCTAAGTCATGCTCAATAAAATTACCATAACTTTATTCATGAATTAGAACATATTGATCAGTTATAACTGAACTAATATATAATTTGTTCATTTGGGAAGATATGATCTTGAGTTAAAAAGGCATTTCTTTTCCAAGGAAGCACGTTTTTTGTTATTTTTTTGTTTGTTTTAGACAGCAGTTCTCTTTGTTTGTTCAAAAATAATAGGAACTTTTGCAATTATGTGGCAATCGTAAAGCCATAGTTTAATTACCCATATTTATCCACACTGCTAACAGAAGTCATTATTTGCAAACATTCATAGAGAAGCTTCTGCTCGGTCCCAGACAGAAGCTCTTAAATCAGGTACAAAGCTACATAACATTGGCTTCATGTCTTTGAAGATGAAGACCCACATTTTTAATTTATCAGATTTGTTACCTATGCTATGATGCATGCAAATCAAAACCAGGAAGGGAAGACAGGAAGTGCTATGAGTGGAGAACGGAGCCAAATTCCACTACAATTTTATCATTTCCATATACATAATAACAGTAATGGCTGCCTTTTAAATTATATTCACACAGGATGCCTGAGCTTCTACAGATCAACTATGGAGCATAAATGAAGACACAATTTTAAGCGCAGTATGGGATACTTCTTGCTTATACTGTCGACTGTGTTCAGTGTTTTCCTCAAGCTAGTTAGAAACTGATTCACATTCTAGTAAAATCTATATGATACCCTTCGTATATTACTCATGGATACACTTATTCATTCTGTATTTCTGCTGTCAGAAGACAGAGCAAAACAACTGTAAGGATCTGCACAGCAATGTTTTCCTTCAAGGTGTTTTCAGGGGAGCATTACACTGAAAAAGGCTATTACCCGAATTCTAACTCTCGCAGACTCCACTCCAGCTGGCTGTCCTGCTATAGACACCTGAAAGGGTAAGAAAATAGTCAACACTGCATTACATTTTCAAGTGAGGCATTGCAAAATTTATTAAAATACCTATGCTTTCTTTGAAAATCAACACTGAAGTGACAGCCAGTAACATTCCAACTGTTGTCTAAACCATAGCTGAAAATTTAATCCAATTTAAAGAAGAGATCTACCTATGAATATTGCAGCATCTTAGGTTATGCACACTTCAGCAACTAGAAGTTTATCAATTGATCAGTACAGTTGTTTGGATTGAATAATGGAAATACTACTTTATGTGCTCAAAGCTCCTAAGTATGTTTTCTTGAATGTTTCAAAATTGCTGTGTTCTGATGAGAAGCCACTAGGATGTCCAAGAGAGACTCTAAACACCAAGATGCAAGATGAGAAGGTAAGCATTTCACTGATGGTTAGCATTACAGGAGACATCCAAAACAGATGCAATGGTTTATCCTTCTGAAATTAAACTTATAATAGAATGCTTGTATTTGTCAGCTATGCACCAACTCTGGTTTTCAAAAACATAACATGAGTCAGAACTAACGATAAGTTATCCATGATTCAATGAAGAGTTTAAAAAAAAGGCTTTGTTTTTTATAGTGCTGCTTTGGTAGAACGCTCACACTAATTTGCTAACTTCTGTATGCTCTAAGTGATTTTAGCTTTAAAAAAAAAGATTCATGAAGCATCACAAATTGTTCTGTTCATAAAGCTTTCTTTTAGGAACTCCTGTGCTTTCTACAATGTAAGCAACAAATACTTAATTCTCTGAACTTGAATTCCACTCCTCTCCAGAAAAAAAAAAGATAATTGGAGAAAAGTTCAGAACTGTTTCATATTGACATAAATATTTGCCCAGAGAAGCTGTGGATATCCCATGTGCTTCATCCTTGGAAGCATTCAAGGTCAGGCTGAACTGAGCTTTGGGCAACCAGACCTAGTGAAAGTTATCTCCACCTTAACAGGGAAACGGGAACTGAATGGGCCTTAAGATCTCTCCCAACCCAAACCATTCTATGATTCTAATATATTTGAGAAATCTACAATACAAATTAGCTAAAATTTAGTAGTTAAATTAGAATTATACATACTTGGTTGCTTTTTTCTGCTTGATTATTCCTATTTGAGTCTGGAAAATGGATATGGCATCCTGTTTCCTCCATCACCTTTTTAATATTATTGCCACCTTTACCTATCACATGAGAATGTTCTGTATGAGAAACATCCATCTTCAAGGTTACCCGGTTGCTCTGGAAATGAAGCACCCATGATTAGATATGTTAAGAGCAGAACCTGAGTATTTTATAGTATTGGAACTAAAAGAATGACACTGAAAACTGCTTTTCAAAGCATTTTTGTAGTGGCTCATCTTCTACTCAGATGAGACACTTTAATATGGATCACAGTCATTAATATTTTCTAATACAGAAATAACATGGAGATGAAGTTAGACTTTCAAAATACAAACCTTTTTCTGGTACATCATTTTTTAAATGCACAAACATTGTCTAGAGCCTTTCCTAATAGTTAACAGTTGCTACTAATGTTCACAGTTATTAAAGAAAAATGCTGCTTATCACTGGAGAACTCCTTCTGGCTGGCTGTGTAAGAGAATGAAAAGTTGGCATACAACAAAAGTTGGCAGAAGCTCCACACATTTACATGAAAAATTTGTTAATAGATGAAATTAAAATCTGATAGAAGTACAAAAATTCTTGGTCAGATTCTAGACAGGTTAAAAATTCTGTTCAGAGTACAAGAAAATAATGGTTAAAAACAGAACCACGTAAGTGCTCTTAAAACTAATTGATACACATTTTCAACTTCAGACAGATTGGTACAGATATGTTTGAGAATATGAACTAGTACATCTACTAGTACTTTGAATCTTCAGCACAATAATGCAATTATTCTGTCTTTTGGTACAAGACACCTGTGGATAAACAGCCGTATGCTTTCAGAAGTCAAAGAACTGTGAAACAGGAGGAACAGGATATGAAATACGTAAAACTGCATATTTCCCAAAAGCCAAAAGACAGAGATAAAGGGTTTCAATGAAGATCTTCACAGAATTTTACATTTACTGAAGTGGCCACAATCTACTGTTTGCAATGAGCAGTATTTCAGATCTTCAAGATAAGAAAACAAACCAATGAAACTAGGCATGTTAATATGGCTGGGAATATTATTTCTAGAGAGTTCAGATATGCAGAAGTGCTTTATCTAAGCACGTTCCTGTTGCATGCACTCTTTCTTTTGTGTACATCACAAGTCTACATCTAGAAGAGCTTTTTTTTTTTTCTATTTAAATAAGGACATTAAAAAAAAAAGCAATTTCACAACAGAATTAGAAGATTAAGATCTGAAAGTAAATTTTTTCTTACTTTTGTGTCCAGGACTGACATGATTTTCTCTTTAGCTTCTTTAACATTTTCCTTTTTTCCAGAGACTTTAATATGAGGATCTATAAAACAAATAAATACCTTTAAGAAAGAAAGAAAACCAATATCTCTCAAACTTTTGTCACCAGTTAGAGAATAACAGCCTTGAAAAAAACATTTTTAAAGCTTTCGAGATTATTCTTACCCACTTTCTATCGTTTATTGATCAACTGTACCGTCAGCCTTCAGTTAAAAATCAAATATATTATTCAATCCACTCAGTTAGGAGTTCAGGATTACCCAATGAGTTTATTACACACTGTAACCTACTTAAAATACAAATTACATGCCAGATGTGTTTTCTCAGTATTAAAAATAATGCCTGTGATACAGTTATCTAGCTAAGAAACCACATTTAAAAAAAAAAGATTGAGGGCAAAGAGAAAGCTCTTAGCCTGCCTCAGTCGAGCTTTTGACACAGAACACATCTGAGGAGGAACTGACACCACCCAACCCTCAGCATCATTTCATTATTTCGTTTCTAGAAATATCTTCTGCTGTCTTAAACTGGCAATAAAAATGAAGCTGCCTCCAGTAGAAGCAGCTTTCTAATTGAATTTACCAAATCAAGTTTAAATAGTACCACTAAATAATAAATAAATCAACTCTTCAAAGTGTTTTAATTCACCATTAAACTAGATAGTCAAAACTATCACCAGCTAATTGAAGCTTCTGCCCTGTGAGGTGTAAAATTGTGGATCTACACACAAATAATTTGCATTATGGTTTTCAAGCCATTGTCCTTAAGAAGCCTATTCTGTTCTGCTGAGCTAACAGGCAGAGTATCACCTAAGTTAAGCATCGTACACACTGAAGTGTGAAAATCACACATTGGATGGGTTAGCAGCACCACCTGGTGCCCAGAAGCATGAAGTACCATAACATACCGCAACCCCAAATTACTCTCAAAACATGAAGCAAACACCGCCACCCCAATTTTTCAGTCTCAGAAACAGACTTGATCCTGCAAGTGATGCTTGGCACGTTTCTCTTTCCCTAATACTGGAATAAATTTGCAGGAAAAGCGCTTTTAGTCCTGGTGTGGAATGAACTGTTCTCCTCAAAAAACCCTACATCATCTTCTGGCTAATTAATGCTAAATTTGTCTAATTCATTATGCTAAACTGGTATAAACATCTTCATTCACAACAGTAAATGTGCTTTCAGTGGCAGGAGAAAATAGTGTAGTACAACACATCTGCTTTTGTCATCATCTCAGAACAGAAATATTTCACTAGTACATAAATGCCAAATAATACAACTTAAAATTGTCAACCTGTTGTGCTCAGTTGAAAAGTGATTATGTTTAAGTCATGCTTGGATGCTCTTTTTCCAACAGTAAAAAAAAAACCCAGTGTTTCAGCACTGGGAAGTTTGAATGCATTCAGCTGGGAACACAAATGTTGAAGGAACAGCAGATTCACTGCCAAGTTTAATGAAAGTCAAGAAAAATGTGGCATTTTGAGTTCTAAGAAACAGACACATTTCTTTAAAAAAACAAAACAAAAATTGTAGCTGCTAGAACATGGTATGTGCATAGAACCTAAGAAAGGCCCTGAAAATATGCTGCTTCAGCCTTTTCACAACAAAGTAAGAAAAACCAAAATAGTCTTAAGGGCATTATTTTTTTTTCTGTTTTAAGTTGACAATAAGCCATGTGGTTCTAATGTGTTTAAGCTGTGAGTGATATTTGAAGTGGATGGCGCAGGCTGAAATTCCCAGAAGCAGATTCTAGCACATGATGTGTGCTCCAAGTGCTCATTAGAGGCAACCAGGAAAAACACAAAACCAAAAACAAGAACAATTCAGGGTTGATTTTCACATAATTGTAAACATAGCATTTCAATACCCATTTGGTCACAAGTATGAAAAATATCTGGTATCACAGCTAGCATCCCATTGCTCTTAGTACCAATGACAAGTACTGCGGCTCTATCATGTTTGTTCAAGCAGGGGCCAAGATAGATTTCAGGTCATGCATTTTCTCCCTCATTCGGGTCCCTTTTCTGTTGATAACTTACAGCTTCAGAAAGAAGTAATTCTGTATTGCTTCAGTTTTCTTTGCTTTTAGAGGAAAAAAAGCTCAATTCCTCACATTAAGAAACAAAAAGAACCCAGTGTTGTCAGTGACAAATCTACATCTACTGTCACTGTTGTCAGTGACAGATCTTTCAAACGTGGTCTTAAGTACTCTCTCCTCATTTGACTCCTTCTCAATGGCACAGTGGTTGGAAATGGATATGAAGCAACTTGTTTTCTTGTTACCAGAATTCCTCCTCTGAGGCTTGCCCACTCCTTCAAGGAAATGCAGTTTACATGTGACATTACAGACAAAATCTTGCATTTAAAAAAACAGACAAAACTACAAAAACTCACGCACACAGCAAAAACAAAAGTAAGCAAGCAAAAAGCTTATGTTCAACCAAGAGAAGTTAAATACTTTAAGTGGGCTTTGCAGGAGCTGAGAGTGCACTGGAAGGATGTATTGCTGAAAGCTGAACCAGCAGACTCCCACACAATATCAAAGTAACATGCAAAACCAGGTCACCACTTCAGGAATTGATTAAAAAGTCAGAGCAGCAATTGAATTAGGTAGTCTGATTTTCTGTGTACTGTAGACATTTACATTTCTTAAATATACCTCTCTAGAGAATCAAATTGTTGCTTTGCAGTTCCTCTGTAAGATGTGGACAAGTGGGAAGTTTTCTACTCTAACGATTCACCAGATTCAGCCTCCCAAATCTATACCTTATCACGTTTTTCACGTTTTTAAATTCAGTGGTTCTTGTACTTTTTTTCCTGATATTAAATAACAGTAATTTCTTCCAGGGGAGGTACATACATACAGTCAGGTCACTATCATTATGGTTTTTTGTTTTTTGGAGTTTTTTTGAGCCAAATCCTAAATCCTACTTGCCTGTCAAATAACAAAGGAAAATGATAAGCTGCCTTTTTTCTGCCTGGCTAAACCATACATTATCAAAGTAAAGGCCTTCCTATTTCAGTTAGAAAACACTACAACAGGCTTACTAGAGGGTAACCAAAAGGCAAGTTTCTCCCAAGTTTCTTGCAAGCCTCCTGCAGAGCAGGCTGCATTCATCCTTAAATGACCATATGCCAACAGAAACAATCTGCCACTAAAGGAAGAAGCATTCACCTTCAATTTCAGTTTTTTGGTTAATCCAAACTATTTCCTGCATAAGTCTGACACCAAATGGTAACCAACAACTGTTTTCAAAGTTTATATCACTGAATAGCATTAAAAGAGCACTGATTCTTCATGCATCAATACAGGATGGTAATTAAAGCTGTTCATTTAGGCTTAAGTATTTTCTATACCTGTTCCAACTAAACTATAAGGAATGAAACACCTAAAAAACCCTTGTTCCAATGGACTACTTTTTAGCAGCATAAACTGAAGATCTGGTCAGTAATCACCTGTGCCAAGTGATGCCTGTTGGCTGCTGCATTTACATTAGATAAGGCTGAGCAAAACTTTTCCATGCTACTTATTTTCTCAGGTGCAACTGTTTATTCCATAGCACTTACACAGTAATTTTTTAAAATAAATTTTACAATCTCACCTCTAATGAGACAAAAGAAACATGTGTTCGGTAAAGCTCTATATTTACTATTTGAAACACCCTCATGCTATCTGCACAGCAATGCAGTCTCATCTGACAAAGCCCCAAATAAGATGACTAACACTGCTTAGAGTGAGAAGAGCATTGTCAGGCAGAAAGATCTGGCAGGTATAACATATCCATAACATTGTCAGGATGCCCTTCTGTTAGTATCTAGACGAACCCAAACCCCTCACAGCACCTGCACATGTTCTTAATGTGAAAGAGCCCATAGTAAGCTTAGTAAGCTTCCAGCAGAACAGGCTCTGAAACACAGGGACAGAACAAGGCATTCTCCTCCAGATGACAGCTGGGTCAGATCATTATGAAAGCATGAACTATTTTATCCTAAAGAACATAGGTTTTGTACTTATTTTTACTAAAACAGTCCTCCCACACCTTTTTCCTTTAGAGGCTTTTGAACACAATCAAGACTTAATTCCATACTTAGCAGTTCCCCTGACTGGAAGTGTATTTTAAATGTGTAATTACGGCAAAGAACAGATGCTTATTATGAAAGAAGAAATGAGACACTGAATCTTTATGAACTACTTGCTACAAAGACTAAAGACTTCAGGAAAACCTGCATGTTAAAAGCACATATGGCTGTACACCATCAGAAGCTGGAAAAAGATTGTGACTTAGATAACATTTAATGTCTTGCAAAAAGCGAAGAACTTTGCTGCACCGGCATTTATCCTGTAGTCTGTTTTGAGGTGGAGTTTCTTTCCTAAGAATGGAAAATATGCAATTTACTTTAACAGTTTGGTTTCCTTTGAGTATAGGGGAATGTTGATATAAAATACAAAGCTGAAGTTGCACAACAGAAAACGCTGGATGTTTTCCTCTACAGTCTGCATCTTGCCAGACTCCTGCCTTGAAGTGGCCTTTTATTTCTCCTCTCCTCAAATTCCTCACTCCACACTTTGGCAGTGTTTCCACCTCCTCTGTCTTTGTCCACAGCTCTACCAGCAAGCTTCAAGCTTTTTTGCTACTATTGTGTGCAGCATTTCTATAAACAAAACCCCTCCAAGCAAACCACATTTGTGCCACTGCAAATGAACCTACATTAACTTCTGCCAGGCAAGAAATATTCGAAATAATTAGACATTTAACTTTCAGGCATCCACTGTAAATCAGACATTACATGTAATGGGTAAGAGCTGTTCAGACCACAGTTACGCTTCTAGCTTGTTTACATGATGAACAGGCTCAACTTACATTGCAGAAACACCACTACTCTAAAATTAGCTAGCCAACTGGGCAGCACAAGGGCAGATGACAGTCATCCACAGTAAGAAGCTAAACAGGATGTGAATAGCCCATGTGTATGTAATTGAATCTGAGCTACTCAAAGACGACGACAAAAGAGATGCAGCATCTTTTAAGGAGAAGTTATGAAAAGACAAGTTTTGAAACTATCAGCTGAAAAGGTATTAGTAAAAACATAAGCTATACCAAAAAGTCAAACAAACATGCATGTTCTCAACAGAAAGAACACTGTTCACACTACAGCAATAAGATGAAACATGTCTATAAAACCATAAATTTTAATCAGGAAAAGTCAAGCAGGAATTAGTATTAATACAGAAAAGAGATAGTTAAAAAAAATGTCTTCAAATAAAATAAGTATTGCGTACACAGTTGCTAGAGTGGATATATTCACTGACCAACCAAGACAGTTCGAGGTTTGATGTCAGTGCCTAACATAAACTTGAAACAGGCTCACTCTAGTTCCATGGAGAAAAAACACGAAGGCAAAAAGCATGCAGCAAATGCAAGCAATTAAGGGCATATGCAAATTAATGCAATGAAGCGAGAAAAGAAATTTGTCATTTGGGCACTTTTTGCTGTTTGGTCATCAGCTGAGAATTCTCACCCTTCTCTCCAAAACACCTCACTGCATTTATCTGCCTGGTATTTAAATTGCAGAAGAAAGCAGCTACTTGTATTGAGGCAGAACGCAGTGGGTCATTTCCTAGCGCAGCCTTCCCCACGTCCTCGGAGATATCACTGAATGCCATGGGATTGGGTTGCGTTTTGTTTATTTTTTTTTTATTTCCCTCACATAGTTTAAATTAGACTGCGGAGCTCTCATATCAGAAAAACATTTCAGCTGGCTAAATAGGGATCATCAAAAGCCCAGCCAAAGCACCACAAAACTCAACATGGGCTGCAAGCAATTAACAGCGTCTTCAGAGTAGACATATCCTAAGGCTCTGGGCATTCTGGAGAATCTATTGTGGATGAACAGATGATAATGAAATGCTCTTGTGAAAAGCTAGAACCACTGCCTGTATGTATGTGCATACTCGAGAGGCTCTTGTTTCTCATATATTTTTATACATACATATATCATATGTTTATTTTGACTCTCATCCTTCCCTCTTACTGGCGTTTAACCTTTTTCTTAAGAAAGACTTCTGTTCTACTCAGAATGAAAAGGTGGAAAGCTGCTGCTACAGCTTCAGGGAAAGCAGTTCACATGCAACCCTTGACTCATTCTGCATTTTGGTTACTGCTATTTGGTCACCTGAGGAGCATTAGATATCAGAGCATCACCTTTCAGTCCTGCACACTATAACAACGTATGGTGGTGAAGCCTACCATCTTCCTCCTTACTTCTCTCCAGCATTTAAAAAAAAATAAATACACATATATACACAGAAACACATGTAAAAGGATGGGTCCACATAACTCCGTATTTCTGAAGCAGGGACTGGGTAAAGCAACACTGACACCATCTCCCTCCAGAAAAAGCAAAGAACTGAAGAAACACTGTGTTACATCTCATAGAATTGAGAAATGACATCTTGTTTCTCTGACTTCATGTATTATATAGGGTAGTTTAAAAGATGACCTTAAAAATGTAAATGGGCTACCTCAAGTAAAAGCTGTTTGATGTAATCTCATAAATGAATAAAACTAGGAGCACATATACATCAAATCACAGCTGAATCCTGCATTCACATCTTCTCACAGCCTTGAAAATGTCACTGCAGAACACCAGAAATTAAAGTTTAGAAGGCCCAGAATTAAATAACAATCAGCCAGAAATATCAGATAAGCTTAAAAATAGATTACCTGTACAATTTATCATTTTTGGAGTAAAACTATTCATGACTGGATTTCTGATCTAGAGACAGAAGAAAAGACTTCTCTGAAAGTACAAGAAAGGAGGCAAGACAAGGCATAGGTAACAAGGCATAGCAAATTCAACAGAAAAGTAATCAGATTTGAAGGGAGAAGATGAAGGCCAAGGTGGAGAAGAGGAAAACCTGAAAAGAAGAAATAAGAATGAATTAATTGTAGTCACGTGAAGAGTTCCACTTCAGATACACAGTTATCATCAGAGCACTTTCCCTATTATTAGCTTAGATTCTTTATTTTTACTTCTTCTAAATATCATCATTAGAGGCATTTTGTAAGTGCATTCAGACATTAGAAGGCAGATTATCAACACTGCTACTCCCTGGATAGCTGTTCTTCAGCCTTGACCTTAAGAAGCCACCCCAGGCAAGGCAGTCCTTAGCATGACACAAGGTCTGTTATATCTTAAGCATGAAAAATACACAAATGAATTAATAGTTCATTAGTAGTCTATCATCATTGATTCTCAAAGCCCAAATGCAGAACCACAGTGCTTAGGAAAGAAAATGAGAAATAATGGGAGGAAAAAAGTATTATAAGAATAGTAACAGATGACTTAAATTCCTGTGAGAACACCATTGTATCTTCAGCGCACACATGCTCAAATTTAAGACTACAGCCTTGATGCAGAAACCTGGAGATTATTTTAGATTACACGCACGTACTCCTCAAAAAGTCATTGTAGCTGTCTTTGCTAAATAAAAGGGAAAAAGCATCACAGCATCTGACCCAGCCACTAACCATATGTCTTAGGCACAGCTGCCTTTGCAAACTGCCCTGCATTCCAAATCCAACTGCATTTACTTTGAATCTTCATGCTTCCTGATTACTGCCACTCTTTTTAACGCCTTATTGCTCTAACTGCATCTCACTGTGCAAGTTGTATCCTGTGCAACTACAGGAATAACTTATTAGCACCAACTATGTGGCTGGAACAAGTGGATGCAACCAGTCTTTCAGTAAAGAATACTGCACTGAGAATATCTGTGTGAACAGAGGAAACAGTCAATCTGAGAACTGATAGGAATTAAACATCTATCAGAAAGCCAGGAACAGCAGGTTCTCAACACTGCACTAGGCGCTTGATGACTAAAGACAAAGATGATTAAGGATGCCATTTTTGGTTACAATTACCAATACTCTACAGCTTTCTCTGCTTTAGTATGGTAGTAGTAAGGGTAAAAAAAAAAAAAAAAAACCCTTGTCTGGATAATGAAGTTATTTAAAGTGTCTTATATCATTTGTGTTTCTAATGAACAATGCAAAGGCAGTTGTTTTGTTTTCTTAAGAGAACAGTGCCAAGTGTAATACAGAAACATTTGAACAATCTTCTCGACAGCTTAACTAGGTAGCAACAGCTACAGGGAAATGGTTTGGATCAATCTGCCCTGCATCAATCCTGTACGTCTATCTCCAGCATAAGATCAATTGCAAAACTCACATCTGAAAAATTTATCTCCTACTGAGCACCCACAGGATGTGAATGCCTCAAATCTGAGGTCAAATGGGGATGATACAGAAGAGCAGTCACTCTCAGTGCACACCACCAGCTACTGCTAATGGCAAGAAATGCCTAGAAATCTAAGAACAATGCATCAGTTAACACCAGTTTTAGCAGAACAGATAGCAACAAGTGTGTATTCAAGTAATTTAATTACAATGATATGAATTTGTATTGCTGCATTCCAGGTCCAAAAGTTTTAGTTTCACTGCCATTCCTGCCAAGCACTCTCATAGGACAAACCCCTTGATAATTCCCTTCATAAACATGCTTGTATTTTGGCTCTGCTTTATCTGCTTGAGTATAAGCAAACTGCTGTTCCTTACACAACACACAACAAGCCCTGATCAGAAGCAGAAAATCTCACAGCTGCATTCCTACTTTTCTTGAGGTATGACAAGAGTTGATGTCATTTTCTTGGTTTTTTTTTGTTTGTCTTTCCCTTCTACCATTCCCACCTGCTACATCACTCACTATTTCAGTGTTCCCTTGAATCATTCACAAATATGACCACAAAGTACTGCATGTTTCTCTAGGTTAATGCTTTGGTGTAGAAGCAGCACTAGATACAGCACAAGCACTGAGCACAGAAGACTCAACAGTTTCTCCACAAACAAGACTTCAGCAAACACGACTTTCTTTTAAAGGTTTCTCAGTTCTCACCTGTGCTGCATGCAAAGCAGGGAGAATTTGTTGGTTTGTCTGCCTTTTGAAATGGAAACAAGCTGAAGGCTGATATGAGTAACTCCAGTAAATGAACCCTGTGCTGCCAGCTGCTGGCACAGGGGATGCTGTGAATTTGTGCATGTCAAACAACTCCAATCAAAGAGAATCAACTCCTGCAGCCAAGTTCTGCACAGCCTGGGACAGTCCCCTCACTTATTCATTGCAAAACAGGGAGGAGACCATGCCTAGGTCAGCTCCTCCAGAAACAAAAGGAATGGACTAACTTGCTATCTAAATACAACTGCTCTTTAATTTTTAAACTACACAATTACAGAGTTAGGGGACTTTTCTTCAAAATATGAGCAGCTGTTTGCACTGACAATTTCTCATTTATGGAGAAAGTTAACAGAAAGCAGATGCAGCTCATAACACAGAGCCTGCAGTACATGTTGTAATTAATCTGGCATTCCAAACAATAAACACAGCGTCAGAAAGAGACTTGCTTTAAATCTTGAAGTCAATTATGTATTGATAGCCTTAGCAACACATTCAGGAAAATATTTACCCATTTTCAAAGCCTTGTGAAGATGATCCCTAGTTAAATTACTGTCTAACAGGTAGCCTGTTGGTTAATTACAAAACATAATGGGGAGAGAATACATAAAGACTACAAAGACCTTTCCTCCAATTCACTCATGAGCAAAGCACCAAAGACATCAGAACAACCCCAGCTCTACAGCTTTTTTTCTCATCCTGATGAAAGCAACCACTCATGGAAGAGCACGCCTGCCAGCACGTGTCTTTCAGATGACAAAATACAAAGATGGTTATTCTTGGCACATTATTAATAGAAAACAGTGTGATAAAGGAAATCTGGGCCTTCAGGTAGAGGACACACTGACTCGGGAAGAGGGTTGTGGTGGTTGCTATGTTCCACTTGAGATGCTGAGAAACAAAGGCAAGCAGACTTTTCTGTTTTGAGTTCTACGTTCACCATTTGAAGCAGAGAAACTTCCAGTGTTGATTTCCCACTGTCTACAGCAAGAAAAAAATAAAGTCCCTTCCTAGCAACCAATCAGTTCAATCATTTTAAGGTAGAAAAAGGCAAAGCAACAGCTGTGGACAAACAACATTAAGACAGCTGAGAACTGTCCCCACAGTTCAGCTGTCTAAATATTTGTGGGAGAAGACAAGTTTTCTGTTCAATGCAGACAAGTCAAAATTCTAGCTTTCAAGTAGAGTCCAGAAATGTAAAAAATAAACATTGATAATTCAACCAATAAATTCCATACTACAAAACTTCCTTTCAACTTATTTTAGTCAGACAAAAATCAGTCAAAATTGTTTCTGTTTCCTGCTATGGCCAGGCATAGGAGTAACTCCAAAGCTGTGTGCGCCCACGAGACTTGCAAATCAAAGAGGCTGCTTGACAGAAATTCCAAAGCATGACAGGTATGCCAGTACCAATTGAAAAAGGCTAGGAGGAAAAAAGGAAAAAAGCCCTCTGCAGGAAACAGAGTTTTAAAACATTTTCAGAATGAAAATCCTCAATGACAAACACAGAGAAACCCTGCATCTCCCAGAAGTCCTGTTTGATTCACTCACTCCTCTGCAGCCTCACCTTCCTTAGGTGAGACACAGATGTCTGAACATCTGCACCTGGCCTTCTATGCACTACAAAAGGGCAGCACAGGCAAGGGGACGCACCCACGAGATGCTGCATGCAGCACTCTTCTTCAAAACCCAACGCATCTGGGTACCCTGCCACCCACTAGCAAAAACAGCTGGCACAGCAGAACATTCCCTGCTCAGTTATAAACATCTAGGCAGTGTTGATGGCAGCATACTAGCTGTGACACTGAGACAACACAGCTGTATGTTGACGAGGGTATGAAATGAGAAACAATGGAAACTGAAATGTGACAAAGCGTCGTGAAGAGTCCACCTCTGTGAGGAGCACCCCCTCCAGCACTTACACTCATCCCAGCTCTGTGCTCACTCCTTTTCCCTGCCAGCAGACCAGAGGAAACCAGCAAAGGATACCACATTCAGATACAGATTTAGGAATCTAAATGTAGATACTCAAACACAAGTTACAAGGCATTCATTTTCAGCTGACTGTGGTACGAGTTTTTACTAAAATTGCAAGAGAGCAAGCAGCAAAAACTATGCAAAAAAAAGAAAAACACCAACAAACCACCAGCCAAACCACCACAAACAACGCTGCTGTATTACCTACCCTTGTCCTCTGTAATATCTAAGAAATCTTTTCTCAACAGACGTGTTTGCTTATAATCCTGTACTAAGACACTGATAACAAATCACTATTTTACTACCACTACATAAATTATTACTATTTTAATATATGAAACATTAAGAAAAAAAATTTCCTACTTTGTTTTCTAAGCATCTCCTCTGCTTTTCCCAGGAATTCCTCCAAGTAGTCCAAATCCTGACGAGCAGCACCACTGACTGGGCATGATAGCATTTCTGAGATTTCTCTTGTGAATATGAAATAATCCTTCCCTTTATTTACGAGCAATGAATCTAAAAATGTCTTATTTTGCTTTATGCTGAGATAAGCATCACACTGCACAGTCTGCTTAGCCTGTAGTGTGTAGTAACAGATAAACCCCTCTCTTCAACACCGTATTCCCCACATTTCTTCTCAAATCAGCCTATGCCAAATTATTATTACTGAGATATCATTTCTTCAGCATGCTCTGACTAAAAGTTGCATTTCTACCTTGATGCCATCTGCATACTTTTAAAATACATACTATCCATCCACTAACAATCAATAAAACCACTGACCAGTACTGGAAAGTAGTCAGAAGTGCAATACAGCAGTCACTTTAAGGGTGGGCAACCACCCAGTCTCCCTGTTCCCTGGAAGCAAAGAGGAGAACAACAAATACTACACCTAAACATTCATAACTGATCTTTTCTTCCTTCTTTTTTCTAGAACATGTACACATTCTGAAAACATAGATTTCTTTGAAGTGACCAAATGTATATTTACACACATACCAGTTCACACATTTATAATTCTGCAAGTCAGAGACAGCACCCACAGGCAGAAAAGCTAACACTAACAGCACTCCTACATTTCACTCCATACTGCTATAGCAGAAAAGGGGAAGAGCAACATACACATAGAAATACTCTGTATTCTTGATGGGAACAGTTTGGCATCATGATACTTCAAGCAAGTTCCACAAAATAGCTTGCAATATCATGAAGCCCAGTACTGTCTCAGCTCATTTTATCACGTTTTATTCTCCTCCAGTGTTAGAAAACCAAGCAGTTTACATTATCTGACAATGCACTGGACACAAGTATAATAAACTAGATAGTAGTTGCACTCAAATGTAACCCTTTTTGATGTCTTATTTTACTTGAACATACTCTTTTTTTTTTTTTTTTTTTTAGCAGGAAGTGCCAATATACTCAACTCCCAGGCAAGAAACTGTTTTGCATTCCCTACATTTTAAATCAAAGGTATGTTTTGATTAAAGACATGGTACCTGTTAAAAAAATTTACCTATCCAAGATTGGAGTCATCTTTATGGAAGTTGCATTAGGATATTAGATATAAGAATGGTAGCATGGTAAGTATTAAGTCACCAGTTTAAAACAGCAAGCAAAATCTGCATCAACATAATGGTATTTACCAGCTTCTTGCCATAATACTCTTCCAGTACAAACTTCAAAGGGGTTCCTGACTAAGTCCCATGGCAAAGAGCCATGAACACTGGGTAACAACCCCCCTCCTCACTTGGAATATTCCTTGTCACCATCTTCTTCTCCCCAGCACCTTTGTCTTTCCACCACTCATCTGTTTTCCTGTTCTCCTATGCCACTTCCATTATTACCTCTTCTATTCTCCATTTTCAAAAGCTTCATTTCTTTGAGATTTCCACTCTATCTTCATGCTTCCTGCAAACTATTTGCTGAACTACATCTACATCTTTCCAACTTACTTTGCTCTCTTCATCAACCACTCATTTCCTTTCAGTGTTTCTCCCTTCTCCCTCCATCCCCAACTTGTTCCTTTCCCACATCTTTCCTCCCATTAAGATACCATTTGCTTTTTCATTCCATGTCAGTGGAAGGTAGGGGGCAAACATTGCCAGCAGCTCTCAATGACTATCCTTGGCTGATAAACATCACTGAACAGTACCAATCTCAATAGACAAACAAAAGCAATTTAACAGTTGCAGCCACACAGCTAGACCTACACACTACCGGAGCTCAAGACAAACATCTTCCAAAAAAATTATTATTTCTTAACTGCTCAGCATCTAGGGGGAAATCGCATGTATCCCAAGAACACTATTGATGCCCTGGCTTTTGCTTTTTGGATCTGAATTGCTTTACAGGAAATATTAGTCTTGCCCCATAACCAAGACATAAAATTACTTGCAGAGTTTGTACAAAGTTAAGCTTGTTCAGATCAAAAGCTTAGAGTTCAGAAAGCCATTCCATACTATAGCTGTTTTTCAGATATTCCCTTCTACTGCTTACTCCAGAAAGATCATATGATTCAAATCAGAGTTTTCCAGAGGAAGTCATTAAAGTGCGTTTTTATCAATGATGGTTTTGTGTGTTTGCAGTCAGCCTTTGGCACAGCCTTGGGCTATATTTAGAATCCACAGCATGAAGAATGTTTGAAATGAAAGCAATTTCAACATAAATGTATCAGAATTTTATTTATAATACAACAAAATCTACAAAGAATGTAAGATACTTACATTTTACTTTTAGACAGCCTAAAGGTGGTGCACCAGTTTAGAGAGATTAACATGGCAGACCTTTTTTTCCTGCAGTAAGCAATAAGCCTGGAACATCCCCTTCCTGAGGAGAGGATTGCACATTGGATAGAGCTACAGAAAGATAATAGTATGGAACTGGAATGACAGCTTAAGTGTGGGATTTCTTCAAACATAAAATAGAGTGTATTCGGTATTATTTCTTTAGAGTGTAAAAACATTGTTCTGACTCCTCAAAAAAGTTATCAAATGGCTTTTTTTCATTATTGCTATTATTTCAAAGTCTGACAAGTTCTTGAACTTCATTTCTGCTGTGTATGTCATTTTGTTTATGCTCTGGAAAGCTGTTTTGGGGTCCTACCTTCCCACACTCAAGTCAATTTTGTTTCAAATCAAAACACAGCAATTTGCATCTTGTTTGTTAACCTCATGTCATTATTCTTCACTGGCCAAATGCTAATGCATAAGTAATGTATTTTAATCAGTATCTTTAAATAGGCTTGCAAAAAATTTTGTTTCATGTGAATGCTTAATACTAATATTGCTCATGAAGTTCACATCCAGAAACTTCAGATTCATTTGAAACTTTATGAACCATTAGGATTTAAACACACGGAAGCAGGAGTGAGTTCAAAATGAAAAAACACATACCCTTTCTCAATGCTTTACCAATCAAATTCTAGACAAGTTACATGCTCCGAAACAAAACCAAAAACACTGTGGGCTTCAAGTGACATTTGACATCCTCGAAGTTGATCGTTTCTTATGGAAAAGTCATAAATCACAGAACCACAGAATCATAGGGGTTGGAAGGGACCTCCTGAGATCATCGAGTCCAACCCCCCTGCCAAAGCAGGTTCCCTACACCAGGTAGCACAGGTCGGCATCCAGGCAGGTCTTGAACATCTCAAGAGAAGGAGACTCCACCACCTCCCTGGGCAGCCTGTTCCAGTGCTCCGTCACCTCACTGTAAAGAAGTTCTTGCGCACATTTGTGCAGAACTTCCTATGCTGCAGTTTCCAGCCGTTTCCCCTTGTCCTGTCTCCATTCACCACTGAAAAGAGTCCAGCCTCACCATTCTGCCCCCCACACCTTAGATACTTATAGACCTGGATCAGGTTTCCTCTCAGTCTTCTTTTCTCAAGGCTGAACAGACCCAGTTCACTCAGCTTTTCCTCATAGGAGAGATGCTCCAGGCCCCTCACCATCTAAAGATTGTGTATAATCTCTTCACAAAAGGAATAACATACTAGTGAGTGGTAATAGTCAAAAAGCAGATGGTATACAAATGCCGCTGTCAACAATTGTTAGTTGTTCTGTATCTTCAAGAAATACAACCTAAAGCCTAACAAGCCTGTTTCTGATTGATAGGAATTATCTGACCATCACTCCTATATCCCAATGAAGATCAAAGTGTTCTTGTAAGCCTATTTCAGTTCAAAATGCTTATTTCAATTCCATCACAGATCAAATCTTGAAGCATTTCAGATGATCTGAACCACAATCCAGTTTAGTTATAGAAAGCCACAAAATCATTGAGTGAGTACTTGTCAGTATTATAGCAAACTTCCAAAATGAAGGTATTTTGCATTTCAGATTACAAAATTATTTGGCTTTATTTTACCTCAAACATACTGTTGATCACGTTTTTAAATATTTACCTATGTTAAATGCAAAACAGCATTCATTCTGCTGTAGAAAGCTCAAGCACAAAAATAATTATGCCATTTTGATGAACAGAAAAAGCGTGCGACCTATCAGATTACATACCATGTTGGAATGGCTTGATTGATTTTATGAACAAATGCAGAAGAAATGATTATTCCTTCCTCAGTAAGTCTTACTAGAAATTCTCAAGAAACATTCTATGGCATCCTTTACCTCCTGAAACAACTGCTTGCAATATGCAAAAGCATTCTATTGCTAAATTCACACGCTGCTCAGATATAAGTAGATTTAAAGGAAGAATTCATGTCTGCTTTTTTTTTTTTTAATTTTACTCTTATACAAAGTTAACAATTACATATTGGAATGAATCTTTTTTTTTTTTTTTTTTTTTTACTGAGGTCATGAAAGCCACATGGGAATTCTACTGCATGCACAGCCCACAGCAGAACAGCAAACCCAGCAGTTGTGTTGTCATGGGGCCCAGCAAGTACAAAGCATGTAGATGGCAAGATTAAGAAAAACCTTTACTGACCTGGTATGAAGTTAGACCTACACTTTTTACCTTGGGAACCAAAAGTACAAAGCTTTACAAAGATTCCACTGAGAAAACAGCACTGTCCTAACAACGCACTGGTGCTGAATTCCCTCCACAGCAGCAGCTTTGGACACCAGGGCATGCCAGGCTGGAGGGCTGAGCTGCCTAGGAGGCAGCTATGGAGACAAAGAGACACACAGCAGGCATGCAGGAAAGCAAGAGATAAGACCACAAGCACACTGGTCAGCAGCTGTGAAAACAGCTCTGTCTGCCTTGACTTCGTTTCTAGCAAAAGTGGTTAGTGGTCTTTGCTGTTAGAGCACTCAGAAAAGTCACAATTGAGCACATCTTTATCATTACTCACAGTATAGGGAATAGGGGTGCTCTGGTGGCATGGTGACAAAAAACATCATGTCTATTACTACTGTCAGATGCTTTGAATTAATGCACCAGGATCCTGCTGCCACTTACAGAGGAGGAATAACACACACAGAATCGCACAGAATGGCCTGGGAGGGTTTTCAAAAATCATGAACCTCCAACCCCCGTGCTGCAGTCAGGCAGGGCCACCAACCTCCACATTTAATACCAGACCAGGCTGCCCAGTGCCCCATCCAACTTGGCCTTGAACACCTCCAGAGACAGGGCATCCACAGCCTAAACAGCCTGTGCCAGCACCTCACCACTCTCATAGTCAAGAACTCCCCCGACATCCAACTTAAATCTTTCCTCCTTCAACTTAAAACCATTTCCCCTTGTCGTATCTCTACCCTTTCACAAGAGTTCACCATATGGAAGAGTTTCCAAAACCTCTCCTGTAATAGCTCCTGACTGATCCACATGCAGCCAGATGGAAATCCCCGCTCCTCAGACAGCAGGTGCTCACAGCTCAGAACTACAGTTCTGACACAAAGGCCTCAGCACCTCCCTGCTCTTACTGTTAGAGGAACATCCCCCTTCCATTCCAGGCATTCCCACACTGCCCTGTGACTACCAACAGTCAGCCTGGATAGGTAGCACTATCTGCTGGCAGACTTCACACTGGGATGTGGAACATCATTTACAGTCTCTAGACAACAAGCAGCATAGCGTTATGCCATTTGAACTGATGCTTCCACCTATCTACATTGACATCAATGCTGAGACAACAAACTGTTGGAGTCTGAACATACACGGATAAGTAAGTTAACTTGTTTTTTAAGCACTTACACATCTATGCACCTCACAGAACTTCAGCTTTCTCTTCACACAAAACTTGCACTATTTCACATCCCTAATTAAAGCCAATATAATAGTTCATCAAAAGCTCAATGCAATGCTGTAGGACTCCAAGGGCCCGAGCAAAATACATGGGAGTAAAACAAGGCTCTAAATAAATTAAGCAGCTTTTCATAACAAGGAATTTAAGGTGGGAAAGTTACCTGGTCAAGTCCCATGATGTGTTATGTCTTACACTGTCCATTTGTTTTGCTTTGTCTTTTCCTGAGAACAGCAGAAACTACAATAACTTCAGCAGCAGCATACAGGGAGATGAAGACAGGTCAGGAACAGAAGTTGACCAGAATGATCAAAGATCACTGCTGTTTGCTGCATTAACGCATCTGGAGTATTTGGCAGTTCTTTGACACAGTATCACACCTTCTTTGGTGGGGCTGCCTCAACACTTTTGACTGACATGAATTCAGTCACAAAACACATGATTGCATTTACAGAAACTATGGACCACTTCTGCAGTAAGTTGTAGTCTTTACTATGGTCTTCAAACTTGAGAAAAAACTTTGCTATGTGATAAAACAGCTACTGCCAAGCATAGAAGCAATTGCAGTGTATTAAGCTTTGTTTCCCATGTCATTTTATACATGTTTTCAAAGGTTCTATACAGTTACAATTAAAAAGACTCATTTTAGAAATGAATGACATTATAGGACTTCTGTGATATGCAAGATTAAGTGCTTGAAGAGCATCACCACAGTTCACATGATCGAATTCCCTACAAAAACAGCAGGATTCACTTATTTTCAAAGAATTAAGACAGTATTAAGTGTCAATAGGAAATTTAGCCTTTGTAAGAAAAAGTTCATACATTTTTGGAAGTAAATAACCTATCATTTTTAGTAAAAAAAGTATGCCCTGATGTTGTAGCTGAGGTTTACACACATGAAAACTCCCCTTCCCAACCTGAGAGTTAAACAGCAATTCACCAAGTATATACGAAACAGATGAATTTGAAGAAGTTTATGGCCTCAATCTGAAAATATAAATATCTAAATCTAGTCTGTGAACACTCAAACTTACTGTGTGTATTCACAAAAGAAAGTTGCTTATTTTCCTCTACTTACATATACACTGGCACATATGGTTTTATTCTGGGCTAGAATCATTTTCATCACGAAGAATTCAGTAACCCCCCACATTACACTAACAGCTATGATGCTCATGCAGAACAATGCTAGTCTGATATCTACACTTATGTTCAGAAAAGTACCAAAATAGACTAAAGATTTTTTTCCCCCTCATCGTTTTATGTGATACCAGTTTCATATCTCCAGATTTAAAAATAAATAAATAAATAAATAAAAATAAAAAACGGAAAATCAATTCATGTTTCCTCAACATTCATTTCTAGGAATGCTTTCAGAAGTGCTCTTATAACATTGTACAGAATATAAAAATGATGGAAATGAAAGCATAGACATTTAAATATGTAATTCTTACTACTAACATCAAATCTGTTGTCGTAACTACATATGGGATTGTGGGTTGTGAAGTGGGTTTCTTCCCCAAATGGTTTCATCCTTGTTTCAGAGAGCAGTCAAATAGACAAGAAACACCACCACCATGCCCGCAAACAAAACAAAAGTTTAAAATACCTTTGAGCTCAATGGGTTTTATTAACAGATGTCATGTTGTCAACACCAGCAGTTTTTCCATAACACAACTACTTACAAATTGAATTTTGTTCTAATTTAGGTTAAAAAGTGAAGCTGACAGTGCACATATATGCACTGTGAAAAAGAGAGCAACTAATCTCTCTTCACCCTATTTATTCAGTCATAAATAACATACAGAATAATAAAGCCCAATTATGGCTGTAAATACACTAAGGAGGAATAACATATACAAATAATGCTTGAGAAAGGAAAGCACTAGACTTAAATTTCTTGTTTTTCTCTTTCATTTCATGCATATAGATGCACACATATAGCACTACATTATATATTTAAACTGCAAGGTCATCAAGTCTTATAGCTGCCAAACTGCTGGAAACAGTCTACAGTTTTCAACATAAGCTGTTATATAAGACAGAAGTAAATAGTCTAAACTATTAGGTAATCTTCAGTTACTTTTATGCTTGTTTGACTAAACTCAGACTTGGCCAAATTCTTGGGTAAAACTGCAGTTTATATAACTGCTCTTTGCAAACATGCCAGCTTCTGAAGTACACCAAGTCTCCTGGTATTTAGAAAAATGGTTATTTAACTTACAATTTAGTAGCATGCTCTGGAACCCTTTTAGTGTTCCTGCATCCTCAATGATCACTGGAAGTAGAGAAAACTACTCGTTTATTCCAACTTTGCATTTATTACAAATTAACAGCAACGCAGTGAGGAACTCCTGCTTTAAGAGTGCCAGACCACTTCTTTATGCCACACACTTCTCACAGTACTCCACGTTCCCCGCTGGCTGCACCATTAGTCTCAGTTCTAAGTATTCGTGAGGACAAGGACCATTTCTCTGCTACTACATCTTGGTACAAAATAGTGAGTATAGTTTGTAAAGGAAGGAAACAAACAGCCAAGTCTGGTGAGCAGTTCTCCTCCTGTGCCTCAGGTTATGCTGCATGGTAACCACAGGCCATGTGTCAAAAGAGCACGAAGAGGGAACACTGCAGTTGTCTATGGAAGAGATGTGACAGACATATTCAGATCACATGCAGAACACTCCTGCCTTACCTGTACCCCATTTACTTCCAAGGGAATCGGCTCACTGACTCGGATGAAAATATTCTGTTCAAATACAACCATTCATGTTTCATCTGCATCTATGATACACTACAATAAACAATTCTGAGGTGTCACTTAGCTTTTATGCTGTGTTTTACTTAAATCTCCATTTGGGAACAGCAATTCCACCTTTGTGTGAATCTGGGATTCAGCTCAGTCCCAATAGCTGCAATGGTCAGGGATGCATTTGCATGTTATGAAATGAGGTAATCTCTCCAAGGAACACGTGTAAATCATGAAGTGTCTGCACATGTGACACTAAAAACTGGCAAACAAAATGCTGAACTGCTTATATACAAACCAATCATCCACGTACAGTATTTTATTACCAGAAGTTCAGAAACACTGGACTTCCCCTGTTCTCTTAGTTTACTTCATGTTTCCTTTTATCACCTTTTGTAATCTCCTCAAGTGTTCCCTGCTCCAACTCTCTGAACTCGCTCCTGCCAAGTGTCACTGATTTTCCAGATGAAGCTATTTGAGGGCCTGTTGTTGGCCATACGTGTCTGCAGGGCTGCCTATGCTCTCAGGACACACATTCTAACTTCTTGAAATACAAAGGCACAGAGAGAAAGAGTAAAAATATTACGAGGAGGAATCAAAGAGATAAATATGCATGAAATCTAAACTCTAAAATCCAACTCATTCCCCAAAGTTCCTAGAAAGTACCTTAAACTGCCAACATGTGCTGCTGCTGTCATACTTTTCATCGGCTTACACGGCTTCCATGCATTAGGCATTACAAGTTCACTCAACCTCAACCTTGTAACGAACAAGAGGGAGGATGAAGTGTGGGTTCAATCAGCTACCAAATGCACAGAAAGACATATCCAACAGTAAAAATTACTTATAATTAGTCTTAATCCATCCATGACAATATAAACAGCAGCAACAGTGTAAAAAGAAAGGCTAAACAAAACAACCGGACCAAGAAGAGGGCAGAAGTATTTGGAAAGGGATAGGGCAAACATTTTAGATCTATCACCTAGAGTTTCGTGCCCTGCTGTGGACTTGAGTATTACTGAATAAATCTTCTCAAGACAATTAACAGCACTCCTAAGCCACATTAACCATCCTAGGGGGAAGATGCACATTAACTGCAAGAGGGTAAATATAAAAATTCCTCTGTCCCAGTTAGATCTGTAATTCACTGAACTTGGAAAGATCTGAAACCTCCAGAAGATTAGTTGCTGGTCAGCCCTGAACTCCAGCCCTTGCATCCCAAAGGCACATGGCTCAGAACATAAATTCTGGTTGTTTCAGTCACTGGCAGAGAGGAATTGGGCATTACAGAGCTATTTCACAATCTTTTGCGTCCCTCTCTAAAGCCTTAATGATACAGAATCTCTTTGAAAACATGAACAAATAGCTTTCTAAAAGATGCTACTAGAAGACTACCTGTGCGTGTGTTTTCTAAACGTGCATTTCAAAATACTTTACCTCATCACTTAAGCAAGACTGCAGCATCTGGTATTCATTAAAGCCAGGAAATTCCTGTTTCAGTCTCTGTGTAACTATTGAGAGCTGATAATTGATTTGTGTATTCTAGCCTTTGTAAAGAGTTTTTTTGGTTTTTTTGTTGTTGTTGTTTTTAAGCAGTTTCATACTGAAACAGAATTTTTAATTATTAAATGGTTTAAATTTTATATACAATGAGTCCCAGACACAGGTATTTTGCAATTCAAAAATTTTAGAAAACATTCATCAAGCCCAAATGAACGAACTCCTATGACAATACACAATATATAGCATTTCACAATTATTACTGTAAAAGTTGCAGTGAGTATATATGAAGTAAAAAGTAGCAACTTAAAGGTTTCTACCCTGAATGTTTCATCTGTTATCACAAATTTCTCCTCAAAGGATCAGCATAAGATGCAAGGGCTTGTACAAAACTTCACCTTCAGATCCTTTCTGAACCTTATTATGGTTAGATTGCATACAAATTTCAACTAATGTGCCGTAATTAGGAAAGAAATTGGTATGCTGTCCTTCCTGGAAAGGCATCAACAACCTCAAACAAAGAGCTGACAACAGCGAGAAGAGAAAATACTTCATAGTAGACTGAACATGACAGAAGCTGCACAGACTTAAGTCTACCTAATGATTTTTCTTTATCTTCTGGAACTAAAATGAATGACCAAAAGCCACATATACCAAGACAGTACGATGCCACTGAAATTGCAGGCAAACTACCATGAAAAGTTACATGACAAATGGGGTTAGATGTGATTATGCTAGCATACAAGATACAGCTGGGCTGCAACACTGAGCACCAGTAATTGCTTCTCCCTCACTGAATGACTGCTAATCAGGCACTCAGTTTCCAGCCAAGGAGATGGCAAAAGATACGATGCTCTCAGAGTTCAAGTCCACTGAGAGCTGGCCAGTTATTTGTTTCAGACTCCCCACTCAATCACAGCATCATTAAGCAATGCTGGAGTATGTTGAACACTTAGAGTATTTTCCCCATATAAACAGCTGCTGTAGCCACAGATGGAAAGTTACAGAATTGCAAACAATTGACACCAAATGTAAACAGAATATATAAACTACTCTTTATTTCACAAGAAATGGGAACCTCTGGGTTAAGGGGTTCCTTGCACACAGACTGTAATTTATTATCTTAGGTATATATATACACAACTGCCCAGAATAAAGCTAGTTAGAGAGTAAGAGCCTTAACTCAAGAGCCACCCTGCAGTTCACAGGCATTTGAAACATTATTAGTAGCTCAGCATATTGCTCAAATGCCTTATTTGCAGCCCATTGCTATCTAAAATTTCTGGCATGATGGCCTTCCAAGATAACCACTCACTGAAGAAGCACTCAGTCTGCTCAGCTATATTATGCATTTCTTCTTCCCTTCGACTGGTTTTTGATTGTTACCAGCTCATAACTTTCAGCTATTTTATTTCCCCTGGTATTTAAATTCATTCCACATACTTACAGAGCCTCACTTACAATCTAACATTTTGTCTTGGAGATAAAAAGAGTTTAATTTACTTAATGTGCATTTTTAATTATTGACCCAGAATTCCAGCCAGCCAACTCTCTCATCCCTTTTTGTGGCCTTTAACCCACGCTTTTCAGTTTCAGAACTAGGCTCATTTAACTTGGCAAGAAAACAAATGCAAGCACTGCTTTATTTCTTTCCTTCCGTTAAAAAAAAGAAAAAGCTACTATCATCCAATCATCATCTTTCTCTGCCATAGTTTTCTGAAGAACTTTTGCTTTGCTTGGATTTGCAGCAACTTAGTCCCACATATGAACACACATGCACAATAACAGCATCTTTTTCCACCCTGAATTCTTGCTCCCTGTTTTCCCTTCTCCAGTTCTTTTTTCCCCTCTAGACAGGTGGAAAATTCATACTTCAAGAGTATGTGGGATAGTACCTCAGAGACTGAATCTCACTTTACACGATGTTCATAAACCTGTATGTTTCTAAAGAGATTATTTTTCTTCTCATAAGACCTTTTTCACTTACAAAGTTTGGCTACAACTCCACCATTACTTTCTAAACAAGCCAGAAGTTATTTGAACTCCACTTTCTCAGGTTTAAATATGTATCAGCCTGAACAAAAATAAAGACAATGTTGAAAAACGTTCCTAGTTTCATTATTTCTCTGCAGAGAAGGAAGTATTATTACCATTCAACTGCATTTCTTTAAGAACAAAACCACATGGCAAATTTCAGGAAGATTTCCCCAACAGTACTCTTGATACATTTTAGTAGGCTGAATATTTAAAAGAGGCACAACTTCAAAGAGATAATACTAGCCATTAGCAAGGAACCTAATTCAGTTTCTTTAAGAAACCAGAGAATCATAGACTTTCACTGTCAGGAATACAAAGGATGTATGTTATCTCAACTGGTTTAACCAAAACACATCATCTCAATCTATACAGACAAACAAAACTAAACAGAAAGAGGAGACAGAATCACAGAATCACCCGGGTTGGAAGGGACATCAAGGATCATGTAGTTCCAACCCCCCTGCCTGGCAGGGCCACCAAACATACACATTCAGATCAGGTTGCCCAGGACCCCGTCCAACCTGGCCTTAAACACGTCCAAGGACGGGGCATCCACAACCTCCCTGGGCAGCCCGTTCCAGGGCCTAACCACTCTCCTAGTAAAGAACTTCCCCCTAACATCCAACCTAAATCTTCCCTCCTTCAACTTAAAACCATTTCCCCTAGTCCTGCTGTTGTCAGCCCTTTTGAAGAGTTTACTCCCCTCCTGGGTGTAGGTTCCCTTCAGGTATTGATAGGCTGCAATGAGGTCACCCCGCAGCCTTCTCTTCTCCACTAATATACATTACCAGAAAAATGAATTAGATTTGGCTACAATAAAATTGTTTAGATTAGATGTAGAATTACACAGAAGTATGCGCGCTGAAGACAGAAGTAGTTCAGTGCTGACAAAAAACCTGCAGAAGCACAAGCTACTTAAAGTACACTCGTACACCAGATATTCACATAAAGTTGAAGATTTCAACAAGAAACTCTCATAATAAGAAAAAGATTGAAGTGAAAAATTTGTCTGCTGTTTGTAAGGTTATTTTACAGGCAGAATTTCTTGTTCCACGGTTTTACTCTTTCAAGAACTCGTCCCGAACGGTATAAATAAAAATAATGAAACACTGTACCTTTTTTTGATTTTGCTCCAATCTTCAACTTCGACGGCCAAGCAATCTGTGTATTTGTTTCTTCCATGATCTGTGAAAAAGAAAGTATTTAAGAAAAATTGATTTTCTACTGTTCTCCTACAGAAGATAAGAGCACACTCTGACAAGACTTATTACTATATACAATCATTCACTGTTGCTATTAGTCATAGCTAGCACAAGTAATTGACTCGTATCACTGGTGATTACCTTGAGAAGGCTCTTTGGTTCTGTACAAATCCTAAAAGCAAATCAATAATCACAGAATGCTTTGGGTTGAGAGGCATATAAGATCATCTACTTCCAACCCTCTGCTGTAGGAGGGACACCTCCCTCTAGATCAGGTTGCTAGTCAATAACAACCTACAGCATAATGCTGCTCTGTTGTTTGCATGAAGTTCAAGAGAGCAATACCAGGCCCAATGTGCTCCAAATCTACCTTAAAGCATATTTCAAAAGGTTTACAGATTAGTAAAAATACTTTAAGTTACCTTTAAATATTTTCTAAGCACAGACCATTAAATTCAAAACAAGTCCTTTGAGATGTCTAAAGATGTAGCTGCTTGCCTTCAAAGGTTTTTCGCTGTGCGATTTTTTTTTTGCCTCATCTTGACCTAAGTGCAATTTTATTTTTTTTAAATATGAGGCTGTTCAGAAACCAGAAATTTTACTTACCACTTTAGCTGCTCAGATAATAAGTTTGACAGTATTTAATCAAACACTGTGCAATCTAGCTGTAAATCTCAAGCTAGTTCACAGAAAAAGAAAACAAAACTTTGCAAGCACACACGCACCTCAAAAGCTATCTGATCATTTGGCTCAGTAGAGACTTCTGTTGCCTTTTTTGCTTTAGAGAAAAAATCCACCAGGTAGATAATATTTTGCTAGAATTTAATAATGACAGTTACAATGCATTACGAACACATTTAGCATTAACATTGGAGAAAGAGCCAAACGACACCAAAGACTTCACTGAAATTCAGTTCCAAAATACACGGGTCGTGTCTCTACTGAGACTAAAAAGCTCTTCTGTGTTGAGATCTCATCAAGCAGTGTGATGAAGCACCTCTCACTGCACTAGAGATGGCAGTGTCTGATCAACATGAGTACCAAGATAGTATTTTATCTGGAGAAAAAAAAAAAAAAAAAAAGGAAGATCTGCCCATATTAGTCCATGACAGGATGGTTATATAAAACGTCAAGAAAACACATCTAATGAAAACAAACAAATACCACCCCAGGCTGGATCAAACAAGGTGTTTTTAATGAATTTGCTAATTATAGAAGACCCTGATAAAGTTTATCTGGAGTAAGTTGTCCAGTTCTGTTGTTGCTGGACAAAATCCTGTCTGTGCACCAAGAGAGTTGTTGGCTGCTGCCCCTGCAAAAATTTCAGTAATCAGTTCCCTCAGCTAACACTCTCACTAACATCTTTCAGTAACAAGTACACAAGCATTCATCATAAATTTATGCAGTAAACTAGGAAAAAACACATTAATTCAGCTGTTCTTCTAATCTACACCTGATTTACATAAGTAGGAAAGACATAGGAAACAACAAAGAGAGCTTTTCAGATGGCAGCTCTCAGGGCTCCTCCTCCATAAAGACTATTTGTTTAATTTCTACACAAGCAGAGAAAACATAGGAATGCATTCTTTGGATTGCTTATACCAATGACAATTATAAAATTATAATAAATGAAAAAATAAAATAAACATGGATATTATCCAAAAAAGTCAATTCATTCATGATGAGGGTAAGGGAATCAGACAAAGAGAATTATTTTACCGTTTCTAGTCATTGGTAAAAAAAAAAAAAAAAACCTCAAGCAATAATTAAAAAAATTAAGTCCAAAACAATTAAAGTCACTTCCAAGAAGAAAATGTAATAAGAAATCAGCTGCATCACAAATAAATTTTCAACAGCAGTATAGATCAAAATTAAGGCAGACTTTGCTAAGAATCGTTAACTCTTATCTTCTCCACTCAAATCTCTATACACCAGAACTACTTCCAGATCAGCACACCACTTGGAAAATCTAGGTGTTAGCCACATCTCATTATACTATATTTTTTGTTTCAGCAACTATTAGATAATAAATTATAGATGAAATAAGACATTTCAAGGAGAAGGAAGTTCTATCAGCAACATATACCTGCTTCTCACAATTTTCCAATCCAGATGTGAAAAACACCATTTCCAAGAATCCACATTTAAACAGAGGGCTTTAGGCCATGTTATTCCTAATTGTACAGCAGGAAAAGAAATGCACAGAAAATAGCAAGGAAGAAATGAAAGGAGAAGGGAGATGCTGAAACAAAAGTTCCAACATAAAGAGGACTACAAGAGAAGAAACAAAAGTGGAGAGGATAACATTTGTCTTGAATACATTTGTCTTGAATAATGCTCATGTCCCACCAGTACTGTAACTTCTCAAGGCTGGGAAATTTGTTAAAGAAATTAAACCCGTCATACTTGTCACAATAAACCAAAAGAAAATCAAAGTGGCTTCAGAAGTGCACACGTTCTGAGGACATACAAAGATGCACAAGACCTTCAAAGGAAAAGGAGTTAACTGAGTTAACTACCAAGCTCTGAGGTTGTCTGCCCAATACCTTCAGGTTCTTCTCAGAACGCAAGCCTAAGTACCTTCACATTAGATGAAAAAGAAGGTTCACAATTTGGTCACTACAAAGATAAGTTTATCTCCTGTATCAGTTATGCAGAAAAATGTCTGTATGCATTTAAATTATGTGCATTTATTGAAGTTTAACCACAATCAGAGCATTGCTGGCTTTGAACTCTAACCAGTAAACTTCTTAATAAATTCCAATCTGAGCATAATTATTTACCATGTATTTGAAAATTACATTTATATAACAAAATAAAAGTTTCTGCTGCAACACTTTTTCACCCATGAAAATAACCTCATCTGTCAAGCAATTTGAGAATCAAAAAAAGGTCTGCCACAAAAATATCCTGTTATATTTGAGAAATCGGGGTTGTCATAGGAACCCTTAAGAAGAATTGGAGCTGCATGTCAAAAATAAGGCTTATATATTACAACAAACAATAGCTAAAGAACTTTTATGAAGCAGATCAAAACTGCAAAGAGATGTATTTTTTTTATTTTTATTTTTTAATACTTACTGTATGTGGCAGGAATGCCACAAAGAAACCAGCTTCTTTTCCAGCTGCTATATTTGAAATTCTGCATAGTATAGATGACTGTTATCTCAGCTTCACATTTTACCATTCCAACTTACTCAGTTTTAAGTGCCCAAAAGAGTAAGACCCAGGATTTTTTTTTCTTTTTCCATGAAACAAACTTGGAATCACTCCATCAAAACCTCAATTGCATGTTGCAATGGGATACTTTATTAGTGAAAACTCAATGTTACACAACATACTCTGAGAACAACAGTGCTACTCTCATGTTAACAAAACAGAAGACAGAACTTGCTCTGCCAGCAATACACGTATACACATATTATATTAGTACAAATACATCAGTTGTAAAACAGGATTCAGTCAAGGGATGAGTAAATTTGAGTTCCTCATCACGTAGATTGCTGAAGATCACTTCTAGTCAGGTTTCCCTTCTTTTCACATTAACTAAGTATCAGGATTTGCACTAATCTATAGTGCCTCAACCTTGAAGAATCAACTGACCAGAAGGACTAGGCACATTTGTCAGCAAGATTTAACCACACAGTAAACAAATCAAGGTGGTTCTTAATGGAGAAACTCTTCAGTTATTTATCTGCCTCTTCTTTCTTCTCCCCTTTCCCAGAAGAAATCATAGCATTTATACAGCCGAAAGACACAAGTAATACATACCGTGAAAAAGACACAGAAGATGACACAAGATGTGGGAGACACAATCAAAACAAACAGGGCTGTGCCCTGACAATGAAAAACTGGCTCTAGTTGCAGATCACTGAGTTTTTAAAGAAGAAAAAAATAAAATAGAGACTTACAGCTCAGACAGTTGGAGGAAAAGCTTTCACCCTCCAAGAACTGCAGCTACTTAGAACTTATTTGAGAAATTTATTGTTTAAACACTTGGAGAGCTTTTACATTAAAACAGCTGACTTTGGATGAAAGCTGGAATGCTCTCAAAGGAAAAATGAAGTAAAATTTTCTTTAAAAACACAAACATTTCAGAATTCAGACAAAATAGATGAAGAAAAGGCTTTGCTTTTCTTATAAGCAATACGTTCAGTGGCAGCAGTTTTATTATAATTTGTATTAAACTTTAAGGAAAAAAAAAAAAACAATTTTCCTGGCGCTTCGGTTTATCCATCGCACCTATTTCTGTATCAGTCCTTACTCATGGTGCAAAAAAAAGTAAAAAAAAAAAAAAAGGTAAAAAAATGAATCTGTCACTTTTCTGTATGTGCCAGGGCATCTCTGCAATTGTTTTTATGTTGAAGTTAAAACAAACAAACATACAAACTAGTCCACTTGAACTGAAATAACAAAAAGGAACTTAAGAAAATCACAGATGTGGCTATCAGTTGAAACAAGGAAAGGAAATAAACGAGTAATTCATTTTGTGAACAAACAACCTCTCTCTTTCAGTATGGGAAATCAATCTCCTCAGTTCAACCTTGTTAACTACAACAGAAAAATATGACAGCTGTTCTGAAATTAATTCTTCCTATTTTATTATGTTATCCCCTGATGCCAGAGGCAGATGTTGGTCAGGTGGCAGTAGAGATTGACCCTTCTTACCAATATTTCATTACATAGAATTGCCATGCAACAGATGCCAGTAGAGGGGCAGTCTGACACAATGGCATCTGAAATGGAAGTGAGAATGGGGCAAAGGTGCATCACTCAATTCCTCCATGTGGAAAAAATTCACTGATGGTAGCTGAACATTTAAGCAGAACAAACAATGGATATGAGCAGAGTGAGTTGGTAGGTGGAGCATTTCAGCAATGACGACAACCACTTGAGAACGAGCCACATTCCAGATGGCCGTGACACACAGCTGTCACATCACAAAGTGAAGAGCATCCAATCAGTCAGCTCATCTGCAAAATTGGTGGACTGTGATCCACCAATCACGGGAATCAAGGGAATCATGTACAGAACTGAATATCAGCTTCAATGCACTGGAAATGATGGTGGCAATATTGCAATATCACAAGGCTTGTGCCAGGCAAGTCCCAAAAATGTTCACACAGGAAGAGAAAGAACAGCACATAAGTTTATCAGGTCCTACTGAGCCAATACAAGGCTGAAGGTGACAGTTTCCTGGGTTGCATCAATACATGTGTCACCATAGCAAGTCAGCATCATAGCAGCAGTCCACAGAGCAACAACATGAATTCTCCATCAGAGAAAAAAGTTCAAGATACAGCCCTCAGCAGGTATAGGAATGTGTACTGCCTTTTGGGAAAGGAAAAGTGTGGTCCATCTGGATTTCTGGAACTGGGACAAACCATCAAGTCTGATTACTATATCATCTATCTGTACCAACTATCATCACCAACTAAGCTTAAGGTTTAAAATTCCAGAGTCAGGCCAGAGAAGGCAGCAACCTCTCTCTTGCAAAACAAGTGTCAAGTCCCATATCACCTGGAATACCGCGGAGCACTTTGACAATCTTGGCTGGACTCCTACTCCATCCACTGTATAGTTTGTATTGGGTGCCTTCTGACTCCCATCCATTTGAGTTGATGAAAGGTAGACTGCACAGGCAACATTTTCCTACCAACAATGCTGTCATAACAGTTGTGAAACAGTGGGTCATCTCCACCAACGTAGATTTTCATGAGCGCATCATGAGCAGCGCTCTTTATTGCTGGCAAATATGTATAGCTAAATGAGGTGACTTTGTTGAGAAAAGAGTGTTTTGTGGCTGAGAATTTGCTCTCTCAGAGTTATTGTGCTCTTAGTATCTCTTGTAGTTTCCATGCAAATAAATAGGAACCATTACTTTCAGAGTCACATACAGGCCTTTTCAAGGCACAGTGCACTGAAACAATGAAAAATTATAGGTTCAAAAAATAAGTTCAAATTAAATTCCTATTTTAGAGAAGTACATGTATCACAATCTGCATTTAAGAACTTTTTATTTAACATACTGGAATAGGTTTTGCAGATAGGGTTTTTTTTTCATGCTATTAAAAAAGCCTAGAAAGCAATTAAATTGTATGCCTACTGGTAGTTCTTATTTGTTTGTCCAGGCACTGTTTTGAACAGCTGAGTTCTTGACTTCAAAGTAATTTCCTTCTAGGTTGCCTAATTTAGACGTGAAAAACACACATCCCTCTAAGGCTTAAATCACCAACAAAACCCCAGATGAGTTTAGATGGTACTTCAGCTTTCACTGCCTTATTGCAAGGAGCTGAAATGGTAACCTATGGCCCTCAGAATTCCACATGCTTAGTATTGTGTCAGTAAGAAAATCACTCTGTTGAGAGCTCTAACACACAACCCAAATCACTTTCAAGCAAAGAACTTGAAAGGAGTCAGATGTTCAAAGCTAAGTCTCTTGCTCAGTGACAGCCATGGCAAGTCTGCTGGTCACAGGGCCCAAGGGCGGCCAGTGCTGCAAGAGCAGCTTTGTCTCTGTCACCTGAAATGGCACTGAGAATTTGTGTGAACATAACTACTGCAACATACCTTGCTTTCAAATATCAAACAATGGAAGTTAACGTGAAGCACTTAGTTTTCCCACTCGGAGTGTTTCACAGGCCAACATGCACCATTTCTGATAACAAGCCTGTCTAAGGACCTGGTGACAAACATTTCAAGCTCAACGTTCTGCTCTAAATAATCTTAGTTAAATACTAGAATAACCAGCATTCCAATACAATTGAAGATACTTTTAAGTACTGATACAACATTCCAGTTAAGCAGAGACAACGTAGGCAACAAACTCCCATTTTGGTTTGTCACTAATAAATAGAAATCCTTTCTCCAACAAGAACTATCTCCAGTATTCTCAAGGCTAGAGGTAAAGTTACTCCCTGCCAAGTCACTGGCGCAGGCAGATAGGGCAAAATATTAAGAAGTTAAACTCAATAACTACAGACTACCACATCCATGAATATCAAAATCACTCTCGTCTCTGAGGCAGTGTAAAATAGATGGATGTGCAGCAAAGGAAGATACTTCAAAACTATGCAATTGGATAATGCAAAAGCAGAGTAATGATTCAGTGCCATTTGTGCAAGGTTCTGCAAACAGCAATTTGAAGATGAGCCTTCCAGGTACAAGGAAATGAACACATGCATCCCTTGGAGGGGGGGTAGAGCTATAACGTTTTCCTGTATTATTTTCCAACTGCTAAAAACCCCAAATATTTTTTACAAAGCACTTGTATGCAACTACTCCTTCTAGTAGTAGTCCTTCTAGAAGACTAGACCTTGGCAATTTTACCTGTCTTTGAAAAGGCTAATATTGAAATGATTCTACAGACTGTCATCTGGGATACCCGACATGGATGAGGTTAAATATTGGCAAAGAGAAATATTATATTATTCCACTGTGAGTTATTTATTCCAGGATCAGATCAATTTGATCTTCACATATGAATTAGCCCATTTTCTTTCAATTGATTTTAATTTAAAATTACCTACATTAAATGCCAAAACAACCTCATCCAAAAAAGTGAAAGTATTTCAGAATTTTCCAGCTAATCTAGATTCAGGTATAAAAATGCAACAAAAACACATCTCTCTTTCCAAATGGAATTTCTATAGTTTCCAGCCAAAAGCAAAAATATGAACATGCTTTCCTTTAACTTCTCATGACCCATAATTTTGTGGCCTGCATGTACAAATGTTGAGACTTTCACAAACAAGCCAAGCAGGATGTTTTAAAGGACTACACCGTAGCCCAGATTAACAAAACACACACTAACATCTTTAGCGCATTTTCAGAACCTGTTCTTAACATAATTATCAATAAGGTAATCACATGCAGAATGATGAAACAGAGAAGCTAAAATTAGAAAACAAGATTAGCATCATTTGTAGTGTAGCAATCTAGTCATAGTACTGATCAATGGATATCAGCTTTTAATACTTCAGAAAGCTATTTAATATATAGTAAGTAAAGGCAATTAAGGTAGCAGCTGCAAACAAGATCAGCTTACACTACAATATCATCAGATTAGTACCAGAGGGTAAAAGAACAAGCACACATAGCTTTTTTTTTTTTTTTTTAAACCTACAGTTTACCTAAAATGAACTGGGAAAGTAATTTTTAAGACAGGAGTCCACTAAGTATTGCTGCTGCAATCTAAAATCTAAAAAAAAAAAAAAAAAAAAAAAAAAAAAAACAAAACTAAACTAAAAACAGCACTAAGCAAACCTCCTGCACCAGTCACGTTCACTAAACTCTGTACTTATTTCCTTTATAAATACAGTAGGAAAGAAAGTTATCAGTCAATTGCCCTTACCTACAGAGAAGCATTTATGCCTTACCTTAACTTCATGTTTTATGAGCCCTCAATTGAGATATTAATCCAAGATCATGCTTTTCTTTTGACTCAATGGCTAAAACAATGTATCACAGAATCACAGAATGGGCTGGGCTGAAAAGGACCACAATGCTCATCTAGTTTCAACCCCCTGCTATGTGCAGGGTCGCCAACCACCAGACCAGGCTGCCCAGAGCCACATCCAGCCTGGCCTTGAATGCCTCCAGGGATGGGGCATCCACAGCCTCCTTGGGCAACCTGTTCCAGTGCCTGACCACTCTGAGTGAAAATATATAACCTTTCAACTTTTTTTTTTTTTTTTTAATGAAGAACGCACAAAAAAAAAACCCTATTAATTTATCTGTTACAACATTAATTCTAAACAGTACTAGGAGAAAAAAGCAAAAATTCATCTGAGAATATTACTTAGCAGTGACATCCCACAGCATGCTGCTGGAAGAGCAACTGGCAGCCAACTCTTCCCCCCCCCCCCCCCCCGCCAAGTAGAACAGGCAGTTTCCTTCCCACAAATCCAGAACCCAGTCTATGTTACGAATGTGCATCATTCTCACTCACCTCCTCTTTCAACAGTTTCACAGAAAGAATCAAGGCATTTCATGGTCAAAAATCCTTCTTCTGAACTTTCTAATTGGAAAGAATTAAGCATCTCAGTGGGGACTGTGATGACAAACTTTCCCTTCTGTTGCTTTAAACTGCAAGAGATCATGCACAAAATCTGAAGTATAGCAGTGAGAGTACATAAATTAAGACCTCCTCATCAACTAAACTGATTCATTTGGATCTCAGGCTGAGCTCCACATCATGAAGCAAATCTTCACTCCATTGAAAGGATCAAAATGCCCTCTCCTGACAGAAGAAGTTAAGCACAACAGCATCAGCAGGGACAATCAGTGCTCTGAAGTGACCATCACATGTGAAAGCCTTAATAACTAGACCCATCAGACAGCATTTCCATACTGCAGGCTAACTCTCAAAATCACTCCCACTATATCAGAAGCAGCAAAGATTAAGCTAAAGATCATGATTTTTTTCATTTGCGTGTTAAAGGTCTCGTGAGTACTCCATTCCCTTAATGGAACAATGCTACAGTAGAAACGTGACAAAAACTTTTCTGCAAGAAGACAGTCTTCCCATCACTCAGGCTTCCCCAAACTAAGTGAAAAGTTCAAGTGAACATACTAGCTTTACCTTTTTAGTAAAACTGAACTAACCTGAATAGTCTCTTCGTTCCTTTTGTTGCAGTTTCGCTAAAAGGGGGACTAAATTCTCAATCTCATGATTTCTTGCAAATGCTGACTACTGATATTCTTTCAACTCTCTCATCCATACCATTATCTTGGAGCCGCCTCTCTACCTTCCTGGTAAGCTAACTGAGAGGAAGTTAAACAAATTAGAAGCTCGTGGCACTACCGACTAACACTGAAACAAGTACTGGGACTGTATCACCTTTGCAAACCTTTAAACACATGTTCTGAGCTGAAAGTCTACATACAATTTAACACTAATGGAGATATATGAATTGATTCCTACACAGAAAGATTGAAGGTGTGGAACCAGTATCTGCAAGTCACAGCTGCTCCTGGTTCTTGCAGTTCAAATATAAAGCCCACAATAATGATGGTGCATAATCAAACATGAATTCAATATATCTAATTAGCAAAATACATAGCACTGGAAGAAACCTGTAGTCCAATAGCAACACTAGTGCCATCAGAAACGAGAGTATAGCCTTAGGGAAACGTTAATTACAAATACAAAGTTTCACAGAAGTCATGGATGAAGACACATGCAAACCCCATCAAAAGTTTCTGCTGAACGATTGTAATCAGTCTGGGACATCTTAGTTTCAGGTCAATGATTAATACCTATGTCTCAAAGTGCACTAAAACCATCCACATTTAGAGCTTTACCTACACACTTCATGTTCGAAGATTAAGAAGCAATACTGACCAATTTCCAGCATGACCTACAGCAGACAGAGACATCTTGGGTTACATTTGTATAAATACGTACTTACAAAACCATTCATGTACACAATAACTCTGTCAGCATACTCACACATGCACTTTGCAAAAGTTCATGTCTGCCTAACATCATCCCAACAAATGCTCTTCAAAGAATAAACAAGTGAAAATAAAGAATTCTGTAGAACACAATACTGTTACCTTAAATGAATTGAACTTGAGGCTGTTTCCTTACTGCCTCTTGCTATGAGAGTATCCTAAACTGAAAGTAGTGTACGCTCATTATTAACTAATTCATTAGTTCATACATTCATTATTAACTAATTCAGATGACAATTTCAGTCTGATCAACAAGTGATGAAAGATGCAATTAGGTATGTCTATCTGTGCTTAGTTTTTTTCTTTAATCTTCTATTGTAGTGTTTCTCATCTTTATCCTGGAGAAGTAGCTAGCTTTAAAGGATAGTTTCACTGATTAACACTTCTAAATCTGCAGTACGTTCAAATGTCTGACTCATTTTACAAAGAAAATGAGCAAAGAAAACCCTAGCTTTCCTTTAGACACTGAACCACATTGCAGTGAGTTACACCCGACCTACATTTAAGCACTTGGGCTGAACCCCATGTGCACATTTCCAGAGGCCCTCTTTCTGAACACAAAGCCCCATATTAGCCTAAGAACTCCAGTCAACTGAATCCCAGCATTCTCCCATCAGCGTTGTGATTCAAGTTCTACATGCACTGATGCACTGAGGAATTTCAGAGTTAGAGGTTATCATTTAGCACTAAGATTTCCAAATATTAGAAAAAGATAGAGACAAGGCAAGGAGGCCAGAACAAAAAGCAAGCAGAAATGATGTATTAAATTCCCCTCTGTCCATGCAGCCAACTCTCATCTGTTTTGGATTACCAATTCCTTACGGCAGAGACCCATCACCTTCTTACATTTTACATGAAAGTGCCATGCATATCTATAATGCTACATAAATTATACGCTCCCTGGAACAATGTCCTGGCTTTGTCTGGGAAGGGCCTTGCTAGCACATGAGGCGTGAACCAGATGTTACAGAACTCAATGGAAAAATTCTGCCATCGACTGCAAGTGGGCTTTGGATCAAGTAATAATTTTACATTAACTATTACTCATAGAAGAAATAAGAACAATAATAGAGAGAGCAAGACCCAAAATTATATTTTGCATTAGCTGTTCTGTGTAATAGCAGCCAACCAGTTCATGCTTAATTAATATTACCTGTCACTGAATCACAAACCAGAGTGATTTGGAGAGAAAACTATTATTTATTTAAGTAATTAGCAACTGCCAAGGGTTTTGAAAAACCTATTAGACTATGTTAGGTCTTCCCCCAACTCTGAAGCAGTAGTCAAGATTAAAGATATTGGAAGCATGATGAAGTCCTCAGATTATTATTAAGTAACACTAGAGAAGAACACTTCGCTATTTTCTTTCTCATATTTAATTCCAGAAAAGTGGAAGTTGTACATCATCACCATCTTGCCCACAATATGGCAGAAATGATGGCCATATTGTCCCACACAGTAAAGAACTGATGGGAACAAGGGCTAATTCTGCAACTCCATCAGCAGAATACATACTTGGTTCTGCTAATATGCTCAGTGAAATGATACCTTGATACTTGAACTGTTATTAAGCTTTTAATGCAAGAAGTTGATAGGAACAGTTCATATCCACTAAAGCTTACTTTATTACAAAAATTAATGGCAGCAATACTGCTTACTCATGTTGGAAGTTCAGTAAAAAAAACTTAGCACCACAAAACTTGTGTTAATAATCCTGGATGAGTTCTGGCTTCAAGCCCAGCTCAGGGAGCATGAGTAACTTCTGTTCCTCCTGACGTCTAACTTACACTAGCTGAGCTGTCTCTCATGGCCCAGCCACCAAGCCAGGCCATCTGTGAGCAATCAGCATTGCCTTGTTGCCTCCAGTACTGGCCTCCTCTCTTCCCTTTTTATCTGCCTCTCTCAAACTGAATCACCTTCTGAGCCTTTGCCCATTGTCACTGAAGCACTCGCATGAAAACTTCTCACACCCAGCCCACTTCTTTTAACCCACAGTAAGTGCAACACATTTGTCAGAAAACATTTGTACTGTCTGAAGATGTTAGACGCAACAGTATTTATGCAAATTACACTCTCAAATCTTGATGTCACTCGTAAGTGGCTCCCTTCTCCTCACCAATCAACTCCGAAGTCTGATAATACAGCTCTGGAGAGGCTCATTTTATAAGCCATTTTAAAAACACCTTCAAATTCATACCAAGTTTCTGAAAGTATTTTCTCCCTTAGCTTCCAATATATTTCCAATGTTTCAAATCACTCTTCCTCACTACACAACCTGAAACACATCAGAAGTCTTCATTTTACCTCCAGAAGCTGCCTTATTCATTTCACATGAGAGAAAGGAAAAAACGTAACCTTGATTAAAGGAAATTGCACAGACAGACTGTGAGTAAGCCATGAGACACTGTCCAAAGATTTTTTTTAACAAAAAGAAAACTTGTGAAGATAGCTTCCATCTGTTTTTATTAGCTGTAGTATCACATGTACGTACAGAGAAGATTCACTAATGTACGTTAAACTACGGAGTTGCTCAGACACTAAGAGCTTTAGTTGAAGTGAACCACTTTTAACCTGTTGCTACATCCACACTCTGCCTAAATAATAACTTCACTTTGGCTTATGCCAAAATAGACATATCAATATTGCTAAGTAATATACTCTTATTCACAAAGGACATTCCATTTTCTATTAAATTCAAAAGAGGATTTTTTGCTATACTAACAACTGTGTAATTCTAAGGTAGATTATACCTACAGTAAATCAAGTATCCAAACACATTAAACATGCAAGTCATTCAACTCCACAGAGGAAACATTCAGCTGTAAGAAGTATGAGCCATTTTACATAAGGGTGAGAAAATATTGTACCATAAAGTGATGTGTAGAACGAAGTACCTGCTTTAAGGCTTTGTTGCTTCAAATTAAAACAAATCCACACATTTTAATAACATTCTAAAGATGAATTCTTAACACATCCCCCATCTGTGCACACTAATCATGAAAATCAAGCAGCACATTCAGAAAACTAACTCATTTGTCAGTCCCAGTGTAGTCTAATGTAATCTAGTGCAAGAATGTAATCTAAGAATCCCATGTAATACTTAATAAAACAGATATTTTGCCATTATCCACACTCCTCCCCCTCCAGCCTTGATCAGGGCATCTGCTGATCTCATACAGGATAAAGTGTTCTTTCACATTTAAAAACATATCTTTTGAAAGTACGATCTCTAAGTATGAACAAAATATAGAAAATAAGGGCAGCCACTTGCTTAACAGACAGCTAATCAAGATGAAGTTTCAAGGCATTTCTGGATACAACCTGAATGTTTACACTGTTTTCTCTGGAGTGCAGAAAGACAAAGCAGCTCATTTTTATTTGCATACTATATGCACTATCTTCATCGACTCAAATACTAATTTACACATTATTCATTAAAAAACCCACGTTGCTTTGTAAAAAGCAATTTCAAAGCCATTACTCTTGTTCGTGTTTCTCTTTGTAGCTGAGTTGCTGTGGGACTATTTTTTCCAGTCCTTCCGTGCCTCTGTCTAACCACAGACATTATTGAAACACTGTGTGGATTGTGCATTTCTTTCTTAAAAGGACTTTGCATTTCTCAACCAAATATTTATGCTTTCAACGATAGCACAATAAGTTTCATGTCATTTCTTCAATAACAGGATGTAGTGTTTATCCACAGACTAAAATGTTAAGACCACCACACCATCTTTCTGGTGAACCCTCTGCTACTAGGGTTTGAAAAACCTGCTACTAGGTTTTGAAAATATTTTCCCCTAGTTTGAAACTTCCAATTGAAGAATAATTAAGCTTTTAAGTGAATTACAGTAGCATACATCAAAGAGCAATACTTATCATTATAGTTTACGGACAGCTGATGGTAAGTAGGTGTTAAACAGCAAAACTGAAGAAATGGATTTGCTCACACAGTGGAAACTGCATCGTAAATTTCACTAGTAGAAATCATGAATAAATAAAGAGCATCATTTTTTGTCTAGTCAGTTGTTATGATAGAATTACAGTAACTTCCTTACCTTCTGAAAAAAGTCTTCCCCACTTTTCCCTTTGCCCTCAGCAGCAGCTGTAAAACAAAAATGACATCTGGTTATAAAATACCTGGGAGAAAAGTTCTAGGTCTACATATTAAAAAATCATCAATGAGCCCATGTTACTGTGAAATTATAACTCTGGGTAAGTTATTTCTTATGCAATAGGCATTTATCAACAACTGACTAATACTTGGAACAACATCTTGTGAGTCACTTGCTAAGGATCAGTTCCAAGCACATATTTATTTGCATAATAGAGCTACTATACATATATATTTTGTAACTCAAATTTAGACCTACGATCACTTAAGTCCAATGATTTATTCACATTGCATGCTTTGCCATGCTCTTCTATTAAGATGTAAACAGAAAGCTGGAAGGGCACAGCATTCACTAAATCAAGATTAAGAATCAGGACCAAAACAAAACTAAGCAGAATATTAAATCTGAATCACATTAGTAAATACCTCTATACTACTATTAACTTTTTCTTAATACCAAAGGGAAATAAAACAACCTCATAGAATACTGACTGCTCTTTGGTTTACTGAGGTTGACAAAGCATCACAGAAATCCAAGCACACTTTCATGCTGTTATATTTGCTTGTCAGGCAGTGAATTTATGCAGTACTCCTTTAGACCAACAGCACTGCTGAGTTACTACAGTCAACACAGCTGAAAAGTTGAAAACAGCCCTAGATACTAGGAACAGCCCCCATTGTACAAACCAGAAGCATTAGCACTTTTGATTACAAGAAGAGCATTCAACAAAGGTGAACTGAAGCTAGAAGGTACACTGAATGGGGCTGCTCTCAACCATGGGCAAATGTGAACTTGTCATGAAGGAAAAATGTTGTGAGCTCCTCAGCCTAGGAGGTTTTAGAGGCTGAAAGGTGAAAGTATTGAGTCCATGAAAACAAACTGCTCAGAGGAAAAAACAGCAAACAACACAATAGAAAAACCATCAACTTGATACTAGTACAGTTTTGTAGGTAAAAAGCACAAAATGGAGAACATCAGCTCCCCCTCATGCTTAGCATGGTTCTAGCTATGTCAAACTATGCAAACTGTGCAAGAGATCAAGTCTGGGGATTCCAGGTCTTGAGCTTCTGTGAGGGAGAGCAGATAAAAGGGGCATCGATGCTGGTGTGTGCAAGCGCGCTGTGCTCTGCAGTCTTGAAGCCACACAGAGACATTTGGGTCAACAAAAAAGACAACAGTGACTCTGGAAAGAGCAGGCAACCACAAACCTAAAAATCCATAGCCAATAAACAAAGCATACAGCCTTAAGAGTATTTTTCAGTAAGCCTGCAGGAAAAAAAAATACCAACAGTAGCATCATTTCAGAACAGGACTTGCAAGCATACAAGAAACTAAGATGCAACTTAGTGGTTTCAAGAACAAAACAGGAATTAGGGCTTGGATTCTCTCCCACCTTAAACCTCTCACTGTGCTCTCGGGTGATGTAAGGGGAACGCTACAACTGTTTGCACATAACATATGTTGTAGCTTATCTGTGTTGCAACTCAAGGCACAGCAACCACAACACAGGGGGTCTTTCAGAAGCAAGATAATTATGAGAAGGATAATTGCCTTTTCTCCCCCAAAAAGGAATGCCTCCAAATGAAATTCCAAGTGAAGGAAACAAAAGAGGGGGAAAAAGAAACAAGTTTCCTGATTGGAAATTTGAATTGCTGAAGACAGTCATTGTCTTTGGGAATTTTCTGTATTTCTCATACGCAGAACAGATGTGCAATTAGCCCCATCACCTACCTTCAGAGCTGTTCCAGCTACTTAGTTCTCTCTGTTCTTTTGATGACACAAGTAATTCCAGACAGAGCAAAAGCCACTGAGGAGGTACAAGATACCTCCTACCCCAGAGGAAGCAATGCCACTGTATTTGAGAGCTTCTCAGAAAGAGTCTCTAACACAAATAGCATGGAGTTTCTTGACCACGAATTTCTATACAACTGCATACAGAAGTCCCTGTTCTTTCATCCAGTGTCAAAGCAGAAGAACCCAGTGAAGCAGTCGACCTGCTGCAGAGTAAATCCCAGCTTCATAAACTGAGGAAAAAACAGTGCTCTCCTCGCCCTCCAAACCCACACCGCCTGTGACAGAAGAGTGCACTGCTGGAAGCTTCACTAGAGCAGGGTTTTTAGAAACAAAATTCAACTTGTGCATTGCAAGCCAGAGGTACTAGCAAGAAAATTGCAAACAAGAGCTAATTCAGACAGCAGACACTTCATAGATGCATGTTGTTTTTACACATCTTTCACTAACTCAGAAATTGCTTTGAAAAACTTTAGGGAGGCAAGTATCAAAACGCTCTTTCAAATGATAGATGGGCCTAATGTGCTTTTAATCAGAGGGTCCAGAAGACAAACTGTAGATGAGAAGATGACAGGGGAGCTGAAGTTGTAGCTTTGAGAATAGACAGATTTTGTTTCAGCTGTAAATACATGCCTTCTAAACTGAATACAAACAAGAGATGGCTTAGATAATGGCAGTGATGCTCTGCGAGGCATTTAAGTAGAATGCTGACAATGTAAATTCCAAGTTTCTTACTGCAAGTTTGTTTTTAATCCAAATCATTCTGGTGACCTGATTTACAGCTTGACCTGACCAGCAACTGTATGACACAACACATGGATCCCAAGAAGCATGGAAGGCAGAAGAGGGAATGAGAGTGTCCTAATAAAGTTGGGGTGCAAATGGCATTTACAATTTTAGTCATTATTCAGTGTTTTCAATTGCTTTACTGTAAAATAAAGGAATGGTCTTTCATTCTAACTGTTAAAGTCTTGTGGCTCCTAACAAAAGACAGGGAAGTCCGTACTGTGTGGTTGTTTGGTTTTGTGTTTTTTTTGTTTGTTTGTTCTGGTGGGGGGGAAAAGGGGGGGAATACATTGAACTTTCACACTGCTGTATCCTAAAGCAGTTCTTCTTTCCTATGTGTCCTTTATGTCTGTGTTCACTTTCATATATAAAATAGCTGCTGAATATTAAGGTGGCCTAACAACATATATACACACACAGAAGAAAATTTAACATTAATAGTTCCTGATATGGTGAAGATTCTACCACCTCAAAGCCTTTCTTTCCCTGCAAAAGTGGCCAAGATTTGTTGCTTCTGAAAATGGGTACAGTTGCCAAACAAGGAAAAAGTTACCTATTTCTTTCTTAATTAAAAAGTAAAACGGACTCTGTTCTAACACCACCAGCTCGGTATCACTGACAGGGAAATGAGTCCCAAAATTATTCCCCAAAATTTTTAATTTTATACCCAAGTCATTGAAAATGGGTTCCAAACTGTGCAGCATTCACTACAGTGAGCTGCAACTCAGCAAGCTATTGAGGTTGACCTCAGTCAGACAAACTGAGATAAAAGCAAGCGTTAATTTGTGTTTAGGGAAGAAAGTCTGATAGGTCACTGCATCCTAAGCTCAACTTTTTTTCTAAACAAATCTTGAGAATTAACCCTGACTTTCAAAACAAATCTTGTCTTTGAAATATCATACTGAGAATCTCTCAGAATTCATAGCTGACGTTCATATCCTGGCAGATTATTTTAGTTATTTCACTAATATTAACTGTAATGTTAATACAAAGCCAACATTTCCTTAAAAACCAGGCATCACAAGAACGGCATAAATATTAAAAGAACAGTTCTTTAATTTTGTAACAGCACATCTTACAGCAGAAGTACTACCATGTCAATGACAGCATTCCTTGAACTCAATGTCTACCACAACAGACATCAGCATCTTTACTGAGAAACCGAAAAGGATCTGTGCTTTGACAGTATACCCAGGTGAGCTCTGGAATTCCACATGTGGTCACCAGCCTCAGACCACCACACCCTTCTGTTGGCAGCTCCATCCTCAAAGTGGGCTTGACCACATTTACCATTCTGCCACGTCAAGCTGAACGCTAATTAACACCATGCACTGACTCCTGACTGACAAAGTTTTTCATTTTCACCAACCTCTCCTACTCAGCAAGTATTGGTTTCTTGGAAACAGTATTTATTTCCTTGTATTCAATAATTACTTAACTGAACTTCACAAAAACTAGGATTCTTTTTACACAAAATGATAACATTGGCTTCAGAAATACAAGGAAAGACTAAATAAACGTGCATAATAGGCATTTTATATTTTAAGCTATACTCTGTTTATTATAATTTCTTCCATACCATGAAATATTTTATATCTGGTTTTCACTTTTCAAGATATATTGGATTGCTGGGGTCCCATCCAAAACAAATATGAAACAGTTGAAACAGGTGTTAACTATTATTATACCCATTAAGTATACTGCTTGTCTACTTAATCACCAAATCAGAAAAAAGCCAGATTGTAATTTCTTTTAAGTTCACATGGAACAGTGAATTTTAACTGTTATTTTAAATGTTCTTTTAATCATGAAAAGAATAGTTCACAAAGTAGACGTTTTACAAGAACTGAACCAAAGGTACTTGGATTCAGTCAAGTTTTGTTTAAAGAAGCCATTACTGCAAATTGATCTCACAAATCAGCTTTATGCCTCATTCCCTAAGCTCTTGAAATCGGTACTGAAAACTATGAAAAATATTTGTGCATTTGCTTTTGGGTTGGTTAGTATCAGAATTTCTTCCCTCCTCTTGAAAAAACCTCTACGTTTCTCAGAGAAACTAATTGCATGTTCCCATCTCAGGGTTTTAGTTATGAAACAAAATTATTCCTTGCATCACGAAACACATTTAAAAGAGCTTAAAAAAAAAAATTGAGTTTTAACAAGACAAACCAACTTAACGTGATTTTGTCCAACTGTAGAATAACATACCTGAATAGCAAACTTTAAAACCTTCTATAGCCAAAAAATCACAAAGAATTTGTAAAACTTGTCATTTTCCCCATATTAATTAGTTATCTTTTCACAAAGTTATAAAAAGGTGTTGACCCAATACTGACTTGATTCTTCTTGTTTTCAAGTAGTGAAATCACTCATTTCATAGTGATTGCTCACTAACAAAGAAGAGCATACATTGTTCAAAGAATCTGACCTTCAGTTGAATTTGTTGATACCCAAACAAAGTAAGTTACCATTTTTCTTTTAATTCTAAAGCTAGCCTCACTTGCTGTTTTCAGCTAGCAAACTAAGAAGTTAGAATAAGAGCTGATGAGCCAAAATGAAAGTGTTTGGTAAAAGAACATAGGAAAGCTTAAATAAGCCACCCATTTGCATAACAACCTTCAGCTCTATTACTGTATTGGCCTCTCAGTAGCATTTCAGCTACACATTCATCTCACGTGAGGTAACTTAGGCCTTCTGTGACTACTTATTAGTTTGCTGCAAGTTACAGATACTCTCTCTGCAACACAATTAACTTTGTGTTTATGTGAAGAACTTTCCACAACGTCGAAATAAAAGTTTTCCTGTGTAGTCAACTTCCCAAGCAATAAAGGGAAGAAAATCACTCGTTTTATGGTATCATGAAGTATTCTGTAACTTATACATTTTGGTATTTTAGAATTTCTATTAGTTTCTAAGTATTCCGGAGTCAGTAAGCAGAAAAAAAAAACAAACCAATGAAGTGCTTCTATTTTTAGGTTCACTGATAAGGCATCCTGTAGTCTTAGAGGATGCTCACCACAGACCAGGCAGAGTACATTACAAAGTCAACTGGAAGTATCAGAAAGAAGGGTAATGGATGGAAGACAACGCAAAGTCCTCAAGAAGTTATTGGCACAGTCACAACTAAAAAAGCTGGCAAAAAGAAAACCATATATCATGCTGACAAACTTGCCAAGTGAGAAGGTACACACCATCTATAATATTACATAATTATCCAATGTCTACACATCATGTGATGAAAGGATTCCAGGACTGCAGGTAAAAACATGAGTATCATCTTTGATTAACACATAAATTAAGAGGAAAAACAATTGAAAACAATTAAAACAAAAAGATACCCATGACACAAACACAAATCTTACACGGGAAGTTTCTTTTTGTAGTTGAGCAGCCTAAGGAGAACTGGAACAATCTCAATATTCTCCGTAAAGGACAAAAAACAGTCTGTTAAATAACTAGATGTTTTTGGGTAGGTTCCACTGTATCTCCTTCTCTTGGAAGGAGTTTAATATACAAGCTATGAAGCTATTAGTGAAAAAGCCAGTTATGACAGACATAACTAATGCGAAGAGAAAAAAAAAAAAAAGAGTAGCCTCTGAACATAAACTGCTTTTACACTGTTGTTGAAATACGTTTTCTGAGCACTGCAGAAGCTCAGCACCTACAGCCCCTATTTGGACTACTAGCTAGCTGCGTGAGATTTCTTGAATTGAGGCCTTTCCTGAATGCACACAGATAGAAGTTGATATTTTTCATTCATCCCTCAAGTCCCCATTTACTTTCATACATAAAATTATGAGGACTATCTATCATGTGATCTACATAAACAGTCAGTTATTGAAACAATTTTTCAATAATCTTTTTCCTCATGCTATAATAAGACTTTTGGCAATTAAGTTAAACCATCCCACAACCAAAATGCAAAGTTCCCTCCATCTGTTACTTGCAATGAATAAGGAACAAAAAATGCCAAAAGGAAAAAGCTTGAAAGAAATTAAGCTTACTGCCACTACATACATTGCCAAGAAAGAATGTTATATATACTCAGATGACCAAAACAGTTTTGAACTAATATTCCAGCAATTTATGTCAGATTTCTTTAGGGACTTAATGGATTCGACAGCTAGTAGCATCAAGAAAAATAGAATCAATGCTATAAGCTACTGCCTGGTCAATTTTCTCTCCCCGGCATCAAGATTTTCTAGAACTGCATACCATGAAGTTCATCCAGAACCTCTGACTTAATACATAACTGTAAATTTTACATTTACAAAGTTTACCAACAGATTTTTCTCATATTGTAAAACAAATTTGTTTCTAAGGAAATGATTTCTGCCAAGTCTCTGCATAGAGAAAGTATGCTATCTGTACATTTCTGTAGTCAAATCAGACTTAAAGCTAGCTGTGAAACTGGGGTTGCCCCAGGACCTCTTTTCCTTGTTGGGGATCTCTCCTTCAAAATCAAATGGGTCTGCCTCACCTACCCAAGCACAGGGTGCTTTCATATGAGACAAGGAGCACAGAAGACTCTATGGCCCAGCATTTCAGACTTCAAAAGATAGCAAGTGAGTGCTTTACTTTGTGCCGGCTACTCTTAAGAAATCAGTCAGGAAAACCCAGCAGCTGTCAGCAATGTATTACCTGATTAAAACTGCTCTATTAGCTCTCTCAGTGTGGATTCGTCAGTATTAAAACCCAAGAAACCTGGACCTCTATTACGTTGCTTCTTTTCCCTTGCACACAGAAATTCACATTAAAAAAACCTGTGCCCAGCAGTTCAATTATAATTTCTACATCAGAATTAAAAACATAGATCAGGAATAGGCAAAGGGAGAGAAAAAAATGCTGAAATGACTAGTAGTGAACAGCACTGTGCAAGGCACTGTGCACTGTCTTCTACTCTCTGCTTCAACGTACCAGGTAGATAATTGCTGAAAGCCTCCTACATCATCCTTCAGAGGCATTCAAGGACTCCAGTTGCTACCTATAGCAGACATGCCAACTCATGTTCCAAAATCAAGTTTTCAGCTTCCCCTTCTTAACACACAAACTTGGATCAGCTTTTTAGCTCATGCTAGCTTTTTCAGAGTCCGTTCTTACCTTCTTATTCTCACTGTCAAAAACTAGATTGAAAACCAAAGGCTCTTTCCTCTATACTCAGCGAGTTAAACCATAAGCTGAAAACCAAAGAGTCATTACTATTCTATACTTAAAAAAAAACTTCTGATGGCCAAATTATGGTATTTATCATGAGTAATTCTTTTATCTGCATGGTGTTTGTAAGAGTTAAGATACTACACCAGGGAGACTGACAGCTGCATTGTATCTAAATGATGTAAAAGAGCTATTAAGAATCTTTCATTTACTCCAATTTCAATAACATATTAAGTCATCTGGCCTGCTTCTGGGAACAGTTGAGGGCTCATCTGAAATTCCTTAGCTAATTCAAGTTCAACAGAATTCTACATAAAAATAGAAACCCTAAGAATTTCCTTAAAGCCTAAGAAATTCAAGCTAATAAAGATTGCTTTTCAAGTCCTGCATACACAGAAAGCATAGCTTGCTGTCAGGCTGTAGGTAAGGAAACGAGAGTTCAAAGCAAGAATGAATTCAAAAACAGAACACTTCAGCTAAAGCACTGGTGGCCATAATACAAACTAGATATTTTATGAAAGAAAAAGAGCAGTTGTCCCATTACCCTAAGTACTCACAAGCGAAACTAAAAAATGATCCAGTTTTAATTATTTCTGGTCTTACCACTGGGACTTAGAAAGAAATATTAAAGTACTGGCCATGAAGTCAAGGAACATCTTCAGCATAGGCAAACTCAGATCTTATTTGCTTTGTCAAGGTGTCTCTTTTGAAGAGCAGTTTTTTATTTTTTTTTTTAATAATGCTTCATACAGAGATTCCCATATTACTATCATTTTTGTTTATTATAAATTACTTTTTTCCTCTATTTTGATCAAAGTGGACAAAGACAGCTTTTCAGAACCTAAATTCTGTAGTAGCAGAGCTTTATTTCTGATTTCTCAAAATAGAAAAAAATTACACCTGCAACTCTGATAAATGCTTTTTAAAGAAAAAACACCTATCACATACCACAGTTTGCAATAAGACAGATAGGTTCACTTAGTCTATTAGCATGAGCGAAACCTGATTAAAACACTATATTAAGTCCCTCTGTGGACCCTCCCTCACTCCAATATTACCCTCTGTCCCCCAGTTTTGAGACAAACATTTTACATTATATTGTATGTGGGACTAAAAAGTAAAGACTGTAACTGATACTTATGTTTCTAAAATGTTTTCCTAACTGAACAGATATATAACAAGAGCAAATAATCCATGAACTCAGTCTTCTTACACTCCTTACCCAAGCTACACTCCAGGAAAATAAGTGGAACCCCACTGCCAGGAAGTGTTACTTTCACTGAGATGCAGCAAGGAAAGATGAGGTAGTTTAGCTTTTGCCATTTTACTCAAGGGGTAAATTAATTGGCTCCTCTCCTCCAAAAGGCCTTTCTGCAACTCAGCGTATCAGGAAATTTGGGAACCTGTGGTCAAAAAGATAGTCTGGGATAGTAAGATTTCATATGGTATCAACTTGGTCCAGATGCTTGGTAGGCACAATGTTGACAGGACCAGCCCACAGCTAGATGTCAAGTCAACTAAAACACTGTTCCATATTACACACTGCCATGATGATACAAATTCCCTTAATCTATGATCCTCTATAAACTGCAGAAGGGCTGCTCTAGTAGCTGCTGGAAAATCTAAAATCCCATAGAACCTACAGTTGCTATAAAATACTTCTAATCAAAGAAATGAAAAGCGATTTACCCAGGTGTATAATCAACAAATGTTATAATTACAAAATAAACAATAGAGTTAGGCAAAGCAGATAATGATAACAAAAAGAGAACAGATAGAAAGCTTACCCGTATCCTGGGCTCACTTACAAAACTCCAGCAGAGTGGATCTCCAGAAGAGATCCTTCCCCACTGGTAGCCAGCTCTTAAATAGGTATAGGAAAGGTGCAGCCAGGCTCCATCCCTTCCAGCAGGACAGGTGAATTGCCTGCACCTGTGCTCCTGTGGCTGACTCATGGCTCGCCTCAGGTGATCAGAGGCTCAGGCCGTGACTCAGCAGTTCCCGTACACCCAGGCAACTCATTTTTCCATTACTATAAGCCTACTCCTGATACAAGGGAAGAGATGAAAACAACGCAGTTTGGTTAAACCGTTCCAGCCCCACTTCCACATCGCCTGCCTCAGCTGACTTCCCTGAATCATCCTTGACTCCATTGTCAGTCTATGAGTGAGCACACAAGTACCCAATGCTGAATTTGGAAGCTGTTTTTTCACCTAAGTAGATAGTGAAAGAAAAGATGGAAAACAAAGGAATTGTCTTTCAGGCTTCAGCATTTTTCATCTTGTCTGAAACCTAGCCACCACTTTGCGCAGGAGCAGAAGAGCTGACAGAGCAAACTTCACGTTGTCACACACCTAGAAGTGGGACACACTGGTGAGTCAAAGCATTCCTGCAAGAACAAGAGAAGCAGAAGGTGTAAAGCTTGGCATTTTTCTATAAGGCTCCATGGCAGGTCTGCTTTCCTGAATCCCTGGGTGCTGTGGAGATAATTTCTTGAAAGCCTCAGGAGGCAAAACTTCTCCTGCTGCCAGTGACTGACAGAACTGAATCTGCCCCCAAGCCACAGTCTCCACTTAACAGAACTTGCTGTTTACAGGAGGGGAAAAAAATATATATATATCATTTCAGAAGTGCCCCAGGGGCTGACAGAGGATAACTGCCAAATACAAAAGCTCTGCTCTCAACAGATTGATGACTAGGGATACTCTTTCTATTTGTTTAGTGTTCCATTTTCTCTCTATGCACAACCACTTTTCTTGTCAGGTATGCACACAGATACTGTATGATTCATTACATACGAGAAAAGAATGCAGTGAGGCTGTAAAAAAATTAGAAACAAAAACCCTACAGATTTGGATAAAAATGTACACAATATTTTTCTGATGGCTCTGCTCGTTATGAGTCACTCACAGATGTGGAGCTACAGGATGGAAGCCAAGATTAAGTCAAAGACAAAGCTTTATACAGGAAACCAGCTTAAGACTGTTGCAATGCAGGTTACATAGTGAGCTACAAGAAACAAGCCTTTCCCATCAGTAATGAGACACCATGCCTATCTGGAACCATTAGGCTGAAAGACTTTGAAAATACATAGAGACAAGGACAAAAAGAACACCGTTGGGAATTAACAGATCTTCTCCCTTTCTCAAAACCAACCAGCCACACTCTCCAGCGTTGTGGAATTAACTGGAATACTTGGAGAATGAAACAAAGAGTTTCTTTCTTTTTCTGTTGAAAAATACCACTTTTCATTTCTCATACCTCAAGCCTGGAGCAATGGAGCATCATAAAGCTTGCACCAATTTGTCACTCATTTTCTCATATATTACACAGGCAAGGAGTCCAAATTATGCATCAGCAGAAAAACCTGCAACATACTTTAAGCCCACAAACTGAAGTTGACTCACGGCATCAAGGTCCTTCTTTTAAGAAGCTAAGGAAATGAAGTAATTGTTTAGGTAAGATGATCAAAGTACAACAAAGGTCTAGATCTTCTGGTAAAGGTGAAAAAGTTTTATTTTCACAGCTGTTTTGTTGTCCACATTTTTTTGACAACTACGTGATTTTTTTTCCCTATGACCAGTTCCCATATTAAAAAGCACAAGTACTACATACAGCTGCAGAAAAGTTATCTTTTATGTATTTGTATAGAAATACACAAAAATACACAAACTCAGAGCAAAGAAAGAACACCACATTGTACAACTACCATTTCTAGAGGCAGTTTACATAAGTTCAAAGCTCAGTGGTCAAAGTCAGCAGGGAGCTTAGCATCCACACAGACTCAAATAGTTCTGTGGTGGAAGATGTGAATCGCATTAGCTACTAAGCCTAATACATCAACTTGTATTTTAGTGTGGTCAACTGTTCAGCAGGAGGACAAGCAAAAGCACTCTGATTTCTCAAAATTGAACCAAAATCAAGTAAAAGAATTATATTCATTTTACCTCTCAAATTAAATTATTCTGCTTCAGAAAATCTATGTGCTTGTTCACTGAAATAATGCTACTCATGTAAACAGCACTGGACCAAGACATAACACAGACATATATCCAGGAAGAAAACTGCTCTAAACCAACAGGCAAATAAAGTCTTCTTAGGAACAACAAGATGCAGCTCTAGAACAAATTCTGCCCTTACACTGGTAAACTGACTTTCTCTTACCAGTGTGTTTTCAAAGCAGATTTCCCAGAAGACGTTTGCAGAGTAGAAGCAAATGCTTATGAATTTCAGGTTAACAGTACTTCTACCTTTCCAGTAACTATTTTTATAGTTAATTTTACATCAATAACTACTGAAAATTTGCAATATATCGATCTGTCCACATGGCAAACTGAAAGACAGGCAGATAAATCTATAAATCTTATCCACTTGGGGGAAAAATCCTAACCAGCTGTGGACTGGTTCAATTGTCCTAAATGGTGCTTCAGAAACCTACAAAACTGATAGTAAGAATATAAAACAGGAGCAGAATTTCAAGTGATGATAAAAAGAAGTAAAGCAAGATGTGCCATTGCCATTTCATCAGGAGCTGCTTAGTTTAACATTTTTGTGTCCTTGGTGCTGTAACATCCACAATCACCTTCAGACTGCCTTGGGACCAAGTAACTCCCAGGGTTGCTCAAGTATTATGAAACTGGGCTCACTTTATGTGCTACAGTGACCAACTTAGTCATCTATAAAAGTCAGAACAAGTAGAACACTCTTTACATTCCAATGCAAAGGACGGCTAGCAAACCTGCGTTCTGATGAGGCATTACTTATCTCACACTGCACTCACTGTCACAGTTTCAGGGTATCTCCTTGAAGGGATGCAATGCACAAGAGGTGGTAAAAATAAAGGCCTCCTATACAGACTTCAGTCAGTCTGTTCCAGCCAAAGCAACTGTCTTCTGCACAAAACACTAACTGAAGGCAAGAGAAGCAGAGCAAGACAGGTTTCTTAGAGCTGTTTTCAAATCAAAGAAAATATCATCAACAGCAGCTTGATGACCAGTTGACACACACAAAGAAAACAGCTTTGGTCATTTTATTGTTCTGTGAGCTTGGTAGAGATTTACTACTGAGTCTTATTTCATGAAAACTTCAAGTCTCTGTCTGAACATTGAATACAGACGTGCAGACAAAGCAGACACCACAGACAATGCATGTATGGTAGTAAATAGACATTTTCCATTTTTAAGAGGCTTAACCTGCTCCATTCACCCTGCATTTTTACATGGTGACTCCTGTCACATTCAGACTGATCAAAACAATAAAAACTTGAGTCAATGACACAATGCTTGCAATACTAGAACAATAATGTGAGCGCTGTAGCAATAATTACCACTGACTTTATGGCTCAGCCAAACCTCACCCATTTTTGGGCCACGCTTTGAAATGCATAAACTCATTCCTGTCTATTTTCAGTCTTCTGTTGTTTTTCCTCAATTTCCAAAACAAGTATAGTGGCTGCACAGGAGATGTACATAAACACAAAATTTCCCCTGCTTGCCTAGCCCTCACAGCAGCTATGTTCTTGCAATGTTAGATCATTAACCACAAGACTTTTCCTGAATTTCCCCTCCACACACATGTAGGATGTGGCACGGGGCAGCTGACCCAATCCTGAGGACTGCAGGGTCCTGGCCTCCCCTGTGCAACTGCCACCCTTGCAGAACACAGCAGTCTACATCTGTGCTTCTCAGTTTTCAGGAAACAATCTTAAACATCTCATTCCACATGTACAGGTTTGAGTAGTCAAAGGGAATATAGCAGAATAGCAATAGTCAGCTGGGCTATAAGTAAACATCACCTTTGAATTTAAGTTACAGGATTTGAAAACCAGTCTCTGAACTGGTGAATCTTCAATTCCAAGTAGATTCAACTGAGCAAGATGCTGAAGAAACAGTCAGGAGAGAGTAGTTCCGACATGACATTGCCTACACAACAGGCAACAAGCCCATTACTACAAGCCAATCTGTGCAAACCATGGAGGAGATGGTGTATTCAGCCCTCCGCTAGCTAATATCTATTTTATGAATACAAAAACCTACTTCTGACACTGTTGTTTACAGGAAACAAGTAGAAGCCAGAGAAATTCTACAAAACTGTTTACATGAACCTGTGATACGGAGCAGGAAACGCTGAAGTTAAATTAATGACCCCGGGTAAACAAGAAAGCACTGTGGTTAGACAATCCATTCTGAATTACATAACTCATTTATCTGGTTACCTTGAGCAATTCTGAAATTTAAAGTTCTTCATCTACATTCTTACGACTCAAGAACTATCAATTCTAAGAAGAAATAATACCAGAAACTTGATTTTGTGCACAGTAAACTAAAAATAAACTTACAAACTTAAAGGCTATAAAATGTCATTCGTGGTTAAGTGAAAAATTAAAACGAAGAATGTCCGATTTCTGCCAAAATCTAGAAAAACAAACGATAAAGAGCGTGGAACTAATATTTGGCCTTCTTCTGCCTCCAGTTCCTGTGTGGGAGCTTTAGCTGAAGAAATACCATATTTTTGCAAACACAAACACTATTAAGCAGCAAGATGTTAGTGCAGCTGACAACGTAATGTTGTTTTCAGGAATAATTTCTCCCATTTGTACACCGCATTATTACACTCAGATCCTATCAGTAAAGCTTCATGCACATATTTTTTTTCTTCTGTTTTATATTAAGTACGCACTCCTCTTGGTGCTTACACAGTGGTCAAGTAACACACATAGAAGAAAGCAAAGAAGTTAATCAGAATCTGATCTGTACGAAAAAGTTTTCATATATCATAAAGCAGGCCTATAAGTGACCTTGAGCATGACATAATATTTAGAATTGACTTTCTGAAGTTTCTGCTGATCACCGCAAGGTACACGTATCAGTTAATCACAAAATAATAAGCATTGAACTTGCTATCTACAAAGCCATTTAGCATACGCTAACATGGCACCGACCAGTGTTAACAGTATCTCTGAAGTCTCTATCAAGTTCTTTTTTGTACACCTATTCACAGCTTAAAAAAAAAAACCACCTCAGTGAGTCTCAAGTATAGAGTTGTATAGTGTCAAGTATAGACACCTCAGTCTCAAGAGGTAAAAGCCTCTTCACCCAGCTGATGTACCAGCCTATTTCTCCAAAAACAAAAGCCTCAGCTTGCAAAAACTTTGAGGAATAACTGGTAAAGTTTACAGCTCTTTCAAACTGGAGCAGATGAAGTGACACTGACAAAAACAAAAGTCTAGTTTGTTAACACAAAACACAGAATGATATTACCAGCTATCTGCACAAAGCAATATGTACAAAACATCGTGTAACACTTCAGGCCACATCTCTTCACATGATGTACCGCTTGCAAAAGACACCAGTTTTTATAAATATTCTCCATCTGTTTCATGCCTGCATAAAGCATTTGCCAAAAGCACTCACTTTCTGACATGGAAAATGCACTCATTTGGAAAGAATGTCAGTGAACCAACAAGAAAAAGAAGAAAAAAGAAAAAAAAATCAAGACTAGTTTTAAAACCTTGTCATTTGCCCTCTGTTACCTGCCAATTTGCACCCCTTGGAGGAGTCATAATTAACTGAAATAACTTCACAGCTGTGGGGTAAACAATTAACTGTTCTCCAAGAACTTGTAAAGATTAGATGGCGGTGACACAGACAACACAGACTTAACTGCAAGTAATCATGCTTTTAACAGGTGCATAAGTATTGATAAAGTTACTTTAAAATACGCCAAGAAATAAAGTAGCCCGAAACACCAACTTAAACAACATAAGCCTGACAAAAGACAACATATCAGCCAAAAGCACTGATAAAAACAGCACAGCCAACAACTGCAGCTGAACATCAGAAGAGACTGCTCTTGAAAATAATTCCAAGTAGCAATCAGAAGGACCTGTAATGAGACAAAGTACTGTTCTCTTAGGGAGCCATGTTTGCCCCTGAAAAGTGCCTAACCACATTCAATTGCTACGGTGTAAAACAAATGAGTGTATTCATGCTAGTTATTAATTATACAAATAAAATATATGATTTTTAATGATTACATCTGTGGTTGATACATTAGAAAACAATATTATATGAATCCTATTTTGAACCCCAGAACACTTGATTTAAATGGACAAAAGTAGTTGAATTGCAAAGCTCGAAAAAGCAGAGAGAGCAAAGTAGCTCAAACTCAACACTGGATTAAGCTTCTGTGAATGAGATCAGTTTCTCATCAATGAAGTAGTAACTGTTAACAACAGCTGTCAGTAGTTCCTTCACCCCAAAGCAAAAGACATCAGCATTTTACATTCAACTGAAATAAAAGCAGAAAACTGAAATAAAAAACTAGAGTAGTCAGATCTGTTGAGGAATAAGAATGCAACGGACTCTTTGTCACTCATGAGCCAAGTACACCTCTTTCATACCTCAACAAAAAAAAATGTTGATTGGACAATATTCTGCATTTGCTGCTATTTTGCTTCACTAAATAGTAGTTAGCAGTTGACCAAAAATAAGTTAAAAAATGCAACAATGCCTTGCTGATTAGATCTAATAAAAAAATACTTCTTTACAACAAGAGTGGTGAGGTGCTGGCACAGGCTGCCCAGAGAGGCTGTGGATGCCCCGTCTCTGGACGTGTTTAAGGCCATGCTGGATGGGGCCCTGGGCAGCCTGGTCTAGCATTAGATATGGAGGTTGGTGGCCTTGACTGCGGCAGGGGTTGGAGCTTGACGATCCTTGAGGTCCCTTCCAACCCAAGCCATTCTATGATGATTCTATGAATATTGATGAGAAACCGATACACACTTGCATTCACCAAACCCTGCATTAAGAAAAGACAAGAAAGTGATAAATAAGAAAGAACAGTAACATCAGAATTCCATGAAAATGCTTACAATTTCCATCAATTGCTCTGATGACTACTCAACGCATACGATCTTTCAACACCAAACTGCAATGCATAAAGCTAAGTATCACAATCACAGAAGCATCCAGAATCTTAAAGGCCTCTATTACTTCTGGGTTTTAACAAGCCCTCACAAAAAAAAAAAAAAAAAGCTTCCTTCTAATGCTTTTGTATTTTACAATTAAAAAATAAAATTGACAGCCTTCCTTAATAATAATGATGTTCTTTTCAACATATTGAGCCCTTCTCCCCCCTTTCACCTTCCCTATCCAGACTGACTCAGACCAGAGAAAGCCATATCAGTATTCTCACAGGTTTGTAAGAATTCAGCAAAGCCTAGAATGATGCTAAATAATCCCACTAAATCACCCAGAAACAACAACTAGAAGGCACAAAGGGGCCATCAGCTGAACAAGTGAAATTTTAGAATACTCATCTACACTAGAGTTGCCAGCCTTACATTCCACCCCCTACTCCCCCAGCAGTAGAGAGATAGGATGTGGAGCCTTCTCAGAGAATACCTTCTACTAAGGCACAGAAAAGCTAAACAAGTGATTACAGCCTTTGCTCAGCTATCCAAAGCAAGGATACACAAAGTTCTGTGGCAAAATATAAACTGTCCACAAAAGATTCCTAACATTCCTTATTCATTACAATAATTTGGTCTTCAAGACGTTCCACAACATGAGCCGCAGCTTTACAGCAGTGCAAACCAACTACCAGAAAAAGTGTGCTCTTACAGTTAAAATGAATTAGCCTTACAACTAAGCAGAAAGGGAAGATTGAACAAAGAATGCTAGGTCTTGCTGTTCCATTTCCTCTGTTGAATGTTTTGTAAAGTTCATGTTTCAGGCGTTTTTAAGCCAAGTAAACAGTAACTCAAGGCTGCGGAAGACTACATTTGAGGAGAAAAAAAGATTAATAGAACTGTAAGTTATGAGTACAATTTTCTTGCAAGTGCATTATACGGAAAACTTTCACTTCTACACAAGGTACTGGCATAACAAGTAGCACCTGAAGCCTTAAAGGAGCCTTTATTTGTTATCTTTCATCAGGCATTGCAGAAGGATGAGTGCAAGGCAAAGCAGAGCAGGTGTCCAGCTCTGCTGTCACTGTGCAGATGCAGCAGACACAAGAGAAAACAAGTGTTCAAGTTCAGAGAAGTCCCTCTAAAACAGGCACACCTGCTTAGCAGGTACAACCATCTAATGACAACTCTGGAAAAACAGCAAACATGGCCCTGCTCACACACACAAGCCAAATCTTCCAATATTAACTTCATTTAACTGGGTCTTCCCATAGTTGCAATTAATCCACAGCAATTTCTCTAGTTTCTCAGTTAAAAGAGAATTCAAGCAATTTTATATTCATTTTAAAGTTGCCAATATGTCACACCCACATACAGAAATGGAGAACTAGAATTCACACTACCTCCTAATACAGATGGATAGTCTATAAATTAAGTTACATTCTAATTACACAATACATATAATATATAAAAATGCACACACTAAATTTGGCTGCATTCAAAAGACAGTGCTTATCAGTACTTGTTACTCTTTAGCACACCAGGTATTACACGAGTATTACAATCACTTGCATGCAATAGCATGCATTCAGTGCACCAGAGGCACTCCTGTTCTTTGTGCTTCCGAGCCCCCGTAAACAAGCAAAGTCATTTCTCCTATCATCAGTTCTTCAGATAGACCTCACTGAGCTGAGTTTTCCAATGCATGAAGAGCCATTTCATCATTTGATTAATTTATTGGTAGTTACACTTCTCCTTCTACCTCTTTTTTTTTTTTTCAATAGCAGTGTGACTTCAATTATTGTAGCTGTGCTGTTATGGCATGCTTTTTCCTGCATGTTCCTAAAAAAAAAAAAAAAAAAAAAAAAAAAAAAAAAAAGGCACTGCATACAATTAGAAATAATTAAGCTGTATGGAGAGCAGTAGATTGTTCTGTAAGGACAGCTAAGGAAGTTTATCAATTACTTTTTTCTATTGACACAGCAAAGTTTCCAAAACTGTCTCGATGCAGAATAACACTGCAATGATCAGACTGAAAGACAAGAGGGCTCAGGAGATTCAGATATCTGCAAATTGCAATCGTGAATAACAAAAATAAAATCAAGAAAGATTAGAGGTAAAGTTTGCATAGTCTACTGCATTCTAGAATTCACAAGCCCTTAAGACTGCCAAAAAAAAAAAAAAGCAACATTTCCTGTTTGCTTTTTTATTATTTTGATTTTTGTTGGATGTAGGTTTTCTGTTTCAATTCAACTGGCTCTAATCATAAAATACTTGTCAGCTGCTTAAGTTCCTACCCTGAAATCATGAGACAGATTGGCTACTATGAAGCCACAGTCTTGGCAAAGCCAATTTGCAGAGACTGAGATAAATCTTCTCTGTAACTTGCTGACATGTAATCAAAGTTAAGGTGCTTCAGAAGAAACATTTTGTTTCAGAAGAAGTAGATTTGTATCTGTTGTGAAACATTTACAACCTCCAGTGCCCGCATCCATCCACTTCAGGCCCAATGAGAAAAGTTTCTCCATAAAAGAAAAGAAAGCAATACTGAAGAAATAGCAGTTCATGTAGTCCTGTGAATAATCAGTCGGCTGCCAAGCTTTACTTTGCACCAAGTCAATAGCTCCTTCCACAAAGTAAGGAACATGCTGTGTTGAAGCAAAATAAGCTGCTAACAGGGTCGGGACCTGTGGTCCAGCTGGAGAAGTAAAATCACATTTATATCAGAAAACACTAGAGTCTTTAATTGAAAAATACAAAAATTAACTGAAGTTACAGAACAATTTGCCTAAAAAGATATTGTCCTCTTAAACAACTCTGTACAACTCTTCCATCTCCCCAAAAAAGTGGTACTATTATCCCTGTCAATTTAGTAAAGTTCACCTTAAGATCTATTATTGAGGTAAAGTGCCTCTGTATTTCTGAAGAAGAGAAGAGATAGAAGTAAAAGCAGACTACAGCATTTGGGAATTACAGGAGACCACAGTGAACGACTTTTTTATTTTAATTAGGAATTGCTATTACGATTTCTGCTGAAGCTGAAATCTCCTGCATGATATAAAATTGGGCATCATTAAGAACTCATTCTGTCGATTATTAAAAGAATGTAAGACAAGATAAGTTACAAGATAACACTACATACTAAGAACTGAGCGTTCCATAGTAAGAAGCTCCATCTAGAAGTTTACCACTTACTTTGTTACCAGACAGGAACTGCCTACCTTAAAATTAAGCAAGCCTTCCTGATTATTTTTAAACATTTTTCAATTTGTGGCAGCAATTGGTAAAACAAAGCTTAGATAATATATGCAGAAGAGACACACCAAAAGCATCCCAAGCAGAAGCTGACAGCACCAACCCTGCAGCACACACTGAAGCTGGTCTCTTAACTCCTACTGGCTCCTTCAGTAGAGCAGGAGATGACCCCAGTGCCAGCATTGCAGCAGTAACGGAGTGACCAGGTTACAGGGTCCTTGTCTGCATGCAATTGGTACTCCATACGCAAAGAAGTAGCTTGCATATTCTAAGTTTTAGTTGGAATAATATTCTCAACTCAGAACACCACCACCACCACCACACCCAGCTTCATACTGAACATAATATTGATTTAAAAGTTTAATTCAGCTTTAAACATTCTGTAATCCAAGCTTTGTCTTTCAGGTGATGAACCACTTACAACCATATCAAACGCTCAGTAGGATTCTCTTGGATTCAACACTCCCAAACCTATAACACAATACCAAGTCCTGTAAATAAACACAAAACTACAACAATCCAATCCCACTTTCTCATGGCTTAAACAATTCCTCATGTTTCAAGCATCAGAATGACTTTTATTTCTGCCAAATCTCTGGGAAGAAAAAAATCTAAAAATGTCACTGAAGGCCATTTAAAATAAAGAACCTGACTGTTACTAAGCAACCCAGAAAACATCCCTACATGTTCAATTGTTTAGTGCATTAAAACAATCTCACACATAGGGGAATCCATGGATTCTGGACTCCAGTGATGGTAATGTCTTCCACATCGAGAGAAAAGAATTCTGCAGGATATGTTCATATATCAGAAAGGAACTGCTTTTAAAGTACTAAGATTTGATCACATTTATTCACTGTTTCTGCACATGGAATAGATCAAAACCAGACATTCTTATCTGCTGCTTGACACACACTCCACAGGTTTACTAAGGGAAATACAGCACTTCTATTCGTTCCACTAACAAAAGTATGAGACTCCTTTCCACCATTTAAGGAACGTATAAATATTGTACTCCATGACCAGATCTTTTGATACAGCACTATTTTAACAACCCTAACTGCATATAACCAAGGGGCAATTGATGTAATATAATATGGCACCATTTCATGGCACTTCTCACCCACAGATGCACTGCACTTCCAGAAGAAGTGAGACCCAATCTTTTGGCCAGGCCCCAGAGCAGGAGATGCATCAGTTCAGGTCAGAACACCCTGGATTGTATCATTAAGTGACTAAGCTTGCACTCATCGTGGTGTTTGCAGTACAGGAGAGCATTCCACACAGGAACCACCTCACAACACAGCTTTTGATTTAATTATCCAGCAAACAGCTCACAGAATCATGGTTTGTATTCCCTCAGGCAATTCAATTGTCTTACTGTAAAGGTCACAGGGAATACCTTCAGAAGAAGCAATCTGCTAAAGCTTTCTGTAACATAAAAATGCTTCAATGCACCTCTTAATTGACCTAATATTTATTTTGGAATTAAGGATTTCATTTTCTACATTTCTCAAGATGCTTAGTCTTAAGTTACCAGCCTCGTATATTCAGCTGCCATAAATTTATCACAGACGTGCTCTGAACAGCACAGAGCCAATACAAATAGATAAAATCAAAGCCCTCCATTCAGACCAAGTTATTGGCAATAGGGAAAAGGCAGAATTAAAGGTCAGCTTAAACCACTACTCCAGAATGGCAGTGCAGATTCCTAAAAGCAGACCTTGCTTATAATGGACAAAGTGCCATCACTCATACGTAGAATAATACTACAATTTTAATAATACAATTTTAATAAAGTGGTGATAATATATTTAAACTTTGGAATAGTTGGTAACCCCACCATGAAACTTCAGAACATTAATAGAAATTCTAAAGATGAAACTTTATACAGCAAGATACTAACAAGACAGCTGGATGGTAGAACAGAGGGTTTGCATGAGTGTGTGCTCATTAGACTTAAAAACAAGTACGTATCCATAATGTTGTTTGGAAGGGCTGAAATGGTAGAGATGAAGCTGCTTTACTGTAAAAACACCACTGTTTTTATTTCTTCTTTCGAACTCTAATAAATCATTAGCATCACCAATTTCTAACTCCAATTATCTATTAACGTTGTCTCTTTCAGGCCAGATGTACTTGGTCTTTGCTGCTCATTTCCAGACATGCTGTACTATAAACTGTTTAACTGAATTTTATTATTAAAATGTTGCAAATTTTTCTCACAGGAAAGTACAGCATAATTCCTTTCCAGGAATGAAGCTTACCAGACAAAGCCCATGATCTGACCTCCTCCACAAGTAGTAAGAGAGTCTATTAGGATTTTTTTTCCCCTGCAAGGAGCTGCCTCATTGCCAGTAAGGGGTGTGAATAGTTACTTCACACCTAATCACTGCAAAATGCTAATACTGATAACTATAATATCAGGATAATGCTAATACCCATTTTTTACATTACCTACTTATTCACTTGAAAGATCTTGAATGAGAACGTTTATTTTTTCCTCTCCCTTAGCACACCTTTTCATTTATGGTTTTTGCTTCCAGATGCTGTATAGCATTCCAGTACCTACAGCAAAGCATCCTGTGGCATTACATCCTTGAAAATAGAACTTCAAAAGCTGGAAAACATCAGAGAAGAACTGGAAGGCCTAAGTCAATGACAACACCATAGCTTGCTAAATAAAAAGTTAAGTGGGAGGGAGCAGACAAAACTGAACAAAACTAAAGAGTTTTTTGTAGCATCAGGGAAAAACATACTTGTAAAAGCTACAGTGTTAAAAAGAAATTCCTGAATACGTATATACTGCAAGCCTTATAGAAAGACTATAAGCAGAAGGATAACTGCTTATTTTTTCCTCGAAAACTGTTCCTACAGACCTTACTCATATCACCTCACTTTAGTGGAAAATTGAAAGGAGACTCCGCAAAGCCTGCCGGGCCTGGCCCAGACATGAGTTTAGCAAATGGAAAATGGAAAGCTCAGGCTTCACTTGCGTCTACACAAGTTCCTAACAGGCAAAAAGCCAGAAGAAGAATGGGAGTTGCTGTTTTCTGAAAGTAATATTTGGAAGAGAAAAAAAAAAAAAAACACCCACGATTCTCCATACGAGTTTATCAGGTTTTCTGCAGAAGCAGCATTTCTCACAAGGCTTACAGCAGCCCCTGCACATCAGGTGAGTGCCGGAATTGCATGGAGCAGGAGCTTGGGGCTGGCACCATTCTGACCAGCCCCCCTCTCCTAGAAAAGGCACAAGGCCCAAACAAATGTGGGCAGCAACTGAATAGAGCTCTCAAGGCAGATCAATGCTCATACTGCTCTCAGTCCAGCAGGTTGCATTTGTACCTCTCTAGAGATGCAGCAACAGCTTACAGCTGGACTACACACACCACCAAGCACGTGCTCAGGAAGATCTCCAGCTGATCAGACTGCTTGTGTCCTGGCACACAGCCTCCTTCAGTGACCGCAGGATGCTCCTATACTGCTTAGCCTCTACAACAAAGATCTGATTTTAATCCATTTCTAGGTGATAGCAGACTGAGCAACTTTGAAGAAAGTAATTCAAGTAGTAGCTTTACTTTGCAGTACTTATGGAACTGCTGACCAAGATGCCAAACTCTAAAGCAGCTGCTGCTGGCCACTGGCCATTTGAGAGGGGGTCAGTTCTTAAATCATACAATGGTATCTAAAGAACAGCAGTAGCCACGCTAAGAGGGGGGAAAAAGAAAAATAAAAAAAAGTGAGCAAGAATACAAATTAAAGAGTATTAGCAATTTTCTACTTGTTCAGGAGATAGACAGCTTAAAAGAGCAAAAGCAGCTTACATGACTTGTGCCTGTACCATCACTATTTGAAGTTCCATTAAAATAACATTATAAAGCAATAATAATTGGGAATAAAAAAATCTTAAACATCCAAATGGTACCAGGACTTTGACGGGTGCAGACCATATTTTTCCTAGGAGATGCTTCTCACACTCCTGAGGAAGGCAAATCCATTACAATATTCAGGCACACCATCAACCCTTGACTACAGTTTGGGCTCCAAAGGGCTTTTTTTTTTAGGAATACTTGTAACTGATTGAGCACCTAGAAATTAGCATAACTAATCTCAGTTCATAACTGAACACTACCAAATTGACAAGTGAAGATTTCTATGGATGTTTTCTAGAATAGATCCCATTTTATCAGGTTGAATTGTATGTCAACACGCAACAACTCTTTGGGGAAAAGAATCAGGTAGACTTTCTTTCTTTTGATCACAAGCCTTACAACTTTGACTTTTTGTGCAAAGACATTTGCTCAATTATATACTATTAAAAAAAACCCTCCGGACTATTGCACAGCATTTCAATTGCCTTAATTCCCTATCTACATCCTTCATCCACAATGAACCAATGAAGCACGACCTCCACACACCACCCAGTCCATTGACACTGCCCCATGTATTCCTATCCACAAAATCCAAGTGCTACAGATATTATTGATACAAATCCATTTTTCCTGTTTTTGTTGTGTGAAACAACTCAACCAAATTCATGAACTCAAAAATTAAGTGCAGGGATTAAATACATTTCCAATTATCTTCCATAAAAAAGCATCAGCTACAACTATTTACTTTGGGTTATGCCCAGTCAGGTTAACAACAGCTTCAAGGATGGAAACACCACAGCCTCTCTGGGCAATTCACTCAAGTTTTCAACTACCTCTAAAATGTAAAAGTAAATGAAGGTTTATTTTCGAAGAAAAGAAAAAGGCACAGAAAGTAATTTAGCCTTGTACCCTATCAGTAGTCACTGATCTGAGGAAGTCTGTTTTCTTTACACGCCCGCTATGCACAATGAACAAGATCTCCCTTGTGCCTTCTACATTTTAAAGCTGAGCCGTCCCAGGTACCTCAAGCCCACCTCTCATATCAGAGGCTGCAGTCCCTCTATCTCTTTATGACCCTTCGCTGATCCAAGTGATCCAAGTCACCTGCTGGGAGCCCAGGTCCAAACAGAGCACACACTTCCCAGAAGAGGAACAGAAGCTTTCCCCACAGCCATTCTGCAGGCACAGTGCTGGTGGGTGCCCTTCTGTGCTGTGTGCCCTGCTTTCCACTGCACCAGAGCTACGCACCATGACAATGGCTGGGACCAACCACTATGGATACATACATTGTGTGCACCCACATGAAGTCAGGTTTTCAGCACAAAATTAAATGTTGCACAACTGGACAAGGGATTTATCCATTCAGGGGATCTAGCATTTATATTTTACATTCATTTTAAGTCCCCTAGCTGCCACTCCACAAATTTTCCCACACAAGTTGAGTTTTTCCCACCCAAAAACTATAGTGTCATGTATTATTATGGAGGAAACTTGATGAGCACCCCAACTCCTGATTCCTATTAGAAATAACAGCAGAAAGGGCATGGTTCTTTTCTACAGACTGCAGTTAATCCAGCAGCACCGGAGTGAACTGGCAGAGGGCTGCTAGCACTCACCAACCAACGCCTTAACTTTGCAGATTTTGCTCTGCTCACGTCTGTTACAAGACAGATCCTATCTGTGGCTGATACTACAAACACATCTCCTCAGCCTTAGAGTTCAAATATGCACTTATCTTACCTCGGTCTTTTGAGAAAACATTTCCTCAAAATATCAACACGACTTGAACAGGAAACTTAAAAAAAAAAAAAATAATGTTCCTATTCCAGTAAAGAGGATATCATTACAGAAGTCTCGACATAAATCAGCTGTTAAAGTCACTGAGACATGAAGAGTTACATTACCCCACGCAAGGCAGTCACCCTGATCTGAACTGAAAGCACAGTCATTAAGATACTGAACAAAACCCTCTGGTTGCTCAAAGTCATTAGGAAAACAACCACTGATTAACAGGTAGAATCTTCAAGAAACCCTTCCATCAATTTCTCCCTCCTTGATCTAGAAGAATTACATGCAATTCATGAGCTCTCCAAGGGCCAACTCACACATAGCGAGTTCTTATGTTTGAAGCACAAGAAAACCACTGAGCCTTCACAGTACCGGATAGTGGTGTAAAAACAATTAATTTAAAAACACTGCTAGTTTTTCAACATAGTGTTCTGAAATTAAATAAAAGCTAACACGTTTAATTGTTTGACAGGCATTAAGCCAAAAGCCTGCAATGAGTACTCAAAATAGGACATATTTTCCAATGGAGGTAAAGATTACAATATAACCAACAGGAATGTGCAAGCCAGCAATACTTAATTCAGCAGCTCGTGCCAAACCATGATAGTCCGTTGTACTACTTAAAAACACTGAAACTTGAGAAAGTGGTATTATTACAATTGTTAACAACGGAATGTAAGAACATTTTTAAACTACAAGTCACACAAATTCATTTCATATATTTATTTTTTGTAGAAATAGACTACTCAGCACTTTGGGGATCTGAAAGCGTGACCAAGAAACTGAACTGTTTTTCTCCTGCTACATGGAAGTTAAACACCAAATGTAAATGCTATTAAAAAGGCTCCCATTACCCCACAACTATGTTCTCCGTCCAGGCTATGCTACTACATTGCAAGGTACAAAAAAAAAAAAAAAAAACCACGAACTAAAATCTTATTCTTAAGTACAAAAAAACATTTTCTTTTTCTAGGAAAATAAAGAGATTACAGGCTAGGAAAATAAGAGTTTGAGGAGTTATTTCAGTAAGAATCTCAAAGAGAAGACGTATTTCACACTTCTTATAGCTCCAACAGGGACCCTTTAACCAAGAATAAAAATCAACAGCATTATGCATCTGTAAATTCAACTGCAAGCAAAGTATGCTAATTATTCAAACCAATACTGTACATTTAGTGTTATTGTTTAGATTTCTGCCACTATCACACATGAAAATCCAGAAGGGAAGGATTCATCCCCGTCCAGCCATTCAAACATCAGTGTCAGCATATTTAATACGCAGGTCACTGTCCCAACACAGAAACTAGTCAGGATAACCCTATTAAAATAAAGATTAAAAGACAGTCTATTAAAGATACTAGCTTGCTCAAATCTTCAGAACCCAGCTTCTAATGAAACTATTGTTTGCAGCAATGTCTCCACCTCTCCTGGAACATCTCCAGTTCCCTCCATATGCTCAAGTGGTTTTCTTCCCCCCACCACACAAGCCTGGCCAGTCAGACATTAATTTCTCATTCTCTGTAGCTGATACCAACTAGCCTTGACAGTTATAGGTAAAGTAGAAAAAACACATTTGCTTAAAGGCAGCAAGTTCCATCTGAGAGATCAGCAAACACAAAATAAATCAGTTATCACCCAGGCACCAGAGGTAGGTCATTGCGTAAGTGCAGCCTTAGCACCAGGCAATGGCCTCAAGGGTGAGCTTTGGGCAAAGGAATTCACAATTGATTTTCAATAGACTTACAGGAAATAGGCAACGTTCACCTAGCCTAAATGAACTGAAAATGTATCAAAGAGCAGCAGGACTTGTTTGGGTCAAAAATAACAGTTGAGCGTTCTTCCAACTCCAAACCACTGGCAAGGAACACCAAATCCACCAGAGAAAAATGAATCTACCTTATGTACATGAAGATGGACACGATTCCTACAGATGTTGACTTCCTTTAGTTAAAAAATGAAAGAACTCATCAGCCAGTACCACATGAGCCCAGGATGAGATTCCCACTTGATAGCAACCTCCTCTAGAGCACACTCCCAGAAGCAGAAAGGTGCTTCAGTAACTGAGGAAAACAACAAATTACCTCCAGTTCCAGATAGCAAAACTAAGGTTACCTAAAGGCATCCCCAAACTGAAAGATGTGTTTTAAAAAGCAAATTCTGACAGGCACAGACTGTCACAGTTTTAGGGTTTTTTTCCTTCTGTTATTGCATTCTTCTTTCTGTAAGGAAAGATAGGTCATGTGGCATCTGCATCACTGCTGCAGTTAAGCTTCTCTTAAAACAAGAAATGTGGTTTTGTGGTGTTGCTTTTCTCCTTTTCTTGGCTGAAGTACTGCTGTACAAGAGTGCATTATAAAATCCAAGTACTTAAGCATGCGCTCTACATACATCCCACCAAAACTCCCTTATGTCCGTTAAAGAATGACATAGAAGAAAGGATTATTTTAAATAAAACTGGCACAATACTTCACAGTTAAGTTGCAATGCAGTAGAAAGGTGTTGGAGTGTCTTTCTTTTTCTCTTTGTTATGGATGCATGGGTAACTTTTGAGTCTTTCAACGGTTGCTGCATTTCTTGTTAGGATGCACCTTCTCAGACAGCTTTTTCAAGTTTAATAGCTTTCACTTTTATAATCATACTCAGCTGCTATGGTAACAGGCACTTAAATAATCAAAGTGAATTATTCCTCAGCATTAAATCATCTGAGTGTTCCCCAGTACACAGCAGCTATGATTAAGAGGAATAATATGAAATACCATCCTATGGTCCGTTGCTGCTGAAAAAATAAAGCAACAGCTGATCTGCTTTATTTAAGTTTGTTTCTTGGAAAAAAGAGCTCTCAACCAACAAACTGATGAAGAGATGCACCGTAAGACAACATATATCCCACAGTAACCATTCAGATTAATGGAACAATATTCCACTCATCTTTAAGTAATAAAACAGTAATATAAGACAGTTAGATGTGAAAAAAAAAACTTATGTTCAAAAACGTTCACCAGTTTTCATGTTTGCAGATACTAGTAAAAGGAAAACTATTTGACAGTCTCCCTCTACATTTATTTAAATATTTCTCTTAAGGCTATTAAGAATCCACCTTCAAAACACCAAAAACACAAAAAGATCTGAGGAAAAAAAGAATAAGCAACACTCCCACATCTGTCAATGCTTTCTGCCACCTCAGTTCAGAATTGATTTCTGCTTCAGAAGCGACTGGTAGCCAACAGGCCACATCAACAGCTTCTTGGAACAGAGTAACCTTGTGTATCTTACCACACCACTTCCTCCCTCTATGGATTCTGCAGGTGACATCAAGGCACCCAAGATAAGTGAACTATAAAACACATTTGCAGTGCCAGCTAAATCTCACTGAAGTCTCTGCCCCTTGAGAAATTCTGCACAACATAGCAGTGGCAGAAAAGATGGGAAATCATCGTGGCAGAAAAGAGGATTTAGTAATACTGTCCTAGAACACAGAACATGCAGCAGAAGCACCAGGCCTAATAGTTAATACTAACACTTAGCTTCTTCAACTTTTTTCTACTACCAATTGCTTCTTACATTTCTTCATTAGCAAACAGCAGATGTTGACTATTAAAAAAAACAGAAAAGGTTCCCAGAGCAAGAAAGAGAACATGTCAACATTTCCTGATAGGTTTCTTAACTAGATGCTGTTTATAATTTGGCTTTAATGACAACTGAACTCAAGGTATTGCATTCTTGCATTCAGGTAACCTAAAAAAGCTACTGAGAACACTTCAACAAGCCATAAGTCTTAGCTAGACTAAAATCTCAAAGAGTCCTAATCCATCTAATATAAGCAAGAAGCTATATTTACCCCAGCCCAGATTTAAAAAGTTGGGTAAATCTTGGAAGTCAGAATCTGATGATCACTTCTCCAAGGGAAGATGACAAAAATGCTTCCCTTCTACAATGTCATTTTTGCATGTTTTAAGAACTTCCCCAGTGAAGAACACTGGGATTAAAAACAATAGGAAACGTGACCCTATGAGTCATGTTTTCAGAATCAGAAATTCACTGCAAGAGAAGCTGTAGTGAATTTCTGAAGATAGCACTTTTCCATCATTTCTTTCCTCTCAGGGTGAGGGAAAGTTTACACTTACAAAAGATGGCCACACCCATCTACCAAAATCAACTTTGTTTTGCAATCTGCAACATAACTGACTTGAAACTTCCGGGTACCATCTATGGCTCTGGCTTCACGATGCTATGTGTGACACCCTGGTAACCTTGCTCAAGTAATGTATCCTGATGTTCCCTCCTATGAAATAGGTCAAGTTAGACCTACCTTGTAGGAAAGTCAAGACACAAGATTATAACTTGTACAAGAGTGCTGACATTTAATACATGGTTGTTTTCCGCTTCCCTCTGCTACATTTCCCAAATAGTATGCTCCTTGTAGAGACAACAAGCCAGAAAGTTTAGGCTTCCACAACAAACAAAAATCACCTGATACTGAGTTCTACATGCACTGCTCTTCACAAAAAAAGAATAACAGAGTCAAAAACCTCCCCAAACCACTACCTGAAGCATATATGTACGTACCTACTGGAAGGGACATAAAGCAACACAGAAACACACAGCATTCTGCCTGCGCTACCTATCAGACCTCCTACTGAACTCTTATAAAGGATAAGAAGAAACTGAAAACAGGAGCAAGCAAGCAGCCCCACACTTCACATTGCAGAAGATTCCCAAGTTGAAAGGGACTGATAAGCATCCTAGAGTCCAACTTCTTTGACACTGGCTACTTCTGGATGACAGATTAAACTTGGATCTTTCTCAGGAGCTTTGTTTATTCTCACACACTCACTACCTCAGGCAGCAGAAAGAGAGACTGTGTGGGATGAGATAATGGAAATTTATTTCATTAGCACAGGAAAAGGTTAGGGCAGCTGTCAATCTTTTCACAGCATTTGGTGCCTATGAAGAAGCAGGGAAAAGTTACCAATGCTTTCTTTTCCATACCCATGGATTTTAGTTCTAAGTCACTCCGATGAGTACATCTTCAGCCACAGTTGTTTTTACTTATGATAGTTGTTCCTCAGAATTCCTTACTCTTTACCACATGACATAAAGAGATTTTTCTACTGGTACAAAAGAATTAACCGATTAAAGATTAACCCACCCCCAGGAGACAGAATCTCATTTTAAAAAATTCCAATCATTGCAGTCACTGAGTCAGACCACAGCTCTGCAGCAGCCAATTCACCCACGTTTCTGTGCTGGCTCTCACCTGAGGGACAGGCAGGTGCTGGAACAGGAGAGCCAGCTACCTACCTGCTGGCTGCAGCTCTCAATGGCACGCACCTCATGAACAATTGCAACGTATCGATTAGGGTTTTATTTGGAAAATTTACTTACACAGATTAAGGTGTGAGTGTAACACAGTTTACAAAACATCAGTCTCAAAGCTAAGAGCACACTTCTCCAAAGCACCCTGATCCTCCTGGGTTGCTCCCCACACATCCTGCTGCCTCAGGGCAGCACAAGCCCTGAACTCACCTCATCCTCAGGGCTCTGGGGTCAGCAGCAGGAACACCCAGCATCAACTGCTCACTGAGTGCCAACCCCAGTGGCTTTAAAACCATCCATCTGCCTTTTAGAAACAGAGCCAGGCTCGTGATACTATTTGTCCAAAGCCATCCACGCAGATCCCACTGAGATAGTCAGATAATTCTAGGCACAATGGGACAAAGCACGGAGTCCCGGGGGAAAAAAGCCCAAGGCACACACAGCCAGCTGTCAGCTGCAAAGCCCCGCCGCCCCCTCGCGACTCATCGGAACCGCTTTGCTCTCTAGTTACGAAAGACCCGCAGACGGCGCTCCGGGCTCCATTCCCTCGGCTCTCGTCCCGCCGGGCTCCGGGAGGAGCGGCAGGGCCGGGAGCGCGGCTCCTCCCGGACAGCACCCGGCCGGGGGGATGCTGCCGTTCCACTACGCTACGCCGCGGCCTTCGGAGCTGTTCCTAGAAAGCGGCGAGCTCAAAGCACGCTTCCAGGGTCGACGTTCGCTCGGAAGCGCTTCTCGAGAGCCCGAGCCCTTCGTAGCGGCGGCCCCGCCGCACGCTCGCCCCGGTGCGGTTCTCGGGAGCGGCTCCGCTCGCAACGCCGGGGCCGGCGCGGCACCTGAGCGCCTCGAGGCGTCCCCGGGGCACCCGCAGCACGGCGCGGCCGGGACAGGGGCGGTCCCGGGGACTCAGCTCCATATGAGACCGCGAGCCGCAGCCGTCTCCGCACAACCCCGGACGGGAATGCCGCGCTGCCGCCCCGGGACACTGACAGGAGGAGCGCCGGGAGCGGGGACCAGAAGGGCCGGGCGGGCCCGAACACGGCCCCCTCTCCTCCTTCCGTCCCGGCCGGGGCCGCCACCGCCCCGCGCCCCCCCGGGCACCGCCGGCGCCGCTCCCCGCCCTCACCTTGGAGCATGGCCTCCAGTTTCTTCCTGTCCACCCGGAATCGCTCCTCGCCCCACTCGGGGCTGTGCAGGGGCCGCGGCGGGCCGGCCGAGTCCTCCTCGGAGCCGGGCACAGGAGAGTCGGTGCTGCGCTCGCTGTTGGAGCCCGGGTCGGAGAGCGGCTGCTGCAGGTACCCGCTCAGCGGGTCGCACTGAGCCGCCATGGCGCTGCCGGGCGGCCCCCGCCGCCGCTCCGAGTCCCACTCGGCCGCCTCCCCGCGGGACGCTATCTGCCCCCACAGCCGCCCCCCCGCCTCATCCCAGCCGCCGCCTGCCAGAGTCCCGGCCCCGGCGCCGCCGCCGCCCGCCTCTGCCTCCGGCTCCCCACCGAGTGCGCGCGGCCCCGGGCCGGCGTCCGCGGCTCGGCGGCGCCCCCAGCCCGCCCGCAGCCCGCACAGCATCTCCGCCTCCATTGGGCCGCCGTCGGGCCGCCGGGGAGGGGCCGGGGATATCCCCGGCCGCGGCCCGGGAGGAGGGGGCGGCGGGAGGCGGGAGCGGAGGGGGAGGGGAGAGGCCGCCCCCAGCGGCCGCGGAGGCGGGCGGCTGTCAGGGCGGGGTGCGGTCCCGACCCGCGGCACCGGTCTCTGTCTGCGGGGCTCCGGGAGCGTCGCGCCGCCCCGCCCGCCCTCCTTTCCCCGAGGCCGCCCCCGCTTGGGCAGGGCCCGCTGGGGGATGAGCGGCCCCCGTGTTCCCTCAGTCGCCCGCCGCCGCTCTCTGAGGGAGGTCCGGCGGCGGCCGTGTGGCACCGGCTGATGTGCTGGAGAGCGATGGACTCGTAGGGTCTTAGTTCTGGAAAATAAACGCTTAATAACAGCCCTCTCCTCTCCTTCCTCCCCCCCCCCCAAAAAAAAAAAAAATCAACCCACGATTCCCCTCAACGCTGATCGAATGTGCAGCGAAAAGAAACAAACTTCGTTCTGTTCACAACAACGTTTGTTTGTGAGCACGCATTGGAGGCAGCATCTGTCCGCATTGGAGGCAGCATCTGTCCTGTGTGGCCGGCAGATCTCCGCACCACAGTAACTTCCACCCTCGTGGTTTTCTGGTTCTGAAGCTTGGAAACACAAAGTGCTTCACATGAGGATGTGTTACAGAGCCCTGAGCTTGGAGGTAAAACCACATTAATTTACACACGGAGGTCTTAGGATGGCCTACTAGCAGAATTCAGTCTGAGTTAAACATTGGGTTTTACCGCAGTGCAGTTTGTATCGCTTTGCAATCAGTCTATGTCCAAAACCGTGCAGTGGTGTAGCGGGAGAGTGTTCAGACAGTGTGGCATTGGCTGTGGGGCCATATAGGACCAGGTGATCTCAGAGTTCTTTTCTAACCTGAATGGTTCTGTGATTGTACGGTATGGATTCTGGTGGCCAATGTGCGCTGCTGTTCACTGCCAGAAAGCAGTAGGACAGCGGTAGCTGACTCCAGTGGTGCTTACCCAGCTCAGAGCTAACACCGGGTTGGCGGGCTGTGTTAGAAGTCATCAGGAGCTGGGCGGATGTCAGGTAGGTGGATCTTGTTGCAAGATGCAGTCACATGTACAGAGGTTGACATTTTGGCTCACTGCGTCATTAACAATTTCTCACATTGTGCTTTGAGTGTGATTTCCACACCTCTGTGGTTGTGCTTCTGCCAACCAGGAGGTGCACACCAGGAGGCACTCTCACTGAAGCTCCCTGTGCTCAGCCACAGCAGTTACTCCTCCTGCTGTTCTCAGCCTCCATGGATCCCAGCCAGGGACCTGCAGGCAGCATGCTGCTCGCAACATCCCCTGGTACTTCTCATGGTGATGGGAAATAGAGCAGCTGGATCCAACAGCAACAGAACACAATGTGAATACAGATCTTCAAAAGAGTGGATCTCTGTTTGCTGCTTGTAGCACAATGGCTGGGCTGAGGGGAAGCTGAAAGCACACTGCTGCTTTTCTTCCCGGTTCAGAAATTTAGTCATCAAAACCCTATTTTTATTGCAGATGGAAAGTGAAGATGGTCCGTATCAAACCAACTGGGAGTCCAGAGAAAGCTGCTGCTTCCCCCTGATCGGCGCCAGCTGGACTTGTCTGTCTTCTGGGTGCCAGGACCTGTGAGTTACACAATCCAAATGTTCCCAAGTTATGAGTGTCGACAGGGCCAATTACAACCCACAGCTGCTACAGGTGCTTAGCACCTCTGAGCAGAACAATTACTTGGGTATTTTCCACTCATAAAGCAGTGAGATTTACAGTCAGGGATTCTCAGTGTGTGAGGTCCCTTTCTTTGCATTTTATCAGTTCCTGCAGCTTGGCCACAGAATCCTTTCTCATAAATTAGCTATGGTCAAACTCAGCAGTATTTTTTCAGCAGCCATGTAAACAATATAGTAAATCAAACATCTCTTTAAAAATAATGATTTACATGGTTTAGTTTTCATGAATTGAAAATAACCCTTCCGTGGTGTGGTTTTAGATCAAAAATGAAAAGTAAACCTATCAAAATCTATATAAATGGTCAAAAAAGAGGCAGTGTTAGTTATAGAAGTTTTTTTATCGATAGTATGTGTTTAGGAGAGTATCATTTGTGCTGCAAAGGTGGCATTTTATTTCTCTAGTATACTGCAGAGGAAGAATAAAATGTTACAGAAAAGTAGAAAACCACACTTTAATGGCTAAAACAATATGGAATGTGGATAGAATTGGGGAAAATGGGAGGAAGTTGGCAGATAAAAGATCAAATGGCTAGAAGGAACATTAGCTGAAGTTGACTTTGGCATGTATAACATATGTTGGTCATTTTTCTGTGGCCAGTAGCATGATCAAAGAAAAGAATAAAAGGACTTTTCTCATTTTGGCGTAGGATGCCTGTTTTGCTGTGTTCTCCCAATTTTTTCACCCTGGTCTCTTTTCCTCACCTCACATACAAACAATATCTGCAAATCTCTGAAAAAGCCTAACTGAATAGAAGAGTGTTTTTTTACTCACACACTTGACAGTAAGTCTATCATATAACATCCATCAGGGTGGAATAGCTTATATGAATTTAAAGGAGGTTGATGAATCAGGTTGCATTCGCTCGTAAATCACTTCTCTTTGGGACTGCATAGAACTCCAAAATTTAGAGCTGCATAGGCCCTCTCCTATGGCAAAGGAAGAGAAGTGACAGTCACCAAGAAAAGAGCACCAATCAAAGCTACAGGTCTGCCTTAGGGCTGCTGCCAAAGCATGAAGTGGACAGCTGGCTATCTCTGTCCTTCGCAAGCCTGCGATGCAGAGGTTATCTACAAATGGAGGAGTGACACAATGTAACCTATCAGTACAGCACAGTATTCCAGAGTTTGCAATCTTTAATTTATTTAATGTGTTAATCTATTTATTAATAGCAAAGTGCCATTATCTGTATTTTTCCAAGTTGGGAGCCATGTCCAAAAAGAAAAAAAAAGAAAAAAAAAGAAAAAAAACAGCTCATCAAGCTGTGAACTGAGAGTGGGAAAAGAGAAGGAGACATACAGAATCTTTATAAGTCAACTGTGGTTTCTAGAAATACTTCTCTAGAGAGAATGCTAACTTTGGTTTCAGTTATTTAGAAGAGGTTTATTACTGATGAAAATGAATGTTAGTGGCATTTTGAAATGCTTTATTTATGGCAATTATCTCCTTTGCAGGAGTAACAGCCTGTAAGATTTTCACTTTCATTATGTTGTACTATATTCTCCAAGAAGGCCCCATTAACTTTAATTTCTCAGAATAATATCAAGTGGCTTACTCTGTACTAACATACTGTGTACTTAAGGCACACCAGCAAATAAATAAGAGGTTCTCTGCAGCTATTATAAAAACTTTTCCACCCATAGAAATTCCCAAGATAATTTTTCTAACTGTAAGAGCAGAGAGATTTCTGAAACATCTTTATAATTACATTTAATCGTGGAACTATAAAAAAGAAATTGAAAGAGATCTCAAAAAGGTTATCTAGTCCATCTCTTAACTATGCTGAGTTCATTTCTGAAAATATATTTGTTTATCTTCTTGACAATTTATAATGATGAGGTCTCCGTGACCTCTCTAGGAAATTCCTGTGCTTCACTTACCATCAGGAAGTACTTTTTCTCCACAATAAGTGACCTGAATACTACTTGCTGCAATTCAAATCAGTTAATCCTAAGTCTTCCAGCTCATTCAGAGGTATTATCTCTTGTTGCTCTCCAACAAACTCTTTCCACAACAGCCTACAGCCTTCTTGAAATGCAAAGCACAAAACTGGAGAGAAAATACCAGCTGAAGCATTACCAGAGGTGAACATAACTGCATGATCTTACCATATGTCTCATACCTGCTTATTCATCTCTGCATCATGTTTGTTCTGTCTCTTCTGTGTGACATTATTGGTTTGTGCTGCTCCACTATAATCCCTAGGTGTTCTGAAAATCTACTGTCTACCTTGCTGTTGTTCACTGTGGATTTGTGACGTTGTTTACTCTTCATCAGTATGACCTCTTGGGCTTGTCCCTGCTGAATTTCATCTTTTTTTTTTAAGACTGTTTTCCTTTTTTTTTTCTTTACATATATTTGTGCTAGTGCTATACTTCTGCATTTTATTTTTTTATGCCCCTAAGAAGCATATTCTTAGTTTCTTCACCAATGCTGTCAGCAAAACACTGAACAGACACAGTTCCAGAACAAACTATTGCAGTCCTATCTTATACACCATTCCATTTTCACACCAAAACAACGACAACGATCTTGCACAGTGAGGTTTATTCACCTATTTGCATGCCATTTCTTTGTCAGTTTTAGCTATATTGTATTGGAATGTTACAGGAAATAGGATTTAAATTCTGTTCAAACCCTCAGGTATGGCCTCTGCTGTTACCCACCAGTCTGCAGACTTTCTTTCTCTGTTACAGTAGCACAACAGTCTATCTACTGTGATTACTATGACAATTCAAATTCTGCCAATGTGTCTGCATTTTCCTAATGATATCTTTAGAAAGTCATCACCTGATCATGAATACATACATGCATTTTGTAGTGACTGCTTATGACATTTATTGTTACGAACATTAAAGAAAAAAATTGTGTCTGAATTTTTCAAGGTTTCATTTTCTCAAAAATGACCAAATATGTATCTTTATTACATAATTTTTCTTCCATGTTAGAAAAAGAATTAGAGCAAAAGCAACTGTACTTGATTAAAGTGGGAAGATTTAAGACACGAATGACTGGGCAACTCTGGAGAGGGTATCTAAAAATCATTTTGTTTTGTTAGGAAGGGAGATTTAGGTTGGATGTCAGGGGGAAGTTCTTTACTATGAGAGTGGTGAGGTGCTGGCACAGGCTGCTCAGAGAGGCTGTGGATGCCCTGTCCCTGGAGCAGTTCAAGGCCAGGTTGGATGAGGCACTGGGCAGCCTGGTCTAGTATTAAATGTGGAGATTGTGGCCCTGCCTGACTGTAGCAGGGGGTTTGGAGATTCATGATCTTTGAAATCCCTTCCAAACTGGGACATTCCGTGATTCTGGGATCACTTGACCACTGAGGAGAGTTTATCTTCACTTGATGTCAACTATATACTTAAACTTTTTCCTATATCGGTGGAAATAACATTACAGTGGTTTCTGGCTCCAAATGATTCAACCTTCTTTATTTATATGATTCTGGCCTTTTTTTTTTTTTTTTTTTTTTTTTTTTTTTTTTTTTTTTTGCTTATGTTTGTACACGTAGTTTGTACTTTTATTATCCCACACAGCTGAAATGCTGCAGTTACCAATGGCACATTGATAACATCTATTTTTCCAGTTATATGTGCATATGCAATTCACTACATTATTATAATGTTCCATCAACTAAGAGAGGGTCTCCTTTACATGTACAGGCACCCCAAGGCATTCAAGGCTTTCTCGTTGTGCAAAATGGCTGCCGTAGTTCCTATATTTCTACCAGTAGCAAGATAAATAGCTGCTAAGATCAGCCGTTCTTATCCACCAGAAATCAAACAGCAAATTGTAATTTAATGATTTTTTTTTCTTTGTTTTTTTTCTTATACAGGTTTAATACTGTCATGGTTTGGCCTGGTTTGCTAGCAGTTTGTGAGTGACCATTTAAAAAATCTAGAAGGAATGATTGAAATATGCTTTCTGTTATTTCACACAGCTATTCATATCTCAGTCCACGATGGTTGTGTTCTGACATATGCTGTCAAAACAGACAGTTAGTGCACCTGAGTGCACTAATATGCTCTAACTGCCCCAACCTGCCTCACCTGGGGCTCCACCTACAGTCTCCACCCATGGGCTTGGGAGATCTATTTAAGCTCAACCCCAAGCCTTAGCTCTTGTTTTGGATTGTATCAGAATGAAATCTGTTTTCTTGTTTTTGTTTCTTGGCTAGATTTTGGCTTGTGTTGGAGGTATGCAGATGTATCTTTTGTTTTTTGCTGTTGTTTCTACGATGAGTTTTAGTGATTGATCACTGTTCCATGTCTGATCCTGTTGATAGGACCTTGCTTGTCCTGTTTGACTTAAGTAATTACACTTATACACGTGGAATTGCACTTGAGTTAGTAAGATTTGTTGACCAATGTTCCTGTCTTGTTCTGCCTTACGGATTAGTCCTGCTCTTCTGGCTCTTGAATAGCAACTTCATATTTTAGAATGCATGTCATCGGATGGCTCTCTTTTCTTTTTGAAAATGAGCCTTCCTCACAAGTGTTTATAGTGCACACTTAGATTACTTAATTATGACTGAAATGTTTGAATTGAAATATTACTAAGCTTTAGATTGGACTTTACCATATTTTAGTGTGATACAGGCAAGGAATTCTAGTTATTAGGAAAAGAAAACTGGCAAACTTTGTTAGCTTCTGTGGTGGAAACGTAAGTCATGGCCTGAACCAGTGATTGAGCACCTGAGGGGAACCCAGGGGAGCTCAGGTGCATTCAATGCATCTGAGTGAGTGGAAAGGGTGGAGCCAGGATCCACCCCTTCCCAGATCTCATTTAAGGGTTAGCAGGGGGAGGTGAAGCTGTCTTGCTGGAAGTCCTTGCCTGCTGGAGGCCTTCTGATGGTAAGTATCTTTTGTTCCTTTGTTTCTGTGTTGATGGCTGCTGCATTTGTGCTTGTACTTATTTTCTGTAGTCTGGGACTGTGCAACCCTGCTATTATTGTAGTACTTTCCATTGTGTTACAGCATCATAGTGTTGTTGTGAAGCTCTGGTGTCTATTTCTCCATTCCCCTTAACTCTAGATGTTTACTTATTCCCAGTGGAAAAATGCTACTACTTTTGAATTTCTAGCATTTCTTTGTCAGATGCTTATGTCTACTTTATATTGGTATGTACGTGAGTAAATTAAAAGGGAATTAATTCCTATATCAAAATAAAAATGTGTGAGTTCTTACTACCTTTTTCCTTTAGCTATTGAAGAATTTCTTCGTTTTATTTCAAGTTGTTGATTTAGAGTGAATGAATTGCTTGGGAAAAGCTAGGCTTGAAAATAACTTGTAGTCTTAATTCAATTCTATTATGTTTCTACTACTGCTAGTTGGTTTATCTTTAGTTTTTGGTTGTATGAATCCTGGAAATATTAATTGAGTATCTGTTCAAATTCAAAGTAGACTTACATCTTCAGGGAATATAATGAGAGATCTTAAAGCTTCAAGAACTGACTGTGAACTAAAAAGAAAAACCTTCTTGTCCTAATGAGAAGGCATGCAAGTGCTCAGAGGCAGAGAGACTGTCTTATAATGAGCAGTGAAAAGCTGGTGGTTGAAGTCTTCATTTTGCAAGCTATCATCTTCGTGCAATTGAGTGTTGTTATACCCGTTCAGAGCAGGCAAAAATTTTAGGAGATAGTGTTTTATATTATGCTTTCTACTTGCCACTTGCATAGCTAGTACCATAAATTCTACATAACTCTATATGCTCCATTTATCTTTGTGGAGAGCAGTATCTGAGCTGTGTGTATTGTTGTGTAAGTATCTGTAAGTATCTAGAAACTTGATTTTTTTTTTTTATTATTTACTACAGAAGTGGGAGATAGGAAGGTTTTTCCACTTTTGGGTGTTTGCCTGTCAGAGGCAAGGAATACTTTGTGAATAAATTTTTGGAAAAACTGGTCTGACTGATGTTCTAAATGTGCTATGGCTGGAAAGAGAGTGGTGTAAGCTTTTCTGTGCATTTGTCTGAAGCAAGCAGGCCTGATCTAAATGAGTTGGCATGTTGGGCCATGAAGGGGGGAATTTGGATTTGTGGATGGTTGCTGTAGTGTTTAAACTGTGCACCATTCCCATTGGTGCTTGTAAAACAGTGAGAAGCCAGAGTACTTTATTGATCAGTATACTGGCCTTATATAGGGTCATATTTCTTATCTACTCAGCAGTGACTTTTTTTTCCCTTGTCTGTGTAGTGTTTTTACTGTGGAAAGCCTTACACAGGTGCCTGTGGTACCTTATGCTTTTCCACAGTGTTTTCAAGTCTAGAATCAACTAGAATCACTTCAGCACTGCAAGCAGCCTGGCACCCAGCTGCTTCAAACATGACTGAGAGCAAATTTGCTTGATCTTTATCTCTGCTTGACCTGTTGTCTTGAGCTATATCTTTCAGGAGGACTGTATTCTACATCTGGATTTATTTATTAACCATTTCTGTGGGTTCTGTGTGATCTGGTCAGGAAAGAAATGAAAGGGACTTATATTCAGAAGTTAACAACTTCATGCACTGACATTCTTGTTCTTTTGGTCTTGCCTCTGTTGTCAAGCCTTGGGTGTTTGTAGAGGAACTGCCATAGCTGTGAAGAATTTCAAAGTACAGAAAGTACAGCCATATTTTCAAGCATGGGAAACAGCTAGTCATCTGCAAGGGCTTTATCAGAATTGATAATAGAACATAAGGCTCAGACTCTCTGTGAGCATAAACTACTTTGGCTTCAAAGAAGCTGTACTGACAGCTGTGTTTGGATGACTTCAGCATTAGGTCAAATTGTAGTTATTTCAACAAAAATACCTTAGATAAAACCTGTGAAACAGAGGACCAGTTCTAGCTCACAGTGGAATTAAAACCCAAAGTGGAAGAGGAGCACAGGCAGTTCCTAGTATCCTAAAGGCTGCAGCCAAACCAGCAAAAGGTTTAAGGAAATGACTCACAGTACTCAGAAGAAAGAAAAACATCATAGTAATGGCGAGAAAAGCTAGGTTAATGTAACCATACTGTTGAAGTTGAGTTTACTAGCCCACAGAGGCAGAGACAGGAAGCAGTGAAATGACTGAATTACATTCCTAAAACAAGTCTGTAATAGTGTTTTATCAGGTTAGTGACTGTAAATATCCAAGAACTTCAGCAGGCATGGAGAAATACATTTCGCACATGGATGTTTTTACGTGGACATGCTGAAGTAGATGCATTTGCACATGCAACAGATGGAGATTTGATCCAGACATATCAGTATATCAAATATCCTTTGGTAATACCGAAAAGTGTTTTACGTTGCTTAATAAATGCTTGACTCTTGATCCTCATATGTTTTAGATGCTACTTCCAAAGAAAGTGTTGATGCTTTCTGGGTTAATATTTGTATTACATCTCTTTCAGAAGAGATGGGGGGGGAAAAAAAACCTCAAAGTAAAACTTATTGGGATAATAGTGTAGAAATGCTTTCTATCTTACTGCATGAGCTATGAGAATTGAAGTGAAACCTGGGTTTATTCTGTGATTACAAGGATCACACGTTGGCAGAGTTCATCTTAATTACAGCTCAAGTGATACTGCTAGCTTTCTTTTCTGAATGATTCCTTCTATTTTGTTCTGTAAACAATTGGTGTTGCCTTTAGATTAATCTCCAAATGTATTGTGGCTGCAGATAGCAGGGTTGTCTGATTGACAGCCTTTCTTTTAAAGGAATGCTCAAAGAATGAACAGGCAGGAGGCTGTGGACATGAACTTGTGCTTGGAGTCATGAACAGATTCAATTCAGGACATGACCATGAGCAGCACTATGCAAGTGGCCCTGTTCTGACCATGGGAGTGAACTTGCCTTTGGAAATCCTATTTACTTAATTCAGTCTTATTCTGTTTTCATCTTTATGCAGGAATTGTGTACAGTTTTTGTCTGTATTTGTTTTTCCAAACTGTTACATGATCTTATTCCAAATGCTGTTTCTATGTGCAGTTGTCTAGTTTAGTACAAGAATGTTATATGGAACTTCACTAATGGTTTATCTTACTATTCCAAGATAAATCACATCTGTTAGTTCTCCTTATGGGAATCTGTAACATGCTCTTTACAAATCTGGCTATTCTTTAAGCCATACACATTTAAAAATCATTTACTAGTTTGTTCCAGAATCATCTGCTTCTTTCCAATCTCTCATTTTCTGGTTTTTAGTTAGGTGCTGTGCTCTTGCATTTTTTTTTTTTGAGCTTCACTTTTTTTATTAGGAGTTTGTTCCACATATTTTTGGGGGGTTCCTCCACTTTCCTCCCGTATTGTTTTCTGAGTTAGTCACTTGCATGGAGTGCTAGTCAGAGTCTTTAGGAAATACAGAGCCTCTGCTATGGTAACTTGAGTTCCTCATTTTCTCTTGTTTTGCGTAATGCTCTCAATTCCTACTGGAGAGGGCATGAGGGTAGAGTTAGGTTTGGCATGGAAACACTGTTGGCTAACAGAGGCAGCAAGTAGTCTCTTCCCTAAAGCTACATGTTCAAATCACCAAGTGAATAGTCATCATCTGTGAGGCTGACCACACTAATGTGCTGTTTTTCTGGCAGCAGAAGGAACAGATGTACTTCCCAAAGGGCTAAACTGTTGCCTGCTGGAATTGTCTCTCTGTATTTAGTCTGAGTAGGGGAGTATACATAAACGAGTTTATAAAAATAAAAAAGGTTGAAAGTAGATGTTCATTTTCTGTTCATTTAAAATAAAAATTAACCACCTAGTTTATTCCAGTGACAGTGTGCAAAAAACCACTGCCTTTGGCTTCTCCATGGTTTAGTCTTTCTGCAGAACTGTGAACAACATCAGTAAAAATGAATTTGCTTTTTAAGTGTAGCTTGGAGCAGTGGCTGGCTAGGGCTGTTAGCAACAATTTTCTACAATGAAGACACAACATGCAAGGGACTTCAAGTGTGTGTATGTGTACCAGTCTGCATGCTTTCAGAGTGATGCGGTGTTGAAACTGGTGCAGCCACTGGGATAGTTTAAAGCCATTCAAGCTTCTCAGTGAGCCTCAGATAGCTCTAGGAGACATACCTGCATATTGAACTGGGGGCCTTGCTGTACTTTGTTTTATAACTATCAGAGTTCAGTGATACTGTACTTCTGTATGCAGCTGTAGTACAGAGTGATGCATGGATGAAATACAAAGTAATTAGTCTTCCATTCCTTTTTTTTTTTTTACCTTAGTATGTGCTCTTTTAAATGAGTTGAATTACTAACTTGACTTGGTTAACCCTAGGGGAAGGCCTTTTAATTATTAACTTAAATAGTTGTGGGAGTCTTGTACATTTTACTCTAAGAATGTTATGCATTCTTTAGTAAAATAGTCTGTGTCTTATCTGACTCTTTCTGGATATTTAAAATAAACAGATATTAAAATATACAATGCAAAACCACAGCTGACTAAATTATGCTTAAGAGGTGTGGCAGTGATTCCAACTAACAAAGAGCAGTATCCTTCTATAGCCATCCTGCAAGGGATAGACACTATTAGCGCTGGTGGAGTTGAAGAGCGGTGTGATTTCAGAGTGTTGTAAGAAAACATTGAGTTGGGGACCCTTATTTACAGAACATGATAACAGTGCAATACAAGGACTTGTATCCAGATGCTGCATGCTAATTTGTTTGTTAAATAATCTGTACCCTACTTGCCTTCATTTTGTGTAACATACTGTGACTAGTGCTAAAGTGGCAAAAGCTGTGATGTTTGTCTTGAGGTGAGAGCAGATGACGTACATGATATATACAAAAGTAGTCTAACAGATAATTAATCCATTAGTGGATATGAGGTTACTGGAATGACCCTATATAGGTGTAGAGGAACAGATTGCTGGAATCTCCTGTGAGATGTAGTAATCAGCTGGAGAACTCACCTGCAATATCCTCCCTCTCAAGAGGGAGGCAGAACAGGATTCAGATCCTTGAGTGGGCACTCTGTACATGTACACACGTACATTAATATACATGTTCCATTGATATGGTGAAAATTCTGGACACAACTGCTTTGAAATAGCTAAAGCTATTGCTGATGTATGTTTCTTGATATTAAGATACCTAGAAGCTGATAATTAAGTACAGAATTGTAAGAAGCTGTAATTAGCAACAGTGCTTCAGCTTGGCTTTAAGTATAAGGATAAATTAACCAATATCAGTAGGATCACAAATATAATTCATGCATTTAAGTGTACTGTTGGAGCAGTTGTATACTGCAAACAGCAACATGTGAGAATGTGTTTCAGGAAGCAAGTACAATGCGCAGCAAGAAATGGAAGAGTATTTGGTTTCTACTAGGTGCAGGTCTGAGAGCCCAAGGTTGACAACTGGGGCTAGTTTTGTAGCAAGTAGATTTGCTGTCTTATATAGAGGCGTTCTGACTCATGACAGTTTTCTGTATAGTTGTTCCGTGTTTTAATAGGAGAACTTGATGTAAAGATGCTTTGGAAAACCTGCTGACTACTGGTATTGCAGTGGTAAGGAAGCATTGCTAGTTAGCTACCATGAACATTTTTGTGAAAACTTTTTGTTATGGAGTAGATAAAACAATGGCTAATCATTAAATTTCCATGTCCTCATACCAGACTGAGTTTCAAAAGCAGCATTCCTGTGTCTTACAAATGAGCTACCATGGCACTGATTCCTGAGCTATGAGAAAATGTTTTCCTTGGTTTACAGGTGGGTTAATATTGGAAATTCCTATGAACAGTGCCAGATATTATTTGCTCTGATAAAGAACAACAAATTAGTTTTTATCTTGTGTTTGGGAGAAACAAAACCTTCATCTAGATTCAGATAGTGTTTAGGTAGCAAAGGTCAGAATGGTCTTCTTGAATCTTCCTGCTGTAGTTCAAGATAGCATATGAAGTTACAACATGTTTACCTCTTCCATCATTATGCATTAGATCACAGAGTTGTTTAAAAAGCTGCCTTTTTGTTAGTAGATCAGGTGCTACTCTTGAAATTCATTATACCTGATGAAGGATTAGTTAAGTGAATGATTTTCAACTTCATGAAAGCAGCTGCTGAGCCATCAGGAAAAGATTGCATTTCTTGACTTAAACATCTTTCGTGAGTGTGATTATTTTCATTTTCAGACTACTAAGGGCTTTGGGATCATTTTCCTGAACTTTCTGTTCAGGAACAATTACATACAGAACTTTCTGTTCTGTCTGGTTGAAATGAACCAGTCTCCATCATGACGATTAGCTTGACTGGCTGGAAATACTAAGGAAAGTTCCTTGAGCTTTTGGAGGGTTTTTCCTCTTCCCCAGAAGCTGGACTTTTCTTCTAGCTTGTACCTTGGCAGGTGGACCTTAGGGATGCTCCTGTAGCCTTTAGTCAGGTTGTACTCCCAGTGAAGCAGAGCAGAGGCATGCAGTGCAGAGAGTAAATTCCCTTCTGGTAGGGGTTGCACAATTAGTCCCAAGGGGAGCTGCATCTTAAGTGACTGAGGCTATGACTAATAAAAGGGCAAGCATCTTAATTGGCTTGCCTATGGGTAATTATTTAATATGTTCTGCTACCACCCATGGCTTAAATCTCAGAATTGTTGCAGTACTTGGGAGGTAAATGTAAATAGTTTAGTCTTTCAAAATAGTCTTTCAAAAGTCTGAATTGAAATATAATTGTAGCATGAATGTAGACATCTATCTTAATTGCAAGAAGAATGTGTAATTAAACCTAACCTGGAGAAAATCTTTTTGAAGAATATTGTATATATCAGTGTATATATAGTGGAGTGGGGGCAATCCTTGATAGAGTTTATATAGCTTTTAAGGTGACATAACTACAGTTTAAAGAACGAATATGGAACCCAACTTAATTTACAGGTATGTTCCTTATGTTTTCTTTTGCTAGCAGTTCTAATAGTTATGATTTTTTCGTGAATGTAGGATTTTTCATCTCCCATTGCTAAGTAGAATATCTAGAGATTCTTAGGTTAAGGCATTGTGTGGGAAGTCTTCATAGTCTGGATCTAAGTGCTCATGTGAGTAAAAAACTGGGATTGGTCTTTGTTACTTAGTCAGATGAATTGGTAATGTGCATAATGTTCTTATGCTCTGACTGTTAATTGTAGCCTCATGTTTACTCAGCACTACAAGGATGTTGTCTTAAAGCCATCTGCAATTAATCATTTTTTAAAAAGAGAATGATTTGGTACATATTTGCTATCTGATGTAAGAAATGTATTTTTTCCCATTCTATTGACAAATGAAATAAATAAGCTGTTGCAGGACTCTTCTGTAACTCTGGAAAGTAAATGTACCTCTAATAGTTTATGATGGCTTGAAATCAGCCTTGGTAGAAAGCCTAAAAATTCCTGCTTCCTGTTGAAAGCACATTCAGCACACTGGGACACGTTTGTCTGGATGTAATATGTAGAAGGTCTACTTTTTTTTATTTACACTAAATTTTCAGTGATTCCTGTTATTTCAAACCACATACACCCACACAGCTATGGTTACTTGGAATCTGTCTTGACTGGAATATATCAGGAGTAATTGGGTTGGTATGCCATCTTTTGTTGATAATTGGAAACTCTTGGATCTGACACAAGAAGCTAACAAATTCCCTGTACTTAGCCATATGTTTTAGAAGTTCTTGCAACAGCAATTTTCAGGTCATTTGTCTAGCTGGAATTCGAGAAGAAACATATGGCTACTGCCCATGTCCTGCCTTAGTATTCTAAAGTGTATTCTTTCATAACTAGAAAAGAGATCATTAACTGGCAAATTATTCATAGACCTAGCTGGAACTGTACCAGATATGCACAGAGTCCTGGAAGGCTATTTTGATACCTTATATTTGGAATTGTTTGGGCAGCGATGTTTCTCTTTTCAGTAAGACAAATGAAACACTACAAAGCAGTTCATCTCACTTAAACTGAACTGTATGGCAGCTTCACACAGGGTATTTTTCATGTGTGATAGTGAATAGAAAAGAAACTTGCTAATAAAGAAATCATGGCTTTAGCTGTAACTTGATTCCCAATGAGCTGTATAAAGCTATCGCTTATAGTCAAGTAATTAAAGTGCTCAGATGCATAGCAAAGATGACTGTTTTTTAATTTTAGTGGATACATCTGCTTTAAGACTGTTCCAGACTTCAGTTTCAGAGGGCCCTTTGTATAAAAGTTAAAATATTCTCTGGTGCCACCTAATGGTAAAATTGTACAGTTACTTGAAACTGAGAATAAACAGTGGGTACCCACCACATTTATTATTGCAGCAAGATCTGTCGGGATCAGTTCTGTGGCCTGAATATATATATGTATATGTAGCAGAAAGATGGCTTCTGAAATAAATTGTTTCCAGTCAAAACATTTCTCTGTCAAAGGAAAAAGTATGGTGAAACCTTTACTGCTCCCTTTAACTTTTAACTGAACTGATCCTTATAAGGTTTGGATGCAAGCCTGAACCAAAACAGTTAGGTTTTATATTAAAGCTGCATTCTGAAACCTCTAATTTTGTAGAAGACCAAACAAAGAGCACAGTATGCAGCTCTCTTACAGAGATCTTAGATTTGTCTGGATTTTTTTTGTTGCCACAAATCTACAGTTTGCTAGTCCCAGCTGACTTCTGGGAATCTGGGAGATCCCCCGCTGAAGGTGGGAAATACAGCATGGAAATGTGGCACTAGTGCCACTCCTTTTGTACCACTTGTGTAACATCTGTCTCAGAGCAGTTTGCTGTCTGCAGTTGGTAGCTGCTTGGTGACCATGCTCCTTTGGACATGCAGCATGCTGGAGGATGTGCAGGAGTACCTTGTGTCCAGCAGAACCAGGAACTGTGTGAGGCAGAAGAGGATGGAAGACAAAACTGATCCAAAAACTCTCTGTGAAGCCTTGTGAGTTGCTCAGGAGGAAGGTTCCTATAGGTGAATCATGGCCTGGAAGGAGGCTTCTTCATCTGCTTGTAGTAATCCTTGGGAGAAATGGATCTGCTCACTCCTGTGAAGGCTATATCTAATTCTTTATTTCCATTCATTCATGGTCGTCTAGTTTGATCTTTATTCATTTGCTTAAACAAACTTGAGCAGTGGGGTCTGAGCTTGCTTTCAGATTTACTGTTGTCACTGCCTTGCAATTGCAATTTATACATGCTTTTCCTTGGGAGGGATGCAGAGTTGTACTATGGGGAAGAAAATGTAACCTCCTACTTGAAACAAAGTAAAAATAGATGTGAATATTTTGCTCAAGTCTGCAGAGAAAGAGCTGTAATGGGACAATAATAGATATAATTCTTGATCCTTGTATGAATCTAGTGGGTGGGACAGTGTAGCCAAAAGATGTTGCGAAAGAACTACTTAATTATTTCTCAGTCTTCTGGAAAAGAATGTTCAGAATGCATTGACTGATCAATTCCGCTATCACACATTTTCTGAATACCTGGTTAGGATGGAATTATCATTTGAGGCAAGTAAACAACAATACCCTAGAGGCTATGAATGGTTTTATCCAAATAGCTGAAATATTGGATTTCCTGCTGACTTCTGACTCTCAGAAGGCTATTAAAAATAATGCAGTTATTAGTTACTCATCAGAACTTACTGTGCCCAGCATGTAGGCTGCTCGCTTCCGCTCTAATGTCTTGTTCTAAACAATAGATTTACAGATGTTTGGCATGTTGTGAATCATCTTTTGCTTTTCAGTCCTTCCAGGAAAAACAGTCCTTGCAAATAAAAATGACTTGGATGAATAGGAGTTCAGGTATCACTTCTAGAGAAGCTTAATTGCTGATGAAGTAACCAATTTGCTTTTATTTTAGCTGTGGAATAGTTGTATTTGGATTGGAAGCTAATCTTTTCTGCTAGTTATTCTCTTCTGGGACAAGAAATCCCACCTTCTTTCTCACAGCTCTTGCAAATTGAGAATCAGTATGTATGAATAGCATAAATAAAGCAGAGATATAAGTAGTATTTTTTCCCATTGCATAAGCATGACTAGGGAGGAAAATATGGGTCAAATTATTTGCAGATGCAAATTGTTGTGGCTTCATTGACTTGCTGACATTTTAAAAGATTTTTGCCCAGTAGTGTATGTGCAAAGCACTTCTGATGGTTTGGCCAGTATGTTGGTTTTCAGTCTCAGCTGAGAAACTGGCACTGTGCTTTTGCAAATGTGGCTTTCAGAGGATTGTGCCACACTACAAAACCAGAGTTTTTGGCACAGTTATGAAGCTAACTGCCTGAATACAAGTCTTTGTTTTTGTTTTTAAGTCAATCCACTAATAAAATTGTTTCCTTCTTTGAGCTGTAGATACTCATTCTCCCTGGATGGATTGTGGATTGTTGTCCTCAAAGGAACTGCTCACAGTCAGTGTTGGTTTCCTCTTCATTGGGATTTTTCGGTGTGGAAAAAAGGTCCAAGAATCTACCAAGTTAAAATTTCCCCTGTACACAGTCAACATCCAGAACCCTTCTGCTTGTCTCTGTAAGGAAATCGTGCTCCTTCATAAATTTGTGGCTGATGATCCACTGACATGGTGCTGTCTACTCCAAATGTTTAATTCCAAATGTTGAAGCTGGTCCTAAACTGTGATGTTGATTTCCCTCAAAGATACAATTAAACCATTTGTTTCCAACTGGATTGTGTAGAATGGAAGAAAGTGGAGGAAATCAACTTGTTTGTTATAGAGATTCAGCGGCCGAGGCATTAGATGAAACCTTGGCACCATTGCAGTGAGCATCTACAGTTCTGCTCATTCCACACCAGTCATTTTAGCCTCATTTTAAGGGCATGCCTGCTGGAAACAGTGAGAGCTAGAAATGCTGTGTATGGTGTTGTTTTCATTTCTTTCTGAGGTTATGGAAAGCCTAACTCTGACTTGTATGCTTCTAGTCTCTTTTATAGCTATTTCAATGTCTTCTGAGTTGTTTCTGTGGCACATTTCTGTGCCTTCTGCTTACACAGCTTTCCAGTCAGGTGTCACCTGTTCTCAGCAGCCTTGAATCCTTTGCTAGAGGCTGGCCGTTTTGCTAGTGGTGCTTCTTAGCCATGCCACAATGGCATGCCTATGCAGTGGGACGTGGCAGAGCATTTTTCTCTGCACCTGCGTGAGTAAAACCTACTCAAATGGCTGGCCTAAACTTCTTAATTAATCTGGCTTGCAGTACTTAAGTTGTGCAGAAGAGAGGAGCAGAATGGAAAGTGTTGTGTTTTAGCTGCAGCCTTCTCGAGAACATGATCTAGGAATAGAAGAGATGGACAGTGTGTTAATTTCACTGTGGTTCTGTGTTTTTATTGAATGTAACTGATCTGTTAAATAGGAAATCAACATATTACAGCACTCTGTCTGAAGTGTACTGTGTTGTTGTTTTCAGAATCTTTCAATGGAGACTCAGATTATTTACTTAGAGTAATGGTCTTAGTACAGACTGCATTCTGAGCTATCTTGCATGTATGTCCTCAGCTACAGGAATACCAGAGCCTTGGGTTTATATGCTGGCACTGAATCTCCTGATTCTGAGTCTCGTTTGATCTCATCTCGGGGCAGATTAGCTTTGTTCAAGTACTTCTGTGAGTTTGTTGTAGGGGAATGGTATTTCAGAGAACCTTCTTCAGAGTAAGAACAGTACAGGAGCATTGGACAGTTTCCCAGGGATGTCCTTGGCCAGAGACATAGGAACATCAGTTCCTAGAAGCAAATCCTCAGGTTCTGGTGAGGCCAGATAATCAGTGACAAACATTCCTGGAGCACCAGCACCTGACAAACTGGGGTCTGTGCTGGATGTCTGTCAGTGTCCCAGGGTGGTGGTGTGATATGAAGCCCTGGCAGAAGCTAAGTCCTCACTAAGAGCATTGCAGGTGAAAAGGGGCAAGAGCACTAAAGGACAAGATAGAGATGTCAGAGGGTGCCTGGGGTCACAACTTAGTGGGCTGAGTATGCCTGAACTGAGCTGTTTCTGTCCTTGGTGCTGCTGTATCTGATTTGTTGGATCTTTGGCCTCTTCACTGATGGCAGTTTAACTTTCAGAGGCATTGGAAACACAGGTGTTAGTCCTTCCAACAGATAACCAGGGGTTGTTCCTCAGCTGTCACATCTTGTACCCTTCAGTTTTAAACTTAAAAAATAAAAAATAAAAATAAAGTAAGCTCCATGTATTTTCTCCTACATGTTCTGCCTTAATAACCTTATCAGCAGGATGCTTGGCTTGTTAAATCTGCTGAAATATTTGCTCCTGATAAGCCTTATCAAATAAACCCTTTCCCCTTCTCATGCAGCATGACACTGCCCTCTCGTGCTTGCAGGCCTGGCCGCAGCACGGTGTTTGGTGTGCTGTCTGGGATGCTCAGCCATCTCCTCACAGCGTTGGCTGAATAAGTGACAGCAGCTTGTGCCAGCCACAGTTAGCTCAGAGTGCCTTCGGCTCATCCTCAAGTTGTGCATCGTGTTTCTATGCAGAAGAATTCAATAAGAAAGTGATGTACTTAATGTTTGAATCTTTTAGTAAATGTAGCTGGTTTTTACAATGTTATTTCTTAATGTTTTTGACAGATTTGCCCAGGAAATACCTGCTGTTTTGCAAGCAAGCACATCTGCTGTCTGTCTTTTGTTACATAGAAGTGTCAATTTCTCAATCCTGTAAGTGCAGGATAGGCAACAGTTAGCACAGGTAACAATGGTTAGCTGTGTAGCCTTTGTTCAGCTGAAACTCCAAAGATAAACATCTTTTTTTTTAACCCGCTTGGTGCTGAAGGAGTCTCCAGTTACCAAGTCATTTTTTTTTCTAAATGCCAGAGAGAATCATAGAATCACCAAGGTTGGAAAAGACCTAAAAGATCATCCAGTCCAACTGTTCACCTATTCCCAATAGCTCCCACTAAACCATGTCCCTCAACACAACATCCAGACTTTCCTTGAACACCCCCAGGCTCAGTGACTCCACCACCTCCCTTGGCAGTCCATTCCAGTGCCTGACCACCCTTGCTGAAAAGTAATACTTCCTCATGTCCAGCCTGAATCTCCCCTGGCGTAGCTTGAAACCATTCCCTCTGGTCCTATCACTAATGACACGAGAGAAGAGGCTGACCCCCAGCTCACTACAACCTCCCTTCAGGAAGTTATAGAGAGCAATAAGGTCTCCCCTGAGCCTCCTCTTCTCCAGGCTGAACATTCCCAGCTCCTTCAGCCTCTCCTCCTATGGCCTGTGTTCCAGACCCCTCACCAGCTTTGTTGCCCTCCTTTGAACACGTTCCAGGGCCTCAATGTCTTTCTTGCAGTGAGGGGCCCAAAACTGGACACAGTACTCGAGGTGCGGCCTCACCAGTGCTGAATATAGGGGAACGATCACCTCTCTGCTCCTGCTTGCAACGCTGTTTCTGATGCAAGCCAGGATGCCATTGGCCTTCTTGGCCACCTGGGCACACTGTCAGCTCATGTTCAGCCGAGCATCAATCAATACCCCCAGGTCCATTTCCTCTACGCAGTCCTCCAGCCTCACCGCCCCAAGCCTGTAGCCTTGCCTGGGGTTGTTGTGGCCGAAGTGCAGGACCTGGCATTTGGCCTTGTTGAAACTCATCCCATTGGCTTCAGCCCAATGCTCCTGTACGGCTCTTACTCTGAGGAAGGTTCTCTGAAATACCATTCCCCTACAACAAACTCACAGAAGTACTTGAACAAAGCTAATCTGCCCCAAGACGAGATCAAATGAGACTCAGAATCAGGAGATTCAGTGCCAGCATATAAACCCAAGGCTCTGGTATTCTTGTAGCTGAGGACATACATGCAAGATAGCTCAGAATGCAGTCTGTACTAAAACCATTACTCTAAGTAAATAATCTGAGTCTCCATTGAAAGATTCTGAAAACGACTGAAGGAACTGAGCTTCCCCTGACATTCAGCAAGAAGGGTGCCAAAAAGTGGAAGAGGAATGTGTCTTGGGAAATGATTATGGTGAGGCTGCAGAAGCCCAACATTATTCCGATGAGAGAGTGGAAAGATGGCAAATGTCTCTAAAAGCAAAAGGGCTTCTGGGTGTTGAGGGCAGGGAGCTGCACATCAAGCAGCTGGTAGGGGCAGGAACGCTGTTACATGGAGCCTTTGGATGCTGCAAGGATATATCTGAGCCTTTGCTACCAGAAGAGCAGTGAACAAAGTGGCACCTGGCTTAGAACTGAGCACCCAAGAGCTGCCTCGTGGGCAGGCTGTAGGCATGAGTGAACTAACAGCAGCTGCACAGACTGGTGCACACAAGCAGAATCACAGTGGAAAGAGCAATGGAATGGAATATTCCCTGCTGCTGCTGGCCTCTGTGCTACAGACCATGCCTGGATGCACACATGGGCAGTGTGGGTTGTTACCTTGAGGGCAGGCTGCCTGCTCTGCTTATAACAGATGTTTGGTTTTGGCAGAGCAGCATGTTCTTCTCTACAGCCCAACTGTGTCTCCTGTGAACAGGATTTCTGGTTGTAGAGAAATTGGGGTGTGGGGTGGTAGCTCCTGTGAGTGAGAACCCAGCAGCAGCACTCTCACCAGTGGTCGCTGCTCTGCTGATGTCATAGCTGGGGCTGGAGAACCTGACATTTGCTAAGGAGTCTCAAGCTATTAAGAACGTACTCCATATACCATACTCTATTCCTTAGTAGAGGCATGGGTATTAGGGTATTAGGCAAGGTGCCAATGTGCCTGTCTCCATTCAGTGATGTTTTTGTGATAGAGGACAAAAGCAGGGGTTAATGCTCTGATTGGCTAAGGGCTGTAGATCAGCAGTATTTTGTATGTGCAGCTAAACTGTCTTCCTGTTCTTCCTTTCTCATTATTCAGGTTAATAGTCACTTGTCAGACTAAGTTCCCCCAGAATATAAATGCCTGAAGTAGAGGAAGGCAGAAGAAAACATTTAAGACTTCCAAGTGGAGGTGACTTCTGTTGCTCTTTGAGCTCAGACTGATTTTGGCAGGAATGAAATGAAGAGAAGGCTTGCCCTGGAAAAATGCAGTGCAGCTGCCAGCCCCTGTAATTAGCCAAAAGGCCTGAGGAGTGTAGAAGGAGGTCAGAACATGGCTCCTGCCACAGCGCTGCTCAATCCTGGATACTGCCAGCAGGAATGTAAAGCCTAGTGAAGGCCTGGACATTGCTGCTAATCACATGGAAAGGCCAGAGCCCTTCTGGGACTAATGAGTCTGCTTATGGACAGGATGCACCATGCAGAGGCTGAGCAAACATCCCCTTTAGCATGATGTTATAAAGTCTTTGGAGCAGGAAATGTTTAATTGCTTGTCTATATGCAGAGGACAGATTCTATCCTTACTAAGTGCCTCCCAGCATGTTTGGAGGTAATAATTATTCAGAGTAAGTTACAACCTTGATCCTGGATAGCAAGTGAACTTCTGAAATGTACGATAGTGGAATTAATAGCTTGTTTTTGTGCAGTATAATTGCAGAGGAAAGGATTGCAGGCAAGATTTCTCTAGCAACCTTTGGGTCAGTCACTCTATTACAGCTTTTTTATACATAAATTCCAGACCTGCCAACAGCATATGTGCAAAATATTTTCTGCTGATAATGGAAATTCAACATGTTTTCTTATGAAGACTTTTATTTTTTTTTTTAGTATTTTTCATACTCTTTCTCTTTTGTTATCTAAGGAAGGTAATCAAGGAAGCAGACAACAAAAAACATGTTTGTCAGGCTTTTTACTACAAATACTACTTCCTTCTTGATATTTAAAAGGAAAACCACATTTACTTTTTCCTAAAGCAACACATCCATTGATACAGGCTGGGTTAGGGATGTCAAGATCAAGTACGTGACTCTCCGGAGTCATGCAGGGATGGGTGCGGCCTTGATAAAAGAGGCTATATATTAAGAGAACAAAACAAAAACCTTTCCACAGCAGGATTCCTTATTTCTTTCCTCAGTGGGTAGCAGCACAGCAGTCTGTATGCTCCCAGCAAAACTGGATTCAGAACTAGTCCAGGTCCAAGTTTTAGCCCTTTTTAAACATTAATATTTTCTCTATAAAGATAAAAGTCAAGCTAGCATGCAGGTAATAGAGAAGGTATATCAGCCTGCTGTACTTGAGCTGTGGAACTGAGGCACCTTGATAACAGTTACACAGACTTTATTTCCTCCATCCCTGTGAGCTGTTCAAGCAATGGGGAAGTTTGATTATTCCAAACCAGCTTGACTTGGGGAATTTTTCATTTTCTCATTAGCTGATGGACTTGCACACAGTGGGAAATTAGAACTTTAAAAATAGTGATGCTCCTTGAGGGGTTTTTCCCATTTTCTGTGTTGTATTTCAGAAGCATTTTGGGTAACTTATCTAACTCATGAGTGCCACGGAGTATTTTATTTCTCTGTGCATGAATGAATTTCATGTTCATGATGCCTCAGTGAGGCAGCTGAGAAGGAGAAAAAAAAAAAAAGCATGCAGGAAAAGATGCAAAAGTGTAATAATCTGAATTAAGGTAATCCCTTTGCAGAATATTATGGCTTTAGAATATTTTTGTTGACGTGTATTAAACTGTATGGGCTATGATATGGATTACTGTTGGTTTTGGAAATAGTCTTCATTCACTCATTTCAAAGTGTCTCTGGAAGAACCTTCAACATTTTTTCCTTGTCTTCACAACTTTGCTGTGATATCTGACAGGGATGCCAGATGGCCCAATGAGATAAATGTCAAACAAGTAAAGTGTCCCTGCATCCAGCCCTTTGATAGTCTCTGTGGTGACAGCTCGCTGGAGATTTATGTCATAGAAATACTTGCACAGCACTTTCTCTGACTTGTGCCGAGATTCAGGTCCAGAGCACGTGTCTGTATTTCTCAGTTCCATCCATACTTGATCTTCTTCAATTCTTTTCTTGTACACACAGTACTTGCTCTGCTCTTGTGTTCCTAGCCAGGCAATGGTGACAGAGTTGCAAGTCCTCAGTTTACTGAAAGACTTGATTTTTAAGCTCTCTGGAAGAAGTGGGAATAAGGGCTTGTGGAAATGGGGGGAGACCTGCACTTTCACAGAAGAGTTGGATTCCTCTGTGGACCTTAGCTGCACCAGGTACATGTCCAATGGCTTTCCCTTCAGTGACAAATACCTCAATCCCAGAATGTTTTCTGATGCCACTATTTTACCATTTTTTGTTATGTGAACCTGTACTTGACCACGACACAACTGAAAGGCAAATTGTACTTTCTTGTGCCTCGCTTGGTACTGCAAACTATACAATTTTTGTTTTTTCCCATCCAGTACAACCTGAACTGCCTTCCCATCTTTAAGCTTCATCACTTTAGGTTCAGGTTCTTCTAGAGTTCTTGCAAATGTCCCAGTGTAAGCAGCACTGGCATTTGTGAGGAGATTAACAACAAAGACATCAAAATAGTATTGAGTGCTGGGACTGAGATCGGGCACCATATAGGTGTTCTTGGTACCCATACATATCTGCCTGACTTCTCCACTGCTCACTTTGTTGATGATGCTCAGTTCACTGTCTGATAATATCATTACCTGCTGTGGTTCAAGAAGGTATGGAGAGAGAGACAAAGCTAACGTTGGTGGCATTTTCATCCCAGAGAATCTGATTGCTGTCTCAGCAGCACACAAGCTCTTATAATTGTGCTTTTCATTAACTAGAAGACAGTACTGGATGCTTTCTCTGTGTTGCAAGGCAGAGGGACTGTGTTTCCATGTCAGAGTCACTGTTGTATGGCCAACGCCAATAACATCTATGCGTGGATCCACTGGAAGTTCTGGATAGAGGTGCCCAGACGTTGTGTCAGTTGTTAAGTACACAGTGATGTGTGTGTCACGCTCGGTGGATAAGAACTCTAGCATATAAAGGGCAGACTGAGAAGACATACCCATGTAAGTCTCTACAGAATTTCCCTTGTAGTTGAAAATGGTGGATATCATGCTTGTAGCCTTCTGGAATTTTGAGACATCTTGTGTATTGAGATCACCTGCAAGAAGAAGCAGAACTGCAACATCTGTTTTAATGTATGTTGAACATTGCTTGGGTTTTGTTGTTCATATGTTAGGGAACATCCTGCTTTCTTCCTCCCTGAAAATAATCATAACTACAAATGCTTTTTGCTACTGGTAATTTATTGAAGTAAGATTTCAGTGACTTTTTAACAGTGCTTATTGTGATTTTCATAAAGGCTATCATTATAAAAACAACTTGCAAAAGTCTTGAACTTTATGGTGCCTTATGTGCCTACAGTTTTCATCTCCCACTAGATTTCTCTTTGGACATTTTACTTCAAGGAGATTCATTTTCCATGAAAGGAGTTTTCTTTATATTAGACTTTTGCTGCTTTTTTTCTATGAAGAGAGAAAGCTTACTACTGTAAAGGAATTTTATTTAACTCCTTAGTTGGGTATGCCTGTCTGACAAGAACTTGCTAGTGGGACCTCTTGAATTTCCAATTTTTGGGGGGGAATTCCAGAAATTATTAAAAATAATGGAATTTCCTCTTAGGCTAAACTTTGCTTAATGCCTACTGTTGTGATAGGTGACATTACTTTAAAAAAAAAAAAAAGCTGTATCTTCAGCACATCAATTAGAAACAATCCAGAAAGTGACTGGTTGAAATGGCTTAAGCCATGGAGAAGGAGCTGAGACAGCTCTTCACTCAGCATGGGCTGATTGGAAAGCCTGCCTTGTTTAATGCAGGGAGAAGAGGGATTTTAGACACTGCATGGAGATCAAGGGGTACAAGCAACATTTTCTAGTGTGAAAATGTTGCTACTATCAGTTTAGATTCTTCGCAGGAGACAAATCTGCAGGGATAAAATTGGATAAGTGCAAAGAGTTTGTGAAGCAATCCATGTTGTTCTCAGATACTTTTGAGTTTTTGACTTGTATAGATGTAATTTTTAATCTACTTTGGCAAAATCCAGTGAACTGCAGATTTCACCTGTGACAAATTCCTCTGATGCCTGTTTATAGAAGGAGCAAGTATGATATTTAAGCCTGTAAAGAACTTTGTGTAACAATACTTCTTGGATAATGTGTAATACTTGTAACTTATACTTTCTACAGCTCTTCTCAGGTAGGCTGAAGATCTTACCTTGTGCTGCTTTCCCAAGCAAATGTGCTGAAGCTTTGTGCACAAGTATGCTCCACTCAATGGGGACATCACAAGGGGTCACAGTTATTGTGAAAGGTACAAGGGCCGTGTCTTCTTCCAAAACGAAGTAATACCTGTAGATGTGGATATGAATCCAAGGAGAAACAAGAAGAAATTCAGGTCTGTTTGACATTCACAGGAAGTGTACCTTTCTTGATGTGGACATTTCAATGTGGATAGAAATGACTGCTCACTTTTGAGATGCATCAGTGCAACAAAATAAGGAATGTCTGGAACTTCCACCTGCAGGAAGAACATGTATTGTTCTTTTTTCTAATCCATCAGTTGTTCCTGGAGGTTTTGTCCACTTAGCACAGGCAATATTTTTCCCTGGTGAATTTCAGTACATTTCAGGTGAATATTGCATCTCAGTACTTCCGTGCTTATTTTGGATGATGAATGTGGTAAACTGATTACCTTCTAGATAACAACTTGTTGGCTAACTCTTGGGTACATTTATTTTTTTTTTTCCCCCTAGAATTTCCTGACTGGAGTTCCACAGTGACTCCTAGAGAGCACGCTCTCTCTTACCTTCTTGCATGTTTCGGTCTCCATCTGTGTAAGATGAAGATACAACGATTCTGATCAACCCTGAAGATTGTCTGTCACTGGCAATTTCAGGTAACTCTATTCTAACCAGTTTGCTTGGATGACAAAAGCTGTGGTGTGTTAGTAGTACAAAGGAGCATCAATCTACTCAGTAAATCTTTCATTCTTATTTACAGTGAAGTCTTGCTTCCTGTACCACCCATTTTCTTTCTGTTGTTTCTGTAAACAGTAAACTGTGGCTGTATACAGCCACAGGAGATGTTTGGATGCTGGTAGCTCACTCTGCAGTTAAATGTAGACAACTTATTTTTGTTTGTTTTTTGAAAAGAAAACCTATTTATTATAAACAGATTACATCAGCATAAAGGTCTGCATTAATTTCAGGGATGTGGCTATTTGTTTGGAGTTGACCTTCACTGGAATCAGCTTCGCATTCTCAAGTCTTTTATAAGCCAAATCTTTTCATCTTCTGGTTTCCTGTCTGCATGGTTGTAGGCTTCCTAAGGTTCTTACTTGATCATGTGAAACTGAAGGGTTTTGGTTTGTTTGTTTGCCTGCTAATAGGAATTTTCCTATTATGTCACAGAACAGTGAAATGTACTGTTCTTTTAGATCTAAATGCCTATTATCCTTTAAAAGGAAGAGCTAGTTTTGCTTTTTTTTGTAAGCATGTCACATTATATAATATGCCATGTTTCAGTTTCTACGCAGTGAGTTTTGAGAGAACAGAAGTTGTGAAGCAGGGGATGAACCAGATGGCTCAGTATTCATCAAAATCTGTATGTGCTGTTCCACTGGTCAAAGGATTCTGATTAAACAACCTGAAGTTCATCTCTTCCTGAACAGGCTAATTACTTTGCCTTTCCTGTTTGAGATTATCAGCTGTAATATCTACATTGTGTGTATGTTCAGATATGGTGGAAAACTGCAAGTATTTTGAGGATACGAAGAAACTAACTTCCACATGACACTCATATTTGATCTTAACAGGCTTATAGTATTGCTCAACTAAGACATCTCTAGTATGCAGGATGCTAATAGATGCTTTATTATAAGAGAATTCTGCATGCATTTTACTGATTTTGGGGTTACTATTGTACTAGATAAAATTCTTGTCTTTTACAGTTGCTGTGGGGAGGCTGATGTTTCTGTGGTTCAGAAGCCAGACTGATCATGCAGCAACTGATTGCTGTTGGAACCTGCCAGTTCTGTAACCATCACAGAAAGCTGCCTAGAAAGAGGGGGGTCATTCTAGATTCTGGGTAGAACAACAGTGTACACTGGAAGGCACCTGTACTTCACTGGTGTGTCAGTAAATTCAGTAGACATGTCAGAGCTATGCAGGTGCACAGCAGTTCGTGACTTGGATTGTTAGTGTGTGGCTGCTGGTGTTGCAGGAAAGTACATGAGAAAAGAATTGACTTTGTGGCTGATCTGTGCTTACCTTTTAGGGATATCCTTCAGCAGATGAACTGTAGTTTCCTTACCATCAGCAAGAATCAGGGAATGGTAGAAGTTGAAGAGACTACTCTTGAAGCTCTGTTGGGAACTGGTAGTGGGTGCTTTAAGGGAATGACACAGACCAGCAGCCGTGAGAAGGCAGAGAGGCAGATAAAACCAGACACAGGACATCTTCAGTACTGTGAAGAGAAGTGGAAGTTGTTTTAAAGGAGAAAATGATCAATGATGCTTCTTTTATTCCTCTAGTGATATTTACTGTTACAGCAGGCCAAGCATTTGAGCAACAGTCTTCAGATGGCTAAATTGCTTATAATTCAGAAATATTTTAAACTCTGCAAAGATTTAATGGCGAGGCTGCTGTAAAGTCTTTAACTGTAAAATTACACATATGTAGTTAATGTGGCAAGGTGCAATATCAGCCAGAGAATAGCTTCGCTACTGACAAAATGAGTGGAGAATAAAATTATTTTTTTCCCTGCTTATAGAATTCATTAAATAAATTCAAAGCTGAGTTATCCGTAACAGAAATGTGACTTCTGAACTTAAAGGGTGTCACTATACCCCAGACATACCTTCTGTCCGAGGTCATCTTGTTTTTTTAATTCACACAGATTGTAAATCAGTCATGGCAATAAGGACATGTGAAGAGGAGGATCAAAAGAAGTTACTCAGGGCTGGATGAGATCCTGTTCCATGAAAAGTGTTAGATTCTGATAACCAGCCCTAAACTGGTTCTAAATGGATTGTAAGTTTTTTTTTTTTGTCTATCTACTTTGGAAGATGAATGTCTTACTGTGGGGAAGGTGGACAAATGTAGCTGGATAAATCACTGTGCATTAAACATGTCTTTCATAACTGCGTTGTTTCCAGGCCATTGCTACATCTGCTGCTCACTAGAACCGTAACAACTCTGTTTTTTAACCATATCAGGTATCAAAAATCATATATGCCATCTCCTTTTGCAAAGAGGCTTAATTGTCAGCTTCAAACATTTGAAAGAAATCTAAGCTGCTCAAGTATTTCTAGAACTTGCCTACAAAAATGCTGATGCTGCTTGAACAGTTGTGTACGTTGTGCTGAACTATGCAGATAGGAGGCTCCAGATGAGAACTTTTGATAGTACACTGCTAACATGAAATTATTAATTATTCTTGTGACTTTATCCTCTCTGCCACATCCTGCTTCAGAAAAGGAAAATACACAAGTGGAATAGGCATAAAAGTGAAAAAGGTGCAGACCTTTAAAACAGGTGGCAGTTGTAGTTGAGGATTTGGAAAGCTAAGGGAGCTCAGAGTTTTGTGTTTATCTTTTTCTTGGTGGGGGGAGAGGTAGTATTTTGTTGTATTTTATTGTTGATTTTATCGGATTAACAGCTAGGGATAAAAAGAACATAAAAAGCAGAGCATCAGTCCTTTGTAACATTTGCTTTAGATCAGCCCTTTCCTTGTCACGTTTGCAAATGAGCTTTTGACTTGGGCTAAGTCAACAACTCAGCTTCTGCCTGGATCAATTCATCTGAGTCCATGAAGGGGCTATTTCAGTTGTAAACCTGTTCAAGATCGTCACATTTAAGCAAAGCAATGAAAGCACTGTAGACTTTCATGTACAAAATCTTCATCAGTGATTCTCAAATTAATGTGTATCTTTAGTATTGGTGAGGCTATTACAATGATCGCTACTAGAACGTTTAAATGCCTTATTTAACATCCTAATGGAGTTAGAATATTCTTTTCTTTTTTTAAGGTCTCTTCAATATTTTTTTGCATCTGGCTCAATGAAAAATTAAACAAATATCTAAACAAGTTGAAAGAAAATTTGAAATTTTTTTTTTAATTCTTTAGCAGAGCTTCCATTATGACTCTGAGGCACTTCTTTGCCACTTGGTTCTTATTCTATTCTAACTATAGCTTAAATAAAACCCCAAATATTTTTCTTTACCTTTGTCGGTGGAATCTGTTTTGCTCTTTGCTTTGGAGAGGATTAAAAAAGTCTGTTTACTGTTTAACTGCCAGGATCTTGCACACCACTCTGATACTATAGCAGCTCAGCTTTTCTTGTCCGGGAAAACAAACCAACCAAGTGACCAACCAACCTATAATCAGCTTATCCCAAGGAGAACAGCATCCTAAATACCGTTTTCGCTCAGTTACACAAACACTGTACACTCAGGCTCTTGGAAATACGTTACACAAAAATACTGTTCTTACCTATTGTGTTTCTGGCCAGATGAGCCCCAGTTCACTCGCTTTCTTTGCTGAAAAAGCGTAAAATAAAACATGGAATTCTCAGATCTCTGTAGACAGATGAAAAACAAAACTGCGCAACCAGTTCAACAGGACAGAACTGTTTTTTCCATATGGCTCTTCAATAGGCATCGTAGTTAGATTGCTTGCCGTCTTTCAAGGAAAGAGAAACAGTTTTGATATTTAGGTTAGGATTTTTCAAAGGTTATTTTCAACTTGTGTAATTCTGCAATCTCCAGACCTCTGGCTGCTGCTCTTTCTGTTCTGGAGCTCCTGGGGGGCTGTGCACCTTCACCCGTGCTTCACACGACCCCAGGACCTGGCTCAGCTCACTGTCAGCAGATGCTGAATGCTGGAGCACTGAGCCCAGCCTGGCCGGAGAGCAGAGCAGGGCTCTGACAGAAGCACAGGGAGGGGGGGAGACAGGGAGAGCAGTTAACCCTTATTAGTCCACAATTCTGGCCAGCAATGGGCACACCAATTGCCTCCAGAAAACATTTGGCATTAGACTCTTTGTGAAGCAAGTCCATGGGACTTTCTTGCCCTCAGCAGCGAAGCTGTTCAGGATTGTTTCAGAGCTGCTGTGTTTAGTTTTGTTGTTTATGGCCCAACAGGTGCTGACTGGCTCACAGAAGAGAGAGAAGAAAAAGTGTGAGAGAATATTCTGCATTTTTTTGAAGTGGTCTGGAATTAGCAATCCTTTGAAGCCTGTCAGGAATTATTGAACAGAGCTGTGCAGGTTTCTTGGCTTGCAGTGGCTGTATAAGAAACTCCAATGGTGTATGGGCTGTGTTGTGGCTGAGGGTTCATGGGAAACTGCTCTCAGCCAGATAAAGAATTGCTTCTGCAATTGGGGCTGCATAGTAGCTGTAGGGAAGCCTTTGTCACGAAAAGGCCTACTTCTGCTGTGTGAGAGTGGGACATGCTGCTTCTGCTCACTGGCTTCTGGGCCTGGTTTGTCAGGAGAGGAGAACTGAGATGTCTCTGCACAGACTTTATCTACTCCAAAGGACAACCCTGGAAAGTTGCGTGAAGTAATCTGCAAGGTAAAAAGACAGAACGTTAGGGATGTCTTTTATCTATTTAAAACTGGAGCTGCTTGTTTGGTGTTTGAACAGAGTGATTTGCAGCAGCACTTTGCTCTTGCCACCCCACGTTTAAGATGTATCATTTAAGCCTTGCTAAGCCTAAAAATTCCATGAGGAGAGGGGAAGCATAAAGAGGTCTCAACAGATTCTGCACAACACAACCCAAAGAAGACTTAAATTTGCTCATCAGTAGGTATAATGGAGAGAAATATTTATAGTGTGTTTACTATTTCTGTAGAATATGGCAGAGTTAATTCTATTTTTTTCAGCGAGAGTTCCCTATAAATTTAGTTGAGCAATGGGCTTACTGAGCCCATTTGTTTTTTTGTTGGTTTTTTTTTTTCTTTTTTTTTTTTTTACAAAGGGACAGCATGTAGGAATCTTGGTACAGATGCTCCATGATCAGAATGTTGGTGCTGTGGTGCTGATGAGGAACTTTGTAAGATGTTTAGACAGCTAGAAAAAGCAGAACTAAAAAAAAAAACATTCAGACAACAGGATAAAGAACTAATGGAGATGTAAACACAGCCAGAAGCAAACCATTCCCCTAAAAAAGAAAAAGAACATGAGAGAAAGGTGCTGTGAAATTATTCAGTGACTTCCCTGACTGGGTGTGGAAGAGGGAAATGTAGGTCAGATGAGGTGCATTGAAACAAGCATGAGAAAGAGTGTTAGCCATAACGTAAGTATGGGGATTGCAGCATATGTTTTGCTTTGGAAGGACTTAAGTGGAAGTGGACAGCAGGGATTGTTAAGGAGTAACTGGTGGTGTTAAGTAGGAGGATCTTGGGAAAAAGCTCAAGAGCAGATGTCTCTCATGTCTGGTAAATCACCAGTAAATACAAGCACAGTAGATGGGTTTATTATGCAAGAGATCAGAAGCAGAGCTTCCATGCTGCTGTCAACATACTCAGAGCATAGGTCAGCTTCCAGGGCAAGCAATGGGCATCTTTCCACTGTTTGTTTTATCTGTTTTAAGCCAAATGCCCAAAGGAGTCCTCTATCTCCTGCTGAATAATATGAACAGAGTTGTCAGGAGAAAGAGGCTGACAAGGTGACATAGCTATGGAGGTATACCAGTTCCTCAGTAGTTTCTCATGCTTCCCATATATGTGCTTATATGCTTTGCTGGAGCAGGATGTACATTGGTGCATCCAGAGCTTCACTCATATGGTTTTGAAGGAAAAAAACAGTATTGTCTACTGGGAAAGTAAGAGCTAGACTTATGGACTATATAGCTTGAGTGAACTCAGTGGCGTTGCAACAGGGATAAATCAACCACTGATTTAGCATACAATTGGTACCACAGATTTCTCAGTAGGAAAGATTAGTCTACAGTGAATCTGTTGTGCTTCAGAGCTGAGGAAATAACTTCAGAAAGGCTGCACAAGAGATCCAGTTGTTGTCCCAACCCTACTGGCCATCAATAAATGCAGGAGATAGCCACTTTTAACATCTAATATGTGAATTATACTCTTTATGTAGTAGCCCTGCTGAAAGATCAGTAATGCTAAAAATGATGGAATTCTGATGGAAGAAGAAGTCTAGCTTGAAGCTCCCAAAGGCATTTCAGGTGTGTATTTCCAGGAAGAGCAGTCCTGGTAAAGGCTTCCACGAGGCAGAGCAGCATCCTGCAGTCCCTGGCAGTTGTTTCCAGCACTTCCTGCCTGCAGCAGGTTACTTTTTCTGTGGATGCTTTACAGAAGGCTGCTCAGAGTGCCTCTAGGAGACAACCTGCCCTGCCTGACCCATGAAGTTTACCATGTCTTTGCATTTGGCACAGGGAGAGAAAACCTCACCACAGGTCTTCCTGGTGAGAAATTGTTCACGCTGCTAGCTTGTCTTTGATCAGGTTGTTTTCATCAGAAAATGCGAGAGATTAAGGTGTCTTGTTTCTTCCCCAGTACAATGCACTGGAGCGTGGTAATAGGGCTGCTTGGGATTCCCACCACAGCCCGTCTGCATCAGGCCCTGGCTGTAGCCCAGGCTGCTGCGTACACAGATAGCTTCCTTGTGTCCCCAGCCCTGCCCCAGGAGTTCTATTTCATGAAACTCTGTAAGCACATTAAAAGTGCATGGGGAAATAGAAATCTAATCTTTCAGTTATGAGACAAGTAATGTTCTCCTGTCCTGTTCTTCAGATGCTCACATATGCCTATGTCTTTCAAACATCTGATTCAAAATTGATAGTCTTTTGGCTCTCAGCTATGTACCTGTCTAAAAATACCTCTTTAACTAGCATTAACTCCTGTGTTCATAGTTCTGACTGGAGGCAAGCAGCTATGGGTGTCTGACATTTTTGTACGTGTTCTGTATTGGATCTGCAGGGGAAATTATAGCATCTAAATAGCTTTTGCATTTTTCATGGCTGCAAGTAATAATCTTTTTCTCTTGGCAAAAGAATCTCACTTGTCCTGATGGCTATCAGAAGCGTGCAGATTTCTTTAAAAATCTGCTTCCAAGTGGAGGGATTGTCAGAATCACTGCTTGATAGCTACCAGAACTAATAGATCCTTGAGAAGTTAACATGTTGCTGGTCAATATTACTGCTCAGAAAATATCTTCTTAGGCATGCAGCTGGGATCCAGAAAGGAGCACACTTTCCTTTGAAACTGTGAGAGAGAAGCCTAAGCAAAAGTCTGGATCTTCAAGCATGGTAAGGTACAATGGTGGGGCAACTGCTTCTATTTCTTTCAGGTTTTGCCAATCCTTGGCAATGCACAAACACTCAGAGGACTGTCTGATAAGGAAAGCCCTGGTCTGTTTCTATTTAGCAGCATTAATAAAGCTGGAAAGACAGGGAACTGCTCCTAGGTGAAAAGTGGACTTGGGATTTTTTTTTTTTTTTTTTCCTGCAGCAGGAAATGGGTTGTCCCAGCATTGAGTGTTGATTTTACAGGCTAAAGAGTCAGTGGCCTGCCACATTTTGGATCCATAACCCCTGCTTTGGCATGCCTCTGAGTTCTCCAGGGGATTATATAGGGGTAATAGCTGTATATGCTGAAATTCCAGATGAGGATTTTTGCTTAGCAGTCACTTTCCAGGGAACAAGATACTGCTACTTTTTTACTTGAAAAAGGAATTTATTTTTTTCCCAGTGATACTGTAGACAGTCTTGAAAGGAAGGTCTTTTATTAAGAAGTTATCTGAAAATATGGAAACATGATTACCCTTCATTATTGTCTCATATTTTAAGTGTGATTGTAACTACTCAGAGGAGTCCAGAGAGAAATATTACATATTGTATATGGGAGAATTTGTGTGCAAGGCTTTGTTCTTGCAGGATGTGATTGCTTCTGATGGTACTATATCCAATTTATTGGGGGAATTCCTTATTTTTGCGTTCCTCCACAAATGCAAATATTGTGCAATAGCAAAATCGGGTCCCCAGCCAGGATTCAGTATTACACTAACAGCTTCGTGAATTAAAAAAGTATTGAAGGTCCTGAGCTGCTATTTTCATTTCCTTTTCCTTTTACCATTCCCCCAGGCTTTCAGGATTTTAGACTGAGACCTGTCAAATAAGGACTTTTAAAGCGGTTACAAAATTCTCTTCAAGACATCAAAGTAACTGTTTGAGCAGGTATGGAATCATGGTGTGAAGTTGTCAATTCAACCAAGAGCCGCTGAATTGAGGAAGCTACAGAAAGGGAAGGAGTCGTACTGTTGATAATCAGTGTGCTATGTTAATAGGGTAATCCCATATTTTGTTTTTAGCTGTGGTCTTGTTTTTTTTACATGCCAAAGGATTAATCTCGTATAAATCAGACTAATCCATCCTTACAAACAGGGAACATCCAAGTCTTTTCTGTAACAGGTTCCCAAGTGCTGGTTTAATTCCTCTTAATGACAAGCTGTAGAGCAGCAAGTAATGTTAGCAGCCAGACTCTGCTCTCAAATCAAGCACAGTCCTGCCAAATTTCTCTTTTCTGGAGGTAGAGTCCCTGCTCGTATTTTATTCCAAAAGCTTTTTACAAACACTTTCAATCTGGCCATGAGGCCTTTCATCTCATAGGTACTGGTTTTGTTTTGACCATTTTGCTTTCCTCTTGGGCACCTGGGAGAGCTCCTTCCTCCGCGTACGCGTGGGAATTTCTACCTAAAGTGCAGAACCACTTATCAGAAGGATGCAATCATTGGTCTTTGCTCTGTTTGTCCTAAGGGCCTGCAGCAGTTTGCTTTCAAGATCTCCACCAAGTACCTTGTATAGTGCTGATGGGAAAGCATGATTTTTCCTTCTGGATCTGTTCTGAGGCAGCCAACAGAGAAGGAGTTAACTGCTGTCCTCTTTTCTGCTGTTCCTGGCTGGAGTTGCTGGCATCCCATCTGGTCCAGGCTGTCCGAGTTCTTCCAGCTGTCTCTGGGGAAGGTACTACAATACCCAGGAATTTTAACAATCCTAAACAGATTGGGGCCACATATGGAGCAAAATGATGAGATTAGAAGAAATCCAATCACATTTGCCGCTCTGGCGTTACATTTTTAAGCTTTTGGGATCAGGCTTTCTGCTCAATTATGGGTATTTTACATGCAGCAGAGATAACGTTGTACTGTTCATCTCTGCATCTTGTCCCAATAGGACAAATATCCATTTTAGTGTTTGATTGTAGGAATGTAATGAATAAGTTAGTGTTACATCTAATTAAATGTGCCACTTTTGTCATAAATTATCATAGAGATGCACTGTTTGTGACAGCCATAGTTATACTGCAAAGGAGAGGGAATACAAAACGTGTACAGAAGGGGAAGAATAATCCCTATGCTGTGTTTATTCTGCTTTGATTATTCTAATGGTTTGGGATTATTTTTTCTTTGCAGCTAAAAGTTGTTGGCTATTTCGTGAGAGCTTAACAGTAAGAGTTTCTGTCTGTGGAACTGTTTTTTACAAAAATCCGTCACTGAGCAAACCCTTGGTGCTCTTTGTGCCATTTGCATCTCTTGATACCATCCTCCTGTGTGAGACAACATCCCAGTGTGACTCAGCTTGTTGCAGCAGCCCTGAAATCTTGTTATTTCTCTTACAATCCCTGCCTGAGCACAGAGCACCACTGAGTTTGTTCCAAGGAAGAGTTCTTGTGTAGGAATATCTTTGTTTTTCAGTAGGCTTCATGGGCTTTTATCTGGTGTTGAGCAACACCTACAGAGATGATAGAAGAGAATGGAGGTGGACAGAAGCACACATTCAGTTGCATGGAGAACTGTCCTTGCACCTCCATAGGTACTCTCTAGAGCAGTCTGGTGTCTGTTCTCAGTGCACCTCTGCTGTGTTCTGCTTCAGTGCTCCAGCATCTCAAGTGCTGTGCCTGCCCCAGTCTGTGCTTCAGTCCACCTGCTCCTATGCCTTCTTGCCTGCTGCCCCTTGTTTATTTCCATGTGGGATTGGTAAATGCCTATGCTAGGGCACAGGAACACAGGTCTTTGAAGACCTGTATGTGGGGGGCCTTGTAAAACCAACACAGCCTTTTGTCCAGGGGCAAACCTGAGAGGTCACAAAATTGTAAAAGGGTCTCTTAAGAATTCTTCTTAGTGCTGGCAGATCTGGGTCTGATTGTTTTCCTTCCCATGGAACAGAAGCTTTGCCTGGGGTGAGTTTTCTGCTTTGAAAAGTTGATGATAAAAATAGTCTTGCTAATTCTTCTCATTACATCTTGGGTATGATGCTAGCTCCTCCAGCAGCCCCTGAAGGAAGAAGTCTGCCAGGCTGCACTAGGATAGCCCAATTGCCACAAAGTGCTTTACCTTGTCTTTGGCACAGGTCTGCAGGAGGAACCTCAGCAAAGGGTGGAACATCTTTGCTGTAGCGTGGCAGGACACCTAAAATGAGGGATTAAGAGTAGTGGCTGGAGCCACCTGATGCTTCAGGGTTTCCAGGAAAGCTGTAAAGTTGCAGTGTTGATTTACTTTGAAAAACATGACTGCTTTAAATTTACAAGCTATTTTATGGACTGGTTAATTTTTCATGGGGGAAGGATAAAAAAGACGCTGGAGAGGAGCTCAGAATATGGGCTATTTACACTTGATTTATAAATTATGAACTTGCAAGCTGATACTTTATGGTGCTTGGTATGATTTCATAATGAAATGAAACGTATCATTCTGCTTCTGTGTGGGCTCTGGCACAACATTAAAATTTCTGCCCCCAGGCAGTTACTGACAGCAGTGGCTGGAGCACGGGTTGGCCCATAGCTGATAGAGGGTTTTCATTTGCAGTGCCCTCAGCTCATTTTCCTTATGTTCCTGCTTTCCCATGTTGAATATCTGACTCCCATGTTACCCTACTGTGACTCAACCAAATTCTGCTGTGAGATTTCTGCAATACAGGAGAGAACTAGGGAAATCTGAAAAAGCACTAGTGGCACATTCATTCATATTATGCAAGATACTCAGGAAAGGGGTAAGAGATATTGCCCTTTTTGAGCCTCTGCTGTATTCAAATAACACCCAGTCTCCAGGAAAAACTTCTGCTTGGGCCTCTGAGGAGTTCTGTAGCTGGGCAAGAAGCAGAGGTGGCACTGTGAGGACAGAAGTGCAGAGGATCTGGGGAAATCGCAGTTTTACATGTGCTTATTGGGACTGGATTTGCACTGAATTAGATGCAAATGTGTGCAAAGAAAGAGCAGCCGCAAGCTCACCTGGGATAAATTTGGTATTCTCCCTTTACTGACACTGCTGCTTATGTATTAGATTCAGACTGCTTTAAAATACTGTTTCTAACATTAGATTAGCTCTGGCGTTGTCCAGCATTTCAGATTTATTCCTGACACTGGCCTTATTTATTTTACCACTTGGCCAGTGGCCATTTCTCACTAGGTCTTGCCTTTAGGTTTCAGCATGAATGAAATCTCGCTGCCTTGTTAGTGCTGTCTGTCTGTGCTCAACTTCCCAGGAAGCTGCTCGGAGCAGGAGCTGCCTATTAGCCAGCCCTGTAAGCAGTGGCCTGCACTGCTGGCCCTGCTCACTGTCAGCCCTGCAGCTCTGCTGGGACCCATGGCCAGCAGTAGAGTCCTTTGCATCCATAGGTCTTAAGTTCCTGCTACTCCCAGTGCGATGCTCTGTAAAGACCTCGAAGCTTGGAGTAACCTACAGCCCTTGCCTTCCAGTTGTCTCACATGTTGTTGTGATGGTCCCTTATCAGGGAATTGGGGTGGCCAGGCCAGCCCAGCCACAGGACAGGTGGCTGGCTTGTTGTGTGGCTTCCAAGTCACCTTCAGCACAGTGATGTGCTGCTTCCTGCTCCTGTTGGAGGATCTTTAGAGGATTCTGGTATTGACAAACCATTTCAGGCTGAATACTCCTCAGAAGAGGAGAACATCCTGAAAAACAGGATGTGAAAGAGGAGCTGTCATTTGAAATCCCTGAACTTCCCTCCTCTCTGTGAGTTTCTGTGAGCTTCATTTTATGTTGTGTTTTTTTCCCTACACAGATTATCTCTTGTCTTGGGTCAGATTTGATTTTAATTGGTGTCAGTATGAGAACTGATGTTAGGAAGAAGTTGCCTAATGTGCTATTGCAAAAACCTTGGTCTCCGTAGGTGCATCTGGATGTCTCAATTTGCATCTTTTGGTAATTTGTTTGAGCATCAGTTAGAAATAACTTGTTATTGGATTTCCCTAGATTTAAGATGTGTTGCCCATCGGTGTGGCCTACCTGTGTGACAGGAAGCAAAAGCATTGGATTTTTGACCTTTCCTGTCTTAAGACCCTCAACACAGCCTGTTCACATTGGAGTGCTGCTTCTCACACAAGCTGCTGTGGACCCTGGCTGTTGTGTTATATACAACTCAGTGAGTGAGGAGAGGTAGGGGTCACCTCTGGCCCTTCAGCAGGGAGAAACACAAACTTCCTTGCTCTGAGGACATAGGTCTTGGATGGCGCAGAGGGGGGCACATTCCCAGAGGATCCAGCCAGCAGGAAGGGGTCATGCTTTTCACCTTTCCCTTTGGCATGGTATGAAGTTGGACTCTCTTGGGCTGGAGGCTGCAGAGTTGGGGCGCAATTGCTTCATATTCAGCTCCACAAATATAAGGCTAGAGGGTTGTAGGTGTGAAAGGCGTCGTTTGAAGACATTCTGGGCTGCAGGGCAAACAGCAGGCAACTGCTGATCTTGTGGAGGCAGAAGGGAGCAGAGCCTGGGAAGGCATATTCAGAGGAGTCGATATGGCAGGGTCAGGAGATGACCCTTCCCAACACTACTTGCCTGTTCCCATTCAAATGCAGCTAGGTGCAGGGCAATAGGGCTGCTGCTCCAGATGGTGAGGAGTGAGGAGTACTGCTCCAGATGGCAGGGGCAGCATGTGCATTATCTGCCCCTGCAACACAGGCAGGAGCAGGGGGGGAGAGGAGCTGCTGGCTGAGGAGCAAAGAGAGTGAGCTGGTGACTAGGGACTAGGAGATAGGCAGAAAGAATAGGAAAGGCCACCTCATTTAGCACGAGACTGGATTCTGTTGGATGTAGGGAGCTCTTCTCCTCTTGTTGTCACAATGTAGGTTTCTTGGATTTTCTTGGCTGTAGCAATACATGTGGATGTGCTTCCTGATCTGTTAGCTTCCACAACTTGGTAGGCATGGGCCAGTGGATAAAAACATGTTCTGTCCTCACTTGGTTCTTGGGATCAGTTTGTCTGTACAGTCATCAAGATTAAGGTTTTCGATTTATGTCAATGATCCCCTTTTCACAGGGGAATTGGGGGAGGATCACTTAAGGAGTACTTTTAGTGAGGAGAAATGAGCCACTGGGAAACCAAACACTGATAAATGCCTGCTCTGGGAAAACACACTTCTCAATGAGACTAATCCCAGATCTGTTGTCAAAGAAGGAACATAGGAACATTCCTAAAGGAATGAATCCTTCATAATCATCTCTGAGCATTTTTTATGATACTAGCTTAGTGATTGCACTGCTGGAAGCAGGGAATTCCTGTTAATCAATTAAAATGTGCTTTTTTTTCCACTGTATTATGCACCTGACTTAATTATCTGAGGGAGAAAGATAAATCATTTTGGTTCAGATAAATATGCTAAAAGACAACTTGGAGAGAAAATTGGAGAAGGAAAGTAGACTTTCCTCAAAAGATCTACTCAGAAATATGAAGCAGATTGCCAGAAAAAAAATGCATTGAAAGGAATAATGTCTGTCCCATCATATTTCAACTATAGGACCGCAAGGAAATGAAATTCACCTTCGCACTCCAACGTGACAGTCTGATCCAGCCATAGAAGGGATGGGGAATGCACACTGTACTCACGAAAACACTAAGGAAACTCAGCAGTGTAAGTGGTCAAGAGAAATGAGACATTCTTTGAGCCAAGCTGGCTTTATTCCTGGTCTTTATAAACCCACATAAAAGCTCTCTGGAGTTTAAAGTGACTATCATGTTAGTTCTGTTGTGCTCTTAAGAACAAAGTCCTTTCAAAGGTGTTCTGTTTTGTTTTCCAAAATATAAATGTCACATCTTTCTGGAGTGAATCCTTTCTTCCTTTATTTGCAACAACTGTGAAAATGTCCAAGGGTCACAGCCTGCAAGCACTCCTTGTGAACAAATTAATTACCCAGGCTTCTCCCAGAGAGGTTATGCAGAGGGGTAAGTGGTCAGGAAGCTGAGCCTTTGGCCCGGAGAACCCATTCTGTCTTGGAAAGGCACTAATAATGCAATTAAAAAAGCCAGTAACAGAACCAATACCACAGACAGCACAGTTAAGCAGGGAGTGGACCTGTGAGATAGAAAAGCCACACAGTTTCTTCATCTCTACTCTAGCAGCTTAATACACAAAAGAGGCTGATAAATCTGGCAGCCTGTCCACATATTTTCCACTTACTGAAATGAAATGTGTGTGACTGTTTCTCCAAGCTGCCTCGGGAGTATCTACCTATTAAGTTTCAACGTAAGATACTTCCCTGAGATTTTCCACTCCTCAAAAAACTGTTTTCCATGCCAGCAGCTGCCACAGGAGTATCTGAGACTGCAGCTCCCCCCAGTACTTGGAAAGCCTGAGAAACAGGCATCCACATGCATGCTGCAGTGCAGAGGTGCAAGACAAAGGGGTGAGTGACCACATGCAGGCTGCTCACAGCACTGTGTTCTCCACATGGCCCTATCCCACAGGACAAGTGCTTTCACAGGAGGCTGAACCTGGCCTAGGGGAGTGGCTTTGTTCTTCCTGGCCGGGAGAAAAGCCGTGTAGGAAAAGCAGAGGTGCAGATTGTATTAGTTCTCAGAGAAGGAGACTGCTGTGCTAAGTTGGTGAAAAACCTGCTCCCTGTGATCTTGTTCTATAAACCATGCTGCAGGGTATTCTTTGATGATTAAGAGTGGCTCATCTCACTGAGCACTCCTGCCAGCTGGTGGCCTGCACTTGATGTCTGCTTTGCTTAAGTTAAACAGAGGGAATAGAGTCAAAGGTGGTAAGGAAGAGTGTCAGAAGCTGCTGGGTAGGATAGGTTGAATGTGAAATGGGGCTTGCAGGATGTGCTGAGAACTCTTTGGTGTAAAGTCAGCAACATCAGTCAAGCTGTTGCAGATCCAGAGTTTGGAAGCTGTTGTGTTCAGTCTACATCAACTAAAAGAACCTAAGTGAAGAAAGTGCCTTCCCTGTATTACAAAAGCAGCAGCATATATCAGCTTTTGAAGATGCAGGAACAAAGGCTTCAAGTCACAAATGCTTTTAAGGTTCTGTTATAGACCTCTGTTTTAGCTTTTGTTGCTGATGGTGTTTTATTTATTAAAAAGAGAAATAAGCTTGCTTTCTCCTTGAAGTCTTCTTCCATGGGTAATGGGGGGTGAAAACTGGAGTAGCAGACTGTTAGCTGGTAAAACAGAGATTAAGTCAACTAACACAGATGTCAGATGTTGTGAAATTGGCTTGGAGCTCGGTGTCTTATTCTTCCACTTTCCCATTCTTTTAATGTGTTTCCAGCACCCTCAGTTCCATTTCATGCCCATCACCTAGAGACTTTGCATTGCTTTGACCATGCTTTGGTGGGCCCTGTACCTCAGACGTGAGAACGCAGCCTCAGTCAGTTCTGACCAGAATTCCCTGAAATGCAATTTGTGAAGATGACATTTCTCCATGGAGAACATTCAGTATAATGCTGTGGTTTCCAGTTTTCTCCCTTTCTGTAATTTTGTATCCACTATTAACTCAGTCTATCATTCTGGGCAGGTGTGTGATTTTGGTCTGTCCGTTCTGTTTGATGGGAAATACAATACTTTTGCCTTCTTACTAAATCCTGTGTCAGAAAGATAAAAGAAAGTTTGAGAAATAGTTGTAAACCCTGGCAAAAAACACAAACCATTATAGGTGCCAGAATTGGAAAACAATGTAATAACCATCTGGAAATAATAGTAATAGTTTCACAGCAACATAAAAGCATAACTTATAGTATTCATAGCTTGGCTGAGTCTGCTTGTGTTTTCTCTTTGTAAAAATACCAGTTTTTGAAACATATGTAAAGAAGTTAGGCTGCAATTGGACAGGTTGTGCTACCCCTGAAAATTTTGCCATCAAACACATCTTGAAAAGCTGATTGCTAACTCTCATGAGGTGACATTACCTCTATTTCTGTCTGCCAACAATGGAGAGAAGGCATCTGTGAGACATGGTATATCAGCTTCTGAATTGTGTTGTGTTCTACCTAGAATTCCTGCAGCGCAAGCCTGCACTGTCTTTGACCTTGAGACTAAGACAGCATGTACTCATGCTACTTCTGGCAGGAGGTGATCAACCTTAGCCCTGATGGCCCTTTACATCAGCCTCTGGTGGGGCTTTGGGATGGGCAGGCTATGAGGAGGACTTTCCTGGCTGACATACAAGCCTTGGATGTAGCCCTGCGACCCAAGGTGAGGAGAGATCTTTCTGGGGAGAAGGCCCAAACTGTGGTGGCTGTGAGTGCACTGCACTGTGAGCCCTGGTGTAGGATGTGTGCTATTTCACTGTGCAGACTGCCTTTGTGCTCAATATGAACTTTTAGAACTGTAATGGTAAGTAAATACTATGGCCAGATCTACTCACTGTATCACCTTCAATTACTTTTTTATGTAAAAACACTTTTCTATATGCATATTTCTTCAGAGAGAACACTTTCCTATCTTCCATGCCAATGGGTGGCACCATTTCTGGTCCTGCAGTGTGAACACTCGGCAGAATTCTTTGCAGCTGGAGTTCTCTTAGGTTGAGTCCTTTGAGTGTTAGAGGCATCCCTTTGAGACTGAGTGGGACAGATGAACACCTTCCATGTGGGAAATCTCTTCAAAGTGAAACAGGTCTTTGAACTAAAACAGAAGAGAAAGGCATATAGATTCTTTGGACGTTGGCAGAACTACTTGATGACGTATTGATACCTCCAACCTGTCATTCAAAAGATTTGAGCCTACTTTCTTGCCTCAACTTCTGTGTCTTTGTATTTTAGGAGGAAGAGGTGCCCTTATAGGTCTCCCACTAACCAAAGGACAGTATACCCAACAGCATGACTCTTGTGACTCTCTGTCATAGGTATGAAAAAGATGAAACCTTTACTAATGGGAATTTAATTTATATGTGACCTTGAAAGGAGCCATGATAGACATTTTGTCATTATTGAAAACAAGAATAAATGCAATAGAATGAAATAACAACATTTGGAGCTTAAATAGAGATATCAGCTCCACCCAGGCATTCCTGAAAAAAACATGTAATATGCAACATATGCAATAACACTGAGCAATTCAGGGAGGAATTCCTCTTTTTTTTTGTCCCCAGCTGTGAGGCCTTTGAGAAGTATGCTATCCTTTCCTCTGAGAGCAAAAATTCCTCTCTTTAGACCGGAAGGAGAACTTGCATCAGTCTTGAGAGTTCAAGTATGTGAGTGCACAGCTCCTGCTACATTTGAGTTGACTGTTTCCTGTTTGCAGATCATGACCCTCTTGTCCTTTGTACATTGCTAAATGGAGCAGGGTGGGGTGAGCATCTAGCTGGGACCCAGTGCACTGACAATGGCTCACTTTTGTGAGGAGTAACAAGGAAAAGTTGAGTCACTGACCTCATTTTTTATAACAGAGCAGACTAAATAGGAGGAAAGACTGTTTCCTTAAGACTGATACTTACATGTATGTGCACTCTGAAATGAATGATAATCAGTTAATCTACCTATAGTTTGTTTCAGGATGTTTTTTAATGTTATCTGAGATAGTGTTATTTGAGTTGGGCTGGTTGAAAGATTTGTACTGCACAGCTTGCCAGCATGTTGTTGGGAGTCCATTTAAGTTTTTGTCGTTTATTCTCTTACTGATTCACTTTTACACCATACTGCCATCATCCAAAAGCCAGAGGATGCCAAACAGAGACTTCCTTGGTTCCCTGACCTGCACTGAGGTCCTGAATTTCTTTGCTGTGTTCTTCCAGACAGATCCTTAGGTATTAGGTCTTTTTTTTCAGACCTCAGGTGAGCAAGCTGATCACAAGTATGATGCTCATTTTGGGCACCTTGGTTGCACATTGACATTGCACTGTGAAGTCTTAAATTCATGCTGTATGCTCTCAATGGAGATTTTCAACTCTGGGTGACTTTGGGATCTACTAATATGACTGACAGTCATGATTGTCTTATGTGAAATGGTGTAAGTCTAACTCTCCAGGTGAAAGGTCTCATTCTCTATTTCTCATTATAATCAGGTTTTGGTTCTTTTGGTGGGGAGAGTATACAAATGCCTCACCAGCACAGTGAGAGGCTGTGTACAACCTGCTGCCACACTAAGAATTGAAAAGGGCACCAGGCAGTTTGTGGAGACTGAATGGAAATCTTTCCTGCTTTGAGAAATCTGAAAGGATCATCTTGTATACACACTTTAAATAGTTTTAAAAGCACTTGATAAATACTGAAACTATGCAGTCTTACTGCATTAAGAAAAAACTAAGTAACTGTACCATTTACACACTGCGTGAAATGGAACTGCTTTACAAAGCAGCTTCTTCCTGGCAGCATGGGAGAAGAATTGCTGTTGTCTTGCAGTATCTATTGACATTATATTTGTCGTGTCTTTATTTCTGGTGGCTGCTCCATGGATGAACTCAAGAGATCTCTCTGCAGTGCTGCCAATCAGTAATTTTCATCAACATTCATCTAATTTTCAGGGTAGAGAACAACAACCCTGCACCAAGAGGTAAGAACAAGTCAATGTCTGAAACAGCTTGGCATATTTTGATATTCTCTCTCATTGCTGTTCTGAGATTCTTCTTGTGCTGGCTTGGAGCTGGCTCCAGGGTTTGTACAACCATCTGCAGCAGCAGGAAGAGGCATTTGAGGCTGGCAGAGCTTTCCTGCCTCCAGGAAAGCTAGTAGAGCTGAGCCTGGTCTACAACTGCAACATTCTTTGCTCTGGCAATAAGCCAGGTGCTGTTTGGAAGTATTGCACACAGCTTTGGAGAGCTGTTGATGTGGAGAGAGGTCAAATGAGGCTCTATAGTATATTCCACAGCAGCTAGCAGCTGATTCCATGCATTTCAGCTGCTGTGGTCAACTTGTGGTCTGACTCCTCTGAATGGCAAAGAGGAAGTGGGTGGTGCTTCTGTGTGCTCAGTTTCTCATTGCTGGCAGCCTGTTAGCCAGCAAACTGTTGGATTCCAGCTTGACAGCTGAGGGAAAAATAGGAGTGTAACAATTACTTAGGCAAGCAAGAAAACAAAACGCAAATATGCAGTTTGACTTTCATGGCTACGGCTGTATGGGGCTCTCCTCCAGTTCAGACATGATCAGATCAGAAGCAATCTGGCAATTAAATTTAATAGTCAGCTTGCTGGATTACATCAGCTGACAGCAGTGTTACAGGGACAGTGCACAAACCAGGCGAGCAGGGGTCCTGCAAGTGGGTTTGAGTTACTTGATAAGTGCTCAGCAAGATTCTCTGTTTGGTTTTCTGAATCTTCTTCCTGAATTGCCTTACTGTGTTGGCTGTATGCTGCTTATTTTGGGTGTGTATTTGGTAACTGAAAATGAAAGGCCAGAACCTTGACATTTAAGTGAAGGCAGATGCCCCTTTCACTTGGTGCCTTTGAAAATTTTCTTAAAGTGGGATAATGTTTCTGCATGGAGTTATTCAGTGTTATTTGGAGGAAGGGAGGAAAACACTCTCATATAACACAAACAGCACTGACTACAATAACACCTTTGATTTAGGAACCAGATTCTTCAGTTCTTTCTCCTCACTCTTTCCTTTCAGGCTTGTTCAGACAGCCTCAGGATTGCCCCTATAACTTTGCAGTTGTGTTGATGTTTTTGTTTTGTTTAGAAGATACTTACATCAGTGAACGCCAGAGTCACAGAAATATTTGCAATTCAAATATAATGGGGTGGATGTTCATATCAAGTGCTTACACATTCATTTCTCATGAGAACTAACATCATGCAGCCTATCTGAACCATCCCAAACAATCAAATTGCCTTAATCAGTAATAACTGCATAATTTTCTGCTGTGGTTCTTAATTAAAGGATAAATGTTGGAAGGAAGATCTCACAAAGGCTGTGGGGAGAAGTGCTGCAGAGGAAGGATAGCGCAGAGCTGATGGAGCATCTGCTCTGGGTGTAGAGTGTGGCTTCCTTGGTGCTGCTGTGCAAATGCAGGATTGTGCTTCCAAATGTTTTATTCACTGTGTCATGATAATTTCTGTTGTTTCTTCTTTTAATTGCATTAAGCACTAAGTCACACATGCTGTAAATTATGAATTAACTTCAGTTATCATGTGGATGGAGTTTATCCTGGATGTCTAAGGCAGGATGTGTATGTAGAGCTCTGCTCTCTGATTTTGGAGGGAGTCTTTATTTTGAAACAAAGTGCTGGTAAGGTACATGAGAGGTGCCAAAAGAAACATGCAACTCAGATAAAAAGAAAAATAATGATGCCAAAAGCAGCCAGGCTGCAGCCTTCCAACTCCGGTGGCCTGAGAGGAGCTGGGAGGAACAGGCTGTTATTGGGCTTGGGCTGCAGCCCTTCCCACCAGCCCTCCTGGCTCTGCAGGAGGAGAACATGCTGTGTTGCTTCCAGTATGTCTGTCTCATCCTTCTGCCAGCTGTACTGCAGCCCTGAGCCCTGCTCCTGTGAACCTCGTCTGTGACTCCAGGAGAGTGATGGAGACTGACTGCAGACACAGGTAACTGCAGAGGTTACAGTCAGTGACTACAGGAAAACAGCAAAGAGCTTTTTTGTGCATTTCATGGATCATGTCCTGTTTCTCTGCCAACTGAAGTTTCCCAAGTCCTGATGCCCCTGGTGTTTTATTCCACTTCAGTATTTGTGTTGCAGAAAGGATGAAGAGGGAACAGTTTGGTTCTTTGTGAATCCCTTAACATTTTCAGTAAGAGATTCACTGAAGAAACTTGTGCCCTGAGCTACTGGGATTGTCTGTTACCTGCTGCCCTGCCATCTCTTTGTTGGCAGTACAAGCACACACACCCCTGCAGGTGCCTCTCTCATTCCTGGAGTTCAGTGAAGCCCAAGGACTGTTCTATCCATCTTCTCTGACCAGGCCCACCTGGAGCTGCTCTCCAGAGTGGTTTCAGCTTTACCACTACATGCATGAATAAAAGAGTCCAAGTACAGGTGGGAGATGGGCTTCCTTTTCCACCATACGCTGTAAACTGGTCACTGAATATCTTGTTTGGACCAGTAAGGACCTGGGAGAGACTATGGTCTGTCCCCCAGCCCCATGTGCCAGCTGGCAGTCTCACTCCACCTGCAGATGGCCCTGCCAGCCATGTGCTCCTTGCTCCCTGTTAACAAATGAATCGGAGAAAAATAGTCTGCTTTTGGCCAACCTGATGTGTGTGCTGTGTCTGTCAGATGATCCCTTTATTTGCCTGGTGCTAATGAGTATGTAGCAGTGAATGGATAAATATGCTCTCTCTAGGAAAAATTTGGTTTCTTAGTAGAGATGCAAGGGAAGTTATCCATCCTTCTTAATGTTTAAAGTAAAAATTGCCAGACTGTTAGCTGTGATTTATTGTTTTTGCTTGGGTCCTACAAATGGAGTAGATTCAGAAGGTCAAGCCCAGATGAGCTCATGCTGTTCAGCTGGATGATATTAGGAGTTAATCCCTTTGCATGGTTCCATGTTCTGTAATACCTCTCAAGCCTGATGATTGCAGCTGCATTTTAAAAGCTTTTTTTAAAGATAATCTGCTGGAAATGTGAAGCTGGTAGAAATAAAGAGTAGTCTCTTCTTTCCATAGAGAAGATGCAGAATTTTATTTCACACTTAAATTTTTCTTTAAACTGGCTTGCTAAGCAAATTCAGGATTGATTGCGGCTTTCCAGTGATGACTTGCAAAGTCAAGTCTGTTTTAGAGATGGAACTGGTAATGTTTCCACAACTGCTGTATGTAATTAAAAAATCTCCTTCACAGTTTTAGTAACTTGCTTGTTTCATGGTTACTTAGTAACTTTTTTTTTTGTTCCATGTACTTTTTCTTTGCTTTGTGTTGCTGGCTTAAGATTGCTGGTTTCTGAGAGTCTTTGGACTGCGTCATGTTTTGACTGTGGCTTATCATCAGCCGGGTAATTTTATAGCCTTCTGGTTATGAGATTATCAAATATGTATAGCAAATCTACTCTGTGGCCTGAAACTCCAAGTGTGTGCCTGACTGAGCTAGAGGTACCAGCAGGGGTTATTTATTTGATTCCCATGCTAACAGAGTGTTTTAGGGATTTGCTGCTTACGTGTAAAATCCTTATAGTGGGTTTCTGAGCCTCTACCAAACAGCTGATCCACTCATCCAGGTTAACCTTCATGCTTCAGTCTGTGTCACAAGACTCAGAGGATGGAAAGTGGATTGCAAATAGCAGATGAGCTCTCTTTGAGGAATTGTGGGAACACTGCACTGCCCTGAGTGTTAGCTACATGCTTCTGAGCTATATATGAATTAAAGTAAGCTTACTTTTGAAAGAAAGCCAGTGTATTGATAACTCTGGCCTGCTTGAATTCTGTGGAGTTTTTTCCTGCAGCTTCTGTGTAAAAAGGAAAAGTCCATATGGTTGTATGGAAACATGTGAGTGAGTCCTAGTAACTTGAAAATCAGAAAGCAGAGCGAAGGGTTAAATAATAGGTAAAGGTGCCTGTCCTTTTAAGGTCTGAGATTAATGCAGAACTGCAAAACCCAGTCTAGTCTGTTAGAGCCGAGGAGAGCAAGGAAGAAGCTCTTTTTCATACAAGTGTTTAGTGTATCACTCCAAGCTCCTTGTGGGCACATGCTCTGTGCAAATAGATGAGCTCTGCAGGCATACTGCAGGGTGTTGTTTCTAAGATCTGTGTGATCTGTAACTCAGTCAAGTAACTCTGAGGGCCTGGATTTTGATTTAGGAATGCTTAGACTTGTCAGTGCCAGGAATGAAGCAGAAAGTAATAGGGTATTTGGAAGTGAATGAAGTGATGAAGGAGAAACAGATGGAAGAGGAAAAAAGCATGATATTGTGCCATTCTTACTTTTCAATCGGTATTTTTCTTCATATGTTTCTTGATTCCTTTTCAACTCCTTTCCCTGCTCTCCATTTCTGCTTCGTGCCTGCTTGGGTTCAAACATGTAATGATAGAAAAAATTGGTCCTGTTTTATTTTTTATCTGCAGAAATGTGTAGAAGAGATAAAAGTTGAAGGGACCTCAGTGCTCAGCTGGATTTTGAGTAAAATAGCTGTGACTAAAATAGATGACCAGTATACAGATTTGGGTGAAAGTATCAAACTGTCTTTGTGGTGTCAGAAAAGTTTTTTTTTTAAAAAAAAAAAGTTAATCTTAAAGCTCATGAATTTAACTCAGTGAGACCAAAAAGGTCATCTGCACTAGGCATGCAATTTTGCTGTCTTACTAATCGATTGCAGTAGTTTTCAAGGTTTAATCTTTCAGCTTTTCCTTTCTGGCATAGACTAAAAAGCCTCCTGGTTGAGACTGAACTAAGACCTGAAAAATATTTAGTTCTCCAATGTCCCTCTGACCTTTGGCAAATTTGATCTTGGTGCATCTGCTCACCAGAAGGGCTCCTATGTATCTTCCAAGAATGGGAGAGGCAAGTCAGTTGTGCTTATGGCATCTGAGCATTTGGTGAGGTGAGAAGCATACAGATACCTGCAGAGACTGGGAAACTTCTGGGGCAGTAATTTGGAGATACTTCTCTTATTTAGTATGTGCTGGCTAATGGTTTGTGAGAGGTTTTTAAATGAGCGTGCCTAAAGTCTGTTTAATTTTCAAATAAAGCAATGATAAGAGCTATTGGCCTGAAGGAGGCTGTGTCAAATATTTGCCAGTGCTGTTATCTGTGCTAGTATCAGCCAGGCGTTTTTTCTTTTTTGCAGGCTCTTTTGTGTCACCACCCTAACAAGTCACTCGCTGGCTTGTTCTTCATATATCATAACATAGCTTGCATTACTGTAAAAATCAGCACATAGTGATGAAAAGCTCATCTGCAGAATTTAAGCTGCTGTACGTGGTGGCAGGAGGATGGGTAACTGGAATCTGGCTTAACAGCACTGTATACCTGACTGGGTGGCTGTGTGAAAGCCTCTTGAAGGTAGGGAGATGTGTAGCTAAAGAGTCCCTGAAGTTGTTTGCAGTTAAACTTGGAGTTCCTGAGTGCTCAGCACATGAGCTCTTTGTTTCAGACTTCCATCATAGTGAGAGTTGGGGAGTTCTCCAGAGATCTGTACTTTGAGAAGTACTTTCTCATCCCTGGGCGCTAGATAATGCACATAGCAGTGAAACACAAGAGGTGCAAGAACAGAGAGGCACATATGGAAAAGGAAGCAAAGCTTTCGGTCTGCCCCATTTAAAGGAAAGATGTGTTGTTATTTAAGTGGAGGAGATTTTCACTCAAAGATTTGTGGGGAAACATTCTTGAGCATGCTGTGCCAGGGGAAGACACAGGTAATGAAGTTCTCTCAGCTCCCGCTGGCTGCATACATGGTTTCCATTGTGATCTGAGATGTGGATTCTCCACTGCAACATCCCCAGAAAAGAAGAAAGGAATAAACCCAAAGCATTTTTACATTACTTGAAGTTTGGATATATTCTGTCTATTTTTAAAAATGAGAAAAGTAACGGAGAGGCTGACTTGCACAAGGCTTCCTTCAACCATCGTGCATTTTGGATGCAGTAGTATTCATTCTGTAAGAGTCCTTCTACAAACCTGGGTGAAAGATGGCTTTTTCAAAAAGAAACCATGTTCCTCTAATTTGCTGAACTTCAAGTACATCAGCCAAGCATGGATATGTGCATACTTGGCTTGTGATCATGAAAACAAATCTGCTGGCAACACCACCCTTAAAAGCATGTTAGAGCAGTAAGAGATTAAAGCAATGTTCTGGTTTACATACAGGTTAAAAAACAAAGTGATGAAAAGTTTTAGTTGAGTTTCAGCACAAAGCTGAGTTAATTATGACGTACTTCAAGTTTGTGTGCTACGGTCCAACTACACAATAAACAAAGAACAGCATTTTTGATGTTAAATGAGGTGGAGATGGTCAGGGATTCCCAGGACTTTTCCAATTTCAGTGCTTTCCAGTGGCAAATTAATATAGAATTGATAAATACTGTATTATCCTAAGAAGAGGAATCAATCTAAGAGTGCTTAAGAGTTAACTACTGACTCTACTAATGCTGCCTCAGGAAAAGGTGCAGATATCACTGTGTTGCCTAGCAAAATTTGTGTGACAGGCCAAAAAATGTAAGGCAACCAGAACACACAACTTTGGGCACATGGCAGTGTGGGCACCCTTACCTAATGCTGTCACCAGGCCTTGTCAACCTGGGCAATGCATGAAAAGCTAGGACTGAGTGAGTTGAAAATGCACTTGCATTGAGTGTGCTATTGAAACATGTTTGTTTTTTTTTCTTAGCAGGAGAACAATGGTTAAGAATATTTCTTTTATCCCTTTCCTGTTTTTACTGCATTATAATCTGAGTTCTTGACTGAATACCCTGTAGTATAGCACAGATGTGACCTGGAGCTGGCAATTGTCCTAGGAAGTGGCCATGTTGCTGTTAAGAAGAGATCAAGTGGTCCAGAGCAGGATGTGTGTGGCTGCTCTTTGTGAGCCCCTGCTGCATCTTGTCCAAGGTCTGGCACAGACATGACAGAAGGAAGGCCAAAATCCTGATGAAGGAACACATGAGATCTGGGAAGCTAACACAGCTAGCTGCCTGCGGTGAGCAGGAAGTTTTCCATAGTCTGGGGATGAAGAGTAAAAGAATAAATCTGTTTGACAAGCCTGCACCTGGCCGCTTGTCAGGGCCCTCCCTTGTGCCAGCCAGCTCTGGGCATGCTGCTGGCTGGCAGAATGGCTCACAGGGACCGACTGATCCTGGCAAGCTGGCTCCTTTCCCAAGCATTGCCTCAGAGCCCAGGTAGGTCACTGGCTGCTCTAGGCCTCAGTGACTGCCACAGTCCTGACTTTATTGTAAAATGCCTGTCCTATGACCTGGTTACATAATGGTTTGGAATATCGTACGTAGAGCCAAAGCCACATCATTTTAGGTGATTTAGGCTAATTGTGAGGGTACAATTTAGCCCTACCATGTAGGTTTTAATTGCAGTGTACCATCTGGCAGCAACGTGCTTCCCAGGTGTGCTTATGAGGAAGTATTCAAGTTGATCACTTCAGTGCTGAACCTTCCTGCAGTGCTTGCTCTTCCCCTTGCTCCTGCTTCTGGGTCTGTGCTGATGGGCAGCTTTCTTAGTGAAGCGTTTTGGCTTTCTTTCTACAGAAGATGTGCAGAAAAATGAATTACGTGTGATAACATCTGCATGGGCAGAGCTGTTTGATATGATTACACAATGTCTGCTTTTTGCAGGGTGTTCAAGCTGTGTGCCTCATGTAGCCTAGGGACAACCTGTGAGCACACCTGTGTCCATTTTTTTCATACCAGGGTCCCATGGCTTTGCTGCCTTCAGAGCTTTCCCTCGCAGTAGGAAAGAAAATACACATGGACAGTGCTCTTTTACCTTACCCTTTGTGCTGGTTCTGGTAATTACAGGAGAGCAGGACAGAGCCTGGTGCCAGGGCAGGAGCTGGGCAGTGGTGAGGCTGAGCTCAGCCAGCCCTCCTGGCAGCTTGCAGGGAGAGGGCAGGCTGAGGTTAGATTGAGTAAGGTGAGCTGCAAGAAGGCTTTATTCTGAGCTTAAGGAGGAGCAGAGAAAGAAGTATTGAGCAGAGCACAGGCTGGCGATTGCTCAGGTTACCTTAATCATGGTTTTGTGATGCATCAAATCCTGCTAGACTGTGGATACCTATTGGGTCTGCTCAGCTACATGGGGGGGGGGGGGGGGGGGGAGTGACTGTTACTGTCACCCCCTGGCTGTGCCAGGAGCAGATGTAGCTGTCAGCCGACGCCAGGCAGGTGTCCTGGCAGTGCCCATCAGCAGGTGAAAACATGCCTCTGCCTGCAGGGCACAGAGCAGGTCAGGGTGGGAGAGTTGTGCACAGCCTCTTCCATCCTTCAGCAGCAGAAGGAAAGAGCAGGCAAGTACCCCAAGGCCCTTGCTATTCTTTCCAGGTGAATAAGCACTTTCATTTTTAACAAAAACTGATGCTATGAAAGCAAGTAGAGCTGATGATACAGGATACAGCTGAGAGAGCTTATGTCACTTCCTGCATTGAGAAAACCTGCTTAGGCTTAAGAGATGCACCCCGTTGCACTGTATTGATTTTTCTGCTTTGCGATGCGCTGGTTAGCTTTCTCCCCTGTGACAAATTGGGTCATCCCCGCTGAAGGTCGCTGATAGTTTTCAGCATTTTTTCATCTCCGTCAGTTGTAGCCTTCCGTGTCCGTGCTGGCTTCGGCCACCGGAGGGTGCTCCATGCAAGGTTATCAGCGAGCAGCTTCGCTGCCAGCGTCTTTGCCAGGCGGAGCTCCGTGCTGGGGATGAAGAGCTGCTCTTCTGGTACCTGAGAGGCCTGTAACAAAGGGCGATTAGAAAGGCTTATATCCTCAAATTGCCTGTCTGTGTAAATGTTCTTTGTTTTATACTGTTGAGACTTGCCAATCTCGTAAATGATTACAAGTTTTTAATTGGTGTTCAGTTGTCAATATATGTTGCTTCACATCCTTGATGGCGTCTTTGGTAGAAATGAACAAATGCTAATAATTAGAATTGTTTAGAAGCAAAGCTGTAAAAGCCCTTATGAAGTGAAATCACCACTTAAAAAAAAAAAAAGAAATATTTCTTAATGAAGGAAGTGGATGTAAAGCTAGTGCTTAAAAGCATCGATATGAAGGGTTTGTCCTCCAAGATTAGCCTCAAAATATCACCCATCCCTTCTGTCCCTGGCCACTTTGCTTTCCCTGGTGTCCCTGCCTGTGTAGCCCACCCCTCCCTGGCAGAGGCCTTCCTTGCATTAGGAGGGCTGCTGGGCCACCCCACTCCATGTCTTTCCAGGCAGGCTGTTTGCCTCAGTTCCCATAGAGATCATGCTCCTGTTTCCTAACTTATCACTGTCATTATTGCTGCAAGCCCTGGATGAGGCACAGGTTAGTTGCTGCTTCAACAGAGCTGCACAGGTCCCTGTCTGGGAGGAGACACAAATGAAATCCTGGGGTTTTATAGATATATTTCACATGTAAATCCATATCCCTTCTGTGCTCTTCCTCCTACAACCTAGACTTTGCTTTCGTGGTGCTGTTTCTCATTTGTCCTCCTATGATGTCTACTAGGAGGTTCTTCTATAATGGTCAGAGATCCTGCTGGGAAGACATGGGAATTTTGTTCCTTCTCTGCATCTTGGCTGCAGGAAATCTTGCCTGTGGAGCCCCAGGTAACTACTATGTGTATGTGCAAACTTTAGCAGCCTTTTCAGTCCCTTTTTTATTATTCTTAAAAGGAAAGTCTTGGCCAGCTCCACTGGCACCATGAAGGTGCCATATTAGTACAGCTTGTAGGTTTCCTTTCTGAGTGCTGGAGGTGTCACCATACCATCAGTGAGGGTGATGGCCAAGATGGAGATCATCTATGTATGTGTGTATGTGCTCTGTATGTGTGCTCATGTCCAAAAGGGATCTATACTTTACAAAGTGACCTTGAGTGACAGTGGTATGGGCCCCAGCCTTTCCTAATATCCATCCATACTGAACCTCTTGCTCTGACTGTGACTCTTTCATGCCTGTATGTGCAGTATACTCCCCTGTTCTTAGCAAACAACCTTCCTGCATCTTTGTGGCATGCTGAGGCAAGGATTGTCTTGTTTTTCCTGCTCTGAGTTTCCCACCTTTCATTTCTCCCTTTTATAGCACGTGATGTAATTGATCTTTCTCCTGCTTTTGCAGCCTGATGCCTCTGACCCTTCTACAGTGACATGGCAAACCTTGATGTTGACTGTTCCACTGCACCAGTCTTGACTCGTTTGCAACAAAGTGATGTTTTATTCCACTACAACAGATTTCTTAAATATCCATGAGGCTTTTATAACAAATTTAGCAAAGATTCTACTATGGCTGTCTGTGTGAATTTTCATCTAAATTTCTTCCAAACTCTGTGCTGTCAGAACAATATATAGCAAGGTTTAATGGTTAGGCTTTGCTGCTGGTGTGGTAAGACCACTGCCTATCACAGTAATACTGTATTATTGGGTTTGTACTCCTGTGCTCTTATCTTCTGTAACTTAGGTCTTGTTTTGTACTAGATTTTAGCCACTGGTAGAGGGATAAACTATGAGTTGGGTTATGCTGTGGCAAAGTGAAAATCAAAAAAATCGTGGGTAACAGACAAAAAGAACCCTACTACCATTTATAAAATGCATAAATAGAAAAGTTAAATATCATCAGAGGAGCTAAATATAAACTCTATAGTTATAAGTCTGTTCTTGTTTGCAGTTTATACTTTTCCTGGAGATACTACATCAAGGTATGAATGGAGGAGATTACTTACACCACCCTGTATTGCTGCCTGGGACAGAGCAGCCCCATGTTTAAACAGTGGCTTAATGGTGTGAAAAGTAGAGATGGAATGCTTGCTTTGGGAAACAGTGCTGTTTTGCTGTATTCTGACTCAGAAACCAGATGCTTAGCTTACGAATAAGCCCACTTACAGAACTGAGGCTTTGAGTATCCAGCTGTTTAGATATTCCTTAGTAGTATTGCTGCATTAGACTGTTCTGTATCTTCTCAAGGATTTGTTCTATTTTCTTGAAAAATTCTTGAATTTCCTTCTTTTATGTGTGCCTATTTCAGAAGCTGCTCTGGAGCTCTCTGTGCTACTTAAATCCTTAAGTAAAGAGCTAATTAAGGGCTTCAGTCATTTTTTCCCTTACAGTCCTCAGTTACTTGTGCAAAGTGTTCACTACTGTTCTCGAGGGCTCTGCGTGCTGAGCAGGTCAAGTAGATTCTTCTAATTCCCTAGCTTTCAAAGCTTTACACAGCATTAAAGCCACACAATTCTCTCTAAAATCAGTAAAATGTATCTGACTCCAGTTCTGTGCAGTGCTCTGAAAGTGTAATTGTACCTTTTCTTTAATAGCACAACAGTTTTTGCCTTTGATTCTTTGGAGTAGATGCAGACTGAACTATAATCTGAGCTCGTAGTAGGTGCTGATGGCTGCTTGTTTAGGATTAATGAGGTTGGTGAAAATGACCCCTTTCCATACTGCAACAAACATGCTTGCGTGTTTGCACGTTCATGGAACAGCAATGTGAAGCTGTGTGTACAGATTTGTCATGAATTTCAACAGCTGTGCCACTTCATCTGATGTGCAGCACGATATGGCTACATACAAAATAAAGATTCATTGTAAAGCACGCAGGGCTGTGCTGTATGCCTGGTATTTTGGAGTGTGTGAGCTGGGACTCGCAGAACCAAAAGTGTTCCTGTGTCAGGAGCGCAGCATGAGCAGAGAGTAATGGTATCCATCTGGGGCCATCACCCCACACAGCTGCGTAGTGCACACTGGCCACTCTGATCTTGTTTTGCAGTTAGAGCTGGACCCTGCCTTCTGTCTGAGGAGCGGAGCTGAAAAATGAGGCAGTCTTGTGCTGCTCCCAGGAGGATTGGTGAGGATGGTGGCAGTAGTTAGTGTGTTTGGCCTCGCTTATGATTTTGAATCCTGAGCTACTGTGAAAAATAAAATCACATGGAGCTGCTTTGCCTGGAAAGGTACATAATACATCTCCTCTATGCACTGCACAACACTTCCCAGTATCTCAAGGTGATTGCAGCCTAGAAAGCCAGCCACATTGTGGGCTGCATCAAAAAAAGCATGGCCAGCAAGTCAAGAGAGGTGATCCTGCCCCTCTGCTCTGTGCTGGTGAGACCTCACTTAGAGCACTACATCCAGACATGGAGTCCTCAGCACTGGACAGACACAGAGCTGTTGGAGCACGTCCAGAGGGGGGCCACAAACACGATCCAAGGGATGGAATGCCTCCTCTACAAGGGCAGGTTGAGACCTGAGTGCAGCTTTTCAGTGTCTAAAGGGGAGGTTTATGAAAGAAGAGAACAAACTGTTTAGCAGGATCTGTTATGGCAGGACAAGGGAAATGTTTCAAACTGAAGGAAGGGAGATTTAGATGGATATAAGGAAGAAGTTTTTTACAAAAAAGGTGTGGTGAGGTGCTAGCACAAGTTGCCCAGAGTGGTGGTGGAAGCCTTGTCCATGGAGACATTCAAGGTCAGGCTCTGAGCAACATGATGGAGATGTAGATGTTGCCATTCAGTGAAGGGGAGTTGGACTAGATGAGCTTTAAAGGTTCCTTCCAACTCAACAAGTTCTATGAGTGGAGGTTGTAACTGTATTCTACAAAGGATGCCTGCAAAGGTCTTGGGCTCTGCTCTGAGCCCCAGCAGTCACTGAACAACTGCAGTTTGCACAAACTTAGTGTCTGTGAGTCTTCCTTCTGACAAAGGCAAACTGGACCCCAGTTTCCTGATCTTCCTTAGTGTAATTCCTTCTTGATTCGAAGTCTAGCTACTGGTGTAAATGTTGACCACCTGTATTCAAATTAAAATGACATCAGTCCTTTGTAATTTCCTAGTAATGAGCAGAAAGGGCTTGCATGAGATATACCTGCCCCCTTTACAAACTAAATTGTGCATTAGGGAGAAAAAGGAAGCCTTTTGGCCAAGATAAGTGAAGTGTGGTATTTAATGCAAAATGTGTGGTAAAAGCAATAATCATCAGGGGGTAGTTACATCTCCTTCTGTTTGTAGGGCTGGAAACAGGCAATTAAATGCTCATTCATGAGTTTGTTTTGGTTGCATGTCTTCCATGTATCTCTGAGTGGTGTCACCGTTCATGATTCTGCCTGTGATACTGCTTCAGTGCTTTGTTCCTATTATCTTTTCAGTTAATGTTACCAGTCTCATCCTCAGTCCACAGTTCAGCTGCTCACAGCCTCAGGTGCTATCAGGGCTCTCCTCAAAGCTCGTTATGTTTCCACTGCAGACCTGATTCTAGCTGTGAGAAACTGGGGTCTGGTTCTGCAGCTCTGCTTGTAAACTGTGTGCTGTAAACAGATCCTTGGCCTTAAAAACAGTGTCCCGAAAACAGTGAACTCTAATTAGGACCGTAGCTCATTTCTGCTCCTACTGAGCTCTGGGGTGCTTGAAGCAGGTGCTGCCTCCTGCATGGTGCCTGGATTATGAGGAAGAGCCTGCCTCCATGGAACCCAATCTGTGAGCACGATCCCATTTTGCTGGCAGCTGGCCAGCTGCTGAGGCCTCTCAATTACTCTCATTTCCCATCTGGACTGGATTTGAACCAGTCACATAGGGGTAGAAAGCTTGCTATCCCATTACAAATCCCCTGAAATTTCTGCTTCACCAGCTGCCCTTATTGGTAAGGTTTTCTGCTTAATCACCGCCTCTCACGTCCTATCTGGATGTCTTATGGCTCTGGCCTTACAGTTTGTGCAGTTTTACCAGTTACATTTCCAGACAATCGGTAATGTTTCTAAAAATGCCTGACTGCCTTGAGCGTCCAGGCAGGGATTAGGCTCAAGGCATCCTTTGGTTTAATTGGATAATTGCCCAATCCTGTGAAGGCAGCTAAGAATGGACCCACCCCATTTTTCATATTGCTTGCCTGCATTTGGGTAACACAATTAGTGTGATGCACTAAGTAGCATTGATGCTAATTGCAAGGCTGCCTCTGGAAATTTTTGTAACTTCCATTTTTGCTATGATTTTTCAATTTGAAAAACACAGTTGCATTTTAGAGCAACAGATGAATCATCATTTTTCAGCACTGAAAAGAGGATGTCTGAGCTGTCTCTGGGACTTCCCTATTAAAAATAACTCTCCTGCCTCAAATCCTATTGCATAGCATGATGCATATTCTGAAATATCATTAATTCAGCAGATAGTGGAAGAAAGTCCCCTCCTTATTATAATTCTTTATCTCGGAAGGGATCTTTTCTATTATTAGGGAAACTGTGCTCCTGCACAGAGAGCACCACTCTTTCTCTCAGCAATTCTTCAACCTGTGGTCCACAGTTCCCTGCCTAGGGATCGCACTGCTTGAAAACATCTATCAAGTACTGTGTTTAGCAAGAGTAACTGGGTTGCTGACTTACAGAGTGATGTTTTTATGTAGTCATTTCAATGTGCTCTGTCTTTGCAGGCCGCTAGCAACATAAATTGATTTTTGTGCGTGGCTTCGTAGAACAGTGTTCTTCTGTTTCAGTACAAGTGAGCATGCAGGGAGATCTAAATACAGTGGAGCCTGCTATGTGGAGCTTACAGTGAGCTGCACTGCTGTGGAGCTGTTATGTTGGTGCTGAGGGACACTGGCACTGCTGTCCTGCTAAAGTTAGAGGTTTTAGAGGTGCAGAACCAGGACAGACCCCTGCGGTCTGCTTCATAGCGTGTGTGTGGGACTTGGATGTACTCTTAAAAAAAAAAAAACCAAGAAATTGTAAATATGGGGAAGTCTTGGCTGCAATATTATCATATTAAAAATTTTTGTGGCTTAGTCTTCAGTTAATTGTTTAATTTCAGTATTTTGGACAGTGTCTGCACAGGTATAACTGTGCAGCTCAGACTCCCTTAGTCCAAGCTGGGACAGACCACAGGGATGTGCACAGGACAAAACCTGTAGCAGGTCTCCTGGAGATCTAACGTGCACTTACATTAGGAAACAATTGCTTTCTCCTGAAGAAATGGTATAGGACTTTTACAGGAGTTGAAGCCCATAGGCCTGTGCTTAGCTGAAAGAGAAGTGAGAAGCTTCTATTTATGCCATGCAGCTGTTGAAATGAGCACATTGCTGACTGGAGGCATCAGCACAGCTGCCTTGAGTAGCTTATTGAATCTGAAGCTTTGCTGTTTACTGCTGCCCTTTATTTCTTCTCAAAATATGAACAAAAAATTCTTGTTTGTTATTACAGAATAGATACCACATTCCATTCTTTCTCTAGGAAAAAGACTGCTTGCTTCTGAAAAGCGATGTGGGAAGACAAATAAAGTAGACTGGTCCCAGTTTTCCCAAGCCAGGACAAAACAGTCACCACATGTGCAGGGAGAAGTCAGCCCTGTTCTCAGCCTTCAGGGCAGGGAGTCAGTACTTGGGCACAGTATCATTTTGTGCAGTAGGACACCCCATGTCACTCTGTATAAGTATTTCTTCCTCCAGAGCAGTGGAAGAAGCAATCTGGATGTGAGGATACCCTGATGGGTTCCCATTTGTGCACAACCTGGATTGGCACCAGGTTTCTAGAAAGCACGAAGGTCTCATGTGGCAGACTCTGTTCCCTGCTGCCTTCTCATGGTGGAGCCTGGAGAGCTGGGATCTGGCGTGCTGTTTCCCTGCAGCCTTTGCACATCTATAAGATGCTGTTTTCCTGCTTAGTGCCTCATAAGCATGTAAGAAAAATGGAACAAAAGAGATTTCAATTCTATATGAAACATAATAGAATAACTAAATCTCACGCTGCCAAGGCAATGTATACATAACCATAGGCTGTCACACACATTTCACTGTTGCTTAAGAATGATTAAGTAGAGCAAATCAGCTAAGATTTGTTAACGGATTTTGTTATGGATTTCAGTACAATATGAATGTAAATCAACATAAATGGCTGCCAAGGAGCTAGAAACAGTGCAACTTCTGTGTCAGCTTGTGAGGAAAGTTATCCTTCATTTGAGTTTTAGATACGGGGCTGGAAACATCATAAGATTTAAGCTGAATAATATATAATGAGTAATTTCAATTGCAGTAACTTTATCTAAAATTGAAGAAGTTTAAATGTCTTTCCAGAGTACTCCCATTCTTTTAAGAAAACAAGAGCAATTCTCTAATGAAAGCCGTTACAGAGAATTGAAATTAATTACTCAGTTGCATAAAAGGGCTGACAATGAAATCAGTACAGTAGAAAATTCTTCTTTTTTTTTCTTTTCAAAACTAAATTGAAGATGGAAGAAACTTCAAAGGAAATATTCCAATGAGAATCTTCTGCTGACTTCAGTGGGCGTGGGTAAGGGCTTATCATTATCAAAGAACTGTAAGAAATGCCTTAAAAAAAAAAAAAATAAAGGATGATTAGTAAAGGAATAAAAGCACAGGGGTTGGTGGGTGTGGTGGGGATAGGTTGACAGTTGGAATAGATGATCTTAGAGATCTTTTCCTACCATGGTGATTCCATGATTCTATGAAAGCAGTATGTAAATCTCAATAGGTAGTAATGAGAGAATAAGCTCTAGATGCTTCTCTTTGTGTGTGGGGGCTGCACTGTTACCTTGACAAGCTTTCCAGCAGTGTAGGGCTGTTGTGTTTGGAGAGTTACATTGAGCCCCATAGGAGCTTGCCAACTTCTGGCACAAGAAAGTGCTGAAACTGTGATCACTGAGGATGAAAAGGGGATTTACTGGAGGTCTGTGGGCCAGCCATGGGATTAGCAAGCAGGCAGAACTCCTGCAAGTTAGATCTTAATAATGTCAGTGTTATGTCAGATTAACCAGGGGCCCGGGCAGTGTTAAGCTCCTGGAGACCACCTTGGCCTGACCCTGGGCTTCCCTGGTTCTTGTGGGGCAGAACTGAGCAGTGAGCCTCCTGAGCCCATGATGTACGGAGTCTGTGAGTTGGAGCCCACAGTGTGCCCCGCTGTCACTGGTATGTTCTGCCTCCCAGGATATGCAGTTTTTAAGATCATTCCGATGCTGTAATGTCATCCATGTGCCCTCTGCAGGTGAAGCCCATGACAGTATCATGTTATTGATGCAATTTATGTGTAGTCACTTGAGGCAAAAATTGTTAGTGCTGAGGTGCTTGCAACTGGCATAGGATGGAAATGACTCACTCAGAAATCTCTAAAACCTGGCACATCTCATCAGTACTGCAGAAAATACAGTAGAAAACTTCAGCAGCTCTGCAGTATTCTTCATCGTGAGGAAGTCCGTAAAAACCCCATACACAGGCTACTGCCATTTGAGATCCAGATGGCCATTTAACACTGTGGGGAAAAAAAAACTGCCTGGAAGCAATGAATGGGAAGGATTCTGGATGTAGTGGGAAGCCTTAATATCATCTCCAGGCCCTGCTGTGAATTGGCTTTTGTATGAACTAGGTACAGAGCAGAACAGGGTTGGGTAGATGCACATACCAACAAGAGTCTATGGTACGGAGACTTTAAAATAAAACTTCTTTTACTCGCATAACTACAAATGGCTCTGCTGTTTGTTGTGAATGAAGGGGTGATGTGTGTGTGCAGCTCAGCTGGCTGGGCTCCAAAGGGTGGCTGTGCCCTCACCTCTGAGTGCTGACGGTTGGGACCAGGGAGATTTTTAGATCCTGCAGGATGCAGACTTTAAAGAAACAGCTGTTACAATCACCTCCTAATTTTTCTTCTTGCTGCCGTAACTAGAGTGAGCTGAACAATAACTTATTAGTGAAAGTTGAATTAGCTTCTGGAATCATCAAGCTATTTATACGCAACAGGCAGAAGTCAGAGTGAAGAGGAGAGGCAGGTTTATCAACCTGCTCAGGCAGGAGTAGAGATGTGTGCATTCCTGCCTGCAGCCAGCTCAGCTATCAGAGGTATCAGAGCTATCAGAAGGAGAAAACAGGTTTATTAAATTTTCCAGTCCTGTAATGTCCCTAGTTAAACATAAGGAAAATTCTGCAGAGCTTACCAGTTAAACTTTTGTATCACTTGTGCTGAAAGCATCTTGTTTACTGCCGCAGAATTTGCAGGATGCCCTCACAAGTGAGGGAATTTTCCGCTTTGAGATGCATTTCGGTCTCAGGGGAATATTAAAATGCAGTTTGTACAACTACCCATGGTGCTTGGAGCCCAGGAAGACTCCTCGTAGATCCCTTGGGCTCTGTGTCCCTCATTCTGCCCTGTCATCCTGCAGTGCATGCTGCTGTAGTTCTGCTGACAAATCAATTCCCTGGCCATCAGCTGACTCCTATGGGCCTGATACCCAGCTCCTCTGTGTATGGAATTTTCCCTTCTCAGGAAAATACAAGTTGTTTTCTGTTAGGGAAAAGGCATAATGGTGGCAGGCAATGCACAAGCAGTACTGCACAGCTGGCTGGGACTTTGCACGTTGGATTTATCTTTCCACTATCGCAGAGGTCTATGCGGTTGTTTTATCAGGGTAAATAAAACTGCATTGCCCATGCTGACACCTTGTAACTCCACTGCCTATTGACTAATGTGCTGCGGGTATGCTAAGTAGCAGTGCAGATGTTTCCAACTCCACTCTGAGAGAGAAACACTGTTTATTCTGCTGTAGGTGTATATTGTGCGTCTGGACTGGTGGGGGTGCATCAGTTGGGTTTAAAGGAGCCTGGGTACACTCTGGAATTTTCATTGTGCCTTATAAATTCAATCACAGGAACTGACATTAAGAGCACTCAAAAAGCACTCTTCATTGTAATTTCCTGGACAACTCTCTCTATTTCTTTTTTCTACCCTCATGTGACACAAGCTTTAGTTCTGCTTTTGCCTTCTGATGTCATGTGGATGAAAGTGTTACAGCCTGGATCATGGATTCCTACTTTCCTTGCACTTCTCCCAATAACTCCCAAGGAACACGCCAAACAGAGAGGGTGCAATCTTCAGCCCTTCACTTGGAAATGGAGGTTGCAAATCCACTAGCTTTACTCCAAATCCATATTAGGGTAAGAGCAGATCCTGGCCTTGGTAATCTCTTGGTGATCTATTCGTGCAAATTTTCCATTGTTTCTCATCTTTTCACCTACAATTCTCTGCCTCTCAGTGAGACAGCACTTCAGAACTCACCTTTTCTGCAATGAAAGGGTTTGCTCATCAGGAGTCTGCTAACATGGGAGCTTTTGGATAGGACCATAGTATTGTTTGAGTTTGAGTAAATCTCCTCTCCTTTAGTTTGAAATAATTTCCTCTTGTCCTATCACAACACACCCTGCTAAAGAGTCTGTTCCCTTCTTTCTTAACTCCCCCCCTTTTAGATACGGAAAGGCCGCACTCAGGCCTCCACAGAGCCTTCTGTTCTTCAGACTGCACAGCCCCAGCTCTCAGCCTGTCCTTGTAGGAGCATCATGTGGACATACCTTGAAAGCTTTGACAGCTTAAAATAGTATACAAGAAAATCCCTACGTCAAGACAGAATTGTAATCAGCCTCTTCAATCACTGGAGCCACAGTATCTATGTTGCATCGGATTTACTCCATGGCATTGCAGTCAAGCATCCTGTTGACTGAGAAGTGCTTAGAGATTTTAAGCTCAAAGTTAGTAAGGGAATGCAAAGAATTAAATTAAATTGGTACATATAACTCCAGGTCTGTGAAGACAAAGTAGAAATATAACATAAGAATAAGTGCATTACTGTTGATAGGCAAGACAAAGTAATAAGTGTAATAAATGTCATAGCAAACTACAAAAAATTAAGTTGAAATACCTCAAACTAAAATCTAGAAGAGAAACTTCACATCGCTGTAAGCACTTCTTCTAATTTTAAAAATTAAATGCTTTCTGTATTTTGCATTTTTTAAGTGAAACTGACCTATTTTTCTCTTCTAATTATTGTACTACCGCAGTGAACTCAATCATTGCAGATTTATCAAGAAAGCTATTTCCTCCACTCGGGTCTTTCATTAGGTAGATCAAGTCCTGTAAATGCACACCTATTAAACACAGTTTCCTGGCAGGAATAGTTACAGTTGATTATTGCTAACTGGCCTCCTGCAGCAGAGAATGGCCATGCAATGCAAAACCAGTGGGCTTTGCCTTTGATAAGGCAGAAAGTGGAGGTTGCAAGCTGAAGGTCACAAGGCAGCGGCCAAAGGGAGCAGTGCTATTCAGGAGCTCCATGTTCAGCTGCTGTGGGCCTGATTCCACTTCCACAGACCCAGGTGTTTCCAGAAGTGCTTCAAATAGCAATTTTTAAGGGTTAGTGAGATATACTAAGTGACCTCTAGAATTCCTTGTGAAGCTATCATCTGTGCTTTGGGTGCTTACTGAAGGCTGTTTATGCTGTCTCTGCATAAAATCTCCATTCTTATGTTTCCTGCATGAAATAATGAAATAGATGCATTAACAGACTTTCCCATGTAATCCTTTCTTTGATCAATAAAAATCTTAGTAGCAGAGCATGGTATTCCAGATTACTTACTAGTGAGTGCCGTGGGACCACAAGGCTGTGGTTGGGCCATTTTGTCTACTTCTTTGGTAGTGCAGGCAACGATGGCATATTGTCCCTCTTCTAAACCAACACAACTCTGCAGATACAAAGTACACATCCTTGATTTGCTGACCAAGGTGGCTGTTGTCTCTTGCTTTCTACTAGCTCCAAACTAAGCAACTTCTACACAGAATCTAAGTGGTTATTCTTCTAAAGAAAGGTTTATTCAGATCTCTTAGAAAACAACGTGTTATTTTGGTAGTTTGGTTAATACTGAGTGAACTGGCTGTCTAGTTACGTGACTAACCTGATGCTGAGACTCGAGAACCATCAGCTCCTGATAAGCAGTTTTCCCAGATAAACCTACCAAAGATGGCTCTGAGATGCCGTGTTGTAACCATCCAGCACTAAGGGCCACCTGACTCCAAAGTGAATTGGCTGCTGCAGTAATTTGTATTCTTAGAAGCTGCAACTTCAAGCTGTTTCATTTTTGGGATTTGGGCTTCACCATCTATTCCCAGCGCAGGAAAACTGCATCCAGCTCCTCAGAGCTGCACAGGTAGCAGTGGTTGGCTCAGCCTGGAGTCCTTCCATAAGCTTACTGTAAAAGCAGTTTTTCTCCCTGCATTAATGAGAAGAACAGCAATTAGTAGCAGTAGCAAGCTAATTGATGGAACTGTTAAAAACCATTTTGACAATCCTGTAACAAATATCAGAAGCTGCCTGTGACAATGACAACTTTGGAATATGCACTCATCTGGAAAAGCGGCTCTAGCATTGACTAAATTGCCATATCTATTTTAACATGATGTTGCATTTCTCATCCATCTTCAGCAATTATTATATTACAGAGGCCTGTACTGTATGGTTTTTGACTCTGCAGTTTTAAAAATCTGCTTGAGGTACCCATTAAGGCAATTACAACTTTACTTTTTGCTCTGATATATTGCTCTGGGGCCTCACGGGAAACTTTACTGGAGTTCTGTTCTCCCTGCTGCACAGCTAGAGCCAGCAGGGCTCCTCTGAGCCTCAGAAACACCCCAGGGCAGCCAGAGGTGAGGGATGGGGGATTTATGTGAGCGTGATGAGAGAGGGGCTGTGCCTGGGCAGAACGGGCTGCACACTGAGATGCTTTGGTATAGCTGCAGCCATTTGGTTTAAGGGACCCAGCAGCCATCTCCCTTCCTGCAGAACACAGATCTAAGTTCCTACCTATGGCAGCTCACCCCTGCAGCAGGCCTTAGGTGAGAACTTGGTATGGATTCTGTCATTACAGGTCCCAATTGTTCTGCATCACTCTCATGCTGACAAAGACCCAGAGGTTCATGGCTGCGGCTGAACTTTATTGGCAGATTTCTGGCAGAGGAGGCAGCCAGAAACAGCCTTTTGTTCTTCGTGCTTCAGAAGCAAATATCTGAATTTGGAAATGAAATTGGAGTTTCTTGCCAGAATGTAGCAATAAAAATTTGATGGAAAGATGTCTTATATATTAAGCCAAATTTTACTAAGCCTTTCCTTTGGGAAAGGATAGAGGTATCTAGGGTGAATCATGCTGGATATGAAAAGCTAGGAACATCTCCTTTCACTTCTAAGCTACATGAGAAGAAAGCTCAAATGTGTTTTAGCCAAAAGGCTGTAACAAGTTAATCCTCCCTGTCAGCCACTGGGATAATTGCAGGCTGACTTGCAGGTATTAGAGATCAGATCTTTCTGCCAGCATAACCATGCTGTATTGGGATGATCAAGAGTCTTCCCACAGAGGTCCCACAGGGCTGATCAGAGCAGATTTTTTCTGCCACCGGTGAAATGCACAGCTAAGCAACTTCTGTAAAGCTCTGCTGCTTCCTTGTACCTCATCCAAACACCTGGAATCTGTCATCAGTTAATGGGTAGGAGCTAATAATTACCAGCCTGAATTTTCCCAATTTGTGAATCCTTTCCCTTGCTTAGGCAAGTAAATGCAGGGGGCAGTGGCTTGAATGGGATAAACACAGTGGTGGTGTCCATGTTCCCTAAAATCTCTGTGTCCCTTCATGTTCCCTAAAACCCCATCATTTCTGGCTGCTGATAATCCTCTAGCTTGGAATAGCAAGGACAAGCAGACCTTCTCTGCAAAAAGATTCTGACCTCCCAGGTGAATTCAGCCTTTTGCAGTTCAGTTTGAGTATTAAATAAAATTGCTTCTCGAAATGTATCAATTCAGTTAGTTGCTGTAGCTTTTTCCACACAACTTACTGAGGTAACAGTCAGCTGGGCATGTAACCAGGAGGAAAAGCATGAAAAGAAAAATGTGAGGCAATAAAGAATATAGAATGAGCATAATTACAGGGGCAGAAAGGATAAAAAATTCTATTCTCTTCTGAACTGTAGATGTGTGAAACCTGATATGCTGTTAGTAATCTCATTGCTGTTGTCCTTTCTCCCACAAAACATTCCTGTGCATGGCAGAATGTACGGGAATCAGTCATTAAATCCCCTTCAAATAAGCAGTGGTTTCTACATTGTTTCTGAGGGCAGCGTGTGGCACATGGGCTGTCTCCAGCCCTCCTGTCCAGAAGGCACCCTTGAGGGAATGAAGCAAGTTATGCACTGGCACTCCAGGACATCGGAGCAGAGAGGGTTCACCATGCAGCTTTGTAGTAGCTGCCAGGATCTCATCTGGTACCTGTTGGGGTGATGATCAAATGCCTTCGATCTGAGCCAGGAGTCAAATTGAGCACAGTTCAATCCATAATGCATGAACTCCTATGTGAGGTTAAAAGGTGGTGTTTAGACAGAATGCATCTGCATGGTGACCTTTATCTCTGTCCTTCACAAGAGACCATCAGTTCTCAGCTGATGCACTGTGCCCCTGTTTTTGTGTTCAGTGTTTGTCTCCGCAGGGTATCAGGCACTCTCACGGGAATGACCTTACAAACTCTTCACTGATACAATGATGCAGAAAATCACAACTCACAGAAGCTGCTCAGTTTATATTGCAGTGCATGGAGAAGGGCTGCAGTAATGTGCTCCTGGTTCCACCTTGTGTGCCAGTGACTTGTTTTGATTGTGAGTGGTGAAACGGCAGAGTTTATGCACAGCAGTGCAGATGGAATTGATTCATTAGAGTTCAGTAGGTTATCATTACTGTAGAAATAGATAATGATGTATCTTCTAATTAGGAAAAATACTCGGTGGTTAGGGTGAATTAAAGGCTAGAGCTGATTTAACCCCAATCAGTACAAATGAGGATATAGTGCTTCATCATGCAGACAGCGCTGATAGCATCAGGGTCCAAAAGCCATCTGCTCTTTCCAGCCTTTAAAATAAATGTGCTTAAGGGTATTTCTAGGACTGTTCTGATTCAGACTATCATTTTTTATGCAAATGGGCTGATTTGGGTTTCTTGAGTGCAATCACTTTAACTCTGATTTAAGTCATTGTGTTGCATGGGTTCCATGTCTACTTAGACTTCACAAGTTAGTAAAAGAATATCATACTTAAATTTGTTAAATATGAAACGCTTCTAATTTTGCTTTTTTGTTATTTAGGAACCTATCGGAAATACAAATAAGTAAAAATACAACCCATGCTCTATTCAACAGGCTACAATGTCCAAAATGTGAATTGAACAATATTTGCTTATTCTGTGCAGAAGAAACCTCTCACTGATACAACATTTTTGTGGCTTTGTGTCCAAAAATAGGAAAAGAACCTTGGAATAAGCTCTCCATACTAAGGCAGCTTTCTTTAGCTGCAAGAAAGTCTTATGAAAATAAATGTTTTAAAAATCAATAATGCATAAGAATGCATAATGTATCCATCTGCAAAGTATTTTGTAAACACATTTTGGAAAGACAGATAATTATCTTTTCTTGTTTTTCTTACGTAGTTCTACACTGTGCAACAATTTACTCCTAAAAGGATTAGCTGAAATTGAGGTTGGACTTCCACTACTTAGTATAGCTCTTTAAAATTTTGGACTGTTGGTGTTGACCTCTTTTTGGTGGAGAGCAGTTTCTCTTGCAGTTTCTCTTCCACTTTTATTTAATTTCCTTGCACCCTACCTGCTTAGGCAGCTGTACAGAACCTAAGAACTTAAGAACCTAAAAACATTTGCTAAATTTGGATCTGGAATCCTTGAAGTGAGAAAAAAAATTACAGAGACACAGAATCATAGAATTGTATGTTCACATGTAGAATTGAACCACTTCTGTTTACTACAGCTGTACCCAAGGTCAAAATGTCAGGACAAGGGATGTTTTGATTACAGTTTGAAAAAGAAGAAAATAAATAATACAATCTGTTTGGTAACTGTTTAAATTCCATTGGCTTTACAATTACATGGAGGGTTAAAAATTTGATGGGCAAGTTGTAGGTTTCCCCTTGCTTTTTTTACGTCATTGCATCTCCTCTGGCTGCTACTAAAATATTTTAATGAAATAAAAGTCACTGTGTGCCATAGGCTGCATCTGCAAGCTAATTGGTTTGTATATCCAAAAGATGTTTCAGTGCCACGTGCTTCCATTGCAGGCAACCAGCATGGTAGACCTTGGCCTAAGGCTCTTTCTCAAAAGGGATGTTCCTGCCACTTACAGGACTGCTAGGGGTGGGCTGAGTGCTTCTGCAAAACAAATGTGGTACCTGAAGTCAATCATCCGGGAATGTGGAATGATTTTGAAACTCTGGTTTTATGGCTACTCAAATGCATGCAGCAATTTCATGGCGGAACAAGGTTGCAAAATTGTGGACCCCAACTTTGCAGCCTTAACTTCAACTTGCCATGGAAGAGTGGGCCATTAATTTTCATTTAAAAAGAATTTTTGTCCAGAGATGGCAGAAAAAAGTGCAACTTAACAGCAGGATTCTGCATGCTTCCTGCCTGCATCTTGTTAATAGTTGATATGTCTCTTATCTGGGATTGTAATTACCCTATCACATGCCTAGCAATGTCAGCTGAGCAAAACAGTGCTTTTAATTCTCGTTTTTCTGCCTTTCAGCTGAACAAAGAGACTTTCAGCCCTGCCTGACCAGTTCAGATCAGGACCTTGGCAGGAGCCTGCTGGCCTCTTCTGCTCCTCTCTTAGGAGCATTGGGTTTGTGCATGAAATGGAGGGCAATCTGAAGCTCTGTTCCACTGGCCCTCCTTCCAGGCTGTTGTGGGAGCACAGAAGAGTTCACCCAGGGCTTTTCATCATGGTTTCTTTTCAACCATAAATTCCTACTTGGTGTTCCACTTTTGGATTTGAACACATTGGGAACAGCATTTTTGACAGTTCAACACACTGTGAACATGCACAGTCCTGAACTTCCGTGTACCCAGACTGGGAGGGCAGGAACAAGGCAGAGAGAAAATTTCTTTGTAATTAGAAAATAAGAGTGATTTAACAGCTTGTTGGATGGCTAGAGCAGCAGAAGAGATCAGTCTAGGATGTTTTCTAGTCAGATTAAGGGTTTCCATTGTGGTAGAGAATATTGCAAATAGGACTGAATTCCAGAAACTCTGTGGAAGAAGTGCTCACTTACAGGAAATAGCTGTTACATTACAACGAATTAAACAGGTCTTCAACAGCAGATGTCACTGAAGCCTTAACATATAACAGGATTTCAGAAAGCTGAGGAACTAGAATCGGCAAGCCGTGGTGTTACTTCAGCTGTAAACATAGTGAGTATGCATATTACTTTCTTTACTCTGAGAATCTCATTTCTAGGAGATAACTAGTGATATAAAAAGAGGGAATGGCCTAAAGTTGTGCCAGGTTGGAGATTAGGACGAATTTCTTCTCAGAAAGAGTGGTCAGGCATTGTAACAGGTTGCCCAGGAGGTGGTGAGTCGTTGTCCCCCTGGAAGTGTTTAAGGATAGGGTAGATGTGGCATTTAGGGAAGTGGTTTAGTGGACAACATTGCTGGTAGGTGAACAGTTGGACTACATGACCTTTTCCAATCTTAATGATTCTAAGATGCAACAAATGTTAGATGTTTTTACTGTCAGATTTGGCTTGAGCTTCACTAAATTCTACTTATGGTGTGATTTTTCTTTAAAATTGACTTCTTATTATTAGCTTAACTTTATCAGCAGCAATAGGAGCTGTTAGGATAAAGATGACTCATATTAGCGTTCCATCTCCAGCCCCTGATTAGGGGGACTAGTCAGTCCCATGCAATGCTCAGAAAAGAATCTGCTGCTGTAGCATTTTGATGCATTCAGTTAGCTACTAGTAGCAGTGTTGCTCTGATGAGTTCCTCGTGGTGGGTGGTGATGCCTCCTGATCTCAGAGACTAAGCATGAATGAGAAATGTGGTTCATTTAGGGGCCTTGGGTCTTGTTTGGGGCCCTTGTTTGTCTGACCGAGCTGCGAGTATGTCTGGGTCACCTCTGGGTCCCGACAGGGTCAGCCAGTGGCTGTGATTCTATCAGCTATAGCAGGCTCACATTCCTGTGCTTTGCTGCCTTGTGTTTGTGTCCCTGGGCCTGGCTGCCCCACTGACCTCATTCGCTTGCGACTCAGATCTCTCTGCCCTGAGACAGGACAGAGGGAAAAGGTGTTGGCAGGGAACCCAGAAAAGGAGTGTCCAGGATAAAGATATTAGAGATTAGTCTCCATGCTGTGTTAGAGGGATATTAAGCCTCTAAGTTGTCCCACTTTCCAAATCTTTTTTAATAATGCCTCTTAAAATGGAAGCAAGCTTAATACTTGTATTTGAATCAGCCCTTCTTGGTACAGCTTGAGACAACCAAACAGTGCAAAAGCAGACTCAGATTGATTTATCTGTGCCAGATTCTAAACTTTCGTTCTTCTCAGCTTTTTTCAAATTAACATAATGCAAATGCAATTCCATTTTCTAATGAGAAATTGACCCCGTCTTTCTACTGTAAAATGAAGTGAGTGGACAGTCACAATCGATTAGGCTCAGTATGGCTGAGCCAGAAACATCCATATGGATGTAATTGTAAAACATCCATGCCTGGTTACGTATTTCAGAGGCTTGCATCATTTGATGGGGCGTCAGACACAGGGTAGGCTTATCCACACAGAAACTTACATGGTGGAAGATTAGAAGAATGATTTTATGAGCTTTCATTTCACACCTTGTTGAGATTATTTTCTTAAGAGAAATCAGATGATGGTACAAATGTCATATGCTTTATTGCTGAAGTGTGTAATGTGAAAAAAGCTCATTTTTTTTCCATCATTTTCATATTTGTATTAAGCTGCTGAAAAGAAACCAGTAAAGTTTCCCAAGCTCTTCTATATAGCTTGCTAATCCAAAATGTCTGAAAGCAGTATTATTCATAACAGTAGTTCATGGAGGATGTGTAAAAATATCCAGGAGCAATGTCAGACAGGTACCTTGCACTGAAGTCCTAGCACTAAAGTGTAAGAGTCACAGACTGTCCCATGCAATTCAAGTCTGACTCAAGAGGTACGTCCTGCATGTAGGTGGTGTGATGAGAAACCTGGGAGCCTTCACTCCCCTCCCACCCCATGAGTGTGTTGGATGTGACTCAAAGCTCCTACATGCAGTGGGGTGTTCACCATCACGCCTTTCCAGGCAATGTGCACAGGGCTGAGCTATGCTTGGCTAACATGAGCCGACAATGAATGCTGTGCTGATGATGCTCAGACTCAATCCCTGAAACCTTTTAAAATCATTGAAAGAGTTGCTAATGATCCTGTTTTATAACAAACATTTACAAAATGGCACTCTTCATGATTCATTTTAGAAATTGTAGAGTTGCTCTCCTTTGAGAGAGAAAATCTCACTGTGTTGACCTACCAAGATTTTCTGGCACACACATGGTCTGTATTTCATACCTTTGGCTTTGGTTAAGCATTTCCAAATAATGACAACTGTAGCTATGATTGCCTACTGCTTGTAAACAGCCACAGACTCCTAATTCTGAGCCGTGCTCTCCAGGGCCCATTGAGAATGCTCCTAGACAGAGTGCAAACAAACAAACAAAAGATGTTTAGGATTATACTGTAATATTAAGTCACAGGTCCTATAGGATGTTGAAGATTTTGACCATCTCAATTTGCTCGATTGCTTCAACTCTAAACTGCCCCAACAGAATGAAGTACTCTCAGGCAAAAAAATAAATGGAATTGGTATATGATGCTGAAGAACTATTTACATGCATCTTCGGAGTAAAATACAATTCATATAAAGGAGTCAATAAAGAGACAATGTGACAATAAAATTACTAAGCCAAATGAAGACACACTACAAGCTATGCTGTAGTCACTGTATAGAATAGCAATAAAAATCTGTGACACTATTTGAGTACAGTACATTATGATGTAACTAGAGAATGGAGAGCATGTGTTTGGATTTTCCCACATAACAAGTACACAGCCATTTCACCACAGAATTTCTCAAAACTGGTTTCATATGCAGTGTGCATTAACCACTGATAACTGTGGCAGCTATAGAGGAAGGAGCATGTGAATATTCTCTTACCTTGCTGATGTTATTCTGCATCTCTCTCAGGAAAAAGGCAATTTCAAGAAATTGCTGATGCTTTTAAAATAGAACAAAGTATCAAATGAAACACATTAAGATATGTATTGATTACTTTCAGAACTGATCTGGAAGTTGTTTTGTCCAGCTGTGACTGTGCTATAAAGAAGGATTGTACCAAATTGCTATCTGGCCAAGAGCAGAAATTGCAGCAGCCAGGACAGCCAACAGTGTCCTCTGTGTTTGTATGAGACTCGCCACAGTTCCCAGCTCTGCAGAATCCTGCTCCAAAGCAAGACTGCTTTGCCTGTCCTAAATTTAATCCAGTGGAAGAAATCTTTTATATTATTTCACTGTCCTTTACTGACCCTCAGCTCTTACCGGTAGGTCTTGGTGCCAATATCTTAATTTTTCATTTTATGCTGGTTGCTTTAACAATGTGCTCTTTGGCAGTCAGCCATGTCTACAGCACTCTTACTATTAAAATGCCCTCTCTCTACTGCAGCTGTCCATTTGCTTTATGGTCTGATCAGCCAGTAGAGTGTAATTTAAGAGAACAGGAATAAGTCATAGTTGAGGGCACAAAGTGTAAGCTGATTGCTGTGTGCAGGTCTGTCCTTTGGAGATTTTGAACATAATTTGTCATACTACCTGTTTATTTTTTAATTAGTGCACTATGTGAAGAGGAGGAATGACTTGCTATGCTGCACAAAGTGGATAAATAAAATCAATGCTGCCCTTATGGAAATACTCTTGGTACCAAGAGCACTCAGGAGCGATGCAGCTTTCAAAGTGAATGCAGCACTTACTGCTTTTCTTACTTAAATGTTAGTACAGGTCTAAAGGGCAGGATAATTTGAATTAGTAATGGCAGTAACTTTACAATTTGAATAGAGCAAGAGGATGATTGGTTCTTAGGAGACTCTCACATTGTAGGCTTTATCTTCAGATGTTAACGAGCCAAACCAAACTGTAAACTTTACTTTTAAGTGAGACACATTTTATAAACTGTCCTACATGCCTGTAGCAGTGGATGTTGAGAGACAATGCAGAGAGTGGCCTATTGCAGCAATGAAAACAAAACCATCTACTGATATAAGCCAAGGACTGGGTTGATATCCTGTCTAGTAAACAAGGGAAGAATGGAACCAGAAATTAATGGATCCTAATTGACATGTCAGGAATTAGAACCAACTAGCAGACAGGATGGTGGGAGATGACTGCTCCAGATCTTTTCTGAAGCCATTAAAAAGTGTGGGAAGTGGCAATGGAGAAAAGCGAGGAGGATGGAAGGAATTTTTCTGTCATGTTTGTCATCCTTAGTATCCCTGGGATTTAGAGAAGTCCACCTGCTTCCTCCCCACACCCTTCTCAAAAGTGCATAATTACTGGGCCTGATCAGCAGTACACATTGAGTAGAAAAGCCAGAGACAAGGAATTGAGATTACCATCTCATCCAGGCCAGCAAACAAAAGCTGGAAAGAACCCTTTTTCCTCCTCTGCTTTTTTTCTCTCCTCTCATTTTTTACTTAAAAAAATATTGGCATTAGCAAGACATGACTTGCTCAGCCTCAATATCCCCATAAGCTGTTGGCCTGTAAAGCAGTTAAAAGCAGTGACTCAGATGGCTTAGTGATGGTGTAAATTTGCCAAGTCTCAGAGCAGCCAACGTGAATGAGTGCCTGAATTCATCCCTCCTAGAGCAAATTGGCAACGTATAGGAATTAATACACATGATATATGTTTATATATAGAAATAGATGTAAAAAAAAGCAAGAAAGGAGAATGAATGATAAAAATAAACAAAACTACCCCCAGAAGGGATCCAGGTTATCTTCTTAAAGTTTAGTACAAACAAGAATGCATCAGACCTGAGATAATTTTTTCTTTTCTGCAATAAGAATTATCTTTGTAGAAAGAAGACCTTCAGTATATTCACACTCTCACTCTTCCCCGAGTTTATTTGTAAGCTGTCAAATACACAATTTACTATAGTAATACAAATATAGCCTCCTGCTGCTGACTGCATTTTGATATGGAAATGTATTCTGACTGTAAGTATTATTTTACAGAACTCAGTCCTTGCAGAGCAAATAAAGAAACCACTCTTACTAATCTGTTTCTGTTCTTTCTGTTTACTGTGCACATTGATGAACTTTTGGTGTTCACTCACTGTTGGCAGTGACAAAAGACCATCTAATATAACGCTTGAAATGTATTACTGGCTTTTGACTGAGTAATTTTTAAAAGAAATTACACGCTCCAAAAAATGATAATGGATAATAGGATCTTTATCTCGAAGGAGTTGTAGAGGGAATATAGTAAGATTCAATTCGCAGCCACCGACCGGGTCACATCTCAGTGAAGAAGATGTACTATTTCTGACAGCCATTATGGGCTGATGGCTGTGAAAAGAGCAACAGAGTAAATTTCATGGTCCTAGTCTAGACCTCAGTGGTCAAACTTACAGTGAAAGCTGGTGTTCTCCATGGGTGTTAATATTTCTATCTTGCAACCATGTGGTCTTCATTCTATAAAGCCAGATGTCAGTAGTTTTGGTAAAATGACCATGGACTAACTACACATGGATCTTGAACTGTCTTTTCCTTTGAAGATTTCGTAGAGAAGATGTGTTGGCAGGGCAATATGTTCCTTGCAGTTGTTTTTTTGTTTGTTTGTTTGTTTTCCAAAACTGTGCATAAAGAAAGGATTTTTCTTTCAAACTTCTTAATGTGATACCTTTATCACCACAGATTTCTAAATTTATAAGAGACCCAAATCATCTGCCACTGAGTTATTAGTCATGGAAAAATCTGAAAGAGTCTATCCACGCATTTGTGTTGTGCTGTTTTTTTTCTTTTATTGTTAGAATTCATGTTTGCCATCAGCTCTGCACAATAGTAAGTAAAGTAAGTAAAAAATAGTAAGTTCTGGTGCATGTAAACTGTTCTTAACATAACTTTGTGAAACTGGGGAAGAAAGCAAGCAGCAGAGTGTTTTTTTATGATCTTTAGAGTAGTGAAAGATTAACTACTTTTTTTTCCAATAAGGACCAATTCTATGCCACAAATCAGAGCAAATTATTAATTCTCTATATTTAAAAGGTAACACACTATCCCTGAAGCTAAGCACTTTGTGAATGAAATGGAGAAATGTAGCAAACGATCTTTCTGCAGGACATTGTGCAAGGATGCAAGCCTTCACAGAATCACATAATCATAGAGTGGGTTAGGTTGGAATGGACAATTGTATTATAAACACATAGGGCTAAGTAAGTGTGCATCTGTGTTGGAATATTTCTCCCTTCTGTACTAAAGCACAAAAAAAAAAAATAATCATATAAGACATGTAAGAAAATATCTGTACTGTTAAGACCAAGAAGCCCAGATTCTGCAAGACCAGCTCTATGACTAAAGCTAACTTTCAAGCTACGGCAGGGGAGATTCAGGCTGGACATGAGGAAGTATTACTTTTCAGCAAGGGTGGTCAGGCACTGGAATGGACTGCCAAGGGAGGTGGTGGAATCACCGAGCCTGGGGGTGTTCAAGGAAAGGCTGGATGTTGTGTTGAGGGACATGGTTTAGTAGGAGCTATTGGGAATAGGTGAATGGTTGGACTGGATGATCTTTTAGGTCTTTTCCAACCTTGGTGATTCTGTGATTCTATGATTCTAAAGCTGCACAAAAAGGTGTATATCCATGGAACACTGAAATAACATCACTACAGGTATGTAGACATCAGATCAGCCCAGCTGAAGCTCTGATGGTGTCAGTGGCATTTGCTCTGTGGCTTTTCTTTGCACAACCATGGCACTGCTCAGCAGCTCTTAAGAATTCATTACAAAACCAACATGACATCAAAAGAATGCATACTGGTTCTGTTACCAGTGAGATTTGATAAAGGATATGAATTCCCACAAAATATTTTTCAGGGTGAAGTGAGTTAACTTCTAAATGGTGTTGAGTATATTGCACTGTCTTGCAGGAGCAACCATAGGAAAAAATTCAGGTGATTCAAAAAAACACACCAGTTGTGTGCCAGTCTCTCTTCTTGCTTATCCAGCTGAGAAAACAATACTACTGACTTTGTTAGCTGAACTAAGAATAAGTAACAGAAACAACAGACATTAAATGCTTGTAAAGGTATTTCACTTTTCCAAAGCAATAAGGCTCTGATATGAGAAAAATAATCTAACTTGTAATTCATTTTCTATACCTGCATTACTATTAAATGTGTAGTATGTCTTGGCAATGCACATTGTTAGGGCTGCAGGCAAAATGATAATGTCTTCCTACATGCCTTTAATCAAAATACTAATTTTAGAATATATTTCTGGACTGCATTCATTTAAGCAATAATCCTGCAGATTCCCTGTGCTTAAGCCAAAAGCTTCTGAGGATGGCAAGTATCTGTGCATCCATCTTGAACTTGCAGAAGATACACAGAAGAAGATAAATGAACACAGAACGTGTTCATTTACACAGAATGTGTTCATTTAAATTGAATTCCAAATAAAAAATTCCCCAAGCTGATACTGAATCTACAAGGTACACCTGGGTACTGAGAGTATCACAGGACTGCAAATCCTTGCCTCAGCTTTTTTTAGAAAACCAGTAACCTTGGACACTAATGTATTAAAATTGCCCAGTAAATTCTGCTTTTAAAATGACAATAGATTTCCATGACTCATGAAATGGCACAGTAAGCTGTACCAGCACCTACCTGTTCAGTGACTAACAAACTAGGAGGTTCTCATGCAACCAGAAGCACTGATGTAGAAAACAGATTTAAGGGCTATTATGCTTCTATCTGATACATACATTTTAATTTGTTCACTGAATATGCTAACTGTATGTTTAGCTAAGTGCTTATAATTGGCCCCAGGTGTAAGATTCTAAAGATCATTATCGTTGTCTCCATACTGATACTCTTGTGTATCCACCTAGAAAGAGGGTACCCCATATTATCATAAGGAATTAAAGGCAATATGAAGAGTGCATGCTAGGGGCATCCACCACTTCAGGGAAAAATGGTGGGCCTGGTTTTTTTACTCCTCACTTCAATATTTCATAAGATCATATTCACTTACCAGCAAGATTCCCTTTTTCCTTCTCATTTGGAAAACCTTCATCTGTCTCTTATTTTAAATGTGTATATTTGTTTCTCTTCTTTCTAGTATCTGATTCCCCTGTTTTATCCCACCTTTGCACCACTCCAGGTCATCTGCAACCAGATAAATAGTGCTTAATGTTCTTATCTGCAGCTCTTTCTGTGATCTTTGCATTTTCCACAAAATCAAAAGACTCCCAGGATACCTGGACTATAACAGAAGTACAGCCCCAGGGAGAAAATGACGTTCATTTCTCCTAGCTAGTGTCTGCACTACTACTCATGATTTAAATGCATCAGCAGCACATGCTGATGTTTTCTTAGCATCAAATACAGCCTTCTAAACACAAACTACCACACTGCTTCTACCAGGATGAAAAGCGCAGTTATTTACTTAGGTGATTAGAACAGTAAGGAGTTCTATTCTAAATAAAATTAGCATTAAACAATCTTTTTCCATCTACTGTCTTGCTAACTACTCTGGAATCAGCAAGACAATTTCAGCTGTTGAATTTTCACCTTAATAAGGGTTGTTATCTTTGAAGATTTTCTTAAGAGTTAACAATGAGGTATCTCTTTTCAAATGAAATGAATTAAAATGAAAATGCCTCCAAATCCCTTTTCCCTCTGGATACCAAAGTATGCCTTGAACTAATTATTGTCAGAAATTTAATCTCTGAAATGATAACTTCTTTATCTTCAGTGCTTTCTGATGAACATGAAGAAAATGGTGTTCCATGCAATGGTTTGTACCTCTGTGCGTAACTGATGCAGCGGCTGAATCTGGAGTCTTAGGAGGAATTAAATGCTATAAACATAGAGCAGAGTGCCTGTCACTGCCTGCAACGGAAGAACCAAGGTCCAGGTGATACTATTCTTACTTCAGTAAGAGAACAATACATTGAGTACGATAGTCCTCTTTCACCAATCTCCTCTTTTACACATAAGTACTATATCCATACTCAGCACCTCTCCTTATGTTACTGATTGAATTGTGTGCAATATTTGGCCTCACTTTTTTCAATACATGCAGCTACACGGCCAGAGTATCATTTTGTTCTTGAAAATGCATTGCATTGTATTATAAAAATGTAACATAAAAACAAAATCAGACACCTAAAAAATGGCTGTAAATACACAGTTTGAAGTGATATTGAAAGATGGATGAAAGCCAGGCACTCCTTAAAAGCTTATCCACCTCCCTGTGCATTCAATGTAGGTTTACTGTTTTATCAGTGCTTATCTGCTATTACTTTCACTATGTGCATCTCTGTGGCTTGAATTAGTTCTGCAGTTGACCTGCATTGTCAGTAGAGGCTTCCTTTAGCTTGTCTGTGTTGTCCTCTTTTCTGCATCTCCGAGAATTACATGCACCTCAGTCATACCTGTTCTTAACCACCAGCATTTAGGTGAATATCTCCCAATATTTCTTATTTTACTCCAGTTACTATTACAGCTTTCTTACATTCAGAGTATTGGATTTTATGTTCTTCCTCTATGCCATTTTGGTAGGGTTTCATCCTGGGTGTTGATTCAGTCATAAACACACAGATTTGAGGTGAGGATCTGCTGATTCCAGATCTTTGCCACTGGCTTTTCAGTTTGACCCTTGCACCTCGTATACCCCAGTTTATGTGAAATGAATTAGAACTAGCCTTACCTCTGCTAACATGTATTCCAGGGATGCACTCATGCTTGCAGAGCTCTAGGAGTTCCCTGATTTTAAATGATTTAGAGGAGAAAGTATTTTTCATAGCTATTTTTATAGTAAGGCAGGAAGGGCAGCAGTTTTATTCACTATTTTGCACAAAACTTTTGGTCTGTAAGAGTTTTCTAATCGATTTTTCACAATGTGGACCAAAGACATATTTTTAGCCATTAAAATGCCAGTCATGCTGTTTAGAATTTGTCCTTGAGCCTTGTGACAGCCATCTGAAGCACAGCCACTATTATTTATTGCATGCATTTCTAAAATAGTTCAGTCTTTTTCCAGCTTGCTGCTATCTACAGTTAATAATTATTAACTCAGAGAAAAACACCTTCAGCATCTCCAGGTTTAAAAGTACAGCAGAAGCTTGCTAAATGTCTTACTAGATAAATCAGCTATTGAATCTCTGGCGCCAGTGTTTCTGGCAAAATCTCTTGGGATGATGGCTTCAGAAGTCCATGAATCAAGGGAAGGCACCTGCTTACAAGAATAACATTTCTTCTGTTTTGCATTTGTGAGAATCCAGCTTTCTCACTTGACAGGAAAGCAAGTGGCTGACACGCACTGCAGCCAAAATGTTTGACTTTCACAGCGGTTTCCAGAAAGATTCAGTGGTAAGGAAGGACCCTGGAGACAGTGACAGCATGTCCTTCAGCCGATACTGAGGTGAACCAACCAATTCCTTCTGAAGGAACAGTCAAGAGCAACGTGTATAAGTTGCATCTCCAACAGGCCGAGGTTGCTAGTTAAGAATCATCTACATGGCCACTTACATTCTCCAGATGATTCCCAACGCCTAAAGAAAAAGGAAAGGAAAGAAGCACAGGAGAGAAAAAAAAAAGCCTTCTAAGACAAAACATTTCTGATGTGACATTTCATGATTTTTCCAAATGATTCTGAGTATACAGTGTTGCTGTACTTAATGTTCCTGCGGAGCGCTGAGACATTCAGTTAATTATTGAGCTGTACTGGGTAGGTTGGTCACACAAATTTAGATAAGGTCAGCTCTTTTCTCGGAGCACATGTTACTGCCACGTGCACAAAAAAAAAAGGAAAAGCAATTGCATTTTTTAATCTGCATCTTTGAGCTCTTTATTTTCGTTGCCAGTTAATACTAAAAATGTAATCTAGTCACTGAAAAAATGGAATTTCAGCTTTCATTTTTTATCTTTGGATGCTTTCACATGTTCTGACAGGAAAGATTAGGGTCAAATACATACAGGGAATAAAATTGTTTCTGAAATCCTGAAATGCATTTTGAAACTGCTGTTTGCTATTGGAACAGTCTGCTTCTTTTTTGTTTCTGTTTGTTTGCTTTTTTAATGCCTCACAGTTAATTGAAACTAATGACTTTCATATGAAAATTTAATATAATTGAGGAAATATTCATGGAAACAGTAACACTGTATTTAATTCCTTTCTGCAGTCTGCTTCAGCTATGAATCTGGACTCACAAACTGGGCGGCTCTTAGAAGGATCCTCTCTTGGATGAAATAAATGAGAATTAATACTTTCCATTATTATGTACCTTTTCATAGGGTTGCCCAGTCACTGGGAATTTTCCTTAAGAAAGGAAGGGAGATTATTCTGCAGATCTGTCACTGCACCATCAGCTACCTTTTGTCATTTCTAAGCATTTTCTGAAAGTGGCTCAGAAGGCTCATTTTTGTTTTCATCTGCTGAGTGATGCTGATGATCTCTCCCTGTGGATGAATGTTAAGATGAATGCTGTCAAATGAAAACAGATAGATACATTTGATGCTCTTATATTTGTATTCTTTTGCTGTTTGCTTTCTTGTTTTTTACATTTGATTTCTTAATATGTGTAACTCCATTGCTATCTTATTCACTCCAGAATTTACCAAGATTATAATTTATCAATATTGATCATCTTAGGAAAAGCAGACATACAAAACAGAGGGAGCCAACCAACAGGAGAGGAATCAACTCTTTGAAAAGGTTGATAACTGCAGGACAAGGGGAAATGGTTTTAAGTCGAGGGAGGGGAGATTTAGGTTGGATGTCATGGAGAAGTTCTTTACAGAGAAAGTGGTGAGGTGCTGGAACAGCTGCCCAGAGAGGCTGTGGATGCCCCATCCCTGGAGGTGTTCAAGGCCAGGTTGGACGGGGCCCTGGGCAGCCTGGTCTGGTATGGTCTGGTAAATGGGGAGGTTGGTGGTCCTGAATGTGGCAGGGGGGTTGGAGATTCATGATCCTTGAGGTCCCCTCCAATCCTGGCCATTCTGTGATTCTGTGAGATTTCACTGAATTCCAGCCCGTTATTCTGCTACATTTGGATGGAGTTATTAGAAACAGTCTGAGTTATTTTTTCTATTTTGTCACTAACTCATGTTTTCATAGATTGGGTTAAAAGAAATCCCAAACACACTAGATAAATTTCCATAATAATGTCAGTACTGGAAAGATATTTTTGGATTCTGAGATTATTAGTCAACATTTCAGTAACAAACTATGGTGAAAATGTTTCTCCAGCCTGATTTAGAATAATTTTTATTTATACAAAGTGATATAACTTCCATACCTATAAATCAAGCTGAAAGAATATTTTTTTACTCATGTGTCAGGAGCCTCAAAATTCCTACTGACTCAGAGGAAATGTTAGACATTTGTATTCCTTGGGGCATTCAGGCTATGTGCATACCAACTAAGCTGGAATTAAAAATAAGCTATATCAGACTTAAATGAAATATATGCTAATTTGTTTTAACAGTTAGATACTGAGGGAAACATATTTTAAAAGAAATGAAATACTGCATAGTTGGATTTTAGGCATGTACAATATAATTTTATTTGCTACCTAGAAATGCTTTTGCATACTGTGGAAACACGGCTACTGAGGACGTGCAGAGAAAAAGGCAGTATTTTACAAAGTAGTTTTAATTAGACTGATGAAGTAGTTTAACTAGTCTGTTACATCTAAGCAGGTCTAAATCACTTAGACTAATGTGGTGTTTTGAAGCATTATGGCTGGACAGCTCTTAGAAGAAAGGGCAACAGCAGTGGCATGGTGTAAGGATTGCCCCAGAAAGGTTTTAACTCAGTTCTCACTGAACTGGTCCAGGCAAATTCTACAACAGCACTGCCCCAGCAAAGAAATGATAACATCAAGCACATGATAAAAACATAAATATAGGAACAGTGTCTTAGGAAGTCCAAGGCAAACCTCTGAGCCAAGTACCTAAATAACAATGTGGCTGCGTGACTGATAACGGACAGTTCTTTGTTTAAATGCTATCCTGTGCATGGATTTAGAAAGCAGTAGGTAGCACTAATGTCTGAAAGTGTGTCTAATGCTCAGCACTTCATTTCAATACAGCTGGATTCTCTTTCAACCAAGTATGAAAAATACAGGACGGAAGTGCAGCTAGGCTATCACATATCTCAGCAGTGAGTTTCTGCTCATTTCTGTTTTCCCACATGTACGCAAAAGAAGATGCAGTGATGGTGAACTGGTAAAGACCTCAGCTTGCAACCAGCAGAATTTCCCACTGAAATTATTAAATTATACATATATATACATATATAGTAATTACTAAGTTTATTTAATATGAAATTAAATATATAATTATTGAATTTATCATACAATTATTTATTATAAAAAACTGTGTTTTTTGTGGACCTAATGCACAGAAATAGTAAACACACATATATGAGCACAGTCATGCAGATACTTCTGTAAGTGACATTTGCCCATTGTTTTCTGTCTTCATTATTTCAGAAAACAAGTTAATCAACTTTTCAAACTTGTTCTAATACATATTTCTAAGGTACTATGAAAATTAAGTTATTTACATGGTTTACAAAAGTACAAGTTGAAAAGGCAAGAGATCCCCTCCAACCTAAGCCTCTATCACTTTATGATTTTGTTTCTTTGACTCAGAGAACCCTGCCAGCCTCAGCTGTGCTGTGACTGTATGAAAACCATGTAAATGGCTTTATATTAGCTAGGACAAATTGAGGGATGGTATTATTACTTAGTAATGAGGTAGTGTACAGCAAGTCAGCTGAAGATGAAGGAACCAGCAAGATTATGGCTGGATACTCTCAAAATACTTGCTTATTACAGGGAAAACTAGGCCTTCCTACTGCTCCCTGCATTTGCCGAAACCTGAACAAACCAATGGGAACATCCATCTTTGGATAACAAGTCCCTGATCTGCAAACTGATGGAGGGTGGCACAGTAACTGTGCAAATGGCACACTCTACTCATCCAGCTCTCACACTCTTCTCCGTGTGTTCTTCACATCTATTGCCACGTCTCTGGTTTTTGGAAGTAGCAGCACAGTTCTGCACCACGTGAAGCGCATGAATGAGCTTCTAGTCCATCTCCCAGGACAATAACATCACTTTAAATCAATTTAGTATAAAATCAATTGAACAGAAAGTCCTCAAGATGTAGACACATCAAATATTAAACTGATATGGAAAGATAGCGCACTTGATCATGGCTAGATCTTGATCTGTAGTCTGACAGTAGGACTCTCAAGACTATCCTTTTACTTCAGTAGTCAGAAGCTCAAGTACAAGTAATGTGTCCCCTTCTGAAGTTATTCGAAACAGCTATGAGTTTTTCATCTTAATTATGAGGCTCTAAAAGCACTGTGGCAATTTGTTAAATGTCTGAACACATAGTAGAGGTTCTCAAGTCTACCCTGAATTATCTCTAGGCTATTTTCTTTTTCTTTTATATATATATGTATATATATATATATATATATATATATTAATTTAGAGTTTGACTTCATAATAATTTTCGAATAGTATGAGTTAACAAGATGATTCTACCACCATTTCCAGGTCAGCAGACAGTGTATGTGCTCTCCTGTGCTGGTACAAGTGTTCCTGGTCCTCTGATCTGGCAGAAAAGCGTGATGATAGGGAACAATTTGTTCCTTAATCAGTTTCACCTAGAGCTGCACCACTGAAGCTCCACAGTTGTTTTCTGAGCAGGTATTTACAGTGCTGAGGATGAGGACGTTACTTGCCAGGGCCTGAGAAAGGCAGTGGGAATTTAAGAATACTCTGTCAGTCTGTGATATAATTTATCTCAATTTTGGGAAGGAAATTGAGAAGTTGAAGGAAATTTCAGTGGGAACAGTAAAGTCAAATCTGTGCTAATGCTGTTGATGTTTACATCATAGCTCAGAAGCTGAGAATGACTGAAAGAGGATGACTGTGCGGTTAAAGCAAGGCTGCCTGACTCAGGAAACCTGAGCTCATTTCCTGGCTTTGCTATCTCTTCAGCTTTGCGCAAGAGATTTAATCTCTCCACTTATGATTTTTTTTTCTTCCTGTACCATCGGGGAACAATTATGCTCCAAATTGTTCTAAGAATAAATCCATTAATGTGATGGGTACATTGAAGTTCAGGCAAAAAGACATACAAAAGCTTTGGCTGGTGTTCCTTATTTTTAAGAAGGCCTTTACGCTGCCTATGGGGCAGATGTACTGGAGTTCTCAGCCCATGTGTGCAAAGGTGCTGGTGGGGCTGACACTGCCAGGAAGGCTCAGCCAGGGCAGCGTGCCTGACTGCTAAGGAGGAGGCTGTACCAAGTGATGCTTATCAGCAACAGGGCTTTTTTTCTTCCACAGGAGCACAGCTTGAAGTTACCGCGTGGCCCTCCTCTTCTGGGAGGGCTGCAAAGCACGTGTACAAGGGTTAAGAAATTATGCTAAATTTCAGCCAAAACAGAGAAATGAAACTTTGAAAATCTGAAGCTCAAGCACAGAAATGCAGATGCTGAAACAAAAATCCCCAAACAGGAGAGAAGCAGAAACATGTGCCCCAAATAAAGGCATGGGTATCAACAGAGCCACTACAGTCACCGAAGCAAGTGTAAAGAGCCCCAGGGAAAGAACCGTGTAGAAGCTTTGATATTGGCTGTTGGTGGGACATCGGGCCAGGAAACGCCACCAGCAGTGCAACAAGAAGAAAGGCCTGGCCCCAGCTGGCTGGCAGCACTGCTTCGGGCTCCTCATGCAGCGGGCACATCTGAGCGCTCTGTGTGCCTCCCTCAGAGCTGGGATACCTGCAGGCCTATCTGCCTACGCTGTAACACACAGCCCGTTATTCCGCCCTGCTAACGGCCACCTCTGGGCAGACGTGCAGCCCCCCCAGGAGAGAGAGCGAAGGTCAGACCGCTCACACCACCTCCTGACGGCCGCGGGAAGGGCAAGGCGCGCTCCGCCCGCCGTGACGCCGGGGTGGGGCGGGGGACGCGGAAGGGAGGCGGCAGGCATGCGCGGCGGGGCTGAGCGCTCCGCCACTGCCTCCCGGGCCAGCCGGGCGGGGCGGCGCGGGGCGGGGCGCGCGGCGGCCGCTACCTGAGCGCGCGGCGCGGCGCGGCTTGAGGAGGGGGCGGCGGCTCCGGCCTGTGCCCGGCACGGCGGTGAGTGCCGCTGCGCTGCTGAGCGTCCCTCAGCCGGCGGCAGCGGGGGGTGGCGGGAGGGGGCCGCGGTATCGCCGGCCCCGCAGGCCGTGCGGCCGGAGAGAGGGGAGGGGCGCTGAGGGCTCTGCCTGCCGGCTCGGCCCCCGCGGGCACGGCCGCACCCCGGGGCACGCTGCGTGCCGGCGGGGCTCTGCTAGCCGCCAGCCCTGCCCCAGGTGTGCGCAGGGCCGTGTGGGCGGCGGGCGGGCGGGCCGGCCCCGTTCGGCTCGTAGTGTCGGCTTCGGTCGGGCGTACTTGCGGGCTGTGAGGAAAGCGCTGGGATGTTATTTTCCGTGATGTATTTCAGCTATGCTGCGGCTCAGATTTTCCTTGCACCGTCCGGAGCGCGTTAGGCGCGTCGCAGCGATTTCTGCGCTGTGACACGGCTTTGCTTTGCATCGCGCGCGGCACGGCGCCGCTGCCCGCGCTTTGACGCGCCGTGAGCCGCCGGCAGCAGCAGCACTCGGCTCGCGGCGCTCCGGCCTGCTCGGCTGCGGCTGCACCGCGCACGGTGCGCGGCAGCTCCATGCTGTAGCGGCGCGGGGGGAGCCGGGCAGCGATCTGAGGTAAGAACGGGAGCTGTGGTACGACCGCTTGGGGAGCAATCGGCGATTACTAGGGGTGGCGATTCCCGTTCTTAGAGGGTTTGTTTCTGTTGTACGTGGGCCTCTAGGCTTGGTTTAGTGCAGAACAGGAAGTTCTGTCGTTATCACGGTGTTAGAAACAGAACGAGGTGATGTCCGACGTCCCCTTTGTCGTGCATTTGTGAAGGGGAACGCTTGAGGCATTTCTTGCAAGTTGGAATATGTTTTCTGAAGGGGTGAAGAAGTGCTTCATCATGTTAGTGTGACGCAGTGAGTATTTAATCTTGTGCAGTCGTACTGAATGGAACTGACGGCTTCTCAAGTATCTATTGGCTCACATAGCCATAAACCGTATGGGCCCATTTAGGATTCAACACTTCCAAGCTGAAGAGGTGTCACCAAGCAGATGTTAACCTAGGATCCGTGTCAACATACAGTTTGCAGCAGCTAAAATGTAAGTTTGATCTTTGCTCACAGCCAGCACCTTTCAGAATAATAGTCTCTATGTTTGGGCTCCAGAAATGGCTGAGTAGTGTCTTTAATCGTAAGACTGCTTTAAAGAATAGAAATACTTGGGATTTTGGAGGTTTCTACAGTTACTTTTTGTGCATTATGACACCTCGTATTTCTGACTTTAATTATTAGTATGTATGAGTATATGAAACGTGAATAATAATGACCACAACTAACATGGTGATCACAATTAACAGTGTTATACTAATAAGTAATCCTGTTTAATGGAACTGCTCATGTAAAAGCTTGCTGGAGTAAAACCTATTAGTTTTGGACCTGATCATCCTTTAAGATGGATTGGTTGTTTGGAATAAACCGTTTGCAAAGAAGAGTTGGCACAGGCTTTTCTCAATATAAAGCCATGGCACCTTCAGTCTTCAAATGAACTTTGCTTGTGTGCAGTTTTTGAAAGAATGCAGGTCTGTGGACATGAAGGAGACAAAAGGGAGTGACAGGTTACAGTTACAGCTGTGGTTGTGTTGTTTTCTTTTTGCCACTGTTGCAAATTGTAAACAGCAGTGCCATCCCTTAATTAGAAGCTTTCAAGAAGGATTAAATTATTTGCCAACAAGGATGCTAACAAGATGAAAATACTAATGGTGGTTGTGATAATTAGGTTTAAAATCCTGTATTGTGATTCAGCTGAAGCGATAAAAAAGGCTTATGTAAATCTCTGTATAACTAAATGCCTGTATGTTAAAGTAAGATCGAAAGAGCGTTAAACTAATCATTCCGAAGGTGAAGCTGAGCTGGTCAGCGTGGGTCTCTGTATTTCTTTCTACTTCTGGGACGCATATTGAAGCTTGCTTCTGAATTTCTATCAAGTTAGATACAGTTTTGAGGATGTTCTGAGCAAACCGTACCATTCTTAGTCTAAAGCAGCTTGATTCCCAGAGCCTTAGAGATCTGGATTTTACTTTCTAGCTACTTTCCCTCTGTTCTAAAGGGGAGGACTTAGCTGGAACACTTCTGTTCTGTATTGTATAGTGAGACAGGACTACTGGGACTGGGGAGTGTTTTTCTTTGATTATATGGAGAACTTGTGACACAAGGTCTCAGTGAAATGCCTTTTTCACAGTACAGTTTGTTGGGATTTTCGTGAGCTCTTAGTCTCTGTGATGATTTGAGGTAGTGATCTGCAGAGTACATTTTAATGGCTTTGATTGAAGAGGAAGTATGGTTACTGTTGGCAGTGCTTGCTCTGCTTGGAGTGCCTAGTTTTTTAGCCAGAGGAAGACAACTCTTTTATGCGGTGGTTGAACAAGTTTGGGGTCTGGAAGAACCCTTAAATTGCAAACAATTTCTGAATTGCAAAAGAACTCCTATGTTTTAAGCTTCATTGGCTCAGATTGCTTGTGACAGACTCAGCATAAGTTAAGTTTAACATCATGGGAGAATGTCCTGAATATCCTGGGTTCTCTTGGCTCAGAAATAACGTGTGTGGTTTGGGCTCTGTATAGATACAAAGATTCTCAGTAGTCTATGAATTTGTGTGATACTTAGTTTCAATTTGTGAATCATATTAATCATAGGAACACAATAAGAAAAACTTTGTATAGTAATACTATTACATAGTTAATCAATATTTTTGATGAGTTGAGCTCTTGCTCCCAGCTAATATGCATCTCACCAAGGCAAATTTGCATAGGTTTAAGCTTGGGAGGCCAAAGGTGCTGTTGTTAATAGCAGGAGACATGAGGAAAGGAGCAAAATCTTTCATCCTGCATAGCTTTGTCCGTCAGGAAACAGATGATAATTAAAAAAAAAAGCACAAAACAATGCCTCAATCTCCATGTAAATCTTGCAGTTGTGAATGTGCTCTGAGATAGTTTGTATAAAAATAGTGCTGTACCACAGATGAATTGAGACGTTGAGTAAACAAAACTAATCACGTGTCCCCATGCCCTATAAATTCAAGTAAAATGTGAGTACAGGTGACCATCTCTGTGCAAATTAGTAAGCTGATATGGGAGAAATGGCTGCTTTGGTCAAGCTGTCAGTATTCATGTTGAGTTACTTATGTTCTGCATGTCTGCTTCATTCAGTTTGTTAGAGAAACAGTTTTACTTTTCAGTTCTGATTGGATGAAAGTATAACAAGTATCTGCAGCTTCTTCGTGTTTAAAAGCTGACCTTGATGGGTACATTCAAATCTGTGTATTGCAAAATCAGTAAGAAAATGTCCAAATACTTGCAGAAGGCTGTTAGCCTGTGGATAAAAATATGTTATTTTTTAATTCTTTAGCAGACTTGCTAAGTTGTTTGTTCTGGAATATTTTTTCGGAGTTTGTTTTTGAGGTGGGAAGCTGATTTGGAGCTTCTGTCTATGATGTGATTACTACAACTGCTCAGCACTAATGAAATTCCAACGGCGCTTTGAAAATCACTTTGGTCTAGAAATTAGCAGGTTTCAGCTGAAAGCTATGATATGCTGATGTGGCTGCAGTATTTTTGATTAAGCATGGATTTTGAAGAGAAGTCAAATAAATACGATATCAGAGAATGCAAGCAGTCTACTGTCATCTTGGAAGAACATACGAAACAAATGGATCCTCTTAACTAGTTTGTTTGGTAATAATGAGGGCAGAAGTCAGTGGCCAGGTTTTGCAATGTAGGGTTTTTTATTTATTTTTTTATTTATTTATTTTTACAGTAGTGTTGAACTGGAGTATGTATGAAGACTCCTGTAGTTCCAAGTGACCTGGGTAGCAGCGTAATCGTAGTCCCCTCTGCACGAGCTGTATGTTGACATATTTAAGTCTTCAGAGAAAGTGTTTTGGTAGGAGAAGTGTAAAAGGATGGTTAGAGGAGGTTTGATGACCTTTCAGGACTTGCAGCCTTGGAAGAGGGACCACTTCTTGTAAAGACACAAAAATCAAGTCTCTTAAAGGAAGGACAAATATGACCCTGCCTGTTTGCAGTATTCTCCTATATGAGAAGTAAGCTCTGTCAAATTAACCTTTCTAAGAGTTAGCAGCAGTGCTCAGGAACTCTAAAGGCAGTCATAGATGGAATAAGGTTGGAGGCTTGAGGACAGGTTGGGCAGGATTGCGGAGGAGAGATCTGCGGAGAGTTCTAAATCTAAATATATCAAATTCAACAAATCCTATGAACTGGAAATAGTTGAAGTCATATTATACGCTTGCTCTGTTCTTCTTTTTCCTGGTGCATTGTTTTGAGACTAACATGGGAGACAGTATTTTCTTATTCATGGTCTTTAAAATAAGTGTAACTGCTGGAACTGGATGGATGAGCTAGAGAATTGAAACTAGAGCTCTGAATTGCTGGGATCCAAACCCAGAGAAATACAGGCGTGCGTTTACTATTTCAAGCTCTCGCAGTTTGCTTTCTTTCATGAGAGGAGTTTTAAATATTTCCTCTGTTGTTCCCATATTTAGTGTTGTTTTTGTTTTTTTTTAATGCAGTAGTGTCTGATTTAGGAATATGTATCTATTTCTAAAAATCTGTAGCCACGGTTTGATACTTTGTTTTTTCGAGGCCATGATCTTCAGATAAAAACTAGATTAGTTTAAAATAGCATTGGCAGCTAGAAGAAATGGAATTAATAGAATTTTCATCTATCTGGCTGCTGTTTTACCTTATGTAGTCTTGTTCACTTTTCATCCCTGAACCTCAGGCTTATCTCCGTCTATATATAGTCTCATTATAATGACTATAAACTGCATGTAGTCTCAAGTATCTATACATGTTATTCAGCTTAACCTCTAACAAGCGGGCTTATTTAAATACCAATAGGAGGAAGAACATGCATCAGTTGGGAGGAGGGAAAGGCTTATGTATTGATGGTAAGTAGAGCTTAGTTAGGAGGTTGAAACTGATGGGAACTGTTGACTTAAGATAGGTACATGGGCAAAGTGCTCAGGTACGGTTGATGCTGGTAGCAGTGCCTCCATCATTATTGTATAATGAATTAAAAATATATTAAGCAGTATCAGTTTGTACAATCAAATAGGGCTTTAGCTTAAGACGATTCAGTGTCCTTATTTGGTGTAGTTTCATCACATAAATGAGTGAATTAGAGGAGGAGAATAGGCAAGGTGGCTGTTTCTATTTGTAATCAGTTACAGTCAAAGTTTTTACCAGCTTGCCTGTTATCAGCAGGGAGAAAGCCTTCCTCGGGTAGCATTACTAAACAAGTAGCAGAGAAGTTCAATGCGAAGCAGATTCTTCAGTTTGATACTGAGGCAGTGGTGGAAAAAAATCTCTCGTAGCGGAGTTGGAGGAAAGAGTGGCTGTGTTTGATTCATTGGGTGATGGGATAGTTCTGATGCAGAAGTGATGCTCCTCTTCATGAGTGTAACTTTTTGCTTAAATCAATATGCTTATTCATTAATATATGTGTTTAGGACATCAATTATTTGATGTTGGAAAAAATCACCAAGTCTTTGAGAGTAAACATTTTGCTTCTAGAGCCCTTTTATTCTGGACTGTGGGCTCTGTTTGGCATTGCTCAGTCAATCTTAACTGCAGAATAAAACTTGATTAGCCTTTATGACATAATCAGCGATAATAGCTTAAATCTTTTTTGAAATGCAGTTCTGTCTTTCATTCACACCCCCTCACCTTATAATTACCTTCCAGGATAGAGGTCTTTCCAAATACAAAGAAGTGTTAAGACAGCATAAAAGAGTGACTTAGATGGAGGTGTGTTTTGTGGTTGCGGTGCTTGTGGGAGTGGTGCTTACATAATGGGATGGCCTAACTTTTTGTAGCAGTAGGACTTTTGTCTTTAGGTTCCAGGGCATTCTGTCTGTATGGCAGACAGATGGTGCATATCTCTTCATAGCTTGCTTTTCTCCCTTGTGTTTATCGTCCTTGCAAATTTGGTATCAATTTGAACTGAGTAATGTCATTAATGAATTGAGACAAATAAAGACCCTTTATATCTGTACATCAAAACACGTATTGTTTTCAAAATCCTTGTTGAAATGTAAGCTGCCCTGCTTAAGAAGCGTGGTCTACATGACTCACTCACCAGGGCTGAGTCTGTTGTGGAGGTTCTGTTCACGAAGTCTATTTCTTGGTATGTGACAAAGTAATCAGTGTATTTTAATTCCTTCTAGCATGAGTGTTTTTCCATTGGAGTTAGGTATATCAGTCATGAGTGACGAATGTTTGAAAGAATAGCTAAACTCATTGAAAACCTTACATCAATCTAAGCCATCTGTAGTTCTTACCGAAGGAGTTGCTAAGAATTTTGACAAAACAAATTAGCTTACAATGATGTTTCACCTCTGCTGTGAGTGGAAGAGTAGAGCTTACAAAGCAGGGGAACTGATTACTCCGTGTTGATGCATCATGTAGCTGGCAGCTTCAGAGCAGTGTTGTGCCTCTGCAACACTTGGTTCTGGTTGCTCACTGGCCCTTGCCCCTGAGAGCAGGCTGCCAGCCATCAGTGTAGAAGGCGGCTAATCTCACTGAATTTCACTTCTCAGTTATGAATGAACTGTAGTAACTTGTATTCTTCCATTCAAAAAGAACATTAAAATGGAATTGGAGTGAAATGCGTTAATTTTGGATCTATTTCTTCTGTTCTTGTTCAGACCCTGAAATGTTTTTGGGAGTAAAGCATTCTCCTTTCTCAGTTTCACCTTTAGTATTTTTGTCCTGAAGCTGCTCCTGAGCTTCTAGACCTTCCCTGCCCTTCACCTCAGTAGTCATTTGTGTAAGACTGCTGAAAATCAGCACAGAATTACCTCTTTGAGAAACCCCACCAAGTTCTTCCTTTTAATTGAAACTTGATTTTTTTTTTTTTCTATTTCAATTTCTGAAGGTCATATAATAATGCAAATCCTAGTTTGGCCTTTCTTTATTAGTGTTTTTTTTTATTTTTGAGAATGTTTAGTTTCTATTTTCCTATTATGCAAAGCACAGGTGGGCAGAATAATACAAAGCAAACATTGCTGGCCAGATACCAATTAGCATCCCCTCTTCCCCTTCCCTTGAGGTGCCTGATGTTCAATGTCAGTAGCATTAATAACAGAGTGAGTTGTGTGTGTGGCTCTGAGGGATGTGAATGAAGTTCTTTGATTCTGTAAGTATTCTAGTAGCTTTATCCTACAAATGCAGAGCAGCATTTTTCTGTTTCCTTTACTCTGGTAAGATTTTATGTCCTCTAGCCATACTAAATGTTAAGAAACAGTATTCTAAGTAACAGTAACGCTTATTTCTAATGACTGCAAGGGATGCAGTCTTTAGAAATATCTTTTTGCTATATTGATTGGTGATATTGTTCAACTTTAGAAAGAAAAATAACGGTCTATGATGTCTTGTTCTCTCTTTCATCTCTGCGTTATCATCCTCTGTTTATATTCCTTGACTTAGTGTGTTCTGACCAACTGGAGTTGAAATTCAGCTCAACAGCAGCTTGGGTTCCCAGAATGAACTTTCCATGTCGTTGGAACATCAGTGTACCTCAGGATGGTGGAGGAAGAATAGAAAAGGACTGTGTTCTGAGCTCCTTAAAGTCTGGAAAAGGAAATCATAGAACTTTAAACACATAAAAAAGGCAGAAGAGCATTAAATGTCTTGGAATTTCTTACCATGCTTTAATCACAGTACTCTTAAAGAACCATCTGTCAGGAATGCTGATATGAATCGCCATGCAGCTTGGCGCTGTAAAGGGAGATGCTGAAAATTCATGGGTGCCCTTGTGAAGCATTGGTATTTGATTCAAGAGTAGTGGTGCTTCAGGCTGAAGACAAGGGGAGGAAAGAAGGCTTGGAGGATATGCCTACAGTGTAGATAAACCTTGAAGTTTACAGAAAATGCCTTTTTCAGCAAAACTGATGGTAATCTTCAGGGTAAATAACGCTATGGAACATGCAATACCTTTAAATACTCAGAAGTTCAGTCTCTCTACCATCAAGACTTTTATTTGTATTCTCCTAGTTTAATCCATATGGCTTGAATGATTTTCTTAGGATTCATAGTTTTTTTAATTCCTCAGACAGTCCAGGCTTTATCCTGCTCAGTGCAGGTGTTTGCTGGCCAGACCTTCTGCTGGTTTCTTTCAGTCTGTTCAGCTCTCATGAGTTCCCTCAAACCTGGAAGCTGACTATTGGCTGTGCTGCCCATCCTGCAGTGTTCCAAAGTAGTTCCTAAGGACGCTTCTTTCTTTCTATTGTGAGGGCCTCCCTGTGTTTTTTTTTTTCTGTCATGTCATTCAGCACCTCCCTACTTTGTACATATTTTTAATGTTACTTTTAAGTAAAACAGTCCTTAAGCTGACATACTTTTCACTCAGAAACTAAGGCATTGCTAAACATGTGGTCAGAAGATCTGTATTCTTTGTGTGTCCTGAATATGTATGCGTTGATATAAAGGTTGATGTATTAAAACAAGTACACAGAGGTTGTTTCCATAAGCCATGCACAGTGTATGCAGTTGAAATATTCACAAAGAAAAATTCACAAAGAAAACCATGTGATATATCTAGATCCAGGAAATAATGGAAGTGCAATACAATCTTTTTCAGATGGACAATTATTTTTTGGTTCAGAGGGCATCGCAGTTGTAATGAAAAGCCCTGAGATGTTAGGAGCAGCTATCTTGAAAGCATATCTTGAATGCATTTCACAGCATTTTGAATATCTGGTCTTGTGTGCCTGTTTTCAACTGGACTCTGCTTTTATAAGCATGGTGCAGAAAACAGATGTAACTGTTATTTAAGGTGGTAGATTTGGCCTGCCTCAAGACATCCATTTGTTGCTTTCTATTTGCCTTTCAGTTATTAAGGGTATATTTCACTCATTTTCCATGCTGCCTGGGTGTTGGTGAACAGTTCCTCTGTTTTTTGTTTTTCTTCAGCTCTGGTGTAGTGGTGTGGCTGAGGAAGCTTTTCACTACAAGAGATAATTAGGGTTTCCGTGGATGAAATACCTTTATTTCATTTATACCTTTCTATCTGTATTGTTTTCATGGGTAGAAATCTGCTTTTATTTTCTAGGAAAAAGAATGAAGGTCCCTGGAAGTTGCCTTGCCGCATTCTTGGTGCTTGAAATACATAGATGGATTTGGATAAACTGTTGTTTCAGGTCAGCTGTTACTGAGCCAAGCTAGTGAATTAAGCAGTCTCTTAATTTTTAGGCTTTCTGGAGAAGTAATAGGAGTGTAAGGTCAGGCTTGGCACATGCAATTACTAAACTTCTGACTTCTGTAACATCCAAATTATAGTGGTAGAAATACAATTAATGCTGCTGAGCTTCGTTGTAGTTGTTCTGTCAGACTGCCCAAACCAAGTATCAAACAAAACTGACTGATCTGCACTTGGTGTTTGCCATATGTGAACACTATTGAACATAATGTTTCTGGATGAGTAAGGAAGCTTGTGTACTGCAGCAGCTGTCAGCTTCTTGTAGGCTGCAGGAAAGTGCTGCTTCTGTTATCTGAAAGTAATGAGATGTTGAGGAGGGTTTCTAACACCATCCTTCCCTTTGAGCTTGTTTGTCTCTAGCATCGTGAAAAACTTGTTCATGCTGGAAAGGAAGTTGCTCAAATAAAAGCATTTTAAGTTAGACACTTGATAATCTCTTTATTTTTTCTACTTAAAATTTGCAGGATTGGCAAAAGCTACATTGAAAACTGTTGGCATAGTGGTAGTTCTGTGGGATTGCTTGTCTGTCACCAATCTGCTGGCTGCATTTCATCCTGCAGCTCCTTATTTCACGCTGTTATGACAGTAAGAGGAGGTTTGGTCCCACCAGTGACTGTTTGGAACTTCAGACTGCTATTAGCTCTCTGGCATGGGCTATAGGGACAGCAGTATTCTTAAGCTGTCAAAGATGAAAATGTATGTAGATTGCTCTGAAAGTAATGCCTTCCAATTATTTACGTGGAAACTACAACAGATGCAAAGAGCGCGATAGCACTATTTGATAGAGCAAATTCTCAGCTACAGAAGTCTATTTTTCTACATGTTTACTGCCATTCACTGTGAATTTTTGCCTGTGATGAACGAGAGCCTTATAAGGATCTGCACCAACGGAGGTGACCCACTGCTGCCACTGGTGAAATGCACCATCTGCTGCCTCACTGTGCTCACATTCACTGCTTGGTCTCCATAAGTGTTCAGCCACTGTCAATGAATGTCACTGAGTGCTGTTTGTACTGCATTTTTTACTGTTCAGTGACACACCTGTGCTTCATTCTCACTTCCATGTCAGACCCTGCCATCTGTGACACAACAACATGGAGTGGAATGTTGGTGGGAAGGTTCAACTTCTACTGCCGCCACCAACATCCATCTCTGATGTCGTGAGCCAACATAATGAAGTAGTAGATATTACTTTCAGAGTAGCCCTTACATAAACTTTGTTTGCCTCTTATGTGTAAGATTCAATCTACAACGTGTAGGGTGGAGTCTCAGATGCAAAACCAAACTTTGCAGAGACAATTATATATAGGAAACTCTTTTTGAGGCTCTTGAAGCAGAGACTATAGGTGTTGTGTTAGTTGAAGCTTGTGTCAGAAGATCTTGCCTTGAGAAACATAATCCTACTTGGAAAATGCCAAGGAAAGTAAAAATGAATATCCTTTCTTATCACCAGAATCTTAAATATCCTTGAAAATAGGGATATAGCACCTTTTTCAGTTGGTTTGGAAGGTTTGTAGATCTTAATTCCTTTTCCCTGGATTATTATGTATGCCTACGCTCTTCATAATTAGTTTAACTCCCGATTAGACTTGTGGGATAAAGCATTTCCCAGGGCAAAATGTGTAAGGCTTGTTTGTTCAAATGTTAATTTAAGAAAAAATCCATAGATTGCTCAAATCTAAAAGTATGTTGAGTTTTTTAAGATACATAGGAACACAATGGAGATTGTAATGAACCTGAGTTTTGTGGAATGCTGAAAACAAACTGTAACTCGCAGGTACTGTGCTGCTTGTGAATGGAATCTTTAGTGGTAAATGTAAGTTGAAATTGAGGAAATTTGAGAGAGAACTTGGGAAAAAAAACTTCTAGATTTTGTTGCTTTCTATTTGCCTTAAAATAACATCTGCCTGAGTGTGCTGTGAAGTTTTATTCTGATGGCATTTGTACTTCAACCAAACAAATGAGACCAATAATAGAAAATGTGACAGTAGTTATAGCTATGTAGATAATAAAACATAAGCATGTATTTGTTGTAGGCAGTATTTAATTTAATTATCTGAGGTGTTTTAAGCAGTCAGTGCAGTTTTCTTGAAGATAATATTTTCTCTTTTCCCAATTAAGGATAAATGAACAACACCCTTCTGAGAGAACTGAACAGTGTTTGAATTTAATTTGTGGCAGTTGTTGGAGGATTAAAGTAATCTCATTAACTGGCCTCATTTAAATTTTATGGTCACCTGAGAGATGGTAGACAGATGTCAAAAGGGATTTAGCCATACAGCATGAAAACAGCTTTCTAGTTTAACTTTCTTGATTTTGAAGATTTCTTTACAAGAATGGAGCTTTTTTTTTTTTTTTTGTCACACTTGGGTGCCTTTTGATGGCTCTGTGTTATGTTGCTTGCTGTGAGTCAGCGCTTCATAACGTTAAGGATAATGTGCATGATGTTACTTTAAATAATTATAATGTACTTTATTGACATGTATGTGGCATTAATCTTGGAGGTTGATGTTTGATTTTGATATTTCATTTTAATAAGGTGTGCAGGGTACACTGTAGGCAGACTGCTTTTTTTGTGGGTATGGACACATGAGTGAAATGCTTTAAGTGCCTTCTCTTACCATAAAATGGTGATCATTGTGTCACCTCAGGAGTGGTGATGTACTTTGTGAATGACTCTGTATATTTTCTTTAAATGTATAGAAAACAGATTGGCTAGGTCATACTAAGGTACAGTCTGCAGAGTGACTCTCAGACCAACTACCACAGTTGCACAGTTCAGCAGGATTTTATCATGTGCTACGTGCTGTGTTGAGCACGTCTAGAAATGTATGGTGTTTTACTAGTTCATAGATTGGTTATGTGATGCTTAAATTCAGTATAAAATTAAACTGTTGCTGTGAATGAGGCTTGTATGTTTGTACAACTCAGTGTGGGTTATGTCTTCAGTGTGTGAGAATTCACTTAATGTTTGAAAACTGGGGATCTGTGTTTCTATCGGAGAATATCACAGAATGGCCTGGGTTGAAAAGGACCACAATCATCATCTGATTTCAATCCCCTGTTATACGCAGGGTCGCCAACCAGCAGCCCAGGCTGCCCAGAGCCACATCTACCTGGCCTTGAATGCCTGCAGGGATGGGGCATCCACAACCTCCTTGGGCAACCTGTTCCAGTGTGTCACCACCCTCTGTGTGAAAAACTTCCTCCTAATATCTAACCTAAACCTCCCCTGGCTCAGTTTAAAACCATTCCCCCCATCCTGTCACTATCCACTCAAATGCATATATGGGTGTGTTCTAAATAGGTGTATGCTACCTGTTGCAGGATGTGGATCCTGACGTTTTCATTGCATTAGGAGCCCTTAAGAAGCTGTGGTTTCTGAGTACATTTCTTTTAATATCTTTTTAGTTAGACCTACTTTCAGAAGCAGAGCTCTGGGGCATCCTATTCATTTACAGAATCCTGGGGGTGCCTGATTTAAATGCCACTTTGATTTTATCTGGTGTGTTTCTTATTGAGGTCTTGCAGCTTGGGGAGTGAGTCCCTGTGAGCTAATGCTTACTGTGGTTACATAGGGTATTTCCTGTCCCTCAAGTATAGTAGTACTTGCTGTGTGTTGTTTATCAGTGTGTTTGCTGTGGTTTGAGAACTTTGGTGTTTTTCAGTCCTGCCAGCGGTTTGTGAAAAGTCAAACACAGATAATAGTTTCTGGGAATAGAGTAAGAACTAACAGAATTCTGTGGTGGTAACCTTGTCAGACCAGTGGGTGGAACTGACTGATAATTAAAATCAGGGTAGCAAAAGCAACATATTCTTTCACAGCTGTCTTCTACAACAGAAACCTCATTTTGCTAATACAGTGTTTAATGTAAGAGTAAACTTTGTGTTAATATGAAGCATTGAAACTTGGAGACTTTGTCTGTCCTTACTGTCTAAATAGGCTTCAATAATAATAATAATAACAGTTAGGCAAATTCTTTGTATTGTATTGCTGTGCAAAAGGTTGATACAGATATAGTTATCTGCACAAATAGTAGAATGAATATGTGTTTCAGTGTGGAAGTATTAAATCAAGATGGAAGCTCTCAAGCCAAGAATTGCTGAGGAGAGATACTGGGCTTTTATTTTATGAAGCTGTATTAAGTAGACAAAATGACATTGTCCTAACACATTTTTAGTGAAGATGGTAGTGGAATATTTCCAACGGGCGAGGGAGCAAAAGTCACGCATATAAGGAAAGGAATAAATGCTGTAAATATCTTTATCTCAGGACATGGGGGTTGGTTTTAAGTGTTCATGCATCTCTGCACAGAAGTCAAGTTCATTCATGCCAAAAAATCACAGAATCACAGAATTGTAGGGGTTGGAAGGGACCTCCAGAGATCATCGAGTCCAACCCCCCTGCCAAAGCAGGTTCCCTACAGCAGGTCGCACAGGTAGGCATCCAGGCAGGTCTTGAACATCTCCAGAGAAGGAGACTCCACCACCTCCCTGGGCAGCCTGTTCCAGTGCTCCGTCACCTCACTGTAAAGAAGTTCTTGCGCACATTTGTGCAGAACTTCCTATGCTGCAGTTTCCAGCCGTTTCCCCTTGTCCTGTCTCCACTCACCACTGAAAAGAGTCCGGCCTCGCCATTCTGCCCCCCCACACCTCAGATATTTATAGACCTGGATCAGGTCCCCTCTCAGTCTTCTTTTCTCAAGGCTGAACAGACCCAGTTCACTCAGCCTTTCTTCATAGGGGAGATGCTCCAGGCCCTTCACCATCTTTGTGGCCCTCTGCTGGACTCTTTCCAAGAGATCCCTGTCTTTTTTGTACTGGGGAGCCCAGAACTGGACGCAGTACTCCAGATGAGGTCTTACCAGGGCAGAGTAGAGGGGGAGGATCACCTCCCTCGACCTGCTGGCCACGCTCTTTTTAATGCACCCCAGGATGCCATTGGCCCTCTTGGCCACAAGGGCACACTGCTGGCTCATGGCCAACCTGTCATCCACCAGGACACCCAGGTCCCTCTTTGCAGAGCTCCCCTCCAGCAGCTCATCCCCCAACCTGTACTGGTGCATGCAATTATTCCTCCCCAGATGCAAGACTCTACCCTTGCTTTTGTTAAACCTCATCCGGTTTTTTTCTGCCCAGCTCTCCAGCCTGTCCAGGTCTCACTGAATGGCAGCACGGCCTTCAGGTGTGTCAGCCAATCCTCCCAAGAAATGTGTTAACTTGAATACTGCATGCAGTTGCTATCCTGTAATTTTTTATGGGAACAAAAAGGCAACCAAAATTGGTGACAGTTTCCATATGAAGATGAAAAATGCCCAGGGATCTTCATCCTGAATGGGAATATGGAAAAAGAAAATGCTGGGGTGAAGATGGATGATCAGTGATTTTTTTTTTTTTTTTTTTTTTTTTTTTTCTTTTTTGTCTTGTAACATAGAAGTTGGGGAAACAAAATGATCAGCCACTTGATTATCATCAAATGAAAGCGAAGATTTGTATCACACAGTGAATTTCTGGAACTCAGAACTCTGAGACTCTATAGTACCAGGGATACAGTTGTGTCCAAAGTATTTTGACAAAACTGGTGGAGATAGAAGTCGCTGTTAAATGGAAGGCTATGAATGCAGCTTCATGCTTAGGGAATTCTGGCATAAACAGAATTCAGGAGAATATACTGGGGACAGGTCCATGTGGGAAGGAGGAGAAATGTACAGAGAACATTTGCTAGAAGGCAGCTTTTGCCTCCATGTCATGCCCAGGTGACAAAGACGATTTTTTTTCTGTTTTTTGCTGATGGTTCAGGGTGTAAATAGCTTTCTTCAGTAGAAACATTTTTCTTCAGAAGATGATCTTCAGGGCTCTGTTCTCGGGGTCAGTGCATTTGTTATTTTTACACCAGCTGCAGTTCCTATAGGCTGTGCTGGTTCTGCTGGCAGAAATCTGAATCACTTTGTTATTCTTGCTAAAAAGTTAAAACAAAAGCACCCTTAACTCTTAACTGTTTCTTTGAATCTTCTATGTGAAATGAAGAGCTAGGGCAATCCCTAAAATAGCAAACAATATTTTTTCAGGTGGCTTTTAATTATGTTTCTACTGTTTTTGTTCATACTTGAGAATGTGTGGTGTCTGTCAGAATCTCTTTTCCTCTCGATGCTATGAGGGGTACAGTGTGAAGATTCTTGGCTAGGAAAGATAACTTTGAAAAGAATAGCTTTCGTCCGGTTTTTGGGATGTAGCTTTAGAAGTTTTAGATTGTTGACTACAGGTTTGTGCTATGTTCAATTTGTTCATTTTAAATATGAAGTCTTAAGTATTGAATAACTGCAGTACCGTTGGAAAAATCGGTTAGCTATTCAAATCGGTAGATTAAAAATGCACAGCCTTTATAAAGCTTACCTTTAATGATATAGAGGAAGAGAAAGAATAGGCAATTTAGGCAACAAAAGCCGAGGTGGTGGGGAGTGACGACTGAATAATAATACTGCCAGATAGCTGCTGCTTGACTATTATTTCTCTGGATATCATAAAGTGTGAGTTATTTTGTACAGTTACGGTGTAGCTGAGCACATGGATGTAGTAAACATAGATGCAAACGCACGTGAAATTATATTGTTTTGTGTTATTGCTGATGGTCTAATACATCCTTTCTTTTTCCTAGATTCACACACCCTCTGAGGACCAATGTACCCAATAGCTCATGGAAGAAAAAAATCAAATCAGGACATCCTTGGTTTCCAGGCTACCAAAATATGGAACGAAAACGTTAGGAAGCGTATTACAACCGACGTCAAATGGGACAGCTGTTAACTTAGCAGGGAATAATGGTGGCAAAAATTTCAGCAAGCACAATGGCACTGTTAACATGTCTTCCTTCTCTTTCAACTGGAGAAAATCAAATAAATATCAGCTTAATGATCAAAATGAGAGAGAGACTAACTCTAAACAAAATTGTAATGACAAATTAATTGATTCTGAGAAGTATTCTCAGTCTCAAGGAGCATTGAGTAATGATATGCTCAGGGTGGGTTTGAACAATACGGCTTCAGTTGGGTCAAAAACAGCAAAGCAAAACAATATGTTTGTATCTTCTACGGAGGAATCAAACCCAAAGTCTTTGCCTGGACTGTCTAGTTCAGCAAAATTCGCCAAAGGTGCCCTGTCAGGAAGGACCTCATATTCTGGACTCAGTGCTCCAAAATCACACTTAAATGGATTTTATGGTAATCGGCCAATGGTAGGTTTGCAGAGACCTAGGGCAAATTCCAATGCCTCAAGGACAAGTTCAGGAGAAAGCCTTGTACACTCTACAGACAATAGCAAGTCTTCTTCCTGTGAAAAAATGGTAAGATCACAAAGTTTTTCACATTCCATTCAGAATGCTTTCCTCCCCACTGCATCGTTAACCAGGTCACATTCCTTTAATAAAGCTGTGGATCTTACAAGGCCTTATCATAGTCAAAATCTAGCTGCTAGGACATCTCAGAGGTCAGCTCTGTGGTCAAGAAATGCAAGACAGTTGGATGTACCCAATGGAAATGAATCTGTGAAGTATGGATTTACAAGGCCATACTCTAGTATATCATCTCCTTGCACAAAGAAGTCCTCGCTGTCAAACGGATCTGGGTCAGCACCTTCTTTTGGATACAGATTAAGTCGGCCTTCTCTGTTGAAGCCTACGGGCCAGCGGTTTGCTGGAAATATTATTGTGGATGGTGGCAAAAGTACAACTTCTGACACGTATATAGTGGAGAACTCTGACATATCAACAAATATAAATAGAACAATTGAGAAAAATAGCATTCTAGAGAGTAATGCTCAAAGAACAGAATCTGTTGAAGGCCTTCGTGAAAGCATGGGAAAACATGGATCAAATGTCATGTGTATGAGCGATGATGGAGACGAAATATCTATATCTTCTTTGTCGTCCTCTGAAAAAAATGACTTGAGTGAAGACTTCAGTGACGATTTCATAGATTTAGAAGATCCAAATAAAACAATACAAGTACAGCAGAAGGAGAGCTGCATTCAAGAGTTAGAGCACGGGAGCATAACATCAATAGAGCCGTTCGCTTCTCTCAAGGAAAGTGAAGGATCTTGCTGTAATGCTGATGACTGGCTTGATATAAATGTGTCTGGTAAATACTTTGTTGCATTTGATTTGAAATTTTTGGTACTAAAATGAAGATTCTGTAATTGCTATTAAGTTACTTTATATGTTTAACCATTCTGTTTTTTCATAACAGATCTGTACTCAGTGCATTTTCTGCATGATAGTTATTTTCTTCAAGCATGACTTTTTTTTTTTTAGGAGCTCTTTGGAATAAGAATTAATGGTAGCTCCTTTAGCTACTCTCACAGTAAGGTGGTGGAATTCCTCTTAGCCTTGTTTTGAGATACATTTATTTTGGATTAGTGGTTTCTGCATCTTTCTCCTCTCTATAGGGAGAGAACAGCTGTAACTGCTTTAAGTAATGAGAATAAGTGCAGGGTGTCTTATTTAATTAGTTAATTTTTAAAATTGGAGTGTTACTGATTTTCTTCTAGTGGCATGCCGTATTAACTCCTAAGGGCAATGAAAGAGAGAAAAGGTACTTCAAAGTCTTTTTCACATCCCTGATGGACTTTCATGATATAAATCTATGTTGAAAGACTTTACAGTTGAAAGTTTGCACTTAACTTTTGAACCCACTTTATTAAAATCTTTGTTAAAAAGATACAGAATTCTGAAAGATGAGTTTTCTTGAGGGATATATTACTGCATTGTAAAATGTTAGCAAAGATGTAGGTTGAAAGGATTCTTAGTTATAACTTCCAGTCCAGCCTGAACTTTTTACTTCCTGGGGTGAGTGGTGTTAATAATATATAATGCTTGTGTTTAGAATTTGTTAGAATATGAGTTGGAAATATTAAAACATGAATAATGCATGCTTTTCTTTCTTTATTTTGGAATATTTGATTGTTTTTGATTGTTTTTTTGTTGGCTGTTTTTGTTTTCTTTAAGCAATGGATGACAACAGTGAAAGCACAAAGCACACTGCCGAGAGCGTGATTTCTCCAGAGATGAATTACAGAGCTGGGTCCTCTTTTGAGCTTTCTCCTTCTGATAGCTCTGATGGCACGTATATGTGGGATGAAGAAGGACTGGAACCTATTGGAAGTGTCCATCCATGTGGAAGTTACGAGTCATCAGAAATGAACAGTATAGTATGTATTCATGTATAGCCTGAATATTTGTAATTTTTTATTAAGTCTATTGCTGAACTATATTTTAGAAATAGAATTAATTTATTTTTACTTGGTAACTGTTTCTTCTCTCCTCTGTAGTTGACAGATTTCTGAAACTTCTTGTTAAGGAATTTCTGTTTCTAGACAGATGGCCTTGAAACAGACTGTTTACATACATGTCTTCCTCATTCTCAAGTTGTAACAAAATAGATCAATCCTCATGCAATTTCATGGTAGCACTCACCATTTCATGCAGGCTTTGATTTCTTATTTTACTGGGGTTGGCTATGCTAGCCCTCAAGTCAGAACAGGAATTTCTTTATCCTTACAATGCTAAATATCTTTTACTACTCTTTAAACCTAAGAGTGAAAAAGCAAGATAATAGCAAATATCTGTCTTCTGTTGCCTTGTTTCTAGTCTGTATCTGCTCATGATCCTTTTGAACACAAATTTATTTTCATTTGTCAGTTTGTTCTAACGTAGTATCTTTGAAGTAGGTACCTGGCTGTAGTTTGTCAGGTGAGCTGGACTATTTGTATGTCTGGAATACATAAGAGGAACTACTGTTCTTTTGTTCTTTTGTTCTTTTTTTTTTTTTTTTTTGCTAAACATTACTGATCTGAATCAGACATCATTCCATCTAGAGTGGATGAAGAGTAGTAGCAGTCCTCCAGCTGACATAAATTAGCCAACCTCTGGATTCTGGCAGCCTTGATGAAAACACTGTTTGTTTTTCATCCCTTTTTCACAGAAACACTGTTCATATTTACTTATCTGAGTTGTTTAAGACTGTTCAGATTTTATTAACATTACACTAATAATTTGAAACTTCTAGCAACATCTGTGTATAATTGATTGGCTTCTCATGCTTAAGTTTTAGGAGTGTTAGGTATTATGTCACCTGTGCCAATAGCAGTACTGTAGAAGCTGTGTACTGTAGAAGCTGTAGTACTGTGGTACTAATTCAGGCTTTTATTTCTTATTTTACTGGGGTTGGCTATGCTAGCCCTCAAGCCAGAACAGCATAGAACTGGCCTGTAACTAGGGCATGGCTATCTAATTGTACTGTTAGGTATAACTACATACAAATTTCTGGTGTATTTTCAGCCCCCTATGGTAGAGTTTATTTTCTGTCTTAAATTATGGTCCTGGGGTGTGGTGCCTAAAAGAAAGTTTAGAAATAGTTACTAACTTCTCCTGGTAATTATGGCTGGCTTCAAAAAGCACTGAGATTTTCCCAGCATGAAGTTTTTACAGGAAAAAGTTTAGTGTAAAAACAAATGCCCATCTCCCTGACACACACATGAAGGCACCAGGAAAAGTTCTTGAACTTTCTTCTTGGTGAATTTTAAATACAGATATTTGTATAAATTCCACTATGTGTATTGTAACAATTAAGTTACAACGTCCACTTGCTTTTGGACTATGGAATTTGTTTGATACATGTGATCTGCATATATTAATTCATGCAAGTGTATGAACTGATGGTCAGTCATAGATGATCTGTTGGATTAATAGAAGCTGTTGTAAGTCTCGTACAGCTGAGGTACATTAGGTTCTTCTGATATTTTTTCAATATTTTATTGAAGAATAATCTGATTTCAAATGGATTATGAAATAGTAATTGAAATCTGGCTTGAAAGAGACAGATGGATTTTTAGCTGCTTTGCTTAAAATTTATTTGCTCTTGGTGTGAAATCCACTGAAATCTCAGAGTGAATCTGTTTTGTCACTTACTGATGTGACTAGAGTTTCAGCCACAGAGTCTAAGATGGTTGTTTTTCTCTTTTTTAATATTTCATGTTTGGAGATTTTTGTTTTGCTTTCCCTTTGTGATTGAATTTTTGTGATAGAATGTTCCTTCCCTGGGTTTCAGAACTAGTTTGAGAGCGTGCAGAATGTTTTATGGCCCTAAGGACGTGGCTAGTCTGGGAAATATGCTTTTTAAATTTGCATACATGTTGCAGATAATAAGCTTGCAGAAATAACATTGTGTAATATTCAACCTGTGGTATTCACTGTTTTCTTACAGTTATCTTAGTTGCAAGTAATCGAGCATTGCTTTATTTTTTTTAATAATTCATTCTTTTTCTGTTGTACTTTCTGTCCAGTGGGTTAATGCCAAATCCGTAGTTCCTGTTCTGTGGGAAGGTGGACTTGTAACAGAGTAATCCAGAATTTCCAGCTTTAATAAAAATACAGCTGCAAGTAAGATTAAGATAATGTACAGCTATGGAATAAAAAGGTTTTTTGGATAAATGTAAGGATTCTTTATAAAGTAGTATTTTGTCTTCAAACTTTACCATGTGAGATAAACATCACTTACCCAGTGTTTGTTTTTTTTTTTTAATTGAGCTCTATGGTACTATTACAAAGTGCTAAATTTATTTTGTAAACAGTACAAATTTTCAGTGCTCATTCCAAATATGTAAAAATTGCATCTTCATACTGTGCTGGCAGCACTGTGTAACATCCATTGGAAATGTTCAGAAAGACTTCATCTTGAGAACTAAAAGAAGTGTTTGTAGATTTGAACACAATTTAAGTAGTACAATGAAAATGAGGCATGGTTACATCAGGGAACCTTTCGTCAAAACAATTGCTGATTTAATGAGGTGTTCAGTACAGAGTATTCAGAAGGTCCCATGCTTCATTTTTCTTCAAGAGGTTTTAGTGAAATGAAGTGCATGCATTTCCTCCATGTAGGCACTTTTTTTTTTTTATCAACAACTTCTTGAAAAACAAGAGCTGTGAAATGAGAGCCCTTCAGGTGCAAGCTAGTTATGAGAATCACACTTAAAAAGCAGGTTCTGTCTAATGAGCTAATTTAAACTGGATTTTTTTCTGCATTTCATGCTGCAAGTGAAGTGTCTAAGATTTTAAGAAGCTGAAGGTAAAATTAAAGAAATGTATATTTTAATGTAAGGTCTACATTTCCATATGAAAGAATACATGTAATTTTAGTATTGAAACAAAGACTCTTAAATGTATTTAGATTTTGAAGGTAACTTTATGTAAGCCATTACTGAAGTCCCTGGATTTCCAAAATCTGAGGCTTCTCCCCCTCCCCCCATTCCTCTGTTTGCTTCTCTCTTTGCAATTTAGTGTTAAAATGCCCCATTACTAGGGGTGTGCCAGTCAAGAGCTAACTTGCATGCTGCTTGGCTTTGGCCACTCTTCCACCCCTATGAGGGGATAGAATCAGCTGAATGTTTCTGATTGCTGATGGGTTGTGTCTACTTGCAATCAGTATATAAAATATCTCTGTCTCTACAGTGGAGAAATTCCAGCTGATCTACAGAACTTTGTGACCTTGAGCAAGTCTCACAGAGCTCTGGGTCTCACTTGTCTATCTTTAGAATGATGGGTAAATTAAGAATGAATAATAGCACTTCATATTGTAATCAGTATATTTAATATTACTGATGTATTTGTACCTCATGCTCAAAGTTAGGTTAATCAAGAGGAGGGATTTCTTTTGATTTATTCCCAGTGCATCACAGCTGAAGGTGAAGTGCTTATGTCCAAGTTCCACACTGACATCTCATGCTGTATTCCAGGCTCTTACAGAAATGGAACTGATGACTCTTTTGAATAGTACTGTCCTAACTCGATATTCTAACTTCATATTTTTGATATAATTGCTTTCAGTTTTCCCATATTACAAATACAGAGATCTCTGGCATGTGTTTTTCATACCCTCAACATCAACAATTCTGACTCCCCTCTCCCTCCCCCCAAAAATTATCCCTTTCAGTTATGCTTAAAAAATTATATTTGGAGAAGAATATTATTTATATTATATACTGTAATATTTCAGTAATATTAATTTTCTTACAGAACTAAGTGTATGTATTTGTTTCAGAAGGTTCTGCTAGCAGTGCTGTTAGACCATTTATTCTTTCAGGAGATTTTGGTGGCTGTCAGTTTTCTGATCATGGCATAGATGAATGTCCTGGAAGCAGAAGCTGTGACTTTAGAAGTACTGCATCAGAGTGAAAAATAGCCATTGTCTGCCCTCCCACCACCGTGTGGCCTCCAGATTTAGAGCTTAATGATTACAGCAATGGGAGGCAGTAAGAAACTGCATTACTTAGTGAGATGGCATTTCTGTCTGTGTCTTGTGTGATGTAGGTGTCCCTGCTGCCAAATATTATTAAGAGGCTATATGAATATGTTACAGCACACAAACATCTTGTGTTGCTTTGAAAGGCATAACATTTTATGAACAAGCTTTTATGGTAAATTAGTTTTTCCTTTGGGATAGGAGAGCACATGCTTTTGAGAGCTGTGTGATTCAGAACTGACACGGTAAATATTCTCACACTGTTTTGGTTGGTAAAAATGAAGGAAGGCAACCTCACTTGAGCTTCCATATTTCATTTGCAGTGGCTGCTCATTTCTGTGATGGAGAGAGTGAGCAGCAGATGTATTGAGTGCAATATGATAAATGCTGGTAGAAATTAATACTTTATTTCATGAGCTTAAAGTGAGGTTTCCAATATGACTTTATAACTGTGTGTACAATGTTGTATTTTAATGTGAGTTTAGAATGATTCCTTTCAGTGGTTTTCTTTATTCTACCAAGTAGCTCACTTTTTTTTTTTTTTTTTTTTTTTTTTTCAGTAACAGAAGAACTTCAGATTTACTCTAGTGTGCTTCAAACTAATTGTGTTGCTGTGTTTTTTCTTAAGGAATTACAATGTTTTATTTATTCTGTAAAGGGTGTTTCTGAGTACACAGCATTTTGGTGCTGTGGTGGTTTTTGTTCACTCTGAAATACGCCAGGATAATGTAGTGAGAATGTAATTTTGCAGCAGTGCAAGTCAGAGGATGGGTTAAAATAGAATAAAAACCTCAAACAATTCCTAGCTTTTTTTGTCCTTCAATTAGAAACAGTACTATTAATGTACCTGAATAAGAATAGAGCACATTGATACTATGTAATGTTGTAGTTAAGTAAAAACAGTAAAAAAAAACTAGGGAGGTTGCAATTGTAAACTTGGTTTCCAGGTAGCAGTCATAGAATCACAGGGTGACCTGGGTTGAAAAGGACCACAGCGATCATCCAGTTCCAACCCCCTGCTATGTGCAGGGTCACCAACCAGCAGACCAGGCTGCCCAGAGCCACATCCAGCCTGGCCTTGAATGCCTCCAGGGATAGGGCATCCTCTTTGGGCAACCTGTTCCAGTGCCTCACCACCCTCTGTGTGAAAAACTTCCTCCTAATATCTAACCTAAACCTCCCCGTTTCAGTTTAAAACCATTCCCCCTTGTCCTATCACTGTCCTATCACTATGCATCCTTGAAACATTTTCCTTAAAAGTATCTGCCTATTTCAAAAAAAAAAACAACACAGAAATAAGCACTGGAAATGCAAAATATTTTTAAGTCCTGGTGAAATTCACAGAAAGATAGTCAAAATTCCTTTTTTTTTTTTTTTTTTTTTTTTTTTTGTAGTTTGGTTACTGATGGCTAGATGGCAGTAAAGGAACGTGACTGCCACTTCACTTGAGCTACATGTTTGGAAAGTACTATTGTTTATGAATTGATGAAGTCTCTGCAAAATGATTAATATTTCAGGTGTTTTTCCCCTTGATGCTATTGATTTTTGAGATCTTTTTTTTTTACATGTTCTCTCATATTATGAGATACAGAAGTAAAGCACTATGCTTAGCTGCCTCTTGATAGATGATAACATCTAAGAATTAGTTCTTATCTATGTTCTGTAAACCTAAATTAAGCATGCTGTGTCTCTGTAAAAATGTTTTCATGGAGGAATAAATCTTTCAGTCTAATATCCAGTAGTTAAAATATCGTGGCTTTTCAGATCAAAGGCCTGTTACACTTGTTGTCATGGCAATCTTGCTTTGTGGAGTATGAACAAAATGATGAATGACTTGTTTGGATGTTGTGATTAATTATCTTTAATATAACTTGTAATATACAGCATTTAATCTAGCTCCTTTCCTATGCTGTTTTTAGTATTCTACAGAATTCTATTCTTGCTCTCCTCCCTGTGAGCCTTCCTCTGTTATTATGACTATTTAGTTTTTCTCTTCAGTTGCTTCTTTGTCCAATTGCCCACTGAAAGTGAAATATGTTATTAACTTTGTTTTCTTCCTTCAGGTAACCATTTTGTATAGTTTTTCTTTAATGTCACCTTGTGAGACTTGTGTTGCATTTCTATTTCTTTAATCATCTTTTCTCTGTCTGTTTGTGGTGTTGTTCCCAGACCCTGGAAGACTGCCTTCTCTGTACTGTTGGCCTGGAGTTGTATTGGACTGACTTCTGTAGTTCAGATGTCTGATTTACCCCCATGTGTTTATCCTTTGTTTTCAGGTCTATTTCTGTTTCTTCAGGTGATTCCAATGACATTTTATTAATTCTTGTATTCCCTTCATATTTTTCATTGAGGGTGTTTGTTTTTTTTTTGTGGGGGGAGAATTTTCCTTTACTTGTGCTAACCTTCTGCACGTTGAAAATTGTTCTGTGGTCTCTCTGTAATTTTTTCCCTCTTTTTTTTTTTTTTTTTTTTAAATGGAAATAGCATTCATCAATTTTCATTCATCAATTCATCCGTTATCTTAATATTTCTTTACAGAAGTTTCTTCCCTACTGACAGGATGATTCCTGTATTTTTTAAGTAAAAAATATTTGGATGAAGTATTGCGTGTAGTGAGAAGGTCATCGTGCAACAGAAGAGCACTGATGTTATAGCTACAAGGAGCAATGTGCTGTCTGTTTTTATGTCTGAGGAAAGTACGCTTTTTGTATGAAGTGCTGTTTGTTGGACAGTCTCTGCATGAACGGATTGTTTTGATGCTGCTTGATGCTCCACTCACTGCTAAGTGGATTAAACGAGTAACTGACCTAAGCTGTCATATCATAGAGCCTTACCCTTTAGACTGGAATTTGAGCTTCTTATCTCAGTCTCAGCTCCCTGCATCATCTCTTGTTTCAAGAGTTTTTTGGTTTTTTTTTAATGAGAACTTACTTTGCTTACTGTTTTCTGCTGTGTGATTTGAATCAAAATCAGTATTTGCTGAATGCGTAGTAATGTGTCTGTTGCTGTAGCATTAGCTTCACGTACAAAACTGCACTGTGACTTGTGCTGATAGATGTACAAGCTTTTGTAAATGAGGGGTCTTTAGTAGTAGGAAAAGAAAGCTGACATCTGACTAGGATGTTTAACTTTTTTTGTGTGGAATGCCTCAAGAGCAGCTGTCTGCTGCTCTGTAGGGACATTAACAGCTGCTTTCCAAGTGTGGTGTAATTGTTTCCAAGCCTGTACACTTGCCTGTCTCTTTAGTCTTTTTCCCATCTCCCTACTAAGTAGGAGCATTCACTGCTATTAGGGCTCTCAGCTCATTCAGTTATAGCAATTAGTCATGGATCATCTGTTTCTCCTCTAGAGCTTTTGTTGTTACACAGACAATGGTGCTTTCTTCACTTACTGAAGTATTCAGTTGAAAACCTGTCTAGAGGGACAGCTAGGCAACACCATTGTAGTTGGATGAGATTTAACACTTCCAAACGTGTATCTCTTTCTAAGTTGTACCATCTTGGAAAATCTAACGCTATACAAACTTGCAAAGTTACTATAAAGTAGGATAGCTCATTTCTGAGGGACTTAAAAATATCAACTTCAGTGCTAACAGTAAGTTAAATGAATGAAAGCATTTTCCTAAGGTCTCTTGATCACTGACAGACTTGAAGCATCTAGCATCTTGCTAGGAAGCCTGTTTCAGTATTTGACACCCTCACAATAAATATTTCCCGATGCCCAGTCTGCATCTCCCCTGGTGTAGCTCTGTGCCTTTTGTGTCCTGCCATCAGTTCCCAGGAGCAGAGCCTCTGTTTCCCCTGCTCTGGGAGCTGCTGAGAGCGATGAGGTCACCTCTCAGCCTTCTCATCTCCACTTTGGACAGCCCAGGTGTCCTCAGCCTCTCCCTGCAGGATGTCTTGCAGCTCTGCTATCAGTTCCATTGCCCTCCTCTGGGTGCTTTCAAGGACCTTACTATTCTTTTTATGCTTTGGAGGCCACAGCTGCACACAGTGCTCAAGGTGAAGCTGCACCAAAGCTAACTGTGGCAGGGGAGCTGCTTCTTGCCTGGTTGACTATCAGCTTTTAATAGGTAGTTTCTTTCAACTGCACAAATAAAATGGGATTCATCTCTTACAGTAACTCCTCATAAGTGCTAAAACATGTAATATTTGATAGGGTTCACAGTGATGCATTTTGAAATGTTTCTTTACTTTCTGTTTTGAGATTGTTGCCCAGAGTAGCATGATGATAATAGCTGCTAAGTTCTCATATTAACAGTGTTCCCGTGGTGCAGTTAAGTTCATTATGCACCAGTAAGAATAACAACTGGAGTCTGTAAATGCAGGTTTTGATAAGTACTAATGAGCACATGAAGCCTGAAGGTTTTCTCAGCTATTTCAAGATGGCAGTGCTAACACTTCATTTACAAAGTGTGTCTGCATTTATCTGCATCTAAGTAGATAGCAGTAGAAAATACTTAGAGAATTCACATGCGGTGCAGCTATTGCAAAAATTTTGTATTCAGAGCTTTGTTTTCTAGCGTGGAGTTTCCTCAGTGTAGTTCAGTAATGTATAATTAGAGAAACATGATGAAATGTGCTGTTGACAGAGAAGTATTTTTGGCATCTCAAGTGCTGACCTTGTTTGACATCGTTGGACTTCTGAAGCTCTGATTCAGAGAGCAAAGTGGCCTATCCAGGTTTATTAGTTAAAACTGGCATGCTTCATTTTTGTGTTGTACTTTTAAAATGCTTTTGCACAGTAATATCTACGGTTCTTTAAGTGTTTTCGGGCACTGAACTAATGTGTCGTCTTCACTGAAGTTCCCACAGTAGAGGAAAACAATGCTTTTCCTGCTAATTTTGATGATCCAAATGTGGTATAGAAACAATTTATCAACTAACAAACTGAACTTGCCCCTCAAACACCTATGTTTCACTGCCTTTAAAAAAAAAAAAAACAAAAACATGTTGGTTAAAAATCCTTGAGTTTCTGGAAAAGTGTAAATTAATGGATAGAAAAAAAACTATGCATCTGTAGTCTGAATGTTAAAATCACATTTTCTTTAAATTACTTCCATTTCTCTGGAAGTTTTCTGTGTACATTTATTATTCACGATGCTCTGATACTGTGTTCCTTGCCTGTGAATGCTTAAAGAGCCACACGTAAGCAATGTTATCTACACAGGACTTTGAAATACAGTGAACAGAAGTGGTTCTCTCTCAAGTATTCCGGCTTCCTTTTATGTAGCTCACGTTTTACCAAATGGATGTTAACTGCTTTCATGGTGTGTCACAAAGCCTTTCTCCTAAGTCAAGAAGTACATCCTGTTGCAGAAACAGACAATGTTTGCTGTTCTATGTCATGGAAAAAAAGTCTTAAAATATGCCTTGCTCTTTGCACATTTGTAATCAAATGGGAGTACTGTATGAATGCTATAGAACCAATGCAGAACAGATGGATCAACAGTGCAGAGATGCCTATCAGTGTTCTTCCTTTCTATCAGTACATCTGAAAAATAGCCAGCAGAGGGATAGCTTTCCATGTGAACAGTGTTTTGCACTGCGTTGATGATCTGTATGCAACTATACAGTGAAATATTTACAGAACAGCTTATTATCCAGAAAGTAATCAGCAATACAGTATTTAAACTTAATGGTTTTCATTATTGCTCCTATGAATTGACTTTAGATGTAGTGATAAGGCTAAGAAAAATCTGCAGTTCTGTTCTTAGAAAAGAAATGGATGTGAAATACGTGAGTATAATCCTAGACCTTAAGGCCAGGGCTTTTTTTTGGGGATACTAGAAAACAGAGATCAAGAGCTTTAGAGCTGTGTGACTGTTAACAATTTCCTTAGACCTGCTTTGTGTCGTTGCTTAGTAGCAATAAGTTTCTTTGAGCAGTCGTGTTAAACAGAGGCTGTGTTCTCTGATCAAGTACTGCACTTTGGTGTTCATGTCGCTTTCCAGCCACACAGTGCTAGCAGCATCCAGCACCTGCCTGCTCAGTTAAAAGTATTCTACAGCCTCTTGATATATTTTTTTTTCCTACTGCTGGTATTTTTAGAGAAGGAGGGGTTAGCCTTTTTTGTTTGTTTGACAGACTTGGCTTAGCTGACATTACAGTTTTTCTTTGAAATACCTGACTGGCCGCATTTCTGAATGGAGCATGATTCCATTTGGTTCTAACATTTGATGGCCTTTTTTTTGTACTACTAACATAATCTCTGCAACACAACAGTTCATGGTGACTTCAGAAACAGCTTTATATGAAGCATAGCATTAAAGACAAAGGGCAACAGTGCTTAGTGCTGTAAACTGTTTTAAGTTTTGCTGGCTGAAAAAGGTGCTGGAACATGATGATCTCATCAATACCTTAGAAGTGTGTTTGGTCATGTTCAGGTATTTAGGAGGTATTGCTGCTGTTCCACACCAAAGCTTCCTTAAAAGCCAGAAACGTGTTCAGGTACTGTTGCTTTTCTTGTGGATCCAAAGATGCTTTTGGTAGCATTTAAAGGATTATAGAGGCCTCTCCATTCTTTCTTTTAGGGAAATAATATCTGATTTAACTTTAGTTTAGGTTATTATTTATGCTGAAATACGGCAGCTAAATAAATCTTAATCTGAAAATACTCTGTCTAGACATTTAGATTGAGTCAAAAGGTGTCAGAGGTATGACACCTGAAAGATGCAGTAGAAGCTAATAGGTTAATGGAGTTAATCAATTATACTTTGCAATTGCAATTTGTCTCTTGCTGTAAGATAAGTGTGCCACTGCCTGAGAAAATCTGTGATTGCTGGAAATTGTGGAATGTTGTTATTAGATTTAATGGAGGTATTTTCTTCTAACAGCATACAAGAAAAGACAGTGTGTATTTCTGTCAAGAATAGGTGTTCAAAACACAAGTGTCTGGTATTGGCATTATGTTCAGCTTTGAAAATAGGAAGATTCAGTTCTGCTCCGTATTTGTTTACAAAGCATTCTTCCCCATTCTTTTTTTCTTTTCTGAATAAGTTGGTCTTTAATCCTTCAGTCAAGCCTACATTTAGAGGAGCAGAGTTCTTAACTTCCTGATGTTTAAATCAAGATACTACAGGTCCTCTACACCTTTCCTTTGTGATTAACTTTTGATCAGTGTGACATGAGTGCTGGAACAAGATAGTTTAATCGTTTAACATCATCTTCCCACAAAGTTGCCTCTGAATTCCAACTGAGCAAAATCAGTTTTAAAATGCAGGCAGAATAATAATGAATAGAAAATTACTTGGAGATTTGCATAGGTCCAAGGTAGGAAATTGCTTTAATCTTTCTATCTAGTGTTGTTATCAGTATCACTGACCTAAGATGAGTATAAAGATGATTAGTTGCTGTAGTCTCAGGTAAGTCTGGTCTTGGCCTTAAGGAGAAGTGGCTGCTCACTGCATCTGATGTTGTATCTAATACAAATGTAGCAAAGCTTTGAAGTAAGCCTCTGTGGCAATGGAACAAAGTATATGAAAACACCTCAATTTGTGGTTTTCTTGTAGGATATCTTGAACAATCTTGATTCCTGTGATCTTGAAGATGATGATCTCATGCTTGATGTAGACCTGCCTGAAGACCCACCTCATGATAAAGGTTAGTTGAGTACCTAAGTGTTTTTACAGTCAAATTGCATTTGTTGAATTTTACTCTTCTGACTTCTTCAGTAAGATGATGCTTGCTTCAAATTGTTTTTTATTTAGTTACCTTTTTTCTTTGCTGAAATGCAGGATTTAATACAGCAAACTTCAAATCTGAATCTACGAAACTTACTGCCTTTTATAAAACAAGAAATAAACAAAAGTAAGCCAACCAAACTTTGTTGCAGATTGCCTTTAAGCTGTTGGAGGTTTGAAGTTTATTTTGTGGTAACTTAGGCCTTCAGTCCCATGCATCAGCTATGTTTGAAAATGTTACTACAAATTTTACTTTTTAGCTTTGGTGAATGACAGTGTAATTTTTTTTTTAGGTAGTTTTTTTTTTAATACAAAATAACAACTATATCCTAGTATATTCTATATGACTCTGTTACAGTAGCCTTAGGTTTTAAATTGCAATATATTGAAGAATCTTCTATTCTGCTTCTGTTGTTAAGTTCTGGTAACCTTTTAATGGAGACAATAGATGCCACTAAAATAGTACAAATTCAAACCAGAATGAACTGGTTCATGTAAATAATGCCATCGTTCTTTATCAAATCCTATCTGGAGAGTTGGAGGCATTTGGTTTTGGTCATTCCTGACCTGCTCTTAAGAATCGTTGCTGGCTGTTGACCAAAGGTCTGACCTACACTTCCCATTTCAGTGGAGGCCAACGTGTCTTAAACTGAACAGAAACATTGGATGTGGACCACAGTAGTGCCCTACCCTGTACAAATGACACTGAAAATTTTGGCAGCTTTCTAAACCTTTTTTAGCTACCTACTTAAATATCTTTGTGTGTTTTTCTAACTTTCTAAAGGCATGAAGATATTGGGTTTTTTATGTGTTTTTTTTTTTTTTCTGTGATTTTTCTTCCTTCCCCATAGCCGTCCCTTCTACAAATGATTTTTTTAGACCTGAAATATTACAAAGGCTGACCTAATTTCTGCTGCAGATCACTTTTAATGTGTGCTTGTTACTAAACTTGTTGATACTTAGTGATGATTGTTTGGTATAATTCAACTTTTCAGCCCAGATGCTTAAGATTTTTATTGTCATTGTCTGGAATGAATAAAAAACCAAGCATAGGGGATTGCTCACAGTGCCAGTGGTTATGCACTAACTATTTTTTCAATAATGGTAATTGTTATCTTGTTGCAAAAACTCAGAAGCAATTTTAAGGGGAAGATCAAGTTTTTGGTAAATTTCCTTGTTTATGAAACATGCAATGCATCTGCATCAGTAATTCCATTTAAAATTAATTTGAAAACTGTTCAAAATGCATGTATTTTGAAGATGAATGTTTGCCACAAACATAAAAAATTAATTTGCCATTCAATCTAGAGACAGGTGATATACTGTTTTTATTTTACTGCTTTCTTAATTGCATCACAATAATAAATCTGTACTCACACTGCTATTCAAGTGTCAGTGGTGTTCATTTAGCTGGAATATATCATGTAACTACAGCAATCTGGGCTGACTGAGTCAGTGGTTCAGGTGAAGAAAGTAATGTTTGGGATCAATGTTAGTTAATTACTACTTTTTTGCATTTTTTTTTGAAGTGAAATTAATGTGGAATAAATTAGATATCTGTGCCATAATTGCTTCTCTGCTGAAGATTTGGTGATTTCAGAATAGCATGAAACGGATTCATCTTATGCTTTGCCTTCAATAAATAGGACTACTGAAAAAGTGAATTTTATTCTGTTAATATTCTTGTGTTTTTATTTAACATCTCAATTTGTTCTCCAAAGCAGAAAAATCGTAAGAGTGTCATAACTTACTGGAGGGTTATTTTGCTTTGACCTATTTGGACTTCCCTGCAGTGCAAGCTGTAGAAGGATACCTCTGAAGGAAAACAAATATTCTGTTATTTTAAGTGTACAGGTTACTTTATTACCTAAATTTTGGTTGTTATTGATCTAGTTGATGTAAAAGACAAGCAAAAAAACCCGAACAAACCAAAAAAAAAAAGACTGAATTGTACGATATGAGCACTTGTTTTGTTTGGCAGCGCTCCTTGCTGACCCCTTTTCCATACTTGTGTGCAGCTACAGTGACGTCAGCCTATTAGACTCCCCAGGTCAACAGAAACTCCCCTTGTTTCATTTTGGAGTCCAGGATGCTGCTCGGACACTATTTATAGCAGCCGTTCTAGTTCAACAAGTATGCAGTGTGTGAGGATGGCAGCCTTAAATCACAGGGTAAAACTGGGCTCCCTTCCCACCAAGGCGCAGGCTGGGAGCGCAGCAGGAAGGAAGGCCTGTTTATGAGCGTCTCACGCGGCTATGGCTGAGTAGGCAGCCGAGCAAAACAATGTCCTGTTGTGTAGATTGATTCTTCTAGCAAAGGACTGACGATGTGAGGAGAAGCTCGTTGGGTAAGTGAGAGAGACAGTGTAATGGCAGGAGAGCGTTTCAGGACTCTGCTGTGCCTGACGGCACGGGCAGCGTTTGTTTTGGCTTTGTTTCTAGTGGCTTAAGAGCTGTTGCCAAATACAGCATTTGCTCACTTCAGAAGTTTGTGGAATTTCCTTTGCTTTGCAGAAGTTAGTGTTTTAAAGAGATGATTTGGTTTGCTTGTTTTAAATTGTGCTTATTGTCCTGGTAACTAAAGTTTAAAATTCTCTCAAGTAGAAACAGAGGAGTTTCTAGAATGCGATACGTAGGCATATTAAGTAATTGTTTTGTTCTGTAACAAAGTACTGACCTTTCTCTGAAATTACCATATTTCTGTTTGTCAGTTGTTACAACTTCTTAAAAACCTGAAGATACTGTCTATAAGAGAGAAATAAGTTCCCTCGGATTATTTGAATATTTTCTCCCATTCCTGTAGCCCTGTTTCCTTCAAATGATTTTCTTAGACCTGAAATACTTTAAAGGCTGACCTCTAATTCTGTCACAGGTTACTCTTTTTCTTCTTAAAAGTTTTGTATGCTAGTAAAATCCCAACCTCATTACAGAGATCTGCTTGACTGTTCTTGGGAGGGGGGAAAAAAAAAAGCACTGCATCTGCTGTCAGCAGGTAGTAAACACTTTATTTACATGGTTCTGGAGAACAAATTCTATATATTTTTCTAATTTCCCTGCAGATGAATGTGAAAATATGAGCCGTTATGATAGACAAGACAGAAATGCTAGGCAACATCAGGAAGGATTCTGGAAAAGAGCACCACAGCAGCGGTGGAATGCACAAGATCACTATCATCTTGGTCATACTGAGCACTATATTCATGGTAAAAATGATTTGAACAGGTAAAGGATTTTTCTTTTCTCTTCCTGTTTTGAGAAATCTCTTTTGTCACTAAAGAATGTCAAGTGATTTTGGGTAGTGTCTGTGGATAGTATGCCGAAGTGGGAGCACCACTGAGATTTGTAATGATTTCTTTGTGAAACTCAGCTAATTGAAATGAGAATGTTTTAACTTGAGCTGGAACCTACTTGGAAGTGTGGTTTGTTATTTGTCTTCACAGGGTACTGTAAATGCTTGCTTGAATTACTGTATCTGTGTGAAAATTAGTGTCTTGTTAATTTCATGTTTCAAGTGTGAACAGTTTTTTACTTCATTTTTAAAATAAATTTAGTCCTATAGATCTTACAGGCTAGCTTGCATGAATGAACTTATAGGAATAGTGATGAGCCAAGTGGTTTTAGGGTCCTGTAGTTGTTAGCCTGTGAGAGATTTATGCGAGTGGGAAGGAAAATGAAAAAGCACTGGCATTTTCTGATTCTTTTTTTCATTTGTATACTACAGCACATAAATATAGCCCATGTTACATAAGTTTGTGTTACTAAATGCTTCCTAGCTCTAGTTTGTTAGCCTTCTGTGTGTGTGTGTGTGCATCTATATATAAATATATGTATAAATAGATATATGTTTATTTTTATCAGGGAATCAAACTACCTAGAGTCTTCTGTTGGTCACTTTGAAAGCTATGGCACACCAAATTTTTACCAGGCTCCTAGACAGCTGGTGAGCTTACCGGAGAATACTGTGATGCTGGATGAGATGACACTTCGGCACATGGTCCAAGACTGCACAGCTGTGAAAACTCAGTTACTGAAACTGAAGAGATTACTGCACCAGGTGAGCTGCTTAAATGGAATGAAAGCCAATATGTACAGCCCAGATGGGCTGGTCAGCTGGTCCTATTAGACTGCCATTTTCTGCACACATTGATTTTTACAGTGTTTAAGAAAGCATACACTTTTCATTGCTATTTTAAAGTAGCACTTTTCTGACATTTCAGCACTTTGCTGAATACAAAAATATTGCTTTTCTGCTTCTCTGTGGAAATAATGAGAAATTAATCAGTAGATATGAAGACAGTCTTTTATTTAATAAGATCCTGAAAAGCTAGGAATAAAAAAAATAAAAATCAATCATATTGACTTGGCAAATGCAAATTTGTTCAGTGGTAGCAGCTTTTTCTTTTAATAATAATCATGAAAAAAGCTTTGTGTTCTTCACTCTTTTAATCATTGCTATTTCAGCAGGAAGCTCTGCAAGTCCTGCTAGGTCAGTTCTTTTGGAAGTACTGAAACTTAACCTTACCTATGTGTTGTCATAAATTTTTAGAGCTTTTTCATTTTACCTCTGCTTGACTGAGAATCTTTTGGACCCATTTACCCGTTAGCACTGAAGAATGTGTGATATTTTCTTTGTTTATTGCAGTTTTTCTCTTAACAGCACAATATAGCAAAAAGAAATTTGTGCCTTAAAAGTAAAACACTGGAAAACAAAAAGCAACTCAGTCGTGAGGCTAATGGGAGGTTATGACTCTGCCTTTGAGAAATGTGAGCATTTCCTTCCCATGGTAACCAGGAATGCTAGAGATGTTTTTCCAGTGATGAAATCAGGGGTACAATTGTACAAAAAATAACAGCGTTAGGGAGGATGTGTTCTTAGGGCCTCGTGTTGCAGCAGGCAGCATAGGCTGTGCTTTCCAACAGCCTCAAGCGTGTGATGAGTGTATGAGATAGCAGAGGACTTCTTAGCCAGAGCTCTTAATGCCTTTAACACAAGGATAATGAAACAACTAGGCAAATGATGTGTGCTTGAAGTTCAATGTGTAGATGTGTGCAAGTTAGAGCCAAATAGCGTGGGGCCTTGCAGAGTACTGTATTTGAAGTCTTGGTCTAATTTATAATAGGCTTCTCAGTAAAGTGACAAGTCATCTTGTTTAAAAAAACAAAAACAAACTTAGAAATTAGTTATTCCTAACTTGTACATTCTTAATCTGCTGCTTCTTTTGCCAAAAGTTTGATTTCTACCACTGTTGCTGTAAGTTAGTTTTGTAATAAGAGCACTAAAAGCTTTGTGTATTTTTCCCCCTTGATTATGAATAAAGTTTGTGTAATTGTTCTCAAACTGAGCACTGATCAAGGGCTAGAACTCAGTTTGGGTCATGTGGCAATCTTATGGTGTGTAGAAAAGCAAGATGAAGTCAGAGCTCCTCTCAAGTGCAAGCTTTAGTAAAGGAAGCAAAAGTTCTTAGAGGTGGCATCTATGCTATGAAATGTGCAAACGTTACGTTTCTAGATTTGATTTTAGGAATGTTTCTAATTGGGGTGGGAGTAGAGCTATATTCAGATCTAAGGTGTGAGAAGTTTTTTTTCTTAAAGTTGTATTTGAAGTTGTTACACAAGTGATAAACTGTGGTATGCCATACTACAGAGCATAGTGCATAACAAACGTATACCTAGGAGGCTCCTGGAGAGACTCGTGCTGTTCTGCATTCATTGCTGTGACTGTCGTTCATATTGCCATATTTAGAGTATCTTTAAATAACAGAGCTGCATCAACATGGTTTCATGTTGTGTTCAGCATTCTGCCTGCAAGAATAAGGAGTTAGAGCAGTTGAGCCTTGTCTGAACTCTTTGTTACCAGGATAGCAATGCCAGCAGTTCACATGCTGTCTGCTTGCTTCTCACATGCTGCTATCATTCTATCTTAAAACACTGAAGTGCCAATTAGGGGGTTTATCGTATGCAGATTTTTTGGAAATATTTACTGTGCTAATTGTGAACTTCTTTAATTTTGCAGTTATGTTGTATCGACTTACACAGAGGGAACAATGTACCTTCTTGCACTAAATGCAGTTTAATTATTTGCAGGAAGATGTTGAGCTGCTGGCACATGTTCCTACGTAAAACTTAACTGAATCACTAACTTTCTGTTGTAAGCAGTCAGTGACCAGTAGTAAGTGGCATCTAGAATTTGAAGCCTCTTAAATAATGGCTAAGGTACTTCATTTGTGTACCTAATAGTAAATATGCTTTACTTTGATCTTAAAGGTTGCTTGCTTCTTCCTCAATTTCTTAAACTTGCTGCTCTAGATTGAGGCTACAGAAGTAATATGCCACTGCTTCCTTAATTGTCTCACTCCAGGTGCACTGGAGCCTTTGATAGGTAAGGGCTGACCATCCTCTGTAGTAATTCCTCTCAGAAACAGCAGCAGTGATGCTCCCTACCTTGTCTTATCTCAAATAAGCACTTGTATTTTAAGGAGGACTAAAACATGAAATGTGTAGGCTTATGAAAATGTTTCTTTTTAATGTAGCTTTCGTTAATGGAAAAGAAATTCTGTTTTTCAAATAGTTGTAATATGCTGTAATTGCAACAAATACTTGTTGTAATATGTCAGATATGAATGTTTCAACTGTATGAGCAAGTGTGAATGGGGAAAGGAAGTCTGGTGTAAAATTTCCAAGTGTGCCAGTATATTTTTGCTGAGGGATTAAACCCCTAAGTCACTTGAGTTCCTTTAAAGTATATAATTGTGTTCTCTTTGATTCTGGTGAGATCTGTCAGAGATATTTTCCTTTGTCACAGCAGTCCTGAAAACAAGCCAGCTACAGACTTAATTGATAAAATAAATACAAAGGCTTCTCTTTGTTGTGTATAACTTGTAACTGTGGTGGTGGTTTTATTTTTTTCTTAACCATGAGATAGTTTGCCTCACTGATTAACCTCGGCTGGATTTGACAGTTGTGTATTTAAGTCAGCAACTAAGTGCACTCTTTCTGGGTGCATCTTTAATTTTTTAATTGGAAGTTGCACTTATTAGGAGTATAATGACGTCTGAACTGCATGTGTGCAGTTGCTCAGTGGTTGTTGTCTTACGTTGTGTAATTTAAAAAGTCCATGAAATAAATCCTTCCTCTGTCAAAATGCTATGTAGTAACTCACCTTATATTACACACTGGCAGTTTAAAACCATCTTCAGATGGAGTTAAGAACTGTAATGGATTTTGCTTCATCTAGAGGAGGAAACCAGTAGTTAACTAATATTTTGCTATGCTGTTTTCTGAAGTTGGCTGTTTTCTGGAGTAAATTCCTAGCTGAAAGATGCTACTGTCATAGGAACGTAGTTATTATTTCTCTGTTACTACCCAGTAGGGGAACTGCAGAATGTTCTGAAGACTGTCGTTGTTTGTCTTCTGGTTTTGTGTATTTTGAAACTGTAAGCTAAGTGATAGCAGGGGAAAAAAAAAAAACCAAAAAAACAACAAACCAACAATGTGGGACACTGGAAATATCTGCTGTGTATTGCTGTAGGGTTGTGCTGTATATTAGGAATGGGTGGTGATTAGCTGTTACGTAGTCCTGCAACTTGTTGTTACTAATATGAAGGGAGCTTAATCATGCTTAGTCATTAGTAATAACAGTAGAACAGAAATGTACAACTACTTGAGAATGTCTTGTTATATATGCAGAAACCTTTCACACAAATTACTTTCAGAGTGCACCATCTGTATTACATAGCAGATTTTTCCAGCTGGCAAGTGAATCTTATAGGATCTGTCCAAATGCTCATCTGCTGACTCTCCTCTAAATCATTATTTTTTGCTTCAGTGGAAAATGGAGGTCTAATGGCATTAACAGAATAAGGTCTTGGTTTATACTGGGAAAAATTAGTTTGAATTTAGTGCTCTGTAGAAAAACGAGTACCAATAGGAATCTGCTATACTTGAATACAGCACAAAATGCAGCACTACTAATTTAGTTTTCCTTGTTGTTTCTGAGACATGATGGAAGCACAGACAGAAGAAATAGTCAGGACCTTCCACTTACTCAAGCAGGAACTCAATTAAAACAAAGAAAATGAATATGGGGAGCGGAAGTTTGAGAAAGTAAGGGAAGGCGAGCTTCAGAGTCTGAATTACCTTGAAGTGTTCAATTACTCTGCAGTGTGATTAAGTGCAGTAAAAAGGTGATCGATAAGCTGACTAATACTGGATGGTTAGACTGTCAGTACTTCTAATGAAACACAGTGACTTGAGCTCAGTGATTTGAAGGAATTGAATGACATTTAAAGAGGAGCTACCAAAAGAGAATGACGAGTCAGAAATGAAGTAAGTTAGAATAAATTAGAAGCCTGGGAAAATCAGTAGCCAACGAGAGAGTGAATAAGATAGGGCAGAATGTGTGTAATTGTAAAATAAATAAAAATAATTGTTTTACTGTGCAGCCAGTATGAGAAGAAAATTTTGACAGTGGAAGCAAAGTGGAAATTGTTGCACTGAGGAAGATAAAATGTGTGTCCCTATGTTGACAAGGTCTGAGCAAACTACAGAATAATGTGGCTAAGGCTTATAAATCAGCTTAAGTTCAGGGCTGTGCCTCACTCAGTGATTAGGAGTCTGTCTTGAAGTTAGTCTGGTGCAGTTTTGGGTGTTACAGGAGATTTTGCATTAGCTGGGTAGGGAGTTTGTTGATGTGGTTTAGATGCAGCATACTCTGTAACTCTGCACAACTACTGATGGGAATTCACAAGGCCAGTTCTGTAAGTAGTCCTTTGTAATCTTTTTGAATTTGGCCAGTAGAACACTAGATGAAGGCAAATGAATTATTTGCTTAGACTGCTAGAAAACTTGAGCAGCAATGTATTTCCCTAACCACAGTTTCTAGTTGCAGATGCTCCTGCCACCATGTCCTGCCTGTATGGAATTCTCTGTGGATAAAACACAGCTTAGTGCAGGTGCTTGCTAGTCCCAGAAAGGGGATGGTGGGTGGATTTGTCTACAACCTGCCAGTTGGCTGTTCCTGTGTGCTGTCTGAGCTAAAAGCTACCTTCCTCACTGACCCACTTTGTTAAATAACTGGTGCTAAATTATGGAATTTGAAATAAGGGTTCAGGCTACTGATGATTTGTGAAGTAGGAACGCACTCAAGAGAAAGGGGAAACGTGGTGCTATGGAGATGTGTTTGGTTAGGTGGATTTTGTTTGTTCTTCTTTAGTCCTGATTTTTTACTAAAACCCTTAAAAACAGGGAGAGCTAAAGAAATAGGCAACACAGCAAAAAAAAAAAAGGCATGTCGTAGCTTCAGACTGTTGGTTACTATCTATTGGGCTGTTGTTTTAACAGTGTTTGGTGATAGACAATTGAAACTGTGATGTTCATGGTAATATTTCAATGAAACCAAAGTCAAATGCACATTAAAATGTCAAGTGGTAAGCAGGCAAATAGCACCCTCTACTTGATGAACAGTTTTCTGTTGGCTTATTTACAATAATGCTGAACTAGCAAATGAAGCTACTCAAGTGATCATTTTGTAGTGCAAAGGAAACTTGGAATCCTTCTGTAATCTGCTTGACTACAGCCTAAAAAGCCTTGAAAACTTTGTTATTTTTCAGCTTTTTCATGAGCTGTAGTTGTTACAGTGCTCAAAAAATTCTCCACTTGAAATTATGTTCCTGGCAGTATATTCTTTTAAAATCCTGCATGTTGAAAACACAGCTTACATTGTAAGGAACCACAAGATAATTACTGAAAATTAATTTGCTTCTAATTAATAGAGTTTACTACTTCATAGAAGAATCCAAAATATGTCAGTGTAATGAAAGCTGTGGCCTTCAAGGTTTGAGCTTATTTTTCTGTGAGTCAATGTAGGAGTTGTCTTCTAGAACACAAGAGAGAAGGATATTCTTTCAGGAGTTCTACCTGTGATCTTACATGTATGTTTAGCTGGAAAAAAAACCTGCATGGAAGATAGTGCAGAGAAATACTAAAATGTTACAGATGTTGTAGGAATGCTGTAACATCTGTTGACATCAGTTTTCAAAAAACCAGGGGTAATTTTTTTTTTTTTCAGGACCAACTTTGTTTTGGATGCTCAGTGATTATAGGGAGTTTGTGTGGGTGTTTTTTCCCACTCCCTCAACCTGTTTCCTTTAAGTAATTGTTAATAAGTTTGGGATGATTTTCTAAATCTTGCTGTTGTATTTTGTAAGTTTCCAGCTTCAGACTTCCAGCTCTAATTCTGTAAACCACTTTCAGACACTTCTCAAAGCTTGTGGTTACCCCCAGTTTGTTGCACAGGGACCACCCAAAACTGGGCACATGCTGCAGTGGATGCTGCTGTTGACTGAAATAGTGAGAAATTTCCAGTAAATGTGACTGAACTGAAAACCACTGTAGATTCAAATAGATTGCTGATGAAATATCAAGCAAAAGGTGTAATCTGACACTGCATTGATTGTCAATTGCTTGATTGCTACTTGAGAACCAGCTTGATTAAATATATAGATACGTATTTCAGGTTATGAAAATGAATGTCTAGCTAAAGGCTCTCCTTACATGGCTAAATGTGTCAGCGTGTACAGCGTTAGTCTCTTAGCCTCATGCCTACAGTGGAAGTACTGTTTGATTATAACTAACAAGAAAGTTAGAATGTATTGTTTGATGTTTTAATTGATATTGCAGCCTTAAATCTGGGAAATAGTAACAAACATTGCTATTTCTTTTCTCCCCAATGCTGCTGTTTCACAAAAGCAGTCTTCTGCTAAGGAAATTAAAATGTTTTATCCTTGCTTGTTTTAAGTTGTTGCTTATTTGTCAGTATGCTTGGTAAGCATTTGATTTTGATATGCTTAATAAGCCATCCTGAGTTGCTGTTTTGCTGTTTTTTGCATTCATTGTCCATGTTTGGCACAAATGAAATTAGTTCAACTGTTCTCACTGCAAATTCATGGTATACTGAAGTATGTATTCTACTATTGTAAAAACAAAACAAAACAAAAACCAAAACCTAAGCACAAAATAACGCCATACAAACAAAACAAAAAGCAAAACAAAGTGAAACAAAAGCATCCAGTTGGGTTAAAAGCATCAGCTTGGAAGCTTTTATAGGTAACTGCAAGGTGTAAGGTTTTTAACTTTATCACAAACCTAGGGTTTGAAGTGATATGTTCTGTCCGAGTTTCTTGGTGCATGATTTCTAGGCAACCAAAAATAACATGCATTAAACCAGTTACACTGTTTTGCAAATTCTTCTTTGTTCTAATTCCTGCCCTTTTTCACGGTACTTGGAAAGCCTTCTTATTCATACTGCTTTCTTTCTCCTTTCTTGTTGCAACACAATTGAGAAAAAAGCAAAACAAGGAGATCTGCACAGATTAGTCCAATATGTGTTCACAGTGGGGTACACAGTGATGGTGTTAGATTTGTGTTCTTTCCCACTTGCACTGAGATTATGGTATGTAATAAAATGATTAGAACAGGGGTAAGGGAATTGGTGCAGATGGACTTGACTCTTGCTTTGCTGGTGAGTATCAGGTGCAGTGTAGGGTGTGAGTGCTTGAACTGCCAGAGAATGTGTGACTTACACTGTTTGCATTGGGGTCATAATCTGCTGCTGTAGAACATACTATTTGTCCAGTTTTGTGCATTGTATTGGTATTCTACAAATACCAGCTGTAGAGCTTTAAATGCTGTGAGGCTTTGTACATTTATTTTGCTTTATATTTTCCCATTCCCATAATGAATCCTTCACAGTTCCAACTGTGACACCAGTTATATTTTTTTCTGTGTGTAGTAATTTAAATAGTTATTTAAAGTTGACAGATTTTATCAATGTTTTTTATTGTTGCTCCCTTACTTTAGCATTTTAGAGAAGTTTGGGATGAAGTAAGGTTCTTTAAGATATTACTATGCAAAATAATGAAAAATATTTCAAAATGCTGTAGAACTATATATTGCAAATTACTGCTTCATCAGTCTGTCTCCTGCTGGTGGTCTGCCCAGGGGCACACAACTGCTTGTGGATTGAATTAAACTGCATGTTGGAAGGCTGAAACATATGCCTTAAAGGGCATAAATAGGACTATGTTTTTTTTCCTCACAGTTGATCTTTAGTATTTGAGCTGCAGTTTTATTTTGGTGATTTTTGAGGGTGGACTTGCTGGCTCAGACTTGCAGTGGTTTCAGACAGGTTTTGAGATGTGATCATGTATGTGTTTTGTATTTCCTGTGGATGTGCTCTTAGTGTCAGTGCTTCACAATATATCCAAGTAAAATTATCCTTTGATATCATTGCTGGTTTTTGCATTTCTCCTTATTGTGATTAGTTTCAGAACGAGAAGAGGAAAGAGTGCTCTTTCACACTAATAGTTTTTTCTAATTGTTATTTAGTTCTTATGACCATGAAATAATTTTGTATTTGCTTGCACAGTAGTAAATGTTACTACTTTTAATGAAGAACATTTAGCTGAAGTATCTTGGCTGCATATTTTGGTGTTACTTAGACATATTTGAAAGGATCTAAAGGAAATGAAGCTTTTAAAATGGCACAGCATCACTATTTCATCCTGATTTAAAGCATTTAAATACGATGGCCAATTTTTGCACAAAATCGATGTTTTGACATAGCTGCAGCTGCTTCGTGAGGAGAGGTTGTTCATGGCTCTGGGCAATATACCTGCACTGCTGCAAAGCAGGCTTTTATATCAGAGAAAGGAAAACAGGAGAACTAACAGGGAGGGACTTCAGGTGCTGTAACAGGCTTTTCAGAGAGATGATGTATTTATGTCTTTGAAAAGGGGTTATTTAAGCAAATAGTTTGACAGTTTGTTCTTGTTCTCTGTCAGAATGATGAGAATGTGTCACTCCAGGACATCTCACATTCGATACCATCAAGTCCAGAACCACAAGAACCTGAGTCAACTTATTTTAAGGTAAATGGCACCGATTTACTCCTCAGAATAAGGGATACAAACTTGTTTGTATTTGTCTTGTGAAGTAGTGCCTCTTCTATCTATTAAAACCTACCAGATATGTGTGTATCATCGAATCATAGAATGGCCTGGGTTGAAAAGGACCACAATGATCATCTGGTTTCAACCCCCCGCCATGTGCAGGATCACCAACCACCAGACCTGGCTGCCCAGAGCCACATCCAGCCTGGCCTTGAATGCCTGCAGGGATGGGGCATCCACAACCTCCTTGGCTATATGTATAGATTATCTGAGTTTTCTTTAAGCAGAATGGTTTATTCGACCTTCTAAAATACTCACAAATGGCAGTACAGTTAGTTAAAAAAGTTAGTTAAAATAACTTTGCTTTTCTATGTTAGTAGCAGTCCTGGGAATTATCAGCTTTAGAGTAACGTCTGAAAGATTTTTCTCACTATTTGTTAACTGTTAAAGTTTGAAAAGGCCAAGTTTCCTTTGAAGCATAATAATACTATAATTATGTACTTTGATTTTCTGTTGGCTTGTATTCCATGTTCCTTAGATGGTCTAATATTACTAATGCAAGTACCACTAGAGGTAGTGTTTGATGGTTAGGGCTTTTTTCTCTGTGATCCTACCTTTTCATACAACAGATGAGTCAGCATCAAAACATCTAAACTGCAGATGATTTACTTACACAGGCTGCAAATTTAGTGAGTTGGCTAAATTTTATTTTTTTAAAAAAAAAAAAGACTTCAAGTTTCTTTGTTCATAAGGTGTACTCCTTACCTAACTAACCCTAACAGTACCACAGTACCCTGTGGTACTCCTTACCACATCTCACCATGCAAATAAGATAAAGAAAGATTGTGCTAATGTTACTGCTAGGGCTCCATAAATCTCTGCTGTATGTCCTATAGAGCTGTTGATTTAGATTGTGGCCCTTAGGGAAAAACTCATATTGCCTAATGCTTTTTGTAGACAGAAGACTTACTGAATGAGATCAGGCAGCTTAAAGATGAACTGAAGAAGAAGGATGAAACAATCAACCAATTAGAGCATCAACTGGTAAGTATAATTTTAAATGCTTAACAAAATCCTAAGGAAGCACTGCAGAGTGCAAAGTGAATAGATATTTTTATGAAGGCTTTAAAAGGGATAACCTTGTAGGTTTTTACCCTTTTCTGAGGGGGTCTTTCATTCAGGAGGCCAGTCGTGATTTGTATTTTTTTAATATTGAGCAAATAAATACAAGGTGTTGCTCTGAAACCAGGGGAAACTTACAGATCAGGTTCAGACGAGCAAACATTCTTAAGCAAAAGTATCATATAGCTGTTCACTTTTTACTCCTGTTCTAGACTAGTTTTGGATTTTGCCCTGTGTATTTCTGCATTATCTTCTGTCAAACTAGTCCACTGCAAAGTAGTCACATTTTCAAGCCATTTACTAAAGTTACTTAAGATACTTTACTTTTTAAATTTACTTCAAACTGATTGTCTCAACTCAGTCTCAATCAAAAACATGGAGGAATAGCACAGAGGGAGGGAGTGTATGAACCCACTTCAATGTATTTTGGCCTTTCTAAGAACATGGCACATGGGAATAAGTTTTTCTTCGAATTTCCTGTGCAGTCCATGCATTTTCTATGACAAATGATACTGTATTCTTATCGTTGCTTTCAAATACCTACACATACTTTTTCAGTTATTGATAGTGAAACAGACTTGCACCACAGAATGTGCAAGACTGACATGGGGTATGAATTGTTCATTTTATGACAAATTTTGTAGTAGTTGCCATGTAACTTCCTTTGTTAAAGAGCAGAAACCTCTACAATGTTGTTCCAATTTCATCTCTTTGCATATGCTGAGTAAAGATTTTGTATGTGCTGTTATGTAGCCATTCATCTTGATATGTGCAGTTACTGTTTTTAGGTGCATATGCATATATATGACAAATCTTCCAAGTGCTTTCCTCAGAAAGAGAAACAATCCAGGGGAGCAAATTGTTTGATGAGCAAACTAACACAGGGACCAGTACTTCATTTTTATCAGTGCATAATAGACACAGTAACCAAATACTGCCAGCTGGTATTAGGTGCTGGGTCGGAATGGTGCTTTCCAACAATCTTAATTAGCTATTTTCTAATAGTTCTCCATTTTCTTTCTTGGGGGGTGTTTAAGGCCAGTAGATGTAATTGCCAGAAGGACAGCCAAAAACCCACAGTGGCAAAGTGCGCGTATGCTGATAAATTCACACAAACTTCCTGGAGGAGGAGTTCTGTGAGTAAAACTTGTGACTTTTTGAGTTTCATTCCTCTATTTTATAGTTAGTGCATATGCATGAGTTTGCCATACTTAAGAGATTATGTATGCTGTTTATTAGTTTTTTTTATCTGTATGTCCTTACTGCTGTGCTTAGCTTAAACATTCTTTTGCAGACCTAATCATGTTTGAAAAAATAATTACAAACAATTATTTTATTATATGTAATTAAACTTCAGAATTCTCTCCTTAATCATCTTTTGAACATTTGTGTCATATTCAACCCAAGCTGTATATCTAACCATACATTAAGACATTTTCTTATCTTGATTTTGAAGTTGGTTTTGTTTGAAGTTTAATCATTTCTGTGTGTGCATCTGAGGAAAAGTAACAGCATATTCTAACCTTAAGTCCCTAGATGTAAACAATGAAAGTTACTTAATTTCTTCACAGTCACATATTTGGAGAAATGGTCAAATTAAAAAAAATTGTTGCATGAATGTCAGCTTGACAGAGGACATCTTTGTTCTCATACGTTGTTGCATAGAAATACTGCTGCCACATACAAAGTTATTGCATTCTCAGTATAACTGTAAGGGAATACTTCAGATGGAATGTTGGTGGGGGGAGACAACATTTTTGTTATTTTATGGGAACAGTTTTTTTCTGAATGATGAACAAGGCTTTTATCAATCGCCAGCAAGTAGTCTTCAGATTGGTCTTCAGGTACTACTTTAGCTAGAGAATCCTGAAAAATCATCTTTACAAGATTAAAAATGGGTTAGACTCTTTAGCTTCCTTTTACCCTGCCATAAGTTTTTTGATAGCAAATTGTAATTAAGATGAATCAACCTTGCCGCCCGTCTAAAACTATCCTAAATATCTAGTGCTAGGGTAGAAATGCCACCTTATAGCATGCTCACCACTTTCTAGTGAATCTTCTTTTCCATTGAGACCATGCTTTCCAACCTTCTGTTGTGTGATTAGAACCCAGGGTAAACAAAACATAACCTTAAGTGGCTCTCTTTTTTTTTCTTTCTGTGGCACCTCTGTTTTTCCACTAAGCACATGGAATGTCCTTGATGCTCATCCCATTCATTTCTGTTCTCCTGTACCTTTGGAGCTCTTGAGCTCATGTTTTTTTCCCAAGATTTAGTTTCATGTATGGTGGCATGCATGTGATGTTTTTCCATACTGATACTGTTGCTGAGTTAGTGGCTATTGTTGTTTCCTTGGTCTTTTTTTCCTTATCTCATTTTCTGTATAAATTCAGAATTAGATTAGTAACTATTAGAAGTTAATTGCTAGGTGCAAAAGCTTTAATTTGAGCAATCTGTAGCGTTAATTGTTGAGACCAAGATATCGGGAGATGGAGGATGGAAGAGGCAGGTTAGTATTTCAGCTAAGAGCATTCAGTAGGCCCAATTATCTCTTTGGTCAGATAGAAGTATGTGTCTTCTTCAAAGTTCAGTACTTTTGTTCAGAAAGACACTTCATTGCCATACAGAAATTGTCAGATTGTAAGGGAGAATGTCTATAGATTAAAAGAAAAATAACATAACCCATACTATGTTCATAGCTGGGGGTGTATGTGTATGTATGCACAAACTTATGCAATATAAGCTGCTTTTCAGGAACTGTTACTTGTAAATCATACAGCTCAAAGTTTGGGGCACAGTGTTTGCTTTATCTTCTGGCTAAATATACAGTATAAATATAGCAAGCCTTGGCACGAAGTCATTGTTGATCTGGAACTCAATGACAGTGTCACTTGCAGTAGAAAGAAGAAACAAAAGACTGCATTTTCTTGAGGGATGAATACAGTAAAAGCAAATAGCAGGAGACAGGTGACAAAAATGTATTCTCACTAGAAGAAAGAGTCTTAAATTTTTTTTTGCTCTATTAACGTTTTGTTCATTTTAAAATAATAGGCTTGAACTGACGGTGCGGGCTGGTAAAAAAAAAAACCAACAACAACACAACAAAACAGGTTCATTGCATCTAAACATGATTTAAATCACAAATGGATACTGTTTATGGAAACTATGAAAGTTTTGTATAGGCTATGGTTTTAAAAATGAAATTAAAATTGAATTTTTTGTAGTAGATGTAGAAATCAGAGGCATAAGCTTTTTGTATCTTTTAGTGTATTAATAATTAGCGAAGTTGATATTGAAAACAAAACTGTTTTGTTTCTAAGCTCTGACCTGCCAGTTACTTTAAATGATGTCAAATATCAGAAGTTACTTCAGTTACATTGGTGTAACTTTATTCAGAAATTCTAGCAAAACTGATACTATAATTCAATTCATGAAGCACAAGTCCTTGTACATAGTATAATTTGCTGTGTCAGAAAGTACTTCGTATTTGTACTTAATGTAGTATTTCATAAAGAATGGACACCAGAATGAACTAGACAATACTGAGAGTGGAAATTGGCTATTAAGAGATCTCAGGAATATAAAAACTATATGCAAGTTATTCCAAGTTTAGTCTCTGTTTAAAATAGCTAATAATCTTGCTAGCATTATGGTTTCCCTAATTAATAGACTTGTAAGTATCATTAATTGTATTCTTTCACAGATGTTTTTGTTTCTTTCTACATTTCTTGAAAATGGCCCATCCTGATGTAGTAATGAATTTATCTGTGATCACAGTTTTGTGAAAGTAGCTTTTGGGTTTTTTCTACCTATTCAAAGATAAACATGTATGTAAATGTAAGCTATATAAATTTAGGTTCACTCTTCAAACTCATTTTGAAAGCTGAGCAATTGAGATTTGATAGTTAGCTATGTGTTGCCCAGCCACCCTCTGTTACATAGATGTTTTCCATGTAGTGTCCTGCTCAAAACTACATTCTGTAGTTTTATTGTCTGTACAGTCAGTGATAAATTAGGGGGAACCATTATTTTTGGTTAGCTATCCTCAAGAGTAAAGTCTTCTGCAATTATTGACTGACAGAGCTGGATCATGACATTTCTGGAAGGACTTTATATGGATCTCATTTAATTAATTCACTTCCAGTCAATATGTGCCTCTTCTTTAGTTGTGATGAAAAATAGAAGTAAATAAAGCGTTGGAGAACATACTGAATATAAATTTGCCTGAAGAATTCGGTGTTGGTGGAGAAAGCTTACAGTGTGGCATCTGTTGCTGCAACTGTCTGGCAGGTTTGCAGCACTGTTTCAGTAATAATAAATACTTCTCCGATATCAGGTTTATGTGTCAAGCTTTTGCTTTATATTGACAAATTATTTGGCTTCTAGGACTGGAAAGGTTGTTTGCAGATGCTGAAAATCTGAGCAAATAATGATAAAACCTTGAATTTAGACGAAGATGCCTGTAAAGGATTCTCACCCCTGAGATCAGTTCCTTAGCATCTTCTTAATTTGAATGTTCCCCCATGCCCTGGGAACAGTAAATATAGTGCGGTAAGAGTTGATTTCTTCCTTTGTCTCAGAGAAGTAATGATAAGATCAAGTTTTGCTTCCTATATAAGCTCATTCACGTCTCTTTTAAAACACTGTGTGTGGGAGCATGTGTATTCTTGCTATATTTCTTCTTCTGCACTTTGCCTTTCGTTAGAATATTGTTCCAGCGTACTTTTGCCAAGCCTCTCACACAGTTTTAGTAAACCTTCATAATCATTTGGCTGCCTCTGTGTTCTGTTGTCATCTTTGAGTTTCTTCTTTCACCTTGGCCTTAGATTTTCATATGCTTTGACTCTGCAACTGTTAATTCAAACCCCCAGATGCTGAAGCCTAATCAGTGTGTGTTTATCTTCACATTTAAGACAGGTTTCTGCCATTGTCAAGCACTTCTCTATTGTTCACTTGTTCTTCTGTTATACAAAGGTTGCTCTGAAATAATGCTTCCTATTTATTTTCATGGAAACTACAACAGCTACAAAGGGCACAATAACACTTTTTGATAGAGCAAGTTCTCGGCTACAAAACACCTTTTTTTTTTCTTTTCAACATAGTTACTGCTACTAGCTGTACATTTTTGCCAACAACAAACAAAAGCCTGCATGCCATGCTCATAAAAATCTGCACCAATGTAAGTGGTGCACTGTCTCACAGCTGCTGTGATAGCTTTGTTGCTAAGAAAATATTGCCCACGCAGTCTGTCATTCATTAGTCTGACCAGATAAAAGTCAGGAGGCCCCAAATACAGACTGATATGTTGGATGTGGTGGGACAGCCCAGCCAAGAATTGCAATGTTCTCCATGGTCTTCAAGCTGGTATGGGACCTGACTTTATCATGTTGCAAGAGAAAAGTTGCCACCTTCTCTGCCCTGACTCTGGAAATTTGAGCATTCAGCTTAGTGTCACAATGTAGTAGTCAGAATTTATGGTTTGTCTCTGTTTCAGGAAAATCCAAAAGGATTGCCCCTTTCCTATTGCAAAACATAGTGCACATCCCTTTACTTGCTGAGGGCTGAGCCTGGAACATTTTCTTTGATGGAGTTTACATGTCGTCACTCCATCAACTGCTGTTTTGACTCCAGCTTGTAGTGGCACCACATCTTGTCACCAGTAATTGCGATCCGGGAAACTCACCTTTAGCCTCATATTTGTTGAGTAGGTTCTGACAAACTTGCATATGCTGTTCTTCCTGTTCCTGCTGAAATGTTACCACCTAGCCCCTCATTGTGCTCACATCCACTTCTCATCTCCATCAATATTAAATAAGCATCAGTGAATGTGTGCCACTTGTTCCACATGAAGGAACTGAGTTCCATACCTGTGCTTCATGAGCACTTGCATGTCAGACACCATTCTGCATGCCAGGGTTAATTATTTGCATCTTCCTGCTGCTGGGCTAGCAAAAGGCAACTGCTGCAAAAACATTTGGTTTACACTGATGCTTAGAGTATGTTGTATGTTTCTTTATGATGTGTTCTTGTAACAACTGGGGCAACTGGTAATGCTAGGTGAGACAGCAAAGATCATCTTATTAATGCTCAAAACCTCCAGACATATGGATCTTTCCTGCAATTTTTCTGTGCAGTAGGAAAAATTTCTCTTAATAGTAATAGCTCTGAATATTGGTGTACCCATGGAAAAAGAGTTGCACTATTTGGCTGATAGCCTAAGACTACTAAAACAGGAGTAGCTTAGAAATTTTTCTCTTCTCCTGCTGTGGCAGAAGCATGTTATAGAATCATGAAGCTTGGAAAAGACCATTAAGGTCATCTTGTCCAACCATTAACCCATGTCCACTAGCTGTGTCTCTCAGTGCCATATCTACCTTTTTCTTGAAGACCTCCAGGGGTGGTGACTCCATCACCTTCCTGGGCAGCCTGTGCCAATGCATCACCATTTTTTTTCTGAGAATAGAATGTTCTTAATATCCAATTTGAACCTCCCCCTGTTGCAACATAAGGCCATTACCTCTCATCCTATTGTTAGTTACCTGGAAAAGGATGCTAACCCCCTTTTGTACTTGTCTAGAATGATGATATCTTCCCTGAGCCTCCTTGTCTCCAGACTAAAACAGTTCCAGTTTCCTCAGTCGCTCCCCATAATGCCTGTGCGCCAGACCCTTCTCTGGACACACTCCAGGGCCCAATGTCTTTCTTGTAGTGAGGGGCCCAAAACTGAACATCAATACTCAAGGTATGGCCTCGCCAAAGCTGAGTACAGGGTGACGATCCCTGCTTGTGCTGGCTGCACTGTTTCTGATACAAGCCGTGGTGCTGTCGGCCTTTGTGGCCACCTGGGCACACGGCTGGCTTATGTTCAGTTGGCTGTCAGCTAACACCTCCAGATCCTTGTCCTCTCTGCGACTTGTCAGTCATTCTGAACTCATGCCTGGTAGCAATGTATGAGGTTGTTGTGAGCAAAGTGCAGGACCCAGCAATTGATCCTGTTAATGCTCACACAGTTGCTTCTGCCCAGCTATCCAGCTTGTCCAGATGATTCTGTAGGGCCTTCCTACCCCCAGGCAGATCAATATTTCCTCCTAACTTGGTGTTATCTGCAAACTTCCTGAGGGTGTGCTCAGTGCCCTCATCCAGGTCATCAATAAAGATACTGGCCAGACCCCAGTGCTGACCCCTGGGGCACACCACTCATAACCAGTCACTGGCTGCATTTAACTCCATCCATCACCACTCTTTGGGCCCAGCCCTCCAACCAGCTCTTTGCTTAGCAAGGAGTGTATCTGTCTAAGCTGTGGTCTGTTAGGTTCCTCAGGAGAATACTGTGGGAGAGACAGTGCCAGAGGCTTTGCTGAAGTCTAGTTATACTATGTGAACAGCCTTTCTCTCATCCACAAGGCAGGCTACCTGGTCATAGGAGATGAGGCTGGTCAAGCAGGATCTGCTTTCATGAACTTGTGCTGCCTAGACCTGATTTCCTGGTTATGCTGCATTTCCTTTTATTCATGTGATGGGTTATTCCAAGGTTCAAGTCTCTTTATAGCACTGGAAAAGTCTGGTGGTGATATTTTTATATTTTTATGAGGGTTTTTTTTATTTTAGTATTTTTTACTAAAATTTAAGAACAACAACAGCAAACAGGTTTCCCAGTGTAGTTTGGTTTAAAACTTCACAAAGCTTTTAGCAACGATGGTACAATTTGTCAGGATCTATGGAAGCCATTCATCTTGTTCTGGTTTGTGCGGACTTTGTTTTGGTGGATAGTTAACACTCTGAGTCACTTTTCTACTTTTCTCATAGGATTCTTTTACTGTTTTTTTTTTTGTTTGTTTGTTTGTGGGTTTTTGTTTTTCTGCTGTTTCACTGTTTCAATATCTGGGGAATGAGAGGAATGGGATTCAAGTTCAGTGCCTTGATGCACGTAATAGCTGAGGGGGGAGGATCTGTTGAGGCTTCTGCCTGGCATTGAGGTGCAGGTGGGAAGACTTGTATCACAGCTGCAGAACCTTGAAAAATCCAAACATCTTTAAGTTTATTTTTTAAAATAAAAACGTAGGTAAGTAATATTCTCATCTTTTAATTCTGCTATTGCTTGCTTATTGGTTTTAGAGACTTTCTGATAACTAAGCTATTTATTAAGAAACTGCAGTTTTCTGCGTACGTTAAATATGTTCTATAATCTGAAGAGACATACTTATTAGTGTGTATATGCTTATTTTTCTTGGGCATCTGAGAAAAATCCATTGTGTATTTGGCTAATAGAGGGAGATGAGTATGAGGCTTTTTTAAAAAAAGAAAAAGCTTTGTAAATTTCTTTGCTGGAGTCTTGTACACTGTTAAAAGAAAAGCCATCTTTTCCTAAGTCAGACTTAATGTCAGATAGCTATCTCTTAATGTAATTTATGTAGAGGATCAGTGTAATATTTATCACTTGTAAAATCAATGCAAGTTATAATACATTAATAAATCTCCAGCACTGTATTTCCTGTTCCCTATTTGATTCCATTGATGTTGATTTTTAATTACTTTCTTTTGATGTACAATTAGGCAATGCTTTTGATTTTTACGAAGGAGAAATTCAGCTTTTGTTTGAGACTTGTCTGTATGGAGCAATGTGAACTTTGAAGTCTGCTGCCAGAGTGATAACTAGGTCTGCTTCTCAACTTATAAGATGTTCCTTGGCATTTCTGAGAGGGGAACTGAGCCATGCCTGGAGAGCAGTTCAGTCTAGCAGGCAAGATACTGAAACAAGTTAATTGCCCATTCTCCATTTACTTCAGTCAACCAATAATGATTAAATACCACGAATAATTACTGAGCAGACTGGATTTAGGGCTGTTCTTTGAAGTGTTAATATGGATGCCTAAAAGGTACTGAAATGTATCAAGACATCTAAATATTTCTTCACTTTTACAATAGTATCATAGCTATTAAGTAGCTCAGCTTGCTTGCTCTTAATCTCTCGTTTTAGAGAGAGGAAGGAAGAGGGTATAAAACTTTAGCCACTCTTCCTAATTTAATACATTAAAATATCAAAGAAGTCTGGGGAGGAAAAAAAAATACAACAAAACAAAAACTAAGCAATCAAAAAACAAACAAACCAACAGCAACAAAAAAACACGTTACCAACCTGAACAGTTCTCTACAAGATGAAACCGGTGAAACTGGCCTTTTTACTGTCTGGAGCCTGGACTATATTTAGAGAATGAAAGTCATTTTCTATTGTTCCTCCATGCTGACATAATGTAGGATGCAATGTGAGCAAACTGTATACAGATGGCCTGAAAAATGTGGTGTTTTGTACAGTGCTGTGGATATCCAAAGCTTTTCTTCATGTCTCATCAGTCAGGGATCAATTTGTCTTGTGCCTAGGAATATTTGTTTTTTAATACTAGTCTTGGTGCATTATCTTATGTTGTTTTGTCATACTGCTAAAGCTAGGAGCGTTCTTTCATGCAGTAGTCTAAAAATTGTGTGAACCCTAATGGCTACTGAGAGCAGACTGTGAGGACATGTGAAGTAATCAGTATCTCCATCTAGAGTTTATCAGATGACAGTGAACTTTTTCCTGGTGATTTCTCTTAAGTAATTGTTACAACTCTTCTTCTGAAGAAGAATGAAGGAGTCTTCTCTACTTTTTTCTTTGTTTTCTGTTCTAGTTTAAGAGTATTCTACCTGGCAAGTTCCATGACTTGTTTTAGAAGGATATGTTAAGTTACATCTTAACAGTAACGAAACTTGGAATAATGATGTATGAAGTCTAACTAGATGTAGAAAAGTGGTGGGTCAGGGAAATGTTTAAACTTGCACTAGGATAAAAACAAAAAAAAAAGCAGACTGTTTATTTGTAGAAATCATATGGTACTTAATAAACTTTGAAAAGAATTATGGAAATAAAATACTATTTCTCAACCATGGCAGTGAGATGTGCAACAGGCTAGCAGAGAAACTAGAGGGGAGGGGCAAACCATTTTTCTGGTTCTTTTGATAGAGATGTTTGTTTAGGTATGAAATTCCCGCTATCTGAAGAAATAGCTGCAAATGGTTGCTGTTGCTGTCTGCTGGTTACTGGTAGCTGGAAGCAAGGAAAGGCCTTACTCTTGGAAGCAGTGTTCCAGAACCCTTGGTAACAGATTTTCCACTGGTAAACAGTGAAGGGGCTGTAAAGACTTAAAGCTGACTTGCTGGAATGGAACATCAAGAGTATCCAATTTGAGAGGGCAACTTGGATAGGCATCTTTTAAAGGCATGGGTAGAAAGAAAAATATACACATAAAGTTACTTTTTCCTCTTGTCAATTCTGTGATGATCTGAAACATCTGATAGGCAAACCTACAAGTAATCAACATATACAGTCACAGTTTTCTGATCCTGTAGTAGGGGGCTCAAGCTCCTAAAGCAGAGTGCAAGGCAGGCAGGTCAGTGTCATGCCTCCTCTTTCACAATCAGTAATGCTATCAAAAGATGGGCTCAAAAGCATTGGCATTTATTGGGCATTTTTTTCTGATAAAGTCTTTTTAATTATAAACTGTTTGGTTTTCTAGAGGATCAGTGTTGTTAGCCAGTGTACTAATTGGTAGGGCATTTAAGAAACATACTGAAACCTGTAAAAATAAAAATTTTAGCATGCATTTTCAACTTGAAAAGTTCAGCTACTGTGTTTCTTCCTGGAAAAAAAAAACAACCAACTTTAACAGATTTGTGTACATACTTAATGAATAAAAATGGAGGTGTATTATAAGAGTTCTGGCTAGGTTAGGGTGTCACAATGCCATCACGTCCTGTGGACTTCAGTAGAATCTCACATTTACCTCAACAAAGTAGAAAAATTTGTAAATATATTGATGCCTTTCTGGGGGAAAACAGAAAAGAATGGTGTGGCTTTTTGGTGTCTTGTTTTTCCCTGTTCTCTTTTTTTATTATACTTCTCCCCCTCTCTCTTTCTGCACAGGGTGGGTATTCTGCTCCCTCCTTCTCTCCCTGGCAGGGCTCATTCCAGGGCATCCCTCGGACTGTTCCACCGCACCGCAGACAGAGTGAGTCTGTACTTCTCACTCATCTCCCTCACCGTGTTCCAGTAGAAGCTTCCCTTTGCACGCACTGTTCATCTTGTAGTATCCTCCTTTCTCAGGCAGATTTACAGGCATACACAACAGTCTGTGGCTAACCAAAATGCTTCCTTCAGCCAGCGTATCAGCAACTACAACTTAGAGCTTTGTAACGGTTACTGAATGCTGATCCACTTCAGCAGATCTTCAGGCAAACCGGAGTAGTCCCATGTTTCCAGTCTTGTCTTAACATAAATCTTGCTTGCTGCATTTTCCCTTTGTTTTTCATGGCCGTAATATACTATCCCATTTGCATTTGTTCTGTTTGCTCATAAGTCTGCATGTATGCGTATGTGGATGTATTTACACGAATATGTTGTGGATGTACATAAAAAGATATTGGTGACAGTGTAGTTGTCATTGCCTCTCACAATAATTTTTCTTAACTTTTCAGAATGGCTTTCCCGAAACTAGTATTTTTTTTCTCCTGATGTTTCTTGTAAAAATACTTCTAATACATTGAAGTGGCTGTTGCAAGACTTGCATGATTTGCTAACGTTGCTTTTGTGCTAGCTAAAGTGTGGGCTGATATAAGATGCTTTTGTTCTCTTGGCTTGGATCTGCAAAACAAAGACAATTGCTGATTTTAAAAATATGCACTTACGTAGATGTAGAGAAATGGTAAGTCTTATTTTGTGCTTTGGATTGCATTGTATACAGATAATTGTTCAAAGAAATATAACTAGTTAATAAAGCAAAGTTATATTTTTTAAATTCACTGTAATTTGAAAATTACAGTGTTTGTTTAGCAATGTCCAAGAGTGTATTTGGATGGGAAATGCAGTATAATTTTGGAAAAAGTAAGATTTCCAGGGCTGGTGGAGATCTGAAGAGTAAGCTTGCATTTATTTCAGTTTGAAATAATCCTGACAATTATTTCAACTGTAAGAAAAGAAAATCTTGTAAGATATCTCAAATTGTATTTCAAATACTCTCTTGACGTTTGTGACAATATTCATTTAATCAACTCACCAGGAATGCACTTCCTGTTCCATAGGCTATTCTCTTTGCAATAGAAGGTTATGCTTTGTTTGTGTGTTTGCCTGTGTGTAAATGTAGTGAATGTAGAGCTCCCAATGCTGATCATCACGTGTTCTGTTTCTGGCTAGAGGTTAACAGTAGCACATCATGGCTTGTGTGCTGCCATATCAGCAGGGAATTGAAGTTTGAAAAGATTGGTCTTAAATCTGAGGAGCATGTACATACCACAGTTCTGGAACTTAATAATCATAGAGCCAGAATTGACAGCAGTGACTGAGCTCCCAGATACGCACCTCTGTGTCATGTCATTTTTCTACTTTCTTAGCGGTTCTGAGCTCCTGCTTTTTTTCCACCCACTGCAGCAGCCTCTTATTCAAGGATTCCACAGTGAACTTCCATTACTAAAGCTGGTTGGATTTTAAGTATACATCCTACACATTAGATTCTATAAATGAATAGTTACTGGAGTTATCACTAGCATCTTTGCTAGTGATGGATCCTCCATACTAGGTTTCCTTTTGGTTCAGACAGATTTTAGGTCTTCTGTCTTTTAGTAAGGAATGCCAAAGGGAGGGAATTGAGGCAAGAGATGAGCTGGGTATCGCCACTGAGAAGAAAAAAAAAGAGCAGTTCTTTTGCAATAATATTGAGATGGTGATGGGAACACGAAGGAGTGTTTTGGCAGTGTTTTTCATCCAGAGATAATTGGAATTTAGCCTTTTGCATAGATTATGCACAAACTTGAACACTGGAATGTGGGAGGTTCTGTCCAAACATCAGGAAGCACTTCCTTATTGTACTGGTAGTGGAGCACTGGCACAGGCTCCTCCTTGGTGGTCTTCAGAAGCCTCCTGGAGGTATCCCTGGGCACCCTGCTCTGGAGGTCCCTGGAGCCAGAGTTGGGCCAGCATCCAGAGGGCCCTGCCAATCTCAACCACTGTGAGATTCAGGATCCCAAACCTAAGACAGCGTCTGCACTTGTGAATGATGCAAGTATTTGCAGTGTTATGGATAGATGATAGCTACTTAGAAACACTGTAGATCAAGAATGTAAGTCTGTAAACCAGTCATATCTAGTTGTTTGATATAATTTTACTTAATTTTGTGGCTGCTGGACTGCTAATTATAGAATCATAGAATGGCCTGGGTTGAAAAGGACCACAACGATCATCTAGTTTATGCAGGGTCGTCAGCCACCAGACCAGGCTTCCCAGAGCCACATCCAGCCTAGCCTTGAATGGGGCATCCACAACCTCCTTGGGCAAGCTGTTCCAATGCGTCCCCACCCTCTATGTGGAAAAACTTCCTCCTAATATCTAACCTAAACCTCCCCTGTCTCAGTTTAAAACTATTCCCCCTGGTGCTATCACTATCCATCCTCATAAACAGCCATTTCCCCTTCTGTTTATATGCTCCCTTCAAGTACTGGAAGGCCATAATGAGGTCTTCCCAGAGCCTTCTCTTCTCCAAACTAAACAGGCCTTTTCTCATAGGAGAGCTGCTCCAGCCCTCTGTTCATCTCAGTGCCCTCCTCTGGCCCCGCTCCAAGGGCTCCACGTCCTTCCTGTACTGGGGGCCCCAGGCCTGGACACAGCACTGCAGATGGGACCTCACAAGAGCCAAGTAGAGGGGGACGATCACCTCCCTCTCCCTGCTGGCCACCCCTTTTTAATGCAGCCCAGAACACAGTTGGCCTTCTGGGCTGCAGGTGCACACTGCTGGCTTGTATCCAGCTTCTCATCCACCAGGACCCCAAGTCCTTCTCTGCAGTGCTGCTCTCAAGGAGATCTTCCCCCCATTTGTATAAATACCTGGGATTGCCCTGACTCAAGCACCCTGCTCTTGGCTTTCTTGAACCTCATTAGGTTTTCATAAGCCGACTTCTCCAGCCTGTCCAGGTTCCTCTGGCTTCCCTTCCTTCCTTCTAATGTATCGGCTGCACCACTCAGCTCGGTGTCATCTGCAAACTTGCTGAGGGTGCACTCGGTGCCATTGTCTGTGTCATTGATGAAGATGTTGAAGAACACCAGTCCCAAGGCTGACCCCTGTGGGACACCGCTTGTGAGCAGTCTCTGCTGATCACATGTGCCCCTGCTGTCAAATATTATAATACTTCTGTGCATATGCTTCTTCTGTAAGCACTGATTTCAAGGTTGGTGTGCTTGCAGCCCAATTTGCCCTAAGATCCATCCATTCGAGGGTTTGTTATTTATTTATTTTTTTTCCATGCTTTGGAATTATGTGCATGTTTTGTACTTCAAAGGAGAAGAGTTTTTGTATATTTTGTTGCTTCAGCAGCCTTGGAGACGATTCAGCATTCCATATTTCATAAACACTTTCCCAGTAGTGTGTGGATTTCTTTTTAAGAATGAAACTGGTTTTGTTATTCCAGTAACTCAGGTGTGCTGAACTTGATTAGTGTATTATGTATATAGGATATAATTTGATGACATAGCAAACTTTCTCCAATGCCATTCAAAACTTTCGTATTTGTATCCTGGAGTTTTAACAATGCATCTCTAGAAATTCTACATTTTCAATAAGCCAACTATAAATTGTTACAATATAAGAATATAATACCAGTGTATCTCAGCACCTACCTACATTTTCCTTTCAGAATAGAGATGAAAGCTGTTCTTTTGCTCACCTGAAGCTCTGCAGTTGTCTACATTTGTTTTCTAAGCACTTCATGGGAAAAGTATTTAGAGCTTTTGTATATAAGAATTACAAATAAAGGTAACGAAAGTAGTTCTAGCAGAATTTCCACGATAAATACATGAATTTCCTGACCAATTTAGGTTCTTGCGATGCCTTCATATTAACAGAACAAATTTGCTTCAGAAAATTAACTTGGAAGTTCTGAGAGTGATGAATTATTACAAATGTCCTGAAAAGACATTATTGTCCTTTATGCTCTCACAACACAACTAAATACATGCAGTGTGCAGTTACATGGCCTTACTTTTCTGTTAGTTGCCCATATATCTGAATTTGTGGACAAAAAGCCTGCCTTGATGTACTATATTATTTTCAGCAATTCTTTTTTTAGAAAGTTCTGTTTATACATGCACTATGCAGAAGAGTCCATGCTATACCATATTATTATTTTGTTCCCTCACACAGTGGTGAATGATGGTCTGAAGAAAGGGGAGAGATTCGGTCTGTTATATCTCATAGTCTGATGTCATACTCCATCCTACCAAATGCTATTTTATGATGCTGGAACACAGGTTTAATACAGCTAACTAGAAGAAAAAGAAAGGGGAAAAAAAATCAAAATATTAACAAATACTACGGATTTAAGGTGTGAAATCTTGATTATAGAAAGTGACAGCTTTTCCATGTAGCCTTCCAGCAAGGCTGCATTTTCAAATAGAGGTGTGTGAAATGACAGCTTGTCCTGTGCAATGGCAAAGAGATGTGATATCGGAAAATGAAGCATATACGTGGTGGAGTTTGTGTTCCTCCCTGCTCCTTTTCCAAAAAGAAGACATGTTAGTTTGGAGTCTCTTCAGACTCATGAGTGAGTTGCAAGGAAGATGGATGCAGTCAACAAGGTTGCAATATGTAACGCAGTTTAACTTATGATGTTGTTTATTGTTAGGTATCTAGCATATATGTGTTTGGATGCAGGTATTTTTGATGTATGTGCTTATAATCATACACAAATGCTGGTTAATATTCTGAAGGGTATTTGAGGTGTAAGAGATTAAATGTGCTGAAGACTTGAAGTTAAAAGAGCAGAGGTATTCCATGTGGATTTTGCTGTAAACATGGTTTGTGCTGCATTACTTAAACACTATTGCTGTCTTTATTTCTGGAAGATGGGTGAAAAACAAATGTGGGATGTGCTAATTGCAATTTAAATGATGAAAAGTTGCAGTTCTGTCATGGCAATTGCTCAATGTTTTGTCTTGGTCCTCTGACATCATTGTCCTTGTCTTTTTCTTGTCTCTGCTTTCCCATTATGCCATTGGCAAGGAGTTGAGAAGTTAGTCCATTACTTCTGTGATAAAGCGTGGTACAGTACAACTTCAGATTTCTTCCCATCTCCTCCTCACGCATTTTATTGTTGTTCTTTTGCCCTATGCATGATGCATGTCTATTGGAGATGTGCATGTGGTTTTTATTTCTCATTCCTTCATTTCCTTTGTTTCTCAAATTACTGCAGGGAGAAAATGTCTATATTTAGTTCTGCAGAGATACTGTATGGGTAGTTGAGATGGGTATTCAGATTGGAGAAACAGTAACCAAAGCAAAAATGAAGGGAATTTTAAAGTAGAGATAGTGCAGTGCCTGTAACTGTTATGACTGCATTGACATAACTGCTTATCAGTATAACATGCTTATTTACATCTTCATTAGTTTTGCATGGGAAAACTATCTCAGTGGTTCAATACCTTTATACTAATGATAAACCTCTTCATGGATGTGGTTGGCATTTTTCAATAGATGATCAGAGAAACAAGGAAAAATCCCCGAGGCTGATGTGGTAGGAACTCCAATTGAATGATCTTGATTGGTGCATCAATATATCCAAGCAGTTGAAGCTTTTGCCACTACAGAAAATTCCGTTTCTTCGTCTTGCAGTGTGTTCACAAGGCATTTTGTCTGCTGTACTTTCTGAGGAGAACTAGCTGTCCTCAGTTACGTGGTACTAGAAATAAGTTTGAGCATCAAACTTTACATTCCAGGAACAGAAAGGAATGTAGGTGGTTTTGTCTCCCTGGATATTTTTTTTTTTGGACAAAAGAAGAAATCTTAGCATGACAGTCTCCACCAAGTTGTGGTCCATCTCCTTGAAATACTGTCTCGTGCATTTAAAGCAAGATAGGTGACAAATTTTTAGGAGTTCTATGAACTGAAGTATTATTCATAGGAGGGGAAATGCTTTGTTATCTTTTAATTCTTCCTCCTTGTGGCAGATTTCACCAAGCAGCGTTCTACTGGCTTTTAGACTAATAGCTTAGTCATAATGTGTTAAAACCTCATGAACAGGAACTTGCATGTTTTGGAAGTGGTTTTCTACTTTCACTGTCATCTTAGATGTGCAGCAACTTGAGATAATCTGCATTTCTGGTAACTGACCAGACTTTGAGTAAGTGGAAATATGAAGTTAGGAAATAGTGCAGTATTTAAAAAAAACTTTGCAAAAATGATATAATATCTTTAGTGCCATCTTTATAATTTTGGGCACGTACCTGTCTTCTGATTGAATTATGAACCTCACAGATCTTATGTTGCTTGTACCCTTTCAGATTATGAAAGGTAACAAGGGAAGGATGTATTTGGCTATTTTTCTACATAAAGCATTAATGCAAAATAGTCCAAATTGAAAACTCTAAATAATACCTATTCTACTGTCAAAAACCTTGAAATAACAGCATTATCAAAAGCTTGTTTCTCTGTTGTTTCTATTAACTTTCTTTTTCAGCAAGTTAATTTTTTTCTGATTAGTATAACTAGCATAATTAGTTTCTAAGTTAGGATTTGTAGTGTCAGGAAAAATTTGCGTTTTTTGAGACTGGCATTTAGAAGCCCTTTCCAGGAGAAAGGAAAGGTTTTGGTGTTGTTTACGTATTTGAACTCGACATAATATTACTTGCTATAAACATAATTTTTTTTTCTTCATTAGATGAGAAAATCAGTTATTTAAGTATTTGTACAGTAATAATATGTGCTTTGCTTTGATTTCTGTGCACGTTTTTAGCAGTTTTGTTTTTGTAGGTGTGCTCTCAAAACAATAAGCCAGTTTGGCTAACATCTCATAAGCTGGAAGGATAATAATTTCTGTAACCCATTACAGAAACTCTGAAAAACAGCATTAATATCTGTAGGATTTCTTAAACAAAGCTGTAACTTTTAGAACTTAGAATTACTTCTTGTTTTAGTACTTCCTGTAAGATTGCTTGCTTAAGAAGGATGGTTTTGCATTTGACAGCACTCAGAAAAAATAGGTTGTTATGGAAAAGTACATTCATTCTAGACTGTTCAACATGTTTCTCACTTCACGTATTGATGTCACTGGTCCAACTTAGATGTTGCCTTTTCTTACAAGGACTGGTGTATTTTAAGTGGAAAAAGGTGGCTAGCAAATTGGAATTAGATCAAAGCACCTCAGTATTTCTCTCATTACCATTAATTTTTCTCATTATGATGACTGAGGATTCTGTTTGCAGTAGAAATATTACAAGATGAAAGATGAAAATCTAAAGAATCCTGGAATGTGCTCTTGTTTTAGAAACATTATAGAATTTTAGCGTGCATTGATATCATTATAGTCTCTGCTAAACCTGAAAAGAACAAAAAGACTGAATGAATAATGTTTCACATTTTGAAGCTGAGAATAATAATTCAAGAGAGTGCCTGAATAGTTGTACTCAAATCCCTTAGGACAAATGTTGCTTCTTTTATGCTGACTGTATTTTACTTGTAAGCAAATGCATTAAACATGTTGACTATGTGCATACACACTATAATTTAGTCAGGATTCAAGTAGTTTCAGCAAATTTCATGGATAGGACTAGCTTGTTGCAGTTGAGTTCCTTTATAAAGAAGATGAGAAAATCATCCAAACTTGAAGCTTGTTAAAAAGTATAGTTTAAGTTCTAATTGGTTTTGGGGTTTGCCATGCATTGCAGGCTTCAGTAATTCTTCCAAGACCTGTGTGCAGGTTTAAGGTTTAGTTTGTGTTTGTACACATGTTAAGGTCTTTTTACAGGAAGGAACAAAGAAAACTTACAAATGATAGAATTGTAGAATCACGGAGCAGCTCAGGTTGGAAGGGACATCAGAGATCATGTAGTTTCAACACACTGCCATGGACAGAGTTGCCAGGTTTGAATGTGCTGCAGAATTTCTCAGTGGTTCAGACAGTGAGGTCACCTCAGTCATGGAATAGCTGTAATTTTTCTTTTTTTCCCCTTTTTTTCTGATTTCTGTGTTTCTGTCTCCTAACCGCTACCAGTGCAGCAATTGCAGTAGCCACAATGCAGTTCATAGCCAAAGGTGGAAGAAGTATGAGAGAGAAGTGTGTCGGATTCACACTGGACAGGGAGGCACAGCAGGGTTCATGCAGTGTGTGGAGGCTGCAGCACACTGTAGCTAAAGCCAATTGATATACAAGGGAAAAGGCCCTGCCAGCCACCTGGGCGAGTTTCTCTTGTTCACAGGCACTGCTGGTGAATATTAGCGTGGTTATTTATTATGGATGAAAAGTATCAGGAGGGATACTGACTGAATTGTAGATCCCCAGAGCTTACCCTGTGCATAACATTTTCTCTACATAGTCAGATGGGAATCTGAGGTAGACAGAGGAAAGAAGGATATGCAGCAAAACTGTGAAGTAATAGGAGAGCTGTGGTGCTATTTGGTGGAGACAAAACCTGCTTATTCATACGTTTCAGAGCCTGATGAAGAAACTCCGAATTCTCACAGTAATTTGCCCTCCACGGGTATTTTCTTGACAGTTGGTAGTTGGAAGCAAGCTTAAACTTTACACCTTACACCTTAATTTAAATTGAAGCACTGCTGTTATCCATAAAAATGACCTGTCCTTTTTGGACTTCACTTTCTGATCCAGAAGAAGTACTGGCAATTTTCTTGTCCAGTACTAAAATGTCTCTTCTGGCAAAATACAATGTCTTTGTTGTGTTATTTTTCTCTCTTTGGTTATTAGCGTAGCACTATGTGATCTCTAGCTTAACATGTACTTTGTTATACTATTTTGTTGAAGATCATTTCTATACCAGCCCATCTGAATTCACTTCAAGATCAAGCAGTTTGCTGCATCTATTCTGTAACCTAATTACAGCATACCTGTATCCAATTTTCTGGCATCAGTTATGCAAAGAAAATGTGCTGTAAATTCGTTTACTTCCCCTCCTTTGTGCTTGCTTAGTCCCCAGCAGTGGTATTTTGTGAACTTCTGCTGCCCTTGGGCCGTCCTCTCCCTGTCCCGGATTTCACCCAGCAAAGGGGCTTATCTCTATTCATGAGGAAAGAAAGATGCAGTGTCAGAAAACTGGGTGAGAACTGTAAAGGGACACCTTCCTCATGTTTATAGCTATGTAGTATAACTCTCTGGACTTCACTGGGTTTGTTGTTTCTGCTTACTGTTCTGCATGTGAAGGAAATCAGAAGTAAACTACTGTCCAGTACAGGGAAACCTTAATGCAAATGAATATATTTTATATAAGCTCTGTTCCTGTGTGTACAGTATGTAGCAATGATGGAAGCTTTGGGGTAGCTAATTTGAGTACACAGTGTATAGAAGCTAGAAGATGGATAGTCTGATAGCTGTTGCATTTGTTTAAGGATTTCAAATCAGAATTTAAACAGTATTTTTGTGTTGTTGATAGGATGTCCTGCAGACTTAAGGTAAAACCATCAACCAAATCTTTTTATGTCTCTTACTTTACACTATTTTTTTTTTTTGTCTTTATTGTTGTGTATTCCAGTACTGGTTTAACTTTTTCCACCTAAGTTACAAATCACATTTGTTCATGTCCCATAAACCATCCTATTTTACCAAAGTAAAATGTTTTACTTTTATAAAAGATATACAGCTGTTACCAAGCATCCAGTTAGCATACTTGGGGTTCAGAGCGTTATCTGGTGCTTTCTTTGCCTAACATATTACTGCATTCTTTTCTCTTTACAGCCTCAAGTACTACAGCCTTCCAGCAGCCTTCCCAGTTCCACAGACCTCGTCCAGGGAAAACTAATAAAAATGCCACATATCGAGGCCCCCAGTGAATATTCTAAACATGGTGTGCATGAAAATGGCAATCATCAGAATCAAAATGCTGCAAATATATCTCTGAGAAATAGCCTGAATAGTGTAAACACTTCAGTGAACACACAATTAAGCATAAAAGATGAGAATACATTGCATTTGGAAAATGTGAAAAATAAATATACTGAAGATCCTGGGGAGGTGGCTAGTGATAAAAAAGGTATGTTACTATCATGTTCTCGTCTTCAGACCTCTACACGAATTGATGCTAGAGAGGTGCGGACTGAGGTAGCTGTGAAAGGTCAATCCTCGTTCATGTACCAGGCTTCTCGGCCAAAGACTTCAAGAATTGCAAAGCCCCCAACTGCTTTAGTGCCTCCTACAATGGCCGTACTCGCAAGGTCTGCAAATCATTCCTCTGCTTCCAAGGAACCTGAGCTTCTACCATCAAGTAGTTCGACTCAACTACAGCCAACGTCTGGTCCAGAGGACCTGAAGGGTAAACAGAGTCAGAAAGCGTCCAAACTTCGCCCACCAACTATATCCTTTGTTAAATCTAAGCAAGTGAGCAGTCAGAAATCCACGTCGGTGTCTCAAGAGCCTCAAAGCACCAGTCTGAAAACTAACATCCCAAAGCCACAAGTGCAGAGAAAGGAAAATGTGCAAACACAGAACACCGCTTTGCATTCTGGGGACAGTTTGCCCTCTAGTCGGCATTCCCGCCTCCCTAAGCCAAAGACACACTGAGGACATATCTACGTCTCATTGGGTGATGTCATAAGTTAAATTGCTTCCTCTGTATTGATGGCCATTGAGGCTGTTTCATCTACAGCCTGAGTGAATAGCAAAAAGAGCGTTTTCCTTTAGTGTTTGCATATTCTGTTTTTTTGTTCTGAAGCTCACGTTACGAGCTGTGCAGCAGTTCTTGAGAGTGTTAAATTATATTGTAATTCTGTATTAATTGTATTGCACAGTGATCTCAGTACTGAAGCCTGGTGGCCGTGAATACCAGAATGCTGCACTATGTATTCCAGGAGGGCAGAAATGATATCTTACCTCTGTTAACTTGAGTAATTAGACAATGAAATTACTATTCAGTTAAACTTCTTGGTTCTTATTCAGTTTAACTACTTGGTTCTGAGGACTTGTTAGGTTAGAGTGGTAGAAAGTTAGAATTATTAGCAGATGTTTTATTGGCCATAATTCTGACTCTGTATTTCAGAGGCCTATGCAAAAATCCTCGTATTTATCATTATCTGAAGACTGACATATTTAATGTTATTTAATCGGATGGGTTGAGTGGTTTGTGTTGTTTTTGCTGTAATCTGAAGTTGCTCTGTTCTTTATTTATCTAGTTTTCACTCTTCACAGACAACAGGTTTCACATGGTGAAATGGATCTTCTCTCTTAAACAGCATCATTTGTTAAGATATTGTGGTATGTTTTTATTGTGTAATAGGCACATTACTGGGTAGATTCTCAAAATGTAGTGCTAAGGATATTTGTGCAAAACCTTGCAATGCAGGCTCTTATGAATTGATAAGTAAGGAGCCCAGGGGAATTAGGGGTCCATAACACCTATGTTGAGGTTGCACAACATGCATTTTAATGGATATATTTTAACTTTTATTGTACTGTTTGTATTTATTGATTTCTGTTTAATATTGAAAGACTCTGAAGTACCTGACTTGAAACGTTTGCACAAATTTTGCCATATGTGTAAGGATTTGAAACTATTTTACGTAATAAAACTTGTATTAAAAAAGCAACTATTTTTAAATAATAATAAATTAACCCAATTTATTTGTCCTTATCGAGAGCTGGTACTCTAAGAGTTTTTCAGAGATGTGCATTTTGTTTTGGGAGTTTTTCTGTAAAATTTTTTTTTCTGTAATTATTCAAGAAGTGCATGATAACTGGCAAGGAGCATTTGGGGGGAAATAAAACAGAAAAATCAACATTCTTCGGCTTTATAGGGTAAGTTTGTTTTTTTTTTTTTGTTATTTTTTTTAAAGTGATGTGGAAATGTGCCCATCATGGTGCAACTATGGGACCATAACACATGAGCTGTGAGTTGAATATATGCATATCCAGTCACGTGTTCTGGAAACTTAATGTGATGTCCCATCTGCTATTCTCCTCTTTCCCTTCACTGAATAGTAGATGTTAATGTTTTGGGGTTGGTTTTTTTTTTTTTCTATTCTTGAGTTGTTTTTAAGATAAGCAGCAGAAGGCTGTTACAGTTCACTTAAAATCTGTTTGTGTACAGCATATGATGACAGAAAAATGAAATACAGTAAAAGTTTGTTCTAGGCTTTGGCCTTAGGACATTGGCATATTGCAGTATTTTCTTTGAGAAAATGAAGTGAATGGGCATAGACATTTCATAAATATTTTCCACAATTACGTTGTGTTGTATCAGCCCTTCAACTCAGGATATCCTTATGGATACCTTGGTTGGATGGGTAAATGGAGAAAATGCATGCAATTTGAATTTCTCGGTACATAATGAGTGTCCCCCAAAGGTTTGGATTCATCGTGCTGTAAATTCTTCTAACTGTCAAAGTATAGAAAAATGAGAGGTTTGGAGGAGGAAGGAGTTAGGGGTGGCTTACATTCCAGAACTGCTTCTAAGAATCTGAAGTAAGAGGCCTACAGGACTTCCTGGTAATTGAAGGGGCTATGTTGAGGATAATGTAATCTAGAAGTAAGGAGTAACAGTAACTGCTGTAGTTGATACAAGATGAAAATAGATGCAACTCAAGATTGCTGTTACAAATACTCTCCAGGAGAAGAAAAAAAAAAAGTGTTTTCTTGCGGAGCATTGAATTAGATGGCCTTCAGTGTAAACGTGTACTTCTGATAATGATTTTTTGAATATTTCCCAAATGAGCTCCTGGCAGCTAACTTTGTTACTCAAGAGTTGAAAAACTGCCAAGGGAATGGTCAGGTTCCCAGTTTGTTTTCTGGTCCGTATAGATTTCTGCGGAAGGTTTTTATGTTCACTTTCCTTGAAGAGAGGCTGATTTTATTTTTGGTTGTATGTGTTTTTATGTAAAATAATAATAATAATAATAATTCTTTTCACTTAATCCAACTGATGGATATTTCACCATGAATTTTGTTGCTTTTTATTCTGGAATTGTCACCAGTCTGGTTTAGTGATGTTAAAGTTTGTATGTTTACATTTAAAAGAACAGACATCCATCTGACTGCACCTTTACTGAAAACTTGGGAACGAAGCAGAGAGATTACTAGGATTTTTGGAATACAGAAGGTGGCTCTTCATTTTATTTTTAGAATAACAAAAATACATTATTCGGTGGCTTTTCTTCCCTGTTAAAGGGGCATAAATTGATCATAATTTTTGATGTTAATAAATAGCACTTCTCCATTTTGTTCTGTTGAAGATTAGAGAGACATTGAGCTGGAGATACTGGGATTTGCTCACGGATGAGACAGATGCTAGTCTGAATTGTTTGTATTCAGCTGCTAACCTCACATCCCTGTAAAGTATTTTAGCTCTTCTGACTTTCCCAGGAAAGGCTCTGTTGCATGTATAGTAAGTCCAGAGTATGAGCAAAGCCTGTCAGCAGATAGGCGAGGGGGAAGAGTAGCAGTGAAGTGAAGTTTGAAGGCTCACTTCGGTGAAGGATAGGAGTTGGGGGGGAGACAGGTAAGAGGGTGTTTGTACAGCTTGTAGAATGGGATTAAGTAAGTATTTTCGGGTAATTTATCTACCTTATGGAAGGTGCAGATATATAATCAGTACTTGTGCAGATTGTTCTAAATGCATAAATTATTTTATATCTTTAAATTTTTGGGTTTTTTTTAGATTATTGCATTTTTTTAATGTCTTATTCTTTTGTGCAGTATTCACAGAAGTATTAAAACTACTGTTCAGTATGTGTGTACAGAGGCAATTACATGTTTTAACAAGTGAATAGACACAAAAGAAAAAACAGAATTGCACTTTAAATGAGCTTTATTGCTTGGAGTTGTGCCTAAAATAATCTAGATGCCTCCTGCTGTGTATGGCTTTTGTTTGAAACTAATTTCCCTGCTAGCGTTACTGTTTCCAAGATATCTTCACATCACTTTCACAAAATTGATATGCACTCTAGCATGTTTGAAAATAGTCATGTAGTGTACTGAGTTTTTGTTGTGCAATGGCTTTAAATTTTCTGTGGAGTTTTAACACTGCTGAAGCAGCCAGTTACCTTCCGCTTCCCTGAAGCCAACACTTCATTTTGCCAATCTAGGCCAAAGGCAACATTTTCTTAGGACTAGCATAGCCCTTCAAAAAAATTATGATCCCAGCATATCTTTTTGCTGGGGAGAAAAAAAAAAGTGCAATACTGACTGTTAGAATTCCTGCAAATGATCACAAAAGCCCAGAAAATCCTAAATTGCACTGAATTTTTCATGTAGTTCTGAGAAAGGTGGATTCTTTAGACTCACTGCTGTGAGAGTCGAAGTTAGACGTAGCAACTAGACTGCACCATAGCTCAGTAAGATTTACTTCATCCTCGATCGAAATGCCCATGTGTTGTAATGATGCTGGAAAACTGGTTACCATTTGCGTGATTTACTTTGCATGTCACAACCATATGCACATCCTATTCTAAAATGTCATATTGGGTAGGTTGCATGTTGCGGGGGGGAGAAGTATTTGTTTTTGCACAGCACATAATCCTCTTATTGTGGACATTTTCTTGCCATTCATAATGGCGTTCTGTTCTTGAATTGGGCTTCCGTAACTATTCCTGATCTTGTTATAGTGGCTTTTTCTGAGCAGAGTGGATTTAATACATGATTCTGGTGGTAGGCCTCAGTATAGTAATCTTAACAACGCTATTGAGGAAATTCAGTCACTGTTGTGGGAAAGCTTCTAGCTGCCTACTCAACTATAAAAGCATCATAATAAAAAACAGTATAATTCCAGTGTCGATGAAATCTTAAATTCAGTACTAGCTAAAACAAGAGGTACCCTTACTATATCTGCTTGGTTGGTTTTCTTTTTTTTCTTTTTTTTTTTTTTTTTTTTTACCCAGGCCAGAGTAAATATTGTATATTGGGATTTGCTTGTAAAGTTGATTTAAAACCCTGTATGTAAAAATTCCTTCCTCAATGTTGCTCTAGTGAATAAAAATAAAAGTCATAATTCTAATCAGTCGCTATTTCTCCTGACTGTTCACTTCATATATATGTATATATATATATATGTATTTAAATTGTCATTGAGTGCGCAGAATTATGCGGTGCAAAGGGAGTGGTGGCAGTGGTGGAAGATTCTTTAAGCTTACAATTGTTTTCTCATGAACTTGTCTTTCTTCAACAGACTTGCAGCTTTTTTCCTCTGACTTAAAGCTTGAGAGCAATTAAAAGCAGACAAAAGGCAGAGAAAAGCTATGAACAAGGACTGATGTGGTTAGTTTTTGAAGGTATGTTATTTCAATTCTAATGCACAGTTGAGGAGAGCAAATGGTCAAGTCGTAGTTTTATTGTGTAAACTAAATTGATCTCTTATGATAATAACTTTGAGTATGTTGCATATGGCTTCCAAGTTCAAGCATAAAATATAAACCTTCCTCATCTGAGGCCCATAAAGCTAGTTATGTACTGGTGGATCCTCCTCCCTTGTTTCTGCTGGGTTAGCCTGCTTTTCATTGCTTGATGAACAACACTGTATTTTAGTGGCGTCTGATCCTATCTGTGTGATCACCAGAAGATAAATAGCTGATGCAGTGACTGTGTTGTTAGCATACTTAAAAGCTGGAGTTCACATGGCTCTCCCATTCTTTCTTCCCTGCCATCTCCTATCCAGAGGTGTAGGCCCTACACCAGTGATGTGCTTGGCCTTAAAACAGTGTTCTACTCACACTGCAACAGATCTGCTGTGCTGTCATTGGGCATAACGCTATGTGTGAGAAGAAAGTGTTAGGTGATGACACTTCCCTCCTTTTGAAACCCAGAATCAACATCTTTGTCACCTTTGCTGGTACAGAAATGGCATTTTCATGAGTACACTTGAATATTGCTGAACCACAAGACAAATTATTATTGACTGGTGAGGTGCCAGAAGACTGGAGGCTTGCCAATGTGACTCCCATTTACAAGAAAGGTCGTAAGGAGGATCCGGGGAACTACAGGCCTGTTAGCCTGACCTCGGTGCCAGGGAAGGTTATGGAGCAGATTGTCTTGAGGGAGATCATGCGGCATGTGCGGGATGACCGGGGGATCAGGCCTAGCCAGCATGGGTTCCTGAAGGGCAGGTCCTGCTTGACCAGCCTGATCTCCTTCTATGATCTAGTGACCCATCTGGTGGATGAAGGAAAGGCTGTTGATGTGGTCTACCTAGACTTCAGCAAAGCCTTTGACACTGTCTCCCACAGCATTCTCCTGCAGAAGCTGGCAGCCCGAGGCTTGGATGGGTACACTCTTGGCTGGGTAAGGAGCTGGCTGGAGGGCCGGGCACAGAGAGTGGTGGTGAATGGAGTCAAATCCAGCTGGCGACCGGTCGTGAGTGGTGTTCCGCAGGGGTCAGTGCTGGGGCCTGTCCTCTTCAATATCTTTATTGATGACCTCGATGAGGGCATCGAGTGCACCCTCAGTAAATTTGCAGATGACACCAAATTGGCTGGAAGTGTGGATCTGCCTGGGGGTAGCGAGGCCCTGCAGAGGGATCTGGAAAGGCTGGAGAGCTGGGCTGAAGCCAATGGGATGAGTTTCAACAAGGCCAAATGCCAGGTCCTGCACTTCGGCTACAACAACCCCAGGCGACGCTACAGGCTTGGGGCGGTGTGGCTGGAGGACTGCGTAGAGGAAATGGACCTGGGGGTATTGATTGATGCTCGGCTGAACATGAGCTGACAGTGTGCCCAGGTGGCCAAGAAAGCCAATGGCATCCTGGCTTGCGTCAGAAACAGCGTTGCAAGCAGGAGCAGAGAGGTGATCGTTCCCCTATATTCAGCACTGGTGAGGCTGCACCTCGAGTACTGTGTCCGGTTTTGGGCACCTCACTGCAAGAAAGACATTGAGGCCCTGGAACGTGTTCAAAGGAGGGCAACAAAGCTGGTGAGGGGTCTGGAACACAGGCCATATGAGGAGAGGCTGAAGGAGCTGGGAATGTTCAGCCTGGAGAAGAGGAGGCTCAGGGGAGACCTCATTGCTCTCTATAACTTCCTGAAGGGAGGTTGTAGTGAGCTGGGGGTCGGCCTCTTCTCTCGTGCCATTAGTGATAGGACCAGGGGGAATGGTTTCAAGCTACGGCAGGGGAGATTCAGGCTGGACATCAGGAAGTATTACTTTTCAGAAAGGGTGGTCAGGCACTGGAATGGACTGCCAAGGGAGGTGGTGGAATCACCGACCCTGGGGGTGTTCAAGGAAAGGCTGGATGTTGTGTTGAGGGACATGGTTTAGTAGGAGCTATTGGGAATAGGTGAACGGTTGGACTGGATGATCTTTCAGGTCTTTTCCAACCTTGGTGATTCTATGATTCTATGATTATTGAACCATGTAATATTAACCAGATTCACGTGGTTGCTGCTTTCCCTGGGTTACAAGTATCAGCTGTTCTTTCAAATGAGAACTGACTGCGCAGAGGATGTTGAATGTAAGTACTGCAGCTCTGAAAATATGAGTCCCTCAAGTATGTAATGAGAATTAGGCAGTCTGAAAAATTACAGGAAGATTTTTTTGTTACTAGTTCCAGTTGTCTTCTGTGAAACCATAGCCATGTGGAGTCTTTGGGTCCCGTACAATAGGTGGAGTACTTCTGTATGCTTAATTCTGATTATAGTTGGGGATTTTATATACAGCTGAAGACAGGAGTAATTGCTCATATACAGAGCAGAAACTAACTTAGAAGTATTCCAGTCTTTGGTTATTCCAAAGCAGAGCAAAAGCTGATAACTTAAAAGCTATCAAAGTAAAATTCTTCCCTTCATCCGTCACAGCCTCATTTCAAGTTGTTGGAGGCATTTCCTCATCACAAACCTCAGAAATCCCTGAACCATCAAGCATGTAAAAACAAGTGTGGAGATGGGATGCTCCGACAGTTGCTTACATTATTTTCCAAAATATTTTATAGAAATGAAGCAATTTCAGAGAAATGTTTAGATTTCAGTGGAACCTCTCACTCTGATGGAGAGGTATTAAGGAGAGTACGTTCCAATCAAAGGAGTTGTTCATATTTTACTCTGAAGAGGCCTAACACATCATTATGGGTGTTACAGTTAGAAAGATCCTTGAAAATCAACCTGGGCAAATTTCTGTAATTTCCTTATGATCATCAGTCTAAACATCTTTTGTGCATGAAGAGTGATTAAGTGTTCGTGTAGTAGTAAACAAGTTAGAGATATCCTAAGTGTATGCATATAAAATGTATAAGCATCTGAGGTCTTGGGTAACAGTCTGATAAATTTCAGTGTGTTGTAATGTTGAAATTCAGCAATTCTTGCAGTACTTTGCTCCGTTGCAATTGCTGTTCACTTTGGCCAACTAGACAAATCATTCCATGCTACCTTTAGTCTCGGTACCTTAGTTTTCTTACATAAAAAATGAATACCGGTATTGCAGTTCTTGACTTTATCAAGATTCTGTGCTGATGGCATGACAAAAATTCCCACTAAAAGGTGGGATCACTGCTGGCTTTTGAAGATGGAGGCCAAATTTCATAGACTTCACTGGAGCTATCACCACCAGACCCAGAAAGTGTCCATCTTAGTAGGGTTTCAGAGCAGTTATTTGCAAGAATTCTTAAATGTTGATGAGAGGCAGTAGTTGTGACAGTGTGAGTACCACACTGGGCAAATTATGCTGACAGTATCACAGGGCAACAGGAACCTGCCTCCCTAGCTTCCTAGAGGGTCCCAAAGATTTAAATTAAGCTTACACCCAGAAAAAGTTGCAACTTCATGGTGTTTTTTTCTTTTATATTATGGTTCTTACCTTCTGCAAAGCAGCTGCTGTGTTGTTCAGTCTGCTGTAGGTAACTCCATGTTTAGCCCTGCCCCTTGTAAATTCTATTCTGTTAACTGATTTGGGTTGTTGCATTGCAACCCAGCAGACTGTAGTCATAAGGGAGAGCCCTTTCTGAGAGATGTATCAAAATATGGAGCAGAAAAGCAGGTATTGTTACAGCAGAAGGTTGTCAGGCTGAGTTGATCCTGCCAGGATCTGAACTTATGTTTCTGGGAAGTCTGATGTTCAAACCATATGCTTATAAGCTGTTGCAGATTTGGTAATTCTGTGCAGGGAAGCTTAATGATACACAGACTCTTTGCTAATAACACTCTTGTGCATTTTGCGTTGGCATTCAGCTCCTGATTTCAAAAGAGTCAGTTAAGGGCTGTGCATGCATGTTGCATCAACTGCTGAATGCTGTGTGTGGCATTCATGGGATGTGCACAGTACTGAAAAAATACTGCATTTCTGTTTTTGTACATGAAAACGATGTGTTTCCTTTAAAGTGCACTTGTTTGTTAGCTCCTTTGTGAACGTTAATTTCTGAATGGCTTATCTTTGACAGTTATTGTCCTGCTGTCTAATATTATCTGATTTACGTATTTCTTCTAATGGAGAAATGGGGATAACAGGTTATTTTCACACTGTGGTATGATGTCTCTTGCACTGCTGACAGCCAGGCCACTGAGTCATGTAGGTGTTGTACGTTTTCCAGTCTTGTCCTGGGATGCAACTATTTGAGGTCAAACTAAACAAGAAACTAAGTGCAAGGAGAGGAGTCAGAAATGTACCTGAGGATAAACCTTACACAAGGGCTTTTCAAATGTTACTGCAAGCAACAGCAAGTGTCACTACATTGCTAACTGCATCAGGTGCAAGTTGCAAATGACTTAGCAAACATTTTTAGTTGTCTACAAGGCAACCAAGTCCAAATAATATGCCTTTTCCTGGTAAAGCACTTGCAGTTTTACTGATGAAAAGGACGACAATTGTGTCATTTTAATTGTAAATGTATAGGTATCAGGTGGATAACAAGCAAAACTATACACTTGCTGGGAGGTCTCATGGAAAATATACTCCTGTTTGCCTCCTTTGCCTATTCTGATCAACTCAAACGTGAACTCGTATTGTAACCTCTCTTGATAGCAAAAACTTGTTCTTGCCTTTCCTCCTTGAATGCAGATAGCAGGCTGCCTTTTGCTCCTGTCAACAGCAGAGGGCAGTGCAATGCAAGCAGCTGAAAGATGCACATGTACAAGCTCGCTACTATGTCAGAACGCCTTCCCGGGCATAGGTGGGGCTCTCTCTTTAACTAACATACTGAAGCTCATCACTGTCCCGTTTGCTTAGATGGAAAGGTCCCGAAGAAGGCAATACTGATTCGCTTTGTTGTTGTTGTTGGTTTTTTGTTTTTTTTTTCTTCTTCTTCAGTGAGCAGAAGCAACATTGCTTAGTCAAAAGAAGCAATCATCTGCTTGGAGATGGAGAGTACAGCAGACATTGATAACCTGAACTGAAGCATCTGCTTCATTTGAACTGGAATAACTGACTTGGTTTTCCCTGCTTGGGCTCTGTGACAGGCTTCAGCCACTTGTATTTATCACACAGTTCACTGACTGCTTAGGCTGGAAATCCACAAGGGATGTGGGAGATAAAGACTAAACGTGCAAATGTGTTCGCAGCTCCAAGCCTTTGCAGAATCTTTAACTGCTCACTTAGTGCACAAGGCCTCTCTTCTGGAGAGAAAGGCCTGCCAGGGAAGAGTCCTTCCATTCACTCCAACAGTTTGCTGTGCTGGTCATTACTTTTGGAAAATCATTTAGGGAGATTGTGTGTGTATTCTTTCTTGTCTAATTAGACATAAACGTTACCTACTGCATATAGTGCAGATTAAATAATCAGAAATTACTATTGCTTTTGGCTCCTCAGTTTTCAGCGCTCTTAGAATGACCCTGATTTTTGGAGCACACCTTTGTTAAATCTGTTTTTGTTAAAAATAGAAATAAGTACTCCAAAAGTTTATTGAATTTGTTACCTAGTGGGTATGGGTAACACTTCCTGATCAGACCTTGTCTCTGAAAAACAGCTTTTTTTTTTTTTTTTTTTTTTTGCTTTTTTTTTTTTGGCTGAGAGCAAGCAAATTGCTTCAAAGTATTAACACACATTAATTTTACAGTAAACAAGCAGAGCTTTATGCCTGGGGTGCAAGCTCTGTAGAAATACAGCATAGTATTCAGCAAATATAGTTTTTACCATTCTATCTGTGTGATCTCAGGGCCATAGTGCTCTGCACCACTACTGAGCAATAATTGATTTTTTTCAGGCTGAATCCAGTAGAGGGAGTTTTGGGGTCATTTTTAAAGTAGTGATGGACTTTTCTCTTACGTGTTTCCAATGTGCTTTAGTATGGTGCACACCTCCTACCAAATAAGCACAAAAAAAAAAAAACCCCAAAAACAAGAAACTGCCAAATTAGGCCATTATAAGAAGTATGAAAATAGTATGAAATTTCCTGCTGCAGGCAGGAAATAAGCTGCCTAACTGAAGCTACAGAAGAAAGCTTTAATGCCAAATTTTATGAAAAGGATTCTTGAAGGAAGGACTGGGCTTGCAATCAGCATATATTTTGCACAGCAGAATACAGTGCAGGCTAACCTGAGACTGTAGTAGCTCCAAGAGCAGAGGTAGAACTCTTAATAGCTGTACCTGCCCCATCTATAGAACACTGTGTGTTAGAGTGTAGGCACTTGTTGACAGCACTGTGTTTGTAGGCATATACCTGCCTCTTGTAAACAGACATTTATGTCTTCCCTTTCTACCCTTACAAAATCTGCCACAGACAACACAATAGAGCATGCAGGAATTTGTATGTTTATTCATTCTAAAGGAAGCATACATGCAGAATGTACCTAGCCAAGCTGGAGCACAGCTGTAGGTATGTGTATATATTTGCTAACAACAAAAATTAAAATGTTGGGGATGATTTTTTTTTCAGTCCTTCAAGCTGTATTGTATTCTGCCTACAGAAGTGTTTTGACTGTGCTTTCAGATCATCATCACTTCTCCTTTTACATCTCCAGTTTGATTACATGCCCAGTCTCCCTGAGTTGGAAGAATGGAGGAGTGAGGCAGCTGAGATGCTGCAGCTCTATGGATGTGATTGTACTAGGTTAATCCCTTGTCTTTTTTTCCCTTTAGAATAGTTTCTTACACATACACAGATTGTCACCTGCCACACATCTCCACAGTCCCTCTGGCTGTTAGCAAAATAAATTCATTTTAATGAATATTGTAATTTATTGCTATATACAGGTATCGGTCCAATTACTTTAAAAAGTCCTGAATCTTTTTCCATCATAAATAAATAAATAAAAATAAAAAAGCTTTTTTCCCAGCAACTTTCTTAGCCTTTGATTACATGTGGTCTTGACACTTATTTGACTATTGTTAGTAACTTCCTTGATCCTATTTTCTGTTGTACCCCAAGGACAGCAGTGGGTTTCTTTTCATCATGTGACTACAGCTGACAGAAGGAAGTGTTCTGATAGTATAGAGCGACAGTGAACTGACTTGCTCCTGGAACTAAGAAAGTCACTTTTCAGTCCCATGTCTGCTCCTCAGAGGTCATTCCTTAGAATCATAGAATACTCAGAGTTGGAGGGGACCTTTAAAGGTCATCTACTCCAGCTCCACCGCAGTGAACAGGGTCAGGCACAGCTCTATCACGTTGCTCAGAGCCCTGTCCATCCAGACCTTGAATGTCTGCAGGGATTGGGCATCCAACACATCTCTGGGCAACCTGTTCCAGTGCCTCACCACCTTTCCTGTTAAAGACTTCTTTTATATCCAACTTGAATCTCCCCTCTTTAGGTTTGAAACAATTTTCTCTTAACCTGTCACCACAGACCCTGCTAAAGAGTCTGTTCCCTTCTCCCCTGTAGCTTCCCTTTGTACTGCAATCCTTGCTGACTAAAGTCATGTTGTCAGCTTCTGTCCTGCTGAGGGAATGGGGTGGGGGCTGTTTCATGGAGACCTGTCCAGCGCTGAGTGCCCTGCACATGGAGTGTGCTTGTTCAGCAGCTATGTGCTGCTCCCGGTGGTAGCGACCGCCTGGCACAACTGACTGGAGAGCCTTGTCACCAGCAGCACAGGGGCCAGTGAGTACTGGAAACTGGAAGGGTCTCTGCACTTTGTTTTACTTCATAAAAATCTTTTTGCAGCAGGCTGACACCTCGCAAAGCCTGTGGCTTTGCTGGAGGCAATCCTGGAACTTCTGTGATCCCTGGGAGTACATTAGGCACTATGAGGGCAGCCAAGCCGCTGCTCATCACAGCGAGGCCACGGGAGCACAACCCCGGTTCAAGTTCTGCATCTCCGCAGGCACGGCGAGTGTCATCCATAGGCATGACTGCTAACCTGCATACAAGGTAACGAGCTATGAGTAACTTTGTAACGGGCACTTCCCCAAACAGCCGCACCAGCTGCGTTACGCTGCCCCGCAGCCGCCCCGCCAGCCGCGTGCGCCCTGCACACCTCGCTCTGGAGCCGCGCGCGTGCAGCTGCTGCCCGCTTAACGAGACCGGACGCGCGGCGGTCAGCGCTCCAGCAGCGCCTCGCGCAGCCGGAGAACGGTTGCCGCCTAACGGTCGGAGCGGCCCGCCGCCATTTTGCGTGCGCTCCGACGGCCGCATGGTGCGCGGGGAGCGGGCAGAAAGCGCAACAAGTCCTGTGAGGAGGAAAAAGCGTGCATAGGTATAGGGAAAGGGTTGGGCGACAACGCCTGAGATCTGGCCTGCTGATGTTCTTGGGGAGAGAGGATGATGGACTGATGTTGGAGCACTTGGGGGAGTTTTTCAGCCTCAACCCAACGGGGCAGAGCTGAGACGCCTGATGTTGCATAGGGATGGAGGAGCTGGATCCCTGGAAAAGATCAGCAGTGTGCATTCCTGGACATGGGTGTGATTCGTGTGCTATTAGAAGGACTAAAAGCCTCCTGGGACTTTTAAATGGTTGCTTCCTTCTCCCTGTAAATAACAGGAATGGAGAAAGGAAAAAAAAATGTGCTCGGTTCTGAGGAAGAAAACACGTTCCGTTTTCTTGTCCTGATGCTTGGGATGCTCGGTGGATGCCAGTTCGTTTTCCTTTCACTTTCAACAGCATCAGTCAGCCGGAATATGTTGGTGTTTACTTCATCACAAGTTAAACAGGACCTTATGGACTCTAAGGGAGGCTCTGGGGGAGCACAGCCCTTCCTCTGGCCTGAGCCTGGGCGAATTGCAAACACAAGCACCCAGATCAAAAGGCGATGCTTTTCCTTGCTTGGGCCCCAGCGTGCAGTTGGATCCAAGCGCACTGCTGAGTGCCAGGCTCGCTGGCAGGCATGGAGTTTTTGCTGGTGGATCTCTGGGGATGGAGCTGGTGACAAAATTCTGATCCAGCATCAGCTGCCTATAGTTCAGTGTGTTTAATTCTGCAAGCAGGGGATCCAAGGTATGTAACATACTGCATGTCCTCAACCAGGAACCAGAACAGTTCTTGCCTCACTTGAGTGTTCAGCTGCCATGCACTCTACATCTGTGATGGAAGGTTTTTGCATTATGCTATCTGTTTATGTGAGACCTCGTTTTCCCTCTTCCTTTTCTCAGATTCTGCTACAGAAAACAAAAGTTTTGTTTCTCAGATACAGTGAACTGTTTCTCACTAGCCTGTGATACCTTATTTCCAAGCTATGGCAGTTCGACTTACAGATAAAATTATTTTGAGGTATGAGGTAGTTTTATGGAAAAATCCAGAAAGGTTGCTGGGTTGTTTTTTTTGTTTTTTTTGTTTTTGTTTTTTTTGTTTTTTTTTTTTTGTTTTGTTTTGTTTTTTTTTTTTACAACATCAGTAATAAAATAGACAAACATCAAAGAACATGAATGCATCTGCTTTAAAAGCCCTTCCTTGCTAATCTCTTGGTGGTTCTGCTTTAGGCTGAATAGTTGCCCACTGAGATTCCTACTTCAGCTGGTGCTCCTTGGGGGTCTTACAAGTGTGATGCTCCTGAGCTAGAGCTCATTATTATTAATTAAGAAACAGCTCCCTTCTTGACAACCTGAGGCACAACTTCATGAATCAAATGCTAACTGTGCTGAGATGATCAATGAGGAGGGGGTTCTGTTGCTTTGTGAAACTATAACTAGCGGTTTAGAGTGTAGTGAAGATTTTGGGTTATTTGTGAGATAATTGCCATAAGATCAGCATTAAAGGGTCTGGGAAAATCCATTTTCTCCTCACAACTTTTTGCCGTATGATTGTTCTTTATATTTGAATGATTGGGAGATAAGTGCATAGTTTTTAATTTGTTTTTAATTCTCTCTAGCTCTAGGGGGTGGTGACTGAACACATCTCCAAATGTATTTATTGATTTCTCTTCACAGCTCCAAATTATTCTCTTACCAGCCTTTGTTACAGGTTCTTCTCCTCTTCTATGTAAGTGACGAACATTGCTTTTTTTTTTTTTTTTAATTTTAATGGAGAACTAGTGGGAAACTGTAAAAGAGCAGATGTGAGTTTTGAGCTGTTGCTGAGCTGCGTTCTGAGCTCTTTATTTATTTATTTATTTATTTTTCCAAGTACCATACTCATGTATGAACACAGCTGGTACGAAAAAGCCAAGGACCAATGACTTCTTCTGGAGCAGAGAACCGAAGGGTCAGATTGTAAATTCAGGCTAAGTGTTTGCTGAAGGTCCCCTACCAGAAAGTCTTAATGTTTTTCCTAATAGACTGTAGTAGCTTCTGCATGTGCTGCTTATTGTACTGCAGTCTGAGATCCATAAAGCTGCTACTTGGAGCTCATTTTGAATATTTAGAGAGCAGTATTTTCTCAATAGGATTCCACTTAGGCTGGATACACTGTTCAGATGCACTATTCAGAGGACTGAATAGCATTGGCTCACTTTTCTATCTGTTATTGCCTGGCTTTTGTATGGGGTATGTCATTGCTTGGTGGTCTTGCAATACATGAGGTGTAGAAAAGCATACCATGAAGAGCAAGAAGTGATTTGCAGTTTCTGGCTTCTAAATGCATTGCTATGTTTGATGTGGACAGAGCTAGTCTGTCTCCTGCCCTGGTTAGTTTTTTTGCAGGCTGAGTGGTGAGTCAGACAGGGACTGCCAGAAAAAGTTTGCCTGCAAGGGGACAGTTGGGTTAAGCCACTTCTGATCTAATGCAGGTGATAGACCCAAATTTTCTTGAGTCCAAACTCTTTCAGTCCAAACTCTTCTTTCGAGGTCTAGTTAGAGATAACGAAGTTTTCATCTTGAATTTAGCAGAACATGCACATCTAGTTCTTTCTCATGGACTTGATCACCTCTAGCAAATACTACTGCTGTCCTGGAAGTGGCTGTAGCACAGGTCTGTGTGCCACCCTGCTGAGTGTAACTGGTCAGGGATGCCTATCAGCAGTGGCTCTCAGTGTCCTCTCCAGTGCCAACACCAGTTGTGAGTATAGTTCAGGAAGGAAAATGTATGCCACTGCAAGTCTGAGAGGTTTGTATGTGAGCCACTGAAAAGTCTTTTAAATATTCTATCCCACTGCAACAGGGAGTTGCAAGGAGAGAACCTGAGAAGTGGAAGAGAGAACCAGTATGGATTTTTCTCATCCAGAAGGCTGCAAAGGTGTTTGTTGCTATCAATACACCCAGCTGTGTGGGTGGCAGCCAGCTGTTCTTATGTGGGAAGAGGAATAGGCAGAGGCCCTTCTGCCCAGTCCTACAAGTAATTGCTTTTCCTGTGCTTTTTTGAGTGCAGTCAGAAGATGGTGCTGTACTGAAGATGGCTTGTGTCAATGAACAGCATCTTGTGAGAGGTATTGGCTCTCGCTACACTGGGCCAAGCTGGGTCTCTGTTGGGGTGTGTTTGGTAATTAAATCTTGGAGGAGCAGCTAAGTTGTTTGACCTCTTGTGTGCAAGTAGTAATTAAAAGAGCTTGTAATTAATGAAAACCAGGGAGGGAAGTCAACTGGAACCTGTCAATTTCAGATGTGTTTTGATGGTGAAGATTTATGCAAGGAAGCAGCTGGAGTTGCCTTTTACTGCTTCTGTAGCTCGAAGCTTTACGTGACCCTACAAATGGCCAGAGAGGCTTTGCAGCTCTATTAGATGTACTTGCCCTGCCTAGCCAGCAGGAAATAAACAGAACTCATTAACTATGTTGAACAAATTTAGATTTTTCATTTTACTTGTAAATGTTTGAGGTTGCCTCTTCAGTGGTACAAGTAGCTATGAATTTGTGCAGGGGAGGGAATCCTTGGTTTAGATACATATGCATTTCCTTGGCAATGAGAAAAGCCTACTATAGTAATTAAACCCAATAAATTCCTCCCTTTCATTTTTAAGACTGCATTGCAGAATACTCATTATTAACCAGCTGCTGTAGTTAGTCTAGTTAGTCACCTGTGTAGTCTGTCAGGTGATGACAGTCTTTTTTTTTTTTCCTCCTCTGCTGCAGAGATATTGGAAGGCTGGTTCTTAGTCAGCAAAATTCTGTACTTCTTTAAATACTGAGAGCTCAGGCTCCCCTTCTTCACATTCCTCAAACCGGTGTGGAGTTCGTGGCTGCCTCCTGGGCTTTCTGTGGAGCTCCCTGCCACCATCTAATCTTGGAATATTATTAGGAGGCTACAGAATCAAGTATAAGGAGGAGAATTGTGCATAGAGGAGGGGTTTGCTTTAGGTGCTAGAGGTAGAGGGTAGTGAAATCAGTGCAGCAGTTATTTTTCAACAGTTTAGCTAGTTCCAGTGGTGGTTTTGTGTTTTATACTTTGTCTTCTATCAGTAGTGTCAAGTGTACATTACGCAAGATAACGCAGTATAATACAATTGAAGCTAATAAATAAAATGAGAGAGCGTCCAAAAACCTGAAGGCCTTACTCTAATGCTGAAGACTGGGATGCGCAGAAAGGGAAAAGAGAAAATGTCTCGTGAGCTGCAGTTTTATCTTTCACTCTGAATGGAAAATGGAAACAGAACAACTCAAAGTCTCCTGGGGTATGTAGGAATTCTTTTCTTCTGAGAAACAGGTACCCAGAAATATCATCAGCCCATGGAACTGGAGCATGAACTCTTTAACTCCCAGTGCACTACATGATATTATGATGTGGAATAATGGTAACAGAAATCATAAAACCATGATATAGTGTTACTGCACTCTTTTTTGTATTGTGCTATTGATTTCCATGGAAATAAGTAGGAGGCAATATATGCAGAGTGGCCTATGTAATCGAGATGGACTGACCAAGAGACAAGGAAGCTCCAAGGCAATGAAAGAAAATGTGTTGACTTTGTCCAGGACTGCGTAGTCTTGTCTATATCTGAGATAACAGCCTCGTTGAAGTGAAATGTCTCCTCCAGAATTTAAGTGTTACCTTTGAAGATACTTCTCCCTGCTCTTTGCGGACCCTGTGTAGTGAGAACCCAGGGGCTCTTAGCCAAGGTAGGAGTTGCAGGATTTCCATGTGATGATTTGCAGCCAGACAGCCTGCAAGGTACATCTTGCCTTGGGAGTCTCACAGAGAGAACAAGTGTAAAAATGAATGATGTAGTGGGCAACAAGCTGGAAAAATAAAAATATCAATCTGTTTTTGAAGATCAGAATAAACTGCAGCTTTGGAAGTTTTAGTACCTTTACCCCCATCTGGGAAGCTTAGCAGGGCTACAGAAGAATGGGTCTCCATATAATGAAGTGTGAAATGGAGCCGCCAATTTTTTTTCTCATATTCTACCCATCCCCTTTCATGTTCTAACTGTTCTGTCATTCCTCAGCCTCTTTCTCCCTTCCCTTTTTGCTTAATTGTTGAGTCATGGAGAAAAGCTCAGGTAGTTTTCAAAGGCTTTTTAAGGACTTTAACTGCTCAATTCTTGCTGTTCCTTATGGAACCAAGCAGACAAGTCCTGAACCCAGAAATCTGAAAGGGTCAGGTGAAGTTAAACTCCACCTATGTGGTGTTGCAGGACTGTCCCTCTGCACAGCAGGAGCAACAGCGATCATAGGTTTAGTACCAAAGCTATCTGTCCATTGTATTATTGCCATTGTATTATGGCAACCATTGTATTATCGCCTCTGTGATACTGTTGTACTAGTGTGGCAGTCATCTGTCCTGCTGCTGAAAGCAGCACACTTGCTCATAAGATGCTGAGGATCTGCTATCTAAATGCTAGAGTGCCCTATTGTACGGAACTGTTGAGTCACGGCCTGAAGCACCTGGGGAAAGGACCAGCTCAGCCCTGGAAGCACAGGTGAAGGCAATTCAGCTGTGTGACTGGAAGGGGTGGAGACTGGCTGGACCTCTCTTAGGCCCCATTTAAGGGCTGAATGCCTGTGGGAAGGATCTCTGTCTGGAGATCCCTTTTGGAGTTTTTCCCCAAGAGCCTAGATCTTTGGATTTGAGTGAGTATTCTTTTCCTATTTGTTCTTTCTGCCATTCCACCATGCCAGTTTTTCCAACTGTAACACCTATGAAAAGCTTTTTTTGCTGAAAAGGCTGTGAGATGTACTCAGTAAAAAGTGAGCAAGAATTTCCTAGGACAGATCCCCCTCTATTAATGGACTCAGTATTCTTGACAGGTAAGTTGTATTATCTGCCCATAGTTTTCATCAAGCATGTTAAGGGCTGGAGCAAGAAAGGCTGAGGGAGCTGAGTTTCTTCAGCCTTGGAAGATCTATGAGGAAGAGATTGTATTGCCACCTAAAAACAGAGAGAGTCTGGATTTCTCCCTAAAACTAATTGTTTTCTGCTTTTTCTTCTAGCATTCCCATGAGTGTGGTGTACAACCTGAATGCACATTGACAGTTCCTGTTCCTTTTGGCTAACCAGTATGAGAAGTCCTGTTACCAAAAACAATCTGATGTGTTGAATGAAGTCTCTTCTGCCGTATGAACAGTCCTGAGGCAAGAGCTATCGCAGAGCAGGAGGCGTGCTGCTGGGTCTGCTATGAGCAGGTTCCAACTGTTTGTCTTGTAAGTAAGTGACTGCACAGTGGTTAGTGATAAAGCAAAGAACTTTGTGAAACACAGACAAGAACAAGTTGCACTGTAGTTTTAGCCTGTATCAACAAGAGTGAATCCTCCCATAGGGTTAAATGCATCCATGTAGTTAAACTTAAGTCTGTAGCAGCCCTCACAGCATTAAATACAATGCTGTGCTTCTTATGCTTTCATTTTATTTCATGTTATAAGCCCAAAAAGAAAATGGTTTCTCTGACGTTTGCAGATACTCAGTAAAATAAGTCAAGACCTTCACGGAAACCATATGAAAAAGAATTTACAGCATGGAAATGAAGTCTCTCATTATGTCTGTGTATGCTGAAACTAAATTAGGTGGGCTGGATATGACAAGAAGAGCAAAGTGGTGTAGGTTAGTTCACATTGTTTTTTCCATAGTGTTTCTTGAGGCAGGGTAGAGGTGTGCTGTCTTTGGGTTCCTGTTTGCAAATTATTCATATAACTATTTAATTTGCATGGGTGTTGTCCATCTGAATGAAGTTCCTCAGTAGCAGGTGGTACTGATGCCCATGGGGCTAGAAGGGAGCTGTGCTGGATCTGAATTAGGAAGCAGTAAGCAATGTTAAGGTGGTAATATCAAATCTGACTGGAAAATGTGAAAATAAAACAAGCAGGAAATCAATAGAAAAAGAAAACTGTAGTCTGAATGATGGAAAACAAAGGGCCGTATTGGTTATGCATGAGTTCTGGTCTGATGGGATTTCATTTTAGGCATTCTGGTATGGTATGAGTGGGGTAATGGATTTTTGAGATAGAAACCATGATTTTGTTTCTTTTGCTGATTCCCAATTTAAATCATACAGCACTTAACCACTGCCAGCTTTGGAGGACTGCTGGTTTCCAGTCCATTAACAAATAGACATAATGTCCCAAAGCTGAAATAAAATATTCATTGGAGCTTGTTAGGCTGTGTTAACAGTTAAGGATGGAGACTAATGAAGGCTCTCTGAAGTTGTGCAGCAGCTGAGACTGGGCCCAAGATCCTTGGCTTCTCAGTCAACAGTGCTACAATGGAGGTGGAGAAATGGCCCTGTCAGGTGTGTGTCTGGCAGAGATTGTGTGGCAATGCCTGCCTCTCCTTCCACAGAAAACTGACAGCAGGATCAAGGCTAAAGCAGAGTTCGGTGGGCAGTCACTCTTATTTTCAAGGAAGTACAGACTACTCGTAACAGGTCTTGTCCTAAATACTGCCCTTCCAATGTTTCTCAAGATGTTTGTTTACTGATATTAGCCAATTCATTAAAAAAGTGTTGTCTTTGAGAGGCAAATGCATATTGGAAGATTCCATTGGCTGGTAGATGAGAAAGTTTCCATATTTGGACCATGCTTTAGATTTGTGTTTTGTTTACTGGCAGTGTTCAAATGTAGTATTTGGTAAAAATCTGATGCATTGGAAGTAGGATGAGCTAAATTCTGAGTAGGTGGGAATAATTTAAAGACCTTCTGAGCTCTACTACTCCACAATTAACCTTTCTTACTGGTGCTCTGTCCCACATGGTGTATCTTTGAAACATGGAGACATTATAACTGGTATCTGTTGTGTTGAGATGCTCTGAGCAGACAGACTATGGCTGTTACTTTCTGAAAATCCCTGTACTTGTGATTTGAACTAACGTTGGTACTAAGTGGAGCTGATGAGAATTTTTCACTTTTCTCTGTTTATTTAGATTTCTGTGGGAAAAGCTGGGAAATGGGAGAACATGTTACAGTGTAGTAGCATTTTTTTCACATTCTCTTTGAGCATTTCTTGTCCAAATATGTGGATGACAATTTGTATTTTTAGATTTTATCAAACTAAATTTTTATTTGCTGTTGGAGCAGGACAGAGATCTAAGTATAATTTCAAACTTGGTACATTTAAACCCCACTTACAATTTAATGTCATGCAATGACAAAGTTGTCTTTGGGCAGCGGGGTGTGGGTGCATTTGCTTCAGGGAATGATGGAGAATTCTTGTTTCTTGAGAGGATTTATTTTTTGCTAGTTTTATTGCTTGCCATAAGAATAATACGTAGCTAGAGACAGTGTACGTGAAACAGCTTTTCTCTGAATGAAGAACTATCCAGCAGAAGTATGTGGGCTGTGCCCTTACAAAGCACGTTTGAATTTCAGATCAGGATAGGAGCAAGTTCCTAATGGTTTGGGCAGCATAGCAATTTGTCTCTGCCAGCAAAATTCCTGTGTCTTACTTTAGTCTTTCCTCTGTTGTGTCCACAAATTTTCCTTCATTGGGAATGAGAGAAACCTTGGATTTGTTTACATTAAAGGTTGTTTTGCGTTTGCGCTGGTCTTTCTGTATGGAATTCTTCCCTCTCTCTGCTCTAAAATGCTAGCATTCCCTTTCCTTATAGTAATCTCTTGTGAAGAGCTTTTTCCTATGCAGCATTATTCTATATAGCATAAATTGTCCCAGACTATTGTCTTGCAGCTCAAACCAGCCTATACTCCTGCTAGGAGCAAGGCAATTTCATGAGAATCTAGTGCTAACTGTTCAGTGTTATTTATTATTACAGGCAGAAAAATAGGCTCAGCCTTCTGCCAAATGCCCTTTCCTTACCACACCCTTCTTACCTTCTTCTGTTTGAATAAGATTAGTGAAGTATAGAGAATGTTTAATTAAGTTTAATTGCATGACAGCTTAAAAGTGGGAAGGTAATTACTCATTTAATTATTCTGCTGCTTCGTGCTTAAAGTGTGTATATAATTGCTCTTTTTATAAGGACACTCAACTTTGCAAGCTTGCATGAAATTATAACCTCATACTTTTTGTTATTTTTTTAAGTAAAACTAAACAAGTGCCATCTATAAAACAAGAGAAATGTGTTCTGTTACCTCAGCCATTCTCCCCTTTCTCTGCTCAGTTTTGATGGTGTCATCTTCCCCTCGTCACATCTCTGTGTTGGAAAGGACTATAACATTAATCATATTTAAACACACAACCCACTGTCACCTGTATATTTTTCATTAACAGGTGTAGAACACGTTGAGAACTTGGGATTGAAGACATGCAAGTGTAATTTATTATTTCTTACACTGTCTTCATTATTTCTACAGTGGCAACCTGATAAATCACTGGACGTGATTGCTTGAAACAGTCAGAGGTTAAGGGACATCTAGTTATGAGTGCAGATAGAAAACAAGGAGTTTCTCAGTGTGCATAAGTGCTCTCAAAGAAATCTAAGCAAGTGCCCTTTTTTTGCAACAGGCCATTTCTCTTCTCTCTTCAGTTGTACTAGCAGTAAGTTTGAGTTGTAGAGTTCTGACAATCCAGTAACTCCCAGAGCAGCTAACAGAAAGTTGCTTTTTCTGTAGGAGTCACCAGAGTGGAGAGAAGCAGAGCTCAGTGGAAGGAGAGCCAGTTATTCAAACAGCAATTTGCAATTGCAAGGGGGCTCAAAGTCTGAGGTAGCTACAGGCTCTATCAGATTATTAATTTTTGTTTAAATAGCAGGCAGATTACCTGAAAATACAGTGCACAAAGTCCCTTCACGGTCATTAGTCAAGCAAAAGAATTTCCCCAGCTCTCTGAAGGTGACTGTCAATTTTTGTAGTGATGAACTCTATTTCCTCACTTTCCCAAGTAGAGGGAGCCGGTGTGCACATGTAAGGGGATCAATATGACAAGTTAGTGCTTTGGTAATTCTGAATGTGACACATCTAAATAAAATCAAGGCCAGTACTCTGTGACCTTCCTGCCAGAAAGTTAAAGCAACTGCACAAACCCAGAAGACTGCATGTGTCTGGATTTTTTTTCCCCCCTGCTTTGCTGTAGTCTGCTGCTATGCCTGTGTGTCACCTTTTGTGGATGAGGATATCTAGAGTAATTCAGGATATCCTTCTTCTCCTGCACAGGAGAGGCTATTCCTTGTCACTGTTAACTGCTTCACTGCCTCTTGGTGCCTATATCCATGTTACCTTTCCACATGTCATCCCAGCCTTGGCTACTCCTAGAACTCTTCTACTGTTTCAACATTCCTCCTGTTTCGCTGTTTGAAGGAGATTATTTGACCTTCTAGTAAACCTTTAGGTTTACTATTTGCTACTCAGGCTGTATACTTCTCATACTGGATTCTGTGGCTGTTAGGGAAACTTTTCTCAGCAAGGTGAGGTTTAGTGGTGTGGCTGCCTTGTGTAAATGATGCAAGTATCCTGATTTCCATAAGGCCGTAGTGTCAGCCAGCAGAGCCTGAATGTAAAGGAGGGGCCTAGTGAAGCATGTTTGCAGCCTAGTACTGCTGTTTAATCAGTATTGCACTTAAGAGAAACTGCAAAGTGGAGTAGATAGAAGCAGGCTGGAGAGTCTCAGCTGTGGGAAAAGGAATCTTTGACTTGATTTTTAATTACCTGCAAAAAAGCATAGCCACAGGGTGCATGGATGTGGAGACAAAAGTTGTGCATAGCTGATGCTGAGGTAATTATATATATCAAGCAGAATTGGCTGAAATTAGTAAAATATGACTATTGACATTAATGCTGAATTAAGCTTATAAAGAGGACTGATTTGAGAATAACAGTGTCTTCATTTGATGAGCTCCAGATGAGCTTGATTTTCTTTTATTATATATGAACTGCTGATTTCCTCTGCTTATTTGGTTGTTGGTTTGGAAAAGCAGATAATGAATCACAGAATCACCCGGGTTGGAAGGGACCCCAAGGATCATGCAGTTCCAACCCCCCTGCCTAGCAGGCCACCAAACATACACATTCAGATCAGGTTGCCCAGGACCCCGTCCAACCTGGCCTTAAACACGTCCAAGGACGGGGCATCCACAACCTCCCTGGGCAGCCCGTTCCAGGGCCTAACCACTCTCCTAGTAAAGAACTTCCCCCTAACATCCAACCTAAATCTTCCCTCCTTCAACTTGGATCCATTCCCCCTAGTCCTGCTGTTGTCAACCCTTTTGAAGAGTTTACTCCCCTCCTGGGTGTAGGTTCCCTTCAGGTATTGATAGGCTGCAATGAGGTCACCCCGCAGCCTTCTCTTCTCCAGGCTGAACAAGCCCAACTCCCTCAGCCTTTCCTCATAGGGGAGGTGCTCCAGCCCCCTGATCATCTTAGTCGCCCTCCTCTGGACCCTTTCCAAAATCTCAATGTCTTTCTTGTACTGAGGGCTCCACACCTGGACACAGTACTCCAGATGGGGCCTCACAAGAGCCGAGTAGAGAGGGACAATCACCTCCCTGTCCCTGCTGGCCACCCCTCTCCTGATGGAGCCCAGGATCCCATTTGCCTTTCGAGCTGCCAGAGCGCACTGCTGGCTCATGTTCAGTCTCTCGTCCATCAGGACCCCCAGGTCCTTCTCTGCCGAGCTGCTCTCAAGGACCACTCCTCCCAGCCTGTACAGGTGCCTGGGGTTCTTCCGGCCCAAATGCAAAACCTTGCACTTTGCCGTGTTGAACCTCATTAGGTTCACCCGAGCCCAGCCCTCCAGCCTGTCGAGGTCCCTCTGAATGGCAATGAATGAATGAAGTGCTGATTTCACGAGGTGTGTGTCATGGAGATTCATAGCCTATGGAAAGTTCTGTTGACCATCCAGAGGCTGTAGTTCTGTGCCTGATACGGGCTGATACAGCATCACTGTGAAAACAACTACAGGTAAGCAGCAGTTGCTGGGAACGCGTGTGAATGTTTTGCTGAATAAGTGCCTGACTCCTCTACTCGACTAGTTTGAATGAGTTAATTTTACTTTTTACAGGGGGAAATAATTATAATTTTTTTTAGTTAGCATTTTCTAGCTAATAAATTCACAATATCAATAAAGATAAGAATGTTAGACTCCTGAGCTGCTTTTTGATCAGAAATCCTGTTGTTAGTTCCTCACCCAGAGGGTGGTGAGGCACTGGAACAGGTTGCCCAAGGAGGTTGTGGATGCCCCATCCCTGGAGGCATTCAAGGCCAGGCTGGATGTGGCTCTGGGTAGCCTGGTCTGGTGGCTGGTGATCCTGCATGTAGCAGGGGGATTGGAACTAGATGATCACTGTGGTCCTTTTCAACCCAGGCCATTCTATGATTCTGTAATAGCAATTTTGATCATTATTATATGTGGTTTCTTCAAACATTTATAAACAATGATGGAAAAGGAGAAGTCAAGGGAAAATGATTCAGTGCAGCTTCACTCTTAGAAAGTATGAGGCGTAACTGAAACTTCCAGCATTCTCCTGGAAGGAAATTGTATTCTGTGGGTCTGAAAGAGCATAGAGCATAGGACGTGTGTTGAAAGGCATGGTTTCCCACTGAAAAGAGGTTAATCTAGCACAATTATCCAAGACTTATTTGTAAGAAGTAAATTAGATTTATTGTGTCTGCTGTTACTTCTTATTCTGAAAGGCTTCAGGGACATCTGATGCTCTAAAATATTCTCTGAACTATCTCATGTTTAAGTGATTCTGCCATACATAAGCTGATAAAACTGGCTTACACCAAAACTTATTGGACACAGCAGCTTGGTATAATCACAGGTGAAGAAGTATTAGCCTTCTTAGATGTTGTTAGCAACCGGTAGCTAAAGATGTCTGAGTGGAAACCTCACTTTCTCAAGAGTCTTTCTTCTTCCCCTTTGCCTTGGAAGATGAATAAGAAAAATGTTTAGCTGGACGCTGGGTGTGCAAGTCCCTATCAGATCACCAGCATTGGCAGTGGTGCACACTGAGGCACACTATGCCCTGGGAAGTACGAGCACTGATATCGCTATTGAACTGGCAGTTCCCTTGCCAGTATGGACCGGAATTAAGAAGCTTGTAGCCACATTCTTTCAGAGTCTGTAGAGTTCTTACCTGACTTCTGCACCCAACAAAGAAAAAATGGAAATGAAACTGAGGAAAAGATGTTTTGGAATAGGTGCTTTTAAGATATTTTACCGTAACTTGGAAATTTTTCTACTGAATGTCTCTTCTTTGGATTGATTTTGGGTAGAGGCCATGTACTATGACAAAATTACTGAGGCTTTTAGTCTGGAAATGCAGTTAAATTGTACTGTATTGCTGTAAAAATGGGCGCTGATGTCATACTCAGTAGTTCAGAGTGCAGTTGTGTAGTGATGCTGTAGTGATCTAGCTGCTACAGACCTTAATTGCATAGTCACATAGAATTGCATCTATGTACTCTAGACATTCTTGCTCCAGTCACAGAGTGAGTAGAAGATCTGAAAGTGTTGCAGATGATACAGATCTGCTGGGAGCAGGTGTGGGAGGCTTGTGAAGGCTCAGCCTGGACTTTCTTTCCTGTTCAGAACCTGAAGATTCTTTTGAATGAAGTGGTTAGTGAACTGTGGGATTTCTCAGAAACTAAGTCTGCTTGTTTGTTTGTTTGTCTTGGTGCTTTGAGCTTTCCAGCACTTCAAAAGACTTCATTACATGCTATGTAATAAAGTCTCTTAAGCAATGCACTCTAAGGGATGCTCACCCACCATCAGAGCCTGTGTCATGAACTCAGAAGGTGATGCTTCCCTTTCTCAGCAGAGCAGTAGGATGTTCCAGCATGCCCCTGCATTGGCCTATCATGCTTCTATTGAAACAAATCCTCTCTTCTCAGAAAAGCAGAATAAATTATATGTAGAATGTATTAGATGTGATGCATCACCTCTGCACTGTTTGTTTGTGGAGGTACAAGCATGCTTCTTCTAGCACAGACTCTGTAACATGTGCCATCTGTACAAATGTCCTTTCTTCAGGTCAGTCCATTAGGCATACTTTTTTTCCTTCAAAGGGTAAAGGAGAGATTTGATTCTTTATTTGGAGTCTGTCTATTGCAGAGAATACCCTGCTCTAATGCAAATTCTTGCTCTTGAAAAGTATTTAGCATACTGCTTTAGGATATTCCCCCTCAGCTGATAGTGATTGTCAGTGTATAGCTATGCACCATGCTTGTGATCTGTAGTGCTGTCTTCCCCTAGCCTGAGGCTTTGCATAGCAGAGGGTTATTTGACAGATGAATTCATGAAACATTTTGTAAAGGTGATAAATTTTCTTTAATTTTTTTTTTTCACATTTCAACATATTAAACTACAAGCCAGGCTTAAATTTATCTTTATTCAGACCATTACCAGCAAGTAACAGCCTTGTGTATTCTTTTTATCTGGGGGCACTGAAAGTGCTTTCCAGAGGAAGGTGTACAAAGTGAGACAGTTGGGTAATATAGGTGGTCCATTGTGACAGAAGGCACTGGTAGCATAAAAAAGGCTAAGAGCTCTATTTCTGACACCATTTTTAGTATATGTTACTTATTGGATGTAGGTGGAGATGTCTCAGAGTGAGCAGTGGTTATTTAAGTGAATCATAATATATACATATTTTTTAAACTGTAAATAGAAATAAAACCCTCAAAATTTCCTTAGACAAGGTCATAAGACTTTTTTTTTTTTTTTTTTTTTTTTTGTGTGTGTGTGTAGAAAATGGAATTGCAGGGAGCTACAGTCCCAGTTTAGGTTAACAGCAGATTTTTTATTTATTTATTTTTTTTGTAACAAAGAGATCAAGAACATTTCCCAGTACTTTTTATTCAGCGTTACAGACATTTTGATGTTCCAGCAGAATTCTAGATGATGAAGAGCTGTGAGTGAGATGTATACTATGGTACATATATATATATATATGTGTATATATATATATAAATAAAATATAAAATAAATATATAAATATTATAAAATATAAAATAAATAAATAAAAATAAAAATAAATATATTGTATGATGCTTTACACTCACATTTACACTCAGGTGACTGAGCATGTGCTGCAGGAAGAGCCATTTTGCCTTTATTAGGGACATAATGGGTCCTATTTTGGCATGTGTGCTATAAGTAGTTAGCATTGGGGAACACTTGATCACGGAACAGCAGGCAGAGTGCAGTGATGGGAATATTTCTGGTGAGATGATAAGAACATCTAATGCCAACAGTAATGCCAGTCTGCTGTGATGAACTGGTAGGGGAAAAACTTCTCTATGCAATTTGACTGTCAGGCATCACCCATGGCTGATCCCTCTTCTTCAAGCACACACAATGAGAGAAAGACAAATGGTAGTGATATCTCTGGAAACAGGAGAATGGACAGGTATGGCACAGCTGCAGTGACTGGTTGGAATGTAAGGAAGGGAAAGAATGGGAAAAAAAGCCAGTCTTCAGTGCAGGAGAATCTGGGAGATGTAAACATTTCGTTTTACTGTGCTGCTATCTTATATCCTGCAATGCTGGTAATGACCTGAAATAAGGAGATATATATTGACTGTGCAGATAGGATTCTCCTCAATATCAGAAGGCCTTAGGATTCAGTCTGTTCTGAATGTCTTTTTGCCTGATGTTCTAATTTTCCTATGTCAGCTCTAGTGCCCAAAAGCGAGAATCCATGACTTTGAAACCTCTTGAAGTCATGTCACACCTTCCAGACCAAGTCCACACTAGTACCATTTGCAATATGTGACAAGTGTATACATTAATTCTTGTGAAGAGAATATTAATGGATTGTGTCTCCATATATTACTAAGGAATTCCAATTTTTAGAATAGCGAAGACAATTGGACCTTGCATCTATATTTCTTCCTGAAACATTCAAATAAACTTTTCAGCATGTATCTGTCTGGAAGAAGGAGTTGATTTTACTTGGTTACTGAGGTCTGACTTGAATATGCATTGACTCAGCTACACCATAGAAATGATTGGGATCCTGTTGACTGCTTATACCTACAGGATAAATATTGTTCTGCTGTAGTTGGTGATGCTTGCCATGTAATTAAGTGTAGGTTTATTAAACTGAGGTAGTGCTAGCATAGCCTTTTATCTAGTAGCAAAGTAACTCCAGATCTGAGGTGAGTTATGTGCTACTAGGTTCCTGTGTTTTGATCTGAACAGCTTTTTGAGCACATTACTTTAACAGCAGTTTATACCATTCAGTTGGGCAAATTCTGATTGGTTTTCTGGATACAGAGCACACAGCTAGGAACATGTCTGTGACAGCCCTGGCCTCCCAGAATTGTTGCACGTCAGGGTAAAGCTGGTAGTCACCAGTACTGCAGAAAGGAAGAACTGTGAGAAGGAGAGCAGGGCTGGGAGCGCCCTCCCCAGCAATTGTCTGTGAGAGGCTGGAAGAAACTGCTGAGCAGAATGTGCAACAGAAGAGCAGAGGTGATTTGTAGAGAGAAAGATGAGAGAAATCAAGATTTTTCAAAGGGCAAGTACTTGCAAAGATTAAATGTTACAGAGCTTGATCTACAGCTGGTAAACAGGAAAATGCCAGGGTGATATTTCTGATGCAAATGTTTCTGCAGATTAACAGTAATTAAAACTGGACTTAGTCTGCCTGGGGCTTCCTTTTCCCTCAATGACCACATGCTTACCCATTAGTGTTGAGAAGCAAGCAATATTAATGTCATTTTTAGATTTGTTTTTTCTCCAATAAATTCTCCTAGATTTATGAGTGAATGTGTAATCCCAGTTGTACCAGTGTGTGTCTGTGTTCCTCTGTATGTTAGAGAACTTCTTTTCAACTGCACCTTTCATTTACAATCACATGCTTATGTCAAATAGCATTCAAGCTTCCCCACGTAAATGATTCCAAGGTCGCTGACATCAGTGGGTGATGTTTATACAAGTTGCGTACAGCTTGGTTATTTGTTAATAAAATCCACTCTTCAGTAGACCTATTTTGGTGCAGATTTTTTTTTTTTTTTTCCCGTGGTTTTTTTCATAATCACCTCAGTACAGAAAGGATGCAGAGGTACTGGAACAGGTCCAGAGAAGGGCAACGAGGCTTGTGAAGGGCTTGGAAAATCAGTCCTATCAGGAGAGGCTGAGGGAGCTGGGGCTGTTTAGCCTGGGGAATAGGTGGCTGAGGGGAGACCTTATTACTCTCTTCCAGTACCTGAAGGGTGCTTACAGTAATTGCGGGGTAGGTCTCTCCTCACTGGTGACAGGTGACAAGACGAGGGGAAATGGCCTCAAGCTGTGCCAAGGTAAGTTTAGGTTAGACATTAGGAAACACTTCTTTACAGAAAGGGTGGTTAAACATTGGAATAGGCTCCCCAGGGAGGTGGTTGAATCACTATCCTGGATGTGTTTAAGAGCTGTTTGGATGTGGTGCTCGGAGATAAGATTTAGCAGAGGGTTGTTAGAGTTAGGGTACTATGGTTAGGCTGTGGTTGGACATGATGACCCTTGAGGTCCCTTCCAACCTGAGTGATTCTATGATTCTATGATTTTTATTTTGGTCCCTTCTGTTTCCTACTTTTTTCTTTTTTTTCCAAGAATATTTGCATTAAGGAACATGCTGCTGTCTGGAAGATGCTATTTTCATGCAAGAAAGCTTGCACTTGGGAATATGGAATTCATGCGGTTGCATGCTTGCATTGTCTGCATAGGCTTGTTACCAGCAGGCTTTCATTAAGAAGCATAAGGGTGTGTTCATCTCCTAGACCTTGCCCCTTGTGTAGTTACAACTGAATCATTATCTGTCCCCAATCCCTCTGCCTCCCTGCCCCAAGGATGAGGAAATAAGACTCAGTCAACCTAGATGCTGTGTGTTGGCTTACATGCAACAAGGAATCAGAAGACTAAATGTAAGGACAAGAAGATTGTAGTCCAAACCTCTGTATTATAAGCATGGTATTGCTTATATGTATTCTAGCACCATCTAAGTCGTCTTTAATAATAAAACACAAAATGTGGTATTCACATAACAAGAGGTAAAGCTATGAATGAGAAGAAAGAAAGGGAAGAGGAAGATGAGAGTACAGAAGGAAAAGAAAAAAGAAGAAAGTCTGGCTTAATTCAGAAGAATACATTATTTTGGAATGGTTTCTGGAGGCGATAGCCATCCAGCAAAGACATGGCCACAGTTCATGAGGGCAGAGAGAAGAGCAAACACTAGAAAGCATCTGATGTTTTCACTGTGCAAATGGCTTTGAGGAAAGTCTTACGATGATGTGCCTGGTGACTTGTGCTTTGTGTGCTCATGCGTTAGCATGAGTGGATGGTTCCCTTTATCAACAAGTTCTTGGTTTGCTCATGCAAAGCCTATACACAATTTTAATCTTAAGAACCTGTTAGATCACATTTATTTCCCTTTCTTGCTAGTATGTGTGGGTGCTGGGAATAAGACGGTTACAATCTGTTAAACACTGCTTGTAAGCAAAGTCTTAGTACTGAAGTACTTGTACTTTTCAGAACAGCTCTTTGGCCGCTTTACTTTCTTCTATGTGACTGTGATGCATCAAATGGAAGGTGGTATTCTGAGGCATGACAGTGCAAAGTTAAAGTTCCAGTAATGCAAATCCTTTCTGGAGATGCAGTGGTGGTGTCTTTCTGATTGTTGTCTATTCAGTAATGCTGATATGAGAAGTGCTCATTGACAGCATATCCAATCTAATGATTTCCTGCCTGCTTCTTCCTGCCCTCCTCCAAGGTGACGTTCTGTTACTACATGTGCATAGGTGCTCATTTCTATGATCTAAACTGCCAAAAGTCTGCTCTCACAGAAATCATTTTCCATTTGGGGAACATCAGTATGTTCTTTCAGAGTTGTTAGACTATAATTATCTCAGGATGGGGAGGAACATCAGTGGATTGACTTTATGCAGCACTGTATCAAAAAGTAACTAATGTACAAATAATTGCACGTGACATAGGATGTGAAGTAAAGCCCTCAACAAATTAAAAGGCAGTTTTTTATTCTTTGTTTTCTCTGCTGAGCATATAATACTTCTGGGATCTATCCTGTTCTCGTTGTTTGTTAAAGGGATATTTCATAATAGCTAATAAAAAACTTTGAGGAATAAATGTTGTAAACAAGCATAAGGTACAGCTATGATGTTTTGTGGGTATGAGGTTAACACAGTCACAATGATTGTGTAATGATTCCTGTTCTTTCTGTGAGTGAATGCAATTCTATTATTTCCTTTCACACTGCTAGTCCTGGAAATAGTAGCATCAAAGGAACTGCAGTGTTCTGCTTTGTCTTTTGGGCTGGAATAGGAACACCTGAGTGATGACTGAACTTTTCCTTAGACTGAATTGCAGTAACATTTTGGACATGGTCTTTAGAACCTTTAATCCATCCCAGTAGATAGGTTATGATCCTGTTCATCCCTCCAGAAATAGAACACATTTCTCATATTTGTCCTGCTTGTGTTACTGTATGTCCCTGTAGTTCCTATAGTATGTATCTAAGAATTATCTTCTCTAAAACACTGTTTGTCATAATGCAGTGTCTTCTATCTGAACAACTTAAGGAATAAAAATCAAAACCTTCAGCTTCAGAAGAGTGATCATTGGTTGTGCTTCCAGGCCTTCTGCCTGACCAATGCCTGTAGATCTGCTTACATACTGCTGCTTCCAAAACTGCTCAAACATGCTAAGTGTTACCTTGCTGTTAATTCCCATAGCACAATTGAAAACGTGATGAGCTTCCAATTCCTAAATTTGGATGGGATGTGAGATGTCGTTGTTTTTGTTTGTTTGTTTGTTTTGTGTGACATCTTACTGTGTGTGAGGAAATGAAAAGTATGTGCTTTAAATCTAAAGAACATCTGGAAGCTGACTGTCATGTTAAGGTATTTGTGCCTCTGAGACTGTTTTTAGCACACTTGTGGTTAAATTCTGATATCAGGTATAGTTTGTCTGGGTGTGTTTGCCTGGACCTTACAAGACTACAAGAGAAAAAAATGCATTTATTTCTGTGAATTGTGAAATATCAGATGACTTTTTAGGTGTACCTGTCTGGGAAGGGAGTAAACACGCTGGTTTTCCAGAGGAACTAAGGCAACGTGGCTAGTAAACCTGTAGTCAAGCATCAGGTTAGGCCAAGGTCTACATTCAGCTCTCATTCCTCCACTATCTTAGAGACAAACAAATGCAATTTATTTGGTATATCTGATTTCCCTTTACGCAGTTTTGATCTCTCTTGTAGAGAAGATTCATTAGGCCATGGGAAATTATTAGAGTCTGAATTATTTATATAGTCTTCTGTTCCAAGCGACTTCCAAAAACCTAATGGCTCTTCCTGCTACATCCATTATGAGTGTTCTGCCCCTCATGTGGTATTGCAGTGATTTGCTGTAATTCAGAGGCCAGAACTTGTTGGGAGGATTCCAATGCTGTGCGGCCATCATACTGGGGTTCCCAGAAGTCTGAAATCGGTTTCCACATCATTGGACTCTGTGATGTGACAGTGATACATTACATCATTTTTCCTGATTCTGTAAGAACAATAAGGTTCTTTTTTTTTTTTTTTTTTTTTAATCTTGCCTGATTAGATTATGAGAAATTTTGAAGCAATGGAGCAAGTTAGCAATGGTATGTGTGAACATGAAGCAGTTTCACTCCTGTGAATGGCTACTAGTCACTATAACCTGAAGAAATTGAAGGTGACCAGATAGGAATAACAGTCACTTTGCTCCCTTTTCATACTGGCTCCAGTAGCTGGTATGTGTTAACCTCTCTAATCAAGTAAATCATTCTGGCTGAGGAATATCATGTTTGGCTGGCACAACTTTCTAGGTATTTTCACAGTGTTCAGTACAGATAGGCTCTGCTTTTGTTTGGGACCTTTAGACTGGTGAGAAAAGCTTGAAGTATTAACTAAATAGTTCTTCAGTAGATGGAGTCAAAGTTAATGAATAAAATATTTCATAAAATGCAGTGTCACTGTGCATGCTTGTAATGGTGTGAATAGCTTTGCCAGTTTTACCAACTGGAGTTTGTTCTGTTGTTTTGTTGTTTGTTTTTTCTCTCCATAGTTTCTGGTTTAGTTGCTACCTGCTTTACCTTTAATCTTCTCCAGTTTAACAGTCTCTGGGGTGAATTTAAAACAATCAACTCAGTGAAAGGAGGGGTAGGAGAGTCTCTGACCTGTGTCCCCAGAGTAACTTCAACAACCTGGAAATTGACATCATTACACTTGCGTTAACTGCTCAGATAAACACAGGATTACATTCAATAGGAAGTATGTACCAAAGAGTAAAATTGTACAAGCAGCATCAGGTATCGCTTAATGAAACAGAGACTCACTATGAAATGTTTCTTATTTCCCAGGTACCGTATTAAGAAGGTCAGCTTTGGAATCAGGAGGGACAGAGAAAAAGAAACGGTAGCAGGGAACAGTACAGGCAGTTTTCAACATAGAAATTTCACTCAAAAAATAAGTGAAGTGACCTGATTCCTGGATAGTCCTGAAACTTATGAGACTTAGCTTAGTTGTCAGGGAGTGACTTGAAGAAGCTATGCAGCAAATGTCGTGGCAGCTAGCAGTTAGTGAGTCGATCCATTGCAGAAGAGTTTTTATTAATTCTCATTCTAAAATGAAATCAAACTACAAGTGATGCATTTAATGCCTAACCTATCTGAGACGCAGCTTGGGGTAAGATGCTCTCTTATCACCTGCAGAGCAGAATTGAAAAGATCTATTTGTATTGCATTTTGAAGACATTTAGATGAATGGTTGCTGTGAGACTGCACAGATGTTTCACAGGAAACTGGAGTTACAGCTGCAAATTCATCCTGTGCTTTCAGACACTGACGAGGCTGTCACTGTGGGATGAATCCCAGTCAGATGGGCCATAGTTAAAAGCTTATGGAGTCCTGCTGATCAGAGCAGGACATGAGCAGGTGGATGATAGGGTGGAGTATTACTGTGTACCACAGGACTGTTAAAAACAGTATGTCTTCCATTAGGGTTTGGGCAGATCAATTTCTTTCATTAAAAACCTGATCATTTAGACTTGGTGTTTAGACTTTTTTCTGGATTCATATCCCTTATTGTGGGGATACATTTTTAATATGTAAGCATTTGATAACCTCTGCTTCTTTGCTTTGCAAAATTAAAACTAAAAGGACCTGAACACACATTGGTACTTCTGATTTAATGTTGCCCAAAGTGCGCATTTGCTTCCTTTTGGTTTCTAACAGATTTTATTAATATAATAAAGAATGTTATTAAAGAATGTTATATCCTTACTGTACAACAGCTGCCACAAGTCTGGCTGTTCTTTTAAAACTGAAACTTGTGATTAAAACAGTAACCATTTTTCCATTAATTTCCTGGTAATTTGAGGCTGGAAGAAGAAGCTGCAAAGAACTGATCAGACTGTCTGATGCCAAAGATACTCTCCTAGCAATCTCTTGACACTGTAGTTTCTGTTTTAACTAGAGCATTTCTCTCGAATGGATAGGTTTCTGTTTGTTGTTGTTGTTGTTTTAAGTATTCTGGTAGCAATAAAATATGTGAATTGTGTTCCCTAGAAAGGAACGCTTAAATACACAGCATTAATACGTTACTCTAGCTTCTCTAGATCCTAATTTGGAAATGATGGTTGCAAAGGGGGGAGAAGGATATACAAGATAAGCATGAAGACCTAATTTAGTCATACTTTTAGAAATGCACAACTTTAAGCATATATGTAGGTTTACTTAAGTTGATGGAATTATTTGTTTCTAAACCATATATTTTTAAAAGTCCAATTGAGTAAGAAATGGAGGGGTGGAATTATAAACAGCTTCTTGACATACAGAGGACACAAGCAATAGGACTCTATCTGAATTACTTTCTAAAGTGGAGTAGTTACTTCCCCTTAAATCTTCTGTGGTGGCTCTCCCACAATTAACTGGACTTTAATTCCACTTGTCTTGATTCTCTTGCAATTCCATGCTAGAGATGGAAAATTTTGTTAATGACTGAAACTTGGGCATAAGCTTGTTTAGCGAATGGTTGTGTTGTGCTGTTTCCAAAGACCACTTCTATCCTGCTACAGAGAGAAGTGCCTTGTGGCCTCAGAGGTTCAACAGCCCTAACTGTAATATGAGCTGATTTAACTAACCTGCTAGGGAATGCTGGGACCTTAACCTAAACTCCAAACTGCTCAAATAACACCATCATCACTGTCTTACTTGCTCTACTGCACCTATTTTGTAAAGACTATTTTGTGACAGCTTATACAACTCTTTTCATTCAGTGCAGCTAAAAAGATGAGTGGTGCATTTTAAATGTAGAGGAAAATTTTTAGAGGTGGGGGAAGACAAAAGTGACATGGTAACATTTAAAGGATATTGGAAAACTTCACTGGGACTTCAGCTTTTTCTCCTATATCAGTAAAAGGAGAACAAGCAGTTTTTCAAACAATTCCTTATCTGGCTGCTGTTATCTCCCAGAAAACCAAATGAGCATGTTGTCTGGGACTGTAACTCTCTGAATTTTGATATGCAGGCAATGAGTATTTTCGGTTATGTATTAGTTAAAAATCTAAGCGGCAATTAAATGGAGGCATTAAAAATCTATTCTCTGTATTATGTTGCATCTTGAAATAGCTACTTTTATCTTCATGTAATCTTTGTATTGCTGAGGGTTGCACTGTATTACCCTTAAGAAGTGAAATAATTTAAAACTAAGACAAAGCAAATAAAATCAACTAAACAGTTGTGGCATGGAAGTGGAACTATGTAAGAGGAGAATAACCTCTTGAAAGGATTTTTCAGAAGCTGTTCATCAAAGACTGAACAAGTGCTTAACTGAGACTCCTTAGTATTGTCATAAAAATATAGAGGTAATTTCTAGACGTGTTTGTTAAATGTGCCTTTGCAGATAAATAGGTAATTCTGATCATTCTGACTGTGCTCATTAAAATATCAACCTTGGAAAAGCAAACTTCTGCAACTTCTTGTGTCATAGTCCATTGTGATGGCTATTGTCAGACACATCGCGAATGCTGCTAGCGTACACTGTTTTTCTGTGAGTTATTATTTGCAAGTACTGTTATTATTGGGTAAGTTTCTATGGTGATAGATGGATAAATGTCGCCATCGCTACTGCAAGGAAGCAAACTGGATCCTTTAAACATTCTGGTGTTCTTTACCTTTGTCTATTAAAAATCAAAGGCTTGCCGTGCTTCTGTAGGTGTAATACACAAGTGGACCTCGGTTTAAACTGCAGTAAAATAGGAAAATGTGGTTTTTTTTGTTTTGTTTTCATTTCTATCCTTCTTGCATATAATTTGGATGACTAATACCAGTTTATTTATTCCTCTTAGGTTCTTGCAATGTTTTCTCTTACCTATTTCTGTTGCTCTTTAGGGTGCTCTGAGCAAGCCATTGCTCATCATTATTTGACCCTCTGACCAAGTAAGGCATAGGCAATGCTCCAAAGGATTTCATTCTCAGAAATGAGTTCAAGAGTAGAAAAGTTAATTGAATTAGAGATGCTTTTGCTGTAGGCTTTCAGTGAGCAGTGTACATGTTAATATTTGTGTCTGAAGACTGACTTGCAGAAAGTTAATAATAAATATATGGAACAGAACGAACACTAAGTCAGGATAAGCTGATGTTAAGAATTAGATAGCTTAGCTACTAATTGTGATATGTAATCCTTTAAATTTATGACATCTAAAGGAAATAGAATGCTCCTAGTGGGACATGAATTAGAAAGTCTCTTTCCAAGAAATTTAAGGGAAATTTCTAATCAGTAGCCTCAGTTCTGCAGCAAACTGATGAAACAATGAAGAGGTGGGATGGAGTTGGTGAGCACATACATAAAGTGATTGTGTTGGCAAGGCATTTGCATGAGGGAAGGAAGTTGTGCTCAGGAATTCTTCAAGTGTTTTGGAGTAGCCAAAAAACAAGTAGATAAGGGCAATCCCAGTGATAAAAACATTCTTAATATTGAAGAAGAGCTTGGCACTTACTGATCGCTAAAGGTGGTTCAAGAAATGAAGGTGCTGAATGAATTGCCACAAATTGCATATCCTTGCTCTTGTGTGGATAAATGATCAGTTAAAAGATGGAAGGAACTTAGAAATGAACAGTTTTCAGAGTGTAGAGAAGTATTGGTGTTAGAGGAATACGTATTTGAAGCAGCACTGCTCAACATATTGTCCTGAAAATGGCATGAATAGACAGGTAACAGTTACTGATAGTACCGAGAATCTCAAGATAGTAATGATAAAGGACAGCTTCAAAGAATCTCAGAATTTTCATGCACCAAAGTCATTAAGTGCAAGAAGTGGCAGATGGAACTATAGAGGGGAATGTAAAGTTACGTGCATAAGACAAAAACAATCCTATCTGTACATAGATAATTATGACTTCTGAGCTGTTTCCAGTTAGGAACAAGATCTTAGTATCTTGATGGATGCTGTGATGGAACCACTAGTTCACTTCTCAGAGCTCTCCTAAAAAGCAAATAATCTATTAGGAGTACGAGAGGAGAAGAAAAAGAGAGCAAGCCAAAACTATCTGACCGCAGTGCCTGTTCCTGATTCTCTCTCTTGAATGTGGAAATAGACTTCTAGATATAGCTGGAAAAGATGAAAAGATGTAGAGCAGTGTGTTAAGGACCTCCTTAACTTCTGTGCTATCAAGCCTGCAGAGGAGGATTCTTCAGCTTGGAAAGGAGATGGCTAAGAGAGAATATAATGGAGAGGCAGAAACAGTTTGTTCTGGGAACAGTTTGTTCACGTATTTTCTCTTCAGTACAAGATTTAAAAGGTATTGAAGAAAATCAGCAAATAGTCATTCCAGCACTAATAAAAGGCAGTAGTCGATCATACGATGTACAAAATGTTCAGAATGATGAAAGTTTGCTTGAGTCCACTGAGGACTTGTAAATATCAGGGCAGTTCTTTTAACTTGAGAGATCTCTGAACCACAATCTGCTGCAGAGTGAAAGAGTATCTTGGGGGAAGTAATACTGCATTTGTCCTGCCCATACACCTTTTTCTCTGTGATATAGTCCTCTGTCAGCCAGGCTGAATTGAACAACTGGACATGGTAGAATTTTGATCTGATCTCTGTTATATCTGGGTGTATATGCAAAAAAAGTGAAGTGCCCTGATTCCATCAGTCAATTTAAGGAGAACAGATTATGCAATTTCTTAAAAACATTTTCTTTTTGGAGTGTTGCAGAATTGATAGCTACATGAGCAATGGAAAAAGCTGACTCCAATTATTTTTCTCCTTTAAAAAAGACACTTCTGAAAGTTCATAAGCGTTCCTGCTTTGCTGGCTATGCTGGCAAATGCTATCTTTAATGGAGCGTAGATCATGTTTCATAAATTCAAGTTTAAAATTAAAAACTGAGAAGGTAATTTCTCCTGTCTAACCCACAAGGGAGTGGTGTTTGTTCAGTATGCTGGAACAGTCTTTTTCTGAAAGCATAGCAAATCTGAAATACAATAAGCTGTATTGTTTCCTATTCAGTTCTGCTTGCTGTTTCATTAGATTGTTCATCCTTTTACATCAGCATGCTAAGAAAAAAGAATTGAAGTTTAATTGTACAGGGAAGATCATTTTCACACAATTGCTTCATTTAAGTGAAGTGTGACTTGTTCTTACTGATGTTCATTTCTTCAAGTGTCTTGTCTTTTCTACAATAAGCTGCGTGCTGATGCTAGACTTGAACTTACCAGTGACTTCAGCAGTAACAGTCTGCTGCTTGATGATTATAGGTGTGGATGAGCAAAGCATGCCTGACCGTCATTGCCATCTGATCCTGTTTGGACCAATGGCTTATTGCATATCATCATCAAGTAGGGCAATCTTGCTAACATGGCAAAATGGTTCTTCTCCATCCTCCTCTTGCTCTATCTTGTGATTTGACTGGAAGAATTGTTGCAGATGAGCTAAACATTTGTTTTCTCCAGTTTTTCCGTCTTCAGCAAGCGAGAATGTAAGCTAAGAAAAGCCAGGAATAATTATTTATTACTATTATTACTGTTTCTTTCCAGACTGTGCAGTCAATTGTCCTTGCACAGCCTATCTCTATCTTCTCTGAACTTTAAACTTAAATTCAGTGGAATTTAAGTTTCCTTAGAATTAATCCCATATTTAAGGGTTTTTTTTTTTTTTATGTGAAAGTGCAAGCATGCTATCTAGGCCACCAAATAATTAACAATCTTATAGAAAGTGCTGTGTAAAGGCTTATTACAGAGAAATACGCTTCTAAACTTTTCCTCTATATTTCCTGTTTTTCTGCCTTCCTTTGTGTCATCTTTCGCTTGTATTTGACTCATAGAATATACTGAGAGCTGGCATTTCAAAAGCCTGTATGGACTTAAAAGGCCTTATTTACAGAAATTTAAGCTGTATTTCTCCAAAGAATGAATAAAATGAAAGAAAAAGAGGGATTTTGATAAGTTTTGTTGCTGGAGTTGTTTATACTGTAACTTTGGGGAGCATATTACTGTTGAAGTAGACTGAAGTGTATACTTTTCTTGTTGCTTTCTTCCTTGTGAGCACATCCTTGATTCTGGTGACTGCCAGAGTAATTACGTCTTTGTTTGCCAGGAACATAAAAATTGCTGTGTTTTCTAAAGAAAATGTGCTCAAACTTCTGGAAAGTAAGTGCACAATAGGCTATCACAGCTGCCTTTTCTACTGGAATTGTTTTAAGTAATAGTGGTATGTAGTAATTAACCCTTTGTGCTCATAGTCTCAATCAATGGGCACTTAAAGAATAAAGGGAGGAAGTATGAACAGTTTAAAGATTCATTTTTGAGAAGTGTATGGTTGAGCTGCCTGTATCTTCAACAATAGGCATCTTTCAATAGCATATTGGATTTCTCAGACCATTATCTCATGTATTAAGTCAATAAAACACTCGGTTTTGCTCACTTTGAAAAATGTGTGGGTGAAGATAGAACTTAAAAATTGAGATACTGCATCTGCTGCAGGAGACAGCTCTGTCATAATGGTAGATGCTGTGCAGACTTTCCCAACTTACAGCCTTGCCTAAAACCTGGCCTAATTGCGGGCCTCTGCATACCTGTGCTAACATCTCTTTGGCACACAGATCACTTCCCATTTCTGGTCACCTGAGCAAAGGTAGCGTTTTGCTCAAGCATTTCAATTTTTGTTGTTGTTTGTTTATGTGGGGAAAAAAATGAGACCAAGATATTTCAATCCAAAGCTGAAAATGATGTTGATTTCCAGGGTTTCAAAACAGGCAGGGAACCCCATGGTCTACACAGACGTGCATCCATTATTTAAGCTTTACGCCAACTTTAGCTGATATCAATTGATTGACTTGCATGGTCAGTTTCATGGAGACAAACATAGTGTTTTCTGTGGTACTGGTAGATAAGCAGTTAGCTGGAACATACCAGAGACTTTTGGAAAAACTTGCTCATGTTTAGTGCAGGAGACTTATTTCTTTTAATGCTTTTTATTGTAAAATGAAAAATCCTGTAAGCAGACATTGTGTGATGCCATCTGACTTACTAGGAAAAAAAGATGTCTTATGTGGTTAAGTTCTTACTTACGTGTATGCAGATGTTGAGAGAGCCTCTCATTTTTGCTCTTCATCTTAAATCACTACTAGTATTGGCAATTGCGTGTCCTTGTTTATACTTCAATTTTCTAGAGAAAGAATGAGTAAAGAAGCATGAAGCCTGGTTACTTGGTTGAAGTTTCTTAGTGCATTGAGTACACTTGTGTCTAATATATTGACAACTCCTTTCTAAGTCTGGCAAAACTAGAGTTTGTATGCAATGACAGTTTCTTTTTTGTTAAAATTAGAGCAGTGCTCCTCAGAAATTTGTGGAAACTAAGCTCTGGTACAGTTGCCCAGATTCATTGCAGTCTTCTCCTTGGCAGTCCTCAAAAGCTGCCTGGACGTAGCCCAGGGCACCCTGCTGTGGGTGTTCCTGCCGGAGACGGAATGGGGCCAGAGGGCCCTGCCAGTCTCAGCCATGCTGTGATCTCTATTTGTTTGCTGTTTTTTTTCTTCTTCTTGTTTTTTTTTTTTTTTTTTTTTTTCTTTTTTTTTTTTTTTTTTTTTGAAAGAACAATCAGCCAAGAATTTAGTTGCATCTATTCCTTGGCTCTGGAAAACATAATCTTTTTTCCTGTATTCAGTGCTACTTTGGAAATCCAATCAACAGGTCATAAAATGCAGGAGCGGGGCAGTGAATCTCTTAAATAATGAAATAAAAGTTTTTCTCTGTATGTAAATATCCCATGAAGAATCAACTTTGGGAAATTAATTTCATACTCATGCGACTGTTCAAAATACTGTAACCTTTGCAGTTAATCCTGAACTTATCTGTCATGCTAATGCAACAAAGTGTTGGACGACTTCTCTTGTGGAGGTTGATAATTATCAAGACTCCATGAAACAATCCTTAGGAGATGTTCCCAGTTGATTGGCCCTGAAGGAGGCCACCAGAATAGAACACCAGAAGGGGCAGAAATTAGTCCAACCAAACGATTATGATGTATATGAGGGAGAAATAATTGGCTTGTGTGTGCTCCTCAGATAAGAGGAATGGTCTTTTGCAGCATATTGGCTGCAGTTCAGAGTTTGTGCCTAGAAAATGATGAGGAGCGCTGAAGAATGTCCAGGTCCTGCTCATTTTTGTAACTATTTGTGCACTGGGAATTACTGCTTTGTAATCACTGTGAGATCTTCAGTATTCTCAGCATTCAAAGCACATACATCTTGGAGACTGAAAGAGAGTAGTTCAGTCCTGCAGTTCATATGCAGGTCCTATAGTTGTGAATTACGTATCTCTGCGAGGGAGACAAGAAAAAAAGATCTTACTAAGATAAAAATATATTGTGGTGGTAATTTTGAGAGAGGATCAAAAGAAATCTTGATAAAGCAGGCCAGATATCTTCTTCTTCTCCATCTTTCACAGAAACAAGAGCGTATGATGAGTGTGGAGCGGCTGCGGTTTAATACATGAAGTGTTCTTTGCCCCTCAGAGATCTTGTAGGCAGAAGCCTTGTCATTGCTAATGTGTGATAGCTTTGCAAGTGCTCTGGAATACACTTGAAGTAAAGCCAGAACAATTTGAAATTAAGATCTGAATGTTATGGAAGGCCCCTCAAGCTCTCATATTTCAGTGGTAAAATATTCAAATGAGGTTATTTCTTTGCTTCTATCTGTAGGTTTCTATCTGGGCTACAGTAGATCCGAAGTAAAGTATTGATGTAATGTATAGGCAGTTTGTTGGCAAGTTGAGACAGCTGTAGCCATCTCAGCATTTGCTGTGTAATAGCGTGTGTGTTTTACAAGACAGACAACATTTTACTTATGTCTATACATCTATTTATACATTCGGGCTCATTTGCATTTTATCATAATTTACTGATAATGAAAAAGATCACTTCTGATTATTTTAGTCCCATCTGTTTTTATGTTTATTTGCTTTCTTTTCTTTGTTGTATTCCTTTCCTCCTTTAGATTTTTCTAGTTTTATCTGTTAGATTTGTAATTTATCATCTAATTCATATTTCTAGTTCTTCTGTTTAATTCTTCACCTGTTTTTCTCTATTATGACAGTACGTACACTTCTAATATTGCCTTTCCATTTTGCCCTTGCCCTTCTTTTAAAAGCAGCTTTAAAAGCCAATTCTGTAAAACAGGCAGTATCTCAGAATGCAGTGTATCCACTCAGCACTCCCAAACGTGTGATTACTCTTTTCAAAGGTGAAAGGCTACACTGCATTTTCATCCCCTTTTGCTGCTGTTGTTTGCTTATTTTTATTTCCTTTTTGTGTTGCTTCTTTTGTTTAAACAACTCTTGTCAGAGGCTTGGATGTTATTGGGCATTGATGTTAGACAGGAGAAAGGTACCTGAAGCAGTGCAGCTAAATGTTGCTGTTTCTAGAAAAGTCATATCCTGAGAATTATTGTGATACAGCAGTACAAAACAAGTAAACAAGCTCATCAGGCTTTAGTACCAGAAGAACCAGATCTGCAAACAGTATGTTGTGGCTCACGTATGTTGTGAATTCCAAGGAGAAGGTGAAGGATTATCCTGTTGCTGCACTCTTCAGAACCATTGAGAAAATGGTTCCGAAAGACATAATCATGGAGGAACTCTTCCACTCACTTCCCCCAGAAAACTTGTTGGTTAGCTGTGGGTAGTTTTCCTTGTCAGTGTGAAGGAGATGAAGTCAGAGCACTGCAAAAGTAATGATTAAAGACACATAGCCAAATCTCAGTGTCTGTTGACAGCAGTGTTCTTTAAGGATATGCATCATGTTTTTTACCTGTGTCTGATTTTCACAGCTTTGGGGTAATTTATATCTTTCATGCTATTATTTTGCTCTCTCCTTCTGTATGCTTTGATTCATCACAATGTGCTTTGTTTGATTACTTCTGCTGTGCTTGTCTCTTTGTTCTGATTTCTCCTTGTTTCTACTGGTTAATGAGGAAAAGGCACCGAACTTCACAGCTCAATCAGTTTGGTTATGCAAGAGCAGTCATGTGCAGTACTGTAAATGTTTCTAATATTTGTCCCTATCTTGCAAGGATATAATGCAGGATAAAAATCTGTATAGAGCAACAGCACTGGACAGACTTAGAATTGGGGAAAAAAAAAAAAAAAACGAAGTTTTTAGTTCCATATTTTGGACTGTATTTCTGGGTGTGAAAGCAATCCATTAGTTTCCTATAAGTTGTAGCATGAAATGAGCTTGCATTGTGATGATGAAGTGCTTTGATCTCCTGAATTAGCACTATCATGCAAGAGCAGCCGAGCAGACAATGAGAAGTGAATAAGCATAACTAACATAAACAGGCAAGCTGCTAATGCTGCATTTCATCTTTGATTCTGCAAACAAGGCTTCAGCTGATGTCAGTGTGAAGACTTCATATGCCCAAAACACAGATTGTGTCTCTCTAATCAGAGACTGAAGGCTGCAGTAAGGTACCAAAGTGAGAATGATCACTGGAAAGACCTACGAAAGGCAGACAAAACTTTGTGCTTTGTTTAGGGCAAGACAAACCAATTTAAACAAGATTAAAACAAACAACACAGTAAGAATAATAATGCCTGTGCTTAAATTGGGTAGGAGTTGACCCCGAATAACTTCTGAACTTTGCAGAGCTTCCTTTTCTTCATCATATATTTAGCTGCCTGTCCTGAATGGAATGAAATTGATGAAATGGACTAACCCACAGGAGGGAAGGAAGTGGTTGCATTCATGTTTGAGAACTGAAAATCAAAGGGTTTTTCTGACAAGTGAAATTCAGGAGAGTATCTTGAAGGTATTGAGGAATGCCCCAATAATGTCATCTTAATGCTAGTCTTTATCAGAGACCTATTTTGTTATTGCAGTCAACATATCTTGCTGGGTGGGTAATTGCATTTAAGTGCTTTTGTTTTTGTGTGGCATTTCCCACAATCAATCACCTTATCAGCTTAGGGAGAAAGTATAGGTACTTAGAAGTAAGTTTCTTTAAATAAACTGCTTTGTGCATGAAGCATGCAAGTAACTCACTGTGTAGGATGAGTAAACGCGTTCTTTTTGTAGATAGTATAAAACTACTTACAGGCTGGCAAAAAGGTTAATGCTTTATTTTCCCTCTCCATGTGTTAATTGGGAAGTCTTTCACTAGTTCCAGCACAGGACTTATTAGGGATATGAAACTTCCTATGCAAATTGTCTAACTGTATTTTATTAAATGATAACACTCAGAACCACGAAATGCAGCAAAAAGCAGCAGCCACGTTTATGTTCTGAGTTGACAAGGCAGTTGATTATTTAATCTCCCAGAGTTGGTGTGCTACTATGGTACTTGAGTTCTTCTTTCAATTATGGAAATAATTCTTTATTTCAAATGCAAATTTTGCATCTTTCTCAGAAGTCTTTAAATTATTTTTGAACACTGACAAATTATTGAGCATTTTAGAGGCTCTTGCCAAAGCCAAGTGTATCTTTAAGGAGTGTGATCATGCTGTATTTCCTCTTAATTGAAAAAATCTCTGGAAATGGAAGATGTATCAAAGAAAGATATAGATAACAAAGGAGACCTAATTTGCCCCATTTCCCTTGACTCTAGAAGGATTTTCGTTGTTTGGTATTTGGCTAATTAAGAGATGAAGGAACTGTGAGGGGAGAGGAAGATTAGGATAAAGCCTACACCAGCCTGAGTGCCAGAGAATATAAGACTGTTCTAGTCTTATTTGCTAAGTGTTCCAACTTTCTGTGCTTGTACAGTTGTAACTTTGTGTCTACAAATGTATTTAAATATGTAGACCACTCTTCAAGTATTGCCCCTTATTTAGTTCCGTGTGAAACTGCAACAGATACAAATAGCACAATAATGCTATCTGATAAAGCAAATTCTCAGCTACAAAGCACTTTTTTTAACATAGCCACTACTATTAGCTATGTATTTTCTCCAGTGATGAACAAAAGCCTGCATACTGTGCTTGTAAATATCAGCGTGGCTGTTTGGATTGTGTCTATCTTTCACATCACTGTTGCTGCTGCTGAAATGCACTGTTCTCCACCTCTCTATGCTTGATCTCCATAAAAGTTTAGCTACTGTTGGTGAATGTCAGTCGGTGCTATTTTTTTTCAACATGGAGGAATTAAATTCCACTCCTTTGCTACATTTGCACTTCCATGTCAGATACCACTTTGTTGGACTGTTCTTCTGCTGCCATCTGTCACACAACAACAAAATATAAAGGAATATTTGGGGAGGTTCAACCCCTACTGCCGTACCACCAACATCCACATCTGGTGTTAAGGGCCACCATAATAAAATAGAAGGCATTACTTTCAGAGCAGCCCTCTTGTGTATGCCTTCCTATTTCTTTTTGCAGACACTTGGCTGTGTATGTCTTTAGCTCCCCTTCTGTGCAGATTTATAGCCAGGAAAAAATAAGTCCTATTCATTACTGAACACTAAGGAAATAAGACATAAAATACTAATGAAATACATAAAGTTTTTAGCCTGTTCTACAGTAAGTCAGGGTTGTGTCAAGTAAAGAAAACCTTTTCTCTTGAGAGTTGGTGGCAAGTGTTTTCTCTGGTGTCTCAGATGGTAATGGGCTTGTTTGTAGTCTCTGTCAATCTTAGCCAGTTGATGTGTTGTGATAGTATTTGAGCTGTGCTTATTCATGTTGATGCAAAGCCAGAGAGATTATAAACTTTCAGCTTTCCTTTTCCATAGCAGCTTGCTTAGAAGTTTGCTGTCTGTCCTTCCCGTTCCATGTGACTTAACTGGCATTTCCAGTTCCTCATATCTTTGATCCAGTTGTCCAGCTTGTTCTCACCAAACAGGGAAAAAATCTTGAGAGGCATAAGTATCAGTGTCTCTTTGTATGCTTATAAAGAGATTTTTTTTCCTGTTTATGTCAGCTTAAATTTGAAGGATGAAGTGGTTTTATCCCCCCCAATTTTTATATTGAGGAATTATACAACTCTTTAAGATCCCCACACACAGAGAAGGAAACAAAAGTGTGAAGGTGAAGTGTGAACAGGTAAGAAGACTCTCTGTCCTCTGTGACTGTCATTTTAATACAACTTCTTGGAAGTGCATATTTCAAACTTACCAAGGGATTAAAAGTTCCCTTTGAGGAAAGAGAAGAATGGAGAGTGCAGATATAAATGTACTTGTGAAGTCTTATGATGTATTTCTACAGGCATTCCATGTGGAGTCATCAGAGTTTGGGTTTTACCACGATCCTTATAAGAAATTTCAGAAACAATAGACAAGCAAGTATCCTATTTTTCAGTCCAACATCTCCTCCAGCTGATGACTTTGGAGAAAGGACCTTGGTTAAGTGGAGAAAGGTAGTGGCATCTCACCAAAGAAAAGCTGAAAGTAAAAATCCAGAGCAAAACCCTCTGGCTGAGTATTTTGTATGGGAAATTCACTCAGGTTTGAAAGTAAAAAATGCAGAATAGCTGGGAAGTTTTTCTTAAATTTAATGTAAATAAGCATGAAAGCAAGAAAATCTGTTTTGCCCAAAGGAGGCTGAAGCATATGTCAAGCTTTGGAATGACACTTAGAGGCTGCTTGACTCAGCAGAGAACAAGAAGATAAATTAAAAAAATAGCAACATTTTAAATAATTTAGATTGAAACTCTGATGAAGGGCTTTATTTCTGAGCGTGTTCTTTGAAGAAGGGTTGGCATTCTCACAGAAGAGAGAGCTGGGAGGTAGTTCCGCTGATCAGAGAGGCAGCCTTTGTGCACTATTTTGTGCTGAGCTGGAGTCAGAAATGCAAAGAAAAGGGAAAGAGGATTTGGGGCAGTAGAGAGAAAGAAGCCACTATCCTGAGGACATCATGAGCTGTGGTGTGCTACAGAAAGTAGGTCAGTTGTTATCCTCCTATGTTGATTCTGCCTCTCATGTTGATTCATCTTCTATGTTGATTCACACTCTCTCAGTGAAATCGAAACCCACGTGCACTGTGCTTTACGCACATTTGTACCACTTGGTGAGCAAAGTGCAGCGATTGCCATTATTGATATTTCAACCTTCCTACACGTGTGTGTACCTGTGAAGATGTGAATTTCTTGTTATTAAGCAGGTGTGTGTGATTTCCTATTTAATTCTTAAACTTAGGCTTGTGGTACCTCGTAAAAATAATACATTAATACCTTCACTGTGGACAAAATATTCAGAGTAGTGTTTTGTATGTGGCCCAAGACAGTTTTTCTCCACTCAGTGTGGCCCAGGCAGGCCAAAAGGTTGGATACCCATGGTTTAGAGAGCGCCACAATTGTGGAAGATTCAGTTTAACTGTCAGAAAAAGAGCAGAAAAAGAGAAAATATTCACTCTAATGAGTGGGATGGGGATGGGTAAGAAAAAGGCAGGAGGAAAGAAACCTGGTGGTAGACAGGAAAGGAAGGAAATTAGAGGATGTTTTAGTCCCGGTTGTGGGCCTAATCTGCTCTGTGTGCTTGCAGCAATGCCCTGTGCTTCCTGGCTATCTTTGTTCCCACAAGAAATATGTCATACCAGTTAGTATGTTCTCATAGTCCAGGTGATGAGAAGTGCTGGTGGATGTGGGCTGCCATAAGTTAATGTGTACAGCCCTCTAAACCATTTTAACAGGAGGTCTCCGTTGCCAGAAAGTGCTGCTATGCCTTCTGTGCCTTCTATGAGATCTTTCCTATTACCTTGGTCTGTCATAAACTGGCCAAGATTTGTAGGCAGTATAACAGCCTCCATGACTGTGTCTGTGAACCTCATTACACCTTTTTTTCCCCTGTACTGAAAGTCCACCTTTTCTTAATCTTTACTTTATATGTGTAAATATATTCCTGTCGTGGGACAGTATTATAAAAATTTTGAAAAAAAGTGCAGCTGCATTAATCAAAGGAATATTGTGCTGAAGGAAATGTCAGGCCTAATAGCTTGTCAGTGATCAGTGACATAAAAGTTGCTTTCAGCTACTTGCATGGTTTCTTCGACACTAATTAAAAGACTCAGTGCCTTTTTAAAATATGATAAAAGGTGAGGGATAGGGAGAAGAAGCCCTGGACATGCTGTACAGGGAGTGGAAAAACAGGTCTGCCACGTGTGAGAAGCTTTAGCTAGAAGCACTCTTGTCTTTAAGGCTGTTTATTGGTTAGCAGTACTTGTGATTCCTAGTGAGTCAAAATCCTAAGCTGATTATCAGATGTTAGTCTGTTTTTCTTCCCTGGCCAGACAGGAAGGCAATGCTTGGTTATGAAGTGGCTGTACCCATCTGCATGATCAAGGCATCATAATAGCATCTGACTATTGTTACACTTGGGACCTAAACTGTAGTTCATTGGAATGTACCCAAGTTTGACATGAGTTGGTTGACATGGGTTGGGGACTCGTTAGAGAATCTAATCCACTGAGCTTCTCCACCATCATGGTGCTCTTCTCTTGTTTATTACTTACGTGAGAATTCGCATGTTGTGTCCCTGGTTCTTCAGCACAGTAGTTCTGTCTCAGAAAAGTGAAAGAGGTGTTTGGCATTTATTGTGGCTAAGCTGTGGGAAAAGACAACGGTGCACCAAACTGCAGCTAAGCAGGATCATATGTAATTTAATTAAAAAAACAAACAAACATACCTGAGAGGAGTTGATCTGCAAGGGACGGCCAAGGGTGGTAATGAGTGGGTTTTAAGATGACCCACGGTCAGAATTAGGAATATACCTGAGAGATAACTGTAAAATACTCTTTTTACTGCTAACTTTGTTGTCATTCAGAGGTCTCTTGTACTCCATAGTTCAGTTTACAGAAAATCCTGAGTTTTCAACACACAAGCAAATGAACTTCAGAATGAAAGCGAGACATTTTTCTTTCTCTTTCACATAGAGAGACAAACTTCACTAACTAATAGTTCAAAGAGTAGGCAAATAATTTCAACAGTAAGAAAATAAGAATATAATTATTCCTTTGCCTTAACTGGTACAGTGGCTTGTATCTGATAATGGGTGATTTGTTATGAGTTTGGCAACACTCTTCCTCGTTTTACCCTCATTTGCAATTGAGTATCCTTCTGGGGATTGTTGATTGCTTTTCTTTTCTTTTTTTTTTTTTTTCTTTTTTTTTTCTTTTTTTTTTTAATTTAAGCAGCCACATTACAACAGAATTTATTTGGTTTTGACTGTCTTTTTGTGATAAACATTTGGCTGAAAACCTCTGAGCTGTTCCAAACAGAAAGCTTTGCCAGCACTATTGGGTAGTGAAGCTGACCTTGCCTCCTCTTCTGTTGCTGCCTATTGTGCTTGCTGTCCTGGCAAAAAAAAAAAGAAGAAAAAAAAGTGAAATTGCAGATTCTAAGCTCTTTTAAATTCTTGCCTTTCCACCGAGATCTCAAATTGACTGAAATTGTGTTTCATTTGCGCCTGTGTTTTGTGAGGAGAGGAAGGTTGTCTTGCTTTGCTTTTTTGATCAGCTTTGGAGCTGCTAGGATGTTTTCTGTATTCCTCCCAACTTCGCTCAGCAGCCAGGAAAATCACGGCTTTTAAAATTAAAACCATGGTATTTGTTAGCATGATTTCAACCACCAGGGCTGAGCTTTAAGACTAAAATACTGAAAAAACAGGCTACTTGCAGCACAACAGGGAGCAAAGACAGTGCTAGAAAGGTCTGCGCATCATCTGTCTTGACAATATGATTGTAGTAAAGTATGGTTCAGTGTTTTGAGCAGGTAGCTACTCCCAGAGTTGGAGATGTCACACTATGTGGCATTTTTACAGCAAGAGAAAGAACTGGAGCTGCTGATTTTGATATGCGGGTAGGGAAGAGGCCTCAGGAGTGCATCAGAAGCTGAAAAATACGGAGAGCTCACATACAGTCCTGGCCTGGGGGAGCCTAGAGCCTCCCAGTGAGAATGTGACTGAATAGTGGAAAGCCAAGCCCAGCCTTTTAAAGAAGGTGATGTGGAAGAATATCCATGAAGTTAAATGTCAGGAAATCTCACTTTGTATCTTCAGGCAAGCAAATCTTTCTGCCTATCTTTTTTTGACCGAGATTTGGAGCTATACCTGCTGCTTTAATTTTAGGACCCAGATCCTGTGGCAGTGATCTAACACAGTTGTACAACAAACAGATTCTTGATAGGCCTCTGGACTACTCACTTCCCTTGTATGACTTCTGTCCTCTTTTTTCTGTTAGGACAAAAAAAAAACAAAACTATTTGCTTTGGATGAACTTACCCAGAGGAGATTTTCAACCACTAAATGTAATGGAAGAAAATAGAATTGAATCAAACAAATCCAGCCTAAAGTCTTTAATTTGTGTTGGCATTTGGAAGCTTTCAAATAATAGGTCATATTCACAGAGAGGCTGAAAAATAGTAAATATTGTCAGGAGTTCGCTCTTCAATTCAAGTATTTTCCCTGGGTATGTTAGTACTAGTATCTTTTTCAGAATTAAGCTGAAGCTTGCAAATCATCTAAAGCATCTTGTTAGTGTGCCCAAGCAGTAACTCTGTGGGAAGAATACTATAGCATTAATTTTAACTCCCTTTTCCATATTTAGTGTTACAAGCTCTTTGTGATATCTTTTACAGATCACATAGAGTTTATTTGGAAACGTTTTAGCTGTTAAGGTGTTGTAGCTGTAAGAGATCTATAAAAACATCCAGAATAAAATCCTTTATTTTCCATGTCATTGACCTAAAGCTCATTCTGGTGCCATAGAGAAACAAATGAAACAGAGTTCAAGTTTTCAGCTTTCCTTTTGATTAAAATGTAGTGTCTGAGACGTAAAGCTCTAGCTGTGCTATGCCATTAGGTAAATGTTCATGAATTACAAATAGTGGGTCCTGAGAGAAAGTTTTAAATGTGAATGCTCTGGTACTTGTGCGTGCTGGTTTTCAAATATGGCTCTGCAAAGCACATTGTTACAGAAATATTGTTTCAGAAGGATGAGTAATACGATTGCTGCTTACTTGCTAGACGTAATAGGTTCCAGAGGGACTCCTTATAGTTAAACTCATGTTTAATTGCTTTTGCTGGAGGAACATATTCTCTGGTCTGAAACTGCACATGAGCTATTGTTCAGTTTGTAATGGCAGTTGTATTTTCAGTATCTAAAGGGGAGATACAGGAAAGAAGGGAAAAGATTCTTTAGGAAGTTTTGTAGTGGTAGAACAAGGGAAAATGGTTTCAAGCTTGAAGAAGATAGGTTTAGGTTAGATATAAGGAAGAAGTCTTTTATAGTGAGGGTGGTGAGGCACTGGCACAGGTTGTCCAGACATGTGTTGGGTGCCCCATCCCTCGAGACGTTCGGGGTCAGGCTGGATCAGGCTTTGGGCAAACTGATGGAGCTTTAGGTGTCCCTGTTCGCTGCAGGGGAGTTGGAGTGTATGTTCTAATTAAAGACTTCCAACTTTAAGGATTCTGTGAAGTTACTGCACTTATTCTTCATTGTGAGAATCCAGAAAGCTAACATGAATTACAAAAAGTTTCTATCTTAAGGTCCTTGTTTTTCTGATAAATTGAACAGTCAGAAGTTACAAACCTTGTGATCTCTAGCTCTTGCCAGCTAAAATTCTATGGGTAATCGATCAGTGGTTTTATCCCAGTTATTAATAAAGGACAGGCCATGCTAATACATGCTTACATCAATCTTATAGTTTTAAGCAGAGACAAGAGGATTTCAAAGGATACTGAAATTAATCTTTCCCTGTTGTCACTTTAAGTGATCTTTCCATGCCAGTTATGTACGATATGCCCTGTAAGTGCGGCTATGCTGGAGTTTTCCACTGCCTCTGCTCATTAGAGCCTTGTTCTACTTCACCTCCAGGACTGACAAATTGACTCTTGACTAGTTATTTTCAATTGGGCTTTTTATGCAGTTACGTTTTGATTGAATTCAAGGTTAAAAAAACAAACAAACAGGAAAATAAGGAAAACCTTCAAAAACCAAATTGTTTTATTTCACCTGTAAGAGAATACTGGCACTGCCTAATCTATGGGACATAAGTTAGTATTTCTATTCTCCCACATTACTCAGTGGGGGAACAGTTTTATCAGAAGGGTACTCTGAGGCTCTAGGTAGAGGACCTGAGCTCAACTACTCTTCAGAAGAATTTTTTTCTTTCCTAGGTCTGCAGAAGTAATGCCTTCACACAGAGCTGCCTTTTGGCATCCTGAAACTGAGGCAGTAGAAATAATTTTCAAGGTGATTAATAAAATTATGCAGATAGACCTGCTTGCCTGACAGGCAAGTGAATGTCTAAGTCTGCTATTGATTCCACCTGAGCTTAAGAGAATGCCATGTAGAAGGAGATAATTAGTGGTGTTATGTCAGTTAGTAGTTCTTTTTTTTTTTTTTTTTTTTTTTTTTTTGTTTTCTCTAAATTTGGGTAGAATGCCAGGTAAATTAAAAAAAAAAAAAAAAAAAAAAAAAAGGAAAAACATGTTTATTTCTTAAAAGTATTATATTTTTCCCAACTTAATGGCTACTGCAGTTGTAATTTTCACTTAGCAGCACACTTTTCCAGCAGCTATGTCTAAACTGAAGAAAAGTTTGTCTCCTGCTTCTGGAAGCAGCATAGTACAGTTAAGTGAGTGATTTCATAGAAAAGGTATACCTGTAACTTGTGGTGTGCAGATTAAAAATGGTCAGAATTTAGAGCTCTTTTGGTCTGGACACTGTCAGCTGCCAAAATTCCTGCAAATGTTGAATCCCTGGGGATTACTAATAGGGGCAATCCAATTAGTGCTGCGCTTTCAGCTTTGCAGTCCCACCTGAGTTCTTTTAGACCTGCCTCGTGACAGCACAGGTGTGTTCTATAGTAGAAAAGCTCCCATTTCAGCAGAAGATTAACTGATGACCAAAGTGCTGTGTTCCACCAGCTCTGTTTTCTCAGGTGGAAGAATGCAGATTCTTGGTTATCTCTGGGCCTGCTGGGAGTCTGCTCTGGAGTCTTTCCAAAGTACAGGGAGCCATTTGCAATGGCTGAATCCTCCAGCCACTAGGGATTGTGCTGAGCTGTTAAAATAAAGTCAGCCTTTTGTGCCATGGGGAATTTCTTGAGTTGCTGCCCATGCTAACATTTGTCCCCTGTAATGGCTGCTATTTTGGGTAAATGGCATAGAAAACCTTTGGTTTATTGCTGGATGATATTAAGCTGCAGATAAGTCACTTTCTTGCAGAGTAGCTCTGAAGTATCTATGTGTTCTGAATTATGCCTGATCATTTTGGTGACAGAAATAAAATTTTACTGCTTTTTATTTGTCAACCTTGCAGATTCAGCACAGCTGTGGATGAGTGAGCTGGAATTTATTCTGCTTGCAGGTGGCTCACAGAATCACTAACTATTTGCTGTTTTCATTGAGAATTATTAACTATTTCCTTATCTTTATTGTTGTGGCTAATACATAAGCCTGAAAGACTTGACTGGAGTCCCAGAAAACCATTTGAATATTTCAGTACTGGCAATTATGGAAAACATCATATCTTCTAAATTGAGCAAGGTTGATGTGAAAGACAAAATAAACATACACTGCTATTTCACAAAGTCACCTTGGAAAACGTAGTCATCTTTTAATTTGGAGCAGTGCCTTTGGAGGGCAGCAGGCAGCACTTTATGGTGCAGTAAAGGGTACTACCCTTTCATCAATTAGAGTTTGACTCTAAAAATTCAACGATTTTAATGTTTTTGTGAAGCCAAGAAATAAGGAGAAGAACAGAAATTCACTATGTCAAAAATCTGTGTTTCTTCTTCTTTCAGGATAAGGAAAAATGCCTGTAAAAATACAATTTGCTCTCATGCACAGGTGTTGTGTTGCTGAATGGAATGAAAGTATTTTTTTGAAACTGTGTTTTGTTCCAAATGGCTTAACTGGTTGGCAGAGAATAAATCAATGACAAGAAGTTCTTATAAGCAACTAGCATAAATGTATCCAGCGCTTAGCAGTTTATCCGCAATTCTAATGGATTGCATTACTGATGAATTATTCCACCATAAAAGTTAGTCTCTGCCAAGATTTCAGTGGTGACTTTGGCTTTCTGGGTACGAAGGAGACAAGTGCAAGTTGGAAATAAATTTCAGGTATAGTCTGCTATTGAAAACACTGCAAAGCACAAGAAGGGCAAAGAACAGACATACACTAAAATTCCTAACGATTAAAAATGGTAATTTCTGGGCATCTGCTAGTTAGGCATATATAGAAATATCTGTAGGTGTCCTGAAATAGGTTTCTTCCAGAGAAAGCATTGGATTAATTGTTTTTGTTTTTTTAGATCTTGCTATTTAATGTTGTTGAGAACTGTAAAGAGGTAGACTTCTTTTTTAGTTTTCCTTGATATACTTCAGTCTTGTTCTGCAGACTCTGCGCTTTTCATTTTTACCTTTTTATATTAAAGCACCTATTAGTTTTTCTGGTCAGAGTGACGTAATCTGAGTTTCTTTTGAGTACCAGCTCTCATGGTGCCTGTGCTTTATGCATTCTGAACAGGGATCCCTTTTAAGGTGTATGCCCTTTCCAACTTGTTGTATTTCCCATTTCAGATCATAAGGAATATTAACTCTGCCTGCTTGTCTCAACATTCCCAGGAGATATGAGGCAGATAGTGATTTGATACCTTCTTTTCATCTTCTGTAGAAAACTGTTTTCTTAAAGCTTACTTAAGTGCTTCAGCACCAGCAGTTGAACTGCTGTAGTTTTTAATTGACAGTAAACTTATTACTTGTGATAATTGTTCAGCATTGGCCACGGCATATTATTTGCAGATACACTGCTTATGATAGCTGTACACTGATAAAAGATCACCATCATGCATTAATATTGTATTTCCATACTTATTTTACACTCTGACCCAAAGCTTTATTTATTTTTAGAAGAAAATCTAGAATGTTGTTTCTTCTCAAGGCCTCTGGCATGGAAACCATTTGTTGATGTGGGTGCTTAGGAGAACTTTTTAGAGTTCAAATGAGGTATTTTTGTAGCTATGAAAAGCATCCTCCGCTGCAGTGGAGAAGAACAGTTATATAAAACAGGGATAAGCATTGTCATAAACCAGCCTTTTGAATGATAACAGTTAAGAAGAAGCTTTTTCTGTGGTAAAATAGTGCTCTAGTTTCCCACATCACATTGTATGGCTATGGTCTCTGACAGAGATCAACAGAATCCTACAGGGCATGGCAGTCATCATTTCCCTGAGTCAGAAACAGCTTGAGCGTTTGCTTTGTAGTTGAGATGCTCAAAAACATTTGTTGTGATCTGTTGAAAAATTATTTGTAGAAACTTCACTTTTTTAGTCTGAGGTGGAAAAGCAAACAGCTATTCAGGTTTCTAACTGAAGGCCAGAGGTTTATGAATATCATGTATGTGTTTTCTGAAAGGAGTTAGATCATTTCCAGGTGGGTCTGGACACCCAGTCAGGTCCCTGACTAAACTTGATCATCCATCTCAACAAACAAGCTGTGTTTCACAGCAAGCACTGTCTGGAAGAGCAGGAAGGCCTCTTATCAACTGCCATGCATGCTCCCAGGCTGTAGTACTTTCTGTTCTCAGCTGCACAACAGTAGATTGATACTTTGCTGTCACACGTGCACATGATTCTCTGTGTCCTCAAAGGAGGTTTTTCTCCTATGGTAAATTGCCAGACTCCTGTTCTCATTTGTCAGTCTCTTCTGACAGGGAAAATATTTCAAGAGACTTGTTACAAATTTGGGATGAAATAAGTATACATGAACGTACATCTGAAAGGCCGGATCCAGTGGGGGAAACTAGTAGTTGTGAAAGTATGAGTTACTGGGAAGCTAATAGTTGACTCAGTATAGTATTGTGGAGTGGGCTTTTCAATAAATTCAAGAATGTTCTATGTTGCAGATTATTTCCATCTATTCCATTGTGGACCACTGGTACCCTCTTCCCCTGTGCTTGGCATCTGGGCATACCACTGAGCCTTTCTGACATTTTTTTTCATCCTCAGGGAACATTGAAAGTTTTGTTTGAAAGCAAATGGGAGTTGTAGGTCTTCACAGTAAAGTGATACTTCTGTGCTGGAAGTATAAGATTTCTCAATTTTCAGTCATGGTTTTCATGGTTTTGTCTCAGTTTTATTACCCCGCAACTTCATTTTGCTAAGCAGACAGCAAATACCATTAAAAACATTGAAACGTATTGAGTTCTTTTTGCTTCTCTTGCCAAATGTGTTTCACAGTTGAACAGAAAGCCATCTGTATGAAGAGAAGAAATAGTTCAAGTTAAACCTTGGGATCACAATTTTGAATGAGTTTTAACTGATTATGAAAATTGATGAGATCTTTCTATGGTCTTTGAAGGCATTTTCTGTGGATGACATATCTAGTGAGTGTATTCTATCAGAAGTTTGCGAACAATTGAAATATGTGCTGCTTAAAATGTCCAGTATTTCTGATATGTATCTATACCTATGTGTATTTCTTAATCTGTTTTTTTTTAAGTGTCCTGGACTCCTGGACCTTGAATGCCTTTCGTTACATAAAGTAGCCTGAAGCACTGATCCTGAAGGAACAATCTATATATATACACATATATATACACACGTATATATAATGGATTTCATGAGTACTGATGTAATGTTCAATTATAGATTAATGTTAGCCAATGGACACACTGAAGTGCTGTGTTGTAATTTTGGTAGGTTTGCTTTGGTATTTTTCCTCTTTGGGTAGCAATGGCAATCACACTAATTTATTTAGCAACATGTCACCTGTATGAGTGCAGTCTTTGATGATGCTATAATTTATTCATTTCTCAGTTCAAAATTTGAGTCACTTTAAGTATAATTGATGGAATTTCTTCTAGAACTTCTGCTTTTTGCTCTTCATTTTTTTTGCTCTGGACTCCTACCTGGGAGAGATGTGACCTGTCCTGCAGAGATGTTAGCTTGACACAGGTGCAAAAGTTTTGCAAGAGTGCTCTTGGTCTCCAAGTTCTTATCTTATTGCCTTTAACCGCAGTACTTTTATTTTCACTATAGGGTAATTTTACAGGCTTCCAAGCACTCTGCTTTGTCAGACTAGCATTACATGTTCTTTTGTTTATCCCAACATGAATATAGCCCTGGTCTAGTGGTACTGAGTTCTCCCCCTTAGACACACTAGAGAATCCTAGCAATGTAAGAGCACTTTTCCTCTCTAGTTTGAGAAATGGATGGAAGCCTTTGAATTTTGCTTGATTGATCTTTTCATTAGCATTAATTTTGATTTTCTTCTCATAGCACTGCTCGTAAAATTGATCTTCATTCAAGAAATGTCTCCATGATACTGTTGCTTCAAACTCCGTGGTGCATGTTCATGGAGAACTATACAATTTCTGTTTTTTATATATGAATTAAGAAGAATTGTACTGTTGGACTGTGCCAGCATAGAAGTTTAAATAGCTGAAATTATCAATTACATATCATAAATATTTAAATTTTAAAATAGTGATGGAAACTGCCTGATAAGTAATGGTAGGAAAATGTACCTTCTGTCTTTTTTTTCTTTCTCAAAAGGATGGTAGGGGTCATATTATAAAGCACGTATAACTCCCAATGAGTTCATCTGGAGCTGTGAGTGCTCAGCACTTTCTAATGTAATCAGCCATGTGTCTCTTGATAATTATACCCTTGGAGCTTTCTTGTCTTAATTTTTTTATCATATAATCCAAACTATATTATCTTATTGGGAGACTCATTTTTAACTCCAACAAGCAGCCTGCACCTGTCTGTTTACCAGAAACAAAGCAGTAACTGTTCTGCCCATTTCAGTGTTAAAGGAGATAATTCAGTTCGTAAAGTGGGGAGATTGAGCCAGCTTAGTTAAAAATAAGCACATTAAATCTTGAATGGAGACATGTTTTATGCTTTTGTTCCTTCATTATTTGTTTTATGTATATTGGGTGTCTCTGGCAGATGGGAAGAGAAAGGCTGTTTTGGAGTACAATTGGAGAACTTCAGGTCCCTGTTTGGAATAGATTCTTATAAATTCTTATCACAAGCTATGGTACATAGCCTTGGAGTTCTGAAGGGTGCATGTACTCCGGTTGGTTTGTTCAGGGTGGGGGAAGGATGACATTAAAGAGGAGCTACTGTTACTTAAAAAGTGCTTCTACATTATAATACACAATGAATTACCAGTCAGGCATAATGCAGAGTTTGAGCTAATGGTTACTCCCTTCACAAGTAAGTATAAATACAGCTGCATTGTCAAAACTTTGGGTTGTCCCACACTCTTACGAAAAAGAAGTAAGGAGTGTGTTACAGCAAAGTATTTTTCTTTCCCACCTCCACGATTAAGTCTTTTCTGTTACTTCAGAGCTAGGTGGTTTGAAGTGTTTTGTACTATTTTTGTTGGCATCCTATTGAGTAAAAATGGAAAAGAGAAGTGATATTTAGGAGGTGAGAATTTAGCCAATGGAAAATTTAAGGAAAAAGTGTTATCTTTAGCAGTAAAAGATCCGCAACATGATATGTAGCATAGAACATGTGTTCAGGTTTTCACAAATGAGCTGTGAATGAAGGTCTTTCTCAGATGTTTGAATAGCCAAGAAGCCACTGAAGCTTCCTCTAGCTGCTGTGAATTTTGAGAAGTGCTCCCCAGATTAACTTTCTTTTTGCTTGTGTGTGTGCATGATAATATAAATTCCTGCTTATGGAGCTGAAACCTTTGGCATATTCGTGTGTGTTACTCACAGAATGGCATGTATGTGCTGCTTGTGTGTTATGTTGGCATAGATGTTTGATAGAGTGGAGACAAAATCTTCAAAATACTTTCATTTTGGGGGAAAATAACTCAGCTTTCAAGCTCAATAGCTTTCCTTTCCTTCTCCCTACTTCTTTAAGCTTGATAGAAAGGCAGATTGATGGACGTGAAGAAAAGGCAAGTGTAACAATCATGAATTTCTTTGAAAGATGTTATTGCTGTGAGCTCATGGTAGATGGCAGGTCCATCTGGGCTGAGGACGATTCATGTTTATTTTCTCTGCTTGGTACTCATCAGTGCAAAGGAAAACAAATTATATCTGAGGTCCTCTGTTTCTGTCTATCAGAGTGAGAGTGATGGCAGTTAGCCCATGATGAAGTGTCTCTTGCATAATGAAATATCTATGGTGAGAATCCTTTAATTATATCCTTGCCTCGACTGTGGCACCTTCCTGAAATCACTCCTCTGTTCAGCTATGCCTGGTGCAGCAGCATATATGTGAATGTTGAAAGTCGCTATCAAAGTGTTTCCATGTCATCTTGCTCTTGTTCTCACTCTTACCGTCAGATGAAGAGGGAAAACACTGCTGTTTTAGATATGCCTTTGTTTGTAGTTGCCATTTGGTGATGAAACAGATCACAAAATACTTGACACAGTCTTTGCTGTGAGAGGAAGGAGCCAGTGGGCAGTTTGAAAGTGCATGATGGAACTTTCAATACTTTGGGGCATATCTGTACAGAACTAACCCAAGCCTCTTTCAGCTGTCACTTAGACCCACCAGCTGATGTGCAGTTTTTGTGTTACTCTTCAGGAGGCATCTCAGTGGCAGGTTGACAGATAACTCTTGCCAAGTAATAGATCTTTCAATATCTTTGTTTGATGTGAAATAGTTAAGCAGTCCTGATCTTTTGGCTTTGAATGTTTCTGCAAAGCAAGAAACAGCCTATGCTACTCAGATAAGACAACGAATGAAAACCTGAACAATTTTCAGCAGTCTCTTGCTGAAAACTCTTGTGCTGGCCATCTGTTCTCTATCTCTGGAGAAAATAATGTAGAGGTAAAGCTGGTGCCTTAGACAAAGAACTTTTGAAACATACTTGGATCTTTTCACTTTGCAAATTGCACATAGAAATCTTTAAATACTTTCTTAAAAAAAAAAAAATTGAAGTGTGGATGACTGTTTTTTCTGTATATAATTTAAACATAGATATTTCAGCTACAGACTGTATGCAGCATTGCACAGATTACTCATCAGTCTACGTTTTTCAGACATCTCAGCCCCTACAAGCAGGGATAGGACTTGAAATACAAAAACTTTTTCATATTTGCAGAGGTGCTAAAATGGTAAGCAGGCCATTGTGTTGTGGGTTAGACACCTGGTGTTGGGATTTAACACCTGAAAATCAGTTTCTGTGGGAACTCCTGGAAGTGGTCTTCAATTCTTAGGACTTTTTCTCAGAGATGTGTGTCAGTGTCCTGACAGTGGAAGAGTCCTGGGTTCTGCCTATTATATGGCCAAAATAAATACTCTGACCTCACGTTACAAACCGAAATCTGTGCATCTCTGCAACATATTTTACATGACTCCATTTGATTTTCTAGATTGAAATTGTTGGTTTTAATAATCTTCACCCGCCTCAAAGTTACTTCTGTACAGAGCATAGCAAAAGCATATGCACCCCTGAAAGTTTAAAGTTATAGCTAGTGAGAGCCACATGAAAACTTATGCATCAGCTTCTGAACAAAAAATTTCACCTTCACAGTCCAGGATCAAAAGTGCAGTGGAAATCATTGCTCTGATGTCTCTATTGGAGAGAAGAAAAAAAGAAGTACTAATGGTATTGTCTTTTAAGTGCTATTTCTCTCTTGTGTGCATTACCATTAGAAGTTCCAGTACTAAAATCTACATTCATTTCCTTTTGAAATGAGGGTTCATTCTGTGCCTTCCCTAGTTGCTTGAACTATGAATGATTGGCTCTGCATGAAGCACTTTGTAACCCTCCCGGTGGTGGAAGCCATATAAAAATAAATGTTACCATCAGGTATATCTTACATACTGTAGCTGTGTGTAATTACCCAGTCTGGGATTCACTATTCTGCTGACCCTGAATTCACCAATGTGCTTTGTGCAAGTTTTGTGGCAGTTTAAACAAATGTAGTTTCAAAGGATTACAGAGATTACAATAATTTTTTTTCTATTATCTTAGATGGAAAAATAGGCAACTGGAATTTAATATATCCAGTGTTATTAAAGCATGTCCTTTTTTGAAGGACAGTCATTTAAAGGTCTGTCCTTACAAGGTTATTAACTCATCATTTTCAGATTATGCTCTATGGATCCCTTGAGGTCTATCATCTGTTTCTAAGAGATCTGAGAAAGGTAATTAAAAAGGCGAGGATATTATTAACGTATTGACACTGGGAGATCTGCAAGGAAGTACTTATGGGTCTGCAAATAAAAAACTGAGATGTAGTGAACTAGAGTTTCTAGGGAATACATGAATATGCTCTGTATTTTTTCAGGTCATTTTAGTAGGAAACATTTAATCTCTCAACAGGTTTTTAGTTCTGTAATCTCATAGTTTAGAGGCAGCTTAAGGGCAGTTGTATTAAAAGGGGCATATTAACTTGTATATTTTTTGCAGAAAACTCTGGATAACTGAAAGACTGGCATGGGAAGTTTCTCTGGTTTCTGTTATTGCTGTAGTCATTAGCCATACTCTCTAAAATTGTTTTGCAAATCTCAAGTTTGTCAGGAAGGTCGTTTGTGTGCCTATGGTAAGGATGAGTAAGAGGAAGAAAAGCAGCACTGTATGCTTATCTCACGGAAATCTATGCATCTTTTAGGGAGGTTTTCAGTGAAGTATACAAATGTACAGTAGCAGGGTGTGACCTCTGGGACAATTGAAAAGCTTTTGATTTCTGGTTGTATTTTGAGGAAAGGACAGGTTTCAGAAACCTTGGCTGCTTCTGTGTGCTGGAGAAGGACACGGGAAAGTATCATAACATTCCTGACCTTGGTCATGATCTGTGTTGTTGGCTAGGTCCAGAGCAGTTTCCCCTGTGAAGTTAATGCTGACAGTGCAATTCTTAGTGATTTCTGAGAATGGTGTTGCTATTTCTGTAGCTCGTATACGGGCACGTGCATTCAGTGTCTCATGTGTGTACCCTGGTGCTGAGGTGAAAACAGCGTGGCTGCGGATACTGACCTCGCCAGCTACCACAAAAAGCACAGTTCATGTTAATGGATGGTAGAAATTGTCTGGACCTGTGCAATCCAACATCCAAATCATCATCTGTCTGGTCTCCTGTTGTGGCCTGGGAAAGTCATAGAGAAAGTACAGTACAAATAGGTACTATCTGTTCTCAGATTTTAAAGACATCTCTTCTCCACCCCCATCCCCCACCAATATAAGCTCTTTGTTCGAGTGAGGCTGAGGAGTTTGTATAGCTCCAGAGTATTCTTTACGGTTGCAGCTGAACACTTCTCAGCTTTGTCCTCTTTGTATTTGCTGTTCTCCGTAAGACAAATTTACCAAGAAGCTCAGCTTCTGACTTAAAAAAAAAAAAAAGCCTCTGAATAAATTATTCACTGTGAAAGAATGATGCATATTCTACCTAAGAGCCAGAAAAGTGAAACAACAAAGAGTATTCTTAGAATTGTTCCTAAGAACCTGGGCTCCTTGGAGAAAAATGGAGATTCTGGAACATGAATCAGAGACTCCATTTTAAGAACCTGTCTCTCTTTAATAACTCTGGAAGTCAGGTATCAAATGGAGTTTAACTGCAGCACTAACTAAAGATGATTGGTGTGAATGCCCCTCAGTCAGCACTTTTCAAGAGGCTGAGCAGTGCAGGTGTAGCACATGGTGGCTCTGGCTGGGTTGGGAACTACAAGGGCAGGGCACAAATATGTGCACAGATATGTGCAAATCCAGAGCAGAACTAACATTTCCCATTGTAGGTGCTCTGGTCAGCAATTAAATGGATAAAATTTTTCAATTTTTAATTGTTTCTGGATGATTATAATTTCTTCTAATTCTCTGTCCCTTGGTGTACTTTTCCTGAAAGCAAGGACTCATTCCTGTTCCCACATCAACTTAGCAATCCTTTACCTGCATAGGGAGTGTAAAAGGGCTGCGGCATCTCACTAATTCCTTTCCATTGCCTACAACATATATGTAGCTGGATCCAAACTTGTTTCTATGTTATTTATTTATTTTATGTATTTCTTTTCAGAAATCAGTAAATGTTTTGTGGAACACAAGCACTTGTGGACACTTGATCAAATTCCTAACATTAGTATTTAGGAAGCACTGCAGCCCACAGGTCAATGGGGTTCTTGGTGTGTCCCTGAAAATGAGCAGTTAATTTGTAGACAAAACAAAACCATTGATTTTGAAAACCGTGTATTAAGATACCGAAAACAAGGTCTCTATTTTGGGCTGATAAGAAGCTCGCTTCATGGAAGGCTGGTTATTGCCAAATGTCATGAGAATTACTTAAACATGTCACTGAAATACGTAATATGAGATCCTTTATGATAAAGTCTCAGATAAATTGGAAATACCTCAAACATGCATCTTGGGTAAGCCAAACAAATTTTAGATGGAAATGAATGGAAATTAATTCAAGGTTTAGACTTACATCCAGCCTCTAGGGACACAGTAATTGTGCCTTTTAGAAAATGGTCTCCTACTCTTTGCATTTTAACTGTCTATAATTACTTTTGTGGTTTGTTGGTTGTTGAGGAACTTGACAAGCTGGGAATTGGCAGATTCAGTGTTGCCATTATTTACAGTGCTTTTGCCAAGTCATTAAGTCAGCAATAGGAGGCTTTGTTCTGACAAAACTAATCCACTGGTATGGCTGGACACTGCATTTTCCATTTAACTTAGTGTCACCACTTTAAAACTATTTTGGCTAAAATTCAGGTAGGCAGGAATTGTCAGAACACCACCAAAATTGGTATAGATAAGCTAGGGATTTTTTCCTCTGTCCCTGTCTTTTCTTTATTATTTTCATTTTTTTTCTTCACAATGAGCTCTGCAAAGCTGATTAAGATGAGGATATTCTATAGACCTGGCTGACTTTTATTGCTTTAGTGAGCCTATTCTTATGCTGCCAAAGGAATGGGGAAAGAAAGACAGTCATTCGATGGCATAGAAAATACCAGGTAGCCCCAAGAGCTTTCAGGGGATTTGCTCATTTCATAAATGGAACAGTATTGCTTGCTGTTCATTTAGTTCTGTTTCCCTGATTCTGCCAGTACTGTCCAGCTCTGCCAGTAGCTTCCTTTAGGCAAGGAAGAAAGGCTAAGTGTGCTATGTTGTGCTGCTAGCGTCAAGGATTGCTGGATAACCATCATGGGGCAAAGTCTGGAGATGTGCTGTGTGAAGTGCTCAGGAATACGACGATGTTGTGTGATAGAAACACTGATTGTTATTATTCTTTCTTAAAACACCAGGGCATGTTTCTGTCCTCATTCTGCAGGACTTAATGTCCGTGTACAATTAAGCTCTGACCTCATCAGAATAATATTTCAATTCAAAATGAGCAAATATCTCAATCTTTACACTGAAAATTTCCCTATTTTATGTAACCCTGGATGCACTGAAAAAAGTTGTTAGTGATGACTCTAGTACCAGCAGTCTCAAAGTGCCTTACACTTGCTGCAAAACAAGCATGTAGCAACTAATGCTATCATCACAGTATAGCGAATGTGTAAGAAATCTACACCTTAAGAACTGATGTGTTATTTAGCTGCAAACTCAATGCATGAAACTTGAAGTCAGGATGTGGCCAGGGAGTATTTCTGATAAACTGTCTGATCTTCTAACATGAAGTCTATACATTACCGTGAAGTATAAATTCTTTGGGCTTTACAATTTCACGGTGAAAATTAACAATTGAAAAAATCAGGTTTAAGTCTTCCAGAGTAAGCTGAATTGTATGGGATGTGTTTGACTCAAATTGTCATGGCCGTTATCTTCAGATAACTGTTCACTCCAAGAATAAAAGTTGTGTTTAATCTGGAGGTGATGCGCAGAGAAAGCTAAACTCTACAAGAGAAAGGGTAAAGTTCCAATGACATAATTGCATGAATTGGAAGGGAATCATTGCCTTTAATAAAAAAAAAAAGTGAGTTTGCAAGGAGGGATCCAGGCCAGCACAGTTAGGACTGGGGCCGGAAGCAGGATGTGGGCTCCAAATTGGCACATGAGGACAGAAGCTAGGAACAAACCAAAGGTCTGGAGCTGGATGTGGAGCAGAAAGATGAAAGTGTAAGGGAATTGGTGGAGAGTAAGGATGAACCATCAGAAGGGTAGAAACATTGGGGTAATTTGAAATTCATCCCCCATGAGTACATATTCATTTATTATCACTTTTATTATTACATAAACCAACCACTCCCTGTACTGATTTTAGATGAGCATAAAGATTACCATGGTGCAGCTACCATCAGCATGGCTAAAATTTCTGTGGAAAAGAAATGTCCAGGAACAAATTTAATACCTATTTAATACCAATACCAAATTAAAGACCAATAAAATTGTTATTTAAGTATCCAATGTAATCTATGACTCAGGGATGTTAGACTGTGTGGCAGATTACCTCTGTGAGTACTTGATCTACATTTTTTCAGTGAAATAAAGTTTTGTTCATGCAGCTATGAAGCATTATTAGGTTGTAATCACCCACAGTAGTCTTTGGTATAGAGTACTGTTTAATTACAAATGCTGTGCAAGCTGTGGGCCATCTATTGTGGCTAATTATGATGTCACTTTCACACCTGTGTCTGAGAGTGTTTTCCTCTCTAACTAGGACTCATTCTTTTGACTCAGCAAGGAGCTTCTCTTGATGGTGGAAATAGCTCATTTGTTGTCTCCATGGGTATAGAATAATATAGAAGTGAAAACTTGGAGAACAGCCAGCAGTTGAAGCAAGCAGTAAGCCTGAAGCGACTGTGTGGGACTGTGCAGCAGAGAGAGCATGCCTTGAATGTAATAAGAGTAAAAACTAGGCTTAAAACAGGCCTGTTTGCTGCTGTGCTTTTTGCACAGTGCAATACATATTAATTAGAGCTTTAGCACAACTTCTCGGCAAACACAATTTTCTCTCAAAGAAAAAGAAATAAGGGAGAAATTTGATGCTGGAAATAAGGTACTATGAATAAGAATCAGAAACAGTGGGCTTAGTTTACCAAGCTGGACTGGAAATTGTTGTGGCTATATTTTGATTTTATAAAAGAAACCTTCACGTCAGCTTCTGGTAGTGGCAGAGATACCGGGAATTGGCATGTGAGGATAATGTGATAATACACAGGGCACTAGGGAGTATGTGTACACAAAAATGCATCTTGGCCAGGCAGGAGGCCATGCTGTGATTTCAGTAAAAAGCTATGACAAGAAATCAGTAGCTTTCAGAAGGCCTTGCAGTAAAGCAATAGCATTATCCACACTTCCTTCATTCTGCCTCTCCTTTCCTCTTTTCCTCTTCATAAAGATACAGAGCTGCATGATCTCATATTTGAGTTTTGTTAACTCTGTTCCTTGGTGTACCTCAAGCAGTGAGGCAATTCAGGGAATACAAAGCATTTCCAAACCATGCTGGAGGGATGGAGGATAGGGATGTCATACAGGCTATTGAGTTTATTGACAGGCTCTGATTACCTCGCAGGCAGTCTGTGTGGACTGCAGTCTTCTGCACAGTTCCTCCATCACAACCTTGTTTTGTTCTTTACAAAAACTTCTCAATGCGTCTTAGTGCAGCCTTCACTCAGGTGTACATTTTCTGATGTGTGGATTGACAGTAAATCCATTTTACAGACTGCCATGTAGGGCAGGATGTTCTAGCAGGGTGATCTAGCCAAGTAGTCCCTGATTATGGAGTTTACATTAGGCTTTGGCTTTGCAGAGCTTAAAAGACTTACACTGCAGTCTTCCAAATGGCTTCTGTTCCTTTAACTACAAAGATAGTATAAGAAATGTTAATGAAAAGTAAAACAAAGAGTAAACTGCTTAGTATTAGCTGACGTTCTATTTCAATTTATGATATTATCTCTGCATTTCATATGTACACGTGCAATAGATACACAGGTAGAGCTGCATATGCTTTTGGTTATACATTTCATTGTTTCTTGACATTTATATGATTAATCACTCTATGCTAAATTACTCAATCAGCCTGCAGAACCTGAAGCACAATGCAGGGTGAAGAAGACTGACTTTCTTGAATGCCCTGTTAAGGAGGATTTGAAATCAGTTCAAACGGGCACAATGAAGCTGCAGAATGAATCACAGAACAGTTTTGTTTGCACAGTGGACGTTGAAATACAGAAGAGAGGATAGCTGGCAGGTAGATCTCCTGCTCCTTGCTTTCTGTCCATGTGCAGGTTTTTGTGCATATGCATATATAGTTTTGTTTCTGTGGAAAAAAAACTTGCTAGGCACACTGGAAATATTTAAGTCAGATATACTCTTGTGAGAGGTCCACCAATAGCATTCAAATGCAAGACTCTCATTTAAAGCTACTGAAGACAGAACACCAAAAGGAAAGTTTGGATGAGAGTACAGTCAGTGAAAGGGGTGAGTCTGTTGCCTGACTGGTGAACAAGATACAATTGGGATTTTATTCTTGTTTTCTTGCTTTCTATCAAAAATGATATGTCTTGTAGATGAAGTTAGCAAGCCTGGAACTTTCTATAGTGTTTTTGTTTTTACTGTATCTGTGTGCTTGGATATGTACAAAAAGCATTTTGGAATTAGGAGCTCTTTTCTGTTTTGATGTAGGGTGGCTTAACACCAGTGGGCAGTCACGGCGCTTCCTCACTCCCCGTCCTCAGAAGGGCAGGGGGAGAAAACATGAAGAAAAATGTCTCATGAGTTGAAATAAGGACAGGATGATCACTCACCAATTGCTTTCCAAGGCAAAACAGAATTACTATAAGGACATTTAATTTATTGCCTATCAATAGCAGACTAGAGCAATGAGAAGCTAAAGCAAACTAAAACTACTTTCCCACTGACCCACCCTCTTCTACCTCCTCCTGCAAGCAGCGCTGCACTCTGTAATACTTTGGCTCTGCTGGTCTTTCATGGTCTCTCTCTGCCCTGGTTTCACTTGGGGTCTCTCCCAGAGGACACAATACTTCCCAAGCTGATTTGCATGGGTTTTTCACAAGGTGCAGCTCTTCATGCATGCTCTAGCATAGCTCCGTACCGTGGGGCCCATCACACAGGAGCAGATTGCTCCAGCACGGGTCCTCATGGTGATGGCTCCCTCAGATCTGCTGCTTCACTGCTGACTCCTCTACATGGGCTGTAGCTCTGGGCCTGCTTCTGTGTAGGCTCTGAGGGCTATGGCTTCCTATATCCACATCCACCGCTGCACTATGGGCTTCTCCATGGCTGCACATAGAGATCTGCTCCACAATGTACCAGTGGGCTTTAGGGGGACAGCCTGCTCCACCATGGACCTCTTTTGACTTGCACCTGGAGTACCTCCTGCCCTCCTTCATTCTGCACTGATGTTGGTGGCTGCAGGGCTGTTTCTCTCCTGTTTCTCACTCCTCTCTGCCAGCTGCTGTCAAGCAGCAATTTTTCCCTTTCTAAAATCCGTTCTCACTAAGTACTACCAGCTTCACTTGTGGTTCAGCTCTATCCAGCAGCAGGTCCCTTTTGGAGCACCTGGAGCTGATCTTATCTGACATGGGGCTGCTTCTGGACTCTGCTCACAGAGGCCGAATCTGAATCTCCTGCTACCAAAACCTTGCCATGTAATGTAGAGAGGAAATGTCAGCAATCTAGTGGCATTAAGTAGTGATTCAGTTGATTTCTTTTACTAAATGTTGACACTGAGAAATTTATGCTTTTCTAGCATAGAATTGGAATGATACTTAGGAGAAAGTGTGAAGGTTGTTTGTTTTTGTTTTTTTTGCTAACACTTTTAAGTGCTTCTGACCTTGCACAAGGGTTCAGTTCTTTCTCTATAGAAAGGGAAGCAACCGTAGAATTTAATTCTTAGAATAAGATGATTCTCATTTGACATTTTTCCATGAAATCTTTTTTTTTGTCAGAGCTCAATGAGTCCATAGACCAGTACATAAATGTTATTAAAAGTTATTCAGTGAAAAACTCAGAGCAAGAAGAGGGCATTCTGCAGCATTTAAAAAAAAAAAAAAAAAAAAACCTTCCATAAACAGATACTAACTAACAACCACTTTTTCTAGGTTGGAAACAAAAAGTTCAGGTGGACATTTGTTAGCTGGAAAAGACAGTTACAAGGAAAAGTATGTTAGTTGTTTTCTTAGCTGCAGCTGAGGTACATAATATACGTGAATTACATAGGAAAGTATGTTATCCACTAAATCATTGTATTTTCTTGGGTGCTGGGTTATTAACCTAATTGCCTGTGGGTCATAGTTCTGCCATACAGTATGTCACTCTACCACTAGGAAAATTACTTCAAGTACAGAAGTGTCTTGATGACAGCAAAGGTGCAGGGTGTACCTGAGAGATTAGAAGTAGGTGATGAACAGCACTTTCAGGTTTGTATTTTAACTGGGCATCTGTTCCAGCCTTCCAAGTGCACTGAAGTTCCACCACATCTGAGGTAGAAACTGAAGCCTTCTAGATAAACTGATCTTTTCCTTTGTTAGCATCTCAGCTTATCATGGCTTGCTACTCTTGAGCTCCTAGGGAAAGGACATGGAAAAGGTTACAGCTTGGGAATTCTTGTAGCAGGGAGAACAACTGAGTGAAAAGTTTTCCTCAGAGGGGCCATTGTCACAGGGTGAATCACAGTTCAGGTCAATTCTAGCCATAGCAACCTAAGGCCTTCCTTTGGGAAATGGAGAGCTGAGAATTAAATGCATGGAGAAGCAGCATACAAGTCTTTAACTTAACTGGCGTGAAAGCCCCAGGGTGTTATACTAAAGTGTGCCAGGCAAGATTCTGAGGTCAGGAGGTACTGTAATGGGGCATTGCTCCCTGAGGACACACGTGGAAGATTTCTGCTTTGTTCAGACTTAAAACAACCTGCTGTTGATGCATATGTATGCTTCAGATGTGTTATGCCATTGGTGACAGACCTTGACTCTTCTTAGAGCTTAATTGTAATAGGCACTATGTATATATATGGTAGGAGATGGCCTCTGTTCACAAGATTTTGCAGGCTATGCGATAGAAGGTGTAAAAAAGGGATAGGAGGAAGGAAATATTGACAGTAGGACTGGGAAGGAAAATTCTGAGAAATTTATTCATGAAACATTTTTATGGTTACAAAATGCAAGGAAAACTTGCTTAGAATCCTTGAAATGAAAATCAGTTCTTTTACCTATTAATGTTTTAGTTTGTGTCAGTTTGTGCCAGCAGTGTGTCCTTGTGGCCAAGAGGGCCAATGGCATCCTGGGATGCATTAAAAAGAGCGTGGCCAGCAGGTCGAGGGAGGTGATCCTCCCCCTCTACTCTGCCCTGGTAAGGCCACATCTGGAGTACTGCGTCCAGTTCTGGGCTCCCCAGTACAAAAAAAGACAAGGATCTCTTGGAAAGAGTCCAGCAGAGGGCCACAAAAATGGTGAAGGGCCTGGAGCATCTCTCCTATGAAGAAAGGTGAGTGAACTGGGTCTGTTCAGCCTTGAGAAAAGAAGACTGAGAGGGGACCTGATCCAGGTCTATAAATATCTAAGGTGTGAGGGGGCAGATTGGTGAGGATGGACTCTTTTCAGTGGTGAGTGGAAACAGGACAAGGAGAAACGGCTGGAAACTGCAGCATAGGAGGTTCTGCACAAACATGCGCAAGAACTTCTTTACAGTGAGGTGACGGAGCACTGGAACAGGCTGCCCAGGGAGGTGGTGGAGTCTCCTTCTCTGGAGATGTTCAAGACCTGCCTGGATGCCTACCTGTGCGACCTGGTGTAGGGAACCTGCTTTGGCAGGGGGGTTGGACTCGATGATCTCTGGAGGTCCCTTCCAACCCCTACAATTCTGTGATTCTGTGTGTAAATGTTTTGCTCAGGGAATTAAAGACTTTAGATTTTTCTTCTTTTAACATTCTTAATACATTCATTCCTATTTCAAAACAAATAATTTGAAAGCAAGGCATGAAGGTGAATTTTGACGCTGGTGGTTTTAAAAGAAAAAGAAGCGTTTGGAGTTGGTGGAGCTGAAACATTTAAATTTCAGTTCGTTTTTTTAAAAGTTGTCAAGGTGGATTTTGTCCTCGAGGAAAAATTGTTTTTTTACAAATTGTATTTTGCCAGCTAGCCAGCAGTCTGTCAAGAAGATACAATCTAGTTTAAAGGAGGAAAGCCTGAGACACAAAAATCAGGGGCATCAGTAAGCAATTCCCAGAACCAAGCTAACTGGCAATGGCAGGAGCTACAAAGTCCTGTACTTGCACCTTGCCAAAGCCTGATCTAAGTTCATGAAGACATCTTCCTTTCATTAGGTGGGCATAACACTTCACTAGTGCTTCAGAGGAATGTCAGTCTGTTTGTAAACCTCGGGAACTGAAAGACTGTTATTTACCTAGCTGCAGAAACCACTAAACAATCCATGTGTTATGAGGGTAACATAAACACTGTTTGAATACCAATGTTGTCCAAGCAGCCAACAGCTTTCATTTGTAATTAGTTAATTAGTTACTTCAACAGAGGTGTCAGTTGAATTTCACCACAGTTGTTTTTTTTTGTTTTTATTTTTTTTTAATACTCTATTATGAACCACAACACTGCCACCCTTGCTGCTGGCATTGAAAAATAAAAGTCAAGACATGTATAGGTATGTAATATACCTATTAATAATTAATAAGGTAATACCACCCAGTTTGACTCAACTCTGAGAGCAGGCCTATGAATCTGTCCTATTAATGCACAAGTCACTCACGTAGCAGTCAGAAAGAATTATGCCCCGTATCACTTGCATTATGACAGACAAAGAGGTTTCTTAAGGAGGTGAAATTTTCAGTCCACTTATGCTAAGTTAATCACTTGCTTAAGTTAATTGCTGAGCTGCAATTTTATAGGATTTTGCTGTCTTTGCTTATTTAATATTCTGTCTTGTAGAAAAGACATAGATTTCCTGTCAGAGATGGTAGAATATATCCAGCAGAACTCTCGTTCATCTTCTGGATGATTCACAAATCTTCTGTGCAAAGGAGTCTCTTCAAGGATGCTATCATTTCATGCTAAAACTGGCACAATTTGAATGAAATATACTTCATAATTAAGAAAAAAAAATACTGATTATCCTATGGTTTATCACCTTGAGAAAGCAGAATGTTGCAATCAGAAATGTACAACCAGCAGAAAAGATCTATGTTTGCCAGCTTGCCTGAGAGGTCTGATTGTTCTGAGAATCACATTCCAATCTCACGTACAGAAAAATGTTGTTAAATGTGCAGTGCTTTTAGCCATATCAGAATGATAGGAGCCTTGTGACTGAATATATGCTGAAATATTCCACTTGAAATGGAATTTGCGTTATCACAGTGAAAAAAAATGTTGCTTAGAAATCTAAAAAGCAAAGGCAAATCATTTAACTGTAAGCAATTTAGCAAAGGTCATTTCAGTGTCTGACTGCAGGAAATATCAACCACTTACAAAGTAGAGTAGACCTATTAAAGCTTATAAATATAGTGTTCCAAGGCAAATCTTTCTACTCAAAGCTCAGTGATGCAGTTCTTAATCTGTGCTTTGCAAAAGTTGTTTTGCTTTTATTTTTTTTAACTCTGCAATATGATCTACTTGTAATGAGCGTTAAGACAAGCTGTCAATAAGCAGGGTAGTTTACATTAGGTAAATAATGTTTAATTAAATACAAACTGTAAAAACCATGACTTTCTTGTTTCTGTGGCTTCCTTTTTTTTCTGAGGTATTTCCATTTGATTGGTCATTTTACAACAAAAGAAACAATCTATTTTCACTTATGAAGGAGAGGAATAAGCAGAATTAAGCACTTGCAGAAGTTTATGCTGATATTTCTGGCTAAGGGAATTCTTAGACACTTCTGAGATGCTGAAGTTGAAGACAAATATTAAAATCCTAGAATTTGTTCCAAATAAAAACTCTTTTTCATACTGTTTTAATAACAGACCTTCGCTACAATGTGGAAACATGGGAAAGAATTCCTGGTTTAGTGGTGCAGGGAATACTGGTTTTAGTCAAATCATTTCCAGTACATAGTGCTCACCTCCGCATGCAGTAGCAGAGGACAGGTTTCCTAGCATTAGCCAAGACTGTTAGGCGTTGTATGGGAACCTTTGTCACAGCTTGAACTGGTGATTGAGCATCTGGTGAAGGGGCATAACCAGCCTTGGGAGCACAGGTGGAAGCAATTCACCTGTGTGACCAGGAGGTCGCTAAGTGACCAGAAGCTCCTTAACCTCATGTTAAGAGCTGGCACCCATAAGGGAAGCATCTCTACCTGGAGATCACCTCCTTTGAGAGTTTCTAGCAAGCCCTGATCTTTGGAAAAGAGTAAGCTAATCCTTCTTTATTACTGATTTATGACCACTGCTTTTCTTGGGTGATCTGAAACTGATTAAAGACTACTATATCAACTGCCTCCTGTCCTTACAGGGATTGTAACTTCATCTGTTTGTTGTTTTTTTTTTTTTTTTTTGTAATAGGCTATGTGAGATGCAATGGAGGAAATGACACTGAAGCACAGTCCGTTTTTCCTGACATCATCTCCTTTGGAGTTCTGTTCAGTCTGAATAGAATAACCTCACCTGGATGAATCACTTGTTTTAGTAGTTGCTCCTTTGGTGGAAGACTTCCAGATCCTTTGAACGAATATAAAGAAATATGAGAATGTGAAGTCAAATTCAGTTGTGAGTCAGTGAGTTGTGAGAAGCAAAAATTTCAAACATTCACTTTCTGTTTTAGTGGACTTTTGAAAACTGTCTTGGGACTTAGAAATACATACATGTATTAAGTAAAATTATTTTCTTGTAATAGAGTATTCTGGCTTTGAGTCTAGAGGTTGTACACCTGAGGCTCTTTGTATCCACAATGAAAATTTTCTTGATGTCTTTCCCTGGTGGGTCTCTGGCCACCCTGATCTGGTTGTTGGCAAGCTGGCCCGAAGTGGTGTGGTTGGAACTAGATGATCTTTATGTTCCTTCAAAACTAATCCATTCTGTGCTTGTAAAAGATTGCCAGAAACTGGGGTCTTCTCAATTTGGTACCAGGCAAGCAGCTGAGAAATGAGAGCACTACATGTAATATCCTCTTATGACTGCTGAAGACTGTGGCTATGCACCACAAACTGTGCGTGTCAGGGCAGAAACCACCTGAGTCTTTATAGAACAGCTGCAAATAAAATAATGGTATGAAATGAAAGCATATCTAAATCACACAATTTTCACATATTTTGACTGTGTAGGAGTTGACCAGGACTAGTGCAAATGTGAGGCAGTCTTAGCTGAAACTGAGATTCAGAACCAGACTTTTTGCCATGATTTTGCAAAAGGCTTTTGCACTGTGAGTAACTTCTTTTAGTTGTTAGACCCTGCACTTCCATGTGCAATGAACTCACTCAAACTTAAATTATTAAAATGAGTGGTTAATAAGTCATTTGAGTGTTGACTTTGCAGAATCTTTTAACTTGCCAATTTTAACAAACTGTCATGCTGATGTTCCTGGGTTCGACACCTTGATGACAAGTAATTCTAGAAGACAGATGTGTGAGTCCAGGGACCTCAGAGCACATAGGTTTCTGCTGTTGTGTTATAAATATAGAAATTGCCAGTACTAAATAGCTCTAATGCGACCTGCAGCAGAGGTGAATTCATCCCAGCACACACAGCTCTAGGTCATCGACAGCAGAAGATCTGCATGAGTGTAGCTGCAGGGCAATTTATAGACATAGGCAAAGCCTGGAGTTGCCCACGGCAGTGGGCTGCCTTCCCTATCTAAGCTAGGGCATGGAGGACAGCTAGGAGAGCAGTACATGCAGTGAGTGGCTCATAACTGCCCACTTCTGCTAAGGGAGGTGTTGGCACGTGTTGCCTAGTGTAAGATATTATTCTGTTAACGTCTGTGTCTCAAAGCTTGCTGGGGACACAGATGGACTTGTTCAAGTCCCGAGCAAGGATTGCGAAATCCTTTGCCTGAAGGACACAGATGAACAAGTGCAGGCAAGTCCTGGGCAAAGGTTGTGAGATCCTTTTTCTGGGGGGCGCAGATGGACAAGGCCAGGGGAAACGAGAGCGAGATGAGCTGCAGCTAAATAGCTGTGAAGTGCTCCTTTGTGTGGACTTATCTCAGGATGATGGCCATCTCAGGGGGTACTCAATGACTCTTGCTCAAGGCCTATCCTTGTCGGGTAGGCAGGAGAACAAGGAGGATAAAAGAAGAACTGAAAACCATGAGGATAGGTTTTCTGGCAGCAGATTCCTCATGAAGAAGAACGGAGGCTTCTGGCAACAGATTCCTCATGAAGCAGAACAGAGGTTTTTGGCAACGGATTCTTCATGAAGCAGATCAAGGATTCCTGACCATCAGATTCCTCGAGAGGTGACTCCTGCATGCTGTGGAACTTTCCTGTGCCTGCTGCCTGAGCGCTGCTGCTGCTTCAAGGATTGGCTCCGCGACTTCCTCATCTACCTGCTTCCGTTGTTTCTTCATCTCACACTGGGTATACGGATATTAAAAGAACCTCATCTCCCTCCTATAAATTGGAGCAAGACACCTAGTTCTTTGCTGCAGCACCAATTCCTTCTCCCTTTGCACCCACCTGAAATGGCAAAGGCAACCTTTACCCTGTTTTGTGACAGGAGAGGAAACCAATATGAATGTGGTGGTAAGAGAGAGGAAATTCAGTGTCTGGGACCAGGAGAGGATAAGGGGGTCTGTAGGAAAAACTGGGTTGTTGGAAACCAAAAATATTTCTCTCTCCTGCTTTCACTTATAGACTCTTGCAATCTCAATCCTTCTGAGTTTACAGATTTTGGTCTGTTCTAGCATATCGAAGTGTTAATTGTTTTTCATCATGTAAGAAATCTGGAGAGGAAATACTGAGAATTTAAGAGCTTTTATGTTTATGAGAAAATAGATCTCTCTGGATCACAGAATAAAGATGTAATGGGAGCATGTGTTGGATTTCTGGTCTAGAGTTAATCTATCTGGACTTGGTAATGCTCACAGTGAAAGGCAGATGGGCATGAGTTGTGACACATGCTAGCTACTGGAATGCAAAACCTTGCAGATATCAGCTGCTAACATGAACTTGAGGACAAGTAATGCTAATGCTGCCTTCTTTATGGTGTGGATGTGAGGCAATATTCCAAAAAGGCTGCTTCCAGTTTCTGTCAATTTATCTAAAAAAATTTACTGCTGTACTTTTACATGAATGCATTGTAAGATAATATCTGTTATCTGAAAGTTGGATGCCAAAGAAAACTAAAAATAAGGAACACATTTTAATTAAGTTCTGCAGCAGTTTATTGAGGAAAGTGATTTATCACTACTTTTGTTCTCTAAGTAAAAATTTGTTTTCTAAAATAAGTTATTTTAAAATTCAACTGTCTTTTATTGCTTCCAGTTTAGGAATTACTGAGACAGCATTTATGCACTCTCATGCAGACTTAATCAGGTGATTGCCAGAGTTAGTGCTGCCCTTAAATTTATACGTATCTCTTTGTGTCCTGTTTGTCTTTAAATTTTCTGCTTTTGCTTGGAATAGGAAGTGTTAATGCCTCTTGCTTATGGATTTGTGACCAATATTAAAAGTTAAAGAATGTCACAGGCAAGGAGTTACTGTATTTCTGTCACAGTGAGGCATGTCCTAATTTTGGTAAGAAGTTAAACTTCTCAGAACTAGAAACTGTGCTTCCTTTGGAGTTAAAAATGAAAACTGAGGTAGGACCAATTTTTCTTTCTTTATCTTCTATGATTCTCCAGACCAGACCTTGTATTTCTGAAATCTCTTTATACTGCAACTAAGGTGGAGGAAGTGTAAGTCTAGGCAAGAAGATGCTAATAGCTGATGTCATCTAGGCTTACCCAAAGCAGGCACTGATGTTCCTGTAGTCAAACCAATTGGGAAAATTTCACTGTTATTTTTCTTGTTCTGCCTCCCATGTGACAGTTGTATGGTAAGCAGTTAATACGCATAGCATTAATAGGTTGCTGAACAGGGATTGCTGTTGCTCAGACCATTTATTTCATAGCACAGATTTGTTATGTTATCTTCATAAGATTCCTTGTTGATTAGCCTTGAAGGTGTTATTTCCCAAAAGATTACAAGAGCCAGTATGGAATGAGTGTTTGACAGTAAAATGAAACATTACTTGTAGAAAGTGTGTTACATAATATCTAGGATAAAATACAAGTATTATTCATTATGTAAGCCTGGTCAGCTTGTTAGAAATAGTTTTCTACTTCCTGTCACTCTTAGCTGTGTAAGTTTGCTTAAAATCAAATCAAAGTTTGTCTCTTGATGTAACTGAAGTTGACTTTTTTGAGCTGAGCTCTTTTTCACAGAGCGGAGAGAGAAAAAAAGTAAGATTTTCTCAGTTTCTTCTTATCAGTCGTAGGAATTGAAGCTATTTTCGTAGTATTCTGCAAAAAAAGAAAAAAAGTCTTGGTTGATGAATTTGAGAAGAGAGAAGCCTAATGTGTATTAGTTAAACTATGCAAGTTGTGATACTGTTGCGTATACATTTTGGTAATTGGTAGGTTTGGATTTTGGGTTGCATGGGTTGCCTTTTCATTACTTCTGTTCTGGATTTTTGGGTCGACTGACTCTGAAGTTTTTAAATCTGACTGGAAAATTTTTCAAACACTTCTATTTTCAGCTGGAGAAAGTTGTGCAATATTATTACAGTCTTACTGGCAGTGCATTTCGATCAGTCCAAATTATTTTCTTCTGTTTTTAAAGGCTTTTTTTCTTTTTTTTATTACCAGATGGAAGCATACTTGTCATTTGAGTCTTCCTAGTTCTCTATGAAATTCCAATGCAGCTAATGCACAGAGTCAGTGATGCACAGCTCAGCGAGTTAGGTTAGCTATTACAGACTTCCCATTTCACTCTCTTCCCTCCAGTCCCAGTTGGTATCTCCAGGGGGCATGTTTAAACTTTTTGGCTGCTGGCACGTTGGGCGGAAGCACAGGTGGCCTATGAAGCACTTTGGCTGCCCAGATTTGTACAGTAGGTGCAGGCCGTGGCCTGATTTAGTGAATATGTCTAACCAAGTGAAAACAGTCAGTGGGAATGTAATTGAATAGCATGAAAAACTAAGGCTTCTACATTTCTATTGCTTGACTAGAGCACAAAGTATTGGGGAAGTGACATATTTACTGCAGTTCTACACTGCTACAATTTCTTGTTAGCAAGTGTATTTGGCATGGAAAGACAGAACAGAGCTGCTGTGTTGTCCCCGTAGAACTCCACAGGTAGGCCCTGTAGTGCAATCCTCTGGATCCCTTCTGTGTGGTCATTTGCACAGTTCCTTGGAGCAGAGATTTGAAGGAAATTTTAGAGGGGGATTCTGAAGGAGGATAGAAGATGCAAATCTTACTTGCTTAATTTCTGTATGAAGTATATGTTGCCATTTCTTTTTCCTTCAAAATGAAGATGAGGCTGAATGACTTGGCATTACACATAACGCATTGATGACTTTTACTTGAAAGTGTTAAAATTTATCTCTGCTCAGCTTCTCGTAATGCTGAATATCTTTTCTCCCAAAGTGTTCCTTAATTATTATATAATGGCACTGCCAGACAAAACAGGGCTCAGTTCTGTAATCTTAATAGTGAGAGGAAACTGATCTTAGCTTTTTCTTTAATGCATCCAATAAGTGGATTTTTCATATATTCATCATTTAGAAGAGACTGGAAGTAGAAATTGTCATCTAAAAATATCTGCGTCCTTCCTGAATCGTTTGGAATGATTTAGTGTAGGATAAATCATTTTGAAATGATAATTTTAAAAATAAGTAAAATTTTAGATTTGTAATTTATTAGTTCCTGCTGTAGGACTGTATGCATTTTCATGAAAACAAGGCAACTAAACAAGAAATCATGAACTGATCTTATGGATGGGGACTTATAGTTAAGGAACTCAATCTTTCTTTGCAAATTGGTATGTATATACTATCTTCTTTTCATGTTAATGGATCAAGAAAGCCTTGGATATAGCATCATAGAAGTTTTTAACAATTGTATTTACATATGATGTATTTTAATGGCTGTTTAGGTGACATTTACATAACGAAAAACAAGTATGTTCTCAGGTTGTTGAGTGTTACGCATACGTGCATGTCAAATGTTAACTAACAGTTGTAGTCAACTAGATGATGTGTTAGGTTAGAACCAACACTTAGTATGCCTTGAACTCCAGCTCTGGAGAAAGAGGATCTGTAATGTGCTGTTTGGCCACTGAAATACCAGTGTTGTGGTGGTTTGCAGCAAACCTGTTCTAGTATTATCACAGAATCACAGAATTGTAGGGGTTGGAAGGGACCTCCAGAGTTCATTGAGTCCAACCCCCCTGCCAAAGCAGGTTCTCTATACCAGGTTGTCTCTAGTCATCTGATCATTACTATGATTATATATTAATCTACTTAACACTGAGTACCCATTTCACAAGAGAGTAAATGTTTCCTTTCGTTTTTCTTCCAGAAAATGTTAATTTATGATCCTGCAAAAAGGATTTCTGGCAAAATGGCCTTGAACCACCCGTACTTCGATGATTTGGACAAATCTACTATTCCTGCTAATCTGATTAAGAAATTCTAAAACTTTGGACTAAATCAGAGTGAAATAATCACTATTACTTTTTTTATTGTCTGTCTGTAACTTTGTCTGTCTGCCTACTTTAAAATTGTGGCTTTTTATGTTGTATTTGTTACAGTGGCCTAGAGAGGTCATGAACCTGGTAGAAACAGAGGCTGGAGGAAAATTTTTGCATTAAAAAGAGCGTGGCCAGCAGGTTGAGGGAGGTGATCCTCCCCCTCTACTCTGCCCTGGTAAGGCCTCATCTGGAGTACTGCATCCAGTTCTGGGCTCCCCAGTACAAAAAAAGACAAGGATCTCTTGGAAAGAATCCAGCGGAGGGCCACAAAGATGGTGAAGGGCCTGGAGCATCTCTCCTATGATGAAAGGCTGAGTGAACTGGGTCTGTTCAGCCTTGAGAAAAGAAGACTGAGAGGGGATCTGATCCAGGTCTATAAATATCTAAGGTGTGAGGGGGCAGATTGGTGAGGATGGACTCTTTTCAGTGGTGAGTGGAGACAGGACAAGGGGAAAGGGACGGAAACTGCAGCATAGGAAGTTCTGCACAAATGTGTGAAGGAACTTCTTTACAGTGAGGGTGACGGAGCACTGGAACAGGCTGCCCAGGGAGGTGGTGGAGTCTCCTTCTCTGGAGACGTTCAAGACCTGCCTGGATGCCGACCTGTGTGACCTGGTGTAGGGAACCTGCTTTGGCAGGGGGGTTGGACTCGCTCGTCTCTGGAGGTCCCTTCCAACCCCTACAATTCTGTGATTCTGTGATATGTCAGCGTTTAGAAGACAGGTATTTTAGGGGGGTGAAATTGATTTGGTAAAAGTGTAAGATCAAGGGGGAGTTTGGATTATGTCAGTGAACATGGATAGCGGACATACAGCAGTTATTGACTCCATTAACTGCTTCTTGCTATGTCATTGCTGCATTGACTGCACAAGGTAATGGAAGTTTTCTTTAGTGGTGTTCTTAAGTAATCATTTTTGCTATTACAATGAAAAAAAAAAAAAGTCTACTGAAAAAGGAGGAATCATTTTAAATTCTCTGTTTGGAAGTAAGCTGAATGGTAGGTGAAAAGTTTCCCATGTTATTACTGTGGAGTATTGTGTTGTTGGGCTTTAATACTGTAGATACATAGCGGCTGCCTAGATTAAAAGATGAGGATGAGAGAGCGTTAGTGAACTTTGGTGATCTTATGGGGATGTCTGAGACTTAGATGTGTACAACTTGACAGTCTCTAGAACATGAGAAAAGGAATTAGAATAGCAGAATATGATGCTTCCACTTACTATGAGTCTGTGTCTGTATCTTTCCTTTCATTACTTCCTCACTGGAAACAAGTCCACCTGTGTTGAAAGTGGGAATCATAACAGGATCTTAACAATTTATGAGCCACCCCTCATATCAATAATTTATGATATATAAAATAGTGGGTCTCCTGTCCTGTTGGAAGGGTTTAGGGATTTTTAAGCACCTCTTTTTCTAGGGAGTAGGGTGGGCAAAGAGTGCTGCTGCTTTTCCTTGTGTACATCCACTCTTATTACATCCTTCCTAAACTTTACACCTACTTCTTGGGATCTGCCCTCTTCCTTATTAGAAAAATGGGGAATTTTCAGGAGTTGTAAATTGATTACAAAACAATAAATCTGATATCAGCCAAGAAATAAATCATCTCTGCTTCCTTGAGGACAGTGTGCCATTTCAGGCATACTTGTAGCTGTTATTAACAATAATCATTATACCAAGTAAGTATCCACAACCAGGAACTTTTCGTCTTTGTGACAAGATATTGCATATAATTAGAGGAACTTCTGTTTTGGTTGTATTTATCTGTTGTGAAAGGAGGTGGAGGAATGAATAACACTGTAGATCCATGTGATCCTGGAATGGCAAGCAGCTCTTCTCATTTCAGTAGCTTTATTTTGACCTTGGAAAATCAGCTGAGTTAAATAGGTAAGTACTGCCAAGGGTGTTCCTGGTGTTTATTTAGACTCCAGTTTGAGCTCTAAACTGGCTGTTGTAAGTAGTTGCAATACATAATTTTTTTCCTCAAATTGTCTTGTAGTGGTTTTAAACTTTGTTTTTGGGTAAAAACTTGTGCAGGGAATAAACTCTGTTTACTCATGCAGAAGATTTTGCTGGTTTTCTACCAGCAAGTATACATGAGGCTTAAACTGGGCCAATCAGTATGCAGTCCTACGCTATAGTGCTAGCAAATTTCTTTAGGCCATTCTGCTAATATAGCTCTCATCAGCCATTATTACTTTCTTGATGATGCCCAAGCAGCTTATTCACATGTGAGACCTTCAGCAGCTGAGAGAACAACAAGAAAGTAGGTTGAAAAATATTTGCTTCATTTTTAGTCAGGAAGAAAAGAAGGTGTAAAGGATAAGAGAGGTTGAAGTATTATGGGTTGGCAGAAACTCAGCAGGAACCTCTGGTAGAAAGACAGGAGGATGTGATTTGAAGAAACCAGAGCCCTGAGGGCAATCCTCTAAAAATATATTAAAACAGCTCTTGTCAGTAATATTATTCTCAGGATGCACAAGTCCTGCGCTCTTAGTTGAAAAGTGCCAGGGGTAAGGTGCTCACCTTGAAACTCATTATCTACTTAAAAATCATTTCTTTCATTTGCTGCTGCTGAGGGCTTTTGTTTAAAACTGCAGTAAGAATTGTAGCATTAAATATCATTTACTTGTTGATTTGAGAGTTCTCTCACAGGAGCAGTTGAGTCAAGGTAACAAAGTTTGATTTATTTACGATTTGTATTTGTGATTTATCAATTATGTAGCAACTCTGACCATACTCCTTACCCCAAAGTGTTTTGAAATGAGGTTTAGTCATAGTTCCAGTTTGAAGTACCTCCTTATATAATATGTCTGTCTCATGTATTCATATTCATTCTGCCTCATGTATTCATTATTATGTGTTTGGACACTACTGTTGTTCTGGATGCTTGGGAAAAGGAGCTGGACACGAAGTACAGAGTTTGCCCTGAAGTCGTTATGGTCTAACTAAATAGAGACAGAGAGAATGATTGTTTTCAGAACAGGCTAGGAATAGAGGCGTAATAATTTCAGTGGCTTATGTAAAATTATGTGCAGAATCTTATCTACAGTCAAGGGTTATTGAATGCTGTTATTGATTACTATATTTTTCATGATTATTTTAAAATGCAAGGAAAATTTATGCCATAATTATGACTCTGGAATCTTACTCTTAAAGATGAGTTCAAAGAGTTGAACTGAAAGAAAAAACAGAACAGTTTTCTGAATGGCAGAACAAAAACTCTTCTCAACTGAAAGCTGAATCCCAGGGAGGCAATGATTCTTCAGTAATTCATATCAATCTGTTGCAGAGGAGAGAAAGAGAAGTTGAAACTGAGATGGGGAGTATGGTGTTATAGCTTTAAGGGCTACTTTACTTGTCTCCAGGGCTCACATTTAATTTCGAGTTCAGTTCAGCAGTTTGCAAAATCGATGTCCCTGTTCTGATTCACCTTGAAACTCTTAGGCATGTTTCCATTAATCCTATGATTCAGAACAAAGACACTTGTGTGTCCGAAGGCACCCACCCATATCACAAACAGAAAATTGTTCTAATTCTTTCTGGGATCTATTTGCATAGTTATCTTAGTTGCACAAAGCAGTAGCTGAGAGAGCAATAAGCTAAATGACCTCTCCAGCTGTGTAGCTTCCTTTACTTCCAGGAGTAGCAGCACTTACCTATCTAACAGGTTGCTGTTGAGAATGTTAAAGTAATTGGCTCCCTTGACCTGATAAATACTTCATGCTTCCTGAGCTGTGCAGTAGCAGCAGGAGTTAGTCTTGCCTTTTCTTGCCTTCTCTTCAGACTTGCAGAGAGATGACCACCCCAGCAAGCGTGGTGGAAGGTGAGGCAGTCTGCTCTGTGCTTGACAGGAGCACCAGAGCCTCACAGCATCTGGTCATGAGCTCTGCAACTATGCGGTATGCGGCAGACCAGGAAAAACTGGGTATCTTTGGTGGTTTGGGCACTCTTATTATTTGTGCAGAGAGATTAAGAGAAACATGTAAAAGCTGGAGCAAATGGAGTGACTTGCTGCTCCCTCTAACTTTTCCCATGTTTCTTTTCAGTATTTAAGTTACAAATCCAAGATCTATGTATCTATCTATCTGTATTTTTTTTCCTGCTCTTTTTGGTGTTGCCAAATGCTGTCACTGTTTGACTACACAAACCAAACAAAATCCCTGACTCATTCTGCTCAGAAAGGGGTTGGCAACTGCTTGATTTCACCAGCTGGAGCTCTGCTCCAGACAGACTTCATCAATCTTTAGTGCTGTCATGCTGAAATGGAGGGGACCATGCAGCTTTTTTAGGAACATAGAGGTCATGTAATCCATCATCTGAATACCAGACACAATCTGAAAAGGGTTGATTATTGGTCTGAAACCTACTAAATTTTGTGGCAGTGTTTCTTTCAGCACAGCAATCCCTAGGGTCATGGTCCTCATTGTATTAGCACTTTTAGGAGCAAACCTTGTCCCTGACACTGAATCACAGGTCTCGGCTCAATACATTTCTGGAACTCTAAGGTTCATTTCTCCCAACTTACTACACTTCCTCATTGCCCTTGTGACTTGTTCACGGCAGGATGAAGTTGATCCTTAAGGTTACTCTCATGAGCAACTTCAAGTGATTCTTGCTAGAAGTTACTACTTAAGTCTGTGCTCTGTGGCTGCTTTGTACTTCTAAGTCCAGTAGGTGACCGGGAGGGGGGAGGAAGTGGAAATAGATGTCAAAATATTTTGTGTAAGTTATGTAGTTTTTCTGAAAAAAAAAGAAAAAAAAGAAAAAAAAGAAAAAAAAAATGCTTGAAATATTTAAATAAGTGTCCAAGTGCTTGCTTCCAAGGGCTGATGGTAATTAACTCTTGGCAGCACCTTATAGCACTTTATAGAGCACTTCTGTGGAAGTGTAGCAAGGATTTGGGGCTTGCAGGGCTGCAAGGAGAACCAGGGCTTGTTCATTGCAGTGACAGGTTTTAGCTCTAAAGTTAGTGTGGCACAGCTGAGCACTGTCTGGGGATAAGAAACACAAAATGAGCTGCAGTCAAGCTACAGCCATGCCATTTTTCATAGAATAGAGTCATAGAATTGTTTGGGTTTGAAGGGATCTAGACTAGATGACTTTTCTAACTCCTCTGCAATGAACTTTTAGCAAGTAAGTCTTGCCTTGTATGTTATGCTGCATCTTTAAGGAATGTGCTATGTGTATCAGAGCAAATCACAGATAATAAATAACAGATAAGCCTATGTGGTTGGGTGCCAAAGTGCTTGTAGTGTGCCAACAGTTAAAGCTGCATGTGTGCTGCTATGGAGTATCTGGGGTAGTTCAGTCTCGAATTAGAAGAGCACAAAAAAGGCAAGAACTGTGGCCTCTATCATTCCTTAAAACAAGCTAATCATAGTCACTAACCAGTTAAAAATATATAATCATCAATTTATATTTCAAATTAATGATTTTCTTATTTTGTTAAAGAGAATGGTTTAAAGGTTTGACCTGGGGTATTAATAGAGAAACTCACATGGTAGAGTAATAAGAGTGTGACTGATGTAATCTTCAAATTGTAGAGTTTACCTCGGGGCGAGCAGCATGAGGAAGGAAGCAGCAGGGAATTGGGATAGTGAAACTTATCAACAGTCCTCTTTTGTGATGAAGAACAAACAGTGGCTTAGTGCTGCTCATTCTAAGTGCTCACCCCAAGTACTTGGGGGTGGATGGGCTGTGGAACATCCTATGAGCAGCCTCATGATAAGCAGCATTTCCTTGGTGAAATCATTTCTGAAAATGAGATAATCTGATTTGAATGGAGCAGCAGACAGCCAGCTATACTGCCAAGCGAGGAAAAAGCAGGGAAAAAGAAAGACTTTTTTGCTGCTTCTTCCTTTGTACTCTGCCATGATTCAAGGACAGATAAAAATCTTGGCCTTGTTTCTCTTCTTGTTTGTGGCCCTTGATAACTTTGTAAGCTTTGGTTGTTGTTGCTGGAAATGACAAACTGACATCATTCTCCCTGGCATAGTGACTGATCGTAAAATTTAGGCTGCGCCGGTACATAGGGATTTGGTTCTGATTCAGCAAGGAATATAAGCATGTATTTGAATTAAAGGATGTTTTTAGCACTCCTGTGTTCAGCAGAGCTTTCAAGCTATTTGTGTTGAGGACTTGCAGGGCCCAAGAATGCACAAAACTTCTCACAGTATGAAGAATTCATTGGTATCTGAGTGCTCTGCACCTCCAGGGGTCCGTCTCTTATTTATCAGATGCCACAGTTGTTTGGCAATTTCACAACACATTTTTGGAAGTTTTTCACCTTCACTTCAGAAGAAAAAAAGACGTGTATTTCACTGTGACTTTCCACCTAAGCCCTTTCTCTTTATTTCCTCAAATGGTCACAGTGTGCTAGAGCTTGACCTAAACTTTCTCTAGGTACAAATATAAATACCTCTTACAAACAGCCTGAACAATATGGTGTGCAAACCACGTTGCTCTTCCATCAGCTTCCCTCAGGCCCTGATCCATTAGAAAATAGTCAGGTCACTGAATCTTCATGTTTTGTCCTCTCTGCAGTTCCAGGTGGTGCTGTGTGTGAATGTATGGTGAGGTATGAGTAAGACAAAGCCTTACACAGTGGGAACTTAGAAGTATCCTGTGATGTGAGGAGCAAATACAGACGCAGCACTAACAAGTGGGCCAGAGGATAGGTGCCTTTTTAAAGGAAGACCATACAAAGGCAGACGGAAGAAAGTCCTTCTCTTGATGTCTATTTTCTGATGGCTCAGGGGGTTGTTTGGCTTCCCAAACATGCTCTGTAGAGAACATGAGGCAGAGTTGGCAGCTGAATGGGCTCAGCTGCATTACACTGAGAACAGAAGGAGTATGGAATGGAGGAAGGCTAACAAAATGCTGAGTTTCAGTCTGGGGAATGCTCATCCTGCTGAAGAAAAGTGTTTGAAAATGTTCATCTCTAATGCCTAGCTTAATGTGTGGTGACTTCCTGAAGAGGAACAGTAACTGCAGCAAGACCCATCTGAGACAGGCTCTGCCAAGTGCCCTGTAAAGACTCATTTTGCAGGGTGGTAATCTGTCATACTGAGGGCACTGTGCTCGTGGGTGCCTCCTCTCTGTGCTGATAACCTTGTCAGAGCCTTGCGACTATCATACCTGAATGCCTTTGTTCGTGTGATTTTTAATTTCACCTGTTCTGTTGCAGATGCTGCTTTTGTGTTTTTTTTTTTTTTTTTTTTTTTTTTTTAGACTAACAGTGTCACATTCCACCCTCCCTGCAGTTGTATGTACTATATTTACCAGTAAATAACAACATCCTTAAGGTAGGATTCACCCTAACCTAAGTTTCTGTAAAATTATACTCTCAGAACAAATCTCTGCTATGGAAGAGTTACTACAATGGTCTGAACCCATGTCAAAGGCAGTGAGTGACTACAATAGAAAAATGCATAAATACTGACTACTCAGATGAGGAACTGTCTTTGAGTATCATTTTCATATTTAGAAATATATACTCTTTTTTTTCACCTGTAATCGATGAATTGTCTGTCTGGGAACCCTTCCTGGTGCTGTGAGAGAGCCAGACTTCATGACAGAAGATTAGGTCTTTCCCAGCTCAAACTCCTATAATTTAAAAGCTTCATGTAGATGCTTTTTTAACTCATGTAGCAGTGGCAGTCCAAAGGTTAAATAACTGCCTTTCAGCTCCTGCACAGCAGTTACATGGGATTAAGTTTTGTCAGTGGATATCTAGGTACTCATAAATCAGAGCGCCCTTCCTATGATTTCTTCCTTTTTCTGTAATCTCTCCAAGGAAGCAAGTGACCTCTCCTCACTGGGATAGTGCAGATGATGATATTTTTCCCTTAGTAAGTCACGGAACCTTTCTGTTCTGCTCATAGAAGATGTTATTGTTGAAGTAGGAAAAAAAAAATCTGAATTCCATCACTTGAGAGAGGAAAAAAATAATCTGTTGCTACTAATAGATACATAAGAAGGCCTTTGTTGCCCTCTGTGTTCAGATGTCTGACTCATTTGCCTAAATTCCCCACCCTAGCATGATTTCTTCTTTTACTTCCAGAATTGCCTTCTGGAAATACCAGTTTGTTTTTACATTCGGGAGTTTTGGTGTATATGGAAAGGAAAATGGTGCTGAATAAAACTTATGCCTTTAGCCAGCAATTGGTGTAGTGACTCTTGCATGCTGGGTGGTGTGGCTGGACTTCATTAATTGTGCTCCCTGTGTAAATATTTGAAGAACTAATGCTTAGTAGCTCATAGTTATACTTCTGAGAGGAAGTTCTTTGAGTGGGTGATACTACAAATGTACAAATTAAGTTTAAGAACACAAGTTTAAGCCAAAGAAAATATTCTTAAGAGTCTAGTTAGTCTCAGTGGCTTCCAAGGTGAGATGTATCATTTAAAATGCAGAGACTGAGAGAAAGATGCCTGCAGCCTGAGAGTTTGCCATGGCTGGGGAAGAGCTGGTTCTGTGACTGGGACATACAGTGGTGCATTCTCTCATCTGAACAGAGCCTTCCTCGAAGCGCTCTTTGGCCCAATCTGGGAAGGTTTTAGGCTCTGCTGGCTCAAAATCTTCTATTGAAACTTTTTTTTTTTTTTTCTTGGAAAAATACACCTTTATCACCTTCTTAGGTGTTCACAGAAATTTATCAGTTTTCAGGGCCTTCTGATGAAGTACATGTAGTAATTAGCTGAAAGGAGCCTGGTTTGCAGCCATGAAAGCTGGTGCATTGCAGTCAGATAGGACAGCAAAAACGTGGATAGACTTGGGAAATCTGTTGAGCAATCTGTTTCCCAAGGGGGAACAGTCACTGTCATTTTGCATTCAGTGACTAAAAGTTTGTGGATTTGGGTACTGGGAGCAGAGTATAAGCTAAGGGGCTTATGATGTCAAGTTGCAAGAGGGCTGATGGGAAATCTATCATGAATCAACAGGTTCAGCCAAAATACAGGATGGGTGTGACCCACCCAAAAGTCACTAAGACTGGAAATGGAGGGGATTAAATCAGCGTTTGTCACTTGGAAGAGGAATTACAAGGCATTTTGGCATAACATCCAAAGGCAATATGCCACAAAGGAGTACTTTCCGTGTTAAAAGGAGAGGAAGTAGTGAATATGGTTGTCAATTGTGACATGTCTTTCCTGATTAGCAGCAACATTAGATCATTTTAACTGAAGTCATTGTCAAATAGCATGTGACAAAGTAATAGGTTGCAGAATTAACTACATTTACTGAAAAGTTCACAGACTGATTCTTCTCATATTTCTTTGTGCTACTTTAGCAGCTTGAGGAAAGAAGAAAATCACATCTTTGACTAATAAAGATTATTATTTAAGGAACAAAAAGTTTGCATGTACAGAGTCTTTAGTGTAGCAGCAATTTTTAAAACAGGGTCAAAGCCCTTAGTCTAAGGAATTTAGCAGCTCTCAAGCTAAAAGCTTTGTTAATCCAGAGAATAGGAGAAAAGCAGATCAGCTTTCCTGAGCTTTAATGTAGCAAGCTGCTGCCAGGCACGTAAATTGATCTCAGAAAGGAAGGAACAACAGATTTGAAAATGCAATAAAAAATAAGATGTGATCATAAAACACAACATAAAAGCATATGTTTAATGTATTTGATTTTTTATTTTCCATTTTGTGTTGTGATTATGCAATAGCTAACAGCAGCTATTACCCAAATCAGATGCAGACAGGCTGAAATACTGTTTCAATTACCCTGCTCACAGCAGCTACTCTAGCCCAACTATAAATAACTAGCAGATCCTTCATTGCTCCATGGATTAAGATTAAAGATATACAGATAATTTAAACCCTCAACATACACTCCTCCTGTGCAGAATGGATTCTGAAGCCATTTGGTTGTACTCCCCAAAATAGAAATTACTGCTGGAAGACAATCACTGAGTGAAACATTGGACACTGATATTTTGTGACAAGATAATAACAGACTAAGCCAAGCATTATCCTTTATCTATATAATGCTATGTGTCAGATAATTAGGAAATGTTTTTTCTTCTCCTCTCCTTCAGACTTCTGGAAAAATGAGCCAGTCTGTGTGTGACTTGCTCTCTCCACAGAAGGGATCTGTATTCCACCAGCTCGAGTGGAGGGAAACTTGTTCCTCGAAGTTCTGCTGTGTTTGATCCGTTCAGTTAAGATGATAACTGATACAAACATAGCTCCTCCATCCTCTCTCTCTTTCTCTCCCTGGAGAGAGAGCTGTTACTGTACCCGTAGGACATCCAGGTGACAAAAGAAACTAAAATATGCATGGAACACCATACTGCAGGAGTTTTCTTGTTGTCTGAATATCACTGGGCTTAAAATAAACTGGATTCTGAGACATAGATGGAGAACAGAATCACAGAATCACCAAGGCTGTGCAGGACCAAAGTCTGCATGTGGCATGGGCTAATTGACTGATGTAGCCATCAGATTCTGGTAAGATTTTTGAATTTTAGTGAACAAAACATTGAGTCCAAGCAAGTAAGAGTGAAAACTGGTAATTCTTCTTGCAGCTGTGAAATCTTAGGTTTCAGGCTTATTTACTTTGTATTGGATGTTCTTGGATTTAGTATGTTCTGTTCTGAGAGGACATTGCGGTCAGCACACTGCAAAGTAGTTCACTCTATCTTTTTCCTTTGTTTTCTATGATTTTTGCAACTTTAACAGGGAGGATATATTAATGCTTTTTGGTATAAAAGTTGGAGAATTTAAGTAGGATCTTGATTAGAGTCCCTACAGGAAGGGAAGGACCTTCAATCCTCCACAGTTTTCAATGTTTTTTCAGTCATTGCACTATAACGTGAGAGTGAGTGAGTGGAAGAATGATGAACTATGATGAAAAAAGCAGTAAACTACTGAGCTGGGGAAATGTGCTGCATGCATGACCTGAAGAGCTACTTCTCGGTATTTCTCAGGATGTTGTGAACACAAACACATGCAAACAAAGAGGACGCATGAAGAACTTAGCTAACTAGGGAACTCCAGTTACTTGGTTAGATGGGTTATCTCTGAGTCTCTGTATCCTTTTATTTTGCTCTTTTCCATTCCCCTCTGTGCTTCTTAGGTATAACCTGTGTTTCTGGAAATTTGTAGAATCATACAATTGTTTGGGTTGGAAGGGACCTTTAAGATCATCTCGTTCCAACCCCTCTGCCATAGACAGGGACATCTCCCACTACACCAGATTGCTTGAAGCCCCATCCAGCCTGGCCTTGAATGCTTCCAGGGAATGGACACCCACAATCCCCCTGGGAAACTTGTTTCAGTGTCTCACTGCCCTGTGAACATTAACAGCAATCTAAATGCTTTATATATCCTAAAGGAGTTTAAGATGTCTGTACCACTTGCTGGAACACTGATGAAGTAACTCCCTGTTTTAACAGAGGGAATTTGCTCAATCTTTTCATCACACATTCACTGTCTATGTGAAACTTTAACTCTTTTCCCCTTTGCAGTAAAATCCTGCTGATTTATACTGAGCAATAACATACTAGACAAGTGTTAGCGTGCGCAATGGGGAAATACTGAGAATGAGGAAAAAAGAGAAATTCAATATAAAAGAATGCTGATGACCTGAAATTCTCAGGGGTACAGCAGTGAGTATTGCAAAGGCTGAGCCACTGTATAAATTTGGTACTGTTGCTGGCAGGCTGAAGGTGAGTCAGCTTTTGTGGAAACAAGAGAAGACAGCTGCCTGCCTCAGATTCCTCTCTGAGGGAAATGGCTGAAGAGAATTGTTTCAGCTCCCAGGCAATGCACTGTGATAGGGATGCACCTGCCTTGCTCTGCTTTTCATGTGCATTAGGTATAGGTGGGAAAGAGTCATGTTAGCTGCAGTACAAGGCAGGGAGAACAGGTGTTCAGATCCTGCTGAGAGTTCTCTAAACACTTTAAGATTTTAGGTGCCTTTAGAAAAGACTTGGTATCACCTTTGGGTTAGCATAGCAATGGGATAATTTCTGTGGTGAGAAAGCTTAGGTGCCAGAGGGCTGTTTCAAAGGAACTGGTTGAATTGCTTTGAACAAAGCCAGGAAATCTAAGTTCCCTCTCTTCAAGCTCCCATGTTGCATTAATCTCTTGTGACAATGCAGTTAAGTGGGGGAATTCTCTGTAGTCACTGAAAGTAGTAGCAAATACAGTTATAGTGGAAAGTGCAGAGGCTCAGAAGGCCTCAAAGCTTTGCAAAGCACATTTGTTTTCCTAAGTTTTATGGGGCTAAGGAGGGGTCAAGGGTTATGAAGTCTCTCGATTTCTTTTCTAGCTGGGTTTTGAAATTGCTTAAAGCAGACACAGTTGATGAAGTTTACCATCTGGATAAAAATGTAGAAAAATACCATGTACATGGAGTCTGGCTACCTTACAAAAACAGTAGAAACTGAAGTGTCTGGATACAAAGTACCTCGTGTTTGTTTGTACTGGAGCCCTTCATTTCTACTACTTTCTTCTAAGTGCTTTCTTCCACTTCTAGTCCCATTAGAGATGATTCTGTACCAGAGCTAGGTAGGCTGTTTGAAAATAAGTCATCTTCATGGCAGATATCTTTTTGTATTTCCCTAGAAACAACTCTGAGTTTTGTGTCTTTTGATTTCATGGAATAGAATAAGGTGTTGTCTGTAGCCATTGAGTGAAAGTTTTCAAAGTCAGAAAGTGGACAGAGAAGCCATAGTCTGTTCCTACTTCTGCTTACGTGAGTGGAGCCTGCTATCACTAGCAATTCTGACTTGAATGCAAATTCAGAACTCTCTTCCTGCAAATAGTCTGCATTTGAGTTTGTAATTCACTGTTCATTTGCCCATTTCCTGCCAACAGATGAATTCTTGTGTGTTTACTTGGAGAAAGCATGAAATGGCTGCAAATATTCAGGTGACTCTCTGTTAGTTCTGTGGCACTCACCCTGTGTTTCTTGGAGTAATGCATAGGGGATCAAAGCATTATCATTATCAAAAGGAAGAAAGAGAGTACGCTAATATCACAGATCAAAAAGAAAGCACTCATTGCTCATATAATGGAAAAGTGCTTAAATCTCAGCATCTCCAGCTCTTGATTTATCTGTGTTCTTTGCCTTGATGAATGAAGGGACAGGGATTGTTACAGTTCTATGTGAGGGAGATCTTGTACATGACCTGAAGGACCCTCTTTTATTCTTTGTATCAGAGACACCAGCTATCCCTTCTCTACGCTGTCTTTACTTCTTTCAGCATCTTTTTAACCCGTTGTTCACTGGAAAACACAATGCTGTCTTTCAGTCTGCAGTTTTCTTCTCTCAAAGTAGACAAACAGGGGAAGTTGCAGAGTGAAGTTCTTAGATTGCATGCCACTGTCTGCTACCAGTATCAGGTGTATATCCTCTTAGTTATACCTCATAGAACACAAGGAAATAACTGGTAAGGAGTATCAGAAACTGTGAGCAGGAGAGGAGAAGGCTGAAGTTCCCAATACCTTATTTACATCTGTCTTTAAAACCTGTTGATTTGTTGTGGATGGTGTTCTCCAGGGGTTGGTGTTGGGTCTTGTCCTGTTCAATATCTTTTTATGATGAGCTGGATGAACAGATTGAATGCACTCTTAGTAAGTTTGCAGATGACACCAAGTTGGGAGAAAGTGTCAATTTCTCTGGGGGTAGGAAGGCCCTACAGAGGGTTCTGGTTGGACTGGATAGCTGGGCTGAGGGCGGTGTGTTGAAGTTCAACAACATCAAGTTCTGGGTCCTGTGCTATGGCCACAGCAACAACCTTCTTCTCTGAAAGAATTGTCACGTCCTGTAATGAGCTGCCCAGGGAAGTGATGGAGTCACCGTCCCTGGAGGTGTTCATGAAATGTTTAGATGTCATACTGAGTGACAAGGCTTAGTGGGAGCTATTGGTGATAGGTGGATGGTTGGACTATATGATCTTGTAGGTCTTTTCCAACCTTGGTGATTCTATGATTTTGTAACTGTGAGCCTGTAAGATAAAGACCTGAATGCTGCTTCTCCATAATAAGTGCCATTACATTGTTAATTTTATTTCCTATACACTTAATTTTGAACTAAACACTTTCCTAGTTGGAACAAATGCTTTTCATTCTGTATTTACAGCATAGTGGTTGATATATTTTTGTTAACAGAAACTGTTCAGAATGAACTGAAGGAAATTCAACCAGTCATCAAGTTGTCAAAAGACAACTGTAAGGAGGTCTGGGATGTGTGCTAGTTATTAGTGCTCTTGCCAGGCATATTGTCATTCATAGCATTAGAGAAAACAGAGATCCTTAAAACTGTTCTTCTGTAGCTTGCTCACTGAGATGTGATTAAATGGTTAATACTATTTCAGAAGAGCAGATCACGGATAATAGGTCCAGAAAATGAGTTCAGAGTCTGACTATATTCCTGACAGACAATCTGAAACAAAACCATGTGTGCTTTTGCCAATAGATCTGCAATTGCAGAGCTGAAAAGAATTCGAAGAACAAGACCTTGTAATTAAGCTTGTAATTGTCGATAACTCATTCCGCATTATGACAGAGTTACTGTCTGTATACTTCTCTGGGAATTTCACTGTCAAACAATATCAGGATCAGCAAGAGGTAACACATCATCTCCAAAGGCTGGGCTGCAGAGGAATCCTTATACTAGTAGAATGGTGGGCTATTTGTGAAACAACTTCATCAAGTTGCAACAACATCATTTCCACAAAATCTTTCCACAGAAAATTTGTCTTAGTCTCAGGTGGCTGCAGTGTTGCTCCAAAATGATGAGCATTGTGAAGAGACTCAGCGAGAAGAGCTGTTGCCTGGATGAAGATGATATACGGCTGGGGGTCTGCACTGACTTCCACAGTTTGCATCCTGGGAGCTTGTGCAGCTGTTTATAGTTTCTGAGTAGGGTGGGGTGCTCTAATGGGACCTTTTTTCTGCCATGACAGTAAGTAACTGATTCGTAATATCTCTTGCAGCTCTGTGATTTGATTCATATGTTAATTTAATCAGACACGTTTATGAGTTGGTTGCTGATGAGCAGGTCTACATGTAGTGCTCAGCTCATGCAACCATCCTTCTGCCACACTGAATTCCTTAATGTATACTTGCATGTTTATTGAAGTATGTGCTCTCTAGCTGACTTCAGGTACTTCTCAGAACTTTCACAGCATTAGGATCTATTTCCTTTTTGAGGTCTGTGGATTTATTTCATTAAGTTGGGAAGCTCAAACTTCAGGATTTTCCCATTTGTGAGCAACATGAAGATGTCACCATTGAAAGCATAGTTTGTTGCAAGCTGTTCAGGACAATTAAGATGTCTATACAAGGGCAAAGCAGGCACCTGGAGATGTCTCTCCTACTGATTCAAGCCAGATGTGAGGTTTTTTTGCTACTCACAAACGCACATCTGAGTCAGAAGTGTTAGTCTCTATTATTCCAAGCACCTTCTACCACTGCTTTCTATCAAGAGTAGCACAGGAGAGTGACGTCTTACAGTGAATTGAACAGAGGCAATGAAAAGGTGCCTTTTCCCTTGTGTTGGGACAGAGAAGGTAGTCAGTAACCTGATGAAAACTGTCAAGTAATGCTAAACTCTGAAGTGCCCTGAATGGATTTGACCAATAAGCTGCAATTATTTTACAAATACGTGTTGTGTTTCTAAGTCTATCTCCCCACTTCCTAAATATCCCAAGTACTTGGATTGTATGAAGTCTGTATGTAAAATCAATTGGTATATCACAAAAGGGCTTTATTTCCTTATTCAAAATATATGCACATAAAGTTCCTAATTTTCTGTAATGCTTTTCCCCTGTTCTTTTTGATATGCAGACTGTGTTCAAATCATCATTTGCAAATTTTCATTGAATCACAGAATGGCTTGGGTTGGAAGAGACCTTGCTGAGCATCCAGTTCCAACTTTTCTGCCATGGGCAAGGTTGACAGCCACTAGATCAGGCTGCCCAGGGCCCCATCCAGCCTAACCTTGAACACCTTCAAGGATGGGGCATCCACAGCTTCCTCACCACCCTTATTGTGAAGAATCTCTACTTGTTTATACCTAATCTAAATCCACCATCTTTTAGTTTAAAGTCATTACTCTTTCCCCAATCACTATTTGCCCTTGTAGAAAAGAAGTTCCTCTCTTGCTTTCTTGTAGGGCCCCTTGACATAGTATCAACCCATTCCCTACCCAACCTGTGTTTGTGCATGGGATTGCTCTGACCCAGGTGCAGCACCTTACACTTGGACTTGGTGAGCTTCATGAGGTTTGTGTGGGCCAAATACTTTAGTCTGTCCAGTACCCTCTGCATGGCAGCCCTCTCCTGCAGTGTGTCAGCTGCACCACACAGCTTGGTGTGGTCAGTGTGGTTCATAGCCATTTAAATACATATTTCTTTCTGTCTTTGTTTTCTTTGGAAGCTGAAATTTGTCCAAGAATCTCAATAGAATTTGCCTCACAGCATTTAAAAGGAATGATCTCCAGATGCCTTTACTATTTGAATGTCTCTAAATATATTTTATTTCTGTCGTACTGAGCAATTTAATGTGTGCACATTCATTTTAGATTAATAATGTAGCAATATAAAGATTATCTTAACTATACTTCAAATTTAATTGCTCACAAGGGATTTTTCTTCTCCTTCAAATATTCAAAAGAAACTGTAGGGAGGTAGAAAAAAAGGACACTTAGATTATTCAAAATGGAAATAGGGCTCAGTGCAGGAGGTAAGGTTTTGCCATCTACTACCCAAAGCAAATAAAAAAGATGGCTTTCAAATGTTTAAAATTACTTACTCAGGTATATTTTGTAATGCAATTTTATTTCTATTAACTATTCAAATGTGCAGGTGTCTGTTAAAAAAGAAGAATAAATACTGAGAACGATCCTTCCCTTAGATTGTGATCAGTCCTCCAAAGGGAAAAAAAAAAAAAAAAACAAAAGAAGTAAAATAATATTGAAAATTTTCTACTTATCTCTCTATCAATGAGACAAGAGGGTGCTAGGGAGTGTGTCATACTACCTGAGCTCCTTTGAGAGCTGGAATATTCCTCCCACTTTATTTACCATTAGCTGAGTAGTAGACACAAGCGCCTTACCGAACTGAAATAAAATATTCTCAAAATTGCTACTGAAACCTTTAGCTAAAACAATTTTCTTCTGCAAAACTTCTTACTTGCCTAAAGCTTATTCCAGTGGAAGTTAGATCTGAAGTGTTTGTGACCTTTTATCTTTGAGCAACCATTAAAATCTGATCTCTTTTGCCCAAGTGAGTTCATCAGAATAAAGGTAGGAGGTGGGAGGAAATAGAAAGAAGAAACACTGTGACACGCAGAAGCATTAAAGTCTCAATGGAAAAGGAGATGCATTGGCCCCATCTGGCATTCAGCCTCTCTTTGCCAGCTCCTTTTTGTAGGAATTGGCATCTGTGCAGACAGCTCTCCTTGGGGTTTTGCTGTTTAGGGTTAATCTGACACAGGAGCTTCTGACTGTGTATGCTGACAACAATGCCGGAGGCTCAGAAAGGTTCGGTATGCCCCTAAGCTGCAGGGAGTTTACATTAGAGAAGGGAAAGTGCATAAATCTTGTCACTTCAGAACAAAATGGCTCCCACCAGCAGAGTTCCTCTTCCAGAAAGCATTTGTTGGCTGCTGTTTGCCTTCATTGACTGATCTGTTTAAGCCACAGTATGCTTACCTTTCTGCTCTAATAGCTTATTAATGCCATTTTAAGTTAACAATATTCATTTCAAGTAACTTTTGTGTTTTGCACTCCAGTGAGACTGCTGCAGGAACAGAATATGTTAAGATATGCTCAGGCAAAGGGAATAGCTTTCAGATTAGCTACTGTGTAGTTTTTTGTCTACTGTGTATAATGTGGAAAAATAAATTGATATCTCTATTCTTACAGAATTTACCATATTAGCAAAAAAAACTTGAGAATAGAATACTTTTAACAGGGATCTTTTGTTTCATTGCTACAGGAAAGGAAGGAAGGAAGGAAGGAAGGAAGGAAGGAAGGAAGGGAGGAAGGAAGGAAGGAAGAAAGGAAGGAAGGAAGGAAGGAAGGAAGGGAGGGAGGGAGGGAGGGAGGGAGGGAGGGAGGGAGGGAGGAAGGATGGAAGGATGGAAGGAAGGAAAAGGAAAAGGAAAAGGAAAAGGAAAAGGAGCCTGCTAATGATCCTAAGTGTATGGTTTGTTGTGTTAAAGGGTTAATACCCACTTTTGTGCTCCAGATCTGGTTGTGTTCAAATGGGCTTGTATGACTAACCTTAGGCAATTTGGCCATGCCCAGTGAGAACTTCTACAGTTAATGATTGACTCATAACAAGGGAACACCTTTGTCTTCTTTATAGAGTAGTGCTCTTAATTGGAGAAACAGATTACAGATTCTTTTGAGTTGCTGGTAATGCACTGTTTGTAGAGCATGCGTAATGTGAATATTACAGTCAACTGCAAACAAATTCAGCTATGGAATTACTGTAGAGATTTCTAAGTTTTGCAGGGGGAAGAACTCAGTATAACTAAGCGTGTGAATCTTACCCAATAGGCCTCTCTAGGCCCCCTCTGGGGAGGGAAGGAAGGCTTAGCCTGTTGACTGGTCCCATAAGACAGCAGTCCTACTGACTTATCTGTGATAGTATCTTCCCTCAAATTCCTTCTCTCTTAAGCTGTTTTTACACTATTTTCTTACTTTCACGTGGAACTTGAGTATCTCTAATCATAGCTATCTTACAGTTGGTGCAACACAAAATTCAAAAGCTACTAACTGAGGATAACTACTATGCAGCTTATCAGTTCCATGTATCACCAAGTTCCCATCCTTGCGATCTTGACACAGAGCCCGGCCATTGAGTTTACAACTTGCTCCACCTTCTGTGCTGTACCTCTGAGAGTCAGCACACCAAGGTCCCGTGGTGCTGCTAACAATCTAAGGTTTGCAGGTCTTATGTCATGGAACAGACTCCTTACATATTCACTGCATTTCACCATGGAGGTTTCTTCAATGCTTTTCTTCTAAGAGGGAAAAAACTTAATGGGATATTCCTAATAATTACTCCACATAATCTACCCCATGACTGCAGTCACTCAAACTTCTCAGTATTTAGAAGGAACTGGGGAGGTCACATGCAAGTCTTGTTCTTAGGATTAGAGATCAGAGTGCTCTCAGGCTGCTCACAACTATGGGGTAAGATAATTGGTTCATGGTACAAAGGGGAACACAGCATGACACAGTTGCAACTTTGAAAAATGATGTGCTCAGGGTAAGTGCCTGATCCTCATATGCTTGCACGTGCACTTTTCCCTGTTCAGCTTCCTTCCCAACATCTACCAATAGTGATGTGAACTGTGCAGCTCTTTGATAGTCATTCTTTCATGAGACTGCAGATTCTGTGGCAGAAGATCTAGGAGAACTTAGAGATGTGACTAGGGCGGTTAAATGGTAATATATTTCTGTGATTGTGTTACTGGAATGAAAAAGAATGACATGTATGGAAAGGTGTATGCAGGTCTGCTCCTGGAGTGTGCTAGTGCATGGATTCCACTGGTTGCATGGAAACTGGAGAAAGCATGAAATTACTTCTGGTGATAGTTATAGGCAGAAAATTGGACATAAGGGCGAGAATAATTCTAGACCAAATCCTTTCCCATTTTCAGAATGTATTGTCTATTTATAAATCAATAGGATATGGCCATTAATATTTTAAAACAAGACTTCAGAATTTCAAAGGCTTTTCTTTTTTTCTGCTTGTAGCTTGCTAACCGTATTTTTCAACCTTATTAGCCATTTGAGAGGAAAAATTAAAGAACCTTTTTTAATTTTCCATCATGTTAAGCACTTGTTTAATTGTCTCTCTGTGTATTTCTTGTGAAACATTTTGAGGTTTAGTTCCACTGGACATGCACCAGAACTGTGCTCTGAGCTGAGGGAGAGCTGTGTATTGCTGTTTTGTCTGCAGTCAGCAGGAGTTTTGTTAGAGTTGAGTCTTTCTTGGAACAAATCAAGACTATTGAATTTTTTGTTGCTGCTTTTAAAATAATTGGTAAGATTTTGTAGTTGCTTCAGGGTATTCAAAAGATTCAGTGGCTGCAGTACCAGACTTCCGGAATGTAGCAGATAGATTTGTAGAAGAGCTGTACTACTGGAAAGCTGTACTACTGCGTTTTCAAGAGCCCAGACAACGCTTTTGTATTAGTACGTCATGGGAATCTCTGACTCATTCACTCTAGTACACCGAGTCTCTGTAAAAGATGATGGGATAAGAACCATTCCCTTTTCTAAAAGCTAGATGGAGAATGCTGTTTTTGCACTCCTGTGTCTCCGCAATGACAGTACACACCCCTGGAAAAGTCTTGAGAGTAGTAAAAAGGAACACACCAGAATAGGCTGGACCTTTCTCAAATATTTTCTCAACGATGGCCCACTGTGATGGCTTTCAAAATGAGCAAGATTTTTCCAGGCAAGATTCATAGCTACTCTCAGTATTCACTAGGTACAAATAAAAGACTGAAGAGGGACTTTTGGCATCCTGGTTTGAGACTGAATTTGTTCTGACCTTGGCATAACCTTGAATTGCCTTCATCCTATGCATTAGGAATGGGCCACCAGAGGCCCGCTGTGGTGTGCTGTGGCCATACCTGAGTGTGTTCTATGTACAGTCCAGCTACATCAGTTGCTCTTTCTGAAGCCTTTTATTCACCAGGTAACTTCACTGGCAGTACAGTGCCTGCTTCTCCACAGATGATGCTGAGGTGCAAAAAAGGAACTTGGGCCAAGTGCGGTGGCTTTTCCATCACCGCTGAAATGTGGAAAAGAAAAAAAAAAAATCAATGTTGCCAAGTGAGCAGAATCAATACAGAAAGCAAAGTTAGCACTGGACTACTTAGAGAACATCACCAGCAATATGAAGTCACTTATACCTCACAGAACAGCCACAACAAGGCAAGTTAAAAAGTTGCTAATAAGTCTGACAAGCTTATAAGGTAGAGACAGTGTTATTGAATTCAGATTGGTTTGGCTGTGGGCAGGCTTTACAAGCCCCTGGAGGATCTTTAAAGGAAAGATAATGTCTTGTCTCAGACCACTATTTGCAGCTCAGGAAGAATCAGAACCATGAAGGATGATTTGGCTTGAATAACTACTTTAATGTGCGTATTCCTTGCAAAGGGACAGGCAGAAACTGGTAAGTTTAATCATTGCTAGGTCTGTTCCTGTGTTATTTTCATGGCTTGCGAAGTACATAGTTTGTAAGAGCAGGTCTAAAAAACCAACTTTTTGTTGACTGGAATTGGAAAGCAGTAACTTGTCTGGCTTTTGAGCAAAGGTCTGCAGGAAGGGAGGAGGGCTTGGTGACCAGAAGTAGCGCTCATTTGAATGCTATATGGCACTGCCTTTGTAGTTTCATTATGGCAATTCTTTGCTGTAACTGCAAGGTTTTCACTGTAGCAAAATAGGCCATATGTTCCCTCTTTATCTGCCCACCTAAGATAAAGCAATAGCCTTAGATAACAAGAAAGAGGAGGAGAAATGATATTCAAAGAAATGATTTTATTCAGAAGAAAAACGTTGCCTGAAAATAAGTAAATGTTTAATTCCCTCCCTCTACCAATTTTCTTCTTTAAAGAAAAAAAAAAAAAAGAACTGCTGACAGTTATTATGCTAAACCAGAAGCAGTAGCCTGTATTAAGGCTAATAGTTCTGGCTTAATTCATTTTTAACTAATGTATTTGGACTATTTGTGCTGATTCAAGGTCAACATTTGTAGGTTGTATGCAGCATATGGTGAGTACCTTTGAATTGTTTCTAATATTTTGTGTCTTGTTAAGCACACTAACTTGTTATTAGAAGTACTCTTCTTTTAATTTCCATCTGCTCATTCAGGTGCCAAGTGTAGGATAAAAACAAAAACACAACTGGTGCATGCTGAGGCAATCTCACAAAAACCACTTTGTAGCTTAATAACATTCAAGTCCATCAAAACCCTAAAATGTGCATACCTCAAGGATATGAATGGCTGTAATAGTGACAGGGACTTCTGCACACACTTAGAACTATGCCTGGATCTAAATACTTTTTTGGAGAATTCTTCATGCCTGGCAAATGGTTACTGCCAAGTAAATAAATGTTCTACCAGAGAAAGATGGCCTTGGGAAGGAATCCCTTTTGGAGAAAGCCTGGTATGCATTCATTGCTTAAAATTTAAAGGTCAGTACTGTATTTTTACACTGCTTTTTAGATAGCATAATGTCTCTTCTTTTTTTAACTGAATAGACCTTTATAGATGTGTCACAGTAAGCCTGAAATGTGAGAATGGACCTTGCAGACTAGTCTTGCGTAGTATTCATAAAGCCCTGGTGTTGAGTTTAAACCTAACTATGTGAGCATCTGGTTCCAGTCTATGAATGTATGGGTAAGTTGCACTTGACCATTTAGCTCCATAAACAGTGTTACCTGAAAGTGTTCACTTATTTTGAATCTCTTAAGTTCCACTTTTGACTGCAGGCACCTTTCACATAGCTTCAACTATAATGGGATAAGACAGAAGGCAGGAATACCTTTGTTGTCAGGCTGACAGTTGGTAGGCAAAGCCAGATCCAGGAATGTCAGCAGCTTGTTTCCCAAAATCATGCACGGAGTGCTAGATCTTAAGATCAAGTATGTTGTGGTTATCTTGAGTTATTGGAAGAAGCAAACTCCAAATCAAAGTTTGAGACAGGGAAATTTTTCACTAGTCAATCAATGTCCCACACCATAAAAGCTTTGTTTTGTCTGCCTAGGAGTGCAGAAACTTTGTTCTGTGACATCAAAATTAGAGTTACCTGAAGGCTTTAACTAAACAAAACTATTCAGGCTGCATATAAGTGAGGCTGTTTGCTGTCTTTTTCTGCAGGGTATTGAACTTCCATTTCCTAGCAAGGATTGTTTTGATTGTGTTCTGCACAACAGCAGCACTTAGGAGGAAAAATTTCACTACAGAGCTGCTTGCATTTCTACTACAGTCATACTTAGCTGAGATTCCCTTGCTGAATGGCCCCAGTAGATCAAGAAGAGAAACTCATATTTTAGCCTGCCTTACTGGAGCACCGTCTTTCACTTCTGCACAGCTCTGAATCTGCTTACTTTATTCTTTCTACCTGGAGAGTTTCTGTGGCTTGTCTGTGGTTCTGTCCATGCCTGCTTGCCTCTTTGAGTCAACATGTGCTGTGTTACTCTCTGCAACTGGTGCTGTGTATGAGACTTCAGTCAGACTTTCCTGTCCTCTGCATTATGAGGGAGGTGAAGACGTTGCAGGGAAACTCAATTTTTAATTTGTGTCAGTAACTGAATGGGCCCTTTGCCATGGTCCTTGGCTTTATTCAGCTACACATTCCCAAGTTTCTTTGCAGTTTCATGGGAAATGCCAGCTTTGCTGACAAGCTATATATAAGCTGTATAGCTATAGACAAGCTATATATTTGAACATTCTAAAAATCAGATTCCTCTGCCTTTGTATGTTTGCTGCTACATTCCTCTCTGCAGAAAGCTGTACCTTTTTTAGCCAGTCTTGGGCTGTAAATTGATACACTTACTCTTTTTCAAAATTTGCTCTGTAGGGATCAGAATATATTAGCTCTGAAATTCGTTGGAAATGTTTGTCATTATTATGGGAGCTTGTCAAATTCACAGTCCATGTGGAATGCAGAAGTAACAGAAACATCCATTTTAGTGCTGATGGCAATGCATTCCAATTATCCCAGTGCTGGTGCAGGAGGGTGTTTTTTGTCCTCTGGAAGCAGAATTATATGACACCACATCCTGCAAGAACAGGTTTCTTGCCTGATTTCAGATGTAAGTGCTGGGTAAATTGAAGAAACAAAAAATCTCGGACTGGAGAATTCCAGGAGTGAGTAGTGAAAGGAGTCTGATGGAGATACAACAGCATATGGAGATAGAAGATCAAATTTCAATTTCAGTTACATCTTTTCAACCACTCAGGAGTCAGTCAGCCGTTTTTTGGAAGCTAGGTCTCTGTGTGGATTGATTTGTTATTGTTGCAAAGCCTTTTGCTCAGAGCTCAAAACCTTTTAGCTATCTATCTTCTGTGGTGTTTAGAACAGAGCTTTTTCCCATCCCTGAAAGTCAATCTTGAGGCAGAGTGTTGTCAGGGATGGTAATTCTCTTCTGATCCTTCTTTGCTAGAGGGTACGGCCATTGCACTTCCACAGCAATTACATGCCCTGCATAGGAGAGACTGTGTTATTAAGAAAGAGACAAGCTCCTAGAAAGCACTTTTGTAAGCTTGTGAAATTATGTTCAGCTTTTGGAATTCACTGGACTTCATAAAGCATTTGCTGAATGTTCTGCCTTCTGCTCATTCCAACTCCTTTTCTTTCTGGGAAGGCGATGCAATTTACAATCTGTAAGGCAGACTTTCAGGACTGCTTTGCACCTGTTTGTCAATCACAATTCAGATCTCAATGAAATACACAAATTTAGATGCCAAAAGCTAGAGATTTCTGAAATCACTATTCTGACAATGAAGCATCCCTGATTTGTAGTAAGTGAGGAGGCAATTGCATATGTTTCTGAATTTTTTATTAGTGTCTGATTTTTTTATTAATTTAAAATGATACAAACAAATAAGTTTAGCTGTGAAATGTCAGTGATGACAGGCCTACATAGGGAAGACGTCAGGAGTGCATGTAACTGGAGGATAAGCCCAGGTCTATCAACAGCAAACCAGAAGGCAGAAACAATGTGAAAATGTCATTTCCCAGTGGAACCAGCACCTAACTGACACTTGTAGTCTGCAATGCCTGTTTCTCATTTAACAGCTTTCACAGTAGAGGCACTTAAACTCTATTCCACGCTTTCTTGTTTAGTTTCCATTTCCTACTTGACACATCACAGAATCCTAAGGGGAAACATACCTACAACCTAGCTGCTTGTAAGCCGATGGAACCTTTCTGAGAGAATCAGTCCTGAAGAGAACTCGATATGATGGAGTGCAGCTGGCTCTATGCAAGGTTAACAATGCACCATCTGAAAACATACTGGTTGTTTTTTTTTTTTCCAGGCAAAGAAAAAAAAAGATAGAAAACCTCCAGGTGGAGCAACTAGGTCAATTACAGACAGTAAATTTCAAATCTGGTTGAGCAGCTCCTAGCATGGTTTCAGAAGTTTTTGCCATTTCTTTCTCCCCTCATTCTCTAACCATTTAAAAACTGCAGATGTAAGATGAGGTTTTGTGCTTCATGTATGGAACTGTTTGGTCAGCTGAGCCAGTCCTTCTGGTTAAGTGCCTTATTGTGGGTCAAGGACTTGCCAGACTGAACTTCCTGTACTGAGAGGGTCTATGTCAAAGATTAAAGATCTCAGGGAACACATCACAGTCTTGTTCCAGGATGATGGTGGCCAGCAAGAGTCCCTCAGCCCTGTTGGTAAGGATAAAGGGGGCCTCTCTGTGCAGTATGTTTGAGAGATTGAGAGCACAGATGTGAGACTATGAAGCAGCGAAGGTATACTAACATGATTCCTTCTGTTTTATTTTTCTGTGGACACTTTGATCACTCAGATAATGAAGATCACCAAGATGATGGTATTGGTGCTTTTGGAAGAAAGGATAGAGAAGTTTTTACTTGGTTTTTGTAGAGAGTGGTTACTGGAAGTGGTTTAGAGAAGGAGATCCTTTTCTAGCTCAGAGAGAGGAACTGCTCAGGTGGATACCTTAGTGCAGCTTCCAACTTATTCAGTGGCTCTGTGGCAGTCAGGTGAATAGCTTGAAGGCAACTATTTGGTAATAACGCAGATATCTGTCATGAGAGGAATCTAATTCACCTTGAACCTGACATTTTTGGTCAGAGCAGCTTCCTTCATGGGCAGAGAAAAAAAAGACTTGTCAAGTGGTCATGATTTTCTCTTAGGGTACATCAGTTTTTCCTGGGATGTGTTGATTTAGTTCTTTTTGTGTATGTAATATCTACATCCTAATCAGCTGATTGAGGGCTTCCCCATTCCAGCTGCATTGCTCTCAGGGCAGTGAGGCACCACGGGAGTCAGATGCTAGGGGGAGATGGTGTTGCAAAGTGTCTGCTCCTGCACTCTGCTGGGGGCAGGGAGGTTGCCTTGGAGGCAGACATGATTGCACACTGGGCATCATATCATGGATCTGAATCTCTAGTGCCCATGTTTCAGTGCTTGTTAGAGATGGAGCTGTTTTAAACAGTACCAGCAAATAGCAAATCAGAATTATTTTTTAAATATATATTGATCAGCAAATAATTCCTGTATTGTTTTCTTCAAGTGTGAGTGAAATGGAATATGATGTTGGTAAAAATAAGTATTTATTTAGTGTAGCTAGAAATAACAATGGCTCCTCATTCTGCTGTACTATGGAACTGGCTGCAGTATTTGTGGTGCTGGGTGCCCACAGCTGCTCTCTGTCTGTACTCTGGAAAGCATCCATCAGTAGGAAGCTGTCTTCAGGAAAGTGTTAATTTTTTTTTTCTTTTTTTCTTTTTTTTCAAATCCATGTTTACTATTGATGCAGAAAAGGCCTAAAACAGTGAGAGAACTGCGAAGCACAGGGAACTATGCAGAAGTTCTAAGAAAAGATAAAGAAAGATGAAGAAATGTGGCATTTTGAACTCCAGGGGTACTGAAAGAAATAGTTGTATGTTGCTGATGGGTTTTTTGTTTGTTTGTGTTCCAGTGAGAACATCCAAAGTGCCTTCAACCTTGCCAAGCAAACTTGTTCCAAAAAATGTGGCCAAATCTGTCTTTTTTGTCTTAGGTGCTTTGGGATTTAAAATGACTGGTATTCTATGCTCACTGCTTCTCCTCTTTTCTCCAGTTTTTCCCTATCACCACGCTACTATTTCCCTTTTGTCAAATCTGCTATGTAGAGCTTACAGAATCACAGAATCACCAAGGTTGGAAAAGACCTATAAGATCACCCTGTCCAACCATCCACCTATCACCAACAGTTCTCACTAACCAATGTCCAAACTTTCCTTGAACACCTCCCAAGGTTGCTGACTCCACCCCCTCCCTGGGCAGCCCATTCCAGTGCCTGACCACACTTTCAGAGAAGTAGTATTTCCTAACGTCCAGCCTAAATCTCCCCTGGTGCAGCTTGAAGCCAATCCCTCAAGTTCTATCACTAGTTACACTGCCATTAAGTATTCTACTGACAAATATGTTGACTTGCTTGTCATTTTGCTTTTTTAATGTCTTTTACATGAGTTCTGTTTCTTTGCCTTTCCAATCTAGGTGATTTTTTTTTTTTTCCAAATAAGACAGTAAAGTCAATGCTACGGTATTTTTTGCTTATAGATTCAGAGAGTGGAAAGTCAATTGGTCACCTTAAATACAGAATTATTTACAGGTCTTTTCATGTAACTGTGCTTCCTAAGTTGACATGTTGTAAAAGACTTTAAAGAGATTTTCCTAGTAAAGTGCAGATATAGGTGGGGGCATTGGCTTGTAGATGAAAATCAGATCAAACTAGAAAAGAAAACCCCCATACATATCTTCCCCCATCAAGCAGTTTTGTATGTGATAGCCTTGTTCTTTCTGTTTATCAAAATATCTTTCATCTTTTTTTTCCTTTCACCAAAAGTTGTTTTCCCTTGTATGAAGGTCCTTGATCACATTTAAATTATCTGACAGTGACAGCTCTCATGCAGAGTCACTATTGTTGCTTTCTTTGAAGCTCGCTTAATTTAAGGCATTGCCTCCTGCAACATATTTATCTGTAAACTGCCAGAGCTTTTGTTGCGCATGTTCCTGGAAAGAAGACGCCAAAAGTGGACAGGCTACATGTAGGATTGAAGGGGTTTTAACCCTATCCAACACTGTTCAGCTACCAGTGGGAGAGGTCTCACAGTTTTTCATTGCCTTGTAACCCACCTTCAGGTTCTCCCATCCAGCAGTTCAAATCCTTGCACATCAGGTTGAAAACTAATCTCTCTCTCTGAAATAGTTTAGTCTGGGTTTCAGATTACGTTACTATACATGAATTTCCATGTTGGTTTAGATACAGAATCAGTGCCGAACATTTCACTTAGTGTTGGTCAGTGTTTGGCTCAGATGCCTCATATTCCACATGTGTTCAAAAATACCACTGCTTCTTTCTCTTTAGTAAGAGAAGAATAGATCTGCATCCCCACCTTGTGTCTGGGGGCATCCCCAATTCTTTTGAAATCAAAGCTACATTTAGGAAGACTGCAGTACTAGTAGCCCAGCAGCAGGTGAGCCTTTTGGAAAATGTATTTTCTTTGTGTTTAAAAGGCGTGTACGAATAATTCACTTTCCTTTTATCAGTTCTTTTGAGTTTTCTTCACTTTATTTTCCTTGTGAAGTTACAGCTTGTTTAGTTACTGACTTAGTGATTGCTCCTCACAGCTTCCTTTTCTGTTATTTCCTTTTTTTCCCTTTCAAACATGGACTCTTGATTTTGCATGAAATCTGGTCTGTAGGTGGCCACAATGGAAGCTGTTAAGAATTTATTTTAAAAGCAAGAAGATTCCCCCTACTGTGAAGAAAATCTGTTAAGATAAATGCACAACTGAACATGGCCTAGACTTCTTTTAGACTGTCAGAGTTTCTAAAAGGAAGGGAAAGTGGCCTCTCCTTTCCTGTAATAAGGGTATCTTCCAAGGTTAGCTGCTCTCTGTGGTATGATAAGTCTTCACTTTCTCTGAAACGCAATTGCAGGAGAAACTTCTTTAGTCTGTGTTTTGACAACCATTGAGGGAAAGGGCTTGAGGCTAAATCTGAGTCCCGTATCTTGTATATTTTGGAACTAAAAGCTCTCTGGATTCACTTGAGAGAATGTATCCATGTGTAAGTAACATGTGAGGAATTAAAAAATGAAAATGGCTTACATTTGGTTTTATTGACTGTAAAAAGGGAGTATCCTTGTCACAAGTAAATGTGGTATCTTAAGTTGCCATAGAACTGTTATAAACTGAAAACTATTAAATGTCAGCATTATGTGTTTATGAAATTAAAATGCTCCTTCTTTTTTAATATAGATATAAGTGGAAACAAGTCTTTTATTTATTGGTGGAAAGAAAAACTGTGTTTTCAAAGTAGATAAATATTTAACGCTTTCAAAATTATTATTCCAGAAAAAGGCATAAGGGACGTCTTCCATGAAGTTGCTATTCCCATTCCCAATGTTTTTTCTGGGTAATAGCTGAAATTGTGTCACTAACGTTGAAGAGATTGGCTGGACCATTCTCACAGCTTCTCCCCCACTACAGCCAGGTGAAACATGGAGGTCCTGATGTGCTGAAATGCCAAAACACTGACTGACTGTCTGGTACCTCAAAGCGCTATACCATGTCTATTCTGCAAGCACAGCTCCAAGTCCCACCTGGGTTAGCCTTACAATCTGAAGTAGACTCGGGAAGCTTCCCGTTGTTTATAACTGTGTCTATAATTCACAGGGGACAAATGTGATTTGATTGTCCTTTATTTGCATTTCCCATGGTCATAAGTAAAAAGCTACAAAGGATAATCTTCTTGCACTTATTTTGAGATTGTGTATGTTATTACAAGGTGAAAAGGCAATCCCAAATTTAGTGCCTGTTCGTGAGTAGCGTTTCTTTAACACAGTGAACTCTTAAGATGGAACTCTATTGATCATCTTAATAAGAAAAGGTAGTATTCATATTTTAGGACAAAACAACTGCTGAAATCCCCTGGCCCAGATTCATCTTTGTAGTTTAGTAGGAGCAGTGACTTAGTGTCTGAGGCAGCATTAGTTAGGTCAAGGCTGATTCATCTGTTTGTGCATCTTTCTGTATGCAAGTGTGAACGTGGATAGATTTACAGTATTACCTGTCATAAATTCTTAATTGTATTGTTGTGATAGAAAAATATTTTTCTCCTAATGTATAATCATTATGGCGTGAACGGAAAGGGGCTTGTTTAGTTGTTGAAAAAACTGACCAAGCAACTCCTTACCACAAATATGCCATGAGGGGAAGGGTTTATGTTCACTCAGCCTTTCTTCATAGGAGAGATGCTCCAGGCCCTTCACCATCTTTGTGGCCCTCTGCTGGACTCTTTCCAAGAGATCCCTGTCTTTTTTGTACTGGGAAGCCCAGAACTGGACACAGTACTCCAGATGAGGCCTTGCCAGGGCAGAGTAGAGGGGGAGGATCACCTCCCTCGACCTGCTGGCCACGCTCTTTTTAATGCATCCCAGGATGCCATTGGCCTTTTTGGCCATGAAGGCACACTGCTGGATCATGGCCAACCTGTTGTGCACCAGGACGCCCAGGTCCCTCTCTACAGAGCTCCTCTCCAGCAGCTCATCCCCCAGCCTGTATTGGTGCATGAAATTATTCCTCCCCAGATGCAAAACTCTACCCTTGCTTTCATTGAACCTCATCCGGTTTCTTACTGCCCAGCTCTCCAGCCTGTCCAGGTCTCACTGAATGGCAGCACAGCCTTCAGGTGTGTCAGCCAATCCTCCCAACTTCGTATGATCAGCAAACTTGCTGAGGGTGGCCACTATCCCCTCATCAAGGTCATTGATGAAGATGTTGAACAAGACCGGACCCAGCACAGACCCCTGAGGAACACCGCTAGTTACAGGCCTCCAACCGGACTCTGCACCACCACCAACGACCCTTTGCGCTCTGCCAGTCAGCCAGTTCTCAACCCACCTCACTGTCCACTCATCTATCCCACACTTCCTCAGCTTTGTTATAAGGATGTCGTGGGAGATGGTATCAAATGCCTTTCTAAATTCAAGGTAGACTACATCTACTGCTCTTCCTCCATCCACCCAGCATGTGACAACATCATAGAAGGCCACCAGGTTGGTCGAGCATGACCTCCCCTTGGTGAACCCATGCTGACTACTCCTGATAACCTCCTTTTCTCTCAGTTGTCTGGAGATGGCATCCAGCACAAGCTGTTCCATCACCTTTCCAGGGACAGAGGTGAGGCTGACAGGCCTATAATTACCCAGGTCTTCCTTCTTTCCCTTTTTGAAGACTGGAGTGACATTGGCTATCCTCCAGTCTTCAGGGACCTCTCCCATTATCCAAGACCTCTCAAAGATGATTTCTCTTCTATTCCAAGTTTTCAATTATAACTTTAAACACACTACTCTGGTTTGTATATTGCATCTTACAAATTAGCTTCTGGAAGAGAATTACAAATGCAAGACCATGATTTCTGGAATCATTTTGGTCAAATATCAAAGATCCAATGCAAAATTGTCTTACAGAAATAAGAAACAAAGTAGGACACTTGAAATCTCAGTTCAATTCAAAGAAATTTTATTATGCAAGATATGGCAAAATATGTATATTTTCAGAAACCTTTAAGTTATGTAATCATCAAGTTCAGGGAAAATTACAGCCCCTCAAAATACATAACAGCAAGTCTTTTCCCTGGGAGCTGATGCTGCTAGCAGAATAAGTGATGGAGGCACTCTGCCAATAAAAAGAGAGTGGTAGCTGACATTGTGTGTCAGTCAAACCCAGGAAAATACATACTTGCCTTAGTCAAGAAACAGATGAAGCTCTCTCAGTAGAGTAACCACCTCTCCTGCTTGCTCTCAGAGTTCACAGTTCACATCATTCATCCCTGGGAGAGAACAAAGAAAAAGAAACAACCACCAGCAGCAAAAAGGAGCAGTTAGTTAACTTTCTTTTTTTCCTAAGAATTGTGCTAAAGAAGAAGCTGAGGGAAGAAGAGCTGCCTAAAACTGAGGTTTCTTTTTTTTTTTTTTTTTTTCTGCAGTGATTTGAAAAGGATTGTGATTGCACCCTGAAAGTCTCCCAATTCAAATGTGAGACGCTATATTTCTGGGAAGAGAGGCCCAAGCTATCATTGGTAAACAGAAAAAGAAGGATTTAAGTTTGATTCATAGACGTTTATAATGCTGAAATACATTTATGTTTATCTCATCACATCCCACGTAGCACTTTTTTGGTCAAGAAGGGACTTTCTGTTTGGATTGTTTTGTCAATCTCTCCCTCTTTTGCCTCCTTTTAGACAGTGATATTAGCTGAGCTCTACTGTAGAGGATCCAGGGAGGTAATCCAGCTGAAAATTACTCTTTTGTTGTCCTGTTGTAGGATTAGTTTTCAGGCAGCTCAGCTAATGTGATTGTTGCTGCTAGCACAAAGATTTGGGAGAATGGGGCAGGACTTCCCCTTAAACCATCTTCTGACATAATTGTAGGAACATGCCACCAAAGATATTCTGGCTTTACAAAATGTACAAATTATATGTCTGCAAATTCTTCCTGTTTTCAAGCCATAAGGGCAGATGTGCTTTTCAGAGGTTAGTTTGAGTCCCTGTAAAGATAAAAGAGACAGAAGCAAGAACATCAAAACAGTCAGTATTTTACATTGGAAAAGTTTCCTCTTTAGAAGTCCTAACTTCTAAATCTGCACAACTGAAGTCTTAAGGAATTGAGACATAGAGAAATGTTGTTGTTTTGGTGGTGGTTTGTTTTTTTTTTTCTTTTTTCTTTTTTTTTTTTTTTTTTTTTTTTTTAACATTTGAGCAATGCCTTGTCATTTTCATGGCAAAAGTATGCTTCTTTCCTATCCATAGAAGCTGCACTTCTCAAATAAGGTGTGAAACAAGACTTTCACATTTAGTTAATGCTGGAAGCTAATTATGAGTGGTTGGGCCTCTGTATTTCTCCGTAGTTGGAATTACATGTCTGATTTAGAAATTTTGTTTCTTTTAGAGACTTGGTGCAACTTTTTGTTTGTTTCAGTATAGGCTTCACATGGCTTCCCTCACAAATTTGTACCTTCATACTAGATTGAAAATGCAAAAGAACTGATACAGGGCAAACCAATGAGACATTTTCACAGCAGTTCCATACATTCTTCTGATCTGAATCTTGAGCATAAAGTAATTGTACTAAGAATTTTTACAAAGCCTGGGTGTTATTTCCATCCACTATTGTCTATGCCCAGGGATAAATCCGAGTAGCTCTACAATTTGCCTTCTGCAAAAGTGGACAAGCATGAAGAGGAGAGACACGTATAATGAATTTCTATGCAAGAGTGGCAAGGTACCAGAGAAACCAATGAAAAGTTTGTTCTCAGGACCTATTGATACTTCTAAGTGAAAATTAAAGATGCCTTACTCTTCGTATTCTGGGATCCCATGAGACTTATAGTGGGAGAATGGATTCCCGAAATAAATGTATTCCTTTTTTTCCCCAACTGTATCTTTGAAGTTTCAGTTTGGTTTTTGTAGCTTGCCCTCTAGCTTTAGTCTTCTGTATTCTTTTTTTCTTGTTTTGCTTGTTTAGTTGCTACTGCCTGTGGCTCTGCTTGAAACAGCAGATGTTCTTGCACCTCTTGTGGGACCCCACCAAGATCATGTAATCTGGGATGTATGACTCCTTATGACCTCCAGCAGAAGCCTATTTTAGCACAGGCTTTGAACGAAGCAGAATGTCAATACAGCAGCATAGGAAATTAACCTGAAGCTGAGTAATGAGGCCTGTTGAAAACGATGTCTGTGGTTAGGAAAATACTTGCTGCCTGCAGAATCACAGAAAACATCTTTGGAACTTTTTCCGTTATGATGACATTGGTCTTTCCACCAGTGCAAAAAACGTACTTTAATGCAGTCATCTTGTATACAGTTGAAATAAATAATATCAGTGAGTGTTAGTATGTCTGGGAACTCGCTTTGAAGACCTCAGGGTTCTGAGAGCCCCAGCTTTTGATTTACAGAAATATTTCTGGTCCAAACCATTAAGGAACAAGTCTCTAATCATGATTTTCTCTCCTGGATTTCATAATTCTTAAAAGAGTAATGACCTCAAGTTAAGTTTCCAATCATTTTCCAGTCACAGCCTTGGCTGTCAACAGGATTAATCCTGCTATATGCGAATTTAGGTGTCCTCAGAAGGTGGGAAAAACTTTTGGCACAAGCTTGCGATAACTGACAGAGTTATGTTGACTTGTGTTGAAGATGGTCTAATCTGTTCAGTGTTTGGTCTCAAAGCCTGTCAGATCTCTGATTCTTTCTGAAGCATACATAAAAGCAGCAGTGACTTTCAGGTCTCTTAGCAACAGACCATTTTAGGCCACGAGAAAGAAAGACTTGTAGAATTCAGTCTGGACTGCTGTGACTGACTTACCTGAATGTCTGTTCCACTATGTATTTTTCTGCTTTGAGCAGTAAATTCTGTACACACAGTTCCACAAATATTGTTGAACTAGTCAGGAATACTTGAACACTTACGTCTGTCCTATAGCCATGTCTGTTTTCACTTTGATATTCTTTCAATTGAAAGATCAGTCTTAATCTTTATTTTCTTGAGGTACCTCTTTAGTAATTTACTCATTAAATGACTCCATTCATTTTGTCTATGATTGCTGGGAAAATGATGGTGGGTCATCTGCACAGTAGTACTTCTGGATGAAATTTATCCTTTTTTTTTTTTATTTTTATATATGTTCTAGAAAGAAAAATGGAAACCTGTTAAGTATTCTTAATCTGTACAGGAACTGCATTCTGCATCTGGAAAAAGGATCTTACCAGGTGCTACTTATGCATCCCCTTGCTTTGAAAGCCCTTTCACAAGCGTATTTCTTGTATATCTTTTAGCTCCAAATCAACCACTAGCTGGGATGTCTGTTGTAACAAAGGAGGACTGGTGTTTACCACCAAAATATCACAAAGGACAGATATCGGATGCTATAAAAGCAAATCAATGGCCTTGATTCCTGTAGATATATTTCATTGCAATGTCAGCATGATTCCTCATGCTTATTATTCTCCTCTTGTTTACCTTTCTCCCAAAGACAATTATATCACCACTTCTATTAACTCAAAAGAAAGAGATGTGCTCAAATCTTTTTGTCCATAAATAGAGAGAGAGGCACAAATTTTTCCTCATTGATTCAGATTTAGTTTTGTCCTTCTAGGCATGAAAAGGAGCCCCGATTCATGTATCATTCTCTCCACTAAGTTGGGGGTATTACAGTTCTGGTGGATGGATGAAGATGTGAGCTTTTCAGCATTCACATGTTTCTCAGTATGGAAAGCTGAGTTCTCTTCATCTTTTTCCAGAAAGTTGCTTGTAGAGTCAGTATCAGAAAGATGGTGTATCTGTTAGGGTTGAAGCAGTTCCTCAAGGAGCTGAAATGCAGGGAGATAAGAGCTGGAGTGGATTCAGCCCCTGGAAACCTCTCCACCAGCAGAGTAAGTCACATTGTTGCCTGAGGAAGCATCTCAGGAAGGCGTGCATCCTCTGCACAGCTTCTTTGCGAGGAAGGATTGAGATTAGATTTGAGTTTAACACGTCTAGTGCTATGAGTCAGCTGATGTTATATTTCTAATGTGTATCAATACAGCCATTATCAATGGAGGGAGGACAAAAATCTTTGATCTAGTTCTGGCCTGGAGATTTTTAGGAGAACTTGGGAAATACTAAGCTTTTTCTGTGGGGCTTTTTTTTTTCTTCTTTTTCTTTTTCCCAATTTGCACATTTTTGAAGAGATCTTATATTTTGGGAAGTTTGCTGTGTTTTTTTTTTAATTATTATTATTATTATTCACATTTCTGATAAAATTTTACAGGAATCATGTGTTTGATATTTTCTAAACCAAGCATTTTTGGTTTTCAAATATGAAATTTCCCCTCATTTTGAGAAGCCAGCCAATTATATTTAAAAAACAAAGACAACAGGTGTCAAAAATTGGAAAAAATAAACCCCAACCATGTATAAGGAGATAAAAGTATTTTGATATAGACATTAAATATCTTTGTATATTCAAATATTTTTTGAGGTACTGCTTTTTCAACGTTTTTCAGGATTGGATAAATTCTCAAAACTTTAACCAAGATTAAAAAGATATTTTCTACCCAGCTTTAGTTGCCTTTGTATTTTAAATCAGTCTGTGAGATGATTTGCCTTCAGTTTGGCCAGAAGAAAGCCTTGCTGCATAGCGGGAAGCTCCCTGCATTGTTTTTTGCTGATGGAAGCATCTCTCTCAACTTTTCTATGTGCCATTCTATCGAGTAACAGAGGAGGGGAGATCCCTTCCTTGCACTGTTCAGCAGCACTAACAAAATTGGCACATTCTCTTATGGAGAAATACTAAAGAATTTACACACAACAGGCAGGCTTACTCATCTGCACATGAGTGGATGGGAATATGAAAAGCAGAAAATTCAGAAATGCTGCATATAAGAACTGAATAAAGATGAAATTGTGAACTGTATTTGGAAATAAGTTGTACTTCAGAATCTGGAATTTATTTTTTCCCATACAAAGTGAAATGTTTGACTTCATTCATCAGTTCAGTTGTCAAATTTTGATACAGTGGTTAATAAATCTTGCAGCGGAAAAATAAGGATAATGATTGAGCTACGTGAAATAAATTAGCTGTCAGAGGAGTTGCTCTTCTACTAGCAGCTTTCTGTAGCATTATATCATAGGTTACACTTCTCACATCTGCAAACATTGTAAGACAGTGCAATGAAGATCCTTAAGCTGTGTTTCAGCCTTGAAAACTGTGGTGCTGCTCTGAAGAGCCTTTTGTTCTGTATGTTGGCTGTACAAAATACAGTATACCTCTTATTTTTTTCAGGATAATGTATGTGTATTTTCTTTCAAATAAATGGAAAGAAAGCTATCAAAATGTATTGGCACTGACTCAGAGGTAGTCTGCACAATGAAACCTGATGATTCTTTTAATGGCATGTGTATTTTCAAGCTGTTTCTGCTTTTCTGATTTTGTTTGAATAACCTTGCAAAGTACTGGAGGGAAAGACTGTTCTGTTCTTCCAGCTCCACCCTTTTCCTACACAAATAATGAACTCTGATATTGAAACAATGAAAGCTATATGTTTTGTAGGGAAGAGAGCACACATCTCTTCTACAAATAGAAACCCTGTAAAGTAAGATGAAAAAAAAAAAACAGAACTTTATAGTTTACATCTACTTGTTGCCTTTGTTTTAGCAAGGAGCAGTAGCCTGACCTGACAGGGGGCATCCCACTGCTTTCTAGGGGAGTTTTGTATGAGCATGTCTTACGTGATTAAACCTGCTTACCAGAGAGGCGAAAAGAGTGTGCCTGTTCTTTATCAGGAGTCTGCGTGTTGCAAGTCTGAAACTCAAAGTGAAATGCTGGCCTTTGCCCTGGGCACTCTGGGCAAACACAAAAGGTGCTATAACTAATGGCCTCAAAAAACTATGCACTTTCTTTTCCCTTTCTCACAAGTTCTTTTCTCTGTTATTTGCTGATTAAACTCTTTTATGTTTGAGTTATAAATTCCAACTCAAGTTTTTCCCTTTTTCTTTAATTTAGGACTTCTTAACTTAGAAGAGCAACAAGACACAAAGGGATGTGTTCTTAACTGTAAGTGATTTCTCTTCCTTTCTCACATTTTTTTTCACCTGTAATTACCAGTCAAAAGAGCCAACAATGCATTTTGTTTTGAAGCATGCTTGGAAAGATTTAATAAAGCCCTAGTCCAGAAATCAGAAATATTTGGCTGGCCTTCATATCTGTATGACAATACTTTTTATTCAAGTGGCACTCTGCAAGGCTATTCTCACATCAGACTACCATTGGTCAACTAATGAGCTTATGAACCCTGTGCATTTAGATTTGTACTGATTAGGTTTTTGGAAGTGCTTCTAAGCAAAATCTGTATCAAGGAGTTGAGAAAAGTAATCTATTCCACTCTGAAAATTCTAAAGTTGTACTGCTACAGCAAGGGATTGTCAGGTCTGTTTGGACCACCAAACTGTCACTCATTCTGTTCACTGCTGTTATACCTCTCTTTCTTTTGTGTCATGTGAAGCACTGAACAGTTGTTCTCCCCTCTCTTTTCAGGAATTTTTTAGAGAAGCTGAAGGAAAGGGATTGTTTTGCATTAGAATAATGGTGTTGTAGACACTGCCGGGGATGATCTAGGCTGCATCTTGACTTGCTTTGTCTAGGAGACAAGACTGCTTCCCTATCTGAAGTTTAAGGAAGGTGGGGAGAATGGTTTCCAGAGAAAAGTAAAGCAAGATTAAAAAGAAGAATCCATTTGAAAGAATCATCATTCTTTCCTCCACTTTCCTACTGTTCCTATGACCAGAGACAGCACAGCTCTTCATTGTGGCTGTTAGTGTTTCCCTCCTTTCACAGCCTTCTCAGAAGGGCTTGTTGCTGCAGAATTGCAAGGAGCTTCTATAAATCTCACACCTGCCTTTCATCTGGGTTCTGCTGGTCTGACAAATTGCTTTGATTCAGATACCCTAACAGAAGGTGTCCTGGGTGGCTGGAACATTGTTGTGCTAACTGTACTGCCTTTCCCAATGGCATCTCCCCCCACTCTCTGTACTTCACACGCTGTGGGATCAGCTCTCAGCCACTGGTAGAGGAGGGAGACTCCAGGGAAAAAGCCTTTTATCTACAAAAGGGAAATTAAACCTGGTGCAGGGCACCATGGTTGTCTAAACAGCACACTATTCTGATACTCTTGGCAGGCTTCGTAATCCATGAATGGATTTCTGATGCTGGTGGTGCCTTGTGTTGCTGCATGCAAGCCCAGCTAAAGACTAGTGGTGTGCTAGGGAAGATTGTGTATGGTACCACAGAATGAAAAAGAAAAAAAGAAGAAAAAAAGAAAAGCCACAACTGAAACAGTGTTGGGTAGAAACTTGGCTGTATACTGTGCTCCTCTTCTTGCTTGCCTTGATGCTATTAAAGGAACATGTGTATGTCATACCTGGGAATTACATTATCAAGTGTAGTGATTAATGGTCAGGTAAGGACAAATGTCAGTTCAGTTTGATGAGTCTTTGAAGCGTGATCCCTGGAGGTGTTTAAAGCCAATCTGAATGGGACCCTCTGCATCCTGATCTAGTAGCTGGTAACCCTGCTCACAACAGGGGATCTGGAACTAGATGGTCTTTAATCATCCCTTCCAAACCCTTAATCCCTTAATGATCCCCTTTCAATCCGAGCCATTGTGTGATTTTGTGATTACCAGTACGCTTACAGACTGCTTTTCTCCTTGTGTGTTGAATGAATTCAAGTGTTATTATGAGACCAAGTGACTGGTAGCCCTCCCTTCTCTTCACTTGCTTATGCTATATTTGGTAGGCCATTGGATGTCATGACTGCTACACAATACAAGTGATGCAAACATGCAAGAAAAAGAATTCCTTTTGTAAATCCTTGTTTCTGCAACTAGAACTTAAAGCCCTCTTTTTAAAGGCTAGACAGACCTGAACAGAACCAGAAAACTCAACAGACATCAGTAACATTTTTTTGGATGGCTTATAGTACAGATGTAGAATACTTTTGACATGTGAGAAAAGCTGCAGCAGAGCTCTCTCCAGTGCGGGATTCACTGTCAAAGAACCATGGGGAAAAAAATCTCTGCAGATTTTCTGGTAGCAAAGGTGTATAATGATCCACATATCTGTGGATGCATGTCTGTGCATTTCTCTCACATACTTGCACATAGATATGACACTGCACTTCAACTGTATTCAAGCATAATGCTCAAAGAGATGTGAAAATATCTGTAAGAATCCTAAACACGCACATTAACACAGAAATTTTCTTCCATGCAGGCACAGGTAGAGTTATTTTTTCAGGAATTCACATACTCTAAAACACAGTAATGACATGTGCTGCTTGCCTTGAATAAATGAGTTGTTCCAACCTCATGTTTTGTAAAGGTTAATTACAATACTCATTTGAATGTACCAAAATCTGTTTCCAAAATTCTTGTGTTCTGAGACCTGGATCTTGGCAGATGACATAAATTTAGGAGTTTTTAATCTCCTGTTTGTTATGTAAATGATAGGCGTCAGAAGTGCAAAGGTACAGAACTGCTTTTAATTAGTGGATAGGCAAGTGTGGTTTGGGACATACTCTGGTTTTCATAAGGCTTTGACAATCTCCCTACTGTTGTTCAAATAACTGCCAGGCAAGGCTGTGGGCTCTCTAGGGTTATGTCAATCACCATTGTACCGACTGGCTGCTTGGAATGTTTTCAGATTTCTGCAGTTGTTTTGTGACAGAGTCAAAACATTTGAGTAGGGGGAAAAATGATAGAAACTGATATTGGAAACAGCAATTAAAAAAAAAATCATAAAAATCTTCCACATTTATCCCCACAAAGTTATCCATTATTTTTATAAGATTAAAAGAAGGCACATGACAAGCGTGTTTCACCATAAGATTCAGTAACATTTTTCATGCTGAGAAAGAAGTGAAGCAGCATGAGAAGGAGTGATGGGATATGGACATGGTACATAATGGATGAGTCAGGTATTCTGCACTGCTAGTACAGCAACAAGGCCATCTTAAAGTTGGAGGATCTTAGCGTAGAGTGCAGCATTATCTGGAAAAGTTCTTCGGTTATTTAGAAGTCTTGCCTACAGTTACTGTTAGGAACTGAAAGGGAGTTGCTTTTTGATGGTTTGTGCAGCAGTCATAGTTTGGACAGGAACTTCCCTTGTAAACAATGTGCTCCCAGTGTGCAACATTCTCAATTTCTCTAATGATGCATATGGTTGTATGAGCATGAGCACTCATGTAAACACACTTGACCGATGCATTGGATGTCTTGGTATATCTATCTTCACAAATTCTGTGCCTCTACACAACTCTTCTAGAACAGCTCAGTTGCACAGTGAGAAAGAAGCATTTCTGTGTGCTAAGGCTGTCAGTCATGACAGATCACATTGTGACTGTGAGATGTTGATAAAAACTACTTTACCATTTAAATGGGAGTCTCAGAAAGGGAAAGCATCACAGTGTTATTGTGTTTCCCAGATCCAGGCGGAATGAGTGCAACAGAACCAAAGCATGAAAGTGTCACCTGCTTTGTCTACAGCCTCCTGCAGTCATAGCTTAGAGATCCAACTCTGAATCAAGCAATTGTTTCCCAGATGTTCCGTTTGGAATTCAGTCCCAATTGGCTGCTAGGGACATTGTCTTTAAGCAAGTAGGTGAGATGTTTGGCAAATGAAGTTTGAATGTTCCCAGAAGCTTACTTACTGTCCTGTAGGATATTTGTATAATGTTGCTATGCAATGGAAAAAAATAAGTACTTCTGTTTATTTTGCTTTTTCTTCCTTTCTTTTTCTTTTTTATTTTTGTAAATATAATCTACCACAGTCTCAGCTAGGTTTGATTTTGAAATATACCTTGAATGAAGAAAATGGATCTTTCTTACATTTCTCAAATTGTGCTCCAGTGTGCTTTAAGGATTAGGGAGAAATTCTGGGCTTGTGTATGTTCACAAGTTTCTGCCAATGAGACAGCCTTTCAAAAGTGTGTAAACAGGAGCTTTAAGAACATTCACATGACATAAAATATTAAAATACATATCCCTATTTTTCTGCCATGAAACAATGTTAAAAACTCTTGTATCTAGAGTTGCTCAGGGTTATTCATCACTGGTACCGACCCCTGTGCAAAGTTGCTTTGACAGATGTCCTGAAAGCTATAAAACTTCTGTAACTGTCCTTTGCTTCATGCAGTCATATCATGTTGCATCCACATAAATTGTAAGGATCTGTGTTTATCCACAACTGTAGTAGCATAAAGGTTTAGAAGGGCTGATTCTAATTACAACAGCAGAACAAGCCCTCAAACTACGCTAAATCCATATTGCTTGCCAGTCTAACCTCAGCAGTGCAACACTTGGTTACTTTTTGGAACTATTTTTTTAGGATTTTTTCCCTCTCTATGCTTGTCCCATTTATCTTTCAGTCCTATTATGTGCTCATTCAGTTCTTTTCTGTTTCTTCCTCTTTGTTACTTTTGCCTAGGTGACTGAACATTATTTTTTTATGCACAAAACATTTATTCACACTCACTTTATGAGTTTATGCCTTTAATATGATCTTTATAGTTTTTCCTAGTTTCTTTGTTCTTGCATTTCCACTTAAACTTTCTCCTGTGTTGCTTCCATTTGTTTTTGTTTTCAAAGATCTCTTGAAGTGAAAAGTCTTCTGACTTCTTGGTGTAGCAAATTAACGTCTCCCTTTGCTGATCTGAGACCTGAGCTATAAAAGAATTCTTCAGCTTGTCCTGTTGAGTCCAGGAAGTTCCTTCAGAAGCGTAAAAAAATGCAACCTATGTACTTATCTAAATGGACTTACAGTGGCCTTTACAGAGGAATCTGGCGTGTGTAACCAGGGAGGGAACAGCTCCAGCTGTACAGGGATGACCTTCGTAGTCCTTTAATCTGCTTTCTGACTATTGCAAGCATGCCTCATCCAGATCTATCACCCCTTTCTTAGCTTTAATTTTCCTTTTAGTAGTGGATAGTAATCAATACCCTTTCACTGCATATGGTGTTCTTCTAAAGTTTAAATGGTAATTATGCCATTTGGCAAGGTGGGCTGCAACAGATTAGACAATATAACAATATAAAGTAAATTCGAAATGGTTTAAGCTTTCAAATCTGTTGGTTTTTTTTTCTTTTTTTTTCCTTTTTTTTTTTTGCCACTAGATTTTATCATGATTCATTTCTCTTTCTAATTGGATTTTAACATGCATTTCAAAACTCAAAATGACAAGGAAATATATTGCAAAGAGCTTTTAGGAACAGGCAGCCCTCAAGCTGTATTTAATTTTTAGCATGTGAGTAAACAAGGAAGTGAAGATTCACAAGAATGCTAAGTATCAAAGTGATTCTGCCATTGAAATCCAATGATTAATTGCAATTACGATTGCAATTATGATAAGCAGAATGATAAACTGATTTGCTTAATTCCTGCTGCAGCATTGAAATAGTTCAGTTGAGCAGGATACTGAGGGTGACTTTTACCCCTGCTTTTCTACCCTTTACCTAAGCTGTCATCTAACGTTGGCTTACTTTATCCTGTGCAGGATTATTGGACGAATTAATTTAAGACTCTTTCCACCAGAAATTTAATAGCAAAGTAGCTAGTTAATTCTCCTTCTGAATGAGAGCAAGTGTGTTAAATCCATGTGAAAAGGATCTTCTTATCTCTTTTTTGGAGCACTCAGGTGTGCTTGTTGATGGTAGGGGAAGTCTGGATGGTCAGCTTAATACATGACTTGTTTCTGGGCCAAGTCTAAAGTAGGGCCCTGCTATGACTGCCAGCCATGGGAAGTATCTTGATGTACCCCAGCAGATTTCAGCCTTTACAGTCTCTGTGTCTATATATTAATGCAATCATTATAATTGCATAATGGTCATTAAAATTCTAAGTGAGTTTCATTGTTTGCTTTGGGACATTAAAACACAGATCATATACATCATGGTAGCATTTCATCCATGTTTTGAAAACAGTTTCCAGTGCAAAATGTGTTTTACAGTAATTGTTTCTACAGACATATTTCAGCTTATGGATTACCATTATTTTTCAGTTTTTCAAAGTAAGCAAATAATATTTGCTTCACAGCTGAGACTTTCAGTTGGGTTTATTCCACCACAACCACAAGAGCATTACCATACTGCGAATACACAGGGAGAACAGGATTATAATTTCCCAGTCGTAGAAGCTCTGGTGGCTTGAAAACCCAAACATGCTGGAGCTTGTATGGAAGGAAGGGGATCTGAATGCAGTGAGTTAGATAAACTTCTTAGTGCAAAGAAGGAAGAGAAGTCTGTTCCATCAACTTGTGTTTTAAGAGTAACAAATTATAAATTTTGAAGTGTTTCTGTACCTGTTATTGAAGAAAGACAGTGAAATCCTTTCTCTACATCATAAGATGGTTGTGATGGCACCTATACCTTCCTGAATGATTCTATGGCCACAATAGAGAACAGAGCCTGGAGAAATCATTAGATTACCTCTTCTCTCACGTAACTATTCCATATTTTGGTATTTGTGTATTTGAAATGTGTTTTGTTTTGTTGTTTGTTTTGTTTTTTTTTTTCTAGTCCTAGATTTAAAGATAATTGGAATTCTTGGCTCAAAAGAAGAGACAGATAATGGCTAGTTCATTTTCTGCCTACCAGTCTGCTTTGTGATGTGCTTACCAAGTAACAGCATGGCTGTAGTTGAAAAAGCACTATAAACAGCTAAATCCTTGTTTATGATTCTGCCTCCAGTATCATTCCATGAAATATGAATTGTATGGAAAGAGATCAGAGTGATATAAATGTGGTCAGATTTAATCATATGCAACATCTTAGCCATCTGGGAAGGGGTGTATTTTTCAGTAGTGACCTGATATAGTAGCTTGCTTTAGAGTCGTAAATGGCTGTGGATTGAGATTATTTTCACAGCCCTAGGATGTTATGCCAGTGGCCCCAAGAACATCCCTTCATTCTTTCCCATTCTATAGATTAGAGGTAAGATCTCAGATACAAATGTTGTGCTAGAGTTCTCTGACATATGAAAGTACAGGAATGAAAAGAGCAAGAGAGACATAGCACTTGTTTGGGATGGAGAAAACGTATATTTAGCCTCATCATTAACCAAGATCTGTTGGTGTATGTCTGAAATGTACGTTTCTTTTGCAATATATCAATGCCATCTTTGCTCTGTAACTCAGCTATTTTTTGGAAAGATGGTGAAAAAAAATTTTGTCTATCAAAAATGAGCTGAAGGAGCTAAGCTTAGGCAGTTGTAAAGAAAGCTATCACTGAGGTAGGTGAAATGTGAAGATAACATCCTTTGTTCATTGTTTGATCCTTTTTGTATGTCTCATCTGTCCATCATGCCCATTTTTGTGAGAAGGGTTTTCAGTGAAGAATCCATAAAATGCATGCTTGGTAAATCAGAGTTGCATCAAATTGCAAACTATATAGATAGATGGTATCTGCCCGGAATATTCTTGACTTATTTTTACAATAAGGAATATTTAGGACTTCAAGCTTCAATACATAAAAATCTACACAGGTGCTGTAAATTTTAGACCAGATGGACTTTTTTAGATAAGAGACAAGAGCATACTGGATACAGCAAAACAAAACCTGAATTTTTAAAGGTTCTTTTTTTTTTCCCCCCAGCATGTTTGTTCTCGTGAATACATCAGCAGAGAGTTATACTTCTGTCTCTAAAACAAACACAAGACAGACAGGAAATGTGCTGATTTCCTCACATTGCTCTGCCAGACCAGGCCACACCAAGACATGTGGATAGATTAGTATTCTTGGGGTGCCAACTTTCAGAGATATTCCAACCTTTTCGTGTCAGATATGACATTACAGAAGAGCAACTCTTTAGAGTGATGATTTGTATAATTCCATTATCTGTTTTCCAGGAGTTAAGATGTGACTGCGAAATACCTATTAGTGGTATCTCCTCACCTGGACTAGTTTCAAATCAGTCACCCAAAAGTGAAGTGTAGCCTCCAGTAGGTGACTGGAAGTTGCTGAGTTATTCAAAATGAAAGTTCTGGGTTATAATATTCACAATTTTTATGGTAATTTCTAGATAAATCATCCTCATAGTGTAAGGCTCAATGTAGACAAGCACAAGTCTACAAAGGAATCTTAAGATTGAACTTACTACAGTATTCATATCCAGTCCCAGGCATTGATGGCATCCAGTCCAATTTGTTTTAACCCACATCTCACATTTTAACTGTTGTGGCAGCCTTTAGAAACTTAACTTTGACATCTTAATAGTGTAAATCATAGACAGTACATAAGCTGGGTAATTCTTTACCAACTGAGGCAATTGTTTTAATCTCTTAAACAACTACCTGCAAGCTCATTTGACCAATCCTTAGCTCCTAAGTGAAGAGATGTATATCTTGAAATCATGCATAGACTTAAATGACACAAGAGCTCTTAGCAATCTCTGTTTTTGCGTGTCTGCTGCCCTCTTTATCCATCTATTTTGCAACAGAATGCTCTTTGTTTCTGTCACAGGAGGCTACTGCAGAGCCTTGTGCTGCTGCTAACTAGACTCAAGTCTATTAACGGCATTAGTAACTGAATCTAAAAAGTACTAGAGACATTTTTGATATGTGCACACACTTGATAATAGTGTTGGAGAGTACTGTTAATGTGTTTGATCATATATGAGTTCTTCATACACTCTTAGAAAGCAGAAGCATCAGAAGCAAGCTCAAAAGAGAACCCCATAGTGATTTAATGTTTTAATGAGATTTTATTTTTTCACATGATGAAATAATCCCATTGTAATATCGGTCCTTTAATTTTCCCAGGAGAACTTCAGAAGGCCACAATGTAGATGGTTGCTCCCTATACCATGAAACTAAGTTATTTCCAAAAATACAAAGCATGCACCTCTCTGAAGATGAAGATTTTTTTTTGCACGTGGTTGGAATGAAGCATGCTTCTGCATGTCTCAAAAAAGTGTGTGCGTGTGTACATGTGTGTAGGAGTTGTAGTAAATTCATAATAGGTAGCGTTTCAAGAAATGACTGAAAAGGTCACAAACATTAATAGCCTACAGAACAATTCCAGAGCACGGAATTATTCACAGCTGCCAAAACATGGAGAAAACCAATAAAAAAGAATGATAGAAATCAAAGGAAATCAATGGTATATACTATTATTGCTGTTGTCCTTTTGTGTTTAGCTTTTTTTTTTTAAAAAAATATTTTTGGAGGTGGGAATTAATTTTGAACTGTTTACTGCTTTAGTCTTTTAAACAGCAGAGGAAATATGCTTCTTCTGACTCTGCTATTATTGCAATTTGTGTCCTGTTTATTCAGAAATTTCTGTGGAAATAAGAACTGGAGTAAATATTGATGAAATACATGCTTTTCTGACTGGGAATGTGTTCTGCTGAAGGCTTTTAGAGGAAAAAGGAATGCAAACAAGTTCTATTTTTTCTAAAGCTCCAGACCAAGACAGAAGTGGGCAAAGTTCAGAAAAAGGAAAGGCCTGAAGGGGAGAGGAATGCAGTAAAAAGAAAGGGAGCACATTGAAGTTTTGGAGAGGAATATGGACAAATAACTGTTCTTTTTTTTCAGGACTAGTCACATACTAATTTGTGGCAGAGGCACAGAAGGGAAATTTTTATCTCCGAAAAGCCATCACAAAAAAGAATATCAAATGGTGGTGTACTTCCCTCCATCTCAGTGAGACACACAGCCCTACTTGTCATCTCATTATCTCTCCCAGGAAGACAGGGTTTCCAAGCAGGGAATCCAGAAAAAAAACTCAGTGCTTATGGTCATTCGTAGCTGGCAGCTTGAGGTAGCTGATGATAAGAAGGATCATCATCATCTGTGTACACTAGCATTTATAATGCCAGAAAAGTCAAAGATCAATCACTTTCATCTCTATGCTGACAGATTAGGTGTAGAATTACAGCAAGTGACAAATAAAGCAGATTGCAAGCCTTATCTGTTAATCTTGTTAATCTTAATCTGTAAATCACTCATTGTTAGTCTGCCAAGTAGGATAGGAACAGACATCTTCTCTTCCTTCTTCCTGACCAGGAAACAGAATTACTTTTATATTTCTAGCCACTTTTCATTTCCTATGAGCCTTCTTCTCCCCTTCAATAAAAAACAATAGTTTTTTCCTTTCCAGCAGATATATTCAAAATTCCACCAGTCTGCCTGTTCTCAGTGTAACAGGAGAATGCCTTGGTCCTTGTCTTCATCCTCTTGTTCTGAAAACTGCAGTCCTTGTCTACTCCCTTCAGTGTTTCAGCCACTGTTCCTTCTACAAAGAAATCTTTGCAGGGATGGCTCAGGAGACTAGCAGTGATTAGTGACATCATATCCTCCTAAATTCGTTCCTGATTCTGACTATTGTCTTGTGTTATTCTGGGGAAGTGAGTTCTTTTCATGTTCCCAGAAGAGAAGACTCTAAAACAGAGGATTCATGGCATTCATTTAGTCTGAGTCTTGCCAGGGAAGCAAATAACTGATGTGATAAGCCTTGAAATGTAGTGTTCCTTGCCATGATCTTGGCCAGCAAGGACTGAGAGGCAGTAGGTGATGGGATGCCACTGCCATTTGTCTGTCTGGGAATCCTTAAAAAGGAGCCTGTCTGCTGGTGTCAGTCTACTGCGAAATTCACTTCAAAAACTGAAATATGTTTATTTGGAGCAGATTTTCTTAGGTGGTTGAAATGACAGGAGATTTTTGAGTCCAAGAAAGATAAAGATGGGTAAACTAGATTTTTCCATCTTAGTCGTTCTTCTGCAGGAGAAGGGTATGTGTTGTGGTCTTTGCTTGGGTGAAAGACACATGTTGCTGCTTCTCCATCTGGTAGGGGCACAGAAGAGGCACACATTGAATTAACTTCAGGCTGGTGCAATATAGGTCAGTATTTAGGTAAAGAGATCTGGGCATGTTTATACAGAAGTATGAAAAAACAGCACTGGGGATACTGGGGCCAGCTGTAGTTTAATATGTAGAACTGAGGCTAATTGTCAGTTAATGCTTTGAAAAATATGTGAACCAAGTGCCACTTCCTGGAGGTTATTGAAACCGGATAAAATTCAGCAGCTAGTGGAAAATTACTGTATTTGTTTCTTGTAATCTTTTTGGTATACTCACACACTAGAGCTGTAGCTTTTAACTTGTCTGTGAATCAGCAGAGAATTTGATTTGTTATTTATAACCTCAGTGGTATAGAAACACGAACTAGCCTCTAAAAAATATAACAGGGACTTTCCAAATTCGGGCAGAGACAGAATGATCTGAAGTATGAAATCAAGCACTTTTCCTGGGGACTTGCAATCAGTCTATAAAAACAACTATAAGCAACCTCCTCATGCTAAAATAGCTAAATAATCATTACTGCTAAAGACATAAAGTAAATGGAATAGGTTGTAATAGTTCAGACCCTGAGTCTCAAACCTATGATTTTCACAAGGAGATGCTCCTGCCATAAATATATTCTTTTAAGGATACATTAATTTAACCAAACTATTGACATGCCACACAGAATCAAATAACTGTCACTCTCAATGAAAAGGGAAGGAGATGAAAAACCAACCCAGCAAATCCTTTTTCTTTTAAGGAAGAGAAAAAGAAGAATTTGTATTCCTGTTATGTGACTGCTACTGGCAGGCAGCTCACCCATCCTGCCTTTTTCTTTCCTCTGGTCAGTGGTAATAAGAACAGCCAGGAAATCTAAGACAGGCTTGATAGAGAATTAGATCACATCTAAGAGTTGGCAGTGTGAGTTTTTATGGCGATAAAGGAACACTACTAAGGAAAAGCAAAGAACTGTATTTTGGAGAGATGCCATTGCATTTTCTCTGCTGTTTCCTTATTCTGTATATCAATTCATACCTTGCAAGTTAGCAAGAACAGCATTCCATCTTCTCTAAATGACACACATTGGGAAGAAAGAAAGAAGTAAGCTAGTATTTCCTTCCTGTGATTATATTTTTGTCAGGGAGATGGTGGAGTAAACTGGTGGGGTCAGAATGATTTGTCTCATTCTGAACAGCTAAATAAAAGCTGGACTTGAAAATTGAGACAAAAAAAATGACTGGAACACTATTTCTTTTGATAGCCTTTGGGGAAACCAAAAGTATTGGGAGGGAAGGGAGAATGGAGCTGGGAAGGGAGACGATGGATATGGGGATTTTTTTCCTGTATATTTGTTTGGGCTAAGTTGGAGAATTTGTCTTTCAGTGTAGCTTCACTTTAAAGTGGCTGTGGTTTGCTTGATGTTTCAGAAGTCTCTTTCTTGAATAATGTTGACACCTATGGCAAAGCTAATCTGTCATTACTGCTGCTTGTCTTTGCCAACTGATAAGTCCTCAAATAAGGTTAAAAATGAACTTTCTTATTTAGCATGTCTACAGCCATGGCCCTGTGTGTAGTTGTATGTGTGTGTTTTGGCCATGCGGAGGGGTGGGATACGAATCTCAGATGAATATAGTTGTATTCCAGGTTGGAAGGCAAGACTAACATTGAACTTATGTAAATTAGTGAGATTTAAATAGACATTTGCTAGCTGAGTCTGACCTATCTTTTGTTACAAGCATGTCAGTAAAAGATTAGTGGATGATTCTCTGCAAGAGGTCATTAAATGTAGCACTCCAAACAACCCCCATCTGAACATCAGATTCCACTCAAAGAATGAAAGCTGTCAGGCAACTGCACTTCATTGCTGGTACTTGAGAAGCACAAACTCGTTTCGTGCTGCTGAAGACGACAAGTCTCAAATGTGATTCTCCTTCTTCTTATGCACAGATTTTTTTGCTGCTTTTATGCACACTGCGATGTTGTACCTATAATAGATGCCACTGGAATGCCACAAAGCGTCAATGGACAGCAAATGCTTTTTGACAAAGGAAATTAGTAACTATTTAGTCACACATTCTCAGTTTACATTGTGAGGACTTGATTCATAGCTTGTGAAAAGTTTTACTGTCAAAATAAAGCAGCATCCTGGGGTCAAGCTGGATAGATGCATAAATCGCAGCCTTAGCATGAGAGTGCTATAGCCTTGCAATGAGATGTCTTTGTTTGCAGCATCCAGCTGCGGCGGTGCCAGGCTGTGAGCTGGCTGGCATTACAGGACAGGACTCGGCATGAGGAGACAGACAGGGAGAGTTCAACAAATCCCTGATGGTCTGTTCTCCATGTGAAGCCTTTAGACTTGATGTGGAATATGTGGATAGAGATATCCAAGGATCAAGCAATAAATTCCGCCACTGGAGAGCTGGAGATTTCAGCCCTGCTGGCAATTGAATTGTGGATGATTATTTATGCAAGAGTTACCTAAATGTTATTCATAACTCAACTGCATCTACAAGAGTGCTAGAAACAATTCTATAAAGTGAAGGAAGCTTAAGCCACTACTGAAAGCTTTATTATCCCCGCCTCTGTTGTGTATCTCTTTTATGTAGTAGCTGAGAGCTAATTCCAAGGGACAGATTCTGTAGCAAAGAGGCTGAGGTATCTCTGCACAGATGTCAGTGCCCTGGTGCTACATAAAGTGAGCACAGATGTGGCCGGGTAGAGTGTGGTGGATGTTACTTTCAGGGGGCCTGGAACTTCATGCATCTAAAGTGGTGCCACTTTAGCTATTGCACAAGCTATTTTTAACTTTTTACTTCATATTTCTCTGCCATCATGTCAGAAGTAATCTTGAAACTCTCCTGCTGTCATTGCTCCAGGCTCCAGCCTCAGTGATCCCAAGACTCCAATGTGCTGTTTGCCTGATCTCTGAGACAGTGGGTGAAGAAGTACCAGAGATGAGTAGGCACCGCTCACCAAGAGCAATGGGGATTGCAGGTGCATTTCAGAATTTCCTTAGGATTTAAATAATGGCAAGCCAAGTAGTGAGATTCAGATGTACAGTTGGGCTGTGCTGCTGGCTTCCTGGCAGTGGTAGTAGTTGAATTGCTCAGTTCAACAAGAAAAGCCAGACTTCTCAAAAACAACCTAGGAGAAATTTCTGGTGGCTCACCTCACAGGGCTCTTCGTTGAAAAGAGATTTCAGTATTTAAGTGCCATATGGCCCTGGCTCATATAGAAAATTCTCTTCGAAAAAGAATAAAAATAAATCTGTGTATTGGTTATGCTCTGGACATTGCATGCTGCATTCCTGCTGTTTGGAGGTGTCCCCAGACATCTGAACAGCAACAGAGGTGCTGCTTCCAACGTTTTCAAGGCTGGAATCTCACAAAGTTCAAAGAAAGAAGGAGCTGTATGCAATAGGACAGGCTGTTACTTGTTTTGTCATAAGCTAGTTTTGCATAAACCACGAGTGTTAAGAAAATTCAAAACTGCTGCTGCTACGTATCCCATTCCACTTTTTTCTTTCCTTCTTTAAGTTGTTATACAGTTCTTTTGTGGTCATGCTGATGCAACACATAAGGAGAGACAAGTCTTAGATAAAGTTTTTGATTTTTTAATTTCTTTGAAGTTTTATCCTAATTTTGTATTTAGTGCATAGGATAATCCGATGCTGCTGTAAGCATTTCATACAAGTCCAAATTGCAGGATGGGGTTGGAAAGTCAGCTGACATCTTCTTAAAGATAGTTCCACATCTCTGTGAGAACAGCAGGGGGAGAATAGTGACAATATGATTTTCTGTTTTCTCTGGCATTTTGATACAGAATTTCTGTTTTTGAAACCAGTGATACAGCAGACACAGCCATGGAGAAATGTGATACAAGGATTTTGTAAGTAACAGCTCTCCAAGGGAGAGGCATTGAGAAATAGCCTCATTTGGAAGTAGCTCTGCCTATAACATACTATCTGAGGCATTGTAGGATTTGCATGATATGAAGTTCATTTTGTTTCCCATAACAAATAGCCTGCTTTTGCAGCTACTGTGCTGGGCTCATTTCCAGACTGAGTGTCCAAAGGGCTCTGAGGAAGCAGCACCCTGCAGGACTGGCCTTTGACAGAACAGTGGACAGCCCAGGGGCACCCGATCGAGAAGGGAATGAGACAAAAAACTCAGAGTCCCACAGAGGTGCAACAGTCCTTGCCTTCTCTTCCCTAGGGAGGAATGTAATTAAAAGAGAAATTTGTGAGCACTGTTGCGCTACTGCTATTTGTCCCATCAGGACCAGAGTGCCCAGTGTGATACTCAGTCTGCATTAACTTCATTCTGGTTCTGTCTCTACACTGTCATCCCCACGCAGCCACTTCCACTCCAACCCCATGATCGCAGGGTGGGCGAGCCTCACAAGAAGCTTTCAGGTACACCCTTAACTTTTCATAGCTTGTAGAAAAGACAGCTCCCGAACTCCTTCTCAGACAAAATGGAAGGGCTTTGGTCAGGCCCTTTTCCCTTATAAGTATAGAAGAGTAGAATAGAATAGGAGAGTAGAATAGAAATTGCCATGAGCAGCAATACAGTGGTTTATTCCTGCTCCACAGGAGATGCAGCACAGTTCCTGTTCCCAGGGCCTCTTTGTTTCTGCCCTAACCACGAGGGCTGGGTGGTGGTTATCACATTGGTGCTCTTCTCTTCATGCGCAAACCTGTGTGGCCTCATCCATTACCCTGGTAGAGCCAGGAGCTGATGCTCAGGTACTTCAGTACATCTTCCTCTACCATGCAGAAGGCAGGCTTGGCAGATGTGAATATCCTGAGATTATCTTTCCATGCAGGTGCTCTCTGAAGGGTGACATCAGGGAGACTCTAGAAATAGTAAAAGGCAGAAAATCTTTCAGCTTCTGTCATTTAATAATAAAAACCTGTTTTAGCTCTCACTTGCATCCACACGGCTTTTTTCACTTGAAGAAAATGTCTTCCAGAGAGGGAGAAAACTACCTGTTGTTTCTGAAAGAAAATCTGTGCCAGATCAGCTGTTACAAATTAACAGCACTACAGAGCTATACTTGTTCACAGACCTGTAGCTCTAGCCCAAGGTCCACAATAAAAGCTGATGAAATAGATTTATAATGTGAATTTAAGTTATATTATGCAAATATAATATTTCCCAGGGAAGTCTGGAGCTCTTGTAGCTGTTCATCCAGGCAACACCTGAATTATTTATCCAGAGAAACAATAGCAGGAAGAAGGTGTGCATGTCTTTGATTCTCACACTGGTAATGGGTTGGTAGTGTCTCTCTCATAAGCTAAGGGTGAAAAAAATTTGTTCGGAGTGTTCTCATCTTCAGTGGCTTCCACATGAAGACAAACACCTCACAACTTCCTTCAAGGTCAGTAAGCAGTCCTATGGTACTTTTAGGGATCAGAAGAAGTGAGTGGTTATACTAATTTTGCCTTCTTTTTTTCCGTCCAGTCTTTAGGAAGGCTGAGGATAAACACATCTTCCTTATTCTAATGCTTTAGTTTCATCACTAGATGGTACCCAGCTGATTTTGCTACTGAAGTGTTCCCACTAAAAATCTGGTTCCCTCCTGTTTTTGTAATGAGGCGTATTGGGCTCACTTTGCCCCTTTCACAAAGGTTAGTTCTTCCTTACTGACAGAGCTGGGGGGAGCTGTGCAGCTGGCAGCAGCCATGGACCATGACTGTGAAGACAACCCTTCTCTCTGCATGTCAGCAGGAAGTGCTTCTGCTGAAGCTGCCTGTCTGTGTGCGCTGTGCCTCCTGCATTCAAGAGTGCGTATGCATAAAGGCCATAGGATTTGCATGTTGTACGTTCCGCATGTATGGTTTTGTACACAGATGTAATGTCAGCTCTTCCAGAAAATTTTAATGAGTCTTCAGTGGTTGGCAAAGTTGTAAAAAGATTATCTTAAATGCCTAAACACTGAGAAGTTTGAAATACTGAGATACGTTTGATACAGTGCCCCACAGCTTTGTCACACTCAAGGCTTGCTGGGAATATTACAGGTCTTCTAATACGTCAGTGAAGATTATCATATTTTTCTTTTCATTAAGTATGGGGATGTAGAGAATAATGGCTTTTTGGCAATCCATTGTTTTCAACTAAAGGAAGACCATGCTATTCAGCAAAGAGCTACAAGCCACTTACTCTAGCACTAAAACCTAAAGAATTTGTTTTTCAGCACAGAAGTGTATCAGTAAACTACATCTGTTGTGTGGTACAAAAGCAACACTGATTATTTCTTAAAAGGATGCTTTATAGCCATGTCTGTTTATACAGGCCAGAGGGTCGGTGTTCAATATGGCTAATTAAATTGATTCTTGGAAATTTAAAAGCAACAGGGAAAGTAAATTGGAAGGAAATGTGATGACAAGGGTAACAGTAATTGGGAAATTGTGCTGCACATCACACCTTTCTTTTGGTTACTGAGTAATTGTTTTTGCATAGGATGTTCACAATATTTGCCTGAAGCATGTGTGCTTCAGTCCTTTGGGGGTTTGCTGGAAGGGTGATTTGGATATTTTGTTTTTGCTAAAACTGCACTGAGTGACTTTAGGCTATTAAGCAACCATTCAGAAAGATGCAGGCTGCCAGGGAAAAACCTTTGCTGCTTACAGCACAAGAGAAAAAGTGATCAGTGAGAAACATGATCAAGTTTGAATTTTAGAAAGAGTTTCAATGAATGATTTGTTTTGTCCACTTAAATTAGAGGCTTGTACCTGGCTTTTTGTGTAGTTCTCTTCAAACATGAAGTATCTTGAATTTGAGGTATTTCAAACTTTTTTTTTTTTTTTAGTGTGCATTTATATGTAGAATAAATGTAGAATATATGTAGAATATGTTTATATGTAGAATAGAGGTTTAGCTTCTTGCAACAGAGTAACTGTATAGGTGAATAATTACTTGCCGTAGTAAGTATTGTGAGAAAGATGAGAAGGCAGACTTCTGGGTGGGTATGCATAGTGCTCTTTGATAAATGACCTGAATTTGTGGGTAGCCAGCAATAACAACTGGCAAATTTACATTTCTTTGAGCACTCAGAATGTCACTGGGGACTTTGACCAGCTGAAGGCATTTCAAAATCAGTAAGTCAGATCCAAAATCATTGTGGACTAATTTAAAGTAAGGTTTAGAGAAGAAAGTTCACATGCTTTGCTTTCTGATGCTTTAAACTGTATAAAGCCATATTTTCTTCTTCTTCTGCCTTCCTCCTTCCCCCCTGTGGGAGCTGACCACCTGGGAAAGCTTTTAGCTGCAAGTTTGGAGACACAAATTCCAGAGGAAGACCACAGTTTTAACAGTGTTGCAGCTTCTTGTCAGTGAGACATTCGTGCTTTCACCTTTTCCTAAAGCTTTCTGTATTACCCTCAGTGCCCTTCCCACTGCCAACCAGTGGCAGGAGATGCTATTACAGTGTTTGACCTCCATGGGCACAAGTCTTTCTGTACTAACCTTCTCACTGGCTTTTGAGCCGAAGTTTCCCCAAAAACCTGTGTCCATAGCTATCCTGGCTGAAAAACCGAGTTGGATTTCTGCTGTGTCCCGGTTTGCACAACTTGGGCTGACTTTATGCAGTAATAGAAGAGATTGGATCAAAGACAAAAGCCCTGCTGGAATTCTGGCGGGCTGTTACTCTGCTGCTGGTTGCAGGTAAGTGAAAGGCTGAACTTTAACTGATGTGCTACTGCTCTGGGGCTGTTCCAGGAATCTGCATATCTCGAAGCGCTTTTAGTGCTACATTCTCTGCCCTACACGGATCCCTTCCCACAAACCTGCCTGTGTCAGTGCTTCACACGCATTACCACGAGCACACACTTGAGGGCCACAGATGTTAAGTTTAGCAGTTTCTGCTTTCACTGGATTTATCCACTTGGCGACAGACTGGGGATGCTTTCTGTCCCTCTGTAGCATTAATATTCAAATGCAAGGCAGAGTGATCAATAATCTGTTCCGCCAGCAGTTTTACTTGGTTTCTTCTTGTTTCAGGTATTAGTTTCCTCTGCAGATTTATTGCCTACAGCTTTGATGTTATCTATTGGGACTGGCATGAGCACGCCTGTCACTGAGCCTATTGTGGCATACCAAAGTCCCCATGTGGCCCTGAGCCATGGTGTAGCTTGGCATGGCAACAGGTGAAATTATTCTGAGTTGCACGCAGTTGGTCATCCCTGAACTAAGCAATCATCTGCAATCTCTTCCAAAATGCTGGGGAAAAAAAAATAAAAATACAGCTATTTCCATCTACCTGTGCAGCTTAGAAGCTTCTGGTTGTGCTCCCCACCTATGGCCATTTTGGCTCGCATAGTTAGTGATGACTCCACACATTTGGCCTTTAAATCGAGATTTCTGCATAATCAGATTCATGAATTGAGGCATTTAAGGAAATACTGGCCTCTACATCACCATGTAGGCTGGTATTACCTGCGGGTAGTCATACACAGACAGATCTTTATTCCTGGCAGTGAAGAGTATGTCTGGAGCAAGACCAAAACAAAGGATGATAGAAAACTTCTGAAATTAGGCAGGAATAAGGCTATGATTTACAGTATTCTCCTCAAAACCTGCAGAAAAGATGTGTGCAGAGAGCTGCACAATGCAAAACAAGCAGCAGGGAGGCAGCCTACATACACACAGCACTGCATGCAGAATCTGCTCTTCCTAGGAAATGATGCTTTGATACATGCTGTCTGTTCAGGTCCATTTGCTATCTGCTGTGTTACTTGTCTCCTGAAGGAACAGCAAGGTTATATTTTGAGGTACTCATTCAGAAAGGTTACATAAAATGTGTCTGCTTCATAAGGACACAAGTTTAATTTTTGTTTTATCACACTAAGTGATGTCATTGAAGGAAAAGCACCTGGAATTAATGAAAGCAAGGCCTTTAGGTCATGAGTTTAGCTATTTTGCTGATTTAGACGAAACAGAGCTGAAGTTGCTAAAGCTGGACAGGCCAAGAATAGTTCTTTTGCAACCATCTAAACCATGGCCTGTGACTGGTAGAGGATCTGCTTATAAAACTGCCTGATGGGCTCTGACCAGGGATGTACTAGGTTTGTCATCTAATGCTGTTTCAAAGCATATAGTAGGAGATAATTTTATGTTGTTAAGAAGTAGAAGACAAACAATAAAGGAATGATTGCCATTCTGTGTTAGTGCAGTCACATTTTTATGGCAGACAGATATTTTCTGTATTTCTGTTTCTCTGTTGTTTTTCATAGTATTTATGTGTATGGGAGAGGATCTCTGTTTCTAGAGAAATTATTAGCTCCTGCTGCTTATACCCTACTTGATGTCATGAACTCGGTTGCTGTGGAAATGATTAAGCTGTCATCAACAGGATTCAGATGGGGAATAAGCTCTGGAAGAAGATGATACAACTTTCCTTCTTTTATGCAAATATGTTCAGTTAAGAATGGCAAACAAACAAGAAAAGGTAGAGGCAAACACCCTCCCCAGTCCCAAATTACCCTTCAGACTGAGCAGATTTTAATTTTAAAATAAGCGGGGTTGGTTTGGTTTTTTTGTTTTTTTGTTTTTTTTTGTTTTTCCAGGAGATGCAGAAGATGTCAGATGATGTGTAAAAAATGCCACCTACTGTTGTGGAGGTGGCAGAAGGGGGCATCAGTGAACACCTCTTAGTCCCTATCATTTGTAAGGGTAACAAGTTCCAAAGAGGCCAGACTTCCTTCTGCTCTGCATTTTGAGCAGGTCATAGCAGGTGCAATATGTTTGATAGCTAAGACTTGCACATTTTTCCTAGGTGCAATTGGATATGCAACATGCAACCAGATCCAAGCTTAAGTAGCTGCCCAGAGTTGTGTTAAGCACACCAAGTGACAGTGAGGGAGTAATGATCCCCACATGCTACGTGATGTTATGCTGCCTCAGGAGGATGAAATGCCTCCCAGAAGTACCTTTGGATTTAATTAATATATGTTTACAGTCAAGGGCAATTCTCCAAAGAGGACTTTTGCTATTCACCAGCTGATTGCATCTGGAATTGCATGAGGGACCTTTCAGTATCTGGTGAATATATGTGGGAAGCAGTTCATCTAGGTTATATATTTGTAGTTCTAATTAGAAAGGCAAACTATATAAGAAAAGAAAGTCAACAAAGATCTTGATAATTAGGTTAATACTGCTATACATGTCAGCAGTGTTTTCTGAACTTGGTAATGCTGCTGTCTCAGTGGTGGGTGTAAATGCCCTTGTAGTCAAACCCAATTACTATTACTTTTCAGAGTCTTGGCAGCACTAATATCTCTAATGTGGTCTATATTCAGGAAATGGGAAAAATGCTCAAGTGCGAACTATCTAGGGTTGTTTTCTTATTAGAGAACTCTCCTGAAGATGTGTCTTAGCAGAATATCCTGGTACTGTGGATCTGAGGCTCTAAGTAGTCTGCTCTTTACCTGTACTAAAATTTTACACTTAGCATAACGAGCTGATGATGTATGACTAAGCTGCTTTCATATTCAAACATTGATATGATGTTGTTTTAAGGCATCAGGAGAGATTAAGGTTAAAAAAGGAGAAAACCTTTCTATAGCTTTTTTCATCATTTCCCTTTGTGTTACCTGCTGTTTTTGTTCTTTCTGATGAAGCTTCCCAGAGTGGACTTAGCCTGTACCATTTTGAATCAGGGACTTTATGACTGGTATGTGAAACTGTAAAATAGCAGAGAACACTCATTTTGTATGCTAGTTTTGTTATAACATCATTATTTTTTACCATAGGTTATAGGGAAAGATCAAAGCACAGTATGTTTGGATCTCAGGTTTTAAACAGCTGCCAACACTTACTTAGTTCACTAATTGAACACTTTTTAAAGATATCTCAATAGCAGCTTTCTTAACTTATTGTACTGCATGGTAGAAATAAGCTTGTGCACGAAGAAGAGCTGATGAAACTGAACACCTTGGGTCTCTTCCGCCCCAAGCCATTCTATGGTTCTGTGATTCTATGTTGGTAGTTCACTTGGTGCCACAGCTACTTTAATCTTTTGAAATGGAATTTGACTTCACTAGGATGTCTGAGCTGGTGGGGTTGGGAGTAGTTCTAAAGGGAGGTTTAAATTAGTTACAAAAACAATGCTTGTTTCCTCAGCCTGGCATAAGCTAGAGGTCAGTTTTAGAAACTGATTTTTTAAAATATATTCTTATTTTTTTCCCAGCTTTCTTATTAGTGTCAGTCTTTATCAGAAGACCATCGTGGCATCTTTGACAAATTTTCAAGAGGCCAAAACAGTGCTGAGCTGATGCATAATTTGTTACTTCCTGCCAAAATCTGGCTGAACCAGATGATTTCTTGCATTTACAATAAACAATTCATAGCACACACATCCATGTTTCTTTCTTCAGAGCTTAAGGGGAGAAATTTTAGAATATTTTATCTTTTCCAACACCTCACTTCACATACATTCATCTGCAAATGTGTATAAGAACAATGAAAGATAGCTGAGTGCCAATACATAGGCTCAGGAAGGATCTTAATCCATTAACCCAGTAGAACATCCTGGTTTCTGTTGTCACTCCGTGAGTGTTTGTCACAATAAAGTTTCTGAGTACAGCCACACAGAGGTGAAGTATAGCCCATTTATATGAATATGCAGTTCATTTATACACAGCACATACAGACCTGGTAGTAGCCAGTTACCTGGAGCATCTGACTGCAGACACAAGAAATACGTTGTCATTCAATAGCAAAATCACTCAAACTTTTCCCCTTTTCTTCTTTTGTCAGAGTCTGAAAATAGATTTAATCTTAGATTTTTTTGTAAGTGCAAGGTACAATCTGCCTTCTTGTTGTACATGATAGAATCTCTCTTCTTGCAAGTTTTATAACTAGATAATTCTACTGACTTCACAGGAATTATTTCTTATTTAAAGCAAAAAAAAGAAAAAAAGTACAAGAGAAGCAGCAAGGCCGTTGGCAGTGATACCTGTGAAAGCTGAAAAAATGTGACATGGGTTTCTCCTCAGGAACCACCAATGTTTTTCCATTAGAAATATCATGGAGATTTCTCACTCCTCCTTGTTGCTGTTGCCTTTTAAATGCCACGCTGCAGTACTTGGTTTGATAATGAGACGCACCACTGACATCCTGGAGAGCAAAGAGTTATCACTGGCATGCCAATTACAGTTAACAAGGAGAAGCTTGGTCTGTTGGCAAGGCTACAGGATCCCTTATGTTTTAATGACAATGGTGATCAAACACTGCATGAGTATGCATCAGAATTAATACATTAATAGTGAGCAAAAGAGGTCCCTGTCCATGTGTAGGAGATGCCATTACAGAAATAATGCAGATATTGATAGTAATTAGTCACGGGGATCTCAGTGTAGTCTCTCTTTCTCTTGCATTCTTTTACAGTGTCATTTCTTAAAAGGATCATTGGCTTCCACAATGAATTTTTTGCACTTGGAAATTTTATTTTCATTATGCTTTCATGTTTTAGACCTGGGGATTATCAGGGCTGCATTTTGTAATGTATGCATCATGTACTTCAGAAGCTTTTTAGCAGATCATTTCAGAAGTAGAAGTTTGCATATTAGCAGGGAGGGGTCACAGCTATATTGTCATTCAAGAGACTGACACTTGGGCCAGTTCTGATGAAGGGACCTAAGCAAAGTGGGGTGCTTTTGGAGGGCTGTAGATCTCTCATGTTCTCCCCCTCATTAATCCTGACTAATTTAGGAGCAAGTTTGTTAAAACGTGCAGAACAGCTGCCATGTCCTTCCACTGAGTGGCCGTGGCTGTCCCTCATTTAATCATCTGTCAACACTCAGCCAAACAGCAAGGGGAGGCACTCTTTTCACCTGTGAACGAGCTGTACTTCAGTGAACGCTCATCTTCTCTCAGAGGATGAATGTTCCCAACCAGAAAAGACTTTCAGCGTCAAATCCTCCATGCCTATTAGTGGCTAAGCCTCCAGGCCTGTGTATACACGTTTCTGATGGGCTGACAGATTTTTGGTGTCTTAGCATACCTGTTCAGAGAAACTGAGAATGCTTCAAATGGCAGGATTATCCTCAATCAATAAGTTTAGTACCTCTGCTGCTTGCTATTTGCATCATAAGAGAGTCTTCATGGATTGCCTTTAATTCATATGATACAAATGTCCTATAAAAATCCGTCTTCCATATCTAATGTTTTCTTGCGGGATTCTTTTCATCTCATCTCAACATGTTTACCTCTTAGTAAAGAGTTTAGGCCTCTGAGGACTTTCTGTTATCCGACATCTTAGCATGATTAGAAACACAGATCTTACAGGGAGAATCTACTGTGTACTGGAGCTGCTTTGTCAGATATTCTTCCTGCCCTATAGTGGGAGGCTTGATCAGGTTTCTCATTCTGAGAATCACATTGAAGAGATAAAGGCTTAACCCTTTTTGCTTTCTGCACATTTGTGTTTCTGTGCACACACTTCCATGTGGGCTCCTATTACCTTGCATCAGAAGCAGAGTCTAGCAGAAAATGTGGAGAAGAGAGGCCATGTCCCAGCTCTGATAGAGCCCTTTGGGCCCTTGCACTATTTTCTTCTCTCTTTCCCTTCCTGCTGGAAAAACAACAATTCGAGCCCATGTTTGGCAGAGAGTTGGTCTTATCTCTGGACTCTGAAGACACAGGGCAAAAGAGATGAATTGCTAAAACACAGCCAGAGGGCAGGTGGAGCTTTGACAAGTTTTAAAGTTGTTCAACATTTCAGCTGGGGCTACAGGAGATCTTTAGTGGTGCAGTGCTTGGGACTGACAGAGCTCCACAAATGCTGCTGTTGTTTGCCACTCTTGTCAGCCTTCATACAGTTACCTGATTTTGCCAGGTTCCCAGGTAAGGAAATAAATGTCTGAAAGTATGAAGTTTTATTGGTTGTAGGTATGTTATGACCTGATGATTGAGCACCTGGTAAAGGGAGTGGCTCGCCCCAGAAACACTGGTGCAAGCAATTCACCTGTGCTTCCCACATGACTGGAAGGGGTGGACCCAGGGTCCATTCCCCTTCATCCCAATCCCCCCCACCTCCCCCAGTTATTTTAAGGGCTAGCATCCACAGGGAGAATGTTTCCTAGGCAAAGGCCCCTTCCTGAGGTGTGTTTTATACCCAGAAGATTCTCATTACCAGTTTGCGTGAGTCAAGTTTTTTCTATATATGGTTATCGATATTCCTATTCACACTTCGCTTACTTTTGCAATAGACTTACCAGAAATAGTTTTTCTGCTTCCAAGGATCAGCAGTGGTATGTAAGAAAAGTAGAGAAAACCAGGAGCACAGTTCTTTCTATTGTACATGAAGATCAGTAACCCTCTTTCAGAACTGTTAGACAGAGCCTACTAGTCTAAGCTGGGAAAAGGAGAGTTCTTGTTCGTTTTCATTTGAAGAGAATCTTACACTGACACAGTATTAATCATTCTACCTTTTTTGCCCATTTTAAGCAGCAGTGGAGATTGATTCATTACATCAATCTTCTTCCATGTATGGGCCTTACAAAATAGATAAAGAATTATCCAGAGACGCAAAGTGCAAATGCATGCGTTCATTGTAGCATCTTAGCTCTATCAGCACTGTGTATACCTCATTTCAGCAGGAGCTCAAAAAAATAATAAATTATTCACAATGAAAGTCAGAGAAGAGTAAGTTTCAAGAGTTACCAGAACCTGATTATTTGTCAATACTTTTACAGAGGCAGCCTTCTGGGGGACAAAGTTTTCACACTAATGCTTTCTTCTTCAGAGTGCCAGAGGCTTTAATCGCTCATCTTCTTCCCGAAGAAAATCAATACATTTGGTTTCTGTTTTTCTGGTCTGCAGGTAGTAAGGAAAAGCAAATAAAAATACTGATACAGAAGAGAAATGAGAGGAAAACCACATAGGATCTTAGCAAAAGGGAAACTTACATGAATCTTAAAATGGATCTCTGGATGTGTTGATTGAGTGACATATATCTGAAGATAGCCAGGAATTCACTGATTATGTGCTGATTCAGAAAGCCCTTTGAAATTAAAAAGGGAGAAAAAAAAAAAAAAAAAAACACTGATGAAAACTTACAACACTGATGAAAACTTACTTTTGCCCTTCATGGTCTTTTTCCTGGCTATTTCCACCTGTTTTTTGTATGCTTCATTTTAGGCTGATTTTCGACAGCTGAAAAAGTTCAGATGAAAATCAAGAGATTGCTTAGCAAGCACCTTGCAGAAAGCTCACCTGAGATCAATGGATTTGGTATTCTTACCTGTTTTGTTGATGATACGTGAAACTGATGCTGAGGTTATTGTCTTAGAAGACTACACAAATCTGTTACGTGAGTTTCGTAAGAAGGATAGAGGCTGTAGGCTGGTAAATATATACATTGGCTTTTTGTGTGCTGTACGGATTTGTGTAGCTGTTATCTAACAGCTTGTCATCAGTTCCAGCTTATTGTATGCTCCTGTCCCTCTGGTACCTGTGGGTTATTTTTGGATTCTGGAGTTGACTGGAACAGTTATGGTGGTTTCCCTCTTTCATCTCACTAGTGTTGCTCCTTTCAAGGTCTTATCAGGCCTCTGGTACTCATCTCTAATGAGTTGTGGAAAGCAGAGGCTCTTAAAGAAGTGATTCAGATCTGTACGTTGCGCCCAAGTTTATTGAGGATTTTGCTTTTGTGGCTGAATCCCTTACATTCTCTTATTTTCTTTTGATGTGCTCATTTCCTGATGCTTTTCTTGGTGGAAGTAAAAGAAATATACTGCCTGCCAACTAATCTAATAGAGCAGAACATTTGAGCGTTGTCTGTGACGTGTTCAGCTTTAACAAACCCTGCTGAGCCCATGTGTGTTAATATACAGATAATGTTGTCAGTCAAGTTCTGTACATTTTCCTCAACTGTCTGAAGTCAACACTGAGATTAGGTGGTACTAAAAAACAATGCTGGGATATGCAGAAGAAATCTTATGCATCCAACTCATACTGAATTTTAATTGACTATGGAGACCTGAATTCCTTTGTTATCTCTGTCCTAAAGCATTAACGTTTCTGTTCTTTTGTGATTCATTCTCAACAAAACTGATACAACTTGTTACAAATAAATAGTTGTTTTGATTTGCTTAAAATTGGAAGCAGAAGATGTAAATAAGGCTGTTTTGGAAGGACTTGAAAAACTGTATGGAAATGCTGTTTAAGTAAATCCCTTACGTGATGGAAAGAAGCTGTAATGTTTTGTACTATTTTAGTGACATTCCTTGAAAATTGTCAAACTTTAAATTTTAAATAATTTCTAGGATTCAATTAATGTGCCATGGGAAGTATTTACTTATACAGAAATCAGGAAATGAATTCTACTTCTAAGGAGTCATTTGGACTTGTCCTTAATTTAAATGGATGATTTACCCACTTACTGATTTTCATTGTGTGGGGAAGAAACTTAACAGCTTAGATATCTTATTCTCAGCAAGGTGGTTTTAAATATCACAGCAGTTTTCCAGTCGTTTAGCTTTGACTATTGCTCAGACCCATTCTTTTTCTCATGTACTTACTAAACATATGGCAAATATCACCTAGGTAGTGACCCTAAATATATGGCCTATTGTAGTCTGCTTCACGTTTCGGTTTGTGAATGACTGCAAAAAAAAAAAAAGAAAAAAAAAGAAAAAAAAAGAAAAAAAAAGAAAAAAAAAGCTGAAAAAAATATTCTCACCTTGAGTCATATATACTGGTGTCCTTCGGGAACAATCTATGGGCTTGCCATTGCAACTCATTTGTTTTCAGGCTCAGTCAAGTGTTTGCTTAAGATTTATCCCTGGTAGATGTATATTTTAAAGATGCATTAACAGAAGCAGAGAAACCGTAGTAGAACTGGGACTACAGGTGCCCATTCAACTGAGCCTGTGTTTTAATTGGCTGTAAATCAGGTTTACAAATACTATGGGTGGTAAAGATGTTTTTATCCAGAATTAGAGTTCTACGTATTTTGGTCGCAGCTGGATGACCAGAAACAAGGCACAGGAATTTCTTGAAGACCTAGTTAATGCAAGCAAAGAAAATGCTGTCCTCCAGGAATTAATTGGGGGTGGAGGGAGAAGGGGAGAGAAGGGGGAAACAGAGCATTACAATAAGCAGATGTTAAATGTTATTCATTGATTTGCCTTTCCATCCTTCTAATTTTTTTTTTTTTATGGGACACTTTATCATACAACCACATACTAATGTTATCTATTTATCTGCTGATTTCTTTGCATAACTTCTTTTGCAGGAAAAAAAGTATTGTAATAGTATAGGTGCTGATTAGTGGCATAATGTCTTATAACAAACAGTTTTGTGCTTTTGACTGAATCTGTCTTCTGATTCAAGGCTAAGGGTTATTTCAGTCGGAAGAGTGAAAAGGACACTAGATCCCACTGTTTGTTGTAATGTGCCTGCTAAGAGATACCATTAAAGATAAAGATTTTCTTTTCCTCAGAGATACAGAAATGAAGTAGGACGAATGAAGAGGTACTTTTCTACTTTAAATGTACATTTTCTTGAGCTGATGTGTCACTTGACACATGTCAAAACAATGTAACTGCAATGGAATTTAAAAGCTGGGAGCCACTGAGTGGTTTGCTACTGCAAAAAATTGTTTCATTTTTGGGTTCTCATGGATAATTATCAGGAGCTTTTAACTGACCTATCAGTTACCAGAAGAGCTGTATCGTGGGGGTGCTGTTGGATTTGGAAAGTTTTACTTGAAATAATGCAGGTTGTATGACTCTAACTTTCTAAAACAGCTGAAAGTCATTCCACCTACGTCTTTACTGCCTAGCAAAAATTATGTAGAAGTTTACACTGCAGCCATACATGAGCTCTCCTCTTAGCAGTATGTGCTGTTTTGAGCAGTCCATGAGTTACAGCAAGAATTTCAGATACATTTTTCTGATCTGTGGTGGACAACTGTTAGTACTGGGAGGTATGTGTTCCTTTTCCTTTGCAGACTTTCCTACAGCTTTTGCCATATGCTGTTTCAGCAGTGGCACCAGAATTCATAATTATACTCTCCCACCTCCTCTGTCATCTCCTGAGAAGCTGCTAGACCCATCTCCAACTTTTCCAGGAGCTTGTGTTAGCCAGCCATCTCTGTGCAGAAATTGGTTCTCTAAGAATATCACTAAGGCATTAATTTTAAAGCCTTCAACAACACTCAAAGTAAATGCAGGTAAAGGACCAAACTTGAATTAACAATGTTTTAAGTAATTAATTGAAACATGATATTCAGAGGGGTAATAACAACATTGCTTCCCAGTCAGACTAAACAGGTGAAGTAATTTGTAAAACAGACGAGAGGAGAAACGTGGTGTGCTGATTCTGATCCTTCTAATCCACTAAAATTAATTACAGCTGGTTGAGTTTAGACAAATGATTTTCTTTCCTTATTCTTGAGTAGGTCTGCAATAGGATCTAGGACAATATATTGGGTGTCTTAGTTCACTCTTCAAGATGTCTTCTATCATACTGCATGATGGGCTATAAGCATAACTTGAAATTACGTTGAAAAGAGTGTAGTATTATTGCAACAGATGCAATAGATCTTCTCCCACTTTTAGTTAATTATGAATTAACTGATACAAATTGATCTGGTCCTTTTTGGCTAAAACATGAGGTAGCAAACAGCAGCTGTCAGGTGAAGGAATCGTTAGGTGTTGATTGAGGGGGAGGAAAAGGGTCAGTAAAGCTCCTCACTGAGAACTACTGCTAGAAGGTGGCTGTGAAGGAGTGAGTATTGGCTTGTGGAACTGTTTGAGTAAAAGACTATGAAGCATTGTCAAGAGTACCTAGGTGTCTGAGAACTAACTTCTTAAGGGGGTAAGATCTACTTTAGTAGTAGTAGAGGGGAAAAAGCTAATGCTAAAGGCTGCTGCTCTGTTGATTTGTCAGTCTGTAAGAAGGGAGTCTAGATGGTCTCAAGAAGAATTCAGAGCTTTGGTTTTGGTTCATTACTGTGAAGGCCCACATTAATTTCCAATTTGTGGTATGCTAAGTAGGTGCAGTCCCTCTCCTCTTACTTGCTATTCTTTCCCTCACAGGAATTGTCCCCAACAGTAGTACAACTGTAGAGCGGTAAGCGTGCCACAAATTGCTGCTATTTCTAGCACTGCTATAGTGAGGGAAAGTGCTGTATGTATGGCAGTAACTGTGGTGCCATAAACCACCTTTTGCTTTGCTTTACCAAATGCTTTACTTGTGCTTACATTCAAAAAATATACTTGGGCAGCTTTCTGTGGGGAGTAGAGGCTGCTGAAAAGGTGACCTGTTTTTGAGCTCTGTGTCATGGTCTCTGTGGGCAAACTGGAGCTGGTGTTTTCCAAGTGCCTCCCCTATTAGCTGCTTCTGAGGCAGACAGGTATGGCTGAAGAACTAGATGCTAGCATGCTATCTGCTTATATTGTATTAGGTCTTCTCTGTGTGTGTGTGTGTGTGTGTGTGTGTGTGTGTGTGTGTGTGTGTGTGTGTGTGTGGAGATTTGGAGATACATTGTGAGTAATAATAGGAGAGGTTAGCAAGTGAAGTACAAGGAAATTGACGTTCACTCTAAATAAATACAAATCTCCAGGTTAAACAGGAGCACTACAGATTGTCACTAATTTATGATCCTCAGGGAGGAAAACAAGCTCCCAAATTGTGTGTAGTGCAATACTTGGCTTGCTAAGCGTTTTCTGTAATGGCTCATTTGTAATATTCTCTCAGTGTAAGAAAGGGATGGTTACGTTCTTAAGTAAAGATTGTCATTTCCAATATTGGCAATTGAGTTGTAACTCATAATTTGCAGATGAAGTACCTGAAGTACTCTGACAGCTTTGTTACAAAAGAAGAAAATGTAATGCTTTTGTAAAAGTAACCTTGAACATAAATGAAAGTGTGTATCTGTCCGTATGCCAATCTATGAGACATTCTCCTGGTTCACCTTGCAATGGGAATGTTTGAACAGGTAGTGTAGCAAAAGTTAAAAGGATCAGGTCTTTGAAGTCAATGTATCATCTTCCTGTTCCTAGAACTGTTTTCGGATGTCATGAAGCTTGTGGGGTTTTCTTGTTTATTTGTTTTAATTGTTGCCCTGGCAGTGAAGAAGATTTTGCTCTGGGTTCAAGTGGAGAAAAAACAATGAACAACTTCAGAGATAGAGGCTTTTTGTGTGCTAGTCTGTGCAAATTGAATGTTAGTGGCAATGTTAGCAGTGGGAAAGGGAGAAGCAGTAACCTAATAAGTAATACCTAAATTGTAGATGAAGATTTAGATATGGGTCTCTCTGTGACTGTCAAAATGATGGTATTTGTATTGGTGTAGTGCCTAAAGGTTCTTGAGCAACTGCTGTGTGAGAGTCTTCCTCAGGCATGTAACAGCTGTATCAAATAATGTTGAATTAGGAAACTTGGAGTCCAAAGTTATAGAGTGGAAAAATCATCCCAGGTTTCTTGTGCTGCTCTATTTTTACATGAAAGTTAGAGCACTTGCCTAGTAATTCAATCATCAGGGGAACTAAGCTGTGGAAAAAATCTAGGGGGAATGCCTGATTTGAAACAGGACAGTGCTGCATTTAGGGACGGTGCCCTGTGAGCCAGGCCTAAGAACTTATGCCAGAGCTGAAGGGCTCCCAGAGCTGCATGGGCAGCCATTGGGGTGTCAGAGCAGAGCATGGAGGGAAGCACAGCAGCTTTCCTGCCCTCTAAAGGCTCAAGGGAATCCCTGCCAAGATGTGTTGTGAGTTTGTTGTGTAAGAGAAAATGATAAATTATCAGCTTGATGAATCCTGGACATATACCTTCTTGATGACGCAGATTCAAATTCAGGAAGCCAAGAGGATGGGAAATGATTGCTGAAAGATTTGTAATCAGTTACCTTTTCTCCCCCAGCAATCTCCAGGAAAGAAAAGATTATTTACGTTATTCCTCCTAAGGTAAAATTTACAAGACCAAGGACAGCTGAATAGAAGCAGACATTTAGAAAAGTGAAAGCATTCTGAAAGGGCCTGGGATTTTTTTTTTTTTTTTTTTTTTTTTTAAGCTGCTCTTTGTCTCCCATTTCTCACTAAAAGAATACCTTATCTCCTTTCCCCTGCTGCTCCAGCACTGGTGTTTTCAGAACTTCTTAACAGAAGTTGAAGTCAGGTCTATCTTTCTGGAATGAGCCAAAGTAATGCAACTGAAACAATAAACTTGAGAGTAATCAGATGCAACAAAAATGCAAGGAAATATTTTAAATACTGTCAATCATCTCCACAATATTTAAAGTAAGTAAAAAATTGATTGTCACCTTAAGGTTGTATAATAAAATGAACGGCTTATGTAAGCAGTTGTAACAATGCAATTTTACGTCTTGATTCCACAACAGAATTGCCCAACAGAACAGACACTTCCTTACCTTTCTACAGGAAATACTGAGACATCTCTTGAATAGCTTAGATGAATAAAGGGAATCGCTGAACAAAACTGCTAACATACATTAGAAGAATCAATTTGCTCTCAAATGAACGTCTCTTATGCTGACAATGGAGGGGTCTCACTTACTGCACAGGACTACTAATACATATAAAAATTTCTAGTTGCTTTGCTTCTGAAAAGATCTTGGGAATGAAAAGTGGAAATAGTTGTCCTTTTCTTTTTGTGCAAATAGCAGCATTAAGCAGTACCAGAAATAGATTTGAGGTAGCATTATACAGCTTAAATCAATGGCTTACCTCTTCTTTTGCCTGCATGTTGGTTTCTGCATCTACCTAAATTACTACATCTATCCCAAACAAGATACTATTTGCTTATCTTGCCATTTGTCACTACCAATTCTTAGATTTTAACATCTTTCTATGTAGTCTGGTATCAGCTCCTGATGCGTGCACCGCGTGAAATGCTTTAGAGATGTAACTCGCATTAGAGATAAAAAAGATTCTTTGTCCTCTTGTAGTTAATTCGTATAAAATATCCAAGGGTCCTCCTTGCCCTGTTGGTGAAGGTGTAATTATGCTGCTCATGAGGTATATATAGGTGACCAATGCCCTGTGTTAATTCCCTGCATATTTTGAGTCATTCTGAAAGTGTCTAACAGGAAGTAGCATCCCACAGGACAAAGAATGGGGTATTAGCAACCCAGTTTCTTTCCTGCAAGGAGTTAAGAAATATCAGAATGGGACTTGCACGTGGATTTGCTATGTGATTAATTATGGTCTGTGACAATGTTGAGAGGAGGGCTTCTTTAATAAACAAGCATTTCAAGAAAGAATTAAATCTTCAGCATGTAGTAAAGTGATGAAGCTTTGTTTTGCTTCTTAGATAAGTGTCACGTGCTATCAAATCTGTGGTGTTTTTTTTTAATTCTTCTGTAATGAGTAAAAGGTGCAGATGATTTACTAAAACATAAAGGAGAACATTTTCTCTTTGAATTATTTCTCTTAAAGCATATGAAAGCAATTCTGAGTGTTTTAATTTGTTTTTGAGGGCTCACTTCTTTACCTTCTCTAATACTTGAAATAGTGAAATAGCTGAATCTGTCTCATTTAAAAGGTTAAATATGTCTTCTTGGTTAGCAATTCTGTAATTGTTTATTCTGGTGGTGAATTAAATGGGTTAGGTAGTCTTGGTCAGGTAAGATCCTGCTAGAAAAAAGATTTTGCTGTAAATTATCTTGGACCTTGAATCTACTGGCTCAGGAGCAGGGAAAGGTATGGTTTATATGTAAGGCCTGTCTTTCCCGTTGAATTCTGTATTATTACTGAGATGTTGTTAAGCATCTATTTGACCAAAGTCAGGAAAATAGTTTCTGGAGTAATTTTATCTCCATAACTATGAAGCTGACTGGAAGCCAGGGTGTTCTTTGTAGGTTAGTCTTCTCTACTCAGAGCTCTTGGAGCAGCTGTAAGGGCCCAAGATGGCCTGCTCAGGGTTTAAGTGCTGCTGCATGCCCATATATCTTGTAAATGGACACGGCCTTAATACTGGAAGGTATGGTTCAATAATGGTGAAAAATGTTGGCAGTAAAACTTTGTTTCAATGGCATGCAATTCTTATGTCTCATTTATAGTATTTCACTACTAATAAATTCCCTAGGAAGAACACTGATGAGATTCGGTTCATCCCAGCAGCCAATGCTCTGTGACTGTCATTAAAGTGGTCTTGTTGGTGATAATGCTGGGAAATGTTTAGAAGAAGAATGCAATCAAGTAAAATGAAAGGGTGGTACTGTTGTATATAGAAAGTGTGGTGGAATCCATACAAGTATCTTTAGACTCTCTTCATTTCTGTGGGGTATTCAGGCTGACATGATTCTTAATGATTTACGATGTTTTCTGGTTCATAGTGCAGTCATGATATGTTACTATCTTGGCAGATTATCACATAAGTGAGCACACTTCCAGTTTCAGTGACCTTGGATTTTTGTGCAAGGGGAAATGCACTTGGTCAAATGTAAGCGTTTAAGCTACAGTATTTCTAGATAAAAGCTCAAGATGCTGAAGGCTAGTTTTGGTATACAGAGTACGGTTTTCATGAAGATCTCATTTTAAACTAAACCAACCAGTCCTTTTGCTTGGAAAATGATGAATAGTGTTTATTGCATGTTCTCTATGCTTAGCCCTTTTTTTTTTTTTTTTTTTTTTTAAAGTGCTTTGTGTTTATGCTATTTCCTGTGGAAAATTTAATTTGTAAACGTTTATTTTTGGTTTTCCTGTAGAAAACTTAAAAAACAAACAAACAAAAACAAACAAAAAAAGCCCACAAAAAAGCCAAACAACCCTCCTAGACCCCCAAATTCCCAAATTATCTCAGTTTTTCCATAGTGTGTTACTTTCTTTAACAAGAATGAAAACACAGATCGGGTGCAGAGAAGAAAAGGCAGTGAGCCTGCTTTAAAAATACAAGATATTTAACAATAGCAGATATCCCAAATCTGCATTTAAATAGGCTTGTGGTGTGTGGCATCTTGTATCCATTTCCCTCTGTGAGAGTTTTGATGTAAGATGAGATTTATCATATTCAGCTGCAGTTCTGTGATGGGGTTCTAGTGGCTGCCTGAAGGAGTGCTGATGGCAGTGATCTGCTTGGGTAGGTACGGACCATTGATATTCCTGAGGAAAAGTAAGAGGCATAAAGAACGCAGGAATATACTAAGCCCCTGAAATTGAATCAGAGTTCTCTAGTCCTTATCACCTGTGTATAGACCTCCACAGCTCGATTATGTGGTGACAGATTTTTTTTTTTTGTCACTGCCTGTATACAATTAGCATTCAAGTTGGCATACTGCTCAACAGCAGGCCTTCCATTATTGTTTGGGATCCCTGATAAAGAGGAACCATGGAGTTTGTTTGTTTGTTTGTTTTAAGTTTTTCTTTTGTTTTCCTGTCTGAGAAAAGAAGAAAGGTCACACAGAGGGAGTCAGCAAGCACTCTGTGAGCCCAATTGCAGCCCAAAGCACAGCAATTCTTTGAGTATTACTGGCTCCTGTATGGGAAAGGTGAGCACTGCCTACAGACACCAGCAGGATGATGTCTGCTCAAGTGCCAGGTGCTTTGCTGGGCTGTCCCTGTGCTGCAGACTCCATGTGGTGCCTGTTGGATGGCACTGGGCATGCCAGCCACCATTTCCTGCCACTGGGATGGCCATGGGGCTGCAGCTGCTGCCTGGTGCCTCCTGCTGCTTCCGGCAGCACCTCACTTCCCTGGGGAGTGGGAGGGCTGGAGCATGGTGAGCCAGGTAAAGAGGGAGAGAGGTATAACTTTCAGCTCCATTTGTTTTCTTTTCTTGATTCCTGGGCAGGCTGGTAGCAAGTTGCATGGTGTAAATGTTGTCCCTGCTGGACGAGCAGGCTGTGGTGAGGGGCTGCAGCAATGCCAAGTGCAGCTTAGGAGGCTGGCCCAGTTCAAGCAGCTTCTTGTGATTTACCTCAGTTTTTCACTTCATGGATGCTGCTGAAGAAGCTGATCATGATTGGCTGCTAGGCACAGAAACAGTACTAGATATGAGAAAATACCCTTTTTTGTGACAGAAGGGGAATGTTATGCACTGAAAAAGGGAGGTAGCTTCAGGTTCAGGTACAAAAACAGCATTTGAGTTGTTAAAATTGCATTGAGTGTCAGCGTTAATGCTCTTCTGAGCTTTGCTGCCTCAAATCTTTTAGTCTTCTGTAACTCAAGCTGTTTAGGATCATAGGCAGTCAGTCTACGTGCTGCTGCAACCAGTATCACATGGCTGTCACTGTGTTGTCTGTAGTGCATCAGAAGGCAAACACAATTACACACCTATCGAGTACCTCATAGCCGTGTAAGAAATCAAGGTTAGCCACTGGATTCTTTTGCTGTTCTTCTCCCTTATGGCTGTAGATTTTTAAGTGGAGGTGTACTAGTTAAGGATTAAGAGGTGGTTGCTGGAGAAACAGGGCACGTGTGCTTCAGCTCACATCTCTAACAAGTGACATGGCTGACCTCTTGTCGAGCTGTGGGACTACAATCAGTAGTACTGTGAGCTCTGGGAATATAAGGTGAGAAGATAACATTTCATTTTGGGAAAAGTGTTTTTTAAATAAGCCTTATGCTGTTTAGGTCATGTTTCTGTTACCATCCATCAAAAGGTACCGATGTGGATTTCATCCCAGTGATTAAGCCAATTGCAAGTGATGCTTCCTCACTTTGCTAAATTTTTGAGGCACAAATAAAAGCAATTCCTATTAAAACAGTCCATATAAGCTAGCCTATGCAAGCTGGGAAAAGGTGGGATCAAAACTGCCCTTTCACCTTCATTTTCTCAGCCCAAATAGTAAGCGTATGTGTGTTACAGGTGCAGTGTTGTACTCAGTCTAATATTTTAATAAGTAGATGGGGGCAGGAGAGGCAAGGACGGGGAAGCATCTTGGATAGTTACCAAGTCATGGTTGTTTCAGTGAAACTAGTTTTGAGAAAACTAATGTGGTGAAAGATTTTTAAAAAGCCTACAGCAGTCCTGGGTACTTAGTGCTATATCCACCTGTCTTACTCCTCCACCACTCTCAAGATGAAGTCCTGCATCATCTTATGATCATTAGGGTTTTGGCAGTGTTGCTATTAGTGATTCTCTGTTATTCTATGTGGTTATGATCCATCAGTATGTAAAATAAGGTCACTGTCTTGCAGTGCTTTCAGATGCTTATTTCTGTATGCAAGAGGAATCCCTTCAGAGATAATACAATAACTTGGCAAATGTAGTCTGGCACATCTATTAGCACTAACAGAATGAATGCTTAAGTCTGATTAATGTAGAAGATGGAACTGGTCAAGAAAGTGAAATCTCAGTGTGGAAATACCAATGCCTGAATATTTATTGTGAAGAATTATTTCATACATGGAAGCAATATTGCATGAAAAAAAAAAAAAAAGGCTGTGACCCTAGCAATGAGCCTTCAGAAGTGACATTACCAGATAGTCAGAGAAACTACTAATCTTTAGCAGTTCCACAAATGCAAGGAAACTTCTTGAGCAATGTTATGTTTTCAAACTCCAGTGTGATTGAGCATTTGATGAAGGTGTGAGTCTGACAAACAGCCATTTGTGATCAGGTTGGAATTGGAAGTGTTGATCTGAGTCTTTCCCAAGTCTCAGGTTTAGTACTGCCACAAGGTGAGAGAAAGGATAATGAACTGTGTGCTGAAAGGGAAGTGTTGATACGGGGAGGTAACTAGTTTATTCAGCTGAAAGCAAAAATCAAAAATGTGAAAAAGTTGTTTAGCCAGCCTTTCAGAGGAATGGGATACCAGTGTGTGAAACTTGGATGCAATCAAAATTTCTGGAGTTGGTTTTGATATGTTGTTTTTCGTACCTATAGGTGTCTCCTTCCTTTTGGTTACTACTGCTATTTTTATTGCAATGTAGAAGTCTTCCTTTTGAAGCAGCAGTAGTGCAAAAATCACCAGACACCTTTGTCAGGCAACTATGGAATTCAATTTTGTCTTTAGTCTTTTGTACTAAAGAGGTTTTAAAAGCTGTAATATTTTTAGAAATAGATTTAATCATAAAAAGAAGAGTCAGTGTATCATGCTACATTTCTGAGAAGGAAATAATAACTAGTAATAGTTTATATTGGAAACCTGGAAATGCCATTACATTTCAGTATGCTGACATAGTATGTAGACTCACTTTATGGCAGTTCTATTACTCACGTACATAGCAATAAAGGAAGCTATTTTCACTGTTGTAAATTGCATGTTTGCAAACACAGTACGATAATGCAGATGACTGATGGTTCAAACATGGCTTTTGCTAGCTATTGCTGGATGGGGGGAAAAAAAAAACAAGCCAAACTAAGCCCGGTCTGATTCAAATGCTTACTCCCAGAGCTGACAGGAACTGTGAACTCTTTATGTCATCATTTAGCAAGCTTTCTAGTCTAGTCAAGCATGGAATGAGTTGAATCAGATACATCTAGGCTCCCTCAAGACTGGTAAAGATCAGGAGTTTTTCACTGGAAGTGGGTTGTAAATGTATGGCAATAAATTTGTCCCACCAAATTTAAGCAGAAATGTTGTGAGGTGGGGTAAGAGGGCTGCTTTGTGTTCTCTATTCAATCCCCAAACTGTTAATGACCGCACCAAAGTAGAGCCTGACTGTGAACCAAACCCTGCTGAAATCAGAAATCTCACCTCACCAACGCCCCACTTCATTTAATGCAGGGAGCAGAAAAGAAAATAAAGAAGAAGATTGAATTTTGAGGAAGTGGTTTTTATTTGAAATCCAATTTGAAATATGGATGATAAAAGTGAAAGGGTTAGCCAGTGTGCTGCAAGCACAGCTGATAGAATAGTTCTACAATCAGTGGAACTTGAATCAGATTTCCATGTGGGCTATGACTTTGGTTTGGATTTTCTGGTAATACCTAAAGCTCCTGTTGCTGGGAGTCATTAATAGGCCTCCTGCACAGACTCTGTTGCAGGTCAGGCTTGTGTCTCAACCTTTCAGAGAGTAATTGCTGGGAGCTGCCTCCTCTGCTGGCCACACCTCCATGAATTGTAGAAGTACAAACCTTTTTGAATTCCCTGGTGTTATCAGGTTTAACTAAAACTGACGTTGGCCACTGGACTGGCACCCTACTCCTTGGTCTTGATTGGGGGTGGCTGAAAGCACTTCCACCCTACCATGCCCCAAAATGAGTGTGCAAAAAGCTGTAGTATTTGTAGTGTCATCTACTAGCAGCGGATGGTTCCCAGGTAACATGCTCTGTTGTTATCAGTATTCATGACCTCTACCAAACCCTGTGCGTGGAGAAGAATGCAGAGCAGGATGTAAGATACTGCTCCCAAAGCAATGCATAGAAGTTGTATCATTAGGTCCATTTGACAATTTCATGTTTTCTCTGTTGGAAGAGCTTGTGGAGGTGCTTTCTAGTTTTGTGACTGTCCCAACAAATTACAACTGCACAGTGTCGTTTGTTGTACTTGAGGATAACCAAATGTTGGCCAGAGCATGACAGTGATGACAGCTGGCAGTTGTGCTATCTGCCCCTGCCTGGACAGGCTGATCTATTCTGCTGGTTGCCTCTCCTTACATAGAAGCAGCAACTGCTACTGTCAAAGCAGCCAAGTTGTTCCACAGTACAGCCTTGGTGTCTTACAGTGTGGTGCATTTGTTCTGTCTTACAAAGATGGCCTATGCTGCAGAAATGGCATGGAGGAAAAAAGGAAAACAAAGCAGTTTCAAAATGAAAACCACAACTTCCAGCTATTTTCAGAACCTTCTTGTTCTGGCAATTTCACATAATGCATAGCATTGTAAGAAGTGGAAAAAAGACTTTGGATGAAATCAGTGAGCTAGACAAAACCTGTGCGTACTGCTCAGCTGAATATGGACCCCAAACTGCTTTTGCACTGCAGAGACCTGCTGAGCTGAGCTACTGCAATCTGTGCAGCCCTGAGTCTGGAGAGCATGGTGAGCTGCGAGACTCCTGCCACCTAATGTGTGCTGTACCTCACAGGTTTGCCTGCTTTGTGCCACCAGGTGGTGACTTTATGTTGTGAATGATTGTGGTGAGGGGAAAATAAAGTTCTGCTCAACCACTTCCCAGCTTATCTAATTGAAAAACATATATACCAAGGAAGGGTCAGAGAGTCGAAGCCTTAAAGTGAAGTGAGACTTGAATTAATAAAAATGTAAGTCCTGATTTGGTAAACAAGTTAAATTGCTTAATGCTAAATCTTTCTTGGGCTTTCTTGTTGGTTGAAGTTAGGTCAAAGTGCTTTAATGGGCTGGGGAGCTGGGTAAGAGTTAATGTATGCAGCTTTAGTGCTGAGATCCTTCCCTCCATCTGGTGGAGCTCAACGGTTGTCATAGTTATCGATGTAACTGGCGAGAAGTGAGGAAAACAAGCTGTGTGTGTTTTTGTAATAATGGGTTACAAATATTCTGTGTTTGAGAGATTTAATGCCATATCCATGCATTTCATAGTAACATTTAAGCCACCTCCAGGGCCATGTGTAGCAGTTTACTGGTACATTTAGTAAACAAAGGGAGTGGTAAGAGCTCAGCTATTCTGATTATGGACACAGTGACTTGTAAGCCTTGAATCTATGATGACTACTTGCTTTTAAAGACACAGCTGTGTGTTGTTTTTTTTTTTTTTTTGTAACCTAGCCATTTTCTATTAATCCTGAAAAGCTTGTTGAAACAAACACTTATTGTAAGATGCTTATTTTTTATTTCAATCTAAGATGAAAAATTAGCTTTGAATCTTTCTGTTTTCAGGTAGACTGCCTAGCAGCCCTGAGTAGAAGAGTCAGGAATTATCTTTGTTCACTGGGAAATGTGCACAGATAGAGTTTTAAAGTAATTCAGTGTTTTGCCTCCAGCAAAATCATTCAGTCTCTTCATTTGAGAAATGTTGTGTGGTGAGGTCTGGTGACTCCTAGACTGGCAGTAAAATGCATGAGACTTTTGCCTTAAGTCACTGATTTAGTTCAGGTCGGTAGTGAGTGAAGGATGCATTTCCCAAGGTATGCTCAGTGATATTAAATGCCATTTTCAGGACTAGAGCCAGTAAAGGAGTTGGGTCTGGTTGGCCTTCAGAGGAGAGGCTGATTCCTTGGACAAGCTATCTGTTGTTCCTGTAACAGGGCAAGGGGACAGCTAGGTACCCCAAAATGTGGTTCTGTGGGCTGGTGTACAGGCAAGAAGGTGTCAGTTGACCAGTGAAATGTCACGGGAGGAGGGGAGTTGTTAACTAATTTGCCCACTTTACTTAAAACGCATTGGCACAGGTGTGCATGCAGAGGTACTCCACCTTCACTCTGTGCTCTAACTTGCATTTGGCAGATTAACCCCAGCCTAATACCTGGTACCAGAACTCTAAATCCTAGTACTAGATCTGGATGTTGATGTCCGTGCCTTATATTAAATCAAGATTGTAGAGCTGTATGTGAAGAAGAAATTCTAGTATTCATTTTCAAAAACAAACCACAAGTTCAATAGTTTCAGATGTTGTTTCATTTTGAGGTACATATAAAATGATACTCTGAAAAGTAATGGGAGGAGAAAGAACTTGATGATCCTTGGGGTCCCTGCTGAGACATTCTATGATCCTGATGTGAGGTATGGGTTTCCAATCCCTCAGCTAGGGTAGGTAGTTAAACCAAAGTTTCCTTTTTCCAAAGGGGACGTGCTAGCATCTGTAAAGGCTAGGTTATAGATGAAATGGATTTCATTCCTGTTCGGCTTCTTGCCTTCAACCCCAACTGCTATAATAAAATGTGCACATTGAATCTAGGTTTGTAGGATAAGTCAATAATTCTTACAACAGTGTAAGAATTACATTAAAGACTCTGAAAGTTCTCTTCTCAATTAAAACTGTAGCCTGGGGAAGAAATAGTGGCCGCTGACTTCATGGCAGTAGTAATTTCATGATTGCACTTGGGGCAATTGGTGGGCAGCTGGGGAGAGGATAAATCAAACTATTGTTCCCCTGTATTTTGAGTAAAGGGTCCATTGATCATGTAATAATAGTTCGCTTGGAGTAGGTCAAGGAGCCAAAGCGTAGCACTCTACTAAAATGGCAATTCATCGTGCAGCTACTGAGCTGCTGTTGATGGCCAGTAGAGAAGGATATGACACTGTTTTTTGGTCTTTTTTTTGGTGGCTGTGTTTCGTTTTGTTTTACAAAGCAGAGAGGGAATGCATCCTTTAGAAAGCGGCTTTGCTGTGGCAGCAAGTTCTTTTATGCGTAGCAAACCTCTGATTATTTGCTCCTGTAAGAAAGTTCTAAAAATAATAATAAAAAAAAAAATTAAAACAATACATACTCTAAGCAGATCTCTACTTCACTTTGTCCTCAGGGAAAGCGGTGAGTTTGTTTTCAATGCTGTTTTGATTTTTATGCCGTTTTCCTTCTCAGTCTAATGTTGATGTTTTTTGGATCGTGTTTTTTTTCAAGCCATTTTTATTATAAGACAGGTGAGATTACTCTAGGTTACTATTTGGACAGTATGTCCTGAAGTTGCAAGAAGATTCTTCTGAAGCTGAGCAGCAGCAAAACTTTCCTATTCTCAGAAAACTTCTTGTGTTCATTTGAGCAAGATGCAACATGTACAACTAGGTAGGCTTTCCTGGTTGGAGGAAGGGATGTGCAGCAAGGCCTTGTTGTGGAGTTAAATGTGGAGTTGTTGATCTCTGCCTTTCCTGAGGCATTCCCAATGCAGATATTCACAGCCTTGTTCTTATAGGAGGAGATTGGACTTGCCATTAAATCAGATCAATACTTAGTTTCTTTCCAGGCGTACTATCACACTGCTGAGAAGATCTTTTCTGTGATCTGTAATTAGTCTTCCTGCTGTTTCGATACTAATCCTTGCTGATTATCAGCCAGGTGACTGACAAAGCAGGGAGCTGAGTAGTCTGAGTTGGTAGCAGTCTTGGCCTGCAGTTTAGAATTAATATTCAAAAAACAAACCACAAATTCAATAGTTTGATATTTTTCATTTTGAGGTACTTGTTAAATGGTACACTGAAAAGCAATGGGAGGAGAAGGCAGGAGATAGCACCAAGGCACAGTAAGTAGCTCTACAGGCAAGGCATTTCATCTTGAGTACTGAGAAGCATGCTGGTGTAGATTGTGCCTTCCTCACATGTATAGAATCCAGGACTTCTGGCGCTCACAGGGTACTTCTCCTTTTTTCTTCCTCTCATTATGAATGTTTTAATTTTTTTTTTAATTTGCAGTGAAAGGAGATGTTGTCTGCATTACTTTCTCTTGCAACTTCTTCCAACTTTCTAGCTATCAGTGAGCTACTGATCCTAGTCTTATTTTGAAAGGAAACTGTCAAAGCCAGTCACTGTGTATATTCTACATTTAATGCAAGTTCTCATCTTAAATGTACAGTAGAAGGTTTCAAGCTAAACCATCTTGTTTATAAGAATCATTTCTTAAGTGTCTCCCTCGGATCTATTGTTATAGTTATATTATATTTATTGCTATAGTTATTAGTAATTAAATGTTGATGTCTAGCAGCATATGACTTCTGCAATGGAAGGGAGCTGGATATGGTCTGCAGCGTCTTATCTCAAATATTACTGAAGCATTGAGTGTACAATTACCATCTTATTAGGGTAATAATGTTGAAAGAACTACTTAGATATTTAATTGGCATCAAACAACATGTGACTGTGTGTTGATTAGATATCAATTACAACAAAGTACAACTGACATTTGATAAGCATGGTAACTGATAGCTTGCTTGCTTTTATTCTGCCAATTATGTGGCTAAGTGTCTCCTGGAAGGAATTACAAATCATTAGAAAATTACTAACTTGTTTGGCAGCTTGTCAAAGGATTCGCAAATGCGGAGACTTCTGGCTCTTTGGGAAATAGGCATTTTCTCCCCAGTTTGGTCTGTTTTCAGCATAAAAACTTTGGATAACTGAAGATTCAACTTCACAAGAGTTATGCTTTTTTCTCTCAAACAAATTGATGCAATTAAATAGAAGATTTAACACAATAAAGGCAGATAATTAACAAAATCCTCTTACTCAGTTTTGCCAGCAGACATCCTACCTGGCTGCTGTTCCTGGTCACAATTTCATATGCGTACATCCATATGTACATCTGCTAACGCAGTAATTTGATTTTCTCCATCTGAATTCAAGTTTCTACTTTGGTTAAATTAACTAGTGCTTTCAGATGGAGTACAAGTGAAAGACATGGATGAGATCAAGAATATCATCTTCTTTCAGAGTGCATGCAGTATGTTGTTTTCCCACATGCTCTGTGGAATGAGAGTTTTGTTCCATCCTTGAGACTACTCAGTAGGTGTTTTAGCAGTGATGAGAGTTTAATACAAGTCAGTTAATGAGCACAAGGAAAACGAACTTCTGAGGAAGTGAGTGTTGTATCTGTGCTCATACCTTGACAAGGCTTTCTGTCATCTGGTGTAAATGAAAATGTCTCAGGAGTTACATTTCAACCTGAGGTTTAACTGAACCAGTTACTTTGTTCAGGTTGGCTGGAGCACAGGAAGCTCAGGGATATGTTTTCAGAAAACGTGAGGCAGAAAAGCACTCTTGCTATCTTCTTGTTATGCTTACATATCTTGAATTTTAGTTCCCCTGTGGAATTCCACAGTGAAAGGCTGGTTGGGAACACTCCTTTTCTGTCTGTGTCCCAGTGTAGCTCTTTCCATCGCTCTTCTTGACCACAAAGCATGCAGCTCTCTGTCCTACTTGTCTTTATCCTGTGTGCAGCCAGCAGATGTGGCCGGCAAAGGTGAGCTGCAGTGACTAGTTTCCCATATTCTCTCTGTCCGGAGGTCATTCTTACTGCCTGGGATTTCTTTAGACCCTGTACTGGTGATCTATGGGTGTCTTTTCACCTTTATAATTGCTTGCCACTAATGGCTCTGGATTTACTGGCCTCTGTTATCTATGTACATAGCTAATGAATTATCTGAGGTAATTTATAAGGAACAAAGAAAGCACTTATGTTAAATGACGAGTGACACTAGTATTTGAATTCCTACTGTTGGTGTAGGAGTGGCTATGCAAAGCCATCTTTCAAAATGCTTCTCTTATTAACTTCTTGAGCACCTAAAGATTGCATCCTATGGCATGCTCAGACAGACAATTCATCTTGCATGTTGCAAGGAGAATGGCATGTTTAGTGCTCTTGTGTTTTTCTTCCTTTATGAAATGTAATTGTATTTATTGCTTATATGAAGAGACGTTGAATTTATCCCAGTGCAAGAAGGCTTGTCAGTGAAATGCTGCAAATGTCAACAAATGTTGCTATCGTAATGTCAGAATTAGCTTAAAATAGCCCCATTACATACAAATGAAATGTTTCTTTGGGAAATGTTCCACTCTGTGTTAACTTCATTACCTAAACTGCCTTTGATTACATTGGCATGTAGCATATGTCTTTAACGTGGATACCTTAAATGTGCTATATATCATTGCCTTCTTCAGCAAAGAGGGGATAGATGATAATATGCTGCAACCTGTACAACATAGCAGGAAGTTTTCAATTATTATGGGTTATTGCTGTTTGTTTAAAACAATCTTGCTAGACAGCGGAATAGTTCTATGGCCAGGAGGATGGTTACAACTGTAGCTTTGTCTAAGTCTAGGGTTTAAGAAGTTGATTCTTAAACTTTCATGGAAGCTCAACTGAGAGCTGCTGATCACTTCACACAAACTGTTCCAAGCTCTGCAAAAGCCAATAGTGATGTTCCTCTTAACTATGATAAGAAGCAGGTTGTTATTCTTGTATGTTTTGGTTGCTGGTCACTTAAACAATTTTTCATCTCTTCTGTGCAGAATGTAGCTTCCTGGTGAGAGAAACTTCATATAGAGTATCAAAAATATTGCTTGTTTGTCTTTTACATGCAGTCAGGTTTTAGAAAGATAGAACTACTTCTGCCTGACTGCTGCTCTTCATAAAGCTTCAACTATGCTGTTCTGATGTGTTCTTTTTCACGGAGTGGGCATATATGAGGCCCATACACAGTTGCTGTTAATATTATGATTAATAGAGTATATATACTGTGAGAGTAACACCAATCTGTTGCTTCAATGAGTAGTGATGGGTAAGACGTTGTATAGACCTTCCACAGACCAGATCTTCACATACCTGTTTCTGCTGGATAGCTTTGTTGTTGTTGTTGTTGTTGTTTTTTTACTACTTCCAAGGTTCATTGACTTGTGAGCACAGAGTCATCCAAAATAAAGCAAGGTTGTCACTGACTCTTCGCTATTCCTATCAGGGTTTGAGAGAGCAGTTCTGACTGTAGCAACACACTTCTTCAGTTAATAAGTGAATGTTATTTGATATTACTGTAGCTTGGAGGAAACAATACCGTGTTTGAATTCTTAGGTGGCTTCTGTCTCCGTGAGGGAATCCCATGTTTGTGACCAGGCAGGAATTAATGGAGAGAGGAGAGGGCTGCATCCCATTGTGAGGTGCTAGGGGTGATAAAAAGATTGATAACGGAAATCTCTAGCTGAAAAAATGGTGTGAATGTGACACTCTAGACCTGGTAGAATCACACTTGGAGCAAGTCTGTAACTGCCACAGTCACAGTTCTGCAGAAGGTGAGACAACAGAAGCAAGTGCCATTTCAAATAGACTTCTTGTCTACAAGATGAGACAGCTGTACTGTGTGGCACTTCAATGTGCTCTTTGTTTCTGACTTGGATGAAGGCAATGAGAACAAGCAGAGGGATTTGAAGAGCTTTGCACTTGATGTTCTTCCTAACCTGTCACATCCCAATCCTCCTTAGAGTGGCCCTTTTCCATTATGTTGATAAATGGATGAATGAAGCTAGATGCTTCTGTAATCTTGGCTTACCTGTCTCAGATTTTCTCTTTCCCTAGGAACTTCTATGGAAATGCAGTTTGCCAATAAGTTTATCTTTGTTTTCAGTTAGGAATAAAAATTCCTTGTGGTATAGAATGTGTCAGTTAAACGTCAGAGTGGTTCTCAAAGCCAGTAAAACTGAGCAATTCAGGGGAAAGAGAGCAAAATGTGCTGGGCAAAGATGCACAATTTCTGATTTCCTTTTAACAGAAGTTATTATTGAGATCATGTCCTGACAAAGGATTTGTCATCTAGGTGAATCTGTTCTGCTCTGGCTCCACTGTAAGTTGGCTGACTAGTGGATGCTGCAGTAAAAGAACCCCTTTGTCTCACTTGCAAACGTAAAGCACAGAGTGGGGGTGATGTGGTGGCATTAAAAATCCACCATTTCTCAGGCAGTACTTCGGGGGGTGTGTTATGGCAAAATAAGCTTATGTCCCATTCTCATCAGGATGGACAAGACCTTCTCACTCCAGCTCAGATATGTGCAACCCAGAACATCCAGTGTGTCCGTTTCCTGAGCAGTTCACAAGACAAAAGCTTCTAGTGTAATGCAAGAGGGAAACCAAGAGCTGAGAACAGAAGGAAAAGCCAAGCCGCACCTTTCAAAGTGTGTTGCACTACAGGCTGTATTATTGACTTTTGTGATGCTTAGATCACACACAATTCTGTATCTGTGTTCCTTCTGTTTAACAGAAGCAGCCATACCTTAATAGCAAAGGAGTAAATTAAGTAATAAAATGTGTGGTGATGATGTATCAGGACAGATTGTGTATTTGAATGAGCTGTCATAGCAAAGAACGTTTCTCTTGTTAGAAGTGTTCGGATTAAATGTAAAATGTCAAAGAATTGAAAGTTAGTTAAAAGGAAAATTCTTTGCTTTCACATAAGTTTATTAAACAAGACAAGGGAGAGTTGGGGCAGTTTTGTGTCATCTTACAGGCAAAAAAACAATTGTCACAAGTTTGAAGCGCACTTCTTGTTGTTTCATTTCTACTGAAGTCATTGGAATTAGCTACTTAAGATCATGTTTAACATGGAATATTTAAATTCTGATTATTATGTAAGAAACATCTCTTCAGTAAAATCTCATCCTGTTATCCAAGAGCAATAGGCCAGGTCTAATCTTTCATTGTCCTGTACCTTTAGTAGCGCATATTCCAGCATAGGAGCAAATTACTGTACAAAACCAGAGCAAAGGAGAGACTTGTCATCTGAAGAGCGTTTGAATAATGAATGGCCCTCTTGTGTTTATTTCAGCTGTCTCAAACCCAGTAAAGAGCAGTCTTTGTGAATAAGCTTGCCCAAAGGCTTAGAGTAGGGGTGATGAATTGCATAAAGGCTATCTTTTCAGTTCTAACTATTTGAAGATAAGCGTTTGAAGGAATTAATGAATTAGATTCTTGGAAACATACCATAAAAATAGAACAGACAATCTGGTTCAACAACAAACAACGCTTGGATAGAAGATCAGCTTGCTGTTCTTCTGCACTGTTTTCATTCACTGATTACGGATCACTGTATTGAGCTTGTCTTCTGAAAGTCTCCAGCAGAGCTGTATCCACCTTGATCTATGGCTTGCACTCCCACAATCTTTCTAGGAAAAAAATGCATGCATAGCAGCTTTTCTATGAATACAAAGAAATACTGCTTTTAAGAAACTAAGAGCTCAGCTTACAAAGAACACCACCAGAAATTGCCCTTCAGAGGCATCCACTAAAACTGGACCCCTTTTTTCTCTTAGTACCACAGAACCAGCTTTTATGAAGCCTTCTGGTGAACAAAGAGCAATCCAGTTGCTACTTAGCTGATATGGTGGCACTTGTGGTGATATGGGGAATGAGCTGAAAAACCCTTTGACTTTGAAGGGGAAGGAGAACATTCCTGAACATTCAGATCTGATCCTTATTTAGAATATAGCCATTTTTAAGGGAGAAGCTGTATGAAAAACTTTCTCTTTTGAGGTAAAGTTTGAATCTGAACCTGAATACATTGTGTCTGGATGTACATTTGCTGACTGCATGCTAACAGGTTCATTTCTGTTAAGAAAATGAGTACTTGTCTCCTAGTGTGGTCCTGTTAGACATATAATTAGAATAATAGAATCATAGAATTCTGTGATTCTATGATAATTCCATGGGTAAGATCTTTGCCTTGCTGGCATTTAGCACAATATCTACTGCATACCTAGACTCTTGACCTATGCTGAATTACTCTGCATTTTACCAATATTAGAGGGTGTTTAAGACTGGAATTGTGCCCGTGGTTCTTCTCTGCAGTGGCCTAATATCCACTGTGGAAGTGGGGTATTACAAGGAGAATTCTCATGTGTCAGTGCAGAGAAAATGATAGTAGTGAGTCTGTGGACATGGGTAGGGAATGGAGTTTGTCTAAATTTATTAATCCTACACACCTTGGATTTCCTCCTGAGATATTTTTTATTCTGTTCTGCTTTAGAAGCTGCCCTCCATTTACCTGATACAGTCTCTTCCTCTGATACAGTCTCTTCCTCAGCATGATGTGGCTGCAAAACTTCTGTTGAGGTTTAATTTATTTTTTTCCTAGAAAAAGCCATAAGACATGTATTTTAAATATTCCTTCAATGTTAGTTGTGATTAAACAAGTTTAGAGAAATATGATAGTCCACAGTGTACCATGAGAAGTTCGTGAATGTGTAAGAGTAGAGTTATAAGTACTTCCCGTAACAGCTTGGGTCAAGGCCAGCACACAGCTGCAAAGCTTATGTTATCCCCACCTTTATTCCCATCTTCTCTGTGGCTGTGGTAGCTATTTGCACAAGCAGGTATTCTGAGTAATATGGCACAAATAATGGAAGGTGAAAGAAGTTAAAGGCCGAAGTTTTGGCCTTCTCTGATGCCGTAGTTAAGGCTGTAATACAAATGAGAGCCTGTGTCATTATTTACAGCTCTTATTGGCTGATCTGAACTCTGTCCAGAGCTGGATCTTATCCCTGTGACTGCAGCCTGGCTGCTTTCCAGCCAGTAGCAGCTGTGCTGCTCCTGAGGCACTGGGCACCCTCCTGCTCTCCCCCTCTCCTGCTTGACTGTTTGTATCTATAGGTTCAGGCCAGTGAAGCTTCTTCAGAAAAAGCTATAAAGGCATTCAGATGCAGAGGCTTCTGAAGTCATTGCACACTCAGTGTCAGGCAATGGTATATCAGACTCTAATTAATCCCTAAATGTCATAAAATGGGAGGTATGTGCTTCTGAGTGGCTTATGAATGTAAGAAGCCAAAGATAGAGTTGTAACTCAGAACCCAGGGCTGAGCTAGGAGCTTTCTCCAAACCATCAGGAATGCTGCTCTGCCACTGTCAGAGTTTTCCTTTCTGAAGAACCCCTACACCCATGAGATTTGTTCTTCTGGAGTATAATGATGTCTTACAGTAATGTGTTTACTGAGGTCTAGTTCCTTTAGCCACCAAACAGTGTGGATGTTGCTAAATCTGTTTTTGGAGCTGGATGGAAACCAGCTTATACAAAACTACTCTGGGGTAAAGTTCTTGGATTCACAGTAAAAAAGCATTGTGGAGACTTTTGGTAGATGGGTGGTTTAATTTTTCTCAGTTTCCTTCTGATATCTATTAAAATGCACCAAAATTAGTTGCATAGGAGAGAAGATGAATACAAGAGTCTTAGTGAGACTGAGGGCCCAGAGGCTGTCAACAGGAATGAATAACAGACTCTGTAACAACTAGTTGAGACATAGTATGAACATCTTGTTACCTTGGTAATTTAGCAGCAGAGAACAGCAGTGCACTTGCAGAAATAAAAGTAACCTTCATGTACAGCAAGTCCTGTCAAATTTGAAGTAGGGACGCCTATCTGTAAATAATGCATGCCCCAAGAGAGCCTTACTATCTCTGTTTAGAAAGCAGTGAATAAAAATACTGGACAGCACAACTCAAGGACTGATGTGATGCATGAGAAGGTTCACTCCTGTAGCTCCAGTGCCATCTCTGTGGCAGGACTTGCCAAAAACCTTGGTGCTGCTGGCTGGTTAATTGTAGCCCACAGAGTGTTCCCTTCCTGCTAAACCAAGGTTGAAGATATTTAAATCTCTGGCTCTCACGTTGGGTCCCGAGTCCCTTTTGTAGTACATATTAGGCCCCTTCCATGACAGAATACAGATGGAAGGGTATTCTCCCCCACACTTTTTTTCTTTTCTTAATTTTCTACATTATTTCTACATTAGTTCAAACAAGTGAGAACCTTGAGATTGTTCTGGAGCTGCAGGCTTCCTTGGAGAGATCTTTCAAGGCTCAGAAAATCTCTGGTCAACAGCACTAGCAGAAATTTTAGTCAGAAGTGTTTGTTTTCTCAATTCTGCTTCCAGGAGGAGTAAATGAAGTGGATGGAGCCCTCCAAATGCCAGAAGTGATAGCAATTTTCACTAGAATTAGGGTGTTTTGTGGAAGATTCATTAGGGGATGTGAACTGGACTTTTTCCTTGAAGGATGTTTGTCTACAGCTTAAGGGCTTCTGAGGCCAATTCCTCCTCCTCTTGCTTCCTGTTCTTACAACCTGTTTCAGGACAAAAGCCAGGCAGCTCTTAACTGTGGAGGACTGTGCTGTAGATATTCAGAAATGCCACTACAACATTACAACAGATATCCAGGCGGGCACCAGGGAAGCTAGTAGCAGATTCTCTAGTGTGTTTCTCAAGTTTGAGACTTTGAAACATGCCTTGGAGTGTAGTGAACAAATTATTTTCCTTTCATTTATTTGAAAGAAGTTATTTTTATAAAAGCACTCTAAAAATATGCTTTGAAATCCTTTTCTTCTACTTCCTATCTGTAAGGATAGGAGGCAGCAGCTATACTTGCTTTAAGTCAGTTTCAGATCACTCAAGAAAGGTAACTCACAATCCAGTAATAAGGAAGGAATAGCTTACCATTTTCTGAGGATCAGAACTCACCAGACACTCCAAAGGAGGTGACCTCCAAGTAGAGATGCTCCCTTTTTGGCTGCCAGTCATTAAATGAGGTTGGGGAGGGGTTGGACCCTGGATTTACCCCCTTCTGGTCACACAGGTGAATTGCTTCCTCCTGTGCTCCCAGGGCTGGCTGTGCCCCTTCACCTTGTGCTCAATCACTGGTTCAGGCCGTGACATGAAAGTTCCCATGCAATGTCTTTCCCATGATGGAAATGTCTTTTAATCAAAACCCTGCACAAAGAATATTTCCTCTGAGAAAGAGGATGGAAAGATCAGTGTCCACTTCTATCCTTACAACCACAAGACACAGAGTTAATTGAAGTTGTTTTGTACCCTATGGTAAAACTGAAGAGAAGCAGTATCTTCTTTTAATGTGGAGATGCCTGAGGCTGCATTGTCTGTGATGGACAAAGGATGGTCTTCAAAACCAATTGCAAAATTTTGCAATTTGCATCATTGCATTTGTTTGTTTTTGCCCTTCAAAATCCTAGGAAGAGCAAGAAAAAAAGATGCCCTGAGGACACCTGTAAGAATCACAAAACATAATCTATAATTTAAGTCATTAACAGGCATTTCCATTATGCTGTAATTATTTATTGATTTGTATATAGTATGACCATTATGCACAGCACTCACTGAACTGATGTGGTAGTCAGCAAATTTAAAATCCCTCTTATCAGACCTATTTTAATCAGCAGAAGCCAATTGTACAATAATAATGAGATTCTAAATTGTTATAAATGAAAATAAAAGAGGAAGAGTGGGCAGAAATAATCAGTGGAATATGTTGTTGTTTTTCCCCCGTGCTCTGAAGAAGCACATATGAGCCAAGCCCTACTGAAAAGCCTCCATAGTATTTCTATTCTATGATTGCTGCAGTTTCCCAATAGTCTGTCAGACCTTATCCTATCACACAGTGCTCATTGCACAGATGCATCAGAGGGCAACTCCAAATCTGTATAATGCAGATAAACAGTTCTCAGCAGCTTTTTTTCTTGTTTGCGGGCAGCTAGACCTGAGAAATAGTAATTTTTAGTCCCAGAGCTGAAAGCAAAATACAGCCTGCAAAAGGGGAGAAGAGCTGCTTTACCTACTGGTTTGTGGGCTGCCACTAGCTGAGCAGCTGTTCACTGTTGGAATTTGATCCTCAATATTGTCACTCACTTTTTCTTTACATTATGTTTCTGTCATGATACCAGCAATGCCATCAATAGCAAATAATAATAATAATAATAATAATAATAATAATGGAGAGGTTTGTAGAGCTGGCACTTATTTTTAAAAGGATTGACAAATAGGGCAAGGACTTTTTTTTTTTTTGGAGCAGGTTTTGGTGCAGCTTTTTTTTTTTTCCTCTTCTGGACAGGATAGTCTACAGAACTTTATGCACACAATGTGCAGAAGAATTTTATGAATAGTTTAAATCAAAGCAGACTTTGGTTCCCTTTAAAATCTTAGGTTAGTAAGAAAATGTGAACTTGGTAGATAAAGGTATTGGGATACCTATAAAATAGCATGGAATATTCACATGAAATACAAACTAGTCATAAAACTGACAAATTACCAATGACTGTAGCTGGGACAGGGTAAACAAGTATCCCTCTATATGCAGTTTCAATAATACCTGCTCAAATCTCTTAAAGGACTACACAGTTCTATGGAAGCAAAGCTTGCTCTGCCTCTTCTCTCTTTCAATGATCTTCAATCAAAGATATGTAGGTTCCTGAAGTCTGCTCTTACTGAACTTGTGGGCTTGTCTTGTGTCTTGCTTTCTCTTCAAACTAAAGCCACCCCATTGCTCTCTGAAGAGTCTGCACAGCAAGTACAGCCCAAGTCTATTGCCTGTGTGACTTTTAACACTGCTGTTGCACACTGACTTCAGGTGCCTCTCTTAAAGCTTGTGGGCAGATCCTTTGGGGACCTCACAAACCTCAGAATAGAAGCAGAGAAGTTAAGTGTTGTCAGGGCAGAGTTCTAAGGCCCTGCTCTTTCCTTCTACCATGTACATAGGGCAAATTTCTTTGTTTCCTGAAAGCTTGAATGCTCTCCCAGGCAAGTGTTACAGCAGTAGCCTTGTGGGCTTTTACCTCCAGAAGCTGTCATCGAAGACAAATCTACAGGCTATGAAAGAGAGCACAGGATCAGCCATCCAGTGCCCTTGGGGAATGACAAATATTTTTTGCTGAGGTAGAGAGGAGAGGAGGAGGACAAGAGATTGCCAGAAAGCACATTTTTATGATAACTGAAGTAATGAACTCAAATGAAAGGAATAAAAAAGGAAGAGCCATTTCAGATTTAACTACAGCGTTGCTACTGCAAAGCTATAAATTAGAACAAGGTAGTTAGGTCAGAAGAAATAAAGCAAGAAAGGCTGAGTCCTTGGTAATTGGAAACTCAGAGGAAACAGCCTCTAATAATTGAAGTATGTCCTGTACAGAGTTGTCTTCCTTCTCCTTTCAGCTGATAATTAATGAAGTTGGATGGAAGATGCCAGGAGAAACTTGCACAGGAGGGGGTGTGCTTTCTTAGCTCAGCAGGAAGCTTTTATTTTTGCCTGTTTTCCTAATCTTGGACTGGACATTTGTAGTCAGTTCCTCTGCGTTTGTTTTCTGAGAGTAATACTTAAAAATATATCCATAGGTCACTGTGCAAGATTCTCCCTAGTAAACACTTCTTATCTCCTTGTATTATATTGTTTTTACATTCATCCATTCCAAATCTGTTCCCATCCTGGAGAACTGAAGTTTCTGAGACTCTGAAGTTCCACGAATCTGCTCTTCCCCAGGCACTGAATCATTGGCCTATTAATTCTCCTAATAAAAACTATTTTCTTCCCTTCTGTTCTACTGTGGATAGGTAGAAACTTCCTGGAATTCATGGAGGGTTGGATCTAGACAGAGAGATGAAGAACAACAGAAACTGTTCAAGCAATCCTCCCCAAAAGGTTCAGAAGATTTAACAAAAAAAAAAAAAAAAAAAAAAAAAAAAAGCAGCATATGGGTCAGTTGATGTTTTACTAACAGCTTTCAAGGGATAAGTGATGAGTAAACCCCACCAAACAGGTAGAGAAGCCATTTCTTAGTGTTCACCTTTCGTAGTTCCATTTTGTCATGTACTTGCCTATAGCAGGGAGATTTCTTAGAAGCCCCACACTCAGTCAGTCCTGAGACCAGCTCAACTGCCTCTGAGACAGCTAACAGGATTGCAGACTGGGATTCAAAGGCTATAGTAAATCAATAGTCACAAAATGACATCCATAAATCTCTGTGTAGAGAGGAACTATGAAAGGGCCTGGGCAGGGTCTTATAGATAGGTCACATTCATAAGAAGATTTTGACTTTTTATTGTGCTAGAGGTATTATTTTGACAGAATATCAATGCTCTGGTGAGTAGCCTTTATTGGGCTGCTTGCGCTGAGCTGTTGTGAGGCAAGACACAAGCACCTGCCCATCGTTTTACTGCAATTTCTTCTGCTCCAAGCCCCATCTAATTTAGTCTTTGTATTAATTCTTGCACAGTGAAACAAGGTACGAGGGGGAGCCTCACCTGCTATTGAAGTGGAAGGAATTGCTGAGAATGGTGAGAGAATAACTTTTCATCTGAATTCAGTGAAGGGGGATTTCCAAAGGGATCTGATGGGTCAATGCTGCTCTCCATGGAACCTCATTTTTGACGGCATGAAAGAGTGGATTTACAGGATATGAATTAGAGTTAGAAGTAAGAACGTCTTGTGTGCAAGTGGTAGGTATCTCTTAATGTCTCTGGACCTGTTAGCTCTCATTTTAGTATTGCTTGTATTTAACTTGGAGACTAATATCAAATTATTCCTCTGAGATCTTTCCCAAACTATTCGCACTGGCTGGAAAGCAAAACAGCCAATTTTCTCCCATGCTTAGTGCATCTTTAGTCAGCAGCTTTTCTCTTTTGACAAGTCTATTTCAGCTAAGGTTTTGGATGATCTCATTTGCTGTGTGATGGATGGGCAGAACCAGTTGGTGATCCTCTACAGGCTGTTTGTGCCTCGTGTCTTCAAGGCATGCCAAGTTGTGGCTCAGGGCATCTCAGAGGGCAGTGATGACAAAGCAGTTTGCAATAGATCACCTGTTCTTATCTGTTCTCTTTCTTGGTGAAATAAATCACTTGGTTGCAGGGGACAAGCCATGGGGCTGCAAGTCCTACTCACTTTCCTTTCTTGAAGGGAAAGATGGGATGCTGCTGTGCTCTGGGTTTGTGACTGATTACTGAAGCAATTTAAATTGAAATAAAAAGTGCACTTATGAAGTGTGCAAACTAAAATGCTTAAGTTGATGTGGTTTAAAACTAGTAGATACGTAAGGCCAGTTCCACTCCAGTGCTATTGATTATGAGCCCTTAACTCAGGTCCCTTTGCAGCTCATTAGTAGGGAACAGATCTCAGCTGTCTGCAAGGAAAAAATATTCAGGCTTCTGTGCTGGGGCTGGCATGGCTCTCTTGTGAGAGGCACTCTGGTGTATTAGATTTAGTCTTACAGGCCTAATTCCTGGATAAGACCTACTTCAATTCCTGGATAAGACCTACTTCAGATGCTCAAATCCTGTGTTTGGAACTAACTCTCCATGTGGCTCTCACCCCTGTGATTCTGTAAATATTCTACCATGTATCTTTAATTGATCTTTGTTGCTTTTTTTTCTAATTACTTTTCAATATTTGTCAGAAGAAGAAAGAAATAATTACAACGTGCTGAAAATGTACTGTTAAGTGCTTTTTTTTTTTTTATTTAACTTTAAATGCTCTTGTAATAATGTTGCTTCTGTGGTTTTTTACAAATCAGGAGATTATAGAAGTCCAAGTAGTAGAATTACAATGAATAGCTGCTTCCCGTGGTTGCATTACTACAATGCTGGCACACAGTTTACAAACCCAACTATTGCTCCGTGTAATTTTGCTGACCTGAAAGGAGAGATGCAGGCAGGTAACCGCAAAGCTAGCAGACTTGTTTTGGTTTCAGATTTGTTCTCCTATGTAAGCTTTGTTTGTTAGACTTCGCTATGCAATGTCTTAGGCGATAGGATTGAATTACCTCTGTCACCATGGCAGTGTGTCACTGAGCTGAAGTCAGTGGGATTGCCATTTGATTACTAGCAATTCCTCTCCATTGACCTTTTCAGCTTAGAACAGGTGAACAGAAGAGCAAGAAGGCAGGAGGAGTTAAAACTGAACCTCATGAAAGAAAAATCTGCCGGTATTTCAGGCAGTGCAATATTAGAAATACTGCTCTGTGTTTATCTTGGGTAACTATTGACGTTATTTAGAATTCACGAGGAAAATTCTTGCGTATCTCAGTTTCTGACTTCGCATTTAGGATTAGATTGTCTTTTACTGATCCTTTTCGTTATCTATGAACATTAACAGGACTAATGTGTATTTGAAAGGGCTAAAGAGAGAAGCTATTTCATTAGGCAGCCAAATATTTTTCTTAGACTTGCTGGTCAATAAGTAAATAGGCGTTTTTGCAGAAATTAATTTCTGAATGGACAGATCTTTGAAATCAATCAAAGTGCAGGTGACAGCTCTCCTCTCTTACATTTTCACTGTGGATTGGCTGATTTATCTCTGAAAAGTCTGTGGCTTCAGTGAGGAAGTATTTTGTAGTCAAGAATATCTTACTGAGAAGTATATTTAAAGTGAGTTTTCTATGCCTTAATTAGTCTGGGAAATGGTTGGTTTAGAGTGGTCTGGTACTGCTTGTCTCATTGTATGTGTAAAGGCTAGTCCACTATTTTCTTTGAGTTACTTGTGGCCTTCATCACTGCATGCATCTCTCTTTAATTCTCTTTTGTAGACTGTTCTGTCTGTTCTTTGTCCTTTTCATTGTTTTCCTTTGAGCTCCTTTTGAGTTATAGCTATCTATTTTGAAAAACTCAAAAGGTACTTAGTTATTAGCGTAAAGTTTCATTGCTACAGCCTGGAAATTTAACCCTCTGCTCAGACATGGATGGGGAACTTCTGCACAAACTCCTGAGTGCTTTTTATGTCTGGTTTGTGTTATGGAGATGATTGCGTTACACAACTCCCTCTCGATCTTCTAAGTGAACTAACTTTTATATACACAATGGTTTTCTTTAAAGACCAAAATCAGTCTTAAGGAGTTTCCAAATGCCTTCTTGAAGATGTCCCTGTTCTTCTGTCAACTGTAGACAATTAGAAAACTTCTGTCTATATCTGGCCCCAAGCTATATGTATGTAGTATGCAAATATGTCTGTGTTTGAATGAATATAAATCTGTGTGCATGCTGCTTTCTTACTTGATCAAGTTCCAGTTTCCCTTACTACTAAAGATCTTTGAATTATTTTGTCCCAGGTGTCTCAGCCTATGATTTTCCAAATTGCATTTTGCTGGTAACATCGGCTCATGTTTCTGATCCCTCTAATCTGGAGACTTCATTACCACGCTGTTTATTATCTTGCTGGTTATTATTGGAAATATTGAAAAGGACTAGCAGTGATACCTTGAAGCCTCATATACTTGTTATTTTATTTTTTTTTCTTTTGTTTGCACTTCTTAAGCCGTCTTTCACTCTGTAGGATAGACTTGATCTCTATCCTGATAAGAATTAAATGTTAAGCAGCACAGTTTCAAATCCCTAAAAGTCATATATTTTAAATCTGCTAAGGGCCTACACCTACTAATTTTGTTGTTTTGTCAAAAAACAGTAATGCAATCAAGTTAATCTTAAGGGATCTGCCTCTTCATAAGCTCGTTCTCTTTTATCTTCTAGAATGTTGGTGTTGTAGATTCAGCTGTTTCATAGACATTTGTGGCAGTCTGCTGGAATTCCAAAAGCAAACTGATGCCTCAATTCTCTAATAACATAACTCTGATCTCAGAAAAAAAGTTGTATGTTCTGAAGCTGAAGTGAAATTATTAGCTGTGTCTGTGCATAAAGCAGCTCAGTGGGTATCAGGACTTGTTAGGGGAATGCATGAAGGGATGCAGGGATTGACTGCCTTCTGGAGAAGCAAGAGAAGCCAGCTCTGACAGTATTCTGTCCAAAGCAGCAGATTGATTTCAACAGCTTTTACAAGTTGACAAGAATAATATGAATTGTTCATAGGGAAATTACAAGAAAGTCGTAGGGAAAATTTATTCCTGCTTGTGGAGATTGCCTCCCAGCCTCCCCCCAAGTTTGGTTTGCCAGAACTATCCTATGCCATTGGCTATTATGGAACTGCCTTACAGAAGGCTGCTGTTTATTTCTGAGGTCTCTTGCTGATGGTACAGGCACTTGTGACCAATTCGTGCAGTGCAGGGCTTGCACCTTTTGTCTCCTTCAACAGGAGATTTCAGAACTGGTTTACGTTCAAATACTAGTTGGGAGGGAATTTGGATTTGTTTGCCTTCCTACTTAAGATGCAGCTGCTTTTCCCCCTTCTGAGAAGACTGCCATGCAGAAGCATGCTTTTTTTCAATATAGTGATCATATTTTAAATACAAATGAAAAAGCATCTCAACTCTAGATAGCTTTACTTTCCACTGAGAAGTATTTGCATTGCCCTAAGGCTACGTCACTCCGGATGAGGATTTTAATCAGTATTTTCCCTTGCCTTGGATGCTAATCTTTTCAGATCTTGGTTTTCTAACCAGATCACGCTAAGGTAGTGAGGGTTATCATCTTTTCTTCCAAATCTAGATACGTTAGTGGTGTGGGATCAGTCAGAGCTCTGGAAGCAGCCAGTAGGGGCAAGAAAAAGTGCTGTTTCCTTTTTCAGTGTCATTCTGTTCCAGCTCATTTCTTCTGAGGCCCATCTCCCTTCTCACATTCATAGGCATCCATTAATAGTGGGTGTGTGTGCGTTTGCATGAGATGCTGTCAGTGTTTTGCAGAAGCACAGATATTTTCCATATTTAACAGTCAGATGTGGTAAGACCTGCAGTTGGGTCATGAGAACGTTTAAGAAGATATAGCATGTGTATCCTTCTTTAGGGTTTGACTAAAGTGGATATGTGGAAGAAGTCATCCAGAAACATCTAGAGTACCTTTTCTGGTATTCTGCAGCAGCAAATGGTTAAGAATGTAAGGAAAGTACTGATCTAATCCATTGCTTCTCTTTGCAAACTACAGCTAAAATCACATTTGGATTTGTAATTTATCAATTTTTTCTCTTTTGCGTTTCAATAACTTTTCCTTTCATCACCTTTAGTGAGTCCAGCTTCAATTATTTTCAGCTGTGAATATAGAGAAGAGGTGAACTCCTTTTGAATAATCAGTGTGTTATCTCACCATAAAATTAAAATGATTAGAGGTGCTTTTGGTTCATACCTTTGTAAACTGTTTCAACTAGAGCTTACTACTGTTAATTAGAGAAAAAATCTGGTTTCATCAAAGCTAGTAGTAATGATAATATTCAGGTTGTTATCGACCTTTTGGGATAGTAAGTAATTTCAGAGGAGAAAAGATTAATTTTTAAAGAGCTTTGGATACCCTACAGTACATAGTTTTGTTTCGGGCTCTGCATCTGCCTGGATTTGCTCCTGCTTCTGTTAACACAATCAAAATACTATATTTGAATACAGGGTTCTCATTCTCCAGCTAATATTATAGCATATCCCTGTTCTCTAATTCTTCCGGGCAGAAAGGTAGGACGATGCATACTTGTGTTGTTTCAGAAGCATCATGTAAGCTTTTTTCGTTTCCTTCCTCTTCATACAGTTACCCACCACATAATGTATTTTCATGTTTATTTTTATAACTGCTACAGCTTTAAGTACAGCTATCAATGTTCTTAAAGCTGCAATAACTGTGGCAAATAATTAGTACGATTTCTAACGTTAGTTAAGAAAGCACTTTGCTATAACCTGGGGAAATACTTTTTAAAAATTGCCTTTTTTTGTTTCTGTGAAAAGACAGCTAAGTATGCAAGAGTCAACCAGAGATCTACTGATTTCAGCTCAAACAAGGTACCTCTTCTTAATTTCTGTAAATTAAAGCCATAGAAGAAATTTGTTTTCAAAATCAAGTTTGTTAGTTTTTGGTATGCTGCTGCATTTTGACTGCTTGAAAAAAGTTTATATTTTTTTGTTTTCTTTTGCTGTTCTAAGTTAAGTCACTGCTTACTTATGAATGTTTATACTACAAAGGTTTCTGACTTAAAGGTAAACATCCTACTAATGAACACAAAAGTACAGTTGCCAAATACCTCTGGGAACACATACAGAAAACAACATTCTACAGTATATGGGCTGATAGATGTTGCACTGCAATAGTAGAATCAAAATATCCTGGAGTCACCATAATCCAAAGGAATTTTAGTTGTGATACAAACGTGCAGACACAACTCTGGAGTAGCAATATGCTCCATTTTTAATTTTAGCCTTGTAACTTTTGCCTTGCTTCTTCCTCATAGATACAATGTGTCTATGTTCTATAGCAGGTCTTGAGATGCTCTACATGATACTAACTAAGAAAGTGGAAAAATAACCAAATCAATTATAAAAAAAAAAAACTCAACAGTTTACATAAATAGCTGCAGAAAAATATTTGCAAAAGCTGGGAAGGATGGAGCAATGATGCAGTAAGATACATGTTTATGCCTGCATTAATGCAGATTAATATCCCTTGCCTAAGAACAGAAGAAAGTGGAGTCAAACTAAAGGTCCAGCTAGCTCAGTATTCTTTTACTCAAAAGCAAACAAGTATCACCAGTATTAAAATAGTTGTAAGAACAGAGCAAACTTACAATGCTGCCATCCACGGAAAATAACCTGGACTCCAACAATTTGTGAAATCTTGACTTAAATTTTAAAAGTTCTTAGTAGATTTTTCTTTTGTGAGTTTTCTACCTGACTGTAAAATACAAGCCTTTACCTGTTGTTAAATTAAGAGATTTACGTTATGGCATATTTGCACTTGGGAATTATATTTCACTGTGGTATATAGACATCCACAGTGCTCTTCTTCCAAATTTCCCTTTATAAAGAGTTAATCCCTGCATTTTTACATCAGGAACGGTGAATAAGCAGATGATGACACATGTAACCATCTTCTTCTCCAGGTCAGAATTATGCTGCAGTTTTCCTAGGCTTGTTATTTTTGACATATTTTCCACTTATTTTCAGATCAGGAAAGTCATGAACAGCTTTTGTGTGTGTGTGTGGAGTGTTCTTTGTTAACTAGAATGAGCACAAACAGCAAGTGGGCTAATTTAGCTGATATGTACAGTTTGAAAGCAGATTTCTAAGCAAATGTCTGAATTTTTTTGGCATGAAAAACCCAGGAACATATGGCCATGTGACTGCATGTAAAAGAGCTAATTTAGTCTGTAACTTTTCTGACCTTGTCTTAGAATTAAGGTGAAAAATATGTCATAGATTTGTAAGTATTAAGGTCATAAGTGACCTGGAAATGACCTGTGATTATGTAGTGTGGCCTTTCTTGCAAATGTGTGCCATAGACGTGCTTTTAAATCCAACCTCTTTGCTTGACTAAAGTAAGGTATTGTGTTTAAGCCTACACAGTCATAATTTTAAAGTGATCAGCAATGGAGAACCCTTTATAAACCATTGACGCCTCTTATCACTACATACCCTTCTTATTTATTGTCTGAATATGCCCAGATTCAGGATAAATTATTTCAGCCCTATCCTGTAGTAGTTTGCAGTATTAAAGAGCTTTCTCTGCCATCAAATTCTCCCCAGGATGAAGATGCCCCTTTTACATACCACTAGAACAAGCAATTTTCTTGACCTGGTTATTAAGAAATTTTCACCTACCCTTGCAGTGTACATTAAGCTTATGTTGGATACAGTAGAAGCACGGCCTTATGGGAAGGGCTTCTGAAGACTTTCCATCATAAAGAAATGGCTAGAACAGTTGTTTCATTTAAATGGCAAATATAAGAAACGGTAATAAATACAGATTACCCAAATCAGAGTCAGGATGCTTCTGTTGAAGTGCAAATCTGCTGTCATAAAAGTTTCTATAAAACTTTCTAATTTCCATAAGCAGGTTTTCTACTGGATAATGATTTATTCATCTAATGTTTCTGCTCTCTAGCTAGCTGCAGACCTCTTGACTAAAAACAAATCTTTAGCTTCTTCAGAAAGAGGTGATATTATTTCCTGAAGTTAGCAGAAGATTGTTTTTCTTTCATATTTTTGTCTTAGAGAACATGAAATATTAGAGACAACTTTGCCATCCTGGTAGAAGCCCATGTAACTTTAGTCTGGAAATCAGGGGTCTCCTCCATGCGTGGTTTGCAGCAGTTCAATGCACCTCTGGGATATCACCAGCTGATAACACAGGCCTTAAACTTAACAAAGTAAAAATACTGGATGACTCTTGCTGGACATTTTTGTACTTTTGTAGCAAGGCTCTCCAAGCTTGAAAGGGTGCATCTTCGCCAGATTAAACTGTGGCCCAGCTGGTGGCTGGTTCATATCTCTCTGAGCTTTGACTCTGTGCCTCACTAGCAGTTTCTTGCACCTCTACAGTGAGGAGCACTGCCTTACAGCACGATGAGGAGCATGTCACAGCTTGTTTCGGGAGCATTCTTGTATGCAGTAGGTTAATCCCATTTTCTTCCTACATCTTCTCATTGATTATATATATATTTTTTGTTCTTCAATTTTCTACCTGATAATTTCTCTAGTTTGTAAGGTACACAGGATGTCGTGCTTGTTTCTGGGAGGAAAGACCAGAAATATCTAGACAAACTGCTCTGTTGTGCAGATGACTCAGGGGCTTGTATCAGTTCCCCTCTTGGGAAAAGCCAGCTTCCTGGGGTCTCTCTCCCAGCAGCCTGCACCCTTGATGCTGCCAAGTCCGTTTACCCTCTTCCTTAAGGAGAAGGGCTGCTGGACACCCTGAAATCTGCAATGCATTCATGTCCTTTTGACCTCAGCCTGCTCAGCTGTTCAGTCCGTGGACTATGTACTGTCATGTGCTCCTTGTTTCATGTCCCTTACATTTGAGAGGGAACCAATATGATATTCTGTAAAATGTCCAGTTGTTCCTGCGAAAGCTTCCCATTGAATAGAGCCTGCTGTTTTGTTTCTCTGCTGTTATTCTTTTCTGTAAAGAAGAATACTGTAGAAAATGAGGGGCAGGTAATTATGAGTTTGCTACTTGAAACTATTTTTAATTCTGCAAGTCCACATTGTTCTTACTGAGTGACTGAGGGAAGGACATAAAAGGATGCTGAGATGAAATCACTGTTTAAAAAAATAAAGTGAAATAGGTTTCTGCTGTCTCTCCCATTGCCTGCAGTAAAAATAAAGGACAGTGATTCCTAATTCTGTTTGTATTTGATTTTTCTATTATTCTCCTTATATTCAGAGTGTTCATGGTAGTCCTTCTGGTAGACTCCTGACTAAATGCCCATGTAAACTTTTCACAGTTGGAAAGTGAGGACAAGCATGAGTTAACTGACATTCTTAATCTCTTATCAAAGCAGTTGGTATGCTTTAAAAGGGCTGAGGAGTATTGGTGGCGTGTTGGGTTTTCATCCTTTTTTTTCACAGAAGGAAACATGAAGATCCCAATATGAGCACTAAATATTGTGTTATCCTGCAGGTGTCATCTTGTACTTCATTCAACAAGCTGCAAACAGCCTCTTGAAGGCAGAGGTTGGCTGGGATGTTATTTAGATGTTGTTGCAGGCAGAGTATCATTCTAGTATTTCCAGGTGTCTGAAAAGAAAGCAATTTGCAGGTCCACTTCTTTGGGATGAGATAATGTACCTTCTTGTTCATAAAGCCACAAGGAGATCTTCTGAGGATTTCTGCAAAGCTGCACGTGGTTATGGCAGATAATGGAATCAAGTGCCTTTGGTGTTGAAGTGCAAGGAACATGTGACATATACAAGTGAGTGCAATCACTGAAATGTGCAATGTAACAACACCTGAGGTAACTGCATCTGTGATTAATACAACTGCTTATGAAGAATTCTAGGCTGCTGCAAGTAGTACATGTTATTATGATTGTGCTTTGAATATGGCAGAACATCGACAGCACTTGCTGAAACAAGGCTTCATATGGGATGAGCTTGAGGCTACGTATGCTTGTTGTTATGGCCATCTTTCAAGCATGGTGTTTCAGAAAGCTATTGTAAATATTTTCCAGAGAGAGCCCCTTGGCTAGCTGGGATCAGGTAGTGCAACACTCCTACAGCACAATCCAACTCACTAACTGTCTTAAAGCTCTGTCTTAACTCAATGGAGTAACTAATCTCTGTTGTGGAACGCAATATCCAGAAGATGCTTAGTGGTGAAACTTTTTATTTTTTATTATTATTTTTTTTTAATATCTTGTCAAAGTCATGGTCTTACTGCAGTGAGCAGTGAAGCCCTGAGTTACCAGTACAAATCCTTTAGGTAAGAGCAGAGGAGCTGTCTGAAAGCTTGTCAGGCATTTGAAGACTTGCCTGTAAAGAAAATAAACAAAAAAAAAATCCCCAAACCAACCAAACAAAAAATCTCTCTGAAATCTGACATACCCTTCTGCACTCTACTCATGGAGATAAAAGTTAATTGCTTCCTTTTTTCTAGTTCTGTTAAGTGCTGCAATTTCAAAACTTGTCACAGATTTTTAAAAGCATGGAATTGGATAATTTCGTGTATTTGCTTTATCTTTGAAGGTAATATGTCTGTATTGAAACATTTATTGAATTCTTGCAATAATTATACAATGGAAGTGGAGTCCAAGAAATGCATATGCAATTGATTGTGTACTGGCATATATTCCAGAAATACAGCTGATGATATTCTTCCTATAATTAGGTTTGGAGGTACCTGGGTATTAACTATAGGAAAATACTGAGCTAGGTTTATAGCTGCTGAGGAGCATCATGAGACTGTTCGATCACAAATGTATTTTTTTAATTTCAGGGTTTTTTTAAGAGCTTTATGTAAATCATTTGAAAGAAATGAAGTACAATCAGACTCCATGGTTTGAATGCTGTGAAAATAATGCCAACTGATATTTGCAGAATCATACTAAAATTTAGAGTGTGATTTAATATGTATTTGTTACCTGAATGTATACAGTAGGATTTAGCTGACATCAACTAGATTTGAATATTTAGATAATATTAATAAGTTACTGTTAATTGAACGACAGCACAGTTGTGATGTAGCATTATATAAAACTTCATGGCTTGACTTATTAACGCTAACAGGAAGTTTGGTGAATTACCATGCTCAAATGGAAGCAATTTTTTTTTCATTTTCAGCCAAACATTGATTCTGAGTTGTGAGGTGAGCAATTTGTATGGCTGGAGGTCTCTGTGCTTACAATAGAAAGGAGCGGCAAAAGGGAAATTCCAGCCTATTGCATCAGTGCAGACTGTGACCAGGTGATCTCTAGAAATCAACTAGAAGCAGATTCAATTATTGTGGACTTTCAAAAATTTATGAAATTCCTGTATGATCCCAACTTGAACCAGTTTTCTGTAGCTGGATGGTATTCTAGTTGGCTCTAGTCATCAATCTGTTCTTAAAGGTTCAATTTATTTCCACAAAAAACAGTAGTGACCCACATTTCCAAAGATATTAGGGTGCAAGAAGGGGGAAGCCTTTTCTTACCGAATATTTGCTGGAAGCCCATGGTTTTTTAGGATAGGATTTACATTGTACACAGAGGTGTTTGTACAGTACACACCTGAATGCATTAGCATTATTTAGTGAAATAATCTTGCTCCTAATGATAGTAGCAAATACAAACACACCTAACATCTTGTAACAGTTCAGGATTTAACTTTACTCAGCATAGATTTGCTTGTCTGTTCTGCATCAACACCCTCTTATTGAAACAGGTGGATATTTGCAATGCCTGTTGCATGAATACCTTCAGAACAACACTAATCCTGTCTGCTACTCTTAAATAGCTTCTGTATTGGTCTGCACCTCTCCCATTCTTTTCTCTGTACTGTAGTTCTGAGGAGGAAAGTGGCTGTAATTAGTGCTGATTTCCAGATACTGAAAATACCAGAATAGGTCTGGATTAGTTGACTCAAGCTGGGGCCTGAAGAGGAGGCTCTATTCTTTATTCTGTTGCTTTCTTAAGGGAAAAATAACTCTATCTCTTCTTAACTTTATTTTTTTTCCTTAAAAATCATTAAATTGTGGAGATAATAGAATTTAGCAAAAATTATCTTCTGTAGAGCTAGACAGCTTGAATATAATGAAATATAAATCTATTACCTTTATACTAAATGGGAGAATAATATGCAGAACTGATCTTCTGTGTGCAGTAGTAAATAAAAGGAGCTGTATATATTGGCCACTGGAGAAGAAAAGAAAGCATGGAAAAGGAAAGCTGTTTTTGGTGCTGTTTTTAATCCTGCAGCATGCTTTTTTTTTTTTTTTTTTTTCCTTCAAGACATTAATGATTTTTTGATACGTGAGCGTCCTAAAGATATAAGCTATGAAGATAAAAAGCTTTAACTACTTCTCTGCCACAAAAAGGAAAAAAAAAAAAAAACCCAAAGTAGAGGAATCTCTGGATTAAACGTATTTCATGCATCATACCTCTTGTTCTGAGAGGGAAGAAGAAATGAAAGTTTGGACTAAGGCATTGCTATAGATGACTTGGAGTTGGGCATTGTGATATTGAATCAGTCACCTCTGGTTTGCTTCATCTTTCTGCCAGGTCCAAAAACTGTGACAAATCTACAGTAATCCCTCTGCTGACGAGGACAACTTATGTATTCAGGTTCCCATAGTCTTATTTATGTGAGTTGCCACAACACACGGATTCCCTGGTGAATTGATATTTTCTGTCTAATTATTTTCACATATCTGCCAAACTGCAGTGGTGATGGGACAGTCTAAGAGCAACATGATGCTTTTGATGTTAAATTCAAATTTGTGTGGGCTTTCTAAAACTAAAGGGTGGAAACCACACATTAGGTATATTGTCTGGCAGCTTGATAAGAAAGAGAAGAAGGTGCTACTGGGAACTTCAGAGAAAGATGAAAAATCATCAGTGCTAGACATATATGAAAGAATCGGGCTAGGAGAAAATGCCTGAGTCCAGAGGTATGTATTGACATTTAGTCTTGAAGTGTCAAGGCTTCTTTCTCTTCCTGTGAACATCTGCTCCATCTTCAACTCTTTAGCTCTTGAGGGTCAGATAAGTAATAGTAATATGTATATATAGTAATAGTAAACATGGTGGGAAATATTGCTGTATTCTGTCAGTTAAAATTAGGACTAGTGAATTAGTATGTGACTGTGAATGGTACATGAGCAATACAGAAAGCAGAAAGGAGGGAGGGATGTGCTCATATTTGCTGAAATCATTGATGAGGGCATGAATACATCAGTGAATGAACAGTACTGGTCAGAAGGAAAAGAAAACAATACACCTGTTACAGTCTATTTGCAGCTGATAAAATAACAGGTAGGAAAATAAATTATTCAACATCATTTTCAGAAACCACTCTTTAAGGGCTAGTTATACTGCTAGAAGGTTGGGCTGTGTGGTGCAAACACTCAATAAACTAGAATTCATTACCATTTTGTCGTTGGCACTATTGCACTAAGTTCAAAAATGAATACATAAATACAGATAAATAAATGTTGTCATACATAAGTTATTGGTATCATGCCATTTTTTCTACAGCACCAGTGTCAAGATTCCAGCAACAAAAGCTTTGGTTGCTTCTGAGCTTCCCATTACATCTGAGGGAAATCAGCTGTGGTTATTTAGTGCAGGGGACGTGTTTAAAGACTGCAATAGCCACGAGGATTATGTGAAGTATGTGGTGCAGTAGGAGGTGTGTATTGAAGGTATAGATTATTACTCACTGATAGGATGCAAACAAGACCAGGCGGCTCATGTCTTCGATTAAATGCTCTGACTGCTCATTGGCTATGTGTCACTAAGAACGTGATTCACATCCTCTAATCCATGCTCCCCATCAAAAGTTCAGATTGATGATGTTCTCTGGGAGCTAGTATGTTTATCTCCACACAGAAATAACATCACCCTTTAAGTGTCCTTTAAATCGTCAGGCTTGTGATATTTTGAGTTTTGATTTTAACTTGCCTGATATTTCAAGGTCAGTACAGTGTCATAGTTGCCTGTCATGTTTTGGTTGTGCTTCAGAAGTGCAGAACATATTTGGAAGGGGAGATAATACTTAGTCTTTGAGGGAAGGCATGAACTCAAGAACAGTAACTTTTCACAGCAATCATGCAGGAAACCTCCTAGTAAGCAAGCAGAAACCTACCCTGAGCTGGGACACAGTCCTGGTCTGCAAGCTGGTGTCGAGCTGATAGGTTTTAAAGCATTCAAGGGTCACGCTGATTGGAGCCCAGTGCTCTCTGCAGCCCCTGTGTACAAACTCAGCTGAGCTCTGGGCAGACTGTAGATGAAAAGCTTATCTGTGTGTGAGTATGCATAACAACGTGCTGAATAATGCCGAGTCCTATTGATATCACAAGAAATTGATGAAGTGAAACTTCACTTCCTTTTGCAACCTGCAGTCTCTTCTCAGGGCACCTTTTGCAGTCAGGAGTGTAGGTGGTGTGGAAGTCAAGAGCAGAAAAATAGCATCAGTACAGTGTTCTGTATTGCTGGCACGGATAAATGAAGTGATGAGTGTATGATGAATCTTGAAAGAAAAAATTAAGGCAATTAGTAGGGGGAGAAATATTTTTTTAAGACTGGAAATATCAGTCAGTGTTCCAGGAAAAACAAGCTGGTTTAAAAATAAATTTTAAAAAATAATAATTTAAAAGAAATAGCAAGCAGTGAAGTTTCCTCCTATTTATCTTTTGGGGAAACTTTTGTTTTTTATTCATTATGTTTTTCCACTCACTTCAGCACATTTCTGAAGAGTGCAGTCACAAAACAAATTTGTCCTGCTGTTGCTGGCTGCCAATTGTAAAGTGCATTGTAATCTTGAGAGAAATAAAGAGGAAATGAATGAAATTCAGCCCTCTTCATCATTCACATATAAGAGAGTCTTTAAAAAAAAAACAACACAAAAACAAAACAAACAAATCTGTTCATGACATTCTCCAATCTACTGTTATTTATGTGCTTTGTACTTACAGTTGGGGCCTCATTTAAATGATAAAAACAGCAATCCCTGCACTAGAAAATTCAAATGTTGGATGTAGATGCGGTTAAGAAATACTGAGTGGAAAAACGGTGATTCATCAAGCTCAGTCTCAGTTTTCACAATGCTTTTATCAGAAAACATTTCTGAGGTGCACTAAAGTACTCATCTCCAAGAGGAAGGGGAAGGGAATGCTGTTGCAGGATAGGAAGTTCCAGGCACTTTGTCCCAGTTCAAATCTTACTAACTGAAGGGCTGGGGGGAGGTGAAGAATTGAATTTCTAAATGTAAAGTCTGTCTAATCAGTTGATTTGTGAGGAATCAGATATGTGACTTGTATTTTATTGGGAAAAAAAAATAGCACAAAGTTGCTAGAGAGACCCTTAATCCTTTTTTTTCTCCTAAACCTTGTATTTCTTTTTTCTGGCTGCACTTGCTTGGCAGTTACAGAGGACCCTGAATAAAAGAAGGATGATGACTGAAGGACGTGAAGAGATGTTTGTGTTTATATAGCTATCAGTCACTATCAGTGGGAGTAGCAGTTAGTGGTCTCCTGCAGAATTACAAGAAGGGACTTAGTGAATGGATGAGCTAAGTACATTGATACTGTGTTTCTTCTTGGACTGACCTCAGCTTCTTTGGAAGAGCCGAATAAATTCTGCCCCAAGCAGGAGAGAACGAAAACCGCAGATACTTCCTTTTCTGCCTTTTTGGCTCTGTTTGTGGCATAAAAACCAGGCAGGCTCCTGTGACTCCAGACTTTTTATCTTCTAACTCAGACTGCTCTGCCTTTCTAAGAGCTGTGGAAGGACCTTGAACTTCAGAGATTTAGGAAGTAAAGCTTTGTGCTGTAGTCTGATACGGTTTGTGAAGAATTCTTTAATTTGCTCCCTGATCATCTGTATTGGTGGCTTTCTGAAGCATGATGCCACTCTGTCTTTGCTTATATGTCCGAGGGAAACAAGCTATCCTGGAGAGCAGAATGAATTTTCTGATCTCCTATTGGCAGGTAGTCAGCAACCCAAACTGGCTGTTGCTTCTGGGTCCGTCACTGCATTAGTATAAGAGCTTTGCTATCTACCTTCTTCTTCCAGAGGTACCTCTTGCAGTACAGATTATGAATTTTGAAGTACAGAAGAAATAATAAGCAACATAGTAAGTATGGAAGTAGAGATCAAAGCAAATTAGAGAGGCGTCTTGCCAGGATGAAATTATAGGTGTAGCACTATTAATTAGTATGCAGTTGTCTTTGGCTCTTTGTGCTGTACAGATCATCATCCTTTTTCTCCCTGCTTTACCTTGTTGTCAATCTCTCTGTCTTCCTTTTCCCTTCTAATGTTGACAGATGATAGTGTTCCTTCAAAAAAGATTTATAATGCCATAATTGTAGGTAAGGAAAATACTGTGAATCCTGTTCACATTAAAAGCACTGACATCCAAATACAGGAAATACTTTCAATTGACAGGTAAGAGTTGTTTGGGTCAAATAGTCTCTATCTGATGAAGGAAAGAACAGTAAAGTGGTCCTAATTATGGATGGTTCTTTTTGTCAGATCAGCAGAGTAGTGCTTTAGCTACATCTAAGTTGGCATTTTCTAACCTATGGAAATGGAAATGTGCTTGAATACCATTTAAAAAACAAAAACAAACAAACAAACAAAAACCCCACAATGTTCTACAAATCATATAGAAGTGGAAGTCCAAGTAAAGCTATCTGAATTTATTAAAGTGATAAAACTTGTGTTTTGACTGTGGGAGAAGTTGCTTAATGCATCCATGTTCCTAATTTTCAATTTCGATAATGATCTAATTGTGCAGTGTAAAAGCAATTGAGCTCAAACAAGAATTTATTTTCTATAAATAGTTTTCTATAAATAGTTTCCAGTTTGATTAAGCCAGGGTAATGTTTCTCTTATGTTTGTTATCAAGAGTTTTTTTTTTTTTTTTGTATGAGTCAAAGGAGCAAAATGACAAAACTTTGATAAAATGGATGAAACATTGGGATTATAAAGTATATGTACTCTATCTACAAGCATGAGTTTCCCTACTAGATTTTGGCAGCAACTTTGAGTTTTACTGTTTGATTAATAATGCCTTACAGCTGCTCCTCAATAAAAAGTGAGAGGTTGAGCTCTTGTCTTTACCCTTTCCACCACCATTTTTAACCTCAATGAACAAACACAAGATTTTCAATTGTAATGAAGAAAACATGGAACTGTATGAAGTGAACCACAAGCAATTTATCTCTCGGTTGCTAGACATGTAGCTGTTCTTGTAGCAAAATATATTTTTATAATTTCTGTAAGACGCACAGATAGATGTAATTCTGTAGAAACAGAAGGGAAAAGACAAAAGATGATAATGCAGTTACAAGACTTTAATGTATATGTCCATGTATATATATGTGTATGTATATATATCTATACACACTTGTAATTTCTCATTGAATTAAAAATTACTGGCTGTGAAATGTACTCCAGTAATAATTTCTTGTTTTTATGAGCACATAAATGTATTCATTGTGAAAATTAGCAGATTAGGATGTGCTTTCTATGAATGTTTCCCTCAAGAAAATGGAGGAACAGAAATTATGTGAAGGAAAAGTGCATGTTGAAGTACCAGAAATATGACTCTCTTTATTTCAAGTGAGAAGACACACTGGCCTGCATCTTGTGATGCTCAGGAGAAACAGCAGCTTGTATAAAGTGAGGTGTAAGATCAGTAGCAGAGCAGATGATAATTAGAAAAGACTGGGAATATTCTGAAGGAGTGACAGTGCTGGATGGAGGAAGTTAACTGTGCTATACAAAGACATCTGGGAAAACTGCAGATGACAGTTAAAACACACAGACAGGGTGTGGAGATGATAGCAATAGTTTAGGAAGACTTAAACTGTCTAGAGACTGTACTTGCCATGTGACAGAGAAGCACAAAAGCAGACAAAGGAAAACAGAGGAAACCAAGATGACAGAGGATGTTATGCCTCTACTTCCCTTACGCAGTGCTTTGAATTCTGTGGTGTTATAGAAGGCTTAGAATTTACAAACTAGAATATCCAGGGCTGTAACATTTTTGTAAATTTTACGTAAGAATATAGTATGCATATTTTTAATCAAGATGAATCAGCCAATGCAGTATTTGGAGTACTTCCGTAGGCCTTAGAAATCTCTCTTGTTGGTTAAAAAAGAGGTGACCTTTTAGGTAGAGGGTGCTAAAGATTGATCAACCACCTTCACTTGATTTATCTTTTAGCATGGTTTACATTTACCTGCATGTGCAAGCTACCAGCTTACTTCATCCCAAAGCACCATATTTTTTTCTTAAACAGCCTTTAAAACTAGAACTGTATTTGTAAATAGACTAGCACATCAATAGCATTAAAAGTAGTTATCGATCTGGAAAGATGCATCAGTCTGGAGGCTGAACATTTATCTATAGTGCCATAATCTTTTTTTTTCTGCCGATTACTTTATTCACTGGAACTTTTGAACACTATCAGCTTGAATAAATATCCAAATTCCTGTTCTGCTTTCTTTTTCTCCTCCTTTCCTTCCTCCTGTAAATTTTGTGCAATAACATGAAGGTATCTTATGTTTAGCCTAGTTTAGTGCAATTAAAAGTGTTCAGCCCCAGTCACATAGAAACCACGTGCTGGCTGGCACTTGGTTACTCCTTCGAAGAAGATCTTTGTACAGAATCAAGCATCATTCTCTAGAATTCTATGCTTGCCCTAACAGTGCATAGTAGAAATATATATTATGTGATCACAGAATCACAGAACAACCCAAGTTGGAGGGGATCCATATGCATCGAGTCCAACTTCTGTCCACCAACAGGTTTCCACTTGCCCCAAATCCATCACAGCCCTACCTGCTAATTCCAGAAGTGCCAGCAGAACACTAAAAAAAAGGCAGAAAAGGCTTTCTTGGGTTGAGTTAACCCCATTCCTGTCATTGCCAAGCACTTTTGCAGCAGAGGGATTGTCTGTGCAGTTGTTTTGATTTTACAGAGCAGCTCTGCCTGTCTTCTCATGAGTAAGGCAATTTCTAATTATAAGTAGGTATGAATAATACCTTAAGTTAGTGGAAGCTAAAAGTTTTTAAAACTTTTAAAAGCTTCTTGGATTTGTTCATAACCAGAATGGAAATATGGGAATTGCATGTCCAATGCAAACTTAGGGAAATTAATGCCACACATTCATTTCTACGTCAGTACACTTCAGTCCATCCAAAGTACTTCTAGGGCAAGCGATAAAACATAAAATTACTCCTCTCCTGTTGTGATTACTCATTATGCCACGGACTGTTATGAGGAGAAGATATCATTTGACTGTCAAGATTTAGTCACAGTCATTAGTACATCATCTTTACCTTGCTATGGAGTATAATGTCTTGCTTTGAGCTGCTGGTAATACATTTTATGCACCACTACGTTTTCTAAACAGGGTATCAATTCTAACTGCCACTATCTTGTACCTTTTGCTGATGTAAGTGGAAAATAATTTTACTGCACTGAGTAAAATTTTTTTAATTCGTCTTCCTTTCTGTCATGCCTAGATATGCTCAAACAGAAAATAATAATGATCACAAGTACCTTTATGTCTAAATAAGAAATGAGGTATGCAGCCAAGTGGTGGGCGTCAGAACTTTATGTATTAAAACTATATTAAAGAAGCATAGGGTAATTTTTTTTAAGTGATCTCCAGTGATATGTTGATATGGCTGGTTCCTGCTTAGTGTGTTATTTCTGATTTTAGTATTTTATCTTCAACATAAACATCCCACAGAGGTTTGTAAATGTGAACAATGTTACTGCAATTCCTTTTGAATGGGTATAACTGTTCTAGCACTTATGGCCTCTTCCCATAGCTTACTGCTATCAGCTGGTGCTATCAGTTCAAACCCTTGATTTGTAATTTCAGAATAGATCTTGAGTTGAACACTTCTGGTGGGTCAGATTTTTTATTTTTGAGTCCTAAGCGTTCAGATTAAACAACTGTCCTGTCTGCTTTAGATCACTTTGATCTTGGCTAATCTTACAACTTTGAAAGGAGTGGAGTTTACTGAGCCTGAGTTAGGCCAACCTGAGTAGAGTGTGTACTTTCTCCTATCTCAGTCAATACTGACTTGTGAGAACTAAAGTTATTACATAAAGAACACACTCCTTCCTCCTCATATGTGTTCATTCCATCCTTTCTCTGTTGACTCCACTGGGATGCAGACTGATGACATGTCTCAGCTGAGCAGTCTGAAAAGCTGAGCACAAGAAGTGTGAGCATCAGCTGCAGAACACAGTGGGTATGAAAAGTTCCTTGCAACAATCTTTGTCTGCATTGAACATCAGCGGACTAGCTCTAGGTTCCAAATGTGTGGTCAGAATGGTTTGCTCTTGGTGAATTAGTGAACAGAAAAATGAGCTATATTATATAAATGAGTACTTCGGGCAAAGATGTTTTGCCAGACTGCCTCAGCATTTTTTGGATACACAGGCAAAGCAGTAAGGGGTAAAAGTATCTGTATAGCTCTAGATGGCAGAAAGGAAACTGATGCAGCCTATTCCTTAGGCCATCTGCAAACGTGGCTGGATCCACGTAAGGATTGAGTATCCTTAATCATATTTAGCATTTGATAGTTGTCTTGCTAATCTTTAAAAGAAGTTTTTCTATGATTATGTTCATTTGCTTCAAAATAGTGCAGGCTTCGGTTGAGATCGAGGATTAAGACAGTATTGGTTAAAATCTGTACTAGATTTACTTCTGAACAGTCACACTTAAAAATACTCTGGGAAGCCACAGTTTCCTTACTGCAAGCAGGATGAAAGTTCTTCATTACTAAACCCAGAGCACCTGTTTACCTAAGCACCACCTGGCAGAAGCAGGACAGCTTGGTGACATCATCCTAGCAAAACTCCAAGGAGCTGTCATCCTTTGCATGTATTCTAACCACGCTTGTGTGCATTGCATTTGCTTTGTTGCTGTGGCTAACGCAGTAGGATATCCAGGTCTTGTTTGCTGCACAAACATCATACTTCTGTTGATTGCTCCCTTCACATGTGACTGCTAAGTTGGAGAGTCTACTAAGAAGAATTGCAGGACTGACTGGGCTTTTAGCATATCTTTGTAAACTGAACAATGGGCTGCGAGGTAGAAATCTCCATTTAAAATACAAGAAAACTTATGGGAAGTCCAGTGTGTGTATGCTGAACTCCTAGTGCTGTGTGTTCACTGTAGTGTCAAAGCATGAAGCTCTTTAACCAGGGGAAGAGTTGTACAGCTGCACAAGTGGAAGTTGGGACTCTGAGAAGATTGCGGTGATCTACCAAAATGTTTTTGTACTGGGCAAAACCTCACTTAGATATTAATTTCATGGTAACTGCTGAGCATTGAGCGTGGATGATTTTCTGTGATTTTTTCCTTTCCAATTTTCTACTACTTCTAGAGCTGCCAGTGCATAGCAGAACAATTATTTCCAGCTATTCATGTTGAATAAATGGACAAATTTTATTATGTACACTTAAGTTGTTGTAGTTTATGTTTAAGCCAAAAAGTAGTCTCTTTTTTTTCCTTCTCTAAAACATTCACTGTCAAATGAGATTTAAAATGCAATCCATGTAAAGCAATTTATATTACATAGCAGATTATCCTGGAAAATTTCATCTGATGCAGGAACCCTTTAGGCTTCAAAACAACAGTACTGGCATCTTAAAAAGATGTTTACAACTTACAGTAACAGCACACCTATCTTAAGCAAAATGAAAACAATGATGTGAGCAGGAAAAAAAACCACCTCTAAAATGAAGTAGCAAATGCTGTAAGCCTTATTAATCCAAGGACACTACACACTTGCCATACTGGTAGAATGACAGTCTTGATATTTTCTGGGTAATATTTTCTCAAAACAACATTTAAAGCGAGTATCACTTACAAAGCTGTCATGGTGGTTGGAGATGCATTTGCTAGAATAATTTGTTTCTTTAATAGTTATAGTTTCCACTTCTGCTTAGAGTGTTTTTATGTCCCAGAACACAAATGCTTACATTTTAAAAATAAATTTTGGACTGGAATGAGTACAGTTAGGGAAAAGAGATTTATCTTCCCCTCTGAATTTTACAGGAGTGATTAGCGGCATCTGTGATGAGTTCTCCAGATAGCAGGCCTTTCGAAACCAAGGGGCCATGTAGCATCTGCATGCTTTGTTTGATAAAACAATCACAATAACAGACCCACTGTAAATGTATTCTCTGAATTCTGGGTTGTGTGTTTGTTGTTTTTTTGTCCCTCAGAGTAGAACAAACGAAGGTCACAATTCCTCATCAGTTTTAATTTGTGAGTCCTTATTGATATGTAATTCAGCATGAAGAAAGGAAGTGTGAGTGGTAGAAACTATCATCCACTGTACTATAACTTCTTCCTCATCTTGCTTACAAAACAACTGCTCTGAAAAAAAAAAAAGCAGCATTATTGAGAAAAACTGAAAGAGCCATGAGAAGATCTTGTCCTTTATCATAAAACTGCAAAGATAAACAGGAAGTACATATAATAGAATTCTTGGAGAGCATCCATTGTAAGTGTTGGTGCTGAGAGCCTATGGCTGAAGAAGATATTTCAGAAAACAATAGGTGAAAGAATAATATGTAACTGAGGATGCTGTAGGGAGTAGTGTAAATTTTGGGCACGGAATAATTGGAAAAATGAATGATCAAAATCTGTTTTGATGGAGAAAGCAGAAGGGAGGCTTGCTAAATATCAGAAAAAAAAGCAAAATAAAAAGATGTGTAGACCTACTATTTAATGGAAGATAAGTGATGTCCTGGAAAGAATGACTTCAGGAGAGTTGTATTGCTATAGCAGTGTCGGGTCATCTTTTACAGAAGAGTAGGAATGTGAGCTGATGAGAGAGGTTTCAGACACCATGATTCAATTGGATCAAATCCCATATACAGCCAGTTGCTTTCTTCCCATAGGCACATTAGCTGAGGCTTCATTTTCAACACACTGGTTCCCAGTCCTGACAAAGTAGTTCTTCATCAGTGCAGGACTGCTAATCTGTCTGACAGCTCTCACACAGGACAGTTGGCATGTCTGAATTTTGCATCAGCATGACCTGAAATGAAGGACCAAAAATGGGCAACTGTCTGACAGAATGGAATTAATTGAGACTGAGTCTGCAATCTGTTTTCTGTGGAAAAAAAAAAAAAAAAGAAAAAATTTTAAAAAAAGAGTTTTTACCACGGCAAATAGTGAAGTATGATTTTTATACATAACTAATGGACTTACATATGGTACTCCTGTAAAACTTCTCCATTACAGGAAATATTTTAAATACCAAAAAGAGGTCATGCATCTCTCATTAGCCTTGTGGCAATTGAGGAGATACGTTCCTAGTGACTCCACGCAATTTCAAAAGTAGGTTTACTGCTTTGTTCTAGTTAAAATAAGAATTCTTAGGCTCTTGCAGTGAGATCTGCAATCAGTGCTTTGGAAGGATGAGCACTATATAACATATAAAAGTAATGAGCATCGGAAAAACAGTACAGAAGAAGGTCCCCGACTTCTTTCTCCATCTCAGCCACACTTCTATTTTAAACCTAAAATGATAGCTTTTCAGTCTTTCATGCTGATGTTCTTTATTGCTGCCTTTTAAAGTGTGTGGCAATAAGAATTATTTGAGGATTGATTTTAAAAACGTAACACAAAAATATCTCAGTGCAAAGTGTACTGCAGGAGACCAGTATGACTCCCAGGTGCTTTTCAGAGGAAAAGCTGACATGATTGCATGTTCATGGCATGTCAGTGCCCTGCTCATGCACTGAACTAGCAACGGATAAATCAGCTCCTGTCTGGTACTCTAGCTGTTTGGCTAATTGGTGTGAAGTGCACGTGTTAGACTAATAATGATGCTGGCTTGTTCTCAGGCTGTCTGGGATGCAGTGTGGAGAACTAGGAGCACTGTGTTCTTGTGGCTGTGGAGGTGTACCCAACACATGAAAGCTGGGTTGAAACTGCAACACTGAAAGCAAACACTAAGAGTACTCAGGAGCAGAAAAAGGTTGGAGGGGAAAAGACAGGAAAGCAAAGAGTAAAGAGAATTAAAACAATAAAAATTAAAATGATGACCTTAAAGATGTTCTATTAGGATAGATTGAGAAAGAAAACAAAGACAAATGTAAGCCCAGTATGTGCTACAAAAAGACCTGATGATGAATTGGAGACTGAAGCAGTCAATACTGTTTCATGAAGTCTTCACAACAAGTATTGGCTATGTATTTCATGCAAATGGGATTAATGAGGTGGTAGAAGTGGAGATCAATATTTGTAATAGCAAAGAATGGTGCAGGAAGAATTTCCTGCTAAGGTGCTTAAGCATGGGCCAGAGTTATCTCTAAATTCTGGGTTATTGTTTTGGAGACTTCATATAGCATAAGGGAAGTCCAAGAGGAAATGTGTGTCTATTTATTTAAAGGGACACAGGTAAATTTACAGCTTGTTAGTTTAATTCCCAGGAATGTTTCATACCAAACTGTTACCTTAGGTATCTTCAGAGTAGTAAGGCAGGGAAGGTGAATTAGTGAAGATGAGATCGTATGAAATCAGTCTATCCTGTCCATCTCCTCCCCCTTCCCCCTTTACTTTTTTCCTCTAGTTACTGATATTTTAGTCTTGTTTAAAATGAGTAAAAGTCATATAAAAATCTGTTGGGTAAAGTTACTAGAAGGATCCCAAGAGAATAAGTTCTGGGAATTGTGTTGTTCAATGTATTTATAACAGTAGCCACAAATGAGTTAAAGTGAAAAAATTTGCAATTGAAAACAAGGTCAGAATAGTATAAAGAAAAGCTGTCTGGGAAGAGCCGCAGAACTGTTTTTCGATGCTGAATGACGAGGTGATAAAATGACAGATGAAAGCCGGTGCTGATAAATCCAAATAATGATTCCAGGAAAAATAAATTCTAATGCATATACCATAATAAACTCTACATTAGCTATTGCCACTCTGAAGAGGAATCTTTAAAGTCACTGTGAGTAACTCACTGTAAATACCATCTCCGCGCACTGAAAAGGCAATTGACTCATAGAAATTAAGGGGGAGAAATAGGACATAAAAGAAAACTTTTGTCAGCTATAAATCTAGGTTTTGCTTGCACGTTTAATATGCTGTACAATTACAATCACTTCTTCAAAAAGAACATAAGGAAAAGTTAATACAGAGGAAGGCAACAGAGATACTAACAGGCATGATTCCATGAACAGATGTAGTTAGGCACGCTCTTGACTTGGATGTTGTCAGTGCAAAGCAGGGATATGCAGGACGCAAAGACGGCAAATGGGAATGGGAAATTCCTCATCACCAATTCTCCCAGTACTCACTTACAATATATTTCCTTCAATAAAATTTGGTTTAATTGAATGCATATAAAAATTTTATGTATTGAAGTACATGCTTCAGTCTGCTGAAATTTTTCACATTTGAATGTCATTATATTTGGGTAGGATTATATCATTTTCAAGAAATGATGGTGTGGTAGTTATTGAATGTCTGTTAAAGGTGAGCTCTGCACTACTTGGCATTAGAAGCAATTTTAATTGTGTTCTAAGTGTTCCCTCAGTGGGGCTCAGCACTTTTTCCATGAATCTCTCTTGTGGTTTTCTAGAATTATCGTATCATCCCTTCAGAGAAAACTGAGTCCAAGAAGCTAATTTGTGAGTGCTGCTCTATAAAAGTGTCTCTTTATCCTTACCAGTAATCTCTTATTTTATTTTGTTGTTGTTGTGTGAGGGTTTTTTTCTGATAAAACTCATAAAACTGATAATGCATTAGTCTTGGCATCAGGGACCACAGTGATGAGAAATAGGAAAGACAGCCATACTTGTATTACAGGAATAGATTAATAATTATTTCATAGGTGAAATAATTAGCTGAGTTAGCAAAGCGTATTTAATAATCTAAATGCATTTTACAAGGGATAAAAATAAGTTATCACTTCGTCTTCTGAGATAATAGTGTCTGAGTGCCATTCTGTGGTTTGCAGTTTACTCTGCTGTAATGATGCAGCTGATAAAATACTTTCACCCATACTGTAGGCTACACAGCCTTCCATTGCAGAACCTGCAGGTCTGCCTTCCCCCCTGCTTCTCCAGCTCTGCCCACTGAGTGCAGCAGTGTCTGAGATGCACAGATCACAGATGTGTGAGCCTATTCCATTTTCCATTATGCTTCATGCAGAAAGCTTTATGTGTTCAAGCTTCTCGGCCTTACCATACTTATTTCATCTCTTTTCTCCTGAAACAAAGTTGGTGCTAAATCTCTGTGAACTTACTTTTGGACAGAACAGCTCTCCATTCCATCTCTTGAATAAGGATAGGGAATTGTGTGATTTTTCACAGGTTAGAAAGTCAAATATTACACTTTTCACATTTCAGTGCTGGAGTTGGAGGCTTGCTGGAGTTGGAGGATTGCTGGAGTCACTGTGTTGGAGATATGACTTTTAAAAACTCACTGACATCTGTGCGCACACTATGGAAACCAAATAAGCCCATTTAGTGCTCTGAAGAGGGTAGGGTCTAGCATAAAAATGGCAGAAATTGGTAACACTAGGGAGAATTAGAACTTTCCACTTAGAGAGCTTGGCTTTCCCTCACTCCATCAGAGGATTTGGGTAGCTTTAGGGTGTTGGTTTTATAGTAATACTAATTCACACTAAATGACAGAAAATGGGCCAAATGGGTACAGTGAACCTCTGATAAATCTACTCCATCACCTTTTTTCATTTGCAACGTTAAATGTATAAACTGTGATCACATCTCATTATTCTTTCCTGCTTAGTTTTGTTTCTGTGACACTTAAAGATAATTAATCTACCAGTATCTGTGCAGAAAACTTTGATTCACACATTTTTCCATTTTTGCTGAGCAACGAAGCAAAGCTTGGTAAAGAGAAAGGAAAACAGGTTTCTCAGTAAAACCACACAGATTCCAATGGACTTTGAGCCCACAACCTGCAAAGGCAAAGTCAGTCTGGGAGATGCTGGGGATTAAGCCATCTTTAAGGAAGGCTGCTGCAATTTGGAGTTGTTGGAACTGCTCACCACAGGTTGTCCTTGGGTCTCACAGAAACCGCCACTTTTCTGCCACAGAAACTGCCACTGCCACTGGAGACCTGGAGAGCAGAGCTTAGAACGGGCACAACTCCAGTTCACAAAATGCTGTCTTCAGTCATCAAAATTTGTCAGAAGAAATTAGGCTTCTTCCAAGGCACTGCTTTTAATCAGCTTAATCAGCACAATGTGATTATGTGTCACTTCATTTATTTTAAACCCAAATTAACCTCTGTAACAGAGACTCAGCTTAGTTTCTGTAAATTAACAATGAGATATGACTTTATAGCTGTTACATTAAAAAGTACATATGTGCAAAAAAAAAAAAAAAAAAAAAATTGCAGCCAAGCAAATGGAACACTTGTTATGCATCTCTTGCTTCTCTGTCTCTAATAGAGGAACTCTTGCATGCATTTCTCTCTCCTTCCCCAGTCCCTTCTTTTCCTACCCATCCAAAAGGATGCACTGGAAACCCTTTGGAGCATGATGCCATTGCTGCCCTTGCAGTGACTGGGAGGCACTGGGTGCAGTGGAAACCTGGATCCTGCTGGGTTGGGAATATTTCCTCAGCACTGCTTCCTCCCAGTGCTTGTTTGCTGCAAGTCTCCATCCTGTGCTCATCCACCTCACGTTGGCTCCAAAAGTTGCCGTATTCCAGCAATCTGTCTCCCTACTGCTTTCTATTTCATGTTCTTTTTTTCTGCTGTTTTCAATTAGATAACAAATAACTCTTACAACTAACTGCCATTTGCAGCCCTCTTTTGGCCTGTACTTTCCACACCCTGACACTACTGTTTGTTTGTATAAGCTAACTAGGTGAGTTCTGGTCCCTCCAGAGCATGAGCGACAGGATGAATTTGGGGGCTGATGGTGAGGCAGTGGAAAGAGGAAGAGTGGCAGTTTGCAGGAGTTTCCAAAATCTGGCTCTGATTTCCACAGCTGTGTAGTTTGGGAATTGCTTGAGAGAGAAACTGCATGGGATAAGCAATTGGTTGAAAGGCCGCAGACAGAGGGTGGTGGTCAATGGCTCTATGTCCAGGTGGAGGCCGGTAACAAGTGGTGTCCCCCAAGGGTCTGTCTTGGGACCGGTGCTCTTTAACATCTTTATTAATGACATCGATGAGGGAATTGAGTGCACCCTCAGCAAGTTTGCTGACGACACCAAGCTGAGTGGTGCGGTTGATACGGTGGAAGGAAGGGATGCCATTCAGAGGGACCTCGACAGGCTGGAGGGCTGGGCTCGGGTGAACCTGATGAGGTTCAACACGGCAAAGTGCAAGGTTTTGCATTTGGGCCGGAAGAACCCCAGGCACCTGTACAGGCTGGGAGGAGTGGTCCTTGAGAGCAGCTCGGCAGAGAAGGACCTGGGGGTCCTGATGGACGAGAGACTGAATATGAGCCAGCAGTGCGCTCTGGCAGCTCGAAAGGCAAATGGGATCCTGGGCTCCATCAGGAGAGGGGTGGCCAGCAGGGACAGGGAGGTGATTGTCCCTCTCTACACGGCTCTTGTGAGGCCCCATCTGGAGTACTGTGTCCAGGTGTGGAGCCCTCAGTACAAGAAAGACATAGAGATTTTGGAAAGGGTCCAGAGGAGGGCGACCAAGATGATCAAGGGGCTGGAGCACCTCCCCTATGAGGACAGGCTGAGGGAGTTGGGCTTGTTCAGCCTGGAGAAGAGAAGGCTGCGGGGTGACCTCATTGCAGCCTATCAATACCTGAAGGGAACCTACACCCAGGAGGGGAGTAAACTCTTCAAAAGGGCTGACAACAGCAGGACTAGGGGAAATGGTTTTAAGTTGAAGGAGGGAAGATTTAGGTTAGATGTTAGGGGGAAGTTCTTTACTAGGAGAGTGGTTAGGCCCTGGAACGGGCTGCCCAGGGAGGTTGTGGATGCCCCGTCCTTGGACGTGTTTAAGGCCAGGTTGGACGGGGTCCTGGGCAACCTGATCTGAATATGTATGTTGGTGGCCCTGCTAGGCAGGGGGGTTGGAACTACATGATCCTTGGGGTCCCTTCCAACCCAGGTGATTCTGTGATTCTGTGATTCTGTGGGATGCACAATGCTGTGTTCCTCTTCTTCTCTGTTTTGGTTGTCAATGTCACTCAGTGAAGATGGAAGACAGTGCTGTTGGAGTTGCTGTTCTGCGATCAGGCAGGATGAGCACAGCACTGCCCTTGGCAGTATGGCTACGCTGCCCCAACGGGGAGCTGGCAGCAGCAAGACCAGGTAGCTCAATGCCCAGAAGCATAGGAAAAATCGTTGACCTGTCTAGCTTGTGTACTTCAAAAGTAGTTAACATGCTGGGTTAAGGGTTATTAGGATTTAATGAATTTAGCTGTTCCTATTTAATGAGGAATAATTGGACTTCCTTACTATGCCTGTATTTCAGCTTCAGGTTTTCAGTTTCATCTTTTGGATTTGTGCAGTAAGGCAAACTAGTTCACAATACAGCAGTTGTTGCTGAACAAGCATCATGAAGAAGCACCTTGAAGCTGCAACGTGAGAGCAGAAAACTTCTCCAACTACGATTCAAAAAAATGATCATAGTGTTATTGTGGACAGGATCCTTACCAATGAATAGCAACTCTGAAGGCAAAAAGCCCCCAGACTGTGATTTCATTTTAATAGGAAATATTTAAGGAGTGAAATAGTTACCTATTCTAAACCATCTGCTCAGCAGATGAGAAATTCACAGATACAATCAGAAGCAGTGTGCTGCTAGAAGGACCATGTGGATTTCCCTGCATAGAATGAAGAAGACACATTGGGCTTGCTTATTTACTGACTGCATTTTCTGTGATTTTTAATTTTTTTTAAACTTATTTCATGTCAATGTCAACTTGGTCAGCTGCTGTGAAAATACTGAGTAGAGAGCTGAACACCAGTGAGGCAGCATCTGTGCTTTTAATGCTATAAACCGTTAGCATTTATAATTTCTGCCTGTTTTGACATCCCTTGTATCATAGAAGAGGCAGAAACTGGCAGGGCATCATTCTTTATTAGAATAATTCCAGTAAAATATTTCAAGTACTTGAAAAATATTCTTTTAATTACTTTGCTCAGTTGAGAGTGAGATTTTTCAAAGTCAAGAAAATTAAATAGCTTTCCATGCCTGAATTTAGGCCTGTTTGGCAATGATTAAAACCAAACCTGATAGTCTTGATCTCCTTTGTAGACATCAAAGTATCATTTTTATTGGCTATGAACTCAAGGGGAAATACATGGAATATATTCTGAGTGTAAGGATGCATTGTAAGGATACTTGGAGTGATGAGAGGCTGTAAGAGCCCTGAACCAGTGTCCAAGAGAAGTAAGTATGATGAGAAAGTGAACTTGCTTATTGTATTCTTTAATGATACATAAAAGGGCCAAGAATGAAAAATCTTGCTATATTCTTTCCCTGTAGGAAAGAAAATGGAAATAAAGTGCTAAATTTATACAGGGAAGGCTAAAAGTAGAGACTGGGGAAAATGAATTAGGAAAGAATCATTTTTTCTTCTCTCTATATTTTTAAAAAGCTTTTACTGTTTATTCTGTAAAGATGCTATGAATACAAAATTTTTAAAGATGTTTCAAAATATTTTGACAGCATTTTTAATTGCCTTGCAGTTTACAAACACTTGAAAGCTATTCCTGTCTTTTTTTTTAATCATCAAGGCTGATATTTTTTTCTGGAAGGTAAGAGAGCAACTTTCTTCAAATGCACAGCATGTTTGCCATAAGGCAGAGGGAGAACATATCTGCAAGCTACCTCACTTTTAATAATCATTCAGAAAGACAGCACTGATATTTTCAGGCCAAGGATAAATATTTGGAGAAACTTCAATGGAGTAAAACTGCAAGGGCTTGATTGGGGTTAATGTATGAGAGATTCACTGGCAGAATTTTCCATCTCATCCTCTGAGCAGAGCCTATGCCTCAGTTTTTTATTATTATTATTCTTTTGGATGTGCCAAGGGCATTTACCTTCTATGCCTGCAGGTGATCTGCATCTTTAGCATCCCCATGAAATAAAATCAAGCCATTTACTGAAAGAGACTCCCAACACCTTATTAACTAAGCTAGGTAAACTGTCTCTTTCAGTGCAGATGCTTCACAGATACGGGAAGGTGAAGTTTCAAGTAACATGATCCATGCACAGTGTGATTGAATGGATTAGATGTGTTTTGGAGAAAGTCTTAACTTAGAAATGTGTCTGTAATCTGACAAGAAACTTAGAAAGTCTATTAATTTAATTTTATTTATTTTTTTTACTCCCCAGTAGTGTAGGTAGTAGTAATGCAACTGTGATAGCTACATCCTAAGGAAGTAGTATGGGTCATACTGAACTCAGTTTGTAGGATAGCATCTGTGGCTAGTTTGGGGTACATGATCAGCCCACAGGCATGTCTTGTATAGCCCACCCTTAAGGCTTTCTTGATGAGCTTGGACAGGTAATTGCATGTAGGCTTTCCTTTGAGGAGTCTTCTACTACTGTGAAGTTTCTTTCACAGAACTAATGTAGCTTAAGGTAACTGACTCTATCCTTGCCAGCTGAGGCTGTGCTTTGCTAGTTGTTTCCCTGATGGATGAATCTACTAACAGGAAAGAATTCATGACAGGTCAAAGTCAAAGGGAGAGCCTTCTGGATTAATTCATGGATGGGGGGCTTTGCAGTGTGCCAGCAGAGCGTGTGATGAATGCGGTACAATTCTGATGTCTTTCAGATGGCATGATGTTATCCTGCCTGACATTATGCCATTAGGTACATGATATGAAATGGCATCATGTAGCATGCTATAAAACCATTTTGGATTAAAAGCTAGAACAGGAATGACAAAGCCAAACAGGCTAACAATAGCTTCCTTGTAAACCAACAGATTAAAAAAAGAAAGAAAACAAACAAAAAAAACCCTCCAGGTTTCTAAACTGTAAGTTCTTCCATTCAGCTGAAGTTAATGTAATTTTATGCAGACTTAGTTTATGCCATTATACATACCTTTGCACACACAGTTTATTTCTGGTTTTGCTTATGAATCCTTAATGTTTGAGGTTTAGTAGAAAATGCATTTGCTGGGTCAATTAGTGCTTCAGCTACTCTTAGCCCCAGTGTAGCTGTTATAATGCAAAAAGTGTCCTAACCTTCACAGCTGTCTCCTTCATCGGTCCTCTAAGTCTGAGGTACAAGCATGCAGGTTCAGTTGGTGTGCAAGTCCTCCAGTGTCTTAACAAAGTACAGAAGTCTTGGATGTTAATGCTTTAAAAACAAAACCAAAAGAAACTCTCACGATCCTCTTGACATCCAGGCCACTGTCATTGTCAGCACCATCGGGGACTCTCTGAGTTCCTCATCAGATAGGGAACACTTTCCTGCTCAGAAGTATAAAGATAACATTGTATTAGAAGGGTGCAGAAGCTTGCCTTGGGGTTTTGGAGTACAAGTGGACGTCCCAAGGACTTTTTTCCTTGTGTGAGCTGGCAAGTTTTAGCTACTTGCAGCTCTCAGGATGAACTGCTTAGACATTGATCTTCTGTCCTTTAACATCACAGGTAGGGTGCTGTTTCTTACAGTGGGTGTTAGTGAGCTCTTTCTCAGGGTATCATTTGCAGGTTTTGTGTAATTAAAGTTTAGTCTAGCCTGAGTTTTTTTTTAATAGTACTTTTCCCATTCAGACTATTGTAGGGCACTTAGATAGTGAAGTGATTATATAGCAATTAATTCAGCCATTATGCACTCAGCAATAGTCCACACAGCTCAGTACTTTACAGCTGGACTTTTACAGAGGGATCTAATGTTAATCTAGACACCAGGGTCATTCTCTCCTCTCTTAGAAGAAGTCTTGTGGGACCTTTACACTTACACTCAGAGGCCAGCGAAGGCTCCAGCTTTATGACCACCATTACCAGAGGACAGCTGCGGGACTTCCCTGAGCACCGCTTCCTGCCATGTCAGCAGCTGGGTACAGAAATACATCCTGATCCCATTTAAAAGCCTGTGACCTCCTTCCCCAGAAGGAGGAAAGTGAATCAGTGAGCAGGGTTAAAAAACTTGTGATTTAGGTTGGGACTGTCCTGAAACTATTCAGATTGAATCTCTTGAGCAGCAAATAACTCTGGATGCCCTTAAAGTCCTTGCTGCTCTTTCAGCAGGAAAATTCATTTATCCGTGATGCTATGATTTCAGGACCAGTGTTTTGACCAATAACTTTATAAGATAACAATTGCACAAAGGTAGATAACAAAGCATTCTCATAAGAAACCTACAATAAAAGGAACTCTCACAGAAAGATAGTATTGAATCATTGTGAACAAATGTAAGGAGCTTATTTCTGCATTTGATTTTTCTACCTTAAAACTGGGGTAACAGTGGAAATGATTTCAGTCCTGAGCCAGAGCAAGGCAACGTGCCAGATGGTGCCTGCCTTCAGAGGAGGATGCTGATGTCCTGCTTCACAGAAGGACCCAGCTCAGTGGTGAGGAATGGTTAGAGAATTCCTTGTTTAAGATGTTTCAAGAGCAAACTTCTCCAGACAAAGAGATCAAAAAAGGTCAAAACAAAAAGTTGACTTCTGCCAAAAAAAAAACAAGATAAAACTTAGAAAAAATTAGAAGACAAAATTTGATTTTATCAAAATCTAGCTTTCTAAGGGAACAGGACAAAGCATGAAACGGGGAATTTACCTGGACTTCTACAATGCCTCTGTGTAACTTCCCAGCTGCCAGGTTTCTGGCCTGGTGCCGAGCTGTGGAAACGGGCAAATGGCTGCAGGAAGAACAGTGAGGGGAAGAAATGGCTGGGATGGGCAGGAAGAACAGACTGCACATCCTTAGCACTGCAAAGTTTCCTTCATATTTTAGGGAAGGCATATAAAACTTATTGTAGCTCTGAGCATTAGAAGGGAATTTACAGCCTGTGTAAACACCCACTGGGCCCAGCTAACATGATTTTCTGCTCTGTGCATATAAACAGTTTGAAGACTTGATAGTATTTCTGGCTGTGGAAAGCTAGAGGCAAGCTGCTCTGCAGCAGCAGGAGCCACAGGGCAAAATGTATCCACTGTTACTTGTAGCTTGTAGGAAGAAAAAAAAAAAATTGTTCCTTACAGTTGATTTGCAGTTTTGTCACATTCACACATGCTTTGTGCTTTCTGGCACCTCTCCTGCTATGGGGCTCCTCCTGGTTCAGGTGGGGCATCTGGAATTTCTTTTGCATTTCTGTGTAAATGCTGAAAAGCCACTCCAGCCCTTCCACCACAGCTGGATAAGGCAGCCACTGAGTGGTTGGTAAAGGGCAGCAGTCCTTGGAAGCCCAGCCTAGTGGGCAGTCAGCTGGAAGGGTTGCTTTGACAATCCCTGTGGTCTGGCTGTTAATGGGAATCCCAGCAGAAGAGCCTGATGAGCACCAGTCAGTTCAGAGCAGCTGGCATGTGAGAAATGCTTTTGTAACATGGGATTTTTTGTGACAGCAACATTAGTCAGTGAGATTCCTTTAAATGCACAGATCTGGTACTTGTCGCGAGATAGCAGCACGGCGGGACTCACAAGCTTGTCTTTGTTGCACCAGGTGCACAGACATGCATGTACTGCATGGAATGTTATTAAACATCAATAAACCCCCAAAAGAAAGAAAACAAACCAAAAAAAGCCTCTGGCTTGCAGTTCGGTCTCACACCTGAAAAAGGATTTATTTTCAAATACTCTCTGAAGTCAGGTTACAGCTGTCCGTGCCCAGCTAGCACCAGATAACTCGACTGCCTGGATTTTTTTATTATTATTATTAATTCAGGCATTCTCTTACGTTCAAATATCCTGCCAAGGATTTCTCTTGCATCAAGATTTTTCAAGAAATGTTTTCCCTATGCTTGTTTGTAATAATCATTTGGCAGCTGACAGCACGTATCTGTTTTCTTGTAAAATGGTTTTCCTTTCCATATGCGCTGTGGTTTGTTTATTTTGTTGCTATTTATAGTAGGGTCTCCCGCAAGGCTATGGGCACTGGTAATGGTTTTTTAAGAGCAGAAATATCCTTGCAGCAATTTCATAAATGGAAAGCGACACAGAATAAACAGATGCAATGGGAGAACTAATGCATGTTATAAATTGGCTCTTCATACTCTCATCACTCAGAGGAATCTGTCAGTCCAAAAGGCTAAGACGAACTGTTATGGATCTGTCTCAAGGAATATATTCTCATATCTTCCAAATATAATCATCATCCCCTGTCAAAAGGAAAAGGTACTAAATCTATATTTCTTAGTGAGTCTAAGGAGTTTTAATATGAGAAGGTTGGAAATTGCTATAATTTAAATGCAACCACCATTCTTTTGAGTACTTTCCATAAAGGACCCCATAATCTATAAAACTTTAAAAGAATCTGAGGAGGAAATCAGATGTTTGATTGGTTGAAATTAGAGTCGGAGTTGTTTTTTTACATTGTGTAGATATTGTATATGAAATTCAGAGTAGAGAAATATTAGACTGAAATGCTGTTGTGGCTCAGTGATAAAGACAGACTGCAAGAGCTGTCTTAAAACGGTAATGTTTACATTCAAGACCAAATTTCACCCATCCCCTACAGACAGAAGTTTACTGTCTTCAGTTGTGCTGACTGTGCTAGCAGGTTTAGCAAGGAGAATCCCTCTCTCACTTAATCTCTGCTTCCAAAACTTTTGTCATTCTGTTTTTCTCTCTGGATTCCGGCAGGTAAAACCTCCGAGGACGTCTCAGTACTTCCTGGCATTCTTTGCCTGATTTATCGGAATTCCAAAGTTGAGGTCCCTGTAAGCTATTTAGAAAGAGATTCAACTCTCTACATTTCTATAATTACATGTAGAAAACATAAACATAAAAATGTTTTTGATAAAGTAAAATATAAAATATAAAAATATATGCAAAATGTATTATAAACATGGAACATTTCATTTAAAAACATGTTATATATCAATATAATTACATTTGCCAGCTGAAGGAGATGGCAGAAGTGATTATTAAACCACTCTTCATCACCTATGAAAGGTCATGAAGAATGGGAGAGGTGCTTTAACATGGGAGGAAAGCCAGTGTCACTCCAGTCTTCAGAAAGGGCAAGAAGGAAGGACCTGAGACACTACAGGCCAGTCAGTATCAGTTCTGTCCCTAGGAAGGTGATGGAATAGCTTATTCTGGATGACATTCCAAGCAGGTGGACAAAAATGTTATCAGGAGTAGTCAGCATGGATTTGTCAAGGGGAAATCATGCTTTACAACCTGGTGGCCTTCTATGATGTCATGACTGGCAGGGTAGATGAGGGGAGAGCAGTGCATGTTATGTACCTTGACTTTGGCAAGGCATTTGACACTGTCGCCTCTAACATCCTCTGTAACCATGGAAAACCATGACAACTGTGAGGGTAGCAGAAGGTTGCAGAGCACACAGACAAGCTGGAGAGGTTGTGGATCTCTGGAGATATTCAAAACCTGCCTGGATGCTTTCCTATGTAGCCTACTCTAGGGAATGTGCTTTAATGAAGGATTGGACTAGATGATGTCCAGAGGTCCCTTCTAACCCCTACAATTCTGTGATTATTTATTTTAGATATAAATATTAACTTATTGAGGGCAGCCCTGCAGAGAGGGACTTTTGGGTCCTGGTGGATGAAAAAGCTGGACATGAGCCAGCAGTACACTTGCAGCCTAGAAGGCCAGCAGTATCCTGGGGTTCATCAAAAGAGGGGTGGCCAGCAGGGAGAGGGAGGGGATTGTTCCCTCTCCTCTGCCCCTGTGAAGCCCCATCTGGAGCACTACATTCAAATCTGAGGGCTGCCATCTCAGGAAAGATGTGAAGCTCTTGGTATGCAGGTCCAAATGGAGGACCACAAAGACTATGAGAGGACTGGAGCGCCTCTCTTATGAAGAAACGTTGAGGGAGTTGGGCTTGCTTATCTTGGAGAAGGAAAGGCTTGGGGGAGACCTCATTGTGGCCTTCCAGTACTTGACAGGAGCGTATAAGCAGCAGGGGGTCTGACTTTTTACATGGTTTGATAATGATAGGACAAGGGGGCTTCAAATTAAAAGAGTGGAGATTTAGGTTAGATGTTAGGCAGAAATTCTTTAGTCATAGGGTGATGAGGCCCTGGCACAGGCTTCCTGGAGAGGTTGTTTATGCTCCATCCCTGGAGCCATTCAAAGTCAGGCTGGATGGGGCCCTGGACATCCTGATCTGGTGGGTGGCAACCATGACCATGGCAGGGGGTTGGAACTAGGTGATCTTTAATGTCCCTTCCAACCTAAGCCATCCTATGATTTGTCATACTTGTACATTTAATAAAAAATATATAGAGAATTGTGTAAACTATTTTTTTTTGAAGTGCTGGGACATTTTTATACTCAAAATATGTTTCAATTTAAAATTAGTGTCTCTTCAGCTTCTCTATTAACCTCGCTAGTGAAAATGAAAAAAACACTAAAGAAATGTAAGCTATGCTGTGTGGTGCAGACACTGGAGAGGGGTCTTTTGTATCTCTCATATAGTCATCAGCTTGAACCACAGGAAAATTGTAATTGGATCTAAAGTAACACTGAAATGTTCATGCCAAAGGGCCATTTCAAAATGATTTTCTTCTTGTGCTTGGCTGTGTTGATCTAACTATGTCCGAAATCGGATGCTAATGGCAACTAACTGGTAATAATGGGCCAATCTAGGTCTTTGGTTAGGTCTTGGCTGTCATAAAGGTTTAGGTTTACAACCCATCCATGTTAAAGATAGCTCAAGGATATAGCATGGAGTCTTTCATCTGGAATAAATGGAAGTTTGTCCAAATGAATTCACAAGTGTGATATTTAACAGCTTTCTCAGTTCTTTAGCACTATTCTTTTCCATCCTGTCAGTGTTCAAATAAAGAGATGACATCATTTTAGCTGCAAGTTTGTCTGCACTTACCTGAATGCATTAGGCGGATTTTTTTTTTTTTTTTTAGTTATCAATGATATCTATATTTATTTATATTTTTATGAATATTATGTGTATTTTAGTCATCAACTATGTAGTTGTGAATTTGCCCAAGCTATTATTACAACTTGTACTGATACTTGCAGACAACTTCAGTACTTCAGGCAGCTTTGCGCTCATGCTGGGGTAAAGCTTGGGCAACACGTTGTTTGCTTCCAAGGTAATGAGATGGCCTTTTTTATTCCAAATTTAGGAACCAGTATGAAGTAAAACACAGCAGCTGCAGTTTAGATCAAAATTTTCCCTTCTCTCATTGCTATCTAAATAAAATGCTGTGGTATCAGGGAGAACAATTTTTGGATAAGGTATGTGTAGTTTTCACTACTAATATAATTTAAAAACTCCTTCCTAGGAATTGTAATTGCGTGTGTATCCATGGTGAGATTTGCATACTACCAAGTGCAGTTGGCTCCAAGAAGTTCCTGACAAAGGAGCACCTAAATGGAGATCAAAAAAGAAAAGAAAATAAACACAGAAATATACGTTGTTTCGGACTTTTTTCCTGTACGTTCCAATAACAGGCCTTTCACATACGGAACACAGTTTCAACTTCATAGCTGACAGTGTTTCTCTGGGCCATCAGCCATCAATCCAGAAAGCACTTTGCTGTATTGTATGAGTCCATATTTTACTTGGCAGAGTAATTACAGCCTGATACCTGTAGCTTTCCTAGAACAGAGAATGCAATTAAAACCTGTTAATTAAAGAAGAAAGTTAATATAACTGCTAATTTAAAACTTATTAGTATGTTAGTTAGTTGGTTCTGTGCTCAATATGTGCTCTCCATAACGACAACCAGGAGAGAGAGCCCAGTGTTTTGCTTATTAAAACTGGGCAAGTTCCAGTAGCAATGTGCCTACTTGTTCAATTTCCATTTCTTTCATCCCACAAAGAAAATTTCTCCCCTATTCTAATTGCTTCTCTGTCTCCATATACACACACAGAATGTGTGCACATACAAAATGTCTACAAAGCCCTAAAGAAGTTGGGCAGCAGACTTGCTTGAACATAGTAGGAACAAGGCAAGTTTTTTTTTTTTAAAGAAGAAATATTTCTCTGATCCATAAGGCAAGGATTCCAAATTGCATTTGGATACTGAGCTCTCCAAAGCTTGTTAGAATCCAGGTACTTTTGTACTGTGAAGCAGGTCTAACACTGCCAATGCTGCAGAGGCTATTGATGAATGGGTCCTGTCAGTTTACCTAAGAATTTGGAGTAAGATTTAGCTGAGCTGTGTAGGAAAAACTTAAGAATTATCTGGGGGCAAGCTGACCTTCAGCTTTTGATGGTGGTCTTTTCCTTCCTTCTAGTCTGTTTACCCCACTGACAGTTATGGGCATGGCACAGACTTGCAAGCTGGCCTGCTCTCTGCTTGTCTTAGCTCATTTGTTTCTCCAGGGTAGCAGTAGCTGTATGGAGCTTTCACTGTTCCTTTTGCCTGGGTCCACGACCCGGAGAAAGCTTTAAGGATTTAGTTTTATGTGTCCTCTTCACAATGGAGCCCAGGGATATTGCCTTGTTCCACATTTGCACCACCACATACAAGGCCCGTGCATGTTTATGATGCTGAAATGACACATTCTGAAAAGCCATGGCAAGGTGTGGTTATTTTTAAGTAGCTTATTCATATTACTCCCCTGTTTGTTCCTTTTCTTTCTAGCTTCCTTAGAGGCTGCTTCTGTCAGTTGCAGCAGTAAGAATAAAGATTTTCAACCATGTTCAGGGAGCTTTGGCAGTACTGCTGGCTTATTAGAGCCTGCTTATGTTACATCAGAGGCTTCAAATTTGGCTATGGCCTCTCGCCAGACTGGCACATAGTTAATGTACTCTTTTAAAGTCTGCCTAGGGTCTTGATGTAAACAGAATTTCATCAGTAATAAAACATGTTCTCCCAGGATCTAGGGCTTGCTGTGAGCATCGATTTTTTTTCACTTTGATAGTCCTCTATTCAAAAGCTGAACCGGGTTCTGCTTTAGTGCTTATTTCTTCTTACCTACCTTTCTCTGCTACACACAGCCTCCTTCCACACCATATTGTTAACTTTGAATAGTGGAATTTAATTTATAACAATTCTTGTTAGCAACTTGGAGCTGCCAATTAGCAAATGCAAACATTTGAAAAAAAGAAAAACAACCACCTCTCCAGCACAGTCAAGGTTTATGTAATCCACGTTATTGCTAATTTTGCCATAGTTATTGCCCAGTGGAGATGTCTATGACGAAATGAAGAGTGAGCTTCCACAGTGGGGCTGCATTAGAGAACTCAGAGTGACTGCACAGTAATCTTCATTTTTTCCTTTCTCCCCTTATTAAACGTCGAGAAGATCCAGCCCACAAACATCTGGATTTCCTTGATGTGCAAGAATGGGAATAACTGCAAGTTTCTCAAGAAACATTTGGTAGCATGAACACTTCTTGTATCTGCACTTAGTGTACTGCAGGTGATTCAAAAGAGGATCGATATGTACCATGATAGATGAGCATGCAGCAAAATTTTATGTATGTGGTATTTCACACTCTGAACTATGAAGTCACTTTCCTTTTAAGTCTGTCCAGAAATATTGAAACATTTTTATTTGGGGCATTTGATATTATTTACAGACTTTTGCATTTTCTAATTGTATCTATTCTTTGTCCCGATCTAGTACTTCTCTTTTCTCTGTTCTAATTTGGGAAAAATCAATGTAGTCACTTTACATTCCAGCAGTGAATATGATTTTTTTTTTAAATCTCCTTCCACAAATCCAGAAGATGCCTGCAATCTGTTCTGTGTGAGTAGAGAGAACGTGTTCCTTATTAGGTTTCTCATAGGCAGAATAAAGGGGAAAAAAAAAATCTGTTTCCAAGGAATTTTCCTACTCTCTTTTTCCTCCCTCCCTTCCTTGCCTTCCTTCTTTCTCTTCCTTCCTTCCTTCTCTTTCTTTCTTTTTCTTCCTCTCTCCCTGCCTTCCCTTCCTTCCTTTCTTTCTTTCTGCTTTCCTTTCATTTTGCAGGAATTTCTCACAGCTCATATCAAGGAATTTTCCTGTTACTCCCTAGAAAATTTCCACTGATCCCCAGGAGTTCCCCATTTGCTTTCTAGACTTTCTGTTGCTGCTGCTTCCTAGCAATTTTCTAGGAATTTTTACAAATTGCAACTTTGCTTTCAGGAATTTCTGTTTTCTTTCTATGAACTTCTGCACTACTTAAGAGGAAATTTTGAGGAGCTATATTTTGGATTTCTAGAACTCTCCCTTTCTAGAAATTGAACTTATCTTTCAAGAATCTCCTTTTGCTTCCCAGATGTTCACCCTTTGCTTTCTAGAAATTTTCCCATTGATTGCTAGGAATTATGTTTTGCTTGTTAGCAGTTCAGCTTTTAGGATAATGCATTACTTCCCAAATGTTAATGATGGACAGAAGTCATCACCTCTGATTCTCCTCGAGTCTTACAAGCCTTTCATTCTTCTTCAATGCTGCTTAGCTCATGGTTGGTAGTCAGTTCTTAACTCTTAATAAACCCTTGTTTACATTGGAGACTTCACCAGTACATTTTTAATTGAAGGCTTGATAAGTGACCAGAAGGCTGCCCTCACACCTGCTGTTTTGGAAGGAACTGTTTTAAAACAAAAGAGTTCTGAGAATATAAAACAAACAAACAAACAAACAATAAACTTGCCTTGAAGTGAATACCCTAACAATTTACCAGCTTTCCTTTATACTTAACCAGTGCCTCCCACAAATGATCATCGAAATGATGGTTCAGTTCAGTTCAGTTCAGACAGGGGTTTATGGAGCTTGCTGATTTAATAATTTATTTTGAAATAAATCATGCAAAATGTTTTGGAATTTTATTTCAAGGGAGATTTATTCTTTTATACTGTATTATAGCATAAAAGCTGCATTCCTGTCACAGCATTTTCACATGATTCAAGATTGGACAGCTTCATAGAGCCAAACAAAATATTTTGGAAATTGTGTTTAACATTCTTTTTCATTCTAGCTTGAAACCCAACTACATTTTGAAATGTTAGAAATTTCTGGGGAATTGAGAGTCCGAATTTTGATGAGTTCTAATGCAAGGGCCGGAAAGCATCTGTGGCTCAGTCTGTTCTGCGGATGCCGTGTGATTACTCCTGGAGACGGTTCTGTACTGCAGTTGTAACATTTATAGCTCTGGTTGGTGCTTGAGCAGCTTCTGTCCTGTGTTCATAGGCATACGCAACCCGTCTGGTTTTGGCTGAAGTAATTACGTACAGCAGTTCATCATCACTTTTAATAAAGGAAATGGAAGTTTGACACGTTTGAAAATGATTCTCTCAGGAATCTTCCCAGAATCAGTGAAGGAGATGGACAGGAAAAGTCTACTTATTTTTGACAGGATTACAGCTTCTCCCAGGCATCTGAAGTTAAGTTTGCAGAAGACAACACCATAGGGAGCTTCAATCATGGATTCTCCTGTATTATTATTTCCAGAGAAAAGTTCTTTTGCAGTAGTTTGTGTTCTGTTCTCAGTCTGTATGAAAAATTGGCAAGCTGGTAGTAAGCAACCCAAACCCACAGTAATATCTCTTGGTCCCAAGGCTGCAGCATGCCTCCTTTCCTCTGGACTGTGCAAGCTGCTGCCTGGCAGTGGGAGTGGTCTCAGAAGCTGACATGGATTTGATCCTTCTTGTGCCATGGTTGATTGCATACCCAAAGCATTATTAAATGCCTGATCTGGTGCTGAATGGCTGATGTGACCCACTGGTTTTCTCAGAATCACTTCTGTTCAGACTGGAAGACTGGCTGTTCCCTGACCATGCCAGGTACTGGACTGATGCAGTTGAATCTTTGCTGTTTGCCATGTTAGAAGACATGCATCAAGGGTGACTGCTAGAATTTGCTTTGTGTTCCTAAGATGCCAGCCCTCTGAGGACAGTATGTAAGCCCTAAAACAGTGTGTTGGACCTGATTCTGAAGACATCCTTTGCCTCACCTTCATGGAGAGCCCTGATGGCCAGTTGCTGGTGGCTTCCTGCCCCTCGCTTTCTCATCTGGACTCCAAGGTTCTTTTCTGTCCTTTGCAGTACAGGAAAATAGTGATAGTAAATGGGCCACTCCTTTTCCTAAGGCATCAAAATAAATGTAGAGGTTGCAATTACAAAGGATGTAGAGGGCACTGCTACTGAGCTGTTGCAGCCAGTCCTTGTCTCACTGGTACTCCAGAGCATCCCAGAAATGAGACCCTCTCCTTTTGGGATGGGAGGAGATCCAGAGTATTCCAATCACCCTAGCATTAACAATGCATTAACCTGCTGTGCCTACAGTGCAGAAGCATGACTCGCAAGCAGAATAAACTAGCCCATTAAAAGCTGCATGTTACATTGTGAATTGAAAATGTGCTTATCTGCCTCTTCTCTCTGGATCCCAACTGCCTTCCTTGTAACAATTGAATCATAACCCTATCTTGTGTGGTTCTGCAGAGGGTGGAAAAGGGAAGAAAAGAAGGGAAGGAAGCAGGCAGTTGTTTGTTATTTATGACCATATGTCATTGTACTAGCTATGCAAAAGCCAGAACAGAGGCTTTAGAAGGAAACTGACTGAAAAGATTCTAAATGAATTTAATTAATTCCTCCCTCTTTCTCTTTTATCTCCATCTGGAAAGAGCTGGCCTCTGTGTGGCTTTTGTATAGCTCTCTGCAGGACCAGGTACCAAACTGTAGTAATTAAAACGGGGAGTGAGGAGGAGGTGGTAAGACAAAAAGCCATTTTTCTTGACATACACCTCCAGTACAGTGTTGCAAAAATCATTTGTTCACATTTTTTTTCCAATTATTCATAGCTTCAAAATCCCATTAAAATTAGCTTCTCAAGAGGGAAAAAAAATATGAAATTTTACACATAAGTTACTTTCTTTGAACTCTCACATCACTGCAGAGCCTTTTCTCATTCCAGGCAGTTACAAGATGACCTGGCTTTAAGAATACATGCATTCTGATTTCCTGAAAGGAGCTGCTGTAACCAGGAGCTGCTCGTATATGTAACAGGTGTGTGCCTGATGTGTGGGCTCTTCTGGAAAGACAGAAGAGGCTGTTACTGTTAAAGGTGATCTCAGGAAGGAATAATTCAGGCAGATAACAATCAATTTGAAATAAATGGGGAGAATTTGTACCACTGTACGTCAAGTAATTTGGAAGACACAAAGATTTGTTTCTGGAAGAGAAATTCAGGCTGAACTGATATGGAATAAATCAAACAAATACAGGAGAACTTATCTGTGCTCTGCAATTTCTTTTAAAATGGCTGTAATATGTTGAAAGGATTTATGTAGGCTCTGAACAATGGTCACCGTCACTGGTCTTGAAGGGAGAAGGAGGAAAAGTCTAGAGATATAAAACATTCATGGTATACAAATATATCCTTTTCCTCTTAGTGGCAGCATAGCCAGACACAGAGTTTTATCTGTGGGAACCACTCCAACCAGTGTCAGTCTGAGTTAAATCCCTTTGCTACTTGATGCAGCTAAGGGAAGCCAGATCAAGTCATTCTATTAAGCATTTCTTATCCTAGTAAGCAGCAGTCAGCTGAGCATGTGAAAGGCTAGCAGCAGCGGTTCAGTCCGTCAGCTCACTAATTTACAGTCTGCCAAGCAGGAATTGTAACAGCATTATCTGTAGGCAGGGTATTTGTGCATGAAGATAGTGTGAAGGCTGTTTGCACAGTCTATGCAAAATCTCGGATTTATTTAAGGGAGATATGATGTTCTGGTTACAATGTCAGGGCAAGACCACCAGGCATAGCATCTTTGAGGTGAAAGCACCATCATAAGTAACTTAACCATTCCCAAACATTTCTTTTCTCTATGTCATATGCCCTTTCCTAAAGATAGAATTTACAAGGAGGGCTCTCAAGATGCTAAATAGTATGTAATGCTTAAATTCACATTCATGTGAAATTTGTTACAGCTATGACACAGCTATTTGGAAAGCGCAATCAAGTCATGTTTACAGTGCTTTTATGAGCATTCTGCTCTGAGTTACAAGATGCTTACAGACAGCATTTCTTTCCTTCAAGTTGACTTTTTCTCTATTTAACAAACACTGATTTATGTCTCTAGCTAACAGAGCCTGCTGTACTTCTGTAGCTACTGTGACAGCATCATTTTGCTCTATCTTGATGAGAAAGTAGCCTTTGCAAGCAGTAGCAGTAGTGCTCACAAAGACAGATGGAACACAAAGTGAGCAAAGGTGGAGGGCAAGACTCCTGAGCACAATCCTTTGCTGATGTTGATTCATTCTAGGACTATGGGCATGCTTCATTGCTTATGAAGGGCAAGTGCTATTATTCAATACGTTAAATATACAAGTGGGTTTACAAGTTTAAAGTTATTTAGGCTTGTAGCAGGAAGGCCAGAATGTCATCTTGCCTTCTTGAGGGAGATGGAGGTTTATTGGTACAGGCTGCAGTTGGAAGGTTGTTGAGGTCTTCTCTGAAATGCTGTGGGTGAAGTTTATTTTATTTGGACTCCAGGGACACAGCAGGTATATCTGGAGGGATACCATAAATGATCCTCTTTGACATCCGACAAAAGATGAGACAAGGTGTGAAAGCTCCAAAGAGATTTAGATGGGAGTAAGTTGGTGGCAGTGGTGTGAAGATGTCCTTGGAGGGAAAAAAAACCAAACACATATATGTTTCATAGCTTCTATCAGCACAACTCCCTGCATGTGCCAGCAGCTAGCTGCCACCTCATGCTAAGTGGAATGTTCCAGATTCTGATAGCGAGGGAAAAGTAACAAGGGCACTCAGAAAAGGGTGCTCCCAGAAGATGTTTCCAATAATATGCCTCCTTTAAAGAAAAAAAAATTACACTCTTTAACTTGTTTAATTACATAACTTGTTTTCTTCTATAGCCAGAAGGCTGTTTTGTCCTTCCATCAGTTGTCTCACTACATCAGACTGCCCGAAGCTGCTCACAGGTTGCTTACTGTCCAAGCAGTGAAAATGAGCAGTGGTAGAGCTCTCAAAGTACTTGGTGAATCAAAGATCCGTTGTCTATACTAAGCAGGAGATGTTCCTAGAATCAAAGTCTTACAGATAAGCTGGAATATAGTCAAAAACTTGTAGTCTATTAAGCATAGTAAGAGAGCAGTTCACTAATAAACATTTGATCCAGCAAGTGCAAGAAGCGGGTGCACTTGGCAGCACATGGGAGAGAAGTTGTTTCTCCTTGTGCTACACCCTTCTGCCTTGCTTTTTGACAGGCAGCACTCACCTCACTGCCCTGGGCTGCACGGTCCTGCAGCTCTTCAACAGCACTGCCTGTGCTGAACCTGAGTGCGTGGGGCTGAGCTGTCCTGCTGAGTGACAGGGAGTGATGGAGGCACCAGCAGCGGCGCTTCGGAAAACTCTGACAATGGCATCAAAGAGCAATTTGAAAAGCCACTAGAGGAGATGTTCTTTGCTCCCCTGCATTGATAAAAAGTGCTTTACTTGAATTCTACATAGTGACATCTTGCCAGGTATAAATGGGAAATTTCTAATTTCTGTAATTCACTGTCTTTTAAAAGCACTCTGCTCTGTGTTGTCGACTATCTGAAGAGGTGTGACAGCTGCCTGTCAAACGTTGGTCAAAAAGCCTGTGAGCATGAAACAGCTTTGGAGTGACTCATATGAGGCTGGGACTCTGCTAGTTTCAGTCCTATGTTGCCATTAGCTGCTAGAACCTGCACAGTAACTGTCTGTCACCTGCACTTGTAAACATAAGGAGAAAGATTTCTTCTATTTATTGAGAATTTTTTCTTTATAGATTAATTTTGAATCTTTGGTGTAAGATTCTATCCATATATATAATTTTCTCTTTATTTTGCTTTGCAGCGGTTCCTTTTATGGTGGCAATGATTACATGACTAGCATAAGCCTTTCATGTATGCATATGCATTTATAATATTGTACCAGGTCAGAAGGAAACACGATCTCATGATAGCAATGCAGGATACATTTCAAATGGTGTGATAGTGGGTGCAGTGTTTATATGTAAGTGAGGTGCAATTATTGTTGCAAACACAGTTATTGTGAAATTAGCAGAGGAACGGACTGAGTTGCTTTGCTGTTATAAACAGCACTTCCATGATAAATTCATAATTAGAAGAAACAAGTAGCCAGCAAGGAAGTTTTGTAGAAATCACCAGCTCTTCCCTCACTGGTGAGCAAGACTGACCAAGGGGGACTGATAGCGAGTGTTCTTGAAACCAAACAATGTTCACATGGATAAAGTTCACGCTTCTTCTCAGAAATAACTGTAGCACTTTGGCCAACATTAAAAGCAACAACAAGAACACGAAGCGAAACAGGGAGTCAGGCCAAAACAAATGCTAGATGCTTAAGGTGTCATTTGATACAGTAATTTTCTAGCTGAGCCCAAATGCAGAGAACCGAAAAGGGGCTTTGTTACTAGAAAGAGTCAGGTAATTGTAATAATTGGCAGTGACCCTAATTGATCATTAGAGGATCAGTAATGCCATAGTTATCTCATCACATCTTCTAAAAGACCGGCTGCAGCAGGCACAGCTGGGTGCCAGGCTGCTCGTGTGGTGTGGAGCTGCTTTCCTGCCAGGGTGGCAGGGATGCAGAAGGAAAGGGAGCAGGTTTGGTCTGTTTCTGTGTAGTGAGAATTATTTTGCTTCAAAAGAAACGTACTGATCTTTATTTGGGAAAAGAAAAAAAGTAAAAGAAAGTTGTACTGTTGTACTAATTAATGACAGTGGCATCTGTTGTACACAGAGAACCCCATCAGGCTCCTTTCCTCAGTCCCGTACCTCTGCTTATGCTTCCATGAGACACATCCAAATTGCAGGTTCACAAACCAATGAGTATCATGGGTCAAAAAATCATTAGCCTCTGTAGGATTACATAGGATTGATTAATAATCCACTTTATCGCTCCAGACCAGAGAAGCAGTGACCTTGTGAAGGAAAAAAAGGTTTCCCTCCCCCCTGTTTAGTACCTGTGATGCTTTTTTTGCATTTAAATCCAACAAGAACACCACTCAGGACTGCAAGCAAGAATAGCAAAGTCTAATACTTGCAAGTGAATTGCTTGGCTTTTGACCCTTAAAATTCAGATTGTTAAATGTAAAGATAGATTCAAAAAAAGATCTGCATTTAAGGGAACCTGTCAGGATGCTTGCCTGTCATCTGCAAATTATCTCTCCTCTGGCTGTTCTTTATATAACAAGACCCTGAGGAGCTTGAAACTAAACTCTGTTTTGGCTATGCTTGCCTTCTTAAATATATATATATTAAAGTAGTTACTTGTCTCTGTTAAACACACACAATGTGTTTATTGTAGAGAATCACAGGAAACATGAGTTCAGTTTCAGGGGCTGTTATGATGAGTGAAATCTGAAGAGTATGTTTGAAAGGAGAAACTGGAGAAATAAAGAATTGTGAAATCCTAGAAACATTTAGGAATGTTTGCTGGGGAAGAGGAAAACAGATACATTGCACCCAGTATAAATTCAGATGTATTTGAGTGTGCAAACACATAAGGGAACACATCGAAATACTTATTTTTGGTAACAGTGAAATTAATTATCTGTACTACTGGTGGTGGGGGCTGGTATGCACTGTATGTGCCTGGATGGTCTGTGTGCTTGTGCTTGCATCTAACTAACAGAACCTGGGAAAGTTGGAACAAAATATCTTTTTCAGTTGTCTTAGATCTTGAAAATCCTGTTGGCAACACTGATGTTAGGCTCCTTCCAGAATTCCCTCACTGCATTCAAACCACATTACCCAATGGGAAAGAAAATCAAGCTAATTTTGAATGTAGTTTTAAGAATACTGTAAGAAAAACCTCAGTTGATTCGTACATCACCAACATTGCTTAGAAGGGTGGGATACTATTTTCTGAATAATGTTAGGTCTGTGGTCTTGTGCACACTTAGTTATTGTCATTTGAGAAACAAGGACATTACTTTAAAATCATGCCCAGTTCACAGGGACTTAGATAAGAGAAATGGTGGAAGAGCTTTAATTTGGTTGTTGGCTAAGAAGAAAGGAAATCCAGGCTGGATCACAGCAAGTGTACGTCTGCCTGGCAATGTGTGAGAGGCTTAAGGATTGCTGCATTAACTCTTTGACTGGAAGGTAGAAAGGCTTTAAAATCACTTGGCAGAAATGTGTAAGCACTGCAAGGTGGTATTTGTATCTTGCAGTGATGCAAGAAACAAATAGGGACAACTAAATTTTAATTTATAAGTTACATTAACAACCTTTCATATTTGCAGTGACTTATCAGGTTTCACAGATCAGTTTGTCATTTCACTACTGAAAATACTGAATGCAAATCAAGTATGGTTGGCTCTTCTTAGCGAGCATCAATGTGTATTGTAAACACTAACAAAAAAGGTTGGCACCGATTCATGTTAGACCTCAGGATCTGACCTGAGACTGGAGGTGGTAAGGAGTGCTTGCACCTGACAGCTGGGGTGCGAGGCCTGGGTGGGTCCGAGGGGATCCCCAGGCAGGGTCTCCTCCTGCCATCCTGCAAGCTTGCCAGAAAACATTGCTCTCAGGTTCTGCCATGATTCTAGGAAGTTTCTGCAAAGCCACTGATGCTAAGTCTCCTACCTTAGCAGTCTTTGGGTAGGCTTTTTGGTTTTTTTTCATGTGCATGTTTCATCCTTCCTATACCTGAAGGGGACCTACAAGGAAGCTGAAGATAGACTTTTTATATGGGCAGGTAGCAACAGGATGAGGGAAAATGGCTTTAAACTGGAAGAAGGTGGGCTTAGATTACATATCAGGAAGAAATTCTTTGCTGTGAGGAACAGTGGAACAGGTTGCCCAGTGAGGTTGTGAATACCCCCTCACTGGAAGTGTCCAAGGCCAGGTTGGATGGGGCTGTGAGCAACCTGGTCTAGAGGGAGGCATCCCTACCAATAGCAGGGGGTTGGAACTAGATGATCTTAAAGGTCCCTTCCAACCCAAACCATTCTATGGTTCTACGGGGAGGTGGGAATTGTGGTAACTGTCTATTCCAACATCAATGAAAATATCCTTTATTAGCTCACAATACAAGTTTTTCACTAGCTGAAATATTTTGTTCCAACAGTAAGATGGGGATTTATTTTTGCATTTTTATTGGCATTCATAATGATTTTTTCATCTTTTTGAGGATTTTTCCACCAATGCCCACAGTTCTCACTGCTGCCTGCTGGTCAGGTTCTGAGAGAGACAGCTGTTCTGCTCTGGGTGTGCTGTGTGGACGGCATCTCCCTGGCAACTGGGATTGCTCAAGAGCTGCTGTGTGGTTCTGATATTTCTTTCTTCCCTCATTTTTGTAGCCATCACTTCACTCACAGGGGGATGGATACTGCAGGAATAGCTACCCAAGTAATGGAAACTCAGTGATGGCATATGTTTTAATCTCCTGCACAATAGGATTCTGATATCCTTTCAAAATTTGTTTTATACTTAAAATGTATTTCTTGTATGCTCAAGTATGTAGATGGTATGGCTAGATTTCACTATGTGTATGGAAATGCTCTTCCAGCAGAGGCATAACGAAGGATTTGTTTTAATTCACTGTAGCTTTCAAGCCAGCAGAAGAGCAAAAATCTAAGTTCTGTTATTGAATATGCATCTTGACCATTGCTTTTATATTTCTCTATTGGAGAATGTTAGCTGTTATGATTGTCAGGAAGCAGTTCTCAATTGTTGGGGACGCGTTCCTGACATCTCACCTGATGCCAGCTCCTTTGCCAACCAGGAATAGGAATCTAAGCGATTTGGCAAGGTCCTGCTCAGGATACAAAGCATCAAAGCTGTTGAACCTGTGGTAGTCTGCTGTTTTCAGCATACTTGTCCTTACCGAGAGCCTGTTAGTAAAGTGAAGCAGAGCTAGGAGTCTCCTTTATGGCTGAGGACAGCCTTATTTCATGGGCTGCAAGTATCATTATTTCTGCAGTCACCACTGCCTCCTGCTGTGACCTGAGCCCCTGGAGCCCTCCCAATGCATAGGGCTGTTCACTCACTGCTCTGTGCCTACAACCACACGTGCTTCTGGGAGCATAGGGCAGGGGGAAGCCTGCACCTGCCGGATGGAAAGGCTGAATGAGGATGTAGAAAGTGAAAGAAGATGTAAAACTAGAGGGAACATATGTAAAAATAAGTTACCGTGGCTCTTATTGCTAACCTGTAGTAGCTGCTCCCACAATTAACACCTTTCCTGTCAGTTCAGCTCTCCCTCCTCATGGAGATTGCCCTCTGTTCAAAGCACTTGCCCTTCAAAGCACTGCAGTTATGGTTTTTTCATTAACCTGGATAGCCTAGCTCGGTTGCCTGGCTTTGGCTGTAATTGCTGCCAGGTGCCTAGTTAACTTAAGAGCAAAACATACGCAGAGAAAAACAGCTTGCCAAAAATACTCACCTAATAACCCCATCTCTGCTAATTACTTGCTTGTGCAAACAAGACCACCTGTTTGCCAGAGATAGTGCTGAAACGAAATACAGGCACAGAAAGATGTTTGGTGGGTGTAAAAGACTAATATCTTTCTGTGTCCCCCATAGGCATGGTTGTCATGCTGAGGGTGCAATTACTTCCATCTCATCAGGAGAAGCAGTGCAAGTGGGTGCTAATTACTACCCTGGGGTAACTGGGCAGCAGCTGGGTGGCGGGGGGAAGCAGGCTCTGGTAGCTTTACTACATGAGAGGGGATCTTTGCTGAGGGTAACGGGGTCTTCTGTGAGGAAGAAAGAATACAGATTTCTCTGTAGTCAGAAGGTCTCTGGCAAGTCAGAAGGCATTATACTGCTTTATTAGGCGAGGGGAATAGAAAAGCAGCATGAGATGGATACAACTAATAATAAAGGGAGGCTTTGGGCTTGGTATTTTTTTCCCCATTGGTACCTTGACTCTGTGTCAAGCTCTGTGCTGGTTAACTAGGGAAAAACCTCTGTTCCACCAAAAAGCTTCCCAGACTAAAAGATTTACAGCCACTCCTGGCTCCTCAGTCTCTGAAGACTACAGGGCTGATTATTGAACAGCTTTGTGGAAAACAGAGGCAATTTTCCTTCTCTTCCTAGAATTTAGGGCTTAAATAGCTTTGAAGTCATTGCCATGGAGGGAATTAGCAGGTGCATTCTCTGTTCTCCTGCTTTATTTCAGTTTAAATCCAGGATGCGTTTTCCTGCCTCAGAATTCTAATTCCTTAGTGTTTTATAGAGCTTAGGTGAAAAGGCTGGAATGCACTGGGTAAGTCAATGTGGGATCTTGGAAATCAACTGTTAACGGGACTGCCATGTTTGAGACAAAGTTTGGTGACAGATTTATAAAATGTAGGAATGGAGCCTAGTCTCCTTATGTGGTAGCTTTGTGAAGCAGCACAACTAACAGTGAAATGAGATGATGTTTGTGGTGGTTGGGTACCTTTCTGTTTTTATACCAGCATGTAATAGGCTAGCTGGTGTATTTAGGACTTTTTAGGGGAGATGAAATAAATTCTGCAGTTTTCGCTAGCTTCCCAGCTAGCAGTGGAAGAATATTTCAGATTGTTGGTGCTTACCATAAAATCAGGCATTTAGCTTGAAAGAGCAAAGGAAACATGATTGTTCTCAAACTGGCTTGCTAATGTGCTCTTGTCTGCTCACTGTATGCTGAAAATAAGACTAATTCTCTTGGTGCAGCTATTTAGCACTTAATCTCTTTTGCAGAAGTTTTTTGGGACCTTTCTGTGTTTCTGCCAGTATTCTTGTGCCAGCCACCAGTCAGAGTGAGATCTGCTGGAAGCAGGGCTTGTCAAGAGCAGTCCTGGCTTTTGCAGAGAGGCTGCTTGATGGAGTGCTAGTTATTGGTGATCTCTCATTCCTGTGAGGCAGCAAAGCAAACAATGGAAATAGCATATACTTGCATCTGATCCACAGATTTTCTCACACCTAGACATAGATGCATTAGAATGCAAGTTGTCCTGGCCAAAGTCCCTGGTGAAAAGGAGCTGAGAACTTCATTTTATTTCCCTTCGGTGTGTATCACACAGCAGCTCTTATATTAATTGCACAGCAGTCTTTGTTACAACAAAGCATCTTTGGATGGCAGTGACAAAGGGAGAGGGTTGTGTCAGAATGCTAGCATACAAGACCTAGTATTTCATCCAAGGCCTAATCAGGGTTAGAGGAACTTTCCATTGGGATCAGACTGACCCAAGAGCTGCCTGAGGCAAGGATGGTCAGAATTGATTTACAGAGCAGGAGGAAAACATTCTAGCCCTTACCTGGGCTACTCTTGACTGAGATCAGTTAGAAATCCCAGTTTACATGAACATCAAAGCCCCCCAAACTCTAAGCTGAGTTTAATATGTAATCTCTATTGAGAGCTTTTCCCCTGCAACCTGCAGGAAGAGGAACAAGAAAGGGAAAAGTTATTCATGGGAATGTCTGAACACCATAATATCTCCTGGGAAAACCACTCTGTTTCTGCCTCCTTGCTCCTTTTTTAAGGAGCCTCTCTCCTTTTTGTTCATCCAGATAGGTGAAACAGTGGGAAAGACTTTGAGAAAGGATCACTTCTCAAACTTTAGTAGTTCTCAAAGCAGTAGTTTTGAAAAGTCCCAAGGGGAATAATTTTAATTGGGAAAAGTTGTTCTCAGCATATCCAAACTGGTTTATTAAGATCCTTTCAATCCCTTTGTTCCATGCAAGATGAAATCTCTGCCTCCAAAAATCTGATTTAAAGGCAGTATTCTCCTTTTTTCTGTTGATTTACTTCTTCATAGCTGTCATAAATCACATAACCCTGGTTACATGCTCCGTCTTTCCCCTTCTCAGGCTTACAGTTTTCCCTTGAGCCTTTTTTCTTCCTTTTCAACCATGTGAATGTGTTCTGATCACTGAAAACGAGTTCACCTACATTCTCTGGTTTCCCTGTTTCAGACATCAGTAATCCAGTCCTCTGTACTTTCTCTAAGGAGTCCAGCCTGTCCTAAGAGTTTTGCTCTAACATATTCATACTTTCTCTGGACTAATTACATAGCTATTTAGTTTTGAATGATGTTACCAGTGGGAAGTGTACAGTGATCACTGAAAGAAGAAAACCTGACTGCTTCCACATGAGGAATTGTAAGGTCTTCCATAAAGACAGACAAAAGGGCTGAAGGCCAGACCATTAAGGTTACCGTAATCATATGCCTGCAACAACTGCAAAACTTCCTTGAAATCCTCTGCTAGCTAGGTTGTGGGAAAGACCCTTATATTTGAAGGTAACCAAACAGAGCAAGATGGTGGGGGATTCTGTGGAGAACAAAGAGAATTGAATCCAACATTAGCCATGGGGAATGATAATCCTTTTTGCTTTTACATCATTTTCAAGAATTTTTTAGCAGAAATGCAAGTATACAAAAGAAAAGGCTGAATTTTAGAAGAGTCTTTCCCCTGATAAATCAGCTGAGAACAAATCTGTTCTGCAGAGCCTGTTAGTGAGGACAAGAAATGTGCTCAGCTCCTATGTTTCCTTGTTACTCTGTCACACCTGTATATGCATATGGCAGTTCTGCACTATAGGACCTTTATTTGCTGTGCTTTCTGAAAATGTAATTCTGCTGAGGTTTCTCTTGGAAAACTCCAGAATAACTCCATGATTTCATTTGCCCATCTCAGGATACTGTTTCACCATTTCCCAGCTGTGAGAGGCAGGACAAAGGCTTCTGCCCCGTGCTCAGGAAAACCTGCACCACAGAAGGGGCTGAGTGGTTTGCAGGGCCCTGTTGGGAGCCTGATCAGTGACCTGGTGCAGGCAGGCAGCATTCCCCAGAGATCTGGTTTAGATGGAGGCCATATAAACCCAGTGACAGCTGCAGAGTTGGAGGGTTTTGATAGTGTCCGGAGTAACTCAGGGAGAGCTGGGAAAATGTCGAGTGGCTTTTGGTGTGAGAAAAGCTCTGACTTGGAACCCCACGTGTTGTTGCTCTGTTTTGCTCTTCTGTCAGAAGTGTTTTGCATAGGTCATGCTGGTATCTGCAAGCAAATGCAGAGCTTGGGATGTTTCTTCAGAAGAGCCATTTATGTCACCTTCTCTCATTGCCTTGACTTTAAATGCATCCTTCTGTTGGAATAGATGCAGCAAGGACTCGGTCTTTAAGAAGATGCAGATGCCACCTCATATTCTCTGGGGATATTCTGACCCAGTGAGCAAACCTATTTTCCCCTCAATTGACTCTGTAATGAAGGGATGGAATCCTGGCTACATTTATTAGGTGCTAGGTGAACTGGGGAGAGACAAGTGCTTTGGTGTGGTCTCTAGTCTTTATCAATTAGTAAATGCAGATGTCAGAAAGACACCAAACAATGGGAGTTCTGCTCCGATAGGAGCACAGGTCACGTTCCTGGCTGCCTTTCTGCAATTTAAGCAGATTCTCTGCATGTTAGCTTCACAAAAGGCAATATTTTAAAAAGCCATTACTGGTAAATCGATGCTATTGGAAGAAGATCCATCCTCTCAAATGCGTTAATAATTCATCAAAGCACGTTACAAGGTGGCTGGTATAAGAAGTATTTGAATGTGAAAAAGTTGGATTCCACTGGTATATACAATGTTTGTTTGCCAGAGATGAATAGCAAACAACATTTTGCTCGCTTACAGTATTGTTTACAGCATTTCAAGTCAGCATAATCAGACAGGCAAGGTGAAAGAGAAGATAAATTCGGAAAGCTTACAGCTGGGTCGAGTGGTGTGGGCCTGCCTTTTGTCCTTTTTCCCATTTTGTGAAATGTCAGTCAGAGAGCAGAGCAGTTCTTCACATGTTGGACTTGTAACTCTCAGTCATTCTCAGAGTGGGATGGCTCATCCATCCCACAAGCCCAGTGGTGGCATCAGCACAAATTACCTTAATGCTGACAGCATCTGTCAGAAAATACATCTGAATTGTGGTAAAAGAAAACTGTTAACTAAAATCTAAGCTGAAATCATGAGCAGGACCTTGTTATTTTTGTTAAATATTTTCCTTCCACTTGAATTTGAGGTACCCACTGTATTTCTGTAACCCTTCGAGAGGCGCCTTGGAAGATTTCCAGCAAAATTTTCACAGCTGAATGTTGTTCCTGCAGCTGGGGAGTCTGGCTCTTGCAGTAAGCTTGGTACAAAGAAGGCAGTATATCTCAGCTATTTCATACGTGCCTTGCTTTACACATTTGCTGTGTGGTCTCTTTTCCCTGGGCTCATGCTGGGGCTGCAGTGGTGGCCTGCCCATCCAAAGCACCACAGGAGCATTGGCTCTGCTTGCAAAAACAGCTGGCCTCACACTAATTGCAGTCCCTTCTAACAGTGCTGTCAGCCTGAACAGGTTTGTCGCCACTGTGCACCCTGTGGACAAGTGATTTGCTTTCACTTATTTATTCATCTATCTACTGGGGTAATCCTGAGATGAGAGTGCATGTCAGCACAGGTTCAGCTCTTCTGTACAGAAGCTGGGTGTACTGATGGGGCATCATTACATCAGAGAAATACTGAAGCAAGAACATTAATCTTTGGTTTGGGATGCAAGCTTTGGATCTGTATGTTCTCTTCTATTGCCAGGAAGAGAGAGATGCAAACTGCTGATGCCAGAGATTAATGTACACTGAATCCCGTGTTCCTATTTCCTTCCCAGTGATTTGACTGTGCAGTAACTACCAGCTCTGGTATTCATTGCGGAGTGAGTGAATGTAGAACTATCCCTGTCTGCCTATTGAACATCACATTTGTTGTTCATTAGCATTCAAGTACCTCTGAACTGATCGTCTCCTTGGTCACATAGTGGCAGAGCTTACAGCATGAAAGTACCGAAAGTTCAGCGGTAATGGCTTGCTGAAGGGAATCTGTGGTTTGTGGGGATTGTATTTACACAGTAGTGAGTAAATAAATGCTAAAGAATATTTATTATTCAAGCATATTCACATTTACGACTTATAATTTGACAAGTACATGTGTTGTTGGAGAGTTTGCAGTAGTTTATTCAGACCTTGTTTTGCAAAGCTTTGTTTAAATGCAGGTATTTCAGAAGAGGTTATGGCTTCTTCTAGAAATTGCCAGGCCTCCTTCTAGGATTTAGTTTAAATCTGGCTGAGGAAAGAAGCAGAATTCTGGTTAGCTTTCCCCTTTCTTAGATTCTCACTGTGCCAGGCTGGGGCTGAGAATGGAGATGAACTCACAAAGAAGCCAGAATAGTAAAGTTGCTTTGGTAAGCAGGTGTATCAGTTTGTGCCACTGTACTGAAGCTTGAGGCTTGGTACTGGGTGAGATGCTGTCTGATCAATGACATACCAAAGGTAGTGGGAGAGGTGTGTGATGTGGGCACTGGGCACAGGACAGCTGGGGCACTGCTGCTCAGCTCAATAACGTGCTACTGGCCTGCATGAGGGAATGTCTGGGTGCTCTTCTGTCAGGCACTGACATCACTGGGGATTCATTGAGCGATCTAGAAGTGCAATGACTAATCAGTCCAAAGAGAAAAAAGCTGCTTTCTGCTCAAAATAAACAACTTCTATAAAATGTCTCTAGAGTCTCAAGAAAATCTCTGCTTGAGCCATTTGCAATGTCAGCTCTTTTCATGAAAATCCCTGACAGCAAAACTTGGAGGCAACCCCAGCCTGCAGCTCCGGGATTTAACTTTGCAAGGGAGGGCAAGCCTGGAAAAACCAAGCTATTAACTGAAGCAGCCGTGTGCACCAGGTGAGGCAGAAGGCTCTGCCTCACCTTTGGGTTTGCTGACTCAGGGCTGTCTGCTCACGCAGGCAGCATCAGCTGTGGCAGGAACACTCCAGGGCCTGCGAGGATTGCACCGCTGGGATGCTCCATCTTGCGCAGCTGAATGCTTTATGCTCTGCCTTGTTGCACTGCCGGGGCACTCTGTCATTTTTCAGCTAGCTGAATGCAGATCTAAGTAATGTATACATCTCAGGCTTGCCACAGCCCAGGGTTATTTATGAATTAACATTTTCCTTTATCATTAGGTAGGAGTAGCTAAAATTGACTACATATTGAATGCATAAATCTGCCAACCCCACTCAAATGGGGGACAGCAGTTGGAAAATAGCATGCCAATTTAGGCAAATTTCAGATAAAATGTTTTTCTATCTTCATGGCCCAGGGTGAACATGATTTGAAGGCTCATTTCTGCTGCAATGGTGTATGGTGGCAGAAGCTCTTCTTTAAACACAATAAACCTTTGGATAGTGAAGCTTGCAAAGGGTATCAGAGAATCAATGGTGTGGAAAAGCTGATTCATTGCATGTGGAGGCCTGGCTTGCTGTCCGGTGGCTTGCTCCGAGGCAGCATCAGGAAATGAGTTAGCCACCTCATTTTCAGATGTGCTTAGCATCCTCAGTTTGTCTGATAGCCTTGATGAATCTCTCTCATCTCAAGAAGACATTTGTTTTAAAACAGTGAACAGTTTAATTAGTGTCCTAGCCTCTGAGGCATCAGGCTTCCAAACTACAAAAGCCAAGCTGCTGGCTGTCAGGGTTGTGGGACAACGTAGCAATGAGATGCCCGGAGAAATGAGGTACACTGGATTGAAGTTTCTGATGAGAGTTTTATAGAGCTGCAGTCTCCTTGGTTTTGCTGTCAGATAATGCTTGTAATCCTATGGCTAGCCCCACCTGGGGCTTATCCAAAGGATAAGGCTGTGTCTGTCGAACAGCACTTACCAGAGGTTTGTGTTTCAACAATGGTCATCAAGGTTCAGCAGCATTTTAAGGCTGAATAACCTTGAAGCTGTTGGCTATGTGGCCACTGCCACCTGGATCCATGCGGTGGTGCTGTCTCACCGGTTCCAGTTTTGCTTTTAGGAATAGCGCTTCTCTTCAAAACCTACCTTCCTTGGTGAGGGACACCTGCCCTGGAGACCCCTGGGGCTGTGTCCACCCCTAAGGCTGGCTGGGCCCATCCTGGCTGTCTGCCACAGCTCCTGGACCCCTGTGCTCCGCGGGACCGGGGCTTCAGCTGCACAGCAGAGACTGAAGGGCTTTCTGGCTTGCCAGCAATTGCACTTATCAGCCTGAATATTTCTGCTCATCATGCCAATCAGGCATGGTGGAAAGCTTGTCCTTGCATGGCCAGCTGACATGAAAAGTTGGCTTTGAGACAGAGCTGTGAGCCTTCATAATGATGGGGTAATAGGTTTAGGAGAGGGCTAGGAAGCGGTTCTTGTCCTTCCCATAGTTACCTGGTTACAGGCCTTTCAGGGAGAGGCTAAAGTAGTCTGAATAAGAAATTACATTTCTTAAGGTTCCCTGGTCTTTAACATAAAAATTATCAAATTTTAATTTGATGGAAAGCACTCAGTCTCTGTTTGCCCTCAGCTCTCCTGTCACACGGTGCCCTGTGCCAGCCCAGCCATACCCAGCTGACATGTCGATTTCAGCTCTAAGATGAAGGGAGCTGCGGGGTATAGCGTTCAGCTGGCCACTCACAAGAAGCTCCGCCTTGTAATGAGATGTTTCTTTCTTCTTGAAGCACTTGCACATTTAATAGGTGACAGAGAGGAAGGGAGTCTTAGAATTTATTGTCCTCATCCTACAGACAGTGAACAAAAACCCAGATCATAGTTAAACCATCTTTTGAGAGGCAGACCTACTGCAACCTGCAAATCCAGATTTACTGTCTGTCTAGACAACTGGAAATGAGTCTCCTATGCTGACTAAATGTCTCTCTCCAGTGCATGCAGTATCCATACCCCAAAGCAAATGGCAGCCCTGGCTTGCTGCTCCTGCAGCACACAACTGAAGTTTGGACACAAGCAGCCTTTGGAAATGTCTCTGCAAGCACTGTGCTGGCATCCCCAGGAAGAGGAGGTGGCTGAGTCTGATGGCACAGCAAAGCATCCCCAGGGAAGTGTTCTCTGTGGCACAAACCTGCCAAAGGAATTGTGGTTTGCTGAAAAGGGATCCAAATTCCTCTGTCCTCAGAATGCAAGCTCACCGATTTAGCAAAAGGCTTTTCTATTGCCCCCATAATCTGAGCAGTATCCCTCTAGCAGCTGCCTTTGACATGGAGGTACTGGAATGCTTTGATGGGGCAGGCATTCAGATACTGTTAGGGCAGGCAATGAAAGTGAGCAATCACCTGCAGCACATGGCAGTGAGCAGTGGTACTGCCCCAAGCCACAACCTATACAGTCTCTAACCCATCTGTCTACAGTGATTTGTTCTTCCCTTGCTGGGCATGCTCAGTAGGAACAGCTTCAGCAGAGTGAGGCACTTTCAAACTACTTATCGCAGTGACCGTTGCCATTGTTCTCCCCTTTTCTTTCTCTCTTTCATTCTCTCTCTTTGTTTTGTGAATTAGCAAGTAACAATATCAACAGATTTCACTAATCGAATGAACATCTGTAGCACCTGCTTTAGCTTCTGCTTCTGGCATGAGTGGATGTAGAGTGTGACAGGTTTGGTGGATGTAACTGTCTTGAAAGCAGGACTCACGCTCAGGGGAAGGCATCTGGAGAAAAAGTGAGAAGAGTGAGGGATGGGACATCATCTGTATTGTGCTGGCAGTTTGCAGCCAGTGCTTTCTGCTTTCCCTGTTCTTAGCATGTAGCAGTGGGAGAGGGGAGAAAGCTAGAAGCAGTCAAAAGGAAGCACTGCAGCTCTTCCCCCTGGTACTGGAGAAGCAACACTGGGGTCAGCTCAGCACTGCCCTGCAGCATTGCCTGGAAGCCACTGCTCTCTTTATCAACTCTTTGAAAGGGTAGTTAACAGCAGGACAAGGGGAAGTGGTTTTAAGTTGAGGGAGGGAAGATTTAGGTTGGATGTCAGGGGGAAGTTCTTTACAGAGAGAATGGCAAGGTGCTGGAACAGGCTCCCCAGAAAGGTTTGGCAGAATATCTGTTTGGGTTTTTTTTGCCACAGAAGCAACAGCAGTCTTGTAAACAGAGCAGCAAAGACCCACTGCAATGACAGGGGAGAGAAGGAAAAAAAGAGAAAGCTAATTGTATGTTATTTGATGTTAGAAAAGCAGCCCCAAATCAATCAGGTGTATTGGGTAATTACCAGTGATGGCAGCAGCAGTGCGGGAAGTGAGCAAGCAGATGCATTTCCCTGGTAGCAATATGGTCTCAGTCAGTAAAAAAAAACAATGAAGGGGATATTCTGATGTGTTCAAAGCCCAGAATGGGCTCAAATAATCTGTAACTCTGCAAAAATATGCCCTCATTCTGTAAAGATTTGAAGTGTGGTTATGAATTATGAGGGTTACATTAGAGTAGAAGGTATAATTCACTTAGAAGGCCTCGTTGTAAGGAACCTTTTTGGCTGCTTCCAGCTGGCTGAAAACAAATCTTTATGCACAGAGCAGATTATGTTTATATTTAAAGGCAAGAACAAACACAATACTGGGGTAACCAAGTAACAACAAACTGTGCCTTGGCAGGAAGAGTTACTATTCTCAAATGTGCTTTTTGATCAATCCAGGCATTTTGAAAGCTTACGTTTATTTCAGAAGTTTACAAGTCTAAGTTTTTCTCTCATCAGCTTTTATTTTATTTTTCTTTCTATTGAAATGGAAGAGCTCAAAATAGTGGGGTACCATGGACCCAGTTCAGCCAGGCACTTCACACATGCTTCTGCCTTTATGAAATCAATAGGTGTGTCTCAATCTCCAAAGCAGACTGGAAGTAGGAGGACAAAGTGACTGGGAAAGAATGAATTAGTGAAATGACAATTCGGGTTCCCATAAATTTTTTACAGAAGTGACAAGCTTATCATGGAAGTCAATCCAGAAAGCAGCTGCATACGCAGAGGGTGTCATATATCTGGGATGATGCACTCTCTCTTTCCCTACTGTCAGACACACATGCGAGCTGTAAAATGGCCTTCAGAAGCCAGCAAGTTTGGTGCGACACCAACTCATAATTTATGCATTAGGTGCTGTCTAGATGGCTATGACTGCTGTTAGACCTAGGAAACTTTTCAAAAAATCTCTATGGTAAATGTGACCAATAGGAAGAGAATGCAGCCTTTTTGACCCCTCTTTCTTTTGCTTCATTTGTTTTTTGTGCCATGTACCTAACTTTTTAATTGTGGTGCCTTGATACTACAAAATGCAGATGGGGGCATGTCAGGAATCTCAAAAGGCAGGCAGAGCATGGAACTTGAGTTTCAGCTCCTGTTCACCTTCCACGATAGTTTTGATGCCTTAAGTAATTTCTGATCTGTAAATTCGATGATGCGTGATATGGAAGAGGGAGGTGCTGTGAAGGGGGAGTGAAATGTAGCAGCTCAAAGCTGTGATAACTATTAGGAAGCTCCTTGAAGTGGTTGTGATTTTTGAAGGAAAGAGTTTACAAGAAGAAAAAAGAATTTTCACACTGAAAAAAACAGCCAACTTCTAGGTTGTATATTTTACAAGACTTGCAGATAGTTACAATATTGGTTACTGCAGCCTCTCTGTTGCATGTGGATTTAGTGCTGTAAAATCCAGGAAGGAAAACTGTATGTGCCATGCGCTCCACAGTCTTCTAGCCTTAGTTGAGTTATGGATGGCATGGGAGGAATAGCAGTTTCTGTGCCAGTACAATCTTGTATGCAGCCTTCATCAGTGTGCTTTCTTGGTTTCTGTTCTGTAATCATAGAATCAAACAGTGGCTTGGGTTGGAAGGGACCCCAAAGATGATCAAGTTCCAACCCCCTGCAAGGGCAGGATTGTCAACCACTGGGTCAGGAACTAGATCAGGTTGCCCAGGGCACCCATCCAACCGGGCCTTGAGTACCTCCAGGAACATCCATCAGTGGTTGAAGATAAAGCCTGTTAGAGACTGCAACTATGCCCGCTGCTAATCCTACAGTCCACTTACATGAGAGAGCGGGATCTTAGGTATGAGTGAAGTGCTTTGGAGTAGGCAAGCATTTTTGTTTCAGTATATTGATGCCTGGTGAACAAAATCTTTTAAAAAAAGTGATTATTATGTCAAATGGCAGAAGTATTTTTTTGTAAGCAACTATTGAACATTGATGGGCTTTGAATGTGTAACTTTTCTGTTCACATTTGGACTTGCGTTTTTGAAGACTTTGAGACTTTTTAAAATATTTGCCTTGTTAAGATTGAAGGATTTATATAGAAGGTTCAGTTTTGTTTCCTCACAGTTTAGAGTGGATAGGGGAGTACGAGAGCAGTTAATGTTGCTGGTAGGCAACATGCCCACTACAGATGGATGATGGCTTTTACTTGAAACCTGCAGAAGCAGTTACCTAGATCAATGCAAGCAGAGCAGTTTTCTCTGCTTCAGTTTTGTAGCTGCTTGTGTACTATGTTTCATGGCTATTTGCATATGTTGTTTTTACCCATTAGACAGCTCACTGAAGCCTTCATCCCTGCTTTGTGTTCAATATTCTTGCTGATATTTCTCTCTGAATAAGAATGTGTTGCTTGCTGCAACTTTAGGTTGCAAAAGATACCATAACTCTGCTCAGTCTGTTGTGAAACGTGGGCTCACACTGGTGGTCACAGAAGCAAATCCTGTACTGCCCCGACAATATCCTTCCTATCAGACATGGAAGAAAAGGGTACGGCTTTTTCTTTCTGAGCACTTAAACAGGCTCAGCCACAACTGCTGGGAAGGGTGTGGGCCCTGCTCAGACCACCAGGCAGTCATAAATTTAGTATTAAAACTTCAGCCCATCCATTTCTCTCTTTGTTGTGACCAGTGCCTTATAACTTGAGGTCAGTCAGAGTAGCTGAGTGGTTCCGATGTCTTAAATCGTAGATGGGATGAGACTTTCACTGCGTCAGCCAATAAGAGGCAGCATATTTTATAAAACAGCTCATGCTACAGATCACATTTACCAACATTTCTGTTGCTCATTTAGCTTTTGAAAGGTTGAAGAAAAAGCAATTCTAATGGAATGCCTAGCAAAGCACATATGTTGCCTGTCACACACGTGAATAATCACAAGCAACACAAACTACTTAGCATTACTATGCCAAGAACTTTGAGGAATTCTGGGTTTTCAGTCTCTGCCCATATGGTAGGGATTAGCATGATGTAATGTGCATTTGATCAGTAAATAGCTGAACACTGATAAGCATTCATCTTTTCTTCACCCCCAGTGAAAGAGAAAGTGTTGCAAGTTTTCATAAACAAAGCTCTGCAGTACCAAAAACAGTATTTATTTAGAGAAGGCGGGTTGATTGGAAGATTTAAGTGGTCAGTCAGGCACTGGATTTGATTTCAGATTTCAATGCAGGAAGGAGCAGCAATCAATAATTTAAGCTTCATATATAAATAATGAGCACAATGATCTGGCATCGCCTGACAGAAGCTTTTTCAGATATCTCCATCTTATTGCTTTGCCTGCACCAGTGGTGCTGCTGGTCACATAGTGGGGATCTGTTCTGCTGAGCAAGGTGTGCAGGGTCTTAATGCTCAGCTGAACAGCTGAGAAGTGTTGAGGGACTGCAAGGTGCATTTCATGCTGCAATAAATAAATAAATCAATAAGCTAAGGCAAACCTTCCTCATTTGCTTTAAACAGATTTTACATGAAAGTAAGCACGTGTACACAAAGAAACTTGATCAACCAGAGGATTGGGTTGCCAGTAGGAAATCACAGAGCTAGTTAAGAATTCATCTTGAAAACTCCTTGGAACATTTAATTCAATTGCTTTCTTTTTTTCCCCTTCCTCTTTCAGTCCTGCTCTATGGAAATAAAATAATTTACTTCTGGGAAAATTTTAAAGCATTTTAAAGCATGTATCCAGGGCATGTAAACCTTTGTTGCTCCATTTTTGTACTACCAAGGTTTTCTGTGAGCTGTCTTCAGACTGGAATGCATTTAAACTATATGTTTGTAGAAAAAACTAGACAAACAGCTCTCCTTTTGCACATCATCAGTTCTTATCTTTCCTAATTAAGGAGTCCTGAAGAGATGTTATATGAAAGATGGTTGGATGAACCTGAAAGGGAACAGAATTTTCTTGGACTGTTTGCTGAACACCTAGGTCCAGCAAAGAAACATCATAGAAAATGTGTTTTATTTTTCATATTCTGAAATGTTTTCCTTTCTAAATTTGCTAATAAATCAGTATATAATCTGTTTTACCAAACACAAGCCCATCCACATTTCATGACCAGCAGTGGTTTCAAGATCTGCTTAGGAAGCAATCTAAATGGTGTGATGGGCTTTCAGGGCAGTTCAGTCACAGCAGGACTTCAGAGACTGTCAGCTCAGAGAATGGTGGTGAGCAGAGAAGCTTTATTACTGCTGAGGATAATTTAAAAAAAAAAAAAAGAAAGAAAAAAAAAGAAAGAAATCGATGGTAACTTCTTTGTTGAGAAACTGAGAGCAGCTGGAAGAGAATGTCTCATATTTTGGTTCCTCCCACAATACTTGGAAAGTGAAAAATGAGAAAACTGAAGTCAGAACTGGCAGCATGCTCAGGTTATTTGGAAAGCATTACGATTCACCTTTGCATTTTTATTTCTGTGTTTATACCATGACCCTCCTCCCCTCCAGGGAACTGCATGGACAGCAGAGGTGGGAACGCGCTGGTGGTTGACAAGATGCTTTGGCCAGAGGTAGGAAGTGGTTTCATTCGGCTTTCAGGCTACGGCCACTGAGGTTGCTCAAAGTATCTTTGGTTGGTGTCCTTCCTTATGGTGAGTCTGCCTTGAATCTTATTTTAGTGAAGACAAAATTGGGGACTTGTTAATGAGGAAGCCAGAATCCTTATAGCAGGTCCCTGGGGGAGTTTCAAACCCTCTCCACCTCTGCTGCTCCAATTTGTACGAATCTCCTAACTCCAAGTGTGTCATTCGGTGTAGATTTCAGATACCAAAATAGGTTGAAGGTCAGTCCTGCTCCTCTTGCTTCCATACTGCCAAGAGATCATTTGGCAGCTGCAGTGAGTGTGGGGAAGGGTAAAAGTGTTTCCTCTGAGCATCTCCATCTACTGCATAATGAGATCTTAGTCTGGAGTTACAGGAAGATGTGGATTAGTGGATTCCCAAAAACCTAGAGGGGAAGTATTACAGACACATTTTCCATTTGCACATTTCCATTTTCAATTAAGCAATTTAAGTAGCTTGATGAAAATGCAAGTGTTTTGATTACTTACCGAGGAATTATTTTTAAAGTGATTTTGGAGCTGTACCTCAGTAAGAAAAGTACCAACTCTAGGCTGTCTTTTGTTCAGCATGTCAGCACAGGCAAAACTGCTTTTCCTCTCCTCTCCTGACCTCATTTGAAATCCTTCTGAACTGCCATTGGTAAAAAGTTTGGATAGCAGGAAAAATAAGATGCCATTTTGACCTGAAAGACATTTTTTTCCACTTCAAAACTTTGAAATGAATTCTGTAGTTGAAAACATTTTTATTTAAAATCACTGTTTTATTTTAAAACACATTTTGGCAAAAAGTTTAACAATCTTTACAATTTTAAATTTACTTTTAACTAAAACTGCTTCATTGACATTATCAGTCCTGAATAGAGTGCAGTTGTGTCAGCCTCCTTATTCACTCAGCTTTTCTACTAAAAAAAACAAAACATGCAACAACAAAACAAGAAAACCCATTCTCCACAGAGGTTTCTGCTTCTCTAACCCTACGCTTTGTCAAGCCCTGTCAGCTGAGTAATTGCAGAGCAGAAGACAGAGCCCAGCATCTCTTTAGCACACTTGTCTCCTTTGCAGATCTGTGCTCTGATACCTGGAGTCTCAGCAAAAAAGGGAAATCTTCCTTCAAAATTACAGTGCAGTATTTTCATTGAGAACATGCCTAGATGAGAGAGCTGCTGTGATAGGAACTGATGTTAAAACAAAACCACACAGCTAGGTAAAAGACTCGCACAACAAAACCAAGAGCAAAACTATTGAGCAAATGTGGCATTTTGTGTCAGCATATTTTCGGAAGGATGGTGCTGGATGCACGTTTTCATGAGGCGTGTAAACACCTGCGTTGAAAACACTTATAAGGCAGAATTCCCTTCCTGTCATAACCCTGCCACCTGCTTTACCTGTATTTATACACATGTGTATACATATGCCATATTTATACATTTTTCCAGACAGCTCTCATTATTACCGCACACCAGAAGTGTGAGAAGGAAAGTGCAGATGATGAAATAAATTGGAGTGCCGGGCGGAAATTCTGCCTTTTCATAGGAAAGCTGTCAGTGGGATTAATGGCTGGGTTGAGCCAAATAGCTCCATTATCAGATCAGATAGAGACCTCTCCCCTCTCCTGCTGAAAGAAATGAGAAAGGGGGCTCTGATATGGATTCTGTGAAAGATGAATCCCTCGAGAGTAAATTAAGGACAGGATAATGGAGTTCCTTAGTACGCATGTGTAACTGCCGCTCGGATAAATTGGGATGAATGTAATCTTATATATGCCGGTGACAACCAAGTCTCTCAGAACTCTAGGTATATCTGTATCCATCGATACAGATGTATTTTATTTTCTTGCAGCACTAGGAGGGAACCCATGGAGCATATGAATGAAATGGAAAATCACTGCAGCAGTCGGTACGCCACAACCACACAGAAAAAAAACGTTACCTTCAGCTCAACCAAAAGTAATGCCTTTGTTCTGCAAAAGTTGGGAAAAAAGCCACAGCTCCCCCCAAATCCCAGTAAAGGGAATCTGGAAAGAGAAAGCAAGGTACAAGCTGTGCTCCTGCAGCTTGTATATGGTTGGGAGTATGGAGTCCTCCTGTTACACAGTGCTCTGTGAGGGAGGCTGCTGAGTGCTACTTACCTCGCAGGGGTGTGTGAGAAAATTAATGAAGGGAAAGGAGAGGTCAGAGAAATTAATTGGCAGGATGAAAAAGAAAATGAGAAGGGGAGAGAGAACGGTCTCATGTGTGTGGAAAGGCTGAAAATGATTGGGATGCGCCAGGCAATGATGGCAAGGTGCTGCCTATGTTTTGCAAATATTTGAGAGAACAAACAGCACTGGGGAAGAGAAATTAGTACATCAAGGTTTATTGTGGCGAACAGGAAGATGCTCTGACAGAAAAACTGTTGAAAGGTGTGACAGTAAAATAAACCTTACGTCAGCAAGGTATGATGGGCTGAGATTTTAAGAATGAGATTGCAAACGGGCTCAGAGAGCAGTACTGCTTTGGGTGGGGGAATGAATGGGAGTGCTGTTACTGAAGACATCTTCTGGCATGTGATTCTCCATTGCTTCACATGTGGGTTTGTGTCTCAGGGATGTGGCATTCTAGGGAAATGATAAAAAAAAAAAGAAAAAGCAAATTGGATGCAAAGTACCAAACCTTTGAGAGCATATGAACCAGGTGTGTAACCATGCTTGGGAACCCACACTAATACCTTTGCAGCTGTCTGTCCAGGGCTCTGTCCCTCTTTGCCTTTTTCTTGCCACAACCAGCAGTGTACTGTGCAGAGGGCCAAGATCTGCCTGTGGGTCTGGGCCCTGCTGCACTCTGTGGGACTTGGCTGCAGTGCTGCCATCACCCTAAACCTTGCTTTGCTACACCAAGGATCCGAGCATCTCTGCTCACTGGGCTTAATCAGTTTCTTGTTCAGAAGTACATGGCAAATCACAGGAGTATTATTTGTATTAAGCTTTTAACATTGTTTTTTTTATTTCCTTATCCTTGTGTTTCTTGCTTCTGTCTATCATTCCTAGGTATCTTGTATTCTCCTTTCAATACTGTATGTCTTCTTTTTTCCTCTACTGCAACTCTCTTTAGGCGTCTCATCTGCCACCTGCAACATGTGGTGCAAGAACAATTTTTCAGAGAGTTCTTAAGGAGGGACCTGGTTCCCTTTAATGAAATGTACTTTGGACAGTCCACGCTTTTCATCTCTGTCTTGGTTTGCCTCCTGATCCCTCATTCCCGACTTGTAATGACAATTCAGAGATCTTGTTGCAGATATAAATGCTTATCTTTACAGTATCCAAGCAAGTGCTCTGTACTCTGAAGTGCTATCTGTTGTGTCCTGATATCCATTCTGTAGCATGAATTAGTTAAGTGGCCTTGTTAATATTTCTTAATATTCTGAGCAGAATTCTGCACTCTTGTTGCAAATACTGAAGGATTTTCTCATTGCCTTGCCCTGTCTTGACTCTATTTGCATGTGAAGGTTGGCATTACTGACAGGTGGCCATGGAGCCTGTCACAGTGTGTTACAGCTCTCCATCAGAATGCTTCAGCAGTCATTTAGTCTGGTAGGGGTTTTCCCATATTTCAGCCTTTCTGTATTTGAACATCCCAACCCCTGTTAAGGGGACCTGTATAAAAATCAGATGTGTATTACTAATTCATTATTACACGCTTTTGGACAGCCGAGTTATTTTGTATTTCCCACACAGATGTTTTGCTTGAGTGCTACAGTCGAACATTCTTTTGTTAACTTGCATTTCAAGTATACACTTTCAGAACTAAAAACAGAAATTCATTTTTTCTTCTTGCCATCTCAGAAGGAAATGGAAGGAGGGAGAAATAATGAGGAAAGCCTGTAGGAAAATAACACGGTGAACTTGCACCCCTTGCTTCATTTCGTGTTTCTCTTTGCTTTGGCTACATAAACATTTTTTTAAACCTTTTAGCTGTGTTCCCTCTAGGCCAACATGGATACGCATGTCTATTCTGCTGCTTCCTACAGGACAGGCATCATCTCTTCCCCACAGATTATGTGTCTGTGTCACAAAGCATGTCCTTGCTGCTTGTTATCAAGATGGCCAGCACTAGCAGGCTGCTCAGAAATGCCAGCTTTAATTACAACCTTCGCTTTCAAGAAGCATACACAGATTATGCCTGGGTATCTTGAAGCGCCTCTTGCCTTTTGAACTCTGTCTGTTGTGCTTCAAGAAATGGCAAGGCTTTGCCCTTCGTGGTTACCAGTCCTTGCACTCACCCTGTCCTGAGAAGAACCCAGACAAAAACAAATGACAACAGACAATCCTGTGCACCTTGAATGGGCTGGCAGTCAGAAATAATGCAGTTCCCTCTTAAAAAAATGGGAATATACTGGGGTTATGTTACTTGCTCTGTTTCCTGAAAAGGAATCAAACCCTTTGGTTGCTGAAGTTAACCACTACAGAGAGTGTCTCAGAAATGCCTGCTCCATGTGTGAAATAGATACTGCAAAGTGCCTCAGTGGGCACAGCAACAGGAAAGCAGCTAGCTACTAATTTCTTTCTGGATGGATTACCTTGTATCTAACATTGCTTAATAAATGAGTAGATAATAGGTACATATACAATCACCACCATTTGAGCAGTGTAAAGTGAGTGAAAATATAATGATGTTTACTCTGTTGTCCTGTAACACTGTTAGAGAAATAGAAAGCAAATAGGAGAACTGGATCACAGAGAAATGTATTGCCTCATGAATCCATTTATTGTAGCATATTAATATAGTTCATATGTACTTAGTATGTCATGCGTCCCAGCATCAGGTGACAATGTATGTCAGATGCTACAAGCTTGACAGCAGTACTGACTTCAGACTGATATTGTTTGGGGCCAATTTTACTGCAATTTTTAATTCAGATGAGTAAATCTTTGTACATAATACCTGAGAAAGATGGTTGAAAGTTGATCTGATGACTCTGAGTTTATTCTTTTGAGACTTATTCAAGAGGCTTGGTACATGTTGGGCTGATGGAAGAGTTCAAGGTTGGCTTGAGAGCTCAGCAGTGCTGTGCTCTGTCACCCATGTTATTCAATTATCTCTCTGGCCGAGTGTGTAGACCTGCCCTTGGTGATGGCAATGGAGAAGCAAAGTTAGGGTTTTTTTATTTGTATGTTGACAGTTTTTACATTTTTCTTTGACCCTGAGTGTAATCAAACACACAGCATTTCTTGACACAACACTGCTTTAAAGCAGGGAAATATAATTTATCCTGAAATATGACATGTAGAGTTTTGTAGTCTGTGAAAAGGAAGTGTTTTTTTCATGCCTTTGAAAGTCTAGGAGTAAGGAGTGTTAGAGATCAAGTCAGCCAAGTGGCTTTTTTCAAACTAACAATACCTAATTGAACGTAATCTTCTTAGGTTTTAACTTGTCAGTGCTGGTGTAATTCCACTAATTTTCTGTAAAATCACAGAAGAATGAGTTGATCCTCACTTAGCAGGTATTAAGTAAAGCTGAAGAAGGTGATTTGTAGCTACCTGGGCTGCCTGCTGACACTATTTTTAGATTTGGAAGGTGATGGCTGCACTCCAACTCTGAGAAGATAGATAGAAATAAATGCATTGATTCATTCAAACATTTATGGACATACTTAAATTTTTTCCCTGGCTCTCAAGCTGGACACTCAAGGGACTTGTTTTTTTGTAACCTCCTTTAAAGCAGCATAAAGTAGTGTGTATATTTTAGATAGGGCTAATGAGCCACAGCCCTGAATTTGCTCTGCATCCATTCACTGACCCCAAGCTGCAAGAAGACTGAGGCAGATCTCAAGGACCAAAGGTAACTGCACTTTCAGTTAGTAGAGATACAGTCACATGAGATGCAATTCTTGTTTGAGTGATTTATTTTTGTGTCTTAATTATCATGAATGAATGAGATGAGCAACAATTAAATGGATTATTACAAGTTGATTTTCTTTGTGGGTCTTCTGGGAACAGGTTTAAAAGTCTATAAAGCACTAGAATGACCTTTTGTTACTTATTCATTTTCTTTCAGAAATAATTTGGTGCTCTGGTTAGGAGCCAAAAAAACTACATTTAGAAGCAAGCTGCCCACTCTACACATATCCCATTGCTGATAATCAACATTAGGTGCAAACGGTGAGGGGTAAAGTACTCTAGAGTGAATCACTGAACAGTCAGTGCTAGGGGAGTTCATTTTAGCATGCAAAAACTATGCTTATTCTGGATTGGAAAACCTGTCTCCCTCATGTAATATTTTTTAAGATCCACAAGAGAGTGAAGTGCTGCGTGAGATTTAGGCAATATTGAAGCTTCTCTTGAAGCTAACTGTTATCTTCTCATCCACTGCAATTTTTTGAAGCTAGGAGCTGTCTTTTACTGTTAAGATCCCCTCTGGCATTCCTCAAGTCCTCCTCTTTCACCTCCACGCTTGCTTTTGATTAGTGCCACTGGGGCAGGATTGTGGTGGCCAAACACAGACATCAGTGGCTGATTTGAGTCACCAGAAAGAAACAAGAACTTCCAGGGTGTGAGCTCCTTTTCCTGGGGTATTTGTATGAAAGTCAGTTGAATTCTGTTCTAAAACATTTCCTTCCTTCTGCTAACTCCCAGAGAATTTCTGGTCCTTAGCACAGATTTGGATATCAATGCAGCAGCTGTCTGAACATCCTGAGCTGATGCCTGCTTGTCCCTGTGTTGGAGCTACACAGCGGGGTCAGTAGGAGACTTCTTATGTTGGGATAAGCCTGCCTACTTAAAAAATAAATATGTGGAAAATATTTAAAGAACAAGGCAGAAATGTGCATTTTAATGAAAAAAGGGAATATTTCTCTTTTGATTAGAATTTCCTCCATAAATGAGTTGTTTAGTACTTCTGTTTTGCTTAAAACGCTTAAAGGATGTTGAAGTTATGTCTGGTCTTTGAAATATCAGGGTCAGTGGATCTGGGCAGCAGTCGCCCATTTCCAGGAACCGATATGGATTGCCCTGGCTATAAATTTTGAAATCTCCTTCAAAAACTGGGAAAGAGCTATGCAGAGAGTGCTTCAGGCATTGACTGTCTTATTTGCTGATTACAAAATGACTGTAGAAGAAATCAATAGAGCTTGATCTACTAAATCCTTGCCATCTCTGTGATGACATATATAATCTACTCAGTTTTCTCTTCCTGGTTAAAATTCTTCCAGAATGAAGAGTAACTGTTAACTCAATATGGATCAATCCATTGCCCTCTTTTTGCAGTTTCAGGTAGAATTAAACCATAGTTTAGTAAGATGGTTGGCCAGGAAGCAGTGCTGGCAAATGGCGTTCATCTTAGTTACTGTCATCTTATAAACAGCAACTTGTCGTGGCTGCTGCTGCTGTTGAGAGGTGACTGTGCGTGCCTCATCATCACTTAACATTTCCGGAAGTTGGAAATCACAGAATCATGAAGGTCAGAAAAGACCACTAAGACCATCTAGTCCAACTGTCAATCCATTACCACCCTGCCCACCAACCATGTCCCTAAGTACTAGAGCTTCCATTTTCTTGAAAGCCTTCAGGGACGGTGACTCCAATACCTCCCTGGGCAGCCTGTTCCAAGGCCTCACCACTCCTTCTGAGAAGAGTTTTTTCTTTATAACCATACTGTACATCCCCTGGCGCATCTTGAGACCATTAGCCCCATGCTGGCAGCTTGGAGTCAGCTTTCTGATGTCCTGAAACTTTGAGGTTGGAGAAGGCTGATATTCCTATGAAGTCAAAGCCTCCATATGGATCTCAGAATTTGAGTTTCTGCTGGTTGGAGGGGTTATATAGCACTAGGGGTGTCATAGCATAAATAAGAATAGGCTTATGGCTCACTTCCTGAAGAGACATATTTGTATAGCGCAAAACAATATATGTTAGGAATGGTACAGATACATTACCAAGAAGTTCTGTGGAAGTTTCTTTTCCATCTGTTAAATTAAACAAGCAGTGTGAACACAAAAATAAAACCACTGTAAGAGAAAAATGTACAGGGAAAAATAATTAATTAATTAATTAAATAAAATAAAGAGGAGGGAGATAAAATAGACTGTTCAGAGTTGATTCTGAACACGCACAGCGCTCACCAAAAATATTGCAATTAGAGAGATATAACAGGTGAAATCATTCCAGGACACTTTTTTTTCATTATTCTAATGCTGGGGGGCAGGTTCACAAGCAGCAGCATGTCTGATGGTGCTAGTGGCCCTGCGAATTGAAGCATTCCCATGCTGTGACTTCCTTTCTAGTCTGACTCTTTTGGCAATCACAAAGCTGCAAAACATCCAAGCCCCAGAATCCCATTTCACCTCATCTGCTTCTGACAGTGCCCTATGCTGGGAGTTATTCCCTCCTAATGAAGTGCTTGTCTTCGCCTCTGCAAATCTAATGGCTACAGCATCACTGTGTTTTTCCTTGGGAGCCTGGGATTTTGCATTTGCCCTTGTTTTGATCTCAGTCTTTACATCTTGCCTTATATAAAGAGGATGGGTGAGACGGTGGTGCCTCTGCCAGTACTGGGCTCAGGGACAAGTTCTACGTTACAGAGCCCCTGCTGTGCTGGAAGTGTGCCAGCGCTCCCTGCCTGTCCTGCAGGCTGGGCACACGGAGCGGGCTTAGCTGCCGTGCTGATTCATGGGGTGTCAGACAGCAGCATCTCTGCCTATGTCAGTCTAGCAGCAATTCAGAGAACAGAATGGCTGTTAAATCCCTATACGGAAAGCATAAGGTTTGCAAATCAAGCCCAGTTATTTTCTGTCTGTAACGTTCACAACCAGTCCTTCCACCTGCTACAGCCTCTTTTATTAGTCCAGTACTGGGGCCATTTTAATGTACTCTACCGAATTTATTTCTCTGCTGTTTTCTGGAGTGCAAGAGAAAAGTGGACAGCTCTGTCAGAGTGAGATATACTTCTCCCATTCTTTTCATTATGTCTCCATCTAACAAGAACAGGGCTTGTTGTAACATGTACCAGCTGGTCACAGCCCTTCCACAGCATCCAACTAGGGGTAAGCAATGGGCTTGCACTCTCCTTACACTTCCTTCTTCATCCAGTGTCAATGGAAAGTCAGCTTTCTTCTCCTATGAACTTGCTTGAAACTTCTCTCTGTGTCAAGGTTATAGCCTGCAGAAGCTCATCAGAGTTTGCTGTGTAACACAAAAGGAACAGAGCATGACTGTGGATTTGTCAGTGCATCTGGATGCCAATTTTTTTATATGCTCAGTTGTTTAGTAAATTAATTTCAGCTCCCCAAAAACTGCTGACCTCATGGAATAAGTGATGGAGAAGAAGCAAAGCAAGAGTCATTTTCCATTTTCCCAGCATTATCAGTGAGGAAGAGGTTCCAACCCCACCTGTAAAAATGCTCTGATCTACTCATGTTTATTTTCCTTCCCTTATTTTTGGCTGCTTATCGTAGACATCAAAGGTGGAAAAGCTGTGCTGGATAAGTGACTTCATATGCCTGCCAAGGAAAGATTCTTCCCAAAAGTCACCTCTTAAACATAATTAATCTTTAACTGACTTGTTTTAAAACATTCAAATGAAGATTTTTCCACTTCTGCAATGGCTATAAGCCCAATGCATAGCTATAAATACTTTGTGCAAGCAGTCCTTGATGCTCTTCTTAATATACGGTATGATGACTTCTTACTGCCTGCATTTCTGATCTCTCAGCCAGTTTCCAACCAAGCAGGTAGCATTAGTACACCAACTTTTTTCATTTTATGCTTTCTAGGATATTTGATTCAAACACAAACACTCTCATCCAGCATATTCTCAATACTGCAATGTCATTGCAGTATCCCACTCAGTCAGGACTGTGTGCCAGCTGGCTTTTGCCCTTGGAGAGGGTAAGTAATGTCTTCGCTGTGCTGGGACAAGCCCAGGCAGCAGAGTGTTACTGGCACTGCACAGAGCAGTTATGAACGTGTCTGGGATCCTGCCCGCAATTCCCATTACCCACATGCAACAAGAGAGACTGAATGCCCACAGATACAGCATCTCTGGCACTGAGTTGACAGCCCCAATGAGAAGAGATAAGGAAGGCTTTGTCTGTTCACTTGAGCCTAATGAAGGCTGAGAGACAGGATGGTGGCTGTCTATAAATACATCAGGAAGAGACAAGCACAGGGCAGGTGAAAGGAGTGTGTTGGCACAAAAGCCAGGAGCAGATACAGTGACTATGAATTAAATGTAGGCTGTAATGGAGAAGTAAGTTCAGATCCTTAGAGGAATGAAAGTCTGACACAGTAGAGACAAAATGTAATGACTTTTAAGGAGGAACTTGACAGGTTTACGGTGGGAGATTATTTGATACGTTGTCTACAGTAGCAAGGGGACCAGGCTAGACAAGCCAATCTCCTGTTGCCGTCTTGGGCTTGCTCTAAATTTGAGCCCAGTCAGCCCTGTCCCTCTTTGGCTTCTCCTGCTTTCCCACACCTGGCTGTTTCTACTTTTCTCATACAGAAGTGCAAATCCTCAAACAGCCAGTGACATCCCAGGGAGGGGAAGATGTCCCCCTGCAGCGTCTCTTATGCTGGTGACAGCACTGGGCCCAATGCTGAATGTTAGAAATATTTTGGTTTCTTCTGCTGTTATTTAAGGAAAAGAAGTTGGATCTCTCAGTTTCGGTTTTCTGGGGAGATCGTTCTTTGTTTTCCACACAGAGAAGCCCTTTTAGGACCCATGATTCCTAGCATATCTTCACACTGCATCTGCTATAATCACCCATCATGGACTGCACCCATCATTTGATAAGAAATCAAACTTCATCTGCCATAATCATAGGAATGTATAGGAATCACAGGAATTGATAAAACTGAATTTAGCTATTTGGGTATACATGTAAATCCCTTTGCTCTTGCCTCCACTCCCTTCTGTATACTTTTTTTAAGCTGTGGTATTTTGTTTATAATTAAGGCACAAAGCCTTAATTATAAATGCTTATCTGAAGCATTTTAGCTCACAGCTTTAAATCTATCTAGTTAGACAACTCTGTGAGCACCTGCAGTAAGCAGTAAGAGAAAGATATATGCCTCCAAAGCTCAATGTATCTAATAAAAAATTTCAATCATCCTGCAAAGGAGTCTGTTTCTTCCATGTAGAGCCAGCTTCAGGGCCTAGCTTAGATGAGAAGGCTGAGTGCTTAGAGGTTGGGGAGAAATGTAAGCCTTTATATTTTCCAATACTCCAATCCTTTTTATATGTGGTAGTACCCATGCTGCTTTTCATTTTATACTTCAGTTTGTAGCTGTAGTAAAACTTACCTGAGGTTCATGGAGTTTATACATATTGTAGCACTGTTACTCGTTTTTCACTCTTCCAGTGTTTATATAGATTAAAGGACCAGGAAAAGTCTCATTCTATTTGTGTATACTCCACCAGTGTGACAGACTGTTGTCTTCATGGGCACGTGACATCATCTCATATAGGTTTAACCTATGGATATTACTCGTGGCATTGCTTCCAAACAGGTTTTTTTTTTTGCTACTACTCTTACTATGAGCAGCAACTATGGCAGTGAAATAGTACGTTTTCCTTGGGAGAACTCCTGCCTGACGGCAGCAATCAACAGTCACAGCAATTTTGAAAGTCACATTTATGAGTTCAAATGCAGCACCTGCCAACACCACACAACGGGTTTCTCTGGTGTTTGCTTTCTCCCCAAACAGAGCAGCAGCCTGTTTCTGCACAGGGGGCTCACTGCTGCAACGCTGGGTTGTCTTCACAAGCAATTGGTGCCGCTCTTGGCTGGACTGGTGCTCAATCATCAGTATTTAACGTGAAAGCTTACAACCAAAATGGGACACAGGAGGCTCTGGAATGTGCATCCAAACAGGAAGAAAGCAAGAGGAAAAGCAGTGCTGCCTTCCCAAACTTACTTTTAATGAATCCTTGCTTTAAACATTTGGAAATCTGCGGCCTTGTTTACTGTCTCGTCAGGGTTAAGGGCCACAAGATGTCAGTGTAGCACCAAACATGGAGAAATGGCAAGCAGGCTGTCGGCACCCAGTGACACCGGCAGCCTGGTGAAACCACGTAGCCTCCGCTGCCTGCCGGGAGGAAGGTGGCCACCGGGCACTGTGTCCCATCCATTAGGATGTACCCTGTCCCCATCAAGAAATAAATTGTGATGCTGTGAAGGGAGATCTTTGCACAGTGGTGGGAAAAAGAAGTGGTAGAAATGCATTTTCTTGCACCGTCTTCTGCATCAGTGCTAAAGAAAATGTGGGTGAGCAGGTTTGTGAGGTTTGAGGGTGACAATGGCTAGAGAGGTTCTGAGAGCTGTTTTTTTGTTTAATGCAGTTCTGCTCCTGTTTGAGAAGCAGCAATATGAGGAATCTGATACTGAACAACCAAACTGCATTTATAAAATGCTCCTTAGCCGAGTGGTATTATGCTTTCTCAGGAGCAACTGTGTCTGCATCCAAAAGAAGCCCTTGCTGTTTGCCTGAGTATGTCTATGCCAGCAAGTACAAAGGAAGCCAGAGAAAATGGTGCTGGAACTGCCCAGAGATGTGTGAACCTGTGTTCTCTAAGCCAGTACCAATTTGATCACTCATGGATTTGCCCTCTTCTGTTTTCACTTGCTTCAGGGGTGGCTGTCTATTTTGCATTTGGTTTGAGTTTCTTTTTGCACTGTGAGTAACATGGTAACTTCGACCGCTGCATGGTAAGGGAGCATGGCTTCCCCTTCCATTTTAGATTTATTAACACACAACAAGCACAATTACAAAAAAAAAGAGAAACAAATTGCAAATCATGAACTCATCATCAGGTATTACATTGATTGTTTTTAGTAACTAGAAGAAATCAGATATTTTCTTACCTAATAAATTAATAGTTTTAGAAAATAAAGAAATGTGATACTAGTCTCCTTGGCAAAGTCTTCCTTCATTAATACAATGCTGTTAGCACAGTTGTGGCTTGGAGCTAAAGCTGGGAGTGAGCACAACTCTGAGGCTCAGACATCTGTGTTTGGGATCTACTTGGCCCCCATGTTTGCAAAATGCTCCTGGTGCCTCTTATGGATCAAAAACCCTGAGCTGCATATTTGAAAAACTGAGAAATGCTTCAAGCCAGAGCTTGGCCACCTTTTTCAGTCTGCACCCTTTAAGTCAGGGTTTTATTTTAATTTCCACTTTCCATACTGCAACCCAAGAAGTCAGGGCATGGCATGCCACTGGTAACAGGGATCAGTGCTGGGTAACGAGGACCTAACAGGAACTGCAAGCCCACAGTAACAGGGTGGATGCTGAGCTCATCTGTAGTAACAGGACTTTGAGATGCATTTTATTATGCCACAATTACCCCCAGAATTTGAACTCTTTAAAGTAAAATGACTTGAATGTGTGGTTTTTGAAATTGTCTGGAAAATCTGAAGTGAGGGGAACAGAAGTCACTGTATTTCTGTGCCTTCAAGCAGTTCTTCAGATGAAGTGATGAGTCTTCTCCATGGCAAGGGAAATCTAAGAAACTTTCAGTTTGAGGACACAAGCGATTTCACAACATCTTGCTTTTGGTGACATCTCTAAGTGGAGTTCATTGATGAAATTTGGAAAAAGATGAAAACAGATAGCAGCAACATGTTTATTTGCTCAACATCTGACTTGTTCAAGCACTTTAATCTGAGAGAGTATGCAAGTCAGTGTTTCCTGGATGGCACAGGATAAATGCTTGCTTTGTTTGCTTTGGTCATTTTTTAGAAACAGAACAAATAAACACACAAAACCAGCCCTGCACTGGTTTAGTGATGAACTGGTGGCATAATAAAACTTGTTTTACTGCCATATTTCTCTATTAAGTCTGTGCTATGATAGAATATAGCCATCAGCATAACCAGACAATTTCATTTTGAGCTCTAAAGCCTAATCAGGCATTAACTAAGAGCTTTCTTACCATTGCAAGTGACAGCAGCATTTGATCGTGTTTCTGCCAAAATCAATACATGAAAACTTGCAAAGATAATGCATTAAATGAACTAGGGCACTCATCATTTCTCCTCTAACCTTTCTCTCACTTTATGAACATAAAATGTTCCTCTTTCAATCATGGGGTCTTAGAGCACTTAAGTAAGTTTGGATTGAGAATACAGAGTGCTAAGCCTTCATAACAGAGGAGCGCCTATAACAGATGCATACAGATGGATACTGTGATTTTTATTACAGCTTGGTAAAATATTACGAGCTTACTCAAGCAAAGTATAATGCTTTAGGTAGAGAAATTAAGTATCATTAGTTTGCTTCATTATCTTCATTGTGTTAGGAGAGATGGATGAGAAGATTTTGCACCTCAGCTGGCAAATACTATTGACAGTATTTTAAGGCAGTTTTGGTTTACACACTAGTTCAGGACAGCCTACTGTTGGAGAAGCATCATGTTGCTGTGTGAGCTAGAGGAAGGAAAAAGAAAACCGTGAACCAGCTTGGCTTGGAGTAATGTTCCTTTCAGTCTTGTCAGACTTGCAAGCTGTACTCTGTTGAAGAGCTGTTCTTTGACCTCACTTAAATGTGGTAATTACATATTGCTATCACCCCAAAGAAAAATGCAAGGAATCTTTTAATCATTATCAAAGATAAGAAAAATTGGATTGCCTTAGAAGGCCCTATTTGAAAATGCTGAACTGAAGTGTGTCCCCTGTGCTTAGTCATTCCTATCTGTCTGTACTCCAGGCACGGAGAACTGAGAAGTGCTAATGCACCCACGAGGACACATCCAAATTATATAGTTTTATGCAGTGCATTCATCTGACAGAGAGATGAATGGATTTCTGTATCTCTTTCTACTGTACCATCGTACTTTTACTTGCTATGCTATCCAACTGCCTTTTGGTGTGAATGAATTTAATTACTTCATTGATGTTCTAATTACCAGTGTATTGTATTGTTGTGCAAGGACAGATGATCACCGAAGACTGTATATTTAATAACAGACCTTAAAATTCTGCATTCTGCATGTTGGCCTCATGTCCATTACAGTGAGCAGGAGATCCCCACTCATCTGTTACACCTTTAAGTGATGTCTCCATGGGAAGGTACAGATTGCAGAAGCGCTGAATTTCAGAGAAAATTTTTGTCAGGTCAGCTTGTATGGTTGCTTTATCCCTTCAGTCCCTTGTTTCTCTTTACCTCCTGCTTTTCCAGACATTCCAGGATAGGGAAAACAAAACAAATCTGCTTTAAGCACGTACTTTTTTCCTTTGCCTTTTCAGAAGATATAAATCTTGAGCTGATTAAATTGTAGGCTGTAAAAATTTCTTGGTCTTGAATGAGTGCAGCATCCCATTGCTCAGTGAAGTCTGGCTATAGAATCACACTCCTTCTGGTCCTGGCTTTGCTGTTCTGAACTTCGTATGGTGTCAGCAACAGTTTGTCCTGTAACATCTAAGCCTGGTTCTAGAGAAGAGTAGGAGTGAGCTTTTGCCAGACTGTCTCCTGTTTGTCCTGCCCAGCAATGCAGTATCATATGCTGTTGGTGCTTGTGAGCGTGGGAGCAGGACTGTGCTCAACTGGGCATGATGCTGTCAGCATATCCTGACAATGGATGGCAAATTATCCATGTGTGTCATCACTGATCTGCATGCATTCATGTATTTGTTTCCAGTAAAGATGTATTTCAGGTTTGCAGTGTACAAACAGAATAATGCTGACGTAATGTCACACAGCCCAAGAGAAATGCTCTCTCTTTTTTGGTTTTTTTTTTTGGCAACAGATGTTAATAATGTACTTATAAATACTGTGTTTAAAATGGGACACTGAACACTAATTCCTGTTAACAGATAAAGGTTAATAATGCCCAAAGAGAGCTTATGAAAAAAATGAAAATGTTGTGTTCAAGAGCTCTCCACTGTAATTGCCCAGATTACCTTGGGCCAGATGCTATCAACAGTCAGTGCTTCTCATGGCAGTGAGCACCTACCTCACTGAGCAGTCCCACTGAAATAACAGCACCACTGGGAGTGCTTGGCCTGAGGCTATCCCTCGTGCCTCCCTGTGCAGATCTTCAGACACTTTCAAATGTCATGAGAGCTCAGCTAATCTCAGTCACCTTACCAGCGCTGCCTATGGGATATTTGTCTAAATACATTGTAAACCTGAGTGCAGTTTGAGGGTTTAAGTAAAATTGGATTAGTAAAAGTACTTTTGGTATGTAAATTGCTAGCAACCATATATCTGCAATGTTTTTCTCTTTTTCTGCTAGGGCTGGGCCTAAACCACACAGGCTTCAGCTCTTGTGACAGAATTCAAATCACTGCACTTTGTCAAGGGTAGAGATGCTCTTGGGCAGATCAGCATAGGTCAGTGCTCCCATAGAATAAGCAGGTGAGCACAGTGATTGAGCTGAATTTCAGTGGGGGTCCAGACTTGTGTGGATCTGAAGCACACTCAAAGAAGGCAAGAGAACTATAAATTTTGGGGCAGCATTGCAGTAGTTTGTATAAACAACTTGCAGCCTGATCTACTGCCAGCTGTTGTTCTGGACTGAGGTGCACCTCAGTGTGTGTCTAGTATAATTAGTGCTGAGAAAAAGAATGAGGAGTGCACTTCATTTCAAATAAGATGATATGAGGCTTTTTCCATCTAAAAGTTTTCAGTAAGCCGCAACATATGTATATAATAACCCAGTCGCTGATGTGCACTTAGCTTCAAATAAGAGTACTGTGTTTGCTTTAGCATTATATGAAATGCTTCCCTCCTCCTCATTTTAAAGGTAAGCGTCAAAGCTGTCAGACCTAAAATGACAATAATGCTGTTTAGAAAAATTCTCTTGGCATGAAGTTTCATATCAAATGCTATGAAGTGAATAAAATTGTCCTGAAAATAGAACTTGCAGCACAAAGGGACATGTTAACACATTTGGTTGATTCATGCAACATATAGGCAAAATTGGTCCAATCTTTTCCTGTAGCCATTCCTGATATCTACAACAAAAATGATTCCAGCAACATCCTTGCGATATCAACCTATTGTTGGGAAACTCTGTGGAGTTCGTCTTGGTTTTGTTTCACCAGTGATCATTGGGCTGCTACATTGCTCCCTCTCTCTTCATGTGCCTTTGGAGCCAGGAGGAAGGCAGGCTAACTTGTTGGTCAGCCAGCAGGAGGAAGCTGTGAGATGCATGTGGGTAACTGTGAACCATAACCAGACAGATGCTTAATTTTAGTCTCAGGAGCCCCAGCAAAGTCCCCCAAATACCTGCAGAAATAGCAGCAACTTCAGAATGCATTTTCACTGTGGAGAGGTTTCTGCCTGTCTAGCCCTTTTGTGCTTCCACTTTTCAGTAGATAAGCAGTAGCAAAAAAATAGAGAAAAATGAAAAAAGAAAAAAGAAAATCTAGTCCCTGTTTCGTTTCGTTTCTTTTCTTTTCTTTTCTTTTCTTTTCTTTTCTTTTCTTCTCTTCTCTTTTCTTCTCTTCTCTTTCTGTCATCTTGTAAAAAAGAGTTAGGTCTCTAAATTAGGTGTTATCTTTTGGGGCTTGGAGCTTTTTTTTAATAGCAGCTCAGAGGAAGAAGCTTGAACACCTGTGGTCTCTTGACAGAGTCACAATCTGACTTTCTGAAATCCTGACAGTCTTGCCCTTCCCTCCCTCCTCCTTTGGTGTCAGGCTAATGCTTGTACCTTTTGATATGCCATCTCCTATGGGATGCCTGTGCCTTAACCCCAGAATTCTCAGGCTATGTTAGTTTTGATAAAACCAGGCGGTTTGCTGGTCGCTAAAGGCTTTGAAGAAAAATTAAGTCATTTTTTTCTCTCCCTTTTTCCCTTTTTTGGGATTTCAGGCCCCTTAACACCTCTCCAGGAGAAGGAAGAAATTAAAAAAAAAAAAAAAAAAAAGTGAACAAATCACTGCTCTTCTGGAGGAGAGAATGAAGCAGAGGAGGAGCACAGAATTTTTATGTGCCTGATAAATGCGTGTGTTGCTGAAAGCCAAAATCCTGAAATGGCAAGATGAGACATGGAAGCTTTATCTTGTGTAAAGGATGATGTTTTACGCTTGTTTTAGTGAATCAGATTGCTGGGCTGACTCCAGTCTTTCTCTTGCTGGGAACTTGATTAATAAGACAGATTACATATAAAAGAGTTCACATGACAAGAAGCAGGAGTAGATCTCTGTGAAAGAAACAAAAGCAAGTAATATTTTAATAAGTGACCTGTGAAAAAGGCTTCCTGAGATAAATCTCTTCCACATGAGCCTGGTGATGTGGGACTGTACAGGGGAAAGCCTTTGCACAGGCTATAGGAAGGCAGGAGCCCACTGGAGCCATGAAGCTTCCCTGGGTGTTCTCATTCCTGTGGAAGTTTTTGTCATCCTCTACTTACTTTTGGCTAACACTGCCCAGGGTCAGGAATGGGAGAGGTACAAATCCTGGCCATCGGAAGTGACCCAAGAAACTCCAGGAATTGCTCTGTCAGAAACACACAGAACACAGAAATGAGAAACCTGCAGGAAAGTAAAAAGCTTGGAAAAGAGGAGCGTAGGTTTTCATAGCGAAAACTCCACAGGATGGGGATTACGGGTAATGGGGCAGAAAAAGCATGGAGTGAGCAGTTCATTCTGGAGTGGATGAAAGCTGTTGATTTTGGATGGAGTAGGGTTTGTCAGGGCTGTGGCAGGTTAGAGTGGGGCTCGGAGCTGCTGCAGGGAACGCTCAATGCTCCGCCAAGCATAGAAAGCAGCACGGAGCTGCTGTGGGACAACTTGTTGGGATCCCGGCCTAAATGAGCCCGGGAGAAAAAATTGTCTGTAGACTTAGTTATTTTCACAGCATAACATTGTTTTCCAGAAATATTGGAACTTCTTTCTCCTGCAAAAGGCACTTTAATGTTCCTTTAAAGCTAGTCTAATTGAAAACAAAACACAAAAAAGCCAGATCAAAATCCCCTAACCTTCAGAAAATGGATATCACCAAAATCATAGTACAGCCAGAGTATTCTGCTTCTCTTAATTAACCCTCCCCCAACAAACTAAAATAAAAATTGTAGTGTGGATTTAATCTAAGCCAACTTTAGTTTAGTTTAGTTTCCTTAGCCAAAGCAGAAAACCCACTGTTATTCCCCAAAATCTAATTAGTTCTGGACACAGGAACAGATTTTCTGCCCTTTTTCATTTTGGTTTCACCATTCACACACAGTATCTCTTGATCTGTCAATTCTTTTCAGCCCTAACATAAGGAAGATATAGTTTGTGTTGAAAAGTCCATTGTAAAGAAAAAGATCGATCTAATACCAACAAAAGTATCAAGAGTCAAGGAAACGAAAAGACACACACTGATGTAAGATAGACGAAAGAATCATTTTCTGTGCTGATAGAATGTAAAAAGAAAAGAGTCTATTTACTGCACCTGGCCAGCAGTGCCCTAACATCAAGTGGGGTGCTTCAGTGCTGTGTCCAACCCAACTTCAGTGTACTGGGCCAGCTTGGAGCTCCAGAGCCTAGTCAAGTGTCAGCATGGTATTAAGTTGACTTCTCTGATACTTGAAACAGCTGTGAGGGTTACATAATTTCCCCTCATGAACAGCAAGCAAAACCACCTGGGGCACTACCTAAGTGCTTTCCCTGCCCGATGTCACGGAGTCAGACTGGCTTTCTGCCTTGTGGAGCATCACTGTGTTCTCTCTGGCTGAGGTCTTCCAGCTGAGCCCTGACTGCTGGCTACAGGGATGGATGCTCCTATTTGCCTTCTGCCTCAGTGCGTGCTGGAGCAGATAGGGAACTGCCGTGGGGCACAATGAGATCTGCTGTTCCTGAGCGGAGAATGAGGATTTCTCTTCATAGAAAAGTTGCCTATAAGGTAGGGAGCTGTTCTGCATCAACACACACACTTCTTTCTTTTACCAGTGGTGATGTACCACCGCAAGAATATTCCTGATTTGGAAAAACTTACAGACTTCTGTGTTACAGGGGGATTCTGGCAAGTAACAGGTAGTGATCAGTTCACTTCAGAAGGTTAAATGATTGCCAAGCTCAGCAGAGAAGTGAAAAGGCAAAAGTGTTGTTTGAGACATATTCCACTCCCCAAAATAAAAACCCTGTCTTTCCTTTTCCTCTCATTCTTGCAATCTGTCATAAACATGTGACTGAGACCAGGACTAGGGGTTCAGTAAATGTATAAATGTGGCAGAAGCAGCTCAGTACTCCCCAGCCCTGTGGGCACCCTGCCCTTTAGTAAGAGGCTGCCACCGCCATCGTGGGTTAGTGGAGATGAGCATATGCAGCATCTCAGCTGTGACTGCAGCACCTCCTGTGTATTTGCAAACACACTGTCATTGCCTGTTCAGGCTAATTAGGCCAGAGAGGTGAGACCATACTGATGAAAGAGCCCACAAGTGTGAAAGGCTGAGAAGTTTGCACACATTTGCTTCTGCTGCTTTTCTTCAGGCAGGCAGGAGGCCAGCAGAGGAGCAGGGAGGTCGGCAGGGTACAGGAACATCTTTAAACACTTCACCAGAGCTCATGAGTCAAGCCCTAGGATTTATCCTGGTGGGCTGGATCAAATTGCCTATGGTTTCAAGGTCTTTCTTGAAGATATTTATTCTTGAAATGTTACTCCTAAAAGAAAGGTGAGAACTTTAAAAATTAGAATTAAAAAGTGCAGTCACACCACAGGAAATTCTCAGGTCAGATGGAGCCTTTCTCTTCCAAACCTCATAAAAAACAAACAGCAAACTCAGTCCCTGAAAAGATCCTGAAAGAAAATGAGCCACAAAGCATGGTTTTTACTTCATTTTGTTTTCCAGAAAACAATACTTCTCACTGAATTTCCAATCTTTTTTTTTCCTTTAACATAATTAGTCTTCTTTGCTCATTTTGCTTCCTTCTTTAAATAAGTTAGCTGAAAATACCAGTGCAAACTGTTCTGCTCAATGAAACACTTCTCTGAATCCAGCACTGTGCAGGAAACTGTCCCCTCTCCTGTCTGCTGTGGTGGCTGATCTGATGACGTTGGGGCAACAGGCATAAGTGAGCAGGGATTGATGGTGTGGAAATCAGGCTATTGCTTGGAGGAGCAGCTTTTAATTTTCAGATTTACAGAAAAATGACCGTGATTTTCTGTGCTGCCAGTAGCTGTGTGACACAGTGCAGTGGGAAAGCTTTTGCCCCTAAGATCTGCTCTGGATTGCAAAAATAGCACCTCAGACAAGCACAGCAAAACCTGGATGGGAGCTGGCAGAGTTGCAGGATCAAACACTGTCTGTGCAATTAAGATATTTCACAGAGATTTCTGTCCTGGTATCATAAAAGCACAGCTTTTGGAAGTGTGGACATAACCCTTCCCTTCTACCTTCATCAAGAAGCGCTATGACAGCTTTGCTTTTTCCTTTCTGATGCTATTTCTCTGATCCATCAAAAAGAGGGAAAAGGGTTGTAGGATCCCTCAGGAGAACAGTGTTTAGCACTCATTTGGCAGGTGATATTTACCCTGCTTTAAGAGGATTAGATGCAGCCACAGTCCATAGTACTGGCTGAGTATCTCTGACATCAGCAACCAAGGCTGCCTTGCGCAGCCTCTGCCCATTTTACTTGCTCTTCTGTAAAAGGCAGGGCCACGGTGAGTTCATACCCTGCCAAGCTGAAGGGCCTTTTGCAAAGCAAGGCAGTGGGAGAAAGCCTGTGAAAGCCAACCAAAGCAGCACAGCAGTACCGAAAGTTGCTATCAAGGCACTTATTGGTATGCCAGTTGTGCTTCAGCTTTCCAGCTGCACAGCTCTCTTGTTTTTCAAGCCTGCTCTGGCTTGTAACATTTAAAAGCACACTGTGGACAAAGCATTTAAAAGTGCAAAATGCCAACAGAAAAGCAGGCAAGAAGGAAAAAGGGTTTGTCTGTTCCAGGTCGGTTTGTTTTTTATCATCATTCATTTTTAAATTTCATTTGTATTTGAAGTGGAAAGTGTGTGTAATCATGTGGAAAGTAAATTAAGGTAGTTTACTTATAGGTGACAAAGAGATAAACACCTCATTTGTTCCCATGGAGGCTACTGTTGAAAGATGATAAAGTAAACGTGTCTAGAAGCTGAACCCCACTTCCAGCTTGTGTAGGGCAGGGAGGGAAGAGCCTCCAGCCTCAGCCCAAAGGGCCTGGCTCTGCTTCATCTCCTCTGGAGACAGCTCTGCTGTAAAGTGCCAAGATGAGGGGAGCCTCCTGCCCTCTCTAGCTGCTCTTTCCTCACAGCTCCCTATTCTTACTGCTCCTCTCCCCTGCAGCTTGCCTGTGCTCAGCTTGCTGCCTGCATAGCGCTCAGTTGGCAGCTGTGCTGGGCAGAGGGCAGTGGGAAGCATGCCTGAGACCATGTCCATGGGAATGGCCTGGTGGCTTTTATGTACTTTGTAGAAACAGAAACTAGTATTATTCAATCAGTTGTCGCAATCCATGAATGGATAATGAGTGCAACACTGCAGCTCTTCCTTACTGCTCATTTCAGAAGGCAGCCCTGCTGCCACAAACACACCACAGGACAGAGCATTTAATGCTTGAGAAGCAGGTTCTTTGGAAGTCCTTCCAGAATGGAAAAGGGAAACCTTTCTTACTATGCTTTTTTTCGCCAAACACATGAGAAAGGAAGCAGGTTAAAAAAGAGGACCTGAGTTTAGCAGATGAACAGATGAGGGACTGAGCTCAGAAGAGAAACAATTTCTGCTGAATGTATTTCTTGCTCTAGATGAATACTTTTAACCAAATTTGTCACATCTTTGAGCTGGCAGATACCTGTTATATCACGTATGGAAAGTGAGATTTGAAGCCAGCTTTGATTGAGAGGCTTGTCTGTTAGTCTGAGGCTCTGCTAGTGTGAAATGACTGCTGCGATAAATGGCAGTACTCTTAGGTATGTGTTTGCTATTCCAGCTGCTTGAGCAAACATCATGTACAATCAGGCTTCGGCCTGGGGATTGTGCCTGAGCTTGTGTTGTATTTCATCTTGCCTTCCTTATCCCTTCACTTCATACTAAGCGTGGAACTGGCACCTTGAGGCCAGGTCCCTTTTGTTGTTTATTACAGCACACAGTAATTAGGCATCTGACTTGGCACCCTTGAGCCTATGCAAGTATCTCCATTTGATATATGGAGCATGAGAAGTTAGTTGTCTCAGAATGGAAAAAGAAGCCAAGGATATACTGAGCAGGGAATTCCAGCCAGATTTCATTCGTCATCAACCAGAGCAATAAAGATCCTGGAAAGGTTTTACTACCCATCAGGGAACTTACATGCATTTTCTCGAAACTAAAAAGATACAACTGGAAGGACTAGGAACTTAGCTTGTAATTTGCCCTGGCCTATTCCTACCTTTTGTGAGGCCAGTTCACCCACTGTGGGCAATGTTCCCCTCCGCCAAACCTGCCTGCCTCTTCTCAAGCCAATGTTGGGTTTAATTTTGTCTGCTGAGTACTGCAGGTACACCTCCCATATTTACATCCAGTTGTTTTCTTGAGTTGTCCAAAATATGAAACAATAAAGTGAAAACATCTGACATCAGCTCCAACATTTGTTTCCTATTACATCCAAATATTTTTTTACCTAAGAAGTATATTTCTGTTGAAAAATCACTCTGAAGGAAGTGCTTTATTCAAAAGGTTATTACGTTAGCTGGCTTTTAAGATGTTAAGGAAGCCAACATTTGAGGTACTGTAATTGTAGCAGCTTTTTTTGTCTGTTTTTGGCCAGGGAACAGCTTTGGATAAAACCTTCATAGGGAATTCATAACAATAACAAGATGAAATACACAAAACAACTTTGCCAACAGGCGTAGAAATAATAACGGGGATTATTTAAGGAAACAATGAGGGCACGGGAGCTGAGACACCCAGAATGAGCTTCCTTGTTTCAGCTGTGTCCATTTTTTTATATGATCAGGTCATTAATTTAATCTGAAAACATCCTGTTTCATTGTATAAGTAACTGTAGAGGTTTTTCCTGCAAGTGCATAAATATTATCTAAATACTCTACTGTCATTCCTGACCAGGAAATAGTACTGCACAGCTGCGGGCAGGCCCAGAGCTAGTACAGTGGCCAGCTGCAGAGCTGAGTTGTTCTGGTCTGTTTTGTTTTTGTTTGTTTGTTTTCTTTATCAAAACCCAGGAAAGAACCCACATCCCTATTGCTTTGTGCGCCATAAGCTTGCTTGCATCCCCTGGTAGCTGTAATCTCACAGAACTTTCTCATACTTTGTGTGCTGGTTATCCAGGATGTATTATTAAATGCCAGGAGGGGAGAGCTTTAAGCTTGTATAGTGCAGTGCCAAATTCTACCTTAATTTATGTTGCTTGGCATAGCATCTGGCAGAGGGTAGATACAATTATATCCCTCTTCTTCCTGTTTAAGCCCCTTTCCTTCTCTCTGCTCTGCTCCCAGAACAGCACCGTCTGGTTAGGAGCCATGATGTCTCTCCAGATGGGGGCCTGGATTTGTAAAGACAGCGCTAACTGTACAATTTGTTGTTTTCCCTTGCTGCATGCTGATGCATACAACATGGATTTGAAAATGTAATCTCCTCCCACTGATAGACTGCAGGTCTCATCTAGAGACAAGAAGGAATTCAAGGAATTGGGCATCAGCAGCTGCCTTTCAGAACTGCCTCAAAGTATCAGGGAGCTGTGGGACGACCTACTTCAGGTTTTGTCTTGCCACCTGTTGCTGCAGTATCTGTACAGGCAGCATATGAAACAGACCGGAGAACAAAGCCCTAACCAGATCTCTCTTTTGATTCATCAGCTGTTATCTTTACAGTAAGGGTGACGGAGCACTGGAACAGGCTGCCCAGAGAGGTAGTGAAGTCTCCATCTATGGAGATATTCTAGACCTATCTGGACATCAACCTGTGACATACTGTGAGGTTGTGGGTTGTGTTGTGGGCTTTAGCAGGGGGGTTGGACTCGGTGATCTCTGGAGGTCCCTTCCAACCCCTGCAATTCTGTGATTCTGCGTATGGAAAGTTCAGCCTGGATGCAAAACTTGTCTCTGAGTAACAGTAAAACCGTTCAGTTCTGCTGGTCTGGTTTGAGATTTTGAATCTAGTAGAAAGTAAGGCAATTAAGCAACAGCTTTTTAAATATACATTTAGGTGTCCAGCTATTAATTCTGTTGGAAAAATGTCAGGGAAGAAACCTTCCATGGGTTAGCGATCAGATTTATTTCCTGTGCAGCTTTTACTGCAGTCTTACAAAGTGTCTGAGATGTTTTGAGGTGAACATCTAAACAGTGACCTAAACTCCAAGAAACAATGGGAAGAAATGCACTGTTTCTTTCCCGGAGTTTCTTTTCATGGAGCTTTGTGTCATTCATGATTAATGTTGTAGTTCTGTGCTCATAAAATGATCCCTGCCCCTCATGCTTTTTCACAGGTGATGTCTGTACTTCAGCTGCTGAATTATATTTATTTCAACCTGGAATCTTTAAAACAAGCTCAGGTTGTTTCCTTTCAGCCATAAAGTTTATGCTGACCAAGTCAGAACGACAAGTATCAAATTTAAGATAGAAGGGGAAAAAACATAACACTTCAACACTCTGATTATTTTTTCCTCTTTGAGGTTGCTAGTTAGCTTCCCCTCCTGAAGGACTCAGAGCACTCTGTAATGTCCTGCAAATATCAAGAAAATAAAAGGAGAGGTACAAAGTGAAGAGAACATGTTAAGCCAGCCCAGCTGACCGGCAAACCACTGTGCAGCAGGGCTTCACTCACACAGGAGTTGATCAGAGGCAGGGATGTTCTATCCCAGCTCCTCTTTGGCAATGTTCCATCACACAGGAGGGTCAGTCCTGCCAGCTGACTTGCTTTGGTCAGGAAGTCATATTTGCCTAGGCAGTAGGGCTCAGTAAACGTGGCTCGCCTTCACTGGAATTACTGAGGATTACTGGAATTACAGCAGCAGCTCAGCAGCAGGTACTGGGAGGGGAATGGCTTTTAGAAGGCAATTTTCCAAGCTCTTTTGTGTACAAAGCTATTTAACTTGGTGATATTTTTATCATAGTAGCCATTTTGCGTGGCTCCTCTGACTGTTGCTGTGAGTGACATATTAGAAGGAACAATCATTTTAACTGGCAAAGAGAAAATAACCATCCCAGTTAAATGTCCCACTGGGGAGGGCAGCAAGGATGCTGTCAGGCTTCTGAGAAAAGAAGCTGCAAATTTGAGACTAGAAGAGGAAGGAGGGCGATGTGAGGGCAGATAACCTGTCCCACCTGTGGAAAAAAATAGTGCTTAGTGGTGCCAGAGCCTGGGATGAGCCAGCAAGTGATGAGGGGAATGAATCAGCAGAAGATTATGATATTCACAGTGAAGGTTTTGAGGGAGACAGTGAGAAAGGAGGTTGGTGAGTTTTGTTTTTTAACTGAACTTATTGTTGGAAATGTTGCTTCTTTTCTTCAGCTACTCAAAGGTAGCAACACATCATGGTGCAGTAAAGAAAACTGTACAAAACTATTTACTTTTCCCAGGGAGGCTGTTTTGCTGAAACTGGCTTGTCCTTGCCCAGTATTACTGAAACAGCAAGTAAATCAGTATATTAATGAATGAGATACGCAGAAGCCAGAAGCTGTGTGCAGTGCCCAGGTCACCTGTTGGCCAGCATCCATGCTGCTGGCCTATGCTTGTGCTGCCTCCATCAGCATCTGCAGAGATGTCTTTTTTCAAAGCCAAGCAGAGTTGGAGGTGTTCAGTGAGTTGGAATCGCCTTTTTTTTGGCCAGCCAGTGTTGTGTGTGTAGTTAGGAGGCACACAGAAATACAACAGCTGAATAATTGCTCTCCTTGACGTCCTGCAAATCAGTAACCTCTCTATTCCAACTTCATCTTTCTCTATTGCTTGCTGCCTATGTCACTTCTTTTCCTTTTCTGGTGGTACCACTTCTGTTGCTTTTGCTTTTTGCGTGGCTGATGAGTCCTGGGCTTGTGAGATCATTACTGGTTCCAATGAGCTTTAGAAACAGCTAGAATAACACCATTTGTTCCTTGCTGTTCTTAGTCTCCCGTGAAAGTGAAATCTATACGGAACTTAATTACATTTTATATCTTATGTGTTGTTTTAACTGCACTAATATTTACAAACGGATTTGACAAATATCATTGCATTTAAGGGAAGGACCCCCCTCTGTGTTGTCTGTTCAACTTACTGAAAAGAAATCGGAAAGAACAAGGTCTTTCAGAAACTTTAATTACTAGCTGATTTCATTGACCCACTAGGCTGGTGGTATCTGCCTTCCAGTCTTTTTCCAATCATTCCTCTTTCATTTGGATGTTTAGGGATACCTAAGTATGTGACCATAATAATTACAAATGGTAATGATTAAAAATTACGGGTTTCAGCTGTAAAGAGTCTTTCTCATTCCAGCCGAAGGCAAAATACAGCCTCTGATTTCTGTTCTCTTCTTTGTAGTAAGGGGATGAGATTTGCAGATAGGCGTAGGAGGAAAGAGGCAGCTGATAGCAAGCTTGAGAAGGAAAGAAAGCATTTTGTGGGGTGTATTTGAAAACCCCAACTTGCATCCTCCTGCAAAAGAAGGCTCCAGCTGCTCGCTTCTGAAGCTCCTTTTGAGCTGGGAAGGTGTGCAGGTTCTATTTGAGGTTTTGTGTGCGATGATTTGGGTTCTCAGACCTAACCTTGACTACTGGGTTTATGTTTCACCTTTGAGTTCCTAACATGTTAGACGTGGTAAATGAAGTGACTGTCATCATCAGCTAACACATACTGACAAGTTTATCTTCTGTCTTCCAATTCTGCTTGAAGAGCCATTTACTAGGAAAAAGACAACTGCGTGCTGGTATCAGCTAACTGCCCTTCTATGACTGAGTACATCTGTCAGTTAAAGCAGGCCTTGAGGCTGCTGTGGCCAAGCTCCCGAACCTTTAGCTGCTGATGGAGTGATGTTTTGCACTGTTCCTCAGCCTAAATCTTCAGAGCATCCGAAGGTGTTACCCTTCTTATAGCCACTTGACACTGGAGAAGGGGTCCGTGAGAAATCAGAAAAATTAGGTAGAGGAAAGCATCCTGTTCCTTTTCTAAGTGAGATAGAAACAAGCAAGTTTAGCAAGGCTGCAGCTTCTGATAGGAGAATGGGACATGGAAAAATTATAAATTTCTTCCCCTCCTCCTGCCCTAGATTTTTCATACAAACCCCAGAGAGGAGGAGGGATGGATGCTCTGAATTATTTCTCCTCTTTTTGCTGTCAGAGGTGAAGTGGTTATATTAGTGTAGGCAGCCAGCACTGCTGCGACTTCATATTTTGTAATAAAGCTTCTGACTGTTGTACCACATCTGTAATTCAGTACGCAGAGAACCTGTGGCACTTGATACACCCCTGGCTTGCCCCGCTCCCTTCTCTGGAGCCCTGTGCTGACACACAGCAGAAATCCGAGTTTGGCTTTTGTAACAGTTGGACAACCCTGCTTGTGAGAACTGGAATATGACCTGCAATTTTAATTCTGCTGCTTGCTTCGCTCTTAGTTTAATAAGCCAAATAATAGTTTCTTTTCCATACTTTTTAGGAGATGTAATGACCAAACTCATTTTTAACCTGGCTGCCCTCTCTGTCCCAGTTTTAGCCTCTTACATTTATCTTTTTTTTCCGTTCTTTGTTGCCTATGTAGGCAGCTGAAGTAGATAATTCACAAATCCAGTCTCTTGTTTCTTTTTATTAGACTAAATCATAAAACTCAAAGAAACAGACAAAAACAAAAAACCCAAACCTAACGCTAGAACTAATTTTTGCTTGATAAATGAGTTCATTTCATTTCCAGGGGATGAGAGAGGCAACCAAACGATAATTAATTTAACAAATTTCCCATCTTAACGTTTCAGAGGAGATTTATGCTGTTTACATAACCACGCAGTGTTCCTACCTTTGTAAGTACATAGCTGCCATTAGCCAGCCAGATGTGACCCGAGAGCTGCCCTCAGAGCCTTTTTGTTTAATTGGGCAATGTATCTGCTTTGGGGCATGTAAGGTGTGACAGAGAAACATCTGCCAAGAGCATCACTGTCTCTGCATTAGGAATGTCAAATAGAGTGCCTTCGTGGAGGGTTGTTAGAGTTAGGGTGGTATGGTTAGGTCATGGTTGATGATCTTTAAGGTCCTTTCCAGCCTGAGTAATTCTTTGATTCTATGATTCTATGCTTCAACAGCTGCTGGCATCTTCTGGAAGCAGTTCCATCATGTTAGTGAATAGAAATGTTTTAGCCTTATATATTCTACACCTTCCATCTTCTTCTTTTTTTTTTTTCTTCTCTCAGCATTCTCTATTAGCACTGTCAGTTATGTAAAAGTTGAGATACTAAGGGGGGTTTCATTGAGTTTTGTCATTGCTGATGCTGTATTATGCAACTAAACCTTACAGTGCCCTGGCTCCAACACTTTCATCTTCTACTGAAATGTGTGAATTCTTTCAAGAGCTCACTTTTCTCCTCTTAAAATAAAGCCATATTGGCATACACAGTGACAACTACAGATGAAGCCATCTAAGGGCTTCCATTGTGAAGCTGATTTTCTTGAATCATTGTTCCATTTAGAGCAAAGTGCTGGTTTCTATTGACATCGCTGTGTCTCCCCTTGACCTCCATTGGACCATGTTGCTCGTGTAGCTTTGTGGGAGGAAGAAGCAGACCTGAAGGGATGTAGGGCTCTTTGTGGTGTTAAGCAAAGAGGTCCAAGTGAACATGTTTCTCTGCTGTCACAGCTGATTTTGTTTCTATGGTTCATCTGTTTTCTGCTTTTAGGAAAAATGAGGAAAAGGAAACTCCCTCAAAACATAGCCACGGCAGCCAGAAATTCAGGATTTTTCCAGTTTTTCCACTTAGTTTTTGTATCTCCCAATTGAGGGACAATCCTGTAGTATTGTCTTCAGTAAGGAAATACCAGTTTTTGTGTTCTTTCATATCCCTGATACTGCTACCCATTTTGCTTCTGGTTTGAAGACTGTGATGCTAAACTGATGAATGAGTTTGCAATAGCACAATTGAATACATTAAATTAAATTTGGCTTGGACAATGGAATTTTTTTGTTGTTTTGCTATGTGGAATGATTTTGAATAGTTACCAGTGATGTGTACAACAAAGACACGAAGCAATTTGAAAAATGGCATGCCTTACCTAAAAAGAGCATTTAAAAGAAATAAGCCAGAGTAGTATTGTGCTTCTTTCAGTAAATGCAGCATTCAGAATGTACTTTTCTGTATGTTGGCTTATGTTCATTGTATTTTCTGCATTCACTTAAATCCCTATCTTGTAGCATTGCTGTTCACAGCAAGCTGGAGTTTTCCAAATTAAATGTGCAGGCTTGCAGAGACAGAGGCAAATTCAGCAATCCCTACTGCATCAACGCAATGGCTATAAAAGTATATTTTATTGATCCCTCCTACTAAGTAGCTATATGCAATAAATATTTTGGTTTTACAGCTAGACCCTGTAGAAAGGCATAGGATTTCTTTCTAAATAAAAATGTTTGCTGAAAGGAATGGGCATAGTTCAGTTCTAAAATATTTTCCTTCCTCGGTACTTATATAATAAAGCAGCACTAACAGAAAGCCTAGGGTAACTGGCCACAAAACAAGGTGGTTTGTGAAATGCATAGCCCACAGATCCTGAATGGAGTGGTATCTCCTCTGAGGCACAGAGCTCACTTACATTTATTCTGGGGTCACTACTCCTGAAAGCAGGCTGGGGCTGGCTCCTGTGCTAACCCAGCATTACACCTAGCAGAAGCTGTTCCTTCTTCCTTATTATCACATGTCAAGCATTCTGTGTTATAAACTAAACATTCCTGCTTCCTATGTAGAATGCAGAGGAAATTATAACAGGTCTTTCTTACCTGGGGAAGCGTAAGACCCAGAGTATTTCCTCTACCGAACACTTGGTGTTACTGCAGCTAGTGCAGACTGGAATTAGTTTGTGTTGTACTGAAGTCTCCTTGTCAAGTATTTATAGGTTTTGCCACAGACATGATATAGAGTCTGTCTATCCAATTTGCAATTATGGATATGAGTTCTTTGAGGAGGAAAATGCTGCACTGTGGCTGAAACAGCTCTGACACAGAAGCCTTCCTTCAGTATGGACTGTGCTTACTGTTAGAGCTGCACTACAAGTGTCTTGATTGAGAAGCTTCATTATGCATTAAAACAAGAGGTGGGAAAGGATGAGGGAAATCCCGGCTGTATCTGACACAAGGACAAAAAGACAATTGCTTGTATACTTGTTTGAAATTCTAGGAAGTGCTGGTAGAGTAAAACGATGGCACTGTAAATACTGATAATCAGCAATGTTTTGCTGCTGTTTTTCATGGAATATAAACACTTAGTAATGTAATATTTCCATTGCCTTTACCAAAATATTCAGTTGACATACAAAATGTATTCCTTTTTATACTGAAATGTAATTTGGGATATCGTCTTAGGACCAAAACAAGTTCTCTCCTATGTAAGTGAATCTAGCATGATGAATTTCTGTCCACTTGCTTGCATTATACAAAATGAAGATTAAATCTCTCATGAGTTTTCATAGGTTTTTCAGCTGTTGGACAAGAAGTTTTAGTTTAATCCCTGAAGACAATATTATTTTTTGCATAAATAGGAAACCCTGCTAAATTTTTGCCAAAGAATTGAACCACTGTATTTCTGCATGCTTCCACATCAAATTCAATCAAAACTCATTTTATCCTTGAAAAGTAATGTAGAAGAAAAATTTATAATCAGGTCCAGATGCTGACAAAATCATATATCTGTCTCTTTCGGAATGTTTTGTAAAGATCTTATTCCAAAAGGCAGCTGCTTGCTCTTCTACTGATCTGTTCATTTGGAATTCGAAATTGTGGGAAAATAAATGGTTGAGCTTGATTCAGTAGGTAGAACACTGTGTACTCATGAAAGAGAGGTCCTATTTCAACTGTAATTGTGATTGTATTGGCCAGCAATTTCCAGTCACACGAAGAAGGAGAGGTATCATTAGGTCACACACCTGCATTTGCTAAAAACGAAACAGAAGTGGAAAAGTGGGAGAATTTATAAAGAAGCACATTTTCTCTGATTTGGGAAACCTGACTTCTTTTGTATCTTTCTTCTGTTTGTTCTGCCTGTGGCCCTCACAGGAAGGAAGTTGCCAGCACAACAAGCGTGTGCATCCAGAAATTTCAAAATCAGCAAAAGGTAAAGTTTACAGTTTTTTGTCCACTGCTTCTACCAAAACATAGCTGTAGTAGATGCAGACAAACCTTTTCAGCTGTTGACTCTGCCTGCTCCTTAGAACAAATATTTGCCATTCGGCTTTTCTTTCTTCAAATTTCATGTGAACATAAAAGTCTCACCAATAATATTGAAAAGCAGGGAATTTCGTTAGCAGTTTCTGCTCCTAGCACAGCAGAATATTTGAGACCATGTTTTATAACTTTACACAGTCCACAGAGACACCAATTTTCCACAAATTGGTCATCATTTTAATGCACAATGAATTTGATTGTGATTTTGAACTGCTGGTCATCGGTCTCTGTAGTTGTGTTACACAGGCTGCATGCCTCCTGGTTTTTTTCACTCATTACTCATGCTTAGCATAGACACGCAGCAGCTTCTGTTTCTGAGACAAAGCAGAAATAAACTATACTTGCATGTATTTTGTGATGGAAGAAATAATAAGATGGAACAGAAGTTGTCATTTCTTTCGAGGAGTGAGTGAGAGAGAAAAGTTTCACACAGTAGTTTCTGTCTTTTTGGTGAACTTATTAAATGCTCTTGAAACCTAGAAGGTAAGTTAGAAAGCGAATCCAGTCTCCTTAAATTCTTTTACCACTTTAAGGTGGGTGCAAGTGTCATGCAGTGCAGGCGTAATTAACATCAACCCTAGTAGAGGCTGTTATGTTCAAAGCAAGTAACAGAAATAATGCAACATATATTTTAAGTATTATTGCAAATATTGCTGTTTTATATAAATAAGTAAACCTAATTTATTTTAATTTAAAAGTCTACTGCATTAGAAAGGGCATTTAAAATAGTGACACAGCACTGCTGAACTCTTGAATAATAGGGAAAGCCTCTGTGGGAGAGTAGAAGCACAGAGCTGGCGGCTGTGGGACAGGACCAAAATGTTTGAGGGCAAGAGGAAAATATTTCAGGGCCCACTGCAAGAGCTGACTGGAGAGAGAGAGGATTGAGGTGATACCAAGCGGGCAGCAGGGATGGCAGATGAGTTAGAATGGTGGGGAAACTTACAAGAACACGAGTAGATAAATACTTGTTGTGGGAGAATCTCTGTCTGTGTGGTGTGCCAGACTTAGCTGAGTGCATCTTTTAGCCACAGGGTAAGAACAACAAATTAACGAGAGAAAGAAGGACGTTTTGAACACTTTTCAGGATATGTCTGTTATAACAGGACTAGGTAGCTGGGGCTCTAGGCTGTCAGTGTTTGGGAACAGAAGATTGATTAAAAGACATGAGGAATAACTCACTGTTTTAAGGTACTTGAATTGAAAAAGGCTTTGAAAAAATGTCAGCTAAATACTAGCAGTGTCCTCAAGTTACAGGTATAAAAGGCATCTGGAATTTATTTTAGGAACAACAGAAAAAGCCTTCAAGGCAAAGGGCTGTGTGTTCAAAAGAGTTACGAAATCACTGAAATAGAAATCAGGAGTGAAGAGTTACAGGAGTGAAGAGTAATGCAGAAGAGCCTGACCAGGAAATTAGGCTGCATCGGAGAGAGTGGGGATAAAGCAGTAATTACTTTGTCATATTGAGTTGGACTTCACCATAGCACAATAGCCCTAAGCTTGTCAGTGAAAAAGATGAGGGGGCTGCAGATGTTATGCTCAGCCCAAATTAAAGTGGTGGCAGTTTTTGGCAAGGGAGTATTTGTTGCTGAACCCAAGAACAAAGCTGAGAGAGCTGGTGAGGTGGAGACATGACCAGGGCAGGAGTACACATGGGACAGTTCAGCAGTTTGAAAGCAGGCTTGCCCAGGGAATAGCATAGTCCTGCGTCACAACAAACTGGAGCAGAAGCTCAAACCTTTGCCTAGTCTTCTGCGGCATCTCAGGAGGCTGGGTGTCCATCTGTAACCTGCCCTGATTTGAAGTGAAAGCTGTTAGCTCAAAGCACAGTCTCAACCCTCAGCACAGAAGGATGTAGCAGTAGTTCTGCTGGTGCCATGGGAGCAAACCCAAAAACAGCAAGTTTGCTGCAAGGTAGTTCAGTCAGCCTAAAACGTGTGCATGATACAATTGCCTAGTACAACAGAGTACTCAGCTCAGCAAGTTCTTGAAGAACTGCATTTCTGTTGTAGCCAGTAGTGGTGTTCAGTACAGGTGTGAAATAGGACTGCTCTGACCTTATCTTTCATTGTATTAAATGCTTTGACGTCAGTTTCTTGACCCTTGATTCTGTCCTGACTAGAACGAAATCTCTGCCTAGACAGAACCATGAAGGAGCACTTCAGCACTGTGTGACAACCAATGAGCCTTTCAGGTCAATGAATTAAAGAGCTTGTTAGCCAGAGACTGGCAATCAGAGATATACAATTTCAGGAAACTTCTGCTTCTGGCAAGATACCTGCAGGGTAGAAAGTTATCCCAGTTTCTTTTAATTTTTGCATACAAGGTAGAAGGGAACTAGGTCTCCTTCGGTATACACATAGCTAATGCAGTAGCAGCCATTTGTTAAACAATACAAATGCATTCATTTAAAATGTTTGAGTACGAGAAATAAAAATAATACAATTTGTCTTAAAACCTAAGCAGGAGGGCAGTGGATTACATTGAATACAGGCCTCTATGCCAATATATTTATCTGAATGTATTCCATCACTGTTTCCCACTTGTGATGGAAAGGAATCCTTAGAATCTTTATTTTGGACAAGCCATTGGAATTGAGCAGGTCAGGCAGAAGCAGCACTTGTACAATAGGCCAGCCTGTATGTGAGATCTAGGGTGGGACAGTGTTTTTTTAACAGTATCTCCAGCATGTTTTGCTATCTCAGAATGCAGTCTATCCCCAGGTAAGTTTTGTCATTTGTTTATTTAGGTATTCATTTATTTTAGGAATTGCTGAAATTGCTGATTTTTCATAAACATCTCTGCTAAAGATTCTTTGTCTCCGCTATGGACATAGGCCCATGCTAGGATTAGAAACTGTGTAAATTCTTGTCCTCAGAAATAGGACCATAACAGGATAGAAGAGTTTTTGCATTGTCTTAGGAGCCAGAAGGATTAGTTACAGCCGTGTTAAGGCATAGCTCTCTTTGCACTCATCTTGCTTCTAACCAGAGGTTTGCCCAGCGTGCATTGCTCCCTCACTCAGAATTGCCTGCCTTACCCTCAGGTGGGTTCTACCAGCATCTCAGGTGGGATCTACCAGCATCTCCAAAGCTGGTTCAGGTGAGCTGGGTCTCAACAGAGGAGTAAATACTGTTGCTTTTCTTGCACTGAAAACTTTTGTACTCTTTTTGTACTCTTTTGAACTCTTGTTCACCAGAGATAAATGTTAATTAAACTTCATCTCAGAGTGCTGTAAATTAGTTAATAAGTGACCGGCTGAGTACTGTCTAGCTACTCATTCTGTTACATAAGGCTGCTGATGTCTCTGATGACTCACACTTCAGTGGGAGGTCAAATGCTCAGGGTTAAATCACTTGTTATCACCTGAGAAACGTGAGAAGCAGTACTGTTTCAAACAGCATTAAGGGTTGTCTGCCCTGGCCAGTGAGAGCTACAGGACTGTCAGTCTCTCCAAAGGACATTTTAATCCAGACAGGCAACTGGGGAAATGAAGGATTGAGAGGCTATTTAACTTCCTGTTTGTAAACCTCTCCAGTTACAGCAGCTGGTTCTTGCTTTCATCCTTACCTGCTGAGGTCCATGGGGCTGATAAGTGTATGTTGCAATGCACCATTTGTTTGGGAAAAAAAGAAGCAAAATGGAAGGAGTAGAAAAACAGAATACTTTTTCTGCTTACCAGAATAGAGCTGAGGGCTAATGGGTCCTGATCCACACCAGCAGGGTGTTAGAATAGAAAGACAGCATATTGTGCTCTGAATGAGGAAATGTGTTGTCTAAGTCAAATTAGAATTCTATGCTGGATAACTACATTTTATTAAACCTCTTAATTTACATTTGTAAAGGGATCCAGCCAGAGAGACATTTGACAGCAAAAAGAAAAAAAAAAACAAACCCTTTCAGAATCCAAACTTCCTGTTAGCAACTTAATAGACTTCTGTTCACCCCTGAGGAATCTGAAATAAATAAAAGATGGGAAAAAATCAATATACAAACATGTGGGGAAATTTACTGGTTGAGAGTGTGGGCAGAACTAATTTAGATAAGGTTAATGTTTCTGGTGTAATCCAGTGTTTCAAAATATCCCTTTTGCAAATGTTTGACCTTATGAATAATACAGCTGAAGAAAGTGTACCAGAAAAGTTTACTTCGCTTCTGGTAATTGTCACTCAAGTTAAACATAGGTATTACTGTTTGTATTAATCAAGGGCGGTTGTTTGTGGTTTGTTTTATATATATATAAATATATATATATATAAACAATTATATATATATATATATATATAAAATAAATGCATATATAAATATATATATATAAAATATATATAAATATCTTCAGTGGAGTTTTGTAATTGCTTGATTCTGGCAAGGCCTTTTAATGTGGCTTTCTTGCTGTTTTCTGTCTTGTTTGTCTCTCTCTTGATACCCAAGAACACTTCATGTATGGCTATTATAAGCATTTGAAGTTTGTCGTTTGCCCTGCTGTTTCTCAATAAACTACTCAGTGAATGCAGCATCTTGAGGACTAGAATAGAGAGTAATGCCAGTACCTAATAGCTTACAGTACACACCTGCTACTTCCTGGCCTTAGGCAGAGCTCTGAGAAGAGTGAGATCTATTTTTCTATTGTGTTTGCAATACAAATAGGATCCCACCTCCTTTGGACTCCTCCAGAACACCAAGGTGCTTGCTCTACCCTGTGCCAGTTGTTTGCCTGGATGACCTTCCCAAAGCAAGATGACCTTCCCAAACCTTTGGCCAGTTTCCTCTTTAGAGATTATTTGTGTAGAATACATTTATGCTCTCAATATTATGACAGTTGAGCGGCTTCTTTTTGAGCAAGACATTCAGGAGAGGTTCACTGAACTACTTAAACGTCGTCCTTTCAAAGAGATTCTTCTGTTTGAAGCATGGAGGCATGGCTCTACTTCAGCTGAAGAAAAGACCGTCACAATGGGACCTGAACACAATATCTGCTAGAATCATGCACCATTAAATTCCCACTTGGTCATGGTAGCTTCATATGGGAAGTTTCTCCCCCTTCACAACAGAGCATCTTGTGGGTCCCTGCCAGCAGCTCAATAGCAGCTCTGATTTTTCCCATTTATCTTCTTTCATGTCTGCACTACAATAAGCATTTCTCAGCAGTCTGGTTAAGATGAAACAATAGTGGAAGTACAGCACTGGTTCTGTAGTGACTCCAAAAGGCACCTTTCATCTAACAGGGCCAGCTGGACTTCTTCCTACCTTGTTTACTCAGCGAGCTGGAACACAGGTTCTCCTCAATCACAGAGCCTACCTGTGGTCCTGTAGTTATGCTATTCACGTCTTGTCCTCACCTCTAAAAGGATAGAAGAGGGCCATGGCTTTTTGCACTGCCCCAGTCACTGCATCAGCTGAATTTCTATCAGCCTTTACAAGCATCCGGTATTCTGGACATCACTTGTTTCTAAGTAGTATGGGCCTCAGAACTGAGACTAGAAGAAAGAGGTATGAGGAGAGCCATCTTTGCACAGTTGGGTATGGTGTTTGAATGGCAGTTATCACTGTGGGTGATCTGTGATTAAGTTGCACTGAGCCAGGTACCTGGATGTTTCCACTGCTTTTTCATCACGATGGAGATACCAGTCAATAGGGAAGCTGAACAAATGCGTATTCATAATTTCATTTGAAATTGCACAGAACCCCTTGTACTGGTCAGTGTACAAGCTGTAGCTGTGCAAACTCTCCAAACTGTCATGGCACTCATTCACAGACATCTGTTAAAAATAGATTCTAGTCATCCTCCTGGGTCTTTATGCTCACAAAGAGTGAGGAAACTGTTCTTGTGGAGCTGATGAAGGAATGAATATGAGTGCAAGTAGTTGGCTTGGAAGTTGTCAGTAGCAGCAGGAAGACTCCTTTTCCTTCAACTTTCAAGAAAGCTCAGAGTTAACCAACACAGAAGACATTCTAGTTGCTGCTCCTTCTCATGAAGCAATTGTGTCTGACATGCCACTTGTTAAGCAATTTTGAATTTTGGGTAAACAATAATAAAAATCAATTCTGATTCCACGGAAAACATTACAACTAAAAAGTTTCATTACAGATTCAGAATTTGAGGCTTTCAGTTTTCCAATCAATTTTGCAAAAGTGGTAAGAAAGGTAAGGTAAAATAATTATTTTGGTAAGGTGTGGTGAGGAAGCCACCATCTCAAGGATCTCTTTTTCCAAAAAAATACTGAAATATTTTACCACACATATCCCTAGTTGGCATTGCTTGCATTTCAGGATCCTTTTGGCACACCTAAAACTGTGACGATTTTGCAATGAGCATATTCCCTTGGATGGTAATAGACATTGGATGGAGGGGATTGTTGGAGGTAGCATGTCAACCACATGTGGGAGAATGTGAATCTTGGCTTATCAGTAGTATCATCAAATACCTCCAAACTTAAGGCCTTGGGTGATATACACATATTATTTCATACACAGAACAGTAGTATTTTACCAGAACAGAAGAGGAGCTTGAAATCTGTTTCTTTCACACTTGGCAATACAAAAACCCATTGCTTTCCTTTCCATCACAGTCTTTGAAATGAAGTTTTTCTCCCAGATGCTTTGCTCATAAGCTCAGCTCTGTGGGTAGAGGTTTGTGCATGGAATACATGACTCACCATGCCCTAGCTTCTTCACATTAAAGACTTGTTTACAGTCAAATTCTGTGGAAATTCTTGATCAGAAGATCTTCATTACGAAATGATTATAAAAGTGTAATTTGGAATTTTCCCTCAATTCCAGTCCTAGGAATTCTTTTAGTGTTTGACTCCTGTAGCTCTCCCTAGTGATGAGAGACTCTAGCAATAACTGTCTTGCCCTTTGGAAGCTGACATTCAGAGATGCCTGTCCTCACACTGGATCCTTGCTTTTCTCTCCAGGGTCTGGGTACTACTAGGGACTGCAAAGCACACAGTGACCCACTGCTTCCTTTATAGTTGGGAGTGTATAGTTCCAGTCCTCTGTATCTGCTACCCCAAGTGATTCCTAGAGCTGTGCTGTCAGTGTTGCTCACTATATTGGGTATAGAGCAGTAGTGAGGAACTTGGGCACTGCTAGTTTGTGTCTCCCTTTTGGAGAACTTGTGTGCCACAGTTATGTTGGTATCTGGAGCAGCCAAATATCAGCAGTTCAGCAGAGTTCTTCTTATCCTGACCTCCCCAGGCTTCAGTTCCCTTCATTAAATTTCACTATTAATAATTGCTTTCCATCATGGGATGTTGGGAAAGTCATCCTAACATTAAAGAGTGTGAATAGCTGAATTTGCATGCACAGTGCTATTTATTTGCCTTTTGTAGTTCCAATCCTGACTCAGTGCAACCATACTTCTGAGCTGTTTGTATTCTAAGGAGTAACACAGTTCTGAAGTATGACTCAAGTAATTCTTAAGTGTTTAACTATCACTCACTTTCCTGGCAAATCTAAATGAAACTTGTTCTATTTTAAACATTTTACTACAAAGTGTTCCCGTGTCTTTCCATTCAACCTCTGGGTTTTATTCCTTAAGTAAACTAATGGTTTCACTTTTGAAGATCTCAAGAAAATCCTTAATTTCTCATTTGTCAGTGTATTCAGCTTTCACTAAAGTTTTTTCAGGCTTACACAAAGACAGAAATTTTACACTGTTATTTAGTACAACTGGATATACTTCTTTATTTTTTATACTATCTCAATCCTTCACTTCTATGTTCTTAGGCACTAGGACATTATTTCTCTTGTTTGAAATGATAATTACTAACTTCATAATCCTTCATTTTCAAATTCACTGATTTCCTGTTGCTAGACTCATTTTTACCATCAGTGGCCAGCCAGTTCAATCAATTGTTCCCTGTAGGATATTATTCTGCATTTCTGCGTGTTTGTTAGAAGAGAAAAGCATACACGAAAATAATTCATCAGGAATCCCAGGAGGCAGGAAAAAAAAATCCACATTTTTCTCACCCCCTTTTTTTTTTTTTTAAATAAATAAAACCCAAACCAAAATATAGCCTCCTCCTCTTCTCTCAAGCTAAAAAAAATTATTTAATGAGAAGCATTATTTCCAATAATTTAAATACACGAAAAATAAAAATTAGATTCATATATACACTGCAGCTTGAATAAACCTGGGGGGAAGTATTCTGAAATAATTTTTTCATAAAAAATCTTTGAGACTTGCTTTGCTTTACTTTTTTTTTTTATATACGTTTTTAGTTATACCATGGTATGAGTTTCCATCTGTGTCACTTAACAATAAAACAGAAAATAAATGAACAAGATAATATGCTATTTAAGCATTCCTAACTGACTGACTTAGCACATGCGTGTGCTTTCAGAGATACACTGTATTTCTTATAAGATAAAGAAGGAATTATTGTTTGCGCTAATGTTTATGATCCAAATTTTATCCCAAAGCAGACAGCTTTTGAAATATGTTGCTCACGTCATCTCAAAGTGCACGCATAGCTGTAGTGCTGGCCAGCAAGAAGAGAGAAATTGCCGGGGGTGTTTTGCTTGTTTTGTGTTGTTGTTCATAACCAGATGAAAGGTAGGGTGACTGTTTTCTCATACCTGCAATTTAAGTTTGAGGATATGATTAGGAATCTAGAATATGTTTTCTGATGATTTCTATGCATTCTGAAGGAAGTCTATCAAAAAGGCTCAAAAGAAGTGAGGTTGTCTCTTCCCTCAGTATTTGAAATTACAATGGCAGCCCATATGCTGTTTTAAAGAACCATTAAAAATAATGATAATAGTTTATGATGTTCGTGTAACAAGAAAATAACTGTTCCACCTGCTCCTGTTTTATTTATTTTTCTACTGAGATGCAGCAGCAAAACAAATGTTGTCTCAAGGAGAATTTCATATTTCTGAAGATGAAAAACTAAGACAGAGAAATATCTTTTTTTCTTCCCTTCAGTGTCAGAGAAAAAAAAATAATAAAAAGAACTTGGAAAAATACAACATATTCAATGCTTGATCCGTTATGTTCTCAGTCCTAAAAAGAAATGATTAAAAATTCACTCTGAAGTTAGCTTTGCATGTATCCTGTAGATACAAGTCTGGTTGACAGAGTGGGCTCACATCTGTAGGCATTGTTGTATGTGTAAGAATAAATAAACAAGAAGGCTAAGAATAGATGAGAAAGTGCAAACCAGTTTGCTGGGATTTGCTGACAGACTCGCTAATGGCATGTAATACATCACATCTGATGCAAGTGTATCACAGGGAGGTGGATTTAAGTATTTAATTTGATGGCACGGGGCAGTTTTTATCATTAGGGATTAGCACAGTTAAGCTAGTTTACTTTTTCTCTATAGCTTCCTCTGATAAATTGCTTCTGACTTTATTGTTTCAGATAGTCATAAAATGAAAATATGCCAGCATAAGCCATACCTTCTGGTACCTGGAAAGCAAGCTAGTGAAACATTCTTATGTTTTCATGTGCTATGAGCAATGCTCCTTGTGGAAATTGAAATGACCGGGTCACTCATCTTTTAGCAAAAAACTGAGGACCAGGGCTTGGTCTGTCCTGAAAGGGTGTCGTGTGCAGTTGAATTACATTCAGACACACCTCTGCTCTTTGCGAGAGCACTGGCTGTGAGGTGAGGTTACTCTTGCTGTGGTGTGGCTCTGCAGAACGAGTGCAGTTCAGGGAATTAATTCAATGATGCTTGTAAGGAATTCAAGTTCTTAATTATTGGAATAATGTCATAATTAGTAGGCTTAGCAGAAGAAAAGCAATACCATCTTGAGAATGCTTTCGAGCAGCCCATGTATCTATTACTCTTAAAAGACATCATTAAACTTCTTCATAATGTAAGGAAATGGCCTATGTACTCCATCAGAACCTTAATAGTACTTTATTATGAGACAGATTTTAGCCATAATATTTTTACCCCCTCTTTCTTCCCAGGATTTGCCTTCTCAGTAGCTGTGAGAATTAGTTGAAAGGGCAGGGGCTGCTTGTTCAGATGGATCTGATGTAAAGTCAGTGTTGGTAGAAACCCAGAGAAAAATGACTCAGGGTTGAGTCAACAGAGAATTGCTGGTCCTATTTAGTGATGACGCATAGCTGGTGCTTGTTCCCTAAGTGAAGGCTTAGCTGACTGTACTTGACTTTATTTGGGATGTTCCTTCCATAATTGCTACAAAAGTGGTAGGATAGAAATGAGAATGTCATCTTACTCTCCTTGCTGCTCTCTAAATTTTCTTCACTTTTCTTCAGCAGTTTTTTCCTTTTTTCACTGTCCTTGAGTTCAGGTTAGAGTATATCTCAGAAATGTGAGAAGAGTTCCTCCTCCCTTGAGGTGAGAACTGGTGCATTGCAATAGTGCAGGTGGGAAACTGCAGTAAGAGAAGTCATCTGGCAAATACTAAATCAACATTTAATAGGAATTCAGTATTATTTCATTTCCCTTGCTTTGGATAGCAGAAATTTAATTGTAAGAGTGGTTTGTGGCCTTAACAGAGCATGCTGATGATCTCTGTGTGGTGCTATGCACGAGGAGATTGGGAACCAGAGGATGCTATTGCTGGAAGTTTGTCTTAGCATTGCTTCATGGAGTAAGGACAACATGTGTGGGGAATGAAAAGTGAAATCAAATCTCATACACACCTAAGATTTATGCCTTATTGTTTTGGATCTGGTCTCAAGGATTTCTGTGATTTGTTTGAGAATTGGCAAAATGGACTCAGCTCTGAGAGCTGTATCTGTGGGCAAAAATATTGGAAGACAAGGAAAAAAGCCCCACATTCATAAAATGCATGAATGCTAATGGAGAAATACTTCTGATTCATAAGGTGCTGGAGTTGTTGCCACAATAGCTTGGCATCTGCTGTAATTGCTGTTGTTTGATGTTGTGGTTTTCAGTGCTTCTGAATCAGAAGCTCTAGGGAGAAAATGCCAAGATGGAAGTTTCAGTGTATAAAGGATAGCTGAGCAGACTGAGGAGGGGGCAAAGGGGAAGGGCAGGTTTATTTAGCATATGCTCACAAAACTAATATGGCATGTGAAATCCATATTTCAGTACTGTTCTGAAGCTTCCAGTTGACATAAAAATCATACTAAGACCTAATTTTTGTCTTTGCAAGCAGAAAAGATTAGCAGATGTGATTCTTCTAACAGTTCATGCTACCATGGCACTCCACTGCATTATTAAACTGGGCAGAACTCCAGATTCCTAATTGGTGTTTTCCTGATGCATGAAACATTTGGTGTTAAGTCTAGAGCATCTTTTTTTTCTTTTTCTTTTTTAATCTAATATTTAGACTAGGGCATAGGGAGAGAGGAAAAGGGTACCAAGTCTTGTGCAGCGCTTTCCTTAGCTTCATAGATAAAAGCAACAGTACTATAGAGATTCCAAAGTCCCTGCAGAAATAAAACCGAAACAGATTATCTTTTCACTTCCTTGTTTACTTTCTGTGCTTACGTTATTTGACTTCAGAAGATGTCCCTGAATGTCCATTCTTGAATGTTAAGCAGATATACTCAGTGCTACTGGTACAGCTAAGGAGCTTAGCATGAAGTACCTCTGCAATGACACAGGGTACATCACTTGTTTTTGTAGTACCTCATTGAAAGCATCCAGATTCCTCAGAAAGTGACTGTCTCTTTGACTCCCAGGATCCTCCCAAAAGCTCATGAATGTGCCACATGTCTGATGTTCTCTAACTTATTGCCTTCACACAGCGCTTTGGCACATCTTTGATTTTCTTTTCTTCCTGATCAACCTTCCTTTTCCCTTTTTTAGAGAAGCTAGGAAAATTTGAGGCTGTACAATGCAGTCTTTATGTATGCCTGCATGCATGCCTCAGCAGCTGTGCTCTTGAGTTATATTTATCATTAATTTGGCCTTTTGGTTCTTCCCTACTGGTTGGCTCTCGAATAAAAATTCTGTATTTACCGTACATGTCTTTGTGGTGAAAACACTGAGCTGATGCAGGTATTGAGCATTGTCACGCAATGCTTTAGTTCCCTTTTCAGAGTGGATTGATTTTATTGTCGGTGATTTTTTTTCCTTTCTCATTCTTTTTAATGAAAAATGCCAGGCTGGGTGAAAAAGAGGCTGAAATCTCCTTGCTCCCCACCAAACACAATATAAAACATTGATCAGTGGTGGTGAAAGAGTCCTTACATCAGTTCAGCATTTCTTCTAAATCTGTATAGGTCCCTTTAAAAGAGAAAACATAAAACCATTTCTTCTGCATTCTCAGTCCTCAGTTGCTGATGATGTTGTAAAGAGAGGTCAGGGCATGGCCCTACCACCCTCATCTAGGCGGTTCTGCCTGTGCAGGAGTTGGGCTGCGCAGACCCAGAGATCCCTTCCAGCTTCAGCCATGCTGTGATTCTGTTTCTCTACAGCTTTCTTTTAGTACTAGCTCGCTTTCTCCGCCCCTTCTTACTGATGTGTGCAAAAACTAATTAATGGTACATTTTGTTTAATTAAAGATCCATATGACCCAAAAAAAAAAAAAAAAGAAAAAAAAAAAAAAAAGGAGGGGCTTTTCAGTAATAGGAAAAGAGATAAGGGCAGAAAATAGTAACAATATAATAGGAAGTAATAGGAAAAAGGATAAGGCTCAATCTATGACTGCTATTCCAAAGGAGTGTCTGCTGTGTTACCCCTGAGAACTCTATTCGTTGGTTCTGTTGGCTGGTCCGTGGCAGTGACAGGTTTTTTAAATGGCAAGGCAGATGCTATAGCTTGCATTTAACTCCTGCACAGTGGCTTAAGACTGAAGCCATTATTGAATTCAACCGTTAATTCAAGGAAACATCACAAGTATCTGTTTTATCTGTAATTTCACTTGAGTTAGTTAACCCAGGTTGTCACACCTGTGCTGTGCAGATATGCCTGAGCAGATGCCAAATACACAGTGCTATAATTAGGGCTCTGGTTTGAGGAAATAATAGTATTGAACTCTGCACCATTTGGAAACTGATACTGGTGCCCTTGATCTGCTGTAAAGCATGGCCTGTATCAGCCTCATGATTCAAGCTTGCCCTTAAAGGGTTCTATTGAAGGAGTTATTGCATTCAACTTATTTTAACACACAAAAAATTGAACTATTATCTGTATTTTTTGCTCCTATATGCAGAGCTATTTTTCCCACAAAGAAACGTTAATTTCAAATGCCAAGAGAAAACCTCAGTGTTATTCCATTACAGAGACTGCTCAGTCATTTTTCACAGATTACCAAAAAACATTGTGGTAAAAACAATTTGTATTCTTCTCCCATCTTAGCTGGTCTTATAAAAGATGCCAGCTCCCATTGAACTCTGCCAAAGTGTTCTGCTCCAATTTGGTGTCTAAAGCTGTGCTTATTTGGAGAAGAAGCAGCAAATGGCCTTGTGCATGTATGCATGGGAGAGGAGAAGTGAAGGAGGCAGGGGATTTTTGTGTGTGACTGTTAGCATTGTGATTGGAAGATTCCTCTCAGTGTTCTTGGAAGAACAGAAGGTTCCCATCTCCAAAGTTAAAAGTGTCTGGCACTTTGCACAAGCACTATATTTTGAAGAGAAAAGACTATAATTTAATATGGACAGTGTATTCACTGAACTAATTCATTTTTTTAATAAGCATTTAAAACATTTTTTAAGAAATGCAGAAGGTGGTAGTGAAGTTATTTCTCTTCAATTTATCAATTCATATTGATAAATTCAGAGAGGTTGTGCAGTTTCTATCTCTAGAGATACCCAAAATTTCATTTGCACCAGTGGAAATTTAGTGCATGTGCACATCCATGTCTTTGTGTGTCTGTGAAGTGGCATTTGCTTAACACCATGGATTCATTTGAAGGAGGATGGGAGGCCTTTGATGTTAGAAGAGCTACAGTAAGTCCATTAGATACTGTTCTGCAAACTGGTTATAATTTTTGCTTCTTTTTATGTCTCTGTGAGGAACAATGAAACAAAAGAGTAATATTTACTCTGTGTAAATGGATGTGCTTTACAGCAGTAAATTAGATCAGATTTAAATTGCCTGTACTGTTGTTACAGCTATACACAATGTGTAATTTGTAGCAGTGTATTAAGCCCTGTAGCTTAAGCAGTGAGGTGGAGAGGGGCTCAGAGCAGAATCCTGACCTTACTGAAGCCAACATGGATGTTTTTACTTATGTCTTTAGAGATGTGGCTTTAAGAGCTGTCTGTGACAGCCCCCATGCTATTATTTTTTTTTTATTTAAATGATTGACATTAAAATAAACATCTCTTGCTATTTCACTGTTGTATTTTATGCTTTATTGCTGTTAAAGAAAACAAAGGAGGTCCATACCTACTTTCTAGAGATGTCCTTTGATAGAATGTGGAATTCTTTGTAAGTATTAACTCCATAAAAAATGTCATTTTTAAAACAAAGTAAAGTCTTCCCCTATCTACACCATGAGTTTAGAGTAAAAATCTCATATTATGTCACTATAGAAAGCATCAGAGCTTTTTTATGGCTAAGAGAGTTCCGGATATGAATGTGTTGTATTTAAGAAATAATGCAGACAATGGAAAAAGAAAAAGATTACTGGTAAAGTTCTCAGTTAATTAAAATGGAAGGATGTTCACGGACACCCATAACTATGGAAAATATTAGGAAAACATTCACTTTTTTTCCTCCATTAAGTTAAATAGAAAATGAAAAATGTTTGCGGCTGTAGAAGCAAATCATAAATCTCCTTACAATAAATATTTTTGTTATTATTATTTTTAATTAATAGGGCCTGACAATAAAGATTTTCATATTTTTTTCAGTAATTCAGTTTTAACAGAAGTTTCACTTAATGAAAGATAAAGAGAGCCTGGGGAGCTTTTGTTGACACAGAGCTGTTGTGACAATGCTGTAAAAAGACATTTTCATTTGTACAGCAGTTCTTGCTTCCCCTTATAGCTAGAGCATGGTGTTTTATTCGCTTTATGTGGGAACAAAAGCAAAACCAAACCTGGTGGATCAAAACTTGGAGAGAATATTTTTGTCTTTACTTTGTTATTTATTTATTTTTGTTTTGCTTTGCTTGTCTCAAAATGTCATCTCTGCTCTGAGAAAGCTCACTCCCCTGCAATAGACCTTGGCAGCAGTCTTGTGACAAGGATGTTGACTGTGCTAAACCAACACTGGGATGATCTGTGCTACAAAGGTCAAAGTAAACTTCACAGGGTGAATAGGAAGGATGACAAGTGCAGCTATTTTAGAAGCTTTTAGAGTTACTGAAAACCTCCTGTCTAAAATCAGTGGGAGCCAAGACTGGGATATCAAAGAAGCGTGAAAGAAAAGTTTGTTTCTAGAGCGATTCTCTCATACATCATGCTTTCATCCCATTGAACAGTAAGAACCAGCGGTGACCCCGTACTCCGAGGTGAAGTTAGTGTTTATTGTTATCATTTTAAACCTCAAAGTTTATAATGAGCTGTTTGCAGAAAATTATAAAATGGAAATATTTGCAAATCGTCTTGAATAACAACCGTGTTCCCCCAAATGCATTTTCTTCCCAAGAAAAAATGAAATTAATAAACTTCATTGTTATGAACTACTTGACAACTCATAGCTATAGATGGAGGATAAGCTGCCAAGGAAAAATAATTAAGAAATGGCCCAATTTCATTAGAATTAAAAACAAATGAACAAAGCCACAGAAAATGTATAATGAATAAACGAGTACTATCTAAATGCAATTAATTGCCATTTATGTTCTCTATGTCACATCAAGATAGCTTCTTAAGACATGAAGTGACAGGAAAGACTGGGAGGCCACTTTCTCCCAGTAGCTGCTGTTTGCATCTCACACGCTCCATAGAGGAAGCAGTGGTCTCATCTGGGCAGTCCTTGCTTAAGTGATCCTGAACTTTTTAGACCTGGCTTTGCTTGGGTCTGTGATTGTGAAATTTTGGAGCAAGTAGAGGTCAGAGCAGGTAAGGCCCAAAACTGGAATTTCAAAAGGAAACACAATGTGTGTGAAATTAGTGGAAAAAAAAAAAGTTCCATCTCTCTTGGCCAATATTATGTGCATGTATTTGAAGGGCTTGGCAGTATTTTGAGAAGCCATTAGCGCAGTTCCCTTTTGGAATTACTGTCACTAAAAGCATTCAGATTAAGTAGCCTTTTAAAATCAAGAAGTATACCCAGCCTATGGGAGCTGGCACTAGGACCTCTACAGGAGCTCTTCTGTGAGTGGCAACACAGAGATTTGCCCTCAATTGGTGATGGGCTCCGATAGCAGCCATGAAAATTCCCATCTGCAGCCTTTAAAAAGTACATTTTTTAATTAGTGAGACACTGCATCAGAGGACTGAGGATGACGTTGCTGAGAATTAATGGTGACCTTAATGTAGCCAGGGATAGCAGCCCTAGTGGGTGCTTGTTCAGGAGGAATCTGTGAGGCATTTGTTCTAATTGCAGCATATGACATGCAGGCAAATGGATTTTTTCATCACTGTTATTTGTCCTTATCAGTGTGTACTTTCTGAAGCCCTGCTTAGTTTTCTAGGGCTTTTCTGCTCCTTTGCTCATACTTCTTAACAACTCTGTTTTCCAGTCTTCAAGTAATTGCTAAACACCTTGTCATTCACTTGAGTGTTATCCAAAGGTATTGCCATGTTCATTGCCGAAGTGCTTGGAAAAGTGTCAAGTGTGTAATACACAGCCCACCTTATTTTGCATGAGGCACTTAGTTACAACTCACAGAAGCTAAGGGACCTCAGACTGCAGAAATGAGTTTAAAGTTCAGGTTTGCCTCCTTTATTGCACCATTCTGAATTCCATGGGTAATCCTTTGGAGTCAGCATATTTAATGAGCTGAAACATCTTTCTCATTTATTTTATGTCTCTGAGATCAGAACAGGGTATCTGAGGCTGCACACAAGCGCAGGATGTGTGCCTCATCCAGCACCTGGTCAAGCTTTTGTTATAATTTCTCATCCATAAGCAAACACAAAAGGTGACTTTCCTAAAGAGCTTGCAATGCATCCGAGTGATACGCCACTGCTGGTTTCCTTCTTTGTAGTCAGGGACCCTGGATTGTCTTGGGTTGTTCTAACATTGGCAACCCTTTCAACTCTGTCCTCTGCAGAGTAAGTCCTAATACCTTAATCACTCTTCTTTCAAAGGAATTCCAGGGAAAAATAACACTCTTTCATTTTATTTGCTGTGTTGGCTTTTGTTTGTTTCTTTTTGATATATGTTAGAAATGTGCAATGGCTTGTGCTTGTATGGGTTTTTTTTAAAGAAGTATGCTTTTTGGCTTTCCTTCTTTTGTCTTATAGAAATGTCAGCGGTGTCAAGTAAGGTCTTCCCTTTTAATATTGATGCAGATCGCTGATGATAAAAGCAAGATATGACTCATACTTACCTTACGCACAGAGAGAAGAAACCTCTCCTCAGCCTATGATGAAAGCACTCACTGGAAGCTTCTGAGATATTTGTATGATCAAGTGTGTAGCCTGACTGAAAAACTAGCTGTGGGAAGGAAGCAGACAAGAGTAGACTTAGCAGACTTAGCTCCTCTCTGGAGTGCCATTGGGCATTTTAGCAGGCATTTGTACAAAGCTGAAGTTTCCTTCTTAAGGTAAATGTTATGAGACTAAAAATAATGGTCCTGTATCTCTTTCTACAGCAGTTTCTCAGAAGTGTTGTTGTGTTGTATATGAAAAAGAAGACATAGGACTAGACAGATGGACTGTCATTACTTTTTAAGTATGTTTGCATAAAAGGGCATCACAAAAGAGACTCACGACTGCTCTGGGGAGTAACATCTGAATGGAAATGTTTGGAGTACGGGGTTGGATTTGATGAATGGAGGTTTGTACTCTCCCCATTGTGGCAGCTCTGTGGAGGTCTCCAGCACCAAGCTCAGCTGGCAGATGTATTGGAGGTGAGGGAGGCCAGAGGGATTAGGAACTCAAGGTGGTACCTGTGCTGAAATGGGGTGCACAAGGAAGCCCTGCTCATGCTTCATACACAGCTTGATTGTTTGCCTAGTGTGCAGGGAGAACTACATAAGACAGTGAGCAACTTTGGCTTGCAGTTTTTCATGCTGTGCAAGTCAGAACCTGGTATTAGAGCCAAATAACCACACTGAAACCCTTGGCTTTAGTCTTGCTGAGTTCCAAGCAGTAGGGTCAGCAATAAGGTTGAATAGAGAGTCCCACTGTCGTTAAAATTTATAGAAACTTACTCTAATTTTCATCTGAGCAGGTTTATACAAGCTGTGTGTATGGAAGAGGGTCACTGGAAACAAGCTGTTGCAGACGACAGAAGTTGTACCATGAGAGTAACAGGTAAAATGAAACAACAGAATGTAGTACTCTACTGTTAGGCTTCTTGACCACATCTGTATTAGTCAATTACAGGAATGCTGTGCACTCCTGCAATGAGTGCTGAATGCTCCACATTAAACAGCCCCCAGACCTTGCTCACAGCAGGGCTGACAAGGGAGTATAACAGTCAGGGAATAACCTTCTCTATGATGGAATAGCTAAGGCATACGTGTTGCTTTCAGCTGGAGGAAGCTGTATTGCAATAATTTCAGGAGCTTTGCTGGTTATATAGAAAGGAAACATATGTATTGTGTCTTTAACATCATTTACAAAAGGAAGGAGAGAGAATGGGAACAAAGCGACTCTCTGAGACTGAGGAGAAAATCCAGGCTGAAGGGCAATCTTGTGAGGCCTTTTCAAATCCTCAACCAGTGTATATGTTGTGCTTTTCTGTGGTAGGAAATTCACGCAGAGGTCCTGAGCAGTGCTTTAGTATCAGGTACAGTTCTGCCAGTCCCTGTCCATAGGTCAATGGCTGGCCCTTACTCTGTGTTTGTTCCATGTTATTTTGCCATGATACAGCGGTTAGAAATGTACAGAATAAAATGTACTCATGCTAAAAGCTGTATAGCATTTTCCTCCTTATCATTTTCTTCCATGTACCTAATGAGAATAGAATACAAGTAATAATTGTACAGGGGGAAAAACATCTGTTGTGAATATGATATAGAAAAGATAAATAATTGCACTGAGTTTATAAGAACAATAAATGTACTGTATGTATTCAAGCTTGAAATGTGTTGCTATGGTAGAGACATTAATTGCTAAAATTGCAGCATGAGTGGAGAAAGGGCATTTTTTCTGATTTTGGGGCGGAGAGGGCTCTGTTCTTTCAGAGTGAATGCATACCTGAATGGTTTTGGTTGGCACAACCCCATTTCCACATTCCCTGGGCTGTTAATACTCCCCCTGTTTACCTGCCTGCTGCTCCCATGGGTGCCTGGTGCAGCTTCAGACTTAATAATAAGGAAGGTAAATATTTCTGATTTGGTTTTATGTTTTAAAAAATAAGAGCTTATTCTTCCAGCTTTTGATGTAACTGAAATGTCTGTTTTTAAACCACCCGTTCAAGGAATGTGTTCTGAAGTCGGTTATATCTGATAACTGACTTCCAAATTTAAAGATTTTTTAAGGTGAAGGAACATAGCCCTGCTTAACTGATCTAATTTCATTTTACAACAAGGTTACCCATCTGGCCTCTTCTCCCAAGTGAATAGTGATAGTGCAAGAGATAATGGCCTTAAGTTATGACAGGCGGTGTCCATGTTGGATGTGAGAAAAAGTTCTTCTCAGCAAGAAGGTTAAACACTGGCACAGGCTGCCCAGGGAGGTGGTGGAGTCTCTCCCTGCGTGTGTTCGTGAGTTGTGGAGACATGGCACTAATAGAAACTGCTGGTGGGGATGGGGTGGGTTGGACTATATGGTCTTAGAGGTCTGTCCAACCTTCATGATTCTACGATTCTAAGATTTTAAGGAAAACATCTTTTATTTGAGGGTGATGGAGCACGGGAACAGGTTGAGGAGTCTCCTTCCCTAGAGACATTCAAAACCACAGATGCTTTCCTGTGCAACCTACTGTAGGGAATCTGCTTTAGCAGAGGAGTTGGACTCAATGATCTTCAGAGGTCCCTTCCAACCCCTAAAGTTCTGTGATTCTGTGCTTCTCTGGGCAGCAGCAGCCTCATGTCCTCTGACAGGCCTCTGACCACCCCTGTGGTGAAGAGGGAAAGAGCTGTATCAGAAATAACCTGCCCCCTCATAGCACTCAGATGTTCTGAGCTGATAGCTTGTTACTGGAGATTGAGGTTTTACAGATGAAAACCAGTGACAGACCTCATTTTGAATGTCCACATTAGGAGAAAATGTCATTACAATCCAGCTTCTCTGTGCCTTCTGAATGCAGTGGCAACCTGCCTTGGACAGTGGAAACTACTAAGATGAAGCAGCAGAACATTTTCTTATTTGCTTACATTTTTGTCATATGCAGTTTAAATCTTGTTTTAAATAAAAGTGAGATGTAAACAGGAGCCCAAAATGCCACACAAAATGCTTTCTCTAATTCTGATTCAGTGGAAGGAGAAAGAATAATCAGGGAAAAGCCATGCAGAATATGCACTTTTAGTCACAGAACTCAAGCACTGATGTTCAACATTGATCGAGAAACTGGTCACTAAAAATCTTTATATGGAATATATTTTTATATTGTGTTTCTTTCTGTATATATTAATAAAGAAGAAAAATAGACGCAGAAACATAGATGCACCCATATACAGCGTGTCTGATGCTGAGTAGGTAGTGATAGCCAGCTTTTATGGATGCAGCAATGGTGTCCAAATGTGAAATTATCCATAACAGTTTCAATGTTCAGACTCAGCAAACATCCAATTAAATTTTGGAACAGTGGAAAGAACAGCCACATTTTAGCTCAGGTTCTGAAACATGATGATGACTGTGTAATTGTCAATGAATAGTTTGCATTTTATATTTTTTCATTTCTAGAGTCATATGCAAATACAAGATGGCCTGCAATGTGGGTTGCTGTACGGCTTCCTTCCATAATGTTTGAAAAGTGTAAATTTATGTGTAAAGTGGGGAAAAGCAATCAAAAGCTTTACAGAATCTGGTGCCAGAATTAATGAGACACTGAAATAAAGGAGAGGAGAGGAGAAAAGAAAAGAAAAGAGAAAAAAAAAAAAGAGCGAAGAGGAAAGATGAGAAAATAAATTTCTTTTATCAGTCTTCCTTGAAGCTTCATTTGGTATTTCAGCATGTGGTCCTCCTCAGCCACGTCTCAGGCATTTTGTCTAGTGAAGATTATATGAAGCTTGATAACTTCAATGATAATTCCTCTTATAAATACTGTTGTGCTTTTTGCAAACCTTCCTTCCATTTGGGTGGTTTATGAATACGATACACTATTTTTATTAAATGAAAGAGCTGTTGGCAGAACTCTGAAGAGACCTTATTCATGCACAGTGCAAGAGAAGGAACAGAAAGTCAATTAGCTAGCTGTAAAATTCTCAGGAAAGGCAATTCTGGGGGGGATAAATCCAAAACTGAAAGACTGGAGAGGAAGCGCGCTGGGTCTGGGTGATTAAATTTTACTGTGTAGCCCGGAGAGTAGCAGTTATGTGCCATGAACATACACCATCATGTCACTAACCCACTCAGCGCTAATAACTTCAGCAATAAAAGGAGTGTTAATTAGGGGCTGGTCAAACCAGATTGAAGAAGCTTGGCTATACCCCAAACAGGCATGGTGCAGCACTTCTTTCAGATAGCTTTCTAGGCAAGCTGGTAGCCTTCAGTGTTAGTTTTGGTGACTGCATTGCCAGTAGTGCTTCACTTGAAGTACAGCCTAGCTGGTAGTGAAGGAGCTGTCCTGGATGCTTAGCTGGTGAAAGGGCACTGCTGTTTCAGACTCTGGGGAAGGGATAAATAGCTGCTTCTGCTTTCTTTTTAACTTGTGAAGGATAATGCTGTGCTGTTCCTCCCATGAGAGGAAGGGAGGGTGTTAGATGCATGCAGATGTAAAACAGCCTCTTGTAATTTGCTCTGATAGAGTGCACTTCTTTTTTCCTTTTGGTTTTGTCTGGGGAAAGGCATCTGGTTCTTGCATTTTCACTTGCTCTGTTGTTGGCCTCAGTTATGTTTGCTCATTGGTTGATTATTTTGTTTGCTTTAAGATACGTTTCTTCTTCTCTCTCTAACGTCTTGATGCATTTTTCCAAGCAACTGTCTGTCTGAATGAGTTAATCTTGGTTCTCAGATGGGCAGGCTGCAGTTCAGAGCTGGCAAACAGGGAGCTGAGACAGAAAGACAGATCTTCAGACAGCTGGGCTACTGGGGAGAGTTGATGAGGGGTCTCTGAAGGAAAGTCACGCCTTCACATATCCAAGAACTGAGAGATCAAATGGCACTGGTAGCCAAATGGGGCGTTGTGCTGGCTGCTTGGCTTGCCCTGTGGCTGTGAGTGATGACACAGCAGCTGGGCTGGCTCAAGCACAGCTGCTAAGGGCACATCACTGGAAATGACAGCTACAGGCAGTATCTGGAAGCAGCAGCAGAGTTATAGACTATTAAAACTTAGAGAACTTGAGCATTATGTTTTCAGGTATACCCGCCTATCTACATTTACATTTCATTCCATCATGTTGGGAAGGAAAACGTACTGTGAGCGGGTCCCAGCAATGCAAGTGGATGTGGTGGGAATGCTTTTAACATTGTAGGGTTTGGTGGAGGTCAGAAAATTCCTATTCAATACGTACTTTATTGTGCTAATCTCAGTCTGTTTTCTACAGCACATTCGTAATGGTCTCCTCTGACATTTTAATTTGAAAGACTGTGAACCAGGAAGTTTTTCTGACCTTTTCAGATTTAATTTGCACAGTCTCAAGCAACAAGTCTTCCACTGTGAACTCATTTCATGGACTGAAGTGGGCAAGCCTGTGCTTTGCTTCATTCCCGTTCAGCTTCAATTTCCACCCAGCAGCGCCAGCCCTTTCTGCTTTCTCCTGCTTGCAGTAGTACCAAGTGGTGCAAAGCAGCAGAGAGAGGCACTGTGGGAGTCCGAAGCAATGTCACATCTCAAAGCAGTAAGGACGTAGAAGAATAGAGGGAAAAACAAAGAGAAAAATATATGTACATAGATTTATAGTCTGCCACTGGGTTGATACTATTACTTTGTTTTCATTCCTCTGTAAGAGATGAGGCTCTTCTGATACTTTCCCCTCTGGTGTAACAAAGCCCTTCAATTAATAAGAAGGAAGAATAAATAGAAACAGAGCTAAAAGACAGACACAGAGATGCACGAAGCTGAAATCAGTTCTTCCTTTTGTCACCCACTTTGGAGTAGGGCCAGGAGTTAGGGTCAGCCCTTGGCCAGCTGTGGAGCCCTGAGAAGCCCTTTGCCAAGGCTTCATCATGGCTCTGGCCTCCTCTCCTCCTTGTGCAGGAGGACCAAAAAGGCAAAAGACTGACCAGGGGTAGTGCAAGAATCTGCCGTTCTCTCAAATACACAGTTTTCTAATGAGAAAAAGAAACACAACTGGGAAAATAGTATTGCAAACTTGAACTGCTTCTGATTTTAGCCAGAAAGTATCTATTATTTCTATAGATGTGGGTTTCAATTTATCATATTAATATAGGTCAGCTTTCAAGTTGCTGTACTCTTCAGGCCTAGCATTTCTAGATTCAGCTCTTTATAGGTCCACAGCAGCAAACTGTTATTTATTCTTGGAAAATTGCACTGGCAAAACTAAAAGGTGAGCTAAGATTTGAAGAAAAATCTGGGAAGCCACTGCAAGCTTGAGAGACTGGAATTGTGGAAGTGTGTGTGCGTTCATGTATCTTGCACAAGCTTGTAAATATGTGCTGCCATCACCACTTCCCTGACATGGCTGTCCTAAACTGATGCTGATCTCCCAGAAGTGTTAATTGTCACACGAGCCTGGTTGCAAACACGAGGAGTTATATGGCAATGTCAGGTTATCTGTAGAAAAAAATGAAGTTTCCTTTCCCTTTATACTTAATGCCATACTTCTTTAAAAAAGCAATATCTGTATTCTAATGATAATAGGCTTTTCATTCTCGATAACTCAAATGTTTAATATCCTATCCAACTCCATTTTAACCGCTGCACCCTTTTTAATTGCATAAAATACATAACACTTGCAGTGTAAGGGGAAATCTTTTTTTTTTTTTCTGTGAGAAAAGACTCTCATCTATTCAGAGGCCCACTTGAAAGTGTTTTCAAGCACACTTTTTGAAGAAAAATGAATTTTTCAGAATATAAATTTCCTTGATTGCTACTCAGAGTTCCTCTAAACAGCTAAAGGGAGGATGAGGTGTACTAAGTGAATGCTGCAGTTTTCACTGAACCTTAAAGCAGACATAGGGCATTTGCACACTAATATAGCTGCAGAGGCTCTGTTTATAATTCCAGCTTTTCTAGAATGGTCCTAATGCTAGATTGCATCATCTGTAAAAGAGGGAAATACATTCCCAACAGTCTCTGGATAGGAAGTGGAAGCAGAACAGTCTCCTGTTCACTTACATGAATGCTGGGTCACAGGAAGGGCCTGGAAGGAAGATGGTGTGATGTGTTCCAACAGCAGTAAATAGCTTGGGCAGAGGTTTTTCTCATTGCTCTTACTTGATGATAATGCAGCAGGTGGTGGTTGCATATTTCCATAAGCTTTAAAAAGCAGTGTCATGTGCCAAGTTCATCAGCAAAGTACAGTCGTAAGTCACAGAAATGGCTGGTTGGTTTGCTTGCTTTTGTTGTTATTTAGACATTATGCATTTGATTTGTTTTGTGTTGCTGTTTTTGTTTTTGTTTTTTTGTTTGTTTGTTTTGGTTTTTTTTGCTGTAGAAGTATGCTATGTTGTTTAAGCTACCACTATATCAGGATAATAAGCTAAGAAACACTAAAAACATAAAGGTGCACATTTAGTTCCCATTGCTTTTTCTTAGATCCACTTACAATTAATGGTTGCAAATGCACTGCCCCAATGTTGGCAGAAGTCTAACAGTTATACAGGGAGCCCAGCCTAGCATCTTTCCTTTAGGACCTGTTCAGGAATTTCACTGATGCCCAAAAGGTTTTACCTATCCTATATATAAGATAAAAAAAGGCTTCCAAGTCTAACAAACATTCCTACTAAAGAAAGACACACAAAGGTTTTATTTTTCCTTTTTCTTTCCTTCTACATCATTTTGTAATTAATGTTCATGCTTGAGTAGAAAAGCCAGGTGTGCCAAGCCTGGGTTGTGTGAAGATTAGTGCTGTGATAATGAATCAGCCTAGACTACATGTCTGTTGGATAAATGATGGACTTTAGTTAAACAGTTAGTAGACAGTCCATCATTCTGCTCGTTTACAGTATTCTATCACAGTCTTATGTTTAGAGCAGGGAAAAGTTACTAAAATCTCAAAAAAAAAAAAAAAATCACAAAAAGAAGTTTTTCTTTCATCAACATCCAGTAAGTATTTTCACCAGATAAAAAGTTTTATAAAATGCTTTCTTAGTTCATGATCTTTTCTGCTTCTAAACATGAATACTACATAAAGCTTTCTTAATATGATGAAAAGGCATTTACCGATTCTCCTAGGCTTCCTAAGGGAATAGTGTAGAAAACAAAGCCAAAGCAAACCTTTATCGTTTCATAAAAGCCAGATTGAATTAAGACTTCAAAAATTTCAAGTTCTGCTCAGAATTTCTGATGTTTATTTACCTTATCTCCTTATCACATTGGTAATAGCACTTCAATTATGCAAAGCAACACAGGAGAAATGTAGATCCCAATTCCAGATCTTCAAATTCTTCCTTTGCAAAATGGCTCCTGGAACTTGCAAGGACAGAGAAACACTTTACTATGAGCACTTAAAGTCTTTTCCTCCAACTGTGTTTACTACATTTATTGTTAACAAAAGGAGGAAATGGCCTTGTAATATATATTTATACTTATTCTATAACAACCTTTAAAGCAATATAGACTTGTGCCACTATAACCTAACAAAATGTTTGCCCCTAAGGTGACAAAAAGCCTTATTTGAGCAATATATGCAGCTGTTACTGATGCTGAAGTAACTGGTGTATGAGATCTTCCCTGGGACACTGATGTATGAGAATATGAAGAGACGCAAATTTCTGCAAAGCAATAGTTTAGCTCAGAATTTTAATATAGAGAACACCAATCTGAATTTTAATGACTACATCATTTTTATCCTGCCACTTGTGGGGAGGATGTGAGAGATTTCATGAAACATTAATGGCCCTTACTGCAGTCTTCTCCTTTTAATTTTTTCCTTCTCCATCCTCCTGATGCGATGTAAAATACAAGTTTGGGCAACGGAGCAGCTTTCCGCACAGTTGTGTGCTGCTTGCATGGTCTTGCAGCAGTGGCTGTGGTTCCCTCTTGGGCTGAGAGCTTCGACAGGGAGAAGGGATGGATGGTGGAAAGCTCGTGCAGATAACAGAATGTAAGCTATTTCTGAAATGGTCTATATTTCAGGAAGGGTTAAGTAAAGGGCCGGCTAGGTGTTCTCCAGTAGTCTCAGTAGTACCTGTAGGTTCCCTCTGCCTGGCTGATTAAAGGAGGAATTTTTAAATAGGTGGGAAGTGACAGCAATGTGAGCTCCTCGACCCTAGGATGTAGGACTTGAGAAAGAGTTCAGAAGGGACTAAATGAGAACAAGAATTTGTGAAACTCATTGGTGCAGGGGCATACCAGGGAGCAGGGAGATGTCTGTAAATGCGGGGCGTGACAAGGGCACTGCTGGGCATGGCCCCGGTCAGGAATGGATTCTACCAGCAGCCAGTCTATCAGATCTCATTGCGCACAAGGATTTGTTGGCATTTGACAGCATTCTCTCACTTCATAACTTTCCAGGAAACACACGGCTCCCAAGTGAAATGAAGAACCTCGAGGCAGATTAACATAGTTTAACACACGCACTGAGGCCAAGCATATTGGGAAACTGATTTGTGAGATGTTGTAAAAAAGGAATAAATTCAGGACTCTCTGCTCCAAAAGATACATATACTTGTTCCTTAGTAAGAGCTCCTGTTTACACAGAGGAAGCCTACTACAAACTTAAGGATGCATTGTGTGATGCCACAATATAGTGACTGCAGTGTAGCAACAACAGATTCAAACAGTGACTTGTTTATCATCATCCAAAGGCAGCATAATGCATATATTTTCAAATGTGAAGCCTGTAACCACATAGTTGTGACATTTATATGCCAAGCTATCTGTGATTCTTTGAAAACCCTTCTCACTAGAACAGCACAAATATGGTTGACTCTTCCAAGAGCCAGGCACCCTGGAAGGCAGTTTTCTTCCCTGATCTGTTGGACTTTGGTGACAGAATACACTGTGTGAAGGGGAGGACTGCTACCTTAAACTTCAAGCAGGGGGTTATACAAAGGTGGATGGATTGCTGAAGCCTTTAGCTATCAAGTTTTGCTTTTCAGTAAATGCTCTTTTAGGTTTCTGTGATGTTATGCTCTGATTCCAACTCTGGTGAAGGCTAGAAGGTGCCCAGGAAGCAGGAGGAACATGGGGTTTCCATTCTGTGCAGTACCAATTAGTAATGGCTCTGGTTCTGCAGGGCTGCGTTTGGTGAGCATGGGTGCACTGAGCAGCTGGAGAAACAAATGGTCTGGCAGTGCTTAGGTGCACTGTGTAGCCATCAGAGGGTGAAGTCTGCTGGTCAAACAGATGGATGTATGCATCAACAGGTCTGATGCATATTTAGATGTAGTCCATTACAATGATCAGTTTTGGAATAAGTTTGTAAGTGAATAATCAAATCATGTTTTCTGTGCAACACCGCACTGCTAGTGTACTGCAGAGCTGTGATAAAAGCGAGCGCAGAATAAATCAGGTCACAAAGAAAGATTGAAATAGAAGTTATTCCAAGCTAGCTGTGCTAATTAAGTGCACTCACACATTTCACCATCATTAAGATGAGACACAGTGGTAGAGCTCAATGTATGTGGGAGTTCATTTAGATGCCTGTAGTTCCACCTTCTTTTTTAACAAGTGCTTCTTGAATTAAATGGAAATCTCTAATTCTAAAATGATCTCTGATTGTGTCACAACAAATACATACATTCCAATACAAAAAGAAAACATTGTCTCTTTATATTATTTTCATTATTTTCTCGGGTTTTCTTAACTCTTTCCTTAACTCAGTGCAGAAAAAGGCAAAGTTATTATCAGTGAATTGCTGTTTACGAGTGGCATTTAAACAACTCTGGTATAATAGTGCTGCACAATTAGTTTGAAATCTGAGTTTTCCTACAATTACAAACACACTGGTTTTTTTTTGTTTTTGTTTTTGTTTTTTTTTTTAATGGAAAAGAAATGCAGAGAAGGGTGACATTCTGTGCTAGCCTACATGATTGCATTTCTCCAGACTTTGGAGAAATGCCCTCAGAGAACCAGGGGCACCATTGGCAGATTTGGGGCTTCTATGGCAGGGCTGCTTCTGGGAGAAAGGCACTTGTTCTGGGGTGAGAGTGGAGGAAGATTACAAAGAGCAGCAGACTAAGGGTAAAAATGGGGAACCTCAGAAAGAGGGAGCTCCTCAGGGTCGAGTGGCTCAGTCTTACCATCAGCACCCACTACCTCTCTCAGGAGTTTTCACACAGTGCCACAAACCATGGCTGCATCCTATGCCTGGCTAGGCAATGCTGCAGGAAGAATGTTTGCCTTCAGTGTTAAGAATACAGAAAGCAATACACAGGGGGTCATGCCTCAGTTGCTGTAATGTTCTTTGGGAAAGCAGGAAGCACTTGTAACAGAAAATGTGCAATATGAGTAATAACAGGGGTCACTGGGATTCGGTTCTCCAGCAGTACAACCTTCAGTTGTTTTCTGAGTGTGAAACAGTTGTGGGAGGAGGTAATTAATATTTCACTGTGCCAAAGTTGATGGTTATAGAACTAATGAGAAAAACCCAAAGTTTGGGAAGCAGATTAAAAGGAAGAATATAACAACCAGGGTAAAGCACGTAGGCTAAGACAAAACTTCCTGTACCACTACTTTAAGACCTTTTGTTGTTTCAGCTAAGAACAGACCTTCTAAGGTAGCGTCTGATTGTATGTAGGCAGTGACAGAAAAACAGCCAAATAGACTTCTGATTCCCTTAGAACTTTGTATTGATAACTGGCAGCTTTATCACACTGTGCATTAATTACATGTATGGGTACATTTGCATAACACAAGAACTGCCATTAAAAGCAAATATGCACTCAGATTTTCACAAGAGTTCAGCATTTTTATTAAATTTCAGAAATATCTTTTTCATAAACATCAAAGCCCTAATAAAGAACTAGAGAATTCTGTTTGTCCACATGGGGCTGCGCTTGCAGCGGCAATGCCTGCTCCACGGGCAGTTTGTACAAGCTTTGCTCCCCCCACACCCACGACTGGCAGTTGTCATCTTGAACAAAGAACGGGATGTTTTGCTGCTGTAAGCGTAGGCAAAGCTAAGATCTAGTTTTATTGCATTCACCTTTCTTTTTCAGCAGATGATGTGCAAGGAATAACTTAGCTAAATTATGCCGTTTCAGGGCTGATTCTCTGGGTGCTAAGCATCTCCACAAATATCCTAAGAGGAAAAAAAAATACTAAGCAAATGTTCAATGAGTAAATTGGACTGGGAGTGTTATGATTAATGACTTAGCTGCTTGATTACTGATGCCATCCTCTTCTTTTCTCGTTGTACACATGCGGAGTGCTTCTCACCACAGGGAGCACTTGGATGCCTGGGGCTTCTGAGCTGATATACAGTTAAGATAGTAGCTGGTCACAAAAGAGATGTGCACAATGTTTTTCACCACAGACGGGCTGTACCTCGGTCCAGGAGTTAGTGGCATTTGCTGCTGCAGGTTCAGCTGAGAGATGTTGGGCAGTGCTGGTGACAGCTGGCCCCACCACCATGATGATCTTGGGTGGAAATGGAAACCATCACAAACCTTCCTGCGCCCATTTCACACACTGTGTGTGGCACATTCCACATCTGTTACAGTTATTTGCAGTGCTGCCTGCGAAGCTTGCACATGAAAACATCTTGCTTCTCGGGCCATTGCCACTGCTTTATGTCTGTGTGTGGCGCTCCCAGCTCTGCCTGCAGCAAAGTGCTGCACTGCTGCCTTCTCGGAATGGCCTGACATTTGAATAACTGCCAGAGAAGTAAGAAAAATAGGAAAATGTTGAATACATTGGTTGTTTCCAAGTCCATTGCCAAGAGTGCAATGCTGTTTGTTCTGACTTACTGCTGGCTTGCATAATTCTGTTGCTTTTTTACTTTTCTCTGAAAATGGATCATTCTGCTTATAATTCTGTGTATAATTGCAGCCTTACATACCACAGAGCACACTGCCCTGACACTGAGTTGTTCAAGGTTTAAGTTTCACACGGGCTCTGAGTGTTTTTGGGGATCTATCATCTTCACGGAGCTACTCCATTCTGTAACCAATTCTAACTATGTACTTGCCCTTAGGTGTTTTTATTGCTGGAGATCCAATTTTCAAAAGTTACCTGTCCATTAAATGCTGGTTGTACAGTTTTTGAGCTAAATTTTGTCCTCATATCCCTAGTTTAATTTTCCGTAGACACAACTGACTTCAGCTGAGCTGCTCCAGATATAAATCAGTGTGATAGAAGGGAAGATTTGTCCTTTTCCTGTTCAACCAAAATTGCCTGGTTTTAATGCCTGGGAAACTATAATCTTCTGTCTTTCTGACTTGCTTGGTGCTTACCAGAATCCCTTGAAATCTATGACAGAGATAAAATCATCCATCTAGCTTGCTGTGTTAGTGATGTAATCCCCATCCTTGCACTGGTACTTGGTTTCCAGTCTGCTTTGTATTTCCATGTTTTGTTCTCTACACTTGCACCTTACAACCTTGCACCTGTTTGTCTCTTGCCTTTCATTTTTGCTTTCCTAACAATGTACTTTTTTTCTCCAATGTTTGTTCATCTATCTCACTTTATCATGAAGTCCTTTTCCATGGACTTTTCTCTTGCACAGGCATTTCCCTCTAAAACTCTCAGGCTCAGTATCTCTGATCATATTTCCACTCTTAACCAATAGTTCAAAGCTTTTTGATCTGCATGCCTATTCCAAAGTAATCTTAAAATGGTAACTCCCTAACAATTCAACTGCTCTTTGAGTCAGCAGGTAGAAACAGGTCTAAAGGGCTGGACCTGGGAAGGCAGGGTGAGTGAATTTCTCTTTGCTACTCCAAATGAAAAGCAATTTTGATGGGGGTGAGGTCTGATTCAGGTCCTAAATTGGTCATGTCCTGGGCATTATGCATGTAGGAGTCTAAAATACTCCTTCCTCTATTCCCAGGGGCTGTGTGACTGCAAACAGGCAGCAATCAGGGCAGGGCATTGGAGTTGATGCCAAAGGAGGTTAGCAGCAAAGCTAGGTGGGATCAGGTTGTGCTAATAGCTTCACGAAGCAAGAATTAGCTGTGTTATCTCTGTGTTGAAGATAGTACTTATGTTGAGTATAAACTGTAACTGTGAATGTATGGCAGAGCATCAGGGTGACACAAGCTCTGGGATTTACTCAGTGAGCACAGTTATTTAGTCTTGTCATGTGCAGGTCATCTATCTAACATTGTTCCAGGCACTCTCATTTACTAATGCCCATCCTAGTAATGAATGGAAATGATTTGCTCTTTATCTCCAAGTAAACACTACGCAAGCAGGTCTTCAAACAAAGCAAGCAAACAAAAATAAAAACCCTTATGGAATGAATGTAGTGGTTCAGCATGGTTTTGTATTGGAACCACATTGGTTTTTGTGTTTGCCTACTATTAACTTTCACAGATGATTAGAGGAGAAAAATATCACTTAACTGGGTTCAGATAAAAATTCAGTTTCCTCCACTCCAAGAATTTCCTCATTTCTTGGCAACCCAGTAATCTTTCCACAGGACAAGATCAGATGATTTTAAATTTCTAGCGGGGATCTGTTATAGACCACCTAACCAGGATGAAGAGATGGATGAGGTATCCTACAAGCAGCTGGAAGAAGTTTCCTCCAACCTGAATCTTACCTGGTGCAGCTTGAGGCCATCCCCTCTAGACCAATCACTGGTTACAAGGGAGACTCCCACCTCACCACAGCCTCCCTTCAGGTAGTAGTAGAGAGCAGTAAGCTCATCCCTGAGCCTCCTCTTCTTCCAGCTGAACAATCCCAGCTCCCTTAGCTGCTCCTCATAAGACTTGTGCTCCAGACCCCTCACAGCTTCACTGCCCTTCTCTGGACATGCTCCAGGGCCATGATGTCTTTCTTTTAGTGAGGTCCAAAACTGAACACAGTACTCAAGGTGCAGCCTCACCTGGCCTGAGTACAGAGGCACGATCACTCCCCTGCTTCTGCTGACAGTGCTATTTCTGATGGAAGGCAGAATGCCATTGGCCTTCTTGGCCATGCTACTGGCCCACATTCAGCTGAGCATCAACCAGTACCCAGATCCATTTCATCTACACAGTCTTCCAGCCAGTCCTGTTTAATATCTATATTGATAATGTGGAAGAGGGGATTGAGTGCACCCTCAGTAAGTTTGCAGACGACACCAAGTCATCCGCAAGAAAATACTGTGAAAATTAAGACTAATATCCAATGAGCTACTACCTTCATACAATGAATAAAAGCACCGAGGTAGTAACTTTATAATGTGAGGTATTGCACTGAGGTCATCCACTAAGCTTGTATTCAGTGTGTAACTGAAGGCAAATCACTTCAGTGTCTGCTGATCTGTTTTGTCAGGCAATAATATTTCCCTAGTAGATCACCCTTTTGGGGATCTCTAACCTCCTTCTAGTATTCCCATAACTATGGGGTGGATGTAACATACAGGTATCATTCCTTTCAGTGGTCTTTAGGTCTATCATGGGAAAATCTGCAGGTCACCTGAGCATAAAGCATGAAGATGCTGGGGAATATTGGCTAAGGATCACCTGATAATGGAGCAGAGCCTGCATTTGTAATTTAAAACATTTTATTTGTGGAAGACAAGTTATCTTTGATGGACTTACTTGCAAATATGCCTCGTAGGAACCTTCATCACAGCTATGAGTAGTATTTACTGCAATCTTGATCACCTGTAGGCTCCACTGTTCTGCTGCATTTACACTGAGCTTCTGTGGCACTGATACGAGCCCAGCCCTTGGTGAAAGTGGAAGGGAGCAGCTCAGCAGCAGCTGGGAAGGGCACTGCACAGCCCAGATCAAACCTCTCATCAAATGTTGGGCCCATTGATCTGGAAAGCGTTATTTCAAGGTTAAGTGCACAGTCTGAAGACGTTAGGTGGGAGCGTCATCCCTGTGTTCATGTAGTGCACACATAATAGGGAGTTAGATTTACAGTTGTACTTAAATAGGCACAACTTTTCCTCAGTAAATGTAGTATAGATTAAGTGTTGAAAATATTATTTACTGATAAGAAACAACCGGCAAGTATTTGAGCACAAGCCTCTGTGTGTGTGTGTGTGTGTGCGGACCTGGTGTTGAATTATCAGTGGAAACAGCACTTTAATAAGTATGTAAGGATAGTCATTAATAGCACATGCAATTCCACACTCCAGTGGCTCTGCAAAATACAATGGAATTATCTATAAGGCTAGGATAAAATCACAGCATTAAACTTAATCTGCACGTAAGATTAGGGAGAAAATGCTAATTTCTTCTTGTTGGTCTCCCAATGTGAAAATCTGTCTGTCCTGTGAAGATGTACAAATGTAGATCTTCTGTGACAGAATAGCTTGAATAAAAAGTAGGAAGAAACTATTGCTGAACAACAACAAAATAAAACAATATTCTTTGCATATCTGAATGTATCTTAGTCATCTGCAAAAGCAGCAGAAAGTCAGAGTATTTTTAGGAGTGGGGTTTTACTTTATGTCTTAACTCTCACCAAATAATATTCTTAACAGCATATAGAATAATATATATAAGCAGGAGGTTGCATCTGAAGATGTTTTCATGAGAATTAGATGAAGCTGTTTGATAGAATCAGCAATTTTTTTCTCAGTATAATAGAGAGTAATTCTCCTTTTACCATTCAACCAATGAATCTATCTCATCTCACATCAAACTTACGTGAGATCTGCAATCTTCTGATTTTTTCTTGTATCATCTTAGAATTTCATCTAGGGCTGAGTCAGCACAGACTGATGGTGACCATGATGAGAACTCAGGAACAAATTCTGTGAGAAAGGACTGTCAGCTGTTCAGTGTTCAGTTCTGACTGCACTTAAAAATTTCTTCAAGTGTATCATAATTTTGCTTTTCTTCATGAAGCAGTGAAGTAACATAGTGTCCATCACAAAAACTCAGCTTCGTCTCTGTGCAGCCAACCTAAGACTTCATAAGGAAGGAAAGCTCCTTTGCTGGGACATTAAACCCTTTTACATTAGAAACTACTGTGTATGATTATTGGCAAATGTGTCATAATATTTGCAAGGCAGTGGTTCCTTTTTGTAATTTTTTGAGAGGCTTTAAGATGTAGACTTAGCACACTGTGATAGGCGATATTCTTCACTGTCTTAATCTATTGCACATAATTTTTTTTTTCCTATCAGTAGACTGAAATTCTTTTATGGAGGAAGAAATTAGTTTAAGCACGCTAACGGATATAATTCTCTAATAGCAGTTGATGCCTCCATAGTAGATTTAGTTTATTTTGCATTGCTACATTGTCTCTGAGCTGGTGCTCCTTAATTATAGCATGGAATTACATGGCTGGCATTGAACTTCTGGACTCTGACTTCATGCAGAAGCTGCCTCATGTCAAGTGAAGTCAGTTCAAATTTCCCATTAACATCACCATACAAAGTCCGTGCCAAAAGGATGCTGTTAACATAAGGGCCTTAGGAAGTTTGGAGGTTTGTGTACTGCCTACATGGGCAGAAAATAATCATGAGCTGGATCCCTGCCCCATGGAATGTGTGGTATAAAGAGGGGGAGAAAAGGGAAGGAGGATTGCGCATATAGATCCCTCTTCACACTGTTGTCTTGCAGGACTTGTTCTCTACAGGACTTTTAAAAAATACTACTGGGCTCAATTTAAAGTAATATTTTAAATGAAATTTTAGGGTGCCTATAGTTATTTTCAAAACCTGTCATGTACATGTAGGTTATTAAATTATTGCCTGTATCATAGAATGGAGGAGAACAAAATTGATGTTGTATAAACAGTAACCCAATTTTGTTCTTATTAAAGGCTGGGACTGTAAAATTGGGATCTTGACATGAGACATCACTGTTTTGATTTCTACAAGACAATCTATTCCACATCTTGGTTGTCACTGCTCTGTATACCTGCTAAGCTTGGAAAATCTTTGGGCAGCTTTCAGAAACTCAGGAGTTATGATCACAAATGAAAATGGGGAGAAGTGTATAGGAAGCAAGTGGGGATAAAGAAGAGAGATGCTCTAACATCCTTCAGCATAAATAGAAAGAGCAAGTTTGTTTCCTCTCTCCCTCACCTTCCTCATCCCCCATCCCCAACACTCTGTTGTCATGCAGTTACTGCTCAAAAACATTAACAGCATTTTTCAGGTGACCTTTCCACATAGGATCACAACAAACTTGCAGGCATGGCTCTGCTGCAAAGTTTGTGACATATGCCAAAAAGTGCTAGAGCTTAATTCAACTCATCTGCTAAGTGCTGTGTCTGAGGTGCGGCTGCCTGTAAGAGAATGAGAGGAGGACCAGAGAGGCTCTTCTGAGCATGTGAGGGAAGCCTCCTCAGGGCAGAATGAGATGCTAAAAGAATTATGGGGTTAATTAACCCCAGGTAATGAGGTTAATTAACTGGATATCAGTTAGGATATGACAGGGTACTGATAACTCCTTTGGTTCTTGTGTTGTGTCACAGATGATTCTGTACTGCAGGCAAAGGGATTCCAGAGCAGTGACTCATTCAGATTTCATTTTTGTCAGTGAGAGTAACAGTCTGATTAGTTTCAATGGTGAGAAATCATTTGGGTGACAGTGATTACAAAATGAAGGAATGGGAACTGCAAAATAAATGTAATTGTTCTCAAAAGCAGAATTTGAAGAACTGATTAGAAAGTAGAATCTGCTGGGATTGTTTTGGTTGATTGAACGTACAAAACACCAGCACCAAGGAAGCTACAGCAACAACAAAGAAACCTTGATGAAACCAAAACCAGCAGTTATTGTGACAGATCGGATTGAAAGAAAAACAGTAAGCTACTCTGGTGCAAGGAAAAGAGAAACAACAGTAGTAGGAGACAGTAGGACTCCACTGGGAGCTCTCATAGGGATGGAACAACTCAGCAAAAGCATAAGCAAGATAAAGACGAAGCAAGTGTAAACAAGACTGGCATGGATGTGTTGAAATAAAAGTGGAGCAGCTGAGGCTGCTACCTCCCTGCCCTGGGTCCCTCTCCTCCACCCAAATGCCATTTTTCTCCAAAGCACGCTGAGAGCTCTACTTTTCCTTCAGATGTGATTTAAATTGCTTCTTGGGCCCAGGGGTTGGGTGTATGCCTGCTGGTTTGCACAAACAGTCTCTAGAGGAAAAGGGTAAGAAATAATTGGGAAAATTATAGAACTTAATTGAAAAATAGAAGAGATTGCAGAGCTTCCAGTAATATTCAAGTTCAAAATCTTGCAAGCAAACTGCAGCTCCTTGTTTGTGCCAGTGCTAGATATGTTGTAACCCCTGTGTGGCTCTGAGCATGAAGCCAGCATGTATACCCATGCAGTAAGTGCAGCTCAGGGCTCACCTTCTGTAAGGAGATCATCGCTCCCAGCAGCTGCTAATAGCCATCCCTGCCCTGAAATAGCCCTAGAATTGGTAATGATGACTACGGCCAATAATATCAGGCTTTTTTCCTTGGTAGTAAAAACAGTTATTTTCACTATAAGATGCAGTACTTGCCAAAGGAGAAAAAAATTACAATTTTTATCTTAACAGGAGTAATTTAGGAAACTGGAGTCATTTTGGGAACACACTCCAACACAGCTGGAAATACATTAAAGGTGTTGGTATCGGACTTTACTGAAAATAATGGCAACTAGTAGTAGCCAAGTGGAAAGCTTGTGTTGCACTGAAGGATCTCAAGCGTACGGGCACCAGAATGTTCCAAGAAATATGAGCAGTCACTGCAGTGGTGAAAGCTCAGCAGGATGGCTGCACGTTGGCTAGGGACTTTGTGTAATGCTACATTTGCCCTTCCTAAACAGTAGTTTTTAGTAAGTGTGACCTCAAAGATTAACTCATGTGAACTCAGGTTTTTTGTCATTTCCACCTAGCTGTGCCATCCCATGCCTATAGGTAGTGATTACAGTGGTGCTCTAGGGACAGACCTGGTGGTCAGTGGCAGCAACATGCTGAGAGTGAGTTGGTGTCACCCTGTGCAGTGCTGGGGTCTTATCTGGTGGAAATTCACTCTCTAATGGTGGCTGCTTGAAGATACAGCTTGCTGGCAGCAGGAGTTGCTCTTGCTGAAGAGGACTGTGCCTCCCACTGATGCAGGCCTGCCAGCATGCTATGGCACAAGAAGCTCAGGAGGTGACAACAGGAGCCTCTAGGAGATGTTGCAGAGCCCTATGGGAGTGCACACATACGCACTGCACAGGGGGTGTCTGGTCCGAAACTGATTTTAGCAGTAGCAGAAGGATCTGGAACAGAGGCACTGGAAACTGCTGTGATTTGTCTCCAGCACAGACACTGCTTTGCCCTGAAGTGCAAGCCTCCTTCTCCTGGCTTTTGCTCCGTTTGCTGCTGGTGGCATTGCAGATGACCCCCATATCCTGTGCTTCACTGAGCTAAGATCACAGCACAGACAGGGGTAGAGTGGGACAATTTAGCCTCATTATCAGTACAAATATGCCCAGCTATACTTTGCTATTACACTGGGATCATGAATAATTAAAACAACACATCATCTTTAAAGTACATAAACAGTACATTTCAGAATCCATTAGCCCTTTAAAAATAATTGGGTATCTTCTCTTCTTTGTTAAATTGCAGCATTCAGTAACTCACACTGGGTGAACCAGTCATTAGTGCAAATTATGTTTAAGAACTAAAATTTAAATATATTCCATTCTCCAAAGCCCTTCCGTGGATGGCAGGGAAATGATTGTGCTGCCAGTTACTTGATTTGGGAGGCAGCGTATTAAAGAACCCTTGGCAGATTTTAATTTGGAGCTTATGATGTCTCCTCCATTATGTTGTGCTCATCAAGGTGAAAATACAAGTAAAACAGTAACATGAGTATTTTTTCAAATATTGACAAAAAGGTGATTTTCCAGTTTTCCTTTTCTCCTCCAATACCTTGTTTGAAAAGGGAAGTTGTTTCTCACTGATTTGGCCAAAGTGAAATCACAAACACACAGACAAACATACAATATTATTTTTAAAGAAACTTTGTCTTAAAAGCTCTGGAATTGCTGCAGTTAAATATTCTTGCAGCCCTGCTGCCAGAGACATTTCAAATGGCATAAAAGTAAGCAGGTTCTCAGCACAAGGGTACATGCCAGGAATGTGTCGTCAGGCAAAAAAAATAAGTTCACATCAACTCCATCCAAAAATACGTTTTCAATAGAATACAATCAAAAGAAAAAGAATACTTCCTTTGAAAGTAAAGACTGCTACCAATGGAGGGGAAGAAAACTGAAGGCACAAAAGAAGCTAACGGAAATTAAAGTAGTTGTTTATGAGAGTTTATTGTAGACACAGGGCTGAGTCAAGAGCAAAAATATTTCTACACCTTGTTTTACAAAGCTCCTTACTTTCCTATGTTAACCTTTTAATACAGGATCACAAACAAGATTAATGATAGTGATAAAAAAGGGAAAATTCATCACATACTATTTCTCCTTCCAAGTAGCAGTGAGGGAGAGAGAAATTAAAAACCAGCACTGCTGTTTCCAAATTTGCTGTCTGTTAGTGATTGGCAGTTCCAACTCTGAGCTGCAGCACAAGAAGGGAGGCCAGGAATTAAGCTTGCAGGGTTTAGGATGCACACCTCTACTCTGTGCTCTCGAGAATAACGAGATCGTTTTCCCAAGTAATGGAACTGCCTGATGGTGACAAATTCTTCCCTCTTCCTGTGTCATTATTTTATTTATCAGACAAATTAATGGCTATATTTACAGCCCCTGAAGTACTCCACTAAAGGAGGAGACCTTGGAGACTGTAGAGAAACTCCTGAAGGATAGTGCCTCACACACCTCTCAACTTTTAATTCAAGGGAAATAAGACATGAAATGAGAGCGGATTCTGGGCATAACACCAGCATGGCAACTTGTACAATGGGAACTGCTTCTGTTGCTGGCATGTGACACCCAGCACGCTCAAGCTCTGGCACAGTGGATGAATGCACCATTTTCCACTTGCTGCTACGAGCAGCCCAAATTTGCAACTGTTGGCATCCTTCGCCTTTGAAGAGACAGGTTTTTTCACAGCCTTCTTCTACATGTGCAAGTGTATCTAGCTACAAAATGCTACTGGAGCAATCCTGATGTTTGAGTGTAGGTCAGTGAGCGGGCTGCTGCACGGAGCAGTTCATGGCTGCAAGGGAGAAGACCACCACAGAGGAAGCAGTAGACCACAGAGTTGACTTGGAGAAAGGAAATACTGACAGCAGCACATGTCAGGTTATTTCCATGTTATGGAAGTTTAGGGGTAGAAGAAGTAAGCTACCCTACTAGGACATCCATTACAAAAGAAGGAAATAGTGACAAAAAAGCAAGGATATTGGGCAAAAAATAGACAGCTGACCCTTGATCCCTGTAGGGGAGTACCTGAGCTGACTTGGGCATGTGATTATACTTCTGCAAACTTCCTAGGGCACTTGTGTTTAATTTGCCAGCAAGGGAAAATCAACTGCACTCTGCACTACGTTTTCTTAGGGTTCTGTAGTTCTCTCTGGTTGATCTTCCTACTGCCTGGCATTCCCACAGGGGCTCAATTCATTCCATCTTCTTCTGAGGCCGAGTGGGAATGAAAGAGTGGATAGACAAAGAATGATCTCATTTACTGTTCACAGTTCTATATGCCTGTGTTTCTGAGAGAGCAAGCTTTTCTCCGATTACTACAATTTCTTGGATTACTACACTTTGCATTTTAGAGCCTGAGACTGGCTTCCCTCTTCAGTGAAGGGAAGCCAGTCTCCCCTGGCTTACAGTGGAGCCAAGAACTGACATCAGCCTGTGCTTCCTTTTCCCTTTAAACTCGGGAAGAGGCTGGTATTGCAGTTTCCCAACTTGGATCTCTGAGATGAAGTAGCTTCCAGTATGCTTCAAGGATTATCACAAGGTCACATGGATATTTTTTAACTTCATCAGAATCAGCTATTAAAAGCCAGATAAAAGAGACTAGGGACATAGCAGATACTTTTTGTCATTACAGTCAATCCAGTCCTGAGGTTAAGGTGAAAACAGTAAGATTTGCTCTTTGCCATGAATCTTACAAAAATAGCTTTTACTGTACAAAAGGCACTGTAGCTGATCTTTTCTTTACTCTTTTTTTTTTTTTTTTTTTTTTAACCATGTATATTGTTGGATTACTGAGTTATTATAAAGGCACATCTGTAAAAGAACTCCTCAGCAAGGATCGATTAGTGGATTAAATCTACAGTAGATACGGGAGTTGGTCCTTTGTCTCTGCCAGGGGGACCTTTGTTTGCTGGCACAAGGGTGGTTGTTCTGAAGTTGTTATAAGCAAGTATCTTTCCAAAGTGTGCAGAAAGGTCAAGAAATGGCTGGGAATTCTCACACGGACCACAGAAGTTTTGTACCTGCCTCCTCTGAAGAGTGACCTTCAGAAGGAGGTTTGTCACATGTCTAGTAAAGAAGTTTGAATTCCCAAGTCAGAGACCTACCACTGTTTCTTTTACAAGAGAGAAGCTCCGTTCCACCAGACAAAATGATGCAGCTTTATTTGTACAAAATGTGGAGGAGCAAACCTCAGCAGCTTATTCATCATCAGCTATTACTTGTCTATGTCTCTTAGAATAGTTGTATTAGATGATTGTAGAGTTCAGGAGTTGATTGTTTGTACTGTCTGCTTCTGCTAGCTGTGATAGACCTGACATAATTATGTCTGACAATGAGCTGCCATTCCATGAGCATATGCTTAAGCTGTTGCAATGAGTTATGGCTCAGCATGTCCCTGTTATCTCCAGTCTAACTGGTTGATAGAAAACAAAACAATAAAATGCCTCCTAAAAAGGTGGGGAGGGTCAGACTCTTCCTCATATTTAACACTGTTAAATTACAGAAGGGCATCAGTGGAGTATGGGCTGTCATCTGCTGACATCTTGTTCAACAGCAAATTGAAAACAGGGCTGTCTGGGCTCCTAGCAGTGGACGTCAGAGTCAGTGGGTGCTTGTAGATATTCAAAGTGACAGTTAAGACAAAACAAAAATATGCAGTGTGATTTAAGGTCCCAGGAGGTGCAGCTGCTTCATGGAGATGCAGCTGTGCACATCTGTGATGGAAGCAATGGCTGAAAACAGCACAGGTGCCATGTAGGCTGGTACGATTTTGTTTGTTGTGCCACTCGTATGTGCTGTGGGAAAACAGATGACTTCAAATGCCAGCAGGCAATGAATACAGGGCAGTAAATTGGTGTCACTGAGGGAAAAACTCCCAGGGACTTCAATGACCAAGCTATGATATAGAACAGAACCATGACAATTGAATTTGAGAAAATCAGAAGTAATGCTGTTCTCTCAGTGCTGAGTCTCAGCAGCTGCACAGTGGAAGGGCTGGGCGTGCACTGTGTGTATGCTTTCCTCTGGGAATGTCTATGCATCATACCACGAGAGCTGTGCCTGGCTCCCACCACGTGTATTCACCCTCTGCCACTGCAAATTACCCATCCTGCACTGTACCTAGAGCTGCAGTTCCTTCGCTTCATGGGAGCTTGTGATTGGAAAGGCTCTTTTGGGAAATAGTATTTTCTTCTTATTCTCTGTAGGCTTCCTTGTGCAATGGCAATTCAAAATGAATTTAATTGTAACATATATTCTGTTGGCTGCAGTGGTTGGCCTGGTGTATTTAACCATAGCACTGCCTCCTTCTCTAGCTCTCCATCCTCCCTTAAAAAGGAGAGCATGTTCTCAAGCCTGTCATGGAGAATGAACTGTTTACTTATGAACTCATTTATGTTAGCTTATTCTTTGGGCTGACTTTCTTCACAGCCTCACACTCTGGAAAAACATGATATACATAATTGAATCTTTAGGAAACAGAGATCCTCAGGTAAATTTTCCACTTTTTCCTCAAAGGCAAAGACAGGAGGGTCTCACTTTGGGCTTTTTGTTTGTTTCTTTTTTTTCTTTTTCTGAGCATATGTTTATTCTCAGAACCTGGAGACAACACAGAAATAAACAAGATAAGGAAAGGAAGAAAGGAAATGGATGAGAAAAATATGGAGCTCCATAAGGATGCAGAGCGTGAGGTTATTGTGCACACAGTGCTCTGTATATCTGTGCTAGATCACTGATGCTCTCAGTGGTCCCATTTTAGGATTGTTCCAGGAAATCAGCTTTATTTATGAAATGCCTCACCTCACCACTGACCTTATTTTTTGCACATAATATGAGACCTAAAGGATAGAAGGTAATGGATGGGAACTAATTTAATCTGAGCAGTGGTAAGTGTTGGATGAAGCTGTTCTGACTGCATCTCAACTTCCCAGGTAGTGTCAAGGTACAAAGTTTTGTTCAGATTTCAAAACTGCCATCAATGCAAATTGCTGTGACAACACATCGGGTCAAGTGGGGATGTTCCATGCATCTTCCTTAGCTGTCCTGACATAGATGTTGTATAGCATCCCCAAACATTAGTGTTCCTTTCCTGGTCATATCAGTCTGACTTTTAAACATGGTGGAAATGTCATGCAGGAACTGAGATGGCTGATTTTCTTTTGCTGTTGGTTTTGTTTGTTTGTTTGTTTGTTTGTTTGTTTTTGTTTTATTTTAATTTCTCTTTCCACTTCAAGTTACAATTGCAGAGAAAGCCTCTTTAAAAATTCAACTGGATTCTACTTCCATGCTGTACCAGTGTAGCTTCATTACTTTCATTTGGTTACTCTTTACATCTGTGTTAGTATCAAAAGAATAAGGCTTATTACTTCTGGAACATAGAAACCATTCTGAATAGGCCACACTTTGCCTCTAGCATATGCTCACAACTCAAACTAAACATATTTTGATATCTAAAAGCATATTACAAAAAGTTTCTTTTTTATATGTCTTCATTTTCTTGGCCTTTGAAAATCTGAAAATTGAAAAGCTGAAATAAGCCACAGGAGAGTCATCTCCCTGTGCTTCCAGTTCAGGAGAATCCAGATAATAAAGAATCCCTCTGCAAAATTAAACTGCTTGTTAAAATTTCCATGTATTAGCCAGAAATCACTGATTTTTTACTAGCTATTGTGGGATGGTGCTGAGGGTTTGTTTAAATAATCAGTTTACTTTTGGTGATGATTTCTGCTGTTAGGATGGAGAAGTAGTATCAGAGAAAAAAAACATATTTTTGATCCTTCATATATCATTTTCTGAAGTTTATAAATTGCTTTATAGCTAATAGTTATATCTAGTAGTAAAATATTGGGCAATGAAGCAGTTGAATTCTTTTAAAAAATAAGAGTTTCTGGGATTGTGGCATATATAAGTGCATTACAAAAGATGAGGGAAAAAGTGAAGATTTGTGAAAATACAGATCTCCCTTGATCTATCTACTTCAACCGGATAATGTATTTCATGCATCTGTGATACAAATTGCAATCACCTTGAAAAACTTCATGTGATACACATATTAGCTCATAATATAACATTATGCATTAACATATGCAATCCCAACTGTAGAATGCCCATACAGGGCATTTATGTACTTGGTGCTCTTTTAGAGAAAACTCCATGTTGCAGAGTTAACAGCTGTGATTCAACAGCATAACTACGTGCTCATCCTGTCAAGACCTCGAGGGATCTGTTGACAACACCATCAGTCACAAGAGTGATGCACATACATACAGCATGGCTCTGATTTCTTGGCATAGGGCCTGTTCCATAGCTGTCTTCCAGCAGCCACTTGGGCTCTCTCTCCAATTCAGTCCTTTGCTAGCAAGTTCCTGTAGCTGCTTCAAAAGTAATGCCTCCTATTTTTTCATGTTGGCCCCAACATCAAAGGCAGATATTGATGGTATCACAGTAGAGATTGAACCTTCCCACCAATACTCTGTTACATTTTTTTGCTGTGTGACAGATGGCAGCAGGGGGGCAGCCTGACAAAATGATGTCTGACATGGAAGTGTGGATGGAGCAAAGGGGTGTCACTCAGTTCCTCCACGTGGAAAAAATGGCACCCAGGGACATTCATCGATGTTTGCTGAATGTTTATGAGGCCAACTAGTGAATGTGAAGCACAGAGTGACGGTGGGTGGAGCGTTTCAGCTGTGACAACACTGACAGTGGGTCCTCTGCTCCTCTGGTGCAGATTTTTACAGGAGTGGCATGCAGGCTCTTAGCTCACTGCTGAAAATACATAGCTAATTGTGACGACTGTTGAAAAAATGTTTTGTAGCTGATTTGCTTTATCAAATAGTGTTACTGTGCTCTTTTTATCTGCTATAGTTTCCATGGAAATAAATAGGAGACATTACTTTTGGAGCAACCTACTTTACTTTTGTTTGCTTGCTTTACCTTTCACACGTCTCCTCTGCTTTTTAAGATCTTGTCAGGGAGAGTTGAATACACACTAACAGGTTGTGGTCTTGTGAGCATCTTTTTTCCTAAGATCTTCTTAGTGTTCAGATCCAGTGTGCCACGCTGTTTGGACCCACACAGTTAGGATCCCCAGCATGTTTCAGTCTCCCATTCTTCTCTAAGATTTTAAAGTCTATCATTCTTCTCCACCCTCTGCAGCTTCTGGTTGCATCTTCACTTGTTTCTGTGATCCTCCCCCATCTTTTGAGGTGCAAAGCTTTCCAGGAACCTTGTGTCATGCACATCCTTTGAATCACCTTATATTTGTTGCTGTGTGGCATCCTATAGCCCACCTCTGCTAGCAGGGGACATCAGATGTGTGTTTGTTATGTGGTGACATATGGAAAATGCACTCCCAGGGGGCAGGAAATGTTTCAGAGCACATGGGGAAAACTGTCAGCCTGGAAATAGGGTTTTTTACAGGTTAGAAGAAGGATGAGTTAGTCACTGCAAACAAAGAAGGCTTGGGAATATGTTTCAGATTTAGATACTAAAGCAGAAATTTCTAATAGCGTTTGGCTACTTCTGTTAGCAATTTCTGATTTCTTCTCTCTGAATATGAGTGTTTAATCTGCAGGCTAATAAATCTACATGTTAGCATCCTTGTCTTTCCAGGAGAGAACGTCCTATGTTGAGTCACCTGGAGAATGGGACTGTGCGGTCTAAAATGACCAAGAGCTTTGCTTCTTGCGTTGTTTTGAGAGCAGACAACAAGGAGAAGCTCCTTCACTTTGCCTGAAAACATGTGCCAGGCCTCACAGCAGTCTAGGGATAGGACTGGGGAGAGAAAATAAGACAGTATTTGCATTTTAATTACAGACTTGGGAAACAAATGCTGGCAGAGCTGAGCATTCAGTAGTGGCAGGACTGCTCAGGCAAAGTTGCTGGTTTTTTTGAGTTCCAGAGATTAAGATTTGCTTCTCATGCAGTTAGGAATCAGCAAAAATATCCATAGTAGTACTGCTAATTAATGTGTCAAATATTCTGTAAAAACGTTTGAAGTATGTATGGTGGCTTATCGCTTAACTGGAGACAAAAAACTTGGCATTGAATTCTGGCAATGCCCTGTATTACGCAGACTTTTTGTATATCCGTGTCCATTCACCCACTGGTGAGTGGTGAGCAGTGCAGGCAGAGCTCAGCCCTATGTGCTGTCCCAGTATGCATCCCTCCCTCTTCCAAGTTGTGATGGGTTTTAGTGCAGCTTCCAGCCACTGTGTGCATCCCTGTGCAGCATAGTGTGCCCGCTGCTGGTTAGGCTGTGAACATGCAGCTTTGGAAGTTACTCACGCATCTTCCATGCCTGCAGCTGTGTGATAACAGGATTGTCCCCGTAACAGACATAGGATCTTGAACTATATAAAGGGGACACAGTTGTGGCTGTGTTGCACTGGTGTATTTTGAATTTATGCAGTGGGCCATTGCTTGGAAACAAAGCATTAACAATTAACATTCATGGTGATTAAGAAAAGACCCAGTGAGAGTGAGCTCACCAGAGCAGGCTATGCTCCATGCCAGATTGGTCTCCTTCACCCTGTGATCGTTTTTGTCAGTTAGAGCAAACTCACTTCAGCTCAAAGAGGATCTTATGCAGAATTTCCATGTCACTTGGAAACAGCAGTATAATTAATTCCCTGAAGTCTCACCTGCATCTAACATCTAGCAAAACTAGTTGTCTCATTACTTTGGGCTAAAAGGGTGTTTTAGATGGTATCATCACCAGGACTTGAAGGAGCTACCATAGTGAGCAGCACCCCGCTGCCAGCCTTGCTCCCTGCTCCCCACAGCATCACCCGCAGCACAGCCCTGCTTCCTGCCTGTTGGCAGCCACTGAGCTGCTGTTTTGTCCGTCCCCTGAGCAGCAGCTGGGGAGATTTCTCTGCAATGCAAGTCAGATTTCAAGTATGTATCACCACAGCTTTTTTTGGAATTACTGTCAGCCCAAATTACTCATAAAATGATAAGCTCTTTTCTTCCTAAACTCAAACAATTTGAAAGCTAATGTAAATATTTCCAGAGAGAGGGAAGGATGAAACCTGCAGGGACTGACACTAAGATAAATGGCTGAAAAAAAGGAGCTGCCTTGCATTAGATGACGCAGGGCACTCTCTATTGTCTTCATTAACGTGCTGAGTGAAGTAAAAGTAACTGAAATTTCTCTTCTCTCACTTACTTTTTTTTCCCAAATAAAAAGGCTTTTGGGGAAGAAAAAAAAAAAAAAGCATTTATCTTTAGGATCAATTTCTACAGTTTGTCAAGGTGTGTTTTACTGGGAAATTCCCAGACTGGAAATTACATTTGGTCCCTTTTCCAGGCTCTCCCTCAGGAATTTTGACTTTAATCCAGATCAAATACCAATCAAATGAGAGAAAGCACAAGTGAGGCTTGGAAATGCAGACACTGAAAGGATATAAAAAAGCCCAGCATGAAGCCAAACACATTTGGCCCTTGGTGTCACCCCTGTGGGAATCAGTGGCAATTGCAGCATCCAGCCCCGACCCTGGCGCAGCCACAGCCGTACATGTGTTCATACTCCTGTGTGTACAAGAGGAACTGCTTCTGGTTTGGTCTGGGGGATGGCAGTGATGATTGTTTTCTGTATACACAACTTTTCTTTCTTCCTACTCTTTTTTTCTTCTCTTTTTTTTTTTTTTTTTTTTTCATTCTGGCATAAGCAAATTGTACTTGTTTGTTTGCTGTTAAGCTATTCTAATTTGTCTCTCAGAACTGGAAAGTTACCAGATTTTGTGTGCAAAACTAGTTCTTGTTTCTCCCAAGATCTGAGCAATTAGAGGCTCACCATTTTATTGCCAACTGTCCCAGAGTAATTTGTGTGTAGTTCAAAGACAGCTCTAAAACCATTTAACCAGTCACTGTATAATATCCCCAGTGCAGTTTGGAGTCTGAGAAAATCACGCAGTGACTGTGAGGCCTTCTGTTGCTCTGCAGTTCTTTCAAATATATTTGATCAATTTTTGTAATTTAATGTTATCAGCTTGACAGTGTTTAATGAGGGTATTTAATGTTGTCCAATGGGTTTTCAATAATATTTTCTCCGAAGTGTCTATATCAGTGAGAACAGCAATCCCTTAAAGAGCATTTTGGTGGCAGGAAGTGATACTGTAGCTCACCCACAAGCCCTGCTGCTTTGCTTTTTTAGGGAAGCAGCAAGTTCCTTGGCTGAGCAGTGTTACAACTGCTAAAGCCCAAGGGATGAGGCTGCTAAACTTGGGCTGCCTTTTTGTATGCAGACCCATGGGGTGAATTAGTAAAGAGGAATGCTGTACACACAATAAGAGAGACTAACTGAGACGTGATGGTCTACAGTTTTTGGGAACAATTTGCCAAGAGTCTTCATGCCTGTTCCCATCTGTAGGTTGTGTGCTACCTCACGGCATCCCATGCTACTGTGTCTTCTCTTCAGCTTTCTGCTACTGCTGTCTTCCTCCTCCCTCTTTTCTGTGCTACTTTGTCACTTTGGTTCTCCATTTTGTTAGTCTTTTCCCATCTGAATTTCACCCTTTGACTCAGCCTAAATTAAATATGAAGTAAAAAAAAAAAACCAGTAAAACAATTCCCATGGCATTGTGAAGATGTTTACCACAACTGCTGTGTTCACAGTTGTTTTGGCGTTTTTTCCATGTTGATGCATGTCTTGTCTGTGTGGCTACAAGCTTTTCAGGACTCTCACCAGCTCTTGCCTTGTGTTTCTCAGTGACTTTTGCATAACAGAGTCCTAGAATCATTGTGTCCCTGGGCATGACTGTAACAAATATAATAAACAAATACCTTACCCATCTTTTTCCACTTGATTGAGCTCTCCTTTTCACTGTCACTTCTTCACTTGTAAAGTGTGAAGATGGGTCTGAGTGAGGAAAGTTGTTTTTAATACATTCAAATTTGCTCTGTAGAAAATAACGTGTGGGATATTCCAGATGTACACAACAAATGATGTTTAGAGGAGGCTTTGCTGAGGCTGTTTTACTGCAATATTAGTACAGATCTCAATTCAGGGCTCCAAACTTGCTTTCCATACATTCTGAGCACAAGTGACTGGAAGGATAATTCTGTCAGCTAGGTCTCCTATTTTTACATTTCTTCAGGTTCCTACCTTTAATATGAAATCATGATAGCTTTTAAGGATGAGTGTGTATTCTTCATTTCCTTAGCAAGGCAAATACTAGCAGTGTAATCCAGTTGTAGTATGAATACAAAGGTTGCCTATTAGAAAAAGAGGCATCTTTGCTACAGTACTGTATTCTTAGCCTAAGGTTTAAGTACATGCCATAACAAAGCAGCAGTTTCAAAATTTATTATCAGTGGGTATGAAAATATCCCAGAGACACTTTTCATTTTTGGTTTGCGTCTCTCTCCTCTCTGTCAGCTATGTTGGCCACAGCTATTTACACATCTTGAGGGAGAAACAGATGTCAGCAATAAAGGCAATAATGGAGCTGATTCAGTTCTTCAGCTATTAGCCAAGATCTGCAAACAGATATCTTGATGATACCCTGCCATAATAAATGTGAGTACTTTTAACCTGGAAAGTATTCAAGACAGTGCATTAATTTCCAGTGGGTTTAATAGCAACTGGACTTCTATCTGTCTCAGTGCCAGCCTCCCTGTCCCTTGGCAAAGGTCCTTTCTCACCTTTTGAGCAAATGGTGTTTCCTAAGGATTGCACGCTTCTGCAGTTCTTCCCTCAAAAATGGTAATGGGTGGTTTACAAGACTTTTTTTTTCTCTTTTTTTTTTTTTTTTTTAATTTTTCTGAATTTGGGATTCAATTTAGCAAGAAAATGTGGTTGTACGTACTCCGAATAATTTATTTCCATACTAGGTGCATGCCAGTGCTGTGTTGTATGAGTTAAACACCACAGGAGATGGTGAGCAGTACCTGGAAATTTATTATTGGAAATGAATTCCTATTTACCAGCATAAGCATTTATTTATCTGGTGGTGTAAGCCCACTGTGGCACTGGTGGCCTCACTGAGCCAGCCCCAGCAGCTACCTGAGTCTCTTACAGCTCAGGTTAAGCAGTAAGAGCAGAGCCCTGGTGGGGGAGATGACAAGGCAGGAGAAGCAGGAGCATCCTGCCGACTGCGGCTGACCCAGGCTGGAGGCTGCAGGGCTGCAGTGAGCACCAGCCCTGCTGGCAGTGAGCTCAGGGCAGATCCTGAGAGTGGCAGGAGGGGTATGTGGGCACTTCACTGCCTGTTGTTCTGTTATGGGAGGTGCTGCTGCTCAGCTCTGCAAGGCAGTAAGTGCGCGCACTCCCAACATGAAGTAAGGTAATCAACTGACAAAGCAATATCATCTGAGAAACCATTAGCTTTCTAATGACTCTTGCAGGTCTCATTAAAATCGGTCACTTACTGATTGTTCACATTACTGGAAATTTGAGTAAAACGTTGTGGGATTTTCCTCTGGCTGAAAAGTTAGGACACTTCTTTCTGTATTCTACAAACAAAATTAAAAATAAAGAATATTGGATTTTTCTCAGCGGGCATTAAGAGCTCAGTTTGTAATAGCTGCCTTTATTATTTCAGTAATCCCAATACCAACATTGCCAGTTCTCTGTCTGAACCTCTTTTCCAGAAAAAGCCCAACCTTTTCTGAGTACAGGACTCATTTATTACCTGTGCTTATCATGGCAAAGGGACCTGACAGTTCACTTATTTTTTAGATTATGCTTTGTGATCTGAATGCCTCCTGCTATGCCACCTCGCCATCACCAGTCCATTTTACTTCCCAATGCAAACTCCCTTCATAGGTAGCAAATATGGAAACTGAATGAGAAAGAGCTTGTTCCTTGAAATAATGTGCTGCCAGCAGGAAGAGAGAAATACCTGATGCAGCACAGGTTTTGTTTTTCATTAGAATTTAAGTAGGCTTAATGCACTTTGGGGTTAGATCTAGGTCCTGGATGACTAACTTATGTAAAACTTTTTTGCAAATATTACTTCTGCTTCTCTAGTGGACAGGATGCAGCTTTGCTCAAGGAGGCTGCTGGAGGAGACCCATGAGGAGGGCATGCAAATGGGGTTACAGCTCTGGGTACCCAGGAAGGCCTCTCACTTTAATAGTCCATTGCATTAACTAGTTGTGCATCAGTAATCAGCTTAACAGATGTATTTGTAATACTCATGGAAATAATACAGGTGTGTTCCTCAATTTTTCACAATCATGTTTTTGTTTGTTTGATAATGGAGTGGAAAATCTTTGCAAAACACACTATAATTTGCTAGAAATACAGTCAATTTGCTTCTGCCTTTTTGTACTGTGCAGCACTGCGTGATGACGTCCAGTTGACTCCTCCAGCTGTTAGATAAAATTTCAGTTTGCATTGGCTTATCTGTGTTATCTCGCCCCAGGCACTTCTGCAGTTTGTTTTTGATAGTGCCCATCAACCTAACTCCATACTCTCCGGCAGCAAATGAAGCCTGATTGGCGCCAAATACACTCTACATTTACAAGTAGTGAGTGGGCCGTCAATGCATGTTCATAATAGGGAATGAGTTGTTAGGGAGCAGGAATTTAATAATGCCTGGGTACTATCTAGTGGCATTAATGCTGGAAATAAACAACCACCTGAGCTGCCTCTCCAGCTGAGAGCTGTCTGACATGGACTACTAGAACTTAGTTACTGAGACTATAGAAACTGAGGCATCTAGTGCTTGGTAATGCAAACAACCAGTTTGTGCCACTTACATTTTTAGGGGCAGTGAACTGTTACTGCTCACATTAATGCAGTTCCAAGAATTGGTGCATAACAAACTGCTCTCGTGAGCAAAGAGCATAGAATATGGTACTCTAAGACCAGCACCGTGCCTCCTCTGTAATCTGGATTGCAGACCAGGTTACTGTACCGCTTCCATGCTGCTTAAGACTAAACCATGCTTCTGTTTGCTCCAAGTAATGCCTTAGCTTGCTGAATGGCTTGCTGGCATGTTGTGCTGCTACCACCTGTGCTCAGCAGTCTTTGTCTGCATTCATTTATTCCAACAAGCTTATCTGAAGAGCAGATCATGCGTTTTGTTAACACAGACTGGACCTTTGGACAGTGTGCAAGCCTTGTATTAAAGCAGTCCTTTTTACCATAACAGCAAAATGCAACTGCTGACTATTTTTATCACTAGTATCAAATTTAATAAAAGTGCAACGATGGCAGAAAGGCAGCCTCCCCAGAAATCTGGTTCAGTATTCAGATAATATCCTGTCGAATTTCATTGTCAAGTCAGAATTGAAATCCACAGCCTTGTTATGAACCCACAAAAAGGTACACACTGGATTTGGGATCCTAGGGACTCAGGCAGCACAACTGTTCCTGTTGTGACAGACTCGGCGCTTTTATGCCTTCTTCAAAATAATTCACAATAATTTTTGAGGATGTGTCTCAACAAAAGCAACTGGGGAAAATATTATGCACCAGAGAGTGAGTTTGTAGGATTCTGGCTGGGATTGTTGCTGTGTATCTGGAATAAGGATTTCCTTCTATCATTTTGTTTTATTTTCATGGTGCTCTGAGTATCACACAAGAAGGAAATAAAGTTTGCATGTTACACTGCAACTGAATAATGTTTTCTTAATCAGTGTTCTGGTTCAGCTATCTTCACTACTAAAAATACACTTATACCTAAGCACATACAGCAAACAACTGGGCATTTATTGGTGTCTTATGGTATAGCTTCACCTACCAGGTTTAGAAAAAAGCATAGAAAGTGTTGTGCTGTAGAGACAGCCATTGGATCTGAGTCCTTTACATTCTAAGGAAGTCTACAGCCTTGATCAAGGAAGGATTTCCATTGCTGATTAATATAATGAAAGTACAGGCTAAGCTTCTTAACCTAAAACAGCCTTTGAAGCAAAAAGCTGAAAACCTACAGTAATGTCTACTGTTAGATTTTGTATAAGAACTTTCCCTTTTGATGCATTAGCTTGATAGTCTACTAAGAGTTTTTAAAGTACTTTACCCGAATTCTACAACTTTTTCCTCAAAATGTCCTAACTTCGTTTTTCTTTTTGCTACGTTTTCTGATATTCTGTTTGTCCAGTTTTCACTGATCCAAAGCATAAAATTCTTCTTTTTCTCTCTTTTAAGAAGTTTTTCTGTTCTTTTAAAAAATCTTCAGGGGCTACGAATGTACATAGGTAACTCAGAAATAGATTCTTTTAGAACTTCAGTCTTGCCATGAGCTTGCTCCTCAGTAGAAGAAGGGTAGCTTTGACTCACTTGAAGAAATTTGTGTCAGATGTTGCAAAATTAGTGTTTGAGAACCTCACACTGTGCATGTGCAGCAGATGGCTTTCCACAATACTAGCTATAGGCTCTTGCAGAGTCCCTGATGTGGATGGACACCAGATCCCACGGGCATGAGATAAACGCTTCTTGGGGGCTTTTCTCTGATGTATACAGAGCCAATTCTGAAATTCATCTGACAGTTTTGGTAAGAACATTCTGCAGTTTGGTTATTCTTCTTTTGAATGTGTATAACTCATCGTGAATACTATTTCCTAGCTTATTCCCTTAGTATCTTTCATTAACATATACTGAGGGTGAGAAAACAGACTCGAGGGAGTCTTTGTTGTGCCCTTAGGAAGCCACTTGTTTTTACATTACGTGACTGTTCCTTCTTTGTCCTGAAGAGCTAAACTAATAGGACAATACAGATGTCATTCCACTGCAGAGTTTGAGAGTTGATAGGAGACAGCAGAAACCCGGTTGCCTACCTGAAGTGTTGAAATTAGCAGATTAACGATTCTTATTTTAATTCAAGGCTTGTTTGCAGTTTGCTGCAGCTTCACTGAGGAGGGTGATGCCCCAGTTAGGTGTTTCTTCTTGATGCATTTCAGTTCCAATATGCACTCAGTAAGAGTTGGAGAAAGAAGGAAAGTAGAAAAGCATCAGAATTTTGAGCTGCAAATCCAGTTTAATTTAGTTCAAGATTCTAAATGAAGGATTTGGCTTTATTTTGCATTATTGGAGTTGATATTCTGTCTCTTTCACACATGCATCATTTCATTTTACCTTTTAAACCATTTCAAAGGTTCTCAGACATTTTTAGTAAGTAGAACACAGTACAAGCAAGGAAAAATATCCATCTACATTACATTTCATTGTTTAGTTTCACATGGGAATTTAAGCTAATGCATGGTCTAATAAATATTTATTTATATGCTGTGTACAATATGGCCTTTACTTTCATAAGTATTTTCAAGGGCTTTTATTCCTGCAGTAGTTTTGAGGGCTGAGAGTGTCTGCCATTTAGGCATACAAAGGCTGTGACTTGTCATGGTTGTTTCTGAGTGCACTAGCCTTGGCTTTATGGGTCTGCACTGTGCACTGTCTGCACTGTTCAAACCCATACAGGTTTGAATAGCAGAAAGATACGTTTATATAGAAGCAAATTGTAAGTATTATTTTAGTACGTATTCAGTGGGTAGCGGGGAAGAGGAATTGCTACTTGTTGATGCTGCCAGTGATGCAAAACAAAAACTGTGAAGTACACTGGGAGAGTTTTACATCAAAATACGGTAGGCAGCAGGTTGTGTGGATCATTTCACTTGCATATGATGTGAACTCAGGATATGGCAAATGCAGCATGTATGTTCACTGTGTGGCTTCTGTGTTCTACAGCTCCTCTACCTTGCCTTGAGGAAAGCTAATAATGCAGCACTAAGAGCAATGTGCAGTGTATCCCTCAAGCACTCACAGAACACACAGAAAGAAAACAGTAAGGCTAGTATAGGTATTCTACCAGTGAAGAAGAGTTACTGGTTTAACACTTCTGTTGGTTCTTCATCCAGAATTCTTTCCTCTCCACCTCTAGAGAGGACACTTCACTGTGAGACTAGCCATAAGATATCTCATAATCATAATGGCATCATACTGATGACACCTGTAGATGCATTCTGTCCAGCAGGCCCAACATGGTGAAGATCTCAGTTTTGGAAATAGATGACAAGTTTTATACAAAAGTATTTTCTTTGATGCACTATATGTGTGAACAACCAATAAAAATAGATTAAAATTTGTACTTCGTTCCCTGGAATGCAAAGAAAGGCAACAGGAATTAATGAACAAACATGAAAAATACATGAAAATGCTTTTAATGCAAATTTAAAGTACTGCAGTAAAGTCAAAGTCAGGATGCAAGTAAGAACAGTGGAGTGTAGCCAGCTGGCTCTGAAAATGTAGCTATAAGGTTTTCAGGTGAAAGAAATATCTAGTTATTACAAGTCTATAAATGTATGGGAATGGTCAAGACTGATCCTTATGTGAATTCAGAATTGTGGAAAAACCTCCTAGTCTCGAACTATTAAAACTGGATGCACCATACATATTTTCAATGTGAAGGGTTATGTAAAATATTATCAGCACTGCTGATAGGCCAAATTGTTTCCTCATCTTGATTTTAAAGCAGGGAAAGATGTCAAGAAGTGGCCACAATCTGTGTAGTATGTTTCATTCTAGGAATGGATTAATTAACTGTATGGGAGCTTTCTACCACTAGAGGTGAGGCATATATTGATTAACCTAATAAGATATTATTCATTGTATCATTTGAGGTAGATCCAGAGATATAGAAGATATAGATCCAGAGCATGTAGAACTATGGATTTGGGCTAGTGAAAAGGCCAGTCAAATACTTTCAACATTTCTGGCTGCTACATTAGCATCAGTCATTTGGGAAGCTTTATATGAGGAGCTAAATGAGGAGGAACAATACCACTGTAAAATAACACATACTAGACAAACAAGCAGAAAAAGCACAGAGACTGAATGCTTTCTGAATGATTGAATTAGTAATAAAGGCATAAGTAATTATGGAACTATTTTTTAAATGTTCATCTAAGGCTGGGAGGGGTGCACACCTTTACAGCCTAAAAGCAAGAAGAGAGGCTCTCAGCTTTCCATGACAGAAGGAAAGTTGTTCTTCATATGCAAGAAACTCTCATGACTACTAAGAGGGCAAAATTAGGATACGTGGTAACGTGTTTTCTTGTGCTAAAAAAGGCAAAAAATAGACAATAAATATAGCCTATGAGCATCATATTACAGATGTGAATGATAAATATGAGAGGCCATGTATGACTTGAGTTAGAGTTGGCAGTTGCTGTGAAACAGTGGGAAACAAGAAATGAAGGCACCCTCTGGAGCTCAGCCCTAGATAAAGGGCTCAAGCACTGCACCCCTCTGCACAAGGCATGGCACTGACACCAAACCATGTCTTGCTCTACTTGCTTTTCTTGCCAGGGGCATAAGTAGCATAAGGTGGACTAGATGTAATAGACTGAAGGAGTGTCAGAAAGGGCTTGATCTATTCCATTGATATCTTCAATGTTTAGGTCTGCAAAAGGTGGGGTGGTAACATTTATTGTCATTCTCTAATTTATATTGTAAGTAGATTTGTTTACTTAGTTTAAAAGGAATCTCATTGTGATAATTGATGCATCTTGATATTAACTTAGACTATGTTGAATGAGACATCCTTATAACTATTAGAGGTTTTTCACTTGGAGAAAGATCTATGTTGAGGCTTTTAATACAGCTCCTTAAGGCAATTCTTTCTTATCTCTTTTATTCTGATCCCTCATGCATAGCAGAAGTTCCACTTCTGGCCAGGTTCTGTAGCTTTGCTCCAGGGTGCCATACCTTCTGTTCTGTGTGCAACAGTCAGCATGTGGCTCCTGGCTTCTCAGCCTCGCTTTGGTGCTCTGCCCTGTTCTTTGAGCAGCCACCAAATTCTTCTCCTGCTTTGCTGCTGTGCCTTGGGGCTGTGAGCCTCTGTGGGACATAGAGATGAGGGTGACCAGCAGTGGGTCATCTTGCTTAGAGGCAGCAGCTCACCACCCCGGCTGCTGTTCCCAGCTGTTCCTAGCTTCTGCTTTGAAAAAGGAAAATGCGGTTCAACTCTCTTACTTTCAGTGCTTGTCTCAAGAAATCCTGCGAAAATAAGTAGGTAGGGTTACAGTGTTAAGAGGCGTTTGGGCAGGGTAGTAGTGGCAGAGCTGAGCCACCCACTGAGCCCAACATGGCAGCATACTGCTGATTATGGCCTGACAACTTTCCTCAGCACACCAGAATGCAGCCTGCAGTGTCGATCCTGGTGCTGTAGGCTGTGCCACGATGGTTTCTGTGTGACCACATCTGTATATTACAAATGAGTCATCCCCATAAACTCTGCTGTGCACAAGCAGTTCTCTCTGTGCCAAAGCGACGTGTGCGTAGGTGGGGGCACTGGGGGCTGCTGAGTGTGCTGCTCTCAAGTGCCTAATTTATCTGTGCAAACAACACGTTAATACAGTCAGCAGGGGAAAAGCCAATGTGGCAGCAATGATTTACGTGCTGCAACAGGATGTTTCCATAGGTTCTTTTTGCTTAGTCACTTGCAGGATGCTCATCTGTAAAGAGCAAGTATGGAGCCTGATGCTTAATGCAGGAAAAGCCTTTTCAGAAGCTGTTTGCTGCAAAATGCGCTCCTATACCACCTTCACAGAGTACAACATGCAGCTTTTTATTTGGGTTTCCAAATTGGTTCCTTTATTTGCCACTGCTTATGGAAAAGTATTACGTAAATAATCTTCAGAGTGAGGAAGCATTTCTGTCCCTGCAGATATCCGTGTCTGCTTTCAGTGGCTTCTTGAGGAGAGCAGATCAAGGATATTTTAACCTACTGTTGAGCAAGCAAGGCCAGTCTGAGCACCTTCTTGGCTATATTATATCCTTTTAGACTCTTTACACCTACGAGAGCTTCCTCTCTACAAAGCTCTTCAGCATTAACTGTCATATGTAAAGAGCTTGAGTGACTAATCTGCGAGGCAAAACATAGTAGAGCATTGCAACAAAAGCATCCTGTCTTTAGGAATAAAACCAACCTCCAGACAGTACAAAATCTAAAGCAGACTAAACCACAGGGAGCACTGGCAGGGATCAATGGGCTGATGTCCACCTTTTGCTGCCTGTTGCCCTGTCTGAGGGCTCCAGCCAGCCAGCTGTGCCTGTGTGACAGCAACTGGGGACAGGAGGTGTCACTGTGCAGGAGGAATGCTCCCTTCAGTCAGATTTCCTGAATGAGTCACTTTAAATCCTTGATGATGCCGATTAGATGGGCTCCTATCAAGCAGTGGGACCATAGGTGTACTTGTGGGAGCACACTGTCCCTGCCACGGCTTGCTGAGAGCAGCAGGGCCGGTGCTGGATGGAGGCAGGAGGCTGCAGCCGCACCTGCACTTGGACTGCTTGTGTGAGCACACTGCTCTGCTTTCACAGGAGAGATGCAATTAATGCTTTCTAACGGAAATGAAATTCTATAGCAGCTGGTGATCCAAAATGCTGACCAAAAAAAAAAAAAAAAAAAAAAAGACTCTAATGAACTGTGCAATCTTCTTAATTTAGTTAGTTTACATAATTACATTTCTGCCTCCTACTCAGCTCAATAATTGCACGGATGCCCTATCTTGAAAACCCATCTTTGTGCCTTAATGGAAGGGTTTAAATTATGCTGACCCACACTGCTAATAACAGTGATCAATAACACCACTTCTTCTCTGTTCGTTTTTGAAGAACTATCTGTGCTGTTGTGTTATTGTCACTGTAATTGGGATCTACAGTAATAATCACCTCTTCCAGGTGTTGCAGAGATGGAGAGAACTGTTTCTGCTGTGGCAGCTTGGGACAGTTAGAATTTTGTTTTCTTTTTTTTCTTTTTTTGCCCTTCATCATTGTTTGAGAAATCAGTGAGCAATCGCCTGTTGTTCTGCAAATGATTCCTTGGTAGCAGCTTGAGTTTACAAACTAGTAGCTTGAGGCCAGCCAACTGGTGCCACATGGCGACACAGGACGTCAGTGGAAGGTCACTCGTTAATATCTGCTGAGTATCTGGCTTTGTAAATCTATCTACCTGAGATCAGTCTGCTGGTGTCAGGCCTGCGACCAAAAGCGATGCTCAGGTGCAGACTACAATTTTGTCTTTGAGAAGGTAAGGTTACAAAATTGTCTTTCCACTTCCATAAAAAACATTCAGCTCTTCTCTTGGACATAGGTTTATTTCAGGCTATTTCAAAACCAGTGATAAAAATACAGAAGCTAAAAAGCACTTATGAACCTACAGACCTTATGTGCTCCGCAGGAAATGTTTATAATTGCATATCTTTTGAACCAGTCTGCATATATTATTGGTCTTCTTGTTGCCTTTAAAAATACCACTCACTGTTCAAGCAAGACACTCACCTATGGTGATCCTACAGGTTGGGGTTGAAATCACTTTATCTATTTATTTAATTTGTAGATGAAAGAAATTTTATTATTTTATAGTGTTTCAAGGCATTGAAAAACTAAATATAACTGACTTTAAAAAAAAAAGAAGCTCTTGAGCTTAAACCCCCAGCAGGGTTTTTCCTTGGTGTTGTTATTCTTTATTTTTTCCTGCTCATTCTGCAATGTTATTGGAGCTATCACTCTAAAGGAAGCCACGAAAAAATCTGCTAATGTTGAATCAGTCTACCGTAACTCCTGTCAAATCTGCTTCATATTAATGATGCCTTTTTCACTACTGGTGAAGTTTTGTCTTGCTGCCTTTGTTTCCTGAGCAGTAAGGTTGTTGCCCTCTGCTGTCTCGGGACAGTTCCAGTCTATCCCATTTGACTTCTTCACCCAGAGCACAGCTGAGATTTTCAGTAGGCATGGGGATTCATACAAAAACATGTGCCAGATATTCTGTCAGTGTTCTTCTTAGATTTATCTGGACTCATCTGGGCAGACTGGATAACACTGTTCATGTTCACTGCTCGTGAATGTAGATTCATCATCAGTCATGAGACACTCCAAGAAATTGCCACCTGGCAAAACTATTGAGGTCTAGGATTGAAGCACTTTACCAGGGTTGGATTTCTTTACCAAAGCTTAATTTCATTGGAATGAATGTGCTAGTCCCCATGGTGTGGTAGTGGTGCTGCAGTCACTTGGAAGACTCTGTGTTTCAACCAGCAGACAGCTCTAACGGGTTTTGAATGATAAAGCTGGAATAGCCATCCTTGTCGTTTCAAAAGAGAGAAGCATTTTAAGAAAGCTCTGGGACAGTCTAAGATAGCTGCAGACAATGGCAAATGGGCCTCCTTTCCTGGAAGATGAAAAGCACAATGTTATTTGAAAGCATAAAGAATAGACTTGGCTCCTAGTTTGAAAACAATTTATTCCTAACATTAGGTGAATAGAGAAAAGTGTGTTTAAGCTCTGTGGTTTTGCAGCGTAACGCTACAGCGTGTGTGAGACACTCACTTCTGTATCAGAGCTAATTTCTCAACTTTGGAGTATTGAGTAGTTGGCCAAAACACAAGAAAGTCAGAATGTGTTCAGCTGGCTGTGATATTGCAAGGGCCTCAAACCAGGCTCAGCAAAGCTGCTGTGACGTCTGTGAAACAAAGCAGCCTCAAAAGCAGCCCCAGCTATGCCAGATCACCTGAAAAATGCCAATCATCTGGAGTTTACTTGAAAAACTCATTTCAAGGGAAAAGGGTACATATATTTTTATCATTACTAAGAGATATGTAGAGGCTCTGTTGACTTATTTTATGGATGAATTTGGCCTTGCAGTATGTGTACTTGTATGCTAAAAACAGCATCAAGTTTCTCCACAGAGTGCATTATTTTTGCAAGATTTATACTTATTTCAAGCTGATGATTTCCTGATTATACTGAATCCTTTTACTGCAGAAGTTGTTGATCTTTGCAGAAAAAAAACAAAAACAAAAACGAGACTGACACACAGAAACTGTAGAGCTGTTATTTTGTGGTGACAGGAGAGATGCACCAGCATGCAGGTTTGTATTTTTGTAATGCATAGTTGCTCAAAAAAAAAAAAAAAAAAAAAAAAAAAGCAAAAAGCAGGGTTGAAAGAAATTGCAAGGATAACAGAGCAAAGCTGTTGTTTGGTGGATCTGCTTAGGCTGGACACTGGAAAGGAAGGGTGCAGGGATCATACTGCAGTCATCATTGCAGGAGGACCTGTCGGATGGAGGAGAGCATAACATGGTGTGCTCGTCATGCGTTAGAGACAAAACAACCTGTCTGCAATTCTTGTTGCTCCCTTCTGCACCATGCAATGGGTTCATGCTCCCAGGGATATTCTGGGTGAGGAAGAACTTTCTGTCATGTAGGCCTGTCTCATTGCTTTTCACTGCACTTTGACACTGCAGGCATTTCCAAGTCTCTACAATGCCAGACTTTGCCTCTACTTACAAACCTTCCATTGCTGATGTTCTCATGACTACAGCAGTTATTCCCATTGTACCACTGGTGTTGGCAGTGTCTTGTGCCAATGCCTGCTTGTGCTGCTGGCAGTGTAAACCAGGACTTTTGAACTAATAGCCTTTTTATACCAGAGTTGTCCCTGTCTGTCCTTATTTGGGGCTTGTCAGCCACTCCACGCAGAGATGGTGCACTGAACAGACAGCTACCTCTGGAAGTGAAGATAGCAAATCTGGGAGGTGATGGTAGCACCCGAGCATATTCTGTGGGTATATGACATGACAGTCAAATGTCCTTCCTGCAGTTCATTGAGCACTTGTCAACAAAATACATTCCTATAGCAAAGACAGTTGCAGCTGTGTGTTCAGGCACACATATACTGAGGATGAGCGTGAGGAACTTCAGTGCCAAGTCCTCCACCACATTAAGAAGGAGCTTCCCAGGCCAGGCCTCATTTTTAGTGAGGTTGCTCCAGAAGTTGCAGGTGAGAAAGTAAGGTTTTTGAATAATCCTGTTGATGTAATACTTTAACAGGGAAGATTTGTGTTTGCTTTGTCATTTGCTTTCATTTTTTCTTTAAGTCCTCTCTGGCACTCCAAGACCCCCATGTGATCCCAGATGCTCTGGGCTCTGTGTAGTCAGGCAGATGGCAGTGCCGCTGCCCAGCCCTTCCCACCATGACCTTCTCGTTTGAAACCAGGAGGAGCAGACCCGCAGTTTGGATGCAGATCTGCAGTCTCCAAACTGCAGTGTGATGCTGAGGATGGTTCACCTGCCAGAGATCTGACACTCATAGGAGAAGCTTATTTCATGGGCTGCCTTGGTAACCATGCCCGTTTCACAGATGTCTAATAAACACTGTATTCTATTTCATAATAAGAAGTTGCATTCCAATATGATTGGCCTTCAGAAGAAAGATGCCATCAGAAGTATGCCTCTTAAGCATATGTGCTGGGCTCCTATGTGCAGTCAGCCATGATAAACTATCATTGTGGAGTTCAACTAGCAGCAAATAAGCTGAACAAATAAGTTTTTACATAAGGCATAAAAACTCTATGATGTAACTTAAAAACTAAATTATCATTCTTATCCCTGAAGACTGAGTTGTTTAAATTTTCAACTTACTGAGTTTTATTCAGATTGCAATACAATTTATTCACTTATTCACTTTGTAAATTTTCAAATACAAGTATGAGAACATGTTCAAAGACACTATGGGAACAGACTGATTCAATTTAAAAAACAACTTATCCTCATAGAGCTGTGCTTCTATTGTTATGTATTTATAGTTTTGGAAAATCACAAGTAAACCTGGGGAAAAACATTCAGTTAGTCTGAATTACTCTAATTTATCATTGGCATTAGGACAGTCCCTAGAAACTCTGAATGATAGGTGATAATTTACCGTGCTCTGCAATGCCCTACATAAAATAATAAGAAAGAGAGTGCCCATGCAAAAGAACTTAACATAAATAGCCAACACTCAAAAGAAGATTGATGAAAAAGCATTATCTTACCTATTTTCAAATATGCCTCTGGGATAGAAAAATGAAGTGATGTGTCAGGGGCATTAAAAAAGCCTGTAGAAGAACTTGAGCTGAGCTGATGAAGTCTCCTTGGAAATTTTCTAACGGAACTGCCATGTACTGCAAAATTGGCTTTTCAATGGATGTATTTTCTTTCTCATAACAAGCATTTCCTTTCCATATTATTTCTGTGAATTAAAAAAGGAAACAGATGACATCTTCTTTTTTTTTTTTTTTTTTTCCCCAGACAAAATATTGTTTTCAAGCATCATTCTAGAAATATTTAAGGGAAAATATGTGAAAAAGCTTATTTATGTTTGCATCTTTACTGAAAGGTCCTGTTCTTCTCTTAGCTCTGGCACTGAGGCGCTTCCATTCTGGTAATGATGAGGCCATCTGTGTGCTCCCTGAAAAGCTGCCACAAGTGCTCCAGCAGCTGTGTCCATGCCAGAGTGAGAGCTGCTCAGATACATTGCCAGTGCCATGTAAGCTGTGAGATGACAGCATGTATTCTTGGGGTTCCTTCTGTGCTGTGTGTGACAAAATATCTTGCCTGCAAGGTCATATTGCTTTTTTTTTTTTTAATGTAGGCTGAACATGTGACTGTGGAATGTGTAACCCACTATTGCAGAAGAAAAAAAAAAAACAAAACACCTTTACTGTATAATTAGTAACAAATGACTAGAGAGGCCCAAGAAAAAACAGCAAAACATGCCAAACTTTGGTGCCAGGAGAGTTTCTGGCACAGGGGCAGTTCCCTGAGAGAAGACAACGTGATTAAAAAAACCCACATTTCTCTGTTTCTCCTAGACTAGGGTTTCTTCTTAAAAAATTGAGAATACCTTGAAGACTTCAGTAGCCCAGTTTGCTGGCACGCAGACGAGTGATGCTGCAGCAGAATTGCACCCCTCCTGAGGCCCTGCACCATGAAGGCAGGCAGCAAGCAGCTACACCAGCTGTGCAGTGCTCAGAGTTTGACCCATTGCTATGGGGATTTCTGCAGAAGATGGCCTTATAGCCTCTATACGCAAGTGAAATGGCCCAACAGGTGCAGGAATACAACTGAGAACTGGGCCAACGCTGTCCTAGAGCAATTTAAGACAGAAACTGTCTGGGTTTATGCTCATATACAGCTGTTTCCTGTAGTGCTGGGGGTTATAAAATGTGCTCTGTTTTTGCTGTCAAAGACCTAATTTAAAGCCATATTCTTTAGGAACTGTAGAAGCTGGAGAGAAAAACAACAACAACAAAAAACCCAACAGACTAGGACAACATTTGTGTCCATTTGTTTCTCTCATCAAGTTAATAACGCCTTCTTGCAGTTCAAAATGGCACAACATCTCAGAGATCATAACAAATAAAGGCTACCTCTTGTGTTGCAATCATTCACCTTTAATAGGATATAAAAGACAAGTTCTTTAGAATTATTGGACTTTGCTGCATTTTTGAAAAAGCATGGACAATACTCTTTATTTTAAAATAAGATGAAACGGAGGGGCTGTGGGCATTTTCAAGAAAAGTATTTTGCATGCACAAAATTATCATTAAATTGTCTAGTTCTTTTAATCAAACAATGCTTTATGTAACAGTACAACCTATCTTTTGCTTAGTTATCCAGGAGCTTACAAAACTGAATGAGCAGGAAAATGCCAGCGGTAAGAGAATCAGAATGGCAAAACCTCTGGTTTATATAGATTTGCATGCTGCTAACGCACCTGAGGGTCAGCAGCCTAGTAGAGGATTCTTTTTGTTTTCTCACTCAGCAGAATTAGGTAGCTGTCTTCTGGATTTTGGTTCTTTTTTGACATGTATGACAGAAGACACTTGGTATCTTCTTATTATTTATTTCTAGTTCCACCTTTGGGCCAGGTTGCCTAAACATTGGTCAGCAGCTGCCCTATGGACATCCAGTCCACTAGGTAGAATTATAAGACACACGTAGAATCTCTTTCAATAGCATGTGAAGTCTTGCAAATACAGTTGAATTCTGGAGAGGAAAGTAACTTTCTTAATGCTGAGAAAAGCTGCAATATTTTTGTTAATGCCTATTTAACCTGATGTGACTAAGGACTTTTATCACACTGTGTCTTGTAGTAAATGTTACTAAGCCCATTCTGAGTTTAGAAGCAGAAACCACAGGCACACTTGGTGTCTGTTACCCTACGAGCCATAGGGTATGACAAGCTAACAAAACCAGCAGTAATACCTTCATTACTTCAAAAATGCAAGGACAGGAGACACAATTTCAGGAGTTTCGCATAACTTCTCCAAGTCAGCTTTGAACATCCTAAGAGCTGATGTACTTTAGGTGTTTATGTTTTCCTTGCTTACCTCAATTAACACCGTGATTGGCTACAGAAAGCACTGCAGCTGGCACAGCTTTGAGGAACATATGTTAGGAAAACATCAGTTTGCCTGGAAGCTGATTTTAATGGGATAGTTCTGTAGCTGATAGCAAAGTGGGGAAAAGATTCAGAGCTTTCTTCTTCAGGCTATTTTTTGAATTGCAAACCAAATTTCCTTCTCTTGCTTTCTGAAAGATAGAAAGAAACTTCTAATACCGCAGAGGAAAATGCAATTTCTTAGGATTGCTTAATGTTCTTTGTTAAAGTAAGGGAAAGGTTGTAGTGTTTTTATCCTTTGTCTTTCCTTAAAGGAAAGTCTTATGAGGAGAGAGAGGGTGAGAGATGTGAGATGAAAACCAAAAAGACCAGATGACCCTGTGGATAATACAGTTGCCTAAGAATGAAGAGATCACTTTTCCTCATAGAAAGGAAAGGGAGACAACTGTTAGACTGAAGCCTTAGTAGATGTTGTAGCCTGGAGCTAGTTCTGTGAAGCTTTTAGAGAAAAGAACAGTTAAAGAAACTGGCACATTGTTCATCGACAATTGGTGGAATAGGGAGTCATCTTTGTCTGTAGTAGCCTGACCAATGCTCAAACATTCTGTCTTTCCGAGAAGAAGCAGAGAGGCAGAGGAGTTGCCAGCCCTTACCAGGAGGTGCTGTTCTCACTCAGGAATGCAAATGACAGGAATTCTGTTGCTCTGTAGTTTCTACTTGTCTTTCCCTTCTCTTCAGTAAAGTATATGTCCTGGAAAAGAGCCCACAATAACCTCAGCTGTGGGATTCAGTCTTTTTGAAGACAGAGTGTTAACTACGAGCACATACCTGTTCTGGAACAAAAACATGTTCGGTCCTTTTGAGCAGCTTTGACATTGCTGCCAACAGGATTGCTGCTGGACAGGGCAGCAAGGAGTGCCCTCACTGTATCCTGTTCACCTCTATAACTGCAAAAAGCTGGTGCTCTTTGGTTTAAAAGAACAGATTGTACCGAGTCAGCTGTTAGCTGTCACCAAGCAGTTGTGCTATAATGGTTCCCTAACACTCCACCCAGGACTGGTGATTGTGACCCACTCCACTCCTTTACATAAAAGTGAATATCCTTTAGTTTTAATTTCAGAACCCCAAATTCAGTTTTTGGCCATGTACTGAGCCCTCTTTCAGCTTGGAGAGTGACCCACCTGAATACCCACCTGAACAAAATAGAGCAGGGCAATGAGACTTTTCCAGGTGTCAAGCAGTGGGAGATTCTTGCTGCACAGGAGGGTGAGGAGAATGGAAGCCTGGAGCCCTGCGGCATAAGAGAGGGGTTGGTTCTGTGCTTCGGTTTGTTTCTAGATGGTTCCTGAATTTTGGGAAGTGTTTGATGATTCTACTGTCAGTGTAAACAGAAATAGACAGCGAGTGATTCAATTAAATGATAAAATCTGTTACCAATATGCCAGAAAATCTACTGGAGGTAAGCAGCAGGCTGAGGCAGATGTATAGCTGCCATCCTGTCCTTGGTGGGTGCCCAGCTGCTCTCTGGGCTGATGCGGGCAGTGCTGGGAGCAGGAGGGGGAGAACTTTTGTTTTTAAGCACTCAAGTGCCTATAGATCAAAAGCTGTGAGTACAATTTCTGCACAACTTCTTAGCCTGCATCAGAAGACCTGATGCAATCTGCAGACTACATAGCTTCCTATGAAGAAATTTCTGTATAGGAAAGCTGGCCCTTTCACACAGAGGCACTGGATTGCTGGAGTACACCATCATGAGGCTGGAAAGAGGCTTTCCTTCTTCTGTGGTGTGAAGTACGTGGTTTTGATGCTCTGCTCTAATATACTTAAGAGGTTTTAGAAAATTGCGTTCTCTTCTGGCAGGAGAATAAAAAATAATCCTGCCAAATCCAGAACGAACCTAAAATTGACCCCATATAATGAATTGGATGTAGTTAGGCAAAGTAAAACACCAAATATAAAGGTCCAAATTTCAGGCAAGGAAGAGAAAATAGAGAGAACTAGCATAATCCCAAGATTGGTGAGCATATGGTAACTGCTAGGTCACAACCAGAACCACACATGAAGCACTGGGAAAAGGACCAGCTTAGCCCTCGTAGCACAGGTGAAGGCAATTTAGCTGTGGGACTGAAAGGGGTGGAGCCTGGCAGCACCTCTCTTAGACCCCATTTAAGGGCTGACTGCCACGAGGGAAGGTTTTCTGGTTGGAGATCCCTCCTTTGTGGAGTCTTTCCTGTGAGCCTAGATCTTCAGAGGTGGGTGAGCATTTTTTCTTTGTAACACTATTTGTGCTGGTTTCTTCGTCATCGTGCCTCCTATATCACCATTCCATTGCCTTGGTCTTTCTGATTATTGCAGTGAATCTGAAAGAAATGTTCCTTGTTGATCTGTTGGTTGGTCATTACTGCAGGAACCCTGGTGTAGGTGAAAACTGAGCTGTTTCGTTGTGGGTGCAAGGACCTAAATTCTCAGGTAACAGGGCTCGTTTACTGTCATAATCACGCAGGTCAGAAAATAACAACTGAAAGCAACAGAACTTCTCAACCATCCTATATAGGTTGTTATTCAGTTGAGCATATTCTAAGATTTTAATGAAAACTGACACCTGTCACTTTCTGGCTGCAATCTAATAGTATCTATTTAAAATATTTTTCTGGAAAGACAGGGTTGTGGTTAATTTTAGCTGTATATTTTAACTTCTGAATGAATTTGGCAGTGTGTTTCTCTTCTGGAAATATAACAACTCATTCTCTGAAAAGAGAAAAAAATGCTTTTCCCATTAATATACAGTAATCATCTGTTGACAAAAGACTGTATGGAGACCTGGGCGTGCATTTATCAATAGGACTTGAGTAGTCTACTCCTTTTCTATCCCACTGCTTTGAGAACTTTGTTATTAACGTAACCTCAGGTGGGTCTGACATACAAGTTGCTAGCCCAGAAACCTGATGTACCCATTGGACTTAATTTTCCAAAGGTGGCACTCTAAGGCTGCTTCTAGATTTTATTTTAGCTGCAAAGTGATTAAGAAAGATGAACTGCAAAGAAATTAATAAGTAGTGTAAACCAGTGGGAGGTTTTTACACTAGCTGAAGTGAAATTTGACCCTTTGGGGGAGAAGTCGTGAGAGCCAGAGAGAGATTTTTTCATTCAGGCTGTTGTGGAGAAACAGCAGTGATCAGCTCCAGCTGTCTCTCACTAAAGCCAATTACAGGTGTACTTCCCCACATTTGACATCTCATTTTCTAAGGCTGTAAAGTTAGGATAACATTTAGTTCATTATCTCCCAGTGGCATTGTATATATCATTTTTTATGTTTTAATGAAAGATAATCACAAAGCTGTAATGCATGCCTTTCTAGTGCAAGGAGTGAGGAATTGCTTTTTGATGGTTTCTGTAGCTGTTATACTTTAACATACGGGGATAAATGGGGCTGAAACCCATGTGAGCAGGTGGTAAGGGGAAAAAGCTGACTTCCATGTGAGGAAGTGTAAGTATAGGAAAACTTAGCCCCACAAGTTTATTGCAGTCCTTCCCAAAGGGACCCTCAGGATTGGTAGCATATAAAGAACATCAATAAGAAGTGATGTATTGATGAGAAATGATCCTCTATCTAAGTAATACTGGCAAGAGAGAGGAGAAACGGTTGGACTGGATGATCTTTTAGGTCTTTTCCAACCTTGGTGATTCTATGATTCTATGAAAAATGGAGAATTCACTTGGTATGTGCTATTCCATCTTTCCCTTTTCTAAATTTACACTAGTAAGTCTCTTTCTCCCTGTCATGTGGTGTTTTTCCCCAAAGAATAACGCAAATCTGACATATACAGTCACTCATTCTCTTCCTGAAAACTGTGTGATGTTATTATTCATGATTTCTGGAAGGAATCTGAAAGGTGTTATTTTCTTCTTCTCTTACATATCCTCAACCTGTTTTTTTGTTTCTTCTGCAATTCAAAAACTTGGATAAAAGTAGTCATGTAGTTCATAGAGAAGACCCAGAAAAAAAGATGTATGGGAAGAGTGTGAGACATCTGGGCTAAAACTTAGGAAAGAAAATGAACTTTTAAGAGGGACTCAACCGTATAAAACTTCAAACAGAAACTTCACAAGATTAAAGAAAAGTTCAGGTCATCTTGTTAAGGTTTTTAAAGCCTCTTCTGGTTCTGGAGATACAGAGATCTACAGCGGGAGTGTCTTACTGTTCTCATGGGTGGAGTTTCTACCTATCTTAATGGGAGAAAATCCCAAAGTGCTGTGGAAAACTTTCTATGGTATGAGACCCCCAGTGCATGTAGGTGGAGCCAAAAGGATTTCCAGTGGCATCAGTGTAATGCATGGCAGTGACAATGAAATGCTTACATGTTACCTGGATTTATGTGGATGGGTATGGCTGGGACCAAAGCATAAACATATGAAAAACTTTGTGTTTTTATGGACCTAAAATGCTGAATTTCTTGACCTCCTCAAATCTTGGCTGAAATTCACGTGATGGTTTTTGTTGTTGTTTGGTTTTATGAGAATGGTAAAAGCCAAAGTAAACTCTGGATACCAGCTGTTCATCTATCCCCAATCTGTTCAAAGCTCTTTGACAACTTCTGCAGTGCAAGTTTGATTTACAAGTACAGGAATACAATAAAAAGAGAGAAGGAAAAAGATGTGACAGAATATCCACATATGTCCCTTGTATACTGAGGAGTTCCTGCCTCGGCCGCAGTCTTTGTGCACACATGGATTTCAGTGAAATGCTCCTTTTTTAATGTTGAAATGTGACATTTCTAGTCTCTCACACCAGCTGCCCTACAGCTCAGTGACTCTGCTGTAACTGAGCCTCTGTGTCATCTGTGGTGTGGACTGCACTGATAGCTTAGGAACCAGGAGCTGCTGCTGCCCCTCTCTATTACACTGAATTACAAAGGAGTTTTGCTCATGGATTGCTATATTTGCACCAGAATTGTCTCTGGGCCACCTACTAGTGGTTCAGCAGAGTAGGGAGCAATGCCTTTGGTATAAGGGCTGCAGTATGTGAACTCTGATGCTTCTCTTTCAGAGTTGTAGATCTATGGCCATTTTCTAAAGCAATGAAGTATCAACCCCTATGCCACCTTACTGCTCTTGCAAAAGGCATTGCTTTCACTGTTATTTGCATGGTCTTTTGTGTGCTTCTGGAATGTGTGTGTTGTTTCTGTACAAAACTGACATAATTCAGCTATGGTAGCAGGAGGTTAAAATTTGGGTGCTGACTATCAGATTTGGGTGGAGACATCTCTGAAAGAGTGCCACAGGGGTGTCAGAGATTGTAACCCGCACTGGAATGCCTGGCTGCTTCCTCTGTGGCAAGAAAAGGAAGCTTGATCATGACAAAGATATCAAGGCTGTCTGTGGCAACTGATTTGGCAATGTCAAGGCTTCCGCACAGACTAAGTGATTGCAAACATGTTAATAGCTCTAATTTAATCTCACACAGTTCAAGTTGTCTCCCAGATTGATAATTCTCACATAAGTTAAATCAATCTTCTGCATTAAGATGAACCTTTTATCAACTAAAAATATAAAATTGTAAAAACTGGGGGAAATTAGAATATGATAACAGAGCTGAGACTGAGGAAATGCATCCTTCAGTTTGTTTATTCATGCAAGTATTGTTTTTCCACTAATTTGCTGTTGACTGTTAAGTATTCTTCCTTGGAGGTTATTCCGTACCTCAGTAAAGTTGTTTGAGTCATAGATCAGAAAACTTAAAGAATGCGAAAGCAGCAAATGTTACTCCATAGGTGATGTAGGAATCAGTCACTGGGAATATAATTTGGTCTATGTCAATAACACCAATTTAACGAGAAAATTGCACGTTGTCCCAGTAGGTAGAGGTGAAACAAACACCGGTAAATATGCAGCTGTTTTTTTGCTAAAGACCATGAGAAAGATTACTGAGAACTTGAATGTAACACCTTCTTGGAAGTTCAGCAAGACTATCTCCTCATCAGGTCACTCCAGTTTTATTGCATCAGAAAATTTATTCAAGTAGTAAAATGAGTGCTGAATAGAGGTGCTGGGTGTTGCTCACAGTTTGTGTACTCTGTTTGCACATGCATTTAGCATGAAAAATCAGGGAACCAAAACAGAAACTGAAGCATAGGATGTCTATGGCCATCCTGGTCACACAGGTAAATAGTAAGGAAATATTTCTACACTGAGCTGTTCAACACTGAAAAGCAAAGTCCTGGAATGATACTTTCCCTTAGATCTTTACACCTCTTCCATCTCCTGCTTTACTTGGAATATCCTCTCCTAGTTTTTTTTTTTTTTTTTTTTTTTTTCCAGATCATACTTCTAGTGTTTACATGCCCTACACCTCAGCTCTGCAATGCCTCTTCTATTAGCATCTTTCTGTGCAGTAACCACTGATCTCATCCCCTCCCTCCATTCATCCTCCTATGAACTTGATTTTGTATTGAACTTTTCTATATGTGTGGAAGTTCTCCAGACATTTAGAGATTATTTTTCTCCTGTGCTTAGGTCTGACTGTGCCACACGCCAATTGTCTGACCTGAGTAAGTTCACACAGCAATTGTCTGAACATTCTTTAAAATTTGATTTTATTACATATGGGAACTCTATTAACCCCTTTTTTGGTTTGTATCTTCAGAACTTTTCAAAAGGTCTGGATATACCTGTCAAATGAAGGTAGTTCAATATCTCGTGTTCACAGAGCTCTGCATGAAAAAGGCAGAGATGTTCAGTCATGTGTACTTGGCTGGCCAGCAGGTGATAACTAGCCACTGTTATTCCCAAGAGAAACACTGCTATCTTGAAGGAATGTAATTTGAAACATTGATATTCACTGGCAAGGAGCAGCTTGGAAATGAGTAATACTGAAAAGGAGAAAGAGGAATTGCCAGCTTTAAATTTGATCTGATTGTGTACAATGATACAGTGGGGGGGGAGGGAAGGGGAGAAAGCCCAGTAGGTGTTATGCTTCATATGTAGACTTCTCAGCACACAGCTATTCCTGTTTCTTTAACCTGAGGGAGAACAGAACCTAGAATAAGTCACTGAATTCTAGTAATGCAATAAACATGCATCCCCCCCCAAAAAAACGAAGGCAGCTGATAAGAAGTATGTTGCTAAGACAGGCTACAAATAAAATACAAAGAGAAGCCCATGTGTTCCTAGTAGAATGAGATGTGAGCAGAAGAAGATTAAGGGATGAAACCCTAAATTATGTCAGACTGATATGAACACAATGAGTAGAATAAAGTGGCTAGTCAAACTGGACATCAGGTATAACAAAGCAGTACTCTAGTGAAGTAATTAGAAGTCTCAACACTTCTAAAGGTAGACCAGAAGTACAGAGCTGGATGAGCTACAGGAAAGAAGTGAAAGTAATGTTTGTTTGCCTTCTTCTTTCATCTGGAAAAGCAAAAAGCCCCAGTGATGTTTTGCTCTTCAAACATATTCAGAGAATTACATCATGAAGCAGTAAGGTAGCTAAGATGTCTCTACCGAAGTCCACAACTGTGCTTCACTCCTGAAACTTGCCAAGTAAGCTTTTTTTTCTGCTAAAGCATAAAATCATGGTCGGAAGGACCTTACTGCTCTGAGAACTAGCAGTAGATTAAGAACTCTGAGATGACCTGCTTGGAGTCTAACCATCCAGCTAAACAGAGCAAGGATTATGCTGCCCTTTCTGTACACACATGTAGTTCTCTAATATTTTGAAGGTTTAAATTGCCAAGAAAAAGAAGATAACTGTTAAACATCAGCAAACTGAACAATTCAAGAGATGACAATCATAGAATAATTCACTTGCAAAGGATTCCAGAGATCATCTAGTCCTGTCTCATGAATCGGTCAACAATAAATTCAGACTGGTTTCTTAACGAAAGCTTAAGAAAAAAAATCTTTAAACTGTTCAATATAAAATACTTTTATAATTTAAAAAAGTCCCTGAAAAAAACTGAGAAACCTAATCTTAGTAAAATCTTCCTCCAAAACTTGTAATTATTTTACCTTAGGTAGAAAGAAAAAGGAACATCTGGAAACTAACTGTTAATACTTACCTCCATCTTCTGCAGAAAGAATATTGTTTCCTAAATCAGCAGGGTTATGTAGCATGGCTAGACTTCAGCATTGCTTATGTGCAGGCATGTCTTTTTTTTTTTTTTTTTTCTGAAATGGGATAGTTTAGACTCTAGTCAAACATGTGAAGGACTTCCCTTAAGAAGAGTATGTAAAACCACAGTTCAAGGTGCCATGAATGAGACTTCTCATCTCACAGATTGTAGAAACCATCCAGTTTTACAGAATCTTGTGAATATGTGGTTTTATGGTGTCTCTACACTGATAACCTATCCTTGAAAATGTTCATGCTGTAATGCTTGAAGACCTCCTTCTGTGTCCCCAGCTGCACTCTTTCAACTTGTATTGTTTGTCCTTTCTGCACCATTTTTCTTTTTCCACTTCTTTTCTTGTCATCTTCCCCCTTTTTGTCCCTAAAGGCATACAGTGCTGCAGCTGCTAGCAGTCCCTGATCTGATGCTACCGTAGTACAGTGAGCTGTTTAATTCTCCTAGACATCTTCCTACAGCAACTCTCTGTAAAAATTTGTTTTGCTGAGAGCAATTCATGTCATCTAATGAAGAATTGAAACAGGAAATCTTACTAAAGGTAGAAATGCTGTGCGCTTCCCATATCACAAGTATGATGCTGTAACTCATTTTGACTATCACAGATTTTTGTTCTTCTCTGAGATTATTCCTTCTGCCTGGCCCTTATTTTAACAGGGTAAGTTGTGATATTTTCTCATCACTGAAGTAAAGGAGTCTGTCAAAGATATTGGTATTCCTCTTCAGCTCTGCTCCTCTGTGAGCTAGGCTCATCGAGGAAAGGGTTTGTATGATACCCTCCTGAACATGGATTTTCACTTGTATTTGTTTTTGGGTTTATCTTTTTCCTTGGAATATTCAATGGTTCTTAGGGATATCATCATTAGGTGGCTGGGGCCACTGTGTTATTAATTACCCTAACTAATTGCCTACTGCATATCTGAATTACTCATCTAGACTTTTGTTTACAGTTAGTGAAATATACAGATATTTCCAAGTCATTATGCAGCCCATCCGAAACTTACAACTGGTACATCTCTGATGGGAAATGCTTTGCTCAGGAGGGCATCTGATATCAGAAGCATACATTCTCCTTCATAGAAGGAGAAGCTAACTTGAATCCTGCCCCACATATAGCTTAAGGCTGTTAATTTCATTCTGTCACAGGGTAAATAAAATCAAGCAGTGAATTGTCTAAAGTCATTTTCATTCCATTTCTTAAGTCGCATGATGAGTACTAACATGATGTGTTGAACTTCATGCATGCTTGTGTTCCTCAGTGGCTTTGTGAAGAACTGCCTGCTCAGACTGTTTTAGGTATTTACAGAAACTCAGACCAGGGATGTGCGGGAAGCATGATTCTGACTCTCTAGTTTATAGATAAAGTGTATCTCATGAGGCACAGCTTTCCTTGCTTACAACCTAAGCTTCTGAAATAAGGCAATTAAATTATCAGGAACTTTTTTTTTCTTTTAATTAACAGGATGCACACATACCTACTTCTTGTCTCTGGCAATTGTATTAAAAAAAAAAAAGCTTGAAAATATGAGCTTCTTGAGCCTGAAGGCAGCTGAAATGCAGCTTTTAGATGTGCAGCAGGTTTCACAGGGAAGATGGTGAATACAGGGGGCTTTTCCTATATTCTGTTAGTGCAACATTAAAAAAATAAAAGAGGGACCAGACCATATGTGACATGAAAATTAAAAACAAACAAACAGAAATAATGGAGCAGATCAGTCATGCCATAAAAGTGGAAATGAAATTTCGTGTGAGGGCCTGAGTCTCTAGTTTGATCTGAGAGCCTGGCATTTCCCTCTGCTTATTGATGGACTTTTGCTAACTATGTTTTGGATGGTGCAAGACTGGAAGTCCATTTGGGGTTGTGCACCTTGAGCCTCTGCGTGCTTGAGCAGTTTTGGTTATCAGGATACAGTTTTCTCTCTGTTGGAGGTGACTAGTTTGTCCTTGCTGGAGGTGCGAATTATGGTGTTCATCTTAAAAGACTAGAAATTGTTTGAGAGGAACACAGGTTAAATCTGTCTCTTAATCCAGACAGATGAGCCTGAGATGATGATGGAGAAATAACTCTTCCCTCTAGTTGAAATTTCTGCTACCCTGAAACAAACTGAGCTTGAAAAACTCTGTTGAAGGGCAATACTGAAGTAATGAGAAGGACTTCCCTCCATGCCCCAACTGGGTTGGCTGGGAGTGCTTAGGTTTTATTCAGGCTGAGGTCCTATTGTGTGTAGCACTACCATCTTGAAGATTTCCCCTGTAATCAGCCATTTCATTAATCTCAGCTAACTTTGCTAGATTATTATTGAGGCAGCTGCACACCAGTGTGAAAATGTAAGAGTTACTTTGATTTGAGCATGTTTTTTCAGTAGCTAATGTATCTGATTAATGTGGCTTCTTCATCTTTAAATTGAGTGTAGTGTCCATCTGCAGATCACTGTGATGGATTTAGGTTCTTACATTAGTGCCTATAATACAGCACACATATACACAACTGTCTCATTGTTAACATTTACTTGGCAATTTTAGTCAATGCAGTTTTTCATATCCTTTGCCCTCATTATAAGGGATTCATTGGATGCACGTGTGTTGTATAACCAGGACGTCTATTAGAAGCTATTATGGTTTTACAGAGAAAATTGATAAACAATAGCAATCTCATGAAATGCTCTCTTTATATTCCGAGTCACACAAGTTTTCCAAAATTCCAATTTAAATAATAAGTGGACCTCTAGTGATATTGCAGCTATATTCTGATTATTTCATGTATGCATCCAGTTGCTATTGATTTCATTAGATTAAGCCTTGTGTAATGACCTCTAGGCCAAGAATTTAGCATTAAATTTTAATAAAAGCATTCTATTTAAATTAAATCAGTATCGATGTCAATTGCACCATAGCTTTTATTGCTCTGAAATAGATGTAATCATTACAGGTTCTAACAATATTGTGTCTACCAACATTCTATTATCTCATCAGAACTCTGTTATGCTGTCCAAGCTGACGGACATCTAGAAAGCAAAAGAGAAATAACCAAAATGGTGATGTTAGGTGTTACATTACTGCTCACCCACGTAATCCTGATTTCAGAGGCAAAGCTGTCCTTTTATTTTCTGTCATGCTTGATGGTTCATTTACAACTAATTTCTGAAAATGCTTCCGTCAACAGTTTTAGAATTTGATCTCTACTGATAATCATGCAGGTAGCATTAATTTTCCTCAGTTTTCTGAAAAGCAAGTGTTCTTGGAGTGTAAATATAGTGAAATAAAACTGCACTTGCATGTGAAGGATTCATTAGGAACTGCTTACCTAGCATAGCCGGCCTGACAGTGCTGGCTCAGCTGGATCTACTAGAGCAAGCCTTCATTTTATTGGTGCTGGGTAACAACCTCGCAGTATCATCTCTTCTGAGTGCCATGGGTTCTTTTCATTTTCTTATGTTTTCTGGAGGTGCTAACGACCTTACAGTAGTCGTCTCATTAAACCACTGAGCGGTGTGATTTCACTAATTGTTGTATGAGGCAGACGTACATATTCTGTAAGATGTCCTAGTAATCCAAGTTTCCTAGCAATAGGCTTGAAGCTGCAAATTTATCCTTTCTGTCCTAGTATTTGTGATGTTTTATGTCTCTTTGTGAACACCAGTGTTGACTGGAAGGTGAAGGGTATTGTTTGTTTGCTTTTCTTGTGTTGAGAAGGTAGTACTTAGTACTTGTGCTGTGTTATGGGTCAGTACTTGTCTTTTAAAGGTACTTGTTTTGTCTTTCATCCAGCAGGACTATTAGGAGGAAAGAGATTAAGTTGCAATAGTACTTGCTATTATGAGAAGTCAAAATACATTTTAAAATGTTGCATTTCTGTTCTTTGGTGTTAACAATTTCTTTGTCTTGGAGAGTACGTCTCATCCTCAGCATTGGATTTCTCAGTTGAATGGGCGCTTGGTCAAAATGGTTTGGGCAAAGCGTTTACTAGCAGTATTTTGTAACATCGCCTAAACCTTCTCTCATCTTTGCCACACCATCCGTTTCACAACTTATACAGACTCCAGACTTTAACTGCAGCACAGTCCTTGCCCGTAAAACTAGGTCGCATTTCTTTCTCCAGGTCAGAATTTGCAGAGTCATCTTTGGTAAGGAAGGATGGCTGCAATTCACCACTGTTCTTCAGTAATTCTGGCCTAGCTGGCCATGTATCAGTCCTGTCTTGTCCCTCCTGAGCTCCATGGTTCTGATGGAGTTTCACACAACTTCATGGGCAGAACTGGCTAGAAATCTGGCTGAGGAAAAATGTCTGTGACAAAAATCAAGAAGCTAAATTTTGAATATCTCAGCAAGACTGATCACATTGGACCTACTGTATACCTTGTGATCTGGAGTTCATTTCTGGTTAACACTCTGACAGCAGTCGTGGCACTGTTAATATTTACTGGAATATTAAGGCATCTTCACAGATTTGAGAGGTGGTGCTTTTGCTGCCTCTTCACCAGGATTTTACATTAGTGTAAAAATACCAGCCCCTCTAGTTTATGTTACTTTCTATCACGAAAGGCAGTTTTACCTTAACCATACATGGTCAAACAAAAGTACATGAATATGCTGCTAAAGGAATCCCAAGTTTTGCCATAATGACCACCACTCTTTTTTTCCTCACCTACTTCTTAAAATCAGCTGGTAGCATTGCTAATTCCAAAACAGATGCTGCTTCTGCACAATGAGTCACTGGGTGTGTATGTGAACAAAAAAAGAGACAATTTAATGGCCATCTCTGAAGTATTGAAATATGTGTCAAACTTTTCTGTCTACCAGCTCCAGTGACCTTTTCAGAATTCCCTGACCTGTACATTAGCAAACATGGTGTATCTGCCTCAAGCATATGTTTTCTAGGCAGAAGCAAGCAGACCCATCATTATGATGATCTCACTGCCCAGATATTCCATTTATTACAAATATTGGATGCACTGAATAAGAATGACAATCTGTTTTTAGCTTCCAAATCTCAAAATACTGTTTTATTTCTAATTTATATTATTGAAAAACACAGACCTCTTCCTGTAAGAGAGCCAACATCTTCCAAGTTTCACATCTGCGCAAGGTTGGGAGTATAAATGAGTTGGGATATAATGCAGCCGCTTTCCTTAATGGGTCATTGTTTTTAATGGTCTGTTTCAGCCTGATTCAGAAATCTCATTACAAGGAAAATGAGAACAATCTGATGGTCAAAAAGTGGGCTCTCTTTACATGCTAAAACTTGTCAGGTTATCATTTCTTTTGCTGTAACATGCCGTGTAAGTCCCTTAATCTTAGTGATATGTAGGCAAGTATATAAAAAAACTAATAAGCATCAATTTTGGAAAAATACCAAAATTTTGTAGAAAGTATTCACTTCTAAATAAATACATTTTACTTAGCTAATCCTCCAAAAGTTTGGGCAAAGCCTTATTTTATTACATAATAAGAAACTGAAGCAAGATTACATTGAAAAGAATCATATTCCTCTTTTCTCCTATATGTGAAGTATTTCCTCAAATGCAAAGAATCATCCTGTCTGGTCAGGAGATATGGCAAGGTGTTGAACAGTCATGCTGAGCTTTTATAGATAGCACTCAATAAATAGAATAAATAGAGTAATAGGTCTTGGTGGGTTTTGCTCATGTTTTATACGATGAATATCATAAGAATTTCTTATTGAACAGAAAAAAAGTGAATGATTTAATGTGATTGTTAAAAGGCAATTGAGATATTAATACATTGTTTCACATCTTTGGCACAGTATATCTATGGTGTCCTTCCTAATTTTTCTCCCTCACTTTGCCTCAGTTGTTATATAATTTAAATACTGATTTATCAACATAATACTTAAACATCTATACTTCAAACATAAGTGTACTTAAACATTGTCCTTGATCTGTTTTCAAGAAGGATTTCTAGAGTATGATTACAGTCTGCAGTGTGTGACTGTTGTATTTGTTGAATCATGGCAATAACAACATCTCTGTGTCTCACTGTGAATCCTGGGTGCAAACAAGCAGTTACCTTGGCCCTGCTCCCAGCAATCAGAGAACTCCCTGCACCACATTAGCTGTTAGGGTGATGCCTAATGCTACAGCCTGGGAGCCAGTGACTGTGCATATTTTGGGTACTGTCTACTGTGTGGGCTCTGCTTGGCTGTAGGGAGCAAGCAGAGCATTCTGAAAACACCTCAACCTGTGCTTTGGGCACCAACCTCCTGATAAAATCAGAGGAAAGAAAGAGCCCCTCGAAGAGCAACACAGAGCTGCTGCACTGAACTTAGGCTCCTCCAGGGCACATTTCCAGGCAACTCCATCTCTTCAATGACAACAGACAAAGCCTACAGCAATTTAGCTTTCCAGCACTGCTGGTGACCCAGTGAAGCATCTCTCTCCATAAATAAAACAGACCTCTCTTACCTACAATTTGCTTCTCTACTTTCCTTTTGGCCAAAGTCAAATACAGTAATTTGATGAGCATAGGAAATGCTGCGGGCTTTCTATGGATGCAGCTGGTGGCAACCATTTAACTAGGTGGCCTCTGACTTAGATCAGTATGGCAATTGTTATAATCCTCTCTTTTTTTTTTTTTTTTTTTGGTCCACTGCTAATGAAGGATTTACAAAGATCTCCATCTTTCCAACAGACTCTCTGCCCCCAGGGTGATAAAAATGCTGATAGTCTGCCAACACATTCAATTGTGTGCATTTTCATTATTTTCTGCTGTTGTTTTTAAGACAAAGACCTTGAATCTTCAGTGAGAGTGCTTTTTTTTTTGTGTGTGTGTGTGTGTGGTTTGTTTGATTGAAAGGTTGAATAACTTTAGGGCAGATATCTTCAATATTTTGTGATTAAAAATGTGACCTCCAGTAAATAGTCTGTGCTGTTTTCTTTCCACTTTACTCAGTGAGTGCAAAGGTCATCTATTGCACCCAAAAAAAAAAAGGTTATCTTCCTAGGACACGTCAGCTATCAACCTATGATTCACAACAATACTGAGTCCTCTGTGTGAAACTGTTTCTCACACAGATTCCAAGTGAAACGTTGCTCAGGGTCTGTGTGTCTGCTTAGTAAGTACACTGGATTTTGGAAAGTCAATCATCTTTCTGTTGTGTGTGGCCTTGTCCTTCAGACTAAGTCTGCTCTGGGTGCCTTCCCACCCTTTGAGTGTTTGGGAGATGGACTCACAGCTCCTCCTGCCAGAGCTGAGCAGCTCAGAGGGGGCTCAGAAGCCAATTCTTGTAGCCTGCAGGACTCTGAAGTCAAAAGGAAATGTTTGGTGTGTTTTGCACTTTGCAGAGTTGGATAGTCCTGAGCGTCTCAGGGCCCTGTGATCACAGATCAGAAGTCCACAACAGTTGGAGGCTTTTTGTATGTTGGTATTCCTTTTCTGAATCTATCCCTGAGTTTTGTTTGGGAACTTTGACAGAACAAATGCTGCCTGTATTAAATACTTGGCAATAAGATAACACTTTCTTTGTGAGAATATTCTAGGGCTTTGCAAACATTAATTACACTTCACAGCCCCTCTGAGGAAAAACAGAAAGCTAACTCTGGTTTTGGAAGACATGCTGATTTTGTTGATTGGCTGTATGCTGAAAGAAATGTAAAATCAACCTTTATGTTGCCCAAAAATACAACCAGTGTAAAGTTAAAAGAAAAAGCAGCAAGATTCCAAGGCTTGTTGCTTCGGTGCCAGATAGGAGGAATGAAAATCAGTTTGCGACGAGAAATGTGTCTTTTGATGAATTGGAATCTCACTTTACATATGCTACCCAATGGGTCTCTTTTTGTCAGTGTATATGACACTGTTGTCTAATTAGCCCTGATGTTTCTTTTGAGCTTTATTTTTGTTTTGTATATACCTGTCGGAGAAGAAAGCTCTGCCAATCCCTGGGATTCATGTTTAATTCAGAATAGCTATTATTGCTTTGATGAATAGAAAGCATATTTAAAGCATGGCTACAGAGCAACAAATAATACCAGAAGGGGAGAAAAAAAAAAAAAAAGGAATAAGTTAATATGCCTAATGCATCAGGTGCAGTCTGAAAGATGACATCAGGTACAGCCAAAAAGATGACATATTGCACTGGGTTATTGGCCAGCATGAAGGGAAAGGAGAATCCTCTGAGGGAAGTATGAGGAATGATAAAATCTTCTCCAGAAACATCCTCAGAGGCATCCTCCATTTGGTCTGTGACATGGAAGTAGGTACTGCAGTACTCTCCCCTCTCTGTAGTGCTGTGCCTGAAGCAGTTCACTCATTGTGGGTTCTCGTGGCTCCCATCACCAATCTGTACGTGTGAGAAATAGTTCCTAAGTACAAAGAAGTACCAACAGATGTTATTAAAGCAGAAGTATCCTTTAAATTATGTCTGCTTGTTTGTTCTTTTATTTTAGCCTCTTTTGCAAAACTTTGCACTCTTATTTGTGTTTTTTTTTTCCTAATGATAATTGAATTTGCATTTTTATCATCTATATAAGGCATGTGATTGCTACTTTAGAATAAGAGCCAAGCTGCTGGCAAACTTCTCACTTGAGTTTAGACCCACACTGTGCTTTAGCAGGAGAAAGAAGAATCATTTATACTTTTTACATTTTTTACTTACTACGAAAAGAGAGGTAAAGACATTATAGAGATAATATACTATGATTTTGCTGAGCTAGAGATGGAACGACACTTTGGACTATTAAAATCAGTGAGCACTGAATCAGTACTCAGCTACTTCAGATGATCCAGCACCTACGTGACACAGGAGGTCATCAATCCAAATTATGAGCCTGACTAGCTAAAAAGAAGCTTGAGTTAGTTGTGGAATAAGGAGGATATAAGGGAAATGAAGTTTTTGCTGGCTTTATGGCCTTGTGTGTTTTCTGCAAGGAAGGGTAATTTTAAGCTTTGATTAGGCCATTAAATGTACATGGCACTGGGCAACAATCCACATCTCACTTTGTACAATCAAGCATTGCAGTGGCTGTGGCTGAACAATGCTTTCATGTTAGCCTGCTAACAGGGTGCACAGCACACAGAGAAACCCTGGCAGCAGTACTCCAAGCAAGCACTAACATGTAGAGAAGGAAATAAGCCATTCCTTATGACCCATTCCTAAATGGCTGAATTACAGCGAGTTTGCAAACACAGCCTGAATTAACAGCACTGTGGTCCTTAAGGCTAGATTTGTGCATTACCCCATCACATACTGGTGTGGGCCTGATCCAGGCAGCTGGGACCTGCTGCAGAGCTTATTGTAACTTTATGTAGGTCTCTGAGGAAACCTGTTTCCTAAATAAGGTTAGAGTAATGAGGTACATAACACTAGAGATGGCACAAAGCCTACTGGTATGCAGTTACCCCAGGAAAGGGTTGTGTTTAGAGCCAGCAGAATGAGTTTGTCCAGGTTCAGTGTCTGTGGAGCCTTGATGTCTGTGCTGAGTGCCTCCCTGTCCTGTTCACAGCACTCCTGAACCCTCAGGCTGTGGTTTCTGCCAAGTTAAAGGGAGGAGGGTAGCTACATGACCTACCGAACAGCAGTCACTCCCAACTTATTTGTAAAGCTAGAGATGATAATTAATGAAGAGAGCAACACTGAATTTTAATTGGGCAATAATTATAACACCAGCATTTATAATGTGGAACTTTCAGGACTGTTCAGCCCCTACAGCATTTTCTTCCTGTGCTAAAGCTTTAAAAGTTAGAAGGAAATAATAATAATGTTCTGAAACATACTTGTTGTAACAAGTGGGTTGTGTGTTCATGTGTTTTTGTGGCCATTTATTATAACTGACCTAAAGAAAGCCCCTCTGTGTCAGGTCTGATGGACTGGGGACCTGGCAAATGAGAACATCTGCTAATGGGCAGGCAGGGCGGAAGCTGGTGCAGTACTGGATTTATCAGGAGCCAAGAGTATGCCCCCCAGATGGGTAGTAGTGTGGATGGGATGGCTTCAGGGAGCTGTTTCCCTGAAATGTTCCAAACTCCACCTAACAGAATTCAGCTTGTGTAACTCAGGTTCAGCCACAGCAGAGGACAGTAGGCTGGCATGGCACTGGAGAAAGGGTTCTTCCAAATCAGGTTTCAGATGTCCAGCTATGACAGATCAAATCTCTTCCATCATTTAGATCATTGTTTTGCAAATCCCTCAAAGGAAATTGTAGCGAGGTGGGGGGTTGGCCTCTTTTCCAAGGTAATTAGTGATATGGTGAAAGGTAACGGCCTCAAGTTGTACCAGGGAAGGTTCAGGTTGGGGACTGAGAAAAATTTCTTCTCAGAAGGAGTGGTGAGGCCTTGGAGCAGGCTGCCCAGGGAGGTGGTGGAGTCACGATCCCTGATGGTTTTCAAGAAAAGGGAAGTTGTGGTACCTAGGGACATGGTTAGTGGGCATGATGGTGATGGGTTGGGGCTGGACTTGATGATCTTAGAGGTCTTTTCTGACTATAATGATTCTGTGGTTAGCAGCATGCGTGGTGCTGGATTTTTGTTCCTGCAGATAGCTCACGAATGGGAAAATCTCCAAAATGTCCATAGCCACTTAGGCTGGCTCAAGGAATGGAATGCTCATTTCAAATCTCTAACCATCCGAGGATCTTGAGCTCAACTTCTCTTTTGAGATATCTGATTGTTCTTCCTTCCAGCTGAGCTAGAAATGTCAGAAGGGCAAATTCTCCTTTGGTGTGAAAGAAAGATACAGAAATCGTGCTACTACTTTCTCCTATCATTTCTAAAAATGCATCTGCAAATGCTGCTTTACCTCAAATAAGTTTCTTGAAGAAAAATCATGGCTAGCTGGTCACAGTAGGAGCCAACATTGAGGATTCCTGCTGGAGGAAGGTACAAACAATTACCTGTCCGCAAGTTAAATAAAATGCCCAAGAAAAATAATAATAGCCAAGTGCACAACCCAAGCTGAGTTACAAAGTGAGTTGTGTCCAGAAGTCTGTAAAGCCACCTGCTTTAACCTGGCTTGTTTCTGGATCTCTCATCTCCCATTGGGAATCATTTACTGAGGTTCAACCCAAAGATTACAAATAGTGGAAAATTAAATATATAAATATGTTATGAGCAGGGTGTTTAAACCTTAGCTTGTGAAAGCATGTTGAGGAAATTCCATCACTGCAGAACTGCTGGTGTAGGTTAGGTAAAAATCTTACAAACGCAAAAATGGATCTGCCCTTGGAATAAGGGAGCTAAAGGAGACGACCCACAAAGGACCTTGCCTGCCCTACTTTTCTTTCCTACTTTTACATAGAAAATCCAAGCTGTGGTAACCAAAGCCTTGCCACTTCATAGGCTACAGTTTAGATGCTTTCCACCAGCAACTGATAACAAAAGTGGTTTCTCGCTGAGTTTTTCTGGAAAGATGTATCGTTTAATCTGGGGAAGTTCCAAAAAGGGTAGGGAGGAAAAAAGAAATATCTACAAAGACCTCAAGGTTTGAAGAGAAAGTCATCTCTAGGTTTTGAAAAAAAGTTCTTACTCTGCTGAAGCCAGTGTGAGAAGTGTCTCTCTCCATACATACATGCATACAAACAGGTCATGGGTTAATCTTAACTTCTGGAAGTTCGACAAGTTATCACTGAAGAGGCAGAAGAGGAAGCAGGGCTTTGATGATCACTTCTGCTTCAGGAATTTGGCTGCCCTTGAATGTTGTATAAGAGTGAGCAGGGCTTCACAGAGCCAGTGCCCCTCCATCACTCACTCTGTATCAGCTGCTTCTGCTTCACGGAATTGCAGGGGTTGGAAGGGACCCCATGAGGTCATCAAGCCCAACCCTCCTGCTAAAGCAGGTACCTACAATAGGTTGCATGGGTAGGCATCCAGATGGGCCTTGAATATCTCCATAGAAGACCTCTCTGGTTGCAGCCTGGTCCAGTGCTCTGTCACCCAGAGAAACATCCCGTTGGATCTTAGTGTGTAGAGGGGGTGAAGGTTTGCGTGTGCAGAAAGAAGCAGAGGTGGCTGCCAACTGTTATTCTCCTAGAAGCTTATCATCTCAGTATAATGTGGAAATCAGAGGCATCTTTTCTAAGTAAGAATTTAGAATATCTCAAGTGATTGATATTCTGCGGAAGGGGAACAGAACAGAATGAATTTCAGAGCTGAAGCTTTTGGCTCAACAAAAGTAAAGATTAATTTTTAAAGAAGAAAAGGACATTTATTTTGCAATGCTTGATTATGATTTCCTTCATTGCAATATGGCAGAGGGAGGGTTGATGTGTATATTGTTTTGTCTGTCCTTATCTATATATATATCTGCAGAAAAAAAAGAAAGAAAGAAAGAAAATTATCTCAATTTACCTTGCAGAATTTAATGAATTCAAGCCCTGTGAATGTGCCATTTCCAGAAAAAAATTTTTCTTTGTTTTATTCATGGTGTCACGAAGCTATCTCTATTCTGTAAGCTATCAAGGCTACGCAATTCAGCTGCTGATAGATGAATTTTCCTTCATTATGTTTCTCTTCACTCATGTAGAAGGATATAAGTTATCAAAATTAGTAAGAATGCTTTAGTTTATTTCTTCAGATGTAGCAGTTAACAACAACTCAATTTGCAGCTGCCAGTCATGTTTAACCAAGCAAGTGAGCAAGCAAGCCTTGAAAGCGAGATTGCGGCTGCCGTGCTGACTGGTTACGATACGTGTCTGCAAGGAGCAGCTCATGGGGAGAAAAGAGGTTTGCTTCACCAGATCGTGCTACATGACCAGTTCTGTTTGTGTTCTTAGGAATAAATATTGCAATTGAGATTCTTGCCACTTCTAAAAGAATTAATCAGGCATTCAAACACTGATATCTGGACACATTTTTTATCAAAAGAAAAAGGCTAATTAGACTGCAAGCAGCAGCAGCAGCGTGTATTCCACAGTTCTCCACAGCAGGTGACATGGTGTCTTGAATAACTGAGACTCTGGAGGGAAATCAGGAAAAGTTTGAGCTCACATTATCTTTTACTTAGGATTATAAGCACATGTTAACTGCATGCTGTACTGCCAAGCTTGTCACAGTCCCTCCTTCCAGGTCTTTAGGTAATGCTATCCAAGAACCAGACAGTTTTGCATGCAGTTGTAACTCAGATTATTCTAGAGAATGCTCTGGCTCCCTTAAGCCCAGGCAGCAATGCTCTAGACAGCCTGTAAGGCTGAATGGAGCTTGGTTCAGGGATGCACTGTGAGCCAAAAGCCCCTGAGATTAAAGCCTTGGATAACGCAATAAGATGATAGGATTGCCAGAGGGTAGTATCAATGAGCCCAAAATACAGCTTACAGGTGGTATGTAATGAATTTTTAAATTTTGGAATACTGGTCATGGCAAAGGCATGGCAAGGCAACACGGTCTGGAGTTATGCAGTAGATGTCAGAAGGTGTACCATGGGCAGCATAGCCCCAAAATTTTATCTGTCCTTGTCTCTCTGCCTTTAGTCATCTCTACTAAAACAAAACCACCAAAATGTTATGCTATTACAGTCTGCAGTGGTAATAAACATGGAAATGGTGCTACTTGTATGCAGTAAGCCTTTTGGTTATTACAGCACATATACATAAATACAGTATGTATACATATAAAATACAGTTCCTAATAGGGTTTAATTGTGCAGGTTTGTGGCTTTAGTCTGTTTCTTAATGTTGCTTCTTATTCTTTAAAGGTCTATCATAATTTGCTGGAAAATTGTGGGTATCTTTGCAATGAACATAGTGCCTACAGAGGACTTCATATGCTGCACTTCAGTGCAGTAAAAGAAAACAGGCAAACCCAGTAAGATGGCAACTTCCTAGCAAGAGGACAGCAGCAGAAGTTTCCTAGGATTTTTCTAGATCCCTGAAATGGTCAACTTAGGGTACATCTCATATGACAACGTTCACTTCCTGCAGGCACAGCATCTTACTCAAATATTGGTCTTGGCTAGAAGGATTTTTTTTCCACGGCATAGCCATAAATATTGATAGTATACATTTTCTTATGCCATGGAATAGTAAATTTGTTTTAGTGTTCAAATGTTAAAAAAAAAAGTGATTAATCTGGAATTTTAGCAAGAGATATTTTAGACATCATTAATGATGGCTTTCTTTTCGTTGTGCCCTATTTATTGGGTTTTGGCATCTTCAAGAAAATTTCCAGTAGAAATGTTGGAAGTAAGATTTAGGCATATGGCATTGTTGTTTCATTGGGGACTACATGTTCGCATGCAGAAGCTGCTCTATAACTCTGAAGATCATAATGAGTCTGCTAGTTTAGAAACTAAAAAAGGTTGTTATTTCTGTTAGGTTCAGATTGCTGCCCATGCAATTGTTTTTGTTTTTTGTTTTTTTAATATCTTTTGCGTTTCTAACGAAAGGCAAGACTAATTTGCAGTAATTATTTTTTAACAGCAATAAGTGCCGGCATATACAGTAAATGTAATGGTAATTGATTTGCCAAAGGGATGATGCATGTAGCCAGAATGGAAACCCTAATGTGTGAATCACATGTGAGTCTGGAAGTGCTTGAGAGCTGAAGTAATCATGTAAAACTAGAGATAGAAGAAAGAAGATGCAAAGGCACACATAAACGATTTCTAAAGCTTTCCTCATTGCAATATGCCATGGCTTTCCTGCTGTGCCAGGTCATGCTAATAGTAAAGAAGAACTTATGTCAAAACCATGATGGAAAGCTGCTATGATTTTAATGCTAAAAGAATGTTAGCTTTGTCTCATTCTTTTGGTGAAGTAGCTCTGTGATGACTTGCAATAATGTGAGGGACAGGTCAGAATCAAGGTTAGTAAAAGGATTCAGTGTCATCTGAATTACAGATCTGGTGGTGGGGCTGAGCATTGTGGCAGTGTAAGGCACTGATGCCTCCTGCGTGGGTGAGAAGGGAGTTTATCCCATTACACTTCTGTTTATAGGGCTGGTCTATACAGACTGCCAATTAATTAAGACTATAACCATTTTGGCACCGAATTATGTGTTCTCACAGGAACACAATCAGCTTCCAAACTGATTGTTAAAATGCTGCAGTTTCTGCCCTGAGAAGCCGTGTTTCCAGGTACAGCACAGAGATCAGCATATTTGCTTGGGAAATTATTTTTGAGCAGCAGTCAAATTGATCTTGCTATAAAATTCTGCTATGAGTTAATATCATTGGAATTTAGTTTAGGGAGCTGGTTTTCACAGGCACTCTTGCTATGCAAATGGTATCCTCCAGATGTGAAGTGTGTTATGGAAATTAATAAGGAATGCACGTCTATGAGCATAGCTAGAATGTACAAAATAACCTTTGCCATGTAAGAAATATAGTAAGAAACATAAAAATAAAAAGTGTGACAAAAAATGTGCGCCATGGAGCTCTCGGAAAGCTTTGACCCTGCCCTGATTTTGAGCAGGGATGTTTCTTCTCAAACAAGACAAAGGTACAATGGTGGGACAGTTATATAGGGATGGACTCACCTGTGGAGTGCATTCACTCATACTGATGGGCCATTGGGATAAGTAAGAACATGGCTTATCTGCCTGAGAGCTCTTTATGCAGCCAGGGTTTACCTCTTGCTCAGGGGTCAGAGAGGGTCTGGAAACACCAAGTCTGGGGAAAAAAAAATGAGATCTTCTCTATGGCAAGAGCAATTTTATGTTATTTAGAGAATTGAAAAAATGGAGCTCTGCTTGTTTCCATGCACCAGAAAAGCAATACAGTCCTTAGTGACAGGTTTTGTCTTGAAATAAAGAGAAGTACAGACCCTGAAAACATATACAAAAGAACAATCAACTCTGAAATCTTCAGAGCTCCAATTGCAACATCTGAAAAATTTGATTTTTTTTTCCCCCTGCAAGAACTGCATTTTAGCAAAAGCTTGGGAATCTTTTTGCTGCTCTTGAGGCAGCCAGCAGGACCTGGGATCTGCTTCTGCTTGCTTTCTTTTGCTCTCTGAAGGGATAAAAAGATGGACCAAGTAGAGAACCAGCTTTTTTTTTTTTTTACACAGAGTAACTTTGTGTATGGCTGCTCTGCCAACAATCAGACTCTTTCCAACCCAACTTCAGGAGATAGAGCCCAACCCTCAGAATGTCCTTCTGGGGCTGTGCACCTAACACCATGCAGCTGTGATGCCCAGCAGGACTGCATGCAGTGCAGAGGCACATCTGCACAGCCATGTTGGTGCAGCCCATGTGACAGACCCTGCAAAGAACTGGGATCCTTTCCACTTGCAGCCTCTGGTTCTCTGCTGGTGGCCAAGGATACTTTTTAAGAAGGATGATTGGACTAAAGTGTCAAAAACCCGCCCTCAGAACTGCTCAGCAGCAATATTTCAGGTATTTCAAGAATGGGGCTTCACATAGGCCCTGCTGTTCAGCCAAGAGCTCCTGGTCCCCTTTATGCAAAATAGCAGACCCTGGCCAAAGATAAGTTCTGACCTGGAACACATGCTTGCCTTTGGCCTAAGAGGGCTTTGTTCCTCTCTAAGTTCCCATACTTATAAACCTTTCTATTCATTTCAGCTGACTTCTTCATTCTTTGTTTTTTTGTGTGTTTTTTTTTTTTCTTTCTTTTTTGCTTTTTCTGTACAACAAAATGGAAAGTTCAGTACTTGTAATTCAGTAAACACATTTTTTATGCAAGGCTTTTATATCTACTGTAGAAAGCTCTCACTTGTTTCTTTCTTCTGGAGGCATGAGAAATTGTTTATTAAATATAATAATAATAATAAGGTAGAGATAAGCTTTCTTAGCTGGCATTACTTCAGATTCCGATGTATTTTTCTCTAGCCTCACTTCATTATAGCTCTATTTGGTAGTGCATAACCAGCATGTGTCACGCCGAATGAAGGCTGGCTTCAGAATAACATGTCAGTAAGATGATTGCTCTTGGAACACACGGTGCCCTCACTCTATAATTAAATGCAAAACCTGCGTGGAAAAAATTGCTGTTAAAAGTCTTAGCTTATGCTCAGCGGAGACCAGCGGCACAGGGACAAATGCTGTCACGCTAACTTTAATTGCTTCCCATGCGTCTTGCTGCAGGAGCTGTGGCACTGCAGAGCTCCTGCCAGGGTGCTGAGGCTGTGAAGCAGGTGGGGGACTGGGTGGGATGGCGCTGGGGCCATGGGGTGCAGGAGGGGATGGTGCTGCCCACACCTGCCAGGCACGGGGAAGGGGATGCTGATCATTTCAACTGTGGTTTCTGGATTCTTGTTTCCAAACAAGGCATCGTGAGCGTAGAGGTAACTCACTTTCTACAAGGGGAACACAATTTTTTAAATTGTAAATCTATTGTGTCTTTCTGTTCTCAAATTTCCTTTGACCATCCTCTAATCAAATATAAATAGTGTGTGTTCTTCCAGGACAGCTCACAGACTTTCAGAACTAAGCTTTCTGTCCTTCTTTCCCTGTAGTGATCCATTTCTCCTGTGAGGTTATCTTCATCCTGAGCAGCCCTTCCATTTACTCAGCTTTCATAAGGTACAGTCACATCACACTTCAGATCAGCCCAGTGTGTCAAGGCAGAGAGGTGCAAGCTCCTCAGGCAGCTGACAGTGTACTATGTTGCGTGTCCCCTTCTGAACCAGCTCCGTCATTCCCAGAGCCTGACTCTCTTCTGTCTCCTGAGACAAGACCTTCGCTTCTGAGCTTGTCTTGGTCTTCTTTCCTCACAGACAACCTTCCCTGCTCAGAAAGGCCACAGCTATCTGTCATCTGCAGGAGCCCCTTTATTTCCTTCTCTGCCTTAGAGGTGAGTTACACCCTAATAAATCAAGTAGCAAAAAACAGTCACCTTGGTCCCCTGCACAGTCAAGATCAGGGCCTTCTGAGGTGTCCAGGGAGCATTAATCCTCACATCATCTTTTAAAATCTTTAATTTCTGCTTTTTGGTGATGATTTCAAGTTGGGAATTGTAGCTTCATTCCAGGTTCAGCTCATAAAGACAGATGCATGCTGTTGAGGCATGCAGGCGGTAGGAAACGAGTGGCTTTTCTCAATTGCTTTCTTTAGCTTGATGAAAATAACAGTGAGAAAAGGAGTGCGAGTTTTGGCCGCGCTTCACTGCTATCAGTGTTCATTTCACTTTTGACATTTAAGTACTCTAAATGCCTGAGAAAATGTGCTGGTAGACACCAAGCAAATATTCTGAAAATTTCTTTGACACCGCCAGGTCCTTTAATTCCACTCCTTCACATCTGGAGGAAGCTAAAGTAAAGTTGTGTGAATGGATGCATTTTGGCAGCCTTCTCCAGATTAGCTAAACCTTAGGGGGCACATCATGTCTGGTCTTTAAACTGTTTCTCAGCAGTAGGAGGCATTGTGATTGATAGTCTTGAAAACCAAGGCAAGGATGTTTTCCTACTGCCACTGCAGGCTGCTGGTCCGGGACCCCACTGCCCTCCCTGCAGCAAGCCATCTGCACAGGGAGACAGGGCATGATGTGCCCACACCTTGCCTTGCCCTGAAGGCTTTCATTACACTTCTGTTGAGTCCTGAGGCACCACAAAGTCCAGCTGTTATAAGGTTTTCGAAAAGGCATTCAGCTAGGTTTCTCAGCAAGACCTCAAAACAAAAGTTTTGAAAACAAAGGCTCCAAAGAGTGACAGAGAAAATGCTTTCATGGATCAAAATACATTTGAAAGTTGGGAAGAAAGAGTGTGAATGTACGGTTGGCTTATGTACTAAGTACGAGAGAGGTGTCTCAGAGATGTGCACTGGGGTCTGTGCTGCTTAACATGCCTATTCATGTAGTTGAGGGGGAGTGACTTGTAAGATGTCAAAGTTTGCTGGTGCCACCCAGTTATAGAGGGCAAAAAATTGAGACCAGGCTGTCAGGAACTGCATGAGGCCCCTTCGCTCTTCTTGCCCTAGAATGCGATTTTTTTCCTCTTTTCAAGTCAGGCACAGGTTTGTAAGCCCCCAGGCCTCTCTGAGTGGCCTCACTGACAGGCCTCACTGTTGTCAGGCTTCATCTGCATTTTTGAGAGCACACTTTGCAATACGGTTAGCTTTTTGGCTCTGAAGGCAGAATGTGTCTGGAGCTGTGTCAGGAAAAGACAGCAAGTATTCATCTTTTACTACATGCACATTCCATCACAAGCACATCTCTAACATGTTTGTGTGCAGGGCACATACGTGCATCAGAAGGGCAGTCCTTCCCTGGTTTCCAGTGGCACAACCTCTAGGTAACTGAGATTAAGAAATCACCAGGGAACCCCATGGGATCTTGAGAAAACAGACTTAAAGGCAGCAAACTTCAAGGGAAGTGGGATCGACACCACCTCTTCTGTTTCTTTCATGAGTTTCTTCCACACTAATAATTCCTGCAGTGTTAAAATAACGATGCTAAAGGCTTCAGATGGCAATCATAGTTCTCATATGAATTATACATTTGTACCTGAGGAGCAGAAATTAGTACCATACTGTATTTATTACTGAATGGCAAAAGTTTCCTGGAAAGATTTTCAAAGACCTACATTTTTCGCCTACGTTTTTCTCTATTTAATTTTTGTAATAAAAAGGCTGGCAATGCAGGAACTCTCTGGAAAGTCAGCTGGATGCTGCTGGGCAATCAGTCCTCTAAGGAGCCGCTTTGTCAGCTCACAGGTACACGGAGGTTTTATAGACCACTTGATGGCTTCTGTGGATAAGCTTTGCCTCATTCTCTCCGGGCAGCAGCCAGTAGAGAGCGATATTGCATACATGTGAGAAGTTAGTTCACTACACTGTATTATTCTAAGAGGAATTAACCACTATAATTATTGCTTTCCTTCTCCAGTACTGCTGTAATAACTAAGCTAGATATAAAGGAGTTTAGGCTTTGCTAATGTTTTTTCATTCTCCTCAGTCTTTACTCTTTATCTTGTGTATAGTCAATGGCTCGTCAAACCTGAACATGATTTATTTGTTATTACATATTTTAAATGTTTCATTCCCTACGAACCCACTAATGGGATGTTACACATCAAAATTAGACTAAAGAGCTCTGGAAAAGAAATCTTCTAATCACTTAGTCGAGTAAAGCCTTTTGCTTCTATGGCGAATATTTGTAGGCTCCCACTTTTGTATAAGCCAGTATTATTTTCAGATTTCAGCTTGCATTGGATCACCACACTGGGGTCAAAGGATGAAAATACGTGTTAGCATTTCAGAATCTCCATCAACTAGTTTTTGTCACCTCCATCTTCAAATTTAGTACCATTTTCTCCCTGATAAATATTTATGTGATATATAAAAATGTACAAGATGGCTCCATATCTGAAATAAAATAGCTTATAACCTTAATGCCTATCCATAATCACAGTTTTTAATCTAGGATCTTCCATGTAGAGAATGGATGACCACAGGTGAATAATTTATCGAGTATGTCCAGAAGCTTCTGAACATGGCAGTGGAAAAAAACACTTGATACAAACTAAATGTCTCCATGTTATTATTTTACTAACCCCTCTGAGTCACCCCCAGCATCTGCTGCCCCATCCTACCAAATGTCACATTCACTGAGGCAGAGGGAAGGCTGGTGCTAGCTCTGGGAGCAGAGAAAGAGAGAGCAGCAGGGAGGCATAGAGAGGGATGGCAAGCAGTAGCAAGATCTGCACGCTCCACGGCAAGAATGATTGAATTCTCAGTTCTGTACTGAGCCCTCGGTGTGGGATTCCTCTGCACGTCACACCAGGATCAGCCATTAAAAATGAGAAACCCCAGCACCAACAGCATCTCCAGTTGGACTGGGTTGGCCGTGGCTACTCTGAAATGTTCTCTTGAGCAGGGAGGAGCTGCTGCCTTCCTTTAGCTGAGGAATTTTGCCCTGTGAGCACATCTCTATGCTTCTTGGTGCAATGCAGACTCTGCTGGGGAAGGCAGGAAATAAGTCTTAAAAAATAATCCGTGAGCTTGCTTCTCCATTATTTAATCACAAACCTTCGGTTAAATTTCCCAAAGGCTTTCAGAGGTTTTTAGTAAACTTGGAAGATAAAATTATGAAAAAAAAAAGAAAGAAAGAGAGAAAGAGAGAAAGAAAGGAAGAAAGGAAGGAAGAGAGAAAGGAAGAGAGAAAGGAAGAGAGAAAGAAAGAAAGAGTTTATCAGCCTGCTTAATACATGAACTGAAGAGTTGCTTGGTGAGTGAAGTAAGCCAAGTCAGCACTGGGATACACCTCACAGGATAACATGCAATAACCTTATATGCATGCCCTGAGAAAGAAAAGTACAATTTTAACACCAATACGCAGAGCAAAGAGAGGCACCTTTGGGAACGAAGTCCTTTATTGCTCTTTATGAAAGAGGATCCTCTTCATTCTAGTATATACCTTTTTTTTATACATTCATACAGACTTTTTCTGTTTCTGTGTGTAAGAGAGAACCTAGGTGCTTATCAGTAATTTGATGGAGCTACATACCTACAGATGAGCTTTGACGTGTAAGAAATAGTAGTTCTTACATCATCATTTTCCTGGATTCTTTGCACTGTAATCAACAGAAGGGAATACATCCTTCTACCTCAATCTTTTTAGTGCTGAGTCTGTCGTGGTTTGAACCCACATTTCTCTGCCATCGTTCAGCTTCCCTTCTCTCTGCTGCTGTAGGATCAGCCTGCTGTCAGCAGCAACATCCAGCAGCACTGGTCCTTGGGCACCCTCCCTGCAGGCAACTGACCGCAGAGCCCTCCTGCTGCCCCACTCTGCAGAGACACCACCAGGTGAGCCCTGGTGGCCTTGGGTGTCAGTTTGTAAGGAAAGGAAAGGCACCGACCTTGAGCCTGTACCTGTCTTCTCTCATGCATCTGTTCCGGAGCAGAAATGATTCAGAACCAAAAATGTCAGCATTACTCCTCGTTTGGGTCCAGACTGTGCAAATGGCCTCTGTCTCCATGATGAGTATCTCAGGTCTAGCTATGGGACACGAGCATCTGCTCCTAGGAGCTCAAAGCCTGTCCCTTGCCTGACAAGAATACACTTAATGAAATTAAAGAGCAATAAAATCAGCTACATTACTCAAGATTATTACTTTCTGCCACATTGTGTATTCATACTATAATTTACCACCACAGGAGATCACAGGAACAAACTCTGGGTTTTACAGAGGTCTTTGTGATATTACGGCTATAATCAGAGTCATGTACATCGAGTGCCATAATGAGGGCAATCAAATCCCACACGTCAGCACACAGCCTGATGCCTGCAGTGTCCCTGCTGCAGTGCTCCCCTCCTCTTCCCACCCCACCTTGTAGGCAGTGCACAGCTGATCATCTGAGTTACTGGCATTTGGGATTTTGTTATGGCACAGGAGCCAGGTGCTCCTAAAGGCAAAGGGTAAATGTAATGTAGATGTTCATCAGACCCACAGCTTTTTCCCACCAAAGTATTGAAAGCTAGGGAGTGAACTGGTCATCTGCCAGAAGGAACGTGGCAGTGGCCTTTGATGCAAAGAGAGACAGAATAAAAGGAAAAAATAAAGGAAAAAAAAGGAGAAAGAACAACAGTGTGGCTGTGAACAGAAATAGAATTCACCACCTTTCCACTGTTCCCATGGAAATCTTTCACTGCCTTCCATGCCATGAAGTGTTTATCTACAATCTCAGGTGACCCTTGCAGCTTCCATTTGTTGAGCCTTACCTTGCAGAAGCACTGCCGTTTGCTTTTGGGTACACACCGTACAGCTTGCATGCCCAAGAACATTTGGCTTGCTGGGAAGAAATCTCTTTGTAGAACAACTCAGCTTACCCAAAGATGTACTGGGGCCATAGCTGTCCCCAGGGGAGCCCCCTGGGGTGCTCCTTTTGGTCCAGGCAGCAGAACCTTGCTCCTGGCTTCCCTCTTTCATTCCTGCTTGCCCCCCAGGCAGCTGCCCACATGCTGGCCTCTGCTCACCTGGTGGTCCTTGCCATGACAACCTGCAATGCATCTCTGGATAAAAACAGCTTGGTCTTTTACTCTGTTTGCTCTATTATTCAGACTTTTCTTTTTCAGACACTAGACTTTATTAAAATCTAGTCTTTCAAGACGTGGCTGATACAATGAGTGAAGAAAATAAAAGGAGACTGCAGAGCTTCCTTCTTAGGTCAAAAAGCTGTGACAGGATGACTTGGTAACACAGAGCTAGCAAATCTCCCTCTTTCATTTCTCTCTATTGATCACTGACGGCTTTTCAAAGCCCAGGTCTTTGCTGTCTTCACAAGCCTACCTAGGGGGAGGGAAGGGACCATGAAAGCACCCCAGGAGAGCACCTGGGATTTGGGAGGGGGTCAGCTGGAAGGAGAGCCACAGGTGGCTCCCTGCACGTGGCAGCAGGCTTTCCAAGGAGTTTGGAGGGCTGCGGGCTCTGTGTTGTGGTCCAAAGAGAAAGAACAGCCTAAACTCAGTGTCTTCTTGCCACAAGGGACCCTGGCTTCTACCTCTTCCTCAATATTTTCTTCTGTCGAAACGAAAGATAAAAGAGAAATATTTAAAATATTTAGAAAGACAAAGCTGTGCACAGGAAAATAAATCAAGAGGCATTTAGTGTCAAATAACATTCCTGAGTTGTTTATGCTACCTTCAGTTGTGACCCTGAGACTACAGGCTCAGTTGTTTCTTCCCAGGGAGTACTGCTTCTCATCTAAAGGCATCCTTTAGAACCATTTAGATCACAGAATCATGGAGCTGTAGAATGGTCTGGGTTGAAAGGGACCTTTAAGATCGTCTAGTTCCAGTCCCTCCAGACACCTTCCACTGGACCAGGTTGCTCAAAGCACCATCCAGCCTGGGTCATAAATATAGACATGGATGAGCAGAACACACTGTCTGAGATGCCCGTGGTTGATTTCCAAATATTTTAACCCCCTCCACAAAAGAAAGGGGAAAAAAACTATTTCTTCTTAGAGAAAACAGAAAGGGGGGAGTAGTAAGTTTTTTTTGTTTGGTTGTTTTTGTTTTTTCCTTAAATATTCATGAAAGGAGTAGGAGACAGATCAGGAGCATCTAGCTGCAGGAAAACTCCTGACAACTGTTTGGTGGTGCTCCCGGAGTGATGGGAAACTTCCCCAACTAGTGAGAGAGGTGGGCTGAGCAGAGAGATGGTGAGCCACTGGAAATAATATAGGATGGCTTTCTAATAGTTCCAGTTAATGAATAGAGCCTGTTGTAAACTAGGATTAATTTTTCAAGGAAAATGAATCATTCTGGGAATGAAAAAAAAGAGAAAAATGTATCTTTTGAAACTCTTTGGCAATATCTAACAGTGGCTTCTATCCAGGCTGCTCTGTGTTTTTAATAACTTCAGATATTTGGGGCTCAGCTGTCTCCCACAGTCACATGAAAATAAGCCTCATAAGGAAGTCCTACAGCCAGCCCCAGCTTGAGATATGTGTGGAGACACTTCTCTGTGAGGAAAGGGCAGCTCCAGTGTGGTTTGAGTATTCCCAATCCACATTTCCTTCAGAAGGAGCAAGAGGTGCTCCCAGGAGCCCTGGGCCCATTCATATTTGTCACTCAACATTAGCGCTGTCTTGGTCTGCAGCCTCAACACTGGGCTCATAACTCCAGCACTGGGAATGCGTCTGTTTGCATTCAGCCTGAATTTATCATGGGTTCCAGGTAAAGATAACCCTGGGGCTGAGAATGTGATGGTCACGATAAATTCTTTGCAAAAGAAGTGAATGTTCCCATCCTGGCAAGTCAGTGGCAGCGTTCTTCTGGCCTGCTTGGGATGCCTTCTGCACCTGGGTCCTCCCAGCAGCCTCCACCTGGTGCTGCCTGAGCTGTATGCAGAACTCAGTGCACAGAGCTGGCTCACTGTGCTCCATTTAAAAAGGATTGCTGTGTGAGAAGCAAGTCAGGAGGGCTCTGACCATAATTAAGGACACACTTTGATGAGATCTCAAGGCAAGCAGCAGAAGTGTGCGGTTGCTTCCTTCATGTTTGTTCTTGACTCCTTTTTCCTTGTATGTTTTTTTTCAGTTGTGTTTAACAGTCTACTTGCTTCTCCTGCAGCTGCAGCTTCTCCATGCTGCAGCTTCTCCTCACCTCGGAGGAAAGCTCCAGAGGCCTCATCTAGACAAAAGCAAGAGATTTGTACTGTGAGGGCCTAGGGAAATGTTTAGAGGGCTGAAGCTGTCACTGTGTACCGGCAGGGGTGGGAGCAGCAAGGCCTGAGAGGCAGAGAGCATACCAAAGAATGGGCAGGAAGAGAGAGGCTGTTCCCTGCGAGGATGTATGGGGACAGACAGGAGAACATCCTGAGCCAGTTCCTCCTTTTAGCCCCTTGTGTTATAAGTGGTTGTTTTGAAATCCTATTTCAGACATAAGTAGTTAAACTAATTACATGTGGCTAATTGGCTGAATAAATGAAACCGTGCTCTGTGATTTACTGAAATCCAAATCTTGACCAGGTTATGCTGGTGATGACCTGCATATCAATGTGAATAATAGTCGCTCACACCTAACATCATAAGCCCAGTGCTTAGTCTGCATTAACTGCCACTTGCCTTTCTCATCTCCATATGAGATAGTTCAGGTTTTTGCTCTGCATAGGGATCCTCCAGCACACTGCCAGCCTGGCAGCCCTCTGCCCGAGGTACACCTTGTGCAGCTAACAGCTCTGCTGCATTGTCTGTAGGCTCCCACTTGCCCACAGTGTGGGCCAGTATTTCCCCTGACTCCTGCATTAATCACTGAATGCCACAGTGATCCCCCATCAGTTTAGAGCCTTAAGACTAAGGAAAGAGAAGGAGCAATAGGCATTGCTGCTGTCTGGAAGTTTTTTTAATTTAGCAGCACTGCAGAATCAGAAGTCACTTTGATTGCAAAAAATCTATGGGCTGATATGCATTTCTGACTTACTTCATCTGCAACCTCTATATATAATGTGGATACACTATAAAACAAAAGAACGGATCAACAAAATGAACAAAACTTCTTTTTAAAATAGCATTAAGACCCCAAACAAGCAGAGTATTAAGAAGCATGGAAATGATGACCTATGCAATTTCACATTGATTCAGTCCCAATGGCTGCTATAAAATTCTTAACACAGCTGCACATTTTGATGCTGGTGCTCCCCCAGCACTTCCACTGGTTCAGCGAAGGCACTCCCAGGCCTTTGCTACAACCTGTCTTCATCACTGCAGGGATGGGGACCTGCAGGCATTGCCACCCACTTTCAGGCAGGCTGCTCTGTGAAGCCATTTGCAGCTGCCATATGGCAGAGTGCAGTGCAGCATCTCACCTTGCAAATGGTGCTGCTCTCAAATCATGGCCTGCACTGTTGGCATCAAGTATTACTGGGTGCCCCTGTCTGCGTTGTAAAGACCCCTCTCTTTTTGGTGAGGGCAGTGCCATCATCACTATTTATACTCTGGAAAGATGTAGGCTGCATGCGTGTAGTTAACTCAAAGGCAATAAATCAAAGGGTAATCGGGTAAATCACATAGCTCTCTGTGGCCATTCGAATATGTGGGCATCAACAGGAGTTCCCAGTGTGTGTGCATCCATTCTGCTGTTAGCAGATGCAGGGTCAGACTGATAGCTCCGTTATGTCAGGTAGGAAGTCGTAACTTCATCTTTCACTTATCAGGGGTTCCAGAATGGGCATTGCTATGGTATTGAAAAAACACAGTGATTTTGATGTCTTCTTTAGAAAGGGACTGTAATTGCATAGATGTACTCAATTATACAGAATTCTGTAAAGAAGTAACAAAAATAAGGTGCATTTTCCTAAGGCTCTTGGGAGCAGCACATGATGCATTTAGTACCCACAGAGCAATCCACAGAATCATCTGTGAAAAATCTGTGCTGAAGTATATTTTACTTGTTACCATAAAAACAAAATACATTGTATAATACAATGTGAATTTTATGTATTTACATATTTGTAATTGACTCATTTCAAGAACGATTTCAGGAAGGTTTACTTTAGGAAAAAAAATGATTCTGGTGAAATAAAATGACAATATGCACAAGGTTTACATTGCCAATACATTCTCCTAGTTTATTCTGCCTGTAAATTCGTCTCAGCAGCAATTAAAGGGAAAAAAGAGGAAACTTACATAGTTGCCAGAGCAATTAGAAGTAAGCAAGTTTTCTGCTCCTTATGCTCGTGTAGTGGGGGTAGTGACATTGAAAGGTCATTTGGGGGGCCAAACTCTGGTATAAAGATTTTGAGATGCATCCAGCTCAGGATGGTCAGCTGCTGCACCTCAAAGCAGGCCCTTGCCTTACAGCTTCCTTCCTCCCACTGTCAGCATCCCTGCTGCACCCTCTTTCAGCTCCCATTTATGAAGAACAGATGTGGAGATAAAACCCAGCGTTCACCTTCAGAGCTGTTCCTTACAGGTCAGAGCTAAAGGATTTAATGAAATAGTAATGAGAAACATACCACTAGCTATGTAATTTCTTTAGCGCAGACAAACAGGTTATCACTCACTAGTGCTGTGAATCCGGCATCTTTTGAAAGCACAATTCTCTTTTAAAAGAAAAGGTTTCAGTTAATTCTTTCGTGTACGTCACACCCTGGGTGATATATGAGTCTTATTAGTACGTACAGATTTATGAGACAGCATATGGTCTTTGAAAAGAAAAATCTCTCAAATTATTACATTTTACTTGTCTGACCTTTGTTCTTGCACAAGGTCACACTGCACATTTAAAATGTCCCCTGCCACATTATTTAAAGGCACAGACTGCTGGAGCTGGCTGTGCACCAGGAACCAGAAATTGTATCCATCAGAGGCTATTTAGAAGTAAGGAAGCCTTCCTTACCCACACCATGTTCTTCTCTTGATGAAATCAATTTGTTATTCGTACAAGTAGTAAAGAAATGGACAAATGACGATGTTATTTGTACTTCTGAAAGAGAAAAATTAATGCAAACCAAGAAAGGAAAATGGACAGTGGAGAGAAAAGGGAAGGACGAAGGCAAGGATGCTGGACGGGAACTTAGTCCCTCATCTTCCTCTCACAGCAGTTTGTGTTCCAGTTTCAGTACAGAACACCACAGTGTGCTCTGCAGGCACTCAGCTGTGGGAGTGGGAAGAGCCATCAGACCTGCCTTTTCCCTGACACACGCACAGAGCTCTGAATTTCTGGGAGGTGGCAGGGCAGACTCCTGAATTATAGAATTACATAACCATCAAGGTTAGAAAAGACCCCTAACATCATCAAGTCCAACCATCAAACCATCCCCATCGTGTCCACTAACCATGTCCCCACGTACCACATCTCCATGTTTCTTGGATACCTCTAGGGATGATAACGCCACCACCTTCCTGGGCAGCCTGTGCCAGTGCCTCACCACTCTTTCTGAGAATAAATTCTGCCAAATATCCAAACTGAACCATATGTTGCAGAGAGATGCAACAGCCTCCTTTTAGCGCTTCCCAAGACAGTCACCTGGAAAAGAAGCTTCTATGGCATAGACATCCTGTGCGAACCACTAGAGTGAAGTAAAGGTATGTATTATCAATAGCGTGTACCACACAGCCTTTGGAAGGGTGCTGCAGGGCTTACACAAAGACTATCCATGAACAAGTTTAGGCAACTTTGGGCTTAGCAGAAAGCTTTGCTTTTCAAATGTACGTTTCCATAGATTTCTCATGAAATGCATAGGAGCACTTCTTTAACCTCTCTGCAGTCTGCAGTGAGAGCAGTGTTATTCACCTTCTTCCAGTCCCATGAAAGTGAGCTGTGGGCCACAGCGAGCTGCCTAACCCTGGCCCTGCTTGGGCTGTGGGCAGAGCTAGCCCTACAAGCGACATTAAATGAACCATCTGAGAGGGCACCTCTTCATCCTCAGAAACCATGTAGAAATGACACTGTTTGGAACCTTGTGACAGAAGCCCTTGTTCTTTCTGCATGCTTGGTGTGACCCCTGCACTCCTAAGTGGCAGGAGGCTGCTCTGGCCACACTCTGCAGGCAGTGCTTGGGTGAGAAGCACTCTTATTTCCTTACTGCAGAGGGATGCTGTGGGGCAGCTGAGGTGGCTGGGGAATATTCTGGGACAAGGCTACTTTTGAAAGCAGGAATATGGTAGAGTCTAGGACAAATGAAGGAACTTACGCCAAATAGTGCTGTCTGCCGCTTCTCTGTAAGGATCAGGATTTCAGATCTTGATCCATAGTAAGGTTAGAGTGAGAGGGAGGCACGCGTGCATGCCAGGCACCAATACTGGACTCCATGGGAGTGGGTATGTGGGGGCAGTGAAAAGGCTTGTGGTAAAATCCCCCAGAGAAGCATTAGAAATGGACATAGAGGGATCCCCAGCAGAAGTGAAAAGGAAGTGCTGCGTGAACTGAGCTGTTATTCCATGAGCAGTTTAAATGGATTGTCTAGTAATATTGCTTTTGATCTGAGTTTAAGTATGTGCCTGTGAATGTACATACATATTAAATAAAACACGGAGCTGGAAGCCTCATTTTCCAATTGCATCTAGCAGAGATACCATGTAAAAATCCAGTATCTTCATGGCCCTAGGGACAAGCCATGCTATGGCTAAAAGGGAACTGTTTTAGTCGTCCTAACTTACCTAGTTACCTCCTGTTTTGGTAGCAGTGACTCAAGTGAGTGCACAAAACTGGGCCCTGTTGTTCCTGACAGGTTAGGGGAACGAAGTATGGACAGGAAAAGCAATCACATTTTCATCATGGAATATGCTGCTATGGAAATTGTGAATTCAAACAATGGCGCTATCTGGAGCGGGGCAGAAAGTAGCTGTAAGATACACATTTACTACCAGGTTTGCTTTTAATTCCTTTCATGTATTATATCTGTCAGCTTACTCGTTTTCTATTCACAGTACCCTCCAGAATCCAGCTGCAGTGTAGATTACATAGATGGTCACAGGGTTTTGTTTGTTTGTTTTGCCTGTTAATAGATTATAATGTGTTCTTGAAATGAATTGCAAGAAATCAGGCCTTTCTAATACAAAGGTTTATTAGAAAGGTCTAGCATAATAATTCAGTTTCTAGTATGTGCCCAAATGACAATGCTGTGAATTCTCTTCATTCTCAACTTAATTCAAGGATCATTTCCACAACTCGATTTACTCTTGTACCTTCTCCAGCTACGTTGATTGAGGTAATAGACTGGCAAAGAAAACAAATCAAGGCTCACATCACGGTACACGCTGTATTTTGCTGAGGCTAAATTATATGTAGTATTCCAAGTACATCATTCTTTGCTTCAAGAAAAAGAAATGGAAAAGACAGGCGTTTTCAGGGAGGTTGCATAGTTGCACAGATTATTTGTTGTAGAAGATTCTGCAGCTACTTCTGAAATTCTGCAGCTATCGCTGTAAAGGAAGGGTTGCACAAAGGAAAGGGGAGGGCGTGAGAGGGAAAGCTCTTCTGCCAAGAAATGCAGCTGCAGAGCTCATGTCAGAATACAGGTGTGGGTCTGTGTAGGTGGGGCTCAGCATGCACACACAAGGTATGGTCTCAGAGAGCAAATGTCACAGTGTGGGCACAACATATGGGCTGTCCACGTCTGAATGGAGCGATGAAGGAAGATAAAGTAAACTTCATGAGTGAAACACATCAGAGCATATTAAAATGTATTCATTTTGTGGTCTCAAATCAATTGCAAAGCGCTCGTGCTCTTTTTGTGAATGTGCCAGGGCAGCTAAGCACGTTTTGACTTCCTGCGCTGGTTGCTATTATGTCTTTTGAAAAGCTGCTGATTTGGAATGCATATGGTCATTTCAAATTGTTGGCTTTGGCAGAGCTCTGTGATCACAGGAGGAGGATCATTACTCTGTTTACTGTTGTTACCATGCCAATGTGATGCTATATGAGATGGAAGTGCTGAATATAAGTCTTTTATAGTTATGTTTGAACAGTCAAATAAAAGGATGATTTGAACATGCTGAGCATTACTCTTCTCAGATATTCTGATAGAAGACATCTTCCTGATGACATGAAGTATTTCACGGCTGCAGCTTGACTTTCTCAGAATTTCACTGCGGCAGAAGGCAGCACTCCTGCAAGATCAAATATGGTTTAGCATTGCAAAATCTAGCACTTCAAGTATCACTTTAAATGAGATAAAAATGAAAAATCTGTAACAGGTAAAGGAAGAAGCAATAGCAGAAGAGAAATCAAAGTGGAACACTTGAAGGTAAAACAAAGCTCCCCCACCACTATTTGGAAACCTCACATCTGGTCTGATCCTAGAAGAGAATGAGATTTTACATCTTTTGCTATTTCTTCCTACCCACAAAACAAAACAAAAACAAGTGCATTTTTAATTAACTTTAACAAGAAACTGGTATTTATTTTATTTATTTCAGTGGTTTTGGAAAGTGATACTAGCAAAGATAACTGTAGTGATCTTATAAATGGGACTAATGATTATGTTTTCTTCCTTTTTTCTTTTCCTAGGGTGATGTGCTGTAGATCAGGTTATATTCCTCTTGCTGTATAGGATCTTTATCTATGCAAGGTAGCCCTTAGATGGGCGGGATTTCCCAGCATACATGACTTTAAAGCAGTGTTAGAGGAGTACCTTGAGATGCAGCAGGTGAAGGGGCCAGGGCTTGCTGGCTGCCAGGGTACAGGTGGGCAGAGGCAGGCCCCTCTGTCCCTCCCTGCCCAGCAGCCCTGCTGAGCCCTGGGAAGCCCATGGTTGGGTCAGGTGCTGGGAGGGGACCGGTACAAGGAGCACTCACTGCACTGCACTGGTCAGTGCTGGGAGGGATCCCCAGTGTGCAAAGTTAATCAAGTTGTGGCCTAATTAAAACACATAGCTGCATTTCTGTCTGCCTGCGGTGCCCAAGACAACAAACTCCAACAAAGATTCCTGGTGGTGCTGTTTTATGCGTTTCCTAAGAGGTCAAATAACTGTGGCATTTCAGATGTTGATCATATATAGAGAGAAAAGGGTAAGATTTGTTTGCTTTGACCCCCCTAGCAAGTTGGTTTTAGTACCTATTAGTTGACAGTAATACTTAAACCGTATTTTGTTCTTTTCCATTCTGTGGTGGCTAAATACTAACAAACAGAAGTATTGAACTGATGAAACCCGTTTAAAATAACCTCTACACTGACATATACAAAGTTTTGTAATATATAGAACAATATGAAGTCAAGAGAAAAGTTTCAGTTTTAAAGAGTCCCCAGTGTATTTATACTATGAATCTGTACAACATCTCTCATGATCGCCTAAACACTCCAACCACTAATGAAATATACTTTACTGGTATTTTTCTGGTTTTCTAAAGGACTATAGAGAATTCAATGGTATTTTAATGGCTGCTCTAAAATGCACCAACCGGTTTTCCTTTTATTCATTTTATCTAACATGTATAAGCAGTAACAGTTACAACACAAAAGCATCTAAGAAAGTGGTGTAATTTTGGACAGTCGCATAACTGAAAGTGCATTTGCTTTAGTGACCATTGTTACCTTTTAATTAATACGTCAAATACCAGAATATCTTGTTAGTAAAATTATTCTGATTTTCCCCCTTAGGCTGTAGTCATCCCTCTCATAGGAAAGCATCACAAAAGAAAACCAAAAGTGGATGACCTAGTATTTTTTATCTGAGAGTGTAACAGTTCATATTCGTTCTTCCTTACCATTCAGGAAACAGTAAGCTGCTCTCATTTAACTGACCATGGAAGCAGAATCTGCTTCCCCTGCAGTGTGCCAGGTGATTTCTGCCTGCTTCTGCTTTGGGTTTGTGACAGGAGAAACCGTTGTGAATTCTGGCTTTCACTGAGCAGCTGCTCAACATTTTGAGGACCTGAAAAATATCTGGAAAGAAAAGCCAAAAAACTGATACCTGAAAACACAGCTTTACTCGGGAGCTACAAGAAGCCCCAGCCTGGCTTCCCTCAGCTGTCTGCTGCTCAGGGCTGCCTGACACCTCTTTTTAGTCCTGCAGGATGCTCCTCTATTTATGCTTCTAACATTGTTCCCACATCTCTCCATTAGAATGTTCTGGAATCCAGAATCTGGAGAGTCCAGCATCTTCAAGTGGGGAAGGGAGAGTAGGAATTAAAATGGAATTTCACCAATAACCAGACAAATTCCCATCAAAAGCTCATTTTTAGATTTGGTGAATCTTCTTGGTAGGGGAGTGGTTTCTAATAAAGTGCTTTTGGTTGGTTAAACAGAGATGGAATAGTTTTGACCATTTAATTATCCAGAAGGAGAATGATTGAGAAATCAGTGTGCCAATGAGAAAAGTTTGCATTAAAAGGCTCATCAGCCTTATAATATTAGACAGAAGACTATATGAAACTCATGACAATTGTTTAGCTCTAAGTATTTATCTAACTCATGAAAAGTTAGCTCTAAGTATTGAAATGACATACATTTTAGACAGAAACATTCTTATATCCTTTATTAACTAGTTTTACGACGGCTTGCAAAAAAAAAAAAAAAAATGCAGGTGGTCTGAACATCTGCAAGGGCTCTGTCCTGTCTCATTCATTGCCTTATTGCAGCTGCAGAGCTAACAGTTTTTCCTAACACTATGATTTATTTTTTGAAGAAAAATTCATCTAAGTGATAGCAATACAAGCAAATGAATTTGGATGTACTGAACTGAGATAGAACCGCTTGTGTTTTTAGTTTGTTTTCTGCTTAGCAATTCAAAGGATCAACATGTACTGGCTGTGAGCGTTCTTTTTCCTGACAGGACTCACAGAAATGTTATTTAGGCTAGTTAGCCTCTTTAGCCTCCTCAGCTTATCTCCACCCACATGCTGGTTCACTGAAACCAGACACAAGGAGATTCCTCTGCCTCCTCTGTTCCTCTCAGTGTCTCTGGTAGGTGGGTCAGAAAGCCAGCAGGTGCCCTTATGGCCATGCACACTGACCTCAGGCTTCACACAGAGCTGTCGCCTTCCTGCTGCAATACGTCCTTCCTCTCACATGTGAGTTCTATTTGCTGCATTGTCACTTTATTCTGTAACACATTTTCTCTCTGTCCTTTGTCAGATGAGGTTGTTGTAGCTTCCACAGGCTAAAAGAAAGGGAACACAATACGTGCTAAGGGAGATATCATGGCCCTTCCATGCATTCATTCTCAGCATGCTTTTGTGCCAGAAGCGAGAAAAGGGCCATGATCTGTGCAGAAAATACATATGGCAGGGGAGTAGCATTGTAGCTACAAGATTCAATAGCATTTACTCAGGGAACACTTCTGAGTCGAGAGGATCACAAAGTACAATCTATAAGGATACACATCTCAAGGGGGAGAGAAAAAATCCTCCTGAGGTTATATCGTTGCTGTTCTTATCAAGAAAAAAGATAGCAAGCAGGTAATGTTCAAGGAGAGTGAGGAAGTCCAGTAAGTCTGTAATAATAGATGTCTTGAAGTATTACACAGATCAAGTAACCCAACTGGACAAGTTTTATAGATGTTATTTCTCACTCGAGTCTGCTGCTTCTGAAAATAGTTTTAGTTCTGCAGTGCACATGAGAGGAGACTGCTGTCATCTTAAATAACCTGAGGAAAAGGGAGAATTACAAAAATAAAAATGAGATTTAAAGAAGTAGAGAAGGCAAGTTTTTATTCACATCGTGGACCCTTGGCTTCCTTCTTGCTCTGAGTGAAGAAGTGCTCCAGAGAAATGAAGCTGTTGGTTAAATAGGGGAGGGAGATTCAGTCATTTTATTTCATTGCTTGATGATATGTTACCATCTTTGGATATGTTGAAATATGGTACCAATTAAGGGCAAACCAGCAAAACTAACCATGAGGTTGATATAAAAAAGGGTTGAAGGACAGCACATAAAATGTTATCAAGTCTTGTCAGTGGTGACAAGGCAGGTAGACTGGAAGAAGCTGGAAGGGGGAGCAATGGACAGCTTCTGTACAGCTCTTTCTGCCAGTACCTATCTTTTTTCTTACTTCTACCAAACTCTAGCTACTGAATTCTCTGCTTTCATTTCTGAGGACTGACCTTCATTATATGACTAGAACAAGACATAAGAAAATGTGTTTATGGTGCTGCAGAGCATTATTTAGAAGGCACTTTTGCAGAAAGTGCAGGAACAGGAACAAAATATTGACATAACGCTGCCAAAATTAATTTAGAATAATTGCTAAGGGAGACCTATATAAGAAATTTACAAATAAGTTATCTAATCTACTGGAATATGATTTCCTATGAACTTGTACCTGCTACTCTTCTAATCCTCTTTCTCACTTTGTCTCTTGCAGCTAACATGCCCATCTGCTAAATGGACACACGGAGATGCTTGGCTGGTTCCTGACTTGCAGGATTAATACACGTTGAGATGAAACTGACTTCCCACCAGAATGTAAGTAACTGTCTCTATTTGACACAGTTGCCGACTAATGATTAATGATTCAGAAGTCTTAACTCTATAAATTAGGTTGAAATTGCCCGAATGGTGTCATAAGTTAGTAGTGAAAGGACTGGAATAGACACGAGTAGATAGATGGTACAAGTTACATGTTCTAGTTCTGCTAGAAAATGGAGATTTATCACAGAATCACAGAATGGCTTGTGTTAGAAGGGACATTAATGATTATCAAGTTCCAAGCCCCTGTTGTGGGCAGGGTGGCCACCCCAGATCAGGCTGCTCTGCCTCATCCAACCTGGCCTTGAACACCTCAGGGATGGGGCATCCACAGCTTCTCTGGGCAGCCCGTGCCACTGCCTCACCACCCTCTGAGTAAATAATTTCCTCCTAACATCCTATCTAAATGTCCCCTTTTTTAGTTTAAAGCTATTCCCTCTTGTCCTATCACTGTCTGAACATGTAATATTATGTTAACAGGACATCATTTTAAAGAAGAGCCATCCTGGGAAGTGGTGATTAGCTTCTCTCATGTGTTTTAAGTCAGGGATTGCTTATCCAAAAAGAAGAGAGAGATGACTGAATTTGCTTTATCTTGCTCATCATGTATATATTTTAGTTAGGAGTTAAAATAAAATATTTAAGTTATCAGAAAAACAGGAGGACTTGCAGTGACTGTTTCCCCAAAAGACTTTTTCCAGACTGCTCACATATGTCAGTGATACAAAGTGGTGCATTTACTGAGATAAAAAGACTTTGCGCCAGAGGGCTGTAGGACACATTGCCTCCTCCCTTGGGGCTACAGGTACCTGCTGCAAGACACACTCATCACTTTGCTATCCCTTTCCTTAAATAATAAATGCAATTACTGTTGTTGTTTCCTGGCCTACATGGCTAGGACTTCTGGGTTTTAGTCTGAGTTATGGCTTTGAGCATGCTGAGAGTTTTGGTTTTGAGGAGAGCTTGCTGATCATCTGTTGTGTTATTCATGGCATTGGATATTTCCCAAGATATGGATTCTAAATAGTGTTGTGGTTCACATTCTGTTCTGAAGGAAAAAGTATACTTGTCAAGAACAGTTTTTTGAAAACCAATTTATAATTTATCTTTTTTGTTGTTGTTGTCGACAGTCATTTGTAGTTAGTTTGAAATGACATGAATTTAATATCTTTATTCTGTTTACTAGTTAAGTAATTTCCATAGATAATTCTTGATTTAGGAATTGTTTCATTTGTGAAATTCAAACAGGCCGGGTAACTGCCTGTTCCCTGTCCAGCCAAACCCTTCAGGATGACCTTTCTGTTAAATCTAGGTAAAACGTCAAAACCTCTTTTCTTTTGAGTGCTCCCTCATAGTTGCTTATGATGCAGCTTATTCACCTATTAGAAAAAGTATATAGGAATTGTCAGCACAATAAAAGCAAACTAGAGTTATTCATGCAAATAACTCTTTATGATTTAAAAAATATTGCTTTTTGCATCTTTTGTTTTATGCTTATTAAATGTGAGTGGAATAGTATAATGAGTATAAATTTTTGCTAAAACAGTCAAATGAAGAAGTAGATACTTCCTGGGACATACTACTGAGCTAAATGTGAGGTCCTGGTCTCTCTTGAAGTATAGATTGATTAAATGATGTCAAACCAGCTGATCCAGTGGTATCTCCTCATTTAAAATCTTATGATTTATCTATGCCATAGATATTGTACACACCTCTATATTTGAGTTATGTCTTGCACTTCTCTGTGGTACTTAGCATTGGCAGGGTAAGAACATTTACATTTTAAAGTGATTTTTACTGTAAGTTAGTGGCAATATAGTATCTGTATGCTCTTGCAGTCTGTCTATAAATATGAGGGTGCTCTAAAGGCAGTGCCTCCTATTTTATTATTTTGGCCCATGAAATCAAAAGCAGATGTCAGTGGAATGGTAGGAGGGGTTCGTAATATTCCGTTCCATGTTGTTGCCATGTGACAGATGGCAGCAGAGGGGCAGTCTGACAGAATGGTGCCTGACATGGAAGTGCAAGTGATGCAAAGGTGTGTCACTCAGTTCCTCTGAGTGTCGAAACAGTGGCACCCAGTGACATTGAAGCTTGCTGAACGTTTGTGGGGACCAAACAGTGGATGTGAGCACAGTGGGTGGTGCGTTTCAGCAGTGGTGACAGTAAGTCATCTCCTCTCGTGCAGATTTTTATGAGTGCAGCATGCAGGCTCTTGTTCATCATGGTGCAACTGTGGTGACTAAGTTGAAAAAGGACGTTTTATAGCTGAGAACTTGCTCTATCACATAGTGTTATTCAGCTTTTTGTATCTGTTGTAGTTTCCGTGGAAATAAATAGGAAGCATTACTTTTAGAGTGACTTACATATAATACCTATATGCAGTAGGTACAGAAATGTTGTATGTATGAAAGCTAAGGAAATATATTTGTGGCATGTTATGATTAGAAAAAAAGTCACCCCTTGAAGATGCTTAGAGGTTTGAAACACTAGTATTAGTCCTTGGAGAGAGGATTGTGGTTAGGCAATTATAAATGCATGCTAAATTAATGAATCCCACTGGTTTATCACATAGCTGAGGTTTTTGAGGGAATATTTGTAGAATATTCATCCACATCCAAGAATTTCTCTTTAGTGTTATGTCTTGCTTAATGTCACGGATACAAAAGATTAAGTCCTGGGGTAATAGGTTATCTGTTCCTATGCTGTAACTTTCATTGTGCTTTATAACTGTAAATCACACAAGGCAAATATTTGTATTATTTAATTTCTTCTCATTCCAAATTACCACAGATAGTATGTAACTTAAAACTGTCAGCTCTCTCTCCATAAAAACAGTATATTTTAAATAGATTAGTGGTCCTTTGATATTGAGCAATACAGAGATTCAGCTCAACTGATGTCAGAACATCCAAATACCAAGAATTTAATACCTCCAAGTTTGAGATATTCAAGTCCAGTGTAAGTGTCTGGGCTGGGCTGGGCTGTGCTTAACAAAGAGGGATGGGAAGTACTGAGGCCTCACAGGCACAGCACATTAGGAACTCACCCTTAGGGGAAAAGAGCCCTTTCTGAGGTCCCTGATCTTTGCTCAGAGCCTGAAGAAATAATCCCAGGCAGAAAGCTCAGGCTGAGGGAGAAGTATAATTCATAATAGTGCTTTTAATCTCTCTTTACCTGAAAAAAATAAAAAAAAAATAAAAAATCCAGGATCATTTATGCGTATTGTATGTGCATATTTGCAGAGACATATGTATGCCTCTGATACGTGTGCCAGACTCCGAGTGAGTTTACAACAATTGTACTTTACAAAGCAAAGGGGCTGGGCTGGTACACGGGGTTGTGACATACTGGCACTTCTCCCAGGCTGCCAACACATACAATTGAATCTCATTTTTCATTTCTGTTCCTCTTGTGAAAAATAAGGCTTAAAAACATTTATTGAAGTGCAAACTGACGCAGAGGTGTCTACCCACTGGTAGCCTAAACCAGAGCTGCTGAGGGATGTGAACTGGCCTTTCATTTCAGTAGCTGACTCAGAGGTTATATGGCAGTGCAGAAGTCAATGTTAAGTGCTACTTTGTAGAAGAGTGGGGAGGAATCCCATCCAAAAGATTTACACATCCGTCTGAGTGACTCTTTTGTTTTCACGCAGATGAAGCCACATCTCCATCTTCTTAAAGTCATAAATAACATCCCAACATCCTAGTGGATATCCCCCCAGCTGATACTTAATTTTTACACTAAGATGTAAAGTCTAGATTTCCATTTGTTATGCTATTTGTACTCTTTCGGCCTCTACTTAGTATGAGCTGCTTTTTTACCGGCTTTGAATTAGATTTTGTTACAGGTTAAAGTTCTCTTCACCGTGTTCTAAATTAAACTTCTGTGCCTTTTCAGTCTGCATACATTCTTTGTCAAGGATGATACAGAAGACACTAAGAAGTTCATTAAAAATATGATTAATTAATTTTATTACAGTAGCACTTAGAAGCCCCTGCTGAGACAGGAGACCTATTGCAGTGGGAACTGTAGGGACACATAAAAGAGTGAGTTTCTGCTTCAAAGAGCTGAAAATTGAACCAGAAAAGACATGTTTCCCTTGGCTTCAAGGGAAACTGAATAAGGGCTTTTGTGGTATTCTTGAGCAAGCTGGAAGCACCATGTTTCATTGAAACCTTTTCTTTTTCATTCTGCAGTTTCATAAAAAATATATGATGAATGAACCCGGATTCAATTTTCAATTAAATGAATCTCAGACTATCTGGTTCTCTCCCTCCCTGCAGCCTGTACCTTTTGCTTTCTCCATTCTTCCTCTGCAGGAACTATACAACAGCCCTGTGCTCCCTGATCTTCTTCCTGCTAACTTGTTCAGACATCTGCGTTTGTGTCTTGTCATCACATTTATAATAGTGAATTTTCACGTTTCAAAACAGGATCTACTGCTCTTTTTTGTTAGCGCTATAGTTATTTGAAAATATTCAGACCTTTCAAAGAAGAGAAAGAAAAAAAAAGGAGGAGGGAAAGAATGGCTTCCCCTCCCTTAGCCCCTTTCTACACGTTCTGATAGCAAAGGAGTTGGAGAAATGCAGGATGAGAGGTGCAACAGTTAAAGACTGTGCTGTCTTCTACCACTAGCCTTGAGTCAATTTTTCTTCATTGTACAATAAAAGTGAAAAAAGGAAGGGTGCAGAGCTGAAGGTTTGTGCCTTTGTTCATGCGAAGGCAGAGAGAAATGTGACTTGAGAAACAGGAGATTCCAGCAAGCTGCTGAGTTCACAAAACAAATCTTGCTTTGTGCTCAGATTTAGCCTTCTATTTCCCAAGTTCCTGCTCTGTGGCTGCTGGGGTACCCCTCCAAGCTCTCTCCCACCACCCTAACAGTCTGGGGAGAGGCTGGGCCGAATGGGCAAGGTGGTTGGGGTTGGGACATGGCCCGACCTGCTGCTGGCTGCATGTCCTGTCAGAGGTAGTGGCGTGGCTCCAGCTCCACGACTACTCTTAGGCAAATTGTTCTGATCTCCAGTGCCCTTAACCTTGTACTCAATCACTAAATTTCGTCTGGATTTTTACCGCTGCTTGCCTCCTAAGGAGATGCAGGTGGGGTCAGGGGCGAGGGAGGTGGGCTGGCACCCTGATGGCCACCCCGTGCACCAGGGCTGCCAGCTCTGCCTGCTTGGCCTTCTGCTGCAGCCCAGTAGTGTAGTCCAACGTCTGAATTAAATCTAAAGACAGAAGCAGGAGGAGCATTACCAGCACGGGTGTATGAGACTGGCAGAGGAAGAAGGGAAAGTAGGCCTATTAGGATGAGTGGTCTGTTTTGCCCCTTTGTTTGCTTATCACATGCCTTAGATGTTCTGCAGCCTCTGGCTTCTTGGTGTGTGCTTGAGTTTAAATTTTCATAGTACTCATATCACCACTTAGCCGTGTCATGTTGTGTTACCCCGTATCACCATGCATCGAAACTTTATAATGGAACAAACACAACAATCACTTTAAACTAATGCTGCCCCTGTTTCATTATTCAGCACATTACATCACAGGCTGCCGACAAGGAAGATCTTGGAATTACATTTAAAGGCATATTTACGTAAGGAATGCGTGTTGCAGGGGAAGTTTGTCAATTTGGTGGCTTTTTCTTTTGTGCGCTCTGTTCTCCTGTTGGGAGAAGGAGTTTTTACTCAGTACAAGAATAAAAGGGAGAGGCAGGCAAGAATCGTCCAAGTGCTACCTCTTATAAAATCTATCTTTAAACTCTGCTTCTTTTGGTGGAGGAACATTTGTATCAACCTTATGCTTAGTGATGCCTCATTTTACAGCTCTAGTTTATTGTTAATATTATTGTACATTCTTAAGCAGAACTGAAAAAAGGAGGCGGATAGTCTTGGTGTAGTGGCTTTATGTTCAGCGAAAGCATAACTGTGCTAAATATTTTCAATTAGTTGATGTCCTGATTTAGAAAAATATCAAGACAATCTTGGTGGCTTTTTTTTTCCCCACACAAATAGTGGGAGAACTACTGTGAATGGAGAATATGGCAAAATATGGAGCATGCACATGAGCACAGTAATAAACAGGCAAGCTGATCACAATATGAAGTCATACTAGTCATTCTGTTGGCATGTGTGGGTTTGATGCTAATGATTTACGATACTTCATACTGTGATAACAAATATTCTTTGCTATGCTTTGGGAATGTAATGAAAGTGTACTGCCAGGTTCTGACACCTTTACTTTGAATTATCCATCAGTTATCATGTGTAGAGCTCCATGGACTTAAGAAGGAGTAATGTATCTCTGAACATGGCAAAAAAGGATCAGATTTAGCTCTTAGGAAAAAAAGAAAAAAACACAAAAATTGGACATATAAGTTGCATAGGATGATTGTTTTAATGAAAGGTTTTGCTCTGATGTTCTATGGAAGCAAGAAATATATCTGCTTTGATTTTAAGAGGTGTCTTGCTGGATGAGGTTGTCAAAAAGAACTCCAGCAAAGGACACAAAAGCATTCAGAAAAGGCACAATGAATTTTGACTGCTTTTGAATCTATTTATCAAAGCCATTGCCATTCCCATTTCGACACAGGTGGAACAATAATAAATACCGAACAAAGCAACTCAATCTGTATTCAGAGCATTTCAATACATGGAAAGTTAAATGCAAAGAAAGAAAGCTTGTGGAGTCAGACCTATTGACTCCTGCTACTTCTATTCCTCATTCAAAATGAATAGTGGATAGTGCACAAAGGCTGGCAAGATGTTTACATTACTGCGATTAACATATAATAAGCAGCACATTCTGTAACACGAGTTTATTATTTAACTGAATCAGTTATATTCTACATCACAGGAACATAATCCAGCTATGAACCTTGACATTTTCTTTTAGTTTGACTAAACTTACATGTCAATTATCAAACTTATAGGAGCCATATTATTTCTCCGGCTGCCATTTATCCCTCTAGGAGGGTCTTTGTGCACGAATGGGCCCCTGTCTGGTAAAGAAGAAATGCCTCTTCTGTGGAGGATAGGCAGTGGGAAGAATCCTCATTGAAGTTCTGAGTCTTGGCTTTCACAGGAGTCATTCCCTGGGAGCAGCCAAGCATGGCACCAACAGCTCTCTCTCTTTATCACCCCACGTTCATAATGTTTCAAAGATCAGTCTGCACATTTTTCTTGCCTTGGATTTTAATTCCACCGTCCCTACAAACGTGGAGGAAATTCCTAGATGGAATTTCACTCTGCACAGGCAGAAAAACAGCAAAGGCTCCAAGCCTGCCAGGCGCTCACAGAATCTGCTCTGATGAACCTTCCTTCACACACAGACTGGATTTTGCATAGCTACTGCTTCAACCAATGCAGGTCCAATGAAAGCAAACAAACAAAACCTGAACAAGCTGGATGACTATAAAATGCAGCTATTCCAGATTCTTATTCCAGATTTACAGTGGATATGCCTTCTGGCCATATCTAAAATGCTTTGAGACCAGTAACAGAAACCTCTCATTGCCTTCATTGCCTTCTCTGGATTCTGGGTCAAGCCATCAGGTATGAACGAGGCTTTCATCTACATGATTGGTGCTTTGCAGCAGATGACAGAAATTCAGTTTCTCTCTTTCTGTCTTGAAATTTCCAAGGCTTTCTGGCTTTGTCTGATTTTACCCGAGTATTCAGCAAACAGCCTAGCACATCACTGTTTGCTTTTGGTCATTTGATCTGTCCATTAGGCAGTCTCATAGGCATTTCTCATTTCAGACACCTTCATTTTCAGCATGCTGCAGCGCTTTCACAAAGCTGATTCAGATCTGTACACCAAAGCAAAGGAGTGGATTTTAATTTTGAGTTGCAGCTAACTGTTGTCAAAGTTCAGTGTGTTGAGCATGGATTTTGTTTTCATTGCTCTCTCATAACACCAGGAACTACATAAACTATGAAAAACGTGCTTAATGTACATAAAGTAATGGAGAAGTATATTGTTCTTGTTATTCTAAATGTCACACAAGATCTTGCATTCATTTCAGTGGCACAACGAAGCAAGCTGCAGTTTTCACAAAGGCCCAGTTTTAGATGCTGGTAGCGAAGAGATGAAATGTTCTTTTGTTTTCTTTCGCTGCTGCTCCACAACAGCACAAGAAGAATCTGCCTCCATGTTGGAGCAATGCAGATTGCTGCTTTCAGCTTACAGGTGGAGGATTTTATGTCCCCCTGCCATCTACAGCCATATTTCCTGCATTCAGTTTGATGTGCTTTGTGTCATCTCTAACATATGTTTTCTCAGTTCAAATACATTACACTGCAACTCACTACAGTATTAAATTGAAACCTGAATACAATCATACAGGAAATGAATGAGGACAAAAGCCCACAGTATATGTGAAAGATGGCTTGTATACTGACCGTATATTAATGTATGAGCTCCCCACATGGCTAATGCAGAAAGAAAAGGGCAGTGCTGCCCATCCTCTTGAGGCTGTCATGAATAAATGTTTGCAGACTATAGTGTTTGTCTCTGCCTTTGTTCACTCCCTGTTGCTTATGTTTCCATTGGTAAAAAAAAATCATCATTTCTACTCTACTTTCTGTGGGTTTTTCTCACCCTCTTAATTCCCTGGCTCTTGCTCAATGAGTGAGATGGTAGCAGAGACAGTCTCACTGCCTGCCTGGAAGAAAGGAAAGCTGTAGCAAGGCATGTAGCTGTTATGTCTTTTGTACATGCCAAAAAAAATTTCAGTGTATTTATGGAATGCCAAGATTTCAGCAACCTGCTAGAGTTCTCTCTTGTGTGTTGTCCCTTGATTTTTTTGTAGCCATACTGGAAGTGTCTGTGGGGTTCCAAGAGAATGGCAAATTCAGGCCAGCTGACCTGTCTGCGTGTAGGGTTCAGACATACCTTGGGTCATGCACTGATAAACCCAAGCTCTGCCAGCCTGCTGGCCCATGCAGCTGCTGGTGGCCAGGCCCTGGCAGAGGCTCAGAATGATGCCCCTGGCTCACTCACTCATCAGCTGCTGGATGCAGCAGTTGGCCCTGTAGCTTCCCACTGCCAGGGCTGACAGCCGGTAATGGCCACATGAGTAGTGCCACACTGAACAGCATGAGGATTTCAACCAGCTGTGACCAGAACTGTAAGACAAATCAGAGCACCACCACCTGCACCCATCTTCAGTGGCTATACTATACTATATATCTAAATCTTGTTAGTGCCAGGTGCCTTTGTCGCAGGAATAGAATTGAATCACTATTGAATTACTGGCTACAAATGATGAAGTCATATTATCATATTACCAAGCATAGATTTGTAGTCAAATAAAAGTTCTTCTTAAGGTATGTTATAGAGGATTTCGTGCCATCAGACCAGTTTTTAACAAGCAGATGTTTGTGATACAGAGAAAAAACATCTTTGCATTTGGTATCCTTATCCAAAATATTAGTTCAAAAGGCAAAATATGAATATGGAAGTGAAAGCATACAAATAGAGCTGTGACTCTCTTAGTTCCCTTATTTCTGAACTAAATTTTCCACTCTGCCTGGCTCTGCAACCAACTTGCTTCTCCTGCAGTTAGGAGAGCACCATGCACTGTGCAGCATGTGTCTGTGGTGATATCAGTGAAGCAACATCAAACAGCTCAAATTGTTACTTAGAAGTCAATAGTTGAAATAAATTACAAGAGGTTGACCAAATATGAAGAGGCCCTGTATCCCAGACTATGCCCACTTTATAATTGAATTGCATGAAGTGTAGAAACTTCAGATTTCAGTGAACCAGACAGCAGCAAGAGATGAGTTTCTGTCCTACAGAAGATTTTGAAGACCCTTGCCATGGAGTTGAGTTCCTGACATTCCATCTCCATCACTTCCAAATACGAAGGCGCATTCCCTCTTCAAGTGTTTGAAAGCTTTTTTTTTTCTTCTGAAAGCCTCTGTTTTCATACTTCTGGTTAGCTCTTTTTTTCTTTTTTTCTTTTTCTTTTTTGCTGACACACTTCAGAAATACTCTAAAACCAAAAAGCACTTGAAGGCCATAACTAACTATAAACTCCCCTCAGCTATGTATGGATTTCCTGTGAGCTGCCTGTGAGAGAGCTTTCAATGAATCATGTCAGCACTCTTCACTTGCTTTTACATTCTTTTCCAGAGGTCAGAGTATGAATGCTCTTCTTTTAATTGGTCCCTGAACTTTGCTTTAATTCTGTCTGATGTGGTAAGTGTGAATCCCATGGAAGTCTGTTGGCATAAAGAAGTGTCTCACTCTCCAACCAGCTGTTATAGATAAAACCAATTGTAATCTCATTTGAGTAACCCGAAACGCCAGAGGTGTGAGCAGAAGTGTCTCATAGACTTCTATGCTGAAGTGTAGGTGCAAGCAGTTAGAAAAAGATAAATGGGCTTAGCATCTCACTTTTGTTCTTATTCAACTTTGCCTAACTACAAAGGTTGGACAGATGCATACAAAATAGTAAGGATGACTCTTTGCCACCTTCTGAATAAATTATTAGTTAATCACTGAAGTTCAGGTATTCAATAACAAAGCAAAAGCCTAAGGACTTTTTAGACCTCAATTTTGGCCCCTTGTGATTAGGATGTTCATGCAGGAAGATTTTGGTAGTCTGAATTCACAAATAGTAAGATATCCAGATAATGCCAAGAAACTAAATAAACAAACAAACCATTCCATAGTAGTTTTCCATAGAATAAGAAGCAGAAAATTGAAGTCATAATATGATATAAATGTCTCAACTACAGCCCCTCAGTGTGACACAGATGATGCATGGAGAAAGTTAGGAGCTGCATAATGCATAAGTTGAGAAAGAATAGCTTTCACATAAATGTAAGGTTGAGAAAAGCTGCATAAAATTGAAGGGAGAGGAAAATAGGACAACATGATTTTTTAAGGCTTTACTTTTTTCTAACCACATTGATAATGCAGACACAAGTTAAAATAGTGTAATATGGAGCCAAACAGTGTAGCATGGAGGCATGTTACTGAGCCTAACAAGAATGATGGCAGTTCATCACGTCATGCTTCGTGGTATCTCCCAGTTCAGGCTATTCAATGTCAATGATAAAAAATGTTCTGCTCTCTGCGTGATATGACACTGAACTCTTACAGACAATAAAAGACTTTTGCTTAAACTGCATATCTGCAATGAGCATGTGCCTACTGCCAAGTTTTATTTGTGTGTTAGGAAAAGATAATCCAGGCCATACAATAAAGTATAAGCACGTCTTATTTTTTTTACCTTTTAGGTTCATCTTTGCATTCTGGAATCTTTCCTCTTCACTGTGATAGGTAACATCCCCACTAATAAGTTGAATGAGCAGATGTTGCCATAAATAGGTCACTATATTGCTACTAAGAAAATCTGTCAGACTTAAAATCTGAGGGTAGTGAAAAAAAAAAAACAACAACCCAAACATAAGATGATTCCAAAGGCTTTTACAATTTTGGCCACCTCTCTTTCAAACACCATGTGTTCAACATCATCTCCACTTGCAAAATAAATAAATAGATGAATAAATAAATAAATAAATAAATCTGATATTTCAAAAGCTGTCTCCCAGCTAAGTTTGCAGTGCTGATCCTGTACTTTCCCTTGGTACTATGATGGAGAAGTTTAAGTTTGGAAATAGAGTAAAGCTCAGAATCTTAGCAATCTTTACCTAGTCCTTTCTGTTCCATAGAATAGAATAAAATTGCTCAAGTTGGAAAAGGCCTTAAAGATCACTGAATCCAGCCACAACCTGACCATACTACCCTGACTCTCACAACCCTCCACTAAATCATATCCCTGAGCACCACATTCAAACAGTTTTAAACACATTCAGGGATGGTGAGTCAACCCCAGGAAGCCTATTCTATTGCTTCACAACCCTTTCTGTAAAGAAGTTTTAGTTCCTTTTCACAGCGAACACTGGGATTTGTCCTTGTACTGCAAAACCAGTGGCAAATGAAACCTTTGACCAAGATGAAAAATTACAGCTATTTGACCAAGACAAAGATAAACCTGATCATATTGTACATAAAACCTCAAAAATCTCATGATTTACCTATATTACAGTCATGAAATATTTAATGTGCCTGCTGTCAGGAAGATCCACTGAACTTATGTGCTATCTCAGAAAGAGACAAAAATGCTACATTATGTGTTTGACTTTTAGCACAGCACTGTGCCATTGTCATTTATTTTGACCTGAAAATCTAGTGCTGCACAATGATGGCAAATAAGTAGTAATAGCCTTGGTAGTATAATTCCTAAAGGTACATATTCCAGTAAAAACGGTGTGCATGCATGTGTGAAGAAATGAGCATTGGGGTGAAGAGAAGATGCTGGGGAGTTAATGAAAACCTTTTTGACTCGAGTAGAAAAACATAATTCTAGACATAGATGAAAATGGGTTTCCACAGTAATAGATAAAGCTATCCCCCTCTTGCTCTTTCATCACCAAACCCCCCAAAGCTGCACCTGGCACAAGAGGTGTATACGATTATGCATGTGAGTAAATTCATGGCTGAGCTACCTGAGTAGAGCATAAATACTCTGTCACAGTCTGGGTGGTCTTCCACAATAATTAAACATTTTTCTTCATGATCATGACCATTCCTTTAGCACTGCAGGTGGTTTTGTTGTTGTTTGTTTGTTTAAATTCCAGCATACTTGTCATTCCCATAAGGCAGAATCTTAACAATATTTCCAGGTTTGTCTCTTGATTATATATCCCAGAGCCTGCCTTGTGGCACCATACTTCCAAGTGAATTGCTCCCTACATTGGTTCCTGTCCTGTGCCACTCATCTTTGTCGTCCAAATTAAATATTATCATTTCTATGGATTTTTTTTTCCCCTTATAAATCTCAAAATGCTTTTACAGCAAAAGGCATCATTGGGAACATGGGAGAGGAAGGAGGAAACATTTTGCCAGCAAAGGGAATCACTCAGTTTGGTATAAAACCAATGTTTGTCAAACCAGCAAGTGGTGTTAATGAGTACAGCCACAGCCACCACACTGCTGGTGCTGAAGCTGCTGTGGGCACCTCTTGCAGGGTGCTCTGCTCTCAGATTTAAATCCTCTCTAATGCAACACAATCTGTGTTTCCAGCCCTGTGTTTGATAACAACCACTATAACTCATCTCACATGCATGTCCAGTGTATTGGAATTAAAAAATGCTGCTTAGCTGGGAGAATTATTTTCAGAGTCAGTTACAAAATAGCAAAGCATTAAAATATACCAGGTAAAATATACACAGGTAAAAAGGAAAGAAAATAATTATTACCAGTAGCTTACTTTTTCAAAAATTTGATTTTAATAAGCTCAGTTTTTTTCTAGTTGTTGTTGTTAATCTGTTATTTAGTGTCACAGCTGGTCTTAAATCCTCAACATAGATGCATACATCCTGCATACGTCCTGAGGTGTTAACAGGCTGAAAGCTGCACTGGATTGTATTGTATTCTCTTTTTCTCAGACAGTAGGAAATGATAACACTCTCTTTTCCATTAATAACATTGAACTATAATAACATTAATAAAATAAATAGTCATGAAATTATGAAACATAACACTGTATCTGTAATGAGTAGTCATGCTTACAGTCCTTAGCATTTATTTCGCATTCTTGAGAAATATCTTTGCTTGCAATAAACACCAGCACTGACAATATGATAGCAGTAGACAAAATGCCTACTACTCAGAGTGCCTCTGCTTCCCTCTGTGCAAGATGCTAATTTAAGATTGGCCATTGCATGGATTCCTGCTTGAACTTTCTTAGGAAAAATGGGGCACGTAGAAGAGGATGTTTGATTTTGTTTGAGATATTACCTCAAGGAAAGTAGAAAAGAAGAAAAAAAATCTCACTGAGTCATAACAAATAGGGAAGTTGGAGAAAATGATGGAGTGTATCTTATTCAGGCTATCTTATTCTGCATACTTTATTTCTCACAAACGCATGTATCATAAACAACAGCAGTAAAAATGGAGAGGAAGACTGGATCAAAATGGAGGGAGCAATGGAAGAGGGAATAGGACTGCAGTTTGCATTTGAATCCTGCTATAGTCAGGATTCAGAAGTCTATCCTTGGTCATTAACTTTTATGAAGTGCTGATTTCCCTTTTGGCTTCTGCCGGTCTATCAGCCCTGCAGCAAGGGCTGTCGTTCTACACACAGCTGAGCCACGTAATTGCTCAGTGTGATGATTCTCGAGTACAACATTTGCTCACAACCCACCTTTCACCAGCTACCTAATAGCTCTGAGACAGCTTCGGTCTGTCTGACTGAATGACCACTAATGACCCAACTGTTCTTAGGAAGGCGTAGCATGATTTTTTGCCAAGACTTAAAATGTTTCCGTTGTATTTAGTACTCATCGTGCATATGATGTGGTGTCAAGCCAGCACTAAGCAGCCAGCTGTTCTCAAAGCCATCTTTCTTTCCTTCTCCCCCAGTACTTTGTCCTTTTTTAAAGTTCCTGGGGCCTAAAGCATGCTTTGAAAAGCACAGGATAGTGCTAATGATGTTCTCTATGGCCATTTTGATCAGTTATTGTGTTGGTTTTCAGAAAATAAAATGGTTCTGAGATGAGAAAACTTCAATTGTCTTTAACATGTTAGGTCCTTTCTGACCTTTTGTCAGAGAGCACAGGTCAGTCTGAAGGCTTAAGTGCAGTAATAGAAACCACAACTTCTTTCACAACTTGACAATTATTTCATGATTCACAGCTTCTCAAATACACAGTACAAAGTCTCAAACAAAACAGATAGTCCATGCTATGTGCTATCTAATATACAGGAAAAGGGTATCACTGTAAACTTGTGTGCTATACAGATGAAAGAAGGGCTTTAGCACCTCTTTTTCTAAGTGATTATGGCCCTGAGAAGTAAAATGACACACTGACCTCACTGATGGACTCAGTGCAGAAAACACAAAACTGAAAATGGTGGTCATCTTAGAACACTCTGGGAGTGCCTTCCTCATCAGATCAAGCTCTCTTCAGCTTGTGCAGTTTTAACTAGTATTTCCAAGTACTTGAAAGCATGAAGGCTAGGCCCTGTCTGAGTTTAGGCACTAAGCTCAGGTATCTATGTGACACTGAGGCCCAGATGAGTTCATGTCAGAGCATGATGTGATCTGACTCGCTCTCTGTGTCTGTCCCTTTCCATCCCTATGTCAGGAGAAAGAACAATCTTGTCACTCACAAATTACAAGTGGAGGAAATGTGGATCCATGTGTGGGGCTTCCCACATTACCAAAACTGAACTGCCCCTGTTGATGTTACATGGAGCCTTCTGTGATGCCTGAGACATAATGTGAACCAATTTTTACTCATTCTGTAACATCTGAGTGGGTTATTTTTGTGTCTCCACATTGTTAGATGTCACTGATGGCCAGCACATCATCATCAATTTCCTTCTTTAATAGTGTCAGGCAACTGAATCTACGTATGTGGGTAATACAGAGATGTATGAAATGCACCAGTCAATGTGGAAATGGCCATTTTTCTAAGGTAGCTTTCCAGGCTGTACCAGATGTAATGCTAGAAGCAGTTGATGTCATAGAATCATAGAATGGCCTGGGTTGAAAAGGACTATAACGGTCATCTACTTTCAGCTTCTGCTTGAAGGCATCAAGCTCAGTGACCCTATATGGAAAGAGGGTTTCTTCTGTCACCCTTCCAAGTGAAAGCCAGCACCTTTGTTTTTTAGTGTTGGCTGTCAAGCAGAGTTCTGAGAAAGCTGGCAGTTGGTTGTTTGAACAAAGAAGGAACTCAGAGAAACTGATATTTTAGTAGCCATTCCCTTTTGATATAGACTTCCCCCCATCCTGTGTTATGGGGATTGTTTATGTATAGTAAGAAAAATATCCTACTTCCATGTTTGAAAAAGTCTTTTTCTTCAGTCCGTGGGTCACCAGAGCTGAAAATAAACCAAGCTGGCTGCCCTGGGGATTTATTGAAATCCAAGTGCCCATGACTCACTCCATATTTAAAAAAAAAAAAAAAAAAAGCCTATTAAATTTGCCACATGAAAGCCTGAAACAGTTCCACATGCTGCTGCATGGTAGATAGGAAAGAAAGGAAAAGTTATACCAACTCTATCAGAAAATGTCCTGCTGTGTTACTTCCTGAGTATCCATTGCACACAGGATGAACAATGTTTAAAAAAATCATATCTGCTTTAAAGAGGAAGAACTTGGAATTACCTGCACAGACACTTCACAAAGGCTTCATCAAACAGAAGGCAATTTAGGTGGTGAATGTAGCATGGGCAGAAACAAAGATGTTGGCAAGTGCTATCTGGAGTACATAGAGAAAGCACAAAGCATACAGTAACGCTGCTTCATGGAAAAGAGGGAGCTCAGAGAGAGCTCTGCTGCTAAGAGAGCAGAGCTTGAGTGTATGCAGAGAGCCTTTCCAGATGGAATAATAAGGAACTGTCAGAAAGTAGCAGTACTCAGGAATTCTTCCCCCCAAGCCAGCCACCAGAGAGTTAATGCTTCTCCTCTCCAGGGGAGGGGGAATTAGGTTAAGGGGTGGCAGCTGTGCAAAGGAGGGGCCCTCTTTAAACTCAGGCATCTCCAGGCAGGGATCACCTGTGTGAAATGGGGCCTGGGTGGGCAGTGTGCTGGTGCTGTGCTCAGTTATAGGTTTGGTTTTTCCATATTCCTTCATGTTTTTCTTAGCATTTATACAACTATGTGTTTCATTTACTGTGGTTAAAAAGCTCTGAATCTTTTCTTCTGAATGAGGATTTACAATGACAATTGTCTTCAGCTGCTGGTAAGCCCTGGGTGCAATCCGTAAGTACTTCAGAACTGTCCAGAGCTTTATAAATAGTAGATATGGGGCACTGCAACAATTCAGTTGGGTTGAAGTGATTATATATGCAGAGGGAATCTTCAAGAGTGATGTGGGGGCCTCAGCTGGAAAAGAGAGCAGATAGAGGAATGGACGTGATAAGTCTGAATGTGTGGTAGCCACCACCTGCACTGCAGGAGGTGCGTGAGGAGCAAGGCTGGAGGCTCCTCTTGTGACTGTGTCTAAGTGCCTGGCCAAGTGTGAGATGGGCCTAGCCCAAATTCTCAGCAGACAGGCAATTGGGTCCAAATTTAATGCAACAGTAGAAAGGTAGCTCACACTAAGGCTGCCTACTCATAGGCCCTTGTTCAGACTCTTCATTTGGTGCAGCAAGAGGCACCTTACAGAGAGATGGGAGGAAAAAGGCTGTTAGATTTGATGGGTAAGAATGACTTATGTGTTTTTTTTTTTTTTTTTTTTTTTTTTTTTTTTTTGCAATTTCTTATGCAGCTCTAGCTTTCCAGAATTATGAGGATTGACTGTTCAAAAATAAACTCCTAAGGGAATTGATAAACAACTAGTAGCACGATGGTTGTCTGTTTCTGTGTTTTTATGCCTACATAGCTGATGCTGTCAGCCTTGACAGTGCAGAGTGTGGTGCCATCTACTACACCAAGCTTGTGGGTTGCTGAGCTGAGATAGGGGAATGTGGTCCTGTGATGCTCCTGGTCTGGTCATTTCTATGGGATTATGGTTGGCTGCTGTCTGGGAAAGTTTTGGTAGCACAGGTGTCCTGAGTTACTTCTAAATAGGTTAAAATGTCTGTTCTTTTATACAGTTGTGGCTGTAAAGTGTTAGGATGTTTATGTGAAGCCTTGGATGTGTTCAAAGAATATAAAGGGCAGACAGAATGTCTATAGAGTGAGAAGAAATAATGGTGGTGATGGTCTGTGTTTCTGTTCCCTTTTCAAAGAAAGTGTTCTTGATCTCTAACCTGGTGTGCTAGATGGAGGAGGAAGAAACTGTTCTTTTCTGTTAGAAGGGATGGGAAAGGATACACTTTGGGAGCCAGATTCTTTGTCTAGTCAAGTTGATATAATCTATGGTTGTGTATTCCTTCTATGGAGGATTGGTCTAAGGGAGATGGGAAGGGCTAGAATAAAAAGGAGGGGAGGCGAGAACTAAAGCCCCTTCTCTATCGCTCTAGCCCAGCTATTGAATCAAGTGAAAATCTGACTTAAATTTTTCTTCCTGTCCTGATTTTTTTTGAGAACTTTACCTCTGTCACACACATGCATCTCTAATGGACAGTATGGTGCTGTTTGCTAGTAGTTGATCACATGAGATCATCCTGTAATAAAAGGAACCATTAAACCATGCAGCCAGGTCTCTTGCACATACCTCTCTGCATTGAGCCCAGCATCTTTGGGTAAACCATATTCCCTTGAAAGCAGTCTGTCATTCACTTGAAGATATTAGATGTCCAATAATTTTCCAAGTACTTTCTTTCCTGACTTTTAAGTAACGTTGTTTTTATGTATCAGATTCTATCATTATGCATTTGGTAAGAAACACGATCACAATTTCTGCAGAATTTCAGAGTAAAATGCAAAATAGTCTATATGAAGACTTGAGGAAAAAAAAATTAAATGAAATTAAGATTCAGGTCCAGCTTTTTCTATGCTTGTTTCAAACACTGTTGTCATAGCTACTGCAGCATAGGCTGGCTCAGTATGTTGTCTTTTTTCTTTAAAGACATATTCACCTTTTTCAGAAAGCTGACTATTAGCACAAGCAGCTGGGGAAAAGAAACCAAACTTTGTATGTCCTTATTTTCATCATGAGTTATTTAGATGAGGCATATTCAGCCTTTAGCAGCTATTTATTCTTCAAGACTGAAGAACTAGAGAACAATTAGATGCATATTAAAGTACACCATAGTGCAGAACAGTTGCAAACTTCAAAGGGGATACAATTCAGTGTGGCTAATTCTCTGCAAAGTCTCAGTTCTTAATGTAAGCCATCTAAACATGTGGTAGTATCAAACTTCTGGCTCCCAGGAGTAACTTAACGCTCCTATTTCTGGATTCAGGAGTGACTCCAGTTTAGGCATCTCTCTGAAGGCATTAGCCTTTTAATTGGCTTAGTTTTGACAAATATCTGGGGCTGCTTCTCTTTTCCTTCTTACTGCTTATCGTGTAATCTGATTCTTTTACTCATTTCTAGAATTAATTCTTATACTGCATCATGGGAATTTCCTGAGAAGACAATGTAATTAAAACCATATCTTGCTTAGGTAAAAATGCCTGTTTTTTTTCTTTTTTTTTTTTTTTGTTAGACTGGATGTTAATGGTTAGTTTGATGGAGGACAGGAATAATTTCTGTCACACCTGTATAAATTTATTTGGGCATCTGGCCTCTGAGTTGTCTCCTTCAGATTTCTGCTCTTGTGGCTTTATTCCTCTGCAGGACTTGAGCTGTCTTGGGTGAGCTCCTTTGCAGCTCAGTGCTTCCTATGGGCTCTGCTCCTTAACAGAGCCATATTCTGTTATATAACAACTGAGAAACTTCCTCAGGTCAAGAGTTGGCTTTGGTCCACAACATTTCAAATAGATAGTGACAAGTATTTTCTGTACTGTTTCTATAAGGATCTGACAGAGGAAATAGCTTATATCAGGGAAATAGGTTTAGAGAAAATCATGCTATGCAGGTAGGATATCTCTAAAACCCGTGCCTTGACCACATGTTGATAACATAAGCTGTGCCTGCTTTGCCTATTGGCAAGCATTTCTTCCTTGAACAGTTATTCTGAACTATAATGTGGACACTTCAAATCACTTTTGGTTCCTGAAAATCTGTAAGCTCACTCATGTTGCTTCCAACAGTCTGTAGCCCTGATAGTAGTTTGTGTCTTTGGAGGGAAACTTGCTTCTGTAGAGCTAACTGTGAGGAATGAGAAGGAACAGAAGATGTTAATCAGCTTCAGGATGGTCCCTAAGAATGCTCTAGAAGGCAGTTCCCTGACAAGAGGCAGAACAGTGAGCAAAATATTTCAACATGCAGGTAATCCTGAGCATATGAGAAATCACCTGTTGAGGCTGAAACCTGTGCCAGATTGTAGCTTTATATTTTCTGTCAACACAGATATTTTAAGTTGTTTGCACTCCCTGGCTTAGAGATATGTATATACTTCACTGGATCTGGACCTAATTAAGCAAATTCCATCTGTTTTTGCCCCTGGCTTTACTGACTAATAGTTGTACAGTAACTCATGTGAACTGTGTCTTTCAATTTGTACTCGTTTCTGAAAAATGAGATAATTAACTGTGTTTTTTTTGTGTACTCATTTAATGCGTGTAGAATGCTTCTTCACATGATCTGCAAAGACATAAGGAAATGTTAAAGTAATATTTAAAGTAGCATTTTTGCATGTGACAGTAACTAAATGTCACGTGTCACCAGCTACAGATCAGATAGATGGCTGGTTATAAGTAAAAATTTTTTGCATTTATTTCCAAGTATAACATTGACCCAATCTGACACTAGTCCTTTCTTAAGCACACTCTAACAAATAGTGTGATGGTTAACTGCCTAGGGTACACTGATGGCTGTTGTCTGGTATAGTATCTCATTTAAAGGATAAGTATACCCCATTTTGCAATATTCTAAGTTAAGAAGGAAGATTCTGTAACTAGTAGTATGTTTGTTTTCTAGTTTTTTTTTTTTTGTAGGCCTTGGTGTGAGTGCTAAAATGATGTCTTAGTGAACACACTTTAGAGAAGAATCATGCATGCTATAAATGGACTGGGAAGTGTCAGTGTGCCAGTGCTTGCATGTAAGCATGCCAACACCTACTGATGTTGTGCACAAGTTTGAAACCAAAAAATCTCTGAATAATTGTGGCATAATCTGTTTAATTTTTTTTAAATGACCTGCTTTTTAGGGACTCTGGTTATGGGCTATATTTTGATGTAGAAGTTATACAAATGCTGCATTTATATTTGCTTTTCCTTCTCTCAGATGCTTTTTTTGTTCTGCCTAACAGCACAAATGAACTAGTTACATATGCTTGCTTAATGTGTGGGCAGACAGAGAGATTTAACAGTCGAGACCTCCTTTTCTGCCTTCTCCCTCCCCTTTAAGCTGACCTCATCTTAGTCTTTAAGGAGCTGTATCAGCATTTCCTGAGCTGCTCCTAGCTGGGTGTAAGGAGTTTGTGGTAGGCTCAATTGTAATGTGACTGAGGGGCCATGCTCTCAAGAGGATGGAACTAATGGAAATCCAGCCAACCCAGAGAGCAGCTTGATGTAAAGCACTTGTACAGCACAAAATGATTTTGCATCACCTGCAGAGAGGGCTGTAGAAGTATATGCTTGACTGGTGCAGGATGACACTAGAAAAGAGACAACTGTGCACCAAGGGCCCTCAAGGCACAATGCAACCAGACTTCTTAGTTTCTGCAAGCAAGCAGGTCCAGGCTGCAGTCAGCAATACTTGTGCATTATAAGTAAGTGTCTTAATTTAGCACACTTATTCTGATGCTCTCAACTAAAACTGCAGTTCACTGAAAAAGCTTTGAAGAAAACTCTGAGGAGTTTTCCTTGTCAGCTGTCTTTGTGTTGCTATGAAGTTAATATTGCCCAGCCATAAAATCCGGCGAGATAGGTGTTTAGATCTGGAAAATGCAAGTCTTCAGTCTCTTTCTTTTTTTCTATAAGGAGAGATGTCCTGCTGTCCCACAGATGGCACTTGGCTAGTAACCCCCCCCCCCCCCCCCACCTCTCAGCATTCCTGGGTAGAAGATGGTCTGTGAGGTGAAGGAACCTAGATTAGAAGGAAAGGTCTTCAATAGTAGTAACAGAATAGGCTACTACTATCTTAGCTTTGTCTTCTGTGTACAGGAGATGCTCCAGACTCCTCATCTTTGTGGCCCTCAGCTGTATTCTTTGTAGGAGATCCATGTCTTTTTAACTAGGGGGCTTAGAACTGGGCACAGTTCTCCAGATGTAGCCTCACCAGGGGAGAGTAGAGGGGAAGGAAAACTTCCCTCAACCTTCTGGCTATGCTTTTTTTTTTTTTTTTTTAATGCATCTTAGAATGCCATTGACCTTCTTGGCCACCAGGGCACACTGCTGATTTGTGGCCAACCTATTGTACACCAGGACACTCAGGTCCTTCTCTCCAGAGCTTCTCACCAGCTGGTCAGTCCCTAATCTGTACTGATGCATGCAGTTATTCTTCCCCAGGTAAAGGACTGTTCACTTGCTCTTGCTGAACCTCATCAGGTTTCTCTCCATCCAACTCTACAGTCTGTCCAAGTCTCACTGCCTGGCAGTAGAGCATTCTGATGTGTCAGCCACTCCTCCCAGCTTTGTATCATCAGCACACTTGTGGAGGGTAGACTCTATCCCTTCATCCAGGTCATTGATGAAGATGTTGAACAAGACCAGACCCAGCACTGACCCCCTGGGGAGCACTATTAGTTACAAGCCTCCAGCTAGTTTCTGTCCCACTGTGCGTATATATAAGCAGATGTTCTATTTCCTGAATAAGGCAGAAGTGCTAAACCTGTAGTTTCATGAAATTAATCTGTGGAACACAGATCATTATTGCATCTTCTACTGTGAGCTTCTGATGAGAAGCTAGCTTGAAGATGCCTAAAGGCAGTGACTGCAGGCAATGTAATAAAGCAGTACAATGAGTTTAAGTCAACAGCACACCACTCAGGTGTGCGCTAGGCACTGTACAGGTAAGTTATAGCTCTGAAGGAAAGGTATAATGGCTTAGTCACTCTCTAGGTATGAAGTGAGCAGCACACTGGAGGTAGAGGTGTTTAGAAAGGTTGTAATAAAATCCTCAAGGTACAGAGAAAAATTTGTGGCAAAACAGCAAAACTGGTGGGGGGGGGGGGGTGGGGGGGGGTGGGGGTGGGGGTGGGGAATGAAGACGTTTCTAACTGATTTGTAGATTTCTCAACTGATGTGGCAAAAGTAAGGAACATCCCAGAGGGGAAAGCCAGGAAAACTTCAGTTTGAAGTACAGAAGTTTCTTTATCACCCCTCTGAAGCTGTTTCCTCAGTGTAGCAGGGAACTACAATCCTGAGCCCAAGAGAATGTTCCATCTAGGTGCTGTGTGGCACATGCATCACAAAATGGCAGTAAGGGGAAGAAAGGAGATATGGCTTTCTTAGATGTTAGGTTTGCCTACTAAAGCCTCAAGCACAAAACTGTCTGTGCTTAGGAATAAGAAGCGTAATGAAATGAAGGATTGTTTTGAAGTGATGAGTGGTTAGTTTAAGAAGGATAGATGTGACCCAGACCTGTGGAAATCCTCAGAAGTAAAAATACAGAAATTATAATTTATTCAAACAAATTGGAGCTTCTTACAAAAAAATTTTAAAGGCCTTTTCAGGCTTGGTTAGGAAACTGGGAGTCTGCAACTCATTGAGTTCAGTTGGACAGAAAGGGCAAGGCATTTATCTCTTTCACAACTCCATATAGAAGATGACATTTTGAGAGCGTGTTTTTTGCTATCTCTTAAACCCAAATGTATTCCAGGAATCATACCCTGAAAGAAGCATAAAACTAATTGCATAGCTGCAGATGAAGGGAACTCAAACGTTAAAATGAATTGCAGAAAAATGAAATCAGTGCTGAGAAAATGAATTACTTCTGTCCTTCTGGATAGAAGAGTCATTGAAACAGATCAGAACAATCTGAGAATAAGGCTATTCAAAACAAGTGTTTTCTTTCTGATTTTTGGAAATCGGGTTAGGAGTGACTATATTGGTTTGATATTCTAGTAGGCAAACTGAGAAGTATGTGAAGACATCATTAAGGGGTATCTGGGACATAAAGTAGATAAGGCCTTCTTAAGGAAACATTTCTTGCAATGAAACAAAGTTAAAAAACAATATAATTCAAAAGCAGCAGTTGGGGAAACGTTCTTGCAAGAAAACTGATATTTGATTCAGGAGTGCTGATGTTGGCTCTCCTTAGCTCTTGTCACTGGAAGTCAGAAATGTCTGTTTTGGAGGGCAGCATGTGTTTTGCAGCAGCATAGTTAAAATATATTGTAGCTCAGAAAAATAGTTTGTGTTCCATCATACTGAGTTGATGAATCCTTTGAGGTTCCCATGATGATGAAGCAAATAAAAACAAAAGATAAAACATGGATAACCCAAAAGAACAAGTGAATGAGATGCAGCAAGAACTGTTCTGTACAAAGATGTTACTAAATACAGGAAAACAAATAGGTAACTGTTATCTATGTTATTGCCTTGAAAGTAGCAATACAATCAATGCTTCTGGTATCAAGCTCAGTCCAAGAGCAGTGCTGTTTTTGTTATGACCAGTGGATCTTCATATGCCCCTGAAAAATGGCAGTGGGTTGTAGTTCATCCCTCTGTGGGCTAGCAGAAAAGCAGTCCCTCAGTCCATTGACACAGGTCCTGAGCAGCTCAAGAGGAAGTGTTCAAAACCTTCCCTTGATTCTGCAGAGCATTCAGACCTCACCTGAGCAGGCAGTTTCACCCATGCATACGTCTTAAGCATGATGCTGAAATGAACATCTGCAGGACTCTCGCCTGATTCCCAGTATTACAAATCGTAACAGGCTGAACGGTAGTTAGATACTGAAAGGCAGCAAAGAGCCTGTTGTAGTAGAAGGTTGTAACACTGAAATAGTTAGAAAGAAAACTTGTAACAGGACCTGGAAGCATGCTCACCTAGCTGGGACTCAGCAGCTGAGCAGGAGAAGACATGTTAAGGTAGTTGGAGAATGTTCATCTGTCTAAAAGACATCTCAGACACCTGGAGATTGCTGCTCCTATCATGGCTGCATGTGATGATGAAAATACTGGCCTGAGGTGCTGAAGCAGGACAATGAAGAGCACTTGCTGTGATCCCAAGAAACCATTAACAACCACCTACTGCTCAAAGAGAAGATGCTGCAATTACAGCAGCCACTGTATGATCCCCAGCTGCTGCTAATGGCCCAGGCACAAGGAGCCATGCTCCTGGTGCAGTCTTGCCTGAGCAGTGAAAGCCTTGTGATATTTCTACGTCAGATTAACAGACAGCATTGTTAGTAATGACATCTCCTACCTGTGTGCCAAGAGTGAATGTACTGTACTTATGTCCACTGCAGTAACTTGAAGTTAATGCAATCAGATCCTTGTTTTGATGTCTCAGCTTTAGATCAGCCCTGTTACGTTCAGTAGTCTGGCATCAGTTCATAACCATGCATTAGCATCCCGTTAGTTCCTACTCAGCTGTTTTCCCAAAAGGTATGGATGGTGATTGAGGCTTTAACAGGAAGGAGAGATTTGGAAGCTCAGGGACTGACCAACTGAAATATTTGCATGTCACTAAGTAGGAGTTGGTTACCGAGAGCTCTCCTCACCTGTCAGCTGAAAACTACTGGGTAGCATTTCTGCAATGATTTTGAGTTAAGGTAAGTTTGCAGGGCAAATTTGGTAAAACGGAAACTAAATGAAAACTATAATGGTGTTTCTTGAAAGAGTAAGAAAATAGAACTTTTTCAAAAAGAAGAAAGTTTGCTCACAAAGTGATTTTTCAACACTTGATTATTTTGAGGGGCAAGTAATGTGTTTTTTTTTAAAGTAATGAGGTCTAGGAGAGCAAATGCTTACTGGGGATATTTTTAAGAGTTAGAGGGTGGAGAGTAGATAAGAATCTTGAAGAATTAGAATTCTGATATTTCTATGCTCTGAGAGGTTTGGTTAATAGGCTTATGAATATTTATTGATAGCCTGATAAAAAGAATTTAGTTGCTGCATCATGGGCAAATTCAATTTGAAAGATTTACCACCTCGTTCTGTCTTGCAGCTTTCTGTTCACACAGCCCCCCAACTCATAAATAAATGAGTAAATAAAAGAGCTTTCCACTCAACTGGTGCCATTGATGATGCTGTTAGAAGTAGCTGCATGTAACCAGATGGGGCAGCATTCAGAGGTGTTGAGTCCTCTCCCCTGAGGCTGGCTTCAGGGAAGGAAGGATTTTTGGTCACTACCACCTAATGTGTGGCCAGCCTGTGCTGAGAGGTCCAACAGTCAGGTTTAAAGGGGGAAAGGCAATAGGGAAGTGACTAATGGCGTTGGTGGCTGGCTGTGCTGTAGTCAAACAGAGGAGTGGAGAGGTGGAAATTAGACCCAGTGAAGAGAGGGAAGACCCCAGCAGTTGAAGCATATTTAACCTGCAGACATGGGCTCATTCTATGCTGTCATCAGTTCCTTCCATTTTTGTTCATAATGAGCTAACCCACTGTGACATGTCAGACCCTTATGGTCTTTTTCTGTGCGTGGCCTTTGAAGAAAAAGATGCTTACTTACTAAAGCACCTGTGAGCAGAGAATTCCCTCTTTTCAAGTTAATGCTCACAGTTTTGTAGACGGTGTGCTCTAAGGCTGAAGTTAGTAAAGTTTAGTGATTTTTTTTTTTAATTTTTTTTTTGGCATGGCAGCAACAAAATACATAGTGTGTACTGAAGCAGACCACAGTCTCAGCTTTGAGAAGGATGTTACTGCCTGAGCTTGTCATTTCCCTTCATTTGAGATTCTTTTATTTCAGTAACTCTATTTTCATATTAGAGAATATCTGCGTTCTCAGTTGTGATGTAGCAATTACCCAAAGCCACAGAACTTTTTGCATTCTTTGGTGTCTACTGTGAACCAGACCACATTGGTGTGTCATGCAATGGCTTAGATACTTAACAATCAGCTGCTTCCTGGAATTTCCTTTCTTTCCCAATTAAGCTCAATATTAGTGGCAACTGAAGAAATACATGTAGTTGCAGATATTGATAAACACCATTATTAGCAATGTCTGAGTGTTCTGAGATGCAGGGCCGTGGAGCCTTTTGGCAAATATGCCCGAAGGTGATTAGTTTCATTTCTGTCTTTTCTGGGGCCTCTGTGTCCATTTTTAAGTATTTTCTGACTTTCAGCTCATTAGCTGCATGTGCCTCCCTTCCAAGGCTTTTATAGATGTTACAAGGGATAGTATAGCAGAACTCTCTTCTGAGATGTCATGAGAACTTTCAGCTGTAAATTTCGCCTTAGCATCCCTCAGGACATTGTTTTGTTAAGTTGCCTGACTTGTAATGTTATCCACAACACAGGCTGTTCCCATTTCCACAGATCCTGGCTTCAAGCTCTGCAGGTGAACATCTTCTAGGCAAACTCTAATCTCTTCATAAAGACATAACTCTGAGTTCTGTACTTATAGCTGAGAATGTTCTGTCTCTGTCCAGATGCACAGACAAGATTCCTGTTAGGAACATCCAGAATTCACTGGCTTTCTGGACTACAGAAATCCTTCCTTATATTTTAACTTCAAAACAACATAGTAAATATATCCCACTGATCGTCAGTCAGCAGTCTTTAAAGTATGATGATATAATGTTAAGTTAAACACCCAAATGTTGTAAAGGCATCAAGTCTTTAATGAACACGTTCCTTATCACTGCTGTGAGGTCTACTGTCAGGAGCTGCTACAGGTCTTTAACTTTCTCTATTAGCTGTGCTCATTGTTGAAGAGTTTTTTTTTGGCAGAGCTCTTAACTGTTCTGTTTGTTTATTTACGTCCATTTGGAATGTTTTCCTGTGTTACATTCCCAGTAATAGAGCCAAAGTGCCTAACAGAGGTCTGTTTCATTCAGTGTCTGATCAGCAATGCATAACTCCAACATCTCTACAGTAAAATAACCATTTCCAGCTGCCTTTTGCCAAAGTCATTTTAAGCCCATTTCTCCATAGCTGGCATGGTGTGTTTGGTAAAGAGGCAAAGCCCAGACTTAAGGGAATTATGGGGCAGAGCATAGCAGCTTGGCCAACTGAAGAGGTAATGTACTTCATGAGAAGCCCTCCAGCAGTATGTCCGTTCAGACCTGTCACTTTCTTGGTGACCTAAAGTCACTTACCAGCTTGGCATATTTTTGTAGCCTCTTCCCACTAGCATCAGTAGGTAGAAAGAGCTTATGTCCCCAGCACAAATATCTTCAGATCTACAGCTTCAGGACAGCCTAGCAGACTTGAAAAAGATGCCTTTCTTTACCTCTGTGGAAGGTCTTTTTCTCCAAACTGATTATTGAGCTCCTGAGAACCAGGATCTCAAGTCTGACATGAAACCAAAGTAGTCAGTTTTATTTCAGGTCACCGAAACTTCTTAGGTGATCCTGCAGATGCATCACTGACCTTGGATATTCTTGGAAATAGGTGGTAGATGCTGGGTGTCTGAAGTACTGCCAAGAATTTACTTGCTGATATTAAACACAAAACAACCCGAAGCAGCAGTCTTAACTGAACAAAAGAGGGTAGAATGAACATCGATAGGAATTGCCTTCCAGAGAAGGATTGTGACATATTGACAAGATGGTGTGCAGATACCTGGCCTACAGACTCATAGCTTGACTTGAACAATGCATGCAGTGCATGCTCGTTTTATATGTAGCATTCTCTCATGCTACCTAACGCTGCTAGTTGTGTTTTCCTTTTTTCTTAGAAAATTACATTTATTTGTATATTTGAATGTATAATCTAAACATCAGTGTATTGTACTACAAAAATACCTCTTGTCTGCAGTAGCTATTCCCTAATTCATAATCAGGAAAGAACTGGAACTGGTGGTGTCAGGCCAACCCTTAGGAAACAGCTGTATTGCTGGAATCTGCTGGAGGGAAGAGAGCAGTTTTTGACATATGAGCTCTTTAGCGCTATAGTCTTTATTCTCTCACTTGCTGTGATTTTGCTTCGCTCAGGGGAGGAAAAAAAGTAAAGAAATATTTTATTTGTAATAAAATGAGAAGTGATAAACTTACTAAAATTATTCAATTACATTGCTGTGTAACAGCATACAATTCTTTGACATATGACATTGTTTGCAAGATATATTAACAAGTGCTTCTGAATAGTGTAATTAATTCCACAAAACTGAAGTTTTATGGAAGATCAATTTCTGTACTGCTGTTTAACAAAGTAACTACTTGACCATAATTATTTGCACATACAACTAATAATTAGTTAAGTTAGAGCGGAAAATGTTTCCTTTAGTGAAAGTGTGGAAAGCCATGGTGTTATTCCACTCTGCCTATACTTTGCTTCTTGAAATATCAGTTTCCTACAATTCCACATTGCAAGAAAACATTTTAAGCTTGCAATCTGCAGGCAGTCAAAAGCAAAACTCTGATGGGAGCCAAGTACTTGCAATAAATTAGTAGCTTTATGAATATTTGAGCTGGTTGTACTCATGGAGCATCCTGGTGGGTCAGGGCTGCTGTCACTGTTGCTGAGGCTGTACAATTACGCTACTCCGTGATGTGTGAGTACTGTGAGAAATGGATCTCGGCTGGCTGGAGGCAGACTTCCCATGCGCTGATTATCATTCTGCATATGGAAGTAGAGGAACAGTAAAATGGAGATAAAAAATGTTTTCTGTTAAATTATAAAAGAGGAGCACACAGTATGAACTGTTCTCCTGTAACTTTCACTGCGTATGTATAAAATGAAGTAATGCATGTTAATTCCCAGGAATCAATCAGGAATACATTAACGATGTTTAAGTGATTTCTTCCTGCTGCAGGTAGCATGTTTTGATATCCCAGGCACTCCAGACCTATTTTTCTGGGGGAATAAGACTTGATGGTATTACAGGTGTGAACTCAGTGCACCATCTAAGATGCTCTTTTCTGGGCTAAGATCCTCATTTTACCTAAGGAATTCTGCATTATTTGCAAGCAGGACAGTTTCTAAGGTGTGCAAGTATTTCCACATCCCCTGGAGCGGTAGAAATGCTAAGGCACCTTGGTCACTGTTTACAAAACCACTTTTGTGTTTTCTGTGAGAGGTAGGCCTCCTGAGAAAGGTGGTGTGCAGAATCAGCATCCAGCCCACAGGAGTACACAAAGGCTTGGAGCTCCTACGCAATTCTTTAACACCAAGGCAGAGAGGGATGTCCAAAGCTGCTCTCAAGTAGCTTAAAAACCCATATTCACATACCAGGTACACTGAAACACATCTAATGCTCAGTTCTGTATTACCAGGTGCCCTCAGGCACAGTCAGAGAGACGAGTGCCCCGAAGTCATACTGTGAAATGTCTTTGTAATGCTCCTTCATAAATGGGGTCCTGTGTGACCTGACCACAGCCACACAGGAGGTTGGTGATGAAGCACAGCCTTTAATGCTGCTCTCCAACTGGGCCCTGCACCAGTACTCCTGGTTATCTACAGATCCCAGTGTGTGTTAGCTGTGCCATCTGTAACCATGGTGGGATGTCTGGTATATATAAAGAGTAATGGAAAAACTTTAGTAGCTATCTTACACGAGTAATTAGTAGAAAGCCGATTAGGTCATGAAAGGCTAAAATTCTGTGGGAGGAGTATTGATGGTGCTGTGAACCTCAAGTGCAGAACTGCGGAGTTGTTTCCATTGTTATTAGGTACAAGAGCCCCAAGAGACAATTTTCTTCTTCTTTCTGAATATTGGATTTTTACTAATACAGTATTGGGATGTGTAGGCAGTCTGTTCCTGCCACTGTTGCTGTGTTGCACTGAATACATAGCAGGTCTAAGCACTGATGTCACAAACAGGAACTTTTTCAAGAGAATTGTGTCTCTTGGCCTCACTTTTAACTAACAAGCCACTACCTTATAAGTCTGTCTTAAATGTCTTTTTCATTTTTAATTTTTATTTTCTAGATCTGCTTATGTTGTAGTTTCTGTGGTAGAGACAATTCAAAAGACATCATTAGCAAACAGAACATGAACACTTTGGGATAACTGTCTTACAAGCACTGGAATTGCTGTAGGAACAACGTGAAGCAGTACTTAGTCTATGTGTGATGCTATAGGTTTAAAAAAGAGAAGTAGGCTAGCAAACTGTAAGGCATCCTTAGATCTGGGGCTTTATGTGGAAGCAGTCAGCCTGGGAACTGCACTGTAGCCTGGTTCTGAAATGCCTCTCTGGGACTTTTTAGAGAGGGAAGAGAAAATTGCCAGCAGTGTGTAGAGAGCATTTGTAGCGTCTTGTCTTAAAAGGAGATGTGCGCATGCATTCTTATAAACTACACAGGTATTTACTATGACACCCATCCCTCCCACCAGAATTCTCAGATTAATCCTGAGGCAAAATAGGAGAAGGTGTTAATTATAAATATATAAAATCATGATGGGAAATCTGTTTCTAGTTTATCTTTGTTAGCCGCATCTTTTTTTCATAGCAGAACTTTTCTTCTCATGCTTCTTGACAGGTCTCAGTTTGACAAAGGAAACTTAGCTGTAAAAAGCAAAACCATTATTGGGATTCTAATTAACACTTTGACGTTGTATTATGGAGCTGGATGTGTATGAAATTATGCCCCAGGAGTTTTCCACCACTGGGAAGGGTGATGGATACCGGTAGAAAGTAATAGATAATGTATTAAGTAACCCAGGGATGGTTTGTTTCGTTCATGCTAAGTAAAAGACAAATTCCATCTTCAATTTAATTTTTAGATGAGAGGCAGCACCACACAGAGGCACAGCTGCAAAGCTCAAACTTCTGCTGCTCCATGTTGGGACCCCACTGAAGCAGAACATTAATCTGTATGGCAAACAAATGACTATCATTTACATAATTACATTTAGTCATGACTTATAACATATTCATAAGCGCATGAGTGAGAGTGATGCACTTACTGTGTAAGGGGTAGGAATAGTGGAGCCGTTTTGTTCCTGATCAGGAAAGGAGGAGTAAAAGAAGCAATCTGCCTACGCAGTAGAAAATGGTGATTTACCATCAGTAACCTGTTCTTCCTCATTCATGCACCTGGATTTTGTTTCTGTGAGTGGTTATCAATTGAGTCTTTGTTTGTGTAAGAGTGTGGTAATTCTTGCAGAGAGCAAGGAGAAAAGGGCCAAAATTTCTCCTCTCTCCAGAAGGGCTTCTTTCAACTTGGGATTTATTTGAAAATGAAAGAAAGCAAACAGAAATCAGAGAGGCTTCCAGAAAATCTGCCATACGTCTCTAGCTATTGCTCTAATGAACCCTATTGCTCTATTGCCCCAGTGCTTATATAGGAAAGACAAAAACCTCTGGTCCATGCCTGTTTCCTTACCCAGAAGAGTATCAGTTAATAAGTTTAAGCATAATTTTAGATCTCCTTGTTTATCAGTCTCATCTTCTTTCTCCTACTTTTTTTCTTAGTTTTCTTGGTTTTACCTCTCCTTTCCCTGTCCATTTTTTCTCTTGACTTTAGAAGTGAAACTGGAAAGCAATCATCCCACCAACTGTTATAAGTAATGACTCCTCCACTCATTCTGCCTTACTTTCCATATTTCACATCAGTTCCTTTAATTTTGCTATCTTTTAAGCTAGTGTACATCCAGTTCTGAGATTTTTCCATTGTTAGTTTTAACTCTTGGACTTCTCACCTGAACACATAATGGCCACTACTGTTGTGAATGAGAACTGCTTAAAAGGCTCTGGGATGTATTGCAGTATCTTGGTATACACTGTGCATGACTTAGCATAACTGCTTTACAAATCAGTGAGGTTGTTGGTGTATCCCCTCAACTTGTGCTGCATTTAAACAGGAGTTGGGCAAGAGGGGTGATGGTTCTTCCTAGGAATCAGCAGTCCTAATGCATCTTTGAGCGTGTCGTCTGTCCTGAGTGCAAGTATTCCTGCAGCTAGCTAGCTGAACTGACTGAACTATATGGCTTTCTTGCATTCAAAAGTAAGGCAATTCAGGAAATCCCAAACAGAACTTTTAATGCAGTATCAATATTCACGTTCAACTCCCCCTCATTTCATAAAAATTTAAATGTGGTAATTTTTAGAGTAAGTTTTGTGGAACTCTATTGTATTCTTCATAAAATCAAATTAAATGCACCACAATTACACTTCACATGGCTTCCCTATCTTCAGAGATTTAAAAAGCCCAGAACTGTTTTTTTTTTTAATGCATTATTAAACACCTCTTAGGAGACAGGGAAAAAAAAAAAAAAACCAAAAACAAATGTGTGGTGTGGGCAGAAAAACTATTTTTCAGTCAAATTCTTGTTTTTTATCTTGGAAACTGTATTTGTGTCTCTCCCTATGAGTACTGTAGAAATGAATTTGGAAACAGTGTAATTATCAGGACATCAGCTTTTCTGTTTTTTAGTCTGAATATTTAGAATATTTAATCTGTTAGTGAATGTAGGGGTTGATGAGAAGTTCTGTGACCACTGGGTAACTTCAGCCTTTTCTGCTCAAGTAAGCCTTTTGCTTTTGCACAAGTCTCATCTCTTTGGTAGTCCCCATGATCTAATGCAGCTTCATGGAAAACAGCACATTGATTTTCCTTTGCACTAGACATGTCATATTAGCTTATCTCATGGTTAGTCTCTGTCCAAAGGCAGCAAATGGAAACAATTAATTACAGAATGAGTTGTTATAGCTGTCGGGAAGTTCATGAAATGTTTAATATTCTTCCATAGAACCTCTGTGAGTGGCTCCTACAGTAGACTCTCGTTGGGTAACTCAAATGGAAAATGAATAGGGAAGGGTAAGAAAATGCCTAAAGGCTGATGGAGTGAAGGGTTGGGCAGGCATTGCACTTACAGAAATGTAAAAGACCACTGAAACAGGAAAAATGTATACGGAGAAAGCAATTGATTTCTGGAAATTACTATCCATAGGAAATGGTGGAAACTTTATTGCTAAAAGCTTTCTTGGGAGGTGTTAAAACAACACCTAACGGGCTTTTGAAGTTAACCACCTTCACTTTGGTCTGTTATGGACTCTTCTTTCTCATGATATCACTTTGCTTTTGTGAATGCATGAAGTGCTGCACACCTCAGGTTCAAATGTGCTTGGTGTAAGTATGAACCTCCCTGTGAGAAGGGCTAAGAATAGACTGTGGGCTTCCGTAAGCAGTGAGATGGGATGTGCTGGGGATTATTGAAATGTGCTTATCTAAAAGACAGACCCACTCAGAAGTGCCCTGCCATGGACTGCTTAATTCAGAGAACCTTAGGACTGCAGGCAAAATAATAATTATAAATAAATTTCTGTATTAGTACATTTAAATAATCCTTAAGTTAAAAAAAAAAAAAAAGCCTAATGATTTTGATATTGCTTGAAGGAAGAATTAGGATAGAGGCATATTCCAAGTGGTCAGTAACACAGTAGCTTAATACTGTGTAGTGAGTTACTTTATCACATATAGAAATGTGTTATTGGAAAATAGAGATGCCTATGAGCATATGCTTTTGTCAATTAAATTATATAAAGGGAACCCCTAATATCAATCAAACTGATAATTTACTGCTGATAAAAAGCCACCTTCTCATTTATATTCACTACGCAATTACTGAACTGTGTTTCAGTAGGAAGCTGACAAGCCTCCTGGAAGCAATAAAATAGATAAGCTCTCAAAGATTGCATTTCAACCCAGTCTTCTGTGACTTTAGTCTCTAACAGGTTTTGAAACCTATGGGATTTCTAACTGATCCTCATAAAAATAATCTACAGTTCTGTGGATTAAGTAACCCTTGGGAGGAAACCTGTTCTTAATCTAAAAATGACCTGGTCTGGAGGGCTGGTGAAATCTGACATTTTCTAGATGTACTGCACTTCAGGTAATACATGTTATACTATTTTTGTATAGAGAAGAAAAATGTGATGAAAACTTGTTGCCTATCCGTTGTGAAGGTGATCACTATGCCAAAGAGGCTGCAGCTTTGGCTGCATAGGAGAAATCTATAAACACAACTTCTTTCTGTACGTCAAAATAACAACCTTTTCTCCAGTCATGGTGTTGTACTTCAGTGCTATAGGACTGAGAGGATGGAGGAGAGCACACTTCAGAGAAGTGTCCATTTTCTCAACAGCTTAAGAAGCTTTAGTGTTCATTTAATGATAAATATTGTCTTGGACAATTCTTAAGACCTGAAGATGCCTGAAGTATCCTAGCACCCTTATATCAAACTCACAGACATAGCAAATACTATGTGGCTTGTTTTGTTGTTGTTGCGCGTTTTGTTGTTATTGATTAGTTTTTTTGTTTGTTTGATTTGGTTTATATTGTTAGGATCTTGGCCAAAAAAAAAAAAAAAAGAACAACAATACAATGATTAGCAAAAACTTTCAGTTTTGTCCAGAGCTACTGTGGAAGATGTTATCTATGCACCCATCTGTGGCAGAGCAGAGAAGGAATGAGTTTGCCCTACAGTTGTAGGGATAATGTTGTAGAGAGTCAGTCACTTATGCAAGTGCTGTGGAAACTTTTTGCCTCTGAATTTGTGAGCACCGTCCCAGTTTAGTGGATTAAGTGAGCTGTTCCTCAGTCAGTGTAAAGTGTTAGTGGTAGATTATCAAATCTATGGAAGTTAAATGGCAGTTTTATAATCCAGTGTGCTGTGCATTGAAGAGGTATTTTAGGATTTTACTTAGGTCTTCCTTACTCCTAGCTTCAAGGAAGAATACTCTGTTTTGTGTTTTTCCCTTTACACCATCTACATTGCACATTCCAGTGAGGTAACAGGGTCCATCTCAACATGCATGATCACTCAACTCTAATTTTCAGTACACTTTCACTCACTTCAAGAGAGCTGTCACTAGACTCACCTCATGGCTTTGTGCACCTTTCCACTCTGCATCCTGTCCCCTGTTCTGTAGGTACGTTTTGGGATTAGAATCTAAACAAAAGAACACTGAAAGATGCCACCTCCATCTACGCTGTGTGGTACAGCCCATGTTCTGCCCTCAAAAGCCTTAATGCCCATAGGAAGCAGTGTTGCCTGAAGAGCCTGCCAGCAGGCAGCCAAGGTTTTCAGTGGGAGCTGCTTTTTATAGAGACCATTCTAGAGCAGATAGAAATAGCTGAACGATATTGCCATTCTAGCCAAAGTAGAATAGCTCCTGTGGGAGTGAGCTGTGCTGACACAGTGTACCTGAGGTGATGGGGAAAGATTTGTGTGTCTTCAATTGATTTATGCAAAGGAGTCCAAGCAACAACACCCACTATTTGGTGAAGTCTTTAAATAGCATATTCTTCTATTAAAAAGAAAAAAAAAACTTTTTTTTTTAATTAAGTATATTGTTTATTCCAAACTGCTTATCAGTGTGTAGCACAGCCATATGCAAAGAAGTAGTCAAGCCAGAACAAAGCTCTTTTGTGTCCTAAAAACCAACTGATCTCCTGAGAGAAAATCAGTTGTAGAGTTGCAAAGGCACCAACACTGCAAGCATTACTATTCTGTAAGAACAAGGTACAAAACTGTAAAGATTTCTTCTATACATCTTGCTGCATTGTTGAGCCCTCCGGATTTTAGTTGTGTAGGAAGAAGGATGCTAAATAGATTTTTTTTTTTTATTATTTTTTTTTCTGTGTCTGAAGTTGTTATAAATCCAAAAAGGAAGGGCCAGCAGTGAATCCACCTTTGAAGAGAAACAGCAATTTAGATGTGTTTGATTAGTGTGAAGCATTGGTGGGATCTATGCTATGTGAGTGAACAGGTGAATGTGTGGGTACCCACATTACCACTCCATGAAGGTGTGGCTGGAGGTGCTACCTGCAGCCCAGGCTCCCCAGCTCAGACCTGGGCACCATGAAGTGCCACATGAAGAGCTGTGCAGAGCCCTGCAGGGAAATCATATGACCTGTAAGGAGTGTGTAGTCATGTAGATAATAAATGAGTGAAAAATGATAGCTTAGATTAAAAGAGATTGGCAGCCAATCTGCATGGGAGAAAATCTTGCTTTCCAAACAAATTCAGAGACTAAGCTTCAGGTGAGTATCAGCAGGGATTATAGAAGCCATCAAAAGTGGAGTTGTATGGAAATGCCACAAAATGACTGTTTACCTCAGGATCGCTTTCCTGTTGTCACTCTCTTACCTTAGATATTGCTCATCTATTTCCCCCTTTTCCCCGGTATTTCCCTTTCAGATCTTAGTACTGGAAAGATGCATGAATTATTCAAGGCACAAGTTGTGTGCATGCAGTCGCAAAAATCAGAAAATGCTTTTCAGAAGTACAACTTTATTTTTTTTGAGTTTCAGCACACTTTAAAGATGATCTTATCTAACAAGTTGGCACAGGCAACAACGTATGCAATCAGGAAGTGTAACTCAGCAACAGTATAATGGTAATACAGGTAGAAGTAATCTTCTTCAGTATGTTACTACAAATCAATTATGAACTTTAAAAAACACATGGCAGAGGCTAGTGGGAGATGACGCTAAGTAAATACACTCTGGAAATGTTTACTAGACTGGAAGTCCGTATCTCTTCTAATGTCCAAGGCTTTCTTCAGCCCCAACATGAATAAATTGCTTTTGCTGGGGACTACTGGGCACTATTGAACTTCAAGGCTTTGGTCCTTCACCTTGCCATTGGCTAACAAGTAATGCATGCTCACTGTGATGCCATTAAACCAGCAAAAAGAAGTGACCATTATCACTATACCTCTGACAGATTTTGTGTTGTGCTTCTATTTGTTGCCTTTTCAGAAAGTGGGTGGCTGGGTATGTATGAAATAGTTGTGAATTCTGAATTTGGAGTGAGGTTAAGGGCATATTTTGTATGGTTCACTACCTGAATACTGCATGTAGGCAATGAAATAAGTCAAAATTGAACAAGTCAGAGACAGTGTGCCTATCAAAGAGACAGTCTAAGCCATGTGAATTGCTGTTTCATGTAAGTTCTTCAGGAACTTGATGTGAGCAAGACTCCTTGCGGTACTACAGAGAGCTGACCAGGCTCAGGGAAAGGTTTATCAAGATCCCACAACACCAGACAGCCTGAAATGCTGCTGTTACCACAATCCTTCTATGTCCTTTTACAGGCTGAGCTTAATATTCCCATTCCCTTTGCCAGACATCTGGAGGCAGATGTATTACTATGCACTGAGAGTGCCTTCAGTACCTCTGGCATTTGAAGTGAGAGTGCCATAAGAAAATCTGCTACAGAATCTATACTGACTTGTTTAGTGAGGAATTTCTTGTGACAAGCATTACAAAGCACTTCAGTGGTCTCTGCAGAGATTTTCACAAAAGAATACTGCGTGGAGAAAACATCTTAAAGGTAAGTCTTATTGGAAGGAGAGGCTGAGTGGGTTGCACCATCAGAAGAACAATCCTGCAGAAGGAGCTGAAAGATTGAAATTATGAACTCTTCCAAGGAGGATCTGTGTCTAGATCAATATGTTTGGCATCTGAGCTGCGTTCTCTGATTATAAGATCCTGTAAAGAGAATCAGATATGTTTTCTTGCATTTCCCAAAGGGCCCTGAGTCCTTCACCAAAACAAAAGAGTGTGGAATACAGATGCTGGATTAAAGTCTTATTTATACATATTGCACAAAGACTTCTTATTAAGGACTTAAAGTCTGCAAAGATAGAATTTCCAGAAAGATCAATGACAAGTCAGTACAATCGGCATTCATTATTGACATTTCAAGCTCTCAGTAGAGATCTGGCTTTATGACCAAGGACATTAATTGTGTTTTAAATTGGCTAATGACCATTAGGTGGTAGAAACAGTATTTCAGACTTTCATGGCTGGAAGCTGAAACAAAATTCAAGTTGGAACTAATTTCATGGAGATTTTGCCTTGGAAGCAAATGCGGAATGAGGCAGATAACATACCCCTAATTAAAGATTTCCAATCAAGACAAGGATCTGCTTTAGCTGGCTAGTCTACTCAGCTCACTGCAGGAGGAAGTTCTGCCACCTCTGAAGCTGGCAGTAGGTTTCAAAGATAATACAGTCCAGCCTATTGTCAAGTCTGTGGCCCCTATAGTTGGTACAGGACAGGCACAACTGTAGCTTTTCTGTAGAGGGAAGAAATGGATGTGTAGAGTTAGAGTTTTAGCCAACCAATGGTTCTAGCTGGAGGGCAATGCACTGCTCCTGTCAGTAAGGACTGGAAAAAGGACTGTGAGTCTTCATCAGCTGATTCCCCCAAAATATGGCCAATAGCGCATGAAAACATCTCTGAACACTGCAAAATATCTCCTCAGGTGTCCCTGCCATCTTACCTCTGCTGTGATGTGTTTAGAGTTTGGCCAACAAGACAGGGAGACATTTAGTTTAGATATTTCTTTGCTAACTAGAGCAATTAATAATGCTTCCTTGTCAGAGCACCTTCACCTGATTTCCTTGCTGCAGAGGAAGCTGTCAAGCTGCCGCATCAAGCCTGTGGCACAGCTAAACCTCATTTGGAGCTGTGTTGGCCTGGTACAGAATGTGGCTTCCTGTTACTGCCTACCCAGTGGTGCTTCCTTGTGTCCCACGTGCTTCCTGGTAGGAGTTTCAATGAACTCTTTAGCACCTTGCTTCAGGCAGCAGTATAGAACCAGCCTGATGTTCCTCTGAGATTTGTATTTTTAAATGGTAATAAATCAAATGCAGCAAAAGAAATCCTTCCACTTCTCTCTCTTCTGCTTTTCTTAGGGCTGCTTGTGCAGCTAGTAAGTAGTATCAGTGTGAAGATCTGCAGTATTCAGTTCTTCATGTGTTTATAATGACCATCTCCTTTTCCTTGATGCCATGGCTGATGTACCAATGTATGTCTTGGGTTTCTTTTAACCTGTGATGGTAGGGATACCCTTTTCAGCTTCTCTAATTCATCTGTAGCCTACTTCCCAGCATACATACCCTGCAAAGTAATGCAGTCCCAAAAACCTATGCTGAAGCAGAACAATCATAATTTCAAGTGGTTGCCTCAAACATCAGGCCACTGTTCTCTCGGGACCTGTGTAGATGCTCTTGAACCTACTCCCTTCAGAATGCTGTGCACCTGTGGTCTGCAGACCCAGGTATTGGTTATTGTTTTCCTACACTGAAAGACAAAAGTAAACATGAAAGACAGTACTATGTAAGCAAATATTAACAGTCTCCAGTTGTTTTTTTTTTATGCGTGCTCCCAGGAGGAGATAGAGGCCACAGAAGCATGACAGAATTGGGAGTGCATGAAATACCCTGCTGAAATGCTGCAAGGACTCATGCAAATCTCTGTTTTACATTCCTGGCCTGCAAAATGGGGCATCTCACGTATTTGCTGGTGAACATTTGTTCCTTTTTCTTGGTGTATGCTGTGCTCTCTAGGAAAACTGACAATGCTATCTAGTTTCTTCATTGAAACGTTAAATGAAGTCTGAAGTGTTTCAGACTAATCCAAACTTGTTATGGAGCAAGAAGACACATTGCCCTTCATAACTTCAGTATTTTTTTTTTTCTGAACCAGAGGTTTTGCAACAGCTCCCATTTGGATCTGTTCCTATTGCAGAGAATGGTGACTGCAGTTTTCTTATAAAATCAGAAAGGCACTAGCAGGGACCATATTGTGGTGAGGGACACCATGCAGACCCCAGAACCCTCCCACCAACACCACTGGGCAAAAGCCAGGCCTACTGTTCTACCTCCCTTGGTGGCATCTTGAGCAAGTGTTCCAGTAATTCCTGTGAATATGTAGTGAAAACCAACACATGCACAGCAATCATAAGCTTTATCTTCTTTCTCTCTGACACTCAAACATTATTACATCTGTAACTGAATTGATAAAATGTTATGTTTTGATAGCGTAGAGGGGAAAGCAATTTAGAGAGGGTTGTAACAAATGATTTGGATTTTTTTTTTTTTTGCATTTCAGAAAATGACAATTTTTGAGGATTTAAAGAAAATCAGTGTTTGTATCCTGATATGTTTCACTTCTTTATGTGGTTTCTGTTAGTGATGGTTTGCTGTCCTAGTTTTCATCCGAAGTAAAGCACTAACATTTCACAATTATTGAAAAACAGGTTAAGTAGTTACAAATTATAGTGAAATAATGATCTGTATTTTAAAACTAGATTTAGGAGAAAAGCAAACAGAAACTAAGAACAAGAAAAGTGTTTCAACCTTGCTTATGTGTCCAGTGGTCCTGAGCTGCCAAGTGGAAATGCCTGTTTTTCATTGATTCTAGAAGGCCATGAACCAACATCCCTCTGGGCTATGATCTTTACAAAACCAAAGCAGAAATGCTGCCTTACTGTTGTTGTACAAAATTACTGTGAGAGTAACCTAGCTGAGGTGTATTATTCACTTATCCATGCATTGCCTGAAAGGTACGATGCGCTGCTATTGCCTGTCAGTGCATGCTGACTGCTGTGAGAAGGCAGCCCCTTGAAGGGCTGAGGTTCATGCTCTTCCTTGCCACGTTTGTCAGTCATGTTCATAGCAGAAGCAGAGCTGGTGGGCAGCTACCAGTCTGCTCAAAGAGGAAGAATCAGAGATCCATTTTAACTTGTTCTGTCTTAGCGTAGAATCACCATGGTTGGAAAAGACTCTCAAGATCATCCAGTCCAACTATCCACCTGCCTCCAATATTTCCCCACTAAATCTTAGTACAAAATCTAAACATGTCTTGAACCTTCTGTTTTCTTTTTTTTTTTTTTTTTCCCTAGGTTATTTATCACACATAAAACCATCACATTGCTGAACGTTTTTGAGGCAGGTAGCGTTCATTATTTCTTTATGTCCCACAAGATGCAAAGTGATTTGCAAGGTTAAAAAAGAAAGGTTTCTTTATGGCTTTAGATCATTCCCAATCCCAGTGGTTTCTTTCTTGTTCCTGGCATCTAAAATTCTAAAGTTTTTAAGAGCCCTTAACTAGATATTCTATTTTATAGCATTTTATAGAACATTAGTTTCTCATTTATAACCAGGAACATGTGCTAATTAAATAAAATCCATCTTATAAAATGTGTAGTAATGAAAGTGGTGTAAAACTAATAAACAGACATTATGTTCCCATAACAGGGCATATTCCATTGAGCAGCATTCATTTCCCATATAAAAGTCCTTCCTTTCAGCTTGGGGAAAACTGTAATAATTTGGACCTTTATTCTAATGCAGACTTTTAGTTTCTAATATCTTCTGTGCATCTTTAAGATAACCCTTTCTTCATGAAAGCCTTGCCCTGCTTACCTGCTTACTTTTTTTACAGTGTATTTAATTGCCACAATTTGATTAACTCTTCCCTTTTCTTTGCACTGTTTACTATACTAGCAGCTGCTTAGTAAAAATCTTCTCTCACTCCAAAGAGTTGAAATATTTCAAGTGAAATGCAGCTCAGCTTTTTCCATATTTATATTATTAAGAATTGAGCCTCGCAGGTAGGTAAATCCATTGCAGGTAAATCTGTTTAAGTGGGTCACTGAGTCACTGCCTCCTAAGTATAATTAACGCATGATGATGAACTTATACAGTCAAATTAAATTTTTAGCTCCCAAACATCCAGTGTTAGCAAAATTGGAGCAGAGATGTTGAAGCTTCACTAGGAAGATGTCCACATAGCTGCTCCACTGCTGCACTGCGCCGGGCTGCTCTCGGTATTGCTGCCAGCACCGTGCAGGTGCTAAGAGTGAGGCAAGTGCTCAGAAAGTAGTTTGGGTAAACTCTGCTTCTTCCCTTTTTGTCTTGTATGTCAACAGATAGGAAAAAATTCTTCCTCTGAGCGAAAGGGAAAAAGACATTCGTTTTACATCTAAAAATCAACAGAAGGAAATTTATGCTAGAACAATAGAGCAAATCTTTAGGGGGAAAAAGCCACCAACAAACATCTGTGCTCTGCAGTTTTTGTTTATGAATAAATCATAATCCTGTCGTAGAAGACTATAATTTTTTGTAAACTTGTCTCTTTACTTGCTGCCATTGAATTTGCTTTACGACTGCACAGTGTGATAGTCGTCTTTTCCCCTATTTGCATCAATTAGCTTTCATGTGTTCCAAGATATTGTATGAAACTTCCCCGACTATTGTGCCCAGTTAGCAACATTACTCTCTAGAACTGAATTAAGACCTCCAGATTCAGCAGCTTTCCAGTTCACTGCAAATACCCTCTACTATAAAACTGAGAGCGCAATGGATGCTGGTTTTTGCTTTTTGGTAAGGTCATGTTGTATGTATGCCTGTGTCCTACCACTGAGGTGATACGAACACAAGACTGGGGTGCACAGAAGGACAAGCTGTAGGTAAACAGGCACTGGGTGTTCTGCTGGGGGCACAGCAACACAAGGTCCTCAGCAAGTTCCATATTTCTGTGCTGCAGCACACCAGCACTTGTGTATTTTTCTGGTGAGGAGCTGGTGAACAAAGCAGTGCTGTAAACTACCGTGTGCCTAGTTATGCTGTAAATATTCCATGCTTCAGGTATTTTTTTTAAAAAGGTAGATATGTGGGATGCTGTGTTTGCTTCCTCAGCTTCCCTTCCAGGTTGTGATGGGTAGGGCAGTGAAATCTGCACTGCCTGCATTGAGCTGCTTCAGTGAGCTCTGCTAAATGGAGGGAAGTTTGTTTTAGGAGCTCTCAGGAAATAGAACACTTAAAACTCACTGAATTTACTTCTTAATCATCCAGATAACACTGGGGGTAAAAGAAGACATCTGTGAAGTTATTCAGTTTGTACATAGGGGTGTGGAGAGAGAAGGGCTTTTTTCTTTTGCAAGACACACAAATGTATGGGGTAGTGTTTAACCACTTTGCAATGTTTTCAAATAGGCACACACTGTAAGTACTTCCTTTACTGCATTTCTTTATGACACAACCGTGTATCACCTGAGCACCTCTCACTGTGAAGCTGTTTGCTGGGGAGGTTTTGCTGTGAAGGGTGGATTTCTGTGCATCCCTGCCTTTTCTGTTACCTACAGTTTCGTGGTTTGCAGTGAGATGAGAGCAGTGCAGGGTGGGATTCACCCTGGGCTCTCCAGTAGCGTCACTCCTTCCATTGCAGTAGTCACAGCAGTGTCTAAGGTAATACATTTGTATAAATTGGATTATGTAAAGTAATGTTTTTGAGACATGAATTTGTAGAGATTATTAGCAGAGAAAGATAAAAGCCTCCCGCTTTTGTACCACCTCCTTTTCCTGCAGAAAAAAACCAAAAAAATCATTTTGGCAGTATTAGAGATCTAAGATACCAGAAAGTAGATATTTTTATAAGAGCATTATATATTCTGGAATGCTCAGCTTGTTGCATGTCCTCTGTCAAACAAGCTCCAGATTTGTTCTGGAAAATCTGACACCAGGAGCTGTTTTTGGCCCATCTGTCACATTTACTCCGACACCTGTCTGCTGGTTCCTCACCAAGGTCATTCCCCATCTCCATCCATATTTCATAGCTTCTGATCCTTTTCTGGGCACTGTCATGTGAGGATGGATGACATCTGTGATAGGCGCTTGCAGCTGGAATACGGCCTGAAAATTTTGATTGCAGGTTGGCTGACGTGAGGCTGGCTCTCAGCTATGCTCAGTTTCTGTGTTGGTTTGCTAACTGTGCTCACCATGCACGTGTTAAAACAGTTTTTATTTAACAGAGTGAGAGGTTTGCTTGCTTCATTGAGCACAGAAGTCAACATTGTACATGGTCGTGTTTCAAGAGATAGAAACGCAGTAATTGAACTAAGGGAAGAAAAGGAGATAGCTGGTTCATTCTCATCCAAATGCTGGAACCAAGGCATGTGATTAGAGTAGGGGGCACCGACCTACTTGTTTGCCCACTTTGCTGACTGTACCTTGCGTTTGCTGTGATGTGTACTGCGCTGGAGGTTTACAACTCTTTCGGATTACCCTGAATCTTACTCTCTCCCAGCCCTGGAGAATATTAATCACCATTTTATTACGTTTGGCTGGAGAAGTTTGAATTCATTATTGTAATTTTTAACTACTCATTATGGAATAACAATGAGATTGAGCATACACTTATTAATTAACATTAATGATAACTAGGAGGAGAGTAAAACAATCTGCCAGCTGTAGATTTTCCCATGTGACGCTGAACAAGGTAGCATAGAGCCATATAAAGTAAGGTATTCAAAATTATTGTTCGGTGGTTCAAAAGCAGGAGTACTTTTACTGTGAAATAGCAGTCAGTTGCATTAGACTGGAATTTAATTTAATGTAGCTCCTACTACTCCTATAGGTTCCCAAAGCAATTACTGGAACTGGTAGTGATGCATGAGTTGGCTGCTGGTGCCAACCCATAGTTTATTGCAGTGGGCCAATTGCAGGTTTGGTGCTGGCTTGCACAGCTTGTCATGTGCCCTGGGAGGTGTGGGGCTCATGTACAGCAGCCAGGGACTGGTCTGCAGCCACAGGTGTGTACATGAAACACCAAAGCAGGTGAAATATTTAAAAAGAAAAGGCAAGGTTAGCCAGTCAATCCCATTCATTGCTATTAAGTTTTTAGAGCCTGCTTGACCCAATGCTCACAAAATTCAATAAGTCTTGGCTCAGATCTCACACAAGCACTAAGACTCTTGCTAAGCACTAAGAATTCTTGCTCTGAAGCATGCTAGCAAAGGGACAAATGAGAGTTCATTTAATGTCCCATGCACTACAAGGCACTTTTATAAGGGAAGGTGTATTGCACGTGTAAAAACATACGTCATCATGTGCTCAGTGGAGAAAAATGGAATGCAGCATTTTTCTAAAGCTATTTTCTGCTTACCCACTGAGTAGTTCGCTGGCATTTTACACTCCAAGTACAAAGCATGCCTGGGAACGGGAAGCTCATCTGTCCGAGTACTCATCTGAAGGGCTTGCAGAGCTGGCTGGGGTCTCGCTATTCTTGTGTTCCCTCCATGACAGGGATCAGGAGTTGAATGAGTAGTTACTCCCTAACACTGCATTTTCTTTGCTTTTCTGTTTTTGTGTGTCTTCCACAGGACAGAAGCTGCACACCTTTGTGTCAGGTACCATAGGCATGCATGGGCCCAGGGGTCCAACTCGAAAGAACGTCCTATCTTCTGTCACTGACTACAGGGCTTACACTTCACAGCACTTTGCTCTAATATTGATATAAATCCAGCATCCACTGCAGATAAATTGCAGTTTCCAAACTGCTTGTGTGTTCCTTTTCCAATTAAAAATACCAGTTTATTTACATAGCAGATTCCGTAAATCCTGCGCTTGAGCTCTGCTGCAGCTGATCTCTGAAGCAAATCCCTTCCATGTAATTGTCTGCGTGCTTTACTTCTTGGCCAGACATCGTGACCATAAATATTATATGGAAAGAAAAGTTAGTTAGGGTTTTACATAAAATTTGCTTTGTTACGATCTTCTTTGGTAGCGGGTACTTGACAATCTCATTTTAACTGTGCTTCAGTTTGAACATTCTGGTTTGAACAGTGGGAATAATACTATTTCATCTTGCACTGTACATGGTTTATTTATGTTAAATATTTTGAAAATGGGAATTGCTTTTTCCTAATGGCATCATGGTCATTCATTTTCTACACATATATATAGCATATATTTAAAAATATTTCTTTTTTGAAATTGAAACTGGTCTTTTGATCAGGCTTTTCCCTTTTGTAATGCAGAATCCATGTTTGAGACTAACAACATTTGAGCAGGGCTGGTGTTTTGATTTTATCTTTAAAGCAATTTCTACGTTTTTAAATTTTTAAGCATTAAAAATCAGACGAGATGATGAGTGTGTTTGAACAACTCTGGGTGCTGTTTTGGTGCTGGCAGCTGCTGCTGTCATGTCAAGCCATTTAAAACTGGGAGAGGAACAAAAGTTGCTTTTTGTTCTCCAGAATTCACAGAATGACAAAAAATAAAGCAAAATTGAATGGCTCTGGCAAGCGTTATCAGGATGTGAATAATGTGACTTTGAGAGACGTCTCACACAAATGTGGCCCTCAGGACTGCAGAAATGAAGGTATTTGAAACTGCCTCAAACCAAACCAGTGTAAAGATGCTGCTAACAATCCTCCCCGTGAAAGGTTGTGTGTAGATGGGGCTTAGCAGTTAACTGCTCTGTGGCAGGTGCTCCATCCATCCACTGTCTGGATTCACATACATTTATGGAATTAGCTGAGATTAGGAGGAAAGATTCCTTATTTTCAATCACTATGTAGATGTGGGGGAGAAAACATATAGATGACATGGACTTGACTTCAGCACCTTTCTTCAGTATGACCCACTTGGGTCTCAAGCAGCAAAAGCAAAGCTGATCTGTGTTTGTGTTCAGCAATCACCCCACGTTCTAGTGCAATTGCCACAAGAGGGCTTCATTTCCCATTCACCTAATGGAGGTGTCACATACGTTGTGGTCTGGTCTTTCTTTGCAGTCAGCTGCTTAATGATACTGTTCCTAGCTTTCTAAGTGAGTTCTGTTACCACCCATTTTTCAGTAAACTGGAGAATCCAGCTGACTCCTCCAGCATTTCAGCTGGAGCTTTTGGAAGTTCTGATTATTTCAGCCTTTTCTTTGTCAACGTGTCTGTGCTTTCAGACAGAAATATGCAGCACTGCTAGCTCTCCGAGGGTATAGGAAGGAATCTCCCAAGGGAATTCTCCATGAACAGGCATCAGCAGTACACCAGCTACTTTAACTACTTCTTTGCAGATGGTTTGACAATCTGTTGCAAGCTATACCCCAACATGCAGTCTTCTCTATCAGCTTTTCTGCAAATAACTATGTCTACGGGTATTTAGCTCCAAAAAAATATTCCCTTTTGATCCTAATGATGCTCTCTTTATGATGGGCTCTCTACAGATATCCAGTGATCAGCAGGATGACTGCAGATCCCATTATAATCTGCCGGGTAGAAAAAGATAAATCTATTGGCCTGTGCTCAGCTCATCATTTTGACAGCTTCCCATGAGCCTGCATTCATCAGATTCCCTCAAAACAGCCAGCCCCCACAGCATCTGACAGCAAAATTTCCATGAGGGATCTCCAGGTTAATACATGTTCAGTCTTTATTTAATTACTTGTTAATAATCAAAATCCTGATCCTTTCCTCTCCCCCTCTGACCCCCTTTTTAAAAAATTGATCAGTGGATGTTGACAGGGAAATGAGACTGATGTCTCAAATTAGTGCCACAAGTGTTTTGACATGAACATCCTGGCAATTTTGTTCATCACAATGAAATGAGCCCCTAATATCTTTTGCTTCTTATGAAAGGACACTGGGTACATTAGTTATATATATAGCAACAGGTTTCTGTGTGAAAGAGAGCAGAAAGATTGCTGTGCAGCCGTGCACGCTGCAGCAGCCATCCTGGAAATGGCATCAAACACCAGTATCAGCGCTCTCTCTGCAGCCCCTGCCTTGTGAATTATCCATTCTGACAACACAGGCTTCATTATCTTTTCAGGTCCATTGGTGTAAATCAGAAGTAAAAATAGACTGAGGAAGAATAAGCAGAAAGAAGGAAGGCTCACACTGTTCTGATGTACCGTAACTGTCACATTTCTGAGATACTCTCACTTTTTTTTTTTTTTTGGTGAAAGAAATGTTACTGGGCAGTGAGAATTTCTATTCTATTATATTTAGGCTGATTCCAATTCTAATTTGCTAATTTTGAAAGTTCTTTGTCAAAAAGTCTGTCAGAGGGAGAAAACCTGAGGTAAGTGGAAGCTGAGGTAAAGCAGGCTGAAAAGGACATAACCTTTTCCAGCCCATTGTAACTTTGTGAACAATATCCAGAAAGCCTTTCTCAATACTGGCTCTACTCAAGTTAGGACTGCACTGTATCACGACTGCCTTTTCTGCACAGCATCTGGGCGTGCTGTCCTGTTGCTGAGCACCAGCAGACCTGCCTGTGGATTTGCACATGTAGCAGCTTCAACCCAACTGGGGTCAATCCTTAAATAAGTATGTCAGTTCTTCAGCTCACTAGCTCTCTCTCTGGCTCATTCAAGTAAAAGTCACGAGCCATTTTCTACCTCTGTTTCTATTGTGTAAGTCCCTGTAGCTCCTTTTCCATCCTCAGATCTCATTGTCAAAGAATTACAAAAAGAAGTGAAATGAAATAAGTTCTTTCAGTATTTACAGATGGAAAAATGTGAGCTGTCCAGTCTGATAGCTGAAGCAGTTGCTGTGGCTTTTTGCTAGAAGCATGTGTTCAGCAGGGGTAGGTGTTCTGTGCAGGCTTTCATCCCGCAGGTGACAATAGCCATAAAGCCACAGTGACTTCAATTGCTTCAGTTGCAGATAAGTATCTGTGGTCTTTTATCAGCTTTGCAGCTTTCTGTGGCTGCAAATCTATTAATAATGATGACAGAAGATCATTGCACCATGCTAGCCTGAACGTATATCAAACCAAGATATCTTACCTCCTATGGTAGAAAGCAGTGGACATCTAAGGCAGAGTGATATTTCCAAGATATGTTCTCCAAACCTGTGAATTGCAGCTTAAATCTTGAGGCATATATAGTGCCTGGATGGAGAGAAATCTCTGTGGGTTTCTCTTCTAGTATTTTTTCCAGTTACTTTTTGAACTCACATAAACTTCTAGCATCTCTAGCATCCTGTGGTAATGAGCTCTACAGTTTTAATTGCATTTTGTGTGAAGATGTGTTTTTTTCTTTTGTGCTTTTTGAAATCTGTCATCTGTTCATTTCATTTAACTCCCCTTAATCCTTGCATTAGAAGAAAAATGAATAATTGTCCTCTGTGCACTTTTCCATTGCTCCATTGATTTTATAGACTTCTATCATGTCTTCTTCATTTATCTCTACTCCAAATTGAAAAATCTCAATCTCCTTAGCTCTTCCTTATACAGGAACTGTTCCTTGCCCTTCTAAGTTTTCTCTTAGCTAGCTACAGAAATAGAGATAAGAACGTGTCCATTGACAGATTTTTTTGTACTGATTGTGCAGTGTTATGAAGATGTCATGGTAAAAATTTGTCTTTAAGGATGTTTTTGGTAGACAACATCTATTAAATTTTCTGCACAGTAAGAGGCAGAAGTAGAGTTTCCCAGTATCCAAGTGCTGCAAAAACATTTTTCAGCCTCAGAATCCTGAATGGATTGAAGATGTAGCTCAGTGCCTATTGCTTATTGTTCTCATCTGTATATCAGATATCCCAGACTGTTGTCAGGTGAGAGACTTCCATGGAAAGCAGAGGATGTGGGAGAAAGCACTGTGGCTAGTTAGCTGGATGGCAATGATATTAACTATTGAAACTACCTTATGAGCAGCAAAGCTTTCATCAAAATTTCTGGCATTTATTGTTGTCCTCTGGCCCGTTTCTGTTGAATACAGTGACTCTTCAGCACCTTGCTCCCATCCAGTGAGCTTGCACCTCAGCCCATCAAGGATCCATCCTTCCTGCCATTCTCCCAGGGTAAAACATTCTTTGATTGTATTTTGCCCTCTCAGGGAAGCTTACTAGATCAAGTTCATCCTTTGCATGAGTCTCCATAAATCAGTCTGGTCCATTTTAAGATGCAGTGTTTTCAAAAAAGATCCTGAAATACCTTCTAACGCGTGAGATTTGCTTTTTCAGCATTTTTGACCCCATACAAAGTGAGATGTGATGCTAACACATGAGAGCATTCATCACAGTTATAGTGCACCATAAACATGATGAAACAATTGCAGCCTTTTATTCTTCTAGGAGGAGCACCAAGGTTTATAAGCTTTCTAGGCCAGCCACTACACAGCATGACTGCTGCAAATCCTCATTCAAATTCCACCTAAGGATGCGCTTGAAGCAAACAGTACCAAAGCTGTATGAATATGAAGGTGTAGAACAACCCTATCTAGGCATCTGTTGAGCAGCACTGAACCAATAGGCAGGAGCTTCTTCCCAAGTGTCCCATATTTCCAAATGCTGGAAACAGAAGAGTGCACAGCTGTTAAAGCTCAGTAGCACTCTGATTTGTTTATCTTTAGGAAACTTGCAATGACCTTTCGTTTACATGTTTGGCACCTAATGAGTTGCTGGAGCAGAAAGGGAAAGGGATGGGTTTATGAGCAATGTGGCAGGGAAGGGGCATGCACAGTAAGTCACACACAAACTGTATGACAGCTTTCAAGTAGAGATGGATAAAAAGCAAAAGTTAGTTTTCCCTATTGATCTGAGTGAGAGTAAGAGTCTCCAGTGTCTTCACAGGGCGTTATTTTTCTCCTGCTTTGACGGTTGAGTGCTCTTCAAACTGAAAGGCAGCTAAAAAGAAATAAACAAAACCAGACGAAGACATAAAGGAATTTAAAAAATTAAAAAAAAAAAAAAAAAAATTGCATCAGTCTCGTATTGGAGATAGTACCATATTGCTGCTTTTGAGATGCTGCTGTCTGTATTTGATCAACATGGCTTGAACTTCTCTTTGCTGGTTCTCCAGGTGTCTTACCCCAGTGCTAATACACAGCACCAAAGGTGACTGCAGTCCTGGACCTCTCTGTAATAGACCCCACATCTATTGATGCTGCTGTGTGACAATAACACTTAGTGATTAAAGCCACTGCATTCATTTTCACTTGTGAGTTGAAATATGCAATTTCAGTCTCAGAAGCTGGCAGCTAGGAGCTGTCAGTCTAATTGACTCAGTCCTCAGGATGGCTTCCCTTTCATTTCCAAGCAAGGGTTCAGATTGATTTTCATTTTTAAATCCAGATCTCTGCATCTCCCCTGTCACAAATTAAAAAAAAAAAAAAAAAGCAAAAACAAAACCAAAACCACACCTTTTCTGGTTTGTTCCAATCCATTCTATCTCTCTGTCTTTGGCAGAGACTACAATTATGGGCACTTAAGTTAGATTAATTTCTGTAAGGAAAAGAAAAAGAACAAAATTTCTGTCTTATCATCTGTTTCAGAACTCAGCTTTCTGGACACCATTGGAATTTGGCATTATCACTTTAAATCCTCTGTGCCAGCTCTTGGCATCGCTATCACAATTTTATTCCACCTCACATCTTATCTAATTAGATCAGTGGGTTTGGTGCTGTGGCTATTAATTCCCATCACTGTATCTCCAGCATTATCCACGTACGTAGCCTTGTCCTGGTGGCTGTAGCCATGCTGTTGTCAGGCCCTTTGCCTGAGAGCATTGCCAGTTGTTGTTGTGCACTCCCACCCTCCCATAGCTTACTTGAGATATGAGTGTAGAAGCGTTTTGCCTTCTGACTTCTGTAGTTTGTGTTGGAAGGTAGAGCCCTGCCTTGGATATGCGAGTCATGTGTTTCGAGTTTCCTCCTATGCTGTCCAATTAAAATCTGTGTTTTAAATCTGTGACTGCTCAATCAATGGAACAAAGGTGAAAATGCTGACTGCATTGCAAAACTCTAAGCTGGGAGGCTTATAGATCAGACTTATTTGAGAGTAACACTTTTTGGAAAAGCTACTAGCAATCTGTCCCTGAGTTAGATGTGTGCTGAATGTATAATTCCCTTTCTAACTGTTTCAAAGCGATGCAGATAGAATACCAGCTCAACACTGTTAATAAGCCCTTTCTTCTGTAGGGACAGTTTGTTCTCATCTTCCTCATTCTGAAGAGTAGCTTGTTCACCCTAGTGGTGTCTCTGGTTTCAAGATATCTGGGATTGGAAAGCATGAGCAGCTAGCATAATAGAAACTAGTTGGGACAGCAAAGGCTTGTGCCTGGCCAAAGCATAGTTCGTCAGCCAATGGAGTATCCTATGTTTCACTGGCTTTTCTGCTCACCTTCAGGTTAAGCTGGCACAGCTTGGAAGAAAAGCAAAAGTAAATTAAAAAAACAGGAAATAAAACTACAGCATGAAGTTGTCAGCAGACTCAATCATTTGGCTCTGCAGGAGATTCCCACACCTGTCTGATGACAGACAGGTAGCAGAAGGAAAATCAATGTACTTGAGTGTATTTTTTCATGTTACTGGATTTGTGGCATAGAGAGAGGAAAGCTGGGCAGAAAGGTGGCAAACCAAACTGCATTATTTCTGGATGAAAACTAATTTTCTGTGAACAAATGACAATATTCTTTTTAATTCTCTCTGTCTGGAAGTGCTGCTTGCTTATTCAGGTTAAGGTATTGTTCTAAATTGAAGTTTCACTGAAGTTTAAGATAGTAGATGGTGAGGAAAGGGTGGATCAGTACGCGTAGCCTAGAGAAAACCAATTCTGTTTGTATGAGAGTGCCTGTATTAAAATGAAATATCACAATAAGATTTCATGCTGCTGAAGAAAACCTTAGCATGTTTGAATATGGACCTGTTTGCTTCACTCCTAGTACAGAGTTTTTATCCATAAAAGTCAATGTCTGGAGTCCCATTTGTGTTCTTTCCATGTTCTGTGATATGGAAGAACATCTGTTTGAGGTGGCTCACAGAGAAAAGAAGATATCCCTGCCACTTCTTGCATGGTTCTTGTTCTGTGCCGGACATTTGCGTTAATTGCGTCGCACCAAATAGCTTATGTGAAAATATTATTGCTGCTTCTCACTGTTGTATCTTAGCAGTCTTCTTCATAAATATTTACTGAATAGTCAGCGATACTCAGTCTGTTCAAAAGAATTTAACTGCTCTGAAATGTGAATGAGACGAATATGTGGAGGTTTGGTCCAGGCTTGGATCTATTCAACAGCTCTTTTGTTAAACAGAAGACAGCATTAGTGAAATGAAAAACAGAGATATTAATCAAGGAGCATATTTTCTGGATAATGTTGTACCACCTTAGCTCATGATGGATTTGTTGTTGACAATAATGCAAAATTAGCATGCACGACAATTCCATCTCCCTGCAACAGATCCATGAAGGGTCTGAGCAGGAGCAGCTGGCATGGAAGAATCTGTTGCAAATCAGAGGGATGTAATTATTGTGAAGCTGTTAGAGAAGAGATGGGCTGCAAAGATGCACATCAATCAGGAAACACTGGAGATTAATACAGTGTCTTGGGAAAAGCCCAAGTGAATCTTAGACAACATAATGCCATGAAGATGGATTTATAATTGCAGGACTTATATCTTCATGAGTGTTATTTTTGTAATATTAATAAAATACAGCGAAATGTTGTAATGAAAATGATTCCTTTAGAATACACTACTACCAAAAGGTCCCTGCTTCTCTTTTTTTTCTTACTTTGACATCTCTGCTTCCCTCAGGCCTTGTAAAACTCTCTTCTTCCCAGACAAAAGTGCCAAGCTGAAAATAAATAAGTAAACACATATCATTGCTATCCAGAGCTTCAAACACTTCTTAATTCTCATTCCTTTTAAGGCACTGACACCGTGCTGTACTTTACCTGCCTACACCTATGGATCAGGTTCTGATCTGAGGTAGTTTGGCTCACTTTGATCAGCGACGCAGCACCTCATGTTCTGTGTGCTGCTGTTGGTGACTGAAATGTTTAAAAGAGAGAAAAGAGGAAAAACCTTGGAAATTACGTTTTCAGAGAGAACTCAGGAAGGAGAGCATGCCAAGAGAAAGGCCAGTGGAAAAACCTTGGTGTAATCTGCAGTCTCTGCCTGCAGCAGAGGCAGTGTCACTAATGCTTTCCAAAGATTTGTTGAAGGTTTGTGCTCTACATGTGCGCTGATCATCTTTACTGTAAGCAAGATTGCTGTCACAACCAGGATTGATGGTATTTGTTGATTTCAGGTAGAAGTTGCTTGCACTGTAGCAGAGCACTAAGGATACTGGTGCTGGGTGCTCCTGCCAGGTTACATGTGCAGCTGTGGACATCAGCACTGGGGACATATAATTCCACCTTTAGCTGCATGAAGCCCTGCCCCTAGGTTGCCCCTAACAAGCACAATGTCACCCTTAGCAAGGGCTGCCTGTGTGATCAGTGGCACAAGGGTGGTGTTGACAGCAGCAGCAGAGTGACAGCAGGCAGGTACCTCACAGTGGATATTCAGCTTTTCAGTGGGTTAGATGGACCCTGGTTTAGGTCTGCAACAGCAGGCACGCAGCCCAATAAAAACATTCCTGAGTGTTTTCATCCAGGCTGGTGGAGGAATAGCATCCTCAGATCTTATTGCAAAAAAGGTTGTTGTTAGGAAGCAGTGCAAACATCTGCTGTCATCTTCTAGTGAAATTAATCCCTACAGGGCATTCCAGCAATGCTCTATGTGCAACCTGTACTTTTCTCACACCCTCACAACAGGACTCAGCAGACGTTGAGTGCTGCCCTCTCTCTAGCAGTCAGCAGTTTGGATGGCATCCTTCAGATGTACATCAGTAAACTGTGTGATCTCGTGTTTTCCATAAAATTCATAGCACTCCAAGTCTGTGAAACAGGGAGTGTTAAGAAGTTGGTTAATAAAATAGAATCTGTAATGAGATAGGAGAGAGTGCTCAGTGGTTTGCAAGATGGGAAGAGTGTCAGAGCTGTACATTGCTTTGGGTCCTTTCCTGGGCTTGACATAGCTGGAGCTTCATGTGGAGTTGGTCCATCGATGCCACAGGAACCTAAGCATGAGACAGCAGCAGTTAATGATAACCCAAATTGAAGCAGTGAAATATGACACAAACAGGAAGGGTTGCCAGTTATTCTTAGATATATCAGTTTTCTACCTTAAAGTGAAAAGTGATTTTTTCCTTCTCTTTTCTTCTCAATTTTCCTGCTATATTTTTTAGTTACCACAATTTCTTAATGTCAGACCTCGTAACAGGAGGAGTAGTGGATTTGATGAGGATAAATTAAGCCAATAATTTTAGGGAAAGGAAGAAACCTCACACAGATTAGTCATATATTCTGAAGCAGCCAAGAATTGTCTGCAATAAGATGAAGAGGGAATAGAATATTAATAACTTGAAAGTTATAAATAGGGTGCAGATGTCCTGTTTAAATAAGGATAAAAACATTTGGAGTCAAGTTATGTGTGATGGTGAAGATGCGTGCACTTCAGGGCTTTTTGGTCCAAGCTATTGGAAAACAAATATCATTCACAATTCTTTTAAATATAAAATGGCCTTTCTGTTTTCTCTTACCAAACATACTAGTTTGACTCCCTCACAACATCTACTTCATAGACATTCAGGCATTGAAGTTAAATTAAGACGAAGCCTATAGCATATCACATGCCATTAAACTGGTGACACATAGATGCTCAAACTTCACTTGTATCATTACTTCTTCAGACAAACCTGAATTTCCTTCAGCTTCTCTATGCATGTAACGTATTTCAGATGGTGATGTATTTTCATTCAGTCTAAGTTGAAGACTGCAGATCTCTTTGTCTGATCAAACCAGAATTCTTTGAAACCACGGAAGCCTTGCAGGCTATCAGTCATACACAGGTTTTTCCTGTTCTGCTCCACCCATTCTGGAATTATCACTTTATGGTGATTTGTGCAAGATCTCTCTTCTCTAGATGCCTCCCCAGATCATTAGTTACCTGCAGTTACCCACCAGTCCTCACAGCTTTTCTTGAGACTGCTCAGCTCAAGAGCTGAGGCTGAGGCTGGCCTGAAGATGACAGCATGGGCTGCAAAGCATTTTGTGCTTGATTTAAGACACAGAGGCTTAAAAAAAGGTCAGAGGCAATCCAGCTACATGTAGAGAAGGCATTTTTCCCAGGCAGCAGCGAGACTTTTCTTGCTCATGCTAAAAGCATCAGGTGCAGACAGGCTACAGGTGTGAGGATGCTATCTTGTTGTCTCTCTTGGTCAAACAGTTTCCTCTTACACTTGCAGTTTTATGATGTTTCTCATATCTTTCTTTTGCAGCACCAATCCCTTTGCTCCATGCTGCTCTCCTTCATGCCTGCCTGCATGCGACAGCTCCAGGTTTAAACTTATTGATGATTTGATATAGCAGCAATGCCATGTGCTTAAGTGGAGGCTCATAAGTAGCTCCTCATGGCTGGTCAGAGTTTAAGGACCGGTTCAATAACACATTAAACCCATTTTAATTCAGGAAAGTGTCTAACAGGTATTTCACTCCCAACTGCAGTGCGATTTTATTCGGTGCTTAAAGGTAAGCACCAGCTGAATTACTCTTCGAATAAAGAGGATTCATGCAGGGATCTGGCATAAAGTTAATTTTATTTGTGGGTACTTGTTTTTTAGATCTTATTTTTATGTTAGGAATAAAATTAACTGTATTCTGTTTATAAACATGCATACATACACACATATATATTTATATATACTCTTTACCACATCACCAATTTTTTTTTTTTCTATATCTTTAGGAAGTAATAAAAAACATTTAAAAGTTAATGTCACCCTCCCTCTGTTGGCCAGGCATTCTACTAATAAAACGCAAATTATCTCCTCCAGAGTCTTGGACCAGTATACTTGTTTTCTCTAGGAACATTTACATAAATTTAATCTTGATTTGATGTAAAAAAAATGAAATATTTTAAACTACTGACAAATGTCCTTTTCAAATTATACTCATAGGAAAGAAGATACAATTCGAAACAGCCTTGTCCCAAATGAAACATAGAGTAGGCTGAACTGAAGTTTGAAACACTGAAGTCCACATTAAGTAAATTGTTATAGAATATTGAAGCCATAATGAAACATGGATTTTAAGTGCAACTGCCAGCCATTTCAGTGCAGACACATTCATTTTAGTGCTCAACTGATATTAATCTTGTCTCAACCAGGATACTGTGAGTTTCTTTGGGCATTTTGAGGTTATTCTCCCTCTGACATTGAAGATTAGCTATACCAAAGACTTATCTGACTTGCTGCAGAACACTTACTCTTCACTATGTAACCCTTTTTCTAAACCACTTATTCTTGCTAGTCTTTCTGCTACAAAGCCTCACAAAATGTAAGCCTAGATGGCTAACTCCTCTCTGCACGTTGAGTTATATGTTACCAGTGTTGCTAGTGTTCATGTGCAGTGCTAATACATCTGTTAAGAAGACCAAACACCCTGAAATTAAAACACAGCGTTGAGTGAATTTTAAAACAGAAGGTCAGTGGTCTTGAAATTCAGTGTACAATGATACATGAACGCAATGCAGGAGCAAAGATTTCCAGGTGTGAAACAGCTGAACTTCATCCATTGTGGAATTCTTGGGACTTCACAGAGGTCCTGCATCCTCCCTATAGGAGATGGATGCAGTAGCAGTTCACAAGTGTAATTATGTACCTGACAAATGAAATGTGTAGTGACCATTGTTCTGTAGCTCAGGGCATCTCTGTGGTGTTAGCCTTCTGGAAGAAATCTGTGGCTTCAGCTAGAGGCAACGTTGTGGAAAAGGTGAAGGGTCCCAGGCTTGAAAACAAATGCATGGGGAGTTCTTTAAATGTATGATATAGGTCTAAGGAAAAAGAACAGCATTATTTCATACAAAGAATTTATGGGCAATATGGGACATGCTGGGGGGGAAAGAAGAAATGTGTACTGCGTGATGGGTAGCTAAATACTTATAGTGCTCCCTAACAGCCAGCTCTCATGTTGTAAGCTTAAAGATTGATTAATCATCCACTCAGATGCACCATAAAGTTTTAGAGTTTTTCCCTTGGTAGATGTCTGGAACATTTTGGGGAAAAAAGGATGCAATTTACAAACAAGGACAAGAAAACTTAAATAGCTGTTACGATTTAAAACGAAGCATTTACTGATAAAAGCTGCCTACTCTCTTTCAAGTACTTTGATCACAGGATGGAGGATGCTGACTGCAGCAAGCCCTGCCTTGCTGGAGCCTTCCCTCCAGTTCCCATCACTGGGGCGCGCCTGTTCTGTGGGCCATTAAGTGTTTCTTGGCATGACATGCAATTGCAGAGTCTGTTAGCTTAATAAATGATGCACTTTCATATTTAAAAGTTAATCAGAAAGATCTGAAATTTAAAAAAGAAAAGAATAAAAATGGAAAAATCCTCAGCTGGTCTAAGACTGTGTGTGAAATTCCTTTGATTTCATTAGAACAATGCTTATTTAAGCCAAGCAAAACAGCTGTAAAGCCCCAGGTGTAACCTGGTAAGGAAGCTGAGCTGCGTGTGGGAAGATCTGGGAAAAGACACAGAACTTCAGTATTTGCTGGGTGAAGAAGGGAAATACTTCAGTATTTGCTCAGTGAAGAAGGGAAACAGATCTGCGTGCCCGAGTCCAAGACATGTCTCCGTCCTGAAGGCCAGCATCTGACCTTGGTTATAACCTTTCTTCTACATCCTCTTGTTCACTGGGACTCGTACAGGAGAAGTCTAATTTTAAGTGCAGCCCTGGCATTTTCTCTCTTGGCAGTAATTTGACATTTTCCACATCTTATTACTCATGAAACCTGACATCATGTCAGTCTTCTCACATGAACTTTCCGCCACTTCAGTTTTCTTGCTGCTTAATTACAGCCATGATTGAGGGGAAACCATTTGCTGATCTTGGCCAGTGAGACTGCTGATAGGAGGATTGTGACATATCCAGATACAGATCATGTTTCTGTATTTATTAACGTACTAATATAAGGCTACAAATGGATATATATATATATTTATGTATACTTGAATGTATATATGTGTAAACATTTTGTAGCATAATGACTTGTGACAGTAGAAAAGTTCTTAATGGCCATATTTTGCAGGGACATTCAATGCTAAAACAGTATTAATGACATTACTTTGTTTGCAGAGTGCAGGCCCTGTTGAGCCTATTTTCTTTTCACTTGTGTTGCAATAAACACTTCAAAGCTGAATATACCAGCACTTCGTGAGGTACAACCAGCTTTCAGCTCAGACTGCTTACTCACCTTTCCTTACCCCCTCGCAGATTATGATTTACCCAATAGAATGCCATCACCTGAAGTCAGAGCTATGGGAAATCAAAAGTAATTTGTGTGCAATGAGTACCTAATAGCAGATATTTGTTCTTTGATATTTTATCAGAAAGACAAAACAGAACAAAATGCCCATATTGCAAATGTGTGATCTCTACAGTTTCAATTGTCTTTGTACCTGCAGCTGCTGCTTTTGGCTGTTTGGAAAGAATTCAGTAGTAATGAGTCTGAAGATGCAGTTTGTATATTGAGTCTGTCTGCGTCACAGTGAGGCTATATGGAGATGAATGCCTTTAGGGAGAAGTCATGCTGCACTTCTGTAGAGAAGGCTAAGGGAGTCTGCAGGAGATTCCCAAGGGAGACCCCCAAGGGAAGGGGTGAGCCTGCCCAACAGATTGATGTAGCATGAGCACTTCTTTTTATTTGATATGAATGCTGCTCCAGCACGTTGGGATGGGGAACTGACAAAGGAGCTTCAAACTCGAGGCTAGGCTGCCATGGCTGCTGGCCAGGCAGCAACCGTTCTCATTGCTCTGTGCCACAGGGGGAGGTCAGGCACTGCTAGTGGGCATGGCAGCTCACACAGTCAGCTGCGTCTTGTGAAAATAAAAGCATTGCTCAGGAAATTGTAGTGCAGTTCCTTGGTATCTGAGTGTGCGTATGTATGTTTATGATTTAGATATAGTGTGTGTGCATAGTGTCTATGGGGCCAGATGAGATCCACCCGAGAGTGCTGAGGGAACTGTTGGAGGTGATAGCCGAGCCGCTTTCCATCATCTGTCAGCGCTCCTTGTTGACTGGCGAGGTGCCAGAAGACTGGAGGCTTGCCAATGTGACTCCCATTTACAAGAAAGGTCGTAAGGAGGATCTGGGGAACTACAGGCCTGTCAGCCTGACCTCGGTGCCAGGGAAGGTTATGGAGCAGATTGTCTTGAGGGAGATCATGAGGCATGTGCGGGATGACCGGGGGATCAGGCCTAGCCAGCATGGGTTCGTGAAGGGCAGGTCCTGCTTGACCAGCCTGATCTCCTTCTATGATCTAGTGACCCATCTGGTGGATGAGGGAAAGGCCATTGATGTGGTCTACCTAGACTTCAGCAAAGCCTTTGACACTGTCTCCCACAGCATTCTCCTGCAGAAGCTGGCAGCCCGAGGCTTGGATGGGTACACTCTTGGCTGGGTAAGGAGCTGGCTGGAGGGCCGGGCACAGAGAGTGGTGGTGAATGGAGTCAAATCCAGCTGGCGACTGGTCGTAAGTGGTGTTCCCCAGGGGTCGGTGCTGGAGCCTGTCCTCTTCAATATCTTTATTGATGACCTGGATGAGGGCATCGAGTGCACCCTCAGTAAATTCGCAGATGACACCAAATTGGCTGGAAGTGTGGATCTGCCTGGGGGTAGTGAGGCCCTACAGAGGGATCTGGACAGGCTGGAGAGCTGGGCTGGAGCCAGGGATGAGTTTCAACAAGGCCAAATGCCGGGTCCTGCACTTCAGCTACAACAACCCCAGGCGACGCTACAGGCTTGGGGCAGTGTGGCTGGAGGACTGCATAGAGGAAATGGACCTGGGGGTATTGATTGATGCTCGGCTGAACATGAGCCGACAGTGTGCCCAGGTGGCCAAGAAAGCCAATGGCATCCTGGCTTGCATCAGAAACAGTGTTGCAAGCAGGAGCAGAGAGGTGATCGTTCCCCTATATTCAGCACTAGTGAGGCCGCACCTCGAGTACTGTGTCCAGTTTTGGGCCCCTCACTGCAAGAAAGACATTGAGGCCTTGGAATGTGTTCAAAGGAGGGCAACAAAGCTGGTGAGGAGTCTGGAACACAGGCCATAGGAGGAGAGGCTGAAGGAGCTGGGAATGTTCAGCCTGGAGAAGAGGAGGCTCAGGGGAGACCTCATTGCTCTCTATAACTTCCTGAAGGAAGGTTGTAGTGAGCTGGGGGTCGGCCTCTTCTCTCGTGTCATCAGTGATAGGACCAGAGGGAATGGCTTCAAGCTACGGCAGGGGAGATTCAGGCTGGACATTAGGAAGTATTACTTTTCAGCAAGGGTGGTCAGGCACTGGAATGGACTGCCAAGGGAGGTGGTGGAATCACCGAGCCTGGGGGTGTTCAAGGAAAGACTGGATGTTGTGTTGAGGGACATGGTTTAGTGGGAGCTATTGGGAATAGGTGAACGGTTGGACTGGATGATCTTGAAGGTCTTTTCCAACCTTGGTGATTCTATGATTCTATGATTCTATGTGTACACATAGATATATATCCCTATTTTTCCTTCAAACATAGATTATTTCCAGTTTTTGTTTTCTGCGCTAATCATGTTCTTCATACTCTTAAAAATAGTAGATCCTTGCATCTCTGCCCTTCGCTTGCAACTGCTGGCACAGTGAGTGAGGCAGCAGCTTGGCCCTGCAGTTGGCTGGGGGCTGCTCAGGTGCTCAGGAAGGATGCATTGCCCATGCCAAAGCCATGCAGGGGTAGGGAGCACACCTCAGAAATTAGCTTCTGTGAGGTCTTGTGATGGCATGGAAGCATACACATTGCTGTTGCTAGAGGTGAGGAAGCCTCTTGAACCCACTGAGCTTCAGAATCCAACTTTCATGCAGAAATAATAACTGAGAAATGCTGAGTTTGTGCAATAGAAATTTTCCAATTCCCCTGGTGACTGTACCGAAGTGGCTTACCCTGAATTTTTCTCCTGCTGCCATCATTCACCTCTCATCTGAAAATGTCAACTGAGTTTCAGAGTGAAGTCTGAATTCATCTGGTCAAATTAACCTGCTCTTACAGCGAAAACTGACTTTTGCTGAGGTATATCTTACGTCAAATGCTTTAAGGAAATGTTCAGAATGTAAAGATTGCTCTGAAAGTGAAATGCTGTCTTCAAATTAGGAACAGGAGTTAGTATATATAGAACCTGAATTTTGTCAAAACACAGAAGATAAAAGAAATGATTTTTCCTTGAGTCCTGAAGCGGAACCTTCAGATGGAGCCTCACCATTTCCACTGTAACAAAAAATGTCAAACTATGAACCAGCTTTTCTATCTTACATGAGTGATATTATGCACAAAATTTCAATTTGAAATGTATAGTTTTCACTTATATCTGTGAAAAATGAATCTTGATGATGTGATTTGTTGACTCAGCATTTTTGGAGGAAAAGGAATGCCCTACTAGTCTAGAGCGTGGAATTAAGAAGAACCATAAACAATGCCCATGGGATTTGATGACTGAAGTCAGTCTACCCTAAGCTCACTGCTTGATTGCACTTTATGTAGTGGATGAAAACAAGGAAAAATACTGTTGTAAATGAAGCTAAGTTTGATACATTTACATTCGTAATTTTAGTCATTGTAGAGCTGAGGGCAAGACTGCCACATCCCCAACTGGATACCTGTTGAAGGACGATTAATTTGTCCCTCCTGGTTTGAAATCTGAGTAAATATTGACTCAATTTACCTTTACTAGTATAATGCATTATGGAGGATTTATAAAGAAAGGTACCCAAAGTCAGATGCAAGAATTCAGAATAAATTTTACACATGAGACACACATATTCTAAAAGTAGAAATTGTAGGTTTTCCCATGCTCTTAAACATAAAACTGTCCCACTTTTCTCCCCTGGGCTACATGGAGCTGTTTGAAAAAGTACAGACGTGTATATGCATATAAATATAAACAAGTGCCATGATCTGCTGAGAGTTCCAAAGTACTTGAGACATTTTACTCGTACTGCAGAACTCGAATAGATGGCTATTTCAGGAATTTTTAACAGAGGGGATGATTAGGAAGTTTAATTTTCCCTGTGAAAATCTCAGTTGGAAGTATATGCCACAAAGCAGCAATTAGTAATGATCTAAGAAAACTAGAAGAATATATTTTCACATATTAATCAAAGAAACTTTACTAAAGTACAAAGCAGCCTTGGGAAGTGACGAGTGTAATTGAACAAAGGGTTCTCCCTAGGGGAATAATGTAAGTACTGCTCAGCCTTGTTCCATCTTCCATCCTGCTGCTTAGGTGGATTACGTGCATAACAGATCCACATGTCACACATGCTGAACAGCCTGGAAGGCCAACTGTAATCTTGGGCTGCATAAAAGAGGGGTGGCCAGCAGGGCAAGGGAGGTGATTGGGAGATCCCCCTCTACTTGGCTCTTGTGAGGCCCCATCTCACAAGGAACAGGAAGGACATGGAGCTCTTGGAGCAGGTCCAGGGGAGGGCCACTAAGATGGCCAGAGGACTGGAGCACCTCTCCTGTGAGGAAAGGTTGAGGGAACTGGGCTTGTTTAGCTTGGAGAAGGCTGAGGGGAGACCTCAGTGTTGCCTTCCAGTACTTGATAGAAGATTATAAACGAGAGAGAGACTGAGTTTTTACACAGGAATACAGTGGTAGGATAAGAAGGAATGGCTTTAAACTAAAAAAGGGGAGATTTTAGGTTATATATTAGGAGGAAATTTTTTACTTAGAGCAGTGAGGCACTGGAACAGGCTGCCCGTGGAGATTGTGGATGCCCCATCCCTGAAGTTTCTAGGTCAGGCTGAATGGGGCCCTGGGCAGCCTGATCAAGCAGTCTGCAACCCTGCCCATGGCAGGGAGCTGGAATTCGATAATCTTTAAGGTCCCTTCAAACCTAAGCTTATCTGTGGTTCAATGAAATCTACATTTCATTTGCAATGGAAAAGCTTGTAGTGAAGTCTATAAGGGTACTGGAAAACCTGTGGGGGCTGGTATAAAAGTGTGTGTGTGTGAGTGTGTGTCTAAGCAGGCTCTTTTAGGAGCCTCTCTTGTTCTTTTTCAGTGTCAAAAAAAAGTTATGTTTTCAGTGGTTTATTTTTACTAGTAGTGCATGGGGATCTTGAAGGTCAAAGTAGAGTTTGTCTATAGTGCAGTGCAAAGCAGCAAAGAGGAGTTATCAGTACCAGTTTTTAGTACCAATTTGGAGTCTAGATACCACAGAGATGGGCAGGGAATCATAAAGAAATGAGCATCTGTTCAGCTTCCAGTGATGCTAAGCTATTTTACTCCTCTGGCACAGATTTATTTATATGAAGTGAAGCACTGAAACAAAATGTTGGCTTAACCTCAATCTTTTTTTTTTTTTCTCTCTCTCTCTCGTTTTTAATCTGGTATCATCAGACCTGTTTTGTTTTGTTTCAGTTGTAAGTTAATGTCCCATTTTCATTTTTTGGCATAGTGGAGAATTGTTTTCTCCAGGTAAAAATTGGCAGTTTACAAAGGCACAATTGAAAACTGAATAGAAATTGTGCAAAAATTCATGGGCTGTCCCAAAAGTTGTAAACTTTTCTCACTGCTCTGCGTAGAAAAAGAATGTGGAGTTATATTTGTATTTCCAAGTAATTTTGTACATGAACTCCAAAGCCCAGGGTGAATTCTAAAGGCATAGATTTTGATCAACTTTAAAAATAGAAAGCATCTGTGTTTCAGACCAAATAACTCCCTCGAGGTTAAACACCTTGGTTTAAAAGTTGTTGTTTTGGACCTGTCTATAGCCTAAGGATTTTGATGTAAAGATTCAAAGGTCTTAATGAAAATTTGATGATCATCTCCTGAGAGGGCAGGTTTTTGTGCGAGTTTTCAGCTGTACTTCTCTCTTCGGTTGGAACATTCCTTTACAGCTGCATTTCAGCTCCCAGCCAGAACAAAAATGAAAACATAACTTACTTTTTCTGCAGCCTCATTAAAATTGAACTATATTTTGAGAACATTATACTGTAGTTCTATATTTCATAATAAACTGTTTATTTTTTCCCCATATAAATGAGTGTGAACCATTAAGCTTTCAACAACAGCACCTAAAATAATGAAGAGGAACACATTTTTATAATGAGGATAATTGTAATTGCAGAATTTTCCAAGTGATACAGTAAATTTTATCTCAGCTGTAAGATTGGACTTTCTATAAAGTAGATGCTTTAGTTTATCTTTCCGTTATTAAACTTATTACCAAAGTCACTGAGTAAAGTTTGGTGACCTAAATTTTCCACATCAAACTGAGTGAATCTTCTTCTACATTTGGAATCTTTGAGTCCTCAGAAGAATCATTTGCCTCATCATTGAAATCCACTGCATTTTTTTCCTTTTTGATGTCCAGATTCTTCTCTCCTACCTTATGCAATATTAATATGAATATACTGTAAGAAGTATTCATAATGATGAAACAACAATCAAAACCTTCTGCAGAGACAAGACCCGGGCATCCAGAAAGGGCAGTCCCACCCTGATAGCTCCTTCCCTAGTCAAAAAATACCCCACTGTGTGCTCTGTGTCCACTCAAAGGAAATGTTAATACTGGTGTTTCTCTAGGATTTAGTGTAGAAGTTATATTAACTGCAATTTGCTTATAACTTGGAATGTCATTTTCTTCCTTGCTGATTTCTTTGTAGTAGCCACAGGAACAAGGCTGTCCATCAGGTAGGGGCATCTCAGCAATCAGCAAATGGGAAAACAATTAGAAATAATTTCCTCAAACCTCAGCATTCATTCCCTTCTTTAGAGGTTGGGTTGTGCTGGGTTGAGAACAGCTCCAGGTCTCCTTCAGCCTCCTGCTATCCTTTCAATTAGTCAGCAGAGCTCCTGGGATATGTGGGTGGTTATCCTCAGAGGTGCCATGAATTTGACTTCTTGTATGCATTTTTAAGGTTATGTTTGATTTCCCTTCTGAGGTCAGGGCACGTAAGTAATCATACGGCATTCGGTGCGTCCAATTAGTGGCCTTTCTGTTCCACAATCCAACATCAAAATCTAATGAGTGACCCTCCAGGGCTTGGTGAATTGCCAGGAAAAGGAGCAAGCCTTCTCCATTCATTCTAAAAAGAATTTCTTCTCTCTCTGTTTTCCTCAGCTTTTAGGAACATGGATGTGTAGGACTTCGCTGCTCAGAGTGGCAAACTGATTGATTTGTTCGTACATCAATTTACCAAAGCAAACAGAAGAGCTTTCTAGAGAAGGAGTACGTGAGAGAGGCAAGGAGGTGATGAAAAACCCTAAGTGATGATTCATAAAATGATGTGATTATTTATGTAAGGACTTCCACCCCCCACACCTGTCTACTCACTGCAGTTCAAACAAGCTTTTACTTTGAACCAACTCGTTACATAAAATATGCATCAGAACCCAGGGAAGCATTTGCTTAATTAACTGTCACCAGGCTGAGACAAAAAGAAAATGCCTCTTCTATCAAAATATGCTAAAAATAAAGGATGATACCACAACAAAGTGGTTGTGTCAAGGATCTGAGCTTTTGCACAGAGCTCTCCTGAATGTAGATTTGCTTTTTCTGTTTGACTGCTTTAGCTGTGGTGGAGAACAGTCAAAGTACAGCACCAAGGCCCCAGGCAAGCAATGTTCATTTCCACCAGACACCAGCCCAGCACACCGCGATTAGCACCTTCACAGTCAGGGCATAGCAGTTTGGACTGCTAATGTGGTTTTGAGTTGCCACTTGTGGTACATGCAGCAGTCTGAGAGTCACCTCCTTTAATGTCACTTCTAAATGTTTAATAATCAGATGGTGATGAGTGGCCTAGATGTTTATCTGCTTCTTCGCAGGGAAGGATCCCATTAGTGAATTCAGTTATTTCAGGAGGAACGGGCTTCCTCGCTAGATGCAGCTACAATTCAGCGCAGAGTCCATTTCTGTCCACACCTTATCACCTTAAGGTATCTCAAGGGTCCATTTTTCAACCACCAGAGAGGACAAGTTGCCAAATGTTCTGCTTGAAGCCAGCAGCCCCTGAGGAACACCAACCATTTGTGTCCCTGCTGCTCTGGTTGTGCAGGAACTCACCTCACTGATTGATGGCTATATTTTAAATACAAATTTATTTTTTTTTCCTCTAGAAGGGCATCCATTTTTACTTGTCTAACTGTAGAAAATTTTCATTTAAATCAACAAAGAGCTTTCAAGTCAATTAAATAGAGCTTGTAGGTGTGTCTCATAAGATGCCATTCTAAAACTTCAGGAAAATTCTGCTACTTACGTAAATTACACTAAATTACTGTTGTACTATGTGATTCTTCTCACCACTCTCCCATTTGTCCTATAAATAAAATGTTGCACGTGACTGGATTCCAGTAAGAATCACTCTCAAGCCATAAGAATCTTCTTTCCTCCACTTATTGCTAAGCCCAGGCTATTCCAGAATTGAAGCTTTAGACTTGGACAAATGACCTGGGACAGGCATATTCTGAAGGTAGGCCTGAAACTCCTAGCATACGATTCACTGAAACACACTGATGTAGCTTGAAGAAATTCAGATCTGGTGGCGGTTTGGGGCATGTGAACCAACTTCAAGTGGTGTTGTAATGCTGAGAGTCTGTCTGCTAAGCAGGTGTGCTGATTCCCCTTGAGAAACCCTGCACTGCTGCTCTGCTCTTCTTGCCAGGGGAAAGCACTGAAACAGTAAGGTTTTGCTGCCCTTTCCCCTGGACAGAGCAGGTGCCTTTTCCCATCCCTACGACATGTCCCTGTGCTGGACACAAACCTTGGCTTGGAGCAGGGCAGTGAGTGCTGGTCTGTGGGGTGACATTTCGGAAATCACTGAATCTAGAGCCACAAGTGGGCAAGTATGTGAGAGACAGTGCCTTGCACAGCTCAGTTCCTCAAGGGTGTCAGGGTGCAAGCTGGATTCAGTGAGGTATTCAGTGAGGTTTATTCAGCTTTCCCTGTGTTCCTCTGCGGAAGGTTGCCTTGTTCTTTATGTTATCTTGTTCTTGTTCTAGCCTGCAGGTAGGCAGACAGGTTTGAAGATATTTACAAAGAATACTGGAATGAACGTAACCATTATTTTAGGCAACTACAGTCTTACAGCTGGGAAGTGTTTATCCTGAAGTCTCGCATTTTCCATCTGTTTTTCCTAAAAATATAACACATACAACAAGGCAAGTGATGTTCCACTGATGAGAAAAGTACTGCCAAGTTGAGAACACCCAGTGCACGCTGTGGCTAGGATGCACCATGCTGAAGTGTCTCAGTGTGCGCCTTGGGGTTGGACACCTTCTCTGGGTGCTGGCTCTTCTTGGAGCAGTCACCATGGGTTTTATTCCTGTCTTTTGCTGAGCTGTTGGTAAAAACCCAAATGCTTGAGTGATTTATGTTGGAGAGAACGAGGCAAAGGTACTTTGCTATGGGTACTTTTAAGGGCTGGACGGATAATTCCATTTTGGAGTACTTTGTTGTTTTCTTGTTTGGTATGCTATGAACATCTTGCGATAAAATAGTTAAAATTTTACCTGGGACCTGCTTCAAACGTGTTTTTTGTTTTGTGTTTGTTTTTGCTTAATAATTGTTCATCTCAGGCCAATTAACTCACTGTTAATCCATTTTAACTTAAGGTAAAAGGAGCATCTCTGCGTGGCATAATGTTAAGTAAAGCTGCTTCAGACTATCTTCTTTAGATAAACCAGAATGTATTTTTCTCATAAGACCAAAGTTTGGAAGGTGGTGTGGGCACAGTAAGAATCCATGTACCTTATCTCAGATGTCATGGGCCCACTCACACCCAAGTCCTTTGGGGCTCCCTCTCTTTTAGGGGAATTCATGAGATTGCAGATGGAGGACAACATGAAAACCAGGCTGGGCAGAACAGTGGACAGTGTTGCATTACAGGTATGATGAAAAGAGCGTGGGGAGGGAGAGGCAGCTGCCATGGCTGTTGGTGCATCCTGAGCCTGGGCATGGGCTGGTGAGGGTGCTCCTGCAGCTGCCAGGTGCGTGCCTGGAAAACTGCTTTGTCACTTATTGGTGATGTTTTTGACCAGAAGCACATTTCCGTTATCGATCTTCATTTTTCTTGTTCAAGCAAATACAAGCAATGTTGTTGTACACCTTCAAAACAGAAGCTTATCTAAAGTCCTGAGAAATTCAAACATATTTACATGTGCTCGTGAACAAACAGGGACTTACCATAAGCCTAGAGAAGACATTGCCATTCCTTGTCAATTTTCTGTAAGTTGTATATGTCTGCTTTACCCTGTTGTTTCCCCCAAATGATTGTTACCTTAGCAACTGCCAAGTCACATACATACGCTTGCTCCGAGAAGCAGAGCATAACAAAGTAGGGCACTAATGTTTAAGGAGTCACTGGAAACGTAGTGGAAACTGGGTATTTAATTCTTATCAATAATCACCTTTTGTTCTTTCATGATTTCTGAGACACCTTTTAGCATCTAGGCAGTCACAGCATCTGTTGCTCTTCTTCCATCTTCCTGACTCTCACAAAAAAATACTACTTAATTTGTAATAAGGGCTATGAATCACTGAGAGGTCAGTGACGTGTGTGTGTTGTGTTGGGATTATGTTGGAATGGGTAAAGGGGTGCCAAGGCTCCCTTTAAGTGCCAGAGGATTCATATTCCCCAGTTGTGTCCATCTGAGATCTGTTTTGATTTGCATGCATAATATAATAATTGGCATGGATTAGCACCTTGGAATAAAATTAAACATGATTTTGAGCTTGCTCCTTACCCCTCAGATGAGGGTTTTTTGGTAAAATTTAAGAAAAGTAGTTGAAAAAGTAACTGCTGTACTACCAATCTTTTACTGTCTTTTCCTGCACACAAGTACTAACAGTAAATGAACAGGAATGCCAACCTTTTATGCAGTAAATGAATATATGTACATTTTTACCTATCATGTTTGGTAATTTTTGGTATATATACATTAAACAATCTTCTCTCTGAATAAATACATGTTGATAAGAGACATCACAGGAGCATATTTCAGTTAGTTCAAAGCAGCCTGTCAGAGAGGTTAGCCTTTATACTGGTTTTCCAGCTGATTTCCTGAGATTCATTGAGACAAGTGATTTATCCAAGGTCACACAGCAAGTTATTGGTTAAGCCAAGACAGTAAGATCCCATGACGCTCCTGCTTCACAATGTTTTGCTTTGTACCATTCATGTGCTGAAGTGCCAGTACAGCAATCTTCAAGCCGAACATTATTAATAGCAATGAATTGTTTCCTGCCCAGAGCCATCAGCTGGTTTTTGTTTGCTTGTTTGTTTTTTAAACTTTGTATCTCTTCCTAGATCTGCTTTTAGCTCAACACTTGAATAGGAAGAAATCAATTTCCTCAGTTTAAATAACCTGGTGAATACATAGTGTGGGAAATGTTTCTTAACTCATTTCATTCTAAATCCACTAGACACCACTTCTGTGGGACACTATACCTGTAATACAAATTGTGAGCCACTGAGAAGAAATAGGCATCAGGAAATTACACCAAGTGGAATGAATTTAATTTGAAAATGATTTCAGATTGGATTTCTTATCCAATCTAAGAGTATCAACTTCAGTCAATTTTCTGGAAGACAGTCACATAGCCACATCGTTGGTCCTCCTAGACAAAGACTTCCTGGGACTGCTGCAACATTTGGCTGCAACATTTACCATCACACAGGTCAATAACGAGGCAGAAAAAGGTAAGCCTTTTAGTTTAGTTAACCTGTTTGAGTCACAGTCACCCAATCATATACTAGCCAAGGGAAGGGGGGAAAACATGAAGTGAAAGAAGAAGGAAGAAAGGTCTTAACATTCAAATCTGCACTGCCATATTACTTTCTCTGACAGATTGCCCTGTCACAGGCAAAAAGTCAAAATCACCATTTTAATAAGAGCATTGTGAAGAATTTGTTCCCCTTTCCTGCAGGTGAAAGAGGATTGAGACCCCCATTTCTCACAGTAGCACAGCATTCCAAAATGCAGTTCAACCAGTTTTATTTTATTGAAAAACAGTTTCATAGTTATAGCAATCCTGTTATGCCCTGCTCTCTTTCAGTCTTCTCACTCTGGTTTTTTGCAAGTATTGTTCATATAAAAATATTTTGCAAATATTTGAAAGATTTTTTCTTTTTTCACTTGGCAAAACCATGGTAGCAAAAACACTTCAAAAATTTTTTCTTTCACTTTTCATCTGGAAGAGACAGCATTAAATACAGAAATCATAGATAACTTGAATTGGAAGGGACATCAAGGATCATCAAGCTCTAACCCCCCTGCCACAGGCCACATGATACATTATTTCCCATTCTTTACCAACAGCCTCTAAAAATTGGCTCTTAAAATGAGAGGTAAAAGGCAAAAGCTGTATCCTGATGTGTACTGGGCTAGCCAGTTTTCTTGGGTAGACAATAGCAGGAGGCCACAGTACCATGCTAATGCAGTGCTTAACCTTGCTGACAAACTCAATGGCATGCTTGTGCATGCTGTGCTGTTTCTCACTCCTCTGTCTGATAAAACATTGAAAAATAAAAATACTGTTGTTGTACAGAAGAGCCAACCCACTTTGCTTGCCAAGCTCTGGTTTGTTTGTAGTCAGTCTCACTTGGGTTTTCCTTTTGTTCAGCTAGACACAAATAGTCTTGATTTTTATTTTCTACCTTTCGTTTTTAGGTGCTTCTTGGAAATAATTAAAATATAATGCTTAAGAGAAGGGTGTGTAAGCTAAGAAATGCCAGACATATCAATGGGAAACTTCAGAATAAATTAGTTAATCTTTGACATTCATAATACTCAAGTGAGGACGGTAACAGCTGTGTAAGGGTTAATATTTACCAAAATTTTCAGAATGTTTAATTACAGACCATGCTGAAGCTGAAGAATAAATTTGTATTCTTATTAATTTAAATAACAGATGAACTAACCACTGTGACAGCAGTATGTTTAATAAAAGTGGTTTTAAATGATAGCTCCTGGAATAGAGGTGCTAGTCTTCAGTCATTGTTATCATCACTACAGACCTTCTCTTAGTGTCTGTGCTTCAGGAAGGGTACACAGAGGCTAAATATTCTAGGTTGTGCAGTCTGCATTAGGCTGAATTCAGAAAAGCTCAGGTGCTGTCTCTTCATGTGCTCTTCTGCACTACATCTGTTGAGCATCATGACACAGGTAACAGCAGCTGCCCATTGTGTAGGGGTTTGTTGTAAAGTGATCTTGGAGCAAGTAGCTGTGCATTCAGGGATCTCAAGCACCCAGTTAAGTAGCTCTTTAAGAAAAAAGGAAGTAGATCCTCTCAGTGCCATAGTCAGAAATTCTCTGTTACCTGTCTTTGGGTTCATTGTAGTTTATGTCTACAGCAACTTGGAAGAAAAGAGATGAAAGAAGAACAACTTTAAATTAGACAAACAGCAAAAATCAATCCAGATCATTTCAAATAGGGAAAGTGTAGATTAAAAAGTTGAGTTTGTATTTTGGAAGTGTGAGAAGAGCTGGATGGTAATGAAGATGCTCTTTGGAAAGCAAGGCATCCCAAACTCATTCGTCTTCTTTTTGATTGAAGGGGCAGAGGCTCAGCAGCTGCCCTGTGTCAGGAGAAGCTCTGCCAGTTTGGACCTGGCAGAACAGGCTGTCAGATTAGTGCTAAAGGATTAACAACTTAAAAGCAATACGAACACTTACGGGCTTTCTCTGAGGCTCACTGTTTCAAGGGAAAGACAAGCTTAAGTTGATTTCTGGATGGTGATGATGTCACATTTCATGTCAAACATGACTTTAGCATCTGAACTTTCTGTATACCATATTTTCTTTCCACTTTTGTTAATTGAAAGAGATTTAAAAGGAAAAAAAAAAAATAGGGAGTAGGCAAAGAAGAGATAAAGTATGGGTACAATGCCATAATGGGATTTATTACCCGAGTCTGCTGATGCACACAACAGTTGGTGTTTTTTTCTTTCTCCCTGAACCCTTGACTAAAGAATTGCAGTGAAAGGCACCACAAGCGATCTTCCTAATCTCTACCAGAGTAAGGCATCAAATTTGAGGTGTAAGGACCCCAGAGGGCACAGTGCCCTTGCTGATGGAGTCATAGAATCATTGAATGGCTTAGGTTGAAGGGAACGTACAGCTCATCCAGCTCTATCCCCACTGCCATGGGCAGCGTTGCCCCTCATCAGATCAGGGTGCCATCCAGCCTGGCCTTGATCACCTCCAGGGACAGGAGCACCCACAGCCTCTCTGGGCAGCCCGTGCCAGGGTCTCACCACCCTCTGAATAAAGAATTTCTTACTAACATCTAACCTAAATTTCCCTTCTTTTAGTTTAAAGACATTCCCCCTTGTCCTATCAGACCGTGAAGCAGTGAGGGCTGGCCATTACACGTGGCCAAGTGAGCTGACAGTTCCTCCCTGCAGAGCTATCTGCCATGGTTCCCACACAACTGACTGCACTTCTGGCCAGGAGCCCCAGGCAGCAGAGATCTGGGCTAAGCAGCCCATGGGTGTGGAGCTAGAGCAGTGCCACAGCAAAGCAGAAGTGACACCGGGATCCCAAGTTTTCCCAGTGTGGCACGTAACGGCAGCAGTGTGCTTCCAAAGGAAGGGAGGAGGAGTACAGGCATTAGTCATTCCAGCTGCTGCAGCAGGGGTGGAAACAAGCAAAAACTTGTTAACTTGCTGTTAAGCCACTGCTACATGCCAGTACCATCAAGTATACTGCATATAAGGCTACAGCAAAGCTATGTAAAATTACTGAAATCCATGTGATGATCTCTGGTGAGTCAGCAAATGCAGATGAAATTTCTGCTATGCAAATCACTGAAAAAACTATTGGCAGTTGAGGTGGAAGGGGCTTACTGTTGCTTTTCGTAGAAGTCTCCTTGTCTGCCCCACATTAGCAGAGAAAAGTGAGAAACCAATTCTCAGTCAGGGATTTATCTTGTGCATACACATTCATGGATTGCAATCTTCTAAACATTTCGGCTTTTTGCTCCCCTTTCTAAATCTTCCAGGTTACAATATGGTTATGATATGACAGGCAAGATGTGATTATTACATTTTGCCTGTATTGCCTTCTCTCTAAAAACTTGTGAAACGAGACATTACATAGATAAATGATCTGCATGCTTGATATTTTCATTCAATAAATGGAGAAAGGAAAAAATGAAAACAGAGGAAATTGTGATTCATGAAATCTCTTTGTTCTGTTGATCTTGCACACTGACTAGTAAGTACTTCTCTCATTTTGAGAAAAATCACTTCTCAGTCCGTGTGTCCTCAAATATGTAGCACTTTTACTGCAGGAGTGAGACACCACGTAGGAGCCGGCTCCCACATGTAGCTCTGTGTTCTGCTGTTACTGCCTGTACAGTTCCCAAGGATTGTGCTGTATCTTTCCACAGCGTGGTGGGAAATTTTTCCGTCTCTGCTTCTACATAGTCATTGGTATTGTAGCAGAGGGAGGGAGCAGATTCTGTGCTGGAAGAAGTGCTGGATTATCCAAAGTAGAACAGGGGAATTACAGTAACCAGAGACCTGAACCCAAGTTTTTCTCTGTGGAAATGGTTTCCAGGGTCAATTTTCAGACAGGAGTATTCAGGAATTACTGTTAAGAAAGGAAATACTGCAGTAAATACATTTTTTTCCTCCTACAACTACACTGAAATCCATATTCTACCTTGCTATCAAAACCTGATCAGAATCCATAATTTCCTTGCAAACTTTCTTTCCAGTTATTCTTCCCTTATGTAACCACACATCTCTCCTTTTAACCTATACTTGTTCTCCTGCTGATTGTATCTCACTGAATTATGCCTCAGTTCTGTGTTTGTGGTATTATCAGCTCTTTTTAATGAGGATGGCTGAGGCTAGAAATCTGCTGACTCAAGCTGCAGTGAAACATGAGGGCATGATGGCAGGCCTTTATTCTATGGCCAGTTCACGTTCATTTGCCAGAGCAAGATCTCACCCAGGTCAGTGTGTGGCAGTCAGGCACTCAGGGGCTCACAATTTCTTCACAGAAGACCCTCCTTTAAATATCATCCAAACACAAACCACATAAAGCTAAGTTATGAGAGCCCTTGGGGAATCTTATTATCCTCTGAGCTTGAAAACTATCATTTCTATTCCATTGTTAAGAGGAAGAGGAAACTTTATTTCCTAGCAGCTGCTGGGAATGTAGAGAGATGCTGTGGCTTTTGGTCTAGGATTATGCTCACATCAATCATAGTTTCTCTGACAGGGTGAGGCCAGTCCTGCTAGCAGCCTGTTCCGGAAAAGGCTCTGTTCCTTCTTTGTCTTTGACCGACCTTTTGCAGTTTGGAGCAATCTGCTTATTGCTCATGATCCTGAACAAAAACAGCCTTTGCAATACAATAAGCATTGATCAATGAGTGATGGAAAGTCACCTGTATCTTTTCTTGCACAACAAGATGGAATCTGCCTTTTATTCATTTAATGTCTTCCCAACTGGCTCTAATCTGCCTATCTCTAAATATTGCTTATTCATGTATTTCATAAAAATACGGTTATTAAATATGAGGGGAAAAAAGTCATACCCTACAAGCATTTCCATAATCAGATAGGATGCTGATAGGTACCTGGAGTGCCTGACTATTTACATATGTTTAAGGGTACTCAGTTACATCACACACTGTAAAATTAACAATTATTAAAAAAAAAAAAAAAAAGTGTTAACAGAGCAGTGAAATATTTTCCTGGTTAAAGAAATATGGGAATGCATAAATGGTTTTGAACATTTTGAAGTGGCAGACTTAGCAGCTGCAATATTTCTTGTTTTGTATGATGATAAACAGAGCTGCATTATCAACACTCCTCCTTCTGATGGAAAAGGATTTGTTTCTGCTGAGGCTGCTGCCTCCATCACCTTAGTCTGAAAAAAAAAGGAAAAAAAATGTTCTCGAGTAGTCCTGAATGCTTTCAAGATTAAAGTCAGCAAGATGAATGAGCCCAGAAAAACCACCATAATATATGAACTTGAATAACTTGAGGTGACCAAAAAAAGAGGAAAATGGAGATTAGAAATGTGGTTGGTGGTTGTTTGCTTGTTTGTTTTATGTCATTTGCATCTGAATGATTCATATGGCTTCTTTCCTAATGAGAGATTCATAGAAGAGGAAGAATTGGTCTTTCTGTAACATGTTTGTTCATATATATGTCACTCCAAATATTTGAGAGCCACCAGCGAATTCTGAAAGTCTACTCTGTACTGCCTCACATTTGGTTTTCTTTAAGGCTTTATAGATCTCTTGCAAGCATTGCTCCTGGGAGTAAGTCAAACAGTTTAAAGAAACCGAAGAAACATGACTGAAGAAATATTACTAAGAGGAAAGATGAGAGATGCAGAACGCCCCTGCGATTTAGAGCCCAGAGCCCAGGGCTGAGGTCACTTTGTCATTTTGTTAGCTGGAACTATCTGTAAGGACCATTGGAGGAAAGAGAAAAAAAAAAAAAAGAAAGAGAACCAGAAATCCCCAAATGGTGTTCAGGAAATTGTAGTAATGTATAAAACCAGAAATGTTTGTAGAAATAACTGGCTGTATGATTAAAGTTCAGCATGTGCCTGAGCAAAGTCTCAAGAAAGGGAAGGGAAGGAAATTTGAGATGTGAGAACACCAGTGAGTGTTCTTGTAAGAATGCAAAGCGCACAAAGGAAAAGCCATGAACTAGGGGGAAATGTTAGCTACATTTTGAGATATCTGATCTCAGTCCAGGAGAATTTTAGAAGACTAACCTTCAGAAACTTGGTGCAGGACACTGAAATTGGTCTCCTTAGGACAAATCACTAGTCCAATTATTCTAGGATATTTTACGTGGATTAGCAGTAAAATGACAAGATATAAATCTCTTGAAGACAACCATTAGAGATAATTGAGAAATAGATGATACAAGAAATGATGAACTCACTAGCTGATACTGAATTCACATTCGTCCGTCTCATCAAGATCTATAATTATACAAAATTACAAATTAAGTGTACTTTCATTATGCTCACGTGAAAGGAAATGGCTTTTCTAATGATACGGGTAAATCTGCACTGGGGGCCCCTCAGTACCTCAGCCAAATCTTTTCTGGCAGCTTAAAAGGGGCCCCTCTACCTTTTTAAAGTGAACTGGAAGAGCTGAACCACACACTAAGTTTGAAAGTACATTAAGCAGAACTAATTACGCTGAACCCTCACCTCAGCCTATCTCCTGTTTTCTTTCTGCCTCCAGGACTCCTGGGCCTCATTTGTGAGGTAAATCAAGGCTGTTGTTGTGGGATAGGACACTTGTTTCACCTCTTGAGCTCAGTCTAGGTGGAATGTGTACCTGTGCGCTTCAGCAAACTGCGCTCATGGAGAATTATCTGCTGGGGCTGGGAGCAGCATCATACAGCTGCATACAGTGAGGGGAGCTGAGAAGGAAATGAATGAGTAACATTAGTGGGGAGATTATTAAAGCAGTATACAGAAAGCAAGGAATTTAAGGGGTTGTGGTTTAGTTACAGGCTTCACTGGAGTCAGGGTTTCATCCACGAAATCTCAGTCAATTAAAATAAAATGAGCCATTATGTCAGTGAGGTTACTGTAGGTTTAAAAGAATGACACATTTTATCAGGTGGTATATGTGTCTCATACCTAAGGAAAAGTGTGCTTTCTTAGTTATCTTAAGTGTAGGCTGCAATAATGAGAAAAAAAGGAGGATATTTATGAAGCCTTTAAGTCAGTATGCTCTGATTATATCTTTCACACAGCTTTAAAATACTTTCTTTTGGAATTTACTCTGAAATAAAACAAATATCATAGCTGCAGAATCCTTTAATACACAGAGATATCATAGGCAAGTAAGGGTCTCACAATAGTTAGTGAAATCAAATATGTATTGGACATCGGTCTAATGCCATTCAAATAGAGTTTTAATAAAAACATAAAAGATGACTTAAAAATAATCCCTTTTTGGATTGATTTGCTGGAAAGATCCCAGTTGCCACACCCTCCTCAGGTTGCATCAAGCTGCTCATTCTCTTCTTGTAATCCTACCTCTCTCCTGTGTACTGCAGTTAGACAAAATGGAGGATTACTGAAAGCGAAGAGCAAAAACCAAAAAGGCAATTTGCAAATATGAACCAAATCAAGGGAGGTGTTGAATAAGAACTTGCTTCACCTGAGGAAATACTCACTTTTTCTGCTTTCTAAACAAAGAGTAGCACTGTGAAGAAAAGCAAACGTCAAGGTATGAAAGGACAAAGGAAGGAGAGGAGTGTGTCCTCTTAGTCCTCAAGCAGAACATAAGAAATATTGTCAATATTTAAACCCTATTTTTCTTACTGCTAGGAACAGAGTGCTATCAGCAGTCAATCTGGAAACGTGGCATTTCATTTTCAGCAAAAACCAAGGACTTTTCCCTTCCAAAATAGCAAAATTGGTCTGTGCAAATTTGCTTTGCTCTCAGCAGCGTGCAGATGAGCAGCAGGCAGCTTCGTGCTTCTGTGTACCGTATCTGAGGAGCCCATCATTTATTAATAACTCTGTTGACAGAGTCACCTGGAGACCCTTCATTTTCCCTGCTTGTTTTAAATCTAGATTTATCCAGTGGTCTCTCCAAATTTGGATTCTGTGTTCTTCATAAGAGTTCATATTTAGGGCTTATATTTTTGCAGCTTTTCCCTAGCAGAATTAGTTTTCTTTTTCATCTCTTTCACCTCCTCTGAAAGACAATTATCTTTTTCCTCTGTGAGGAAGAGAAGGAGCAACATGGGGTAGAGAAAGGTGCCCTGACCTTCTCCTGCAAGGGCCTTTCCTCTGCCTCTGCTCAGAGACCAGAAGAGATGTGCAGCAGAAGGGACAGAGAAAGCCCCATTCTACCACTGCTTCAGGAAAATAAGAAAGAGAGAAATTGTGGAAGGTATCCTTAAGAACTTTTCAGAATTTAGGTTCTCCTTCATCATATAAATATTTAAAGCCAAAATATTCTTTAAAAAATCAGTGTAAACTTATAAGGCAAGGGAGGCTGATACCTGTTACTTTTACCTAGTTAGAAAACGTAACTGTAGGCTTCAGCTGACTTGTGTTTTATTTCCCAGCATGTTATGCAGGAGGTATCTTTCATAAACTTTCTTTTCCTCAGTCTGCCAGTCAGTATGCCCCACATAGATGTCAAGGCCAGAACACTTTATGAATGATTAGCCAACTTTTTCTTTTTCTTTTTTTTCTTTTCTTTTTTTTTTTGTGTGTGTGTACCCAAACTTCAACCGTCTAATGAGTGATTTTAGTCAGCTATTTATCATTTAAGGATAGCATTAATTTTATGACTGAAAATGTCTTAAGTGTTGGCAAACTGTCTGGATTAAGTGCTCTTCTTATACTTGCATTATACATGGGATCGATACTGGGGTGGCTGATTCTTTGTTCCACAGTCTGTTTTTTAATGTCTTATTCACTGTCAGAATTCGTATAAAAAGAAGTAGTAACACAGAAAGAAAAAAATGCTGTAGATTGGAAACAAGTCTAAGAAATTATTATTACCTTTCCATATACTCTCAGAAAACTGCATATACTCTCCCTGAGTTGTGTAGAGGTCTGTGGGAATGCAGACACAGAAGCATTCCCAGAAGCATTTATTTCTACATAAGTTCATGTTTGTTGCAGCCCAGCAGTGTAACTGGTTGATAGAAGCAGGTGGGATGAGAACCAAAGATTCATGAGACACATGGGCATTCTGTACAGAATTTCTGACTGGGGTCAGGACAGGATGGATGTCAGCTCTTCACCTCACCTGTCTTGCTAGGTCATTAGCTGTCAAATCTATCATAGTCTATGAAATCATTTCAGTAAAACAGCTCCAGCTTCTACTTAGAACATAAGAAAAATTTGAACTGAATCTCATCTGAGGTTTGGCCGTGGCTCGTACTTCAGCTGATTAAGAAAAAGAACAAATGGACCAAGAAAAAATGCTACTTGTACATTTCTTAATTTTATCTCTAATTTTTTCCTTGTTTTTTCCTTCATCCAATCTCCCCCAACTTCAGGGACATTCCAAGACAATTAAAAAAAAAAACAAAACAAAACAACAAACAACTGCTCAGGGCTGAATAGGAAACATGTTCTTCAGTTGAATCGACTAAGCCAGCACTGAATCATTCCTTGCTTTTCCAGAGGTTTCCACTTCTGCAGTCACAATCTGCCTAATATTTTTTTTACTTCTCTCTGTACTGCATCAGAAGTCATTCTTTTTTATTCTACTCTTTTTCTTACTTGTTTAAATCATGGTGTCTTGACGGAGGAAATTCTTACTTTGTGTCCATACAGTGTAAGTTTCAGCTTGGTTTGTGGGCGTTGGATTTAGTGTATTTGAACTGATCGCTGAGAAGTACATGTGCAAATGTTTGTTTTAAATGAGCTTTTTTGCTTTCAAATCAAATTCAAACTTCCACAAGGATTGAATTTTAGATTTTCAAATAGGCTATAATGAACAACGCTAAAAACCAAATGAAGAACAAAAGTCCCAGAGAAGTCAGGGCAGCTACAGACTGATTTCCAGGTCTTTCCTTCTGCTGATTCATCCAGCTCTGGTTGAGGTTTATATGGTATTGGAGAGAGACAAGAAAACACATTGATCCATTTGTACATGCATCTGATAAGACTGCCAAGTACAGTTAAGTCCTTCAGTCTGTCTTTTAAAGTCTTAATCTCATTCATAAGAGTTCTCATCTGGTTATTCACCTCTATAGGTTTTAATAAAACAGAGCACCAGACAAAGTACCTTTGCATTTCTTCACTCAACCAATATCACATTTAATTATTTCTTCTAGAGCTGACACCTTCCACAGAAGAGGTTTTGCTCCCTTAATTCTCAGTGCTGGCAGGAGCTGGCACTTCCTCTGTGGTTCTTTTCCATATACTTAATAGAATTCTGGAGTTTTATAATCCCATTTCTGAAAAATCACCTGGGCATTATGCTTAGCTGTGTTGTCTTAAACAATTAACTTATTCTCTTTGTCCCCATCACCCCCTCTTGCCCTTTTCTAGCTCTGCATTGAAGTAAATCAATATCCTGTTTTGTGTGAAATACCACAAAATGCAAACAAACTGATTCAGGAAAATGATTCAGAAAAAGGATTGGTGTTTAATCATGAGATAAATCGTTCTGTTTTAAAAATGCTTAAAAAACAAGAAGGGAAACATGATTATTTCCTTGGCTGTGAGTCAACTTGGAGTCTACTGCTCTGTGCAAGTGAGAACGTTGTCTGATTTCCTGATGGAAAAATGGGATCCATTAGCTGCTTTGTCCAGCCTGAAATATGAGATTGAAGAACTCTTCACTATATTCATCCTCTGTATTTATCACTGAAACAAAGCACGAGCCTGGCACAAAACTGTTTTTGATAATGCTTTATATTTTTGCTTTCCTCTGATTTTGGACTTTCACAGTAAATTGGCAAAGTTATACAGAAGACTATAACCTTGCATTATTTTAATTTCTGATTAAAATCAGAGGCAGTGGGCTTTACTGTATTAGCAGTTTTCATCTACGCTTCTCTAGATGATTGCCATATCTACCAGCCCCACCTGCTAATTGCCAAAGACATGTAAACATTCCCTAGTTGTGCATGCCTAGGTACTGCCTTGGATCCACAATATCACAGTAATAGCACTGTGCCTACAAGGAGTTGCCTACAGTTCTGACGTGCACTTTTGATACCATACAGATTAGTGACCAATGCCTATGTGTTCCCATGGTTTTATTTAAGAAAAAAAAAAACAAACCCTAAACCTGATGATCTAAATGAAAATATGAGATACTACTGGTATCATTTCAGGTGAATCCAAGTACTTACTTGCTGTGGTTATGATAACTGTATTTGTCTCTAACAAAAGGCAGACGTATTTAAATTTACTTAATATTTATGGATAAATCTGAAGTAAGTTTTATTTGCCATCCCAGTGTTTTATTGAACAAAGATAGATTTGGAAGAATTTTCAGAATGTGGATTTCTGAGATTCATTTAGCAAATTCCTAGAGAAAATGTCAAGATACAAAAACTGAAGGACTCTGTCAGCTGGAAAGCTGAAGGAGTTCTAGCCTGTGGTTAAAAAGAAAGCCAAGAAATCAATCACAATTGCTAAAAGTTGCTGCAAGAAAGCACTACATATGACAAAGGAAAGAACACTCAGAATACATCACTGGAAAAAAAAAAAAAAAAAGAGCAGAACATCTTAGGAAGGATGTGATGTTCTCCAGTTCTTATTCTGTTGCAGAATGGGAACAAAGCAATGACAAACGGGAAGCATTTAGGTCACCTCAAGCACGCACAAGAAAATTTAACAAGAGAGAATTTTAAAAAGTAAATAAGATGCATTTCACAATTAGAGCTAAACAAATGACAAAATGAAGTTACATATCAGTATAATAAAGTGCCTTTTGAGATAGCATGACCCTTAGGTATAAAATTGGAAGGCTCTAGATATGTCACTGCTTTCAGTGCAGCAGTAATGATGAAGAGAATTACCCCCGTGAGAAAAGAAGGAAGAAAATAAATGGGAAAGAGGAGCAAAAAATTAAATTTCATCTTTCTGTGAAAGGCTTTTCATATTTAGATGTATGTCTCAGCCTCTCCCAAGCGATCACAGTCAAAGTGCCTCCTGTGTAGGTCTGGCCGCTTTCCTGCCTATGGAGCACCCACGCTTCCTCAGCTGGATTTCTGCAGAGAAGTGACTCCCAGCAGCTTCTCCCCCACCCCATTTTTCAGTGAATTTGATTTGTGTAGGCAGACCACCAATGGTGGGTTTTCAGGAGCACGTCCTTCTTTCACAGCTGACATTCCTTGTCCCAGACAAATGCTGATATATACACTGATGTATTGGTCCCTTCTCTTGATACATCTGTCTCTTATGTCAACTGACTTCCTTCTGCTGCAGCAGAGTTTCTTCCAGTTCCCTCTGTTCAAGTGCTTGCTATTGTCCCCGTGCCTTTTTGAGACTTTCTGAGTACTCGGGATTACAGAGGCTGTTTGGAACAACAGGCATTTCTGTCAAGTGTGTCAAGGCTGAGCATTGTAGGTTCATTTATTCCAAGGAGGATCAAGGAGGGAATTCAAGAGGGATGTAACACAGCTAAGGTGATTAGACAAGGTGATGACACAAAAGTCATTTGAGAGGATTAAAAAATGCAATACAAACTGTAACGAAATGAGCTTTAACTAAACTGTCTCTTTCAATGAGCCAAGTCCCATCATGGTGACTGACTCCACGAAGATGTCAGCATCATGCAGTATGAGGCACATAACAGTGCCATCATGACCATTGGCTTTATATGCTTATTTGTTTCAATGACGGGCTCTTCTATGAAGGAATCAAATACTATCAAATTCAACTTTCCTTTTCTTCCCTGTAAGTAACCATGCATCAGCAGAGCTAGAAAACCTTGACAAATAACTGCTAGATTACTACAGGATTTAGGCAGAGAAATTCACTTGGCAGTCTCTTAAGTGATGGGCATCAACACGCTCTACTTGCTTCAGTGAGACTATGCACGTGAAGTATCATAGAAAATAAGTGTGTAGGTTGGTAAATATGGATTTACCATCATCACAAAAATAAAATCTACTTAGAGAGCTGGAGGAGTTGCCTCATTTAAGCTTCCACATTTTAATCTTACTGTGTTTAGCTAGATTATTTACTTGGAGAAAAACAATGAAAAGGGCAATCTCACAACAAACACTGAAACAGCAACTTTAAGGACTGGATCTTTCTTTTTAGATTGCATGTCTTTCTTTCAGTTTCAGGCAAACATTACTGTACTACAGAATTTCATGTTCTACATTAAAGTTAACCTTAGTAACTGTAAAATTTTGACATTTACAATAAAGATATAATGAAAAAAAGTCAATTTAATGTTTATGATAGAGAAAATATCATCAAATGCATGTTCCTACCTTAATGCATTACAGATATGGAGGTATTCAAAGAAAGCAACCCATCTTATTACACTGCATTCTTTGCCTGAAGACAGCAATAAGGCAAGCACATCAGAGAAGTTGTGGGTTTTTTTAATATTGGTTATATATCTGAATAAGAGCAAAGAGCAGCCCAGCTCTCTAAGGTTCAGATGACTCTTTTTAAGTTTCCTAACTTTTTAAGTATCTGTACACAGTAACTTGACTCAGTAGGATCTCAAGGCAGTAATGAATGCACTGATTTAAACTGAATTGAAATGAATGGTAAATTCAATGAAATCAAGTTAACCTCTGGGGAATTTTAATCAGATCTAAAATTCTGGCAGGTAGTGGCTGCTGGAGAGACTGCAGGACTACACCATCCTTAGGCTGACTTAAGGCATCAGAGTCAAAACACACACACTAAAATGTTCTTAGAGGACTGTTGTTTCCATTTAACTACGACTAGCTGGAAAACAAGGGGAAGGTTTTCTCCAAACTCAGGCTTCCATTGTCCCAAATCACTGTGACTTGAATCAAAGGGCACTTCACAGCTGCCCTGTTGGCCATTAATGTAGGCACAGCCCAGGTATCATAGAATCATAGAATGGCCTGGGTTGAAAAGGACCATGATGATCATTTAGTTTCAATCCCCCTTCAATGGGCAGGGTTGCCAACCTCTAGACCAGGCGAGTATCTATGTCCCCATTCTATCCCTGAGCAGTGTCATTATTCACCACTTTGAATAAATACTGGAAATTAAACACTTTGGCACAAATTAGAATTTTGAGTATCTCTGTGGAGCAGCTACAAAAGGAAAAAAGTTAAAGCAACTGAGTAGGAAATGACAGAGAATTTGCCTAGAAACTGCACTAGGAGGTTTCACATTATTGAATAGACTCAAATTACCAAAATAGCATTAGCGAGATAGGACCAGCCCTAATAGTCCTTATATGTCACACCTCAAAGCAATGCAAATGACAGTGGTCACACTGGCTGACATCTTTGCAATGTTCCAGTCCCTGTTTTTATCTCATTTATCCCGGTGGAACAGCATGAGGCTGAGTTGTAGAAATCCTTATTTTCAACAGCATTAGTAAGATCAAGATCTTGTTATGCAAATAAGGGAAATCTGACATTTGGAGTTTTCCAAAGAGCAGTCAGTCAGCCACAGCCTTGTGACAGCTTTTATATACGTGCAGTTAATGAATGGTGGAAAATGATTACAGTGAGGGCGTAGAAATAAGCATGGGTACTATAGCAATAAATAAGAGCTCATATAAATCAATGGCATTTTATTGACTTCAGTTCTGCCAGCCTGATTTAAATCAAGTACAGATTTGGCCCCAGGGCTCTGCACTGAAATCTCTGGGCTTGAATCCTGCTGTCTTGACTCTGATAAATTTTTCCTGAATTTCAGGGAGTTTTGTGGTTGAATGAGGATTTCAGGATTCTGCCATCTCATAACACAGGAAATAGCTCTCTCATCAGCAGTTCACTTAGTTTTGAAGTGTATCTAAATGTTTTCTGGAAATTATCTGCTCGAAAGTGTCAGTCACATTCCCCAATTAAAGTCATGTTCGAACAAACAAATCAACAGAAAACCCAAAACAGCAACAAAAACCATTCTTTTTTTTGGTAATGTCTACAATGTAGGAGATGTGGTTAAATAAAAACAAGCAAATAGAAATGGATTCATACACACACAGCCCTGTAGGTGGAGAAGGTAAATAGTGTGAGGTTTCTTCATGTTTCTTACTTGCTTCTTTTGTAGTGATGTCTAGAGGAGAGACTCTGCAACTTTACAGATGCATAAGGCTCTGAACAGAATCACATTTAAATAATTATTAGTGATGGGAAAAGGAAGAAAAGGTGTACCAAAAAAGGCATGCATTTTTAAGAGACCCACTCATCTCAGGGTTTTATACTTTCCAGAGAAAAGTAATTGCATGGCTCTAGACATCACAAACCACAGTGTGGGTATGATTTTTATCACAGTAAAATCGCTAGAGCAGATGTACAAGTGATGTATTTTTATAAACCTCCATTCCATTTTCAGGAGACCTCCCGTACCTGGTAAGTGGAGAATGGCAGTTAGACTGAAAAGGATCATGAAGCATAGCAATCTCCATCACCTGCTGTGGGTGCTCATTAACCTTCTCATTGCACCATTCTGCAGCATTACAGCAGCTGTGAGGGATGGGAAGGCAGGGAGCAGAGAAAGCAACCTGTGAGCCAGGCCCTGGGGGTCTGCGCCTTGCCTCAGTCAGGTGCACCAATCAAACCTAACAGGGGAGCACACCTGGCAGGGCAGGGGGATATATAACAGCATTTCAGGGGGTGGCCTTTCAGTTTTCTGTTTGAGCACTGGTCTCAGCTGTCTGCCTTAAGGAAGATTCTTATTCCTAGATTGAAGCAGAAAAGGTATTTTCCCTTTGGGTTTGCAGATTATGTGGCTGTAAGTCAGCCTTTGAGGGTGTGGGGCTGGGTGATCTTAGTCAATTTGTTTTGTACAGGGGGGTGATTTAGGAAAGAGTTCATGTTGAGGGAGTATGAAACTTCTGGGTTTTCTTGGTTCTGTGGGGTTCTGTGGTTTTGGTGGTGTTTTTGGGTAGGAAGAAAGATGGCAATCACTATTACCATTTTAATCCACAAATAAATGTTTTACTTTCAACCGGGGATAGGCAGTTGTGTTTAGAAGTAACCTTGTATGAGTTCCAAGCACAGCTGTTTCCTTGAAAAGAGAGAAGGAAAGGTCTTTACAGGGTTTCCAAGATGTTGCTTTGATTTATTTATTTATTTATTTATTTATTTATTTCCTCCTGATGCTTTGTTACTGTTTTAATCTGTTGAATTTGCTTGGCCAGTTGTTGTAGACATTGCTTTGGGCAAATGCTTGCAAGGCTTTTTGTGTAGATAAGCTAGTCTTCCTGGAAAAATTCTTGCATTTCTTCTTCAAAGCACACGTGCAAGGGACTAAGCTTGATCTTTTATCTGGTTAGTGGCTCTGAGCAAGTCTGCGTCCTCTGCTTCTGCTGACGATACAAGGCAACGGTCAGATAGCTTGTAGCACTGTAAGGAGTAGGTTGCTAACTCGTATGTAACTCCTTGCAAACACTTGAGCCTGCGGTCAGACCCAGGGCAGCAGCATGTGCTGAGACCTGTGTCCTGTGAGACTGCTCTGCTCCTGTGTGTGGGCAAACTCACCAGCTCTTGTGCTCAGGTTCTGTGTCCAGTGTTGTTGAGTGGTTTGTTTGTTTTGTAACAATAGTGCTGTGGTTTGGATTAGGGTTGAAATCTGAGCTTGTCTGTGTTGCCGATTGTCGTTCATGTCCAAATCCTTCCCAGGAGTTGTTGCATGTCACTTGTGATGCAGCCCTTCAGGTCTTAATACAAGCAGCAAGCTTTTATGTAACTTATTTGCTTTGTATTGGGGGAGCACGAAGAGCATTGTGCCATCCTCTGCAGGTCAGTCACTGAATCACTGAGCTGCTGCCTTTGGGTCAGCCTGCTCCCTCACAGGCACAGTCTCACTTTTTTTTTTTTTTTTTTCCTCTCCTATGTGAAGCTGTAAAAATACAAAATAGGTAGTGATGGATGGAAAGTAACTATTAAGTTCAGAAATAAAGTATGTTAATTGATGCGTTTGACTCAACTGTGCTGAAATACTTTGGTGTAAAATTGTCCTTAAGGTTCAAAACAGAAGGTGCCCTTTAAGTATAGGGTAGAGCTTTATTTGGCCATCTCCATTTACTAAGCCCTTAAATAAAAAGTGTTAAAGAAGAAATGAGCAGAAGTCAATGACATTTAGCCGAATTGAACAATTAATCCCAAATTCTGTGATGTAGGCATGAATGTACGTGATCAGTATTTCAGCTGTGAGGGAGGGAGCAGACAAAGGTAACAGTCTAAAATACAAATGAGAAGCAGTGGGATGTACAGGGAGGGATTGGCTCAGCCAGCTTGGGCACAACAGTGCAGTGACAGTGCAGAAGTCCTCCAGATCCCCTGGAGTGGGAAGGTGGGGCAGCCTCATAAGGCTAGGGAGTTGGGAAGGGATGTCAGTGCTGTGTGGGTGGACAGCATGTGATGGAGATGAGTGGAGATGGCATTGAAAGGTGCTTCCTTCCAAACTGTAGTGCTTACTGTGAAACAGAAGATAACATCCCTTGGCTGGATTGAATAAATAGCTTAAAGCTGAGGTCTAAGTCAAGGCAGCATCTGGAAAAAGAGTGGGGGAAAGGATCTCCTAGCCCTGATGTACGGAAATAGACTTAAGTTGTGGCTGTGTTGAGAGCATGCTCTCAGCCCAAGGATAATGTCTGTTCTGGTGACAGCAATCACCATGCTATAAAAAAGGTGATACAGTGACACCAGATTGCCAGTGCTTTTAATTTATCACCTTGATAGATCAGGTCTGCTGTATTTTAAGGGCCGCAGGCTTGTGTTAGTGTGAAAGCTTTGTTGTTCCCTGAAAATAGGATTTCTGCCAGGTGTGTGTGGCACTTTACACTTTGAGGTGTAAAGAATTTCATGAGTGCTGTAGGACTGTGCCTCAGAAAGGCATCTTGCTGCCATAGTGTCATTAATTTACGTGAGCATGGGCTCACCTTGTCTGAGGCGAGAGAAATTTAATTCAGAAACTGAGCTGTGTTGTGTGTGCATAAGCGCTCTGAAGATCATTCAGATGGGTTTTGATGGATTTGCTATTTATCATCTCTTATCTGGACAGTAATTTATTTTAGAAACCTTCATGGTCTTAACTCTGTGTTAATCTGTTTCCTGGGATGCCTTAGTTCTGAGAGATGAAGAGTTAAATAGCCATATTAAGCACTGAATGTTTGACAGTTCATAAAATTCTGGTACGTCTCAGCATTCTCTATTCTAGCTTCAAGCAGCTCCAGAAGATCTGTGACATTAACTTTTAATGGAAATGCTGAGGAAATGTAATAGTCTCTTGGTTTCATGTTCAAAACTACAGATACTTAAAAATTTTTTTTTTTGTATCTTTATATTGCCTTTCTATATAAATGAGAACATAAAGAACTGCTATGAGAAATGTCTCAAAGAACAATCTCAGTATCTGTCCTTCTAAAAAGCTGTGCCTTGACTGGACTTTTAACAGGCTATCTCCAGCAAAAATGTACCATCACTGTGCTCAGGTTGAGATAACAAAAAGCCAGAGCTGCTGTGACTTACAGCACTTGCACATGCAGGGCTTTTCCTTTTCTTGTCAGATGAGTTGGTTTGATTTGTCAGTTGTTGATGGAATGTTGGTTACTTTGTCTTGTTGGATTAATGCTCCTTTTCTCTTCACATTTCAAGTGAAGCCAGAAACTTGAAGCAAGGTAAGACTTAAAATACCTAAACTACTTGTCAATGACTGCTGTTTCCAAAAGCTGTGTCAATACTGGGTCCAATCCTGTTCTCCATTAAGTGATGATGGGGCAGAGCATGTCCTCGTTGTTTGTTGATAATGGAAAAACTGAGAGGAGTGACTGTTAACATTAGGAAGAATGTTGCCAGTAGGTTTGAGGGAGGTGATCCTCTTTCTCTGCTCAGTACTAGTGAGGCCTCCTGTTACAGGAGATGCAGAGAGAAAAATGTATGTATGCAAATAACTGAAAGGAGGATGTAAAGAGAACTGAGATAGACATAAGGCACAAAGTGGAGCACAAGAAATTTCATCTGAGTGTCAGGAAGTACATTTTTACTGAAAGGGTGAGTGAATGCTAAAGCAGATAGTCCATGGAGGTTGTGGTATCTCCATCTATGGAGACATTTAGAACTTGGCCAGATGTGGTGCTGGGTAATCTGTTCTAGGTGTCTCTGCATGAGCAGAAGATTGGAACAGATGACTTCCAGAAGCCCCTGCCAACGTCGTTCTGTGATAAGCAGGGTGGACGAGTTGGACTTTGTGATCCTTATGGGTTCCTTCCACGTGGGATATTCTATGAAATAACATACGTTAATATTAAATGTTTGAGCCTTTGTCCATCATGCCTCAGGAGATTAATTTTCTGTTTAAATTGATATCAGAAGAGGAGTATTAAGTACTTAATAGTATTCAGAAATTTAAGCTGGATTTGGATTCAAGGATTTGGTTGGTTTAAAGTTGATTCTATTTCAAGTGCTGGGCTGTCTCCGCATTTACAGAAATAAGTGAGTGTCTGGGATGGATGTTAAATGTAATTGGTGCCTTCCTGCACTGCTTTTCCTCAGCACTCTGGGAGCCAAACAAGAGCTGGGATGTCATCCACCCTGCTGCATGGCATGCATCTCCCCAGGAGTACCCCTGCCAAGGCCATGCATATCTCTGTAACTTGATGTGTTCAGCTCCCCATCCACATCCCATTTGCCTTTACCTCTAGCATGCAAGTACTGTGACTTGTTATTCTCAGGGACTGTCTTTCAGATGTGAACATCTCAGATGTGTGACTTGACCCTTAGTATTATACAGCAACTGTTTTTTTTCCATTTATTGGCAGTGTTTAGCTACTATTTTTAGAGCGAATTTAAAAAAAAAATCATAAACCACATAAAAGCTTTTTTGGTAATTTAATCTTGTATTTTTCATTACCCCATGAGCTGGTTGTAGTGAGAATGGAAGCATAGAAGGTGGTTATGTATGAAGTGCCTTCAGCTTACTGCAGAGCAAGTCATCTCTTCCATGTAGACAGTGGGAGGGTTGCATTTAAAACTCATGAAGACGGCTCTGAAAAGACTAGATTAGTTCTGATGTGTTGTTCCAGCCTTTATCCCTTATACAAGCAGCAGATGGTTCATCATGTTACATTTTATTGACCTACAGGAAGTGATAGAGGAGGTGTTTTTTTGTCACTCCTACTTGCTACAGAACCTATAAAAGTTGCTTTTAGCTGTTAACTAGCGACTTCAAATTGGGAATCTGTCTTGTTTAATGAGGAGAGGAAAAAAGGCAAAAATCAATGGGAGTAGGGTTTGTAAATATGTTATCTGAATCCCCTGGGCTTATTAGGTAGGGTAGTCTTGCAGATATCAAGAGCCAAATGAAAATCCTTGAGGTAATTTCATGCCGTGTTGTTCCATACTTGTAATTCTTTGGCTGCACAGATGATTTTGTATCTGACCAGACTAAGTAAGTTAGGTGAGTCACCCATTAAGAGGATTAAATGCTGCTGGCTAGAAGAAAGCAGAGACCAGGCTTTCATGTATGGTGTGCGGTTGAACTAGTATGATAAAAGAAATGCAAGAAACAATCTAACTTTCATTTCTGACATCCTTAGATAAGAGAAAAAATTGTAGATGCTCTTTTCTTAAATGACAAACTTAAAAGGCTTACATCTGACCATTCAGGGATAAATCAAGTTTAGAATATAAATTAGATGCCTAAAAGGAGCCTTCACAACATTTGTGAGCTGTTTTCTTAACGCGATTGCAGTTTGGAGTTGTGAGTCTATGAAATGTTTTACACCTTTTAGGAAGTTATGCTAAAAACAAACTGTGACAAAATTGTTACCTGAAGCCATAGGAACTCCACCTCTCTGGGACTGGCCTCTAAGCCAAATTCACATGATGAAGATGAGGGGCAAACTGCAACTGCAGTTGCTGTAAGTATAGGCAGCCTATCAGATATGCAGTGTTAAGTAAATGTACAGATCAGTCAAAGCTGGAAGGTGTATGTGGACTCTGTTAATTTCTGTCAGCTGGACACAGTTGGTATTTGCATGTGAGTGAGGGTTTTTTAGAGGAGGTGATCATATTAAAAAAAGTAAAGTAGAATCTAACAGTAGAAAACAGTCACTTTTTTGTTTATGGTGCCCGTCTGTTGGGGCGCCTTCAGTAAGGTGCACATATTTACTTCTGAATCACAAAGGTGTAGGGGCAGTTCTCTGCAAGTAGCATTGCTTGACCAGCTGGTTCAAAAACTAAGAGCTTTGAAGTATGTAGTTTCCCTGCAGTGAGTTTCGAGTGCCTAACTTATGTTCAAGGCCTGTCCAACTTTATTACCACAATGTCCCTTGAATGGGTCCCAGCAGCGTGCTGTTTGAAACTTAGATTTTTAGCAGGATTGCTGAGTGACCTCTGTTTTCTTACTATATTAAACAAGGGAGGTGGTGTCACTCCACATTAAAAGCAATTAAATGAAAATGCCTCTGACAAACTAGAAGAGAGCTTAATTTCAAAAGGTAAATTGAATAATAGATGGTATTTGGGTCATGCTTTAAGAGTAAGCAGGCAGAGTTGAAGGCTAAGGCAGATGTGGGCCTCAGAGGCTTCATGCCACAGTCTATCACACTGCCAAGAGGCAGTAGAATACCACTCAGCAAGTTAGTTGGCACTCAGCATATTTCAACTGGGAAGTCTCCTGTCAGCTGTGTAACAGCTTTCATTGAGCAGAGAAGGCCAGCATAGCTGAAGACAAGAAGCAAAAAATAATTGAGTTAGGGGAACGCCCATGTCTGTGTGAGCCTGCTACAGTAAGGAGTGGAACTCCTCACAGATTTTTGACTTGCTGAAGGAATGAAGACTAACAGCAATAAATCAGGGACTGAATGAAATGTGTGTTTCAGCCAATTTCCCCACGCATCACAGCGGCTTTACTAAATACAGTTTGGTATTGGCAGCAGCCTCTTCTTTCATCCCACAAAGCTTTGTCTTATAGATTAAAAAGTTGTTGTTTTTTTGTTTTTTTGTTTTTTGTTTTTTTTTTTTTTGCAAACTGGATTAGGTCACCCAAGCTTATTTTATTTTTTTTCTCAAGCTGGTCTAGCATGAAAGCGCTTAAGTGTCTTGACTCAAAGCACAGGGGTTGAGAATGAAACAAGGGTGTTCTCTACCATGGCAGTCCCTTTGTGCTGCTCTTTGACTCCTCTCCTGGATTCAGCAACAGGATCAAGGGTTTATATCCTTAAATGTTAATGATAAAAAGCAAGGGGATGCTATGCTTTTATTTGCTGTTCTTGACTTTCCTCGCTCCTGGGGCTCAGGCTATGTGATGCTGCAGTTCAGCATGGTAGATTTATCCCTGAAGCCTGTGGTGTGTCTTAAAAGAGCCACATCCAGGGAGATTTGTCTTTTTTTCCCTCTATTGCTCTCTCATTCTAACAGGATCAGAGTTTATGGTGCTCCAGCAAGTGCTAAATCTGCTGATAGAGGGTGATGCCATGTCTGTTTTCCCTCTAGCCATTTTCTCTAATAAAAACAAAATAAAATAATTGATGTGTTGCTTTTAGTGGCCAATCTCTCCTTTCTTCAGCCTTAATAGTAAACATTGAAACTTTAAAATGGGATTTTACTTCCGTCACTTTTTTCTGCTCTTGTTCATCTCTCCTAAACCACATCACAAACGGAGCCCTAGGTCGCATCTCAAAGGTGACATAAAACAGTAGTAAACTCAGGGTAGATTTGGCCACAACCACTGAACAAACTCATGTATATAATCTATCTATCTATATATAGCTGTGGTCCCCCACCACCAGCTGCTATATCTATCTATTTTGACTATATCTATCTATATATAGATAGATATAGCAGCTGGTGGTGGGGGACCACAGCTCACAGTTCCTGGTAAAGTTGGCAAGGTTAACTAGGTGAGAAATCCATCCTACTTTGGGCTTGCTTCTTTTTTGCTACACTGCAGCTCCAGCAATGCTCTCAAAGACAGGACAGCATTCAGTGCCTCAGTCCTGTGTGCCTTGCCAGTGAGGGTTGGAGGGACTGTCTACCTTAGCAGGGTCTGAGCACTTGTGTGTTGAAAGCTGTGAGTTACTTGGAGACTAACTGGAGCCAATAAATGAATGAAGAGGTTCCAGCTCAGGAGGTGACTGTAAGTGCATTAGCCCTGTAACGTGCTTGGACTTAAAATGCAATAGTGAGGAGAAAAATAACTCTAATTTACTCACTGAGGGTCAGAAAGGGGGAACAGAAACATGAAAGGTAGTGGAGTAGTGGCTATAGGAGATGCTTTATCTTATTCTCACAGAAAAGCTCAGCGAGTGGGCACGTGGAGTTCAAGCCAGTAAATTTTTAACTGAGTTTAACTGCGATGCCACAAGAAGTCTCTCTGTTCTTGGCAGCCATGGGCAATGGGAGCTCAGGTCTGGCAGGTGCCAGGCTTCCTCTAAGCTGGATTTCTTGGTTTGCCCTTCTCAGCATGCAACTTCTAGTGATCTTTTTCACTGAAATGTAGTCTGGAACAAGGAATGGTAATTTACCGTGTGAGCTTTGCTTTCATCTATTATACTGTGAAACTTACATTACCCCCAGTATTTTTTCCTAGTATAGGTATTCATAGAATCATAATCACAGAATCATAGAATGACTTGGGTTGAAAGGGACCTCAAGGATCATCAAGCTCCAACCCCCCTGCCAAGACTGGGCCACCAACATCCACATCTAATGCTAGACCAGGCTGTCTGGGGCACCATCCAACCTGGCCTTGAACACCTCCAGGAATGGGGCAGTCACAACCTCTCTGGGCAGCCTGTTCCAGCACCTTACCACTCTCTCTGTGAAGAACTTCCCCCTGATATCCAACCTAAATCTTTCCTCCTTCAGCTTAAAGCCATTTCCTCTTGTCCTGCTATTGAGAATGGAATGGTTATGCACAGGACTTGTTTGGCACATATTTTCTGAATGATGAGTGAATAGCTGAGGAGAGATCAGGGAATGTGTTCTTCAGTATATTTCTTCTCTCACTGAGTAGGTTTTAAGTTTGGAAATTACAACCTGCTGCAGGTAAGCTTTGTGAAAATTGCATCTTCAACCTACCATTATTTTACTCTGTCCTCGTGATAGCGTTCTTTTTGTTTTTCTGCCCACCAGCCCCAAAGAGTAGAACAGTACTTACAAATTCCCAAAGCATGTTTTTTACCGTGGGAGCATTTCAGAGCTGAGATCTGTGAGGGGAGGCATATAGGGTTTGCACTGCAGTTGGAGCGGAACAAACCAAAGTTGTGCTGTTATTTAAACGGCTGGGTCTTCTCTTTATGAAGTTAATAGCCCTGTGAAGGATTGACTGCAGTGATGATATGGCTTTGTTGCTATTCTGCTACTGTTAGGAAACGTTCCTTCCCCGTTGGAATTCATCAGCTGGAATAGTTCTTCCCGAAGCAGGGTTATGGCCTTAACTCCCCTAAGGCAGTCAGGTGCAGTTTGTTCACCTCCAGTGCTGCAGGCTGGTAGAGCTGAGCTCTGCATCAAGCTAGCTATGAGAGCCCGTGTGTGACGCATACAGGAGCTGAGGTAACTTGGTGTTGTCTGCTCTTTAGTACCACCTTTGCTTGTAGCTCCCAGCACAACAGCAAAAGCTACATCTCAGAATAAGCAGCTTTCATAAACGTGGCTGTACAGGTAGTTTGTTTTGTGCTTTTTCCCCTCTGGGTGTCCTCAGGGATTCTTTTACCTCCACTGCTCCTGAAATCTGTATCTGGGGGGCTTTTAGCATCACGGTGTTTAGCACAGCCGCTTCCCCACATGCCTTGAGGAGCGGCATGGCTGCACACAGCCAGGCTCTGCAGTTCAGCCCTGATTTGTATCTGCCTCGGGCTGCCAACCCTGGACATGGAACCCATGTTTTTGTAGCCTCTGGCTGCACACCATAGAGCCCTTTTATCCTGTTTTAGCTCTGTGTGTGACTCGCAGGCTGGCAGATCTGTACTTGTCTCCTGCCCTTCCTTTAAGAGAGGAGGTGGGTGAGCCACATCCATCATAGTGGATGAGGGAACCAGGCCCACCAGAGCCTGTTCCCGGTGGGATGATGCATCTCTTCCCTGCTTGCTTTCCCCCTCTGATGCTCGAAGCTGTTAACATTTTGATGAATTTGAATTAATCCTTATAGAATCATAGAATATCCTGAGTTGGAAGGGGTCTGTGAGGATCGTTGAGTCCAACCCCTGGCTCCCCGCAGCACCATCCCAAAATCGGTCCATATGACTGACAGCATTATCCAGATGCTTATTGAATTCCAGCCCCTTGGTGCCATAGCTCTAGAGTACCTCTTCCACGCCCATTACTCTGTCCTTTAGGTGTTTTCTGACTTTTTTTTTCCATATGGCTTTCTAACTTTCTAAACACTGTATTTGAAATAAATTGCATCTTTAAAAGCTTCAATATTTAATGTTTTCCTCCCAGCAAAGCCTGGGAAAGCATAGGCAGAAACACACAACTTTCTATTTTGACATTCTGTGCAGTAAGTGATATCTATTCTTTCTCATTGGTTATTTTTATCCCTTTACCCTTATTCTCCTTTCTCACTTGTCTGCAGCTTTTCTAAACGTTTTCCATTTCTGCTGCAGAAATTAAGCTCAGACAAAGAAAATTTTTCAGCTATGGAAAGTTAATGCATTTCAGTTGTCCTTTTCAAGAGTGAGATTGCCAAAGGTGGAAAAAAAGAAGCGACAGAAAAAAAGTGTTGCTCATTCTGTTACATTCAGCAAAAACTTTTAATTTTTTTTTTTAAAACTCTTCTCTGGAGCTTTCCAGTGGGGGGTAAATCGAGGTGGCTTAGAGCTATTGGAAAACTCAGCATTTGCTGCTGTGAAAGACTTCTCACAGAGAATAGTTTCCCTCTGTGCCAGCATTTGGATGGATGATTAAGAGGGAAAAGAGCTTCAATAATTCTGTGGATAGCACCAAGATCAAGCAGAATTTGGATTATTGCTGTGCAGTGTCTGGCAATTAGTATACTATATTCATTAGGTGACACAAATGCTATTTGAGATCAGAGGTTGGACTTCTTGTTTTCCAGGGCTGTTTTTCAGCTAGTGCAGGCAGTTTACTTCTCCTGGATGCTGAGTAACAGGCATCTGGATTTTTGCAGAGTCATTTGGAGTAGAGTCCTTTGGTAGCGTAAGGTCTGAGCCACACATGGCTGCAGCTCATACCGGGCTGCATGGTAGTTGTAGGATCTCCAATTATCTCTGATAAGCAAGGATTGTGTTTGTGGTGAAACTGGTGCCATTGGCCCGTGTAGGAAAAAGTAAGACTGCTAAGGAGTAGTTGGCTTTTCTAAGGGCAAGGCAGAACTGTGGGCTGAAGGGAAGACCCTAATTTCCCATATATTTTGATTAAGTTATTGCTGATGTGCTTTTACTGCCATTTGTTTCAATAAAAAGGTAGAAATGTGTTATCAAATGTTAACTATCAAACAGAAAGGGACCACAATGAATTGCTGGTAAGTTAGCAGTCAGTACTGAACATAGACTCATAGAATCACCAAGGTTGGAAAAGATCTCCAAGATCATCTAGCCCAGCTAGTCAACCCTAGACCAATATTTGCCCGCTGACCTATGTCCCTTAATACAATATATGAATGTTTCTTGAATGCCTCCAGGGATGGTGACTCAGCTACTTCCCTGGGTGGCCTGTTCCAATGCCTGGCATGGGAGGAAAAAAAACCGAGATGAATTAATGAAGAAGGAGAAATGGGAGAAAATCCATCTATTTTGAAACAAAAACTGCAAAGAGGACAATTGTACTCTGGACTTTCTTCTATCCTGTTGAGGCACTTTAATTTATTAAGTTCTTGCAACTCCTAAGGAAAGTATTTTAGTATATTCTACTGTAGCTTTTAAAACAGAAAGAACTAGGAAAGAAACCTGGGTTATTCCTGGAAAGAGCATCTGCCTCTTTATGCATTCTCAGGTACCTGTTTTACTGGAAATTCTTGCCCAGGTGTTAGAAAAGGGAATAATACATTTGCTGATAAGAAGGTCTTTAGAAGAACAAAGCAAGGCAATAGTAAGAGATCTGAGCCAACACTTGGCTTTTCAGCGACATAAAGCATTAGAGCACGTGACTCCTGAAGGCCTCCATGAGTTGCTTGCAGAGCAGGAAGGTTGCCTAGTGCTCACCATTCCTGAGGGCTGGTTGTGAACTCTTCATAACACGGTTCTATCTGTCGCCATCTCCATTTCATTAGCATCAGTGTCTTCTGGTTAGGGATGTTAATACCGTACTTTTCAGATGGTGTAAGGATGACATGACAGGATTATGCAGAAAGCTGGAGGGGCTTTCTGTGCAAAGATGTGACTGATTTTGAAGAAATGTTTAACTAGTATACTTCCATGCAGGCTTTATGACTGGAAAAGAGAATGAGGCATTGGGCAAAAGGAGAAAAGACATTCGTTGCTAAAATTAAGCAGGTGCAAAAGGAAAACTGATCTCCACATATTCTCATGCAGGTATTTAAAAACAAGCCTAAGAAGGCTACGTTAAAGCTGCACCTTTCTGCATGCTTATGCAGGCGTATGGTGGTGCAGGCTGAAGCACCGTGTATTTGCTTGGGTGCTGGTTGAAGCCACACAAGAGCAGAACAGCAGGTCTCCCTTGGTCCCAAAGGGAGCTACCAAATAAGCACAGCTAATGAAACTACCCTGGGCCTGTGTCACCTGGGTCAATTACTTTTTTTAAATTGGCTATAGATGGATTTTCTTGTTGACTCCACGTGCTCCTAAGATTTCTCTTCCATTTTCTCTTTCCTCACATGGAATATTTGGCAACATTCAACTGCTGAAAATAGATACCTGCATTGAATGTCCTCGGGGCTTTGTAAACTGATGTCTTTCTTTCTGTAACTCCCTGTAAAGTTATCTCTAACATTCATAGGAAATTCCTGGTCTTTGAGAGCTAGAAATTGTCATAGAGATGTCAGTTTTAGCTTTAGAATGATGATGAAGCACCACTTATAATATTCCAGACCCACATGCATATGCCAAGGAAGTGGGTCCGGTAGTGATACGAAGATTTGCAGTCGGCTGCATCCGTGGGTCTCCTGTGTTGTGTCTATGAGGTCATCCTAGTGGCTGTGCAGAGCTCTGTGCTGCACTGCTGTGGCCTGCAGCCAGGGCAGCACTTTGCAGCGAGCGCGTGCCTTTGTCTCTTGCAGACTTTTAGAATGACCATTTCTTGACTCGAAACATTGCTTGAAATTATTAATAACTTGAAATCATAGAATGCTCCAGTGCTTCCCAGAAACTTTCATGGCACTTGGAAATGTCTTCACGTTTAACCCTCTGTATGTGAGGAAACAAAACGTTCTCTATTCTAAAGTTTGCCCGTGCAGCAGTGTTAGTTTTGAAGGGTCAGAGTTCTTGTAAGGTATTGCATTTGAACTGTGGATAAAAGGAGCATTTATCCCATCTGATTGCATTTCAGGCTGAGTTTTTGGTCCTTTTCCTGGCACACGGCCATAGTGGTTCTGTTCCAAAGTCTGATGGAGTCAGTGTGAGATTAGAGAGATCTGAGCTTTTTGACTGTGCAGATTAAAATGAATATCTATATTCTACATTAGAACAGTAGGTTGGATTTCTTCTTCTAGTAGGCTATTATAAATGTATTCTTTATCACTGATAAAATCGTAACAGATAGTGCACCAAAGATTTTAAAGCAGAACAGATATCAAAGCAGAACAGACATCTTTATCGGGAAAGCAAGAGGGCTTTCCTGATAAAGACGTATTTGAGACAGGTGCCTTTGTGTTATGCCAGTTGTTCACCTTAGTTTTATGTTGTGAATCTTGTGTTTTAGTTAGTGGTGAATTGAAAGATGAACAATTGTAGGTTTTTACACCATAATCTCATTTGGATACACTCAAACACTCCAATTTTAGGTTGACATTTCCTTTCCTTTTTTCTTTAAGGTGTATTTGAAAATTTTCCCAAAAGCCACCACTGGCAGCATCACCTCAGAAAGACTTCTAGATTGTGCTGGGTAATCACTCCAAACAGGAAAGAAAATGCATGGTAGCCAAGGCTTCTGTTCCCAAGTTTTTGATGAAAGCCTTCATTCTTAAACTTTACATTCTTTTTTTTTTTTTTTTCTTGCACCAACTTCCCTTTTAATATCCTAATGAAGAGCTGTATGTCTGCTGTCAACAGCAGCAAACTCTATTGCTATTTTCTGTCTACAAAGTTCTCCTGGCACATAACCATGAATTTTTCATTTATTTCAGTATTTCTGCTTTTTACTCTACTTTTCATTATTTGCTGTTAACTTAGGCTATCTTATTCCCTGACACCATTTGTCCATCTAAATAAATATTTCCATTATTTTCAGCAGCGCTACTCATGGTTATTTCATTTCTGCAAGGCAGCAGATCCGGCTGCAATAAGCTCGGCTATCGCGTGTTTCCAAGTTGTTAGGTTCTTTTGCTCCCACAAAGGCTGATGAACAGAACAAGCATGTTTGTCCTGACTGCTGATGACACTGGTATCCTGGAAACTGGTTTTGGGTTGTTGTTGTTTGTTTGTTTTTGGTTTTTTTGTTTGTTTGTTTTTCCTTTTTAGATAGAGAAGAACAGAGAATTTTTTTCTCTCTCTGGATAGAATCACAGAATGACTTGGGTTGGAAGGGACCTCAAGGATCATCAAGCTCCAACCCCCTACTGCATGCAGGGTCACCAACCTCCATATCTAATATTACACCAGGCTGCCCAGGGCCCCATCCAACCTGGCCTCGAACACCTCTAGGGACGAGGCATCCACAGCCTCTCTGGGCAGCTGTTCCAGCACCTCACCACTCTCATAGTTCCCCCTGATATCCAACCTAAAACTTCCCTTCCTCCACTTAAAATTTATTTCCCTTTGTCCTGCCATTATCTATCCTTTCAAAGAGTTGACTCCCCTCTTGTTTGTAGGCTTGGTTCATTCTGATAACTGTGAAAGATTTCTGATGTCATTACTGAAGTTAACCAAATTCATGTCTGCTGTTTTGTTATTCTTAATAGCTTTTACCTTGCTTTTCATATAGACACAGTGGCAGGATGCACAGCTACCCAGAATGGAGAGGTTTTGCTGTAGATCTGAGAAAGTACAGAAAAACATACCTCACTGCTTAAGAGAGAAGCAGAAGGTGTGTTTCGGTTAATTTGGCTGGTTCATATTCTGGACAGTTGTGCTGTTTGCTTATGAAAAGCATGACATGCTTTTGGCACCAGGCTCGGTGGACTTTAGGAAAAGCACCAACTCTCAGCAGAAGCTGTGGGAGCCTGCAGTGGCTGTGGGGCTGCAGGGGAGGGCTGTGTAAGTGCCACCCAGGGCTGCTGCTTGCCATCCCCAGGTTGTGTTGCTGCTGCACCAGCGTGTCTGTCCTGCAGCTCCTGTCTTTCTGCTCATTAGCTGTACCTCTTTGCAGCATGTTTTAATGAGAGGAGAGAGGCAGGCTGGCTCAGTTGCTCTCAAAATGAAGCCAATGAACCCTGAATCTCTATTCTGCCGTTCTGTATAGGCTGAGGGTTTCCCGTTTGAGAAATAGCAGTAGTTTCCTGAACCAGGCTAAATAGTTACAAGGAGACGACAGGAACCCATTTGTACCATAAATGTAGATGTGTCTGTCTCGCAGCCTGTAAGTGTGACTGCAGGTTTCTCAGTGACTGTGGAGCACCCCTGGCCCCATGCCCCCGGCCAGCCCCATGCAGCTGGAGCAGAGTTATGCCGTGTGCCAAGTGGGGCTGTGCCTCTAGCATTGGTCTCTGGTTCCTTGTTTTCTGGGAAGCTTCTCATCCTGCCTTGTCTTCAAGGACAGTATTTCATTTTGATTTGTGGGGAAGAGTAAGGAAATGGAGATCGGAGTGATCAGCCTCTGAATTGTGTGTCCTTTAGCTCTTATTAGAGGTGTTAGTTCACATCTTCATGAGGGATGTGTTACGTGATCACAGAGAAAGAATAGATTTACCTCTTTCTAAATGCCTTTTATCAATTTGCTCTTGCCATAAAGAATGAATTATTGACAAACCCCAGGCCCTCTGTCACACCTACCTTTCTGGTTTAATAGCCAGCTTCCACATGCCCTTGTTGCTATGGTGCCCCATTTCACTGCTGTGATGCATTATATATTGTAATAAGGGACATAAGCTCAAGGCAGCCAGAAGAGTCAGCATGGTGACAATTAATAACTTCACATCCTTGGCTTAAGCAAAGTTTTGTGAGGGCATAAGGCAACAGGGGAATGGCAGGAGTGGCAAAGCCGCTCATTGCAGTGGGAATTACCCACCTGCCATTTGGGAGTGCATCATGGGACGGGGGTTGCCTAGAAGCAGTGAGCAAAATACTGCATCAGTGCAGCAGAGAGACATTTCTCAGATGAAGGTTATAATATTTTATTGACAGTTTTAGATAAAAGTAAGCAAACAAACCTGTGTCTTATGCTGATTTCCTTCTGGCTTGTTTGTATAAAATTGGCAGAAAATGTGGTGATCTCTTCAATGTGTGAGATCTCATTTCAAGTTGCTACACAAAGATGTCTGAGAAGTCTGGAAATTCTCAGAGAAAAAAAGCAGGAAACTTTTTATTACTTCTTCCCTTGTATTTACAGCTCCTGTTACATATCTTTATTGTGCACAGAGCTGCCAGACAAAGCAAAAGAAAATGAAGATCTGTCTTGGGAATTGGACCTTCAGTGTCTTCTCATACAAGTAGATGAGGTGATGCTATTGCTTGGTTCAGAATCAGATGGGCATCTGTCTGTCTAAAAAGCATTTACAGTCACAGTTGTATTGTGTACATCCATCGTTATACAAATTGAAAACTTAGTAAAGCTATGCTTATTTGCTGAATATTAATGTTAATAACACCTGCATTATTAATGTTAAGAAACTGAAGTCTTATATTTGTATTTGTAATGTTCATTATGTATGAAGTAACATTTGACAGCAGCTGCTAGAGAGAGTCAGGCAAACTGGACTGAAGGTACATTTAGAGAACCTTGCACTGAAATGCTCCCCTAAACTGGAGCGGCTGCTGTTTTGATTGTGTCACTTTCAGGAGTGCAGAGGAGATTTCTTTCAAGATAAACAGAAGAGAGTAATTTTTGGAAATAGGGTCAAAGCATCATAATGCAATACAAACATCAAATGACATCCATTATTAAGTAGGCTACATAAATACCAATTACTGCTAAGTTCTCTGAAACAACAGATCACTGAGTGTAGGTTGGGGGGACCAATGGGCAGGTTAGGTAGCCCAATTTGCTGCCTGGGGGGTCATCTAGCTGAGCTCCAAACACCTCCCACCATCAAGCCACACAACACTGCCCCTATAGTTTCTTGGGCTCTGTCTTCTCTGTGATCCCCTCTGGGTGGTTCTACACTGCAGTTCTTGACCCTTTTTCCTTCTCATCTCAAGGTGAGATGAGCCAAAACTCCCTCAACCCCTCTGCACACTGTATCCTCAGCCCCCTCCATGGGGTACCATGTGTGCTGCTGTCCACGGGTGCCTGGTGGGGGACCATGACTCCCAGTCTGCTGGCTGCCCTCCTGCTAAGGCCAGCAGCATTCTGAATGGAGAAATTCAAATTGTTTTGTTTTGTTTTAAGCAAAAAGACAGCTATGGTTGCCAGTCTGGGACTGGAGTGATGAGCACCACCAAATCATAGAATCACCAAGGTTGGAAAAGACCTAAAAGATCATCCAGTCCAACCGTTCACCTATTCCCAGTAGCTCCCACTAAACCATGTCCCTCAACACAACATCCAGCCTTTATCGTGCACTGTTGCTCAGTTTCTTGCTTTTATTGGCTTGCACAAGTTTTGTGACTGCTCAGAGTGTCTGCTCTGCTGTGAAAGTCTAACAGCACCAGGCAGGTTCCCTTGCAGAGCCAGCAGACAGCATGGAGCTGCTGCTTGGAATTCGACAAGGCGTTCCTCCAAAGCTGGTAACAGCCAAGATTTATCTTGGTAATTTTGGTCTTGGCCCATTGGAAATGTTTTTTAGCCTTCAGACATGCTGCTGGTCAAAGCTTTCCAGTGGGATGCAAACCATAGACTTTCTCAGTCGTTGTAGCTGAGTTATTTTGCTACTCAGCTATGCAGAAGCAGCAGGCCTTTAGGCTAATTAATAAATCATCAACACATTTGTGGTGTGAAAAATGAAATATTTATGCTTGCCAGAGTAATATTTCTGTCTTGCAGCCCCATGCTCTGTTGATGCCTGATGGAGGATGAAGTAAATACCAGCTGGTGTAGAATGAGCAGAATATAATTACTTTCTACAAAGTTAACTGAATATTAAAAATAGAAGTCAGAGAAGCTGGCAATAAGAGAAAATGTATGTATATACGTTGCCTGAAAGTCAGGGTACAGCCAATACGTGGAAGGAACACTTGTCTAACTAGTGCTGTGAGGATAGAGAACCTGTGGGATCCATATTGTGTACAAATGTGTCACACTGAGGTCTTTTTACAGAGTGGTTAGTGACCAGCTGGAGCAGTTAAAGGCCTGAAGGGAAGCCAAGGATGCTCTAATGTTCTGGTCGGTCATCGTTAGGTGGCCAGCAAAGGACTTAAAGCATCAGATGTTGCTTTTCTAAAATGTGACCACTACTTAAAAGAAAAAAAACATATTACTCGTAATATTACTTGTAGGTTTGAAGGCAGCCAGGTGCTGGTTGTGCTCTTTGTGTTCTGACACAATAGCGGATTGAAGGGCTCTGTGCTGGGTGTGATTTCTGCAATCACCACCCTGGTCCTCTGCTGAGTGAGTGTACCTGCACCAGCCCAATCACACAGCTGGAAGGAAAACACTCTCTTGTCGCAGGGGAGGATTTAACCCTGTGTCTGAAGTGGAGACTTGGCTAAAAGCAGTCTGCAAAAGGGGCTGATTTTATCTGCTGGCAGCTATGACAACAGGAATGGAAAGAGCAAGCCCTGTCACAGAGCTGTCCCAGCATCATGCAGATCATCGGCCTGCCCACCTCCCAGCAGTAATTTCAGAATTTTCCCTGGAACGTAGTCTGACTCTTTGCCTTAGGTCTGTGTGTACAGTGTGAGGCTCTGGTGAAAGCTGAATGTCCAGAATCCGGGAAGAACACTCCGTTCAAACAGATTGTTTCACTTGCTTTCACGGACATGAGAGACCGTTGTTCAGGTGGTGGGGTTCAGTTCTGCATATGAGCTTCTGGGGCTGCATCTGAGCTGAACCTCTGTGCCAGACCCTTCAGACTGGTAATACCTGCTATTTATATAGATGCTCACATTCAGGTTTTTATAATGGAGTCAGTATGGAATGTGAGACATCTAACCTGGTGTATTGGTCTGTCTTGTGTTGAAGCATTAATGTTAAAGTGGGGAAGGAACATGTTGCTCCCATCTGGTCTTGGCATTTCTGAAGTCAGTGAGGACCTGAGGTTTGCACATAAGACAGTGTGCTGTCATCAGGCTGTTCTTCTATTATGGGGTGTGTTTGACATCAAGAGCAATGGAGAGCTTGGGTGTTTCTGGCTTTTCCATGTTTGCTGTGTAACATGCTTATAGCATTACTGTTACTGTTTAATAGTATAGATGCCCTTGATGCAATCTCAGGACCATGTTTTCACAAAACCACAGCACAGCTGAGGCTGGTAGGGGCCCTCTGGCTCCATTGGGCCCAACCTCAGCTCCAGCAGGGTCAGCCAGAGCAACAGTCGAGGGCCACGTCCATGTGGCTGCTGAAAGTCTCCAAGGAGGAAATGCCACAGGCAGCCTGTGCCAGTGCCTGTCCACCACAGCACAGAAGTGGCTGAGGTACTTATGGCCGACCCCATTTTGTGGCATGGAGCTGGCTCAAGGCATATGCACTTTGTCCTCCTACACCTTGCTGCTGGAGGAGGGGAAGAACTTGGAGCTGTGGGTGAGCATCAGGGTGGTCATACTGCAGGGAAGATGGGACACAAGAAGCCCAAACTCCCCATATCTATTGGCAACAGTGAACATGGTGCAGCCAGGACCCCTCAGTCTTCTACCCGCTACCTGCTGGACAGGACTGGGATGGGCCCATAGTGTAGGTGTGAGGGAGAGGGATGAATGGCCGTTTATGATGGTGGATAGTGATAGGACAAGGGGGAATGGTCTTAAACTGAGCCAGGGGAGGCTTAGGTTAGATATTTGGAGGAAGTTTTTCCACACATAGGGTGGTGAGGCACTGGAACAGGTTCCCCAAGGAGGTTGTGGATGCCCCATCCCTGGAGGCATTCAAGGCCAGGCTGGATGTGGCTCTGAGCAGCCTGGTCTGCTGGTTGGCAACCCTGCATATAACAGGGGGTTGAAACCAGATGATGATTGTGGTCCTTTTCAACCCAGGCCATTCTGTGATTCTATGAATGTACCTTTTTGCACTTGTCTGCCAGAATAAAATAAAAATGCATTCAAGAAATTTAAAAAATAGATATAAATATTTCAGAAGGTGGCAAATTTAAGATCTTCAGGTGATACTTCAAAAAGTTGTTGGGCCTTTTGAGAAAATCTCTTTAAATGGAAGAATTACAGAAGCAGCAAATTACATCCTCTCATCTCTTCTCTATTTGCAGCAGGGTTTAGAACTAAATGTCATATTTTAGCTGCTTGCTTCATGTTTGCTTCTACAAGAACAGACAATTTAAATGTCAGTTATTATAGCTTGTCAATAAATTTCAGAATCTAAGCAAATCTGGCAAACGTGACTGACAGCTACAAATTAATTTAGCTTTGTTAAATAACCAGCCTGCACTGCACTGCCATTGCTGACATGCATCGTGGTATAACAGTAGTAATTCCAAGTGTGAGCTGTTGCCTTGTCATGAAATACAAATTATGCAGATTTTACTCCTCTCCTAGGAAGAGAGAATTCTTTGAGGCTGTGATGCTCTTTTGGAGAAGTAATCAGTAATCCAAAATGCTCTGTGGCTTTATGCTTAATAGAGCAATGGTGTGGTTTAAAGTAAAATAGGCTATCATCAGTGCATAAAATCATAACCACTGGTGTGGATGGTAAAAATTACTATTTGCTGCTTAGAAAGAAAAGAACTATTGTGGAAATGAAGGCCCTCACAAAGGCAAAAGTCAGTCAAAAACCTGCAGGAGCTACCACCAGGTAACCAGAACTTTAAAACATAAGTAATTTATTAAAGCACTTTAATAAGTTCACAATAGACTAAACATAAGTGTGCATGAAAAATGCTAGGCTATATCCACACCGGGGAGCTGTACCTGAAAATAATATTAATGCTGCTCTTCCAGGTTGGAATTACCAGATGCTTTTGTTATAGAGTATGTGATATGCAGGTGTTTTGACAGGAGTATTATTAAAAAAAAAAAAAGTTGAAAAAGAGAATCTGTGCAAGCAGTTGTACTCAGAGCAGGTGGCTGAAATGGGATGATCTAGAAATTGCCAATTTTTTTCTTTTACTAATGTCATTAGTCAGCTCCATTGGGTCATCACCTTCAGCAAGCAGACAAGGAAAAATGTGTGTTCCTTGCCCTGTCATAGATCAGTGTTCAAGATTTCCAAGGACAGCAAGTTGTGGATGTAGGCAAGTTGATGGAGTAGGTCTCTCATCTTCAGCAAAGCTTGCTGTGAACCCAGCAACTGGGTCCCATTCCCAATGTGGAACATTCACTGTATGGGGCGGCTGTTGCAGCTCATAAGGAGTTGTTCTACCCCTGCTGAATATGTATTGGTGATGTGTGCTTAGCCATGTCTATATACAATTAGCATTCATGCTGTCCTTACCTTGTTGCAGTGGTAGGGTTTGGGTTGGGCTTTGTTGTTTTTTTGGTTTTTTTTCAGTTTTCATGGCCAGCATGTACTTCCCACAGCGTTACGAGTGATAAATGTTGGTAGCATCTTTTGGTGTTCAGTCTTTAGTCTGTCCTACTGTGGGTTTGTATCACGAACATTTCCTTGATGCAGGTAGATGGGCTTATACTAATTTAGCACTTTGAAAATACAATACAGATATGAAACATAGTTGGTTTGGGGCACCACTGACATAAGCTGAGCTGGAGCTGCCTTGTGGCAGAGCTGACACAAGGGCTGTATCAACTTGTACTTGTATGAAAATTAATGCTGCTGTATGGATTCTGCTCAAATGTATTTGTTTTCCAGTATTTTTGTTTGTTTGTTTCCAATTTTCGCTACTTAACAACAAAGAAATCCTGCCTGGACTTACTATTAGACTATTCCACCTGCAGAGGGATTCAGGCTGGTATATCTGCTCCTATGGAAATCATTAAGTCATTAATGTACAAGAAATACAAAAAGCCCCAGTAATCTCAACTGAGTTTTAGTCACAAGGTTTAATGATGCTAGAGCAAAATTTAGCACCATTAATTATTTTATGGAGAAATATAGCAACATCTCTGTCATTTGAAGCACTTCAACAGGAAAGTCAGCAAAATTTTACTCAAGGGCTACGAAGGATCAGATAATACTCCAATTAACAATTTTGTACTTCAGTGGAGTGCCTGAGTAAGTAAACTGGGGGGAGATGTGATTTGTGGATCTCAGAGGAGAAATAAGGATATTACAGGAGAAAGAGAGAGACCGGATCATTTTAATAGTCAATTTTATTGTAAAGCATTCAACCACAGTATGACTGATTTGCTCTTACAGTGCATTTGGACTTTCATAGGTGTTTTGTGAGAGCAGTATTCTAAGGGGAGAAAATAGCAAGGTGGTTCTAGTTTCTCTGTATGCTCTATCAGCCACCCTAGCATGTATTTTAAGTAGTCTTTTCTCTTTGACACTCATCTGGCTCAGCATCCTTCAGTCAGATTGCCATAGGACTGTAGCAGCCCTTGGAGCTGCCTGATGTTGAGCTGGAATAGAAAGTCCAGGTGTTTCTTTAAGGTGCAAAACAGAAGATGGTCTTTGTTTTGACCAAGGTTGCCATGGTGCAGCCTAGGCATCAATGTCCACACAGAGAGGAAGACTCCTTGAAAGTCAGGAAGTGCTTTGGAGGCTGAGTGCTTGTTCAGGTTATTTTCTCTGGCTGCAGACTTAATAAACTAAAGTTGTTCTATGAATTTCATTCCTTTCTAAGCAAACATTCCTGTGATGTCTCCTGTGATTTCAATCACAGAAGTCTTATCATGCATTAAATGAATCCATTACTGCACAATGCAATATTTACCACTCAAAATGTGTTGGACTGCTACAGCCAGTGCTTCATTTCTCCCTCCAGCCCCTACAAGCCCAGTGTAACTGTTTTTGATAACCACTGTAGCTAACTGAATATGTTCTAAGGTTCTTCCAGTTCTCATCCCATAAATGCCAGACTTTTTTTCTTCCTGGGAAAACAATCATCTGAGGAAAGAAAAAGAAGTGTGTTGTAAATAGAATATGTGATGAAATTGGCCTGAGTCTGAAACTCATCAATCTGGAACTCATAGATGCTGTAAAATCAACAGGTAATAGATAAGAGGTCATTCTATTTCATGGACATTGCTTGGAGATAAAATAGCTGTTAGAGTTAATAATTCTCACTATAAATCTTACTAACTTAAAGAGCTCGGTTGTACAACTGTAGTTATTTTTATCTCAGTGACCTTAATTATTAATGTGAACCCTTCAATGTAACAGATTTTGCTCTATCAACTGTATGCCCAGAATATGGAAGGTCCCAAAAGAGCACTAGGGAAAGGAGCAGGTGCTATTATAATATTTAATTTGCACTACATACCTTTAATTTACAGTGAATCAAATCTGTCACAATTAGACTTACCATTGAATCAAAATGGAAAGTTCTTTACCAAGAGACTGTTGAGGTGCTGGCACAGGCTGCCCAGAGACGTTGTGGATGCCTCATCCCTAGAGGTGTTCAAGGCCAGGTTGGATGGGGCCCTGGGCAGCCTGGTCTGGTATTAAATGGGGAGGTTGGTGGCCCTGCATGTGGTAGGGGAGTTGGAGCTTGATGATCCTTGAGGTCCCTTCCAACCTGATTCTATGAAAACGTTGGTAGGGAGTTGAACAAAGCACAACTAGAATGGACTCAGAATCTGGTTTCAGCCTCAACTCACTTGGAAAAGAGCTTTCAGATCTGCAGGACTCCTTAACAAATCTTTTTTTCTGTGCTTTCAAATGGTATGAGTTGGCCTGGTGAGAGCCACCATCTCTCCCTACAAACCTGGCTTCTGGATCATGCTCACATAACTTAAATCCGTTTGTTACATATAAGATTAGGCTTGGGCAGACTTCTGGTCAATATGTCATATGGGCTAAATTTAGTCTGTCTACTTTACGTGAGTTTTCAAGCCTACCATGACCTGTTCCTTTTCTGAAGTCAGCCCACATGAAAGTAGGGAGCAACGGGGTGGGCAGTATTTAGCTTGAATTTGAGTCTGTCTGGTCCTGAGTGGTTTTGTCAGTGTTATGTGTAAACACAGAATGTTATTCTAATTTATGGAAAGCTTGTTTTATTTCTGTGCTGCTGCCTCGTTGAAGAATGGAAAGTTCTCCATTTGCATGGAAGAAAACTGAGACCCACCTCAGGGGGCTAACTGTTGTTGATTTATCTTACTCAGCCTCAAAAAATGAGCTAAATGAGAACTAATCAAAAAAGTATCATATGTCTCCTGTAAAGATTATCTCCTCTTCCTTGCTTGGAAAGAGAAAGGAGGAAACTATGGGGAAGACATCAGGTAACCTTAAAGTTACTACTTTGCTGATGGTAATTTCATTCTGGTGTTTTGATAATTGAAGATAAGCCTTCTTTCCCTCTCAGGTCATCAGCTGCCATCTGTAGCATCAGATGGGGTTTCCTGCAGATACCATTCCTGGGTATCATAGCCTGGGTCATTTGTCCCAGGATACACAGACTCCTTCCCATTTTCCTCCGTGCTCACATAAAGTATCCAGCCCTAAAGCAAGTTGCCCTTCTCTCCTTCCTCACAAAATTGCCCTACTCTTCAAAGAAGCAACCCTGAAACTTTACTCTGGTGTGGGAGTATATATCTGCTTTCCATGGTGAACTAGTGCTCTGTCACTTATTTGATTGTCCACTTTTCAAATAATCTATTTTTGGGGGAAAAAAAAATGACATCAGGATCCTACCTTAGCGTGTCATCTTAGAATAACTTCTAGTGCAATTATTGAATGCCAAGAAGGAAATTATTTTTAACTCGCTGAGAGTTTTGTTCACACTATTTGGAAATGTTAACCTTTATATACCATTCTATGTTTTCCTGCCTTTTATTCCACCATGGTGAAGAACGAGCTTGTCATTCACTCAAGAGGTCCATTTCTCATTTCTGGGCAAATGACTGAAGTGCAGCCCTAGCAGGTCTGTACACGAATACGAGAATTTTCTCTTTACTGATGTCTGAATTTTCAGGTGATGTAAGAGATTCACATACTAAGCACCCTGGAGGTAGGTTTTTGAAGAACATCAGGTGAGCATCCAAGTAGATCTGCTGATCTGTAAAGAGCATTCATGCCTGCTTTCCTTTTCGTGTGTATTGGGAGCTCAGGCTCCTGATAAGATTCCCACCTTGCTGTTCACTCTAAACTTTCCTGGGGATTTATTAATGAGTCCTCTGCAAGAATTTAAAAAAGTGTGTTTTTGGAAGAATGGTAAACTATGTAATTCATACAAAATAAGTCAATAGAATCATAGAATCATAGAATCATAGAATCACTAAGGTTGGAAAAGACCTAAAAGATCACCCAGTCCAACCGTTCACCTATTCCCAATAGCTCCTACTAAACCATGTCCCTCAACGCAACATCCAGTCTTTCCTTGAACACCCCCAGGCTCGGTGATTCCACCACCTCCCTGGGCAGTCCATTCCAGTGCCTGACCACCCTTTCTGAAAAGTAATACTTCCTCATGTCCAGCCTGAATTTCCCCTGGCGTAGCTTGAAACCATTCCCCCTGGTCCTATCCCTAATGACACGAATGCTACTTAAAGATGGAGAGAGTATATATGGCAGATAGTACATGAATATGATACTAGATGAACTTATATGATGGGGGCATTTTGTCAGCAATGATTCACTGGTGTGAAGAGGTAAATAAGGTTCTGGTTTTCAGACCTTTGAAGCTCAAGATGGTAAGTTCTGTGCTTTTTTTTTTTTTTTTCTCAAGAAAATTCTTGCTTTCTGACTAAAATATCAAGGAAAAAAAAAGAAATTTACATTACAGTAAGGTACTTACTTGCAAAGTACTTAAAAAGACTTTGTAATGACAATGAAATGAAAAAAAACCAAAAAACTTCTAAAACATTCTTCACTAGCATGCCAACTTTCTTAGTGTTTAGTTAAAAGATGGAACTACGCAAACTGCTATGCTTTATTTAGTGACATTAGTAGAGAAGGAACTATGGGAAGCAAAAGAGATGTAAGAAGCTAATAGAATTAAACCTGCAAATTTAACATGGAACATTTCAAGTTTTCTCAAGTAGAGATAATCAAACCTTGCTAATCTGTTTTACAAATTCTCGTCACACAGGGATGGTTATGTAAAAATTTCTTAGTATAAAGTAGAATTCACTACCCATACTAATGATAGATCTTTTAAACTATTTGCTTCAGTGAATGTTCCTTTAGTATCCTGAAATCCTGCAGTGAGCTGACAAAGGTGCCTTTGAATACTTCAATTATGCACGGCTATCTTTATCCTATTTAGATTGACACTTATCTAGATTACATGATTGGTTAGCCTTTCAGAACAAGTTGACCCTTAAATTAAAATGTTGTCTCTTTGAAGACTACCAATCAAATTAAAACAACCAGTCATATCTTAACCTCAAAAATGAACTGGTTTTCAAGTGCTCTCTTTGCAATGATCTGTTCCTACAAAATAATTTGTAATCATCAGTGACCCACTCTAAAGAAATTCAAATTCAACTGAACATTGTGACTTTGATGAGCCCCTCCCCCAGAGCTTTCTGGTCTTTAGAGCTGTGGTTTTGGTGGTTACAGAACAAATTATGGCAAGGCTGCTCTTTACATTGGGTTGACGACTGACAAGAGCTAAACAGTAAGCCTGAAAGCCACTCCTCTTTTGACTACTGTGTGAAGACTTCTGACAGTAATTGCCAGAGCTATTCTTTCAATGTTTATAAAAATCAGCAGACGTGGGGATTTTTGAACAAAAGAGTCCAGAGCTGCAAGCAATCCAGGAGACTGCTGGAGTCCATCAACGATAACTTTCTGGTTCAACTACTGGAGAGACCAAACAGAAGTGAAGTATTACTGGACCTGGTCTCACCAATGTAGAGGAGATCTTTAAAGAAATTAAGGTTGGTGATAGTCTGAGCTGTGGTGACCAAGCCCTGGTTGAGTTGGTGATCTTGGGGAACGTGGGCCTGACAAAGAGCAGAGTCAGGTTGCTGCCCATGACATGGGGTTGGAAGGTAGGCATCTTTAAGGTCCCTTCCAAACTAAGCCATATGATAAGGAGGGAAAGTTGTCATTCTTTTAATTTTGCCTTTCTGTACATTAACAAAATGTGCTGAGTCCTCTAACAGTACAGCTAGCTGGCAATAAACACTTCGTACGTTTTTGTGCTATTTTGCATGCCACTTTCTAACAGAACAAAGGTGAGGTTGCCATTGTTGTGGAACCTTCATCAGAACTTCCCAAACCAGGCAAAAAGAAATTAAAATAAGATTTGAGAATGACTGATGGACTGATTGATGCCCACTAACTTTATTGCCAGACTTTCCTCCACAGAAGGCATGGGAATAGCCTTCAAATGGTGTTTTTTTGACTGTTTCCAACAGTAAATAAAACAACCAAAGCCTATGTTACAGGCATGGTTAATTAGTGTACTTAGGAGGATTCAGAGAGGTCATAGGTAAGTACATTCCCCAGCTGTGTTTTAGTGCTCATTGAGACTATCTGGTATCCCAACTGAGAAAAAAAGCTACAGATTTTTGGGAACTATTTCTCCTCTCATTTCACTTTCTATCTATCACCTTCTAAACTGTATTACTGCAATCACAGTGTTCTTGTAATTTATGTACATTACAATTAGTATGTAACATCTGCAATACTGCAAATGGATACTGCATTTTTACATGAATTTAGCCACACCTACATCAGTATTTCCAACAAACACAGGCATAAACTAAAACATGAATAAATTTTTGGAAGTGGTTCATATTTTAAACTGACCAGTTTAATTGCGTCTCATGCTTGAGCATAACATGAACAGGCCCTATGAGTAAGTGCTTAGCCAAAGTTGAAAGCACAAGCAAACCCTGCTTGGTGGCATTATTCTTACAACTTCAAAGCAGCGTGTTACCATCATTAAATACAGCAATCAAAAAAGCAATAATTGTAAGTAATAACGGTACTGTACCATGTAATAGCCTTTAATGTTGGTTCCCTATCCACATCCATAAACTTCAGGCTGATAGTTTTAGCTGCCACTTTCTTCTTTCCCATTTCCTACACCATATGTAAGGTCATATATCATTTTTTATTAGTGGAATCACAAAGAAAAACAAACAAGCAAACAAACAAAACAGTAGTTCAGTAGTTCAATGGCCTAAATGCAGAAGTACAGCTAAAAAAATTCTCCTCCACACTCAGTGAGTAACTCCGAAGCTCTGCTATCTATCTCAGCAATACTGATTCCTGCTTCTTACATATTAAGTAGAAAATTCTCCCCATTTATTTGTACTGGCTCAGTACAAAGTCAGTAGATGAATTTCACCAAGAAGTTGCTTCTTTGGAAATGTTTTTTATGGAGAAAGCAAAGAAATGGCAAACGGGAGAAAAGATGTCAACTGTTTTAGGGTTTCATCTTTTCAAGGATCTTCTCCCTTTTTGGTTTGATGTGACTTTCCATCTGATTAGAATTTCTGTGTAGCTCTGGAAATGCATCAGCAACATCTGAAAGACTGCTGAATAGCAATTTTTTGCCAATAATTTTGAGTATGTAAGTAAGTACTTTGTTCTGTTCTTTTCTTCTGTTTCCAAGTAGACCTTCACAGAGTGCTCCTCTTTTTTTTTTTTAAACAGTCTCTCCTTTTTTCCTGGTCATCACAAATGATAATGCTGAACTACTCTAAAGCTTTCCTTGCTGCCTCATCTTATCGATTTTTAAAGTCCAAAACCTGAAATTGCTTTCAAAAGCTCTTAATTGGTTTGTCCTGGCTTAGCATATGACTTGTCGCATTTTGGGAGGTTTTGTCTGCTTGTTTGCTTAATCCTCCCATAACTGTCGTGTTGATCTAGGACACTTTACATCAAGGGTTGCAAAAATGACACCATGGCACTCTGTGCGTCTGTGTTTGAGCAGAAAACCATCTGTCTGGAGTCTCTGGAGGATTGCAACTCATCCGCTTCAAGGAAGGGGTCTTCTAGTGATTTAACCTCCTGATTCTACAGAGGGTCTGTAGATAGAAGCACATTCTCTGTAGCTCCTGGTAAGTGAAGCACAGTACTTTGAGGAGAAAAATCTATGGTTCCCCCATCCCCTTCTTCAACACACACACACACACACACACACACACACACACACACACACACACACACACAGAGTTCTAAACACACTTCTATTTTTCTACAATTTTTACTTTACTGCTACAGTATGCAAGCAGAATAAGAATTAAAAAGCTATTAGATGACATTAATGTGGTCCACAAAGCAACTACTTTTAGAACATCATACTTAAGGGAATTACTGTTCCATATTTGCAAAAGTGTCTGATTTCATTATGACCTTTTCTCTTTCATTGTTTGTTTGCCGTTTACCCAAATTTATACAATTGAATTTTCCCTTGTATTACAATGTGCTGAGCAAACTTCTTCAGTGCCTGCATGATTTTATTTTTTATTGATGTCTCCTTGAGTGCTGAGCCTCTGGACTGAGGGTACCTTGCAAATGTGAATCTCAAAGGACTTAACCTGTTTAGAGTTACCAAACAACATTTAACTTCCTATGCATAAGGATAGTAATTGCTGTTGGTTCCTAAATGAAGTTTCAGCTTGCCTGTATTTTCTTGGAAACTCCACCTCCTTAAAAATCAGTAGTTTTATTTACACTTTTGACGTTATTTGCTAAGTTCTTCACTGCAGGAAATTCATTTCTCCAGCCACATGTTTGAGAAAAGGTGAATGCTGTCTGGTAAGAAACAATTAAAACTTGGGACACCGTCCTGAAAGCAGCCAAGTCTAGGAGCAAAGGTTATGGGTGGAGTTCGCCTTGATTCATTCTGTGCTTCTCTGGGGGGAAGAGGTGACCTTATAAATCCCCTGGGAGTACAGAGGAGCACTACAACTCTGTGGTCAGTGCCCCTACTAACTGCTGATCTGGGTTTATGCACTTTTAGTTCACATGCCTAAAAAAAACATATGTTTCATCAGATACCCTCTCAACCAATCTGGAAATACAGTCAATGAGAAAATAGATTTCAACTGTATTTCTGTGTCCTTGCACAAGAGCCATCAGGTTTTTTATGCAACTGCTCACTATTAATTATTGTGGACTGCAGACTTTGGTGAGCTGTGTTTGAAAGGAAGGCCACCGCTTAGGGGTCATCATTTAAGGATGACGAGTTCGGTGGGCTCCACTTTACACTTGAGCCTAATGGAAACTGTTTGATTGAGGAGGACTTGTCCCAGTGATGGTCCCTCATTATCAAAGTGGGATTTTGAGATCCCTGGAAAAAAAAAAACAAACCAACCAACAGGCTTGAAAACAGAAACACCAACTGACAAACACAAGTTCCAGTCAGTTATATTTGCTATCCTTGAAGAGAAAAACATTATTTTACTGAAAAGCTTTATAGACTTCACTTTTCAAAACCTTCCATGTAGTCTACCAGGCTACAATTCATCAAGAAATACATTTGATGTTAGTCCGAGAGGCACTTTTATAACTTGTTCTATCTCTGGGAACATAACTGAACATAAAGCAAAGTATCCAGTTGCTAATAGGTTGATAGGATAAAGGGGTTTGGTGAGAACAGAAATAATCCTGAAGGCAAGTTTACCAAATGTCTGGGAACAGTTTGCAGCTGCTCGGGGTGCTGAGTTGACGAGCTGTCAATAGTGGCAGGAAAATAGGCTGTCTCCCTCACTCTCCCATTGACTTACTCATAGGCTGCATCTGACCAGCAGTAGAAAATCCAATTGTACTGGAAGGCAAAGGGAATACAAGGGCATAGGAAGAAGTTGTGATACCAGCTGTGCATCGAGTTGGCAAGCTTCCCCAGCAGCCTTCACTTGACATGAAATCTGCCATGCCTTGATGGACATCCAAGAGGAGAGTGAGGTCCCAGAGAGGCTGCCTATGAATTCAGGCAGCATTATATGAAGATGAGAAATGTATAAACAGCAGAGATGCTGGAGGTCTGTGTCCCCAGTCAAACAGGTACAAACAAGGTAAGTAGGAATGGTGCTGTCAACAGCACTGTTTTGACTATTGATAATTAATATATTTACTATATACAACTGAGTTTATCTGGAGGCATCTTATATTCAATGTTAATATTTTATTAAGGGTATGCTGTCTCTTCGATGTGCTACATAATTTAGCTGTGGAGATTAGGGATGTGCCTCACTGCTGGCCTTTGCTGTGACGGTTAACGAGGGCACCATCTGCCTCCTGGCCTGACTGAAATTTGCTGCCTTGGTCCCTAGACGGCTGAACAGGCCTCGTGCCTGGTCCTCGGCTGCTCTCAGTGTGATATTTCCACCTGACAGCACCCTGTGTTTATAGCAATTAGATGGCCACCCTGCAGAATGCCTTGTGGGAGAGGCAAATGCTGCAGTGGGGTGAGGGTGCCCAAGGCAGCAGCCTCATGGGGTGCTATGGGACTGTAGTGGGGTGGTATCCCTAACTGGACTCACCTGAGGGTGACCCTCAGAGGCAGAAATGTGGATCCTAGGAGACTGACCAGGGGTTGCATACCATGTGTTCTTCCTAGCAGTACCTTGGCACGTCAGCAGGACATGGCAGCGTGGCTGGTACCAATGGGGTTGGCAGTCTGAAAGTACCACAGAGCAGGCTGCTTTGCTGCTGGCATTGCAAAACTCCTTTTCTGTGTGTCATTAGCTTATAGCTTAACCTGCCATTAGTTGCTGGTAGGACACCTGCAGTCCACAGCTGTTTCATGCTGCCATGTGGTCTAAGAGCTAATATTCCAAATGAATGCTCAAAAGATTGTCTCCTCCCCTGCCAGTAGCTAACATTTCATCTCCTCAGCCATGTCCAAACCTCATGCTTGAGACAGAAAATTCTACATGGTCAGTCTGCTGTGTTTGTGTTTTATTTCATGGTAAAGAGAACGTGTTCTTAAACATTGCTTACCTATGGCATCTGACCAAGTAATTAGGCATGCAGAAATAGTTAACATACATAAACAATTTGTATTTATATAGTACTTTCAAGGTGACATCAGTGGTGTTCATATCATCCATTTGAGGTTCAAATTCAGAAAAGATTTAGGTTACTAATTATTTTTAATTTGGATTCCAAAAATAAATATCTGTGTTGAGAATGGGAACACATACCAACTGGCAACCCTGAGCTCCTAGTCATGTTTTCCCAGGCACTTTTACATGGCTAGCCAAGAGGAGCTGCTGGCAGGGCAGCCCACCTCACTCCTGGCACTGTGGCAGAGCAGCATGCAGCCCTTCTGCTCCCTTCAGCAGCAGGTGCCCGAAGCTTACCCTACTGCCTTCACAGAGACACTGATAGTGCTTCTGAAGGCAGCTGAGGACTAGGGCCAGGGATAGACCTCTATGAGCAGCCATCGCAACATCAGCAATATCCTGTTTGGTTTGGTTTTGTTTTTCCCCTTGAATTCAGGCCAAGGCAAAGGATACAGCATAGCACTTTAGGTGTATTTGTGTGCTTGAGGCTCTGGGCCTTGGAGCAGCCCCCATTGGGCACCAGGACACACCAGAGCACCAAGACACACTGACTCACTCACCTCTTGCACTTTTAGAAGTAGAGTTGCAGTTGAGGTATGTGCTGATGTCAAACACAATGAAACCATTACGGTGTTGCGAGTCGCCTGAGTGTTCTTTTGAATTTAATTATTTAAATGACCTGCTATTGTTTCCAAATTAAATTTTTAAGCTTGCTAAATGGCTGCCATCCTGGGTTAGTTGTTACGGTATCGTGATTGGTGCTGACAGAAGTGGAGTTTAAGCAAGCACAGGGGGAATCTCAACTCTCTGCTTTCTGAGCACTGTATGTATGGACCAGCCCTGCACCCGTGTGCGTGGGCACTGCTTGAAGACTTGTAGCTGAGTGTTGGAGCCGGCTAAGGCCTCAGAGCCAGGGCTGCCATGCCTTGTGCACAAAAACACAAGAAAATGCAGCATGAACACCCCCTTTTAAGAACCACAGCTCTTCTTAACCCATGCAAGTCCAGGATGAATGGCCTAGCTGCCACAGGCACACAGAGAAAAGTTCTGCTATTTTTTCTTGTAGACAGACAAATCTTAGTCAAAAATAGAGCTAACTGTTTAATTCAGCCCTAGAAATACAGACCCATACAAGTGTCAAATGCATGTCTTCCCTGTAGTTCTGGACAGTGGAACCAATGGTAACACCTTTTGTTGTTTGTATCAGAACATGTAAATCAGCAGGATTTAATCAAACATTTTCACATAACTTTATAATTAGGACAAAATAATGCATGAATTCTTTTTCAACGCAACTGACGTCTGTCGCTCAGCATTGTTAGTGTTTATTTCAGATTATTTTAAGTGTCACGTACCCCTAGTGCAGAAGAGATGACTCTCAGTAAAAGTCCAGGATTGAGCTGCTCCTCTAATTATAATAATTGTGTTTACAAAGGGGCAGCAGGTTCCTCTCATAGGGAGAAATTTAATCTGCTCTGCTGTTAGCGATGTGCCGAATTTATTTTATTTTTTCACCTAGTGAGTAGGTTAAAAAGTAAGAAGACAGCATTCTCCCCAGGAGAGAGATTCTCCCCAGGCAGAATGTGTATTTTAAAGTGACTGCCATCAATGTGATGCAGTGATAAACCTTCATCCCTAATGCAAGTGCTGGCAGCAGCCGAGGCATCATTTATGAGAATATATCCGAGGCTGACTTTCTGTAGCAATCTGAGTTCAATTCAAACCATAATCAGCTAATCACTGGCAATTTTCAGATATGAGTCAAGCTAATTTCAAGACAATCAGCCTTAGATAGTTTCACTGAACAGCCCTGGAGATAATGTTTATGTTGATGTCCGTTAGTATTGCAACTGACAGTAATGCATGCTCTGCAAAAAGGAAAACAACCGAAAAATTAAACCTTCTCTGGAATGAACAACTAAAAGTCTGTAAGTCTCAAGAACAGGAAGTTTATTTCTACACACTGGTGTTCCCCAGCAGATGCTCTAACCCTAGAGTTGCTTTCATGCAAAGAGGCAGCATGTCATTTCAGGAATACTTACTTACCCTAATTTGAAAGCTTCTGTTCAGCACTGATTTTTCAAAACACGTGCTCTGTGTAAAAGCTGTGGAAACCAAAAAGATGGTCAGAATCTTGGCCGCACTGTGTGGCTGTCACTTTTTTTTTTAAAGTTTTGATTCAAACTACATGTGACTTTGCTGACATGCATCACCATGTTACATAAATGAGCCTTTAATGACCCTTACTTTCTTGATTTTATCTTTTTTCCCCCATTACTTGAATTTATTTTCTTTTCATAGACTATGGAGTTAGATATATGTAACAGCTCATCTGCAGAGAAACATCCCCTACAAGGCAGGAGGATGGTGCTGCTAATCACACGGCCAAAGTGCAATGTTGTGAGACTGAAATGGACAACCGAACCATATGATCAGCCTTCTTTTATGAGAACACTATGTCAGTCAGTCAGTTTATGACCTGAAATTGGATGGGAAAAGTCTGATCCTGGCCCTGCTGAATGCAAAGAGGTACTTTCTGGCATCTATTTCAGAGGTGGGAAACCCTGAGGCCTGTTTCTTGAAGCACTATATGACAAGGTTATAGCAGTATTAACTTCACTAAGAAGTATTAGTTTCATTTTGCCGTTCTGTTTAGGAGATACAGCTTTGGAGCTCCTGTCGTCGCATCCTCGACCTTTTGTGTGTCATTACCTTGAGACTGAAGTTTTGCTGTCCCTCCCCCCTCCTGCTGGGAGCTGAGCAGAGCAGCACTGCAGGCACCCAGTGCCCAGGTCCTTCCTGTGTCAGAGGCCTCGGTGGGCTCAGCACATCTTTGCAGCAGCAACCGAGGTTGGTGTTGAAGCCAGGAGAAGCTTGTCTTACACACAGACCTGATGGTGACCACCACAAAGAGAGGATCCTTTTATCAACCCTATTATTAATTATACAAGTAAGAAAATAGCGACCCCTACAAATTTTGCTAAGTATTCAGATTAAAAAAATACTTACTACAGCTCAGTCACCACTTCATGCAGGCTGAGATGAAACCATAACACTAAAAACCATAACTCAGCTCCAGTGTCTGGCAATGTGATAATGAGTGCTTTGTACTAAGCAGCAGCAGTTAGGAGACATTTGAACATCTGTCTCCCAGTTGGAGGCTGCCTTACCTGTGTTCATGGAGTAAGGGGGGACCTGCAGTTGTAAAAACCTTTGCTGTTCTTCTGTACTCTCTGCACAAGAGTAGCTGAATGGCAACCAGAACGTTAACACAGCTAAAATACAATATGGATTAATAGAAGAGTAACAATGCCATTTCATTAATCAGTACTGCTTTACTTGAGGAATTAAATGTCACATCTTTGCTTCATTGTGTCAGATTGCCCCTCTGCTACCATGTCACACAGCAGCAAAATGTAACAGAAATTGGTGGGAAGGTTCAAGCTCTACTGCAATACCACCAACATTTGCCTCTGATGTCGTTGGCCAGCGTAATAAAATAAGAGGTACTGTTTTCAGAACAGCCCTCATATATAGTGTATTATATATATTACATACATAATATAAAGAAGTATGCAATTAAAGCAAGATGTATAACGTACAACCTATGAAATATATCATATGTCATTGAATTATAAAATATTATTTTGCATAATAATGTGTGAAGCCACAACAGCTGCTTCCAAAAGGCACTCCTTTCTGACAGCGAGTGTGCTAACTTGAGCATGTCAGACAGTGGATTCAGAATACCTTTCCATGCAGATTTTGCACAGTAAAATCCAGCAGCATAAATATTCATGGACATCAAATACAAAAGATATTTGTGCAAAATGAATACATTTTAAAAGGGTTGTAAAATATTCATAGGAAATGTTTCTAGCAGGAACCTGTAATAGGGAGCTCCATGACTGGAAGTTACTGACACATCTCTCCTGCTTTAAGCACCTGGTTGCAGTGCACTGATCCTCAAACCCCTGGGACAGGGATTCTGTCTAGATCTGAAAGGCACTTAAGTAACTCCAATATGATGACCCAAAGACTTGGGTCATCAGGACGGAGTTGAACCACTGAAGTGGACTGTTCACGTATAGCAATGTAATTTCAAGGTCTGTGTAGCCCATCTGTTGCTATGATGATGCTTTGTTTTGCAGGGTCCCTCAGCACCAGCTCTGGAGGACACTGCCACCCCTGTGCCTTCTCTAAAGCCACTGTAACTCCAGCTACGCAGAATCTGATGCTCTCTCAGCACACCTTCTGGGCTGCCAGAGCTCTGGTGCTTGTCACTGACTGATGCCATAGATGTGCTGCTATATCTAACAGCAGTTGTCTTCTTATCCCAGCTGTGACAGAGAAGTGTCCTACAGAAGATGAGGTAAGCAGGAGAATATCTTTCCTTATTTCATCTGATTTTTTTTTTTTTTTTTTCTGAGTAAGTTTAATGATATCTGTCTGGCTTAAGATTTCAAATACCCTTTCCATTCTCCTTGCTTTCTTTTTTTATTATTACTATTGTTTGCATTTTTTGCATTTGAATATCAAGTTTTATTCTTAATGGTTTGCATGCATTTGTAGCAGTGTCAAAGGGCACTGTGTATGCAAGAACTTTGTATGTATCAGGGATGAGCCTTGACTAACAGAAGGGAGATCTCTGGCACATTTCCATGTGAGAAGTCCTCTGACCTGAAAATGGCCAGAGGAGGGGAGAATATACTAAGGGCAAATCCCTGCATACTTGTTCTGTACTTTGCCATACCAGACTGCATGGCCTTCTGGTGCAGCCTGGTAGAGCTGCTCTGCTGGAAGTTTTTATACTCTTTCTGAGACTTGGCAAGAATGACCTCACTTTGGTGCTGTTATAGGTTGAGGTTAGAAATTCACTAAAAGAAATGTGGAATTCCTTTGAGCAAAACAAACAGAAGAGCAGAAAATCAAAGTTTTGGAATTAGAAGGAGGATTTGGTCCCACATTTAAACAACTCAGCCTTGTTTGTTTCAGATGAGCATTGGCTTCCTCTCCAGAGCTGGTTATTGAGCAGAAGGTAATCATTCCAAAGGTGAGGTGCTGGATATCAATTTTAACTCCCTTCTCCACTGTAATTTCTTTGAAAAAGATGAAATAAAGTGTGTATTGGATATGTACAAACACATGTTTCCTAGTGCATCAGTACTATTATTAAATGATGCTTTCAACTCGTGGCAACAGCAGAGTCATAGAGGTCTTTTTTTCTAAGTCCGATGTGTGGAATATCTCAGTTAAATGTATGCAGTACTGGGTAAAGCACGTGGAGGGCTATGAATAGGATAAAAACAGGTTGTGCACTTAGCATGATTCTGAAATAATGTGTAAGGCACAGCTGATAAGGAAGAGGCATAAGACTATGAGAAGAAATGGAAGGGATGCAAAGGCCCAAGATGATCCTATGATTCATCCTGGTGATACATCCTTCTGAAAGACACAGCCTTGGAGTAGTTCTTGTATTCATTAAATTATTCATGTTCCAGATGGCCACCCAAACACCTGGAAAGTCTACAACAAACTTCAGCTGTCTCCAGGCAAAAGCTTCAACTTAGAGTGCTTCTGGGGTGACTGAGGAAGGGGTAACCAGAGACACAGTTGTCTCACATGTGCTCTCATTACCACCAGTGTGTTTACTGCCATATGGTGCCTTATGCCGAGATAACCTGTAAACACGTTAGCAGGAGTCTAAATAACATTTAGGAGAAAAATATTGTATCAGCCTAGCTGCTGATCACTACAGCTTGTAATTGTAAGCGTACCTTTTCTCATTGTTACAACAATCTGCTCAGTTGACGTCACAGTTAAGTCTCATCTATGTCAAATTCTTTTCAATAATATAATCAAAAGGTTATCTGTGGATCAGACAAAAATTGATGAATAAAATGGTATTTGCACTGAGTTGGCTGAGTGCTGCTACAGAATGTCTTAGGTTGGAAGGTCACCTTAAAGTACTTCAAGCAGAAAGTTTGTCTGCTATGGATGGCAGCTCATACAGGCTTCTATCATAGTAAAAAGAGGACTGAATTGTCAGCACAACTGATGTTTCTGCAATGTTAGTTGTGATGTGTGGGAAGTCAGTCTTTCCTAGCAAGGAACTACTTAGTAAAAAGGAATTTCCAAGTAAGAGATTTCTCTCTCAAATCCTAATGAAGTCTTTATACCTGACATCTACAAACACACGACTAAGCAACTGTTAACACGTACTGGGGTAACAGATCATAAGATGGAGAAGTAAGAGGTGAAAGTAATAGTGTTTAAAAACATTATTCAGATCACAGTTCAAAAAGAATCTGTTCTTTTGGAGAAGTCTTGTGCAGCAGGACTTGTAGAGAATTCTTCTAGACAAAAATGGATCACCTTCAACATTTGTTTAACACTGGCAAATAACCAACAGCTCCATGCATCATCACCACTTCTCCTGCGGAGTTCAAACTGAAGGTAATTTGCAGTGATACTTCCCTCCTCCCCCATCCCTTTTTTATTTCAGACCATTGCTGGAAGTATGCTCTTTGCTTTTCCTTTGCAAATAAGCTAAATCTTGTGTCTTGCTTGCAATGATTACACAGTATAAGTGCCAGTCAACTACAATGATAATCATGTAGTTGCACATAACAGATATTTGAACAAATGAAACTGTACAGTTAATTATGACCAGGTGTGTTTTGATACAGCATTTAAGCCTTTGAATTATCCATTATGATTTCACTCACGTTTTTACTCTAACACGGTAACTGACTCAGTGAAAAATCACAGACAGCTATGTATACTGGTCAGTCTAGAGCCCTCCCTCCCTGCCTTCTGACTCTACTTTATCTAACCTGCTCTACCTGACAACATTCCCAACTATCAGACAAACTTCAAAGCATGAAATGCATGGATTTTTTTTTTTCTATTTTATGTATTTTCCTAATGTTTGAGGCCACTGTAAAAAGTCTTTGTAAGGAGAAGGATTAATGTTGTAAAAATAACTTAAAAAACAAACAAACAAAAAAGACTATTACAATATTTTTGTTTTATATAGATATTTTTATCTTTGGGGCATTTACTTTGCTGAACTGTAGTGCCAAAAGTTTCATCTGCCCATGACATACACAGCCACGGTTTGCAAGCATTACTCTCAGCCATGCCTACCTACCACTACTTCAAGAACAACTCATGGGTATTCCGCTTTAACACAGCAACTCTTCCTTATTTATGTGTTTCACTGTGAAGACATTTGACTACCTCTCTCCCTGCCACAGACTTTGAAAAACATCCCACACAAATGTACTTCAGTGCCCTCACTTTCCCTTTTTTTCTTCTGTCCCTTGCCTTTCTCTTGCTTTCCCATTATCTACCTCCCCAGCAATAATTTGCAGTACACTTCTTTGCTTTTCTTTCCAGCACAGTGGATGTCTACTTTAAATGCCACCTTGTTTAAAGATAAGAAAAATGAAAAGAAAAATTGCCACAGAACAAACTATTCTTCCAGTCCAAATATAAAATAAAAGCCATCTTATTTTTAGATCATGTGTCATTTTCATGATTTCTTTCTCTCTCATTGACTGTGAGGCAATGAGAAGAGGCCAGAAATTACTTTTTTTGTTCCCCCTAAAAAAAATACATATTCAGAGCTTTAACTAACCCAATTTCTCCATCGTTGACTCATCCATGACCATGCTACAGTGGAGCCCCAATTACCTGTTGTGTGTGTCAGCTATCAGTAGTCTGTATCCTGGCAATTAGCCTATTGTAATGGCACCAGCAGCATGATGCACATAGGCTGTAATTTTTTAAGTTCCAAGCCTAAGCACAGAACATAGCAGTAAAGTAAGAGAAGCCAGGCTTCTCTTCGGGTGAGAGCATGTTGTGGACAATGGCGATTGGCTGAGAAAACAGCTATGCCATTACTTTCAGGGCACAATTAGAAACAGAACATTCTGAGTATTAAATATTTGCCTTTCACTTTAAGTTGCCTGTAAAAACAAAGCTTTTATTTCATACTACCATGACTGCTTGGTATCAGAAAGCCTTTCCGGTGTATAAATATAATCATCTGCTGACTTTCTCTAAACATATTGCCATCCCAGGAGGAGAACGCATGAATACATCCAATATTTGAATCCTTTCTTGTTTCCTCTCAACTGCAGCAAAGAGAGGATATTATTGAGGGATGCTGCTAGCAGGTGTGCTTGACACTGTTGTTGTTTGCCCCTTGGGACCTCTGGTTACTGCTGAGAAGCTCCAGGTGCAAGGAGCAGGAGTGGATGTGAACGGCATGGCTGCACTGGGCCTGGGGTGGCTCCTGCACTGCTGCATGCCTGCTTGCAACCTGGCACAGCGTGCCACTGCAGAAACGTTGCTTTGCTCTGACTGCTGTGAATGTCTTCTGTGTTAGCTTCTGCATTGTGCCTGCCCACTTACCTTGTCACTTAGCTTCACTTTCACTGTCTAAGCCATTACACCATCTCCTGTTTCTACCTGAGTCCTAATCCCTAAGCATCCAGATGCTGTCAGCCCCACACACAGAACCAGCCCTGCTATGCTAAACATACCCCACCTTCCTCCAGCAGCTTGTTCTTAAAAATAAAACTTCCTATTTCTGCAAAAGAATGCTAATGTCTCTAGTTGAGGAGCTGCAATAAATTCTTCCTCTTGTAGCATGCAGCTATCAATTAGTGCTGGTACCTAATCTGAATGTTTTAAAGTCTGATAGATCTATTAATAGAAAAACACCAGGCATCTAATTTCCAGATACTCAAAAAATTAATTTCAATTCTGTTCGACTGGATTTCTATTTAAAATTACCATGCATATTTTTCTGCTAAGCTGTGTTTCTTTATCCTGACATTATCAGGATTAAGTGCAGATACGTTCAGTGAATGACCTGGCTAAAAGGGACACTCTAGTCATACTTCTTTCTCCCTGCACTGCTTCAGACACTGCTCATGAATAGTATGAGATCTGAAAAGATGGAAAAAAATGTCACTCCATTTACAAAAACAAAAACCATTTCTGTAGGAAAACAATACAGAACAAAGCTTCAAAAAAATAGCCATCCTAACAGAGCCATCCTAACAGACCTTCTGCTGGACACCAGCATATGCCACTTTAGAAGACACACTGACTTGCATGAACCCTGAGACAGGCTTCACAAAAGATATAAGGAGTTATTATTTATCCCTTGCACAGGTACATACTGTGAAGCTGAAGTTAGTCCCTAATGAAAACACATACAGGCATCATCCTCAAATAAATTCATCTGCTATTATTCCTTTTATTCAAGAAAATGTGCCTGAGAATAGTTGCCCACATTATGCAAAATACTCTTTTCTCTCTCTGCAGTTACACATTCATGAATCCCTAGCTGTTCTTTCTCCCTATTTTGAAGGAAGTACTTCTTTCTTTCTTTCTTTCTTTAGAAAGAAAGAAAACAGGTCACTGACTACATGGCAAGAACTGAATAACATGCTCAATAATCACAGAATCCATAAGGCTGGAATAGAACTCTGATATCTTCTAGTCCAACTATCAACATCCCCACCATGCCCACTAACCACGTCCCTCAGTGCCACATCTCCATGTTTCTTCAGCACCTCCAGGGACAGTGACTGCACCACCTCCCAGGGCAGCCTGTGCCAATGCATCATCACTCATTCTGAGAAGAAAATTTCCAAATAGTCAACCTGAGACTCCCCTAGCACAACTTAAGGCCATTACCTCTTGTCCTGTCACGGTTACCTGGGAGAAGAGGTCAACCTCCACCTCACCACAGCCTCCTATCAGGTAGCTGTAGAGAGTAATAAGGCCTCCCTACACGGCCTATTCTCCAGACTAAACTATCCCAGTTCCCTCAGCCACTCCCCAGACCCCTCACAGCTTCATTGCCCTTCTCTGGACTTGCTGCAAGGCTTCAATGTCTTTCTTGTCATGACAGGCCCAAAACTGAACTCAGACAGTTAGAAATATCAGGTTGCACTCATTACCCATTAAAGCACAATGTAACGTGAACAAAAACAGGGCAGAGCCCAGACATATCCTTTGTATAATTGTAACACTTCCTTTGTGTGATATTATTCATCTGTGACAAATATTCAATACAGTCCACATTAAAAGAAAGGCAACCACACAAAAAGCACTGCACTGATATAGTACACATCTTATGCACAGTAATATGGAAAAGAAGAATGGTTATGGTATATGGTTATATGGTATATAACCATATATGGTAATGGCATATGGTTATATTCACAATATTAGTGAAAACACAATATTTCTAAAGACTAAAATTTGAGATTAAAAAGAGTATCTGGGAAAATATTACATCAAAAGTGAGAAAAGCTGAGAGCAAACAAATCATTTTGTAAGTACCTGTATATATTCATCCCCGTGTGACCAGATTCACTCCTTCATCACATGCTGGATGCATTCCTCAGCTGTGCAGTGTTCTGGCTATATAGAAACTGATAAAGATAAATGGTGATAAAGAAGTAGAAGCAGAGATGAAAAAGCCATGAGGGATGAGGGCTTTATTTCCAAGGTGGGGCTCTGACTTTCAAAGATAACTACACCCAATAGAGATCAATACAAAACTAAATTAGATTTGATTCAGGTCCTGAAATGGATCTATGGTACTGCGGTCTTATTTAGTTCACTGCCGTGTCAAATCGAGGAAGCTGGATCAGTCAAACAGCGGGCACCGGTGGTGCAGGCAGCCCTTTTTGCATGGCCATAGTGGTGGTGTGCAGGAAAGTGTGCACATAAGGCCCCATGACACAGGAACCCAGAAGGACCATGATGTGTGCAACCGGGGCCCTGCACAGGCACTGTGTGGAACCCACTCTTCCAAGAACTGGATCTGTGCAAAGAGTGAACCCAAGCACTTGTGAAAAGACTGTGCTGTAACTCTGAAAACCCAAAGTGCCCTGTTTTATCATATACACTTATTTTTCCTCACGGGCTATAGGCTGAAACTACACACCCATGAAATAGATGGGGATGTTTTATTAATCCTGAAACTTCTCCACACTTAGCTCTCACAAAGAAGTAACAGCTCATTTCTCTGATCAAATATGGTAACAAAGAACTATGAGATCAAAATCCACACTTCTTGGCTAATAAATCCCATCTTGATAAGCCCCCTACCCACACCAAGAATTCATCCCGACTCCTAACTGTCTACACAAATAGACTAAGTAGAATTTATTCTTACTGAACACAATTTAACATTCTGGTTTTTAGCCATTTTTCAAATAAAGTACCTCTCGCAATTAAAGAAAAAAAAAATCCAAACTCAAATGTATGTGAGAAATGGCGTGAAGGTTTAATCTCCATAATAACTTCAGTATTAGATATATATGGAAAATATCATACATTTATTTTACGGAGCCCGAAAGAGTAGCACTTATATTTAAGTCTCACATATATTAAAAAAGCGAAAAGATGGCAGACTGATATTATTTATTTAAAGAGTCAAAGATAGAATTCTAAAATTGTTCCAAGTCGAGTTTTCAGGCTTGGATGATTTTATGGCTGCTAACGTCAGACACCAAGTACTGCTGGTTGGAAAAAAAGTCTGTGATATAATTACTAGCAAAAGGAGTGTCCTCAGTGCTTTGTCTGTGTTAAGATTCCCGGAAGATAACAAGGGGTAGCACAAAAGGCAATATTCTCCAAAAAAGTATTCCATAAATTTTACCTGTTTCTCCATCCCAGACTCGTGTTTCTGTCATTCAGTTGACATTCTGTTGGTATGAAAAGATGAAAAGTCAAAACAGGAGCTCTTAAAAATAGAACTCTTTTACAGTTTCAAATAAAGCCAATATTTAGTTTGGAGTTACATGGAGCTTTCAACAAGCAGCTTCAAAGGCAGATTCCTATCACAAAATAGCCCAGAGATCTGATGCACTACTAGCACCTACAGAAACATCTTCAGAGAAGGAACTCTCATTCCTGCCCTGTCAGGCTCGTGACCCCCTAACAAGGAAAGTAATTTTTAGCCATCAGGATGTTTTTAATGAGAAACACAAAAAACAGCATTAGTGAGAAAAAATGAAGTTTTGGAGAAACACACGATGCTATCATATTGTTGCCTCAGCGAAGCTGCATTTAAAGCTAAGGCTTTATATAGACTCTGGTCTTCAAATTCATTCAGCATCTGTTGTCACAAGTCCTAACAAATGATCCAATCAACTTGAGCTGGAAATTGAGAAAAAATTTTTACTCAAAAGGATGGGAAAAAAGTTTCAGTAAGAAACTGGAAATAAATAAATAAAATCTTATAGAAACATTTCAGTGGAATTTTTAATGAATTTAAAAAAAAATAATATATTTTTTCCTCAAAGTTTTCTGTAACGAAGCTGCACCTAATTTTATCTCCAAAGAACAGTGGTAAATGTTCGATTCTGATATTAATTGTATCCAAATTGCCCTAAAATATCATTTTACTTCAGCTAACTTAATTGCTCCTATGGGAACAGACTTCTTGATTGATTTCTATTGCATTTTCATCTCAATTTTTATCCATCTTAACTGGCAGCAGTAGATAATGGAGTCCAGAAAGATTAAGGACAGTCTTTACAACCTTAGCATACAATGTCCCAGCCTTAGGAGGAAAATATGATCACAGTACATACAAATCCACATTTGTTTTCATGAAGAAGGTAGCATAGAAGGAAATACAGATATCTTTGAGACGATACAGAAACTGAAATTGGAGCCCACCTGCAGTGCTTTCACTCCACGATCCTTACACTGTAGACTCTCTCATACGCTTCAGTATGCTACAGTATAAAGTACAGCACAGTGTACTAGGGTTAACTTAAAAAGGAGCTACCAATACAGGTAAGGATTATTAACAAGCAAGTCATTTGTCCTGTATAATGATACTGTCTGTCTCTCTTCAGGCTAGCAGAAGCCAGATCTTGTGAGTTATTTACACATCTGATACAAGTTTTGAGGGCAGATCACACACACCTCCCTAGTCTTGTGGCTTTCCACGAAGATGGGAATATTCACCCATTTTACTGATGGCTGTTTTTTTTTTAGCTTGACAAAAATATTTATGCTTATTTTTAGAATAGCCTTATAACACGTCTGGCATATCTTTTGGTTGCTCTGTTTCACATATCGAAAAGCAGTAGGAAAATTATCCCACTGCCACGCAGTGTGTCTGATGACAGGGGAGTTAGGCTGACATTCTCCAGGAGCATTAAATACACTCACATGCACATATCTAGACATACATACGAGTTATTAGTGTAAATAAGGAAGAAGGCAACAGCTGATCTGACCTGCAGTCAAATTATCTGCTGGTTATCCTCGCTGCATATCCAATAGCTCATTTTTACTCTTTAGCAAAAGAATTTCTTGACAGGGGAGCAGCGATAAAACACTGGGTGAGATGTAACAGAAAAATCTCTGCAAGCAGTTTGCGAGCGGTTACAGTTCGGCTATTGCATAAAAATGGGATTAAAAAATAGCCTGGAAGAAAAGACCAAGTCATTATAATCTTGATATATGCCATTTAAAATTCACCTGATTTCCCCCTGCTTTCCCTCATAAATCAAAAGTGAATACACAGATCCCAGGGACGAGGAGCAGGTGGTAAAACAGCCTAAAAATCGCTTTTCTATACTTCAGGAGAAAACTAATTTCATGCTGAAAAAAAAGGTCATTTTTACTGCTAGTTTAGCCACATGGCTCCCAGGTACCAATTTTGCAAAGTATTACACATTTTCACTGTGGGTCATTTGTTTCCTCTGCAAATTTCCTAGAAACTTACAGAACTGATACACGCCGATCTTTCCATCTGTGGCTTTGAGCATATAATGATGATTGGACGGTTTATCTTTCCTTTAATCTGTACGATAAGTGACAGAGAATGCAGAAATGTTGTCTATATGTTACACAGAGCAACTTTCTGATGATGGTGCCTGAATGAGACACTGATGAGCCCCTTACATTGTATGTTCTATGTTCCTCTAGGCCAGCTGTAGCTGCTGAAACCAATACAGCCAGCCACAGATATTACAAACAGATGTACATGGTTGTAGATTTTCTGCAGAGAAGCTAATGTTTGAATTTGTTTGAGAAAAAAAAACCTTTGTGCTTGAACAGAAAACACTATTTCCCTTGTTAACCTGAACACTAACCTCTATCCTAATTACATGAAATCATTTTTTTCTCAAGGGCAGCACAGAAGAAGTACAAAATTCTTCTTGGCCATGGTAGGGAGATAGCAAGTGCTTAATCCTCAGACGTGGCAAGGAAAAACAAAACAAGACAGCAGAGCAAAGCAGTGCAAGGCTGTGCGACTATTCCATTTCCATCACCGGAGTATTCAATCACACAGCATGGGGAAAATTAAATAATATTCAATATGCTGAGTACACTGAATAGGAATTCATATCGAGTTTATTCGGAGGTATCAGACGCGGCATGTCACCATGTAAGGAGAGGCATTTGAGCTACATAAAGGCTGATGCCTTATGTTTTTTAATAAAGTTGAGGACAGATTACATGCCTTTGATTTCAGCCCAAGGTTGCATTGGATGGAAGCTATTTCCGTTAAAGTACTGAATAATTTGGAAGTTACAATAGAATCATGCAGAAAGCTTTGGATACCAAACAGTATGAAATGGTAAGGTGTTAAACTGTCGCACCTGAAAGAAAGTGCCATTGAAAGTCTAAGAAATAGGTCACTAAAGCTACACAGGCCAACACAAAGCCAAAATGACCATGCTGCACCAGTCATAATTGCAGCCTGAATATTTGGTTCTTTTACCTAGAGCTCCTGATTCCTGCCTATGTTGGAACTTTATTCTTAGTACTGCAGAAGTATTAGCAATGCATACAGTGCATCGCCCAGCCACAGGGACCTCAACCACCTCCAGCCCTTTGAGGTAACTGTGCCTGCATCTGTGAGTCATAGCATGGCTTGGGTGGGAAAGGACCTCAAGGATCCTGAGTTCCAAACTCCTGCTGCAGGCACTGCCAGCCGGTAGGTCAAGTACTAGACCAGACTGCCCAGGGCCCTATGCAACCTTGCCTTGAACACACAGGGACAGGGCACCCACAACCTCTCTGGGCACCTCATCACACTCTCTTTAAAAAATGTCCCCCTGACATCTCATCTAAATCCTTCCTCCCCTGGTTTATACCATTCCCCCTTGTCCTGTCACTATCTGCCCTTCTAAAATGTTGATTTCACTCCAGTCTCCTTGATCATTTGCTGCTGTTTTCCCAGCAGATATCCAGGTGGTTGAAGTCCCCCATCAAGATGAGAGCCTGCAACTTAAAGTAAACCCTCTGAGAGTTGCTGGCTCAGGATCTAGCTCCGCTACAGCTTCTGTCAGTGCCTCAGACACCAGGCAAGGCTTCAGCGAGTGTAGAGAGGTGCTAAGCTCCCTCCTCACTTGCAACATAAGTGCAAGCAGCAGGGATGCAGCCCAGGTTGGATGGCCCAGGACAGGTGGATGCTGGAAGGAGCCTGCTGCAGGGCATCCTCCAGTTAAACAACGCACCTGTCATTCAAGCAGTCACCTGCACTAGAAACGCAGGTACTGACACACTGGAGTTAATGGGAATTTGTGAACAGCCTCTAGGTAGCTCAAAGCACTGGGAAAGCAAGAAGGCAGAGGTTACAGCAACAGTACGATGTGGATTCTCCCTGCAGGTCCCTTGCAGGTCAAAGTACGCAAAGACATTCCGCATGAGCCAGCCTGTCCCACACAGCCTTCTGGCACAGCTCCCTCTTCAGACAGCAGGCTTTTTTTGTTTGTTTGTTTTGTTGCTATTGTTGTATTGTTTTAATACTGCATGCGGTTCAATTTCTTTGGCCAGCACTGACTGTGTAAATTCTTTAGAGAGACTGTGAAAACTGCCAAGAAAGACTGCCTGGGAGCAGCATTCCAGAAGTAGCTGGGAAGCTGTTAGCTGTCTCCCTGCCTTGGCATCCTTCCCCCAAAGTACTCCCAACCACAAGCCAGTGCAGTTCTGCACGGTCTCAGAAGAGGCATCTTGGCCTTGAGGGCAGCTCCATGTGGGGCTCAGGGAGCTAAATCATGCCAGTTGATCCTTGCATGGTGTCATAACTGTAAAATCTTCCACAAGGAGCAATGTGGAGAGTGGGTGTTTTGGCGCATTTATCACGTATGCTACGAGAAATGACAGTTTTATGGTTAAATGCACTTGAATAGAAGGTTAAGGTTCATCTCCCTTCCCTGCCCTAGATTTCATTTATCACCTCGGGTAAAACTAAGAGACAGAAAATACCTTACAAAATAGAATTGCTTCCCTTTGCCTTGCCTTTCTATTGGCTTTGTCTCCACAGTTTAGGCCTGTATACCTGGAGGTTTGCTTGGGGCAACGGGAACTCTGAAGTCAGGGAGGGAGCCCGAAAACTACAGCACTAGCAAAACCAACAGTGGGCAATAAAACCAATAAAGCAGGAGAAAAATGAGAACCAGGAACCTGTAATAGCCAATAAGCTCATCAAAGGTGAATTAGCTGATTCTGAAGAGGAAATACATTCCCCCCAAAACAAAGTGATTTCAAAAAGACCAAAGCTGACCTCTCAACCACTCTGAGTGCAATGGTTTCCCCACTGCACCAACAGAGATCTATCATCTTTGGCTCCTATCTGCTGTAAGAAGAACAGTTATTTTATGCCCCCCAGAACAGGCACACTGCTGTCAGCTAAAAGCAGGAGGGATGGCAGGGAACTGTGACATTTCTAATAGCTACTCATTTCTCTCTGGATAAAATCATTTCTGAATTTAAGTGTGCGGGTGTTTTCCAGCACAGTGGAAGATAAGACAGATGCTGGGTAAACATTATGCTGAGCCCAGGCTCCAGTAACATGATTGTGGGCATGATGGAAGCTATATAATACAGAGATACTGCACATGATTTATAGGTTGTGAAAAGAGGGCTGAGTTAGTGGTGTTTTTTTGCAGAATTTTGCCGGTTTAGCTCTGTGCACTAAAAGAAAGGATGTATTTAACAGGCAGGTTGGTAGACTTTAAATTGATAGCATCGTGCCTTGAAAGTACTGTGCCATCCACGTCTACTCACATTTGCTGAAACTGCTTTACTCCCTGTAGCTCCCATCCTGCAGCAATGTTGTAGAGGTGTTTCTGCTCATTCTTTGTGCACAGCCCTCAGACAGCTTTTGCTGCTTTCTTCTCTGTGGTTAATTTTGTGCTATAGCTCTCCACATTAGTAATATTGGTCACACTTTGACATATTTAATGGAGTCACAGGGAGACAAAACCATATTTGTGAGGAAAACAGAGCAGTATCTTCAGCCAAACAGTACGCAACACAAGGATAATAACAGAAGACATGAGATAGGAGTATAATACAAATAAAATATATTCTTGCTAGAAGAGATTATAAGAAACAATCTGGGCATTGATAATCCATGACATAAACAGCTTTAGGGGAGGAGAAAGTCCCGAGTCATTACCTCCCTTGTTTTTTCCCTACTGAAGTACCACAGTGGAATAATAATAAATTCCTGGGTGCCTCATAGCCCTCCCCAGCCTGTGCTGCCACTGCTCCTTTTGCCTGCTTATTCCCTCTTCTTCTTTATTCTCTGTGTCTGTTTTTACCCTACCTCACAAACTTAATCTTATGGGTGCTTTCCAACCTAAACGATTCTGCAAGTCCTCCATCTCCTCCTCGCACATTTATTTTCATGCCAGCCGTTCTTTTTCCCTTTCCAAATGCATTTATTTTGCCGGGTACTTTTCTCCCCCCTATACTTCTTCAGGGATGCCAGTTGAAACTCAGAGCTGTGCTTTTTATTGCTAGAATAGAGATGTTCTGGGCAGCCCTCATGATCCAGGATTAATCAGCCAGGACACACCTAGAGAATGAGGCATGTCCCTGGAAAACCCCTGCAAAGCAGAAAATGCCAACAAACCAGTTCTTCTTTGGCTTTTCAACTTGTCCATACTTTTGAGGCTTTAAGAGTAAAAATGCAAAGCAATTAATAGAAATCTCCATAAGAAATTTAGGTATACTGATTCAGTTTCCTAATCCAGTAGCCTTACTTGAGTCTTAAGCCAAATAGGTATAGATTGATCAATTTAAGTCATGTATTTTTCAAAACAGTAATTAAGCAAAGTATAGAAAAACATTTCTCTATTGAGAAAAGCGAAACAGCAGAAATAAACAGTATCTCACTGGGCCTTGAGGTGTTTGGAGAAGCCAATCCTGTGGCCAGAGCCAAGCCATGATGCTTCCTGGTGAGATTATAGAATCATAGAACAGCCTGGGTTGAAAAGGACCTCAAAGATCATCTCGTTTCAACCCCCCTGCTATGTGCAGGGTCACCAACCACTAGACCAGGCTGCCCAGAGCTACAGATCATGAGTCTGCATTGATGCATGTAGCTGTTGGTGTCCTCAAGGTAGATCTCAGAGCAGAATATACCTGCATCATTATCCAGCACTTGCTGATGGCTCCTGGTGTCCTGCTGCTGTAGCAGTGGATGGAGAAAAGAATTAAGTGACCCGATTTACTGATCTGCAGTGAAATAGTTAAGTTCTGAGAGTTTTACTATGAATTCATCTTGTAGCAATGTGACTGGGAATTAATAGGATTATTGTTGAGTGGCTCAGGTTAATGGCATTACTTGTTTGGATTTTATAAAATCCCCATAATTGAGAAACGTTTATCCAAGTCACCATAAAAACATAGATATTGATGTAAAATTACAAATGGCCAAGTACAGGATGAAATGAAGCAAACTGACCAAACCTGTGCTTGGAGGAAAACACAAATGCCAAATTAAATATGTTAGGCTAATGGTTTAAACGATCCAATTTACCAATAATAAGGGTACTTTAGACCCAGGTCCTGTTTGATTTTATGCTGTGTGACTCCACAGAGGAAAACATCTGCTTGAAAGGCAGACTGCCTGAGCACAAAAGGGACATTAAGGGAACGAGCAGTTTGGGCCTCTGCATCTTTTCATACTCATTTCACAATATTCCTCGTGGTTTTCAGTGAAAACTGTACTGGATTAAATTACTTTGCTACAGCTGATTTTGTCCTGATGAATTACTAAGGGAGCAACAGAAAAGCATCTAGAGCAACAAGCGGCTTTTTTGAGGCTTTGTTGAACAAAGAAGCTGTGCTGGGACATCAAGTAACTCCAGAAGGTTTTGGTTTCAGGTGGAGATGGCTATGGCAACCACAGCCCCCCTAGCAAACACACTGAATTAACAATTCCCAATGCACAGTAGCAGTGCAAATCTCTGCACAGACCTTTTGGTGCCTGTGATGCTGAGGCAATGTGAGGGCAGAGAAAGGGATGCTGGAGAAGATAACCCGGCTTGGATAACCTTAGAGCAAGGTAAAGGTGGCCATTTATCTGCAGAAGGAGCGGCGGCATGAGGCAGGCCCTGCTCTCATTTATCTTCTCTTCATGGATCTTTTCTCTCTCTCTCTCCCCGTACTACAGATACAACACAGCCTTCCTCTGTTCCATAAGATAAAAGATCTCCTTTCTTGGCAGCTCTCTCCTTACAATGCAGCCACAGCAGGCTTCCCAGCACCATCCTCACTCTCCTGTTCCCCAGCACCCACAGCACTGTGCCCAAGCACAGCCCCTCCTCCTCAGGTCCTGCACCCAGGACCCCCTCTGCCTTTCTGTTTCCTATCACTTGCTTGGCCACAGAGAAAACAGTTTCACTGCAGAAAATCAATACAGTTTTCCAGAAAATCTTGTTAATAAGAAGATGGTGTTGGATTGTTCTTAGCTGTGACTGTCTCGATTGCCATTGATTCATGGCTAATATGTCTGGTAAGTTTTAATATTTCTAATTGGTTTCTGTCATACTCGGGGAATGAGAGGCTTTTTCAACCTGCACGCTTGTACCACTACCTCCTGTTTGCATCTCTGTGTGAAAAGAGATGATCCAGAAAATATTCCATGTGTCAAAGTTATGATTTAGAAGTAAGTTCTGTCTAAAAGTGCTCGCTTTTGTCTGTCCCTTCATTTGCTTTGAATATCAGCTAGTCCATTAAGCACAATACCTACAGGCTTTAGAGAGCGATTCCTCTTTGTGAATTTCATTTAATGGCTGCTTCAGTCTATGTTTGTTCAATGCTTATAAATCTTCCCTTCCCATAAGCAGAAACAAAATAAAAGTAAGAAATTTCTTTTTTGAGGCTTGAGAGCTTTGTTTCACAAATGTACAGTATGTGGCCGGGAAACAAATGTCAAACGAGTATGAACAAAATTGTTATATGGCATACATCAAAAGATTGCAGTAGTTGTTCTGAAGAGTGAAATAGCCAAACGTGGCTGTCACACAGAAAGAATTATGGTACTGTAACTTCCACAAAAGATGTAATTTCCAAACATCCTTGACTCTTCTTGCCATGTAAATGTTTTATACCTTTTCCCTATTTTCCTGTAGCTATTACACTCTCCATCTGTTGCTGTTTACATCTAATACACAAAAAAAATGAATAGATATTATGGGATGCTTCAGGTTTTATACATGTAAAAGATCGATTTGGATCCGAGCTAGAAGAATATCCTCATGGGAGGGTTTACTCCGGTGGGCAAATGCCATCAGAGGCAGCATTTCATCGTGTGTTTGCTTCAAAGAAAGGGAGAAAAAAAAACAAAACAGCACAGATTTATAACCTTGGAAAGCTTTATGTATTCCTTCAGGGATGAAGAAAAGAGAAAAAGAATGAGAAAAAGTAAAGAAGAAAGAGAACTTAATAGACAAAAGCACTTCATACAGACACCTGCATCAATTACCAACGTATAAAACCATTCTAATATTCTCCTTCATACAAATGATTCTACAGACATCAGCAGAGTTACTCACTCCAATTACTTTTATAAGGAAGCTCCTGCTAGATGCACCTTAGACTAAGAGCTGCATGAGATGTGGTCTCCTGAGGACTTCTGACAGATTTACGACAGAGAAAAGGTTATGCTTATTGACTTGAGGGACAAAAAATACATATTTATGTTGCTGCATAACCGTTAATAAAAATGATGATCAACTGCAGCTCAAGATTTATGCCATGTAGAAGATTCCAAGGGTGCAGTATTACAAGAAAAACTGTAGCAATATCTAAATTTAGGGATGTCTGATATTTTCTATCAGATTGTACATTCCAGGCTTACAGTATGGCTGAACTCCTAGAAGTAAAGATGATATTTTCCATCTTTAGACTAAGTTAAAAAAAAAAAATATTAAGCAAAATTTAAGGTTAGGGAAGGCACTTTATTTCTCACAACTACTTAAAAAAAACCCACCCCTTTAATCAAGAAATGAGAGATCCTTCATGATTTTGAAGAAAGAACAAAAAAAACAGTTTGGTGTCTAGGCTTGCACATGGAAAGAGATCATGTATATGCTGTCAACACATGTGACAAATGCTCAGTTCACACCTGCCAGAAAGTGCTGGGCGCTGTCATGAATTAAAATTATTCTGTGGTGAGCTAAGTGCTCACAGGGTTTGATTTACGGGATGTTCCTGGCATCAAGAGAAGGAAAAGCCCAAGAGGGAGAGCATCCTGTGGGGGACAGGAAGGCAAGTCAGGAGAGCTCATGGTAGAAAAGGTACCAAAATAATATAATGAAGGGAGGCCTTGATCTCCCTTCATCCAGAAGGAAACTAGCCATAGTAGAGGTGCCAGAGTGAAAGGAAAGAGTTGGTGACATGAGAGGAAGCCCCAGAGGGTGCTGAAGGGACAACCGAAGCTAGAGAGAACTCACAGACATAACAGCCTTATATCATGATAAACATGCTACCAAACATTTGCTTTGAGGCCAAAGCAAAATAACATCTCTCTCTAAAACTCTTGCTCTATAATGGGATCTGTTTGAAGTGTTTGTAAAATAACACTGAAAATGCTTGGAAGTTTTTCTGCTACCAAATTGAAGCTTAGGGATTTAGAGTCATAGCCTATTAAAATTCTGTTTAGCATGCACATTTTAACACAGATGCTTCAATAAAAGGGGTTTCTGTATAATTACCTAATGACTTGCTATGTCAGTCATGATAGGTCCCACATTTGTGCCTCTCTCCTGAGAGTTAAAGAGAAAATAAATACACAAGTTCTTCCCTGCTGCCTTTCCAATTTGGGCTGAAATGAGTGAATAGTTTATGGATGTCTCTGATGCGATTTGCATTGCTGAGAAAACAAATCCTATAAGACATAAAAGTAGGCAAAAGTATGCACTTTTTTCTTTTAATTGAATAGAAAATGTTCTTCAGTGATGGGTGAGAATACACTGAACCTTATTTTCAGTTTTAATGCATTCCTCAGTCACTCTACTCCCAGGTATTTTCATCCTAAGGGCTAAAAAGGGTTACAGATCTGACGATGTTGGAATGTCATGCCTGAATACGGTTTGATTGAGAAATGAGATACTTTCCCAAGATGCATCCTGGTGTGAACAAGTGCTACCAAAAAGCTTGCAGCCATTTCAACGTCTATTAAGAAGACAGCCCAAATGAGGAGATGCAACACTAGCAGTCCAGGACAGTGATGCTTGAGCCAGCTCAGCCCGGAGGCATGCTAAAAGCTTTAGGAAGCCGCAGAGACATAATCAGCCTAAAGAGGAGATTCCTCTGGCTTCAGCATCCCATAGTACATGCCAAACACTGAACAGCAAGTCACCTTGCACACTGCTTCCACTGCAATGCTTGGAGATCCCTAACCGGGATGTGAACCTCCTGCTCGAAGGTCGAGTTCAGCTCTCCAGGCCCCAGCTGTACCCCAAACCCATGGAGCTGCACTGCTGGCTGGAGAGCTGCGGGCACTGCTGGGACTGCAAGGAGGAGCATCCACATGGTTTGCTGCTGTACGGAAGCCCCCTCCATCACACTGTGTGTTACTGCGCACAGCTGACAGATGCAACTAAGGCAGTAAGAGGAGGCTGTGTCAGCCAAGTGTCTGCATTACCGCTGGGGGAAGCACAGGGGCTTTTTCCTCACAGCAAAAAAGATTTCTGCATGTGATTGTCTGAAAAATGTCTAAACATCAAGAGTTCTGAGTATAAGAGCAACTGGATTTGAGTACTGTTCCCAAGAGCAACCCTTACAGACTCCCAAAGAAGCAGATTTACAGCAAGGACTGGAGAACAACTCAGTTATCCAGACTTCCTCTCCCACCTTCTTCCGTGTACTTTCACACCAGTAACCAGGGACCCATTTTCAAAAGGGTTCCCCCTCCCATCTTCCCACAAAAACAAAGCTCAGGTGTCCGGCTGCGCTGTAGCCCCCAGTGCCTGCTTCTGCCTTGCACTGACAGCATCCCAAGATGTCTCTGCTGACATCTGGACTTAGTTACTATTGCACTGCAATATTAGAACATGTACGAACAAGTATTACAATAAGTAATTACAATGTATTGTAATTACAAAGTATTACAATGAGTATTACAATGAGTACAAAGATGCCTAAGAGGAAACTTAGAGAAAGGAGAAAGGTACCATTCATGTGACTCTTCAACCAAAATCCATATGAAAAGTGTGCCCATGAAGCCTTAGAAAAATTGCAGCACAGACCAGAAAATAGCATTTGCTTTGTTTACCAAACATTTCAGTTACCCAGGTACTGGGAATGCTTCCCTTTTCATAAAAAGCACGTTAACAGGGAAGCTCATTGCTACAATGCTGTTGCAACATGCGCACTAATAGGGCTGTCCATCTTCCCCAAGAGCTACTGCTTTGAAGGAAGCAACACAAAGTGCTTGGGGAATTTGCCATTCAGCAGTTCCCTGAAGATCTGCATCCATCTTTCACTGAGTAATAATGGAGCATTAATGAGATGTTTCTATGTTTCCACGCTCCTACCAACTACACGTGGTGCAATCTTTGGAAATTAGTTGTCTTGCAAGCCGAGCAGAGGAGACAGTAATTCTTCACTGGGAATATTGGTAAAACAAGGCCTGCATTTAGGGGATTCAGACTGGTAAAGACAGTTTCTTAAGCTGACATTTAAGAATCACTGACTTTCAAATACCACATCAGCAATCAAGAAATCAACAGAGTTTGGTAGAAATGTAATTAGCTCAGCATGCTCTGCTTGAAACCAGTACTGTAGCTATCAGCTGCAACAAATGCTAAAATGCAGAATTTGTTTTTCCATTGAAATACATTACGATTTACTTTAATGAAGGCATGAGGGCTTGAGACATCAATATTTCTGAGAAACTGCTGGAGCGAGCTTAGATCAGGGTGGATTTTTCTCCATTAGCTGATAAATTCTGGGAAAACAATCTGTCTTTCTTTCGCTTGGTCGGCACTAAACGCATTGCCAATACAACCAGGGAGAATGCGTGGTAGGTTATTATTAATATGTTTTCATTTCAGTTATGTACAGAAGTTACTGAGATTGTGTTTTATACACAATTACATTATGCATTATCAGAATTGGCCTTCCTATGCTAGAATTAAGTGCAGAGGATGTCAAGTTAACAGCCCCCGAAAGCCGGTGCTTCTGGGCACAGATGGCAGAGCTCATGTGGAGGGAGAGGAGTATCTGGATGCACAGCAGTCAATATTTACTCAAATCCAGGCAACACTGGTACTGCTTTAATCTGACAGCTGCTTGAAGACTTATTTGAGTACACAGTGGTCTGAGACCACTGCAGAGTTGAAAGCTGCCACCCTTCCTGGATTCCTCGGTAAAGAAGATACGGATTAAATCTTGAATGTGCTTGGGAATTGAACTGAACTATATACTCAAAGCTGAGTATATAATGTAGGATGACAATTAGCTTCTGCTGTACATCTTTCTTCAAGCGAAATGAGACCCTAAGTTCTTAGCTGTCTATCACTTTAGCACTTTTCACAAGTACCATCAGTGCACTCAAATTTTCAGAGCGAGCTGGAGCATGAAATCACACTTCTTTAATTTGCTCAGTGCAAGCCCCACGCTTCGCTCAGTGTGGACCAAAAGGCAGTGACACCCTTCATGCCCCAGCCCTTTCCACTGTGCCAGGCATGTCCTTGCTAAAGCCAGCGAGGTGACCTGCGGAGGCACGGCACCATTCTACAAGCAGCACGAGAAGTCTGCTGCAAACACACCCATTGGGCCACAGACTGGCAGAGAGCATTCTGGAATGGGCCAGGAGTCAGCCAGTACTGGGTTGGAGAAGAGTGACAGGGAGGGGAAATGTGCATTTTAGGAGAAGGACTGCAGGGACAGAAGTTACAGGGTCACAGTGCTCTCAGACTGTGAGCCAGAGCTCCTCAGTGCCATGGTCAGATAAATACTAATGCATTAGTTTTAAAACGCTGCTCTGGAATGTCACCTTCATCTCCATTGATCTCTATTACCAAACAGGTCCTTCACTGTCACTTGTGACAAAAGGCATTAGTCAAGGAAAAGCTCTAAATAAACTCGGAGAAGCAGCGCTTCTCACAGCCACACACAATAACTTTGCAAAAAGGCTTGAGAAAGTAGAGCACAGAAAAAAAGCAGCTATTACCACAACTAAAAACTGAAATGTTCTATTCTGAAATTGTCGAGCTTATCCAAAATATTTGACTCCCCCTCCTCCCCCTCCCCCCCCCCCCTCCCTGGAAGGTTGTTTTTGTCTGGATTAGAAAATAGCCAACTGAAAGATTTTTAACAGATTGACTTTAATCCTCACATTACATTAGGGCAGATGATACCCAGATAGAACCGTGTGGCTGAAATTTAGGCAGGATATCCCACAGGCTCATCAGGGGTCCCCACTGCCTCCTATGGGAACACTTGAGCACTGCATGCCCCAGCTCCTCTTCTGCTGCGCACTCAGATGTGCACAACCAGAGCAGCATGTTCCTCTGCATGCTGATGGACATGCCCTGGACAGTGTTCTAGCACACTGCTCCACAGTTTGAGAACGCAGAAATTGAGAACTCAGATTTACAAGAACAGTTGCCTAAGGAGAAATAAAACAGGGTGGTTTGGCTATTGATTTGGAAAGCTGGTTGCAGGAATTGATATGATGAGTTTGGATGGGCACAGCCATGTAAAGGAAAGCTGGTTTGGAGATGCTCCTGTCATCGCTTAACATATATGTGGTGAGCTGAGAGCAGTGGCACTGCTTTAAACACCACACACCCATGAACTGCTGCCATGCCCATTTGTCAGAGCTCTGGTATTGCAGAAGTGTTGCCAAAGATGAGCCTCCAGGGAAATGATGTTTCTCTTCTTCTCTTAAATCTTAAACCAAAGGCAGACAAAGGAGCTGTAAATCCCCCTGATGGTTGCCCAGTCAGAAAGGTACCTCTGCAGCAGTGCTTGCGGAGCAGAGTTGGATGCAACCTTTCTCTTGTGTACCACAGCCCTGAGAGAGCTTTTCATGCTGACACACCTTTCGTGGCACAAGAAAAGGAACAGAGGCAGAAGGGAGATGTGGCTCCACAGCACTGGGGGCAGTGTGGGAGGGAAGCTCCAAGACCCTGTACAAGACCCCTATGCTTGTGCCATGCAGGTTTTATACTTATTTCCCATGCCCTTAATCCCTCCAGCATCAGCGCTGAACTAAGCTTCTGCTTCTTGTTTTCCATAAATATTGCAGTGGAGAATTAGCTGAATTTAATTACAGTTATCATGAAATAGCAATAATTAATCAGATGCCAGTAGCAGCTGTATTTTGCTCTTCTGAAAGCCAGAAACTATTTAAAAACTATTTCATTACAAGCAGAAAACTATTGCAAAAGCAAAGCAAAAAGCATTCCATTTATAGAGTCACATTATCCCAGAGAACACAAACACTCTCCAAATAATAATCAAAAGCCCCTCTTAATAGCATGCTGTTGTGGTAAGAGCCTCTTAGGGGACAAAGTCTAGAGAGACATTCATCTGGACAGCACTGGATCTACAAGGCACAGAGAGGAAGGGAGTAACACAAACAAAAGCACATCAGTTTTCTCATCTATTTCAGCTGCTGACATGCACTTTCAGTAGAGAGGGCCATCTAATTACAGAATCATAACGTTCTCTTAATGTGCATAAATTGCTCTAATTCACACATCAGTTCCTCTTTTGCACTACAAGAAGCATGTCAGTGCCATGAGGATCAAGCCCTTCATAGAACAAAACCAGCTGGATTTGACACCCCCTGCTCACCAGCTTTCCTCTTGCCCTCCTCCCAGCGCAGTGTGGGATCTCTCTGGGCTTGGAAGTGGAGGTGCAGACGGTTCCCACCCTCAGCCCCCATAGAGGACCAAACATCTCACAGCTGTTCCAGCTGCAGGGGGTTGCACCAGGCAGCCCCTTTTGTTGCCTGGTCCCTGCCAGAGCTTTGGAATCCTGCTCTGGTATGTTTTGCCCATAAGGCTTTAGTGTGCATAGAAGTACAGATGTATTTGGCCACTGAAGGAATTCTGATTTTGACACTAAAAATTAAGATGCCACAAACTAAACACCATGTACAAGATCAGTCCTTTGTTACTGTTCACATGACTGACTTACTTGCAACCCCCAAACCCTACAGGCTGTGTAGCAGTTTCATACAACTGTCACATCAGTTCCATACAACCACCTGGAAAACTACATGGCAGGTAGTGGGTAACGCCCCTTTACATCTTTGTAATTGTGAACAGCAAGTACTCCTCACTGACAGTACAAATGCCAGGAAGCACACAACCCATAAGACTTCTACATACCTCTGAGATAGCCTCATAGGTCTACTGGTCCACAGGCTGATGGGACCAGCCACAGGACTTACAGAAGTATTTTAACAACTAGTTTACTTTTCTCAAAGCTGAAATGTACTATAAAATGTGTCAAGCCAGGGTTGTGGTACTTTATGGATGCACAGTTTGGGGCAGGATGCCAAGTTAAGATATGGCTTTGCATAACTCTTCAGTTGTAAAACAGTTTACACAGATTACTTTTTTAACACTGTCGATTTAGCTCTCCTGCTGCATCTGAAACCACTTCTGCTCCTTTCTAGGGCTTCTCAAGAGAAGCACCCAAGTTGTAACATATTTCATAAGTGCAGAGATATTAAAACTTGAAGCATAAAGCCTCTTCCTATCCCTGATGAAGAAATTTCCTGTGATTTCTCACTACAGTGACAGAGAAGGAAGAATTCTCATCAAAGTCAGGCAAATAACTCAGATGGAGCAATGTAAGCAATATAAACTCACTTTTTTAAGGTTTAAAATCATCCATTAGGAGGTCATCCAATATATTTGTTCCTCCAGGCCACATACTTGCATTAATAGTTTTCACTCTCCAGCTCCTGACACACTGCAGTGAACACTTTTCACCAGGAATTGCCTCCCTTATTTGACAAATGAGCCCACCTCTTAAATATAAGCCTCAGACACAGTCCTGTCCTTCCAAAAAACACTTAGTAGCTTCCTTTCGTGTTTTCTAAAGAGTCCTAAACATCACAGACACTTGCCCAGGACTCATGGATTGATGAGTGGCAGCACCGAGGGTGGGAACAGGCTGACAGTGTCACAGATCTGTGAAGGTTGGAAAGCCACTAAGGTTATCCAGTACAGCCATCACCACCATGCCCACTGAAACATGTCTCTCAGTGCCAAAGAGCTGGGTGCTGGGGCCCCATGTGGCACCCTTGGCACAGGGAGCGTGCTGGTAACGCGTCACTGCCACACAGGGAAAGGGCAACATGAGACATCCCTGACTTTAAAAGAAAGAAGAAAAGGGTATATTTACACATATATCTGCTGCCTACACACTGCATCCCTTTACTCTTCGCCACCAGCAGTCCGATGGTTGGAGGCATCCCAGTTATGGCAGAGTCTTCAACTAGTGTTCAGGTCCAAGGTCCCCAGAGCCTGAAAAGTTGATGTAAGAATAACAGTGAGGGGGAAAACATTAAAGGAGGGCTGCCCCCAAATACCCTTGCCTTCTGGTACAAGTCCCACTACCTCCTGTTTTCCTTGGATAACCCCATGCAAATTCTCACAAGTAAAGGCTTATTTAGCAATAAGACAAATCACAGTTGTCACTGCAGAAAAACAAATCATCTGACTAGCTTTAAAGAATCCTTCTGAATTCACAAAATTGTGCCTAGGACTTTCAGAATGTCATTTTACAATGCCTTGTTTTAGGTAAACAGACAGATAGAACAAGACCTTGAATGGATGACTGCTGATAGCTTAAAAAATTAAAACAAAGATCAAGCTTTGGTTTGGGAGCCTGCTGTGCATTGGAAACATTAACCTACTTTGAGTGAAGCTTCCTAACTGAGCAGAAGAGAAAACAAGTGGGGCAGGCTGAAGGGAGATGTGGAGATGTGCAGCTCCTCGTTCTCATGCCTTTGGAGCTACAGGGACCAATCACAATGAGAAGAACCCAGCCAAAAACCTAGCTGTCATCCAGCAGCTTAGAGCTTCTAAAAAGCCCAGTGGTGAGAGTAAAGCTACTTAATGTTTTGATTTTTCCCATCTGTTTGGAAAAAAAAAAAAAAAAAAGGAAAAGTCAGGCTTTAATTATAATTAGTGGCCAGAAATTGAAAAAGATTTTTTTCTTTTTTTTTTCTTTTTTCCCTCTCAAGTGAATGTTGGCATTGGTAACTTAAAAGCCTGCCTCAGGTTGCTTGTGGGGGTTCAGACAGCAGCTTGTCTCTGTGATGGAATACCAGAAATTATTACTTATTGAAACATATAATTCCTGCTAAGAACAGCACAGCCTGCATTTCCATCACTTCTGGGGATAACTGATGTTTCTTGGGTAAAAGATGGGATAAGTAAGGATGGACCCCCAAAAGACACTGACCACCTTTACCACGACAAAAGCAAAGCACTGTACATTGGAAAACAGCTTTTAAGGCATCATTTTCCTGGTAAAATTACTTTCCCGTTATGGATTATTTTTTTTCAGCTCTACAATAAGTACTTCAGAAAAGGACTTTCTAACTGAGTATAAGGAATACTTACATCCCTCTTTAACACAAACCCATTGGCTTTTCACATTCAATGCTAGTTATCATATAATCTCTAATACAGGGATAGAAACCTGCAGAGGATGCAAAAGATACCTACACCTAGGCTTCCTGTCTTTCTTCCTGAGCTGGGCTTCTGACCTTTGTTTTTTAAGAAAGCTTAAAAATCAGAATTCGTGGCATTATTTGTTATACAGAGGAAGTCTCTGTGATCTCCTAACCTGGTGTTGATGAACTTCAGAGACTTCCTTCTGGACAAGCATCTCACACATCATAGAGCAGCAAGCTCAGCCAGGCTCTGTGTCTCCAGAAGGTTGAGGCTGTTTGTGATGGATGCAGACTGTGCTATGAGCTGACCAGCAGCTGTATCTCAGGCTGCTGCTTTCAGACAGGTCAGAAGTCGCACAAGGAAAGACACATTCTTTTGATATTTCTATTTCAGAAAACAGAGATGTCCACAGAACCAAATGATAACAATAATAAAATTTAAAAAAAAAAATCTGTCTGCTTTCACCAAACATCTCTGAAGCTCTGGAAGAGCTTGCTCTCCATTTGGAGCACTGCTCAGATATAAATCATAGAATTGTTTGAGTGGGAAGGGACTCTTAAAGGCCATCTGCTCCAACTCCTCTGCAGTGAACAGGGACACCTACAGCTCCATCAGGTGCTTAGTGCCCCGTCCAACCTGACTGTGAATGTCTCCATGGATGGGGCACCCACTAACTCTCTGGACAAGCTATGTCAGTGCTTCACTAACCTTATAGTGATTTTTTTTTTCTTATATTCAATCTAAATCTCCCCTCTTTTAGTTTGAAACCATTTCCCCCTTGTCCTATGCAGATGATGGTTTAATAACTCACTCAAGTTCAAGCAAACCTACAAGGGTTTCCTTGTTGGTAGCCTTCAAATCACCAGTTTATTTTTATCCCTTGCTGCCAAAGCCAGCTTTTCCCAAAGATCACCACAATCCTCAACAAAGCTCAGGGTTTCTTACGAGTGAATAACTGACCTTATTTTCTTGTTTTACAAAGTGACTGAGGTATCACAAGTGTTTTCAGATCAGATGCTGAACAGCTGCCTTTCTGGATGGAGGCTTTTTGTCCTGCTCTGCACTAGCATAGCTCACTGAAACCTTACACAGAGAGGGATGTTTCTAGGGGTGGCAGTCCTGCTGAGTGCTGAATGGGCAACACTGTGGGCCATACAGTCAGAGTAAACAATCCAGAATAACAGGGTTCATGAAATGCCTCATCCAATAATATGGGAAATTCATCAAAGAGGAGAGTCAGACTTCCCTTGGGAACTAAATTTCTTTCTACATGAAGTTTCCATCATTAGTTGCTACCTTGGGGGTAAATGCCTCCTGACTCCTGGGAGAGCACTGCAGGCACCAGAAGCAGATCTGAGCAGACGTTCCAAACACCTGAGGGTTTATTTTTCCCTTTCTTCAAAAGGGACCTGTCTTCCAAATCAGGAAGTGTTTGGGGGAAAAATAGCAAGTTGTTGGGCTTCTTTTAAAAATGATGTTTTCACATAAAATAAAATAATAATTAAAAAAAAAGAAAATTAAAAATAAGGAGGGAGGAGATGTTTTTGAAACATTTGAAGAAAACTTGTTTTAAACACTACTGAATAGGAAGCAAACAAACAGACAGGGAGTGATAAGGACATAAGGTTTGGTTTTGTTCAGTTGCTGTATGAGGATGTAATGACTCTGCTATATGTGGGCAGAACAACAGGACAGGGAGAAGCACAAGAGATAAATCCCACACCTTCCCCTCCACGCAAGGGGGGGATGCTGCAGTGAGCCTCTAGGTGTGAAGCACTGCCTGGTCTGGCTGCTGGGGGAAGGCCTGGAGCAGCACTGCCAGGGGGAACAGTGCTGGGGTGGGAGTGGGCTCCCAGTAGTTAATAAATAAATAACTAAATAAATAATAAAGCCCAGCTGGGCTTTATTCCCTACAGAGAATTACAATGAAACAGTCTGGGCTCATTTGAAGAGCTGGAAGGGCTCCATTTGAGGCAACTCTGCTACTAAACAGCTGTCGATTAACTATTATAAAAAAGAAAAACAAAAAACACTTAAAAAGTCAATCATCAGAAGCTAACATCAAAAAATGTTTCTACCAGCAAAACCAAACCAATTCCTCTTCCGGGCAGCTTAAATTTTATTCTCTACCCTTAGATCAACGTGAATGACACAGTCTTAGGCTGAACTGAGATGTGACTATCCAGGTGCAGGGCCACCCAAACTCATAAGATGGGAAGAAAGGGGCTGACTGTGCCTCTGAGCTCTGCAGCACGCCCAGGGCCAGCTCTGGGTTTCATACAGGTTCAGCAGCTCAGGGATGACCCAAAGAGGGTTGTCTCTTACTGACCCAGAGCAGGGTGCATGGAGGGCAGGCCTGCAGCTGAGGGGCAGGCCTGCTACACAGCCTCAAGGCTCAACAGCTGCAGGTGGAGGCTGGCCCACTGACCCAGCCTCAACCCAGGAGCTCCACTGTGATATCTCACCCATAATTTAAAAGACTATTACTTTCAGCCTAGCCAAGAAAGAACTTAAATTCAAAACTCACAGCATTCAGTTCACCCACTGAGGGTGCTCAGCTCTGTTATTTTTACCCTCAGAAATGAGTCCTTGCTCATACCAAGCCTTGCGCAAAAGATTCATGTGGGATCAGGAATGCAGCCAACAACTTTTCGCCAAGTAGCAAACTACAGTGGTTTGCAGTTTACCCCCAGATGCAGTTTTCCTGGCCAGAGACAGCAAATGAGAAGTGGCTGCATTGACCCGAAGCCGAGCTGCCCAGGGTGCATCCACCAACTCCTGGAGCTGCTTCCAGTAGCTCTGCACCCATCCCCATCCCTGCTGTGAGGTACCAGGGAAGCAGGACCTATACAGAGACACAAGACATGGGCTTCCCTCCCTAGGCATGGGGAAGGAGTGAGCTGCATGCTGCCTCAGTGTTGCTCGTGTGCACCGACTACAACTGGGGAGAGCCAGAGGACACTGTTAATGAGGGGAGCAAGGGGAATGCTTTCATTCTTTGTGATCTTTATTTAATGATTTCACTTCAGAGCAATGGAAGATAGGGTAGGTTGGGAAGAAAACTGTTGCTCAGGAGGACTTAATTAGATCAGTGAAGATGGTCCAAGTGTTCAGACTCACTGAAATAAAATGGGAAATTAAAAAATATAGAAGCTATTAAAATATTTTCCTCATCAAAGTTTCCTTGAAGTCAACAAATTCTCACACTTTGAAACTTGACAAAAAAAAAAAAAAGAGCTTTTTATTGACGGAAAGTAGTTTAATTAAAATTAGAATAATTAAAAATAAGACATCTCCAGAAGCATGTCACAGTTTGCAAGTGATGCCAATTCTGGCTCAGCCATTGTACTGAGACACAGTTCAACACTGAAAAAGTAATCGAGTTACTTTCCCAGCTAACCTCTCCTGCTAGGGTTCATCTAGAAATAGATTTTGTAGTTTTTTCACTTAAATAAAAGCCAACATGGGAGACGTTTTGGAGGTGAGAAAGAAAGGATCATTGTGAAGATTTCTGGAGTAAAGACTGTGACAGACAACATACCTGTCCCACTTATTTTAGCTGTCGTGTTCAGGATCAGAACCAATGCTCATAAACACATGTTGTAGTAGCTTCTGAAGACTCCCAAATACATACAGATCTTTCCTTTCCTAGGCATTATACTGTGTTACTCTGTGCCATTTAACTTTAAATGCCCTGCCCCTCTAAACCAGACAAATGGGATTAAATCCATGCATAGGGATGATCAGCAAATTGCTGCTTAACCAACATAGTCACGTTCACTCTTAGGTCAAGAGAAACCTTTTCCAAGGAAACACACTGTTCAACACAATTAAACATACAGCCTCGTTCCAGATGTGCCACTCTGTAAATGCATAGACACTGCTGTATCAAAAGCTGTTGTTTGAGCCTCAGTTCCTTTCATTCCTGGACCTCCTGGTGAAAGTCATGATAAGCGTCATGGTTACGTTCCATCTTGCGCACCTATCAGGCAGAGGAATACAACAAAGATGGGGGTGGGGAGCTTATGTCAGACTAACCATAAGTTCTGGCTTCCTTTTCACAAAGGAGACAGTCAGCATAGCACAAATACATGTCTGTGCTTGTGGCCGCAGCTGAAAAGCTGGGCAGAGACAGGATTTATTTTCACAGAATCACAACATTTGGAAAAGAACTCAAAGATCATCTAGTCCAACCCAACCCATACCCCACCATGTCTACTAATCACGTTCCTTTCCTCAGTGCCACATCTCCGTGTTTCTTGAACACCCCCTGCCACAGTGACTCCACCGCCTCCCTGGGCAGCCCATGACAATGCATTTCCACTCACTCTGAGAATAAATTTTTCCTCATGTCCAACCTGTACCTACCCTGATGCAACTCAAGGCCATTCCCTCTCATCCTATCACTTTGCACGGCCATATTACACAAATGTTTTAACATCTAGAATGCTTTCAAAATCACTTACATGCTATAAAAACTCCTGGCTTTAAATGGAGATAGTTGGAAAAAGCAGTTTTTTGTGATGGAGCTTTTTGTTATTGTGAGTTGGGTTTATTTTGCTGAATTGACTTACTGTTTTAGAAGAGAGGTTTTTCTTAGTATGTTTCGTTTTATCTTTTCTCCTTTTTTTCCTTTTTTTTCCCTCCAAAAAAAATCCCTCAACAGCAGGCAGGCAGAAAACGACCAGCTGAGCTGTCAAGTCCCTGTTGCAACACATTTATTGATCATTCCGCTGAACACACGTTTTGTTTTGATTCAAGCCCATGCTGGGCTGTACTGTGGTATTCCCCTCCCTGTACCAGTTTTGGAGGCAGGGCCATGTGGGCCAGAAAGACCACAGTACCCGAGCAGCAACATCGATACTGCTGCTGTTTGAGCAGCACTGAGCCAGCCCTGAAGTAAAGGAGCTGGGGGTTGGGGTCTGGCACTGCTCACTTCCAGCCCCACCACCAGAGCTACATTTCCCATTCCCATCCATCCGACTACTGCTGCTGAAGCTTAGCTGGACTTTTCCCTGTTGCACTTTTTAAAACTGTTTTTAGCAGCACAGCATATGCTGCTCCAGGCATGGTTGTTAAGGTATGAATAGAATGGGAGCATTTGATTTTGCCATTAACCATACTGCTTATATGTTGATGGGAGGAAATAAATAACATGCAAGCATCACCAAATCATATGCTATTGACAAATAATGCTTAATACCCTCTTTTCAAAGGATATTTGTTTCAAGCCTGCTTCTTCATGCATTTATGACTATTTTTGCTAAAGGAAGTGAGGGACCAATTCTGATAGAATGAGTGCTAGAAATCCACAGGGGTAACAGCGAATGATAAACTATATGGTTGAGGGGGATGAGCTGAACTCTTCACCTTCTTCAGGGCATGGGAGATTCTATTTCTTCACCACTGGACTGTAGCTCAATTATATTCATCTAAGTACAACTAAAATGCTGTTTTTCTGCACAAGGTTTCCTACTAGTTTCTCTTCTGGATGTTAATGGACATGGAGTCCCCTCTGAATGAATCTTCCTACCTGAATAACTTGCACAGCAGTGAAACAGTTCAGCAGCACGAGTGTACAACCCTACTAGTCTTGAGAAATACATTTTGCTCCTGGACCTAAAGCCAGTTTTACTTCATGAATGCTTTGGAAGAACACAGTTCTACAGCATGGATCACTGCAAGCAGATCTAACATCAGCAGCACTGCTCATGAAAGCGACACCAGTGGCCCTTCAGATCCGAGTCCTGGACACAACGAGGCAGAGGTCACTCAGCTCCACCACGCTGTGGTTGTAATTCCCTGAGTCAGACATGGCCCTCATCCTGACAATACTGACATACCCAAGTCCTTCAAAAATCTGAAAAAGGCACAGAAAATTTTTAAGCAGTTTTAGTTCAATTTCTTGAATTGAATTTCAGTCAACTGCTGTTGGCAAAGGTATGGATGTATATATACTTCTGCATCAGGGACCAGAGGGTACTGTACCCTGACAGTAGGGAAATCCTACAACTGAAATAGCCAACAGTGCATAATTAGGAGACATGAAATACCCACATCATGCTAAATCAACTGATTACGAATGGGCTTATTACTGTGAGAAGCAAATTAATTAGTAATAGAAATGTCTGAAATGCAATAGACTGTTTCTGAGATAGAAAGGTCTTCCACTGGAAACAGCATGTAATGGAAAAGTCATGTAATGGCAGAAAGAACACAGTTACAGTCTATTGTCATGGCTAGTCTCTGGCAATAAGATTGAATGTCAGAATCTTAGTTGTAAGATTCTTTTCCCAACAGAAAGGAAGTTAGAAAAGCGCGGTTTCTCAGCATTTTCAGGCAAGATCTATCACATCAACAAGAAGCCAAGTTTCTACGCCAAGGGGAAAGAAAGGCCGGCTCCTTACTGGCCCATGGCGATAGCAGCAGCGGGTGGCACTGGCAGCACCTCACCCTACCCAGCTCCTGCAGCAATGAACGTGGTGTGTCAGTTCTGGGGACTGCACGGCCCACAGCCCTGCCCGCAGCCCCGGCTGCTCCGCAGAGCGCCAAGGTCACAGCCAGCAACACCCACTCCTGGGTCACGCCATGCAGAAAGCCTCCCTCCAGCACAATATGCATTTCACACCTAGCTGCTCCTTTTGTCAAGCTGTCAAATTTAATTAAAATGCTGACAGCCTTTAAGGATCTCTACAATGTGCAAAAAATACGTAAGATCCACACTTCACACTTCTACCAGAGATTATTCTTTTCCTACAGTAATTTAATTTGCTTCCTCTAGTTCTTCAGGGGCTGGGGGCTGAGGTTTTTAAATTGCATTTTCCTCTTGCTGTTCTGCCCAGGAAAGGCAGAACATGTATATTCTATCGCTGCTGTGAACTGGATGCAGAGCTATTCTCAGTCAGGACGTTCTCCATGAAGATGGCCCTCTCTCTGCCACCTACTTTTAGCAGGGCACTTCTTGGCACTGCCTCCCTTGCTCCATCATCAGAGCCCAGTGCTTCACTTTGGGCTAAGCCCACAGTGGGTGAAGGCATGCAACTGTGTGAGATCTCCAAATGTCACACTCTACTCCTTCTGGTGTTGATTCACACCCAATTTCCTGCAGTGCCATGGGTGACAACCTCACTGCAGCGCTCTCTTATGGCCAAATGTTTGCTTATCCCTTTTCTTCAGGCACAAGAAGAACATCAACTTTCTGTGGGAATTTTTTTTCTTTTTTTTTCCAAGGCATTAGAATGCTATCATCATCACAAGTAATTCACAAGACAGAGAATTTCTCTCTGCTTTTCAAGAAGGCCTATGAGATATTCATCAACACAGGGCCATTAGCACTACAATTTTATGTCTCTCTCTACATTAACCTGCTCTTCATTTTTGCCATCTCATGTGTAACTGTGGTGTCTAATGACACCTTCAGATATTGGGTCCCAACTGTACCTGCCGCTCCATTTATCTAAGTCCTCTTAGATACAGTTGAGGACCTCTTGTTATGTACAGACTGACCCGAATGGCCATGAGAGAAGAAGAGCAGCAATCCCTGCAGCCGGGCAGCTTGTGGGCAAATCCAGGGCTCCCAAACACACAACACTGGATGCTGGCATCTCTGCAGCCCTGCTTTGCCACCCCGCTGCCATGCGTAGCAGGCATTGCCTCCATTTCTTCAGTTCCCCTACTTGATATGGCTTGAATACACTGGAATGATCCCACGGTAAATGGAAGCTAAATTGACACCAACCACAGACCCAGAAATAGTTTCTGGGTCTATTTTAGTCCAGATCATTAATTTTTAAACAAAGCAGTACAAAAAAAGCTAGGTTAGAGAGGAGCTCAGGAGCCTCTGTACAAGTGGAGAGGTAGGGCAGGCCAGGCTGGAGCCCTCATCCACCTTCACCATCTCTGACTTCAAGTCAGAAAAATAACGCATGTGGTGGCCCTATTGGAGCCCTGTCTGCTTCACCTAAAATCAGGTGCAAGTAATTGCTAAAGCTACTCAAGGGAGACACTTAAAAGTGACCAACACATTCAAAAATATTCCCTTTCAGCAATTCATCTTCATAAAGAATGCTCTTGGGAAGTGAATTGGTAGAAAATGGATTTTGGATTTTGCTTTGCGAATGTAATGATGCATACCCTGATTAGCTGTGCATTCATCTAGCTGCAGCTGAAGAACAATGTCAGATTACACATCCTAGCAAACACAGCTCATCAGTATAGATTAAGAAGTGAGATACCCCCATAGGGCGTTTTTTCAAATCAATCTGTATGGGTACATAGAGGAACAGTACAAGACACCAAGGAGATAAAGAGCAGCGTGGTTTCCTAATGAACACTCTAACGCAGAATTCCTGTATAAATTACTTATCCTGATTTACGTACTCAGCTGTAATAGCTAGTTATACTATAAATGCAGCTAGCATCTCTACATTTATGCAATCACAAAGGATAATAGAACTGGCAAGAATGTATAAAACTTAGGAGGACATACATCTGAAATTATTTATACATATATTAATTTAGGATATTAAAAATTTCTCAGTATTTTAAGTAGACTGAAAATTATTTAGTACAAACAAAGACCATTAAAGCTGCCAGACACTGGCACTGGTTTTAAAGGTCATGCTTTTATGAAGCTGTACGTGCAAAAGCCTGCACAAAGATATTCATATTTCTGAAAGAGGAGCTAACAGGAGGTCACTAATAAGGTCTTGTTTGGGACTTAAATGAACATGCTTTAAAAATGAGGACAAAGATAAAAAAAAACAAGGACGAAGCAATAAGTGTTAAACCAGTCTGCTTGGAAATAATGTCTTATTGGAAATTTATCAGGTAAGTTGTGCCCGCAAACTGACTCCTCCTGAAAGGGCTGCTGAGTCTTGGGTCTTGGAGACCCAAGACCCATGTGCATCCAGAGAGTCACAAGGATGCAGGGTACCCTACCTAGCAGTAGACCTACATAAAATTAGCTGGGGAATTACAGCCAAAGGCATATTAGTCCCTTGTAACCCCTGTTAGAGAGAAACAGAAATTGTTTCATTCTGGAAACATACTATATAGCCCTTTTGGATCTATGAAGGCCCAGATCCAGCTCTTGTTAATGGCTCAAATTAATTGTGTCATAGCTCAAGTTTTACATATGTCAGGAATTACGAAAAATGAAGCTGCTGAGGCCCCCGGTGACTTGTCAAGCTCCAGGACGCTTGGTGCATGGTGCTCGACGTTTATCCAAACACCATCCGGGCACCTCTTTACAGATACTCAGTGGAAACAGCTCATTCATTACGTTCACCCAGGCTGGGGACTCGCAGATTCAGGAACCCGCAGCTCATGCTGGAGGCTCAATGAAGTGTTTCATATTTCCCAAAAGGACAATAATTTCCAGATCTTCCATTCTAGACTTTACAGAGCTGGTGCCCATTCTCTAATAAATAAAGCTGGAAAATTTGGCCACTCTTACAGGCAGCTGCAGAGCCCAAGGTCCAGGAGCATTGCCTGGCTTGCTGTGCTTGTCACATCTGTTCCCTTATTTACCAGGAGGAGCCAGGTAATGAAAAGCAGGTTGCTCTCAGGCCTCCCAGATTTCTGGCTGCCATCATAGGACTGCCTGCAAGGTGCCAGAACTGCTGTGATAGTCAGCTGGCAAGTGGAATTGAGCCACTGTGGCCAACTATCCCTGAACACGTCTTCCCTCCATGCCAGCGAGCAGGCCCTGGGGCAGAGATCTCCAACCCAGCTCACTGCAAGCAGAAGCCTCAAGCAATTGAACTGTGTGCGTATCAACTTCTTTGGACTCTTTACAGGGATGTTACATCAGCTCTTATGTCTAAGAGCCTCGTGGGCAATGTGCTGGCCACTAGCCACTGGCTGGGGCTGCTGGCTGTGAAAATTTAAGAAGTCTTTTCCTTCTTTTTTCAATTATTAAAGAAAAAAGTGTCTTAAAGCAATCAGGTAGTTGATGATACACACTTTGGCAAGACATGAGCATATGTTCTTAGCTGCGGTCACCTAAAAAATACATTGAAGGTGTGCTTTCATGCACCTTTCTTTTCCTGTCCTCCTTTCCCCTCATCACACTGATACTGACTGCTACCAGACTGAATCAAGAAATTTGGAATCACACACAATATGTCAGAAGAAAATGAAAGCATTTCCCACCCAGTCCATGCCAGTTTAACACACACACACACACACACAAACAAACACACGTTGCTCCCGCTGCTGGACCTGGCTTCATTCCCATTAGCACATCTCAGCACTATTCTCTCTGTTCTCCTGTCCCATGCTGCAGGTCCTTCTTAAATCTCTCACAACACCATCAAGCATCACAGCCTTTATCCATATGCAGGAATACATTTCAGTACCTCTGTAATTTACAGCAGTGGTATACATTGAGGCTAAGAGGAGCTAGCTCCACAAACCATTCCCTACAGCAGATTACTGCCAATTAGAAGCATGTGGGAATTACCTGCTCATTCTCACTGCTCAGTTATCATGTTGCCTAAAGCAGCACCTTCTCACCAGACTGTCACTGCAGCTGCTAGGAGCACCCCAGCAGGTTGCAGATGACTCAGAGGAATGGAGCTGAGCAGACAGCAGGTGGCTGCCCCAGCCCCAGCCTCAGCCCCCTGCCTTAGCTGGGGAGCCAAGGGGAAGCTCCCACAGCTGAGGGATGAGTTTTGACTTCAGAGTCAACAGGAGGCTCCGCTCACCACAGGAACTTCATTTCATAATGACAGCACCTAAAAATGGGGCTTTGGTGGTCTCAGCTTTCCTGTGCAGGAACACAACTGAAGCACAAGCTGTTGCTGCAAAACTAAGAAAGTGCCCCAAACTCATCCTATCTCCATAGTAATTCACTTCTTCTAGCTGAAATCACAGCTCTGAGCCAGAGATGAGATTCAAAACACATCTGCCAACTGCAGGAGCCCTTTAAGTGCTGGAATATTTAATGAAAGGAGAGCAGCTTGGGGCTGTTTTGCAAGAAAAAAACATGCTTTGTTGGGCCCTGCCCCAGAAACTTCTACAACCACTGCTGGGAGATGCTGCCATTACATACACATATGTCGCTCCGTATTCCAGCAATTATGCATGTGATGAAATGCAGAAATTGAGGTACTACTTTTCCTGCCAGCAAACGTTTGTAGGTGCCGTCAAAGCTGATGCATTTCCTGGGTTGGACGGCGGAGACCATCACACTGCCAGCAAGTGCAAACCAGCATCATTACAGGGGGCTCATTACATCACCAAATCACAGCATCTTTGCGACGGTGGAAAAAAAGAACACAATAAACACAACCACCAAAACCAGCGCACTTTGGACTTCTCTTTGTCCCCTAAAAGCACTGCTGTTCACTGTGGGGTCTTTTCAGCTTTCTCTGCCTTCTAGACTGAGCTCCTAGAGGAAGAGGGGAAACACACCACAGCCCCCTGTGCTGATCAAAACTATGTATCCGTTTAAGCAACAGATGATATTTAATTTGTTTGCTATACCAGTTTGATAACAGTTATTCTGGAGTCACTTTGTATAATTCATTTCTACACTTTTTGCATTTTGCAAGTTAAACTTTTCCATAATAGTGTAACTGCAGACCGTGCATAAAATAGCATCATTTTGCATAGCGTATGTGGAGTACTATTGTGACCTTCGTTTATATAAAGTCAGATGCACTGGTCTTATTAAACATAGAATTTCCCTCAATGTATTTATCTGAGACAGATATCAGTCTCACCTTCATTCTACTTATAGCCCAGAGACAGAAGTGAAGCTGTGACAAAAGCGATGCCTTAATCCCATTTTAGGCTTTAAGCACCACCAGCCTCTCTGTCTATGGAGAAGGGACAAGCATTCCTCTCTTGCACCTGCATACCCAGATACAAACAGGAAGCAGTGTTTACAGACACAAAAGGGAATGAAATTTGGAGTTTATTTAACCTGCATCCACACACTGTGTTAAAAGAAGACAGTCTGTGGCTGAAAGGGAATAATTAATAATAATTAATTTCTGCTGCAGATCGTTAGCCATTTACAACTCCTATGAGCAAATGAGAAGAAAATAATGGTTCATCACACAAAAAAAAAACCACTAAAAGCAACCCTAACTGAGGGCAGTCTCTTACACTTAGGACAGCAATTCTTTCTAAAGGGCAGGAAAGTGGTGCAAAACTTATTCTTTAACTCCCTGTCTCCTGACAAATGGGGCTTCCCAGCCCTGTCCCGTGCCACTTTTTGGAATTGGCCATAAACCAAGCAGACAGGACAAACCCAAAGGTCATCTGCAATAGATTTAATCATCAGTGAAAAGATAGCAGCAGCTAGAAGCAAGGATTTTAACAACATGGGCTGACTTTTTTGCAAGTGCTTTCAGCTAAGTATGTATATACATCAAGGGTTTAATAGACTGCTGAATTTAGAAATATAATCTCCTCCTGCAGTGCTCAGGTTTTAGCTGCAGGTAGCACATATTCATTCATTAACACCCCATCTCCACCTAGGAAATGTAATCTGAACTGTAGTAATTGCTGAATGGCAAAAAGCACGTCTTAGGTTCTGGAAGTCCACATTAAAACATCATAGCCTCCTTTACTCTAGAATGAATGGGTCACTGCAGTACTTTGTTATTATTTATGCATATTTACATAAGTTCAATATTGATATGTGGACTGCTGGTGTACCTGAATGCATATGGTCTGCAATGCAAGACCTTTTTGGCTGAATTCCCAGCCTCTGTTTGAAATTCTGAGACCCGCAGAAAAAAAGAAAAAAAAATCATTTAATCTATTTCACGTCTGAAACAAGGATGAGAAAATAATGGAGATATTAATGCCTCTTTAGAATTTCCTCTCCTTATAGATTTACATATAATAACAGTAGCCCTTTGAGAAGGCAGCATTTTTACAGCATAAATTTGTGCTGAACTAGCAGCACTGGGGGCCCCAAGGATAACATTGTAATATAAATGATAATTAATTTATAACTGGAAAAATTGTACTATAAATACACTCTGAGCAGTAGTCAATGGTAGATCATGCTATGAATCTCCAAACCTGATGTGGATTGCCTAATGCAAACAGAAATATACGTGCTTCAAGAAACACAAGAGCCTAATCATCTATGCTGCCCACTCTTCCATCCTACCAGCCATCAGCCTGTCCTATACAGCCTTCTACCACCAAGAGCAGCCCCAGCCTATTGGTGACTTCCCCTTTCCTCGCATGGTGGACCAGACCACAGAAGAATAAATAAAGAAATGTCTCTAGCAAATATACAGTTGCAAAAATTAAAATATCACAATGTCTGAAGTTTTACATACAGTTCTTTTTACTTCTTTTAGCTCTTCTACCTATTCTAAAATATTACCAAAGAGAATTTCTTACCAAAAGTCACACGTATAACCCGTAAGTCAATACCTTTTTTTGGGACGCGCTGAAACCAGGGCTTTTGACTCTCTCAGCACTTTTTCAGAAGTGTCAACGCATATTAGCAAAATGTTTTACTGTTGGGAAATGTGCACATTTTGCTGAAAAAAGTTTTGTGCGAGAAGCGTCACTCAGCCCTCTGCCTCCAACAGTTTCCCACTTGCAGCCCTGTTAGATGCGTTATCCTACATGTTGCCTCCTACAGGAGGTGCCTGCTAATGGGTCATGGCTATGGCAGAGGATGACAAAATCAGAGTTATCTCAAATGAGGTATTTCACTCTCACTGTTCGACAGCATCTCGGACTTCTGCGAGTACTTCTCTGCTATACCCCAAATTCTTTTGAATTCCTTGTCCTGATTTGTGTCCAACTGGCAGCTCACCTTAAATACTCAAGGGCTCGCTGACAGCAGTACAGCTAACAATCCAGCAGCCTGTACAGCATCAGACATTTGAAATCACATTGTGTGTATTAATTGCTTTACAAAACAACATGAACAAAAATTGATTTTACAGTTTTGGAGTCAGATTGTCGGCATTACTTTGTCATGACGTTCATCGATTTCATAGCACTGCAGATGGATTTACTTGGCAACGCATAAGTTGTCGTCCAGTGTCCATGGCTAATGGGCACTGCCAAAGTCCTTTCTAAGCCCCTTGTTTACATTCTCTTGAAACAACTGCTATGTATTAATCAATTTGTTTGAGTATGATTAAAGATTTTAGAAGAAACATCTTTTTTTTCCTAACTTTCTCTTATGGTGCGCTACCTCCTCTCACCAGTGCGAGTTACCAGGTAGCAAACATGCTCTGAAAAAAGTAAGATCACACCATTGCAGAGACTGCTCTGTAGAGTGGTATTAGTTTAGCACAGTTTAGGTAGCTGGCACCAGATGTGTCTGAGCTCAGCACATCAGAGGCCAGCTGTACTGACTAAAAGCAGACCAAAGCAGCAACATTTGCTATCCAAACCAATTTCATTTGAGGAAATCTTTCTTCACTGTATCAAAATGTAAAGAAAATTGTAAAAAAAAAAAAACAAGTTAAAATGCCTCATTTCTCATCTCTCTACTACATTCTGGTGTAAATTAAGTGACTCTTACTGCGTTATATCAGATTTGCAGCACTGCGATTATTAGTACTAGCGTTGTTATCGTAAAATTTTGCTATGTCCTAAATAACCTCCTTGTTTTATGAATGTACTAATTTTAAAATTCTAAGCCTTTTAAATATATAAATAACAGCAGAAAGCAACCAAGATTTCTTCACTATATGCCTTTTACAGGATATATTTCTCATACACATGTATTATGACCAAAGGACGCATTCCACATACTGACAGAAGCTCTTGTTCTGCTGGTGTTCTTGCTCACTGTGATAAATCAGCTTCTTGTAATACCAAATATTCAACTGAGCACTTTTTTTTTTTTTTTTTTTTTTTTTAAGATGTTGCTCTGTTTGTTAAATTTCACTTTCTTATCTAAATAATGAATAGCAAATTATCTCAATCCCTCCCTTAAAAAAAATAATCAATACTTCATGGTAAATAAATACTCTTTTCCCTCCTTTATCCTCTTTATCTGCCATTAAATTACTTTCATACGTCTAGCACCACACTCCACTAAGTTCCACTGCAAGAGAGAAATCAAGATGAATCATGGTGGAGAGAACCTGAGAAAGGCAGAGACAAATGCAGGGCACCTAAATGATTTCCCCTCAGGAAACAGAGTGGTAATTCACAATTAAAATATTTTTTCATCTGCAGCTGGAATCTGTCATTTTCTGATTTGCAGTTGAAAACAAAAATTACACTCAGAGGAAGTTGTTACAGGAAGTTTTGCTGTTTCCAGTTGTCACTGTTATCAATGAGTTACACACCAGCTGAGAAGCATTTCTAAAAGCTGAAGAATATGCATAAACTTAACGTAGTTTTGGAAAAGAAACTGAAATTCTATAATGAGTTGTTTCTTACAAACGTGGCTTCTACCACACCAACAATTCATGGCATTCAGACTAGACCCAAATATATCTACATGGATGAAAGAGGATATCGTTCTCCCCACCATCGTGATTGCCCCCAAATATATTTCAACCAACTGAAACTCATCTCTTTACACCACTGAAATCAAAACACCCAGTTTCAGCCTGAACATTTGGTACTTGAGGATGCTAAACTCTTCTACATGCCCACCCCCCAGAGAAGCCACTGATGGAATGCTTGACAAAGGTACTCGTGTGTGTGCATCTCTATTTATACATACACACAACCTGGTTGCGTTCATGCTTATATATTCCCAATCAAAGCAGTATTTACTATTATCACAACAAACAACACAGCTTCAACAGACAAAACTGGGAAGGCTTTGGAGCAGATTTTTATTGAAGGTGGTGGAAAGAGAACTTAGGTGTGGATATGGAAGCAGCAGCTCTGAACAGCTCCAACAGGAGGATTCTAGAGGTCTCCTATCTCACACAAACCACTGCATGAAAGTGCTTCACTGTGTAGAGGACTTGGCCATATAAGCATGGCTTGGGACTTCTCAGAGCTGGACCTGAAGCTGCTTGGCTTATAGGCTGTTCTAGACAGTCCTTGAAGCAAAGCACTGATTAACCAGGGAGTTTTGCTTACATGGACACCAATACAATTTAAAGTAGTCCAGATTTCACTGCAGGAGAACAAGTGAAGTTTCATCTGTGTGTTAGGCTTTGTCACTTAGAGATGACATTATACATGCAACTCCTCCTCCCTGTGGATCTGATTCTTAGAGAAATGCTTCAATGTGAGTGAGGGGGACAAAACAGGAGGAAATGAAGTATGAGGACTGTCGTTAGGAAAACCCAAGTATGATCTCTGCCCAGGACACCATCGGGGGTTCCATGCAAACCCACTTCCCGCATCCCTCATTCCCATAAAGTTGCAAATTAAAAGAGCTCAAACAATATTTCCCTCTACTATTTATAAAAACCTAAAATATTCTAAAGGATAAGACCAAGAAAAAAAACCATGCATGCAACAAATAAAACAGCCATTTTTCTGGATACAAGTAGCACCATCATTATTGACCTTTAGAAAAAGTAGGGAAGAAAGGCAAGGAGGTTAAAATTAATAACCCTTCAAGTAGAAAGCAGAGAGCTGTCATAAGTTGTATGATCCAGGCATTTTTATCCACTCCCCCCCCATCCTCCAGAAAGACATAATTAATTTACAGTCATTTTAACCTGCAAACGACACTTGTACAGCTGGAGGACTGACAATCAGTTTCCCATGCTAGCAGCAGGGTGTAAAAGCCTAAGTGCTGCAGCATTCGTGTGTATGCATTGAAAAATGTAATTGATGGGGCCTCCTACCTTGTTAAGTGTGGTGGCACTAGCTGTAACTACAAGCAGGCAGGAGGCAGACATGCTGTTCTTTAGCAGGGAGAATCAAAGGTAAATAATAAATTAAACAGTCCCTTAAAGTCCTATCTTGAAGAATGGTTAACATTAATATCTTTGTTTCTTTGTATTTTGACTCTCAGAGTGTGGCAGTGCACGTGCACAACCTGTCTGTATGTAACTTTATCTTGTGTTTTAGATAGCAGTAAATTCAGGCCATGATGCACACAACCTCTGTCAATGCCACCATAAATGACAATAGTAAATAAGAGGTCAGTGAAGGGAAAGGAGTAGAGTTGTAGTTTAACCTGGCAGGTGGCTCAGCAGCACACAGTCATTCACTCACTCCACCCTTCCCAGTGGGATAGGGGAGAGATTCAGGGATAAAGAAGCAGAACTGATGGCTTAAGACAAAACTATTTGCTAAGATTGAGAAAAGGAAACGGACAGTAGTTATGACCATATATATGGATATATACATACACACACACACACACACACATATATATGAATGCATACAACAATTGATGCACAAGGGATTGCTCACCACACCCAGACTGATGCCCCCCAAGCAGCAGAAGAGAGAAAGCTGAGCTCCCATCCCATTCAAAACTCCTTCCACATGGTATCATATGATATGGAGTGTCCCTTTGGCCAGTTTCAGTCAGCTGTCCTAATTCTCTCCCAGCTCCTTGGGCCCTTATCTGAGAAAGCCCTGGCTCAATACAGCACCACTTAGCAGCAACTATAAACACTGGTGTGTTATCAACATTGGTTTTTCCTAGAACTAAAGCATAGCATCATAGCAGACACTGAAGAAAACTATTCCATCCCAGATGAAACTAAAACAAATAGGAACTGTAGATGTGTGTGCATATTTGCATAATAATTCAAAGAATCATTGATGACAAGGTCTCCTTTACCGAAAAATCATTCAAATAAAAAGAACTCAGCCTAAAAGATTGTTAAGACCAGGCAGCATTTTCAATACCTAAGACACACGGAAAACAGACTGAGCTTAAAAACTACTCCAACTATGGTGTATTTGCAATGAGGTGATGCTACCAGCCTGAAAGCCTTCCCACCTTACAGAATTCCCTGTGTACAGCTCTCTTTATGCCATTTCTGCTAAAGCATGCCCCTTCCTGCTGCACCTTTTACCAATCTTACCTATGGACAGGGACTGGCAGGGGAAGACTTTCACCCTGCTCCTCTGTGCACAGGATGTGCTCTTTTAAAATATGTTAGGGAAGATTTTAGATGCATGGATCTCAATGTGCTGCAAGAAGGGGGCATATATAGCATGAGTAATCTGACAGAAAAACAGCCTGAAAGATGATACATTTCATGCCACTGATTTAAAATGGTAGGGAAATGAAATGAATGGTAATCAGTACGCTATCTCCAAACTTGGGTACCTAAAAGCTCTCTTGGTTATAAAATGTTGTGTTAGTCAGAAGTTCATTATATCTCTTGTGCAGCATAACAAATGTGAGCCTGCTTTCCAGAGGTGGGAGCCTTCCTCTTTCGTGGGAGCAGCGGATACCCTCGGGGCATTGAGTCATTGGATACTGTACCACAGAGCTAAAAATAGGGAATCATGTCAAACCAGATTTATAAGAGATTGCTTTCCATGTGCAGACAGCCTGATTCTAGATTTACATCTGATCTATGCTCAACTGCATGGAAGTATTTCCTCCAGAACACCTTCAGAGATCACAAAAGAAGTCCACTGTATACAAGTAACTGTCCTACCACTGCTCACAAAGATAAATAAAATATCGTAATTAAAAAGGCAGAAAGAAAGGAGACCTGAATGAATAACCAGTAAGGGCTGTAGGCACCAGCTTCAGATCCATAAATATCTTCAATCCTAGATGCTTTAAAAATTAATATCAATTTTATCAAGGTCAAAGCCAGAACTTTGCTTTGGTTTTGGTGTTTTGTTGTTTGTTTTTTCAGTCTATTCCATCTAATCACCCATCTTTTCTTCACAGTTGAACTTACAGTCTATTTCAATTCTTCTCTTGATGGATCTACAACATACTTCTTACGTGCCTTTGCTTATCTACTCATCCCAAGTGCAGAAGACACGACATATGTAGGAGATAAAAGTTATATTGGTCTGACCAAATTACTCATGAGCAGTGAACTCATGAATAAGTTATGAAAGTCATTGCAACAAGTGCCAATAAAACCTCTTTATATGACATTGTCCTATATTCTACATATGCGACTTATTTTACAGGAAGGAAAAAGCTCTACATAAGACACTTTTTAGAGAGTCTTAAAATTTTTTTATTGGGGCCATTTCTTCTAGCCTTCCAACTGCAAACCAGACTTTAATTAAAATAAGCCATTGCTCTACTGTGCTCAGAGGTACAGAACATTTGAAACATCTCAAACTTACTGCTGTAGCTTTTACTTTGTCAGAACTCACGGCCCACCAGAACTTGAAGAGTGTTGTCCCAGTGCAAAATTACAGCCATCCCTTTCCCTAAGGTGGGAAATGTCTCCGTACAATCCTGGTTGGTCACCAAATATTGTCTATTCTGAACATTTAATAACTATAGTCTCCAAAGGGGGAGAATTTCAACATTATTGGCTAGGATGTATTATTGTTAAGCTGATTTAATCAGAAGAATAACAACTTTCTGAACATACTTAAACATCAAGTCCCAAGAAACTGAGTTATCAGAGTATCAATGAAGAAGGTATCAATTACTGTTCACTTTTAATTTACCCCACACTTCTAGGTCAAAAATGAGGGAAAAAGGGAAAAGAAGTTGAATGTGTACATTTTTATCATCACTTACTAAAATCTACTTCCAGTTATCCAAATTGTCATAGTGAGGATGTTTCAAGACACAGGAATTTGTCCAACATTTTCTCAGAGTTAAATTCTTGCTGGTATTTTTCCTGCCTTAAAATGTCAAGCAAAGGCTCCAGTCCCCAGGAGCTGATAATTGGCATTGTTTTCAGGAGAGCTGCAGGCACACAGGGTGAGATGCATTCATCTAAATATAAGTTTCTCCCACTTAATGGGTTGTCTGTGTAGTTTTATTCTCTTCTCAAGATTAAAAAAAAAAAAGAAAAAAAAAGAGAACTCAATCAGCACCCAATATAGAACAACTTGAAGTAAACAGTTTGAGCTCTGGAAGTGCTTCCTTTCCCACTGGCAAGATGCTCTCTCTGGGCTCTCTGCTCGCCTGTAGGCATTTGCAGGCAATGTGAATCCAGCCCACAGAGCCCAGTGCTGACTGCCAGCTCCTTCACTGGTTTGCCCCATACACAGCCACTTGCACGTAAAATTAGTCAAACACCTTTTTAACATGGTAATGTTCTTCAATTCATATTCTGCCAGGTCACTATGTCTACACCCTGCATGCCAGCAGTTAATTTGTCCATAATTGTATTTCTGGTGAGAGCAGCACTTCAATCAACAATGTGGCTTCTCCTTATGCTGGGTTTTGCAATCTGGACTGCATTTTTATGTACTTGCCAGATATGTGAAGAAATTACCTGGTGATTTGTTTTCATTTATCAGTTGCAATACTGAAATAGCCTTTCCTCACCTGTGTAGATCTCCGAGACTTGGCACAGCTTTCAAAATACCAGTGAATCAAGGAGAGAAGTGGGGGCATTGGCATTCCCTGCTGATCTTCAGTTCTGTGATCCCAGCGCAGTTCCTCCTCGAGACATTTACAGGCACAATTTCCTCAAACTATCAGTACTCATGTCTTGCCTTACTACCTTTCAAATCACTGAGACTCTTAAATGGGCTCTTATGCTCTTGTCCAGCAATTTTCAAGAGATAATACATGCAGCCAGTGAGGGAAAGGAAAGAAATGCCAAAATCCAGCACACTCTCCCTGTTCTCCTGACTGCTGTGTGAAAAGAGACCTCCATCCTCCTGCCTGAGGTCCTGCTGGGGGACAACTCCTTGGGAAGCACAAAAGGGCAAGAAGAGCACAAGGTATCAAATTGCTAAATAAATGAGAGACCTGATAAAGCATTCCCTGAGCCCATGCTGACAGCTGGACAGTCTGGCCGGGCAGCCAAAGCAGTCAAGCCCTAGAAAAAACTGCTGCCACTGAGAGAGCCCTGCAGATAACAGCCTCTCTTTGTCCAGACCAGGAGATGTTTGGCTCAGGGCAGGGACAGCAGGTACACATGGGGATGAGAAGTTTTACAATAGGTTCCCGTCTGCTGTGAAGAACTAATCATGTTTTAATCTGTGGTGTATTGGCATAGATTAAACCCTCATGGTCAATCATTAAGATGCTTTGATGAGTCTTGGCTGGCCACCATTTAAATCCAATATGTGTCCATTACTTCAGCAATAGGAAGCAATTCAGGACTAATGTTCCAGGGCAACACAGCATCCAAGCCATGAGAATATGGAATAATCTCCATTATTTTCACAATAAACATTACCCTAGACTCTTCTGAAAATGTGGTCTCTCATCATGGGCCTTTTCTTCCAACCTGCCCTCTCTCATGCCATGCTTTTTTTGTCTCTTGATCTCCATCACCTGTCAGTTAAGATGGCCACACTCCACCCCACATGCACGATGGTTGAGGATTTTTTTTTTCCTGTACTACCATCTGAAGTACTGAAATAAGGAACTGCACAACAAGACCACAGACTTGAGTCCAGGTAGTGTTGGACAACACCTGGAAAGAGTGTTATCCCATGTGACTGTTACACTCATCTTCCACAATCTAGATGCCTGCATCTAAACTCTCAGTTAAACAAGGGGAAGGGAACAACAACATGAAGCGTATCTCAGTGGGTTAGGGCATAAGCTGAAAGATAACAAACACAGGGTGATTGCAGCAGGCAGGATGCGAGTAAGCCCCAAAGCTGCCCAAATGCACGTGTAGAGTCAGGCAGCTCAAAGAGACCACATCCAGGCTGAATACGGCTCACTACCTAGTTCCAATAGCCTCTCCAATAGTGACAATAAAACAGCTCATCCACTAGTTCAGCACCTCACTGTAAACTGAGTAATGAAGACCGGGAGCAAGCCTGGAGCACTGGATTAAACATCAAGCCTTGCCACTGCTCAAAAGGGTCAATAATTGGCCTGGCACATACAAGTTCCTGAGGCTGAACTTGTGTTATTTAAATGAGGAAGCTCAGAGGTAGGAAACTGAAAGGACATGTAATTTTCTTCTTTTGTGTGCTGACTTTGTACTGCAGCCCAATCCATTTCCTGCTGCTCTTCGTGTTCCCCTTCAGATACAGAAAGGTAGTGCCCCTTGGTACACGTGGAGCAACCTAGAAATGCCCAGCCTCTTTTAACTGATCTACCCAACACTCAGGCAATCAGTGGCACACAGAAGCACGACACTCAGCATGGGTTAATTTGCTCTGCACTCAAGGTTCAAGGCTAAACTACATTGCAGCCCGCACCTAAGATATTTCCATTGCTTTTTCAGTCTGAAAACACTATCTTGTTTTTCCCTTACAGTGTTGCTTGCCCTGAAGTGCAGCTGTCAAGATGGAAAATGAGTTGAAGAACACAGAAAGAAGGTTAACATTTCAGTTATGCCATTGTTATTTATACCACAGTAACTCAAAATAACTTCTGCATGTAAATGTGGCTGTAAACACTGCCTGTATTTATGCCAATTATTCTCCACAAATCATCTATTTCAAAATACCTCTTCATAGCTTAGCACATGCTGGAACTTACTGAACTCCAGGCAGTCCTGCCATCATCCTGGCAGCCACTGCCTTGCTTTTCATTGCCAGAGCTTATGGAGCAAAACTAAGGGATGGGGCAAGGCAGGAGAAAGGACTCCTTGCCACCAAGGCAATGCAACATGCAATGCAACTCAGGGAGTCATTCCCACACGGTGGGGAGCTGCACCCATCCATCCTTCTCTCCTATTCTGACTGCTGGCCTTGCATTGCAGCTCAGCTGGAGACTCTGCTCCCAAGCTCATCAGAGCTCACACCTCAAACACCACACCCCTGTTGCTGTATCTCAATCCATATGTACTCAAACAGCACCCAGACTGTGCAACAGACGGCCTCAAAGCTGTCCGTGAGACACTTTGAGAAATGAGGATGAGCACCAGAAGGAAAATCATTCCCAAGGACTTCTTTCTCATGGAGGAGGCAAGTTATTGCTGCCTCTTCTGAGAGCTGAGATAGCAGGCAAACTCTAACATTCTCTAATAAAAAACCTTACAAACTTCTTAAGAAGCAGACATACAGTTTTAAGAAGTGACCTTACTGGTGAGCAGAGTTTGCAGTGAAGTGTTCAAAGATAAGAATAAAAGTATAATTTTTGCCACTCAGAATATGATTTCAATTCAGAATGGCTTTATAGCAAAGCATAAGGTGCACCATAATGCATGAAAGATGTGCCTGAAACATCATCCCAAAGAATGTTTTCACTGACTTCCTTAGCAGAAATATCTCAGTTAACAAACGCTGTATCAACACAACTAGACATTTTTTAGAGCTTTAATTCAAAGCAGAACAATGGTTCCGCTTTAAATGATTCTTAACAACCTGCTCAGAAAACAAAAAGATGACAAAAACTGAACAAAAAACTAAACACACCTTTAAATACTATACCTTTTATAGGGTTATGTTTCTAAATATCTAAGCAAAATAAAAAGCTAAATCTTTAAAGGGGAAAGATGTTAACCTATGACAATCTAGGGAAGTCACAGTGAAACCTTTTGGTGAACACAGCAGAGAATAGGGCCTCCTGAAAGCTCCAGAGGGCAGAGTCCCTTTCCAAAAATGGATGCCCATTTCCTGGGTTTTAAGGCGTTTCCTTTGTCCATTCTGGAGTGCTTTTCTTTAGACTGACTTATTAAGCAAATCAGTGAACAGCAGGTTCCTTGCTCTGGTGCCACTGTCATCGTGTTGGTTCTTGTGTTTCTGGGCCACACAACTCCAGTTGTATTGATGATCTTTAACAGAAACCCCTACAAGTGGAGACTCACTCTTCTCACAACCAGCCAGTTCCTAGCAAGACGATAAAGTAATTCCCCATCTGTAATATGCATTTAGCCAGCTGAAGTGTATGATTTACACAACACAGCAGTCAATACATTGAGTATTCTGTGAGTACTCTTGACATCTGTGAAGAGATTTGCTTTGATAAATAGTGAAGCTGTAAGTGTTCCTGCCATATGCACTTTGCTGTAATTCTAAGGGACAGAGCGGGGTGCTTTGTTCCTAATCATGATTTGGGTACCACTCCTATAGCCTCCACGAAGAGCTGAGGATTCAGGCTGCTTAGCTCCTAGCACGCTCCTTGAAAGCTCTTGTAATTTTGCTTTTTGCCCTCAAAGGGACCGTGCATTGGGAAGATTAACTTCTGTGACCAGCTTCAATTGCCAGCTCTGCCACTGACCCTGCTGCCAGACCTCATGCAACGCTTTGTGCCTCTGTGTCCCTTCTTACTCTTTATCAGTTTTTCTCACTTAGAATTGAGTTCTTCAGAAGGCTACTTCTTAGCAGGTTTGTTATTTTGTTTGTTGCTTTTCTGCTTTTTTCCTCAAGTCTTGGCACAGTTCATCTTTAATCTCTGCTATGCTATAACATAATCACAACAGCACAGCGCCGAGGGCAGGGAGGCCAGACCCAGTGTATCCTCCAGCAACCCCCATCAGCAGCACTTCCCTGCCCCAGGCCTTTGCACATCTCCCTTCCCGTGTGCAAGAATCCCACTGTTTCAGAAATGACTCAAACACCCTCTGCATGTGTTAGCATTTAGCTAACAGCAAAGGAGAGGAAAGGCAGCCAGCCAAAGACCTCCATGCCTGCAAAGAGCCTCACAGATGCCTTCTAAGAGGTCCTGCTCCACAGTTTCTTTCTACTACTATTTACGAAAAGATGGTACTGCTGTGGTTTCGCATCCTCAGTGGGCACAGGAAAGCACAGCGGATCTAATTGGGCATCACCGTGTGCTTGCAAATCAGATTGGCCTCATTTTGGCAGCTACTAGCCCTATGCTGGGACTGCAGAAGCCTGCCACCACACACCAGCAATCTTGGGCAGGAGGGTAAATGCAATGTGTCATTTCTGTACTTGACTGAACAACACAGAGGTTTTGCCCTGCACCCAATTATTCATTTAGCTCCAAGAACAGCTTGAACAGACTGCACAACTCTTCTGAGAAAGCAGATACTTCGAAACACCTTTCACATTACAGAGATGGCTAAGGCAGACCACTGTAAAACTTATCATCTAACAGGACACAACTCATGCAGTGCAAACGTTACTGCATAAGCGTTACTCCTCAGGAATTCCTATATTTAAAATAAAGAAAGGTGTGACCAGACAAATTCCAAGCTTTCTGAAACTCACCTCTTGCACAGCAATTCAAGAAAGAAGGCACAGATGTTTAATGTTGGGCAATTCCTCCTCTGACCTCAGGCTGCATTCATACATCTATTATCAAACGTGTGATCAGCGAGGAATAAATGACTTACTCTGACTGCTTACGTTCTTACTATGTTTTAAGAGCAGAGATTTGCAAAGGTGTTCTGAAATAGTAAATGCCAATATTCCCTTCAACTTTCCATAACATAGGGGATCTGAACCAGATTTCAATGAAAATCGTGTTACTATCTTATATGCGTGTTCCCAGCTGTACTTGCTTATAAAAATCACAGTTACTTGCCATTTTCTGATAGCTTTCTTGCTAATGCCTGTAACCAGCCATAACACTGAAGCTGCCACTGACTTCAGAGACACTGAGCTGAGGGACTGCAGCTGGGAAAGGAGTTGGTGACCTGCAAGACCAATGGCAGTCTCTTCTCCAATGTACTCCATCAACAGATCACCTACAGAGTCAAAACGAGCAACTTTAATGCTGTACTCTTCCATCATTGTCGATTTCCCCATGACTTCTTTGAAACATTTTCCATACCGCAGCAACTACTATTTTTGTTCTTTTCACAGCAACTAGAAAATCACTCAAATGCCTTCCCTATGCAGGAGCTGCACAACTGGGAAACATTGATTTATCCACATATTGTTCTGCTTGGTATGTTTCTTTTTTCATTTCTCATTTCCACCTTACCCTATATTTCTAGCAGTCCAGCACTGAGGAACATCTGTCATAGCTAGATATGATCTTACAGTTGGTTCCAAATAAACTTTTTGGGCACATGTAAAGAATGAATGCTTTTAATAGCATATGTACTTACCATGGCCTTTAGTTGGCTGAACGTTTGAAATGGATCTGATTATAAACATCTTTCAGCAAGCTTTGTAAAAAGAGCTAAAGTAATTAACATTTGAAGTTCCAACAACTAAAAGCAAGGTATATTAAGAAAGAAAAGGAAGGAAAAAAAAGGACCATCAACAAAGACTCATCCGCCAGCTCTGCCACCCGCGCTCAAGTCTTTCCCTTCCTCCTTGTAGTTGGGGCCTGGACACAAGCAAGTTTGGAAGCAGCTCCCACTGCCCAGCTCTGCCAGCTCTGAGGCTGTTACGGGGTCACTGAAAGGGTGAGGTTGGACAGGAGTTGTAAAAGATTCAGCCTTCATATGGGAAATCTCCAAACTCTAGTTTTAGCACTTGAAATGTTTCCACTTTTCTCTCAATATTTAGAATAGCTGAAGGAATTCGTTAGTGTTTCTGTACACTTATTTGGGGTACTTTATACAGACTTGATACCTGCTATCAGTTTTTCTTCACCTTATCTTACCCCAGTGCCCCTTTAATACTAGCCCACAAACATTTACATTCATCTCCATAATTTTATTTTCCCTCTTAGCACACCAATACTACAGTCTAAACATTTTTGGGGACTGTGACTACATCAGTAGTTTGAGAATCAGGCACCTAAATTTCCCCTGTAACCAGTGGAGGTAAGTAGACAACTCAAAGACTACTCACTCAATGCATCACAGTTAAGCTTCAGCAACATAAACCCACATATCATTTGATTCCATCTAGGGCTGTCATGTCAGTGTCTTTCCTCTAAAAAGCCTGTAAGAATGCGTTCTTCACTTACTCATGACATGTTGCTGCAAAGCAGAATGTAGCTCTTATTTCTAATGCAATTGGCCCTACTACGGATAAAGTCGAAAACATCGGGGAAATAAAATACGGTCCTTAAAAAACAAAATTCCCAGATCTAAAAATCTAGTGTTATCATTTTTTCAGCTGTTTATTTCAAAATACTTTCATACCACTCCAATCTTGACTGATTCCTCCCTTCCATACCATTAGACGCAACCCTGCCAGGACCACTTCAGAGGTAGAAAGATGAGGAAGAGGAAGAAATTATTTGCTCAGCACATACTTCAGCATAAGGCCTTGTGAGCTTCTATGTGCCAGTTGGCACTGTGTCACCTCAGTTTATTTTATAGCCATACCAAGCACAGGGCCTATGTGAACTCCATGCTGGTCCTAAGTTCTGGTTTGACAACACTCAGCTGAAATTATTAATGTATTTATCTAGAAAGCAGGCCCTGCTGCCCTCCTGAAGACATGTGGTCTCTACCTGGCCTTATCCTGTAACAGCAGGGAAAGGACAATTCATCTCCCAGACTCATTCATTATTCATGGCTCTCAAATGAGACTCTGGCCAAAAGAGCCAGTCTGTTCCAGGTGAGATGAAGGCTATTGTTATGAGAAGGTGCACTGGAGACCAGAGGTTCATTTCACCAGGGCTCATTTGGCGGCCATGGCTGAATTTATGGCAAGGATCCAGGAAGTTAATGCAGTTCTGGGGCCTCTTAAAGAAGAGAGAGGAAAAAGCAGAAACCAGAAGAGCCTGAAATTAATTTTCTAAATATATCTGGGAACTGTGCAGAGACATAGCTCCCGGAGTTTGGGAGTTTTATGTTTCACTTCATTCTGATTTGTATGCATTGGCAACCAGCACCAGTCCATGCTGTGGTTTTTCCAAGCTTTTTGATGTTCGTCTCCACCTCAGTCCTCCGATGGAGTGAGGGGACTCAGCCAGCCAGGAGCTGGTGTCTCCAAAGAGCCATCTCCTCATTCTCTGGGGTCTTACACAGCAGAGAGAAGCGGCAGGAGGGCAGGGAGGCCTCTCATCAATCTAAACATTTCCCTGGGACGACTACATCCCATTAAATCTACACACACCAATCCACCATCGTTGCACCACAGGATGACACTTGGCCATCAAAAGCAGTGTGACTCACTGTCCCTAACCTCTGCGGGGGCTGCTATCTCTGGAGAGCTTCTTCAGCAAAAATAAACCAAGGAAGTGTGTCCAGTCCTTACACAGACCTTCAGAAACCTTCCTTAAAGTCCTAATGTTTCTATCTGTTTCAGGTCTCTCTTCACTAGACGTATCCTTTAGATAGAGAAACAAGGGTTTGAACACAGGAGGAAGATGCTGAGCCCTTTATCATTAATTATCTAACGAGGTCAGAGCTGGAGCACCTCAGACTGGACTCTCATCTCCCTGTGCTGGAGAAAGACCGCTTTGAAACACTGCATCTCTCTTAGCAATCTCAATTTATTTGACAATTGCCGACCATCAGTGCCACAAGCACCTTTGAAACAAAGTTATTCTCGACAAAACCTCTGACAGCACCATCAAACCCAAAGCATGAAAGCTTTCCCAGCAACACAGCCGTTTGTCACTGCTTTCCTTGTGCCCAGCTCATCAGCCAAAACAGCAAGCATTTTGCTTCTGTACTTCACTTTCAAAGGGAAGGTGCAAGTGGAAGTAAAAGTGAAAGGCTTCACCAGGTTAATCGGGTCAGGAAAAGCCAGAATAACACAAAAAGCGAGCTGAAATAGACACTTATTTGCCTTGGCTAAAGACAAGCACAAGGGTCAGTGACCTACTAAGGCAGGAGAGGGAACAGGGGAGGTCTGAACCAAGTTTAAACACTCCTCTCAAATACAGGTAAGTGAGGCACCTTGAGCTCAGCCAAATTGCCCCAACACCCAGACTAAAACAGGACATAATGGGGCACACCCAAAGGGAACAATCTGGCCAGTGCCCATCTGCATTTCATTTACAATCTATTGAATTCTGCAGGAACCCTAACTTCAGAAGAATCAAGTGAAAATGGGTGCAAAGAGGGCACAGAGCCCCTTTGCTGGATTTATGAGGACACACTTCCTCCTCATGAAAGACACTATAAAGTCGTGCTTCAATACACATCACCTTTGTTCCTTTTCCTTCAGAAATTAGCATGCACCAACTGACTAAGACTATTAGAGAAAATTGACCCTGGAGTCATTTAGCTAAGGATTTGCCAAAGCTCAGAGGTATTTATTATTCTTGCAAGCAATGAGGCATATGGTTGACTTTTCCAAAGCCAATTCAGAAAGAAAAGCAAATGACCATTTCTTGAAACAGACCAAAAAAAAAAAAAAAAAAAAAAAGACTTAAGGACCTTTAGAGCAAATCTGGGAAGCAAGGTTTCATCATAGGGGCTACACAAAAATACTTGTAACCCGACAGCAAAATCGGTGACTGGGAAACACACTCAGAAGATGTCTTATCCCAGACATTGCACTAGAACAACATCTCTGTACTCAAAGACTTTTCAAAAGTGCCTTTGCACAGGATTAAGACAGAAAAGCCAAATGTAAAGTTTAAAAAGTTGTGGGTGTCCACTTCCCCCCCAGTTCTGTTTCAATTGCTTACCTTTGGCTTTTGAAGCCCAGGAAGGCCACCCTTACCCTGAAGAGTAATAAGCCTAAAGAATGCAGTGTGACTTCCATCTTTGAAAATGACACTCAACATATTTAACGCACAAACTCATTTAACAACTTGATGAGTACGGGTATCTGAACTTTACTGTCTGTATTCAGGAAAGAGAATGATTTTTATGGAAGGAGAATAAGTTATTTTTAGATAAAGCAGTAGTTTCAAAGAGTTTAATGCTAACATTTTATATGGGTATAAAACAAAGATGCATTTTAATGTAATATACTCTGTTGGCTGCCTAGGTTAGGATTTGGTGCTGCCAAATAGAAGGGCTCTTTCCCAGATTTAAAATAGCCCTATTAAAAAAAAAAAAAAAAAAAAAAAAGAAGGAAAGAAAGAAAGAGAAGAGAAGCAGTAACATCCAGGTTATAGAACTCAGTGAAAAAATGCCAAGGATCCCAAAGTCCTGAGGAAAGACAGAGATCCACCTCATTACACAAAGCTGTTCCACATTCTGAAATACCTGTGTTTCATGAAGATAATAAAGACATATCTATCATTTTTCTGCTGGATACAATCACCTATAATAAGTGCTTGCATCTCATTTGTCCAGACAGTAGTCCTTAAGTTTAGAGGCCAGCTGGTGATGTCTTTTCCAGCTATTAAACTGCTGCTGTTCTGCTCCCAGCCCTACAAACAGTCGGTGCCTGCTGTCTGGTAAGCAATGTTGGCCTGCCTTGGAAGGCTGACAAACAAACTAAAGAAAAAATGCACTGAATTTACAGTTACAGAGAGCTGTGTTTTGGCATTCGCTCAGCAAGACAGAAACAATGCCAAAACATGCTGAAATGTCTACAACAAGCAAAACAGAGAAGTTATGGTTACACACAACAGAAACATTCACGCGACACTGAATATTCCAGGCATGACTGGTTCAGCACACGGTTTGCTTTGCTGAAACATTAAAAATGCACCAGGATGCCAAACCACAATGTATCAATTCCTACAAAACATTGCTCTCCGTGAAAATTATGTAGGAATAATACAGATATTTCTCCACTGCAAAAACAATACTTTGTTAAAGCTCAGCTACTCATGGAGTCATTTACCACAATTTCTCTTTGAAAAATACCAAAACTGAAAGAGCAGGATATTACAACATTGCTAAACACAGTTCTTTTTGATGAAGTAGAATGTCTTCTTTGTTTTAAAAGACATCACAGAATCGCAGAATTGCAGGGGTTATAAGAAACCTCAAGAGATCACTGAGTCCAACTCCCCTGCTTGAGTAGGCATCCAGACAGGTCTTTAATATCACCACAAAAGATGACTCCACAACATATCTGGGCAGCCTGTTCCAGTGCTCCATCATGCTTATGGTAAAGAAGCTCTTCTGCATGTTAGCATGGAACTTCCTATGTTCAAATTCTAGGCCATTACTCCTTGTGCCCTATCGCTACATGCTACCAAGTGCCTGGCCTCATCCATTTGCTTCCCCACCTCCCTTTAGATATTTATAAGCATTGATCAGATCCCCTCTGTCTTCTTTTCCCCAGGCTGAACAGACCTAGGTCTCTCAGCCTTTCCTCATATGGGAGACGCTCCAGTCCCTTTATCATCTTTGTTGCCCACCGCTGGACTCTTTCTAGGAGATCTCTTTTTTGAACTGTTGAGCCCAGAACCAGACACAATAAACGTGGCCTCAGCAGGGCAGATTAGAGGGGAAGGGTTGCTTCCCTCAACCTGCCAGCCACGTTCTTTTTAATGCACCCCAGCATACCACCAGCCTTCTTGGCCTCAAGGGCACACTGCTGGCTTGTAGGCTACCTGCTGTCCACCAGGTCCTTCTCCACAAAGTTCCTCTCCAGCAGGTCAGCCCCTAAGCTGTGCTGATGCTATACATGACAAATCTCATGTGAACTTGATTTACATGAATAACAGGCAGACTGAACTCATGAAATTCTTCAACATGGGCTGCTTGTGCTAATCCAACATTGAGAAAAAAAAAATCTCATTTCAAAAATTCTTTTGCATTATGGAATTTCTTTTTACCAATAAGTTTCTAAGTTCTGTTAAAAGCCTTTCAGAGCTTAGCCAGCCTACAAACCCCAGGAGCAATCCTGACCAATATACTTCCAGTGAAATAAATGTGAAAGCAGTTTTTTTTTGTTTTTTTTTAAAAGAAGTCACACCCTCTGTTTCATGTCCACTGTGTGCGAATCAATTGCAACTAAATTGGGATTAGCTTCCTTTGCCTCAGAAGAAGCTTGTTAGCTACTGGCATTACAGTTTTCCTTGAGTTGCTAATCTGGTGTTGCTAATTAAGATTTGCAAAGACTGCTGCAATATTCTAATTATGGTAAGAGCATGTTCCTCAAATCCACTTATTGTAGAACAAAGAAGTTATTCTGCTATCCACAATTCTTTGAACTACATTCACAGCAGTACACTATTACTTCCCCTCCTCGGAATTGTCCTTCTAATGGCAGAAATTCTTAATGAGAGAGAAGGAATTAGGGCAGCTGTGAGGCAGTGAATGAGCAGCAGAAGGCAGTAAGTGTCAGGATTCTCTTACCTACTTGCTCCCGCAGGATGCATACCTGGTCCTGCTGCCTCAGGAAACCCCACAAGAGCACATCCTGTGCCCCTCACTGTCCTTTAAATACCATTATCAACCGACACAACACAAGGGAAAGAGCAGACAGCACAAGGCCCTTGCTGTGTTCCGCAGACACCTTTGCAGATCATTATGATGACGTATGCTTACATTATTTTCTCATTACAGTAACGCAAACTTCCTCTTGCTCTCTAGCACTCACTGCTCTCTGCAGACATGTAGTGCTTTGCATGGTATGGGACTTTGGCCTGGCTCTTGTTCCTGGCAGGAATAAATATGTCCAAACCTTCACAGGTTTGGCTCTCCAGCAGTTCTGACTCACACTGTGCACCGCCATCGTGTCAACAGGCAATACACAGCCAGCACTCTGCCCAGACAGGCCTCATCTGCACTCCTAAGAGATGGTGTTGAGGAGCAGTGATTTTATTCAACATTTCATTTAGCAATTGCTAGTCAGAGTTAATGCTCCCGGACCTAACATATCCCCAAGCCTCCAGTTTTCTGGCACATTCTGCTGAAAGGTGCAAGTTCTCAAAGTTGTGCAATTTGGTTTCAGCTCATGAACTTTTAATCTTTGTCTTTGTGTCTTTTGCGGTTCTTTATAATCTGGTAGGATTCTGATGGCGTCTTTTTAACTTACTCTATTTTGCCAAATACTTTGCTTTCTTCTCGGTGTAGTGAATAATGAGAAAGCGACAGAATGCAGATGGGACAGTTAACTTTATTCCCTTATTCCCGTCACTGTAATTTCACATAACCCGCTTCAGCTCACAGGTGTCAGAACATTTCTACAGCTCTCCCCACTCTAAAGTAGGTTAAAAAAGAAATGGCTCAAAAGAACAAACTGAAAATCCAAAGAAAAAAATTTAGTGCATTCAAAACACTGTTTCCATTTCAGCTTCCCAATCATAAATTCGCTTGTATTTCAAAACGGAAAGCTCTCCTGAGGTCCAACTGCTCCCTTTCCATATGTGTTGCAACTAAAATAAAATCCACTACCGCGTGAAAACCAAAATGAAATGCAGTGCAAAGTGTATGGTTGGTGACACAGCGAAGGGCTGGAAACTAGAATTTGAGATGACTGTGAGGTGGCAACAGTTCTTTTAACTTCTCTGAAAAGAAGGAAGGTAAAACAGCTTGTGGGCCACCAAAACTTGCAGATAACCAAATGAAGCCATTTTCTAGCAATAGCTGCAAGCAGTCAGGGGAGTAAAGCTGTAGGAGCATGTCCCTTTAACAGAGCAATCAATTCCTGCAGCTACATAACACCAGGACAAAAGGTAAATTGCTTCTAATGGTCTGATCCAGTGCTGGCACATGAAATATAAAACAGAAAAATACAAACCCCAGATGTAAACCTCAGTACAAAAACCATAACCCCCCTACACTCCTCTGCACAGGACAGGGCACTCACAGAGTACTCTTCCCAAATGCCAAAGCCATTAGAAAACCATGTATAGCGAAGTATAAAGAAAGCCAGGTTAGTCAGGCAGCTACTCTACATGACTAATGACACTTGCTTTTAATGCTTCTTGGTTTTCTCATTGACAGCATTTTCAACCACCTTGTATGGAGGGGGAAAAAAAAAAAAAAAAAAAAGAAAAAAGAAAGGGAAAATCCATGAAAATCAAGAGAGTCCTCACAGCTGTTTCTGTCACACAATGAATATTGATTCCTCTCTGATTTTCATAGAAATTTGTCAGAGTCCTGTCAGTGCAAGATTGATTTCTCTGCTTCCGGGAACGGTAGGTTATCAATATAATTGCTACCATCAGTGAATTTTCACTATCCTTTCTGACATTTCTGCTCCAGTGGCAGATCAGTGTGGTGCTGACTATTTCCTCACCTGAGCCAGCCACCAGTGCACGATGGTTTTGTTTTTTCCCCTCTGACAGAACAGAAAAACTCCTGCCCCAGCCACAAAGCACCTTTTTTGTCATTGCTGAACGTTACCAAAGTTAAATGAGAGAACCATAAGGAAACAACCGTATATCTTTCTGTTGATTTTATGTTGGCATTTTCTTTCCCAGTGTGCGTGCAGATTGTAGCTTCAGTATACCTCCTGGGAGAAAAGGGGGAGCGCAGTGAGTCAAGGCTTCTGTTGCTTTATTTTGTAAGTAAATAAAGCAGCCAGCCGAGAGCTGCTGATCCTGCAGAGAAACCAGAACCAATCCCAGCAGGTGCTGAGCAGCACCAGCCCCTCAGAGGTTTCAGGCACTCCTCACCTATCTGCATCAACATACTGAAGTGCACTTCATCCCTTAACACTGGACACTGATGTTCACAAGTGAACTACACTGCTACCACCACTCTCCTCAGGGCCTGACGATCACCTCTGTTGACGCTGTTTTAGCCAACTTGTTTATCCATCTTTATTGTCACCTGCAAAGAAACTCTTCTCCTCCATGGAACTGCAAGTAACAGAAGGATCTCACTGAACAGCTTACTTGCAGAAGCTCCATTTCCCAAGCATCCACCAGAGCCCTTCCCGTGTTTTCTTTATGTAAATGCAGCACCTTGGTTTTAGCCATCCTACACACATTATGAGAGGCAGACGCATGCTGCAAGAGTGGAAGCCCTCAACTGTGCACGAACAATATCCAAAGCAGCTCCCTGAGGCAGAACAGAAGTGATTTCTGACCCTGGTGCTGACTCCTACCAAAAGAAAAGCACAACATAAGGGTTAAGTGGGACCCACTGAAGTCCCCAGGCTTTGGAACCAGCCTTTAATTCAGCCATCACAGCTTACCCGCAGCTTCCCTATGTACAGCAAGGTGCCTTGGAAACACCATGTTACTCAGTAGCAAAAGCCTCAGATTCACTTGAATTGAGCTTTGATACGGCTTTCTGGCTCTAAAGGATTTAGGATCTCTGTTGAGAAGTACTCACAGGAGCTTTACTTCTGTGATATCCAAGCTATCATAGTAGCATATTCTCTAAAATACAGCAGGTCAGAAACCTTCCATTAAAAAAAAAAAGAAAAAAAAAGGGGGGGGGGGGAAGGTGCTGTTCTTTCCTTTTTTCTAAGTGAGGACTTATTGAAGCAGAAGCTTCCTATGAAAAAATATAAGTTGGAGAAAAAAGCATTTCTCTGGACAGTATTTCTAATTGAAGACCAATGCTTATCCCCAAGAAAAACCGTCACAACATGCAGCTGAGCAGAAACAGCTCAAACCTCTGCTCCGTTTGGTGAAGAGGCACCTGCTAGCAATGTAACATCCCTGGGAGGCTGTAAATCCCTGCGCTAATTCTAGAGACACCTTTCAGGTCTCTAAGCACCCACTTGTCTAGTTCTTATCCTAGTGAAGTCAAACAAACAAGTGTTGAAAACTCTGTGTATTGCTTTTGATTCAGTGGAATTCAGTTCCCCAGCCAAACCCTGCTCTAAACTTCTGCCATTTATCTGCCTTCCGCACAGGCTCTGCGATGCTGTCAGCCAGCTCTGTTCAATTTGCAGCTGTGGGCGCACGCTGCAGCGCGGTGAGCAATGCATTAGTAATTCATCTGATGATAATGGGACATGCAGCAATAACACCCGTGCTGTGGCTAACTGGAACTTCTAAAGTCCTCGATAAAACCCTTCTCTGTTCTGAGAAGCGCAAGTTTGTTGTAAATCACTGTAATAGGTATAAAGGTGGCCCGAGCCAACGCAGATAATATAGCATTTGCTGTCAGCCTGGGATAAAGGCTCAGCTGAAGCTCTATGTAACGCTGTTCCAAAATGCACAGCATTGCTGAAGCTTTACTGCTAACAGATAACTGCAAATTATCTCTCCTGCATTCAGTAAAGAACGGGTTTTGCACAGAGGCTTATTTAAATGCCAGTAGGGCTGTGCACACAGCACTCCCCGCAGTATTTAAGGTTGCAGAGACCTCTCCTCCTGAGAACTAATTTGGCAACCACTGCTGCATTATGAAGTTAGAGAAACTCACTTTTGTTGAACTCCCAGCCTATCAAACATACATTTACAACAGATAAATATGTACAGCATAAACAAGCCAGAGGATTACCAGGATTAGCTGCAGTCTTCTTCACTGCTGCCAAAGCTACAGACAATCCCTCACTGTGGGAGAGCAGCACATCACAACTGCACGGCACGTATAAATCACGTGCACTTGGTGAGCAAATGTATCCACTGTAATATGCCAGTAAAGACATTTTTATATATCTGCTCCTTTCCCCTCCCTCCTCAGCAAATGGAAAACAGTAAAAACAGCAGATACCTGTGAATGGCATAACAAGGTCAGCCATCACCAGGCCAGCTCAGTACTGCAGCTGACAACCTGCTTTCAGCACACAGATTTCTTCCAAGGGAAGCCCTGAACTTAAGTGGTTTAATGCCTGTCCATCCTTCAAAACACTGGAGAGATGCAAGTTGATGCTGCAGTTAGGAGAGCCTCATGCCACTGTGGAGTAACAGCACCACAGAGGAACGCCAGAAGCAAGGGTCAGCACTAGCAATTACTTTCAAATTAAAATGATTTTTTTTTTTTTTTTTTAAAAACCCAGTTAAGCATCTAATACAATATTTTAGGGCTACAAGCTTTTTAGGAGGATAGGCAAAGTAGGGGTCAACTCCCGTGCCTGTCCTGTGTTAACAAGTGAATAGACTGCAAGCAGCTCCCTCTGAGAAATAGTCAAGAACATGTTGAAAGTCTGTGGGTTAAGAATAGGGACCAGACCAATACAGGACATTTGGTGGTCAGGGTCTATTACAGGCCACCTGCTCAAGGTGAGGCCTTCTTGCTTCAGCTGCAATGTGTCACACTTACAGGCTCTCACCATGATGGGGGACTTCAATCACCCAGATATCTGCTGGGAAAACAACACTGCAAGCTGTAAATGATCCAGAAGACTTCCCTCTGACAAACAAGAAGGGAGAACTGACTTCAACAGATATGGAGAAGGCTGAGGTATTCAATGAGTTCTTTGCCTTGGTCTTTACAACCAGTCCAGCCTCCCACATCTCTCAGGTCCCTGAACCTCTTAGGCAGGGTTTGCAGGAGAGAAAGAGGCCACAGGACCTGCATCCCAGGGTCCTGAAGGAACTGGATGATGTAGTTGCAAAGATACTCTGTTGTATTTGAAAAAGTCACAGCTGTCAGGCAAAGTTCCTGATGACTGGAAAAAGGAAAACATCACTTCCATTTTTAAGAAAGAGAAAAAAGAAGACCTGGGGAACTACAGGCCAGTGAGTCTCACATCTGTGCCTAGGAAGATTATAGAGCAGATCCTGCTGGAAGAGATGTTAAAGCACCTGCAAGATGAGGAGGTGATCTGAGACAGCCAGCACAGCTCCAGCAAGGACAGATCACATCTGACCAATATAGCGGTCTTCTATGACATACTGATGGCCCTGGTAGACAAAGGAAGGGCAACTGATGTTATCCACCTGGACTTACAAAAAGCTTTTGACAAGATGCCATACCTCTAAATTAGAGAAACATAGGTTTGAAGGGTGGAATATCAAGAAAACAAGCAGAATGGTCACAGCCAGAACATTAACGATCAACAGACCTAAATCCAGGTGGAGCAGCAAGTGCCCATGTTGGGACTCTTCAACATATTTATCAATGTCACAGACAGGGGGATTGAGCATACTCTCAGCAAGCTTGCTGATGACACTGAATAGTGCAGTTGACGTAACAGAACGGAGGGACATCATCCAGAGGACCTTGACTTGTTCAAAACATAGGTCCACGTGAACCCAATGAGGTTCAATAAATCCAAACGCAAAGCATCGCACTCAGGTCAGGGCAGTCCCAGATACAAGTACAGACTAAGAGAAAAACCCCTTGAGAGCAGCCCTACAGAAAAAGACTTGAGGACCCTGGTGGATAAAAAGCTGGACACAAGCCAATAGTGCGCACTTGCAAACCGGACGGCCAGCAGTACCATGGGGCTGCATCAGAACAGGTAGAAGGAGAATGGATATAAACCAACAGAGGGGTGAATTTAGGTTAGATATTAGGAATAAACTCTTCATTCAGTGGGTAGTGATGCAGTAACACAGGTTACCCATAGAGACTATCGATGCCCCATCCCTGAAGGTGTTCAGGCCAGGCAGGATGGGGTCCTGGGCAGCCTCATCTGGTGGCACAGCATCAGAGTTGGAACTGGATTATCTTTAAAGGTCCCTTCTACCCCAAGCCATTCTATGATTCTATGACTCTGTGCATCTCTGCAGAAAACGACTGTCAATAAGAAACTTTCAGAACATGGGTCTCTTAAGTATGCTATATTGCCAATCTGGAGAAATATGTTAGAAAAAAATTCCTCTTCTAGTGTAAGTACTTTTCTGTAATACGTAGGTATTGACACAAACACCTCCACTCACCCTTTATTTAACCAATAATGCCTCATTTATTAGTATTCCACAGTTGTGAGATCTGTCTAGTGAAGCATTAGTGCAACATTTCTCAAATGAAGTTCTTGTTCTGCTTGATCTATCTTGTAAATGCTTAGTAATCTATCTTGATATGCTCCTGTCTGTCAGTGGCTGCTACCTACTTCATGCTTCTGCTACAAAAGGCAGGCAATAGCACTGAGGTATCTTGCTAAGATGCTGTATCCTTCCTTTAGCTATCCAAGTCCACTTTCACTGCTTCGAGACATGAATAATTGGAAACATTATGTGGTATTTATGGTCAGCATTTAGCAACTGGTAAAGAAATAAATATGCTTGATGTTGATTAGAAAGCTCCCTGATCTTCTTTTCCAGCACTAAGGACAACTAAGTGCCTTATGCTTGCACATTTCCAGGAAAATTTGCAGGAGATTTATTTCTTTTTGAGCACTGAGGATTTTTGTTCAGTTGTGGTTTATTTTTTAAACCATCCCCCAATTCACTTTCACTTCCACAGCCAGTTTAACTTAAATTTCTTCAGCTACTTACTGAAGAGGAATGGTGACAAGTTGATAGCCCAGTGGTGTCATTCACCATGGATACTTCAATGATGTCTCCAAATTCCCTCTCTGAAGTTAGCTACAAATTTTCCACAGATGCTGGAAAAACACACACTTGGTTTTGTCAGAACATCACTTATTTATTTAAACCAACCAAGAGTTTTGTAAATCACTAGGCCAATAGCACAGTTCTGTACCGTAAGGTTACTGCAGAATAACAACCCACAAGGATCACATGGTCAGACAGTGCTCCTGCGTAGCACCACGTTCAAAACTTGTGGCTGGTGCAATGTTTGTGGGCTTTCTGGAACTGACCTCCAGCACAAGAGAGAGCCATGTAGTCGATCCCACAAAAATCTGATATCTAAGCAATACTTCTGACTGGCCTCAGCAAAAGAAGAGATGCCCAAGAAAAACAGCACCTGCATTCTCCCATCTGCTGTCCTTCAAACACATCATGCCTACAGCCTTGAAATGTCTCTCACTTTTGTGTAGTACCTGCTCAAAGGAAAAAAAACAAAACAAAACAAGTACTTTACAGTAGGATCTCTGCTGCCTCTCACACAACCCCAGCAGCACCCATGCCTGGCAGACATGCCTGCTGTGCTGCTTCCTGCAAGTAACAAGAGGCAGACAAAAAGGGAGGAGCAATGCTGTGAGTTTCTCACTTGGAGTTGCATACAGTCCTCAAGTTTCTCCTTCAGAATCACAGTGGTAAGCCGCATTCTGGGCCCTCAGGCAGCTCGTCCTTCAGAACTGCGAGTTCTGCACAGAGAGCCTCCCATCTGCAGTGAAAATAAGTTACCAGCTGCATGCCACCATAAGTGTTCAGGGACAACGTGGGGTGAGTAGGACCAGTTCTGGGGAGTCAGCACCGGTGGCACATGAAAATAAACCAATGGGTACTTCATTTGTAATCCCCTCTGCCTCTCAGAACAGAGGACTTTCCTATGACACTCCATTGTACATATCCTCATTATTTCTTTTTCTGCAAGAAGTGATAGATGCCTAATTCCACTTCCCTCTATGCAAGATGTGGCTTCAAATGAGGCGTATCAATGGACTGTCTGCACGGGGACGCAGCGGGGGAATGTGTTCATCGCTTCCATCTCTCTAGCACCATTAACAGTTTGGGATGCAGAGCTGCTAGTTAACACAGCACTGCACAGGAACAATCCCCCCACTCAACACTCAGATGTATTTTAAAAAGGAGCTCCCTTATTGTGGAAAAAAAAACAACACCTTCTTTCATTTACATAAACAACAGAGTTCACATTTTAAATATATAGTATCCGTATGTGTGTGAGCATCAAGTGATATTCAAAGGTAAAATAAAGACAGCCTGTTGCTTTTAGGGGAGAGGTTCGTGGTGAGCGGTTCATGGTGAGCTCAGTAAAATATTCTCATTTTCTGTAAGGAAAGGCATTCATTAACATGTTTTCTGACACCACAAAGAGTTATGAGCACATTAAAGGAATTCAGAATGAAAATACGGGTGAAGCAAGCATTTGGGAAGAGCAAAAAGAGATGAACAGTCATTCATATTTTGGGAAAGGTTGAAGTGTTTGGCTCTTTCTTCTTTAAGTGAAGCAAGATAAGTGACTGAGGACTCCTGTGTTTATCAAGGTGCCCAAGAATGAGACAGGAGTGGTCACTTCCCATTTCTGTTTGACCTTGAGACCATAATTGCTAAAGCAGCACCACTGTGTTTCTGTTGTAATTGGCAGCCACTGAGCTGAAGATTAAGCTAGCATGAAAACCGAATTACCACTGAAGTCTTCTAATAAATTGGAAAAAAGAGTTATCTGTAGCCCATATTGCTACATAAGAACTAAAGGTTAAAAATTGCCACTTTTTCTCCTTGGGTTTGTAAGTTAGCTGATGTGCTGACAATAAGATCAGCATTGACTTTCAGAATGATACAGTCTAGAGTGAAAACCAGCAAAGATCTTCCTCAAGTCTCTCTGTTCTAATACCAATACTTTTTTTAATGTCTATTTTAAATGTAATGCTTTAAATACACAGTGCATAATGAAAGGATTTGGGGGTATTTTGCATTGAGTTCTTTGCTATTTCTACAATGTTAGTTCTGCAGTTTCCTCAGAAATATTTCGTATCAGCGGAAGCTGCTGTAGTTATATTAATACATAACTCAAGAAATAGAAGAATGAGATCAAGACCACTGAATACTCCCATAGAATCAGAGCACAACTCCGCACTGCCTTCATCTCTTCCCATGGATATAAGCCAGCTGTCATGGCACTAAAACCAAGGAAGCTGCTTAGATAAAGCTAAAAGGAGAACCAATGAGCTTTGTTGGCTACTCAAATGCGTTTGTACTTGCAAGCTATAATCTACCACAAATAGCCACATTTAAAGAATGCAATTACATGGAACAAAGCTGATGACTCTTTCAATGCACAGAGATCATTAGAAAATAGAAACCAGTTGCAAGCTATTATTTCTTTGCACCGGAGAAATGAATTGATTACGTGTAAGCTGATTTTCTGTCACACATTCGTAGAGGTGTGCTTGTAAAATCCACTCAAGCCTGCTAGCTCCAGCCCATCTAGAGCAGACATACAGATGGGAAAGTAAGGCAATCTGGGGATGCTGGGGAAGCCTTAATAACTCTATTTGCTATTTCAGACACTAACCTACAGTACAGGCAAATACAAAGTACTCAAGCGGAGTTTTTGCGAGCTTCAGCTAAGAAGCTAGCAATATTTATTGTAAAGAGAAGTAAAAATAAATGGGAACCATGCTGATCCCTAAAATATTTCTCCCTATTTCAGCATTTCTCTAAGCAAGTGGTCACATTTTGAAGTCATTACTGAAAATCTTAAGGAGATTTAAAAAAACCCTGAATCTAGTTTTCTCAACACATTGTACCTCTTGTAACAGGCAAAAAGATGTCCTCTGTTGGAATCAACTTCACTGTGATATCTTCCTCCATCATGAGAAGTGGCTTCTCCCAGCTGGCTGCTGCCAGACTTTCAAAGAGCACACAGTCTTCTCTATTTCTACCATGCAATGTTGAATGTAAGTCTTACAGAGGCCTATCCTCTTTTTAAATGATTTGAGAAAACCTCCAAAGCCTGTCTATCTACAATGACCAGGCTTTCAAAAGGGAAACACATTTCTAAGGACAGAACGTATTTCAACTAATTTATTTCTTTTTGTACCATTGTTGGATCTCAATAAAAGACTGAACTACTATTTCTTGGAATAAAATTTCCTATTACTTTGTAATTCTGACCAGCCACTGGTGTGTATGTGTGCTTTCACATGTCTAAGAGAAAAGGGTTCTGGTGAAGTCTTGCAGTACTGATTAAACTCGCTCAGCTTGCTCCAAGACAAGCTTCAAGCAGGCACCATTTATTTTAAAGATTGATTTTGACTAAGCTAGCAAAAAGATGAGGTATGAAGAAAGTTTTTGATTATGAACTGAAAGATCAAGTGGTCACACACAGTAAAAGCTCTCAAAATCTCACATTAAAGCAACCAGTAGACGAACTCCTCATTTGCAGAAGCAAGTCAAAACCATCACTTTAAAATCAGAAAATCTTGGGTTACTCCATGCAGTCCCAAGATCAACAGGATTGCATTGGATCTCCATGAATGCTGTCTGGAGCAAATGTTCCCTCAGGGCTTCTGGCACACCCCATGCCCATCACAGCCTCATATGCTGGAGGATTAGCACTCACCAGCTACCTCAGGCATTCTTTCACCTGTAAAGTGGATGCTGCTCATCTCTGGCACAAAGCTCTGTCCAGAGCAATGACATTGGAAAATAATTTTGTTGATCAATACCGGTTAGGGCTGAGATTAATCAAGAGCAGGTGCTGATGGGGAGGCTGCAGAGAAAGTATTGGGCTGATGTTAGTCAATTCCTTTATATTTTACTCTTTAATATCAACTGTTAGAGCTACTCAATCAGCTTCATCTTTTTTACTTCTGATTTTCAGCCACTTTTGCATGTAACGTCAGCGATGATATGTAGACTATCACTACACAATCTCTAGACCTGACTACAACGATAAAAGTATAACAGGTTTACTGCACCAACCTTGGCCTTGTATCCCTGCTGAGATGCACTTCAGAAACCAGGGAAGCAGTGACACTTGTAATTAACACAAGGAGGGCTAAGCTACAGCCTTACAGAAATAGAAAGAACAGTTGCAAAAATAAATAAATAAATAAATAAATAGGCATTTCAGAAATACCAAGAACACCTTCTACTTTCCCTTACCCCCCTCTGATACTGAACTCCCATTCAGACAGAATCCTGCACCCTGAGGAACTAGATGTAATGCCCCTCAAAGATCTGAGATCTTCATCTCAGAAGAAACCTCAGGAAATTTTGTAGACAGTATAGCCTAAAATAAACGAAGGCATTACTTCCAACAAAAATGAGAATTTTCTTTTCTCCTACTATTTTTTTTTTCTGTCAGCTTCAAATAATTCAAACGAAAACAAATAAAACACTGTTGGAGAAGTGTGTTTTCCAGATATGACGGTAATACAGTCAAAGCTTGATCTCAGTCAGAAAAAGCTTCACACAATAGATTTTTACCAGTTCTGTCTACCACTTGTTTCACATGCGTACAGCAGCCTTAAACATAAAATAGAATGACATCTCCTCAGGAAGTGTAATTAAATAAAATGAGAATATAACTAAAGAAATGAGCCCTTAAAGATTCATTTAAGGAACAGTACGCTGGTGCTGGGAACCTACTGGGGACTGTAAATCCCAGCTGGAGAACGTGCACAGGGCCTTCCATAGATAGATGCAAGATTGTTGGGAGCTTGTTTTATTCCAGAAGAAATAAATGATTGATAAAGGCATAGGCTTTGTAAATTTTTCTCCAGGAAAAAAATAAATAGATAAATTAGCATCTTCTCTTTCGCTGTTATGCTTCTAAAGCATTTCTGTGGTCCTGTTTCCTATTGAACGCATGCATTCTTGGGCATTATCCTGTGATGGTTTTTTGCTTGTTTTTCAATTCTGGATCACTTGTGCCATGTTACAATAAGAATACTAGTATCCAGGAACATAAGCAGAATGTTAGATACTATTTTCTAAGGAAGCAAGCTTCTCAAGAGAAGTCAGAAAGAGCAAGCTGAGTTACAGATGCTGCAGCAGAGTGTTTCCCCACCTTTCAATGACCTAGGCTTCACAGAAACCATTGTGTAACACAACTCCAACGATCAAGTGACAGTGAAGTGAGCTTCCACCTTGCACCAGCACAGCACCCATTCTCTCACGTCACTGATGGTTTTCACCCACTCATTTCCCTCAATGCTGCAGAAGTGATTCTTCAAAACCAAATATTTCCTCTGGGGAGCAGCAGGTGGCTTGGGGTGAACAGAGCACCAGATGCCACCTGCAAGGGAACAAACAGCAGCTCTTAAAGAAATACAGGAAAGGCAGCTTGCTTAGAAAAGCTGCCTGAAGAAGGGAAAAGGATGGCTTGCTTAACCCACAGATAGCAATGAGCACAGCTCAGCCTGCTGTCTGGGAGTAGCATAAGTTGAGACCTTAAGCAAAGAAAACCAGACCCTCCACCTGAGACTGTCCGTCCCCACCCCCCCAAGGGATCAAGTCAGCTCTTCAGCCAGGCAAGCACAGTATAGTTTCAGGCTTCCTGTGTGTCATGGTTCTATGTTTTTTTTGTTGTTTTTTGGAGGGTTTCAGTATTCCACATCAAAACATCATGTAGTGTATGGGGCATTAAAGCGTCACTGCCCCAATTCCAGGTATCTATCCCTGTACATTACAGCAGTCACGGGATCTGGCCCTTCCGGGTGGGGGGGGCGCTCTCTTGCTGCCTTGCAGTGGGTGCTGGAGGTGCTTTCCTAGCTGTTCCAAGCTTTTCAGGTTTGACTCGGTCCCGGGAACTCTCTCTCTCATCTTGTCTGATTTATTAATCTCAATTTCAATTAAATTGTATATATTGTGTCACCTTGTATTCCGATATTATAGTAAAAATAAGTTTTCCTCAATAGATTGTTGCCACTGTTCTTTTCCTCCCTTCCTTCCTTCCCATTTTTTGTGGGACTGGGGTGGGGGGGGGGGGGGGGGGGGGAGGGCACAGGCCTGTTGCCCCTGTCACGGACACAGATTGATCTGGTCAACTCTGTGACACTGTGCCACCACAGAGTGTCTGTATGTGTGCACACACCACAGAATCTGAGCGTGACCTAGAGGTAACAGCACCACTATACACGAAAGATGAAGCAGAGCCACACCATGTGACAACAAAACCCACCTCAGGTACATTTTCATTCTTTCATCTTCTTGAGGTAAGAGCTGAAACCTCTGTTTGTACAATCCTCTGGGGGCATTTTTGTTTCTTCCACAGAGAAATTGGCTTTTTAACGTTTAAGAGCCATGATAACTCATGATACTATATCTGCTATCTCCATGCTGCAGATGGCTGTTTTCCTCACAGTTTCCATCCTGTGGAATTACCCCGGCTGTGGCTCTGAGCCCCCTAGAAGTCAAAACCTCACATCCAACACAGAAATATTTTCAGCACGATGACTAAAAATAAAGACCTGTCAACCATTCCCTCCTTGGTGTCTACGCACTAGCCTGGAGGGTCACCTTTGTCACCTCTACAGCACTCTTCATTTCCTTGCAGCACCTCTTTAGCTACTGATTGATTAGTCTTCTCTGCTTACTTTTACTGCATTTTTCCAACAAGAAAAAAAAGCAATCTTTGTTACTTCAACAATGATGAGATACGTGCAAGTTGAACAGATTGGAAGGAAACAATTTTTAGGCCACTTACACTGCAGAAGTAAACTTGGCCAAGTTCTGATAGGCATCAGAGCTGACTTCCCCAGTTACAGACAAACTCCGATCAAATATTTGGCCTAATTATATATAGCAGATATATTATAAATAACTCACTATTTCATTTATTTTTGCAAAGAAGAAGTCAGATTATACTCTAAAAATAAAAAAAAAATATTTAAAAAAATCTCACAACAGAATCCTTCCTATCATCCGAAGGAGCTTTCTGCACACTTCAGCTGTGAAGTTCACAGGATGAACTTCATTTCAAAAGATGGCCTTCACAGAAGAGTGGAGCTTGGATACACTAAAACTAACTTTATCTTACCCAGGTCCTTACCAGAAACTTCATAAAAATCATTTTTCTTCTTTCATTTTAACCATTCTATTTATAGCTTGCTTTTATCTACAGATTTCACCTTTCATAGATTTAACACTTGTTTAGATAAGCCATGGTGTCCCATGGTGTGATTTAAGCCCCAAAACTTCTGCATAAATCAGCTGATCCATGAATGTCAGTGTGACCTAGCAAAAGGGCATTTTAGGAGTGGCTAAATAAGGTGGTAGGACAGAGCAAAGCGTGGCTAGCGCATTTCAAGCCAAAAGCCATTCCAATGCACTAAGTCCTTCATAAACATTTAGTAATGGACTCAACCAAACAAATGGGAAGACTGGCATTTCATAAAAGGGCCAAAAATCAGAACAGCAATGCCAAATACAGCACATGTCATTTAGAATGGCCTTGCTTGGGGGAAATAAGCTTTGGTAAGTAATGAGGCTGCAGCTGTTCCCACTGGCTCTGGAGGTGCCTCAGGCATCAGACCAGCTCCCTGATTCATGGTTCCTGCACATACTCCCACAAAGGTTCCCAGGTTAACCAGGTTTCCTGCTACCAGCCGAAAGGCAATGCAGGGTCAGCAGTAGAAGATTTTGGTTAGAGGGAAATAGAGCTGTTCACCTGCAGCAGCTGTGGGAAAATGCCCCCATCCTATCTGTGATGCCAACAACATGACAAAAGAGATTGACCTGTGCCTCCAAAAGGGAAAGGGCTTCTTCTTTCTTCAAGATATGACCAAAAAGTTAGCATTCTTGACTGCTTGGCACCTAGATAGATGGCTTTAGCTTTCAGAGAGCTGCACGAGGACAAGGACAATTTACTAGAAATTATGTGTCCTCTATCAGAAATGCTGGTGCATTTTTTTTTTTTTTTTTTTTTTTTTTTTTTTTTACAAATAAAAACATCTTGCTTATAAAACAGTAAGAAAGGTTTTACCCCTAAGCCAGTTAACAAACAAAATGTTGGCAGGATCTATACACTTAGTCTGTGCCAGCACAAGAGTCTGCAAGACAGAAAAGGCAGGGAGGGGAAGAGAAGCTTCAAATCTAAGCAGCTTAAGGACATCAAGAACATTTTCCAGCCTGCTCAAACTTCCAACAACATCCAACAAAAATTCCTGCTGCAGGACAATCAGCAAGGGACACCATCCTGTCCTTGGCTCTGCCTCAGTGCCCTCAGTCACTCCCAGCTCAGCAGCACAAAGTGAAGGGAGGTTCTGATCCAGCTGGAAATCCAAGGGACACAAAAGGGTCATTGCCTTGCCTACTCCTCAGGGGGACCTCCATGCAGCACTAAACCAGCATGTTCCTGCACCACAGTCACTGAAGTCATACAGAATCACATTTTCTTTGCTGATTTTTTGCATCAAAGTTGTGCAACCCAAACTTCCAGTTCTTTGGCTCAGGGTTTAAGCACCACACTGGGGACAACCTGTAATCCTGCTTCATCAGTTTGCCATTTCTGCATGCCGACCTGCTCTCCAGCACAGGAGTTATCAGTCTTTGATAACGGGAACTTCAGACCAGGCTATCACCTTCACACAGTTGCTTGCTCAACACATAAACATCCACGTGCAATAAACCCCATCCATACACCACTTAGATCACAACCATTTGGGCCACCCCACAGCCACAAGGCCCAGCCTCCACAACAGGCACCCAAGCAGAAAACAGGGCAGCAATTCCACAGCCCTGCCTCCAGCTGCTGGGGGGGATAGACAGCAGGCCTTGCTCTTTTCTAGTCCCCACCTCCCAAATTACAGCTGGATTTATGTAACAAGAGTATATAGGTGGGTGGTGGCGGACAGAGGAACACGAGAATTCTGTACTAACAACAGAGGCTTCTTAAAGGGAAAAAAAAATAATACTAATAATAAAAAAGATCTTCCCCCAACCTGCTGTCCTTTAGAAAGTCACAAAGAACAATCCAGATGGCATAACAAAGGCACACGTTCAAAAATCCTTTGAACCTGTTCAAGTAATTCTTAGCACAACTCAGTTGTTAGGGGATAACAAGAGATCTTTGCTCAGATTAAGAGCAGATTTATCTTTTAGCAACTTCTCTTTACAAATGATGAAAAGATAAAACCCGAAGAAGTGGATACAACCAGTCAGTTCTCAAAGAAAATGCATTCAGAAGAAGTTCTTATCTTTCTAACAGAAAAGAGTCCTTATTTCAGTTTCCCACTTCAAAAATAAATATATCCATTCTCAATGTTGACAGGAAAGCAACTGCTTCCTTTATAGATAAAGGACTAAAAGATGCATCTCAAAAGATACAGGTTGTTTTTTCTTTTGTTTTTGTGTTGTTTTTTTTTTTTTTTTTTTAGAGACAGATTTATATCAAATATACCATGAAACCATTTGGCTTTGATTATTTAGCATGAAAAGAAGAAAGGTTTTTGCTACCATATAGAACTAAACATTTCAAATGAACTCCGCCAGGATGTGTCAGAACACCTTCAAACATCTATATTTTACTAATGGATCGGTGATACATCAATTATTGTGTACCAATAATCCAATTAAAAACGCACTCTGAATAAAGAATCTGGCCCAGCTCCAAACCCAGACTATTTAAACAAGCTAATGGAAACAGTAGGTGCCAGGCTGCGTGTTTTGTTTCCTAATGAAGAGAGTATTTGGCTGACATGGAACCAATTTACGTGTAAAAGCCAAACAATTAAAAAGATCACGGATCTAAAACTGAGTTGTTTCACACATGCAAACCAAGCCACCTAACATCAAATAAACTGACACATTCAAACAAGACTGAGTTACAGTGCACATGGCTTGCAAACAGAGAACTGCACCCAACTACCACATTACATAACTGCATACAACAAATACTAACAACCTAAAAGACAGAAATCACAGCAGTTAGGTTACAAATGGTAGATGAAGATTCAAACTATTCTTCTCTCTTCAAAAAGATCTTGGGGCAGACTGCACCCACAGATCATAATAAAATGGCTTATGTTGGAAGGGACCTTGAAAACCATCTACCTCCAACCCCCTGCTGCAGGCAGAGCTGCCAACCACTAAATCAGGCACCAGACCAGGCTACCCAGTGTCCCCTTGCAGCCTGGCCTTGAACACCTCCAGGAATGGGGCACCTTCCCCCATTATTTTGGCTGCCCTTACAATTGCCTTCTATTTTGATAAAGAGGTTCATAATGTCCAATAGAGCGGATGGTGAGCATCAGCCTGTGACAGATGTGACGTGTGGAGGCTATAGGTGGATGCTGGAGCAGAGATGCACTTCTGAGGGTGCGGGAAGGTAAGAGCCTGCCTGAGGTAGTGAGCAATCTGGCACAAGCCCTGCAGTTTCCAGCCGTTCAGCCATCTCCAAGTTTCAAGTTCCATAAGCTGAGAAAGCAAGCCAGCATCTTCTCACTCACAGTGGTGATTATTTTGATGTAAAACTGTTAGCACATGGCATTCAAAGGACAAAGCTCCAAGTCCTAGCTAAAAACAATTATCCCCGGGCATGCGAAATCAGATTCTAAAAGGCATTTTGCTTTTCACTGTCAGATGGTTTTTCCTTGGTTTTCCTCATTCTTGGCTGCATAAATACGCACCAGGCAGCAAGCAGAACACCCTGGTTAGTCCCTGACAAATCAGTGACTCCAGCACAGGACATACTTCATGTGAGCCACAAATGCAGAGAACCCCCACTCCTATAGAAAAGGAAAAGCTTTCATGCATGCGAGTCCATAAGGAGAAGAAAGGAGCAATTAGAAAACAGTATTAAATTCAAACATCTTCAATGGGGTCTGCTGAAGCATATGGGAAGGATAAGAGGAAAAGAATAATTAAACAAAACAAAACACATACTTCAGGGCAGTAACTGAACTTTCCAGGTCCAGAACATCTTATGCATTAGAATGCTCTCACCTGCAGCCTCAGCAGGGCTTCCTATGAGTAACAGACATATACAGTATCCACCCCATAGGGACAAATGTTATACTTCTTCACCACTGCTTTTCCTTTCCTCTCCAGATGTTTTTTCCTTAATTTTAGCTTGAAAAACTGAGAAAGCTACTCCCTGTGACTGTCACATCAAATACAGGTCAAGCTTCAAGTTGATGCCACAGAAATTGGTGACAATTTTAGCTTCTCTGAAAAAAATCCGAGTTAGAAGATCAGATTGCAATTTATCCATGCAGACAACAGGAAATCCAAGATTCTGCCTGACAGTAAATAACTCTTAGGAATTAAGGCTGAGATCTTGAGACCCCTTTCTTTGGAACACCACACTGCTACTCATCTTCCCCCCAAAACACCACCGAGAAAATAAAGAACAAACAAATCAAAACCACCACACAAACATACATACCCCCAAATCACACATGCCACTGTACAAATGCTGCCTTACAGGTAAAGACTCAAAGAAAAGCCAGAGCAACGTTGTACAGTTCGTCTCTTGCCCGTCTGAGAAGAAAGGAGCATTCTGAACATATACCACAGCAAGAACACAAATCTAGCTAAAGAGAACAACAATGCATTTTCATTTCAAGGTTTTCAGACAGGAAAGAGGACCACATATTGCACTGGATTCCTCAAAAATGCTCCAATTTCTCAGACTGATTCACCTTACCATGATAATTATTTGGGCTTCTGAGGTTATCATACTTCAAATATCCAGTAACTGCAACATAGCAAACAAGATAAATATTCCTTCTCTTTCCCACTGCACGAGATAACATTGCCTTTGTGTTTACATGCTAGGAAATATAACCTCATTCTAAAGACATATTTATTCAGATAGTGGATACTGCATGAATTATTGAACAAAATTAACCAAACAAAAAAAAAAAAAAACCAACATCATTAGCATTAACAGATTATTTGCAGCATTTGCTTGCAGTTTACTTAATTGTCTCTGCATCAATAGCCCTTGAAATGTACCTTCCCTTTCTACATACATCAGTGACACCTCTTACAGCACTGAAAGAGTTCCATTTTAATTTTTTGAACAGTTGGAACCCTTCATGAGCCTTAAAGAGTCTGATACCTGTGAGGGTGGGTGTCTCAGAGGAGGTCAGTGTAAGTACTCAGCAAGCATTGGAAGACTTTTCGTATGAGAAAGGCATCAAGTTAAGCTCCCTCGCACATGTCAAGACCTTGACCAGGCTTACCAAGCATAAAGCAGCGTTGCTCTAACAACCATCAGTTAAAACACATTTTGATAGCACACGTTAGATGCTTTTATACGCATGCAAAGGCCTCTTCCAGGAGGAAGCATCAATGAAAGCCAGAATGTTCACCCTTATGCACCTTTATGAATAACACATTTATTCTTCATATAAAAACAGTGATAAACTAGGACAGAGAAAAGGTGGGAAGCCAAGACATCAGTTTCAGAACTGATCAAAGTTTATAAGAAAACAAAGCAAAAAAAACAAACAAACAAAAAACAACCTTCCACAAATATTGGGTATGGGCTTGAATTAACCATCTAAACTACAAGCCTTGAAATCTCAATCTGTGCACATGAAGCAACACACTCAACAGTGAGCTGATGTCTACTTTGATCAGGGACTATCAAAGGGATTCCATGCATTTAAACTCCTAAGTCCCACTGCAATTTAACAGTCTGGAGAATTTAAATGCCTTGGACTCAATCATACAAGTTTTTTTTGTTTATTTGTTTGTTTGTTCCCCCTCCTTTTCCTTCCTTTCCACCCTTCTGACTGTCAGAATACTTAAACCATTTCTTTCCACTGCTGGAAAAAGAGGAATGACATAGAATCATAACCATCACCTGGCACTGCTCACTCTCAATAACGACTCAACTAAGGCCAGCTGAGTAATGCTAATCATTTGTAATTACTTCAAATCAAAAGCAAAATGTTACTTTGCTGTTTGTGTCTAAGTGTGAGTGCTCGCAATTTGCAGCGCAGTCACCTCCGCTCCGGCTGGCGTTCGTGCAGCGCCGATCCACGTAATCCCAATCCTTTGTTCCCCAACGAAAGGAATCACAGATCCTCACTGTCAGCGCACGTTTAGACCGCCGTTTACAACAATTTGAACGCTACACCTACGAAGGACGTTTTCACGACTCCGAGAGTCCCTGAGGTCAGCGGGAAAGAACTCTGAGGTCACCCAGCGCGGCCACGTGCAGCCCGGCACTGCTCACAAGGCAGCCGCTCCGCGCCATCATGGCGCCGCCTCCTCACCTGAGCGGCCGCGGGCACGCGCCCATCGCTCAGCAACGGCCAACCCTCAGCGCTCAGTTAGCGCTGCGCCGGCCGACGCCGGGACGCGGGGAGGGCAGCTCCGACAAGTGACTGTTTGCATTTCAATACGGTGCTCTGAACGGCTAAGAACACGCAGCCGGTTTGATAAAGGAGTTCGAGAACAGGTTTCAAGGTCATCAGAAATCTCTGATGGCCGCCTCCAGAGTTCACTGAGAATTGCAATCACTGCCACAGAACAAAACTGATGCATTAGTATCACAGGAACAAGGTCAAATATCCCACTAACTTCACGGTTTCGTTCCTCTCTTTTTTAATATTTTAAGAAAAAAATGAAATTCATATATAAACAACACTGTATATTCTACAAGGGCTGCTCCAAATGCAATGCCTCCTGTTTTATGATGATGTCCCAGTGTCAGAGATGGTTGTTGGTGGTATGGCAGTAGACATTGAACCCTCCTGCCAATACTTAGTTCCATTTTATTGCTGTGTTGCTGGTCTAGGATTAAATGGGGAGGTTGGTGGCTCTGCACGTGGCAGGGCGTTGGAGATTCATGATCCTTGAGGTCCCTTCCAACCCTGGCCATTCTGTAATTCTGTGACAGTTGGCAGCAGAGGGGCACTCCGACAAAATGGCATCTGACATGGAAGCGCGCATGAAGCAAAGGGGTGGAATTGAATTCCTCCATGTGGAGAAAAAAATGGCACCCACTGACATTCACTGATGTTTGCTGAATGCTTATATGGAGACCAAACAGTAGATGTGAACAGAGAGGCAACGGGTGGCATGTTTCAGCGGTGGCAACAATAGGTCACCTCTGCTGGTGCACACCACACTTGTAAAATTCTGCAAGTTCTGGTTCATCACCGGCAAAAATACAAAGCTAATGGTGTTGGGGGGATAAAAAAAAAAAAGTTTTGTAGACAAGAATTTGCTCTATCACACTGTGTTATTGTGCTCTTGGTGTCTGTTATAATTTCTCTGGAAACAAATATGAGGCATTACTTCCGAGCAGCTTAAGTTTATGCAGCCCAAGACAAGTCCTCTTGACACGGTGCAGCCATGGCAAACCAAAACTTGGACTAACCCCAACCCATCCCCACCATGCCCACTGACCACATCACTCAGTGGCACATCTCCATGTTTCTTGAACACTCCCAGAGACAGTGACTACACCACCTCCCTGGGCAGCCTGCGCCTATGCATTTCCACTCATTCTGAGAAGAAATTTTCTTAATAGCCAATTTAAGTGTCCCCTGGCACAATTTAAGGCCATTACCTCTCATCCTGCTGCTGTACCCTGGGAAAATAGGTCAACCTCCATCTCACCACAACCTCCTAATGGCAATGGCAAGATCTCCCCTGAGCCTCCTCTTCACAAGACTGAACAATTCCAGTTCCACCAGCCTCTCCCTATAAGGCCTGTGCTTGGAGTCCTCACAGCTTTGTTGCCTTTTTCTGGACATGCTCTAGGACTTCAGTGTAGCCCACAGCTTCTCATGGCTATATCACCCCAGAGGGCCACCTCTTCCTGTCAGAGGTTCCTCTCTCCCTCTTGTCTTTGCACTCCACCTCCACTTTCCAGCCATGATATCTCAGTCATGAGATACCATGTGCCCTTCATCCCCCAAACATAGCATCTGCTGCATGCAAGATGTAGACCTCTAGTTTCCAAAAACAGCAGGACTTGCCTCACAACACACCTTTGTGGTCTCAGTCACCAATTACTCCCAGCTGCTAAATGCAACATAGCTGCATTCCAGAGTAAAATAGGGTTTATTAAGGCACTGAATTGATAGCTTCATATTCTTCCATGGTAGACGCTACAAGCACATGGACAGACAGCCCTCATTGATCCAAATGCTCTGCAAAAGCTCTATTTCAAAGCATATGTTTCTCTACTTGATGCTTTGACAGACAAGTAACAAGATAATGCCAGGCACGCAAACATGCAAGAGAGAACTCCTGCTTTAAGTGTGCATTTCCCTGTCAAAAAACTGGACAAACACTGAACAGCTGTTCACAGCCAACACAAGGAGTGCAACCAAGAAGGGATGAGCAATGCTGCCCAGGCCCTGGACATCAGAGAGTCACAACCCAGCCTACGTTGTATGCCAGGATCAGCCTGACCTGAGCATTGCATCTAGCATCACCTGGATGTTAGGAAACCTCTCTATTAAATAAGAAGTGTATGCAGCTACCTACAGAGGCCCATCACCCTGCTGCATACCCCACTGAAGTCTCACTTGAGCCCCTTGCTTGTTTTATTCTCAGGCTCTCCACCCTTGCTGAGGAGCACTTCCCACTCAGGGCCATGCTCGCTCTTCTGGGATCCCTACTGAAGTTCTGAGACCAAGTGTCACCTCCATTTCCCAGGGTGGTCACCAGCAGTCAGGGGACACAACATCAGGGAATTAGCCAGGATGTGGAACAGCGTTACAGGGTGCTGCAGTCACATCCTTTGGATCCCCAATCTGTAAATAAAGCTGCCTTCATAGATTGAAATAGCATTTCTCTTAAGTAGGGAAACATTTCTTTCAAGCATGCATTTCAGTGGCCTGGAATATTTTACTTCTGATAAGTATTTAATTTTTTATGGGTTTAATCCAGTATAAGTCACATAGAAAGCACATTAAATAGAACGCAAGTCTTCCTCCTGCTGTTTAATAGAAAACATACATAAATCTCTCTCAGATTCACTGTCATGCCTGTTTGCTCTTCTAGCTGCAAACCTCACCTGAAATTCTGGGCTCCTTCATGCTAGAATTAACCACCCGGAAAATATTTCCCTCAGAAAATAACACACTTTTTTTTTTTTTTTAAATAAGGGAAAAATTGAATTATAGCAACTCGGAGTTATTTTCTCTACTGAATGGATAGCATTTTTGTGTCCAAAAGCAGATCGATAATCAGGTAAAACTGCTTTAAAACGTCAGGTCCCACATCCCATTACACACAACTACAGCATTAAAATAAAAAGGTGCTTTCTTTATTTTAAAAACAATTTGGGAGCATGTTGTGCTATGATTTGTAGCTTCTCACCTGGAACCATTCAGGTTTCCAAAGCATAGTTACTCATGGTGTATTATTATTCAGAAACTGTCTCCTGTCCCAGCCAGGCACCCCAGCAGTTGAACAATTAGCAAAACACACAAATATTCTCCCCTCCACCATATTTGCTTGATTTTCTTCCATGCCCAGCTACTTGCCATGTCTGTGTTCATCTGTGATGGTGAGGATTTACTTCCCCCCCACCCTTTTAATAGGGATCAAAACAATTAATAAGTTCCCTACCCTTAAAACTACAGAGCTTTGTAACAACAGTGAAGAAACTGAACAGCTACAGATATCCTAGAGGCCTTCCACTATGACCTACAAAAGAAAAGGAGAGGAACGCAACACAGTTTAATGATGATGGTTATCAGCATTAATCAACCTGCAAACAAGTTAGCTCTGAGCAGTTCAAATGAGGGGGAGAAAGTCACTTCAGCAGTACCTCAGAACTCTACAGTTAAAAAGGTTGAAAATCCACTTAAGAACATTGACTTAAAACATCAAAAAGTACAAAAAAATCATAAAGAGAGTGAAGCCCTACACATCTCATGCTCCTGTTGTTAGGTACCTTATGAGCTTGGAGAGCCACGTCTCTGTGCTGCTTTCTTCCAACACAAAGATCAGTAAAACAGCACGCTTCACCCAACACCATGCAGCACAACTCCAACTGAACCACACTCCTTGGGGCTGGAGGCTTATGGGCAGCTCAGCACAGCTCATTATTCCCATCTGAAAGTGAGCCAGCCAGCAGGGTGCAATCCTGCAAACAGCCCACAGCTGGCTCAGGGACACCTCACTCATCAGAGCTCATTTCCCAGCTGAGAGAAAGTCGAGCCAAAAAACCTGGCACCGCCAGCCACATAATTCCAGCTCTTAAATAATATAACAACTGCTTCTGGTAGAACAAAAGCTGTTTTTATTTGTTTCCTAAGAGTTAAGAAAATAATAATTAACTGAGGCAACTGCTTGTATGATGGAATCTATGCTTCTGATACAGTAACAGAGCTTAGCTAGACATTTAAGATAGATGAGTTATAACCACCCTTTCCTCCCTCCCCCCCTCACCACACATCCAATTTTACCTTGTCCTTTGATTCTCTTCACTGTTTTCTTCTACCTTTGTCCTTGCATTTCCCAGGGTTGCAATAGGGTGTAGATTATTTTGGAAAGTTTCCAACAGTGTCCCCCAAATTTGTTGCATTTAGTTCTTTGTCACTATTTAGCTGCTCATAACACAAGTTCCACTCAGCAAAGCAAACGAAAATAAAATCAAATCAAAGGGTCTGAGCACTGTGGTTGCTGTACTTTGGTTTCCTTTGAAAGGAAGGCTTTTTGCCACCAAGCCAGCAGCTTGTAACCTCTCTTAGAGAAGAGATATGCCTAAACTTGAACAGGTTTTAAAACAAATGTTTTCTAAGCTAACAGTTCAAATTCAAATCCATGTTAAGTGCTCAAAATCATCACACTAATGTAAGTTCCTCTTTCAGGTAATTTTCATTTCTGAGGCTCTCAAAACATTTCCCTTTCCAGAGCTAGCACTGAATACAAGTTCATCGGAAGTAGTGCTGGCAGTCTCACTGTTAAGAGCCAAAGCCTGGCAGGTCCTTTCACTGGAAGGGTTGTTGGCTTACACAGGTGAGAACCCAGGCCTAAATCAGTAGGCTGAGAGAAAGTGAGATGTTTTGCTGAGCCTTCATCTACAGTGCAGCAGTGGCAGGTTACCAAAGCAAGGCAGGTGGTGGGAGTTTCACTTAGAAAGCCAAGTATCACATACATGTAGTTGTAACTCAGCATTTAAACATTCTATCAAGCTTCAACTCTGAAATTAAAAAGCACAATTACTATATTTTTTTCCATTGCGATAGAAAAAACATGACATACTTCTAAGAAATAATAGCAATGCATCCTTCAAATTGCAAGCAGATTGCAAGCAAATAGAAGAAACGGAGTCACATTTTTGTATGAAAATATAGTTATTTCTAAACTAATGGATAAATAGAACAAGACGCACTACAAGTGCTGTGCCACAGATGTCACTTTCGCAGAAGTTCATCAGCAAAAGAGCGCGATAAAAGGAAGGTATAGGCACTCAATTTCCATTTCTTGTACAGTCATCTTTGCAATGTAAACATCCTGGAGGATCTGGAATATTTGGGATCAGACATTATTCTTTTTAAGCACACTAAGAGGGAGGTTCTGTTTGAAAATCAAGGGCGCAGCTTGGTCTTCAAAGCTTTCAGGAATTTCTGCATTTTTTTCTACTTGCCAGCTACTAAGAGGGAAAGGTCAGATCTGCAAGTGATGTAAACAAGCATAGCTCTGTGAGGGCTTTGAGCTTGTACCCATTTACATCACATGGAAATTACACTTCTTGCTTCATCTGTGAATAACTGTGCATGTATATATATATATATATATGCAAGTGTGTGGTGGATACATACTATATAGAAAATGTATGCTTTGATCTGTCAAAATAAAGATATATATTTGAAAAAGGAGATTGAACATGGAAATTATACACTCTGCATTTACTTTTCAAACTGAAAGTTAAGGGAAAGAAGCATTGTTTATGCTCAGGGAGAACCTGGTGATTTGTAGATAATAACCTAAAACCAAACTACCACATGAAAAATTTAACAGCTCTCTGCTGTGGTTGAGAGGCCCATGCTATGACTTGCTAACTTTTATATAAATAATTACTAGGCAGTACCTTCGCCATCACGGATTGCTACTTTAGCAGCCTGGACCCTTGTGCAGCAAAGCGCTTTCATTGGCTACCTTTAAACAACTGAATAGTCCCCTAGATTTTTGCAAGCTCACTCACCTGCTTAAAATTAACCACGTATTTAGTCAGATGCCTGCACTGAACTCCATCAGTAATCAGCAAGGCACTTCAACCTGTGCATAAAGCATGTGCTTCTATAGGGCTTACACACAGGCTTAAATACTTCTCTGAGCAAGGACAATGTGGCTTGATGCTGCAGAATCCTGATTGTCTTAGATGCAATCCTGCAGATCTTTTAAACAAGTCTTTCATAGCCTATGCATGAAAACCAGTCCAGATTCAGCATCATTTATAAGTTAAATCACACTTCTAAACATGGTGGTAAGACTGGGCCGGGAGAAGAATATTGAATATGGAGAATGTTAATCTCCCAGATATACTATGTTCACAATTTGTTCCACAAACGTTGTTCAGTTTAAATTATTCAGCACTTGTTAGCACTGTGGTTTAGACTACAACGTGAAAAAAAGACTAGATTTACTTTGTGAATGCAGTGATGCCTCAACCAAAGCAGCATTTCAGCCCCCTGCTCTGAGCCTTGCATGTCGAGGCAGTCACTGACGTACTTATTTGCTACAACATGGGCGGCAGCAGCTGTGCTGCTGTGCACCAGGGGCTCACCGTGGCTCCTCGTTTTCCAGAGGGGAAGCTGTGGCCAAGCAGCTCAGGGGATGCTAGGAATGAAGGTGATCACCAAGCACCTGCTCCAACCAAGCCCTAGTTTGTTTGCTTGCAGCTATGCATCTCCTTGCACCTCTTCAGAAATCTTAAATTAGGAATAAAAAAAATAAAGAGAGATTTTTTTTCCAGTGCAAACAGTTGCATGCTCTCTTCTTTGCATCTTTGCAGATAGCTAGGAGTGCATGGCTTTCTTGCTCAGCTCGTTCTGCTATAACAAACTGTTGCCTGTGCATGGAAGGTAGAAAAGTCAGGAGGAGAAATATCTAGCTTTTCCTGCGGCCAGAGGGTTGTTCGGAGAATAGGAGGAAAAAGTACAACAGAAGAGGGAGGAAAAAAATCTCAGGCTTGTGTGGGCCAAGTGTCTAAACGGGATAAATCCTGTCAGCTGACTACAGCATAACTCATTTTTAATTAGTTTGTGGCAAATAGCACTATTTGTGCCAGGCTGCAAAACTGTACTGTGTTCCTGAGGAACCATACTGACAGCAGAAACAAATGAATCCCTGCAAGAGTCCTCCTTCTGGAAGCTCACTATCAATATTCCTCATTTAAATTGTGTGCTGGGTATTGTCTTCTGTGAAACTGCTTTTCTATCCCAGCTTGATTTTTTTTCCCTACTGCTTGAAATATAAATGTAAAAAATTGGGGACTTTTATCTTATCTTAATATACCTGTTGATTAATAACACAAATCAAATTGGGAGTGATCAATGAAATATTTACATATCCAAAAGCCTGACCTAGATTGCCTGCTGATTTTCTGGGGACGGGACTGCATTTTTCCCTCTGTTCAAACAGACTTTCACCGTAATGTAGGCTGTGATTTTGCTGCATTGAGACCTACAGCCTTTTCCAAATAGCAGCATTCTAGTTAAGTGGAGAAATCCTGCTACAGAGGGAACTTGCAACCTAGCCGTAGGGATATGAGAAGATATTAAACTATCCCAATCCTGGAAGCTATTGATTGTCTATTAGCAACAGTGGGTGAAGGGGGAATCAGTTATTTTTAGCATGAGGACTACTATTTGGGAATGAAACAACATGTTTTGGTTTTGCTTTTTTTTGTGTGTGTGTGTGTCATATGAAATGGCACTGGTAACATTTGCAGAATCAGACATTAAATTAGCTACACATGCTGTTTTGTCTTTGTCCTTTGATTGTGTTCCACAGACAAAAAAAAAAAAAACAACCCCAAAACCTTTTAATGGCCACTTTTACCAATATTACAGACATGGCCATTAACATTTTTCTCTTTATAAAATCAGTGAGAAGAAAAAGCAGAGTTGTGCTTGTAGTCATGAGCTTAGCCTTGTCATTCAGGGGTATAACTTCAGCTGCAAGCGTTACATCCATTATGCAGCAAATTCCTTGAAATCTTAAGGAGAGGAACAGCACCAGAGGGCACAGTCACTGCAGTGCCATTACCTCCTGCCTGCTCAAGCTCTCCCTTCTCCCAGTCCTTTCAGCCACCGGTTACTCTCCTTTTGCATTTGTCTACATAAGATAAAAAAAGAGCTGATCAGTTTTTTCTTAACAGCTTTACCCATAACCAGAAACTTGTTTCTTATCAAAGCATTTATAAATATGAAATATATACGCTATACGGCATATATATTTTATATACACATATAGCAAAACATAGATTAAATAAGAAGAGCCACACAGCACATACACATGTAAAAACATAATTCCATAATCCTGTGCTTAAACTTAAGAACTGCATGGATGTCTAAATGCTTGTTAGAAAGCAAAAGTTCATTTTCATCACTTGTTGGGTTTTAGCTGTAATTCAGGTTTAAAACATTTGCTACCGCTATTCTAGTACCAGATGCCAAACTCTCTGAATGAACTGCCAGCAATAGGATTCTAGGGAAAGGAGAGGTCTGAGCAAGGTGATGGCAAGAAATGGATAAAATTCGCTCTGAAAACAAGAACAGGAAGGGAATACATGTTGAAATCCACAGAAGAAATAATGTACGTCCCTCAGTCCCAGTAACTGGTCTTCTTTGGCACTTGAGAACGATCACAAGTAGTTTGCCTTTTTATTCATATAGAACAAAATTTACAAAGTCATTCATACATTTTTGTTTTTTTTTTCTTTTGTTTTTTACTGACTTCGAAAATTGGGAATATTCAAAATACACTTTTACCCCACTTCATTCTTTCATTATTTACACTTATATACAAGAAAAATGTAAGAGTTTCTTTGCTTTTTTTTTTTGTTTGTTTTTAGTTTTGTATTAAAAAGCTCTGCTGGTTGTGTTACTGTTTGTTTTCATCAAATGGATGTTCCGTGAGAGGGCTCCATTGCTTCTGGAATGACTCCCCCCGGCACAGACTGAAATGACATAGGGATTGGGGTTTTCACGGGGCTCTGACGAAATAGTCCTCCATTTGGCGACCTGTGTTTACACTGTATGGAGGGCATGGTGGCAGAGCTGCTCAGGGGCAGCGGCAGGTTGCTGCCAGAGGCAGCTGTGAGTGTCCTGCTGGCACCATGAGTTGTCTGTTCTGGTAAAAAGGTGGTGACAGAAAGTTGCGTGTTCTGGTATTCGCGTACCGGCTCCAGGGTCTGAGCTGGCTGCATGCCACCGATCTCCAAGGCTGAGATCTCGATGGACGCTGGAGAGATCTGCTTGTGGGCTATGTCTTCATCGATTAAACTGTTCATGCGTCTATGGACCTGCTCCAGGTTTACTTCTTTATCCTAGTGAAGAAGAGAACAGAACAATCACTCACAACGCAACTGCCTTTTGTGTCCCATACCTCCCCCTCCTCTATGTGATGGCAATTGGTGTTTACTCATTAGATTGCTTTGATGTCATCTGTGCCTGTGCAAAACCTCAAGGTCTGTCCAACACCTCCAAATGAGAACACGTACTGAAGAAAGTGCCATCTCCGTTTCAGCCTGCAAAGCCCACTGATGCTCTCAGTATGAAACTCCCTGAACATAAAACGATGTCTCAGCCAACACATCTTGGCATCAGTAGAGCTTAGCACTCTCACATATCTGAAGCACACTTTCTGAAGATTACAGCAGTGTAATACTGTGCACAGCCTAGCTGGCTCCAGAACATTTGCTTCACACACCAAAATCTACCGGCCAGGAGTTATGGTGGTGAAGAAACTTTCCTTAACCAGCAGGGAGCACTGTGTCACCTACCTGGCAAGATCCATGGAGCTTCCAGAATGGCATTAAGATGGAGACCCGCTCTTGGAGCCCTGGCAGGGGAGCATGCGTTTGTGAACTGAACAGTTGTGGGATCAACTACAAGCTGCCTATCACTTTGGCATCTCATCTGGTAAAAGTTTACATCTGTTTTCAGTGTTTGGGAAAGCAGCCCCAATCTTTAGGAAATGCATCACTGTCCTTGAGAATGAGTCATCTAAGGCTCCCAGAGTGGTCTTGTCAAGAGACTTTTGGCACCAACTGCCACCATTTTAGCTTCCCAAGGCCAAAAAAGTTGCCTTTAAAATTTGAAGTAGCAAAGACCTACAATGGGCTTTTATGACCTCAGTGCGGCATGCAGGATGTCCAAAATGGAGAACAACCAAACTGGCAGAATAAAGCCAACCACCTGGGATGTTATATGACTAAATTTTAATAGCTAGCAGTCTATAAAATAAAAAGGTATTATATCATTTCTCTATATTTCAGAAAGCACAGCTGTGCAGTTACAGCTCTTTGATGCAAGTGTAACATACTGCAGACTAGCAGCAAAGTATCTGTAAGAGCCCAACAGTCCTGGAACTAAAGGTAGCCTCTAGTCTGACAAACTACACAGTGTTCTCAGAGAAAGCCGAGGCTAGGAAATGGGACTACCTGATGGGTCCCAGTAATCACAGAATCATCATAGAATCACAGAATGGCCTGGGTTGAAAAGGACCACAATCATCATCTGGTTTTCAATCCCCCTGCTGTGTGCAGGTCGCCAACCAGCAGCCCAGGCTGCCCAGAGCCACATCCAGCCTGGCCTTGAATGCCTGCAAGAATGGGGCATCCACAACCTCCTTGGGCACCCTGTTCCAGTGCCTCACCACCCTCTGTGTGAAAAACTTCCTCCTAATATCTAACCTAAACCTCCCCTGGATCAGTTTAAAACCATTTCCCCTTTCCTATCACTATCCCTGACTGCCCATAGCTCAACATGTTCCTAACTGGTTAAACACAAAACCAGTAGCCTTAAAGAAACTCTTGTTCATGCCAAAAGCTAGGCTTTGGGAGTAGATAAGAATGAAGGGTTGCTGCCAACTACCCCACATAATCTTTTACCATTACGTTTCAGGTGGGGCACAGTGAATTATATTATTCCATGTCATACACTGCTATGCAACTTTACCTTCAGCCTTAAATTGACAATGAAGTCAACTTCAAAGCCCTAGATTCCAGCCAGTGTCAAATATAGATTTGTTTGTATGATTTAAAATGACTTTAAACCACTTCTATATTTTTCAAGAGCCATTGGATTTGGTGATCTCTGTATGGATTTGAAAATGAATTAGTGTAACATGAACCCAAACCTCTGAGCTTATGCTAGGTCTCCAGTGAGTTCAGCTGGAGTACAATTGTTCAACAATTACACAGCCGAGCAGCAGTTTGCACCTCCCTTCTTAATCAGTGGAAAAATGATTCCTATTTCATTTACATAAAAAGCCGACCAAGCCCCCAGTGCTGCTCTCTGGGACTCGGGGGATATTATCTTCCTCACCAGAGAAATAGGTAGAAACTTTTTTTTTTTCCTTAACACTGTTTTTTCAGATAGATTCTCTAATCAAATAAGTTTGAGTTAGATAAAATCAATGGAAAATAAATAAAAAAATAGTTTATGGCAGAAAGGAACTGGACAATACTCTGTTTCTTGAAATAAAACTGTGTACTGGGGGCAAGTGCTGGAGGTGTTCTTAGCATTATCCTCAGCTGGGAGTAAGGGCTCAACCTCTCTGAGCAGCTTCATTTTGTACAGTGTCTGGCCATGCACTTCTGTATTTTTTTCATCTGTCTGCCAATGAAAGATTGCAGCGAAGTTCTGCTTATCTGCAAAGTTCAGCTACTGTACTGTCTGATGCCATCTGTGCCTAAGGAAGCTAACTCCCCAAAGCCCATTAAACGGTGCTTCTTTAGGTACCCTGTACTACACGTCCTTTTCCCAAAAACCCTGCATGCTTGTATTTAGACTCCTAGGTTAGCACTTTAGTTATCTGGGACCCACATTCTTGCCAATACTCTACTACGAGAAAAGCAAATGTAGAGTACTCAGACAGAAGCTGAGCAAATACAAGAGAAAAAATATTTCCTAAATAAAGCTTTGGAGAAATATTCATGACTCCTTTGCATTTTTATGAGCTTTTATCTAATGCTTTCTTCAGATCATTTCAAGTGAAAATATACATCAACATCTTATACTTGTATTTTTTGACTGCATGCACATCTCCAGTGCATTCCATCCTGTTTTGCTATGGGAACAAAAATAATGCAACAGGGATAACTAGCCAAGCCAGAGAGAACAGTATAGTACTGATATTTGTAACACGTAGCTATTAACTGTTTGCTGAGGAAAAACACATTGGTGAAGGAAGCACGCTCCTAATTTGGAGCATCTGTGCACAACAGATCATAAAATCCAAATAATTCCTCCTTGTTATAACATTTAGCTCTTTGAAGATGTAAAAATAAAGATGGGATGACCCTACTAGACATCTAATTCAGATGAGAGGGGATATTAATGACCATCCTGTTGGGGAGGTGCCACTCTACTGGTCTAAGAGGACTGCCGTCCCTTCCTCCCTATGCACAGTGCAGCCCTGGAACAGCACTGTTCATAAATGGTGCAATTGCAGCTGTTTATGTTTCACAGTACAAACACGTGCTTAACCATGCACAACATTTTGCTGTAAAGAAAAAGAGAACCTAATTCCTGCACACAAATATAACTTTTAATCTACTACAAAACACTTTAAGTAGAGAAGTAAATGCTTAGGATTTTACTAGGAGGTTGTAAGGGGGTGGGATTTCATTTGCCTGTTTCTAACTCTTTATTTAACGAGGACAACTCTCTGGCCTTACTAAGATAAGAGAAAAAAATAAATAAAAGCCTGAAAGAGCCCAGAAGTTCACATTATTCCCTCTTTCTGTTCCTAAAATAGGATGTTCGTAAAGGTTAAGGAAAACAACTCTCTCTCTTAGGATTAATAAAAATACACTGTAAAGGTTCTTCGTTTTTCTTTGCCTTATCAGATGAAGAGCAGCTAAATAACCAAATGTCAAGCTTTGTATGAAACTATCCTAATGTTGAATGAATGATTTTTCAAATGCTTTAAAAAAAAAAAACAACAATCCAAGATAAAGATTAGAACTCCGTGAAAAGATTAGTTTGTCCTTACATACTAGAAGACCGCTTTGAATCCTGGGATTTCCAGAACAGAAGTGTTCTGAGTGTTTTATTTGACAAGTGAAGCTCGCAGAATTTGTAAATTCTGTAAAGCTCATCTTTCTTTTTCCTTTATTGATCTCCTAGAAAATTCAATAACAAAAACATATGCTGCGGAAAAGTAACAAGATAAATGGAAAGGGTTAAGAGGTAATAAAGCCAAACAAACAAATCTTAAAAGTTATGACATTCTTCTCCTTTGTCAAATCAGTGTTCTTCTCTTTTTTCAGCTCTGTAACTCTCAATTAAGTATGAGGCATTTGATATCATTTAAAGCCCTTTGCTGGCATTTTTTCCTCATTTCCTGAAACCTTGTGATCTTAATTCTGAAATGGTAATATAACACTCCAAAAGACTTCCAAACTTTCCAATGCTGTAACTGATCTCTATTTTTGTATTTCTCCATGGCAAAATTAATGAATTAAAATTGCTAAATTAATATAAATTAGCAAATTGAGGCTTGGAGCTGGGGAACAGCAGAAGAGCTGGCTCTGGCAGCTGGATGGGAAGAACCAGAGCCACAGGGGGGTATGTGTGCCCATTTTCCAGCACAGAGCCTTCTCTGGCCCAAAGGCAGCCCCTTGCTGTTTCTCATCACAAATGCTTCTGGCTTCAGCTTGTTCTCTTTCAGAGATGAATGAAGGAGCTCCAAACTTAATGCTTCAGTGTCTGAGGCAGACACATTACTGAAGGTTACTTCTCTTTCTTTTCTTGTACTTAATATGCAAAACTTAGTTAATGTTATAAATGTAACCTCTACAATGTTTCACGTCAATTCAACTTCATTTTTCACGTACAGCTACATTGGACAAATGCTTATGGTTCTGCTGCCAAAAGGAGATCAAATATTTTTCCTCTGCTGTCTTCATAATTCTATTTGCAGTATTAATGTTATGCTCCAAGTAGATAAGTTAAAGAAGTTAATCAGTGAAGGGGAAAAAAATACCTCATGTAAAGTAAATGAATGATAAACACAAGCTTATCCTCCTCCACATTAAGGAAAACAGCTAACCAAACAACGCTTCTAGTCAGGAAATTATCTCATTCATAAATACCAATTGAAATGTCATTCTTTTTCAATGAGTTTGACTTCTCTAAGGGCAAATGAAGGGTGTGTTTCAGGTACATCTTAAGGACTTGATTCTGAGTGACAGGCTCAGTGGTCTATGACTGAGAGCAAAGCACACCATGGCAAGCATCTGCATGGATTTGAAGGACGCTTACCTGAATTACCTAAAAACAACTTGCTCTGCACAGCTGTGACTGCAAGGAGCTACAGCTCGCTGGCAGAACTAAGCTTGGTTTTATCATGCAGAGAGAAATTACAGCAATATATAAATTATGATAGAACAACTCTAAACATAATATTTTTTCTAGCTTATTTTCTGCCACTTTTTACAGTGGGCTCTAAGGAAAGTGTGTGGGCAATCAAAATGAAAGAACATGAAACTACTTGGGAGGTTTGGAGTCAGTTAATGTTGTCAGACTTAAGAGATGCCTCAGTGTTGGGGAGGAGCCACTGGACGCTGTTCTCAAGAAATTGCCTATGTCACTCCCAACACTATTAATTCAAAGGTGTTCTGTTCAGCTGCCTGGCTTGCAATAGCTGGGATTTTCCAGAGGAAAGACTTTCGTTCTTACTTCTAATTTCTACCATCTTATCATAAAGTTCAACAGAAGACCGGATAAAAGTTACAAGTTGATGACGCAGCTTCAGTAAGGTCAAATGCTCAGAAAGGAGAGTTGGCTATCTGGAGAAATTTGATGTTAGAACTATGCCAAAACTATGACAAAACAGCATTTGCACTCACACCTGTAAATGAAACTAGACTACAGCAGGAATAAAAGTCTGATGGTCCTGACTCTAAATATCAGACACAAAAAACTTGGAAATAGAAATATGAAGGATAATTTTTCAGTGAGAGAATGAAAGCCAAACAAGAGATAAACATTAATACTGAACTTTCATTCTGTGGAACAACTATTTAAGAAAGTAAGGTAATTTTGTGAGTAGGACTGGGGTTCAAGAGTTGAGTCAAGCCCCAGCCTCAAACACACATTCCCTCTTCTGACCTTGGCGAGGTCACAGGCCAGTCCCTCTCCCATCCATGTAACATCTATTAACACATATGCATGCGATGAAGATATGTCATGAGAGACAGAAGGCACGCATGTACCAAGCAACTCAGGAAGGAAGTCTCTTGGACACTTCCATGAGCAAACAGGCAAACTGCATAACTGAAAAAGAAAGCAGAGAAATAAACCCCAAACAGGCAGGTTTCCCCATTCAGTCACCCACAGGCTTCTTAGCTTAGCAGCAAAACCAGCAGCTCTGCCCAGCTCCCAGCTTTGTCTGGGAAGGTTCAGACATCACTCATTCACACATTTAGCTTGTTAGGGAGAAATGAAGAAACAGCAGCTCTGCATTTGTTTAAGAAAATACTTCTTTTGAAATGCTGCATTCACACTGGGTCATTATCGTTGCTTTCAGCTGCAGCTATCACATATGTAGAAATATAGTTTTAATTTATTCCAGGAGGCTCTGGCAGAGTGGCAAAAGAGACAAAATTGGCTTGTTCAAGAAAAGCAGTGAACATATAAGTAATAGGTGTGCTGCAAAACAATGACAACACAGTATGGTATTATATTAATACAAATAGCTCCTTTTAAATACAAATCTGTTTGCCACACTCATTATTTTTAGAGATTCCACAGTCGACAACGCAGTGAAATACAGACAGATGTGTAAACAGATGTAGCGATGATGTATGCTTGCTGTCATTTATTCAACACAGGCAACTGACCTAGTCAAACAGCACTTAATGTTACATAAAATTTGCTGAGTGGTTTCTGAGTGTACTCTACGAGATGCTGGTTTGACCATAACATTATCTTTCTGGAAATAAATAGAGATGCATCTCCAGAGTCTATTTGAAAACCTACTTTTATAAATAGGCCCAATTCTGCAATCAAACTTCTGCTCTTATAAGTACAAACAATACCATGTATTTTAAATTAGCAATTAAGTAAGCCATTATCCATGAAACAGCTGTCAGAAGAATGCATTGAGACTGACATTGGTTGAGGTCCGGTAAACCATTATCCAAGTGAAAGGATAAAAGAAATAAGAGAGCTTTGCAATATATTAATTTAAATTGATGTGTAATCACCTTTGAAGAAATAAAACATTGTTAAAATCTATATAGAAGAGGCCACCTAATTCACTAGGAGGTGTGTTTTCACCAGAGAGCAGAAATTTTGTTATGAAGAGAAAGCAGTATTTTTTCCCTTTCTAAGGGAAAGTAAATCTGAAAAAAAAGTAAGAAATAAAGGAATACTGAAAAGTTTATATCACTGTGATAGGAATATATTTTAGATACATTGCCAAATTCCATTCTCACCTTCCCCTATTCAGAAAATACCTATAACTGGTAAAAGAAACTATTACCAAAACATGAAAGACCAATGAAGTGGCAGAGATTTGCTACAGAACTGTTGCAGCATCAAGGCATTTCAACAAGTAGTCCACATCTTCTCACACTCACCTTTTTCCCCTTGATTAGGGTGGCTCTATTTAACCTGAAGTCACGTCTAGCCAGGGTTCTAATTCTGATGATGGCCATGACTGTCCCATAGTCTGTGCCAGGAGGAGAGTTAGTTCCCCACCGGGCCATTGAAACAGATGATGCACACCAATTCAAATTAACTAAACATCTATCGTTTTTTTTTTCTTTTTTTTTTTTTTTTTTCTCTTCAACTGCAACTTCATGATACATCACTGTGAACAAATATGCAGGCAACAGTACTGATGGGACATCTACTGCAAATTAGGTGATGACAGGCAGACCCACAGTCTCTTGCAGTGACCTATTCCCGCATTCATTGTAACCCGTGAACTAAGTGCAATCACAAAGAAATACTGGGTAGTCCTCACAACCAACAGCATACTCAAACCTAGAAGTTAAGAGGCTATGGTAGCATCTTCATTTCTTAGTACAGAAGGAGACATTCAACATCATGCTGAAGTATTCAAGCTTTAAAATCCTTACCAACCTCAGTTCACAAGCAGTAGATTCAACTACAAAGAAAGTGAATGACTAGTTCACATTAAACAGATGTTTCCACAGTTTTCATGAAGTTAAAAATGCATGGATAGTAAGAGTGCATAGAAACATTGTTCAAAACAAGCAGCAAAATGCAGTACTGAATGAATGCTGTTGGAGAAGCATGCCAAAGTCTCTCAAAAGGAATATTTTTAGGAGAAAGGAGAACTTGCACAAAAGGAAACCTTTACTGTGTACACACTGCCTATACTATAGTCACAGGCATTTACAGCAACACAAAGATTAGGTCAAAGGGGACTTTTCAGCGAGAGGTTGAGGTGGGGAGAAAACTAGCAAGGATTCATCTGTGCAGGCATTTTCAACAACAAACCAATTATCTGTATATTATAAATTCTCACCATGCTTCTGAGGCCCAGCCTCACATCATTGGCCATCTCCAGACAGAAAGGGAAAAGAAGATGTGGGGAGACAAAAAAGGATCAAAACAGTGAGGCTAACAGTATATTTAGTATTTCACTCTTTAGCAAACATATACTAATTACACTTCTGGTTTGAAATAGCAACTTCTAGCCACTGTAACCAAATAGGATGATCCTTCAAAATGGTGCTGGTTTCAGAACTCAACTATGACATCTAAGATAACTCTATGAGATGACAGATAATTTTTTTTACAAGCTAAATGTTAAATTCACCGAAGTTTTGTTCCAAAACTCACTAAAATTAATGTCATTCTTTACATTATTTTACATAGCTTTTAAATCCTACATTATTATAGAGCTAATAAATGACATAATTTTTCGCCCTATTACTACCCTTTACCAGAGTGATTTACTCTACTGGACCATCAGCATAACAGATTGCTCTATCACCATCCTTCTTCACCTTACAGCCTAAACTCAGAAATTTCCACACTTTGTGTCAAAGGTACACAAGAGAGCTGGCAGAGGAGACATAAGGAGTTGCTCATCCAACCCATTTGATCCCCAGCAATAATTGCCTTGCAAAGACTCTCCTCTCCACTTCAGCTTTGAGAAAGCCTTAGAAAACTGTTATTCCTGATATTTACCTATAAGTATTTTATTTAAAATTTAACTCTTTAGAGATTTCTGCGTCCACATTCAGGGCAATATTTTGGAAACTGCACAAGATCCTATTTCAGCATGAGAAAAGAAAGGAACAAATCGTTAGATAGCTCAAACTGAAATTTAATTTCAATAGACAAATAGATTTATAAGTTGCCTGTTACTATAGCATTTTTCTTCTTCAGCAAGAAGCCAATACCCTTTAAAAGAGGCTGTTCAGGTTTATAAGACACTACCTAACTGTTCAAGCAACTTTTGTGACACAAAAAATAAAGACTTCTTCAGCAAGTCATCTCATTGCAAACAATGTCCAATTTCAGATGTACGTAGGTTTCAAAGCAACTGAATTTAATCCTACACTGAAGGTGAATGGAAGTGTGTGCTCAGTGTGGTTAGGATCAAACTCTCACTTAATTTTATGTATATACTTAAAATCCCTAGCTGGATCAAGGCCCAGGTCCCTTTGAAAACTACTTTAAAAAAAAAAAAAAAAGCAATAATGGAACAAACTCATAAATTAAAAAATAAAATAAAATCACATTTTATGTTGTAGTTTTTTGTTTTTTATTTTAAACTTTTACTGACTCGTTATTAATGAACATTCAACATCCCCTCAAGAAGCCAACTTTCAAATACCACCATAGGCTGAGATAAAATATACAAACATTAGCTCTGTAAACATTGTGCAAAGAATCTAAAAAGAATCTGATGCATTATGGTTCCAATTCAGTAAAATACATAAGCTCATGCCAAGCACATGAGTAACCCCTGAAGTTCTCTAGGACAGGTCACGTAATGCAACATAAGCAAATACCTAAGTTCATTACCAAACTGGAACTTTAAACAGGTTGTTTCTTTCTGAGTTTTCTGCATGGCAACGTTCATTTTTAAAATTTATTTCTCTTCATTTTTCAGTTTTTTCCTTCTTTTTTTCCTTCCCCCCTAAGGTTTATACTGAGAAAATCCAGATCATATCCCTAAGAATCTTTTTGGGCTTTCTAATACCACTGAAAGAAAAATTAGAGCAAACACAAAAATCCCTTTCTTGCACTTATGGAAATATACTAGAACCAAGTGAATGCATGAATACTGCTTTAAGTATCAGGAGCCTGGATCCAACGTCCTTAATCATGGGGGTGACATATCAATTCTAATTCCCTGCAACCTTGACCTAGATCTATGTGATCGATAGCAGGACATTACTGATTGCACTGGATTCCACATGAGCACACTGCCTGCAACCAGATATTACAGAATATCTACTTCACCATTAGAGGCCTCTAAGGAGAAAATCTTGTTTCTTCACTCACGTAAAAAGATAACACTGGGTTAGTGAAAAAGCTCTTTCAACTATTATCAATTCTGTACATGGCCATTTATTTACCCTCCTTTTGTTTTTTTTTTTTTTTTCTCTGATATTCTAGCTTGTACTTTGTCATAAAATAACGTTAAACTTTTGCATTCTGTAATGACCGATTCCTAACACTACTTTGCTGAATTGAAAATGCCAGGTAAGTGAAAATTTTCAACCTTTTATATTTGAAGTTACTTAGAAACTGAACTTCTAGATGGCATTGAAATGCATTATTTTGCCAGCATTTGCATTATTTATTTTCCCCAAAAAACTTTATTTATTCTTAGAAAAGTAGAATACAATACAGCGGTACAAACAAATGATCATTTATATGCAATTGAGCAGAAAATGTACAAAGATTTCAGACATGCCATAAAAATACAGAAAAAAAATAATTTAAAAAAGAGATAAAATTTAGAGGACATGCAGTGAAGAAAATAAAACATCAGTTTGATGGCCGCATGTTTCCTTTCACTCTCAAAAGGAACCATCCCAGTGGAAATCAAATTGTCAGGTAAAAAGATAACAACACAAAAGAGACGATGTAAATGAAGTGACAGACAAGACAAGGATAGTGAAAATAACAGTGAAAGCATAAGACTTTAATAATCCAAACCAACATCGCTGACACCACGCTGAAGGTATAGAAGCCCTAGTTGCTGTGGAATAATGGTAAGTGAATATGGTGCAGATCTCAGTTCTTAGCAGTGACAAATTTTGATCCATTGGACTCATATCTGTTTACTCATATTTCCATTTCTGAGGTACTCTGGGTTTCATATTCTTCCAGTGCCAGAGAAGAGTCCTAGTGGGTAACTCTTAAGAGTGCTAAAGCTGGAAGTAGGGATTTTTGAGGTAGGCTGGAATTTGTGTAGCATCAAACATGGGAAAAGGGGAACTTAAGGCAGATCATGTAAGGCATCCTTGGCAAAAGATACAGGCTTGCTTTCTTTCATCCTGAATGCTGGTATTTGTTGTAATTTTCAGGGTAATTTTTGCTACCTCTTGCTATAATATAATGCTAGGAAACATTGCAGAGTATAGACAGAAGTAACAGAAGCAACAGAAGGTTAAGAAATCACAAACTAAGCAAAGGATGTGATTGTTAATGAATTATAAACTAGACACAGGTTATAGGGAAATGGCTAGTAACAGCTCAGCATCTGGAAAACAATGCTAAATCCCCTTATGCAGTTGAAAAAATAATCTGCATGCACTACAAAATCAAGAACATGTTGGGTATGGTTGCTGAAACACATTGCTAGGAGCAGCAGTCTGGAGACAACACACTTCTGATTTACAACATACATTAATCAGAAATAAAGAAAGAATCAAAGCAAGAATTTCTTGAGAATCATCTGTCAAGACCTGTAATAACAGTAAGTGAATCAAGCTTGTCCTTCATAGAAGATGCAACAAGTATCAATTTCCAGCAATTACCTCATATAACATCTCTAAGTGAGTTTACTTGACAAAAGGTGATCTATTAATTTGTTTTTTTAGTGAATATACCTTGCGAAAAGTGAAAAAGTCAACTTTTCTTTCCATGAATAGTATGATAATATAACTTTTGCTTTCATATTTTTGTTGATATGGAGTATGTTATGTGGATGAATAAGAAGTGATATCTTAATAGTTCTGAAGAGATCTCTGAAGGGGAAGAGTAGATTTCAGTGAGACATAGCATATAAAGTACAAAGGAACACAAAGGATGCTGCTGAGTTCATTGCAGGAAGTAGCTGTACCAGATCCTAACAACAAGGAACATTTGCAAACTGTCTTTCAGTCACAAAAGTAATATTTTCATGGAATAAAAGGTAGGAAGAATCTGATGATGTGATGAAGCCCTTGGTAGTTAAATGATCCAGATTACATCAGAGTTAACAAAGACCATGAAATAAAAGCACGGGACCAAAGGATATAGAAATACAGAGATAAATATTGAAAGTTTGACATTTCATGCCACTGGGTTTCAGTAATTTCATGGGATTGCTCAGCTATTCAAAAAGGGCAAAGATTCCAAAATTAATATTAATTTTCACTTTTCCTTTTGCAATTCCCCAAATCTCTGAAGCTGATCATAGTTGAAAGACTGGGTATCAGTACTGCAGCCTGAGTAGCCGTTTTGTCAATTCAAGATTTTAAAATGTAGAGATAAATGTAGGAGCTGACTAAATTTCACAGTGAGTGTAGAATGTCTGGGCATTAGTAGCAATTAGGAGAAGCTGATTATAAGCTCTAGAAAATCCAATTTGAAAAAGATGGCCAAAAGTAAATTTCCCATAAGCAGAAATAATAAGAATGTTTAAACATTACCAGATACGTTTTCAATTTTAATGCACCACAGACTTGAGCCCAAGTAGATGGAACCTGAGATGGTCTTGCAGCTGTACAATTTTCCTGATGTTGAAATTAATCTTTCTTTTGTTAATCTGAATTGATAAGGAAGCATTATGACCACATTAAGATTTTTAGAGAATAAATCTTTAGAAAAGGACCCAGGCACCTCTTTGGAAACTTAAAGATCCATTTGGAAGCCAACCTGTGTGACCTATTGTGGGGAACCTGCTCTATCCGGGGAGTTGGACTTAATGATCTCTAGGGATTCCTTCCAAATCCTGAAATTCTGTGATTCTGTGTTACTCTTAAAGAAATTTCACTACTGCTTGCATGACAGAATTGGGAACTAAGGGCAATTGATTGTTCTGGGAAAATAAAGAAGTCCTTCTTTCCTGGAAGTTCATCCTAATGAACTGACTTTATGGGTAGAAAATATATAATTTGCTTAATTTTGGGAGATGGCTTTTTTTTTAAGTGAAAAAAAAAAGGAAAAAAAAAAAAAGGCAACAAAGGATTTCCAATTAGAAGTAGTCTGACATAGTGCTTCCTATAAAGTCTCTGACACAAATATCATCTACATTTGTAAAGTCCAGGTTATGGTGTCAGGGTTCAAAAAACAGTGCCCATAGTTATATAGTTAAGATCACATTTTTTACACTAATTTTAATTAAGAGTTGTGATTTATATCACACAGAGCTCCAAGTCCTTGAATACCTCAGTGGATTGATTCCGAACGATCTCTACAAAAGCCAAAGGAATTGAAAAGGGAAGAGGAAAATACAAGGACACCTTAATACCAGCTGAAAATATTTCTCCAATGCTAACGAATGTTGTTCAGGTCTTTGTGGCCACAGACTTCACACCAACCCCCAAAGGAAAAAAATGACAGTCTCTAAAATCTCTCTTTTTCTTTGTCAAGCTGCAGTTGCCCAACCCTATCATAAACCTGTCAGAGTGGTCACAAATTTACCTTCCCAATACTTCTCTGTTTTTCTAGTTGACACCAGATTAGCATGACAGTCTAACAAGTGGGTCAAGCCAAAGAGAGAAACTTCTAAAAGGGCTCAGCAAGTTATATCGGCTCCTCATTCAATCCTGAAGCCACTTTTCTGCAATTGATTTACAGGATTCCTAACAGTTTAAAGGTCACAGTAGCCAGGCTGCCTCTTTTGACTTTCAATGGTGATTGCAGAGAATGCTGTTCTTTTTCTGCATGAGGTGACTACCAAAGCCTAAGTGTAATATTTGGCCGCAAGGGAATCAGTCCCTTCAGTGACATCTCACAGGCTTTGCACAGACAAAAACGGTCAGGAGAAAATCTAATTCCCAAAATTTGTAGGTGATATCACAATACTCAGGTTTGGTACTCCAAAGCCTGACTGAAAAATAAAAAAAAAAAAGAAAAAAAAAAGAAGAAGAAGAAGAAAAAAGCAGAAGAAAAATGAAATCAGCAGAATGGCTTAAGTTGGCAGCTGTTACTGAACTAAAGACTTGGATGGAGTATCAGATGCTAGCTTTAATGTTTTTTATATGATATACATGTTGCAGCTCTGTTATTATGGCCATTGCTGCAGAAATGCTAGACAATATGTAGTTACAGAAAAGAGATCCCTAAATAAAGTCCTTGAAATCAAATCCTCGTTTTGCTTTCAGTCCCCACAGCTCAGTTATTGCTCCTCACTTGTGTGGCTCAAACACAGGGTCCCTGGGGTCCTTGGATTCAATCCTTTCCAAAATTTTGAAACTTGGTTTCCTTACATACATTGAAAATCCTCAAGCAATTTGCATGCCACCATCTCTTCTAAACCATGGTTCCTATCATGATTACTGTAGTCATCAGTAACCTCCCTTTAGTCCCTCCTCACTAGTACATAAATGTCTCTATAACTAATCTACTGAGAAGTGCTTGCAACATTCTTCCACTACTTTACCCAAGCGTATTTTATGCTCACACTCTTCTCTCTAGCTCCTCTGACCTTTTCTAGAGATGCTTTTGGCCTCCTGCACTTCACTGCACCCAGCTGCCCTCTTTCAGAACCCCTCATGCTGTACAACCTTATGGCATGCTTATGCTTTCCTCCTCTGTCTTCTCACATCTGTGAGCCCTCATCCCTGGTGCCCTTCTGTTTGGAACACTCACTTTCTCTTTCAGCTTTAACACCTACTTGTTCCAGGAATCCCACTGGCTGTTCCATCTCTCAGCAGCACCCACAAAGACCAGTCTTTTCTGAGCCTGTTCATGCATGTTATGCCTGACTTTAGTTTGTACTGCTTAACCTACATCTGCTATGCTCATTCCCACACACAGGCAATATTCCTGAGTGCAACTTTGCCATACCTGCAGTAATACAGTAATACTGCAGTATACTTTGAAAGATCGAATCTTGAAAGTATTTTATTGTTCATCATGAAAACTGTCAAAGAGGATGTGAGGAGCACCCTTAATCTAGAGCATACTGGAGGGAAGGGGAAGAAGGAGGAGAATGGGAAGGGAAGAAAAGACAGTAAAGACAGGGATCTGTAGTAATCTCTGTAACAGGTAAAAAAGAGAAATGAAGGAGATAAGCATAAAGGAGATATTTAAAGTCAGGAGGACAGATCCTTCCCAGCAATGGAAACTAAGTATTTACAAATCCTTGCAATAAAAGTGACCAATTCTTTCACCCTATCTTTGGGGCTCATACTCATCTCACACCAGAAAAATGCACAAAGGTGAGCCTCTGAGTGCAGAGAGAGGAAGGTGCTCCAGAGTATGGCAAGACAAATGCTCTATATGTAATATTAGAACCCTTCAGTCTCCTTGCTCCTTCCTTGCCAGCCTTTCACAGTGGGAACAGAACTGTCTACTGCTATGATTTAGGCCTTAGTTACACTAACATGGGCTGAATTCTACAAGGCAGAAGGGCAAAATAACAAATTATTTAACCAAAGAACAATTAAATACTTGTTTACATTCATACAAAAGCTGGTTTCCATGCAAGACTGTACTTGTGCTCTCTCTGGCTGCTTTTGGAGTGCTGCATTGTACAAAGTGGAGACATGCCTCCTTTTAACCAAAATCTCTCTTTTGCTATTATACACTGCAGAGCCACAGGCAAGTGACTTTGCAGCTTTGTCCCTCAAACACGATACAGATGTTTATCACTGACACTTGATGGATGAGTTCAAATGGGAGAAGCAGGGACTCAGAGAAATGGAATCTTACTGATAAATATTTCACAGCATTGCATACTGCAACATATATCATCAGATCCCATTTGGCAGAATTGCTTACAGGTGATGCGTGTGTCAATTATTGTAATACTCCTGGCAATCTGAGAAACACAGATTGTAATTGATGGGCTATGTACTATTTTCCAGCTGTAGTGCAGCTCACTGCTATTATTTTCTTGTTACAAACACCTGTTCCAAGATGAAAGCACCTACAAGTGCCTCTGCTTCAAAAATTACAAGAGGTTAGTTTGTTAAACATTTAAGCTATGTAAACAAATACAGGTTTCATGCAAGACAGATTTGACTATGGACTGATTATTCTATCATAGCATTGCTAACTATTCCTACTGTGGCAAAACATTTCAAAAACAAGACATTCTCAGATGTATGCTCCTAAGTAAAATGTCACATGAAATTCAGTTCAGTCAGAAGCCCCTAGGTTTAGAAATAAAACTGATTTCAAAAGAAAAGAAGCATTTAAACAGTGTCATGGCAGTTATGGCTTATTCAGTAATAAGTAGATGGTTTCTTTTTAATTGCTCATGTACTTCATCAAACTCAGCCTAAGTCAGCCATGAAGGAAAACAACCACTAGCTGCTGGCAGCTGCCTAGCCTGTGCAAGATGGACATGGTTCTCACAGCCAGCAGATGGGGTCTTAGATCAGAGAAACCGTCACCACAGTTGGCACAACCAGGTGCCCATGGCTGGCCTCCCTGTCACAGCAGAGAGGCCGAGGGCATGTTTCTGAACTACTCTTACCCCTAAAGGTGGTCTCTCCAGGTCAGGGTTGAGGCACATTGGTGGGGCAATGTGGGGAAGTTTGCACTGCTGCTGCCCATGCTGTACCTGCTCTATAAATAAATAGAGGACTTTAGTCTCCAGGACTGTCAGTTTGGCACCTTTCATGTGCACAAATGACATATTGTGGTTTTTTGTTTGTTTGTTTAGAAACAACCACCCAGAAAGTTATATGCAAAGCTTAGTATGGCGAATCAAGATAAATCAAATTTATTGTATGAGAGCACCTAAAATCCCACCTTCCATTTGCTCTCTTTTTCGTGTTTTCTACTTGTTTTCTAATTGTGATAAGAATAAAAGTTATGGACCTCTTTCGGTGTTTCTTGATGACAACGGTTGCTGTTCCACCACAACTCCAATGCTGCCACCAAGCAGGCAAGAAGAAGGCCTATTGCTAAAATGCAGAAAACACCTGCAAAACTGTGCAGCTTGAGAGCCTTCCCATCTGTCTGTGCATTTGTGTGGCTATTCAGGTCACAACGTCCCATCCGTGGCCACCATTTTTGTTTAAGAACATCCAAATCTCCACTTTCTTGCAACTCTAAGATCCTGCAGAAATTTAAAAACATACACAAGTATTACATTCAATTACATCTTTTTCCACATTTTTTGCACTCTTTTCCTGTTACATGAACTGCCTTACAATTCAAAACTCTGTCTTGCGAGCCCCCATCCCCATGCAGTATTAATCTGAAACTCATTCTGCTCACAACAGCAGGCAAACTTCAGTGAGTAACTTTAGAGGAAGGATGACTGTCAGAAATTTCATTGCAAGGGAAGAAGCATTCCCAAGGGAAATCACCATATTCCATAGTTTGTCATGGCTGGTCTGGCTACATTCAGCTGCAGCAGCTGGTTCCACTAGTGAAATACGCAGCCCATTTCACTGCTGCTCTCCCACAGTAATTTTAAAATCATGGGAGACTAAACATGCTACTATTTGTGCACCACTTCATACAAATGTGCTTAAGCAGCGACCGACTTATTTAGTTCAGCAAATGCAGTTTATTCAAAAGGATTTTACTTCAGTGCTGTTACTTCATGCTTGAATTACTTTGTTAACAGTTGCTAATTAATCATTGTTTTGCCTCTTGTGAAGTGTCCTTTCTCTCCAAGAATGATTCATTTTGGATTTGGTTTGATAACTATTTTTGCTGTTTACTAACAACCCTTTCTCTCTGGTTATACAACTGGAGCTTTACTCCCTCTTATAAAGAACAAGTGAGATGGGGAAATCCTGCTCCAGCTTCCTGTCTGGAGCAGTGCACCCACTCACCTTCTGCTAGGGCCACGCATGCCTGCCCACCTGCATGTCTTCCATTCAGTGTACACGCTGACATGAAAAAGATGCTCATAGCTCATAGACCACCAAATGGCCACAGATACTGTAGTAATGCCATGCAATAATCAACAATTCTTGTTTTCCTGTACTATTGTGACATTCAGCATGTCTCTCCACCCTAAAGGATAAACTGAGACATTATTACTTGCTTACTGTATGGAAGAACATCGTTTCATAGCCTGAAAAACATATAAATCAGGAATCTCTCTTTGATCTCTCCCCTAGCTCATACAGAGCTCTGGGAACTCTGGTCCCTTTTCTGACAGAGCCGGTGCTACTCAGAGATATGAAGCCACACACCATCTCCACTCCCTCCTCCCTAAACAGAAGTACACAGAGCAGAAGTAGCAGCTTTGTTGAAGACTGAACTTATAACCTTTCTGCTGTCACTGTAGGAAGAGAATTAAATTTATTCAGCAAATTGTCACTGTCAAAATTGAAGTGAACCATCAATGGGATGCCGTGCTGGTTGCAGAGAAGAATCCTATGAAATGAACTTTGTTTTGGTTTACCTCTGGGAGAAAAGATCTCTGTAGGGGCTTCCGTGCTGGAGTGCAATTCCATATCCTTTGCTGCTGATGCTATTACCAATGACTGTCACAGAGCATTCATCATCCGTCAGCGCAGCATATTCCACCACTGTCACATCCCACAGGAATGCATAATTTCCTTTCTTTGCCTGTAAATACAACACAAACACAACAAAATCTAAACTAAACCACATTTTTAGATAGGAGAAAAAAAAACAACAACAAGCAAAAATAAAAAGCCCGATGCTGGTACTTCACCAGGTCACATCTATAGACCTCCAGCATCTTAATACATTTTTAAGTCTTCCCCCACAACATTACCTCATCTATGCTTTTCCCAGCAGTACATCATCTACTTCAAACCTCTCTAAAACGTCTTCCATTTTTAATAGAGAGAGAGAGCATAGGATGACATAGCCTTCTGTAAGTTTAGGCAAGGCTTACATAACAGGTAATTAATTATAAATCAAAGCCTTTGCCTTAACTGATGAAATTTGATGTATGTTTTGTAGGAGACATGGATTAGCAGGAGCTCCATACGTTTATGTAACTAGACAGGTACAGGATGAGCACTTAGTGGTGTTCCCTAATCATTGCAGTCACCAAAATGGAAACTTTACAGATTCCCTCAAGTAAATGTGTAAGTGAAAGAAGTGCCCTCCAAGAGCTGTGTTAGTCCTGTAACAAAAAAATCACACAAAGCTTAAAAAGAATTCCTTTTTTTTTATTCTTCTTTTTTTTTTTTTTTTTTTTCCCCCCCACAGAGAAGAATAATCACCAGCATCTCTTGTCAGCTCAGTTTTGGGACAAATATTGTTCTATTTTAGCACACGTTCGTGCAGATGTCCTTAAATGTCAGCCTTAATTGGCATTCTAGCCAATGTCTGCATGCAGTGAATATGATGAATGTAAATCACCTTACTTAACATAAGATGTAAGAAAAATGTCTGGATAGAAATTCAGTAAGGAAAAAAGTGATCATTTTGTTTGTTTAAAGTAATCATCGGTTTCCCAATAAATTTAAGTATTTAAGATTTTTAGTCTCAAGTGAATATACAGAGCACAAAAGAAGAACAGATGGATGGGAACAGCTAATGCAAATAAATGAATAATCATGACTGCAGGTTTCCAAGACTTTTTTTTTTTTTTCTTTTTAAGAAACAAAAAACAAAATAAATGACAAAGGCCCACCTTTGGCTGATTTCTTTAGGTCAGAACAAAGCAAGATAGGAAGCTGAAGTCTGGAAACTGAATCATTAAACTTTCTTTGCCAATGGCTGCAGTGCTGACGTTATTCCATATATTTTCCATTTTGTGTAATCTCAGTTAAAGAATTGACCTGTAAGCCTATAAGGCTCACTAAATTAATTTCCTCAGTTGAGCAACTAAGTTAATTTCAGCATGCTTTAGTATAAATCATAGCTTTCTGAAGTCCTTGACAGTTGCTTAAACATGATAATAAATCAGATGGGTGAATTATCTTGTAACGGATAGAATCGAGGGAAATAAAACTGAAAAGTATGCTTTTGGATTTTCTGTAAATTACTTGCCACAATTCACCTCCTTTTCTCTTTTACATTCTGTCTGCATCGATGCAATCAAAGACCCTCAAATTCTTTTTCTTCTGAACTACACCAGAGTAGCAATACATTATAGCCTTTGTTTCTGGCAAGATTCAAATGATCCTGTACTGACCACTTTGAAAACAGATTTTTTACATGTATACCAGCACTGTAGGTTTGGCCAGTCAAGCTCCTCTTTCTCTCCTGCAATTTCTCGGTCAGTTCAGGGTAACAGTAATTAACGTATGTTGCTTCAGACAGCTATTGCTAGATCAAAACAATCATTTAAAGCTAAAACTCAGCATAGGGACTGCAGGATACAAGTAGGAGCCACAAGATCCTACTGTTAAACTATATATTGGTTTAACTAATATGACCAATTATACAAGCTTAGTCACAAAAAAATCTCTCTCAAATGGTACTGCATGACTTCCACATCTGTATTCCAGTTCCCCTGGCCATCCACCTGACTAGGACTGGTGTTGGAAAGGAGGAATCAAGAAATAAATCACTGCTTACTGTATGTGACAGTCAGAAAAGGCTTCAAATCTATCAACACAAAGATGCATTTAAAAAAAAAAAAAAAGGAAAGGAAGGAGATTCCTCAGGGTATTTAGCTTATATTCAGATGGTAAACTGCACTCTTGGAAGCCTAAAATGTGTTTCTCAAAGGAACTTTCTGAATGGGCATGTACCTGGAAATAACCATGGTGTTAGCAGCAAGCCTCTGCATCTTGCCCTCTGCTCTTCCTCTGATGGACTTTAACAATTCTCATCTTATGTTTCCACACCTGTGAGGCCTCCTACCTGCTCGGGAGCAATGGGCATTCTTCCCACTAGTGCTCCTGGCTGCACATCTCAGGTTTTACCCTGCGGTAAACAGTACACAGGCTCTTGCTATCTACGATACAAGACTGTGTGCAAGTGTTTCTGTGTTAAAAGCCACAGTTACAGGACCAAAGACAACAGCTTTTTTTTTTTTTTTTTTTCCCCTATACAGAATTTGTTCAAAATCTGTTATTACTAGAGAACAAAAGCTTGCCTGGTGTACACACAGAAAGAAGACCCAGAGAAGATTTCACCTGTATCACAGTAATAAAATGTCTTTGATTTCTTGTTGGTTTCTGGGTTGTTTTTTTTTTTTCTTCTTTCTTTTTTTAATAGCTGGATCTTTTAGTTGTTTCAGAATTGTTCCAATAAATCATCTTTTCAAATTAACAGTTTACAAAAGAAGAACGACAACACATCCTACATTCCTCATCTTTTTCTTAGTAATACTTGAGGAACACAGCCTTCCTCAAATATTCGATTTCAATTATAAGGCAATGTCTAGAGAAAATCACATTATTGATTCTACCATTCAAACCTCAGTTTTCTGCACTTCATTTTATGTAGAAGAGCTCTGTAGGCTGACTTTCAAGGTTAGACAGCAGATCTTTTGACAAGGTCTACTTCTCTAGCATTTGCAACATTGCTGTCCTAAGTTACATCCTATGAATACAAGTGGTCAATGAAAAGTTTACTGAGTCTCTCTGTATCAATTTAGTATTTTTATGACAAACAATTCTACCCAGTGGCATCTATTGAGCAGTATTTTTCTGATAGACTGTACATTTCAACATAAACAGGAATCTGAATTTTGAACTCTTAATTATGTGTATTCTTAACTTCCAGAAATACTGAACGTGGAACTGCTTCCCCTCTCTAATTGTCAAAAACCAACTTCCCAAAGATTCCTTTTTCCTCAGGGAAGATTCTTCTCTTCCAAAATCTCTTCCTCTTGCAGATCTTTCTTTTCTTAAGGGTAGCAATCTCATACTATTAGCATGTTCGTTGCACAGAAATTTTCCTTATGACTAAACAGTAAGTTCCTATCTAAATTCGGCATGCTTCATATCCCTGTAATGGCTGTTGTGGCTGTTAGGTGAAGGCAGACAAGCTAAACTATGAGTGACATTGTGCACTGGCCCATGGGATGTATAAGCAGGAAACATAGGCTTTTTTAATGACACCTTACGCAGATGTATCTATCCATGCAACTGCATCATGACTGCAGTACATTAAAGCTCCATATCCTCGTGCTTTTTGCATTCACAGCCTAGCCATTTCAAGCTTGAACTATTTGTTTTTGGGTCCCAAATTTTCTAGGATCAGACACCACTGCAAAGAAAATATAGATAAAAAAGACAGTAAAAAGGAATGTGGTAAATACCAGCTGAGAATAGGTAAGATAGAGAAAGAAAGAATGATTGAAATGAAACACAGAATAGCAAGCTACAGTTTAGGCTTTTAATTGGCTTTCATATTTTGCTCCTTTGCTATGGCCTTTTTGTGACTTTCAGCACGCAGGCACACTGCAGCACAAAACAGAAATAACTCAGTTAAAAGTTTCAAAAACCTCTTTCACAGAGATTCAGCCAAAGTGGTCATATATTCCACCCAGGTTGAACTTCTGTAGCGGTTAACACCAAAGATAGCAGATTTATCTTCAGTTGAAGAGATTGAGGAAAACAAATTTCAGAAGAAAAAAGAAACTTGCATTAAAAATGCCTTCTTTGCAATCATCAAAAATGAAAAGACCAAGGAAGATTGTTTCCCTGGTATAATAAGAGGGACCATAAAGATAACAGTAATACTTCTGAAAAGCAGTAACCAATTTCATTATGTTACTCTTCAACATAGAGGGAGATGGAAGAATATATTTCAAAGGGTCCTGTCTTACTGTTGGTAAAGTTATGTATTTTCAAAGAATATGTGGTAAGAACTAACAATACTTAAAAAAAAAATGAACTTCAGCTTTATCACTGATAGGCCTGTGATTCATCTGCAACTTATGAAGAAGCTCCCGCACTGGAAAAAAAAGGTACAATAATGCTACATTCGTCATTAATCTACTGCCAAAATGGAGTGTCACTGTAGATGATCCCATTATATAGCTGGTAACACAGAAATATCAAAGAGTGGCCTTCACATTGCTATTAGAAGAATAGTTCAAAAACATGCTTGGATAATATTTATTTTCTATTTCAAAAGCGCCTTAGAAGAAGCTGCACAGTTCTAATAAAGAAAAAACTTGCCACTTAATCCTGTTGAAATTACTTAAAATTAATATCATTAGAAGCTACTACAGGATGCAATATATTTGGGCTTTAAGGAAGCATTTGCTTCTACTCCAGAGGCTGATCATGGTCAAAAAATGAAGAAATTTATGACGATCCATGAAAATATATGGATGAGCCATAATAATTCACAATGCAAAATCTAGTGTGGACAGTAAGTCACAGGAAAAAATATTTCAAAAAAATCCTCTTTATGGAACTATTAAATTACTTGCAATCTCAAAATAAAAATGAAGAGAAGTGTCTGTTCAACAACAAAAGATCTCATTTGATGTTTATTGTTTGTTAAAGGAGAGAAACATTTGGAAGGAAGTAAAAAAGATAGGAATGCACTTGTACTGTGCTACTGCATTAATCAATGATACATTCATATTTTGTACTATACTTTCTTTTGATCATTGCATCAAAAGCAATATACAGGAAGAAAAGAACCAATAGAACCAATTCAGAACTATTGCACCAAATTGACCACACAGAAGAACAAACTGTCTCCATTAAAGGAAGACTGTTAAAAAGCCACAAAAGCAATTTCATTCTCTCATGTGTATCTTTGTATATATGTACATATATATGTGTGTGCGTGTATATAAATATATAGTGAGATTCATGAGAGTATACACGGCACATATCACTTTGTTCTTCCAAAGCAAGAATGGCTGCTCACAATGAGAAATGCTGCAAGTTACTAGGTAAGTTATGATAACTAATAATTGCCCTCAAGAAATTATTGCCATGGGGTATTATGTGAACACCTCATTCATATTTGCAGAAACGTTAGGGATATATGCAATTCCCCTATCAATGTCAATCTGAGATGACATGGCAAGAGCTATGCACAGCTCACTTCTGGGACATTCTGGCTGCAGCTTGACCCAAAAGGAAACTTTCCATACAACAGAATTAGTCAGTCCTCTTCCGTAGTACCAGAAAACTCAAATGGCAAAATAGCACTCTGCATGGACTTGTGATTTGTCTGGAAATTCCTCTTACTCTATGCGGAGACATTTATGAATAGGTGGATATTTTACATCTGCAATGACTATTTTCAATGCCCATGGCAGTACAACAAAAGCAACTTGCCCCCACAGCTCTGAAACGTTTTTCTGCCACTTATGTGACTTCGCAGTGCATCAAATGCTGTCTCTGTGGCCGTACTTGTGTTGCAAAAGCTGTGCTTTGACAATGGGAGATGGTCACTGTGGCTACAGGGCTGTGCTATGTCTGAAAGTGACCTCTTCCATGGCAACCAAAAGCTTTTGTGGCATTCAGGACATTCTTCCATTATTGTCTGTTTGGTTTTAGCCAGTCAAAGGGAGAAGAAACATGTCTGGGAAATGGAGAGAGGAAAATGGAATTGAGACAAAGACTGGAAATACCTGCCTATTGCATGAGTAAGCAGTACTCTCCTGTTTTGCATTGAAGAGGCTTTTATTTTTTTCTTACTTAACTGCAGTTGAACTGTGATGCTGTCTGAAGAAAATGGAGAGCAAGAGGAGAGAAGAAGTAGTTGTTGTTTTTTTTTCCATTGTACCAGGCAAGTCTTTATTCAGAAAATGTGTTAGGTATCTTTATACGCCGGAGGAATTTAGACTTTCCTTTTCCTATAAAGCATTTCTAAGGTACATGTACATCTCTTTCATGCAGCAGCACATGTTTAGATATAAAAAGTCTGATTTCTTTGGCCGATACCATTTCTTCTTTAGGAAAACAGAGTTTCTAGCCAAAATATTTGATATGGCTGACTTGTCTGTTTTTTCAAGGAGCTCAATGAGTTAGCAAGAACGACATTTAATCTATAAACACAAACGTTTAGTTGACAATGTTATTAAATACTGAGCTCAATTTACGTGCCTAATTAAATAGCAGCCTTGGTCAGCTTTGGGAGCTGAGGTAAATTCAGTTATTGTTGACGTTAATGGAATGAGCTGATCGAGTTATATAAAAATCACCCTACAATATTAAAATCAAACTCAGTATGAAAAATTTAACATTACTTACAAGAGACAGAGCTGCCAGCTCCATACAGACAACATAGTTGGTAGTCCAAACAGCCTGCCAGTCCACAGTTACATTTAAGGTTTAGGCAAATCTAGCTACAACAAATGGCAGCATGCAATAGGCTTATGGAAAGAGAGTTTTTAAAGCTTTACTGCTGACAGTATGAATGGTAACACAACAAACAAGGGACAAAAAAGGTAATTTTTTCTGCTTTTTTTCTATGGTAAACTGTTTTACTTATATATTGTTTTTAATGTCATGCTACATAGATTAGAACACATTGGCACTACTTATGTCTCTGCTAAGAAAGTCTTGAAATAGAGGCTTCATTTGCATAAAGTGACAAGCAAATTAAAAAAAAAAAAAAAAAAAAAAAAAAGAAAATCACTGCAGACTTTTCTATAGCCAGGGTTCTACCTTCTACCAGAGGAAGAAAGTTTAACTGAGCCAAGTGCTCAGCTGGAAGGCGGGAGAAAATGCAGGGGGAACCAAAACTATTGACAGAATCCTCCTGTACTGGAAAAGGCAAAAGTATGTTTTCCCAAAAATAAGGATTTTATCCAGAAGTCACACAAACAATTGGGAATCTTATATCAAAGGACTTTGATTCAGGAAATAGGATGGCTTATATTAAGATGTTCAGCCATGCTATGGTTATGGTGTTGTAAAAAACAGTATTTTTTTTTATTTTTCCTCACTGACAGCTTAGAAGTTGTTTCAAATATAAAAAAAAAAAAAAAAAAAAAAAAAAAAAGAACCCAAGCTTCAAACATTTTCTTATTTCTCATTTATAAAAGCATAAGGAACTTGTAATAAATTTATTCCAAATCACTGTGTCATTGACAACAGAATAATCCTGATCTAACAATCACAACTTTAATAATAGCTGTTTTCCTGCTGTGTTAAAAAAAAAAAAAAGGAAATCAATTAAAAAATAAAGGAGACACTTTTCTCTAAAGGAAAAGCACATTAAAATTTCACTGGCTATTTCCGCACACCTGCCACAATATACTTCAGGACACATGCAGTTTGCTGCTATTTATTATCTGCTTTATTATCTGCTAAGCTACAAGATGGAAAGCAGAGAAGACCAGCAGACTAAGGGCGAGTAAGTGTGGGCCTGAACTTAACCAGGGCTGTTTATAACAGAAGTCAGCAAAAGGATGTAGAATCTCAAGCTACTATATATACCTTGATTATTACAACAGTACTCAGTTTCATCAAAAAATCTTAGAGAAATAAAAATTAGGTGAAAGCATTCTGACATGTGAAAGAGCATGTGCTTGTTAAGTTTCGAATAAACAAAGAAATTTGGCATGAAAGTTCTGTTCTAAGAAACATTAGTGGATTTTCATTCATTCCTCATGTTACCAATACTTACTTTAATTCAAAGCAAATGAAAAAAAAAAAAAAAAAAAAAAAAGAGCAAAGGACAAGTGTCAAAATCTGAATAATAAAAAATATCATTGAAGATGGGTATTGTCAAAGCTGCCAAGAAACCTGTAAGTTTTACAGCCACCTCCAAAGGAGGATTTAAATACTGGAGATTCCAGCAGAGCTAAAGTACTTTAATTCAAAATCACGACCTCACAAGATGCCTTTTATCTGGCATAGTTACTGAAAGGAACTTTATGTAAGGATATTTTTGTTTAAAGTTACGATGTAATTGCATTAATGTGACTCAACAATATTAACTCCACGCAAACTAATTTGATACAGCACAACAATTAAATAAAGAGCACTGTAATCCAGTCTTACCTTCCTGATGCCTTCAGAAGGGTTCGATACACAATTATCTGCCCCATTATTCTTACTTATTGTCCTCCACAGTTCAGCAAATGTGTTATCCTGCTCCAGAGGGTTTGTTCCTTTTGCTTTAAAGTATTCATATACTGCTGAGTCTCTGACTGTACCGTAAGATATATCCATTTGTTTAGACAGATCCTGAAATGTTCTGAAATTCAAGCAATATTGAGATATTAGTGAAACATAGAATGCTACTGAAAATTTAATTAAATGATTTATTTTTGTCTTCAGTCGGAAAGCATTTATCAATACCAGGCAATACTTGAGTATCTCTCCCTTTCATCATAAAGGAAAACCAAAGAGTAATTGAATTCAACTGAGATCATGTGAACTTAGTCATACCTGAGGTTTTTTTCTTTGTTTGTTTGGTTTTTTAACCTTAATAAAGACTTTCTGGTAGATAATCCATGTTAAATATTATCCCAAGTTTGCACAGAAAGGGAGTCCATTACAGACATACCCCAGTGCAGGAAAAGGTTGTAAATATAAACTGTCAGCCACCTTGGCACCACCTCACAGAACTCAGTGGAATTAGTTGGAACTTATACCAATACTCCACCTGACTCCAAATCAATAAGACTTTTTAAAACAAACAAATAAAAGCCTTGGTTCCAATTTCGACATGTCCCTCTCCCTCTTTTCTTCACAGCCTCTGGTAAAACAGACATTTTTCATTCACACAGAGGTCTAACTTTCATTTACTCATCATACCACCCTGAAAGTGTAAATGGGCCTCAACTTGAGTGACTGTGAATGCATCATTTATTTTCAAATTGTACTGAATGTAATTCACTCCTGTTTTACAGCCTTTTCAGCACAGAAAGGTGTAAATCACTGCCTGTGTCACTGAGAACCAGGCCAAGTTTCAAAACATTTGAAGCAGAATCAAGTCAATTTTCTATTTTCAGCCACCAATGTTTGCTCCTGTGTCCTCTTCCTTTGTTCTCACATCTCACTTTTCTGTACAGGTACAGAGTGGCAGCATGGGCTAAACTGTATCTCAAATTATGACATATATATATTTATGTCTCATAAATGCATAACCTCAAAGTAGATTTATTTCAGATGCTTCTCATATGAACTACCAATTAACCTTAGCTGAGATCAAACTAAACTCTCCCATCCACTCTACCATCCTCCCATCACATCACCTTCAGGCCCTCTGAGTTTGGTTCCCAAGGAGCCCCTTTACCTGGAGGCACCATGTGAGGCTGCCAGCTCCATCCCCAAAGCCGCAGCTCAGCAGGGATTCCTCTTCTACCCTTACAAACACCCTTCCAACTCACACGCTGCTTCTAAAATTTTAAGTGGTTTAAGTTCTTAAATTGTGTTAAGGACTTTTTATCATTTTAAGCTGCTAAGCAGCTTTCAGTAAGACTGTGAACATTTTTTTTGCACACTTGTGGGTTTGCGCTAACTCCAGGAGTTGCATCAAACCCCAGATACGTTACTTCCCTTGCTCTATATACACCACTTCAGTAAAACAGAAATGAACACCCTGTAGGTTGCCAGATATTCAACAATTCTAATAAAAAATGAGAGAATTTGTATCAGTCCTCTCTCTCTGTTTAACAGTCCTGAAAGTTATATTCTGATTTCCTAAATGTTTCTGGTACATTTCATTGAACAGGACCATTTTTCCTCCAATTTTGATCTAAATGATTACATGCTACATTTAGTTCCTTCTTTATTTTTTAGAATAAGCTTCATCATATCACATGAAATTGCTCACATCCTGGGGATGGATGATCTGACTGTTAAAAGACACATTTCAGTCTATTGTATGTCCAAATGACTAAGAAAGGTGCCGAATACACACGCAGGGTTTCTGTGGCAACCCTTTTAACACAGTCTGCTGTCTAGATTTCAGTGCCTGTAGAAGCACATACAAGGTAGAAGCACGTTAGCAGCAGCATTTTTAGCTATTGTACTTTAATGTGACTTTCAGCAGATAACAACTTTACAAATGTCTACTGTTCATGCTGTCATTCTTGTTGAAAATGTAAGCATTCAAAAAAAGCAAACTGTAGCTTTCATAATGTTTCATAACGTGGATCCCTTCTACTGCCTCTGCATGGGAACTTTGACAGAAATCTGCCTCTTGTTTTAGCTAAATTATACTTTATTGACAATCACTGCTTTTGTTTTAGCTAAATCACACTTTATTGACAATCACTACTTTTGTTTTAGCTAAATTGCACTTTATTGACAATCAGTACTGTACAAAATCACAGTACATCTTGCTTTTCGAAAAGCATTTTTCTTCAATTCTCTAAGCATTGCAGTGAGCAAATTCTGGATATAAATCAAGTGCTTTGCTGGCCCAATAAGCAGGTAAGAGGTGGCAGGGAGGAAAGCCCAGCCTTTGCTTGGGTGTTGCATGGAACAACTATGATCCCTTTAGTTGGCAGAATTTTCCTACAAGGATAATAAAGAATACTGCATGTCCTGAGGATTATGCACATCTTTCCTGCAGTGCCCTACTTGATCCATTGTAAGAACTGCTCCTGACACAGGAGATTCTCTGTATCACTACTGAAACATCTTTTGAGCGAGTCAGAAGGTCTCCAAAGGACACAGTCAGGGTCACAGCAGGTAACCAAGCTTGTGAGTGGCTCCTGCAGCATAAATTCATGCAGATGGTGAATGTCAGAGAAAGAAGGTAACCTTATGTCTGTACCAAAGGGACCACTTAACCAGAACTATCTCAGAAACTATCTTGATGGGGAGTGGTCTGGACAACAGCTGTTATTCAGTATAAAAAAATTCTTTTACTATATTTCTGCACTGAAATCTCCTGTCTTATAGGATGAATTAAGATAATCACAAGTGCAGATTTCACATATTTTTCATATATTTATACTTCTATATATTAGCACTGTGCCATTCTCTACAGGTAGCTACTCTTTGTTCCTAGACTTCTTCATTTTGCTGAATAGCCATTAGCAGAACCCACCTTTGTTTGCTACTCAGATTCTTAGCTCACTTTCCTGCGGTAAAGATTTCATGCATTTAATAAATAAAATAATTTGCAACAAAAATGTGCAGCATAACAAGACACTCCATTAACCTTACCACCTCAATTATTGGATCTCACAACCCATTAAGGACTCTCTGTAAGTGTGATTAAAGATAAAGCTAGTAAAGCAGAAAAAGCCAATGTTCCTCACTTACACTTATAGGAGCTGACCTTCAATTTGTAGATAAATACATCCACTGTGTGATTACTGTAATTGGCAAGTACATGTAAACCAATTGATTTAAGTAAATGTATCTGTGGTCCATCCAAACAGAACAGAGTTACCAGCTGAAAAATTTAACCAGTGTAATAATATCTGCTAGATAAATAGGACAATTGATACGTAATTCCCAGTGGAGTAGCAATTACTTCAAGTGGAGTCAACTGAAAACAGTTTGTTTCAATTTTTAGAAACATATTGACATAAACCAAATGCTGTGGAATAAACATTTAGGCAATAGCTGTACTAGCATTTATAATTAGACCATTAGAAATAACTGACACAATAAAAATATTGGTTAAGTTGTACTGTTTGGAAATGCTTTCCTACTTGTAAGAGACTCATAGAGCTGTAGATATGTAACCAAAAAAGGTTCTGCCAGCATAGGTTGATTTGACTCTAGAGGTGCTATAAAGATAAGACTTTCTGGATGAACAGTATGAACAAATCTTATCTAAGGGACAGACTAAACCTGTCACCAGGTGCTCGGAAGTAACTGCTGACCAATTAACTCAACTTGAAAACGGCAGCCTCAGCTGTTCATCCAAAACTGCCTCTCACAATTGTCAGTCACGATCAAAGTAAATAACCTCAAAACAATAACAAAAACAAAATAACAGCAACAAAAACCCACAAAAAGATAAGCAAACTTTCCTTTCAATTTTTTTTTTAATTTTTTTTTTTTTTTTTAAGGCAAAATATATTTATTTACTGAGTTTTTCACCTTCCTAATTATTCCTTTTCTTTTAAGTTAGGAGAATGTTGCACATCTGGAATCCTATGTGTAAATTCTGTGTCTGTTAACAAGATAACTATGTAGTAATGTCATGAATTCTTCTATGCCACTGTAAAAAAAAAGTAGTATTTATCTTGATTTCAGCCTTAAAGAGACCATAATGGCAATAGTGGCAGCTCCTTGATTTAGAGGTAATTTCTCATTAGTATTCACCACTGCAAATATTTTAACACTGAAACTGTTTGTATTTTTCCAGTTTGCTATTACTTAAGGAAAGTTAGCATTTTAGCAGTTTCTGAATCCACAGCATTATGTTTAAAAAATGATGCAGTATTTTTCCTGCCTAGCTCCTGTTTGCTCATCTGCACATGAACTATTAGAAATAATACAGGTTAAGATTAGACATAAGAGTGGGCATCAGCACTCTGCTGTGTTGTGAGTACATTTCAAATAGCCTCTCCCTTTGAATTACTGCATATATTTGGAAAAACAATACAGAACAAATAATTCCTCCCAAGTAAATAAATCAATTTTCTTAAATAATATTAATCCCTAAATCACAGTATGCTTTTCCACATTTGCCTGGGAAAGTTATGTTCTTATTTTACCTAGGGATGCCAGCACCCTAACATTATTGCTCAATGCAGCATAATATTCCAGGTGACAGCTGCCATTAAGATGAAGCAACCTGGAGAAGATGAGAGTTTTAAGCTGCTTTACCAAAATGGAGCGCCTTGGAAATATATACAAAAATATACTACAAGTTCTGAAGTTCTACTTTTTTAAATACCTTGAAATTACTTTATTTCAATTTTTTTTTCAAAGCCTAGGAATTGATTATATGTACATAATTAAGTACAATTGCAATTTCTAACTATAAGGGCTTTTCAACCACATTTCAGGCTGGATGTGGCTCTGGGCAGCCTGATTTAGAGATTGGTGACCCTGCCTGTGGCAGGGGGATTGAAACTAGATCATCTTTGAGGTCCTTTTCAACCCAGGCCATTCTATGATTCAATGAACATTTACTGGAGGAAAATACATGTTTTACATACTAGGAAATAAAGTTTACACATCAAAATAAAGATAAAAGTAGCTGAATTGATTTGACCACATTACACCACCAGGGTAAGTGCAAGAACTACCTATGAGTTGAAACCTAGCATATACAATCCTATCTGAAAAGAGATTTATTTCACTAACTATCACAAGTGGAAAGAAAAGGCTTAGAAATCTTCTTAGAACAGAGGGAAGCGTTCACATTTTGAGACACTAAGTTCAGCACTAGACCATGCATGGATATATTTAGAAAGACAATGAGAACAAATGAGAAAATGGTGTTTGTTGCTGATGATCACTTCAGCCCTTCCATTGAGAGAGAAATTTTGAAGCCTGGTGAGCTTTGCAGTATCAGCTTCTCATCTCCAGTGAGAAAACAGCTGTTTTTTGATGTAAGAAGATTGGTAGGTGAGAGCAGTCTGCAAAACTCTGGAAAACCTGTGGAAGTTAAGCTGAACTGAGGTCATGGGTTGTAGTGTACCAGCACAAGTAATTTATTGAGAATAGTTCTAAGCATGTATGAGCAGAAGATCCCTCAGTTCAGAAACTGAGTTCTCTTTACTTTTTCTATCAATTTGTTGAGCAGCAAGGCAAAGGACTAGAGCCCTAGTCCATTATTCATAGATAGCCAAACTTTGGATCTTTAGTTTAAGCAAGATTTATGAGTGGGTAGAGAATGTCTTAAGACATCTGAACCTGAGTTCAAACTCCCACATAAAAACATTCCCTGGAGAGTTTTAGCCCCAAGCTGAAGATAAGCTTCAATTCAGGAAAAAAAGTCATCTGTCATATATATAAACTGCCAATAGGTGATGATAGTCTCAGTGACTCAGAGGGTTATATGAAAAGTTTTTCATTGTCTTACCAGATCAGAGTTATAAAAGAAGAAGCCCACTTAAATATTAATTAAAAAATAACAGTTACTCTTCATAAACACTTGTGCAGCCAATACTGAAAAGAACAGTATATTAGCTGAATAATGGGATGAGATTAAAATTAACCTATTTTAAGCATTTGTGAGCCTGAAAATTAAATATCCATCTCACCTCCAATAAAAGACACACTCGCATTAACGTACAACATTTGTTGTCAGTACATACTGGAATATTATTGGCATCTGATAAAATGAATGTGAAGTACATGAATTTAAAGACAGGCCATTAAGTGAGGCCAATAAGACTGTTCAGAGTATTGCCAGAATGGCAGTAGCCTTAGTACAGAGCATATTTAAAGGAAAGCAGGTTTAGCTTCACATCTTAGACTACAGAAGATTCAGGCTTTTAATTTATGCATCCCTTTGACTTTTTTCAAAATTACAATCAAACTGAGCTCCTAAATCAATCAGTGAATTGACAACTTCTCTATTGTGACATGACCAAATCCTGTATTGCTTCATTTAACTGCAAATCAAGTCACTTTATCCACCCTTAACTCTGCCTCAGTGCAGTGACTTGTTCGGCATCTGGTTTCTTCAGCAACTACATTAAGCAAAATATTTACTGAGAGGCAATCCAGCAGAAATCAGCAGTAGCACTGAATGCTTAACAGACACTTTTCAAGTCCTTCACTGGTAAATATATCATCCTATAGTTCACAGAAAGCACATTTCATAAGGTGTCCGTGAAAAATACCATCCACTTTATTCTAAACAACTAAAGCCTTAACAGAAAAAGCCTCATAGGACCTTCTATGAGAGAAGTTATAAGCACTGGAAGATTAAACTATATTGAACAACCTGCATTGAAGCCCTTCACACCAGGAATAAAAATTTCCTGATCACAAAAAGAGACAAACAGTGCAGGCATTTGTGCTTGTATGTGTGCTTGTCACCACCAGTGGAGCAGGAACAGCTGCTACACATGATTTCAAAGAAGCAGGGAGTTTCCTCCAGTGGAAAAACCAATCAGTTGGCATGTGTCACAAAACACGTTGCCATGTCAACTACATACTTCTACTACCATGAAAACAAACAGTGATTGAACCCCTCAGCAGGTAGTGGCACTGCAGCAGCTGCTTTTCATGGCAGCTGTACTCTTGATGATAATGGGCACTGCTGCCAACGTGGTGGCTTCGATGAGCTCCATCAACTGTCCTATATTAGATACAGCTAACAGCAAGATATAATATCTAGTCATGGATTTAATGGGAGAAGGAAGCTAAAGCCAGCTTCATTTCCACCACAGAAAACGGAGTTGATGTGTGTTCCTGTGCCTCTACAATTATTTCATTTCCTTGAAACAATTTCAGCATGATTCAGCCTGGTTCAGCCTAGGTTCTTTGACAAAGGCCTGAAGGGAACCCCTGGGAAGGAGGCAAAGGTAGGGAGATGGGCCTGGATGAAGGATAATGCAGCAACAAGCTAAGGAAAAAAACTTAATTTACTAAATAAGAAGAATAAACTAAATATTTCTACCCATTAAGAAAGCTATACTCCTCTCAAATCACAACATAGAAATGATTTCAATGAAGATATGAATGTTTTCTCTGGGATTCTGTTCCTGCACAGCTATTGCATGATTAATTCCTAAAAGAATGGAACAAATAGCACGTATAACCACTGATGAAATGTAAAGCTACAGTAAGGCTATTATTAAATGATACATCACCACATTTATGATTTTAATAGTAATTAATTATTATCTACAAATATTTCATAGGCAAAACATTTATAGGCTTTGCTTAGTTTCTAAGAGAGTGATATGCAGCAGAAACATTCTACACCATCATACAAAATCTCATTTTGCTTACTGCTCTCAGAATAATTCAGTAATTCAGAATAAAAAACATTTTTGCCAAAGTCAAAGAAGCATAGGAAATGTAGGACAAAAATCCGTATATCTGGTCTGTGTCCCATTGCTCACACAACTGGCTAATATGTTTCAGTGGTTCATTTAGGAAGCATACCCATTAAAAAAACCAACCAGACAACTTTATGATTCTTCTGTCCGTGAGACTCAACCTTGGATCCAAAAATGAACCTCATCATCATAATCAGTAAAGCAGGTTCTCCTGTAAACAGAGTTAAATCTGCTTTTTCCTCCTCTCTGCTATTTCTAAACAATGCCCGCAGGACCACCTCAGCAACTCCAGTCATCTGCAGTGATCTGCACAAGTATGACTTGACTTGCCACTGGATCATAGCAGTTGTTTTGCTCAGAGCTGACACTGGCTCTGTGCAAGCACTGCACGCAGAGAAATCTGTTAAATGGCACAAAATTAGCAAAACATCTCAATCACAAGATCACATTTCTAATTATATCTCTAACCCTCCTCTTATCTGTCCTGTCACAGATTGCTGATTATTCCATTAACTAGGGAACCTTTTTTGGTTTATTGTGTGTAATAATTTTTTTTCTTTCTGCACACGCTATACTTTCTGGCATCACTGTCTTATGGGAAAGAAGGTGTGATGTCCCCTGCAGTGTAAGTCATTATTGCTTTGTTTGAAAATGCTTTTTTAAATAATCAAACAACAGCATCACAAATAGGCTACTTAAACAGCAATAATGATCAAATCTAATTTCCAAAGATTTGCATCTGAATCTACTGCCACACAATAGTTCATGATCTCTGAAGGCCATTTCTCTCATGATCCTGCGTGAGTTTGTTTGCTGCCTAACTGAAAGAGTGAGCACAAAGGCAAGCCTTTCCTTTAAACATAAAGAGGCATTTATAGGATTTCTTTTCACTATGTTATTTTTCCGTACTTCTAATTAATGAATATACTTGAGGTATTACCCATCATAGTTTGGCAAAAAGTCTGCAAGTTAATGATCGAAAGAAGTAGTCAGACAACGAGATGTCCAGAATGATCATATCAGAGCCTCCTGAAGATGCAGGCCCACATCTTCAAAAGCTGGAGCTTTAATTTGTGTGCCTAGATGTACATTTAAACTGCTGCATCACCGGGCTGATTTTTAAAACTGATCAAGGAAAGCTGGCACAACAGCACATCTGTAAGACATTCAGAAATCTAGTTCAAAGCCTAGAAGAGGACTCAGGGCAGCTATGAGCTGTTCTGCAAATCTGTAATAATCAGTCCTGCTAAAAAATCTAGGCTAGGCTATATCCTTTACCCATACCCCATAACCTACTTAACAGGGAGGAGAAAATTAAAATGTGTGTAATGCAGGAAAAAGAGGAGTTTAAAACATCTCAAGAGGTTGTAGCATAATTTTGAAGAAATAAATAAATCACTTGGACTACCTCTGAATGTTTTCTTATCCTAATTTTAAACCAATTTGCCACTGTGACCTTTCTCCAAGTACCTTGAATGGTTAACGTGTTAATTAAAGCAAGGTATTCTACTCCTCACAATATTAATTAAAATAAAAGCTGCAGCTGGTGTTTAACAGTAACTCAGTCCCAACAGCAGGTTTTAGTCACTTCTCCTAAATCAAACATATCATAAAGTTGGCATGAAAATCATATTGTCTGAATCAAACACATCTGGCAACTGACATACGCTTCTACCTATAATGAAAATAACAAACTACCTCTGTTATTTATGCAGATGCACTTGAAACTGTTTGCTATGCTGATGTCTTCTATCACTCACATTTGGAAGCTAAAAATCCTAATGAAGATTAACGACTAAGACTGAAAGGGAAGAAATTGCTTTCTTCCTTCACAACTACTGTCACAGGTACTGATACCACTGCCATTCTGCTTTGCACTCAGATGATAGAATATCTTTTTAATTAAACAAAGTGTGGAATGGGTAAGCTTGGCATCTTGGTGCTGACTTGCAAAGCTCCTATTCAGGATGAATGGTACCTCATACCATGACTGTTAGGATATCATTATACTATGAGTAGTTCCATTAAAAACTACGAAATCTCAGAGTAAGGTAAGGTCCTGCTCAGCTTTTTATTAATTTTTGATTTATCAGGAGCTGTCTCACTCTGTAGGACAAGGATTTCTGTAGAGAGATCTCTGGGCTGCTGCCTGTACCAGTGCCAGCAGCCTTACAGCTGTGGTGGAGTGACTGGATACTCATCACACTGCTTAGATCTCTCGGAGGCATAAAGTGATGCTAGGAAACAGCTTCACACCCTTCCCTTAACCACAGGGAATAAAGCAGAAGCTATCGATGTTGACAGAAAGAAAACAGAAAGGCTCTGAAGAGCTATACTGATTGCCAGAACAGGGATACTTTTGGGAAATCAAAACATAGGGCTCTTCATTAATACCAAAAGCACATATAGTATTCAGCAGTTATTACTGATGTCTAAAGTGCATGCATTACACAGGCATATTTTCAAGTCTAGAAGCCCACTCACTTGTTTCTTAGAGGACCCAAAAGGCAAGTGCTCAGTATGAGGTTTACTTCTCCCCCTTATCCCAATGTACAATGAAGTAAAGAGAAAGGGAAAACCTTCCAGTTCCTCCTGCCTCTCCTCATCCCAAACCTGAGTCTCACCTGAATGCCATATTAGATACACAGACAGCACTGCATCAAAGCAAACTAGCTGTGCTCCATATTGAAATTCATTAGTTTATAAGGTAGCCTAATTTAATTCCTTGAAATATTAGCTTGCAAATTGAATTACTGCCACATAAAAGAAACACAGTAGCTAACATCCACCCCATTCTGACCAATGGTTTTCTATGCTTTTATAGATAGATATGACTATTCATAAATCGAATTATATCAGTAGCTTATTCTCCTAGGCTGGTTTTAATGGTTTAGAAGGCAAACAACTTCATTGCATTTGATTACGTTTTTTTTAATGGGATTTTGGCAGCTGCATTAAAACAACTTTTCTAAGGCAACACCATTTTCTCCTTTATCAGGAGGATGATACAGGAAACACTCCTGTAGACATCTTTTGGGGGCACACGCGCAGAAGACACTGCTTAGTAAAGCCTAGGAAGTGAATCTTAGCTTCTAAGGAAGCTAAGAACTCCCAGCACTCTTCCCCTCAAAAGCCACAACCTGGATCTATTAAGTGTGTGTTTTGTTGCAGGCTCTGTTTGGTTGGTTGGTTTTTCAAATATCTGGAATTTAAATGGTAAGTTTACAGTTTTCCACTTTATGGCCAGAGGCAACACTTTATCTAAGCTTCACTATAAAGGAGAAGTATGACCATGTAACTCAATTGACTGGAACACTTGATTGCATGGAAAAAAAAAGCAACAAACAAACTCAAAAAATCCTCTTTACAAAACTAACAAATCTAGATCCTATGATTTAAAATGTTACTGCATGGTTGTTTGCTTCATCCTTTGCCTGAAGTTCCTGCGTCCACAACAGAGCTGGTAAAAAGATATGCACCTATACCCCAATTAGCCCAAACAAAGTTTTATTTCTTAGCTTATGACTGATTTCATCACACAACATGAAATAGATGACACTGCATTAAGCTCACCAAAACTGAAGCTGTAACATTACAAAACCTTCAGCAGAGGCATCACAGCTACCAGTTAGGGTGATTTGTGAAGAGTAATACTCAATGCTGAAAAGCAGATGCCATGAAGGCATGTTGAGCAAGGCACTGGCAAGCAAAGAGGCACAGCAGGATTGTGTTACTGCTCTGCACGTTGTCTGTATTGTGAGGCTTCTTGGAAGCTCTTCTTGCCCTCACTGAATTCCCAATAACAGGTTCCATTTTAATCACAGAAGGAAAGGCTTCTGAATCTTACTTCAAGAAATCAGCTTCCAAAGTGCTTGTATGAATTGAGCTTTTAGCTATAGGAGATATGATCATTACTTAACTTTTATTGCAAGCTGTTAATTCAAACCTTGTGATGTGAAAGTTAGATTATCCAACTGGACACATGACTGGCCATAGCTTGGTGACACAGGTCAGTTGTAAGAACTAACCACCACCCCTGGAAGTCAGCTGGACAAACGCTCTTCCTGTACTCCTGCTGGAGACTTCTATTCTTATCCTTCTCTATCCATCCAAAATAATCTAAAAAAAGAGATGCTTTGGTACAAGCCTTTGCATTTACAGTTATCCTGCTGATGCTGAATATACTGTAGTGAATAGCGGGTGGGAAAGCGAGTGTGGTACAAGAATGACAGAACCACCACTTGTGTGGAGATGGTAAAGAATTATGCAAGAAGAGAAGTTTTTTTTCTGGCATGAACAATGAAGGCATTTTCTAAAATATGCAGTAGATTATCAGGGCTGGAAGCTCATCTATACCCTTGTCTGAGCTGACAGCAAGTAAAACAGTTATAACTTCCCCTTCTTACAAATTGGGTAGATCCACTCTTTAATTTTATGTGATTGTTTTATGGGGAGCAGAGTACAGGAAATAACTTTACTGTGATAAAGTGCTTGCTAATTATTGGCAGCTTTGCAAATGGAGCTTACTTGCTTATTCTGGCTGCAGAGCTGCTTTGCATCTGACTCCATAGGATTTGGAAGCCTATGCAAAAACAGGCACTATCTTACCTCCTTATAGAACATCCTGTATTACTTTTACATTAGGACCCGCTGTTACACTAATGGCAGTTACCAGTACAGATAAAAGGTATAAAATGCAAATCATTTCTCAGGGTTTTTTTGTTTGATTGTCTTCTTTCCAGGGAGCTTCTTTTCTAGTAACCATCATGAAGTCACTTATTTTTTTTAAGGTTCCACCTGGCTTCCCACTTAAGTCCTTGTTAAAACATTCTTCTGAGAAAGACATATAACGTAGGGACATGTAAGAATAATTTTCTGTCCAAAAGAAAAGTAAATAAAGCCAGTAGGCAAACACATGGAACGCTATAGTGACATGAAAGATGTATCAACTGTAGATCAAATAAACAGCTACCAGATAGAGTGGGGAAAAAATATTTGCAGTCTTGCAAGACTAAAACAAACACACAAGCACAGTGGCCATCTTGCTTAAACACTTCTTCCTCAACTCAGCTGTATTTGAAAAAGAGAATTTGCTGTGAATTTTTCTTATTATTATTGTTTTTGTCCATACAAATGATGGACTGAGCTAGTCTTCACAACTAGGAGATGTTTGGAGCTTTAAGGCTACCTCTGTCTGAATTACTGTCATAATAATTTTTTGCCTTCTTAATACCCTGCTAAATCAGATTATATTATCAGTTAAAAGATAACAGACATTTTATCAGCTTCTTGAGAGAAAAACAATACAAACATAAATATCGTATTTGGGCAAAATTCTTCTGTTACTGTATTTTGTACTGTTTATCCCTTAAGAGCCAAATAGGAAAAAAAAAACAAACCAAAACAGAAAACAACAACCAAAGAAGCCACAAGTATCAGAAACCACATACTATAACAAAGGAAGATGAAGACAGAGGCCAAGTTAATGTATGCAGGCTGCATACAACCACTCTTCACAGTGAATAATTGACATTAACATAAGAAAATTTGATTTCAAAGACAACTTAATCTGAGCTGAGAAGAAGAGATGGGTCGTCATGAAGCTTTTGCTAGATTTTCACTGTTCTGAAACAAATAAATAAAATAATAATAATAAAAAGTAAAAATGATTAACAAATTATTATTATCTGCACAGATGGTAGATTTTGCTAATATCATATTCAAATCATTTACTGCTCTGAACTCTACAAATGTTAATGCCTCAGCTAACTTAAGTCACAGAACTTCCTAGTAACAAGAACAAATGAAGAGATGCTATAATATAGGTGTTGTGAAGGCAGAACTGGAGAGGGTATGGACTCACAAGGCCATTAGCTTTCTATCCATTTCCAACATATGCCACTTATTTATAATGGCAACTGGAGTGGTGGAATGCAAGCCTAATTTTCAGCTCTGCATTCTCATATTTCCCAGAAAAATACGCCCTTGGGAAATATTTGTACTTCCATGCTTGCCTGCTTGCTCAAATACAGGAGTAATTAGGATCCATCTTAAGCCACATTTGAATGGCATATGACAACATTCAGAAAGCTTTATAAAAAACTCAGACTTTGTCAAGTCTTGAGTTGCCCAGAAGCACCCATTGGGCCACACCATCAACAGAAAGGAAATGAAGTGGTATACAGTGGGGATTCAGCACTGGCCTTAACACTGTGTCTTGTTATGAACTGTGCCTGGAGGCAAGTTCTGTCCCTGAGTGCTGCAGCCCCTCTGCACAGGTTGTAGAATATTTCTCTTGGCATTTCTTCCACGTGCTCTAAGAAGGGAATATTCTAGAAATTAAAGTATATTTTGAGTTTCCTGTCCCTGCTCACTCTCTTTTTCTAGCCTTCATCTCTTTATGGATGAACTTAACCTCGTTATTTAATGATTGAAGCTTTTGCTTGCAGGCCTTAAATAATAATCATGATAATTATTTTTTATCATGCTTATTCATACATGCCTCCTGTCAATGTGCCCGAGGTGCTGCACAGATAAAACACAGTACAAACTAAACATAAGAAAATTAACAATCAAAGAAAATCCAATGAAATATTTAGAAAGCCAAGTGCAATATTAAAAACAGAAAGGCTGCTTTCAAGCAAGAAATTTCAGGGCAAAATCACTGCAAATAAAGAGACTCCTGTGAGCTTCTTGCTACCAGCATTATCAAATCCATTTAAATACAGCAGATGAAACCTCTGTTCATTTCCTTCTAGCTGGCATCTTCAAAATACTTCCCAAAAATTTTTTTAAAATATTTTGAGATTGCTTCTGTTTAGTATGCAATTCAGAACATCTAACTTTTTTGATTCCTATGGAGTTATTATAATATGGCCATTTCCAGACAACATCTTTAAAACAGCTGAAGTGACAATATGCCATGTAAGATATGAAATAAGTTACTCTGTTACACAGAGAGAGAGGGAACTGAGACAGAGAGAAGGCTCAGCTTGCAAAGATTAAACAAAGTCTGTGGTAGAAAATCACACTTTGTTTCCAAGTCTTCCAAGTGCCTGACTTATCACCCTGACTAAGCTGCTGTGGATCTTCAGCTGTCACCAAAAAAGGTGAAATCTGTGGGCTGAAACACAAAGAAGGAAACCCCAAATCATGAAATAAACGTGAACATAAAAGCAGGTGTATCTAAGAGAATCCACAGAGTGCACAAATATTAAGGATTGATCTGATAAAATCTTCAATTCTTGAATTTGTAAATGGCCTACCCTTTATGTTCTAATCTTTCTTGCATGATTCTTACCTCTTATCACACAAGCTCTCCTAAAACCAGGTTAAAGAATATCTTTGCACTACTGAACAGCATGTAGTCTGCTTGTTAACAAGAAACGAAGCTGGAAGTTAAGTCACTGCTAATTAAACTCATAATTACAAATGGAAGGTCAGACTGCAGATCCAAGGGCTGCTTGATAATGTAATATGACAAAAGAAAGAACAAACTCATGTAATAGTCTAGGCCTCATTTGGCAGACTGATCCATTGAAAGACTCCTCAGCTGCACACAGGTCATATTGCAAATATTAGAATACACATAAATCACTTGGGTTTAAAATAAGACTTGAAAACAGAAATTATTAATCGCTCATTCACAAGTTAGAATGTAGGTTACAGCCCTGCAGTCCAATATCCAGAGTGGCTGCCACCAGCACATTCACATAAATGCTCTCTCCTTAGTATTGTGTATCTCCTCTGCCTGTTTGGGGTTGGGAAATCTGCTGAAGCACACACTGCTGTGCCTGCGAATCTCCACAAATACAGAAAGCGTAAAAGGTGACTGCTTTACTGCCTTGGTCCCCTTGTTGTGAGATATGGAACAAACAAACAAAATAAAGAGAAGATGAGAAGAATGTGAATGGTCAGACAGTTGGCTCAGAAAAGGCTATTAGAAGAGCAAAGGGGAGCAGAAATACATTCACTTACTACTGGAGAATGGAGGGCAGCTTAAGAAGGCTTCCACTCTTTTCACTTATCCTTGATCTTTTAAGGAGACAAGGATTTTAGTGAGAGTCTCAAACTCTGCATTCTGACCATTCCCACTGACCTGTCACAGTGGAGTGAGCAACAGGCAGCTAAGACACACAAGGGAGCAAGGCAGCATCGGCAGACATGCAAGAAAGGGAATCCTAGGCTCTCCCCTTTGAAGCCATGAAGCCCATGATGGTTTGGAAAACCCATGGAGAAGTTTTTGTTCTGTTCAAGCACATTCCTTAGGAGTGTTCTGGGCACCTGGACAGTGCAGTCCAGTACTTCACTTTTCTGTGAACCACAGACAGATTCTGAAACTCACAGCACGGTGGGAAAGCCTTTGAGAATTACTAGTACCAATTTTTTTTTTTTCCCCAAAAATTGTTTCTTTCATCAGCAGGCTTTCATCTGACATGCTAATATTAAAAATCTACCTTCCAACAGTTCAACTTTGCTTCAGTGAACATCTTGCCAAGCCCTTTCTATTAAATGTCATCTATGATTTCCATGCCACGCTTGTTTTGTAGTAAAAATTGTGGAGTTAAATATCACTGGGTTGATTGACACCTAGCTATTCAATCAAACATACGCCTATTCTGCTAGGTGCAGACTGCACATGCAAAAATTGATACTTCTATTAGGTATTTTGCAGAGGGGTTGGGAAGAGAATCAGGCTTGTAATGAAAATTTTAACTATGTTTCAGCTTCTGCAGCACCAAAGTACTATTTTCTCCCCTGCTAGCAATTTAGCAGCAGCAATAATGAACACCAGAGAACTTTCTTAAGGAGGGAAAGATAACAGAACACTTACTGAGAGGACAGGGGGTTGGTTTCTTAACAATGGAAGTACACACAGATGAATTTGGTACTTCTCAGCTGCTGAGCAAATTTTCAACTATAACTCATTGTGCCTCTTTGGGTGGGAACAAATGGATCTCAAATAAGCATTCTTTTCTGGGTCCATGAAAGACCTAACACAGGCTAGCTCAGTGGCAAATTTAGAAACGTAAAAATACTCAACATCATACCATGCTGAAGTTAGGTTGTGCTGAGAGACCAGGGAATAATGCATTCATGTAAGGTAATAACTTACTTTCATGAGAAATATGTTTGTTTTAAACCTGACACTACAACTATGATAAATGTTTCTTCTGAAGATAGCTGACATGAAATATCTTCCCTTAAGTGGCTTAGTTTTGCCAACTAGTCATTAAACCTAAGAGTTTTCTGATAGCAGCCATTTAAGATTACCTCAGGAATGATTTGGGTGCATAAGCCAAAGCATCCACGATCAATTTAAACACTCCAGACAGTAAGAATAATCCACACTCTGGCTGAAACATCTATAGGAAACTCCTGCCCTTATGGCCAAGCAGCTGGAGCACAAGCAGTGAGCCTTATGGCAACTTAAATAACAAACTTTTCTGACTTGGCACATGAATGAATCTACTGGTGTTTGCAGATCACAGTATAGTGTTTCCTACTTTCTCTATCCTCTCCTTGTACAAGTAGATGTGATACTTCTGAACTTTGTACGTAGCAGCCACCACTGGGTATAGAAGGGCATATAACCATAATTCTTCAGGGGCTATCTATGAAATGTGAGGGCAGAATGGATTCTGAAAACCCAAGACAACACTGAGCACCTCACCTGCCCAAAACTCTTAATAATTTCAATAAGATGGGAAATCAAATCCTCTTATACATGTTGTAATAGATCAGCCTCAGACACCTCATTCAATGATCTCCATTTCAGCTCATAAATATGTTTGGTTGGTTCTTTTTTTTTTCTTGCAGATTCTCCACTGCATTTTATCCCACATTTTCCCTGCTCTGAAATTTGCTGAGTTTTGGCAGGTGCTCAGTAAACCTAACAGACAATTTCTTCTATCATGAAGGAAATAGAACTTACAGAAATCATTTGAAGGTCACTGTTCAAGTTTTCCAGAGAACTATTTCTGTTCTGGATTGCAAGAGCAATTTATTCATTGGGCTTAACCTTAGTCTTCCATCCTCCTAGGATGAGGTCTTACAGCAAAGATACTCTGCAGTATTAGTTTTATTCCCTTTAGTTTCTCCTGTTATTTCCAGAAATTACATGCAGATCTTATTTCTTTTACTGTTTAAATCTACTAATTCTAAACAAAATAATAGAAAATTCATTTTAAAACAAAGCTTTTATGATTTTGAGTTGTTCATATTATTATCACAACATTATCTGTATACAAAGCATTATGGTTTTTGCACATTTGCAATGGCAAGTTAAATTGGAAATACTGTGAAACTCATGAGAAAAGTAGGGTTTTTTTGTCCCATGCAGGATAATGAGGCAAAAGCTTTTTTAAGAGCTATCCTCATTTGAGTGCTAACAGCACAACTTAGTGTTTAGGAGCTGTGCATAAAGATTCTACTCTCAGGTTGGCCACTGAAACCACAAATGAGATTGACATAGTAACCGCGTCAATCAGTAGCACCTAAAATCTTTGCATCAGCATATTCTAGGAGAGCCTGTGTTGCAATGCCTGTCTTCTAGACACCTCTCCTCTCAATTGCTGTCAGATCAAACATGAGATACCAGGCTCTAATCCTGTCAGCAGTAAAAGAGGACAATAAATGGCCCTCTCAGTGCTCCATTGGCAATGTGAAGCTAAAAATTTTGTCCATGTTGAAAGAAAAAAAGGGAAATTTTGTTTAACTGTTAAATTTTTAAAGAAAAACAAACAAACAAACATAAAAAAAAGCCAACAAACAGTCAGCAGCTCTCAGGAGCTGCTCAGAGGCCTGAAAATATTCTCACAGGATATAGATTAGTAGGCAGATGGCAGAGGAAAGAAGTCAAAGGGCAAGATAAATTGGGTTTGTTACAGAAGCTGTAATTTATCATCATAACATTGCCAACACAAATACAGAGATTTATATATAAATTTAATATAACAACTGCTATATTACATCTATTATCCTCGAGTCAGATTTGGTTATCTTATCCTCTGTGCAAAGAAGCCTCTTTCGAAAATAATGCCACCAAACAGGGTCATTTATATTTTAAAGTTCTCCTATATTATCTTATATGCAAATAATGGCATAAAGAACAATGTCTATCAAAGTATTAAGAATATAAAATTATATGCTGAAGGTGAAAAGTGAAATAACACATACTTCCCTAGAGGTAGTAGCTTCCTTCTGAAAAAAGAAGAAAAATAGATAGCTGAAGCATTAGGACCTCTAATTAAGAAAGATTCAAAGAAACATGAAAGACTTGCTTCTTGAAAAACATAGAATTAAAATGCCATTGTCCCCTCCATTCATCTAACAAAACTGCTTGGGGAATGTTGGAGTCAATGAAGAGCAGGGAGGGTAGAAGAGAGAAGCAGTCACAAATACGAGGAATATTATTTTATTAGAAAGCTATCTCCTTCTTGCAAGAATGACTGCTCAAATGGATAATACATTTCTGTGAAATCCAGGTTTCCAGCTTCATGTTAAGAAGAGGTTCTTACCTTATAGGATTATCCATCCTCGATACTGTGAGAAATGCTGCTAAGTTTGCTGTGTAGGATGAGCACACGATAAGGGTGAAGAGCCACCAGCTTCCCATCACAATGCGCATAGCCACAGAATTGACAGTAGATTCACCCCCTGAAAGCAAACAAGGAAAATAAAGGTGCATCAGGAGCTTCTACCCTGTATGTCCTACTGTGTTCAACTTCGTTGAAGTAACCCATCTGCATTTGTGCTTTCAGGCCACCCTTTTTCTGTGAGCTAAGAGCTACTTCCACTAAGACAGACAGTCAACATCTTGCCCTGGATACTCTTCTAGAAAATGGTATTTCAAAATGTTTCCCTCAGGCATTATTCAGGATCAAACCTAGAGAACATAAATAACATTCTACATAAGTAAAGTTTTATGCTGAAGTACTACTAATATGCAGAAATTAAATCATTAGAGTGTTCAGAACACCTTACTATTGGTTTTAAATGACAGAAAGATAAACTGTCTAACGAGTTCAAAAACCACAAATTTCTAAAATCAGATTTAAATAATTAGAAAAGCTGCCAGTTGCTGAGTGGCATTGTAATGTCACATCAAGCAGCTCTGCGGTTTATTTACCAAATAATCATTTTCACAAAGTGGAGAAGTCTGTTGAGATTCGTTTTATCAGACCTTCTGAGAAATAGAGAAGTAGAACACACACCCTAAAGCTCAACTATTCTCCCATTCTTTCGGCTAACAAAACATATTACCTCCTTATATAAAACTTCTCTTTCATCTTGAGAACATTCTGGTCAAGACTAACATGTCATGAAATGCTCTATCCAAGGCAGAACACTTCTGAAGATCTATCAGACTGAATACCTTGCTGAACAAAAGCGCCGTACACAACCCAGATGGCACTGTGCAGGGTGGAGGAGGCAGAGGGGCTTGACTGGGAGGCATTCTGCGCCCTGACTGCCTGGATCCGGTTCAAGACAAATATCAGGACACCAACTATAGGGATGGCAGCAGCAATACAAGCCCACACCGCAAAGTCAAAAGGAGCAAAGAGAGAGAAGATGTTGATTTTCTCTTCAGGCTTCTTGATCAAGATCCCCACTGAATAGTCCATGTACCGCTTGCTGAAGTCCACAACGCTCTCTCGTTCAGGTGTTATAGTGATGGCAGAAATCGCTAGATCTGCTCTCTGTGAGACAAAGGCAACAGGTCAGATCTCCTTCAGTAACCATGAATTCTGCTATACTCCTTTCAGGAGTTTTTCAAAAAGCAAGCTGCTCCATGCACTTCTAAAACCTAACATTTTAAGGCAACTTGCAATAAATCAGTTTCATCATTCAAATGTTAATTGCATTGGTTTAAAGCAGAAAAGTGAAATGTAAATTGCCAAAGCACTGCAGAACAAGAAGTGTCTGGAATGTGTGCCTTTTATTTAACCTTTACGTCTCACTCATTTTCAAAACAATGTCTAAAACTTGAAACCATATTAACTCAGTGCACTGCAAGAAGTAAAAATGAAACATCATCCACACAGACCTCACAGTTGTATCAATGCTCCTTTTACTCTATTATCACCACAAGATTACTTTAAAAAATTCCTTACTCCTCCATACAAAATTTATTTAGCTTGTGCACTTGGTAGCAAGTTGTGAAGAGCTGCAGTTCATTGTTATCCCCGCAGTCTTGGCAACCTCCCGTATTCAAGAAGGGATTTCATATGACATCTCGGGGTGGAGGTACTGTTGTTTTTTACAATGAATAAAGTGCTTGCAAAAATTAATAACTGTAAGAATGTGCAAAAGCAAATCAGCTCCTGCTCTGAGCTCAATATTTAAAATGAGCAGGATTTATATACAGAAGGACCTTTAAGATTATGCAAATTCAATGAAAGAGAAGTGTTTAATAAATAAGATCCCCAAAGCTTTTAAGAGCTGCTATTAGATTTTGCCTATTTTTTCATCTCAAAACAGTTCTCTACAAAAAAACAAAAAAACAAAAAAACAAACCAAAAAAAACTTTCTGTTTCCTATCTTTGTGCTTTGTTAGGAAAGTAGAGTAAATATTAGGTTAAGGAATTCTCCTTTTGAGCTGGTGGAAAAGCTAGTAGCAGAAATACCACTATAAATACTGTTACCTCAAAGTACGCAATTTCTGAAGAATTTTCACAGGATTTCTTACTAGACTGAAAGTCAAATACCTTACATCAATGCAAAATAAGTCGAAAATCCTTTACTTTTCCTAGCTGCCACCAAGATTATTCCGTTATCATACACACATTTGATAGTGCTTTAATTGCTTCTATTTCTTCCTAAACATCTACTTACCAGACACTGAGACACCTACTTACTAGATAACGAGAAAGCCTTTATTCCCAATAACAACTCCACTGCAGAAGAGTAATCTTTTCTACAAAGGGCAGTAACACAGAATATTAACTCCTTTGATTTTTTTTCTTGATTAGCATTTGTCATGTGTCAGACGGTGAGAATGCAAACAAAATACATTCTAATTTGACTGTCCTGGACTTTTCCCACTTACTTAATGAAGTTTAATTCATTTATTCTTGACTTGTAAGACTTGAATTAAGTAAGAAAATATTTTCCCCTTTATTTTAAATAAATGAATAATCTCAAACTCAGTTTAGAATTCTAGTCCTTAAAAAAATTATTTAGAGCATATATTATTTGGGATACTTCTCCTGCTTTGGAGTCAAACAGTTGATCATTATGAAACACACTGCCATAAAGTGACGCAAAGAAAGTCATACTTTGAAGCAGTGTAGCATATACATAATGACAAAAAAAAAAAAAAAAAGTTAATTCACAGAATCACAGAATCACAGAATTGTAGGGGTTGGAAGGGACCTCCAGAGATCATCGAGTCCAACCCCCCTGCCAAAGCAGGTTCCCTACAGCAGGTCGCACAGGTCGGCATCCAGGCAGGTCTTGAACATCTCCAGAGAAGGGGACTCCACAACCTCCCTGGGCAGCCTGTTCCAGTACTCCATGGATATTCATGTGTTAAAAAGACATACTTTCTGTACTTATTCATTCACACACACAGAAAATCGCTTTCTTTTTATACTGGCATCTATATAAACAGACTTACATTTATATAATGTATATAATGTATATAGTATAATAGTTGGAGGTAAATAGAACAACAGACTCGATAGTTACTATAGTTTTAAAATACATAGTTTAGACCACAGTCAAAACACCCAAAACTCAGAAGTGTTCTGTACTAGCTCTTTGATCCCAATTCCACCTCCTGTAATTTGCAATGGAGGAAGGGGAGAATTTCAGCAATCCCTTTCCAGAGTCTTGACATCCTACTGTGCAGAGTTGTTTTTTTTCTATTTTTCCCCCAAATATAGCTTCTTCTCTACGTACCTTGTTAATAAGTTCACCAATCATGCCATTCCAGGAGCCATTCTGAAGCTGGTGTCCATATTTCCCATCAGGAACTTGATATATCTCATATTTGAAGCCCAGATTCTTGGCCAGCGCATCCAGGACATCAATGGAAAATCCTTTGTAACGTTTTGGTTGCCCAAGTATGTTTTCTGCCACCATCACAAAAGGTTCTTCCTGAGAACAAAACACTGTCTCAGCTGATACTTGAAACAATTTTTTCAGTTTATGTTTTTATCAAAATAGTTTTATTCTGAGTTAATTCTGGACAATTTAGCACAGATTTCAGAAGATCCTGAGGCAAAATCTGTAGGCTGGGTGGGACACTCACAGGCATTCCTGCCAGATACCATTGCTTCAGGAGCTGTCCCATCCATGGTCCTCGATTTTACACAGTTCACGAGAAGAGGCAGAGACCCCAGAGGATCTTAACTTAACTTCCTCCTGGCATCTGCAGGATGAATTGCTCTCTGGAATACCTGTCTCTTCACTGACTAATGTTTCAACTAACTGCCTAGAAAACAGGTATTAAGCATATGAGTCTTAGGAACATTACAGCTCTCCAACTCAGATCATATCAGATTTAGAAAGTAATCTTTGATAGACAATGAGTAATCTTTTATCCAGGAGACAGTGAAGCAGATGCTAAAATTGTTGGTTTTTTAAATATTTAAAATTATGAAATAGGAAGATCTTTCAGAGGTGCTGTTTGCTGGCATATTTTATATTGAAGTATATTTTGAGACCAAGGAATGCAGCAGTTTTTGGTACACTTTCTGTCAGAAATGGGAACCTGCTCTCCTGAGAGGCAATGCTGAGGCTGTTGGCTGTATATCCTCTGCAGTTGTCTGCATTTGTGGTGAGGTACTGACAACCTCCTCTGCATGTTATACCATAACCTTGCCTATCAACTGACTGTGGAAAGAAAGCTGGAGCGATTTCTTTAATGATCTCGCACATTACTTCCTATTTGCACCACGATTAAAAAGAAGAAAAACAAAATCACAAAGATGCCACATTCTTCAATCCGAGAACTATAATATTTTAGACAGGAATGCATTCTTGTCTTAATTTGTCTGTAATTTAGCATTCAACTAATAGGAGCTCTGCTATCACTTGGTATCAGTATACCACTCAGCATACCACTCTTTTCAAAGACATAGTTTATCAACAAGAAGTTATGAATTTGGTGGAAGAAACACTCAATTAAATTTTATAGCCTGCAGTGCACAAAAGCCAAGATTAGATTATTGTAATTGGCCCACCTGATCTTAAAAATCCATGAAATGCTGGAAACTGCATATCTGAAGTGCAGCCCTGAGTACTCAGGTCTTGTGGCAGTTCTGTGTGCAGTATGAACTTGAATGCAGAAAAACAGCATAAGCAAACAAGCCAATACTGTACATCTCTGACAGTGCATAGATTCACATAAAATAACATAAGGCCATCATCTATGCTCCTTGCTTATGTAACTGATCATCCAAAAATACAAAATTGAAAATGATAGGGAAAAATACTGAAGGAATTGCCCAGAATACTCAGTCACAACCTTTTTATTTTGAGCATTTTGTTTCCTGAACTCAAATAGGATCATACCAAGACAGTCACCACTTTGAGTGTCAGTCCTTGTAAATCACTTCCCAGACGTCGTTCTTGCAGGCTACCATTCAGTCCTTTTTCAGAGTCCCACGTTGCCAACTAGAAGAAGAAAGTGCAGTGAGTCTGAAACATTGGTAGGCAGAAATCCTTCAGCACTTACATAAACATTTAACAGCTGCTTGATTGAATCCAGAACTAACGTACAGGATAAGAGAAGTGAGTTTTTTAAGTGCAGAATCAGAATCGGTGAGATTTAGAGAACAGAAACTAATCCTTTGTGTAAATGTATTTTCATTAATGTCTGTAATAAAACTGCTTTATTATCTGCAGTACTTGTCATATTACTTCATCTAGATTACTATGATATGACTTTTCCCGCCACAGTAAGTTTATATTGCCTGACAGTCCTTAGGATTATCTCTACAGTCTCACTATCCCATACTCCTCTCTCACATCAGATCCTCCCCTACTTTTTAAATCATTTTCTAGAGTTCATCAAAGACCAACCTCTTTTCCTGCTGCATGACGTTCTTGCTCACTGGTGGTTATAAAATCTTGACACAGATTCTGTGGAGGCAAAATGCCTTCTATTTTGGGTTGTCTTCAAATTCTATATTAAGTTCTATTTTCTCTCTTCTTGCCCTACTTCTACCTCATCAGTAAAACAATGACAGCCTCTCAAGTTCTCAAGCTCCCATCATCAAATGTTTGATAACCTCTGTAAGTACTATGTGCATTTGCTATATGCAAGACATGTATTTTCATGATACCTCCATAGAACATTACACGTAAATATTTTATTTTTCAATTAAATTTAGCACCTTAAAATCAATTTTAGTGCTTTTTCTGGAAAGAGGTTCAACAGAACAGTCAATCTTAAGTGACCCTTGCATTATTCAACTGAATACACTCTTCAGTGGCAGCAGAAATCAGACACACCTTTTAACTCAAAAAAGAATCCATGGTACTCTTAAATCCAGCTGTACTCTTAAACACCAATACTATGTTCACATAGGAGGCAGTGCTGTTAGCTGAAGGCATGCCCTGTAGATATTTAACTTAGTCCAAGATATGTGAAATGTGCCTTCTTCCTGCCAGAAGCTAATTTTCATGTAGCAAGTCAAAATCTACTTGGAAAGAACTTATTTTGCTGAAATTGCCTATGGCTAGATGTCCTACACGATTTATTTCTATGACTTTAGTCATATCCTAAAGCCTCAAAAGTCAAACCAACAAATACACTGTGATAGGAGAGATCTGTATAGTTTTCTTTTTGTTTTGTTGCACTGAAGTGATAAACAGGGAACTAGAAAAGAACAGGACAATCAGTGGTGACTCAGCTGTCATTCTACCACAGAGGTATATTTATTATAATTTATTATACAATTACTCTATAGTCTCTAAATATTCCAGTTGAGACACAGGTAAGAAAAGAACTAAAGTTATACCTCCTTTTACCCAGCTGACTTGAGGGATAGAAGAGGAGAATAAATGACTAATAATAAACTTCCTAATGACACGCCTGAAAGCTGAGGTATCTCAGATTGAAACCTTTCCCTGTGATGTAAGTTTGGAGTTATAATGAATACTCCGCAATATCGGTAGATACTTATAGCCATTGTATATCTTAAATTCAAATGCAGATGCTTGCTCTGAAATATGACCTCATAAGTTCCTTAGCTTTTTCTATTGCTACACAAAATTAACCAATTTGCCAGCTGCAAAGAATCAGTATGGTTCAACAAATACCAATCTAAGTGCATGTGGTAAACATATTCTCTCAAATCATTAAAGAATGTTGAACTACCTAAGCTTTCTTGGACTGTTCTATACAATAATGGTGAAGATACAGAGAAAGTTTCAGCAAAAATGGCTTACACAATCTATAGACAATCACTACTTATTCAAGAATGGAAAATAAAATAAATTGATTACTTCAGCACAGGTGGACTGACATCAATTTCTTCTGTTGTTCCTTTCCCCTTCATAAACTATATTTGACTTCGTATTAGGCAAACTATTTGAATACCCTATATTTTGCATTTTGTATTAAAAATAAGAATTCTTAAAAGGAAATGGAAACACACTATTGCAAGACTCTAAGTCTTTTTCTTTCATTCGAAACCAAAGTTTTCTCTTTTTATGCAGTAGAGATAGGTGCAAGGAAGAGAAGCATATTTCACAGTGTATCAGTACAGAACTCCATGGTGTTCTGTACAGAAAAACAATTTTTTCAGTCTCTAAAAGGCAAATGATGCAGATAAATTTGATAGATGGAACATGAGGAAATCCTTTTCCATTAGGGATTTTTCCCCTTAATATCTTTGTGCTTCAGAACATTTCACTTACTTAGAAGTGTGCCAATTTGTGCTTCCACTTACTGCAGACAGAATTTTATTTATGGCACCGATGCATTTACAGATATGTATACCAATTTGTGACAGCTGACCTATCAAGTTCAGTGCCTGAGAAACTAATTTCCAGCACTGTTAAACATGATGAGTACTGCCATTATTTGTTAAGACCATTGGAGTTTCACTCTTAGTAGAAATATGCACCACGTTCCTACCAGGACCTGGAACCAAAGGTCACAGAACATCAGCTGGTAGGAGTTGCACAACTTTAAGATCTGATTATCACAAACTACTTGCAAAGTCAGCACTTCCAGGATGTAATTAAAAAATTAGTGGTGTCTGGAAAGTACATTTAATGGCACTCTGAGTGTTCTGGTTTTGTTTTGTTCTTTGACTCTCAAGTTACTGGGTTTTAGGAGTTTAGGATTTGAAAGCAACTACCTCAGTAAAGCTTTTCAATTTAAACCTATCTAACTTCTCTTTCTGAAAGAGCCATATTGCTCTTACAACTGCAATCTTACAGTTCTAACCATACATCAGAAGGTCAATCACCCTCTAAAGACAAACCAGAAGAAATAAAGGCGAATTTCAGTCAAAAGTGTAATTTCTTGGAAAATTCCGACTCAAGACAAGATTCTGATCTTTATCAATATTTACTGTGTTTTCAACAAAAACAAACAGAGAAATTCCAAATTTTAACATTATGTTCAAGCCTCCAAAACCATAACCAAAACCATATATAGGTCCAAACACGCTTCCTCAACACCAAAGTGAAATAACTGCATGGCCAGAAAACCTGGGAATGTAAAATGATAAAGGATGTCATCCATGTGTCTCATGAACCTGGGGGATTTTTTCCTGAAAAGTACTGACACCTGTCAGGGCTTTCAAAGAAGACCTGACATAAATATAATTTCAGGTATCCTGAGTTTCCACTGATAAATTATAAGCCAATTTCTACAACAGAGTTTCATGACACTGTTAATGATGCAGCACCTGGCTGCCCAACGCTTACTTGAGCTTAGTTCCCCAGGGGAAATCATACTGAGATGGCATGGCAAACTTACACCAGACAATATCAGAAACAACTGCACAGAAGCGTGAAGACCCTTATCAGCATAATGAGGCAGACAATCCATTTGCTCAAATAAAGCAAAGTTGCATGCATTTAACACAGATTTGCAAGATTTACTACCTCCTTTGATCGTAATCAATTAGATTGAGAGCCTGTGTGCTTCCTCATTTAGGAGATGAAACTGATGAAAAACTATATGATTTGTCACACAGGTAGGTGTTTGTCTGAAAAATGTGTATTTTCATGCTTCTCTACTACACCATAATTACATACTCCTTGAAAAGTAACTTGAATTTAGTTTTCCTAACTCTGCTGTGAGTGCTCAAACCACTGGACTATGGGAAATTTGTCTAATGCCCAAATAAGTGGAGATGTAATTTATCCTAAACTGGTAGGAAATATAGCTGAAAACTTGCATTAGCATAAAAAGTGAATATTTAATGTTTATCTCACAATAGCGCGTAAGACCATTTACATTGTACAAGTTTATGATGCAGTAGTTGCTGTTTATAAATGCATAAATACTGCATGTCACTGCTAGCTACCTCCATTTTAGGTATGACATCCTCTACTTTTCAAGGAAAATGTGACTCCCAAAAGAAGTATAAAACAATTCTTTTAAGCACATTTACAGTAGTGTCTGAAAGGGCATCAAACCAGAGCCTGCCTCTTTTACCTTCACAAAAAACTGAAAACTTCTGTCTGGTGACTTTGGAGCTAAGGGTACACCATCCAAACAAATGAGACTTGGGAATCCCTGCCTCGAAACCTCAAGAACTTCTAACAGAGAGAAATGGAAGAGAGAGAACAAGGCAGTCCGTTCTCACGCCCTCAGATAATGACACCTTTATCAACCCAAATTATACTGTCTATATGAAAGCCATTCTGGCTATGAAATTAAATAAATTAATTGGTGCCACTCACAACATGGCAGTGCTTTTAGATTAATGTTGAACTGAAATGGATTTCAAGTCACTGGCAACATCTTCTTAAACTTCAACATAATTTAAATCAAATATGTTGTCCTTGTACCACATTCATATATTTGGCACATTGGAACTTCTGACTAAGAATTTACAAAAATATATTTAATGTTATAAAAGCAGACTTCAAATAGAGACAACGATTGAAATAAAAAAATACCAAATCAATACAAACAATTAAAGTTTACAGGCAAATAAAATAAGGCAGTGGCCTAATAAGTTAACTGAATAAATTGGACACTCCTATGCTGCAATTCTACAGGAAAAAAAAAAAACTCAATTTAAAAAGTAAGTAGAACAAATATTTACATTTTATCCAAGGAGTTTTGTAAAATGCACTGTATCTGTAATCTAGAGATTTGCTGTCATTCAGTATCATTCACAGCAAGATATTAATAGGATGTATACAACAAACTTTCTAAGGAACAGACAGGACTTCCTGGAACATCTTTTCCTTCTCCATGACTGGAGTAGCCTTGCAAAAATTTTTCATGTAAAATATGGAATCATAACTAAGAAAAATTAAACATCTTTTTGAACTGTGTATTTGTATGATCTGTAATTACATAAAGTAGGATTAGGAAAATATAAAAGTATTGACACTCATACTTACAAGAAAATCTGATACAACACTTTTCTATAACGGCTACATATTATAAAGAATATTCAAAAATCTCTATTCTGAAGCACAAGCATTATTAACTATAAGAACCTGGACAAGAACAGCAATCAAACTGATTCAAGGAAGTATTCTGTGTTCTAGCATAACCCTAACTTCTTTGAAGTGTAATAACTGCAAGTCACCAAGGTGTAGATACTTATTCTATTCTATTTTTGATATTCTGCATTTGTTTATACTAAAGACACAGCCTGCTTCTAAACATATTGTGAAATTGTTAGAATGCATGTACATTAGATAAGAAAATAATCAGTTTGTGACAAATTCTGTAATCACACAAAATGTCTTATTGTGAAGACTTGGAGTAGTAGATTTGGTCATCGAGGTATCATTGCACATTAGAAACCGTAAGTATCTAAACTGAGAAACAAGGAAATTAAACAACTCTCTGAAATTGTATGTACTACTACAAGATTTAATTATTTACTTTTTTTAAGATATAGATATGGATAATATGTACTTCAAAATGTTGATGCATATTAGGGCTCTTGAAAAATTACTTCATTTGCTGACATTTCCAAAGATCCAATAGACATTTCTGTATTTCTGGAAAACTAATATCTAAGCCAAATATTTGAGTTTAATTCTAAGATAATATCCATAATCAAAAACTTGCATCACAGGTCTACAAGGATATATTGACTGAAAGCACTTGGGATATGCTGAGAATATCTGCACACTCACAGCCACAGAGCCATGGAGAATTCCAAAACATACCAAAATTATGAAGCAGAGGATTGTAAACCAAGACTTAAGCAATACAGAAAATCTCAGTCTTTTGGATGAAAATTTTATCACACCCTTTTTAACGCTCAGAACAATCAATTTGTCATTGTAGGGCCACAGAAGGATTGTAGCTGCATAGTAAAAGTTCAGAGCATGGCAGGGAGATCATGGAAAGCTACTTTCTCTCATTCCCAATACTTCAGCAAACAGGACCATCCTGAGACAGTAAGCCCTTTAAAGAAAAAAAATAGAGGATTAGCAAAGGGCTGACCATCCCACTGAAGAACCCTGGCTTTCTCTGTGGAACTCTGAAGCACACTGATGTGCATTGCTGCTTTAATAGGCCTTTAAGAATCCAAGGTCTTCTGGAAGAACACAGCTTATTCTAGTTTCAGTGTTTTGTACGTGTAGTGTGCTATATAAATTAAAATAAAACATCTCTAGAGAATAATAGGAAGATGAGCATTAGGCAGTAGTATCTTATGATGAATACAGCATTCTGGAAAAATTTGTTTGCTTTTTTGAAAGCAAAAATTATAGGTAACAGAAATGAAAATGTGACAAACTTGTAAGTGGATTTCAGTTCTGTTTCATATAGAGTCTTGCGAAAACTCAGCTAAGAAAATTGTAATTCATTCCCTGAAATAAGAACAGTATCACATGATTTATAAATTAGCTTCTAAGTAGCAACAAAGAACGATATATGAAGATGATTAGAAATGTTTTGAGGTAGCTTAGCGTAAGTTGGTATTAATAATTTGTTTATCTTATATCTTTATTAATGATCTGGAACAAGAAATAGCAAACTACTAAAATCAAATTTTCTAAAATGCAAATAGTATCTCAAAACTGGAAAACACCGTAAATATGTCAGACTAGAAGAGAAAGTAAAAATAAATGGGAGCAGAACAAATCTAGAAACAAAACAGCGCTATCCATTTTGCTTTGACTTGAAGTAAACATTATTTAAAAAGAAAGAAATGTGAAGCAGAGATTCATCTATTGAAAAAATGGCAATTGATGTTAAAAAATTCTGCAGGGTGAAAGTGAGCTGCAAATGGATGACAAGCTTGCAGTACAGCACAGTGGCAAAAGTGTGATTTGGGACTCCACGCGTCTCGTGGCATATGCTGCACAGAGAGCAGTCACAACATAGCTGAGAGAAACATGCAATCTTAATAGTGCATTGAGCATCTGTCCAAACAGAATTTGGGCATGCTGGAAGAAAATCAAGGGAGAAGGGGACAACTACTGGGGTGGACGATCAGCATAAGAAGCGTAAAAGAAGCAACTGCAAATATCTAAGCTAATGATGATTAGTTGGAAAAATTAGAAGCAACACTGCATATAAGACAACACAACTACTGCTGTTGAGTTCAAATAAAACACAGAAGCTCTTTCATGTGAAATCCGATCCAGTTCCTGGAATCATTCTTTCATTCTTGATGTAGACTGCAAAAAGAGAAACGGGCAAAAAAACACCCACACACACCCACAGAAAGCTCTGCCCTTTCAACAAAATAATTTTTCATGGGAAGCCTTTGGTGTATCATGGATATGAGTAAGCACATATACGAAAAAAATCAAAGAGCAGCCTGACAGCCTGGTGGTTGCTGAATTCACCAGAGATATCTGAATCAAGTCCACATTTCATAGAATTCTGAACCTGAATTCTGAGAATTCAGATCCCAGCCAACAGTTATGAGGATATACTTAAGTGTAGAGCCAGTTGATTTGTGTCCAATAGTACAAGATTTAGCCTGGGATCACATCAATTTATCAACACTCAGGTGAGTGGATTGATCACCATCTTAAATACTAGCATGGCCAGATCTTTATTATTCACAAAGGCATTCGTTCATGCTTTTTGAAGAGTGGCGTAATCCCTAAATTTTTCAAAGTCTCAAATATTCTCATACCCAATAAAAAAATCATTCACTGCTACTGAAACGATGAAGCAGATAGGGAGCAATTATGCAAAAAAGTGCATAGGAGCTATTTGAGGCCCCAGCCTTACAATTACTTACAGATGTACTTCAGCTTAGCAAATGTACATAATACCACAGAAGCCTGAGAGTTTCTCTTATATAAAGTAAATTGAGCATAGACTAGAACAGAAAACAAAGAAAGCTCAAGAACACTGAAGGAGGGATTTGAATAGGAAAGAGCAATTGACTTGAACTGACACGTGTAAGGAAACAGACATACGAGTGCTTCTGAGAAGCACTGCAAGACAAACAGCAAATGTCTGGGAGTGCGATGCCACATGAAGGCTGCCCTTGCAGCAGCATAATGCCCTTCAAACCACGTAAGGGAACAGGTTCACAATTAAGAGAGATGCGTTAACTGAATCACCACCTACATGGATTGTCCCATGGCTTTCTTATTTAAGATTTAAGAGAACACAAATCTCCAATTGTGTGAACAAAATACACTCCAGTAAGAAGCTGCATAATAACAAGCTGACAATTCTAAAGTAATTCAAAGGGCTTAAACCAAATGAGAAGAAAATTACATTAAAAACACAAATTAGAATCAGAAACACATTTTTTTTCACATGCAATATCAAATACAGCATTAAATCACTATTAACCAGAGAGCAGTTAGAGTCTAGAATAAGAAGTCTATGTCATTTACAGTAAGTGATGCTTAAGAGAGATGGAAAACCAAGAGGGAAAGACTACAACACCTAACCTAGAACTGGGAAGGTATTTTAGGAACACCAATGACTACACAGTCAGAGGCTTTGGTAGAGGCATTTCAGCATTAATATTCTTAATTCTCTAGAAGCTTGAGTGAAAGTATTTATCTACAAATTCAGCTATGCATTGCAATCAACAACTTTGACCTTACCTGGCATAACTCAGCAGTACCTTGTTGCACCATTTTTATGGTTCTTCATACCAGAGAATATAAAATATTCGGAAGTGAAAGGCAGTGGTTCCCTTTATATTTTTATGAGCCATAGCTCAGTTTAGTTTAATGAAATGGCCACGTTATTAAAAGCCAACTACTTTATACCTAACAGAGCTCTATTACATAAATGAAGATTAGGCTCATAATGCCTTACGCTACTGATATTAAGGAAACTAAGATGTAAACGTATTTGTGTATACAGTAGCTATTTGCAGAACAGTGACTGAGGAGTTTCATGCAGAATTGAAGTAGTAGTTGTCTGTAAATCTACAGCTTTTATTGACCCAGTAAAAGACTTCTCATAATCCCTTGGAATGGTTCAGAATCACATACTTTATATTTTATGTTCCCTGTACATCAAATTTAATGTCATGGTAAAAGATAAATTATTAATATTATCTTTCTGCCAAAATCAGATCTTGCTCCATTAATAGGCAGAATGAGACACTGTTGAGCCAGGAAGTCACTGAAAGAGCAATGATACCAATTCGGCATTGGTCCTCTTCCCATGATCTGACAGCTAGTGAGCATATTTGATCATTTATGTAACACAGAGAAACATCTACATTCTTCTGCACCAAATCTGAACAGAATTGTACAGGACAGCAGACCTGCAGGAAGTGGAAAAAAGGAGCTGACAGACAATGAGAAGATAAATCTAACTTCACGGTTTGCATTATATAGAACTATAAATAAACTATCTTCAACTCTGGTAGAGGGAATTGCTTCAATTAATAGTAGTATTTGAAGGAACAGTGACAACATGGTGATGATAGTAAATAGAAGAAATGAGTAGGGGGACACTGCAGCAACACAGGTATTGGAAAAGATGTAGCATTAAACGAAGCAATCATAACAGTGATGATAACAATAAGAATATTATCCATTGATAGCACCTGTCCAGAGTGCCAGCAAGTACCACTCTGTCCCCAAATGTCTGCATTTCATTTCCCATGCACAAAATCAAAATGCAGGGAAAGATATGTTGAAAATGAACAGGAACTATTTTCTTCTAGGATCCTACTGCTTTTCTCCTGCAAAGCATGCAGATAACCTCCACCCCTGTTCATCTGCACTCTTCCTGCTCCTCTGGGTTTCCGGGTATAACAGTACTCAATAACATAGCGATGTTGTTGTTGAATCAGATGGTAGCACTGTTATAGCACAAGATGTGTGTAGCATCACAACTTTTTTAAGGGTTTAATAAACTAATTGTGAGTGCCTAAGATACTGCTGAATCAGGTGCTTCCCAGAGGCACTGCTAATTACCAATTGATATCAACAACCATGCCTCTAAAATTAACATTGGTAAGTAATCATAAAAGTTAGACTAATAGATGTATAAAGGCCACAACAGATGTTAAAAGTGACTTGCTTAACAGCAGGATCATCTTGCCACTGGCTTGACTATTTGAAAGACAAACCAATCACCTCATCTTCCTCTTGCAGTTTAAAAAACAAACAAAACTGCTGTCAAATGAGAGACGGTGAGCGCTGGAGTCCAAAGATACTCTAAACACTGTTGTCAAATGTTAAATGCTGAAAGAAACGTCAGGGTGTTCGAGAGTAGCTGGTTTTGGACAAACCAGAACCAATTCCTTATGCTATTACTAATTACTTGTGGACTCTTTTCAAAGCCTCCAAATGATTTTTGGTTGGAGGTTACCAGCTTTTGAGAGCAGAACTACCCTCATCTATGCAACAGTGACCACAGTAGACTGTTTCATAAACAAACAAAAAAAATACACCGCAAATTTGGATGTAACAGAACAATTTATGTTATATATGTTCTCCTGTTCTCTGCAGTGTAATATCCAGCCTTAGTGATTCACTGAAATTTTTACTGAACAGGGAGAGCAAGAGATGATGCATTTGCTGGAAAACCATCAGAGCTTGATATCATTTGCAGTCGTTCTACATGTGAGCTCCACATTTATGCACTTAATTGATACACTACAGTTGGGAATGTCAAAATATCTGCTGTTTTTGCAGTTCATTGTTGGGTTTTTGGATATTATCTGAGTAGAGTGCTTTTGAATTCGACTACCCCTTTAAAGGACACCTAGATTTGGGCAGTTTGAACAGTCAAACTTTTCATAGCCTTTTGTCAAACGATAAAGAGATCATGGTATGATTCTACCAGCTACAGAAGCTTGGCCATCATGAATTCACTTTCTGATTCTGGTTGATGGTTCTGAGTCATCTCAGGATGAAAGAAAAGTTCAGCCAATTTATTATATGACCTGGTGAGCTGGCTTGTCAACTGTGTATTAAAAAATGCTCCTTTCTTTAACTCCAAGTGCTTTTCAAAAGCTCTACAACTTCAGGAATATTTTTTCTTGAAAAATTATTTTTAACAAAAATTTTCAATTAAAAAGTTTGAGATTCACCAACATTTTCCATTAAATTTGTATATATTTCTTATATCATTTTACTACCCATGATATTATCTAACCACAGAATGAAATTTTGGTGGCAGCTCTGAGATCATAAGGGACAGTGTTCTAGAAGAAATTTATCCTATTCATATTTTCATTTAAAAGGCGTGGATTTATAAACATAATTTACACAACAAATTTTAAATTCTTGACACAGAGAAGTCAAAATCACAGATGGATTTTCAAAAAAAAAAAAAAGAAAAGAAAAGAAAGCATTTAAAAAGCAATGTTCTAGGACATTTTTTCTAGAAAAGTTAGACTTCTCTGGAGATGCAGTTAAACAATGTAAGTGCTAAAGTTGCCCTGGCAAACAGTTTAAGCGAATTTTGACCTGCTCTGGTTATAGGTAGCGCAATCTAGACCACTATCCATAGAGTACTGAAAATTCTTGTATTAAACTAAAGAGTTAGGTTTTTACTGGACCTTCCTTTATTTTGATCTTTTCTACATGTCTCTCTTTCCTTGCTCCTCACAGAACATGATACAGAATGGCTTTCACAGTTCACAGGCATTTACCTCCTAAAAAACAAAGACATTAACTACAGAAAAAGATGTAACTTCATGCTTGGTAACAAGAAACAGAAGAAAGAAAAAAAAAAAAAAAGATAGCCTTAAGTAATGTATGAATTTTCTTTTCTATTATTATGTACTTTTAATGGTTTTCATTTACATCAAGCTCTATTCAGAATGCTTTCAAAAACATTATCTTCCATTGGTTTTGTTACATATATAAAGCAGGTTTTGTGAAGCAAAGGAAATCAACTCAGTCACAAAGAAAATGAACAAACAATATACAAACACTGCATCCACAGATAGCATAATTTATAAAATCTATACAGCACTTGCTAAGTACTCACAAGGTCTGTAAGTACTGTTGTGAGTATTTACAGACTCACAAAGTCTGTAAATACTCAGCTGATATTTGATTACTCTCCAAAAAGAAACTATGGTATCCCTGGAAAATATTTTTCTAATGTTAGTACTCACAAATATTTTGCTCACAAAGCTTTTGTTGTCCTTTATTTTTCCCCACTTCAAAATGCTTGGCAGACTTTTTAGCTGGAAGTCCAGAACTTCTGAGCAATTTTATGCAACAACAGACTGTGCACATAAGATATGTAAGAAAGATTATAGTAATATGTACCTTTCCTCAGCTCCACTAGGTAACAGATACCCAAAAACCTTCATCTCTAGAAAGAATATGTTTATTACAATCAAAGGTAAGAAATAACAGTATGTAAGAAAGCCAGCCTGTACTATCTGTATTGCTTAAAGACTTGCCTTTCAGATTCCCTATCATAGCTTAAAAAAAATAACAAACACACCAATCTCTAAGAAGATTTATTAGGAAAGCTCTACATTGTGTTCACAAGGACTCAATAACTTTTTGCAACTACTCCAAAGCTTATTTAATATTACATTCGATGCTTTGATTTATGATGTTGCAAATTGTTGAGAAAAACATTTTGATTGGTCAAAACTAATTGAAAGAAGAAACTATTTATGCTTTACCCTCATCCTCACTGAAAGCTGCAGGCAGCAGCAGCCCCAACTCTCTGTGCCAGCTGGACTCTGCCCTGGCCTAAAGGCCACACTGCCCAAGGCTGCCCATAGGGACAAGGCAGCAACACTCTTGGAACACCCCCAGGCCAGGTGCAAGCTGACCACTGTAGATGATCTCTTCCCACAGTGCAAATGGCTCTTTGCCACTGTGAGGCAAGGATCTTTGCAGCAACAAGCAGCAGGATGCTGGTATGCAGCACTGGGGGTGAAATGTGCAAAGCTATGAAATACGGATGCAGAAATATGACAAAGAGCTACTGCAAATGTATTTGAAGGGGAAAAAACTACATGCATTACATTTGTTAAAACCCTTCCTTACTGCTTTAACCTGATATTCTTTTCGTTGCTATGGTGATTGTTATCCAGTCATTTATACATTTAAGGAAAATATCAGTATTCTCTCTCATGAAATTCTAAGTGTGAGAAATCCTTCCTTAATGCAATATAAAGACTATTACCTCAACAGACCTATCAGACATTCATTTTCCTAAGGTCTTCTGAGTCCATTTAAACTCCCTTCCACACATTCTGCAGCAATGAACTTAAAACCATAAGTATACAGTGTATGAAAATGTACCTTCACATTCATTGTAAGCTGTCTGTCTGTTCATTTTATTAAGCATCCTCTAGATTCTACTAAGAGAAAAAAATGAATACTTGTTCCCATTTTGTCTTTTCATCTTTTCATTTCATAAACACCTAGCCACGCTCCCATTCTTAATCTATTTCCTGAGATAAGGAGTTACAGCCTCTGTAGTCTGCTCATACAGAGGCAGCTCCCAGTCACTTTTTCTTCCTCTGTTCTTCCAGATACATTTTACATAGGAGTATGGGGGAAACACACACACACACAAAAAAAACTAACAATAAAGGGTGGCCAAAATCATCCCATAAAAATTGGAAAACCAGGGTTGTGATGCAGAAATCTTTACTCTAAAATGAACTGAAAAGAGCTGCCTCAAAAACCTGCTTTTTCTTTAACCTGCATTTCATTACTAAAATGCAGACACAGCTGAACAAGGCAAGAGGAGAGCAAATGTCACTTGCCAATAGAAACTGAATGTATTTAGATAAGATATACTTAGAAAATTGAAAATGAATTCTTACTACTATATCCACAATAAAATGCAGAATTATGTAATGCTCCTCGGGAAAAGAAGCTTCAGAAGAAAAAGGTGATAAAACACTCCATTGAATTAGTTGGGAACTCTCCCTAAAACCTTTTCCTTGACTAAGCAAAAGGTATTGTACACAACGCTGAAAGCTATGAGCTAACAATGACCTCCTTCCTTTCACTTGGCTCAGTGTAAAATAGTTTGCTGGTATTTGGATGTTGGCATTTCCTCATAAAACTAAGGGTAATTGGCAGCAGTTGCTTAAATTCCAGCATCTCTGTAGATTGCTTCTCTGTCTGCATAAAGCACACCACGCTTCTACATACATTCCACCAACATGGATTTTTTTGTATCACACAGAATTCCCTTGCAGAACCCTGAATTTCTAAAGGCTGTGGAACTTGCTCACAAATCAGATGAAAAAGAAACAAAATTAACAGTGTGTTAATAATTATCAGCTGTTGTCCACATCTCCATGGTACAACATTCCCAGATGCTTTGGAACAGGCTTAGGACAAGCACTAATGGTTGAAAGGCCCTACAATCTGCTGGCTGTCCATCAACTTAGTGGCTCATTATACTTGAGTGGAAATTTGCCTGCTACGGAGCTAGAAGGGCCTGCATTGAGCAGCTAAAACACTACTAGCTGAAAGATTTCAAAATGCAGCAACTACTGGGGCTGATGTATGAATATCAGGTGACAAATCCCAACACCATATCCACCCAGATGATGCTAATACAATGCTGCTGAATAGCGTTCCCAAGGTCATAGTTAGCTGACAACCTGTGCTCACATGAGCATACAAAATGGACACTGTCAAGGATGGAGAAGCTGACAGCTGAGGTCCTTCCAGAACTGACAGGTCAGACCATGACAGACACGTCTGTTCACTGCTCAGAGGCACAAGGAAGACTCCCATACTGAGGGCTGTCAGGCTGGTACCTGCAAAAACACTCACTCTTGGAGTGCAGGAAGGGAAAAAGATTTCAATGTTTCTCATCCAAAACATGCTGAAAAACCTGGCTGCCCAGCTGGACTGAGTATCCAGGTCACAGGCACAGCATCCCCGAAGTGACAAGTCTCTTCTGGTCCTTCAAAAGGGAGATTCTGATTACATACAGCTCTGCCAAGCAGAGAACTTCACCTTCACCCTGCACAGTATCACAGGCATCCAAGTCTTAACTGAATAAACTATGATCTCCTTTAAAAATATATCCCTCCCCATATTCACCTAGGGTTGTTATAAACAACACCTTTTCATCTCCCCTTAAGGAAACATGCAGTTGGCATTATGTACATGTATCATACATGTCTACATATGACACATGTAGATGTGTATTTGTATATAATGAAGCGTGTGCAGTTTCCACTAGTAAGAATGCTGCTAAAACACAGCTAAGTTTAAATTGCCTTCCAGCACTAAATATCACTGTCGTGCTGGAGGCCAACATACCAAATATGTGTTTTGTTTTGTTTTTAATCTCCATATTCTCAATTCATTTTCACAGAGTTTTAAACAAGCTAACTGCTTTTCCCTTGAGAAATTTCACTCTATTTTATTTCTACCAAATTCTCCAGGGCTTGAATTGGTACCACATTACCTAGGGGAAAGAATACTGGACCTCTCAACAAATAGAATTTCGCTGTTAGTATGAATAAATCTGATCTCAGTAACTTTCACCAGGACTTCAGTTTTCATTGGATTGGCAACATTGTAGAGGCTGCATGTATGCATAGAAACTCTCAAAGAGCACTAGGCTTATTTCCATAATGGGCTGCATATGAATATGTCACAAACTTTTGGTTAAGGAGTCTCACAAAGCTAAAAGATGAGCAATCGCATCAGACAGTGCCAGTCACCTGCACATCACTGCTGTCCTGATAAGCAGCCAACCACATCAACACACATTTCTTCATAGACATGTCACCTAGTGGATGCTGTGAAAACTGCTGACCTTACAATTCATGCCGGATTTCTCATTCAATATTCTTCAATAAAACAAACTGATATTCTTCCCATCTATGGCAGGTATGGTTTAGGATCTGAAAACATATCAATGATGATGCAAATTACTAAAGAAAGCTGCATATTAATGTGCTTCAGGTGAATATTTATATCGCACTGTGAAGCAAAATAACCAAACACAGAGTAATTAACATTTCTTTTTAAACACCTTCCTTGTAAATACCACACTCCTGCAAAGGTGGCCTGGAAAACAGAATGTTCTGCAGTGGAGGAAAACAGAAGACAACTGTCTCATGTTTTTTATTTAAATAGCTTCACTAGTTCTACTGAAGAACAATTCTCAACTGCAGTATTTTAGGATAGTGAAGAAGGGGAGAGTGAAAATGCAGGTATGTTCTGGCACCAACCCCTACATATACTGGAATTTATTCACTGTAACTCAGTTGTTTGTAGCTACTATTAGAAAGACTAACCAGATTCATACTTTTGGCATATTTCCTATATAACATAGAGACGTTTGTATATACAAAGACGCAAAAGAAGTAAGGGAAAAGAAGACAGATTAGATTGGACTAGCTTTCCTAGTCTTCACGAATGTCTATTTTTAACTTTTTGCATTGAAACGTAAAGCTAAATTGACCCCTGCTGTGAGTGCAAACCTGGAAATCTCTGCAGAACCGCACTCATTCCACTACTTCTGACCTATGATCCCAAAACACCTTTATTGCTTTTTAGAGAATATCCTGTGCTTCAATACGAACCACAGGTGTATATACCTCTCATTACCACCACTCATACTTCATTACTCCTGATGCCCACATTCCAGATCTTGTTAGCTTTCTCCCTAGATATTTGCCCTGAAACAACATAAACACAAATGCACTACAAACTTCAGCTTGGGCTCACTGTACCATGTCATTCCAGCTATGGAACAATTTTCCCAACTTGCATCTTATTCTTGTTTTCATTATTATATTCATTTTGTTTATGTATGTCTCACACAGCTTTTGTGTTCCTCTGTAAAAGGTTCTCACCAAGCACCTTAATGACAATTTAAATTTGATTGAGCCTGCCAGCTCTGTATGTTCTAATTAATGTTATTTCTACAATTAGCCCAAATCCAACACGGAGTTGGATGAGGAGAGAATCCTGAAACGGTAAAGTAAGAGCCTTAGGTTTTTATGGGGGAAAACACAACAAGGATTGATAATACTGAAAGAGCAACTTGCAACCACTTGATTAATGCTGGCTTTACCTCCTACCCCCCATATAAATACATATCCATATAAATACATTAACGATACTGCAAGCTCTAAGGAGTCTTGACAGAATCTATAAAACAGTGAGGGAAAAGTTAGGTTGTTCCATTATGCTGATCATATCAAAAAGCAAAGTGTGCCAGGCAGAACCCACTCCACACAGCCCTAAACCTTTAATTAACTAAGCCTGATATTAAGTTGTACTCAATTTCAACATGCCTAATTTGCCACTGTGCTCCCAGAGCTGGTCCATATGCTTGTGAGGCACTTTTTCAAACTCTCTTTTGGGCACGCTATGACTATCATACATTGTGCTTGTTTTATAATTAAATTTGGCATAATTACTTTACAGAGTGATCAGTGACAGCCTATTGTTCAGGAAGAATTAATCCTCTGAGCCTTCTAACATAATTTTATTTCCCAGTTCTAAATGAGATATCAAAGAATGTAATTTATAATAACCAAGATCACAAATGCACTCTTTACTACAGCTTCCCTTCTTATAGGTTGTTCAGTAGTGAAGTGCTCCTGAATTAGAACGCTCCCAGAGTAATGAGTTACCTGTGCTGCACCGGACCTCTTGTATGGCAACAGAAACCCAGCAAAAATACTTCACCATATCCACTATTGATGCCTTTTCCTTCTATTACTCCTCTGAAAATACAGCTGCTGTAGAACCAAATCTACCATGTAGGTAACACCTTTCCTCTACAAGATTGTTCACCTCTCAAGAAACAATCCATGAAATATCATGCTAATTTAGGTAAGTTTTCAATGAAAATTGGGTTGAATGAGGATTAGGGTTGAGCAAAAACTGGAACTACTCTTGAAGGAGAAATAAAGGTTGATTTTCCCCTGAAATGAGATGTGGAGCTGAGAAATCTAAGTTGGACAGCATCAAAACACTAGACAGCATCAATTCAAACAAAATATCCTGACAAAGTGTTATTCTCAGAAAAATCCTTTGCAAATCTCACCTATTCCAGTATTAAAACACATTTTCCTATTGTTTTCTATTCATTGCAATCCTAGTCCTTAATTACTTCCTATGGATCAGTAGCTAAAGCACATTATGAGCTAAAGCACAACAAAATAAATTTCTGCAAAGCCCTGCAGTCCCTCAGGATTGCATGAGAAAACGTGACCTATAATGGAAGACAGTTCATTATTAAAACAGTTCAAAACTGGGTTCTTTCTGCTTTTTATTTTTATTTTTTTTCCATTACAATAATTGCTTTCCTCATCAAATATCTCCATTGGAAATTCATTCCAATGAAAACCTGCCAACCAGCTACAACAACAGTTGATTTTTTTTATTGGTGCGATTTTTCTGAATAGTGCATTAAAAGTTTTTGTTCAGTATCCATGATTTATTTGGCTCCCTGAGGTATCAAAGCTTAGTCCTTTTAAACAACAGCGAGGTTCATTTGTACAACTGAAAATGTTGGAAACTGAGCTTCTGCAGGTGAGATTCCAAGGAAACCTGAGTGTTTGTTAGGATGACGGGCACTTAATACTGTATAATATTGGAACTGAATAGAAAGTCACGGCTGAACACATTTTGGGCAGTTTGTGCAAATCTACACACCACTTGCCTGCTATCTTATAGGTAAAACAGGAATTTGTTCAGAAAGCCTACCATTTTCTTTTAATTGGCCAACGTAATGTAGCAAAATAAGACTGAAGACTATAGATTTGGCGTCAAGTACTGGCGGTCATTCAGCTCATGTATTACGATAAAGTTAGTGGGTTTATAAATTAGGTTGTGAATATTAACAGCAATGTTGCCAATAAATCTGATTAAGAGCTCTGAAGTCTGCAGATGCTGGAGTCATATATGACCATCACATCTCTAATTTTAGAGAGGAACTCTCTAGTCTCTGTGGCTGAAGAAAAAAGCCTGGCAATGCTGAAGTGGAACGTACTCACACCTGCACAAACTAATCAGCCCTTATGATTTTGCTTAAAGCAAAAAAGCAGATTAAAAAAAGTATCATCTTCTCTTACTCTGGACAGAGCTATGAAAGAAATATTTGTTGGAGAATGTCGGATGTACAAAATATTCTTTTCTGGAACGTTTTAAGTAGCAGCATGCAAGATTTTTTATTTCATTTTTCTAAACTGAGGAATATAATAATGAAAAGAAGAAAAAGATCTTTCTACCACTGTTCTTGTTTTTGAAGCCCATAAACACTGCAAGCCCAAGGACTGCAAGTGACTCAATAGGCCTCATAGAGACAGATGCCTCATCCAAAACTTCCAGGCTGGTTTTCATTTACTTCTATTTTCACTTTAACCAATGACTTAAGGTTAGGAATCACATCCCTATATGCAGAACAAGGCTGAAGCCAATCTGCTATCTACTATTACAGCACAGAACTTACTGTTCCTAACATACACTGCCTAGGTTTTCTCCAAAACATACTGAACGTAAAGTCTATAAAGAAGCAACCTAATATTATTACTATTTATCTCCTCACTGTTTGATGAACAAGGTAGTTTTGAATCTCAAAGAGCAGTGGCACACAAAGTTGAGAGGAAGAGAACAGAACTGCTAAGGCAAAAACGCCACTGCTCAGAAGAGAGGGCAAGCAAGCAGGAACATGAAGCTTTTTGCTTTGCATTCACCACAAGCATCACTAAGTGCTAAAGTACTGACAGACTGATCACCCAAATAACATACTTTGAAGAGCTGAACATTTGTTTGCTCCTCCCAGAGCACCCTTAAATGGAACAGCAAAACATTATTGTCTGTATCTCTGAATAGCTATCTAATAAGGACTTATTCAAGTCTTCTTTCTTCCACCGTTCCGCAGATATCATAATGTAACTAATCTAAAATTACTTTATAAAAATACTGTATTGTAATACAATCATTTCTCTCAAGCAGAGCAAGCAGAATTCCAAATGATACAATATCAAACATTAACAGCTGCAAGTATGCTTTTGATTTATATTATACAATCTCAGTTTATTATTGCAGAATAAATGCACAAAAGAGAAAGGCAGATACATTACAGCTATGCTACTTCTGCTTATTTTCTTTCTTTCCTAATTTCTTAGAATTAGAGGTCATATTTTCAAATATGACTAACTTTTTTATCTAAAACATTAGCACTGACATTGTAATTTAGGCATGGTACAGTAAACAAGCATGGTAAATTACCTCATGTTCATACAAAAATGGCATGATCTCTTCATTTCAAGAGATGCCAATATATGATAAAGGAAACTGTCAGGATAATTACAACATTGTACAGTGACAAAGTCACCACATTCACTCCAGATTTCTTCCATGAGCGATGTGCATCACCATCCAATCTACCTTTGGATGCACGTAGGAGGCTTTCACTGCCTCGACAAGGACTTGTGCACTTTAGCAAAGTTTTGTCCTCAATTTGGCAAAGAATTTAAACATACCAACAGTCACTCTAAATTTTGGATTAGACTCAGGTTAAAGGTCTTGCTGTACCAAGGCCCCTTCCTTGCTTTCCTGAAATGCAAAACATCACAATAAATAAATACGACCATTCACTTTTCTCACAAGCTGTTCAGATAATTACTCTAGCACTTTGAGAAATCTGTCAAGAAGAAACAACACACAAAGCTCCACAGGGGAATATTGGAACATACTTCAGATGCTGTATACCACTGGTTTCTGTGATCATAAGGTAAAATCTGAACAAAAGAGGTCTAAAATACCTTCAATCCAGACTTCTCCAGCATTCCAAGCCCTTGCAGCCTTGAATTTACTGTGAAATGATGGAGATGAATCTCACTGCTCCATGATATTGTAATGGCTACAGAGCTCTGCATATGCTTTCTGCCGGCACTGCCCTCACCTCCAGCAGCACTTCCTACACACTCAAAGTTCACTGTGTTGTATACAAATGCTGAGATATTTTAAAAATTTCCCGTTCAAGGCACGCAGCAAGATCATCCATTATTCAACAAAACATTAATCATCTTTTACACCTGGACATATCAGAAAAATATTCTGATTCTGAAATCCATATTCAAGAACTCGTAAGAAACTAATTCAATGGAACCAGCCACTCCTTTTAATTAAAGACTAGCAGACAAGTTTTCAAACTCAGATTGATTTCTATATGGTATAGAATTAAGATCTTTTTGAGAAAAGGAGTAGGGCAACAAACCAGTTTTTTGTTTTGTTCTGTTTTTAAACCAGGGTTAATTCCAATTTATTCTTAATTTCAGACTAGAATCACACATAGATAACTATCCAGAAGACATATACTGCATCCAGGTATTCAACTAAAGCACATCAAAAGAGTTGTGGGGTATGAGTGGTGTTCCATTTTTTCACATCAATGGACATTTCAAGATAGGATGATTCAGTATCAGTTGTCAAGAAACAAAGACCAGTGTTTTAGAAGGAACATAATGCAGGTAACACAAATATGTTAGTAGAACACTTACATTGGCCTAATTCTCCCCATTTATAAACTAATGTCAGAAGTAACATACAATTTCATGAATATAAGAAATTAATACATCATTTCTGTTTAAAGAAAGAAAATCTGAAATGATATTCCAAGCAAGATCCTTAACCACAAAATCTGATCAAGATCATTTGACTTTACTGAATATAAACTTCTGCATGTCAGCTGAGGTTCCAGATGATTCTTTACCACTTACATCTGTTCCTAGAGACTTCCTATCTGCATTAACAAGAATCTTTCAGGAACATACATACATCCAGCCCACAACAATATTGTGGACAACCACATCATAGACTATCTACATCACAAAACTATCAAAGAGAAATCTCCGATGAAGTAATATCTTGCAGATGAATTATTTATAGCTTTTTCTTTTCAACAAGTTTTTATTGGCTTCATTTGGTCATTCTTAACTTATGATTAAAACAAGTGAATGGCAAATGAGTCTTTTTATACCTCCTATAGTATAGTATATAAAATTATTTTAATGTAATGAAACGGTCAACATGATATTCCATTTAATGGAACTGTAGTCCAAAATAAAACCCTGTTTAACTTTACAGAAAGAGATATTTCCAGAGATTTATAAAGGGAAGAACAGAGAAGGAAATTGAATTTTTGCAAATAGGCTTTTAAACATAATTTTCACTCAGCTCTGTACATTAACATACAGAAAGTTAATAATAAAATAAGAACAAATTAATGGTCTTTTTTCCCTTCCGTTCTCCACTGATTTCTTTTCTCTTCCCAATTAAAACATGTTGTACACAGAAACAGACAGTGTTATCAGCAGAAATATGACAAGGTTAATAATCTGGTTTAAAGGAATATAATTTTCCCTTGCAGGCAATTGCTGCTATCAGTTTCCTGTGGAAGAACAGTCAATAATGTCTCCTAATCTCTTACAACAGACAAGGGACAAACATTCTATTACAAACTAAATAAACGAGAGAAACTTTAATTTGACTTGACTATCAGAGCAATACTCCAGTAATTATTACAGCTGTGGCTGGCATATTTGTCTTTTTTCTTCTCCAGTTTTCTTTCAGTTAGATATTGCTTCACTACACTACAATAATTGATGCAAACAAAAGCCAAATTTTAATATATATAAAAAAAAACAATTATTTGCCACTTATCCACTCTTTTCTAACTTCTACTTATTCCCAACTTTGTTCACTCTGTTCAGTCTCCTCCGTATCTTCCCCCACCTTGCTCTCTCATTATTCCCCAAGTTAATTTAGTAGGCTGCTATTCACTTCATATTTAAATAGAATTTCTGTTGTGTCCCTGGATTCAATTAAGATGACTTCTTCAAGTTATATATAAATTGCATATTGCCATGCATAATATGAGCCAACCTCTGCGTCCATCCTTAGAAAGCAAAATATTCAGAGTAGTTACAGCCTATCAAAAAATGACTATGGCTCAAAATCCAAAAACAATGAACATCAAAAAGAAGATATACTTAAAAGACCGCCAGTGTTATTCATTAGCTTTTCACTTCTTCGAGAACTGCATGAGAGTACCAGCACCTAACAGCAAAAGTAATGTTCAAAAACTTGTGGGTTTTTATTTAATCACCATAATGGTGAACAGAAGCTGGCACACTGACATGCAACCAGCAGAACACAGTTCAGCAAAAGAGCCAATATGAGATGGCTTATAGTTCTTCTGCACTCTAATTCAGACTTTTTTCATCTTTACAAAATTTAGTAATCTTCCCTGCTCCAAGGAGCTGCCACAGCAGCTGAGAATTTACGAGGCATATCCAAGATTTCATTTGATTTTGAGGGAAGACTGAAGAACAGGGCATTATTTCTCCATATAGGTCCCTTAAAATCCAGAATAGTTTCCGAGCTACCAGACAATGGATATGTAATTTTATGTAGAAATTGTATTTCAAAATAGCACATGCTTTCTAAAATGTGGAATTTGAGATATATATTAAGGCTTAGGAATACAGAATTCCTATTTTTGAAATAGGGTTTTTTTTTTTTGTTTTTTTTTGTTTTGTTTTTGTTTTTTTTGTTTTTTTTTAAGTAAAGTGAAAAATATCAGAAGACATCCATTGGAGTTCTCCACTTGCAACCTCTATTTAAATGATTGCAAGCCTATTAGATGTCTAACTCTGACCTGACATGAATTAAAACTACCCTTCTATAAATGAGTTATTCAACTGTTAATTACCCTTATACGGAAAAACCTACAAGGAGACTCATAGACTACGTCTATTTCTGAAAATGGAGGAAAAATACACAAACTTAAAACAAAAAAGCAAAAGCCAGAAGAGATTCTGGGCTTGTAGATGTGGTGCGTGGGTTTTTCCTCATTTTACTTAGAAATAACAAGAAAACCCCTAAGAGACATTTCTGACATCAAACAGGATTCTAACCAGACTAAACACTAGCAGAACTATCCAAGTTTTAAAATTGGTCCAAGGAGTAAATGAGATGAAAGTGTTCTGCCTGGTCTTTTAGCACTTGTTGAAAAACATAACACCTTGATTTCAGTGTCTTTGTCCCTAGTATCAAGCCTCAAAGATGCCTCTGTGGTATAGAAACAGTAAGATAAAAGGACATGAAGGCCATCAATTGCAGCTAGTTGAGAGCTTAACAGCACAGATCTTACCTTCAGCTACCTCAACTCTTTTCCACATCAGAGAAAAAACTGAAAAGGTACCAACAATACTCAAACATGCTGGAGAAGCAACAAACCATATAACTCATATAATCTTATCTTCCCACACATAGAAGTGCCAATATTCTGGTCTCCAACATACTAGAATATAGAATAATTATTATGTCTGTGATTCTGATAATATTCATTAAACTACTCTGAAGATTAAGACAAATATACGCACTTACTGATTTAAACTGACCCCATGATGCGCTTTCTCTATCATTAAAATAACAGGTGACAGGAGAACAATGATGACAGAGCATAGATCCCTTAATTTTAACTGCAGACCTTCCAACAGCAAGAACGCCAGTTATTCTTGTGAAATTAAAGCAAAACTCTTTCAAATAATTTCAGTCTTTTCATCTTCTACCCACTAATTTGCAATGCATTTCCTAAGAATGTATTTCTCCACTCTACTGCAGTTCTTGAATAAACCCAAAGTTAGTATCTTGTTTCAAAGATGTCGGACCGTTCTACCTCATACTGGTAAAAAGCTTTTAAACAATCATCAATTCATTGTAACATCTACTGTGCTATTACCACAGAAAAGTGTTACCGTTCAAGAATATTTCCTCTGGATCATAATTATAATAAGAATAGGTTCCTGAGGGCATAATGAAACCAAGTCCTGAAGTTGAAAGACTGTTTAAAACCTTACTGAGGTAGGTGTCTGCTGTTTTATTTAAAAACAAAACAAAACACATCTGAAGTTTATAACATCTGAATGCTTTTATGGTTTTATTTTTTGTTGTTTAGAAGAAAAAAGAACCGCATGCAGTTTAGAATTTCACCAGTCGAGATAATTATTGCGGTATGGCAATTTTCATTCTAAAGGACCCTTAACCTTTTTTGAGATGCATTCATTCTTTTCTGGAGTGAAATGTAACAGCTGTTTCACAATGTCAATAGCTTAAAACATGCTAGATAAACCACTTCCAAGTACACAACGGTAAGATTCAGGGAAGGGGAGAAGTCAAGGGAGTTTTCAGGAGGGTGGATACTAGCAGCTTATATTTATCTCAATAGAAGTCAATTCACTTCATGCTTTAAGTAATGTAGCTAAGAAATTGCTCCAAATACAGAGAAACAACATGACTGAAAATAAACTTCAAGAAGAAACTAGCCAGGCATGAGTGAGCTAGTTTGCACTGCAATATAAGCAATAAGTTAAGCAAAATATGGCCTTATACACATCAAGGAAGCAAAGGCTCGGACAGGAAAGGGACAGAGCAGAAAGGAAAAACACTGTGACTCAGTGTGTGTGTGCGCAGCACAGCAGAGTGAGCTTTCTCCTTGGATCTGGTCTGATATCTTAACAACTCAGCAACCTGGTACTGTCCTCTGGTGCCATCCACCTGCCTGGGCACAGAAGAACCTTGCTGCATTGTGCTTTGACCAGATCCAAACTCGTGTGAACTTGATCTCTTTGGTCACCTTGAAGGCAGCTGTTCTTCCTTGATGTGCTGTCCCCAAACCACACACCCCTTAAGAAAGTTACACAAAGCCAATATGCACTACTGACACTGGTTGGTAGCATTTAGAAAAATAAGGCAGTTTCTGTACGTTCTGTCCCCCCTCACATTGAATTAATAATTTGATTCTGTGATTCTGTGAAAATAGGCACTATTTTCTGAAGGCATGTATTAAAAGCGGTAGAAACTGTCTAGCTTAGAGATGTTCAGGCAGACCACAATCTTCTGTAATTGCAAAGAACTAGATTCTTTTCAGCAAATTAATACAAGACAGTATTAGAATTTCTTCGGGAAGTCATAATTTGATACAGAGCATCTATTGGTATTTCTAGGCATTTTAATTGCACTGGGTCTGGAAGTGCACCTGCAATCAGTGTAACTATACACCTCGTTCTCCATTTTGGCTGTCAGGCAGGAAGTCTGTATTCACTCCATATACAAGGCTGGTTCAGAAAAAGAACCTTTGTATTATGAATTTTGTTCAAACAATTGGACGTAACTGTTTATTGATTTTCTTCAGACATCAGTAAACCACTGACAGTGCCCTCTCCAGGTAAGATAGCTGATAGCTGGTTCACAGCCTGAGGAACTGTGCTTGCACCTTCAAAGCTGCCCTCACTAGCTTTAATGCTACTGCTTGTGCAGAATCACAGTACAGTGCACACAAAGAATTAAATTCACTGGCCACGTAAAGTTATTTCTCCAAAGTTCAGGATATCTGTGCTAACAACCTTCAGCATGCATCCTTTCCAAGTTGTGAACAGCTGTAAATAATACTGTGGAGTTCTATCCCATGTGCTGCAACTAATAGAATCTAACACTTCTTTTAAAAAAAAAAAAACACACAAAGAAAAAACCATTAGATAATCTTCTTGTCACTGCCAATCAACTGACTTTCTTTGATTAACAGAGAATTAAAAAATCCAATCAAAACCATTTCTAAGAGTATGATTTCCTTCAGAGAAAAAATAAAGAACTGCAAAGGTACAAGGTCTTCACATGAAGGCAAAGAGATTGCATTGCTACAGAGACACAGCAGTAGCTGCAGAAAGAAAAACAAAAAAATTCAGCTAGCTAGAAATCAATAATTTAGTCTTTACAAAGAAAAAATATGAGTTTCAGAATTCCATTTCAGACAATCAAAAGAAATCTCAAATGAGAGTAAATTTTAATAAAGTTGGTTTTATCAATTAGAATCAGACACACATCTATGAACAGAAAAGACATGCTTTTCATAATCTTTCAACTGAGGCATATATGTGCCTTGCAATGACAGCCAAATGAAAGGTGTTTAAAACAGTTGCAAAAAGAGGCAGCAGGAAAAGAAAAACAAGAAAAGGCTATGATATGATTTGCGTGCTTAAACAGATCACCTAACATGTGGCACTTTCTACTAACCAAACATCTGCTTGTCCTGGTTGTACTCACCACCTGCCAGTCTCAGCGGAACAAATAATTGCTTATTATCTGTGAATCCAGGGTAACATTTAATTTGGTTCCTCATCTTTTCCACGAAAACAGTAAAAGTTATACATACGTATGTGCATGCATATTTAAATCTCTTCATAGAATTAACCAAAACCCAAAATATTTGAACCAATTAGCAAAAATATTTCTTAGCATTCTGAAAAATGGCAAGAGAAGTTTGCACAGACAACAAATGAACCCTCAACATATGAAAAACTACCATTATTTCAAAAAGAAAAGCATCTGATTTAAATAAAACAAGAAATATTTTGCACTAAACCAGCCTGTAGTTTCACTACATTGAAACTTTTCTTCCCTCCACCTCCTTCTGAACTCTAGGAAACCTATCACCAATTTTTTTGCATTCTGAAAAGCATCTATCAGACGTTCACCAGTGGCTAAGCTAGACAGGAACTTCCAGCACCAGATGCTGGAGAAAGAAATTGGAGCATCACAGATGTCAACATCTTTGTAGCATTCAGCAGCACATGTGAGGCATGCGAGCATTATGTGCATCATCTGAACAAATATGAGCCTGCTCTCCCAGTGTGGTGACCTGAAAAATTCACCCAGCTGTGCTACCTTGGTGGCATGTTGAAGCCCAGCTTCTCTGCTGAGAGAAAGCTTGAGAACTGAGCATCTCCTGTGCTCAAACCAGGTTGGGGGGCTAGTCCAGAGCGAGAGATCAGATGACTGTCTTCAAAATATTATATAAGGAAAATAAGGAAAGACTCTTCCTTATAGCACTATTATTTTACGTCTTAATGCACTATCTGGAAAGCATGCCCATATTTCTAGTTTGTAATCAGCTAAATAAAAAATTTGATATCGGTTGTCAGGTTTATTAAGGATTATTACTCATGAATTCTTTCTGTCTTTCTCACATCCCTACATTTCTATTGGGCATGTTGTTCCTCAAAATCTGACAGCATTAGTCAGCACACCAAAGTAAAATATCAGATCATAATGCTATGTCTTTTTCATCTTCGTATGTGTCCACACAGAGCTCTCAGAATATTGCCACAACAACTGTCTTTTGCTTTCACTTACTACTTTTTTTTTTTTTTTTTTTTTTTTTTTGTAAGTGATGGACAGGAAGAGCAGATTTGCAGATTTGAATATGCCATAAAGGAATTAAGATTCAGTGAAATCTACACACATGTGTATGTGTACATATGAGTTTGTGTATATTATAATCTTTCACACAACTGAAAGACTTACCATGTTGAAGTAATTGGTTTACAGCAATAAACAATAAACAAAAGAATGTCTAAATTAGCAATTCAGCATATTGGAACATAAGAAATCTGAGGCAGCCATGACAAGGCATACTTTAGAATAAATATACTTCAGGAAGTCAATAGAATTAGCCCTGATTTAGATCTCAGCAGACTTGCTGTCAATTAAACCAGTATTTAATTCAATAGACTTTGTCAGCTTGCTTAAGTTACAGGCCAGCTGGAGGTCCTTTTCTTTATTCATCTCATGAACTGTTTTCTGGAATTACTGTAATTAGCTGCTTGGGCTCCTGGTTCACTCCCCCACAGAGGACTGCTCTGCTACCTGGGTTTATGCCCTATTTATTTTGCCAATACATATTATGAGATGCCTACAGGAACTAAAGAAGCTCTGGAATTAAGATGGATCAAACTAACAGTCCAATTTCTATCCAAAATTCTGTTGCTAATGCTCATTCTAGGAAATGGGAAGCAGGGAAAACAATGGAAGATTGGAAGCAATGACAGTGGACAGGATCATGTCTTCACACAGACACACAAATGGCTTCAGGGTTAAGGTGGGTTAATTTCTAAAGGAGAGGATGGATGAAAGAAAGCAATCACTTCCTTTTCTCAATGACCTGTAGCAGCATTAATCTATATAGTGTCTTTCTAGACTGGTCATGCAATACTGACTGAAACAGTGCAGAACTGGAGAAATGATACGTTCTAGAGGGATGCTTCAAAATCAGAATTATAATACCACACTTCAGCAAGAAATTCTGCCTCTACAGAGGCTGCCATTCTGAATATCCAAATTTTGGGAATACTCCTGGTTATTACAAATTCCAAATGGACAGGATTTCTGAAATAATTATAACTAGAGAGACGGTATATGCATCAATGTACGTACTTTATACTATCTACATCTAGAAAGTTAATTTAACTATAGGGAAGGATATTTAATCATTGCTACAGCCTGATTAACCACCATGGAGCAACTGAGCATTACTAATGTGGGTGGGCTGTACTGGGAGAGACAAGAGAAAAAAAGAGGTTGAGGAGATCCTTCCTGGTCAATTACTCCTGTCTTCCCAGGAGACCCAGCCACCTCTTTTACTTTTTGTCGCAAAGCCTTTCCATCGGTGAAAAAATAGACTGACAACTCCAAAATTTACTCAAAACACCTACCATAAATCCCCCTGTACAGGGACAACAGCCAAACTACTGCAGGTCTTTATAGTGCATTTTGCTTAATAACTATGAGAACTGAAAAAGATCACCAGGTAGGCAATAGTAGCAGCACACAGCTCACCTCTGGACTGTAGTAAATGGTCAATAAATGCATTATACTCTTCTCAACTGAAGCCAGAGGATAACATATAAGTGCAACTTACATATTTCAAGCAAGGAATCTTGTTTCCTGTTTTTCTTAGAGTAAAAGAATATAAGAACATTTATAAATTTCCAATGACATTTTAAACTAACTGGTATTAAAAACAATATATAGAATAAGCAGAAATTGCAACACATTGTTTCTCAAATAAAAAGCTATTAAAAAACATCAGAAGTCTAAAATTAATGCAAATAGGAAACAAGAGAATGCTGCTTTATGCCAGGCAATGCCAATGAGCTTCAGTTTAATGTGCTTCACATAGGTCAGAAAGAAAAGAACGTACAATCTCATTCCCTCTGCTAGGAGATACCCTGTCCAACTAGAAAGCTTCCCTTAAGATGATGGTTATTGATTTTCCCAAGTAGAGTCTCCCTGTGGTAGAGACAAAGGTTTTAGCAGTGACCCCTCCAACTCTTCGCAGATGAATCAGTTATCAGACAGTAGTTATTCTCACATCCTCATCAGATTTTCCAATATCAAACTGTTACGCTCTGCAAATCTATCTCAATGATTACACCAAATCAGCAATGGGGAAACTAAATGATTTGCTAGAATGCTGAGAGTCCCTGCCATCTTGTCTGGCTCAGTAATGTACTACCTTGATGCACAAAGGAGGTTGACCTACTTGCTAAAATTGAGCTCTAGCAGTAGGGCACGGTCTCTTTTGGGACTCTTAAAAATCATAGATTAATTTCACTATAGAATTCACTAAGTGCAATAATTGTTCTAAAGGCACTTCCATTCAATCCCTTAAATGTTTGATTAAATCTGAAAAATACCTCTTTAGTTTAATCCTTATAAAATCAGAGTCTCACTGAAAGTTGAATATATTAACAAAAGGCAATCCAACCCATATTTTCCTTTCATATTTCTTCTTTATGAGCCATGATAAATGACTACTTTGCCCTGTCTCTTGGGAATGAAAGAAATGGAGAAATATCATGGTATATGGATTATTAAAAAGCCTCAAACAGGAGTCATCTTGGATAAAGTGTTATGAAGGTGGTAAGTCATGGCTGACATACCATAATTATAATACACAGCAGACTTGTAATCCCACCCACAGGCAAAATCGACAGCAAGGCATCACATAAATAATAAAAACACGTGAAAACTTCTCACTTTCTTCCTTAGAGGTTTACCAGTAGGCATTACTTTTTCCTTATTGTTTTATTAAATCAAACCAGTTAAAATAACATACTTATAGATCTTGTAACACCTCAGACTTTTCACCAACCCTCCATCATGATTCAAAACAGAAACAGAAAAAAAACCAATACTGATTTGAATTCTGGTTTGTCTAGTTTGTCTGGTTTGTGGAATAGACAGAATATGTTTAATTTTTCACTTCACTGTATGACTGTGTGGTATGCTCTATTAAAAGGCTGTGGTTGGGCAGCAGAGAAAGGTGGCCAACCATTTTTTTCATAGCCAGATTGCACATGGGATCACACCAAGTAGCATGGAGAAACGGGAGATCGTGGCTTCCCCAGAGGCAGATGACTTTTCTCCACAGACAGATGCTTCTAGCATGTGGGATGCAACATACAGTTAAGGGCCTCCTAGCAGGGGATGAAAGTGGAGGATGTGCAACAGAAGGAGAATCAAACCTAGAGAGATGAAACACTGAGAAAAGATTTATCTAGGTATGTAGAGAAAACGGGACATCCTCTTTTAACTATAAAAGCCAATGACAAATCCTGTAATGAAAGAAGCAGATACAGTGGGCATACCCTAGATTCAGATTCACCCTTTTATTTTAAGCTAGCTCACCCAGCAAATCTGTGTTTTCTGCTTCACTGGTTACTGTGTTCTCTATCTGTACTCAATTAAAGAAGCTCTAGAATGTCCTTCTGGTAAGCCTATAAAGAAAAAGTTCTCTAAACACTAAGAAACTAATCAGAATTAATGAAAAATAATAACAAAAGCTTGGTGCACTTCCTACATGCACACAAAGTAAATATTTTATGCTCTTTTGCCCTTGTTTGGCCCAGTAAAAGCATGGACTAGCAATGCTAGTTCCTCTTCAAAATTTCTAGTGAAACTGCTCCGCAATATCACTGTACAAACTCAGAAAACCTCCCAAAAAATGCCTCAAACCCAATTATTTTAAAACTTAGGAGAGAACAGAAAAAAAAGCAAATGCAACATCAGGTTCAACTCCACAAGGGAGCTGCTCCTTTATCAACCCCTCAGGTTGCTTTAATCATTGGTTTGAACAAGGAGCAGCAGTGCCTGTTATACCTATCCTGCAAATATCTGAAGCCCCAAATGTTAACAAACAGATGGTAGGAGTTTCAATACCGAACGTTCTCAAAATTTACTTTTCCACAACATTTTTCTGACAGTATAGGAAAACTACAATAGCAGTTTTCTGAACATGTAGATGGCTTATGTGTTATATATCTAACTATACGTGCAACTTTTTGGTATAATAAAACCATAGGCCCCAGGTGTTACTGAAACATATGTAGCTACGCTGGCCTTGTAGATTGGTGTTGAATGGGGTCTTGAATGAGAGTACAGAAAACGAGAGAAGGCTCAGTTTAGATTCAGTACAGTTCAGACAGCAGACTTGCAAAGAATATCCTAACTTATGCTTACTGTTTTATCAATTTTATGGCTGAATAAATTGCATATTTGAGAAAATTATATTTGGTGCTAGCACTTCTTGAACTGAAATGTTCTCATATTAAATATTATCCATGCTTTTAGCAGCAGCTCAACTAACTACTGTATCAACTAATAAAACTTTAAGAATCTGAAACCTTAAGACAAACAACACAGGGAGAAACAGTGGGTCAACCTGCTGAAACCAGATTCACTTGTCAGGTCAGTAAGACCATCAGACTGTTAGTTAACTGCATACAACAAAAACTGTCATAATCAGTTTCACCACAGACATACTACCCCAGAACACAGCACACACAGGAGACAAGAATTGCCTCACCATTTGTTATCAAAGTTTTCTGACAGCAGCAGAAGCAGCAGGACCAGACAAGAAAGCAAAGAAACTTCAGAGTTGGAACAAACGCAAGCACCTGTCCTGAAGCAAAGCAGTAGGAAGGGACCTTCTGGTGGTATTCTGACTGAGAGGATCACTGCTATAACTAAACAAATCCTTTTTCTTCTTGTTGCTATATTCAGGGAAGCTGATCTTGGCAACTCAATTTTAAGCAAATAACTTATGTCAGAAGCAACTACTATTATTCACTTTCTTTTCTTGAAACAAAAACAAACAAGCCTGTATCTGGCTACCTACTTGGCTTGGTAATGAACAGTATAGCATATTTCTTCAACTCCTCCACTATAACAGACTGTGGAGTCTTTCCCAATATATCTGCTTTATAATGTAGCCCAATACCTGAGGGTTCTTCAAATCTCACCATTAAACACACAGAACTTCACAGCTTGTCTTTCAAATAAAAGATATTGTCGTCATTGAAGTAGATGCTTATAGGCTAGAGCTGTTTGAATACATTAAAGAAGTGCTGTTTCAAACAGATTTACTTCATTCTTTTGAAGAAGAATTAAATGATAATAGACAGCATACTTCAACTAGAGATCTCTAAGCACAATACAAAAAATTAATAATGAATATGGAAAGAGAGCTGCATCACTCTGTTCTTTGTGGCATCTTAAATTCATAGATGGAATACTGTACTGGTATTGTGCATGCTTTATTCTTTGTAATACACTATTTATAAAAACTTGATGTGCTTTCAGCATGCAGTCAGTTTTTTGCAACTATTCCTAAGACAATTTTGACTGTAAAGGTGATTTGGCCTGTGCAGATACCAGGCTTTAGATCTATACGACATTTCTGTTTGGTCTATGCTGTACTAACAGCTTTCTGAGTCAGCCCTGCCTTCATGAAATAACAGTTGTGTTTGTGAGATCTCTGCCAACAAAGTGCAGCCCTTTTTTGTGACTCTCATTATGATACATCATTTCAGATCCAGACATCATTTCACTTGTTAACAATCTTTTATGCTCAACTTGACCTGGAATCCAGCCATCTAAGAAAATCACCTTTATCCAATTTTTCCATACTGACAACAACATTTTTCAGTTAAAATAGAGAGTGACTTCCTAGGTCACACAGAGTGATCCCCCTGTGAGATTCCATCTCTAGAAATTGTTCCCAATAATCTCCATCAACAGTAGATTTTGGTGAGTTTGGTATTCAATACATTTCAACCCAGGCCATTCTATGATTCTGTGATTCTATTTTAGCCTGCAATAACACAGAACTGACTTTTTAAAATACTGTCAATATTTTTATTATTACTGTCCTCTGCTCATATATTTTCTTTCATGCTGGCAATCAACTAAAATATATGTACACATTACTTAAATATATTGTGGTGTAAACATTTAACATTAAAATGTTTCCTGTTCATGATCATATGGCAGAGGAGTTCTATAAATACTTCTGTACATCAGTCACTTAATGTATTAAAAATGCAGACATACAATAATCTGACCATAATCTCATAGGCTGATACACAGGCATCATGCTCAGAAAGAATCTTCCATTCTGAGAATTACTATCAACATTTGATAATGTCACCATTCCAGTAAAAAAAAGTCTCAGAATAGAAAACAAGTTTTATTGTGCTTGCTTATTTTACCCAAGTATTCGTTTATTCATTATTCATACATTCAAGGGGTAATGTAGTTCTAGAGCAGGCGTATTTCAGAATTCTTTCTTTGACAGAAGTTCACACTGCATACAGATTGTGCTTTTTTTTTTTTAAATATCTGCTAGACTGAGCATTTCAATAGTCATTTGAAAACAGAAAGTCCTGCATTTAGAGGTATTTGTGCCAGGAACTGAAACACTGACAGACAATCTCTGCCAAATATTGTTATTCAAGTGAATTAGCCAATTTGTACAAAGAGGTTCAATCAGAATTCCAATGCCCTTTTGCACATATCTTTTCAAAAGACTATTGAGGAATTAATTTGAATTAAAAATTGAGGAATTAAGGTTGTTATTATTATTTTTAATATAATGAAACTAAGGAACTGAGCTAAATCAAGTCGGATAGTTTGTGGCACAATGTGACCTACAAATTCTTCATGCCCCACATCTCAGCTGACCAATATGAAATTCTGCCATTAAACTTGGCTTTTGATAATGTGAGCAGCAAGTATTTACTAGCATTCAGTAATATACTTCAATACAAATTGTCAGAAGCAAAGATAAAAGAGAAAATGTTTAAACTTCTGTTTCTGTTGTTTATTTTAATAGAGCTAAACAAAAAGGCTTGAAAATATCACTTTTCTTATCAAATCTGATTTTGTGCCACAACCAAATAGCTCAACTGCTTACAATCAATTGTCCACCTTTAGACATACTGAATATATCATAACAATTTATGGATGGAGACTTCATAGAATTTGATAATTACTGCTGAAATAGTAGATTCCTCCATCCAGCTGTAGTTGCAGCTTACCAAATAATATGAAGCAACAGTAATGATTAGTAGAACTAAACACACTTCAAACACTACCAAAAGGAAACTGTTGTATGGTTGCCATCAACATGCAGTTCTTGCAACTGTCCCTGACACTGAAATCAGGCTAAAAATGAAGAGCTACAAGGTCTAGTTTATATGTTCATGAAAGCCAAAATGACATCAATTTGATTTGTTAGTTAAAATAATTGAGCACATACTCTGGTGCTGACAGTATCTCTCAGAGATTTTGCTGAGATACTATGCTAAAAAGCAGATCTGACACCTTACAGCAAATTCTTCTCATACTGGTGTGATTTTTAAACTTAATGATTAGATAAATATATTTCTTAGAGTGGGAAATAAAGACAGTCAGACTGTCATTTATTTCTGGCGCACGTGGTTGTTGTCTTAGTTCCACACTGATGCAGTGCAAGAAGGAATAGCAAGTAATTTCCCACTTTAGAATTTGTGAAGTTGTTTTCCATTATTTCCTATTTTCTTTCTTCATGTCTCACCAAACTCTGACCTGCTTCCATGTGGAAATAACTGCACAAGGCACACATGAGAACAAAATTCTATGTGAACTCATCTATTGAAAGGGGTTTTCTCTTCATCTCCCTCTGAATACTCTCCTAAGATCCACAACTAAATTACAGGAGCTTTGATGAAAACTCCATAATTAGAGATGTAATTATTTTGTACAAGGTTGATTTTAATCCTCTTAATGCCTAACTTTTGTGCAATGTTTGTGCATGTGAAAAAAAGAAGAGAGAATGTTCAACTCAAGATTCATTAGGATATGTTAAATACAGGCAGTCATGCTTATGGGGTATAGAAGATTCAGCACTGTCATCACTGTGGGTATCCTGTCTCTTCCTCACAACTAAGATGTGGCTGCTTTTTGTAATCTAGCCTCAAGATTCATGCTGTGAAAATGTCATATAAACAGTCAAACAATGTTCCAATGGAGATTACCAGCAAGATCTTATGCTTAAAGGAATTCCAAACAAATCTGCAACACATCCCTTTTACTGAGGGTTGACAGTGGTCTATTTGCAAATATTTCCAGTGTATTTTGTGTTTGCAAATACAAGTCACAGTTTACACAAAGCATGGGTCCCGCAGGCAATATTTTCCCAAACATAAATAAAATGAAATAAAGAAATGTTTTTTAAATGTGTCACATATTTGCAACAAAAAGCATTTCCAAACTCACTTACCTTTCTTTTTTTTTTTTCCCCAGTTATTGAGTAGAATAATTCAGCTATAGTTTTACAATGAAAGCATACAGAACATAAAATATTTCAATTGCCAAAACAAAGAACTCATTTACAGAACTTGGGCAAACAGGGACTCTACTTCATTTTAGAATAGAAACACTCAGGTTCTTCATATTTCTTCTATTGTACTCCTCTACGTTCAGCTGTATTTTTCTCCATGAATAATTCAACCTATGGAATTTGCAAGAAATACATTCACCTTTTCTTCTCACATTCATCTTGAAAAGAAAAGTACAACTGAGAACGAAGGAGGTTTCTTATTTTGAAGAAAATATTCTATATTTATCTTTGGTTTGACACAATATATTTATAGGAAAAACCTTAATAATCTTTTTTCCAAATTATTCTATCATAATACGTAATCCACTCAAGCAGAAAGAAGAAATTAAACCAAATGTAAACATGCAAGAATTGCATTCTACCCATAATAAGACTTTTACCCCTTTCCTTTGCCAACAAAGGGTCTTTAGAGATCACAAGTAGCCAAGGCTCCAGTCCTATTTCTCAGCTGTAAGACACTTTGCCAACACATACCAAATTGAATTAGTATACTCAAGTGCATGTTTACAAAGTGCTCCGCAGTGGACAAGCATCTGTTTTAAGTCTAAAGTAAGGAAATTTAGTTAGGCATTTTTCAATATGAGTAAAACTGATTCAATTACAGTTGTAAGCACCTAAGATAAAATTCTCTTCAGTATGTAACTTTTTACTGACATGATGCAACTTGGCAACATTCTTACAGATGAAAGCACTTAATATTGCCGATTCCTAAAAATGCTGTTCTTTTTTGCAGTGAGCAAGAAGCATAGGGTTTCTCATCATGATAGATCTCATCTAAACGTAACAATTAGAGCATTTTATCAGACTGCAAAAATGGAGTTTCAGCAACTTCAGAATATATCACAAATGAGTAACTTCTCCAATCTTCCTCAGAGGTACTGTACGAAACACATATGACTGTTTCAGAAGCAGATGGTCTTTCAAGAAAATCTATTTTAAAAAGAATGAAAACATGTCAACTGACATAAATAACCAATGGTAAATGTTATTGTTCTGAACAGAATTTTTCCTGTGAAATAGAGTGTGTGTGTAAACCATTAATTCTGCCATCATTCCAGCCAGCTTGGGGAAGAACTGCAGTCTGCTCTAAACATATATATATATTTATATTGATATATTTATATGATCCCTGTCATAAAATATCCTGAACAAGAACACGATTTCTCACTTACGTAGGCTCTTCCTGCCAGGGATGAAGATGAACACAATCTCAAAGCTCCTTATAAGTATTATCTGAATAAGCCTACAAGGGCAGCTATGGGTTATTACATTCTCTGTATATGTGGACAAATTAGACAAGGAAGTTTATATCTCAAGAGATCACTGGGAGTTAGTAAGCTGCTATGAATACCACCCTGAAGCCTTGACTCCCTTATTTTTTCTCTCACAGATGGATAATTAAGCTATTATATTGTGGAAAATTCATCTAAGAGCAGAAATATAGGAATTATGAACCTGCACAGATGTTCAGAAAGTTACAGAAAGGTTCTCATTAATAACACTTAATAATACAGATGATGAGCAGAAAGGAAATTAACATAGTCGTGACCTCTTTTCCCACTTCACATCTCTTGTACTGTGATAGCAAAGTTTACCACTGACAATTACAAACCAGCTCTGAAAGGATGTTCTCCCTATGCTTAGGAATATACAATTTTAATAATATGATTCATTCAATTTCTTGATGTTAGCGGTTAAATATCTTCATTATAATCCTTTTCTATCAGAGTTAAAACATTCCACAAAGCACTAAGTACCCTCAACTCCATGCTACAGCTGGGAACAGTGAGTCAATGAAGCAAAACAACTTAATGACTAACTTCAGCCACTGCCTGTGCTGGAAATGAACCAAAGGAAGCTTAAGATAAAAGATATAAAAATGTAAATAAACTTTATCCATCCATGTCCCCTGTGGCACTAAGGATCTTTTCAAACATAGACGATTGAATGTAGGTAAAAATAAATGAATGAATAAAGGGCAAAAAAATAAAAATTCAAATGAGAGAAGAGAGAGAAACGTTGATAAACTCTACATTCAGAGGAAGAGTGTGTGACGGTGAGTATTCCAGCAATTATAGGAATAAGGGCTGATGCTGGACTTGATGCATACAGTCTAACATGGGGAGCAGACATGAGAAGTGAAATGAAAATAAAGTGTCTATCAGCTGCCAATTAAAATCTCAAAGGGCTTTGAACTTAACAGGCTAATGCAACTGCTCCACAGGCTTCACCTGAACAGTTTACACCACTTTTTTCTTTTATTCCTCTCCTCCAAGTTATGCTTGTTTTCCATTAACTGATTCTTTCACTCCAGTATCATTGAATTTAAAATATTAGTGTGGCATATTAAAATTCCATAATTAATCTTTTCACTTGATTGCGTTATTCCATTATGTTTTATACTTTTTACAGTCTCTGTATCTCCTAGATTTTTAGGCTTTTTTTTTAGTATACAAATGCTTGGGTTGCTACTTTGCAGGTGTTTACATAGACTAGGAACATAAATCATACAACAATCATCAAGTAGTAGGTACTTAAATCTTTTCAGTTTCTTTGACAATCTTAATCTCCAACCTTCATATGTCCTGACTGGTCAACACATGCTGCTCTCTTTTTCTAAGCATGAATATGCCATGCTTTCTCAAACTCCATACGCACACAGTGAATAGAAGGCAATCACCCCAACCTTCTGAAAAGCAAGGTGGTAGATTTAAGGGATTGCTCCCATTCTTTTGTATTGAAACCAAAGATACTAGAGCTTTTTCTGAAGCTTTCCTACCATTAAGGTCTGCCTAAACAATCTAAAAGAGAATACACAAAAAGTAAATGGAAGTCACGATCAGCCTTTGCCACAGAAATACAATGCTACAGCTCTGGAAGAAAGGAAAATATATACTGAGACAGGAAATACATATATTTACTTGCACTCATAATTCAATCACACCTGTGAGGAATGAAGAACAATCACGGTTGCAAAAAGAAGAGATCTCAGGGAAACTGCTGACAATCAACCTGCCTTTGCAAAAAAGTCCTTTAAATTCCCACGGGATTTGGGTTACCCTCATCAACATGCTCCTAGGACTCTTCTAAAGGAAATGACTACTGAGAGACTCTCTAACGAATGTTGAGTCTTATGGTACCTTAGCTTTTGACTGGATTCATTCTAAGCCTCAACACTGAGTACGCCTTTGCTCCACACTGTCACAGATCCTAAGTATAAAGGCTTTTTTAGGATAAAGGCAGGAATGAACAGGTACAGAAAATTTCCATGTAGAGATAAGGAAAACCATGCAGAAAAGAATCTGTATTTTCATGAAGAAGTGTCCCTCCACAGCTAAATCCACAGAAAGGCTGATATGGAAACAACTGACAATAAATCAGAATTGATCTCTCACTCAAATAATATAAAGAGCGACTTTTGAAGCTTTTAAAAATACTTCTGAGATATAACGTATTTTTGCTGCAATAATAAAAAGTCAGGCTGTCAAAATAATTGAATACTACTAGTTCCATGGCAGTTTTGCTCTGACAAATATCTTCCACTCGAAGTTCTATATACTGCTGGACATGTGTTCTTGCATATTGCCGAATTTTTGCTCTCAGTCTCTGCCCCTTTCTTGCTCTCTCTCTTTTCTACCCATTTAGGATTATACTCCCTTTCATTTCTGAGAATATGTTCTGCATTTGACATCCAAAGAGTAAAGCTTTTCTATATTAATCATCTAATTAGCAAATTAGGTATCAAAGTGATCAGTATTACTGATCAGTCATTTTAGTTATCTTCCAACTTAGTCTTTTTTTTTTTTTTTTAACCATTTCTTTGCCTTGAGGTCTCTTTTTACTGCTATATTACTCCACACATCTGGATTACACCCCATCATGGTCACTGTGCTCCACATATTGAAGTTGGACCTTCTATATGTTCATGAAACGCACATTTAGAAAAAAGTAATAATGTGTACTAACACATCCCAGTTTTCATTTGAGGCCTCAAACATTCTGCATGACAATCATGCCAATTTTGCTGTGTTTTGATTTCATTTTCAAAATGATTATGTGATTTATACAAAGTCATTTGGGAAGTGTATATCAAAATGGAACTGAACAAGTTGACCCATGCCCCGAACATGAGATGTCTGCTGAGGATAACACGGCACTGACAGGAGACTCATTTTTCCATAGTGGCAGTTAGAGAAACACAGCAGAATACTCCCAAATAATCTCAAACACAATTGGATTCTAATTTTATGTACTCATCCATAAACTCATGTATGTACTGCTTATAAAGCTGAATTTCTTCCTAGGCCTCCTATGCCAATTCTGGTTTATTAAAACAGCAACACTATTTCCAAAACAATCTTAATTTTTCATCATTCAGCTAGGACTCAGACCCATCTGCAGTAAAAAACTTCTAGAAATTAAGTACAGTGGACTGAAGAATAGCCTTTTCTGGTCATGACAATACAGGAGGGTACATAGCCAATTTGAAGTCTTCTGAGACATTTTCTGGCAACGGATGGTTTTCAATTATATTTGCTTTATGCAGTTCAAATGTTTTTATTTTTCCTTCTTTGGAAATCCCAACAGATATGCAGCTTTTGGCTGCATGTCCAGAATAATCATGCCAAAGTAGACTCTGAATCTCAGGTTGAGCTATTTAAGACGATAATGTAAACACAAGTTCTTTACTTTTTTTTTTTCATTTAGGCTGGTATAATTCAGATGCATCAAAATAAAACACATAGATGAACGGTCAAATGAAGAAAATAATCATAAACATTAATTCTGTATGGAATTTGCCCTTTTCAAGTCTGCTCAACACAGGGATGATTGACAATATGTAGTACAAGCCTTTAAACCAGGTGACCAGTAAAGGGACAGTTTATAGATTGTGTTCCAATCAAAACCTAACTGTTCAATTCAGAGTTTTAATTATTTTTTTTCCCTCTGCATAAACAAGTTCTTGGTAGCCTTTTCAGTCCAAGACATTTTATGTTAGTGACCATATGAACCATTCTATCATCTAATCCTAGTTGGTCCTTGTTCCATTAGCTACCACCAATAGCTTATCCTTTACTTTGTACAACATCAGCTGTTTCTCAAATTATCTTCTCTAGAAGTTTCTACTTTACTTATCTCATATTCTTAAGGCAGTTATACCTTACACCTTTCTATGTTTCGATAATTTATAATTACAGTTAGCTTCCTTAGTAAAATAAGTGTCAGTTATACCAATGGTATATTAATTAAAAATAAAATATATGAATTGTAGTCTTAACTATTATGTTCATAGTGCTGTTATGGTACTGTATCATCACTATATATGTGAAAACAACTTGCAGGACTCTTCCCTACTAGAATAAAGTTAACTTTCAACACTTAAGCATGTGAGAAATTTGAAAATATTTCTTTTATGGTAAATTTCTTCTGTGGTATAGTGGTAACTCAGTCTCAGAAAATAATTTATCCTGTATAACAGAATTTATATTATTTAGAGGAAAACAAAAGAGAAAAGCTTATCTTTACCCTCCGGACATCTTTGCCAAATGTTTCACTGTAGCTAGTGCCCAGTATTTCAAATTGAACATAGGGGTTGGCGCCATCTTCTCTGAACTCCATAACACCAGTAAGCCCAGTTATATGGCCCTAAGGAGACAATTTTCAAAAATTTTACAATAGAACAAATTTGCCTTTACAAACACTCATTTTTTATTAAAGATAAAGAGAAATCCATTCTGAAAATGTTTACAGCAAACTTAAATGTAGTGATTACACGTTCTTCAACAGTTCAAATACGTTTTTGAGGAAATGGTTCCAACACTAACATATCCACTGTAAATTGTATTAGGAAGTCATCAGATCTTTATCTTCACAGAAATAGACCCTAGAAAACAGGACTGTGGTGGAACACGAGACAACTGTCCTTTCAGTGTAACTGAAAGCAGTCAGTTGAGTGCTGGAGTTGAATTCAAAGGTATGAACTCCAAGTCCAGAAGAAAATGTAATACTTGCTGTGCTTACAGGAGAGGTGTAAAGAAAAGATGAAATTTGAAGAACTTTTAAAACCTCCCTGTAAAAGTATGACTAAATTTGTTTTGCATTTCCAGCAAATGCAAATTGAGATGAAACTAAATTCCAAGTTAATTTAGTAATAAAATATCACATTTCTTAAGAATGACAGAGCATTACACAGCACTAGAGCAAAAACATTTTGTCAATATACATGGGCTACTTTGAAAGTAATGCCAGCTATTTTATTATGTGGGCCCATGATGTCACAGGTGCCTGTAGGTGGCATGGCAGAGGAGGCTGAACTTTCCCGCCAAACTTCCATTACATTTTGTTGGCATGCGACAGATGGCAGCAGAGGAGCAGTCTGGAAGAACAGCGGATGACATGGAAGTGCATATGAAGCAAAGAGGTGAAAATGAACTCTTCCATGTGGAAAAAATCACGCCCATTGACACTCATTGATACTTGCTGAATTTTAAGGAGACCAAGCAGTGGATGTGAACAGAGAGATGTAGTGGGTGGTGGTACATTCTAGCAGTGGCAACAGCAGGTCACCTCTGCTGGTGCAGATTTCTTCAAGCATGGTATGCAGGCTTTTGTTCCTCACTAGCAAAAAAATGCATAGCTAATGATGGTGACTATGTTGAGAAAGACCATTTTATAGCTGAGAATTTGCTCTATCAAATAGTGTTATTGCACTTTGTATCTGTTGTAATTTCTATGGAAACAAGCAGGAGGCGTTACTTTCAGAGCAACCACTGCTTTATATAAACAGGTTGCTTTTACAAATACATGCTAACATTGTTAAAGTATGAGTACTTTTTCAACTAGTATTTGTGATCAAATATCTTTTGTATAAGAGGTTATCGTGGATCTGTAAAATCACAGTACTGTTCATATTTGATTAATTCAACATACTGCAGGACAGTTTAAACAACTAAATCACACTGCATTAGCTCTGGGCTACACCACAAAAAAGATATTTAACAATGCTCAACTAACTTATGCAGCTAGTTGAGCAGCAGTAATTGGAACCTAAAACTTAAACCTTGTTGATTGGCCCCTCGAGCTCCTTAAGCTTTCTTGACAAAAGGATTACAACAAATGAACACATCTATTGGACTACTTCTAATCACATGACCTCCAGAAGAGGTAGCTATGATAGCAACAGACACAGAACACATATCACTGGAGTAATGCTGCAGTGTGTGTAATTTGTTTGCAGTAAATCATTTGCTTTATTAACAGCAGATCATTCATTGTAGTTGTAAATCACTTACTTCTAATAAAAGTTAAACAGAGGTCAAAAGCCTCTTCAAAAGCTAAGGAGAACTGAAACAACTCAATCTTGCAGACAATTGTGGTTTGTCTATTCTCACCTTCTTAATAGTCTCAAGCATGGATCGTCCTCCATTCCAAGGCTTGGTGGATTTCCTCATGCAATTCAGACTTGCCATGCTGTGCCATTTCCTGTCCTCCAGTTTTCTGTGGAAAGCATTGGCTAGCATGAGCACACTGTCATACAGGTACAGGTTGGAAACCTGCAAACAATAATAACAATGAGCCTCTTTGTTTATTTATGCTTCTTTCCAAAGAAACTGTAAAAACAAGAAAACAAATTTTAAAAAAAAAAAAAAAGAACAGAAGCAAACAACAAAAAAAGACGATATGTAAAAACCAAAAGCTAAGCACATTTGAGATGTTCATCAGCTAAGGAAATTCAAACACCAGTGTTTGCTCCCACCTTCTTCCTTCCAGCTTAGTAATAGTCCTTTTCTGGCCAATGGATTCTGATGCATTGCCTTACTGGCACATTACCTACAGTACCGCAGTGAAGATAAAAAAGATCGTACCCCAAATATAAAGTCAAGCTACAGAAAGAGTACAGCTGTCTATCAGTAAAAGTCAAGGACTGCTACCCTGTCAGTCATTTCAGCAAGAAGAAAAAGATGGAACAGAATTAAGCTCTTAGTCTTGTTCATTTGAGTAATCTTGGTAATTTCTAGCAGAGCAAAATACAATATAATGTATCTACTCAGCACACAGGGAGAAGAAATGGCCATATTATTTTGGTCTCATCATCTCTCTCCACCAAATAAAAATGAGACTGGTCATTGTTCTACTTTCTTGGGAGATATTTATGTCAGCCTTCTTGTCCTCCTTATGAGAGATAACAGCAGTAATTGATGACAAAGGCTCTAATAAGAACTGCACGCTAGTGGCATTCAGATGTTGCTTTTTCAAAGTTTTTTTCCAAACCAAGACATAGCCTCTGATACAAAATCAATGGTGACATGTGGCAAGTATCTACTTCAAGTGGTAAAATTAGTGGTAAAACTTTAGCAGTGGCAGTTACCTAGAAGTAATTTGAAAAAAAATAATTAGATACTCTCTACATTCATCTTAATTCCTCTTCAAACCTACGCACAGACTCAGGAGTCTTATTTACTCTTTACTAAACTCAAATGAGCAGTTAGCATGAGGTGCCAGATCCATTATTTAATTATTAATTACACTAAAAGAACATTCACTGAGCTGAGAGCTTTAGACATGGTGACTTACTTATCACTCGGATTTCTGTAACCCACCACAGAAGGTGGTGCCTAGAGATCAGTAAAAGGCTACATGTGGAATTTAATGCAATGACATAATTCCTATGAAATGTCACTCATCTGTAAAGCTTAAACATATAATGCTGTTGCAACACTGTCTACAACAAACTTCTAATACCTTCAGATCTTAAGGTCAAGAAATAAAATGTTCCATATTCCATAACCTGTTGTTCAACATAAATTGAAAGCCTAGTCATTTTGAAAAGTTTTCTGGTGTATGTTAATCTGATCAAAATATGCAAAAATATATATGTAAACAAATATGTAAATTTCTAAACAAATATGTAAAAACATATGTAAACAAAAATTACTCAGTTAAAATAGGAAGATAACAAAACACTAAATACTAAGGAAACTCCCATATTTAAGTGACTAAACACAAGCAAGGATCTTAATTCAAACCCTAATAAATACTATCTCTGAGATGTCTCCCATTTGGTGTTGTCATTTTTAGTGTAATCTTCTTTCTCTTCTTTTCCTTCCAGAATTGACTTTATCTTCTTACGCTTTTCCTTTTAGAAGAGTTTCCAAAGCAGCTACTTTCCACACTTCCTCTTTTTAAGGAAAGTATGAACCTAAAGAGTTAATAAGATTCCCAAATTCCCAGCAACTAAGTTTTGTTTTTGTTAAGTATCTTCTGCTCAACTGCATTTGCATTGTTCAGCAGATATTTTCCAAACAGCTTTCAATTAAAGCAACCATGCAAATCCTTATTATTCAACAACACTTTTCCTCTTCTAGTCTCCACAAAAAATAAAGTAAAATTTAAGAACTGCTAAGCAGTACAGTTTACATGTACAAACTGCGAAAGAAAAATGAAATTATGAAATTTCTTACATGCCACAAGATACAGATCCTCTCCACTCCTCATTATGTTTGTTTTTACATCTACATTTTTAACTGAGACCTCATTGCCATGTTGTACTGGAGCAGCCACAGAGCAGAAATGCTTTGTATTGTCTTACTTTGGCACTTTTTCACGTCTGGAGAAATGCAACCTCATTCCCAAATCCAGTTTGCTTGGTTTGGTAGTAGAAAACTCTAGGGTAACATAAGGTGACTTGGCACAATGCGTTCCTTCCCTTCTTATGACATAGTTCTCCACATATAATGCACTGAAAGCTTGAGAGTAATTACACTGACTGTCTTAGCCTACATAAACCTTGCATACAACTCAAAGACTACATGATGTACAAAAAAAAAAAAAAAAAAAAAAAAAAACCCAGCAAAAAAACAATCAGTCACCTGTTTACCAGCCTAAACAAAAAGTTCTAGCTTGTTCCATAATGGATTTTGTATCACAATTGTTTCATTATTTTTCTTTGGAAGAAAAAAGGATATAAATTAAGTGGCAGAAAGAAAGAGTCTGCAGAAGAGAAGTTTCACACTATTTACTTCCTTCTGTCACACATCTGGAGTCGTGTAGCAAGGCAGACAATCATTTTAGGAGACAGAGCAAGTTACTTTTTTGATATGGAAAGCCTACTCCATACACCCTGCTGTACACACCAATCTACTGCCATTTTGCCACTTCAGTTTTATTCCATTGCAGATTTTGTCCAAAGCAGTGAGTATAAAGTACTGTTTAACCAACAAAATAATTATAGACTCATACACTGAGTATCCAGCTCCAACAGCAGTGAACTACCAAAATTATCTCAGTACCCTAGAAAATAAGGTCATTTTGATGCTTCACTGTTATAGAGGAAAACCCAGCTCCTGTACATTCACAGTAATATACAATAAATGTCTTTGCTTAACTCCAAATGGGAACCAGCTTTATGCTGGAGAATGCAGTTGTGGTTCTAGTTCTAATCTGATGCCTGAATAGTTTCATACTAACACAGCTAAACAGTTGCTTCCTTGAAAACTATAGGCATGGGGTTTTTTGTTGGTGTTTTCTTTTCTTTTTCCTAGCAATATCCAGTCTACTAAAATCAGAGGGAAAAGAAAAACAAAACAAATCGTTTGTTCTAGACCAGGAACTTTTATCTCCTTTTCTCCTGAATCCTCCCTAAAGTAGAAAAATAAGAATTCTAAAACCGCTCAAATATGCTCTTCTTCTCTAAGTCACGTTCACTTTCTGCTTTAAGTCATTAGTGGGTATTTTTGGGAAGAAAAAGAGATAATGAAAGCAAGACACAAATTTTGGCCTGATGTCACATTAAATCCAGCATGACAATAATTTCCTTTATTTTCTATGATATTCTGTTTAATACCTTAACAGTCCTACAGGCCTTCAGCACATATCAAAGAAAATAATCATAATAACCTCGCTCACAACAAGCTACTGATAACTTGCATATCTTTTAAGGCCACCATAAGTCACTGTATTTCTAAAATAAAATAGTTCATTTGGAAGGGACCTTCAAAGACCATCAAGTCCAACTGCTTGACTGCTCCAGGGCTAATCAAAAGTTAAATTAATGAAGGCATTGTTCAGTCATCTCTTGAACATGAACAGGCTTAGGATATCAACTACCTCTGTAGGTAGCCCGTTCTAGTGTTTGATCACCCTCAAAGTAAAGAAACATTTCCTAATGCTCAATCTGAGCCTCCCCTGCTTCAGCTTTATGTTGTTCCCACCAGCACAGCCTGGCGCCTTCCTGTCTTTTCCCTGCTCAGAGAGCTGCAGAGGGCAACAAAGTTCTCTCTCTTGGTCTCTTCCAGATTAGAAGAAAACTACTTCAGAAGAAAACTGCCTTCTACAAAATCTCTGCATATGTACTGGATGGTGTTTACAACTGCATATGTTTGTTGTAACCTCCAGAACAGTAATACCACAAAATTAAAAAGGATTAATTGGACAAAGCCTGTAAATACTTGCTCCTGCAAGTGCACACACTTCAATTTTCAGCTAGCTATCAAACTCTGCATACAAAAATGACTTGTGACAGGGAATTTGTGAGACACCCAAGGGATTAACTATACCTTGTTTCCACCACTGCTGTTTAAGACATGAGGGAACAGTAAATTTGAAAATTTGTCTTTAAGTAGCTATTCAGAATTGGTAGCAAAGTCAGAGAGAAGAAACAATAAGGCAACAGACTTGACTCCTTTGGGTTTTCAAGCTCTGCAGCGTTACTTATAGATCTAAAGAAGTAGGGGAAGGACATGTATCTGCCTGCAGAGACCCCCCCTCCAAATAACAAAACTTCCTAGATAAGAACAAAGTGTTTAATTTTCATCCTATTTGAAGGAAGAAGCTGTAATTTTCAGTTCCTCTTTCACTTGCTGAGAGCTGTAAGAGCTGAATAAATGATTTCTGACCTATCTGCTGTAAAAATGATGGTGACTGTTTTACCGATATATTAAAGAGCTTGCTCTGTACACAAGTAACTTCAGATTTGTTTCACTACATATTCAGAAAACTTATGATTATGATAAAGAACCTTTATGATCCTGTTAGAAGCCTTTGTTTCACAATGTAGAAAAATGCTGCCATGCACTAGTTGAGCAAAGCAAATTTTCAACAAGAGAATGGAAATCTTTCCGTATTTACATTATTAAATGTGATTTTCAAGAGACTTCTATATGAATTCCATAAGAATTTCCAGAGTGAATTTACTTTTGAAGTTGAATATGAAAATAGCTTTTAGTTCCTTCAGAAGCACTAATAATAGACAAGTGCTTTTCTGGGAAGGATAGCAAGCCACAAAGACTGACCCCAACTTCTGATCTGCCAGCTGTGCCAGAATTCCAGACAGACAAGACTACTGAGAAGATCAGCTGGGAAGAAGACACTCAGATAGAACTATTTCAAAAAGGTATTCCCAAACTCTGCATCTGTACCCTGCTGCTGCCAAAATCATCCTGTGAGTTAGGCACTTATGTCCCAAATGACAGGATGCATCTTGCCAGGAGCAGTGAAGATCAGTGGTTTACTTATGCTCTAACAGCATGTTTACAAGGGTACTGTTAGGAGGGAGAGACTAACAACTTGACCCATTTAATTTTCTCAAATTAGTTTTCAGAGCCCATTGTGAGACTTCATGTGAGTGCGTATGTTTTAAATGTATGCTTTGCTGCTCATAGAGAATAAAATCACAGCCTGCTGCCTGGCACTCATGAGAAAATCAGAGTCAGAAAACAAATTTTCATTAAAGACTCAAATATCAGCTTCAAATTTCCAAAGGGCTATTTATTATCATGGAGGCAAACAAAAGCCTGAATAAAATCTTCAGAAAATCATAACAGAAAACCATACCATAGAATATATTCAGGTAAGCTCTCTAGAGGTAAGGAATTTAACAAGTACATTTAGTGTTTTGTCCAGTTTAATTTTAAGTGTTTCAAAAATGGGGCTTCTGAAGATGTATTTGGAAGTCTGCACTATCAGAATCTTTTTCTTTAAACTGATGAACAATTTTTATCTCCTTTATTATTTCCTTCATACTGGTTTACACATCTCACACCACTCATTTCCCTACCTACAGCTTCTCTTCTCTGCATGCTTTCTGTCCTTCAGCTAGTTTTTGCAAGCATTTATCATAATTATATGTATTTTCCTACTCAATATGTTTTCTAACAACGTTGACAATTATACAGGGCCTAGATTACACTGCACAGCTCAAAACTTGTATAGTGAGCAATGCCAGTGCCTTCAGCTGACATCTCAAGAATTTGGGACAGCCAACGCTCACAGTCTGAGGAAAGTTTAGCAGAAGTTGTTTGATTAAAAAAAAACAACTGAGCACACAGTCACATTGGAGGACAAACGGTAACAGTAAATTGCAAAAGAGAGTATAAGATCATAATTCTACTTTCTATCACATATAAGCAAGTATGGCTGCATATTATGTTTTAGAGGCAATAAAAATGAAAAACTGAGGTTCTAACACTTGCTTCCTGCCATTGTCATCCACTCTCTGGTAAAACACTGAACAACAACTCAATGAAACATTTAATTATGCAAATAGAGAACTCCAGAGGTCAAAAGAGCTAGTCTAAGCAAAGGAAAAAAATGACTTCACAATATATTTTGGTTTCAAAATCCAGACTCTCACAAAACTGCACTTGGTCAGAGGGCACCTTTTTTTTCCTTTTTTTCTTTTTTTTTTCCCTTCTTCAAATGCACCTTTTTAGATCTGCTACAGAGCTTGAGAGGGAGATTATGCCTGCAGTGGGCAGTGAAGACTGTTCAAGACTACTTTTCATTCATTCTGTTCTCTGAAAATTATTTCAACTATGACTGATTATCTGGCCAAAAGTCCAAACTAAGGTGCTAAAGAGACGCCATATTAAAGGTTTTGCAACGACAGGAAAATAAAAATGTGGCTCATCAATTCTTGATGACAGAAAGTATATGTTTTAATAGGGCTCAATTTTCGCTGCTTTCAGTGGCACTTAACAGATGTGTCAAATGAGAGTCAAGCTGTTTAGCTGGATAAAACTGCAGGATAGGAGAATTAAGTTAATATAGGCAAACGCTTTTACAAAATATATCTCCAGGTACAGTAGTTAAAATGCAGTAATTCTAGAAAAGACAACAGTTCTTAAAAATGCAGCTCTGAAGGAGCAACTGCTAAGAGATGCCTCCAAAGATATCTCACGGTCAAGTCTTCGGAGAATGACATGGAAAGAAGAGTATAGATGTTTCAAGGAATATCCTCCTACACTTCTCTGCATCTTCTCTTCAAATATGTCAAACCACTCCAGGAATAGTTCTTCAGTAGAGAGGCAACATATTTAATCCTTTTAGGAATAGCCTCGTTATTTTTGTGACACAGTTTGCTGGAGTTTTCTTCTTTTTGATTTTCAAATCCTACTGTATATATTTGGTCCAATTTGGTTAAATATTTGGTTAAATAATTTCAGATACCCTGTGCCTATTAATATATTTTACTATAGACAGATTCTCACATAAATTGAACTTATGAACAGTAAACAGCAAATAAGGGATGAAGGTAACCAGAATGGAAACCAGATTTCTGAAATGTTTCTTCAAAAACATAACAAGAAAAAAAATCTGATTTTATAACCGAACGCACCATGAATAACCTTGTAGAAGAAAGAGCGATCTTCAAAAATCTAGCTTTGAAATAATCTAAAAACTTCATTGGCGGTAATCCTACTAAACATCATTCCAGTGCCATAGAGAGATATGGAAAGGGCATATCTGAGATGAACAGGATTTGTTATAAATCCTAAAGTGCTTCAGTATACTTTCTCCTGTCGATGCAATAATGACAGTTCTGATGGTTGAAATTACAGGATACTCATTGCCTCTGGAAAACAGCAAGCACTGAAGAGTCCTTACCATTTATAAAAAGTAGAAGAGGGATGGGAAATCACATATGAAGAATCAATCAAAGATTAACATAGACCTCTGAATTCAAATAGAATGACCAAGATGAAAACCTTACGAAGACTTCTGAAGAAGAAACCCAATTGATAATACGTGCAAGAAATAAGGGCATGAGCAAAACTGTGACAGGTGGGTTGATGGAGCAAGACTGTATTTCCACAAAGCCTTCAGAATAGGTGAGGTTTTGGATAAGCTTGCAGAACAGCCTGATCTTTAAAACCTTTGTCAAAATGCCAACGTGATAACCCACTGAAAAACAACTTTCCAGGATATGGTACAAAAGACACCGTGAACAAATTTGTTCCAAAAAGACTTTCATTAATTTAACCAGAACTAAGTTAATAATCTTGGATGTAAATGTTTCTTTCTTTACTAGGTTGTTAAAAATGCTAAATTCTCTCCTAAACATCTTACAGCTAGAGGCTGGCAGAATTTAGCTTATTCGCCTTCAAAGTCGTTAAATAAATAATTAACTAACAATAGCTGGTAAGTAACCTTGACAACAAAGAATTATTAATTTGAAATTGCCCAAGGGAAAACGAGCCAGGGATTTTCAAACTGTGGTTAATCAAACTACTTCAAAGCAACACAACGACTCAGCGCTGGCAGGCAGTCACTGCCTCTGGTGGATTCACGCAGTCTGACACAGAGCTAGGAGCTACCGCTGCCTTTGGCAACACGGGTAATTTAGTGATGTACTTCTGTACAGCAAAAGGTCAAAACTATTTTTTAAGCAAGAAAAGGGAAATAGATTGAAAGTACCTGAATTACAGAACCATTAATAATATGTCAATCATACTGAGAAATGAATATAAGCTCTATTCCCAACAAGATGTTATATAACATGTTTAGACAATGTCTAAACAAAATGCAGATACAGAATGCTTCAGACATAATTGCACATGCTTAGAGCATCCTATATTCAATTAGTAGAAACCTAAAGAAAACATAAGGCATACTCAGGGCAGTTTATCTGACAAACTGGTAATAGTATACAGTGCTCTTCAGTGCCCATGATATTACATTTCAGCACGGCTGGACAAGGAAATTATAGAATCAAGTTCCACAAAGCTAACTATACACCGCTGCACCTCTTTCTTGTTTCTAAGAACTAATGGGCAAAGAATAACATTACTTTTCCATTCTCTTAATGACTGTTTCTAAGGTAGCACAGTATTTCTGAAAGACAAGAAATAAGAATGCTGAAGATGCGTTACTTCTCTAAACCCACATTTGTGAAATAGTAGAAAGAGTATTTAGATTCCTAAAGGGTCTTTTGTCAGTGAACTTCTGTAATAGACTGTGAGGCTATTCAAGCCAGCAAACCAATTACTGGTTTAGCAAATAACTTCCTCAGAGAAGTCTGCCAGAGCTCTTTGGATGACTCTCTGAATTATATCATGCATAAGCTAGCTCAGTCAGAAATACTCAAAATCCTGCTGCAAGGTAAGACTGTCCCCCAATAAGTGATTTTTGGTGCAGGCTACATCACTTTTTTCAGCATAATGGAAATAGTTCTGATCCTCTGAGATGACTGACCTTTGCTCTCCTTACAGCATTTCTCAAAATTGCTATCAAACAATGAGAGTGTCTTTTCTTTCTATGAAAAGACAGGCATAGACTTTCCCCAGTGCAGAAAGAGCAGACCAGTGCTCAGAGATACAATTTATGCAGCTGGAATTTCCCAAACTTTGGGATCAAACCCATTGCAACAGAATCTGAGTCAGGCAGAGGCTCTTTTTGAGGAGAAAATGCCCACACACCTCTCGGTGGATTTCAGTCTCTGCAGCTATGACTCATTAGAAGAGCACAAATAAGTAAAACAAACATCTCCATTTCCTGTTCCGTTGAAAAGCTTCCCCCTTTACAATTCTCATCCTGGGACTTTTTCTACTTTTCCTGGCTTCCCACAAGCCTCACGTTTTCCCTACTGAAGCTCTAAGCCAAAATGAGTTACCCACTAGCAAGGACACCCTTCCTGACCGGGTTGCAGCAGCCCAGACTGCAGGCAGCCCCTTCCCCACAGCCTTACCAAGCCCTAAATTGACTCACTCACACAATACCTATGCTTGTTGACTTGACCTCTGCATATTTATACTATCCCAGGTTAAAATTACATTTGCAATAAAGTGTGTCACCAAGCTTATATGCTCAATCTACCGAAAGTTCTCCTTTTTGTCCAGCAGCTTGTACTATACTATAGAGGAGATTCTTAAATTGTCTAAAGTAAACTAGAAACATGTAGAGTGCCACTGAAAGCCCCAGTTCTGTGTTTCAAAATTATTTCACTATGACTGGAAATACCAATTGAAGCTGTTTAAGCTTAAATTACTGCAAGAAAAATTCTGATATCTGGGATAAATCTGGAGATTTTGCCTATGCCAGAGTAAAATCATTGTAGTATCCTTCAGGGGTCTGTACTGAGACTGATGCTCCTTAATAATCAACAGTGGGATTAAGTGCACCCTCAGCAAGTTTGGGGGTAACACCAATAGCGTGGTGCTATTGACATGCCTGAGGTTGCCATCCAGAGGGACCTCAATGGGCTTGAACAAGGGCTCAGGAGAATCTCATGAGGTTGAATAAATCCAAGTGTAAGGTCTTGCACTGGGGTCACAGTAACCCCCATTATCAATACAAGTGGGAAGAAAAGCTGTATTGAGCACAGCCCAGCCAGAAAGGACCTGGGAGCACTGGTGGATGACAAGCTGAACATGAGCCAGCAATGTGCCCTCACAGCCTAAAAAGCCAGTCATATCCTGGGCTGCACCAGAAGAAGCATCGTCAGCAGGTTGGGAGAGGTGATCCTGCCCCTCTGTGCTGGTGAGACCTCACTTGAAGTATTGAGTTCAGATATGGAGTCCTCAGTACAGGAGCAATGTGAGCATATCCAAACGAGGGCCACAAAAATGATCCAAGGGATGGAACACCTCTCTATGAGGAGAGGCTAAGAGCTGGGGCTGTTCAGCCTGGAGAAGAGAGAGGCTCCAGAGAGACCTTCAATATCTAAGAGGGGGCTAGAAGAAAGAAGGGGGCAGACCCTTTAGCAGGGTCTGTTGTGACAGGACAAGGAAAAACAGTTTCAAACTAAAAGAGGGAAGACATAGACAAGAATTTTTTTTTTTTATTTTTTATTTTATTTTTTTTTTTTTAATACAATAGGGGTAGCGAAGCACTGGAACAAAGTTCCTCAGAGAGGTAGAGGTGCCATCACTGGAGACACTCGAGGTCAGGGTGGACTTTGAGAAATCTGATCTGGCTGTAGATGTCCCTGTTTATTGCAGGGGAGTTGGACTGGATGACCTTTAATGGTCCCTTTCAACTCAATCAATTATGCTCTAGGAAATCTGTTACCAAAATCTGGAACTCAAACCAGTGGTGCATATTTCATATGCTCTAACAATTACCAGCTGCTGGAGACTTCTGAGACTATTGGAATGGGACAGATTGAATACATCAACTGCACTCAGTCCATTTAACTAAATATGATGCGCTCCACAGCCCAATACATATCAGAGTTCCGTTACGCTCAAGATTAATTCTTTTGTATCAGATATCTGAGGAATAAATATAATAAAAAAAAAATAGTAATGCCAGAAAACTATGATGACACAGGTGTTTTGTTTTGTTTTTTTTTCTTCACATAGAAAAAGATTCATAAAAGGATGGCATACCCAAAATCTTTGGGTTAGAACAACTGATTTCTAGCGCTTTATGGACATAACGTTATATCTAAAACACTTTGTTCTGCAAAAAAGAAATAAAGAATTAAATCAGGAATAACTGAGCAAAAACTACATGCACAGATTTATCTGTATTCATTTTATTTTTCCTCTGAGGTAATTCAGTCACAGAAAACCATCTCACATCGAATTCCTAAAATGGACTTTTCTGCTGAACGTAGCTACTGACCTGCAGCATCTGAAGATAGCCTTCTTGTGGATCACAGAGCAGTGATGATATTCGGTGATTGTTCCTCATGCACCTCTGATTATTGTCCTTTGAGAGGGGGAAAATCTGCCGGATAACTGTCATCCTCCCAAGGGCACTATGCACCAACTCTAATATTTCATTATCAGTGATTTCCTGTGAATGGAGACATAGTATTTTAGAAACAAAGACTTGTGCAGACATTTTAATATATATCTATCACTGTTCAAAAAATGTTTTTAAGCAAACAAAGGAAGAATCAAAAGTTACAGATGCACATGTTTTGTCTAGAACAAAAAGTTTTTTTTATGTTTAATAACAGCATTTTTAAATGTGCTATCTGAAATAAAGAAAACAGCTCAACATAGCACAATCTATTCTGGAAATATTATCATACTGTGGAAGTAGTTCCTCATAGGAAAAAGCACAAAAATAGAATCAATAGATCTCAAGATAAGGAACAAGAAATGTATACAGATAGAATAGAACCTCACTACAGCCTCAAAACAAAACAACAAATACAAAATGTAGCCACCTTTAAGAAATACAGCCCCCACCTCTGAGAACAACGTTGTGAGAACATTTTTCCCGGAAGAACATTAAATTATTTCTTCAGACTAATCCTTATAATAATGACTCAACCAAGTCTTTTGAAGTAATCGATATTACAAAATCAGAAAGCTGGGAAGCTTCATGGAAGGGATGGACACAGTTAAGAATATAAAGTACTGCACAGAGAATAATTTGGGATAAGATACAAAGAAAATTCATGACAAGGGACAGAGTCTTTTCATCTACTGCCCTTATGTTGCAACTGATGCCAACTCAACTATATGCTCTATTCAGTATTCCGTACCTAAACAAACAAAAACCTCTTTTCTTACCCTTAAAACAAATAATGCGAAAATTATGGGTTTAGCTGATCCTGAAATCATAACAGTTGCGCAGCCTGCAATGGCTATCAGCTGCCATGGAGATTCCTTCCCCACGAGGAATGACAGGCTGCAGCACCACTGTCTGTATTCCTCCCTTCAGACATACCCTTCACAGAGAACGCTTTACAGCCAAGCTCCCTACCACTGCCACCAGCAGCCTCACACGTCCATCAGCCAATCTCCAACATCAGCTGGCTGTGCAACCTGCACAGCTGGGCCAGCTCATGGCCAAGCTCACACAGTACCTCAGAGTAGAGAGCAGCCAGCAATTCATATCAATGGACTCGCCCTGTTTTGACACCAAGGCTTACATCTTGCAATGTGCCATCAGGGGAAGTGAAGCTGATGCTATATTTTGAACGTTCAAGAAAAATTATTTTGCTTTCTTGACATTTTTTTCTGTCAAGCTGAGAGTGAAGTGACCATGGGGTTATTGTAATTACTTGTAATGGCTGACTAGTATTGTAGCTTTGGCTCGGTTCTTCTTTGCTGATTTCCCATCATTTTTAAGGAATGCAAATTTTTAACTTCGTAGAAGGTAAAATTCATTGTGTTAACAACAGTGTGAAGTAAATACAGAAAATATACACTAACAGAAGTAAAAAGATTCTGAGACTTCATAACTCTGTAGAAGATCACCACAGAATTGCCTTGAGCTCTACACAGTCCCTCCAGAAACCAGCCCTGGATTTCTTTTCTCTGGTGTTGAGGGTGTTAATGCCACATACTGTGTCTAAGCTTCTGCCACTGTGGTCTGAGGGAGAACCAGCTTTATGCAATACCTTTAACTCTCTAGAGGTGGTAGGGAAACACAGACTGCATGACTGGAAACAGAAGATACCTTTTGAAAAAAAGATAATCATCCATAATTCAACTCATGCCACCTGTATTTTGCATTCTACCCATGTCATGAATGTTTCTTATTTTTTAAGACATACCATAACCTGCATCAAAATGCTTCACTCAGAGCAGGATGGTTCTCCTAGGTACATTAATTCACATCGTTCACACTCAGCTATGCACATCAAGTGAATCCTGAACAAAAGAGCCTAGTCACTCTAAGAGACTCAGAACATAATTGGGCTAAATCTAACTCTCAAAGTGCTACCTTTTCCTGTGTAGACAGCTGGCAGCAGCTAGAGGCTTCAATGCCTTAGTTCTATATGTAATGCTAGGGCAACAACACTACATCTGATTACCATTAATACCAGCAAATGATCTGCTCATTTTAGAAACAGGATTCCATTCTTGAAATTTAAAAGGACAGTAAAAAAAAGTTGTTGCAGAAAAAAAGGGTCTGTGCGTGACTACATTTCAGAGCTAGCGCTCTAGAAACTAAGATTTACTTAGTATACCTTTGAGTACTTCATGCAAGCTGTTGACGAAAATATTATGTTGACGAAAAGAGATTTGGCCCTCTAAAATGAAGCCCTGCAGAATCCCATCACAGTCTGGAAACCAGCTTGATGTAACCCCATTCACAATAATCCTTTGAGCTCAACCCTTCAGCCAACTGTTCACTCCCTGCATTGTGATTTTGCTTTGCTACACACTGGATGTTTTGTCTACGTTGATATTGTGAGAAACACTGTTGAAAACTTTGCTGAAATGCAAACAGACTGCAACTGACTACTGGCTTCCCTTGAACTACTGGGGACCCAAATTTTCTGTGACAACTGAGCAAGCCATTTAATTCAGTCCTAAACCTTTATAAGCAACTATGCTCCAAATTTCCAATCTTGATCATGGATCATTACACATCACAAGACAGCACACTGATTATCTTCCAATACTATGTGTGGACACTGCATTCTAAATGGATTTTATTGATTGGTTTGCAAGATCTTACAAAATCCCATACTAAGTGCCCACTTTCTGGCTTTCGTGATCCCTTGATGTTACTGACTGTTACTGATATTAATATAGATGGCGGTTTTTGCTTGCTTCAGGGGTATGCTTTAAGGAAGGAAAGGAGCCTAACTATTGCCTAGCACCTCAAATAGCAAGTTGCAGTCAAACCTGTAAGTATTGAATTTCTTGAATTAGGATGGAAAGAGAGCATTTTTCTGAAAAATAAAGGATGTTCTTGTACACATGTGCTGGATTTTTTCTCCACTAAGGGACAGAATGTGGGTAGTCTAAATAATTCAGGTAACACTTAAATATTTTGGTAAGCAGACATCAGTGTAAATCTGACTATTAGTAGACCTCAGGCTATTAGTAGTTCTCAACATCCAACTCAGCACTGAAGGAGTATTCCTACAAACACTGTTTTCTGTTCTTGTGGCACATTAATGACACAGATCACTCTTCAAGAATTTGTGGCATGCATGTATCTATTTATTTATCTGCACATTAAGAACTTGAGTTAGATTGTAATACCTAGCCACATTGCTCAGGGGAATATTTAAATTTGCTCTATTTGTGCCCAACTATCATAACACAAATTGCAAAATGAGACAATTATGTTTCACATTACAATCTCTATTTTCCTAGAGGTAATAACAGAACATTATAAATTTTAATGACATTAATAATTTAAAGAATCAAGAGATACCACAGAGAAGATCCCAGAGAAAGCTGGAGAATAAAACTGAATGGTGAGAGTACAAGGATGCTCACATAGACAAGCTTTAGATATATGCCCCTGTAATACGATCAATACTCCTCTCAATGCACTACATGTATCTACAAATGGACACTTGTTCATACATTGCAAATCTAGAAAACATCTTCACAATAAGCTGGTTTTAAAACATTTCTGAAATCTTCCATAGACAGATTTATGAAACCTTAACATTATGTTGGCTTCCCTGCATCTCACATGAACAGAAACGCACACAGGTTAATCCTTTAAGGAAAGGATACTTTTTCATGCCACAGAAAACATTCTAATAGAGGTCTACATGACTGCCTGTTCAATTTCTATCTTTGCTCTTCTCCCACAACCTCTTCCTTTCACCTGATGCCAATAAAATTTCCTATAGGTCTATTTCTATTTTCAAAGACTCCACAGTGAGCATCTTTCTCAGATTATAATCAGTGCATGAGTAAAAGCATGAAAAATGATAGTTAACCAGAACAGAACAAAAACAAACAACTCGACATTGATTTTAATGTAGACTTCACTGATGAGAACTCATAATGACATACTCATCTAATCTTGCTCCTTGACTGTTTCAGTGTAATTCAACAGCATCTGAATTAGGTCAATTCCGAACCTTAAAAGCTACTTAGAACAGAATGCAGGTGCATATGAAATCCAGTTTCAAACACACACACATACATATAAAAAATGCTAAATATGCAGTTTTTTCTACAGTGTCAAAGACAGTATTCAAAAGGAAAGAAAAAAGATTTGTCAGCAAGTTACAAATATAGATTTACTTGGAATAAAATTGGAATAAATTTAGACATGTGAATTACTAAGCTTTGAACTGAAATGTGTCATCTGCTAGATTATTTAAAAAGAGTCTTTCTAGTATTTTGGTCAAGTTTTGTAAATCTATACATTTTTCTGTAATTTCAAATGATTATGCATATCATAGAATGCTTGCCCTACTTTTATTTCTGAAGTATCACAAAAATTCTGCTTTGTTCAAGCAAACTTGGCAGAGGGAACCATATTAGACTTATTATTATTATAATACATACAAACAGAACTGTATAGACTGTTTTTTCCAAAAATCTTTTAGAAATTCTGCATGTAGAGAAATATTGAGAAGAACTCCACATTGTCCTGGTTCTACCCAAATAAAAATGGAGCCATAACAGTTTCTAAATAGCTGTGGATCTGACTGTTGACTACTCAAGGGGTATTACATAGGCATTTCTAGCCAAAAGGAGAAAGATTTTTTCAAAGGGAAGTGGAAAATAAACACTGCATCCATTTGGGATTTTTCTTCTGCAGTCAGAAGTTTCTGCAAGATTACTCTACAAGCTCTGCATTAGGAAACACTGTTCATCATGCATTATCTAATGTCTTATTACCTGATACCCTTGGAGAAAAGAGAGGTAAAGTAATTTGTTGAGAGACACTTTATTTGATAATTGCTATCCTATTTTCTGCTCCTTCTCAACCTTTGAAAATATTTTATAGAGATCTCTATGTCGTTATTTTCCTCTGGAAGAAGTGCCTTGATAGTGGCTGAGAAGACATTTGATTTGATAAGCCAAAGGGATGAGTAGCTATGGATATACTGAACATATTACATGGAAAAAAGAAAAGATAACTATTGGCAGAAATGATGGAGCTGCAGGGTAGAAACAGAAAGAACGAAATACATCGCACCAGGGCAGAAACAATGGAACACTTTCTCATTTCTCATATAACAAACTGCCTCTTACAGAATAGAGAACTGATATAGAGTCCACTAAAGAGGAAACATGTTTCGAGTGAATGCTCTGAAGGCAAAGGGAAAAAAGCATAAATAAAATAGAAACTTTTCTCTGTACTTGGTTCTGAATTATCACATGGCTTGAGTTTGAGAAATTTTTCTTTATCTGTTGAAGCTCTAGAAATTCCACCGCTGGCAGCACCACCAGCATCATTTGAAATTTGTCATCAGCCTGGAAAGGAAGACTTGTCTAAAATTTGACTCACATTCAAGTAATGCAGTTAACCAAACCTTCTGGATAACATCATCTCAACACAGCTTGGAGTTCTCCAAGTCCCTTAGCACTTCAACTTCTTGTATATGACTTCTTGCCACTGATATAACCTGTACTGTTGTCTTGTTTTCAGTTGCTTTTACTACTACTCCTGTAGAAATTATAAAGCTTCTTCACTTCTCTCTTCTCAACTCTGAGGGCTTTCTCTAACAAATATACTACCACAGATGGGAAGTGTTTATCCAAGTACTTTACAGTATACAACTGCTTTAGTGGTTTGCCTATACTCACAGCCTCAATTATTTTCCATTTCAAACTTTTTTTGGACTGAAAACAGCAAACATCCAGAAGCAACTTCTCCTGAGACTTCACTTTTATTTCGCAGCTGAAGAATTTCATCAATCTTTTAACAACTGAATACTTAGCATTCCTATGGATTTAGAATCCTACCTTTCTACTATCCATCTTACGGTTCTGCAGAGTAGCCTGTTTGGTTGATTTCCGTTTCATTTAAATGTGACAAACAATAGGACCTACTTTTTTTCTTAGTGACAAAGAAATGACCCCATACTGAAGTGCAGAGTCAAGCTACTCTGCACAGCATTAAACTATATCTTGAATCAAACATACAGCCATCCCATGTGTAAGCCCCCAGGAACACACACAAACACTGAGAACTGCGCTAATGAATCTGCCAGGACCATCAATAGTAAGATTCCTTTTTCCTTTACAAAGTTTCATTCTGGCACCTTCACAACAGTTCACAGAAAAAAATACAACAGAAGAATGCAATATAGGCTTTTTGCAAAGTAACAAAACTTTGCTATATTAGAAAGAAATCCTCCCTTTTCCTTTTCCTCTGAGGAAAAAGCCATGACAGTTAACCACATGGATTGTTGATTATCAAGAAGAATTTTCACCCCAGTACATTCCTTTTCAATAGAGTTCCATCAAATAACATAATAATTTACATAGAAAGAAACCACTGTCATTTCCACAGTTCTCCCCACCATTCCCTCACCAATACTTTGAGAATTTACAAGTGAATATTGTGTGAATTTCAGCATTTGCTATTCCACGTGGCATTCATTCCACATAGTTTATAGTCTGTGGAATGTAAAAAAGACTCCTTTGCATCTGATCTGACAATGATTAATCTGGACCAGCAAAAACAAATTAAATGGGAAATCAGAAAATGAAAACTGTAGTCAAGTGGAATTTCTAACCTTTGGTCTTCCAACTTATTTTTACACCTTATAATTAGATTTATTTTTAAAGCACTGAAAGTGTCAGCAATTCATTAACATGCATCTTCCCATCAAAAGTAATAACAAGTAAAATATATACATTTTAAACAACTGTAATCTAAATATAAAAGATTCATTCCTGGCCAAGTCAAGTCATTGGAGCTATTCCAAACTTGCACCTGGTTAACAGAATGTAATCAAATGCAATCACTATGGCTTGCTCAGTAGCAAATGGGAAGGACAGAGTTTCATGCTGACTGCAAATAAAATACGTGACATAGTTCCCATAAATTTCATATCTGTCACCAAAGGTATTGAATAAACTTTCTGATCAGAAGTATAAGCAATGATTATTTGTATAAATTGGCACTGTCACACACATATTGCAATATGGCATTTGAAAGAACCTAGAACAGAAGGTGCAGATCTGAAAAGTAACATCCAGTAGTGTTCATAATATAGTTGTATTTGTCTTTCCAAATTGAGATCTGAAAATATTTAGCACTCAATGTGAGCAGGATGCAAAAAAAAAAAAATAATAATAATAAAAACAACAGCAGAACAAGACAGAAATATGATTGAGACAGAAAAAGGTAACTCAGGAAGATGCACCTATTCATTATGATGTATTTAGATCATAAACTATTTCCCAATACCCAATTTAATTTCTATTGCTAAAGATTAAATTGTATTTCCTTTATCTTTACAGGGTAAATGTATTCTTCTTGTAATTGTGTGCATCTTACCACCATACATTTGCTTCAACTCATCATTTTCACAGGAGCTCAATGTAATTCTTTCAATCTTTCCTCATCAGTCATATTCTTACGAGCTTTCACCATGCTAGGTGGTCTCCCCCCAGTTTTCAAAATTGTTCTGTCATCCTTCTTTGTTTTACAGTGTCTTGCTCCAAACTTCCAACGTAGTTCCAACAAGTCCAAGTTCATGTCAAGCAGTACAAAATAATTGCGTCTTTTGTACTACTGGATACATCTGTTGTAAGATTACTGATAACTAAACCACAGCAGTATTGATTCATATTCTGTTGATAAACCGTGACAACTGGAAGTTACTCCAGCAGATGCTCAACAGTTATTTTGCAGCCAAAGTACTCAGCACTATACTGAATTTCATCTAGTGTACTGCCTAAATAAACTGGACTAAAATACGTTTTTGTAACAGTATGGTAATAATTAATACTTTCTATAATGCAGATTCAAGTAAGTCAGTGAAAATACTAGAAACTCACTTGCCTTCTCCTTAGAAGTCACCTAACACTTTACCTTCTACTACATCCAACCTTTTCATATCGCTTCTTATGAGTCAGTTCACACCTCAGCAAATCATTTTTCTGTTATGCCTTTGCATTCCTCCCTAGTTGCCCATCATTTTTTCCCCTCTTCTTTTTAGTGGAATCCCTCCCTTTGATTTCAAGATCTGTAAAAATATCCCCATTGAACTACAGTATCTTATGTCCTCAGAGAACTCTACAGTGCTTTTGCCATACTATTTTCCTTGTTCTATCTTTTTAAGAGCTTTACTAGCTCCCTAAACTTCTGAAGTTATAGAATCTCTTCATTGAACTCCATTAATCCTATTCTCACATCTTCCTCTTCTTAAGTGCATGCTACCATCTCACAATCAGATCCACAATAATTATTTTCTGACTTGATATTCCTAATGCATTCTTCCTTAGCCTAAACAAAATCTGAACCTTAACATTTTACACGTGTAGGGATAACAACATCCATAGCAAGAAAGTGTGCCCTAACACTGCTTTTTTCAGCTACCAGAGAAATTAAAATCCACCACTGTTACCATTTCTTGTCCTTTGGGCATTTCTATCAAAGATACACAAAGGTCTTTTCCAGTGTATCTCTCTGTATTTACACACAGCTACTCAACCAGACTGATTCTCACCACTCCTCAGGTTCAGGGCTGAGGTGTGTGTACATACTACTGGGACGTGTAGTTTGGACACTGAAACAATTATTCCCAATTCAAAATTCTGACCAGCGATGAAAATTTGTTGAAATAGAAATGAAAGAAAGGATTTGGTGAAACAACTCTTTTTATTTAACAGTTACATTCAGTAGCCACTCAAGTAAAGAATGGTTGACTGCTTTGTGAATTGAACTGGTTTATATATAAAAATAATGAATTTATGTATGATTATTATATAATATATAATTAATATTAAAAAATATAATAATATAATATGATATATTATGATATAATATAATATGATATATTATGCATGAAAGAAAAAATCTGGAATCACAAATAAATTTATTGATGTATGGAAACAAAATACTGTATCTAACAATTTTTTTTTAATCAATGCTCAATTTTGCAGAAGAATTTATTTTGTATGCAGTCTTTATTTTTTCTCTCCCCTGCTTGCAACGAAGAAAGTTTCCAAACCACAAAACGTCCCACAGAATGAGAAACATGGCTTCTAATGGTATTTATACCCCTAGACCTACTACTGCTAACAAAAAAAGCAGATGCAGACTCCTAGAGCACTGTTCCTTGTACAGCCACATACAAATTCAGTTTCACGTATTGCTCCTGTGTTTCTCCCACAGACATATGCCCTAGGCAACACACAGCATTTTCTCTGAATGTGCCAAAAAAGAGGAAGGGAGAATAAAAAACATCAGGAGTAACCAGCAGAAATGCTTGAAGTCAGGCACCAAAGAAAAAGAAATATAAGAAAAATAGAAAAAGAAAACAAGAAAAAAGATGGAAAATAAACACCCTGAAAAGGAGGAGGTAAGGTCAGAGAGCATCTATAACTGTGTCACACACTCATGCCACAAGAAGCAATAGCATGCACCCATCAAAGCCAGCAGGTCACTCTACCAACATATCAGGTGATAAATAGCAAAGATACATCCAAAATACTGGATTTGTTCTAACAATTTACTGCAGGTCAGAATTGATAATTATGGACAACTGCCAGTAATCAAAGTTTTTGGACAAGTTGCTGTTCTCAAGTGGTGTTTGCTTGTGCAAGGATTTTTTTTATTTATTTTTTTTAAAGTCACATACATTAGGGTTTCTGAAAAGCTAAAAGCATGTTTAACATAGAATTCAGACACAAGCACTACCTAAGTCTAGAAATACTAAATGATTCCCTGCACAAATAAATGTAAAGAGGATAAAACAAATATAAAACACAGAGGTGGTTAGAAATACATTTTTTCCCCCTCCAATCTCCACTACTTTCAAGAGCTCTGCAAGTCCGAAACATGAAACATCTGAAGAAAATCAGACATATTTCACAAACATTTATTTTTAAGACAAGCAAGGTTCTTAAGACATAGTAGAAGATGAGGAGAAGGACAAATAATGACTTGAAAGAGGACACAGAAGGAGCATACAGCCTGCAAAGACATCCCTATGTATTCTCCTATCCAGAAAGACTGCCATATAAGGTTGCAGCCTTCCAACCCATCAGCTTTTTTTTTTTTTTTTTTTTTTTTTTTTTTAAAAGAGGTGACTGAGTCCTTTTGTACCACCAGTGGCACTCCAAACTGAATGGGTAAGTCAGCACAGAAATTTAAGTCATTGGAAACTAAAAATGCAAACCCTTAGCAGCAGAGTAATACAGTTTGTGTATAACCCCAACACAGCCCACGTTTGTTCATCTGAAATATAATAAGCTTAACAGGCATACAGTTTTACATTAGCTCATTGGTATTGCTTTCCCAACAAAAAAATGAAGGGATAAGTTGAAACTCTCAAATTTAACTCCTATTCCTGCACGTGGGAAAGAAATTCACTTAAAAAAAATACATAAGTCAAAAACTTACAAAAAGAAACCCAAAAACCCACAAATATTTCATTATCAATGTAGAAAAAAAAAAAAAGTAGATTTAACTCAAATAAGATTTAATAATTGATTTCTTGTAGAAATAGTACTGTACTTTAAAGCCATTTTAACTATAGCCAGATAAGTCCAATGCAGCAAATTGGATGAGCCTTGGTAGTCTATGTATATTCAGTACTAAGCCCTTCAATGGCTCCCTGAAATGAGAACAGCTTAAGGAACCTATTTGCTAGAATCCCACACACTTTATAGAAGGAACTGTCAGCAGAAACAACTGTCACTGTGTTCTCTTCCTATTACTGCCCCTTTGGGTCAATTGGCCCTACACCTCTCCCCTTCCCTGCAATGGGATGATTAAGTCACACAGACCACAGGGTAAACAGGTGAACAGATCTTCAATCTGCCTGGGAGAGGAAAAAAAAAAAAAAAAAAAAAAAGAGTAGCTCAGTATTAGCACTATTTTACAGAAATTGTACCCGGTTTGCTACACATGCAGAACTGCATCAAAAAAAGCTCATTTGGCTGTTGGGAATTAAAAATTTATTAAATTCTGCAAATTACAGTGCCCATCAACATCCAGCAAAGGAACAGCTTGTTTTCCATCAAATATCCACAGAGTTCCCATTGATACTAGCTGGAAACATGCATGTGGAAAGCATAATCAGTTTGTCTTCTTGCTGGCATTGGGGAACATAAACAGTTAAGTAAGAAACAGGCCCTAAAGAATCCATCCATAATACTTAAACATCTATATGGATATATCTTTTTCTTCTAGCAGTAGCTCTAAGCACACAAAGATCAACACTTCATAAAATATTTGCAAATTTTCTCTAAAGAATCCTAGAATGGCCTGGACCACAACGATCATCTGGTTTCAATCCCCCTGCTATGTGCAGGGCTGCCAGCCACAGACCAGGCTGCCCAGAGCCACATCCAGCCTGGCCTTGAACGCCTGCAGGGATGGGGCATCCACAACCCCCTGGGGCAACCTGCTGAAGCTTCACAAAGTTTAAGTACTTCTCAAATTTTGTTTGAATTTAATTGCATTCTGAAGACATTAGTAAGTATGTGCACTAATATTTTTGACTAAAGTTTATTTATAAGTCTATTTGCAGTAACAAGTTCCCCATACTTTAAGTTGCAAGGAAATTCCCTTTTTAGCTTAGAATTAGTTTTTAGTTTAGATCTGCATTTTGCTACCACAGCTTCCATATCCAGTCATTAGGGGAAAACATAAAAGTTCTCAAAATAAGAGCAGACATCTTGTATGACACACGTGTGTGCGTGTAAGCACATGTTTATGCATGAGTGCTGAAGGTTTTTATTTGTGGTATTATAGATTCAGGCGTCATGAAGTAAGTTTTAACACCTGAAGAGCAGAAATAGCAAATTCACAAAGACTCCCTTCTCAGTCAACGTTTAGGAAAATACACACTGTTATCTTTATGTGAATATAAACACTGACTCTATGGGCATCTTGCTGGTATTTTGTAGTGGGTCATTAATGCAGCTAACAAATCAGGAAGTACATAAATGTAACATGGCTTAGGAAGAATTTATAAAGCCTTTATAAGCAGAGATTTCACACTCTCCTCACCCTCATATTTAATTACAGCGCTTTCTAATACCACACAATTCACAGTTACTATTAAAAGTATTCTATTCAAAATTATTAGCTAGGTGTAAAAAGAAAGGAATGAGATATTAAACAAAGGAATTGGATATTAAATTAAAGGTTATGCATTCAAAATATAAAAATAAAACTGAACGCAGATCTTTTTACTTAGATATTATGATACCCTCGAACAAATCATTATTGAAAGCAAAAGCATATAAAACAATGCAATTTAGTTTGAACAATAAGTGATTTGTAAATAATTATATATGGTACAAGACTTGAAGCTTTCTCAGGCTTTCTAAATACAACTCTGCACTCATTCCCATTAGGGCATCATGGTATTAAATCTAAAATAAACAAACATAGTAGCAGGACAGGATACCATTTGCTGCAGAGAGAAAATCTCTCATTTTAGATCTGTGCTATCCTGGAACTTAACCAGAACACCAACAAAATTCTGCTCTACAGAAAGCCAGCATGTCATGCAAATGCATTCTCTTAACAAGCTAAGGCTTCACTCTTTCCTCTCCTGACATCCGAGCACAGTTGTTCATAGGTGAGAAAGGTGAGATTCCAGCAGATACAGAAGTATTTATTCAAGGTTTATTTTGAGATATTCTTTGGTTACTAAGTAGGTAATGGGGCAGGATCAACATGAAAGTAAAAATAACATATTTGAAAGCTTTATTTTGATTTTTCATATGCAACTTGTATCAATTCAATAAGGCATGCGAGACACAACACCATAGAGTTTGCCTTTGTACCATTCAAGAAGCAAAAACGGTAAGAGTATGCTCAGTCTGATGCACAGAAAACAAAGGATGGTGATGAGTAAACATACGAAGCTAGGTTGTCTCTTCACTTTCTTACCTCGTTTACATAGACCCAGTGACTATCTTTTGATGCAAGGTTGGTTTCCACAGCCTAAAAAAAAAAAAAAAGAAAAAGAAAAATAAATAATAAAAATAAATAAAACATGAAGTATATTCCAAAGAGAATTTACAGTGTAAGGTACTGTCACATCTTATTCTGAATACTTTATTTTCCACTGGCATTGTTTCAGCACAGTACTTTCCAATTCTTCCGTTGCTACTTGATTGAGAGGTACTTTATCAGTTGCAGTCACATTTCTCTGACTACTGCACCCAAAGTCCCATGTACCATTAAGATAATCTATAAATGTAGCCTGAAGGCATATTGCAACATGGTGGTATGTCAGCGTGATAAGGGATCCTGTAATGAATAATTGCTCAGGACATATGTGGTATGCTTGTATTTATGAGAGCTGCTTTGAAAGTAATGCCTCCTATTTTATTCCTTTGGCCATGATATCAGAGGTGGACATTGGTGGTATGGCAGTAGAGGTTGAAACTTCCTACCAGTATTCCATTACTTCTTGTTGCCATATGACAGATAGCAGCAGAGGGGCAGCCCGAAAGAACGGCGTTTGACACGGAAGGGTGTATGAAGGAGTGCCACTGATTCCTCAATGCGGAAAAGTGGTACCCACTGACATTCTGATGTTTGCTGAACATTTATGGAGACCAAACAGCAGATGAGAGCAGAGAGAGGTGGTGGGTGGTGCATTTCAACTGAAGCAACAGTGGCTCACCTCCACTGGTGCAGATTTATACAAGTGTAGCATGCAGGCTCTTGTTCATTACTGGAAAAACACATAGCTAAAGGTTGTGACTGTGTTGAAAAAGACTGCATTGTAGCTGAGAATTTGATCTATCAGAAAGTGCTCTTCATAGGTATTGTAGCTATTGTTGTTTCTCATGGAGAGAAATAAGCAATTACTTTCACACATTACTTTCAGAGAGACCTGTACATAATAATCCCATAGGCTTGCTTTCTTCTAAACACGCCTCCCAAATATATTACTTCTGCCTTATTACAACTGTTCATTTAACTTTAGTTAACCTATTTAATTAAAACCACCACTCTGAGACACTCAAGAGACACTCATATGAGTCATCCTCTCTTCACATTTAAGCAAGACCCAAGAGAAAGTTATGATTTGCATGGACAGTTTTTCCAGCTTCCTGGTATGGACTTAGATAATGATTTCATACTATGAGGAGAAAGAGTTCATCTCGTCACACAGGATATTTATCAGCCAACAGATAGCCCTCGTGGTTCACTACGAAGGTAAAACCAGAAAAGACCACCAGCACAATTGTCACTACCAGTAATGAGGATCTTGGTGGAAAGATTTGGTAATGTACGTGGAAGTTTCTAATTGCCCCCTTTGTTTAACAGAGGTAAGTTATTCTGTAGTCTCATAAAACTATATCAAGGATCAAGAGGTGTACACTACAGTGATTATGATATTGCTAATGTCCTGCTTAACACATAGTTAAACAACTAGCGTGGATTCAGCTCACCTAATAAAATGAGTCCCAGCACACACTTGTATTTCAGGAGGCAGTTCATTACAGAAAACCAGTTTATGTCACTGCATTTCTTCTTCAATGCCAATACGATCCTATTTATTGGGCAGACATTCTTACACCATGTTATAAATTGCCCTATGAATCACTGTAATGTTCCTAGTTAAAAAAGACAAACACAAATGAACAAAATCCTTTTAAGTAACTGCTTTTTAACCTGGATAATTTCGGCGCCATGATTGCTCTTTGTGGCTTCAAAAACAACTGCACTGATAGTGAGAGGCTCTATAGACTGTGGCTGGGCTGGGAAGGAACAGCATCAACCACCCTCCTCTCCAAACACATTTGCATAATAAGCCTCTCAGATATTTTGCATCAGATGCAGGGATGATGCACCTTCTTTTATGACAATGACTCCAGATGACTGGCTGAGCATAAACGCCCATGATTTACAAGGCTGAAATGCAATGACAAGTTATCTGTCCTTAATATAGACAATGGGAATACCTGATCCTAGCAAGAAAACAAAACAAAAGCTGGCTAAGTAGCCAACATCAACATTTTTAATGTCACTTTTCATTAATATTGTGTTAAAAAAATACACGTAAATTACTTAAGTAACAGTGTTTTAAAACTTGTTATTCAATCTACATAAACAAGAGAAAAAACAGTGGACAATACACGGATCTCAATTTATTTCTCATGTCCACAAGGTGAAGTACTCCTTTAAAAAGACAAAAATCCTTAAAGAAAAAAAAAAAAAAAAAAAAAAAATCAAAAAGTCAAAGGAGAAAAATCATCACAGACAGGACACATTATTTCTCATCAGCATCATAAACAGCATGATGGGGAATGTAACTATCCCTGGTGTCAAAATAGATGAGAACTGCTAGAGACAAGATAATCCTCTCTTCAGTATGCAGTGAAAAAAATTGTCTCCTTCGGTTAATTGCCTACTTAGCATTTCTTTTAAATTGGCAAGAAAATTAAACTGACCCCTTAAGTGAAGAATTGTAGCTATGAAAGCTAATATTAACAAAACTTGTAGATTTTCTGCTTATTCCTCCCTCTAACATGTTCTTCAGACATAGCCAAAACAGCCCAGTGTGGTAATGTACAGAGGAAAAACAAAGTGCTGCCAAAATTAGCAAAGCAGAACTAAATAATGCTCAGGTGCAGAGTTATTGCATTGGCTACGTTTTGTGAGATACCTGCAATAGTGAGCAATTTGTATGAATAAATATTAAGTCGGAGGTGCTGAAATAGCCAGGGAACTTCAAATGAATGATTCTAACTCATTCTTCTGGGTTCACGTATCTGTGCCAAGGTTTTTAAAAGAGATTGACTCAATTTAGGATGCTCAGAGTTTATCTTTAGCCAGAAGAGTGCTAGTCCATTCAGCATCCCGTGCAAAAGTCAATGGCTCTTCACTCTAGAAGCCTGAAACATTTAGAAACATAACTGCATCTAGAAACAAAACCAGAGGTAGGCAAGTTTAAAGTCTATAAATATCTTCTGTTTAGAGTTGTGCCGTATCCCATGAAGCAGTACTCTAAAACCAGACACACTGAGAGGAGGAAAAAAACTTATGTTTCAAATTTTGAGCCACATTTACAGAGTTGCCCTAAAAAACCCCTTCAATATCCTAAAAGGAACAGCTGAAAGAGATCATGAAAATTTCAGCCTTTCAATAGCACTGGTATATTGGAGGTGCACTCACTGCCAGAGGCCCAAGGAAATTAAAGAGAGCTCTTAGACACCTATGATATCATACACAAATTCCTTCAGAATTCTCCAAATAAATATATATTATGTATGTTTGTAATTTGTGTAGTTTCTTGTTCGTCAAAAATGAAAAAGTATCTACACTGGGGAGATTATAGTCATCCCTTTTTAATTAGAATTTAAATATTCAAGATGTTCAACATCTTGTCATTTGCTTAAGCTTTTGGCTCAAACCATTCAGAATTCTCTACAAAACATCCTATCACAGCCTATTTCATAAATGCATCCTTCATTAAAGAAAGCAGGCTAGGAATCTCTCATTGCTGCAGCTGAGGAAAACCTCTGAAATAGATTGTAGCAGGATTAATTGCTAAAATATGGGTTCTTTGGTGAAAAGCATACTAATATATATACAAAAACAGCTATTTCTTTATATACTGCCTATGTAGAGAGTCTGAGAATAATGCCTCACAACATTTCTAATCTGCTTATGAGATAAACAGTACATTGGAAATTAAAGTACATCCATATAGACTAGTAAGTAGCTTCCACAAGTCTGGAAAAAAGATGTGTTGAGAGACTACACATCCTTGTTCCTCCCTGGCCGCATTTCAACAACCAGATGTTAAAATACAGAACCTAAACTCAAAGATTTAAAACTCAGCTGATGAACAACTATTTGTGACAACATATAAAAGATACTAGCAGAACTCTGCCAGACTGGGAAGAGGGGAAAGAGAGCAGTGAACATAAAAGACTGTTAAAACAGGATCTGAAATCTCAGTTTTTGTCTTTTGATCTTCTGTTTTTTCCTATTTCCTTTCTATTGCTAGTGTTTTCTGCTGAGAAATTATAACCAGTGTTAAAAATATATTGTTCATAAAAATGGTCAATGATATTTTCATGTAGACAGTTTTATTTTTAAATTTACAAATTGAAATAATACATTGCTAAAATCCATCTATTTTATTCAAAATATTAATGGAGAACAAATATTTACATTGCTTTATAAAGGAAGCAACTCTGCTCATTAATTGTAGAATTAGAGAGAAGCGAGGAAGGTTTGCAACAAATACAACAACGTTCAGAAAGAAAGCCATTCTGCAGAAAACAAAACAAGCAAACCAGATGCAATCCATTCCTGATCTTCTCCAAAAATCTGAAACCAAGAACATTTCCAAGCAGACAGCGACAGGGATGGATATATTCTAAAGTATCTGGCTGCTTTGCCAGGGTCAGCACCTTAGCATTGAGAGTAAAGAGCTGGTTTTGTAAAAGGGAGCATGGGGATGATTGTCCAGATACAACCTAGAGGGCGAGAAGCAGATGAGTGTCCAAATAGAGAGAGGAAAAATCATGTTTCAGCAACAGCTGAAGATGGCAAACAAATGGTCCTGTTGTTTCTACAGTTCCAGAAGGAAGGGCTGTCACTCTGAAATTTGTGACAGAAAAGAAGCAGTGTGTTTTGCCAGGAAGGATATCAAAACAGAAAAGGATATTGTTCATTCTTTCACTGTAATGGTGGGGTTAAAGAGCATTACAGCTTTCCAGGGAAAAAAAATAAAAAAATAAAAATCAAGTGAGAAGTGGTGAGTTCACAGTTGTAAAATCATTTGGAAAGTGTCCTAAGAGGCACACTATAAGAAAAACAAAAGCAGAGTTTTAATACTAATTACAGCTAGAAGTAGAGTGCAGATACACCTGCAACACAGAGAATCTAGCTTAGGAGCACTGACAGATAGAACAGGAAATAGACTATCTCAAGTTGGGAGGGTACCATATAAATCACTGAATCCAACTACTGGCTCCAAACAAGCACCACCCAAAAAAATCAGACCCCATGACTGAGAATACTGCCCAGAATCTTGAATTCTGGCAAGCTTGGTGCCATGACCACTGTCCTGGGAAGTCTGTTCTGGCACCAGATCACATTCTTCCTGATATCCAACCTGAACCTCCCCTGTTGCCATTCTCTCAAGCACTACCACTGGTCATCAGAGAAAGGAGATCAGCATCTGACCTTCCACTCCCCCTCATGAGCAGGGCACAATTAGCTCTCCCATCATTCTACTCCTCTCTAGGCTGAATATGTCAAGGGACCTCAGTCATGCTTCACAGGTTTTTGCCTCCAGACCCTTGTGGAATGGTTCCACCATGACTAGTTGAGTATTCAACTCCTAACTCTTTCCATGGAGAATCAACTGCCACTAGTATCAAAGCCTGTTAGGTGCTGACATTCAGTTCTGTGATGCCCAACACCAGCAATTAGGTTCCTTCACAAACTCCTACTGTGCAGCTGCTTTCCACCTTGCAGGCCCCCTGCCAGTTGGGCAGATTGCCAACAGGCAGCCTTTGGGATGTTTACAGCCAGAGAGAGACTGGAGACCTGTAACATAGATCTGCAGAGAGTCACAGCTGGGGACCCATGTCCTTTTCTGGGATGAGAACTGTGAGTGAAGAGACTAAGAAATGCCCAGGGTCAGGTTTGTTAATATGGAATACATGGGGGAAAAAAAAAAAAAAAGAGAGAAAGCTTCATCATTGGCAAATATCACAAAGTACTGGCTCATCTGAGGGCCTATGTCATTTTTTCCTTCTTTGTATTTCTGAAGTGACCAGTAGGACAATGACTGATAAACTTTTCTTTGTTGTTAATGTATTTATTATTCATAATGAAACAATAAGTAAAGAAGAGCTCATGGAAGTAATCATGTCTAAATCTCAGCTCTTTGCAAATGTTTTAAAAGATATCATTCACTACCCTTACAATTTATTACCTGCTTATTTTACATTTGTCACTGAATAGGTTTCAAAAGAAAACTGTTTCCAGCTCCTATTGTCCCAAGCAAGGCTAAAGTCAGCGACCTGCTTCCAAAAGCAGCTTTTATATTTTCTCTTCACATCCTTGGAGGAAGGATTTAAGTGGAGTGTTTTATTACTACTATTCCTCTCACAAAAAGAAAAAGGCAAATTTTTCAGGACCATTTTGAAATCTACTTTGTAATTCTGAGACAAGTCTATCTCCAGTTGCAGACTTTTGTTAGCAGGAGACAGACTTACATTTCAAAAAATGTTTCTTCTTAGTTTAGATGGAAAAAAAGACACCCAAAAACCTAGGTATCAGATAACTGGCTTATATTCCAAAGAAGACACAACCAAGTTGGTAATGGAATACACCTGTCAGTAATTCATTCCATATTATCAAAGTGCAAAGTGTTTATCTAAGAAGCTATGTACCTGGATATAAGTAAGTCAAGACAGAAGATATGGGAAAGTTCATTACGGCAGAGCAGGTGGGCTCAGGAGTATCCCTTGGATACTCAATTTATATTTAGAAACCCCTATCTAATAAAACAGTTGTTCACGTTCAGGACTCATTTGCATTGGGAATAAAGCTTCACAGACGAACAAAATCTCAGAGTAACTGAGATTCCTGCAATTCATTACAAAGTTTCTTTGCTTTTCATTTTAAGTATCTCTTTGCTCAGTGTTTCCAGAGCAACACAACTTCTATAAAGCTTAATAAATTAAAAATAAAGTAAGCATTAATAGCCATAATATTTTTTTAAATGTGAAGAAAAACATCAGACAAGTCTAATCTACTTACAATATTTATAATGTTGTGAAGAAGACTCCAAACCGACAGTCTTTAAAGCTAATGGTAGTACTGCCATTAGTAAGCTTTCCACACCATAGTATTACATCCATACTCAAAAGCATGAGAGTGAGACAACCTGGACTCTGAATTTTGAAAAGAAAAGATCTCACTTCCAATAAACTGTGTTAGGAATGTATGTTTACATTTTTCTTTTTAATACAGGTTAATTAAATTTTTTAAATGTCATTTCAAACAAATATGAAATTCTTCCTTCTCTAAATGTTAAATGGTAATTTGAAAAGGCTCTATGACATATTTTTTCAAATAAGAAAATTCACTGAGCCTGACCCTTTCTCACTGAAATTCTTCATGAAGAGTTTGTTCTTCCATTGAAAAGTTTTGTTAAAATTCAATACTCTTCCTTTACTGAAGATCTTCCTAGGAATGTGCACACTGATAAAAAACACCTAGCAAGCTGAGTACGTATCTTCCAGTGATCACCACCTCACATCAACGGTACAGTTATTTTCCATATAATACAACAGGAGCCATCAATTCAGAGATCTAGTTCATATTAACTATGTAGAAGGGATTCAAGAGCCACAGGCATAATGGCACTTTAACATCCATGTTTCTTGATCACTAACTGCATATATTACTTCATCCTGCACTCTGACAACTGGGAGAACCGTTTCCAGTTCCTAATAAGACATGTCATGCAAACAGGAGTAAACTTGAGCCGGACCTTCCCCTGCTTTTAGTACACACTTCTACAGTATATGAATGCTGATTAGAGGATGTACATGACATTTTGTACATTATAACTTGATAATAACCTAAATGGAAATATACTAATAATATAACTGAAAATCACACTAGTTTCCTGTTGCATATGTCATAGGTGGTAAAATTATATGTACACTCAGTATATATACACATATACTGAAGAAAGCTACCCAGAAGTTTAATCTTAATCAAGAAGAACAATGAAGAAAAGGGAAAGGGACAAGGAAAAGAGGAGAAACTACGCACCGCAACATCTCCTGCTTACATGGCTGTGTTCCTTCTTAACTACTGCAATAAAGATGACATTGCCTATTATTTTAATCACTTAAATCTAATACCTTGGGTTTCTGCTTAATCTTATTCACTTTTTATAAGTAATGCTTATATTCAATCTCTCTTGCATTCCATTTACGGCATTTTCTACTGAATCATACATGGAAGTAAAATACTGTATATGGTATACTGTATATGTCCAATAGCATTCAGTAAGAATTTACTTTTCAAAGCTCAAGCGTCAAATGCTACTTATAAACTTGTTAACCATTGACCATTTAACTGTTTGGCACAGTGGTGACACCAGATAATTGCAGAGCTGTCAGGAAGCAATATTTCTGTAAAGACATAAATCTAATGTTAACTACAGAATATAACCTCTCCAAAATCTTGTACTTTAAACATTACCAAATTCTCGCGCTGAGCTGACTTTGAAGACGCTCTGCAATCTTCTTAAAAAAGATTTAACTTTTCCTCACTTAGATACTGAATTTCTTTCTTAACAGATTTGTTACATCTATCTTCTATTTTAAAAAGCCTCATTTTTCTAGAGAAATTTTTCTAATGTTTTGTTAACAAAGGTATTCCTGAAAAGGTCAAACTGCAAAGAACAAATTCAACTCGTCAGCATTTCACTTTCTGTTTGCTTTTGTATTCCCCATCCCCCATGAACTCACCTAAAACACTTCAGCGTTTTAAGTTTTCTTCTTGTTTGAAACACCTACATGGAGTTGACTAGACTTCATTTTCAACTGAAAAAGCTTGAAAATTGTTCATCAGGGACAGATCCTTTGCAAATGATGTATCAGCATAGGTGATTGCTCTGTATTTTAAAAACAAGCATCCATTCCACAGCCAGTGCTAATACATTTCAATGTATACCACCACTCCCATACTCAGCATACTCATTGCTCTACTCAGAATAGCTTAAGCTCCAAACTTCAGCTTGCACATATACGATGCAAAGAACATGACTTTTTTGTAGATTTAAACAGCAGATGGTAACCATGTCATTAAAGAGATGCAAACTTCTAAGCTTTCTAACATACACCCAGCAGAAAACGGGCAAAGTTTACATTCTTAATTCCCTCTTTTAAAAGTATACTTCATCTTGTGGCAGCATGGTAGCTAAAGTTCCCAACATCATGCAACATGGCACAAACTCTAAACTTGAGGTATCAACTACAGGGTCAGAAAATCTCTTTGATTTTCATGAATTTAGGGTTTTAATGATGGTTTATAGCCTCTTTCATAACACTGCCAATCGTAATTCAAGGCAGGCATTTTACAGAGGTTACACTCTTTGTAAACTCCACAAACTTGGAAAACTACATCCACATCAAAGGGAACCCTGTCCATTACCCACTTTATTTAGCTGCTCAGATATAGAACATCACTTCTCTTTAAATTGCTTATAAATACTGCCTGATTTTAAAGAAGAGATGACAACAAGACTCTTGCCTCAGCCTCAAACATAATCACTTTCAAACCAGTCCTTTTCTGCCTGCAGCGCTCCTATTTTAAATTGCAAAATAAATACATAAATAAAGTAAAATCTTTACAGATGCAAAGACCTTCTTGTCAGTTATAGCCCGTTCCACATGCACAAACAGTGCCACAGGCTGTGCGAGCACTAAAGAAGAGAAAGATCACCTTTAACAAGAGAAGAGTTACTAATCAGGTCTGCCAGCAAGAAAGAATTGTCTTTTTTTATACTGCATGAGGCTCCTATGTACTGATCAACTGATAACTCTGTCTGCACTAGGAGGAAAGAAACCCTTGGTGAGAAATAATGGAAGAGCTAACTTTCCCTTTACACCATCTTAATACAAATGTAATGCTTTGCAAACAGGTAAGCAAAAACAACAGTCCCTCAGCTCTGTCTACATAGCACACATGGCTGAGAGGTAGACACTGATTAGTTCAGCTTCCTTTACAGATTTCTCTTCCAAATGGTGAATATTTGTACACTTATTTAAGTCATAACGCTCGATGTTTTGCATTCACACTTTCTCAAATCTCGTAGAGATGCATTTGAGCCCATGTGGCTGCCACTTCATTGCTGCCAGTCTTTATCAGCTGGCAAATCTTTGACAGCAAGGATGTTATATACAGTAACATATATATACACACACACACACATATCCATACACAATAGCGTGACTTGAACAGATTTGACTAAAAAACATATTTACTTTTCCTAAATGCTTGCAAACAGTTATCCAAGGAAGTAAAGTAAATTAAGAATACATACTCCAACCTTTGAAGCAATTTCCACTTTGTCTTACAGAAGCTTGCCCAGTGTTTGCACAGTTGTAAACAAATGGGTTTCTGAGAATGAACTTCTCTACACTGTCTGGAGCAAAAGCTTATCTTCCAACTCCAGGGAAAAGAGCATTCATAACAGATTATTCCTCCATTCTGTTATTGAAAACAAACCACCTTTAGCATTTTAACAACTGTAATTTTCTCCTCATTGTTTCTGAGGTAAAATCTAGACGAAACAGATTTGTGTTCAAATTATGATGTACAAATCCAGAGGGAAAAAAAGTGAATCTTGTATTTATTTATTTATTTTTAAATCAGAGTATATTTTACTTGTGATATAGCATCCTTAACTACTTGTTTCCATTATCCCATCCATACAAGTAAGAAAGCTAGTGAAAGCAGCCTATGCATCACAGAAAAATAAAGTGCGTTATAGTGTTCCTGTTAGATAGCGTGATCATGAAGCTAAGAACAGCCCAGATTGCTAGCTTTGTAACGGAGGACCTTGAAGTAATTCCAAATTTCCTCAGCTATGCTCAGATTCTAAACTTTACATTAGCCCATTTTCTCAGCAGATACTCCTTTTAAACCTGAGATCTCTAAATGTTTGTTTGATATTATCAGCAGTGATTCTGAAAAATACTGTTGAAGGAAACAGTCCTAGCTGCCTGAGAAAAATAAAAAGTATGATAAACGCAGAGGTACTTAAAGAATGTTTAAACACATGATGACTTCTCAATCCAGATAACGTAACTGCAGTGAAATAGTGTGAAAAATAAGGTCACACACTCAGAGAATAGTAAAAAACAACAACAACAACAACAAAAAAAAAACACAACCACAGCATTGGTATTACTTGAGATTTCACCACTTGGGAATACACAAGAGGCTTATTAGAGGTTTATTCTCCACTCTACCAATTTGTGCTCTCACAAACAGGTTGACCCTAGGATGTATCAGCTGAAGTGTCGGTGGAGCAAGAAAGTATTAATAACACTAGGGAGGTTCCTGCAGTAAGTAGTGGCATGGAAGTTGAGCTTAAGTTTGAATAGTATACTTAAGAGCAGAACAGTAAGAGAATAAGCTAGCTGTATTTCAAGTACTATTTTAAGTACCTCAGGAGGAAAAACACCATCACAATTGCTAAGTTCACTTGGATATGCTGGAAAAAAGAATAGAGACAAATAGGATCCGATATGTCTTGACTGAGAAAGATTTTTAAGTATTATGGTGAGGATCTGAATTCACTTCAAGAACAATAGTAGCAGGTCAAAATATAGCCAACTCAATTTCAAGAGGGCATAATCAATTTATAAAAGCAATTATGGAATATGCGTGTATATATATACACACACACATATATATACACACACACACACTTTTCACTGTGGCCTCTGTTCTCAGGGGGATAGGAGCAAGTAATCCAGGAGCTCATTCCTCATCTTACAACTCTGAGGTAGTGCAGAAACCAACCAGCAGGTTGGTTGTTCCAGGTTTTCTGATATGGGTACAAAATACACACTTTATGCATTAGAGACTACAGTAGAGCTGGAAGAGTTAATTTTGAGTTTGTGATTCTCTTAGGAACTCAGACATTCAAGACTTAATATATCACAGGTTTCAAATTGCACCTCCTGGGTCTTGGAAAGCTTGGAACTTGTCAGCTTTGATGCGATTTGTTTTTCCAAATCCAAATTGTTTTTAAAAGATTAAGGTGTTCTCATTTTATACAGTATTAAGCATAAAAAACAGCAATCCTTTACCATTCTGATAACTGTCTGCCATAATATTTATTATTTACTAAAGCTTGACTGTTGCTATTTTCTGAATTTAGGTCTGAAAAAAGACTGATTACTTCAGCTATGAAGAACTTGGCTTACAAAAAAGAAAAGATATTTCTTATAAACCATATGGTTCATGAAATAATAATGTAATATAGTATCAATACTAGCTCCATTCAAGCCAATGGCAACAAGATTTCATCCCCCAGAATCTTCTGTTTTAGGAACTGCTTCAAATCCTCCAGAATTGATAGATTTAGAAGCTTATTTTAAGAAACAGTGCAAATGACTGAGTAAAGTAACTAATTTAACACATCCTTACAGAAAATATCTATTACAAACAAATACACGTTAAATATAAGCAAAGAAATCTCAGCCTTGACAATCAGAATTCTAGGAAGAAAAAAAAAAAACAACCCACAAAGTAAAACAAAAAAAGACCCAAAGCCAACATGTGTAGTTTTCAAATGAGGTTAGCATGAGTTCTAAGCTGATGAATTCCAAGATGATGATATAGGGTGAGTTTTCACAAGCATGGACAAGAGAAAAAAATATATATATTGTAGTAGTATTACACCCTTTTTCAGGTTGGAAATTACAGCACACAGATCAAATGCACACTAAGTATCTCACACAACACGAGTACACATTCCTGTTCATTGTCTTCAGCACTTATCCTGATTTCAAAAGCCTGGATTTTTTATTTATTTATTTATTTTCCTTCAAGTAGCATCAAAAGGGACCATGGCAGCAAAGCATGTGCCGAACCTGCTGTTTTCTGCTCCAGAGGAGGGAAAAGACAATGCAAATTTGGAGACATTCTGTTAAAAATCTTCAAGTCCTCACCACAGATTCATTTTTAAAATCATATACTATCACCATTTGACGAGTACTGTGAAGATATGTACACTTGGCTGTCCCATAAATCTGCCTTTCATGCCATGTCTATTACATCACTCAAACTGAAAACAAAACCTTTAGTTACAAGAATATCATTAGGAGTTTGCACTTACAAATTATATCCTATTGTCTCATGCCTGCAGCTACTAATAAGCCTGGGGTTTGATTCTTTTCAGCTGAATGCCAGAAGACAGCAAAAGGATTTTTCCTCCATGAATCTGAAGCTGACAGCCAAACAGTTTGGCCACAATCCAGAACTATCCTATTCCTCTCTTAGCAGACAGACATGTCTGCATGCATATGTGCCTGCACTTGTGTGGGTGTCCTCCCACAGACATCTACACAAACGGGTGCTTAGGGAGGGGCACGCAAGCAAGTAAAGGAAGTTGTGGGGAAGAAAGAGGCAGCCATGCTCTCACCCGTGAGGGAGGCAGTAATGGCCCACAGAACGGCCAGAGACATTTCCAAGCAGAAAGGTCATTTCAAACAGAGTTGTACTGATACCATACTGGACTGAAAAAGTGACTCCTGGATTTTTCAGAAACTTCTAGGACAAATTTTCCTCAAGTTTGATGCACAGTAACAACCACCTCCACGTTATGTGTGTGTGCATATATATACACACACACAAGGACACAAACAGGTATATACACGTATCAAATTGTGTAAATACAAGACAAATAAAATACACAAAACTACTGCAAAATTGAGCATAAATAACAAGAAATAAAACATTATAAGTGTTTTCACACATACATACAACGAACATGAGTACATACAGCAACAGCTGCAGCCTGCAGGGCTGGGGTCTGGCTGATGACTGGCAGCATGAGAGAGCAACTCCTGCTCTGCTCAGTGTTTGTGCAGTATGGCTGCTCCTCCTCTCGCGGCCGCAAGGGCAGTTTGTGGGAATCACATCCCACTGTGGCATCTCAAGCAGGATTTTGCATGAGCAGTGCAAGACTGACTCCCAGGAGACAAGCTGACCTGTTGTAACCGTTCAGGGCCCTGTGTGATCTAGAACACAACATCTGTATGTTGGCTGTGCTGATGAAAAAGTGTTTGCATATGTTTTGGCCAATGATATTTAAGTTGGGTTGCACCTACGCAGAACTTTGTGGGTTTTTTGTTTTTTGGTTTTTTTTTTTTTGGGGGGGGGGGGAGGGGTGTCAATTAAATGTTTCCTTGGAAAACAAATTAAATCATTAGACCACACAATTTGATTCTCTTCTGCTGGTGTTTCACGTAATCGCTCCCTTCTATGGCTTTAGGAATAAGAGGACAGAGGAAGAAAGTAATTTTGAAGAGGCTTAAATATGCACATTTTTCTGTAATCACTGGTCTGCATCCAGGAGAACAATGTGTTTCCTACCCAAGGCAGTGCTTCTGGGACAAGTGGCAAGAAGCCATTTCCCAGCTAGATTTGCTATTGCCTTGCCTTCGAAAGCACATTTCACCACTTCAGTTAACTGTGTCAAATGAGATACCACATGAGTGAGCTCTGTGCAAATTGCCTCTCACAGCAGTCTACATACCGTGCTCAAACATCACCTTCCCTAACCTCCGATTGTTCTCTGTTTCTTTTCATTAAGTCTATTCAGTTCTTCTCTCTAATATCTGTGTCTTGGCTGACTGTCAGCTGACTTCTTCCTGCCCCTTTCAACGATCGCAAGACATTACTCAGCTGTCTGTGCTGCACAGCTGAAACAAAAGCTCTGTCAAGTGAAAAGACTGCAGCACGCTACCTATGCTGTTATTTTGCCTTCCCTTACCTATTCCATACTGTGTATTTCTGAGATTTATTTCCCAAATTAATTACGCATATATAACCAGTCTCCATTCTGAAATCCTCACAAACTATTTCCTCCATTGCAAGCCAAAATACAGATAGAACTGCTTGCCCTTATCTATAGATAAACTCTACAAACTTTTTCCTCTCTCCAAATACCACATAACACATTTTTCCTACTGCCTTCCCACACAGATTGAAGAGTCTACAGCAGCTGCACAAAAACCTGCACCAGATTTTCCTGTTCTTCTTAGAAGGAAAGACAGAAATTGGCAGTTGTGTGTTTGCTTATTTTCTGCGTTAGCTTAATAAGGTATATTTAAAAAAAGAACAACGTCAAACCCAAGCTTTTTTTTCCCTCGGTTCTGGTTACTCCAACTGCTTTTCTTGATATACTCAAACCATCTTGCTCAGAGAGCTCTGCCTCTATGCTGGGGATGTAGGGTGAGAGCTGTTGCCTCCATGTTCTCAAGGTCTGTAAATTCAGGTCTACCACCTGAAATTGTGCCGTGAGAAGTGAACAAGCAATAAAGTTCTCACAAGCTTTCAAAAGTCAGGACAATCAGCTTGCAAAATGACCCCTTCTGCCCTTCTATTTACAAAAGGGAAGATACTTTTTCTTAGCATCAATAAACAGGGATGAATAGCCTTTGCAATCCTCAATTCTCATTTAGCATAACTGCAGATACATAGTTTTATTTATACATAAAACTATGCATATGTACACACATACCCTCCACATAACCTCCAACACAAGGTACAGCTGCCATCCATGCCAAGTGCCAAAAAATCATCAGAAAAATTATCAGTGCTCAAAAAAAAAAAAAAAAACACCAAAACAATCATTTGGCTTTTCAACATAGCTCTCATTTCAAATTTCATGACTGAAATCCATGATGGATTAAAAGGGACTAACAAATGTAATCCCAGGATGGAACTGATGGAACAAGGGAAAACAGCTTTAAACCAAAGGAGGGGGAATTTAGGTTAGATGTTAGAAAGAAATTCTTAACTAAGAGGGTGGTGAGACAGTTGAACAGGTTATACATGCCCCATCTCTGGTGGCATTCAAGGCCAGGTTGAACGTGGCTTTGGGCAGCCTGATCTGGTGAGTAGTAACCTTGCTAATTGCAAGGATTGGAACCGGGTCATCTTTAAGGTCCCCTTCCCCCCCCTCCCCCAGCCTAAGCCATTCTATGATTCTGTGCTGGATTTTAAGTAGCTTTATTCATCTAACTTAAATCAGCTAGGATATCTACAATTTTGTCACAACTTTGTCACAAAGACTTAAATCATTCTCTGACTAGTAAGCATAATTTACTCAACTTGAACATTTATTTAATAACTGATGATTAATTGTGTAAGTTCTGCTTTGAGTTACATGCCTGAGCAGCTTGGGAGACTGCCGTAAGAAACTCCTGAACTTTGCTATTCCCTCCCATCCCATTGCCATGGAAGTCTCAAAACCTGTCTCAGATGAATAATTGTGGTAATAACTGAAATAAACTGAGATTTTTTTTTTTTAATTACTGTTTGAACTACTACCAGAGAATATGAGGAACTCGAGGGTAAAAAATAATGTTACAAAATGTTTTAAAGTAAAGTGACTGCAAGTGAAAACTGGGTTCAAATTTTTTATAACCGTGTTTCTTAATGCAAATAGGACTTAAAATGTACGACTAATTGGTCTCATTAAAATCACCCTTTCAAATTTACATATGTTAATGTTTGCCAAATTATCCTTTATCTAAGTAATTATGTCACCCTAAGTTACATGATACATATCATATATAGTAGGAATAAGATGAAAAAAATGATAAACTGATCAATCTGAACAAGCTTTTCTCCTTGAGTAATCTCACGACAAGCTTGGGTACAGGGAGAAGTTAGGAACAAGGAATCAACACAGCTCCCATGTTGATGTATCAAAGGTGCAGAGTCAATACCACACAGTATTTTCAGAGCAAAGCAAGCCCTGCCAGCTTTACCACAGCTTGCATCCTCTAATAGAGCTGACAATGAACTGCAGCACCAAAGTGCTTCTAGAAGCTTCCATTATAGAAATACCTGCCTCCTGCGTCCCAGCCAGGCATTTGATTCTGAAATCCTCTGTGCCACATATACCTCTGAGCTGAGGAAGCAGAGTCAACATTAGGAGCCCTCTCCGGTGCAAAAGAGCAATAATTGAGATTTACTCTTTTTTGAAGAGAGCAGTAGCTGTGGGGAGAGCTAAGAGCACTGGGAAATGCCTCTCCATGGCACTGTTATGCCCTGTGCTTCAGAACAAACACTGGAGCACCATCCACCACAATACCCCAAGCTCTGGGAGCCTGGTTTGTGCACCATTCTCCACAGCTGCAACGCTTCCCATGCAGCCTCTGTACATAGTAACCAACCTGCTCCTTAAAGGGTACTTTAACAGCCTTCTCCAAGACATGAACTGAGGATGTTTTGGAGAGTCTTTTATGCTACTTCATTAGTTCTACTCAGAATAAGGGGAGATGGATTCTGAATAAATGACCTCCGTTAGACATCAGTGCTCTGATCAGAAATCTACTGAAATTAATTTATTTTTTTTTGTTTGCATTAAGTGCTAGGCCAGGCCTAGGAGAAAGACTAGTTAGAAATAGATAGCAGTTGTCAGTTTTCATTAAAAGATTCCCCTTAGATCTTTTTTTTTTTTTTCCTCTTGGGAGAAAAGTACTGCAACAGCTTTAATGACTATCTTGGCAGAAGAAATCATAATCTTAATGAGAGGTTTTGGCTGGGGTAATTTTCTTCACAGAGGCTTGAAAGAAGTTGCATTTTGGATTTTTGATGATTGGTGAGAGCACACCGATGTTCTAGTTGCTGCTCAGCAGTGCTTACAAAGAACCAGGGACTATTCTGCTCCTTGTGCTGCCCTGCTAATGAGAAGCTGGGGGTACACAAGAGGCTGGGAGGGGACACAGCCAGGACAGCTGACCTCATCTCAGCCAAAGGGATGTCCCGCACCACTATCATGCACAGTGATAAAAGCTGAGCTAAAAAGAGAGTAAGCGAAGGGAAGTTTGGAGTGACTGCATTTGTCTTTCTGAGAAACTGTTACACATGATAAGCCCTGCTTTCCTGGAAGGGACTGAACATCTGTCTTCTGATGGGAAGTAGCAAATGAATTCCCGATATTGCTTTGCTTGCACATGCAGTTTTTGTTTTATCTAAACAACAGTTTTTACCTCATATTTCTTGCACTTTTGCCTTTTGCAATTCACTCCCACACTCCATGTAAGGAGAGCAAGTGAGCGGCTGCGTGGTCCTTAACTGCCTGCCAGATTTAAACCACAACAAGATGGCACATTAATGTCTAAAAAAAATAAACCCTCCATGCTTTGGGATCTTCTCTTCATAACAGACTTCTGTATGCACAGTGCACCTCTGCTGTATGGATGACTTCAAATAATCACAAGTGACCTGAAGTAACAGCAGCATAACGCAGAAAGCTGAATCTTCACCATCATTGCGATCTCTCCCCTAGGGACTAGAATTCTTTGTTCCACACTGTAAAATACTGTTTGTGCTGGAAATAATTTTATCTTCTCTAATTTAAAAGTTCATATTCATAGGTTTTTCTGATTAATGATATGGCTCAGACAGCCAGCAGCTTTTTCCCAACACCAGAGAAGAAGTGGATGGGTGCCAATTTACCATTACTCAAACTAGTAACTTCTTATGTCTGACTGCTGTTATTCCTTTGCCTGTGACCAAGCCACTTAATGAAGTGAAATTAATTTACAGTAATAGGAAATTCTCAGAACTACATGAAAGCACAAGCTCTAATATGGAAAGAACAAATGGCCTTTTCATGCAAGGCTGACCACAAGCATTGTAAAGAAATTTGAAAAGACTTTATACTTTTTAATGTAGGTATGGTATTAGCTGAAACAATATAATGCAGTAAATGTGATAAATTATCAAATACCTCTTAGAAGCAGAAAACACCAACATCACTTTGTCCTTTTGTCACTCAGCATAATTTTCTCATTTACATATAAATGTATGACACGTATTTTGTACAGATAAACTAGCTTCTCATCATCCTTCAAACCCTTTTTAACAGTTCTATCACTATACCCGTGACAAACTGACAATAGAAACCAGGAACAAGGAGGTTTGACATTTATTTTGCTTATTGCCTTTGCCAGTGTATGCATCAGCACGCATTAGAATTGAAGTAAATACGGTTATCTTAAATGGCAAAATATAGCTCAATTTTTTTTTTTCCCCCCTCAAAAAACACATGATCTATAAAATTCTGTAAAAGGTTGAAAACATAACTCAAACACACCATAGTCTTGTATTTCTTCCCGTGTAGGAAAAGCATCCCTTCCCCACCTCTGCCCTAAAATACAAATGGAGAGGAAGTAGAGAGGGAGGGGAGGAAGAGAGGTTTGCAAGAGCCACAATAGACATGACTGATATTTTTCAAAAGTAAGTTTATATATTTGAAACAAATCACATCTAATTCTTCCTTTCTACATGCCCTAGTATTTCCTTTCAATCTCCTATTTCCTAGTATTTCCTACACAATACTTCAGTTCAGCTGGGTGCTATATAAAGACAAAAGCCATCACACAAGCATTCACGTATTGACATACTCTTACTGCACATACATGGTGGTAATATTCAAGTGACAAATCAAGAATATTCTTCCACTTCTCTCATCACCTTCTCCCCGAAATGATATGAAGACAATCTGAGACTTCTAGTGTATTGTCACAAGCTGTAGCTTTTTTATGTTTTGCTCTCCCCTCCTACCAAACAGTGGTGGGGAGAACAGGATAAATATTTTACCTTCAGAACACTTCAGCTGGCAACAGGGAGCTGCAGAGACTCTCGTACTCCAAAAGCCGAGCCTGTCTTTCCTAGATACAGGTTATCTACAGCTGGGGTCAACTTATCACTAAAGAAGTCTTGCCTTTGCGAATACTAATCAATTAGAAACTAATATGTTCTCCTTTATTAAAGGAAAACCCGAACCCATCTTTTTTTTTTTTCCCCCCCTCAACCGCCCCTCAGGAGATTGTTACCTGTTCATTGAATTACCTCATAAAAACCGGGTTTGCTTCCTGGCAGCCTCAGAGATTCTTATTCAAGGTCTGGGCTACCACCCAAGGTGTAACAGCTCTGAAAGTTAGAATTGGTTTCCTCTGTACTTACAGCCTTTCTTGCACACTTTTGCTAAGGAATATATGTATACAATCTGAATCAATAGAACAATCTCTTGCCTTTGTCTGAGAAAATATCTATTCAATACAGATGCAAATTACATAGGACAACTGCTTTGGCAGTAAGGCAATTACGTGCTCCTTTGCAAGCACAATACAAACTCAAGGCCCTTTCAGTTCCTTGAGCAAACTCACTCACTGACTTACAAAGACAGAAAAAGTGAGATATAGGAAGGAAAGTCTTTACAAGATATCAAGTGATTCCTAGCTAAGAATAATTCAAACAACTCTCTCCCCCTGTATTCATCTTCTTGCTCAAATAAATTGAAAATCTCCATAGACTACTTGGTATTACAAATTAATTCTTTCAAAAACGTTTCAGGACTACTGGCTTCCCTCTGTCACTGTATAGCAGTGCATCTAAATCTTCAGTACCTCAAACGCAGTATAGATGCTATCCCACTAAAGCTGAAGAGCATGCTTTGGTTTTACAGTGTGTTCAAAGCAATTTTTCCTCAGGAATCATCCCAGATAAAAGTGAATAATCTTCAGCTACCGGTCAACACAGCTCAGAAAAAATATATAATGAATAATAATTCAGTACTATGAATAAATTAAAAAAAGACAACAGAATCTAACCTAATGATCTTAGTGGATCCACACCACTTGCAGCATTCTCTTAAAGCAGCATTTGCTAACATACATCTCACCATGTATACATTTAAAAAAAAAAAAGTGTTTTAATCACAAAAGCAATCCATGTCTCTGACATCCTGTATGACATGCAAAGGCTACAGGGATGAAATGTAAATTTGCATATTAACAACGTGCTTGCAAATACTACTTCTTTAGTAAGCATGGTGCATTCATTAGAGAAAAAAAATAAATAATCTAGTACTCTGTTTTTCCTTCTTCACAGTGCATTTTCTATAATAAACATATAAATAACAATAAAAACTCATTTGAAGTATTTTTTTACAGGGTAGTGTGCATGCATTTCAGCAAATATATTGTTATGAAAATAAGCAGCTTCCCTGAGATTACCACATACTATTTTAAACTCCTTGACCTTCCCAGATTTCATTTTTAACCTTGAGCAGGTGATTCAACATTTAAATACTTGGTTGCCCAGAATAAAGGCAGATAATAATGCTTCCTTAGATCATAAAGCTGCTATAGAGGTAAAATTTATCGATGTTTGTAATATTCTGGAACTACCGGGGCGAAACTCAGAAAACTACAGAAGACGCAGATGCATACTTGGGGGTACAAAGTTCTCATTTTAAATTTAAAGCTAGAAACTTTAAAATACCATTAAAAAAGAAAAAATAAAAGAAAACAACTTTGGCTGGATATTTTTATATATGAAAGTTAAGAGTGTATGACTCATGTTATGATTTGCCCAATAAATTCTCCATGAAATTGCACCTTAATATAATGCGGGCTCCAACCATCAACTACCAGAAACTGATCAGCTGATAGCATCCGATGGTTGCTCAGAAGGGTCATGAGACACAGAAACGTGGAAAGCCGTAGCAGAACAAGGTCACTTCTGAGTAGTGCTACGACAAAAAGCAAGACTAGATTTGATGGAAGGAGAATCCTGAATCATGAACACAGCTGCATGGAGCAGGCTGTTGCAGATGATTTCTAATGAGTAAAGAATAATGTATTTAGAAACCCAGGTACAAAGCTGGGTTGTTTGTTTAAATATCCATGCAGAAATCAGGAGGTTCTTCCTAAAACCAGGAACTCTGAGCCTCGATAAAACTCTGAGACTAGGATTTTTACACAGAAGTTAACATCTGCTTCAGATTGTGCACAGTGAAAGTGAGTGCCAGGGTATGTATGAACAAAAGGCAATAGGAGATCTGCCTCTGAAGCTTAAAAGCTTGGGGATGCAAATGCTGCCTAAACCAAACAAAATATATGAATTTATATCTTTAATATTTACAAAAAACGTATCTTCATTTCACTTGTGAAAACAGGCTTGGGGAAAGAGTGTGATAAGACTCCTGCAATGTGCGGACCTTCCTATATCTGACACTAAATCAAATCCAGTCAAGGTCCATACCCATCATTTATTATGCATCTAGTATGATGGAATTTTCACTGTCTGAAATTAAAAAAGCCAGATCCTGAGAATAAATGTCTATAGTTTAACATATCCATAATTTGCATACAAGGAAAAGCTAAACAGAGTCTATAGGGTTATGTTTCACAGGAGAAAACGAAAACCAGTCTGTAATAATCTTTGTACAATAGTGCACAAGGTGTTCACAGAAAAGACAGACATCTCAGTGCTGTGGTACTTGGGATCATTTCAGCTCACAAAAGCACCTGGACATAACTCACTGATTTCAACAAGCACCATATACATTTCAATGACTTTAAACATCTCTCCCAGTTACTGCACTCTGTCCAGACAATGTCAAGAAGTAAAAGGCAACACCAAAACTGAACACCTTCCTAGTGCCACTGCCAGAGCTCCTCTCTCACTAACACCCTGCTAGGATGTCCAAATCCTGCTGCTGGTAGAGAAGCATTTCTAAAAACTGAATTCTTCAAGATGGAAAAGAAGGTTATGCTATTAGGTGACACGGTTTCCACACTTCTGTGCTGTCCCATCATAAAATGTGTTCACTTCTTTTCTACTGACACAAAGTGTTTTGTGGGTGTCCTGAAATGGCCTCTCCATTTCTGCATGCAGGCTGTTATGGAAAGTCCGGGCAGTAGCAATGGAGCCAGGCAAAAGGGCAAAGAAAAAGGAGATGGAGTATGTTCGACCTGGGAAGCCAGTGTAGGACACATGAAGAACAGCAGATCTTCTAACAGTGGTTGTGTTTCTTATTTTTTATTTTCTTAAGTTTATTTCCTTTGTTTTTACTACTTTTCACCACTCCATACTTTCCAAAGGCCCTAAAAAATGGTTATTTCAAAGGGCCAATTTCTGACTGATAAACATTTCTTTCAAAAAAAGAAATGACTTTTAGATTGAGTGATGGTATAAATGCCTTTTGGTCTTAACTGCCCAGTTCTTTATTTAGTGGAAAAGAAAGTCCTTTCAATTAAACAGCAAGGGGGAACTTTTCAGAAGACAAGTCAGGAAAATAGCACTAATGACTCATAATATTAAATCTCTTTCAAAGCCAGTAAGATTTTTGTGAAGCGTAGTTACCCTTTTGATGCATTTCATGCAGCCCTATTTTATGTCTTGATACAACGATTCCAGTACTTTACTTTTTATAAGGGATTGTCATGAAACGATCACTACTGCCAACCTGAGTATCCCATGCCAGTAGGTGACTTCAGCCCAGTCCTTTAGAGAGATCTGTACTGTATTCAGTACCACTTAATGACTTTTCATTTAGGTAATAAAGATAAATGTGGTAATGAGCAACTTATTATATTTCCAGCAATTTTTTCCTAGCATTAGAAACATGAAAGTTCTTCCATCTTTTGCACTTCTGATAGATTTATCTCAGCTAAGTTTAGGTACCTAAAATTAGGTTCCCAATCCAAGCAGCTCACTAGAATACCAAATCAATAGAAGTAGACACTCAACTCCAGAGTAATTTAACCTATTCAAGAGAAGCCTAGTGAATCATACTTTGGAGGTGTTTGTCCTTTGATCACAGAGCAAACCTAGATGTTAAGGTTAGAGAAGGCTGTTCTATTAAAGCCTTTCCTTGTTTGCCCAGACCTTGTGGCTTACTGTAGCTTAGAGATGCTCCAATCAAGACATGGCATGAGCAGCCAACAAGTAATGGATGAAATGCTGCCAGGAGGTTCAGCTTCTCAGCCATGTCCCTGAGCACTGGTGATGAACAGAGCAGACTACCTACAGCAGCAAAGCAGCAGTGGTGCCAATGCCCACTCTGTCTATGCCAAATCCACTTTCCACAGTGTCTGTAGTCACAGATGAGAGACAGGACACAGAGGGAATACACTGCTCTCTAACAGCAGCTGGCATCTCCTCCCTTCTTGCTCTTCTGGTGACAATTGAAGAACTAGGCACAGTTTTCCAAAACTCTTTACATTTGGCACTTTTCCCTTCTTCCACTTCTGATCACTGGACTTCCTAGCTGTGTCCTACCCCCTGGGTCACAGAACCTGCAAAGTCCATGGGAACAGCACTAACAGAAGGCAAGCAGCAGCCAGGCACCAGGGACCTTCTAGAGGGGCATAAACATAGCAGCAAAATGTGAAGATCATTTAGAACACACGTGTACTTCATAAGCCACAGTAGAAAATTCCACAACTGATCTTCAAATACTGAGAGTTGGTGGTTGTTGTTGTTGAAGAAAATTTAAAAAAAAGTCCATTTTGTGATTCCACAACGGTGTGAATCCTACTATCAAGGAACAACTGCAATATGACTCATACAATGAAAGGCTCAGAGTACCACTATTATTTGTGAATGTCTGCCCTATACAGCATACATAAGAAATGCATTCCTACCTGCCTGAGCCATTGTGCAAGAGCCAGCCGTTGAGCAAGGCTCCTAACCACATATATATATATACACACACACACACATACATACACATACATACACACATATATATACATACACACAATTAAGATTATTCTGAGTTCTCTCACTCCTGTTTCTGAAGCCATCTCTCCCTTCAGATTCAGCTAAACACAAGCTTAGGTACTTCACTGAAAAAAGAATCCCCATAGTGGTTGAAACTACTGATTTTACATATTTATGGACTAGCATGGCACAAAATTCAAAAACATAATCTGAAATAATGAATTATGTACAGTAATGAAACAATAAATAATATTGTTGGTATTAAAACAAAACATGTATTGACCCAAGAAACAAATAATCTTAGAGTTAAAAAACAATAATTTTAGAAGTTCCAAAATTCAAATGCCACCAAGAGGGACAACGCAAGTAGTACTTGGAAGGGTAGCATGAAAGGTTATTTCTTCTTGTCCCTTGGGCTCATCACATCCTTGCCTTCCACAATATGACGTTTGCTCTCTCTCCCTATTTTCCTTGATAATCTCTGCAAATGTAGAAGAATCTCAAAATAGATGCTTCCAAAGTTGAGATGAGATTCTTTTTTTTTTAATTTTTTAAATCCTATTATTCAACAAATAGTAGTGATTCATATATATATATATATATATATATATACGCATATATAAGTGTCATTATTAAGTCTACCTGATGATATAATGCAGGCTTCAGAAGAAAATATCCCCTTGCAAAACTAGAATCAAAGCTTCTATGACACTGTAATTTCTCTCCATGAACATTACTTACAGTATCATTTCCTACCAGCAATAAAGCAGACAGTTGAGGATTTCATCACCTACATGTTACTGACTAAAAGGAAACTTCTCTTCTGATTTAAAAGAAAAAGAGAACAACTTTGACTGTGACTCATGACACATCTGTAATGCATTGCTTTTTTCATATAACGTGCCTATAAAATGAAAACTTTACTAGTTGATATATCATTTGAATATACTGATACTTCTTTGATACTGTTATATAAGAGACTTTAACAAGATATAAATCTTTCAAACGCTGTGGATCTTTTTCCCTACAATTTATTTATACTTAGAGAATAATTATAGAAAGACAAAGCTACCTGACTTATTCCCAGCATAATTCAGTAGTAGAATTCTTGCTTTACACAGGTTGAAAAAAAAAAAAAAAACCACCTTTCTTTTCAGAAAAGGTTTTGCTGAGGATGAGAGGCAGGGTGTGTTGTATATTATAAGGGACATTTCTTTTTTAAGTACCACTTTGAAATACTTTGTCATTTCATAAAATATGTGCTTTTTGTGACTGATAAAGTCTGTACTTCGTTCAGGAACTTATATGCCTCTCACATCTCTGGGCAAGGCAAATTATGTACTGCTACAATTTTCTGCAGTTCTGCTTAGAATTCAGTGAATAGTAATTTTCGTTTGTTTGTTTAGCAGATAAATTTTTTAAAAAATGCACATGACCTTATTCCAACTGGATTGAAACAGTTTCTGTAGCAACGCATTTCTGACAAAAAATTAAAAACTCAGTTTTGGGTCAACTGAAAAACTCATTCAAACCAAAACTCTGCCTTTGAGTCTTAAAATATACCTTTTAAAAAAATACATATGTTGTTTGGAAGTGAGATAGAAGTCAAAGTGCTGCACTTACATAACCTCAAAACATTTCCTTTTCTCTGAAAACAGTGTTTTATTCTGAAATGACCAATAATGCTTGTGTTATATGCAGGGCGGTAGGGGAGTATGACTGGGTAATGTCTGGAGCTGTGCTTCAGTACAGTTTTGTCTCTGACTTCATTACAGCTAATGTATAATTTACAATCACCATAAGCACTCACCAAGCAGCTTACAATAGGTCTTTGGAAAGTGAGATAAATCCCTTCTGTTTCTTTTCCATCTCTGGGCTGAGTGTAGCCAGAGCATAATTTGAGTATGAACTGCATTAAGAAAGTGTGGGGACGTCATTACAAATATATTTTAAATTTCTTCATTGTAGTACACTGGAAAAGCTTCTTGTGAATATCAGGAGGTTTTTGTTCAAATTCAATCACTAAACATAAGAGATTTTTGGCACAGCCTTTTAGTCTCCAGCAGAACTGCAAGTTATGTATTCCGGCACAGCTAAGGACTTCCAATAGAAATGTCATTTTTTTAAGGCATGGATCAAAATACTGAGTACCACTTTTTCTGAGAACTGAGCTTAATAACACATGGCCTTGTCTCTCACACCGCTTTTAATTGATGCCAATGTTAATGGGCTTGGCGTCTTTATTTTGTTGCATGCACTGTGCATTCACATACCAGTGGGTTTGGCCACATCTGGAGTTGCTCCACCAAATCAGAAAGACTCACTGTAGGGAGGTCATGCAGCTCACTAATGGAAGCCCACAGCAGTATGTGAATTTGAATATTTAATAACCTACATTTCATTATTATTATCATTCACAGTACGAATAAAAGTATCTGAATACCTTGTGTTGAGGGTTTTCTTGTAATGCAGTGTTCCCTCTTGAAACTTTGGAGTAAAGGATAATTGATAGAAATATCATGAAGAGTTTGGACTCAACACAAAACTGCATACCCATAATCAATTTGCATTTGAGAGGCTGAAAACTACAAGTGTTCTAACTGGAGATATAAGAACTAGATGTCAAGACCCAGGCAGGCCACAATAGGATAAAGAAGAATGGTACATACATCCTTCGTCAAAACTTGAACAAGGTCAGGATTTCAAAGCTGTACAGTCCTCCCCCACCCACTGGAATTCCAGTCATACATTTTGGCACAAATTACTGTTATTTTCTTGTTTTATGAGAAGACTTTGATAAAGGCTTCAAAAGTGTTAAGCCAAAACATACCTACTTTAATGTTCTATTTTTCATCTTCTTGTTCTTTATGTGTTTATTTAGCATCTCTTGCCAGTTTTGAATTTCCAGTGGCTATACCTCATTAGACTAAGAACTTCAAGGAGAAAAAGTAAATTGCAAGATAAATAAAAATTGCAGCTTTTTGACCCACACTTACAGCTGAAAACTCTAATAATATATCATCAATAACCCTGCAGAGAGGAAAAAACAGGTTCCACTATAGCTGGCTCTGCAGTAAAAGCGAATGCTTCTTTTGGAGAAAAACATACCAGAACTTTCTCTATATTACTGCCATAAATCTTGGTGTCTACTCCACTTATTAATGAAAACACAATATAGTTCTCTTGTAAAACTTCATAAGATGTTTTCACCTGTTGAGTTTCATTTGAGAACTCAAGACTAACTGTCAACAAGCAATAAGCATGTAAATATTTGACATAAATACAGGTTTGCCTTGTATTCGACTAGTGCTCAAGCAGAACATTGAATAGTAGCATTTGATCCCTGGAAATTATTAAATTCCCACTTCATTTAAAACTGGCAGTCTTTAAGAACATCCACACTACAAAGAGAAACAGGTATTTTCATTTGTTTCTTTGAACAAGGCTTTAAATTGCTGTGAAACATTTCCCTTCCCAAAAGTTACCATAACTCAGTGCCGTGCCTCAAGCATGTACAAAAATAAAACAATTTTAAAATGTAAGCCTTCTAAAGAGAACAAGCAAAAATCCCAGTTCATCTGTGCAAAAGAGAAAGATTCTGTAGAATCAATGAACATTTTCAGAATTGAAATTACTATTTAGCACTTTCATTGCACCTGAAACATGAGACTCAAAAAGATTTACAATATGCCATAACTAAAGCTGAAGCCAGAACTTTTTAACTTGTATTAAAAATATGATCTGCTTTGATATCAGTCTTTCCTTCAGGTGATGGATTCTTATAATAGGTGACACTTTAATGCTTCAGCAATATTGGAAGCTCTCCTTTCCTGCTCAGGCTTTACTAGTCCCAGAACAGGCAGAGCTACATTTTGTGTCATGGACTGCAAGCATCTCCAGCACACAAAAACAAGAAAGTAAATACAGGAATAAACAAGAGCATAATAAAAGATGAAGGGATTCATTCCACTCTTCTGGGTCTTGGAATGCTCTCTGATGCTTAGGAATTTTGTCCTAAACTGGTCATACAGGACACAGGCAGAAAGATGTGTTCTGTAACTTGAAGCTAAGCTGTACTATACTGGAAGATAAGAAGTTATTGCTTTTACTGCTACAGACTCACTACTGGTTGCCAAGATCTTTACTAAATTCATGTAAGAAGAGATTCCCACTGATATATAACTGCTAGCAAAATTTTAATACCCATATTTTAAATCAAAATAATATGTATAAAATAATTCTTCACAGAGCTGACTGAAGACTGAGCATCTTAATGCTTTATTACTGTACTGCAGCAAATGTAAAATTAATTATTCATTGAGTAATTTTTAGGAAGGTGTATTAGGAAGGATTTGCTACACGCACACATCATACCACTCAGAATTGCATCTGTGGTTTTTCTTTAGTTCTGCTTAATAACCAGATCAGAAAAGGACAAAGTAATTCCTTATATATCCCACCTGTTTACAAAATATATATTCCAGGCATTACTTCTAAATCAAAAGGAAATAGCTATTTCCAAATACATATAGGCAAAGTAAAAGAATAATTCTTTACTTGTAAGAAGGCTACTAGAAAGTTGTAGACATTGGAGCCAAAGCTTCTGTTGGAAATACAACATCTAATCACCTTAATCACCTTCCTTGATACTGCGCATATCCTAAAGCCTTGATTAAGTTCATTTCCTATCTGACATGAAAATGTGAATTTCAACTTGTTTTTCCATTTTCTTAAGCTTTTTAAAAGTATTATGTTTCTGAAAAAATAGAAAGTTGTAAGAGGTCTTGTTTCACAAACATTAACAGAGCTGGTTTGATTATTTTTCTAGCACAACATTCTTAAAAAAGAATGAACCTGACAAAGAGAGTCAGCTATAATTTAGGGACACAGCCTGATGAAGACGTTAATATCAGAATGTTGTCCTTCATCTTCAGCATCAAGCACAGTGCTAATTCCCACCAGGTTGCTCCTGAAATTGTTTAGTGCTTGAAATCTTTGAGATTCAAGGCTCTGTTGAAAAATTCTAACTAAGTGCCAAGTACACGTTTTTGCACATGGTATGGGACAAACTGCTTGTCTTAGCAGGCACAACTCCCCCAAGGGGCACACCAAGAGATTCTTGCCCCAAGCTGAAAATTAATGCAGATTTGTGAGGCCCTATTTGCAGTAAGAACAAACAGACACTCGAGTTGTCTAACATCATTCAAACCCTATGCAAAGCACTTCATGCAAGTTCTGAGCAGTCACAGACCATTCCTCATGAGGGGATACTGAGCAACATTCTCTCATAAGAAGCCTTAAGTGCCAGAATCTGCTTGTATCATTTTTCCAGAAGATTACTTCTAACTCCAGATGAATATTCATCCAGGTCACAGCCCAAATTATACAACTCCTCAAGTTACACAGGCAACCACTCTTAGAAAGACAAATTATTTTGTAGTGCTTCTACTCTCATTCAATTTCACTACAGTGAAGCTGTGACTTAAGGTGACCACAAATGTGAATCCTACTCAGTCCAACATGAGCAGATCAAATAACAGAATCAAATCACGTATATTCTTTTTCAATCTGGAGAGATTATAGCACTGCAGCACTGATAGCGATAAAGCTGCTGATAAAGAAGCATCTCCTCGCCTGTCAGAAGAGGTTCTTATTTTTGTTTGTTGTAAGAAACATCATGTCACCAAACAGACAAATATGACAGATTATCTCCAAGCTCACCCAAACAACAGACCCAGCTCATAGCAAGGCAACTCTTATCTATTCAGGAGGGGAATAAAACTTAGAAGGATTTATCTGTGCATCATTTATATGACATTTAGGATGTTTCTAGTTACACACACCTTGCTGGTCTGCAAAGAGAATGAGGCAAAAAAGAGACATCTGCTTGAGAAAGATGTTACTTTTACAGTTGACTCTAAGGAATAGCATTTGAAATGGCGATGCTGATGATCATTTAAAAGCTGCCTAGCTGATGGCCTGACTAGCACAGCACTCAAAACATGAACACATGAAGGTGCATGATACGGTGCAGCTGACACATCTACCACTGAAACAATGCCCTCATGGAATTAAAACATGTTCAGGAAAGAAGACAGCTATAAACAGCCTGCAAATATGCCGCTCATCAATGGAAAAGCACTGAACCTGTATCATGCAAAGGGGGTAGACTGCTTCATTTCTGGTTTTCAGTTTGCTTATTTTTTTTACTTTATTAAAATGAATAGGACAGTCGTTCACTCAAAATCTGCACAGTGCCTAGCCTAGTGAAGAGCCTGATCTCACAAGGGTTTCTTCTAAATGCTTTTGCAATGTAAATGTTAAATAACATGTACTTTAGAGACTTATGAGTCATATTCCACCTCCAACAATCCTTGGTTTCTGTTACAATTAAGAAAATCTATTTGTTTTCATGGCAGTGCCGAGAGACCTTGTTCTCTGGCATTGGGCACCGCAGGAATACATAGATGACCTTTTTAGTGTAAGCTCACTGAAAGTGCTCTAAAAATAGAAATAGCAATTTTTCCCTCTACCACTTCTCAGATGGAACATAAGTAGTGTGATAAGAGTCTCTGAATGTATTCATGATTTTATAAATGTACTCTGTTCTGAAAACACCGAGCACTCCAGCGCAAGAACACCAGCATAACATATGGCAGACCCTGTGAAAATCCTGCTTATAATGACCACAAGCCTCTTTGGGCTGGGAAGAGCTGTCGGTCCGGGACTGAAAAGTCAGTCCAAAGCCATAAACTACAGATGTGCTCTACACAATTCATTTCGTCCAAGTCATTTACTGTCTCTGTCGCCTACTCTCGCTCGGTGAGGCAGGGCTTCTGTCAGGCGGTGAAGTTAAGAACATAAAAGTTGTGAGGAACTTAAGACCCTGTGGCAACAGGGTGCACAGAATTGCTTTAATGAACTGAATATAGAATTTTCAGTGGTATACACAAGATTTTATTTCAAGCTAAACCTCTTTCAGTGTGCAGAATCTCCTCCTTTGAAGCTGTAAAAGAATATTTCCCCCCTGGTGTCTAAGTAACTGATTTTTTGCAAAATACCACCCCAGGACTACTTTTCAGTCAGTGATGTGAGATGAGAGCAGTGTGAAGTCAGTTCTCAGCAAGGCAGCTGACAGCCTTCAGCAAGCAATGCAGTGCATGCCAACAGCTCAGAGCAGTGAGATAGCCATAGCAACAGGTGACTCTAATTGGAACATTAATTAATTGCAATAGCCAACCTTAATTATAAGATAGCCAACACAGCAAAGAGCAGAATGTCTGGGTTCACTGTTGGTTTATGTCTCCTGCATAACAGTGGTCTGGAAAATCTTCTGAGCACTTCCAGACCCTTAAAACTAGGATTTGCAAGTAGGAATGGGAAAAACAGTAAAATACTAAGTGCAATAAATGTAAATACTACAGGGCAACAACACAGAGTCTCAGTAAAAAGTTCAGAACTGTTTATTTCCAACAAGCTACAATTTTTATTTCAGTGAGCAAGAGCAACACATTCCTTACCAATATTTAAGTCACTTCTCTCTGGAATATAACCAAGGACTAATCAGTCCTAAAGTGCTAAGTTTTGTCAATGTCATTTTTCTCTCAAGTCCTGACAACTATGAGTTTAAAAAAAAAAAAAAAAAAATGTGATGGCATTCAGAGGCTCTATATGAGAAATTCTCATCCATTGATTGCATAGCCATTATGCTGAAATATGGTTAACTCAGACAATGCCTATCATCAACCTTTAACTGTTGGAATTATATAAACATTTTAATAAAATCATTTTCTTTGGAAATGAAATACTGAACCAATGAAGATGAAGGTTAACGGTTTCTTTCTAATCTGACAATGACCATTTTAAAAATATTTTTCCCCCCTCATAAAAATTAATAAGAGAAGAAAGATTCCTTTTTGTGAGGACTCATGAAGGAAATTGAAAACTTTATATGTAAGGGTGCAATATTTCACGCACACAGTCTACAGAACTGTCCCACAAATTTAGGTTCACTTTGAATGGAATCTATTTTTCCATAAGATTTCATCTCCTCCTGTTACTAATCCCCTTGACAATGCTCATTTATGCTCCCAACATAATAGGGTTTAGTAGCACAAGATAAATTATTACAAAACAAAATCCCATTTCATGGAATTTTTCCTGGTAATTACAAGAAGAATAAGGGGAAACACAGAAATTACATTGTGTGTGGCATACAAAGACAGCTCTGTCTGCCTGGAATGTTTTACAACCAAAAGAGCTCTAATGCACTTTGGAGACTGAGGAACGAAGGGGACGGGGGAATAAACAAGCCATAAATTCTCATAGCTAATGTAAAAATAATAATGAAAAAGTAAATTTGATTCTTTACTTTCAAATGAATTTAGGAGAACAGTGACATTTAAAAGTCACACTGAAGAAATAAATGCCATTCTATGAACTACTGTTAGTTTCCCCAGTATCTCTTATACCTGACAAGAAATGAATTATGTTAGGCCTGTTCAGCAAAAACCAAACAGAACATAATGTTGCTCTAGACTGCAGAGAATGCAAGGATATTAATTTGTTTTAGAATGAACTGTTCCAATTTGAAATTCGGCACAAACAGCATAGACGTTTCTACGCACCTCTGATTTTCCGAGAAGTTCGAGCTACCCATAGGGTACATTAGCAACATTTAACACCTTATTAGTTACGATGATTGTCTCTGGTTTTAGCAAAAAGAATATACTAAATTAAGGGAAACAACAGTCTGGGGAATGATGTCATATGGAATGAACTGAAGCTTGCTTATGCTATATTGATGTAATGGTAGCAGTCCACATCTCACCCCTATGTTATAGAACAGAACACAGTCAAGCACCTGATATTGTACTTAGGTGGATGCATTGATGCATAATCAACATCTATATCATTTGTTTGTTTGCTAATACACACAAACACTTGACTACCACTGCACTACCAGAAGTACTACAGCACATGCTACCATTTGCAGGACAACTCAGGAATGAACAAGTCAGTTTATAAATGATAAGATATGATTCATAAAGCCATATACCATTTTGGGGATAAACAGTTTAGTTTAGTTAGATGGGTAAGCGCGTAACAAAGACAAATCACTCTATTTTAGCCTGAAGGAAAATACTACTATTCCTCCAAGAAAAGCAAACCAAAGAGCACTAGATAAACAGACAAATTTTTATCGAGTCAAACTTTCAAATTACTTTGAGTCCACTATCTTGCACTGACTCCTTATTTATAGCATTCTGAGGAAAAAGCAATCTTCCCACTATCAGTGCTCAGGGCTAAACAGTTATAATGCCTATCTCATCGGTTTGGACATATCTCAGAGATTCACTATCAAAGTATGTACAAAAAAAAGTATGTACTAAAAATCAGTCATGCATTTTTGTCATTTATCTGTTGTTTTCCAGGTGAGGTCTGCTCCATAAACTACCTTTATCAACAGTTACATATGAAGGAATTCAAGATAATGAATTCAAGAAACTTTCTTCTCCAAATCTTCATATAAGCCAATTTATAAAAAATAAGGAAAAAAGAAAAAATTAGGTTATATAAGCTCATAAGCCCCATTTAGTGTGTATCAAATACACAGCTGGTCCTTTTGATGCCAGGGTTCTGACATCTTTATAAGCCATTATTACCACGTGCATTTAATATCTATAGAATTTCAGTTTCCATAGGATCCTGAATAACAGCCAGTCTACATAGAAAGCCTATTTTACAAGACACTTAGAAGCTTTGTGAAACCAGATCATAAAAATTATTTAGAAACTGTGTTCACTTCAGTGTTTTCCTAAAGAGCAATTTAAGCTATTTTACAGCTGTCATATTCTATACTGCAACAGAACTATGTTTATTTTAAGTGAAAAACAGTAGCAAAGGACAACTCACTCCTCCATCTTTCATCTGTGGAATCTGCACTTTAGACATCGTGTCTACCGTAGTTAACATGAGACTGAGGATGTTTTCTCCTCGGATGCTACAAAAATCCAGCCTGTAAGAAACAAAGGCTGCTATTAAATAAACTGAATTCCTTCTAAAACAGTGCTCAGCCCAAGGCTGAAAAATATTTAGTGTTGAACCTTACTGGTCTCATGGATGCACAAGAGAAATAAAACACCACGGAAATCATAAAAGCAGATACAAACAAACAAACAAACAAAGTATGGTATTTGTAACGCAATAATAGGATGATAACAGCAGGACAGCAAAGTCTGTGGCTACAGCAAATGAGAACAAGCCTAAACAAAGCAGCCATAAGTACAAAAACAAAGGAAAAGAGCTTCTTACCTTCAGAAGGCCTCAGATACACAGGGATCTCCATCAGGAAATACCCTCACCTCCACTGCCAGCACTTAAATGAGGTCTGTAAGGGGTGGATCCTGACACCACTCCTTCTAGTCACTCAGCTGCATTGCGTGCACCTGAGCTCCCCTGTGTTGGCCCTGCCTTCCCACCAGGTGCTCCATCACTGGTTCAGGTCATGACTTAGCATTTCCACTACAGTATTGTAAACAAAATCTTAGTATAGATACAAGAAACCGACTTCTGCAGGGATCACCTATAGCAGAGCATGGCACAGACTTTTACCTATATCCAGTAAGAGTCCCCTGTAACAGGAAGGGAACATAAAACGTTTTTGGCATCTTAGCTCAGGGAAAACAGTAAAGCTGGGTCTCCTTTTTCCTACTGTTAAATTCAGAAGTCAGTGCCGGAAATGGGAGCCAGAGAAAGCTTCTTCCCAGTGTACGAGTAAAGACCAGTAAAGCAGAAATAAACCTACCTAAAAGATCTTTGCCAAGAAGGCTCAAACAGTAAACCTCAAAGGCCCCTATAAGCTCAGATGTGATGTTTATGTTCCTAGGTTTGAACTAATGGTTGTAAGGATTTTAGGTATCAAAATAAGAAACATATATTTTAAAAAGTGCTTTGTTTTGTTTTTTTTTAAAAATTCAGTAATTGAATCTAATGTAGTCCTTAGGGCACTGATAAATGCACTTAAAAGAAAACAAAGGTCATTAAAAAAAAAGTCAATTACCCAAGCAAACAAAAAGCCACTTCTTTCCCAAAATATAAAAATCAGAAAGTATAGCAAATCTCTGTCAGTGAACCAGTGCCATCAGAAAACAAATCCAGCTTTGAGCTTCAGCACTGACTTCAGTGTTACCCTACTCTGAGTGTGTGGTTGGACCAGATGTCATTCACATATTCCTCATAACCTGAGCCATTATGTAACATTAAGATAATTGATGTTTTAGTGGACCTATTCTGGTAGATGACAGAAGACCCTAACTTTTCTTCAGCCATAAACAATTTTCTTTATTATGAAATTGGGGCACTCTGCCTCAACCTGCAGCAACAATTTCTGCTAAGAGCCGTATGTGTTACATGAATCTATCCCGATGGAGCAGACTGCCTGGCAGTGAATTACTACCTTACAGCGAAATACGACTTCCTTTTACATTACTGTATGTCAGTCTATCTTTGTGTTTGGTTTGTCATTTGTTGTTCGCTTACTTTTTGGGGTGGTGATGTCAGAGAGAGGCAGCAGTGGCATTTCAGGATTTTATAGTTTTTGCAAGGTTTCTGGTAATACAGTACAATATTTTAAGTAATTTCAAATAAAACGTGGCTTTTTATTCGCCCTATAATGACCAAAAATCGTTCCATTACAGTGGCTCTTCCGTGAACAAAGAAGAAACCAGCTGGCCATGTCAGTCAAATGGCTCCTGCGCATGAGAAGAGCCTAAATAGGCCGCAGCTTTTCAGCTGGAAAAAATTATGACTGAAGAGATATGGAATAGCAACTCTGAAGTTTTAAATAGCCTGGAGAAGGTGAATAGAAAGTGATTATTCACAATTCAAGAACTAGACGGAGCCAAATAACAATATTATCAGATTGCAGTATTAAGAAAGCACTTCTCCACAAGGCACATTAAAGTATGTAGCTCACCTCTGAAGAATGAGGAGAAATCAAAAGGGCTGCCTTCAGAAGCGCAGCGGGCACTTTGGCAGCGGTCCACTTCTCATGCAGCTCCCAGCTCTGGCGCACGTGCTGAGAGCATCCCTTTACATGCCCACTGCCATTGCAGCTCCTGGATGCTTTTAGACAGGAGCCAACGTGGGCCTACTGCTCTGACTCAGAGCAGCAGGTGGTAAACAGAGACACAGAAGGGAAACCTGCTCTTCTGCTGCCTGAACTAAGCTCTTTATGAGGGTAGAGAGAGGCTGTCTCCTTCCACATCCCTGACTTGCATCCCTCTGAGCACTCTCATGCACAAGGTGAGTAACAAAAGCACACCTCGCAGCAGCTTAACCCGGTGCTGAGCCCAGGGAGTTCGCAGCGCTGATCAACAGATGGCATCCTTGATTTGCATGTCGTCAGGATTCACAGCCACAATTCTTAATGATTAAACTATCAGAAAGATCTAACAAGCTCTGTAATTGGGAAAGAGGAAGGGGAGAAGAAGTGATCATGCTTGGCTTCCTTGTTTTTGACAGCCCAAATGACACGCTCCCATGATACTTGTTTAACAGGATTGTTGCTTTGGGATGCAGCCGCTGCTGGCTGAGTGCTCGGGGCTGCATCCAAGAATGCCCGCTGCATACAGAGCACAGCAGAGACAGAAGACAGATGCTGCAGGCAGAAGGCCCAGCCCTATCAGCCAGCACTAACACTTGTACCACAGCCCTCCTTTCCCCAGGCTAAGCCCAAGAGGCAGTTTGTCCACAGGAGGTGGGATGCTCTGCCATGCAGTGCCCCAGCTGCAGGGTACACCACGGCCCTGCTGAGCCGTGACCAGCGCTACGCAGCACTGAGGAGCTGCTCAACAAGTGCTGCTGCAATCCCTAATCCCCAGCATAACATCTGCTGCTCATGAAATCGCATGAAACTTCAACCATTTCAGCTGGCAATGCTATCAGCTTCAGAATCCTTCCTGCTGGATTGTTATCTATCTAGCCAGGTTTTTCTTCATCTCAGTATTTTTCCCCCTCTTTTTAAATACAGGCAGGTTGAGACATACCAGCCCTACGTACCGCTGTCCTATACACCCCAGCTCGCCAGTGCCTCAATATGCTCCATGATCAAAAAAATAAACTGATGGTTGGGGATTTCATCAGTCTGAAATTAAGTGTCTAGAAGTTCCAAAAGACAGCTTTTGTAAATTTTCTGTGCTTTTCTTATTCTAGGCAGAAAGTTGTGTTTTGTGAGTTTTAGTCATGTTGTCAGCCATCTGCTTACGCTTGTTCTTTTGATCAAGGACAAAAGGACTGAATTTCAAACTCAGCTATGTTGTTTTCAGTTTGATTAACAAGTAGCTGATAGATGACTTAAAACAAAAAAGCTTTAGCAGAAAGGACTCACCACTCATAGGGATAAAAGATTCAAGAGTATTTCTAATTCTATTCTTTATTCAAATTGCAGGCATCATTTTGGGGTGCTTTTTTCCCTCTCTCATGTTTTTAAACAGGAGCTTAAAATAGAATGAGAAAGGTAATAAGAAAAGCTCAGAAAGAAAAGTGAAGACTTTAAATGTACCAGTCATGGGATGTGAGGATGAGAAATACTGGATCTGAAGAACAGGGAAGAATTTTAACTACATGTACTTAAAAAAGTTAATTGATAAAGGATCTCTGTAATAGACAAAAAACAAAATCACGTATCACTATGTGATATGTATGTATATGACATTATCAGTACACAATGAAAATATACATATTCTATATATTGGTGATACAGTAGTTGATTATAAAAAATTATAAACCTATTACTATTCCATTATTCCAACTAATATAGAACTTTTTTGCTATATGACATTTAATGCTGTGAACGCTTCCAAACCATTATGTCTTTTATACTAAATAAACAATCCCTGAAGGTTGCATCTCATCAAACTCTGTCCAGCACATCAAGAGAGGCCTACAGGCACACAAACTGGAATTTAAATCTTAATCTACATTTGTACACGTCTTAATGCCTGTGTGCTACCACTTCATCACTTCAGTGAAGCTGTCTTGGAAAGTGAGATGATGGTAATCTGATGAATGAGGATGGGAAGGACCATCTTGAAAAGTGTGGCAATTAACTGGTACACAAGAGATTTAACTTCAGTACCTTTAACTCATAAACTTTTCATTTTAGAAAGACTTTCTCTATTTCCATTAGTACTTTCTTGCTGTAAAATGAACAGGACCTGTGTTAGCTATTCATAAAATAAACACTAACATAAAAAGTTCTTCAACCTTTCAGAGAAAAGGTTACCTGACATGGCACCAGTCTCCAGGTAACTTGCATAATTTTTCCTTCCAGAGCTGTGCTTCTTCCTTTTCCTAGCTGATGCACACCCAGGATTACAGCCCAAGTTTCACTCAGTAATTCTACAACTACTTATTAAACTGATGGGTAAGAAATGTAATTGCCTTTCATTGTAATGCAAACAAAGCATACAAAAAATAGTACATGCAAAGAAAGTACTTGCACATAATGTTTAAATGTACACCATACTTACAGATGCACCAGCATTTTGCAAGACCAAGCCTCACACAGTTCAACATCCCAGGCAAGAAATGCTTAATTTTATCAGAAAATTATTTGAATCCCTGACAGCACATAAATTCTGGAGATTCAGCTTTGTGTTCATGGCCAACACTACCATTCCTCATTTTCAGCTTTTGAGGAAAAGCAGAGGCCACTACACTGGTTTTTCCCTTCCAATATTCTGATGCTGCTAGTGTCAGGAGAGCTAAATGTTTATTGCAAAAGAGGATATAAACTGCCTGCCCTCCTTGACATTTATTGAACCAATACTCAACATTAAATTTCCTTTCTGGCATCCAAGAGTGAGATAAATAGGGATTTAAATGGCAGAAGAGCAGCAGAGGAACAGTGGATTTTTATTTATGCATTCATTCTCCTAGAGCTAAGAATAAAGATGTAATAGAAAACAACATGCAGAATGAAAAGTTAACATCTCCATTAAACTACAGGATTTCTAAAAGAAAAGAGGTAAATCACTCTCTTAAAAGCTGAACTCACTTGATAATCTGTAATAAAAGTTGCCAAATATAGAACTGTTAAGTAACAGAACTTTATTCAACAAATAAAATCAAGCAGTGGTGTTGGTAGCAGCATCTCCTGAGAAATACGATGAAGCAATTCAAAAGAAAAAAACTTTTACTATATATCTTAATATATTATAGACATAATTCCAACTGTGTTCATCGGAGTCTTTTCCCCCTTCAATTATCAAGCGCATTTTTCTCAGCTCCTGTCTTGGAATCAACAACATAAGAACGTTCATTCAGGGAACCCTCTGCTGGTAAAAACATGGCGGACTGATGACCTCCTCTTGAAAATCACTCACAGAAAACAGGTACCCTCAGAAGGATCTGCTTCGTACACAAATATACACCCTAAGACCATGTCTTCTTCAGTCCCTTAACCACATTCCTCTTTTTTTACAATGTGCAATAATTAGATTTTTTTAGCAGCATTTTGTTGAGCTTAGCCCTTTCAAATAAATCCAAAACCCTATAAAATACTCACTAAAATGGTTTTACATTAAAATTTAAGGAGAATCAACCACAATTTTGATGCAATAATAAATTAACAATAATGCATAATGCACAATATGAAAACATATAAATAACCAAAACATTTGTTGAAATATCTCACTGTACCTGAGTGCCATTTAATGAAAGAAATAGCTGAGCTACTACATAGACAGTTCTTTCTGATGAATACTTGAGTTCATTATATGAGTATTTTAATTTACCTGCTGTAAATACTGAAATCAAAGATTTACTGTCTGCATCCCCAGAAAATAATCACTTTTTCCTTGTTTTCCATTTCTAACTTTGCCAAAAGATACTTCTTTTTCAGTTTCAGACACAAATATATGATGATAGGTATGGTTCTGTAAAGCCACTATGTAAAGAGTATGCAGCTCTGGGAAAAACATAATGTGTTTTAAAAGTTGCTGTTATCCTAACAATTGCCAGACTATCATAATAATTTGGCATTTATAAAACGTTTCTAAGTCTCAGATCTTTTGAAGAGAACACCAGGGAAGTTATGATCTCATCAGCTTCCTCAGTTATCCACGAACAACTCCAATGGACTGCTCCCATCACCAGCCATCAGGCCAAATCAGCAGACTGCAGGGCATAGCTAGCCTTACTGCTGGAACACTGTGCTTGAGGCCTCAGACACCGTTGAGCCCCGTGAGCAGCCTGCTGTGTCTGGCTCAGGCAGCTCCCCTAACACTCGTGCCATTGCCCAAATCTGTAAAATGGTTAGGACATGGCTGTGGGTTGGAGGAGAAACAGGTCAAGCATGTCTTCTGCTGTCCAGCCCCAAGGATTGACCCAAAATGGTCCAGAGGAATCTGAACTGTACCTACGAATGGTCCAGAGGAATCTGAACTGTACCTACGATGTGGACTGTACCAGAGTGGACTAGGAGGTACCTTGAACAAGAAATGAGGCATCTCTTGTAGCATGCCACCTGGGCTTTGCAGTGTAGGATGGAGAGCAAAAGGCAAAGTCAGATGTAACGGCGTATGGAGAGAAGAATAGTGTGCTCTGTGCAGTACAGCAGTTTTTTTCTGACCAAATAACGACCACCTGTATTAGGCTTCTCACTCACTGTGCTCTCAAGACACAGCCTCTCTGCTGCTATAATTAAGCTGGGGAACAAAACTGCCCAGGGAGGCAGCAGCAAGGCTATGCAAGTGCATGGCAAGAAATGGCCTCCTGAACTCTATGATCACTGCTCATGCAGTGCTCATACAGCATGCCATCTGGACATGCATGCCAAGGGGCTGCTGTGGTGCCATGGTGCACCATGCATGTGGAAAGCAGTGCCTGGGCAGGGCTGCTCTGAGGCTGGGAATCACCCAACTGCAGCAGTGAAACTAGACAAGGGAGGTGCAGATAGATATAAAATTAAGTCTTTCATATTGCATACAAACACCTGTGAAACCTGAGGTAAGAGGCTCTACATATACCAATGAGCCCGTATAAGCACATTTCACTTAAACATGATCATCAAAATTCCACTATATGATTATTTTAATATTCATTGCTTTCAAGCATCACTGTCTAATTTATTGTCAATTATAATGAAATAAAAGTACACAATACCTCATTCTGATGTAAGTAATATTACTCACCAGAATAAGATTGGCTTCAAATTAGAGTTTCCACAGTATTTCTGAGTTTCTGACACACACTATATTAATAGGGAACCCTTGTTAGTTCAGCTGATGGATGTATTAAATTTTTTTTCCCTTTCAAATAATTTTTAAGAATTGCAGATGTGCAATAATTCTCATCGCCTGTATTCTTTTATATATTATACTTAGTTAAAATGTGTTTTATAACAGGTATTAACCATTCTATGGAACCTGCTTTCCCTTGTGCATATCAGTGGTCAATAATTAGCTCAGAACACCTCTGCCATAAATTCTTTTTGACTGGAAAACATTCATCCTATGCAAAGAAGTTACCAAGTGCTCTTTTCAGTGAAGAGAGACTTTAACTCTCCACTAGTGAATAATGAAAAAAAGTGGAGGACTAATGAAACACTGCAGAGATTTACTGCTTCTTTTTCCTTGTATTATCAGTCATTTGAAGATGAAAGCTAATTTAAAAATGCTAATTTGGAGAGTAGCTCTAAGTATCCTGTGTATTAATAGCCATAAAGGGGCCCCTCTGCCTGACACAGGCTGCTCCAGCTCCTGGCTGGCCACTAACATGGAATTAACAGCCCCGCTGCAGTGGTGTTCTATCTCAGGTAGAGCACCCTTATTCTTTTTCATACTTTCAGAACATAATAGGGTCACAACCTAGTTCAGTATCTCGGCATAATGGAATATTCCAAACCTAACCTAAATCTTGCTAAAGCTAGTAGAGAAGTCTATTCCATTGACAGCAATGAATCTGCAGCTATAGATTTTTTGAAAGTCAGTTAATAATGTTTCTACAATGAAAATGAATCTTGACAAAAATTTAAGAAATAAAAGTGCTTGTCAATATCTGAGCAAGTCATAGTCATTATATATTTTCAGTATGCTGTACTAATGAACAGCAACTAATTAGTGTTCTGCAAAGAAGCAAGTTTACCTAAGGAGAAAGAGTTCTTCTCTTGCTACCATTTATGTCAGGAAAAAACAGCTTCTAGGTTTGAAAATACTGAGACGGAGTTGAAAAAGCATAGATATTACTGTCATTCCACACATGATGATGAATGAAACTATTAAAGATGTTTTTGTCTAAACACAAGAAGCTTTCCAACGAGCATTTAAATTTATATGTAGCACAAGCAAACATTCGTTGTTTTCCAAGAGCCAAATCATAAACAGAATCTACAAACTTTTTGTAACGGTGGTTGTTATTTGTCCAAAAGCCTATTTCCTAAGTGATTTGCCAAAAGAAAGAGGAAAACAAAACCAGCAAGGTGCCGTCCTTCAGCCAAGGGGTCTAGAACAGTGGAAGTACTCTCTCCATATTGAGAAGGCACAGACATACTTTGTGTGTTTGGCAACAGTTCTCACAAGAATGTGCCTTCAGGTGGAATGAGGCTCATACCAAAACGATACCCCAAATAACACCATGCAAAACACCTACAGATAAGGGATAAGATTCAAAATCACTATGTGCAAGCAAAAATTCTTCCATGCTGCTCTTAATCAGCAAAGTTAATAGGACTGGCTACTTCTATTTTGAGAATATTTTCACCTATTTATTATCTTCATAATGGAGCAGTAAGAGGGTGAAAAAAAAAGATAACTTATTGAAAAATATGGTGCATGCGACAGAAATATGACAGCCAGTGCTCAAAGAGGAATGTGTGAGCCGATAGAGGAATCAGTCACATTTTCTGCAGTGAGATAAAAATAGCCAGGTGGAACAAGCCAGATTTTTAATACATACTTTCTCATCCGATGCATGTTCCCTCAGCAGTAACCACAAGCCACCCACTGCTGGTTATTTACAAGTGTTCATTTTCTCCTGGACTTTTCTTTTATTAATATTCCCCGTCCCCAGAAAAATCCTAAACCAAAGCGTGGCTGAAACGAGAGAGAGGCGACCCCAGCACTGCATTATGCTGCTCAGGCTCTCTCTGAAAAATCCAGAGAATCTACTGACTTTCAATCCTCATATCATTAGTTTCCAGTTCCTTTCCAAATTGCCTTCAAAACTGCCCTGATTTCTTCATAGTGTAACTTTTCCCCTGTATGTGTGTGTTGGTGTGTGAATCCAGCCCTCCACACATAGGCACGCTGCTCCTGCTGCTGACTGCTGTGCTGCAGGTGTTGTTTTGCACCTGGCAATTCCATCAGGGTGTCTATCTGCACAAGTGTATTTTAAAGAATTGGTGACAATCTAGAGAAAGAGGCACCTCCCTTATTTGCACCATACGATCAAGCATTGCCCATAAGCATGGCCCTATAATAACAAGCTTTACACATATGCCTGATTTCAAACCCTTGTATTTGTCTGTGATATAAGCCTTAACTTGTAGGACACATTTTCCTGCACATGAATGATTTTTTGTGCAGATTTATAATAGAAACTATGTAAATACTGATCTCCTGGAAGACATTATAATAAATTCTTAATAAATCCCTTCTATTTTAACACAACCTGCCATGTCCTTCCTCAGCTTTCAGCCTTTTTTTGCCCCAACCTACTATGAGTTCCTTTAGCAATCAAAGTAAAGAAAAAATACCCATATTATTCACAAGACCCATGTATGTTTTGCCACAGGCAGGCTGTGTGTGCATCACATTCCAAAATATTTGCATCCAAATGAAATTTTTGAAGATACAGTCTTACATGTGGTTGCTGGAAATTAAAAGGCGCCTCCGCAAAGCCAAAGCCATCATTTCCCTCTGCTGCCGTAACCGCGCTGATCGTTTAACAGTTTGTTAATTTTTAAAATCTTCATCTCCAAATGTCCTTCCATTAAAATGCAGGCAATTAAAATAGTTTATTGGAGAAATCTACTGTATGTCCCAGAGGGAAGTTGCCGATTTTTTTTTTTTTTAACATTTGTTTACTCTGCAAAAATTAAGTACTTAGTGCTACAATTCTAATAAAAGACTTGGGAGACCTAAATGTACCGTGGGCTGCTAAGCTCTGACATGCAGTAATACTGGTGCTCCAAAACCTCTGCCACCGGAGAGCTCAGGAGAATCTCCTTGATTACAGAAGCTGGAAATGCAAGCCTCTGGAGAAACTTTCAGCTAAGGAACACGGTGTTTACTTTATTGGTCTTATTTGCTATTATGGGGAAATTATTTTGGCCTGCTTCCTAACACTACCATAAGCAGAATAGTTTGAAGACAAAATTACTGCCCAGCACACCAATGGCCCTGAGTGATGCCCAAGAGAGAATACTTACATCCCAGCAAGAAATGCTGGAGCCATGGGCAAAACAATGGGAGATTAAACATTAATTAATCCAGTGGGGCCTCCGATGGTTGAAACCAGGGAATGGATCACATGATGCTGTATTTATGCTCAAGCAGAGGGAGGACTTGAGTTAAGACCCACAAGGGATGGAGGAGCAGCACCATGTTCCACTAGGCTCACAGTAACAAACGGAGGCACAGGGCTGGCCAGGCAGCCTCACCTGCAGCTTGTTCCCAGGCTGTAGAAGTTACATGAAGAAATTGGGCTTGCAAGATCTTTGAGATGTCCTGATCCAAGCTAAAGGAAAATAGCAAACATTAACCCTCTGTCAAGCAGTTGGTGATTACAGATGGCACATTGAAACTGCTGCTTTAAACAGTTGTAAATGAATGCAAAACCCAGTTTGCGCAGTATTAATTCCTTCATCCAAACTTAAAAATATCCAAATTTTTATCAACAGGGTGCTTGTTCTCAAAAGGCACTTGATACCTGCCCCAGATTTACATAAGCAATTAAATAAATCTCAGTTTTCAGCTTCCTCCAGTTTAATATCATCTACATAATTCATCATTGTGCTTGAGGACAAATAATGAAGACAATAAACTGTAGGAACCCCAAAGACGTCTCTTTGTTTCACTGATTCGATAAAGACAATTAATTATCTTAACTTCAGTGGAACGGAGCAAGCATTTTAGCAGGAGAATAATTTTCCACTTTTAAGATCTCCTCCACAATCTTCTGGGAAAACATTCTGGACATGACTGAAACAAGGGCCACGTCTCAGCCATTTATACCTGACAGTCTACATTTCAAGGCTGTCAATTCTGTGCTACAGCTGTAAGATTTAGAGTCTCTGATGGTGAAAAGATCGATATGAAATTACAAATTGTCACTACTTGTATGTACACACACGCACTCCTACATGCAAACCTCTGTTCTGACAGCAGGAGAGCGGTCTTGTACAAATCACTGCCCATTAACTGTGCTGCTCATGAGGAGTGATTAGTTCAGCACAGAATGCAGGAAGAGTAGTATTTCTATACAGGTTATTTCAGGTGATTTTATACCTGAATTCAAGTAATACTTCATTTTGCAATTAGTCACTGTGCATGAAATGATGCGCAATATGTTCTGAGAAACAGGACCTACAATATTTTGTTTGAAAGAGTATTTTTCCTATGACAAGCACTGCTACAGTAAGCACCATATGATGTACAACACAACAGTGCAGTGCCATTCAGGGCTTTGTTGTTGGTAACCCTGAATCACAGAGGATAGAATTTTGGAACCAAGCAACAAATGAAATCACTGCTGAATACTAAGGAGAGATTTGAGCACACAGAAGTGGATGCAGAGGTAGATATGGGTCATGCCCAGTAGGATGAAGCAGAGATGTAACAGAAAATAAGAAACAGTAAACACCTCTCCTTTCCAAATGTTGAAGAATTACCAGTTCTCAGATTCCTTGGAAATGTGTGATTGAACTCTGTCATAAGAGGCTGGGTGCAGTTATCACAACAGGTTCAGGTCAATCACTGATCATTTGCAGTGAATATCACATCCTCATCAAATTGGTAGCTGATGAACAGTGAAAACTCTCCAAAACATGGATGAAAGGGAGAAAAATCACCTTTATTTAACAGAACATTTTTAATGGTGTCTTCCTTTTTTATTTTTGCTTACTTTGACACCTGCACTTCCAATGTGCTACATTAATTTTTTTCCTTTCATCTATGCATCTATATTTATATATATACCTATCTGAATAAACCTGGATTAAGGACGCAAGTTAAACACAGCTCTCTTATCTCAGGAAAATATACAAACATTTCAGAATGTACCTAACCCTGGAATAATTCAGAATCACAAATACAGTTTCTTTTGCTAGTATTGGTTTTAAGGACAAATGACATGGAATATGAATGTCAAGATTACTTTAAGTGTCTTAGAAGCATTTACATCTCACAGCTTAGTGCAAGGAAACTGCACAACTTTTAAAGCCTTCCTAAAACTTTCCTAAAAGAAGTAGCAAACCCATGATTTCATACAGGTATTGCTGCGGTCACCACAGTAATGGCTCTTAAGAGAGACTAAGTTGTGAGAAATTTTGAGTAATCCCAATTCCATCTTCTTTGGGAAAAAAAATAAATAGTAGAAATCATCAGAATCATTTTTAAAAGTCACTGCAAGAGTAAACATTTCACTTTTTACCTATGGCAATGCTCTTCTATTTTTGGATAAGCACAAGAACTCGAGCTGATGAATGACTGTTAGGGAGTGGCAACAATCAAATGCTGTAGCACGAAGCTGTAAAGGAAACAAACTCCAGATCTCTGTAGGTCATGCAGATTGAGGCACTCTAGCTATGGCAATGAACAGACTTATGTATTTCGACATGTATCCAGGCTTTAAGAAAGAGAACAGCAACAAGGATTTTAAATGCTGAAAAAAGTAAAAAATATCAACAAAAAAGGACAGTGAAAACCCAGACTGTGTCCAGGCCAGGATTATTTCAGAAGGATACTTTTCACAAGTCTTTCTTTAACACACCATCACGTGAATGGGGCACTGCATGTGCCGTAAGTGGTGCAGGCTGCCATTATCCAAACAATATCTTTTAAGACAGCTATTAAGGGAGAACAAGAAAAGCCAGTTACATATGTGGTGTCTGAATGAGCCAGTTTTAGATATGCATTCATAACACATGGAAGTCTGTGAAGCATATATCACAGCTATAATTTACTTCAGTATCTCCAAATCACTGAATTTCAAGATTGAAAAGCTCAGTTACCCTATTTCATCTAGCTCTCTGCATTACACAACTTTTTCTCTACAGACCATTTTCTAGTGTTTTGTCAATTCTAGTTATAAAAGTCTCAAGTGAATGGGTTTCTAATATTTCCTTAAAACGACTATTTTACAATCTAATATATCTCTGCCATAAAGTTTTCTTGCTGTACAGTTTAATTTCTCCCTTGCTTATTTTCATCCAGTGGGAGTAGTTTTCTGACCTCAACATAGCTTTCTATGTGCTTACATTTAAACACTAGATTAAAATCCCAGCACAAAATGCCTTTGTATATGCAACAGATTGAGGTAATGGAACAAGAACTAGCTGGGAGGAGAAAAGGATTGCACTTCTGAAGATCAATCCACAAGCACAAAGTTCAAGAATATAAAGGAAAAAAATACCTCCACATTTAGTCTAGAAGAGTAAATCTTTTTTTTTTCTTTTTCTTTCTTTCTTTCTTTCTTTTTTTTTTTTTTTTTTTTTTTTTTAACTAAAAAAAATGAAAGGCTTTGCTTGTGCCCAACAATACAAGAAAATCCATATAAAACACCGAGCAACTTATCTAATTTCTGATTTGGTTCCCTTTGCAGAAGAGATAATGCTTCCTTAATCAGAGATTGCTAACTGCTTAGGTTCACTAGGTATGCATGAGGATAAAAATTATACAAAGAAATAATATAATCTCTCCATGTGAGGAGTTGTTGTATAGAATATTCTTATTCACACTTACTCAGAAATATACATAAAAACCTGGTCTGTGATTCTGCAAGTTTGTGCTGTTATTCCATACTTGTGCACTGACAAAACATCTTCACACAAAATGATGCCTTTGTTTATTCATTCATTTTGGTAACAAGACTGTTTTAACTTCTTACTTTAATTACACTTGGTTCTTACAGCAGGCCTTGCTGAGTAACTTGATTACAGGAAAAAGAGGGCTGCCATTTAATCAATATTGAGAACTGAGTAGCAGATGGGAAGAAGGAGCAGCAGGCATTAGCGAAAGCCATAAAAACTCCTTGCAACCATCACTCAGCCTCTGGTATTCCTGTTGGGAGGAGGGAGTCTGCACAACACTCAGACTGCACTTGCTCAGATGCCTGGACAGAAAAGCAACAGGCTGCTTAATAAACTTCCTTTAAAATGTTTAAGATACAAATAGTCATCAACAAGTTATTATACAAAAGCCACCTCTCTTCCAAGTAAAGCCATATTTATTTGTCAAATAAGGGAATTTTCTGGATGCAGATAAGCGCACTGAAAGGTGTGAGAAGCTCTGGAAAATGGCCAATTGCCATCACTGCACCCAGACACACTGATATTAGCATATCTACATCAGCATGCAGATCCAACGATGAACAAACATACAGAGGTAAACAAAGTGGAAGGATCACATTCAGTGAGTTGAGCCCAGACCACAAAAACACAAGCTTGAAATCACTTATGCTGCATTATGATGATTAATTACTGTGGCCCTTTGCTACAGTATTGCAGCAGCCCCGAGAAACAGTGCAATTATGTCTTTTGAAGAATGAAGTTAAAAAGACTCAGTACTAAAGGGCAGTGCATATAATTTGGTGGTTAATTAAGACTCCTAGTGAACAGTTTCATTACATTTCTAAGTTCCACTCTCATGGATTGGAAAACTCATCAGTTTTCCAACACCCCTATTGTTACAAAGAAAATGACAATTAATAAATTGACTAACCCACATTAATTAAAAGTTGTCATTGAAAAAGTTCTACTTACCTCAAACCAATGCTGCCAAACTTCTAACATTCAAAACTTAAGGAAGTTATGAAAATTAGATAAAAAGACAATGTCGGTCCCTTAACTCTCCCTTTGCCAGTGACTATAGATTTGTCCAGTTTTCCTGACACAAACTCCATAGTTTATTTTTGTGCCTAGTTCCCTTCACTGCTTACTTGAGGATCTGCTAGCTGTCACTCTTCAAAAGCTTTCCCCATCTCTTTTATCTATCAAATCAAAATCAAAGGCTCAGGAAAGAGAAAAAAAAGGGAAAAAAAAACCCAACAAACCACTTTTAAATTGCATTTGAAATTCAAATATGCAAATGAATCTCTAAGTGAATACAAATAATTCTGAAAATCCAATGGAAACACCCAGTGTAACAAGAAAATGGGAGATTTATGCTATAGTAAAATTATCAGGCATACTAAATTTACATTTCTTAAAATAACCATTGATGTCCTATATAGAAGACAGTTATTAGCCATCAACTTGTTACATGCTGACTTGGTTTTCAGCACCATAATTTTACTTTAGTGATACCTTGGAGATTACTTAATGGCACCATTTGGAGATACACAAAGGAAGGTTGGATCGATCATCACTAATGAAAGGCAGCAGCACTGTAGTCAACTGTAGTCAACTGTAGTCAACTGTAGTCAACTGTAGTCACTGGCTCAGCATTTTAAAGAATGTGTGGAAATGGATGACAGCACAACAGAGAAGCACTTCAAAAGCACTTCAGCTCACTATGGGAGAAGACAGAGGAAAGCACTCAAAGCTGAGATTATCAGAAAACCTGCCCACCACTGTTGGCTATTTTTGTACACTATTTTCACCAAGATGCCAGTTCTTTTACATTTTCTCTGTAGAGTGCACTGCACAAGATAAAAGCCTGAGTTTGTATTCACAACAAGCTAAATGCTCCCTTATTTCTTGTAAGATAAAATAACATATACAAATTCCTAAAGCAGTAGAAAGCAAAAGGCTATTTTGAAGATCAAAATGTTAAGTAATCGTAAGGAGAAAAAAACAAACAAACAAACAAAACTTCTAATCTTACTGAACTCCTCAAATTTAATCACTATAACAATTTTTAGAAAATAATTTTCACCAGAGAAGCCCATGTCTGGAAATGTATTACAATATTGTAGACTCCAGATGCAATTTATGCTTCCTATCTTTTTGCTTCGTTACTTAGACTGCTTACAGGTAAGATTTGTTTTTAAAAAAAATTGAAGAAATTCCATTCAGTCACTTTCAATCATCAAAAAAAATTGTTTTCACTTCAGAGAAAAGGAGAAGAGAGAATGGAAAGATATTTATTTCTTCCACTCTTGTCAGAATTATTTAACATTAATTTAACAGTAACAGAAGGATGAAAAAGGAGACTGCCCCAAATACCCAAATGCAAGAACTCCCAACAACAATGAACAAAACAAGCCATCCATAGCAAGAGAGATTGTGTCTTCAGTTGCCCAGCCCAGCTGCAATCACTTCCATTGCACTACACTAGTACAATGAAATAGACACAACTCTTTGGAAGCCTGCTGACACACTGTAGGTTGTCTGTGCACTGATGCAATGCTGATGCACATCCAATCTGGCTAAGTCCACCAAGAACAACTCATAAAAGCTGCTCCTCTCCAGCTGTTGTGAGGAAATATGAACATCCTTCCACAAGTGGAAGCCATCCTGTCCCTGGCATATAAGGTATAATTGAGTTTATTTATTGTTTTGATTTATTCTTGTTTAGTTAAGAGTGTCAAACATCCTTGATACCCTCTAAAAACGTTACTTAAATAGAAGGTATTATTCAGACTGGAGTTCTGGTTAGTAAAATTCAATCTAAACAATACAAGTTAATTCCTTTGGTTCAGATTCCTCTTTAGTTTAGATTCCTCTAGCACTAGATAAGTAATATAGATGTTTTTATAAGTAACCGTGTCAACTGACAAGCATTTTCTGATTGACAGAACATTTTAAAAAGACAGATAAAATAAAAATAATACAATTTCTGCAATTCATACTGACATAAAATGAATAAAAATAAAATTTAAGACAAAAATTAACTCTAAAAGGAAAATACACGCACTTAGTTTTTTTAATAGATTATACATGTGAACTAATATTAACTGGTCAGTCCTTGAAATGTTATTTCCCATCACAGGATGGGACCATGGGGAGATACTTCCACTTCAGTGATCTGTTAAAAACTAACTAGTTCCCTTCCCTCATACTTCCCGATGTCATTCATACAATTCACCTAAGATATCAGGAACAGACATCTTTCATTTGTACTTCATTATACTAGTTCAATTTCATGAAAAAACAACATTTCTGTCATGGTTCTGTGATGCTGTGAAAATCCTTTTCAGAAGTTGAGATTTATCCATCTTTCAAACGACACAGATGCAAAACAACAGCACATAGGAGAGCTCTCTTGAAAAGGACCTTGGCATTGCAGTGTGTGACATGATGAACTTAACTCAATACAATCACTACATATGTGCCAAAAAAAAAAGAAAAAAAAAGGCTGAGAGACTCTTAATCCTGTAATAAAGAGCCAGTACCAAAATAAAAAGGCACATGGAATTCAGGTTGCCTGCTTAGGAAGGATTCAATTTCAGATGCAAGGCAACATATTTGAAAAAGGATGAAATCTACTGCACCTTAGGGAGTGGACAAAGGTGTCTGCTTCTGCTTTGATTCCTTTTCCTCTGCCAGGAGCTCTGTGACATGCAGTGTGTGTTCCTGTGCCACCCAGCTCAGCTGCTGCCATGCTGCTGTCTCACCCAAGAGGCCAGCCTGCATTTGTTCCTGCTTAAGTCAGCGCAGTTTGTTAAAGTTAATACTAAGTTTCACTTCACAATTGAAATATGGATTTAGTAAACTATCATACTTTGAAGTTAAAACCTTCAAGACTGGAAGGCAGAGAGTAATTATGATTTGACTATCAATGGCTGTGATTAGTATCAATAATTTGGTATTACTGACTTAATCCTTGCTGCCTGCTGGTTTGATAACATGAAATCATTTGTACTGATATTCCCCTCTGAGGACTGTCTGCATATGAGCTAAGCTGTCAGCATTGCATTCAAATCAGGTAAACAACTGTTCCTGTTTTCAGGCTTAATTGCAGATATTACAGGACAGGTAATGTCATAGGTTGAAATAAGAGAAACATAGGAACAACATTTGCCTTGATGCGATGAGGCAGAATCATGTTCTAGACACACATTCAGAAGTCAGGGCACAGGGTAAAGATGAGGCTACACTCCCTGTTGATCAAATTCAAACTTCCAGAGGAAAACATTCTGTCTAGACTATAAAGGTAACCTAGAAATACAGACCAGAAGGTGGGATCACCTGAAAACTATACACCCTATGGCTTGAACCAAAGCCTCAAGTTTTCCCTGATGGGAAGGAGAAGCTGACTCCTGGGAAACGATAAATGAAAAGAAATACTTTACAGAAGGGAAAAGGAGTGTTGCAGGTCTTGAAGAAGGCCAATACAGGTCTGCGTTGACAGTGAAAACCACAGGTTACAACCTAAGGCAGGCCTGAAAATATTTAATATAATTGGTATAGCTTTGTAACAGAAACACGGGGCAGTTTGAGAGTGTGAAAGATGACAAAATAACAAGTTGGATGTCTGCAAACCAAAGACTAACAAAGCTCTGAAGAAGACATCTGTGGATATGTAAAGACAGATATGTTGATGGGGCAGTATCAAAAGAAGATGTTTAAAAGCAGTGTGAATTTAAGTGTTGTTTTGCTATGTGCGCCTAGAGCATGGAGAAAGTGATGAACCAAATAGGAAGCACCTGAAAAATGGGTGGTTTAAATTGAGACACGATAGAAATCTATAGAGATAAAATAGAAGGTTGGTTTATTTGGATTTGAGCAGCTGTAAGGTGGGACAGCACTGGGAACTGGATAGCCATAGTACACAGAATGAGATCCTACTGCCCTGATAAAACCTAGACCGATACTGCTTTCTGGGTGATATCAACTGAACCATGTTCCTGAGAGAGCTATGTTTAGAGGCAGGTTGCGGAGAAGTCCATAGCGGCTAGAAGACGATCAGGAGTTACTCTCGAGTACTAAAACAGCTCTAGCCAGTGACTGCTACAGAAGGGCAGGCATTAAATGGAACAGTTAAAGTAAGGAGACCTTGTATTATGGCAAGTTAATATTGTGCAATAGATCTTCCAAGAGATTCAAACCCAAATTCACTTTTCCCATTCGCCCCAATATCAGGCAGATAAAAATTCTTAACTTGGGACACCCAAGTGACGTGCTCACTTTCTAAGATATTGATGTTTCCATTTGAAACACACTCATTCTTATCTAACACAGTCCAAGAAGGTAACGTAAGACAATCTTGTTTCATGACCTTAGCTCATTTGATCTTTCCTCTTTCAATGTTCACCACATAAAGTCCATGGCATAAAGTATATGGCATTTTACCTGTTTTCCAGCACAACTGTTTTCATCTATACCAGATTATAACTGCTGTAGTCTTTCAAGAACCAGAATTCAAATAGTAGTTAGTAGATTGTTCAGTCTCAATTATTTCTGCAAAAAATGTACATGACATTTTGTTTCTTCACAGTCAGACTTCACCAGAAAAAAACAGCACTTTATTGCCACTCAGCCATGTCACCTAGGGATAATTCTGTACTCAGGGATTGCTTCTGCAGCCATGACACCACAACACTACTTTTGCTCCATCTCTGAACACAGTTCTATAATTAAAAACTAAATCTGTAATGTAAATATCATTCATCAAGCCCTTTTTTTCTTTTTTCTTTTCTTTTTTTTTTTTTAAGCATTATATGTGGTAGATTTATCCAACTAATACCCCTCTGTCAAAGCTCTGAGGATCTAATGAGCCACGGAGAACACCTTTGCTTAGGCTGTTTTCAAATTTCTTGAAGTGAGATAATGCATATTAAGAGTGCATATGTGCTGATCCTTCCAAAGTCCTGATAAGGTGTTAATAAACCTTAGCAAATTCTGATTATGGCTGTCTCATTATGTACATTGTTGCGTTCTCTGCAGATAGCAGTATTGGTAAATTAAACTCCATAAGCGCAATGCATGAATCGCTCACCGGAGTGAGCAATGATAAGTAATGAAGGGCAACAAACAAAATCTTCCTATTTTTGCCAGAGTTCACTGGGCCAAAACAAATTTGTAGTTGTTTAAGGTCTCTACTCTGTTTCTAACGGGCATATATCACTTTTTTAGGAGGCAAAATTGCACTAAACAGTATTTTATTATCAGCATTCTTCACTTTACCTGAAAGTGCAGGTGCCATCTCTAATCATAAAACAGCATACCCTAAGTGATTTTTTTTTGCCAAAATCTCTTGCATCCTTTTATGATCACATCTTATTAGGAAATCGCTGATTCAACAACAGTTATTTTGCTGTAGAAGGGATAAATTTCTAAGCAGGCAGAGATGTGACAGGCAGAAAACATTAGAGAAATATTTTCAATGATGATGAACATACAAAGACATAAGTAAATGGCTTCTTATTAAATATTCTTGCTCATCCCAGCAAGCTTGAATTATGCCAAACATCAAGATACGTGCTTATACATGGACTTTCTCACATTTAAGGAATGCTTCAAGCATTCCTGTAACATTTATTCAGCCTATAACATCGCTATAGGACCCTAGGAATTCAGTCTGTATTCTCTGCACCTCATCAGTGACACTGAAATGGAGATGTCAACTGTTAAGCAACTCTAGATATACAAATAAAAAGTATTTTTAGCTCTTTCTGCTCAGGAGTTGAATGTTGGGTGGCAGTAGTGTGGAGGAGCCAAGACAACTGGTTCTCCACTGATGAGTGAGAAGTGGCAACCTGGTAACTGACAGAGGTATTTGGACATGTGAAAGCCATCACATAGGTTAACGTAAGATATCATGCAAAGCAAATACTGCAGGCTGTAACAACAGCAAGGAAGAAAACTGATATATGAATTTGTTGAAAGCCAGCAAGGTTCTCATTAAAAATAAAGTATTATTACTTAAAACATAAGCTAGAGCTCTTAAAACTGAGCAGCTCTGCGATGTGCATTTGACAAAGTAAAGGCAGGAGAAGATTTTTAGAACAGAATCTATGAAGCCAGCAAAAATGGGTTGGAGATGAAATCGCGAGGAAAGATAAAATTATTTGTGCAACATCAAGCAAGAAGTGACAGAAACAAACCTTATGGATCCAGAAGAGAACTCAGTCAGACTAGCTTCCTTCTTTCCCCAAAAGTCCCTTGCTTCAACAGCAATCGTAAAAAAAATACAAAAGCAGTGGACATATGTATTCATAAAACATTTTTTCCCTTTAAGAAATAAATGTTTTATGAACCAACATGATCAGAGCAAATGTAGAAAGGAAAATGAAAAAGAGAAAGAAGTCTCACATTTTAATGTAGTTTGTCTCTCAGAAACCTCTCTGGTTTCTTCCACAATGATCTAGACATTTTCCAGCAAGAGGGAGAAAGCCCTTGGGCATAACAGGTCTCTGCTTTTTCTGTATTAGCACTTCTGACACTTATCTGTAATACTTAAGTTTAATTAAAGCAGGAGGCTTAATGAACATTCAGGGGAATGTAATACTTAGTGTCATTCAAGGACAACTTTATTTTCCAAGGTGGCAATCAGTCTTACTCCTATCAAAATAAAATCAATAACGTGGCACTCAGCAAATCAGACACAACAGTTGCATCACTAGTGATCCTGTCTTAATCATGAAAAACAGTTAACAATTGCTACCTGCTTTAATGTGAATAAATCTTTTTATGCCAACCCTATATAGCAAATTATTACCTGTTGCACTTTTGGAACATATGGAGCACAGTCACTTATCCTTCATTCCAAAGGGTACAGATCAGAAATGTGAACACTGTCACAGCTCACAACCCCCCCAAGTTCCTTTTATTCTTGATTTATGATGACAATTTCCTACACAAGGGGATGGAAATCTGCCAAGTATGTTTATTTGTGGAGGAGACATTCGGGGGGTTGTAAGCACTTTCTAAAAATTGTTTTGGCAAATATCTGTCATCACCAGGTTAGTCATAGGGCTGCTCCATTCTGGTACTGTTTGCAGTCACTCTGCCTCTGCAGATAACGTGATGGCTGCAGAATGTGGCAGAGGAATGTGAACTGAATCCTAAGCAGGATGTTACTAAAGCTGATGAATGATATGGATTTTGGACACTGAGAGGAATACAATTAGTACCAGTATACTCTTCCAGCTGTCCAGCAGATCACACATCTCTTTCTTTTATGAGGTACTGATTTTTTTATTATTATATTGTGTATATTGGGAGAATTGCTCCACATGGCACAAGTTTCATAGTATTAACTTTGTATTCAACACACTTTCCATAGCAACTTCATTCTTAATATTCTAGTTAAATCTGACAGTATTTCTAGGAGAAACTTTTTTGTTAAGGACTTTTAGCCATCATAAAATGTGCAAAAACTCAGCACCTAAGGGCCCAGCAAGGAAACACATGCCACTTAAGGTGAATTCAGTGTTTGTAAAAAGCAGCATACAAGAGAGAACCCGCAATGCCACCAGTAGTTTTATAGTACAGCTAACACTAATACAGAATGCCCTTTCTTGCTTTTTCCTCCCTTGTTCCCCTTTTATCAGTATCACTCCACAGTGACAATACACAGCTTCTTTCTGGTGATGGAAGATAATTCGTCTGCTGAACACAGCACTGAGGAAGGAAGCTATCTCATCCTAAAGGGACTCGGCCTCAAACAGCAAATAGGGTGCTGGCTGATCTGGTAGCAGCCATGCATGACTCTTGGGGTCAGTCATTCAAGCCATGGGAAAGGTAGCATGGAATATTCTTTTCCTAGCCTTTCCTCTGCTCAATTTTATTAAAAATCAATTCCAAAAATCTCTTATAAAACCAATTTTTTTTTTTTTTTACAACTTCAAATTTCCTTCCTCTACTTGATCATAGAGAGAGCTTGATTCTTTGGAAGTGGTGAAGAGAATAAACAACTTAACCCGAGATGAATGACAGCTATCTTGACACTGTGGAGAACAATGGCACCGACAATGTGCCCCCTCTCACATGTTCAGCTGTCTTATCTTGAAAAGGATTCCTCCCATGACTGAGTTTTAAACTCTTTTTTAAGGAGATGCTTTAGCAACCAGTGATTAGGGAAGACGATAAAAGTGTATGTTCCCATAGCTCTGCTTCTGAAAACCTCAGACCCAAAGTTAGTGTAAAGAAAAAGGGTTATGATAGGACACACCAAGGACTCTGAACAAGCCGATTGGCTCCTCTTACATCTCACCACCTTACTAACCATTCTTACTGATTGCTGATACATCTACTTTACATGCTGCCCAAATCCTCAATGCAAACAAACAAACAAGCAAAATCCTCAAGAAAAAAAAAACAACAAATCACCAATCAAAAATAAAACTACAACCAAATGAAAATCCCACAACACCAGCAAAAAACCACAAACTTGAGAGTAAACAGTGTAAGAAATCAAAAATTCCTTGTGCTATGAATTACACACAGGCAATTATAATCTTCTTTGAATGTTCTGCCAACAATTTGGCTAGCCAGATTGTCCAATTTAAAGAAAAAGAGGAAATCTAAAGATAGAAAGATAGCAGAGAAAATATTCAGTATGTACACAGCTGGGTACATATTTCCAAGGATCAAGTATTTTCAACTAAGTGGTGAAAATGCACCTGACAAAGTATGCTTGGATTGTAAACATTAGATATCAGTTGGTTTCAGCTTCATCTTTCAGAAGACTAAGCCAGGTCATTGCGAATTTTCCAAGCAAATGGCAACCAGCACCTTGCATCAGGTCTACATCAGACAAAACAGAACGTGTGTTACAAGAATTTGAAATCACAGAATATCCCAAGTTGGAAGGGATCTCGAGTCCAACCCCCTGGCTCCACATAAGACCACCTAAAATTCAAACCCTATGTCTGAGAGCACTGCCCAAACACTCCTTGAACACCAGTAGCTTGGGGCCATTACCACCACCCTAGGGAGCAGTTTCAGGGCCCAAGCACTTCTCTGGTGAAGAGCCTCTTCCTAGTCCCCTGCATCCCACCAATCCTCCCCTGATGCAGCTGCATGCTGTTCCATCACTGTCCCCAGAGAGCAGAGCTTAGCGCTGCCCCTCCATGCCTTGTGAGGAGCTGCAGCCGCCATGAGGGCTTCCCTCAGCTCCTCTGCTCTGGGCTGAACAAACCCAGCAACCTCAGCCGTACCTCATATACCGTGCCCTCCAGACTCTTAATCTTCATAGCCCTTCCTTGGATGCTTTCTCATACCTTCATGCTTCCTTTACACTGTGGCGCCCAAAGCTGCACACAGCATTCGAGGTGAGGCCACGTAGCACAGAGGACACAGAGGAAATGTAAATTCCTCCCCTCACCTGGTAGCAGTGCTGGGCCTGATGCAGGCCAGGCTATTTTAAAACTTGTTACATGGGAAAATACCATTTCAAAATCAAATTCATAAAAGTAAGACAAAATATTTTCAGGTCAATACTGAGACATCATCTCAGTTATCTCCCCCAAGTGATACGAGGAATAAATGATTTTAAAAGTGCTTAGAACGTGAACATTATTAATTGATCACTTTAGGAATGGTTCCTTTCTGCAGAGGCTAGTATAGACAAAAATCTCTACTTTACTCAAAAATATTAAATAAGCTAAGAATATTGCAGTCATTATGACTAATTGACAACCTAGGAGTTACAACCATTTGGGCTCAAAAAAGTTATTGCATTGTTTCATCTGCTCTATTTGTTGCAGAGCATGAAAAATGGTGACTTTGAAGAATTAAGTATTTGTGTTGTTTTGCATCACAGTTTTATTATCCTCTCTCAGCTCTGAAAGAAGATAACCAGGCTCAGGCATCAGATTACATATAAATAAAATGTAAATAATGAATGGCTATAAATCAGATCATTAGGATATAAATCAAGGGAATGGTTCATAGTATAAACCTCAAATAAGAAAATATGCCTTCAAAGTATTCTATTTGCATTATATTTTACAGAATGTTTTCTACAGAAACAGATTTTAATATGTATTTCAGCAAAATAACTAGAGGGACAGCAGGCTATATACCAAATATCACACACATTTTAAAGTATGATGCTAAAGCACCCTTGTTTCTTTAGCTACACTGTACCAGGCCCAGGGAGGGAAGCAGTGAAATAATCACATGCAAAACATTACAGAGTCTCCTGGCTTGCAAACCTCTTCAGATTAACAAAGGCTCGTGTCTGTGTGTTCAAGGACTGGCATGTCATTTGCTCTTAAATTATGTTTTTCATTTGCTGCCAGGGACAGGAGGCACAAGAAGGGCACAGAGCTGTTGGAGTGGGTCCCGAGAAGGGCCACAAGGATGCTCAGAGGATTGGAGCATCTCTCTTGTGAAGGAAGATGGAAGGAGCTGGACTTGGTTAGCTTGGAGAAGTCTGAGGAGAGATCTCAATGTGGCCTTCCAGTACTTGATGGGAGCTTATAGGCTGGAGGGAGACTGACTTTTTACACACTCTGATAGTGACAGGACTAAAAGATGGGAATAAAAAGATTGGGTTAGGTATTAGGAAACAAATCTTTATTCAGAGAGTGGAGGGCAGTGGCATAGGATGCCCCATCCCTGGAAGCCTATCAAAGCTAGGTTGGATGGGGACCTGGGCAGCCTGATTTGGTGGGTGGCAACCTTGTCCATGGCAGGGAGTGGGAACTGATTGGTCTTTAAGGTCCCTGTCAACCTAAGCCATTCTATGGTTCTATGTTTACATGTTTGAGGCAGCTAAGGAAGACCAAGGCACTGCTTAGGAGTTCCAAGTACATGCAGACCCAGGCACCTGAAGTAGCAACACACCGCTGCACATGTCTTCTGGGCCTGAACAGGTTTCTGTGCTCATCCTCCAAAAGAGAGGTGCTGGGTAGGTGTGATAGCAGAAGCCTATAGGAGGAAGGAGCAATACTGCAATAAAAAAGCAATGAGCAACATCTAATGGGGGACTGCAAGCAACTTCCTCTCATTTTTCTCCACGCAGAGTCCAACCCACAGCAGATGTCATTAGTACAATAATGCTACACATTTCATTTTCTAGTACATTCATTTTAACATGTTTGCAGTTCTTCTGTTTTGTAAGAGAAAAACACAACACCGTGACCAACTGCTGAAGATAAAATAATGAAGTGACCAAACTTGCATAGCAGGATATTTTGGTAAGATTTTCTTCCCTGTCAGACCTCAACAAAGAAGAAAACAATCAATTTAATCACAGTCCAACAGTGGAACTGAAGAAGGAAATACAAATAATGGAGAAAAGCCACTGCAAGAAGAACAGCAGTACGTATACATAAATGATGCAAGGGAGGGGGTTTGAACTCCTGGTTATTTAGCATGCATTTATTAACATTTTTCCAAGAATACAGTTTTCCAATTACAAAACATCTGTTAATACAATTGAAGCCATCTGGTTTCAGAGGATTCCTCCCTTAGCCCCTTTCACCAAGGATGCCTATTTTGTGAGATCTTCTGAAGCACAGAAATATCTATGTGATGTTCCACAATTTACTAGAAAACTCTCAAGTCTTTATTTTAATGTCTTTCTTCTGTGTAGCCAAAAACCTGTGCTTTTAGTGAAGAACTGATAATACTGAATAAGTTCATAATACATATTCCTCTAGTCAAAATTGTACTTGATCTTTCAACAGGGCGAAGAAATCAAAAGAAGCAGATAAAAAGTATTTTTATAATAACAGCCATGCAGGAGAGCAAGCTGATGCAGAAGAATTGACAATGCCCTAAAAGAGTCTGCTCCCATTAGAAGCTGAAGGTTCGTAGCAATTGGATGACCCAGAACAGCCAAGAGTAGTTTCACATACAATCCAAATGTACTTCACTGAGACAAATTCTCACTTTTTGATTTTTAAGAACTTTATTATTTGTCCTTGTGATTAGATGGAAAAACACTTGCAAATAGATAGAGCTCCTCAATTGCCTGTAAGGTTCATCAGCACCAAAAACAGAAATAGAGAAGGGGATTGAGAGAACAATCTCAAGCATATATTTAAGAAAAGGAAATTTTATATGTAGCACCCACAGAGAGGAGATTTCACATATTAAGGCAACATCCTCTCTGAAAATAGTGCTGTTCTGAAATCAAGCATTTGATCTGGGCATCTGGGTTGAGCACCTATGCTGCTTACGGACCTCACACTGGAACACTAAGATGGCAAGTATTCCTGTGAGCTAAATACTTTGGGCACTATGTGATACTTCCTTACATATTCATCTATGTAGCACATTTTAAATTTCAGCTCTGCCTGAAGTCAGGACTACTAAACAGGTTTGTTCCTCCTTTCTGTGCACACGCAATGCCATCCGTGATGTGGGAGAAGAAGGGGAATTACAGATGAACTTCTGGTTTTGCAGAAGTGCAGAATACAAGTGAATCATTGAGAACTGAAATTTCTCCTAATCCTTGAAGTTCCAGCTATTTCGTAACTTTCACTGTCTTAGGAACAAAGTATTAGATTTATAAATACATTGGGAAAAGCAAAAGGGAAGGTCAGTATGATTCAGTGACTGAATTACAAGATTACTGAAAAGGCCAGCTGTGTGGTTCACTACCCAAGGTGTTCAGTAATTAGACAGCAAGCATCTGAGGCCAAACAGAAATGAGAAAAAAATGTGACTCTTTCACCCACTTGCAGCTTTATCAGACCATCCAGTGCCCCACTTCCAGGCCAGCCTCTTCTGTGCTGCCCTGAAACAGGGGCACCTGATTTACAAAGAAATACAAAAACAAGTTTTTCTTCAGACGGTAGAGGTCAGCAGCCCACCAATGGCCAAATGCACAAGGTGAACTTTGTGGGACAGAATAAAAATTGGGAAACATGGGGAGAGACAAAGGCAGGTAAAACACAATGAAAAAAAAAAAAATGATGCCACATTCTGAGTCACAGACCAAATCTGTCACATCCCACTCCACTTTTGCCTGCACCTTATCTGTCAGCATCTGACTGCACCTTATCTGGCAGAGGCACCCTCCAGTGTCCCACAGAGCACACGGACCATGTAAGATCTGTTTCTCCTTCCCCTTTTTCCTGTAATTGTGCTGCACTGGTCCTTTGCTTCCATTGCTATCAGCCAGCCTTCCTTCAAAAAAGCTTTTTTTACTTGTCCTCTAGCAGGATTTATGTCTCTCCAATTCTACAGTACTCTATGTGAGGTTAGGGTCCTCCCTCTGTCCCTCTGTTATCATTTAATTTTTGTCTAAGCTATTCCTCAAAAGTGTACTTAAGGGTACCCATCTTACTTGTGCCTCTTCTTCCCAAGTCTTTTCTGTGAGAATCACCTCTTCTAAAAAGATTCTGCGTGCCCCCTCTCATGCTTCAGTCACCTACTTGCTCATACTACACACCAGGCATGATCTGCCCCCATTTGCTCTGCTGCCCATTGAGGCACAGAGTAAGCCACGTTGGAAGGACCTTTATTTCATCTTGTTTGATGCCCATAACAGGCTCCACTCCCCGGGCCAGAACAGCACCAGTCAAATCTCCCAGGGTAGATCTGCACTTGGACACCTGCTTATTTCTTCCATCCACATCACCCCCATGTGTCTGCCTCTCTCCAGACCAACTCCCAGTCCCTTCCCTTGGCCCACAAAAAGGTTTTTGCCTGCCCTACTGCTGCTCTGTAGACACAACCCCTCAGCTTAGTTCCTTGCAGCAAAGACACAACATCTTTCTCCAGTTCTCCCATCTTCCCTCCACCATTTCCCAACTATTTGTCTGCTTTTACTCTAGAAAAATGGGCAAAGGTAAAGCAGAGCTATTCTTATGACTACTCATTGCTTCAAAAACCATCTTTGATCTGCAGACAAATGCAAATGCACTCTTCTGTAAGAGAGGGCTCATTTTTTCCCCATGCTGATACACTGATATTTTCCCAAAGCAAACCACTTCTATGTGATGCCAACACTGCTATTTTAGAACTGATCGGTGCAGCTTTCAAAGGTAGGAGTTAAAGATAGATAAATTAGCTCTTGAGCTAAGGTGTCGGACTAGGTGACCAAGCTCACATATGAAACTTTGAGAGAAAAGAACTGGAGAAGAAAGAGTAGATGCAGAGAAGGGCAGTGAGCAATGAGGAAATTCTGTGTTTTAGTTCCATACCCTTAACCTTGATGCCGGTATACCTTAACCCTCATCTTTTCTAAGTGACGCTTTTCATTGAGTGAACAATAAAAGCTAGAAGGCATATATATACCTTTCCTAAAATCTCAGTTAAACAGAGAGGTTGGCAAGACAAATACAAGAAAGATGCAAGTAATGTATTACAGATCTTGAAGGATGATTCAAATTCAAACTCCATGCAAATTCTGTATCTCCAGTAATGGGAAGGGCCTTGAACAAAGCATGCCACAAACATTTACTACAACTTTACAACATGCAAATAAATTGTGAGAATAACACAGCAAAGATATGACAAAACCTTCATAGTTTGGTCTTGCACTGCGCAGAAACCCCTTTCTGATCCCCAGCTACTTCCTATGAGCAGAACACCAGCGTTAGCAGTGATGCTACATGCTAGCACCCTCTAGTGTGCACCCCTGGTTACAAATGCCCTGCTCAAGTTCATTTCCCTGCTCTGGTCATGCAAAAGGGCAGCTCTCATTCTCTGCAACACCCTCCCACCTATAACTCACGCAAAGGTAAATCCCAATTATACTGAAATAGCAGTGAAAAGCATATACATTTTTCAGGAGGGATGACGTCTCTGTCTTTCTTTATTTTTATTATTTTCTGGTTGACATGTAATATTTCTGGGCAGCCAATTAGCAAATAAAGTACTTGCGCAAGCCTTCCCCAGAGCTGAAATTAAAACGTACATAATTGCCCGGCTACAGGTTTGAGACACAATTATTTACATCTCAAATTGTTCTTACAAAAAGGATATTTTGTTAAGGAGTGGCTTAATTAAAATATAAACAATAAAATAAACTGGTAAAAGAGTTTCAATTACTTCTTAATTATGGAACACCTAACTTTCACCTGGAATTTTTTCTATTTTTTATTTTTTGTTTCAAATGTTTTTTAATCATGCAAGCTAATTTATTCATTAACAAGGCTTGAAAGAACAATATTTGCATTTTTATGGAGTTGTTTGTTTGTGGGCTTTTTTGAGAGGAGAAGGGAGTTGGGACTAACACTCTATAAAGAAATCTTTTAAAACCTTTTATTAAATTGATCTTTTTTCTATTTATAAATACAGCACTCACCACTTCGAGGTCATCGTTTTCTAATGCTTATGCAAACAATCAGATTATGAGGGGATCATCTATTTCTAACCAGAAGCAACCTACTGTAACTGTGGGGCAGTGGCTGACAAAATTTGACATTCCAGAACAAAATGTATTTAATCATTCTTTTTTTTGTTTTGTTTTGTCACAGAGTTTGCTCCTGCATGCAAAAAATGTGCACAGAAGAGTTTGAAAAAGCATCAGTAAATGGTAGACAAATGTTTAAAGACAAAGCATGGCCAGTTTTGGAATGAAATCCTCTTCAAATTATTATCCTTCGATTACTGCACTGCTTCAAATGTAAGGCCTTTGGCAGGAGGTGAACGGAGCCTGCAAGCCCCGACCAAATTCTGTAGTGTGCTCATTGCCATCAGATGATGGTAAGCAGGATGCTGAAATCTGCGATACAGAGTCAACAAATCCTGTTTTCCACACAGCTCTTACATTCACATCACAGCTGCCTCTAAACCACCTCCAGGCAGACCTCCTGCCATTAGACATGCATTATAGTAAGCTCAACTCTTTCCACTGTTTGCTTCTCACCTGTGGCCACCGTTCTCCAGCATATCAGAGCTAAACTTTTGATAGGAACAAGAATACCTCAAAAATGAAAGTAAAATATTGACAAATAATAACTATATTAAGTGAAAAAGCTCTTGTGAAGGAAGGATCTGCTCTACCAAACAGAAGTTCTTAAAATAAATAATGAGTCAGGAAAAACAAAATATGTTCAGTTAGGGGAATTGTTTCTACATAGACTGCTCAAAAGCTTTCCATATGGGATAAACAGATGTTGGTATGTACTCTGCGACAACAGATATCCCTTGCATGACATTGTGCACAGTATTCCAATGGATTGTAGCAAAATTAGTGCTTGTTAATCTAATATGGAGGAGGAAGGTCTATACATACACAGAACCAGTTTCAGATGCTTTTAGAACTACTCTGAGCATCTTGCCTCACCCTGGGCACTTCACACTGCCTGTGCTCATTTGCAGTCTCATCCACAGCATAGGAAAGCACGGCAGGCTGCAGCTGCCCTTGTACACCAACTCAGCAGCCTCTCCAACACCCAGAGCTCACACTTTAAGGGCTAGATCACTTAATCCTGTATTTGAATCATTTCTTGCAGAATTCAGTAAAAAAAGTAAAAGAATACCCAGTACTAAGTGTCAGATGCCTTTGCAATAAGCTGGGCAGCCTGGTCTGGTATTAAATGGGGAAATTGGTGGCCTTGCATGTGGCAAGGGGTTGGAGGTTAATGATCCTTGAGGTCCCTTCCAACCCTGGCCATTCTGTGATTCTGATGACAAAATCAGACTGAGAGTCCAACCTGCTTTTGCTCTCCCTAACCAGAAAGGAGTCAATCAGAAAATAAATCAAAATCTAATCAACATCCTCCATGAACACAATTTCCTGGGATGTCCTGAAGTCAGCAAAGGACAGAAAAAACACTGGATTTCTTTATTTTGAACTAGGCAATGAGTAGACTTCACTGTTGAGCAGGAGCTTCACACTATCCTAAGAATATACAAACAAGTTTCAGTTAGCTTCCTAAGTTGCAATAGCTGATGGTCAGAGTAATACACTGCCTGAAATCTTCATGCTTGCATGAGAGAAGAGCAGGAATGTGTCAATATGTCTAGGGCCTTTCCCTGTATCCCTGAGTGATGCATGGCTGCACTGCTAGTTGCCTCCACGTCACCAGCTGAAGGCAAGTTCTCAGCCTACATGAAACACTACCAGCAGTAAAACCTGCTTCACTGCATTAATGCTATAAAAAAGGGGTTTGTGTCAGTAATGGGGAAAAGTATTTGAAAGCCTGTTTGATTGTCACGTATTGTGGTAGAAACAATTAGCAACAAGGTTTTATAATACATTGGAAACTGTTTTGAGTGAATATCAGAACAAAAGGAACTCTTCTAAGTTTCAAAATATTTAGATCCCTAAGTGTGTTCATCCCAACTTTTTTTTTTTCTTTTAAAACCATTTTGCTATTTTCTTTATAAAGGATAAAAAAAAAAAAAAAAAAAAAAAAAAAGATGGATTCTGTTCTCCTTCCCATTCTCAAGTCCTATGAGGCTAGCAGCATCATTCTGACAATGTCTATTCTCATCTGTTTGAATTGCATTTCTTCAAGGAACCATCATATTCAAATACTTAGTTTGTTCTTCCTATGAATACTTTGAGTATTTTGGTCATTACTGCCTTTCCTTCTCTGTCAGGACTGTTTACAGACCATCAAAACAAATTAGGCTTGGAGAGGTTAGTAAATTAGAACAGCTTACAATCAATATCATACTTATGTAACAAGTAATAAATAACCTATAAATGCAACAGTGTACATCATTTTGCTCTTGCTGATATTTGTATAATGCAACCATCTGATCTTATCAAGTATATTCACTGAAATTAAAAAAGAAAAATTGGAAGCACTGTTTTATTAATGCTACCATACACAAAATAGCTGCCATTATAGTAATTTCCCACAATTATGTTCTTCAATACTCTTTTATTCCTGGCAGTCCTCTAAAGGAGTAGTGCTGTACTCAAACTGCAGCTCTTTTCTAAGGTTTCCTTCAGTGCTCTTCGGTGACTTCATCCCAAACACTCACCCCAGCCTCTCATATTTCAAATCCACATCTTTCTCTTACAAACAAACAAACAAACAACAACAACAAAAAAAAACATATACATACGCACACATTTGTTCTGTTATTAGGGAAACAAGCAAAGCATGATGGTTGTTTACAAGCAGAGCAAGAACCATGTCCGCAATTAAGAACTCAACATGGGCAACCTTTGCTTTGTTTGAAATAAATTGATTTTGAGATGCAACAGCATGAAATTATACACTAAGAAGCCACAGCACAACAACGTGAAAAAAAAACAAGCAAGATCGTACAGGCAGCAAGTCTTCCACAGCAACTGCCCAAACCTGAACACAAGAAAGCCGTACCAAACTACATGAGTTGCACGTGTGCATACACGCGTAGACATCAACAACATGCTTTGTGGGCACATCAAAATAATACTGTCCTATTTACAGAGCAATTTATATAAGGGGAAAATATTAACAGGAAGTCACTTACTTAAAACACAAATAAGCCTGTTTTTGAGCAGCTTAACTGATATATTGACGTTCCCATCCTAAATTCCTAGAAACCAGGAGCTTGTCACAAGCGAACAATTTCCATTTTTAAGGCTACATAATTTGATTCATCCTAGATGAAGATTTTAATTAATTTTATTTAGAGTTCTATTTAGAGGAAGAATATTGTTTCTATAGCCTCATCACTCTGTTAATTTGTGTTCACTTATTCCTAAAGGCAAATACTTTTTACGGTACACATCTGTTCTGGCTGTAGCATTGGAAGTTATGAGCCAAGTCTATCAAAACTGCTTTGCTCCTCTCCCTTGAACCCTTGGCTCCACCAACGAAGACCTTGATCACAGCTGCCTGCTGCCTGCACAAGCAGCTCCTGCCCAGCCCAGCCAGACTTCTTCAGGCTGTCATAGAATCATTAAGGTTGGACAAGACCTCTAAGGTCATGTAGCTCACCCTTTAGCCCACCACCAGCATGTCCTCCTGTGCCACATCTACACATTTCCTGAAAACATCCAGGGACAGTGACCCCACCACTTCCCTGGGCAGCCAGTTCCAATACCTCACCACTCTTTCTGAGAAGAAATTTTTCTTAAATATCCAAACTGAACTTCACATGGTGCAACTTAAACTCTTGTTCAATGGCTAGTTGTCTGAGAGAAGAGGTCAATCTCCACTCCACTACAACTTCTGTCAGAGCAACAAGGTCTCCCCTGAGCCTCCTCTTCTCCAGACTGAACAATCCCAGCTCCTTCAGCTGCTCCTCATAAGGCCTGTGCTCCAGACCCCTCACCAGTTTTGTTGCCCTTCTTTGGACAAGCTCCATGATGTCATTCTTGTAGTGAGGAGCTCAAAACTGAACACAGTACTCAAGATGCAGTCTCACCAGTGTCAAGCATAGAGGGACAATCTCCTCCCTGCTCCTGCTGGCTGCACTGTTTCTGATACAAGCCAGGATGCTGTTGGCCTTCTTTGCCACCTGGGCACACTGCTGGCTCATGTTCAGCTGCTGTCAGCTAATACTACCAGATCCATGACCTCTCGCAGCTTGCCAGCCACTCTGCCCCAAACCTGTAGCAATGCATGGGGTTGTTATGACCAAAGTGCAGGACCCAGCACTTGATCTCGTTAAAGCTCATACAAGTGGCCTCAGTCCATTGATCCAGCCGGTCCAGATCCCTCTTAAGGGCCCTTCTGCTCTCAGGCAGATGGACAATTCTTTCCAGCTTGATGTTATCTGCAAACTTACTGAGGGTACTCAATCCCTTCATCCAGATCTTCAGTAAAGACATCAAACATAACTGGCCCCAGTACTGACCCCAGGGAAACACCGCTGAAGACTGGTTGCCAGCTGGATTTAACTCCATGTTACCCCAAGATGCATTTTGGTGTGGCATCTCCGCTCAGAGCTGGAACAGCCTTTCCTCCAGCCACAGGACAAATAGGGTTTATCTTCTCTCGCTGCCTTTTCTCCCAGAAAATACACTGGAAAGTAGCAACTCTAAGATTTCTGCTTCCACAACAAATGTCACTAAAATAGGTCAGCAAGTGCAAATCTCTAGGCCGGCAAGTCACACACATTATCATCACATAGTCTCCCTTCCTTTTGACACTGCTTAGTATTTTAAAAAGCATGGATTTCTTTTTCTTTTAAATGTTAAAAACAAAGGAATAATTATCTCAGATGAAAAAAAACATTTCACCCTGGCAAAACACAATTATTTAAGAATGATTAAGAGAAAAACAAAAAATATTTCGGTTCTATCTGCTTTGATTCTGTATCTGTCTGTTCCAGGTTCCAGATTGAGAATACTTTTCCTATTTAATTGTTTGAGAGTGCACACATCTGAAGGGGTACTCAGGACTATAACTGGCTGATCAGTGAGGTCCAATACACATCAGTTTAGAGGAATCTGGAAAGCAAGATACTTCTCCTCAACTTGGGAAGGTGATCTGTTATCAAGAATATAATGGCATGGGTCCCTACTGCTTCTCCTCAAAATGAGTTAGCTTTGGTACAGCAGCTCTCACACATAAGTTGAAATAAAGCTGGAAAAAAAAATGTTTTTAGGTGATATTTGGAATGCTTGAAAATATACTAGATTCTAATATTTCAGAGAAAAGTAAGAAAAGAGAAGCAATGCATTTTGGCCATACTTCTTCCTCTTCAACACTTGTCAGTAGAGTCTGTGTAATGCTATAAGGGTCTGAGTTTCCTCAGAACTTATTTCAGTGAGAGTTTTGTATACATGTCACTTTGGAAGCTCTACATTTTGCTTTACTTTACATCTACTTTGAGAGCAACACAAAGGAATAAGAAAATAGAGCAATGAAGCAGTTGTCCTCCCCAATAGCTAACAGCTTTCTGACAAATAAGGTTTCGTTCCATGCTCATACAGTTCATGCTGAGATTCATTTACCTGACAAATTACTCCCCCAAATTTCTAGCTTCATTATTTCCTTAAATAATTATGCCAGCTTTTTCTTTTTTTTTTCTTCTGGTGTGATTTGTGATGGTAGCAAACATCTGGCATCACGTTATACACAAGTTTCTTTCCAATTAATATAAAGAAACAAATGTTATTTTAGGAATGCTTTGTTTTGCAAAAAGGCTGTGCTCTAGATAAACTTCAGATATATATGTAAAGATGCACACACTTTACTGCACACTCAAATACAATTCAGTGCACAAAGAAAATCAGTTGCACAGCACAATAAATATACCTTTTCACTCTACTGTTGTCATTATAGTGAGTACGGTATGATCTATTCAGAAAGAGAACTATTTAGTATAGTTCTCTTCAGAAATATAGTTCTATATAGTTCTATTCAGAAACAGAACAACATCTATCAAAGAGATTCAATTTCAACTAAGGCCAAAAGTTGCGAAGTTCTGAACTTCTTTCTACCTGAGGACATCCCCAAACCATAAGATGCTATGATGGCTCTGGAAATACCTATTGCTTTGTCAATGCAGGAGCCCCAGCGCGTGCAGAGGCGACTTCAAATCCTTGCCATTTTCAAATCCTTTATGAAAATTAATATCTCATGTTCACCTACCATCTGCACCCTGCACCAGGCTCACTCAGATTGGATCAATTAAGCAAGGAGATCGAACACATTTCTCTAGATAGGTCCCAGTAGCAATGAGGCTCTTCTTCCTTTTCTCCTGGCACAGCGTTTTACCGATGGCCTCACTTCTCTCGCATTTTTTAATTGAACTTACAGTGCATCTCCCTTTCATTTGCTCTTTGTTTTGGGGAGTTGTCTCAGTTCATCATTCAAATTCTATCTAAAATTGCTTCATGCCACTACTCACATATTTCTACTGCTACTTTCTCAGGTGAAAGAAATCAAAAACAATTCCAGACAATCTGAGGAAACATTTCCTTGGGGGACTTAACCATTCCCTAATTTGTGTTCTGTTTGCTTTGCAATCATCTTCTAGTGGCAGATCATCCATCCCCATATCTCGATCACTCACTTCTGGGCCTGCAGATACTCCTGAGCTGGTACTTTTCCAGGGTCAGGATAAAAACTTCAAAGGCTCAGAATACAGCAGCAGAGAGCTTTACATAGGATGTGGAACCCTCCTTATGAGAACAGTGAGACTGTATTGCCTTTTGGGTGTCCCTACAATTCCATGTTGCGCCATACTGAGTGCCTTCCTTGCTCAACCATGTCCAATCTGTTCTTCAGACTTTGTGAGCACATGGGCCTCCCAGGAGATTCAGAGAACTGAGCAGTGGCTGAAGAGAGAAGCCTAACAAAAAAAAGCTTCAATTATTGCTAGAAGGGGTAGTGCTAGGGCTAATGGACTAATTACCTTCCTGGAACTTAGCTAATTATCTGTGTCTGAAGTCCTAACATCTGTAGAAAGTGCCATATGGAAAATTTCATTTAAAACATCAAATGTGGAATGCAGAAGTCTCCTTTCTGTCCTACTGACACCCATTGAATGTGGTTACCTGACAGAACCATAGCTCTCTCTGGTGAAGTTCCGCCCAAACAAAAATAAAAATGTGCAGTCTCTAGGGCTGTAGACGAATCTCTTATTAAATACACCCTAAGCAATGGAGTCAGTCAGATTCCACATCACTGCTTGTGACTGATGCAGCTGTGGCATCAAAACAATTTTACTGTCACCACTACCTCAGCTCAACCTTGGAGGAAGAAAAGAATCTGTAAAGATGGAACGTGTATTTCAAAGAAGATATGCAGTTTCAAGCCTGAGGCTAATAAATCAGCCATTAAAATATTTTTAGCTAAACTCTCCATTAACCCAACTTTTGCAGCAACAGACACTGCATGTAAATGCTTACAAATAACAAACTCGACTGAACCAGATGGAAGGAACTGAACAGAGTTCTTAAGTGAACAAGACAGCTGTTCTTCCAATGTCTTGCTCCTGACAGACTCAATCAGGCCCTGTCTGAAGCCCTGAAGATGTGCAGATCTGAAGTTATGAAGTCTATTTCCTATTTTCAACATTCCAAAATGCAGCTGTCAACCTTTAAATATCGAAAGGATTTAATACCTCACTGTCCACTCACTAGCTTGTGTTTTTCCACCACAAATCTAAGACAAATTAAATGCTATGAAACTGCTTATTATCTTTTTTCCACCTATTCAATTCCTCTGGATGTGTTACATGCAGCTAATTTTGTTTCCCTTACTATTGCTTGAAAGGATAGGAAGTAATTACACGTAGATTTACTAAACCTACGTATGCTGTGGAATTAAAGGGTACCCATTCACGTTTTTTTCCACACTGAGTTGTTTAAGTTTGCATTTTGCTCTAATTTATAATGAGAATTTATTATTTTTTTTACAGTACTGTACTGATATAAAATAAGTATGGGGGGAAAAGGAGAGTTGCAGCTTTTGCTCCCTATAGTACCTCATCTCAAGGCTGAAATTGCACCTACTTGCAAGGCTGCTTTTGTACGACATATGGCACTAATGTTGGCGTTCTTCAAACATGCTTCAACACAGATTTATTAGCCAGAAAACTTTAAGACTGATAAATGCTTAATTTACAGCTTCATGTAAAATTATTAATCTAATAGCAAGGCAAATGAATGGAAACTAGTTTCTGTTTCCTTCATGTTATGTCCCAAATGTTACTGTCATCAGTTACAAATACTCATCTGTTGAGGTCAATGCAAAATGCAAATTTAACTCGATGCAAAATCAATTCTTAAAATCTGTGATGTCTCTAAACCTTTCAAGGTAGTTATTAATATCAATTGATGAAGCCTCATAAAGCTGCTGCTGGGTAGTTAAATGGAAAGAAGAGACTAAAGCAAGGTGAAAAAGTCAACAGATCACAAAAGGAAGAAAGAAATGCAAATGTGTTCAGCTTTCTTGTGGTGTACTTAGGAGACGAATGACCATATGCAGAGGGATAACAAAATTCAATACAAACATAATGAACCTAAATGGAATTTTGTCTACGTTTCCACAACTGATGTGGTCTCTGGCCATGAAGAAGTATCAAAAGTCAGACTAGACACAGCTACCTCTGAACATCAAAGGCAGTCTCTCGAAAGCTCAGTGAGCATTAAATAATTGATGGTAAAAGCAAAGATTTACACACTGTATTTCACAGGAGTAAAAGGTGTTTGGCTGAGTCTCCGTGGCAGTTTTACATGGAAAGAAACCTGAATGATATTTATTATTTTATGTTTATTCATTTCAGACTTTGATCCATCTCCATGAAACTTCAAGCTTTTCATTAAAGCCAGAACCTAATATTAACGGCTGAGTTTCTGTAATGAAAAACATATGTTGCATGACAAGACAGTGCCCTGTTACAGTGAAATACCATAGAAGTTCTCATACCTGCAGGAGAGAATAGTATTAAACTACTGGATTTTTTTTCCCCAGGCCATAAACTTCAATCTTACATGAACTGAAATAACTTAAGTATTTAATGTTTTCTAGGTTTCCACCGCTTTCACTTCTGCTTATTTTGTTTACTTTCCAGAGAAAAAACAAAAAACAAAAAACAAAAAACAAACAGCATTCTATTGTCAAGAGTCTCCTGGGAGCAGGATGACTTTGCAGAGGATAATTGAGATGATTGTTCAGATATCAACACTGACAACAGGACTTGAAAGAACCTGGTGCCTGAAGAATAGTGGCTTTCATGACCTGGCAGGAAAAGCAACAAATCCACTGAAAGCCACGGTAACCACTTTGAGAACAGAGTCAACAAATCCTTGTTGTCACACTCCTGAAGTCTGCCAAGAGCTCTAATATAATTCATTAGCAAGGGTTTTTTGACGAAATAAGGCAATCTAGCAGTTACTGCATTGGGCTGAAATGAAACAGCTGAGAGCTGAATCTTTTACTCCACCACTGATCAAGTGAGTAGCCTTGGGCCATTCACTGCATCTCCCCAATTTCCTGGAATAGAGGGAATGAAGTTGATAACAGTTTGAGAAACAGCTCAGTTGATGTTCTGTCCTTTCAGATAGACTAAAACTTCCATTCCGGTACAGAAACGTAACACCAAAGAGAAAAGCTTTGTCCAGAAAACCAGACCATGCTCAACCTGAGGCTGCTGATTTCAAATGGTTCTTTCAAAAGAAGAACAAATTAAGGATGAAACATTGATCATATCTGCATGGTGAAGCTTTAGGTGATTATATATACACACAATGTATGCAATGTATGTAGCAATGTTGCATCATGATGTGGCAACTCATGTTTGAAATGTCATGACAAGGTTACACTACGTGACAACTGCACTTTGAGTACTACTTCTCCCCAGTATCTGAGCAAAGAGGTTTCTAGCTTTCCATGAGATTCAAGATGCAAAGATGTTGTATGAGGAAAGGCTGAGAGATCTGGGCTTCAAAAGGCTGCTGTAGCTGAACTCCTAAGGTGAACAATGCACCTTATTGATGGACAGCCTCATCCCTGCATCTTTTTTATAAAACTAAGCCATCCCAGTACTTTAGTGAATGATCAGTCAATTACATTTATCCTATAAAAGCTAAAATGATGAATCAGCTTGCTAATTTGAAAAGTGGAAGTGCTCTAGACAAGCCCTGCACTGGATAGCATCAGCTTGATATATTTTCAGAAGAATTTTACACAGAAATAACACAGATGGAATAGAAACGGGCACTTAACTCCATTTAATTACTACCGTGTATAATCTTTCCTCTGTACCTCATTTTTACTGTAGCACAGTACTTGAAATATCTCAATAGACTAAATCCCTGTCCATTATTTAGACAGACGAAGATGGAAGTTTTTCTTTTCCATACAACCAGCCCTACTTAAGGCATCTAAAAGCACTTTACAGAACAATCAGTTAAATTTTGGCAGACAAGCAGTTGCAGCTGAAACAGCTGGGAGCAGTAAGGTCCCAATCCTGAAATGTCTTATCTGTAAAATGTATGAAGGTTATCAGCCACTGTTGTTCTTATTTCAAAAGTGTGCTAGAGGGAGTGTGAATATATAAAAAAATAGGTTTGTCTTCCTGAAAGACAAATATAGGAGATGCACTTGAATATAAAGTGTGAATGTAATGAAATTACTGCTTTTATTTCTGGAGATAAACTTGTTCTTTATCAGCTCATATTAATTTAACCAAATATTATTCCCACTTCAAAGCTGAATTTAAAAGAATTGTATTTTTTCCTCTAACATTCTCATCTTCAGATGTTTTCCTCAAAGCCAGTTAATAGAAAAGGAATGAGTCTCCAGCTATACTCCCCTTGTTTTCCTTTTTCTTCATTAGGGTATTATTGGCCTAATTATCTGGCATGCATTATCCTATTAGAGAGAAATTATTTGCCTCAAAAGTGTTAACAATTATGAAAGCAGTAGCAACAAAGAATTCAGCTGAAGAAGGATCAGACTGAAAAGGCTACTAATCACAATTCAAAGATCAAAGCAGGAATACCCTACAGTTTATTTACAGCACAAAGCTAAGCAGTAAAAAAAAAAAAAAAGAAAAAAAAAAAGAGGATTATTTACTTGTAAGCATGACAAAAGATGTGTATGCTGTGAATGTCTCCTCCCTGCAGACTTTTAAACCAACAGAAAGCTGACAAAATTCTCAGACTAATCCTGGGCAATCTGAATCTTCCTATAAAGCAATAAAAAAATTTTGGAGATTGATGATATAATCAATGATTTGGGGCCACTATTATCTCATAGAGATATTTTGCTAATTATCCTAGATAGGGATGATAATTTGCATCTCCTTTCAACAAAAAAGGCAATTCAAAACCTTCTTATAGAAAGCAGAATCTTAATAGTCTTATCCGTTCACACACCTATGAGTTTCTGTATGTTTCATCATCTTGAGCAAGCCATGGTCTTCTAAAAGCCACAGCTGTGCGCAGACAGGAGCATGTAACTTCATCTTCACAAAGAACATACTGGTATCTATTCCAGAATACAGCCAAACTCATTTAATCTTCACAGCTGAACATGCCATTATTCATTGTTCAACACTAAGCTTTCTTTCTAAAATCCATTCAGACTCTGTACTATCTTATGCTAGGACTCTGCTTTCTGAATCCCTTTATTCTGTCAAACCAAACAACTGTTTCCATGCAAGATAACAACCCCTTTAATATTGACATTTCGTTTATGTAAAACCAAAACAAAAAACCCAAAAACTTGACAAGTTATTCTGCTACATGTTCTGCCACCAGGCCAGGTAGCTAACATCACATGTTCATGACCCAGCAGAGTTTACGTCATTGGCATTTTTCTGAAAATCTGTTTCTGTGCTCGGTCATTTTTTAACCCTGATTTCATCACTATCTGCAGCTTTTCTTCTCATTAGTAATGAAACTTTCTATAAAATACCTTTTTGCTTAATTTCAAATACTTCAGATTCATTTTTCTGTTCTATCTTATCTCAGTGAGCCTCTTTGCCCTTCCGTCTAAAGGTCATATTCAGAGTCATAATAAAGCTCTACCTGAGCTTACAGCACTGGGAAAAATTGTGTAGGAACACAGATAAAAGGAAACTGAAGTATGAAACATTTAGGAATGGCAGTATTTCAATGCATATGAAGTAAACATTTATCATTGCTCCTCAAGCAATTTCTGTTCCTAGGCAAAATCTGGAAAAAAAAGATCCACACTATCTATTTCATCACTTTTATCTGCATATTTTATGTGTTATGGAACATCAGTGATTAACATGTTTCTGAACACAGTATAGCAGTCGCATTGCAATAAGTATTAAGCCAAGCATGATTCCACGGGTTTAAAAAACAGCTGAATTATCTACATACCATATGCAGCACTACTTAAGTCAAGGTCAGGACTACAGCTGAAACATGCAAGTCAACAATTAATGCAGAGCAGCCAGCACTAAGCTATGCAGTAAATAAATACTCTCAAAAAAGATTTGATTTGTATTTTTATTCAACCTCACAACAGACCAAGGCATACACACACGCACACATACACGCACACACACACAAGATCAATGAACCAGATAATAGTCACAGAAAATGAAGACATCATCATATATTCTACTTTACAATTTAGTAAGGTCTGGTGAATTACTAGGAAGAGGCCAGAGTATACTTCTGAATTCAAGTACAAAGATCTAACTTAAGGCAAAGAACATATTTCTTCATCTTTAGTCAAAAGGTACTGTTACCTCACAGAGGGACTTTAGAGATGCGTCCTTAGCTTTGTATTCACGTGACCACATAATCATTTGAGTTGGAAGGGATCTTTAAAGGTCATCTAGTCCAACTTCTCTGCAGTGAACAAGGAAATCTACAGCTAGATTATTTAGTACTACTTCTTCAGATCTCTCACTTGGTTAAATTATAGTCTACTTACACACAGGGAAGAAAGACTTCAGAATAATTACAATGCATGTATGCCTAAAGTAATACACAGGTGCATTTCCTAATCTTTACTAATTCTGTTGCAAGAACCTAAAGTCAACATGGTTAGTGAGCATCTTTAAACTCATTTTAAACATAATTCAATACATGCATATATAAAGAGATACACATTAATTAAATGCACTACATTCTGTGTAATGGGCAATGTGTGAATTTAATGTGAAAATATATTTAAGTGTATTATCCATTAAAAAACATTTTCACATACATATATATCAGCCTTAATGCATAAAAATGTTGCTTTCAGTTACCCATAAGAAAATATCTAAGACAATACCATATGTGTTGAGCACATTTTTACATAAATCATTCTGCAATTATTCTGAATTATTATTCCATTCTGCCAAAAAAAGCATATTTATAAAAGTAAGATAGGTTTAAGACACAACACTAGACAGAAATTATTAACTGGAAATCACAGAATCATAGAACCCACACTTCTCACTCAGAAGCTATTAACTAGGAAATTTCAGTGTTGGAATGAAGGGTTACTGAGGGAGCATTTTGAAACTTACTGTTATAAACTGGAAAAAAAGAGAAAGAAATGGTGTAAGAGACATTTCTTCACTCATTAAAAAATAATATTTCTATTCAATTACTTATTTACAAATGAAATCCTAAATGAAATCTTCCCAGAACTTTCATGCTACAGCAATCCTGGCCATGGAGGTTAAAAAGCAGCATGAGTAAACTGTATATACTGTATAGCATTTCTTCCCATAGATTCAGAACCAGTATAAAAAGATGATGATTCCTACATGACAGATGGGAATAGAAGAAACAGAAGCAAGCCAAAGTTATTTCCTGAAGTTACACCTTCTGTCAGAGCCTGGAAAAGAAGGCACTGATTTCTGTATCAGTGACCAAGCGGAAAACTCATCTCACATGAGGATGAATAAGTCTGTTCTCCGTTTAAATAGATGTAACAGACTTATGCTCATTCATTACACTGCACTGATTTTGATCTTCTGTATTTCTAAAGAGGAGGTCAGCTTCATAAAGCTCATTCTTACACTGTGCAAACTATGGCATGTGGTGTAGCAACAGCCTGCCAAGGTCCAAGGTCAGCCAGCAAGTGCGTGACAGAGCTGGAGGCTGAAACTAAGTACGCTCAGCACGGTCATGTGCTTATTATCTAAGCCAGTAAACACCTACCAAGGGCATGCAGTACTTAAACACAACTCCAGATCAGTCATGTGCAGCATCTTCAATGTTTTTTTCTTATTCTTAAGTACTGTTTTTATTTTTAAGGTCTAATCTACAGAACAGTAATATTTCTGCCCCTAAAACCAAGAAGATGGGATTTTCACGTGACAAGATAGAGAATTCATAACAAAGTATTAAACTGCAGATAAAGTGCAAGCTCTAATCACATGAAACCCTTGTACTACCACTGTATTATATATTACAACATAACACATTTTTCTTAATTGCAAGTATCTAATTCCAAATGTACTATCAATCTTTTCCTGAGCATGAAATATAATTCCCTTGATTATCAGTTTTAAAAAACGTATTTTATTATGTTAACTGATGTCTACTCATCAATAACTCATTCAGATGTGCTGAGTAACCTTGCTCTTCTGTACCTCTGCTTAAATCTAACTGGCAGAGAATATGAAAGAGAAGATCAATGACGGACAGAAGTGAACTGTTCCATACCACGAGCTGCCCAAATCTTTAATCATCAGTGCTGTCAAAGACAACCTAACTAAGAAAATCTTTAATCATTATTAGTAAACTTGATGAGTAGAGAAAAAAACAACATGAATTGTAATAGGCAGAATTTGAATGATGGTAACAATTTGTCATTAATGTTTCAAACTGAAAGGCATTTTCCATGTATCATATATTACACAAAATTAAATAAGTGTCAGCCAGTCAAATGAAAGACATTGATTCATTGATAGATGTCCTAAAGACAAATAGTACAACTGAATGAATCCATCGGTCTTGTACAGTTATTTAAAACAAAGCAGCAGTATTTATTACAGTGTGAATTTGTCTTTGGTCAATTAAGAAGCCTGTTCCTAGTTCAAATCTGGTATCACCACCTTCCATCCAAGTGTTTGCATCCATTGACATTCTTTTGCATCGTTTCTCATTTTGTTTTAGCATATAAGAATTATAAAAATTGCACACATACAATTACATCCTTCATTCAATTTCCTGGCATATTTTAAAAAAAAGAAATAGTTTTTCTACAGCTCATCAATGGTGTCTGTTTGCAAGATAATGAAGACAGAAACCAACGGTACTTCAATATTAGGGGAAGAACTTAAACTCAAAAGGATAAAGATGCTCAAAAGTCAGGGAAAAATAGTAGTAAGAATTTAAATAAGTACATTATTTTTAGCAAGGAGATGAATAATAGGGCATGTAATAAAATACACTGAGTAACAAATGTTCTGGAGAGAGCAACCTTTGAGCTGGCATTTCTCTTGCTTTGTAGCACAGTAAAACAAAGGACACCTTTCTCACATGAAGTGAACTGAATTTTTATTACAGAAATCACTGAGATCAAGAATTCGGCAAGATTTAAAAATGACTGACACTAAAATGGACATAAAATACATGAAGACCTCAGATGATTAATGATAATAAATATTTTGAAACTCATTGCAAGTCTTATCTAACTGGACCTTTCTCTGTCCAAGAGTATCTGCCTCCCATTGTGCAGGTTTACCTAATCCAGAGGTCACTGTTTTCCTTCAGCTCACGTTGTGCTGGGGATTAGCAGATCTCAGTTTTATATTGAAATGCTCCAAGATCTGGTCCGGCCAGGCCACTGCTACACTGTAATGACTTCAGAGGCAAGTGTCAGTCTGCCCACTCCAAGACATCTGAGGCCATCAGGAAGACATGACTGAGATCTTAATGATTCATTTCTTGGGTCTTGGTGATTGTTGTACAATCTCCAAAGGAACACAACAGTAATTTCAGATATATGGCAGTTGGATATACTGAAGTACTTATTTTTGGTCAATGCCAACTTGTTTGTATCAGTTTGGCCTAAAAACAGATCATTGCTAAAAAGCAATTAACTTGTTTGCTCATTGCTACGGACAGGGCACTGCAATTGGAAATTTGCTTTCTGAGGGCACCAAGGCAGCAACAAAGAAAGCCTGGGAGTAATCAGAAGGAAAGAGTGACAGAAGAACCTCTAATTTGACCCCCTTTTTGAGGAGTCGTGGGAAATGAATGAAGTCAGATCCAGCAAAGTTACAAAGATTCTCTTGGATTTGAGCTGATACAGACATCAAGACATGGACCTAAATTTGGAAGACCACAATTACCTATGTCCTAACAGAGGCAGAAATGCCTACATTTTGAGATATCCAAGGTCTGGAGGCCCTGCAGATAAGCCACTCCAGAGGAAGTGCTAGTAGTCTGGCCATGCACATCCTCACAATCATTTTCTCTCTTCTACACATGACAGAAAGAAGGTTGTTGTGATGTTACACTTCTATGCAAGGACCCAGTGCCATCCTGTGCCTGAATTCTCCCTTTCTCAAAATGTCCTTGAATTTGATTCTAATTACATTTATCTCTAGTTACTCCGACAGCTGAATTGATTTTAACTTCTACGTGATCAGCTCTTTAACCAACCTGCCAATTGATATATGACTTAGGCATCTGTTAGAAAAACTAAAACTAACTAGCTAAATAAATAAATGTGTACTTCAAGACAAGAAGTTAGTAAAACTGAAATAACTCAGTAACAGTCTTCTGCTTTAATAACAGCAGGCCTGTTTCACCTGATGCTACTTTCAAGATAGCTACATGGCACTGCATTACAAGGCAAGCTGATTTCTACATGGCACTGCATTACAAAGCAAGCTGATTTCTAGACTGCTTGGAAACCAGTCAGTCCCCTTGACTTTGTCAGCAGCACAGCTCTGTGATTTCTCACAGTGCCAGTCACTGGCAAACAGATACAATATCTGAATTGTACTTCATTGTTGAAAGAATATGAAATAAGGATAGCACTGCTACAAACCAAGCAATTGATAGAAAAGGCCTCAAATACCCTAAGGTTCAAAACTGCATGTATGTGAGATAGCTGAATCTGTAAACAATTTTTTATTGACCTGCTTCTCCTGATACCCCAACAAGCTACTGAGAACAGGCAGGAGAACTAATGAGTCATGGAGGAAGCCAAAATAATGAGATACAGGGTTAAATCAGAAATTCATTTAGTATAATTTAGTCATCAACTTTTTCAGCATGGACAAACAAAATAGCATAATTATTAATAGGACAGAACTTCACCACGTGCGTTTATTGAATTCCCTATCAAAATTTTGAAAGAAAAGATTTTTGTAAAATCCTAGGATCGCATATAAAATTAAAATATACTAAGAAAATGAAAGCAGAAAAAAATGGGCTGGGAAGTCCCCAGATTGATACTGCATAGAAAATAGAGTCAAGAAAGCAGATAACAATGTCCCTAGACATAGACTAAAGGAATCTGGAGCCTCTGAGGTTGTTTGATAACAGATACTATCTTTCTAAGCCACTGGACTTAGAAATGTGATTGCATTATCTCCTGCAGTCTTTCTCCTCACCCCTTGCAGTCCCAGATTTTGGAAAAAAATAAGGCAGTTGTGTGCCTCTCCAACTTTACATTAAGATGCCATGCATTTAAGCTGTCTGGAAACGTAACTCATTTTTTGACCAAACGTTCTTTAACCAAATTTATTTTAATCAAAACAAAAATATGGAAGCTTTCTTGTAAATTGTACTAGAAACAGCATGCATGGGTGTTTGTATAGCTTTCTAGCAACACTAATTAGTTGCCTAACTGCACAGTAAAGTGTTTAGATATAAAGAGAGTAGTTACACGTTCAATACCTAATTTAAGAGTCCAGACACACTCACATGTTCAAAATATTTAAATATTATAGTCTATTGCTGTTTATGCATATAGGTACATATGCCTATACTCATACTATTTAACTCCAAGGAAGTGAATATACATTATATTCAGAATATCAAATTTCAGAATTGTAGGAAAATAGACAGCAGTTCTATATATGTGTGTGCAAACAGAACTTCCCTTTGAATTTGAAGAAACACGTTTACAGCCTTAGCAATGCAGTTAATGAACTAAATTTCTATTGGTAGTATTTTTAATAGCTTATATCGTACTTGAGTTGGTAATCTTAAATGCAATTTACTACTTACTGGTACAACTGGCAGCTAACTCAAAGCCATCTCACTAAATTCTATTTAAAATTCATTATTTGTTCATAAATTTTTAAATCAAATACAAATGGGATTCTTGCAAGGCAAGGCAAAAAACTTTCCAAAACAAATACAGGTCCCTCTATGCCCTCTCTAAACTCAGCGTTTCCTGTTCATCATAAATATTCTTTCCTAATACTTCATGTTAAAAATAAATAAAAAGCAGAGCAACAGTGCAAGCAGCATTCAAACTGATATTAGCCAAGCAGAGGCCAGATAAATTCAGTGTATATTGAAATGTATGATGCCAAATATTCCTCTATTTGTACTAGTGCTACTGTTGCCTACATGTGAAAGGTGTCCCTCAGTCAGTCTGAACATTTTAGGACTTTTACTGAGTGTTAAGGTCTCAAAGCTAAAATTTATACTAGTTTGAGCAGTTAACCTCTCATTTTATCCTGCTGGTCTCCTCAACAGAGCCAAGATGAGTTTTATGAATGTATGTAAGTATGAAATAGCCCTTTGTTTCTTGATACCAAAAGGAATTCCTCCAAATTCCAACGAAACTTTGTGATCTTGAAGCCTTTCTTGGTGCTTCTCAGACTTCTTAGCAGGATGTGGTTCTTGATGTCAAGAAATTCTTCTTGGTCAAGAAACATCCTTAGCAGCAGTTTGTATTCTAATCCTCATTCTATACTTTCTCTTTGCTACCCTCTCAAGAGGTCTTATTTACTTTGATGCACAAGCTTTTTCTCCCAAACGGCTAAGAATTTTGTCAAGAGTGAGAGGAAAAACAGGTCCTTTCTTGCTTTCATAAAAAAAAAAAAAAAAAAAAAAAAAAAGTTGGTCTTTTATTTTTTTTTCTTTTTTGAAGAGAAAACAATATATTCACATGTGTCTTGACATGTGCCTTGAATTTTTTCTAATTTAAGAAGTAAAAGGTGAAGAGAGACCCCACTCACATCCAAATCCACAGAGACCTTATGCTACTGAATAACAGGGATGCACTTAGAAAACAGAGTGACAGAGAGCACTCCAAAAGCCTCATACCGACCAAGTGGAAAAGCAGCAATTTCCACATTCTACTGATAACTCTGAGAAATTCACTGCTATGTTAAACTTTGCTTGGCTAACTCATAGCACTAGGAGCCTAGAGACAAGCTATGGTTAGGAAACCTTTCATTTTGCATATATAAAAGAAGGATGCCAGGTATTTTTTCTCTTCTTTTTCTCTCTCTCATACTGATACACTCTATGCTTTTCTATGCAAAATGGACCTGAAGGCCATGATCACTCAATATAAAACAATCAAAAGTGTTGTCCATATATCAACATGTGACAGGATTTCATTGTTTACTGCACATTACAATATTTAGGGAGAAAAAAAAAAAACCTGAGTATTTCTCATTGTCTAAAATAAATAGATTAAGTTATGCAACGTTGAAAGTATCAAATATTGTTATTTAAATTTTTTAACCACAACAGATGTGTTTATCTGGACTCATTATGAGATGACTCAGAAATCAGACAAAGAGCAACTGAAGCTTTTCCAAATTTTCACAGAAAATCTGCAACTGGTTTTGCCTGATGGACCATTACTGTGAAATAGTAATAGTCTTGTATTACTCTTTTGCATATTCACAATAAATACTTTTTGCAACTGATTAGTAAAACCAAAGGAAATCATTCAATTTTTTTCAGGAGCCATTCATTGCTTACAGTCAAGAAAGTGAGAGAGATTAATCTTTAAATACTCTACAAACTCAATACATATGAAAATAAAAATTTAATTCCAGCCTGAAGCACCACCCATTCTCAAAACTGTTCAGCATGGAGGAAAATTAATCGTGCATTTCTCCTCTAGCATTATATAAGCTCAGAATTGCAGAGGTGGCCAAGACCTCACAAAAATTCAACTGAACCCAGGTTTCTCACCAAAATATATTTCTAGCATTGAAACAGCAGAGTATTAGACAGGCCCTATATGCAAGGAGAGGAAAGCAAGGTCAAGCTCAAATAAGGGGACTGGCACCCAATCTCTGGCTACCTTTGCTGCCAGAATTCTGGATGAATCGGCTACTTTAACCTTTCCAGAAGTCATCCTGCCAATAAGTAGTGGCAGGAAATGCACAAATCCAACCATTTTGATATAGCAGTCTTGCACACAAGAGGACTACATGTACGCTTGTCAAAAGCAACAAAGCTGGAAGGAGTATGCATGGGGTTTTCTTCAATAACATTTTGACATTGTGTAGAAGATTCAGCTGATGAACGGAAATGTCAGTAGTTGAATGTGGGCAAAACAAATGCAGCACTCCATTATTCCATCCTGTCTTTCTTGTCTCATGTATAGATGACACTATTTTGTCCAGCTTTATAAGAGACAAGCCCTACTCTCTTTTACTCATTTTTGTGCAGGACCAAAGGAGGGCAGGTGAAAATTCAGGAAAAAGAGACACAAGCAGATAGCTTTAGGAGAATGACACTGCTTTGGAATCATTAATTGTCCTAAAGTGCATATGATACAGGGAAATTGTTCATTCTTTATAAATGAAAAGTTTGTTGAATAACAAAACAGACTTTTAAAGCATTCTGAAATATGTGTTCTATGGATAGTTCAAATCCAAGACACTCACATGACTCTCTTCCAACAAACATCTGATTTGGCCTATTGTCTAAAACTATCCATCCACTTAGATAATGCTCTTCCTATTAGTTTGCCATCTAATGTCTTATGAGAGCAACTGGATTTTATCCTCCAAACGCACCTCTTACAGCAAAGCTATCCCTTAGTATCTGTACTGTGGTATCTAACAAAAATAAAGCCTCTCCTCAGCGTTGATTTAAACGGTAACCACTCATCTTAGGAATGTTTATATCAACAAGCACATAACAAGTGACAGCAGCAGCATACAAGCTATGGTTTACCATACTAAGTTGTGTTTATGTTTATTTAAGCCCAGCTGGAGCACTGCTGCATTCTTATTCTTTAAGCTTCATTTAGTTGCTTGAATAACTTCTTTATCCAAGTTCTTTTGTATTTATTTCTTTATTTTAAGTCCCCACTGCTAGTTTTCCTGATCTTTCCACAAGCAAGTGACAGTGATAAACAATGAAAACTGGAGCCCTTGGAAAAGCTGCTGCATCTTGGCTAGAGCACTTTGCTGAAGTAATGACGCGATTCCTATAAACAAACAGGCAGATTCATTTGCAAATCAATATCAATGAACTGAGCAGGAAATTGAGGGGAGTCATTATGCTCTAGAGCAGCCCACTAGCCTCTTGATTTATCTGTTCGCCCAAGGCCGCTGACAGTGTTCATAACTCCAGTGATTCGGCAAAACAGATGGGACATAAGTGTTCATTTTTAATTACAGCAGCCAACTTGGGAGCTTCAGTAGTTTGGGGAAACATTTTTGGGGACAAATTTTGGTTGAAATGAACAGAATTTACTTTAGCTTTGTAAACATGCAAAGCACCTTTACATGGCAATTCTTTAACTGCGTTATTACCTCCTCGTGAAGACTTGTATGTACTTTTAATTCTCACCTTAGGGTAGCAATTGTAACAATGCAAACACATCTCATTAAGTGTCCATGTCACTCGTTTTAACATTATCACCACTATTATTTAATGGTAGGATCTCTTTATCTTCATCTATTTACTGATTGAAGGTAGAATTGAGTTGATACAAATTTATCACAAAGGGAAATGTTTGAAAGGAAAGTGGAAGAAAAGAAAAAGAGAACAAGAGAAAAACACAAATCCTCTGGCTAGAGAGGCTGCATTTCAGCATTTCAGCAGTGAAAACAAAGAGACAAAGGTCACGTACAACTTGTGGGAGCATCAACATAATGAGTATGATCCAAGTTAGGTATGCAGGCTTCCAGTACAACCAGGCTGATATCAACACGCTCATGGCTTTTCTACTTTAAAGAACATCATCTTGTGACTCATTTGCACATTCTATTTAACTAGTATATGCAAGCAGCCAGCGGGGTCTTTCTTTGCCAACAGCGGGAGAGTGAAAAACATGATCAACTAATGACAGTCTCACAGTACAATATTAAAAATAGAGTTTGAGGACTGAAAGAAAAAGCCCACGTTATCTGCAGTTGGACACTGCTTTTAACAACTGAAGATACACACTAATGAGATTCAAATGATTATAGCATTTGATTTTTATAGTCGTTTACAATTGCTTGATAGTGTTCTTCTGCCAGGTGGCTTTCAGCTTCTATACTTGAAAACTTCCATCAGAAGTTTACAAGCAGATGGAAATTATGAATCAGACAGCTGACCTGCAGTCCTCTTGTCACCAGATTTGCTGGTCATGAGCAGCAAACTGCCGGCTTTCTCTCTGTGGAGTTCTGGAGTTTTAATTAAGGATGTTTTCACAAGTTGATCACTTGCATAGAGCTGATCTTGAAAATGGTAATGGATAGAGGAATCCTCCTGACAAGCTAGTCCTCTCAGATACATCAGAAATTGTGCCTGAATATCAGATGGAATGTTATAAGATCAGCTTATAAAAGAAGTGATGGGAAAAAGTACCATATAGTGTCTCCATCCTGAATGTAGAGGAGAGTGTGATGGAGCAGACCCTGCTGACATGTTGTCTTCAGCATCCCTGGCAGCCTAGCAGTAGCCTGCCTCCCCACATATCACTGCTCAGTACTGGCTAGCGTGCCCTCTGCAGGCATTTCATGCCTTCAAACGGTGCATGGGAGCTAGGCCAAACACATTCCCCCAAAAGGCCAGGAGCATGCTGCCTGAGAGCATATACAAACACCACTTTTATGAAGGTACACGCAAGAATACTGAAAAATACAGAGTTTTCTTTTTTTTTTTTTTTTTTCTTCAGCTATTCCTTCCTAAGTAGTGCTGGAGAAAAGGTTTATTTTCACAGATAACATACCTAGTTATTTTGAAATTTTCTGCTTAAAAATGTAAAACATTTCTACTTTTTCCCAAGCAGCTTTGTCAGGCAGGAGTTGATCTCACTGATTTTTTCTGTTTAAGTTATGCTCCCCAAATGATTATTCAAAACATTGCGTAGGCTCTTCCATTCTCCAGAAGCATGGATCTGTTTAGGTGTCTCTATTCAATAACCCCAAAATGGTGAAACAGACACTTTGCCTCACGATATTCAGAAATGTGCGATGTTTTGACACTTCCTCTCAGAGACTTCATTCAAGTTTGCTTTCCTTTTCAACTGAGCTTGCAGCACTCCATAAATGTTACTCAGTAATCACAAACAACAGCTTCCACATCAGTTACCACTGAAGAGTGTAAGGCGTGACGTCCAGCTCCTGGTCAGGCTCAATAGCTCAAGTGTTCCATGCATGTTCCGTAAGAGACTTCTGCACTTGAAGAGCCAGCTAGCACCAGGGTGACTTTTCCCTCTTCACTCTCGCATTAAGGCTTTGACTTTTCCTCATTTTACTCCTTATGTCTTTGCCATTCACAAAAAAATTTGGTGGCAGAGTCTGAGCAAGGGAGGCTTTCTGTACTGTCTCTGTTCCATCTGATCAGTGTTGCAAGTCCCTGCCTGAAACAATAACCAGTTCCAACAGGGTTTTTAAGATACCATTCCCCTCCTAGTTTACAATGAGAAATTTTGACATTGTTTGGAAGTGACAGTAGAACATATTAGAAATGCAAATGTTCTCAATGAGCTGAAATAGAACAACTCTGAGCTCACGCCTTCCCTACTATTCCGGGAATTGTATCTCTATTAAAATCCAGTCAAACATTTGAAAAACTGGTATAAAACATACTCAAACAGAATGAAAAAGACAGAAAAAGTTGAAGATGCAAATATAAACTAAATACGAGAGTACCCAAACCACAAACCTGAACATGGGTTACTCTGTTGTCTGATGATTTGGGCTATACGAACCCTTCTGAAGAATTTCACGCAAACTGTTCTTCAGAAAAAATATATATATTTTTTAAATTGAAGTTTTATTCTATACAAACTATTACACTACAGGAAAAAAAATCTTAGGGAAAACAGAGGATGTTTTGAGCACTACCAGGGGAGATGTCCTGACACACAGGTTCCTATGTGCCTTTACACGTCAGACACCTAAGGCTCACTGATGTTCACAGCAGTGCTGCACTCTTCAGGGTCTTATTAAAGGGAGCAGGCAGGGAGAATCCCATCCATACCTTCCCAGAGATTCAGGAGAATTTGGCAGAAAGCTTCTAAGGCCAACTCCTTATCAAAGTTTTGACTCAGCACTCATGCATGCCACACATTTTCCAGTTTGGACACTTTCACTGTGTACTTGGCCAAGGTGAGGTAACCATCTTATTTATACAGTGACACTTAGAGCACCTACAATGCTAGGGTGCCACTTGGTTATGCAAACTATCAGATAAAATGAACTGCGAATATTTATTAAGTATTCACCCCTGTATCCTGGCAGAAGTGCTAGATTGTTCTGACTTTAAATCAGGGCGCATTCAGAACTGACATTCATTTTTATAATATCCTTGAATGCCAATACATTTTAGAAGTTGAACAGTACGGTAGTTATTTTGTTTCATTTTTGTTTTTCATTTATTTTATGCAATGATGTACCTCTCAAAATATTCTCTAATAGTTTTAAAGGAAAACATCTTGGGGAACTTGTTATGTTTTCAAATCAGGATACTTTCATTAAGCACACACAGTCATTGCTATGGTTTTGGTATGGGCTTTTTTTTTGAAGGGGGTTGTGCATGGGTGTGCTTTTTCATTTTGCTTTTTTTCATTTTCAGTTTGATCTAAAAATAATCTTAACTAGATTTTTTTTAAGTTGGGAAGAAATATTAATTACATATCAAGACCAGTCACTCAAGGTGCTTTCCTAAAGAGTGTCCTTGGAATCCAATCACTATTTGCACATACATTAATAAAAGTGCAAAGCTTTTAAATCTGATTGCTTCAAGTTGAACGGGTGGCTCAGTGCCAAACAAATTGATCTCATTCACAGAGCAAACTATAACTCCATTACACAGAGAGGACTCAATTCAATAAATAAAATACAAATTTTAAAAGTTACCTGAGCAGCTCTTAAAATGATCTGTAGGACTTTATGTGCAAGCTGCATTATTTATCTGAAAATAAAGCCAACCTACTATTTGAAAAGTGCCATAATATTTGACACAGTGTGTATGGGTTAAAGGGTGCGTGTCTGATACAAGAAACACTGGAGTGACAGAAATATCAGCTCCATCAAATGAAACAACTAGAGGTCAATAGTAGCAAAGACATACCTGGCAGTATCAAATGAAAGGATGACCTTTTGGAAAAGTTCTTGGTGTGACATTTAGAAGTTCAGACCCCATTTCAAGTGAATTCAGTAAACTGCCCTCGTTCTCTACAGCCACCTGCCCCAGAGGGGAAAAAAAGGACTAATAATCCTGTATCCTCCACATTTCTGTGCTTTAGGGATAATCATTAGGAAAAAAATCATGAGAAATGAAAATCATTAGAAAAATCATGAAAATATATTTTAATATAGCTCTGATATATATATATATATATAAACAGCAAGGGGAAAAAAAAAAAAGCCATATGCCATTAGTTTGAAAAACAGCAAATCAATGTACAGAAGTGTGATTTATTTCCTTCTGTGAAAATTTCAGCACAAAGATTTTTCCAGTAAAAAGACAGCACTAAAAACGAAAATTCTATTAGAAATTGCCCTCTACAAAACACAGTTTATATTCTGCCCCACACAAGACACAGTCAGAGCCACTGTTCTTTTATTCCCTTAGTCAGACTGCAAAGGAAATGATCCAAATATCTGGAACATTGACTCCTTTCTCAATAAAACTAAAATGAAAGAATTCTGCACAACGCTGTTCTCTTTACTCTGAGGGGGGATATGGAAAAGCATCTCTTCTACCTACTGATCTTTTGCTTTCCAATCACTGGAGGACAGAACACAAAGGAAACTTCATTCCCAATGAGAACTGTAGAGACAAACAAGGCCAACTCCTAATTTGTCACTCTGGAAAGCACTCGCTGTCTATCCAAAAACATGCAATCCCCAGCCTAAAGCAATCTGCTGCCACTGCCGTCCTCTCCCTTCACTACACACGCAATGCCTTCCAATCTCCAGAACCTTTGAAGATATCTTTCACACAACTCGTATTATAAGAATCAGAAGATACCCCTATGTTTACCTTGGCTGTAAATTCTTTTTACTTTATTTCTCTTTCCTGAAGCCAGGAAGCATTTGAGACTTCCTCTTTTTTTTCACACTCTTCACAGTTATACACCCTGTTTGCCCTCTCCCTTTCAGCTGCAGCCCCTTAAACATGCATCTGTTGCCTTGACTCCCTCTCTCCTGATCTCAGGCTAAATCCTCTTCAGTCTGGTTTCTGTCTTCTGTACTTCAGTAAAACTATTTGTATTGACATAACTCATGAACTTTTCCTAGCCAAACTCTAAAATAGTTGCTCTTTGACTTGCCAGGTGTTTTAACACAACTGAACTCCTTTCTTCTGGCTAAATCTTATTGTCCCAGCACTTCTCTCCTGGGTTTCTGTCTACACCACTCTTTCAGTACAGCCTTGCTGGGATACTTTTGAATGTTCTTCAAGTTCCCAAGGAAGGTCCCTCATCAATTCTTTCTGTGATCCCCTCTCTTTGTGCTAACTCTATCCAGCAAGCAAAAAAGCAAATAATCCACTGCCATCCTCATGTTGTTCAGTCTTCTTCTACCACTCTGATATATTTTTCATATTCTGCACAGATAAATTGTTAACCTGGTTTCTGGATACTCTCATAAGCTTTATGGGGATAATGAGATTTCTCAATCCTCTCCCTTCAGGGAAAAGGAAATCCTTTTTCTCAGTCAAAACAGACAGACAGAACATCAGACCTGCCAATTTAGACTACAATCCAAGTGTCATCTCTGCCTCTTACTTATTTCAAAGCCTCTCATCCAGGATAAGCCCAAAATCTCCCAGATTCTTTAGACATAACCTTTCTAATAAACAATTCTTTATATCCATCTGTAATGCTAAAACTCCTTTCCCAGCTCTGATGATATTACATATTGATTACTGCAAAGTTCATCTTTCTGACCTTAAAAACTGCAAGTTCCTCTCATATCCCACAGAAACTTCTGCTGCAAAGAGGATCTCTAACCCCTCACTTTGATCATTTCACCTGTTTCTTCACATTGCTTCAGCAGCACTCTGATTATCTGTAACATCAAAGTACATTTCCAACACCATGTACTTTTTATCCCAATATTCCAGGTTACCTATATTTCATCACTGAGATTTTGGTCTTGGTGTCAATTTTCTCTACTCCTATTTAAAATGAAAAAAAAAAAAAAAAAAAAGTCCACAAATCTGAAGACCCTTTATGTCTTTTCAAAATGCTAATTGCTAGGGTTCTCATACAAAGACTTTTTCTGTCATTGAACAACCTTCTCATCCAGACACTGTCTGTCACCTCTTGTACACTGTAAATTCTTTGGGGACACATGTTCATACAGCATCCAGTAAAACAACATGCCAATTCATAATTATGTACTCAAGTAATACAAGCACAGTATTTATGATAGCACCCTTGGTACTAACAGCAGCAGTAGGAAAATAATTATTCATGGGATTACACTATTTAAAATAAACAAATTAAAAATCAAAGAAAACCAACAACTTCCATCCTTTCGTTGTACAATGTACAAAGGTAAATGAAGGAGCTGGCACATCACGCTTTATGCTGATGATACACTGTTCTATTTGTTTGACACAGAACACTCTTGGCCTGAGGAAAAGACAATCTCATTGCATGGTTATCACACTGTCTCAAGCTATAAGCTTAATTTAATTGGGTCTAACTGCTTGCCCATAATGCACAAGGTAACTGAATATATCTTCCCTTACATTTCCAGAGAGCTAACATGAGTATTTATTTTGGATTCTCTGGGAGCACTGACATTCTGAACTGCAAGGAAATAACCATCAGTGCTGTCTCCTTCATGCTGGCAATGCTACAACAGCAAAGGCTGACCCTTGCACCTATGCCACATGCATAGAGAGAACTTTAAGAGGAACAGAGCACCAGTCCTTGTTTAGGATTAACCTTCTCAAACCAAAATAAATCTAGGCCAAGCTTTTATCTTGCACACAGATACTGCTATACTGCACGCTGCAAGCAATTAGTGAAGTCTTAAATCATTTTCCAAATTAGTTTGAAACCAAAAGTAAATCTTAGGTAAATATCATTTCATTTCACCTACTAAAAGTGATTAAAAACCTCCTCTGAAAAAGATGCAAAGCAGGTGCAAATCATTATTAGCAATTATTACTCATCCCTTCTTCTTAGGATAAATGGCCTTCTTCTACAACCCCTGAAAAGAGTAATGAATTGAGCCAGTGATTTCCTTAATCCAGTACATCAGGTCTACAAGAGCCTCTTAGGGGAAAGATGACTGACAGACTGAGCAGAAGTCCCAGCTCCAAGTCAGTCCTGGTGCTCAAAATCACTTACAGATGTGTCCATGGAAAACATCAACCTGTAACTATAATGTGTATGCACTGGTGTTGAAAGTTCAAAAATTGAATGCATTATAATTGCAATATGTGTTTTATAATCCTCAAAGTCAAGCTACCGTAACACAGTAAGCTGAACAATTCACTGAAGGTTTATGGAAAGTTAGGACTGGAAAATGGTAAATAGCTTTTGTGTGAGCATTACATTTTTCTGATTTTTATAAGAAGAGTGTGTATTTTTTTTTCATGAAGCTCTATTGCTTCTGCTAAAGTCTTAAAATAGGCAAACACTGGTATAGTGATGAAATGCAAATGCAAGAACATATTTTAAAATTAATCATCTATAATTAATTAGTAATCTCTGCTTTCTGGTAAGTGACAGATAAATTGCAGAAAATTATCTTTGCTATGAACGATAAAGTCATCTGCAGATTTACAGTATTTCAGAGAAATGGTTCACAGATATTAATGCATTGTAATGACCACAGATACACCAGAATATTGTATTTGACCTTCCACTGCATTAAAAAAAATATATATAATCTTTGACTTTAAATTACACAGCATTCCAAGAGTCAGCTGAGCAATCTGAAGTAAAATAATCTGATAAAAATGGCCTTTGAATATAAAGGAGTTAGGAGAGGGGATGTTTTCTGGTAGCTTCGTTTTTTTTCAGTGCTCACTGAGACTTGGTCTCTTTCAGCTTATAGAAAGGCTAATCCTGGATGCCATTCAAGACAGTACTAAAGAAAGTGAATCACACGTTGCCCAACAGGCCATTTTTGTGTTTCCAAGACATTAATAGCTTTTCTTCTTTAAAAACAAAGCCAGGAATGCAGTTCTACCCAACAGCCACAATCATTAGAATAAATCTGTGCAGAGAGCTACTTCTGGAACCGACCATGTTAACACAAGCGGGAGGAACCCATTAACCCAGACTCAGCACTACATTGACACCAGTTTCCAGACACCGGTGTCAGCCTCTGTACTCTCCCACTACACTGACATAGCAGCCTCTCCAAGGCCCTTCCATACAAACACACTACTTTGCACCACACTGTTCAGCTCCTATATGTAAGAGTGATGCTCAGGAAATATAAATATACAATGGATAAGGGAAAAAAAAAAAAATAGAGAGAAAGAAAAAAAAAATCAAGCTTACAAGTCAATCAGAAATTTCTTTTAAAAGTTTGGACCATTTTATTAGACAGATATTTGGCACAGTTTCCTTTGACCTGACAACCATACTTTCAGACAGCAGAAAAATTTTTAGAAACTGCATCACATCTAACAACTCAAAAAACTGCAGTGGAAAAGTACCCAAAATTGCGCTGACCATTAAGAGTTTCAAACATTGAGAAGAAAATTCCAAGAACTTCCTAAGCTGTCAATACTTGCCAGAGTTAGAATATCAAAACCCAGCCTCGTGTTCGGCAGACAACTCTTTCATAGGGAAGTGGTGCTCCCTCAGCATTCTCCAGAGGTAAAATCCAGGTAATCACACGCAGGTTGAGTAAGAAAGAACACAATCATCTCAAGATTCAGTTCTTTCCTCCTTAAAGCATCACCTGATTCCCCGCAGCACCAGTTCCTTGGCTTGTCCCACAGCAGTCCTACAGCAAAGTGGCTTCTCCAGCCTCAAGCATTTCTGATTTTACATCGATTCTAAGCAGCCACTTCTTATCACTAGATTGCTCCAAGCGCCTCAAACCGTAGCATGCGGTTCTGAGTCACAGTCCTCCACCATAGAGAGAGAGGATGACACTTCTTTGCAGCACAATTCACTAAGAAGCTTTGTCCATTTCACTTAAGAGCAATTTCAGCAGCACTTCACTTAAAACTTTTATCCAAGAAGCACTGAAGGGATTGCTCACAACACTCATCTCTGTGAGACTCCAGAAGGAATTTCCACCAATTCATAGTGGAAATTTCCTTGTCAATAACATCATGATATTCTCTTTAGATGGGTCTTTTCCCACATTATTTTTCTCATTTCCACCTTCTCTATCTGGAATAGAAGCTGTATGTCTTGCATTGTTATTCCTTCAACAAAGGAATCAGTTTTGTTAAGCCACAACTATGCTTCTGTCAGATGCTTGTTCTTTTCACACGCTTAATCCACATTAATTGTTAATTTTAACAACTGCTTATTGCTAAAAAAACAACAAAAACAAAACATATTTTTAGGATGCCCATTCTCTCCTATCATTATATACCTGTTCGTTTCCAAATTCTTGAGTTTATTGTCTGTTCTCCACTTGCTATACAGTTGCCATCCCTTTCACTAGCCCTTCTGCTTTTAACCCTGTGTTCAACATCATCTTTGCAACACAAGAATACAGTCTACACTGTTACCTGATGTCACTACCTTGTTCCGCTTTGTAACAGGACTATTTCAGCTGGACTCCCTTTATTTCTCCCAATGGAAATTTAAGATAAACTTGCTTATCCTTTTTTTTTCTTTTTTTTTTCTTTTTTTTTTAATTTCCTTATGTAGTTAATTATGTTTTCTCTGCCTATCTTTCTGGAATATGGTTTCAGGCAAAATAATAGGCCTATAAAAGATAACAGACAACTCAACATTAATATCAGTGAAAAAGGAAGGCTCAGGCCTTCATGAATTTCTGCTGCTTGTGTCTCAAACCCCTTCTTGGAGTGCACTGCAGTATACTGATTCTGACCCTGCCCAAAGAGCAAGAACAACCAGTTCCTGTATATACTGATCTAATGACATTTAAAAAAAAAAAAAAAAAGTGATGTTGTATTCATGAGCCCAGTCAACAGAATAAAAACAGGAGATAAAATCCAGTTCCTTCAGACCAGACATTTTATCTGCCATACTGACAGATTTAATAAGACTGCTAGTAAAGCCGTTTTTAGACTCATAAGGACTTATTGCAACTCTTGCCAATGGACTCAATCTCCATAGTTTTTTTGTCAAATGTTACACAGGCCTCAAAAAACTGTTGTGTTTCATTATTAGAGAAGTACAAAATGGGATGCAAGCCTCACAGTTGCAACACTCAGTTTCAAAATTTGACGCAACATTATAGCTGAGTCAAACAGAAAGGATTTTTTAAAGTATAATCACTTAAGCATACCTGCAGTAGTATTTACATGAACCTGTGTAAGCATTTAAAGAAGTAATTTATTCACCAAATTATGGCTTTATTTTCCTCTCTTCAGTGTGCCCATAAATCTATAACATAAGTAAATGATTGCTCCAAACGTATGCTTGCAGTGATCCCATATCTTGGATCATTCACTGTTATATTTTTTGTTTACTGGGGTGTTTTTTGCTTATTTAGGTTTTTGTTGTTGTTGTTTGTTTTCTTGTTGTTAGTCCCAAATAAGTCTGCTTCTAAGTCAAATTATCCCAAAATGGGAAGCTTTGATTTCAGTCAGGTTGTGGCAGTTTAATGAGGTTTGTTTGGGTTTTAATTATAACTAATACTCTCTTTAACCACAAAGAGTCTTACTGTATTGCAGCTGTCAACAACAGCACACATGATTACAGCTCTGAGGAAGAAACAGAAAATCAGATGGGGATTTGCTAAAAATCAGGCAGGTGTAATTTATCTTGAAGTATTCTACTACTGTACAGCTATTATTTCTAACTTCTGTTACCAGCACTCACAAATCATTACCAGCTCTTTAAACAAAGGAATTACCTTCTAAAAACAGAAGAGGCATAATATTTTTCCCTGAAGTTATTCACCTGTATTTCAAGATGTTTATATAGTGTATATAAAACAGAAATACAGACTAATACACTGTACTTTTGCAATGTAAATAGAAAAGACATATATGCCAATATGAACTACCAAGAAAATCAGTATAAAACTATTTTTTTCCTGCTTAATTCTGAGAAATAAAAGACTTTGTTTCTTACAAAAAAAAATTCACACATTTACTTGTGGGTGCAGTGTTCAAGATGCTATAAATAATTCCTGCAGCTCCTATCAAGTAATTGCATGTCAGTAACTGAAGAAGGGAGAGAAGTCTGAAGCACCGGTCACAAACAAGTGCCAACTGGGTGTACTCCAGGAACAAGGCACTCAGCAACTCCGATGATCAGAAATGAAGGAAGGCCACAAATCACTGTGAAATAGTGCATAAGCAAAAAGCAGAATCTCTTTTTCTTCATTTTCTTTTTTTTTTTCTTCCTTTTACCTTTAAAGAACCAGTCACACACGGGATATGAGCGAGAGAAAAAGAGTAATCATTACTTTCCATTGAGTATGCAGAGGTGACTACATAAACAGGGCAGAGATAAATGACAACTCTAACAAAATTTGTAACACTCTGGAAGTGGAAATCTTCAGCTGCTGTTGGGATTGCAGTGATTCAGATTATCCTGCCTCAACAATTCAGAGTTTTAGCATTAATTTTTAATGCAATTAATCTGCTCTCTATTATACACTTTTTATTTTTGCTTTTGACTTGCTTGCAGTACTAGGCATATGACATGCAAACTGCTCTGCTTCCAGCTGGCATGCTGCAGTGATACGCATACATAGTGGGCACCTTATTGCAGTAAGCTTACTAGCTTACAGGCAGGACAGTCTTACAAGTAATAATATCATTCTCAAAGACCTATCTAAACAGAAATGTTTTGCACTTCACTGAAGCTGCCAAAAAAAACAACTCATGCTGAGTTAAAGGTTTTATAAAGCCAAGAATTCCTTCTTTTTTCAAATCAATAACCACATGCAACCGTTACAGTTTCTGCTTTACTGGTTTACAAAAGTACAAGTGATAACACTGGGAAGTAGGATGACTGAAATCTATAAAGCAACTGATGGTCACCTATGGTTTAAAAAAAAAACAACTCATCAAAATATACATCCCAAACAAACTACAAGTTCTGTGAAGAAGAAAAAAAAGAAGCCTTAGCAATTGTTACTGCAGATCTGCAATAGAAAACTTAAGAAACCTAACTTAAAGATCTCTTTCTCCTCTTCAAATACACTGTGTAAAAAATGTGTGAAATCTAAATTTATTCACACAACAAATGTTTTTTGATAGGTCTTCAGGAGGACCCCTGGGTCATCTAGCACATCCCTTCAAATGTGTTCAGGAAAGATGGCAGCACTAAGCTACCCAACCGTTTTATTTAGCGTGCTCTGGAATGCCCTGAAGGACAATGCCTTGCTGACCTCTTGCCAACCACTCACTATGTCTAATTGACCTCCCTGGGAGAAAACTTGCCTTGTTTAGCTTCAGGTCATAACTTCCTGTTAGACTACCCATCATCACCTCAAATAATTCCTCCTCCTCCTCCTCTCATGTTTCTTCTCAAATATGTCAGTTATACTCCCGTAGGCAGGCTGTATATACTGTGCTCCTGAGACCTGTCTTCACAGGTCATGCTCTCCTATCCTTTTATCATTCTTGACACCAATCTTTGAACTGTTTTCATGTCTCCATATACTGCAGAGCTCTTAATGATAAAAGCAATGCCTACAATGTACTTCTAGTTAAAACCAAAAAAACATATCCATTGGCAAGTGGAAGAGTCAAGGCAGTACCCAGCTGCCTCTATAGGCTGGTCTTACAGAAGGGAGCCTTCTGAACCTCACATCCTGGCATAGGGGCCAAAGACAGTAACAGCCGTGTGTTCCCCCCTCCATCTCTCACTGAATTTTCCTCTTTTCTTTCTATGTATTTCCTTGTGAGGAAATCACATAATCTAGTCTTCAAAAAAATAATAATTCACCACTGCTCTTACATGCTCACTTGTAGGTGAGAATGGTTTTGCGTGCAAACTGAACAGTGGCACCAGGCCAAGCACACGAAGGACTCCTGCAGGTGGAGCCAGAAGCAAGTTTTTGGTTTTTTTTCCTCTCTTCCTCCCTTCTCTCAGACTCTCAGCAATTCAGTAGCTTAATAACCAACGTTTAAAACCTATGAAATTGTCAGTAATCTCTGCTGCAGTAAGGCTGACACATCACAGAATCTGGCACTGAGAATACAAAGCCAGAAAAATAAAAACAATGTTTAAACAAAAACCAAGAGAGAAAATCCTAAAATTGAGTTCTTCTGTGCTTTTGAAAGGCTTTCATATACGAGATTTCAGAGTCCTCTAACTCTAGATCTCATCTGAAATTAGATGGGATCTCTCTTGCCCACCCAAGAGATGATAAGCAGGACTAAAACATGGATCCATATTTTTAGAGGGAAAAATGTATCACTTTCAATATCAAACAAGCAAAATAAATCTTGTGCCTGCTTCAAATGACTGATGGGGATGACTTCTGCTTAGAAAAAATTGTTACAATCATTCATGTCAGGGTTCATAATCCAGACAGTCTGAGAATGTCTCTTATTTTTATTATGCATTCCACAAGAGGGTCTGTATGAAACACTTGAAAATGAAAATAAAAATCAAGATTTATCATTTAACCAACAGATTTTGAACAAAACTGGCTGAAGTTTTTCCAAGAGACTTTTCCTCAACTACAAAATATCAACTAATCTCAATAAGGAATCTCTGCTACATACAGAATTTATGTTGCCAGAAATTGTATATGGGATCACAAAGCAGCTGAGGCTGGCAGGACCCTCTGGGTCCATCAGGCCAACCCTGGCTCCATCAGAGACATATAATCAGCAGCTCTTACTGCCTATGTCCAGCCGCCAGTAGTGAGGGATTCTTCCCTACCTCTTTTGAGAGCTCCTGTCAAAGATTTACATTTTCTTTTATAAAGCTTTTCTGAATCAATCAAGATTCAATATAGGAAGATTGCCAAATAAATTACTTCTCATTTCTACCTACAGTTGAACTCCTGTAGGGATCTGGAAATATATCAAGATCATTAGCCTTAATGCCTATAATAGACACTGCTTTAAGGTGAAGTGAGTAGTAAAACAGTTTAATACATTAGCCCCTACACTCTGGAGACTTGCAGAGTCCTGGCCAGGCTTGCTTCCTGATAACATTTGCACCAGTCTGGAACACTGAAAGGCAACAGACCCTCTTGCTGGTGCACATCATAATAAAACACACATGACAATTTCTTTTCAATACCTGGCCTGGAAATTTTGTGAGGATCCCCTGGAAAACCAATTTCACCTATCATTGCTGGAGGTCTACTGTGAAGCACATAACACTGCTGACTGAGCTGTGCAAGCTAACTCTGCATCTAAGACACGAACTCCCTTGTTCCCCGACTGAAAATCCTTCTGCACGCACAAACACATCTGAAATCTGTACCTGTGCTTAGTCCTGCTGAAGCTACTCCTTTGCCATGTCTATATACAATAAAATTAACTCCATTAGTTTTAAAATTACCATTGAACATAAATATGGAGGATTTATTTATGCTGCTATCCTAAAAAAAAAAGCCCTAATGAGCTAACTTGATTTTTTAAAAAAAATTCATTACTTTTTAAGTTTAGCAGACTATGATGTGGCAGAAGTAATAATTAGAAATAGGTCACATCTATATTTTAATTTCTTGGTTCAGCCTTATCCCTGGTTGGCTAAAAAAAAAAAAAAAAAAAAAGCCCAGTTCTTCACTAATGAACATACATAAAAGTTAGGCTGAGGATCCAACTCATATTCTCAAATCTGACATACAAAAAGCTCTGCAAAATAATCCATTATTTAATATTTTAAAGACTGGATAAAACTAATTAGTGCCAAAAATTACCCCTTAGCACAACATTAATTATGAGTTTGCCCAATAGCCACAACCCTGTCCTAATTAGCATTAATGACTCCAAGAAATCATCAAGAAAAAGGCAAATATACAATTCCTATTTTGTACTTGATAAAACACTGTGATTCAGATGCCAAATATCAGTAATGCACACTTTTGCAACAAGTCTGGTGATTTCCAGAGATTATACTCCCAAACATGTTATGTTTCATTTCTAATATACCACAGTAGATTTTCAAGTCACTTCAGACAGTGTTGAAATCCAAGTACTGGTATGAAAGACAACCAAAAAAAAAGAATAATTTCCCCACTGAACTGTGTTTTATATTGAAAGTGCCCATCTGGCCACCACCACCCCATTTGTATTTTCTGCAAAGTTTGCATTAAATGAAGTACATTACATTTTTACACTCTGAAACTGATCTGACAAAGAACATTCAATGCTTACCAACCATCCCTGTCAAAATCTACCACTTCCAAAAACCCAGCTAGGTATCACATAAGTCATCATATACATTCTTGAAATGTTGATAAAAATAATTGTTCACTGACCTCATTAATAAAAGTCTGGGCTCCCCGTGGGCTTAGAAGTAAGATAGCCCTTCGTAATGTGTCCCGATAGCGGTTCAGCTCTTCTGTTTTCATTGTAGTGAAAAGGTTGGCAAAGACTCTGCTGATGTTCCTGTCCACTTTTTGTAATGACACATCAAGTCCCAGCCTGGAGGCCTGATCAAGAAATCCCTGCAGTCCGCGTATATCTGTAACACAGGAGCAAAATAAAAAAAAAAAAGAAAAGAAAAAGACCGCTGCATCAACCTCTGCCAAGCATCACTAGGCAAGCATTACTAATTAGGTGGAAAAATACTCCTTTTTTCCTGCAGTGCTGTCAGAAGATCATTGCACACAGCCTCACAGGTCTAGAGCAGCTATTGCCCATAGCTCCCTTTCATAGGTAATGGCAGCAGGGAAAACCCATCAATTCCGTTCCCTGGAGGTTTCTGAAGCACTCTTTGAAAGAGCAGAACACATGGCTGCATGGCTGTGGATACCTCCCTTCAGCAGTTCAAGGACACAGGGCTGAACCCTGCTGAGAGACAGTCCCACCCCAAGCAAACCACAGCTCAAATGCAGAAAGCCAACAGGAGATGGCAAAGTAGGGGGATAAAGATCTCACCTCTAAGCCTCCCTCCTTCTTCTTCAACTTGACTAATGTAATATCATGCATGCTTTTCTCTTAAAAAAATTAAGATGTGCAGTGTATATGCAGCCCTCCTTTTTTCTTCCCCTTCTACAAATCTATGAAACTGTACACAAAGCTCCAAAGTGTTAGGATATATTAAACTGTAAAAAATATAGCATTTCAATAAGGGAAATTATGCAAACAAATCCTTCAAAAACTGTTCATTTGAGCTCTGCCCCTCAACTTCAAGCTGACTGAACAAAATAAGTTTTGCTAACCCAATTTGTTAGGACATTAACATGGAAGAACACATTTCATTATACTTTCACGCTGAAAACTGCTGGTTCAAACTGTACTCTGTCTTCATGACTACCAGCATTTTTCAATAATAAATGTCTGAGTTTTTATTTTGTAGAGAAATTTCAAGCAAGGAAAAGGTCAAAGCTTATATCGAACCAGGTTGCTCTCATTATTAATAGTGACCTGACAGCAGCTGTATCATGTCATAAGGAGCCCTTAATTTTATTTCAAACATGTATAGCTTGTTTTGATAAGAAGGTATTTTTAACTCTCCTCACATTCGCTTCTCACACTTTTATTATGAAAGTTCCTGGGTGAGACTGTACAGTGTAAGTTAGAGAAAACATCCAAATATGTAGCCTTTTTAAAGCAAGAAGAACAGAGCATTTGGGACAAACAGTTTCATGGAAGGCAGCACTGCTGCTTCGTTAAATTGCAGGGGTTGCCCACTGTAACTGTAACAATTTTTATCTCAAGTACGTGAAGAAACTGGAAATATGCTGACTGATGTGACCCACAGAACCTTGAAACACAAATGCAGCCATAGCTGTTGCAGCCAATGGACAGGCCCAGGGAGGATGCCTCCATCAGGGCAGTCTCACCCCGAGCCTTTCATACACAGCAAACATCTCCATTCCCTCGAGTACCCCTGGACACAGAACCAGGCAGCTGGCAAAGAGGAGTGGGCATCATCTTTTTTCTTTGAACCCAGACACAGCTCTCCTGAGCATGGTGGGTGCTGGGGCAGAAATGGGAGAGAGCCAGGTTCTACTCTTCCCTTCAAGCTCAATTTCATTAACTCACTACCCCACCATCCTCAGCACATCAGAGAGATATTTACTGCTCTCTCTTCAGAAAACTTTATCACAGCACTAATGATCTCTGTATCTATAAACTAGATTGTAAAACCTGTTTTTGTTTGTTTAATTCTGAAAGTAAGAAAGTTCTCTCTGATAAAATTTTTATTATCAATACCACAAGGCACCAGTGAAGAGAAGGGATCAAAATCCAACCTTATTCCTTGTTGCCTCGTATGAATAGGCTCTTAGATCACTACCAATCTTGGTGTGACATGATCATGAAATACATAGATGAGCTTCTTTTATCTTTCCCCACAAGTGTTGTATGAGACATAACAAAAGTAACATCTTGCCAGGTTGCACAAGCTGAAGGTCTTAAGTCCAACATCAATTAAGTTAAGTAGTAAATACTAGATCCAAAAGTAAGACACTGAAAGTTACCTCCAGTATATTCACACTTCTATCTAAACATGGAAATGATCATTAATGTGATTCACTCAGATTCTGGAAAGAGTCACAGCTACGGAGAAGCTTCAGAAAAGAACAGAAATGAAGCTAGTAATGTGATGACCACAGTAGACTTAACTTGGACAAAGTCGCTGAGATGATGCCTTCAGCCAAGCCCATGCTCAGCATGGTGCCCTCATGGGGTTCTGCTGGTGACACAGGCAAGCCCACAGCAGCGCTGCCACACACAGGTTATTTGCTAGGCATGCTCAGTCTCCAAAATCCTGAGTCACTGAAGAAAGGATGGATTGGAATACGCCAGAGGAATTCAGCACTCATATAACTGCTAAATATTGCAGGTTGCTGAAATAATGACAGTGACAAACAACTGTTGTCTACAGGTTAAAGTACTTTATTAACGTTGTCAAGCCAAGTTTGGATTTTACTAATTTAAATTCAATAAACTTGTGTTCGTTTCTATACATATGCTCACTTAATGGGTCTGTGATACTAGAAAACTATTTTTTTAATGCTGTTTAGTCTTTCAAGAATGACTTGAATGACTAGTGCTTGACAAACAGTAACTAAATGTGTTTACAAAATACATAGCTTACTAACAACCCGATGCCTGTGTAAGCATCTGAAGTCGTCATTGCACAAAGAAAGCTTGTTTACCAAAAACTGGCCATGCTGATATTGATCAAGGTTTTTCTGCTTTATGTTATGACCCTCCAAATCACTGGTTAGAAAAACTGCTGGAGACCAGCATAAAATCCTTGATGTATACGGTAAGACAATTTGGACTTGGAAGAGCAATTTGTATTCTCTCACAGTATTTTGTATTCCCTCACAATTTTTTTTTTTCCAAAGCAAAATAGCCTACTTCCCAATTTAAAAAAAAAAAGGGAAGGACTCATATTTTTTCCAGCTTGACAACAAAGCAAACTCTGAGATGGAAGAAACTGTCCAAGCTCAAGTGTACAAACACAATCTGTCAGTTTTTCACAGATATAAATGAATGTGAATTTATTCAGTGTTGGCAATTAGAAAGAACTGCATGACTATTATCTTCCTCAATGCTGACATGCCAGTTCCTACACGACACTGGGGAGGAGGAGAAGGCTTGGTGGGAACTCAGAAGTGGAAGTGGGAATTGAAGAGCAATTTGCAGGGGTGACTAACCAATTTAGCTGCCTGACTAATGGGACCTTTCTTCTCAAATAATTATTTGCTATTGTTACCAAGAGGACAATCAATTCTTAAAACGTATGAGTACAGAAACACACAAACACATGCACATATGCAGGAGCATCTGCTTATAAATCATAATGAATTAAGCTCAGCTTTATTTTGTCTGACATATCACATAAGAAAATAACTTGATCTTCTCTTTTTTTTTCTACATTTAGGAGATAACAAATCCATTCAATGTAAAATAAAACCAGATCTTTGTTCCATGGTAGTTCAAACAAATACTAACAGAAATTCAATTGTGAATTTATTCCTATAAATGCATTTGTTAAGTGCATGTACTTTGTCTCCTGTAGTCTTAACAGTGACTCTTTATGTTTTATTAATGCTCAAATTCTAACATGAGAATTATCCTGAACTACTACTAATAATTCCTCATGCCCAATCATTTCATACTTTATAGGAAAAGCACAGCAATCTAAACTCAACAACTGTTAAACACTTGTTCCCAGACTGTCCGACAAAGAAAACAACAGTTTGCTGTATCTACACAACCCACACCCATCTCTGCCTTTAGCAGTTACTTTACCTCAGGGTGTAGCCTATACTCAACCACAGAAGTCACTCTGTGTGATTTTAGTCATCTCACTGCCCATGTATATCCAGCTCATACACATTTAACACGGCAAGCAGAACTTCAGAGACAACATCTGAAATTCATTCTTTAGCAAATATCAACTTCTTGGCAGTGATGCAAACCTCCACTCAAAAAGGAAAATGACACTACGCACAAAAAGATGAACCTCTTTCATAAAATTTATCTGTAAAACCCTATAATAATTGGATATGTTTGAAGCACTAAAGTGTTAAATAGAGCCACGTGAAATTAGCAGGTTGTAACTGGAACTAAATCAGAATTACGTCCTTCCATTTACATCTGGCTTGGGAGGGGACTGCTGTAGCTGAGAGCCCTTTTCTTAACTCTGACAGATATGCTGTGCATTCAGATTTGACAACAGGAGATCGAGAAGATATATTTTTTTTTACTATGACTGCAAAACAAAGGCAAGCTATAAAAAAGGGGGATTTATTGGACTATAAGATAAAATCATTTACTGCTTGAGATTATGTTGATCACTGCACTGTTTATTGGAAGACATCTCTAAAAGCATAGCACTGTATGTGGCATTAGCTTCCATTAGGTAAAGCTTCTTGTCATTTACAAAGCAATCCATTTTTATTGCATTACCTGCAATCTTGATTACAGAAAAAAAAAAATATTGGAGAGTCTATGATAACATTTGCTGTCATTAAATTGTAGTATCTGATGCTTGGCCTTGACACAAACAGCGTAAAGCTAACACTTTTGTATGAAACAGCTGTACAATTGGGCACAACTGGCCTCTAAGGATGGCTCATGGCAGAAAGGAATTTCCAGGAGGTAGAGAGCAGTATATTGTCCTTTCAACATGAGTTCCTTAACCCCAATTGACATAAAAAGAAGCAGCACATGACCAGGAAATGTGCCACCTTGGACTGAAAAAAGCTGGAAGGAAACAAGCTGGAGCTGAAGGCTAGGCTGGAGAAGCTCCAAGAAATAATTTCACACTCTTTCACTCTTATCCATCAGCACATAAATTTTAGGAGCACTGAAGTATCATCACCAAGCTGTATTATCGAATAACCCACACCAATCTTTTCACTTGTACATTTGTAAAAGAGAAAAGTAAATAAGTGTGAAAAACAATGAGATGAGGCAGAAAAGGCTGAGCTTTTGAGTTCTCATTTGCTTGAATGTAGGCTCTACACTTCACACTTCTGCATTCTATTTATTTGAGCATAATTTTGGTGATATTTTTCAGCAGTAACAAGTGTGTCAAAGAGAGTTGGATGGTTTCATTATTTTAGCACTCATACACTTCTAAAAATACATTCCATTTTCCCAACATTTTAGAAATAATATCAAGACATTTTTTTCCTTGTGCTTAAGCTTTAAGAGAAAACAAGAAGAAAAAGTTCCTTTTCTTAATGGATATTTCTTACTTTTAATAAAAGGATATTCTGCTTTATTGCAGGTTTGTATCTCCTGATTGTGCATAATATTTCCCACTTGCAATTTAGTTTCTTAAGACAGAATAAAATACATATGTAGGATTCACTGGTTTGGAAGATAATCTTCAAGCTCTGAAATGGCTCTTCTAAACCACTTCATTTTCACAGGTTTCCTTTCATTTTACGTCTTTTCACAATTGCAAACTGCTTACATAAGAAATAAGGAATAATAAGACTGACAAAAGAAACAGATGCACATTCTGGAGATCAGACCTCTGCTGCACTGTACAATTTCTGAATGAATGATTTTGAATATCATCTTTGGGTTCTTGGTAGAGATAATAACCTGCCTGAAGGATTTGAATATACACTAGTATTTTAGCAAACTGAAAGCAGACATCAGGAGTGGCTCCTCTTCTTATGTTAATAAGTAACAAAGTTCTCTTCCTTCAAACAATAGGGAATAGAATACAGCTTGTGCTTCCCAAAGGGAATTATTTTATACATACCATCTATAAAAATTCAACTTCTAGCAAGCACTGAGATTTTCAATCTGAGAGACTCACAATGCAATTCTGACTGTGTAAGTAGAGTGTTTAGACCAGAAAAAAACAACAGCAAAGTCTGTAACAATGTTATGACTACAATAGAAGATACAACTAAATTAATATTTGAATGTACATTCTCATTAGAACCGACTGAAAATGTAAAATGACACGGCTAAGGCTGATTTTCTATTTCTAAAAAAAACTTGTTTTTCCCCTCTGTTCTTCCAATCCCTCACTATGAATGTAACATCTCTCTCCACCTACCGCATGTCTGTCTGTATATTTCAACAGTCAATGCCAAGGTAATTGCTGACAGCCAGATCATTCTTATACAAACGATGGAATGCATCATTTCAACACTGTCTGTGATTTAGTTATCTCCTTCTTAAGTTTCACCTGAAAAGTTTTCTGCTAAAAAGACCCTTTTTGCTCATTACATGCTTTTAGATACGCCAGAAATCAAAGTAACAGTTTTCTAATTTCACTCAGTAACTAATAGTCATACAAGTACAGTAAATCCATGAAGCCACAGCTCTACTTCAACAAAATATAATTTCATTATTTTCTTCTTCTTCTTCTTCTTCTTCTTATTATTATTATTATTATTATTATTATTCAACTTACATAGGAGCAGCTATGCCAAATGAGACCAAATGAGAAGCTCTGTCTTGCTCTACAACCTGTTTTGGATAGCGTAAAACAGGAGCAGTCACACAGCGATACTTTCCTCTAACACTCTGCCAGCAATTCACAGTTGGCAGTGCAGGGAATACATCAGGCAGACATAGTTCTTGTGTATTTCTATGTATTCCACAGCTCTATTTCTGCATCATAACCCTCAGTGCCTATAACCTCCATAGACTAGTAATTTTTCCTATAACCTCCATAGACTAGTAATTTTTCCTTTGTCCATGTAAACTATGAGCGGCCAGATTAAGTGCATCTTTAGCAGTTTTGACCTGGGAATTTCCAGGAACTCAATGGACTTTCTTCCCACCTATATATATATATTTTTTTCCACTTTACTTTCCTTGGTAGTTCTACTAGTATAGATCAAATACAAAACAACATGCCAGTGCTGGCTCTGCTAGACCAACCAGGCACTATGCAATGCCCTTCAGACTTAGAAGCTGCATTGCTTCTTCTCAAAAAAGTTAAAGGGAAGAAAAAGAAAAAAAAAGAAATTCTGAGATTTCTGGAAAGAATAAAGCAGACTAGCAGAAGTGTAAGCTTTGAAAAATACAGGGAGCATTGATTTGCCATTTAAGACTAGATCACAGCCTGACATTTGACCACTTCTCAGAAGAATCTGAAAATCTTACCGTGTGTTTTGATATGAATGCAAAGGTATAACCAGAACCCCTTGCAATATCAAAGGCTGAGTTTGTACAATGGCTAAGGAATTATTTTTATTAAGCAGTTACACTACATGCATAGATTCCTTTATTACATTTTTAAGTAAGGAAAAGGTCTACAAACAGAGACTAAACAGATATTGGTGATTTTTCACTCCTCAATGGATGAGGAAGGGACAGAAGAAATCAGAAAGTCAGATCTGTTGCACGTACAAGCAAATGGTTTCAGATTTGATTTGCAATAGGAGACAGATGTGACTATTAATAATATTAAAGGTTACTCTACACACTGATGCTTCATACCTGAAGCAGCTGGTCCGGTCTGAAGCTTCTCCGGAGGCCCAAGAGCAGAAAAGCTTTTTAAAGGCTACAACAGTCCTTTCATATTTAGCATGCAAGCTCAACTACAGGTCTCTCCTGCTGGATTTTAATGCTTAGCATTCAAAAGCACAAGGGAAACCACCTCAGGAAATTCATTACTGTTGGAAAAAAAGTGGACATATGCTGCAATTGTTGTAAAAAGGAAATTCACTGGAGAACTAGCATTTCTATTCAAATCACTCATTGAATTCTTCCAAGTGCAATAATTGCCAACTGTTTGTCCAATGGTGAACCACTTAAGTGAGCTGTAATAGCTCCTCATCTCATTACTGTTGCTAATACATAAAAACACTTCTGAGGACAATATGTAGTGTTAGTACTGTATCTTCTTTTAAGAGATGAAAATAGAGATATTGACAGACATCATAATTTTGCAGACATACATCTTAAGTTTAAACAAATGACTGCTTTACATCATTTAAATTATCTTAAAGTAATGAAGATAAACTACAGAGCCTAATATTTGCTCTGGCTGAGTGTAAGTAATTCTAAGCCTCCATCCACCAAGGCATTAGGAAAATGTACTTGTATTTTTCTTCTTTTGGAGAGATTTGAAATGAATCTTCTTAAAACCATGTGATTTTACACAAAAATCTGAATGAAAATCTAAGGCTGGGATTTTGGGACTCCAAGCCTGTTTGCTCTACTACACTTTTACTGTTGTTATTGTATTTTAAGCTTGGTTATTATACTTGATACATGATGTAAATCCTTCAAAAATAAGTCCAGTCACCCTAAATTAGATAAACAATTGCAAACAAGTGAATCCTGAAATAATTTGAATGGATAGAGAAAATGTCTTAAATAGAGAGGCAAAAGGCATCTCTTCATTTTGAAAGAAAACCTGAAGTCACCTGAGAATTTGGAAGAGATTGATTCTTTGTAGCTATGCAAAGACAAGTATGCATAGCCAAATGTCCAGCAGAGAGAAGGAAAAGAACTGCTCCCTTTCATTTTAATGGAACGCAGAGTAACTGTCCTTCTAGTTTAAATCAACTTTAAAAACTACACATTCCAATCTCAAGAGAGACTGCAATAAAATTCCTGCAGATAAAGAAATTAAATTCCCCCCTGAGGAAAGGCTACTGGCAGGAAGACCTTACTCTTTTATATGTGCAACTGTAATTACTGCTTGCATTTATATACCACCTTTCAGCTAGGGTGCTCAATGTACTTTATAAACACCTGCACTGTATAATAAAGTATACACTATAAATACACATTACAGAAGCTAGTTGCTGTTATACCTACTTAACTACATGTCAGCAAATCATAATTCAACTCTGTTGAGGAAACATTCTCCCTCTGCAGTGTTTCTGTAGGTGCAAGCAGAAGTCAAGAGCCCTGGACACAGCTGGCAAACAGACTGTAGGAGCTGCAAGCTCTTGTGCTGGTGTGACCATCATGACCATCGTGGGGGTTGAGTTCTCACAGATAAACTGTGACTTCTCTCTAAGGTTACTGCTTCTCAACCAGTCTCAGATTTGCACAACCACATCCTTACTGATGTGTGTTTCATAATATCTCCAGACCTTTATGCTAAGAAGTCTAAATTATGTGTTGGTTGTTGAAAAAATTCCACTCCACTTCTTTCCTTTTCAGAGCACGCAACACAATTTCAGTATGGTGGCACAGAATTCCAACCTGAGTCAATCCCAAACTATGTGGGCAGTATTTGGTGACTGGCTGACAAGTCAAGGACAATGGTGAGCATATTTTTAGGTCAGAACTCAGGAAGAAGAACCTTGTGGCCACTCTGTGTCATTCAAATATTGTTGATCAGGCTGTACGTAGGAGAGTGGCAACTGAAATCTGGAAATTTATTTTCCTTGGCTCCTCTTTTCCTTGTGAGCCATTTGCCTCACAGAGTGTATTTTTCTACAGAGACTGAATGCAGAAGATCAGCATTGTTCTTTCCTTTATATTCTGAAGCTAATTTTTGCAGTACTGCCTCCATCTAACTATGTAAAATCAATTACAGACTTCTCTGTTTTCCAGTGTAGTCTGTTAAAAGCGAGACAAGATGGATCCCTACTGAGATAACGAATCTCTTGTGGCAGCATGAGGGAGCTGAAAACAGAAACTATGTTCATGTCACATATAATGACCATCAATTAGTTGGTCTCATAGTAAGAAATTAACAAAAAGACAATTGCAAATTTTTCACTTGCATTATGACAGCTACTTTCAGTGTGATGGAAAACACAAGTATTCTATTCTCCAGCAACATGACTGATCCCAGAGGGGGAAGAAAAAAAAAACAACAAACATTCTGGAGAATAAAAACACAAATTTGTTTATATTTGTCATCAGCTAAAATATCCCCAGGCATGCCTCTGTTAGCTCCAAACTTTTGGAAAATGTAACGAATAATGATTCCTGAAAGGACAACTGGTAATACTGAGGTAGCACACTGTACCAAGATGAGTGCCAAAAGATTCTCCACTCCTCATACTGTAAACAAAAGTAACGCATTTTAATAGAATGAAAAATGAGATGTTTTAGGCCTTAGTCCTACAAACATTCAAGCACTTATTCAGTCTTGTGTGAGGAATCTCAGCACTAAGTCCTCTCCCACGTATGAAATCTCTCAACATATGAATAAGTGTTCACATAGATACTGCACGCTGTGGTTTATTCCTGCGGTTATGATCAAGATAAACACTTCAGCTGTGTGGAGTGCACTCCTACCTTTCAGGATGTGAAGCCCTTTTTTCTTTAAGTAGTAATAAAAACAGAAACAAGCAAAATCCTTACACCTTTTTAACCAGCCCTCTTCTCCAATCTTCAGGCAGGTATTTATCAGCTTGTGGCTGTATTGCAATAGGCAGCTATTCCGAAAGCACAGCAACCTTGCTCTTGAAAAGCATGCTTTCCATTGGTTTCATATGTGCCCAGACAAGTTTCACCAAGGCACTTCATTACAAAAGTAAAAGCCATCTTGAAAATACAGCTTTTTTTTTCCTTCTCTTAACTACATCTGTATATACATTTTATACATCTTAACTACATTGTATATACATTTGCAGTAGCAAAGAGAAATATTTACAAGCCTGGAAAAATGCTGCCCCTCATTGAGAGTTCTCTCTCAATTTACTTAGTGATACTAGCTTTTTATTTGCATACTTACAGACTATAGCATATCCCATAAATATGTATATATATACATAAGCATATCCCATATACACACACACACACACACACATATATATATAAGAAAATTAAATGAGAGCTATATGCCTCAGTAAGTTTAAATTGAGATTCAACTGTGGGATTCATCAAAACAAAGTTTAACTCCTCCAAAATCTGACAAGCTTATCTCTCTTGAATATAACTATTAATATGAAGGCCAGTTAGGAAGCCCAACATACCCTAAGGTTAACATGAAGAGGTCTACTTTTTCTCCCCTAATTAACCTAATTCCTCAGCTGATGTCCTGTAATTTACTGGAAAGGTATTAGGCAATTCTGAATGCCACTGGGAAAAGATTTATCATTAGAAAAGGATGTAAGGAACACCACTGGCTGAGCAGCACCATGCAGGTGCCAATAGCATCCATGTGGGCTGGCAGACCTGCACATCTTAATGTGGTTCACCAAAGCAGACACTGTGCTAATTGCAGTTACTTCAAATAAAGCAATGGCTTGGAAGAAAAGTTATGCCAGAAAGAACAGGATATTACTGCCAGGCATCCAAAAGCCCGATCGATCAGGTAAGGACAAGGCTTTAATATAATTACTGACTCCTCATTTTCTTATCCTTCAGAAAAAGCTGGAGAGGAGGAAATAGCAATCTCCGTAAGAAATAATGCAATGAAAGGAAAATGAAAAAGATTAAAAATACAACTAAAAATTTCACATTAATTTTACATAATTTAATGCCCAAGAGGAAAAAAAAAAAAACCCACACTAAATCTGCTTGGCTCATGAGAACTATTCAGCATGTGATGCTTTACTACAAAAGCATGGAAAGTCTGTTTGAACTCTAGATGAACTAACTACAGGTTTTCAAATTAATACACTGAAGTTTTTATCTTTATCTTTTATTTTGCTCCTTGCTCCAGGTAGAATAAATCCCAGCTTTTTTTTTCCTAAGAGATTACACATTGATCTGCCCTCTTTACAGCTGTAAGGTAACTTCCATGTACTGTAAATAATCAGAAATACAAAAATGAGATAAGGGCTCTACCTCACATTCTCCTAGCCCATTCATGCTCCATGTACAGATAATCCTGTTTTAGTTTTCTTATAGCTTGAGCATAAACATCATGATAATTATAGTGCTTTGATGCTATTCAATACACTCTAGCATTTCTGTGTCTTCATTTGATTGTTATAATTAATGAATTTCTGGGAGGTGTGAGGCTAGAGACTTCCTAGCAGAATGTGAAGTAGATCACTGAAACACCAGTAAAACACTTTTCTAAAAAACAGTCGAGAGTCTTTAGAAGGCTGAGTAACTGTCTTTTACACATCTTTGTTACTTTAGCATCTTAGGTTCACTTCAGTTCAGGTGTTTCTTCCAAATCCCTTCATTCATACATTCATACAATCATTCCTCATACTATCACGATGCTGCTCTTGGTCACTGAGTACATTAACAGTCTGCACCTTCTTTCTTCTCAACCTTATCATTTATTTAGATCCTTCTCCTGATATAAAACTACATTGACTTATACAGCAGCAGAGACAATATAGTCATAAAGTTCAAGGAACGAGACAACCGTGTAAGCTGCTGGAAACACCCTTATTTCAAAACCTCCTGGCAAGCAGTTGCAGATACAGTTTCACACTTCATTTCTTTTGACATGTCCCCAGAACCACTGCTGTGCATATCTAGTGACAGTATTTGAAACTTCACATCCCAGCCACCTCCAAGGCTCTAGTACATATCTACTGTTTGCATGAAAAAGAATCATTTTTTCCCCTGAAAACAAGTACTCACTGTCTGTACGAACACAGCTCTTTTGCTCAAAGGAGTGGAATGAGCAAGCAGCAGAATGTATTTTAACACCAGAAAGAGAGGGGGCTGGAAATTAGGCTTTTGAGAGTGACTGGGTCACTGATTAAATTCTTCATATAGCGAGATCTATTCCATATGTAAAGTGTGTAACACAAAAAAGCTCAGATGCTAAGTATTGTATGATAAGATCCAGATATACGTTTCCTTTCACCCACTATTACTAAGACTTTCACCCTCAATTTTTCCTGTTGTTTCTGCTCATGTATCTTCAATTTGTGTACTCACATCCAACACAGTAACTCCCACCTCTTTTCTCCTGTGCTGGCTGCTAATCCAAGGGACAACCACAGAATGACTGAATAGTTCAGTGCAGAATGAGTCATTCTTAGATTTATAGGAAGAAGTTACTGTGATGTGTTTACACTCAGAGAGGTTTACCTATGTGTAAATAAGTACTCTTTCCCAAGCCGTTCTAGAAAAAGAGCTTCTGAAAACATGAATAGCTGCTTAGGTCTCTGTAGTATGAGAGGCAGGGAATAGGACTTCACTACTGGATCAATAAATAACGAGCAATGAGAATATTTCCCTTGAGCAAATAGGGTACAATTTGAGCATAGAAGCCAAAGGAGGAATATTAGAATGAATATCAACTACTCAATTAAGGATAAACATATCAGGACTAAAAGAAGACCACACGTACTTTGTATCCGGCTGATGACAATCTGAAGAGACTGTGAGAAAAAAAAAAAACTACTTAAAAGAGAATGAATCATCTGAAATTTGCAGTGGATTTAGTGAAGTGCACAGTCCCATGGGCTAAAGAGATGTGAATAGAGATAGTAAGGCTGACTGTGAAAATGAAACAACTGGACAATGAGGAATGCCATGGGAATAGAGAGGCAAATTCTTCTATCAGCTAGAGAACAGAAAGGAAGAAAATAACATGAGCATGTTGCCAAGCCTGTTGCTTCATTTACATTTTTGACCTTGTTCTGGGAAAAAGGACTGAGAATAATACAAATAAACACCAAAAACATCATACAAGCACACCAACTTTTCCAGGCTTAGATTCCAGAAAAGTGGAAAGGATCCTTCCCCAGTAGCAAAGGCAAAAAACAAACAAACAAACAAAAAAAACCCTAAACTTAAAGCAAAAAATGTAGTAGCTATTATCTAAGTGAGATAACTTCTCCACAACAATGTCAGTTCTCTTCAAGCAGCTGGATTTCATCTCTCTGAGGCAAAAAAAAAGATATTTATTACTTTAAATTCTTATTCAGAAATCAAATATAAGATTCACTGTGCAAAATTTCAGACAACATGCTTTTATACAGGACAAACATGCATCAACATAGATGATTTTGTTCATAAAAACTGTTTAATTCCAGCTACAGAAAATTTTGCCCTCTGTGCTGCTGTCTCCAGTTGCTCCTGAATGGATGCCAGCACCTCCTCTTCCTTCACCTTCTCTACCTCATTCCACATAAGACCAGAGGTCCCCTTCGCACTGTTCCCATCCCCAGGATACAAAGGGAGAATTCCCCCCACTCACTCCGCTCCCATCCCTCTGCTGCCTAATCCCTCCCAGGAAATGCATTTGGAAACACACTTCCTAAGGGAAGCTTTATTTAAAATAAATAAATGAATAGATAGATAAATAATAAATAAATGGACTTAGCAAAATTGCAGGAGGGTGAATCAACTGATGCCAATGAGTAGAATACCTAGAGGTATATTAGAAGACATCTCTCCAGGCTTAACCTGGTTTCTATTTGCAGGGAATTTGATAGAAGTCTTCACAATAGCAGATGTTCCTATATCTGCCAGGTGAAGTTGCTTTCAAGCTTGTAAGACCCAACAAGTGCTGCTTCTGTGAGTCAGGGTACTCAGTCTCAAAAAGAGGGACACTGACCTAAAACAACTGCAACTCTCATCCCCTGTGAGTGCCACTGCTTTCTTATGCTCTGATGTCCCGTTTTCTCAGCTTTCCACAAGAAAAGCTGAGTAAAATGACTTTGTTATGAAGGACGTTTCCAGTAAATCATCCTTTTTTAAAATAATGTAAAATTAATAATTATTTCTGAATCATAGTTGAAAACTTCCAAGTGAAAAGGATTTCAGTGATTACTAATTTGGCAAAACTATTTCTTTATATTAATTCTTATGGAGAATGAGACTCACACTACTGAGGAGCTAATTCTACATTGGTATTCAGAGTCACCTCACAAAAATGGTATTATACAGTTGGAACTACATAAATCATACTAGAAAACAATTTACATAATCATCAGAATTTGCATTTTACACGTATTATGATGAAAATAAGTTTTCAGAGTAACTGTTCAAAAACTTTTCCTTGTTTCTAATTTTGCAATTCACTACCGCAAATGAATTTTGGTGATGTTTATCTGACGCCGTCTTTGATGTTTCCTATCTTGGTTCCTTTCCTGTCTTTTTTATTTTTTATTCATCCCTTATTCCCATTGCAATAAGTAGTCACTTTGATTTACAATTCCCTTCAGCAAACTGAACAGGATTTTATATATATATATATATATATATGTATAAATAAAATAACTAAAGGGTAAGTTCATATTTTATAGATTTTTGTAAGATGAGTTTTAACTTTCTTTTTTTCTATTTATAATTGTGTTTACAATTTGCGTGACATTGGCAGTCAAAAGACAAAAATAAGCTGCAAATGCAGCCTTTAAAGACATAAGCAACCATTAGCTGCAGCTTTCTGCATAAATAATAGGACTGGGGAGTTAATGTTATCCTATAGAGATTTTATATACAATTTTATACTACAAGTTCTACTACAGAGATTTTAAAATCAAGGTTGAATATCATTCTGCCTTTAGACAGATACTTTTTCCTCCTTCTCAAAAGGCTTTTCAAAGATCTATATACACACCAAAATGTTCCATGTCTTAGATTCACAAGATGTACAGTGTCTGTTTGTGTTGCAGCTTGCACTTCAACTAATTTGGGTACCTATTATTAGTTCTCTAATTAATAGATTTCATGTAATCTGATTTATGTTAAAAAAAAAAAAAAAAAAAAAACAACTCATAAGCCCCCCTTAACTTTGCCCCCATTTCTTTTTAGCCTCTACTAATAGTAGCTGAAAACCACATTTAATTTAAAATTAAAATTTCTACAGCCTGCAGGTTCATTAAATTTATCTGATACAATTTTTATGGATTACAGTACATGCAAAATGATAACTTTGTAATTTTGCTTTCAACATGTGTCTATAACTAATGGAAACTTAATAAAATCAGAATTTATTCTTCACAGTGGTGCTTATCAAATCTCTTAAGTCGCTCCCTCCTTTTGAGCAATTCTGTCTCCATATACTCACCTCTACACCATGGTGTCCTTATCTCTCATTTCATCAGTAATGTATTACCTTCTCCCCTAACCACAGATGATTCTGCACTCCACTTTGAACTACCTCTGAAGCAGAGTGCTCTTCTTAGAGATTCCATTAAAAAAATGCCCTCCCAAGCACTGTAGATCAGTGAGGGTGGCAAACACTCTGTAAGGAACATGGCCAGGCAGCAAGTGGCACATCCACAAAGCCATTCCTAATTCTCAAGTGCTCTCTGTAGACCAGCCTACCCCAAAAGCTCATTTACTACAGGTGACACTGTAGCTAGCATACATTTCCCCAGCAGTGATGTCAGGATTCTTTCCTGTGTCTCCAATGGCACCTCCCAGGCCTGCCTTGGCAAAGCAGGGTAGGAATGGAGAAGCCAGCAAGAGAGGAGACTGGAGCCGAGGCTGGCTGAAGCATTTCATTCTGCAGAGGCTGACCCAGGAGCAAAGAACCCACTGCCTTACAAGGTAGGACAAGGTTGTAGTTGAGAAAGTAAATAGTCAGCCGTGGAAGATCCATTGTGCCAGTTCAACAACACCAAACACACAAAAAGGATTAAGAACTTGTCATGATCAGGCCAGAATTAGTCCCAACAAAAAGGAACTCACTTTTTTTGGTGTGTGTTTTCTTCCAATATACCACTGCAAAGTCTGGAAGGTAACCAAGAGCAGACTTCCAGCCTCTCCATCACCTCGCAGGTGAGTGCTGAGGCCCTACACTTGTGAGTTCTTTGCCCAGCATCCTCCTCCCCTGCCCCTCCATTTGCCTGACAAAGATTGGCAGACTGCTGTCTACCAGCTCCAGACAGAGAAAGAAATGGGCAAGGATGGTTTGGATTGAGGTGGAACGATTAGTTTATATAGAGAGAAATGTCAGCTCTACATACAAGATTTATTTATTTTTTTTTAAATGTTTCCTGCTGCTTTGATCCTCAATAATCTGCAGCCAACTGTGTTCAGCAGGCTGTGCTCATCAGGCCTACATGCCTTTCTCTGCAGGTGGTCATTCCAGCAAAAAGTCATCCAACTATTTCAGAAAGGCAATAGTATTAAGAAAACAGTGGCAAGGCATCTTTTGGTACTAGCAGATTTTGATCATGATAATGCTTATTAAATCTGATACACGGGGTGAATGTACACATTTTTATTACTCATCTAGGGAACTGCATTATCACTGATAATATTGAAGTTCTGATATTAACCTTTACCAAGTGTTTGAGCCATGCTAAAAAAGATAAAACAACACTAGTTAAAAACCTGGAAGTACACAAATGAATACACCCTAATTTATACTGAAGAAATATTGGATCTGTTCATCACATATGGGCACGTTATAGTTATTGAAAGATTAATATTTTAGCCATCAGCCACAGCATATCTGGCACTGAAAAAATATAGACTATTAATATGTGATGTATATCATTGACAGTGATTAATTTTTAATCAGCTTTAATAACCATAGCATTAGAAAGTTAAATTCTATCTTTATTACCAGTGTAAATGAGCATGAAAGAGCATGTGATTATTACATTCTTGGGGGAAAAAAAAAAAAAGAAAAAGAAAAAGAAAGAGCTCCTGAAGGACACGAACGGGAAAACAAGAGAGAATGTAACCAAGTTCTATTTAGATCCTCCCCAAAAGCCTAGAACATAAAGGGGTATCTGTAACCGTGACTTTAGAAATGCAATTCTCAACTACTTCTACTAGAAAAAAATAATCTTTTAAACAATATAACATTCAGTTTTATCTAAAAGAATTCCTACTATGTAAGCCATCTTTGAATAATTATCTTGCCAGTGTTCTTTATGCTTTTATGTCATTGAATAATAATGCTTTTGTTTTGTTGCAGAGTAACAGCCCATGAGAGACCTTGATTCTATGCTGGCCACACAGTGAGAGGTGCTGGCAGCACTTTATGAGAGACAGTGTAAATCTAAACAGAGAAAGGGCAGGTGAGAAAGAAGAGCTAGAGTGAAATTATTTGCTCTTCAGAGTCTCATCTGAAGTAAACAAAGGGAGATCTTATATACTTCCAATGGTTCAGGTCTGTGCCCCACCTCTGGCTTTGGATGAACCATGACAGCTCACATTTGTTAATATGCTTGGAGGTCCGATGTGCAAAGATGCCTCATGGCAACTACAAAATTCCTAGCCAATCCCCAATAAAACTGCTAAGCAACTAGGTAAGTAATGCTTTTCTAGAAGAAAATAATTGCCTAATTCTGCATGTCTGTGCCTCTGCTTCCCATCTAAAACATTCTGAGCATTTTTTCACACAGGTATGATAAAAGATAAACTACTGACATTAATAGAAGTAATATTCTCTTACTTAAAATAGATCATTAAAAAACATATCCAAGAACCAGGAACCCCTTGCATTATATCTTCCTCAAGATCTAAGTCTACTTAATGCAAGCTACAGATAACCTGTGAATGTTTGCTTGCTGTCCTAGTTCCTCCCCCTGCACAGGCAGGCAAGGAGGAGACTTGAAGTAACACTGTCAGTGCACGCATGTTCTCAGAGAGGTGCTGCTTAGGCAAAACTTAAGGAAGAGTAGGAGGTGGTGGGGAGATAAACACACACATAAGCAGAAAACAAAAATACTTCTCATAAAGTTGCTTGACTCTTCATTCACAAATGAAGGGCTATTTGAGGACGCTACCTAAAGAGCTGATTTAAATTTCTCAGGCTACTGGACAGGAGGTGTTTGAGATGATCCTTACTAGTCAGGCCTAGAAATACCATACCCACACAGTACCATTAAAGACATGACAGAGATGTCACATGGCTACTCACTTTTGGATATGGAAAAGGGAAGGATTGGCTGACATGCCTGAAGACTGTGCTGCCATTCAGTGAGACCTGGACAGGCTGGAGAGCTGGGCAGAAAAAAACTGGATGAGGTTTAACAAAAGCAAGGGTAGAGTCTTGCATCTGGGGAGGAATAATTGCATGCACTGGTACAGGTTGGGGGATGAGCTGCTGGAGGGGAGCTCTGCAGAGAGGGACCTGGGTGTCCTGGTGGACAACAGGTTGGCCATGAGCCAGCAGTATGCCCTTGTGGCCAAGAGGGCCAATGGCATCCTGGGGTGCATTAAAAAGAGCGTGGCCAGCAGGTCGAGGGAGGTGATCCTCCCCCTCTACTCTGCCCTGGTAAGACCTCATCTGGAGTACTGCATCCAGTTCTGGGCTCCCCAGTACAAAAAAGACAGGGATCTCTTGGAAAGAGTCCAGCGGAGGGCCATGAAGATGGTGAAGGGCCTGGAGCATCTCTCTTATGAAGAAAGGCTGAGTGAACTGGGTCTGTTCAGCCTTGAGAAAAGACGACTGAGAGGGGATCTGATCCAGGTCTATAAATATCTAAGGTGTGGGGGGCAGAATGGCGAGGCCGGACTCTTTTCAGTGGTGAGTGGAGACAGGACAAGGGGAAACGGCCAGAATCTGCAGCATAGGAAGTTCTGCACAAATGTGTGCAAGAACTTCTTTACAGTGAGGTGACGGAGCACTGGAACAGGCTGCCCAGGGAGGTGGTGGAGTTTCCTTCTCTGGAGATGTTCAAGACCTGCCTGGATGCCGACCTGTGCGACCTGCTGTAGGGAACCTGCTTTGGCAGAGGGGCTGGACTCGATGATCTCTGGAGGTCCCTTCCAACCCCTACAATTCTGTGAATTCTGTGAATCTACGTAGGTAACTCTGTCAGGGGACAGGCAGCTACCCTCCTTTGGGATTCAGAACAGGCAAAGCAAGAAAAGCAGAAATTAGTGTTTCTACGATGCTGCTGTAATCTTCCACAACACAAGACAGTCATGTATGAGGAAAAGCATATGTAGCTTTCTCTTGCTATGCATTTTCAAGCAACTGTTTCGCTTTGTAGCCCATTTAAAAGTTCGACACGTTTCTTCTTTTGTATAACAAGATTTTTTTTTACAGAATGTTTCAGTTTTGCCTATGCTATTCTTGGCTAAGGAAATGTGCTGCTGATGGAGCTGTTTTAGAATTAAGTAAAATAATTATTTTTCTTAACAAGAAGTTTCACACTTTGGACTTAAGCTGGAACACCTGCAAGTGTTGCCTCAAGACACTGTACAGCAGGATATGGGCTGCCATGAGGAATGTGGCATGGATCCATCCCAGCCAGGCCTAATGCAGCTGCTCAAGTCTCCCGCTCTACATCCCTCCTGGCAATGTTGCTGGTACTTCACTGTCATGCCTACCCAGCACTGTGCCAGGACTGGGTTTGCAATGCCACAATACTTGGACAGTAAGAATAGCACTCATGAACTCATCAGGCTAATTTTAGTTAAAATCAAGCAATATCAAAATCTTTAGTATCCAGGGTCTGGATAGATTAAAGCCATTTGCACTCCGTGACAAAGTCCATTCCCTTACATTGCTTGCTGCCAGCATGAAGAAATTCAGTTCTATAGTTAGCATCATATTAAAAATATCACTAGCGATCCTTTCTGAAGATCAATTCTTGCTGATAATTTAAGAATAAAGTATACAAACAAAAAAGTCAACACTAATTAAAAGGCAATACTGGCAAAATAATGCCAGTCTAATAGGATGTGCAAATAATCAATCACTAGTCATCTACTGCCATAAACACTATGGGAGAATTACAAATGCGGTGCTTCAAAGGAGGGGAAAATTCTTCTAAAATATAATTTGAACTTTACTTTTGAAATACCAAGACCATCACGATCCATCACTTGCTGTCACTGCCCAGACTTGCAATAAATCAAAGCTGTGACCCAATGGGCACAGTCAGTCGTGAGAGAGCAGAGAATGGGAATGGTACTTCCATGTTCAGTACATGCATTTCAGATAATACAACACACCACTTTAGTAAATGGCAAACAGAAAGCTGAGGGTGAAAGCACAGGTCTAATAAAACCTTGCACAGCAACTAATTAAAGCAAACAAACCAAAAAGATAGAAATCCACTATAGAGGTTCAGTTGAAGCAAAGCTACATTGCCTAAGGTGCATGGGAGATGGTGATTATTTACACATTGGAAATTAAAAGCTTACTCAAAAGAGATGTTATATGCCACTCTTCCAGAGGAGGTAAATGACCTTGGAAGAAGTTTAAACTGTGAAGGAGTTATTCAGCTAGAATAAATGACCAATTACCAGAACATAATTGTGGGCTGTTTTTCTGAAGCTTCAAACTGAGAAGGTTCTGGGGACAGAATTTATAAGGGAACTGAGACTATTTTCTAACTTAAAAGGAAGATCTATGCCAGGCTACTCGCATTTGTAAACAAGAAACAGTTAAAAAAACAGTCCATCAAGTCTATATCATAGTTTTATTTGAAGAAAAGTCATGGGGTGAACAAGGATGACCAGAAAATCCACAAGTGCATGTAGTACAACATTAGATATCTTACTAAGCTATTTAAGACAGAGTTATTCACAGAATTTATGTATCTACAGCCATGTATCTTCTTACCAGAAAGCATTTTGACAGTCCTAGTTGCTGTCAGAAATCAGAAGCAACCTTTCATTTCTTACTGGATAGCTACCACAGACCAGTTGACTAGACTTTAGTCAAACACATTATATAAAGATTTTACACTTACACATTCAAAAAATAAATCTAAATTGAGTAATTGGACTAAATTTTCTTCAGTCTGTTCATGTAATTCATGCAATGTATCTGAAGCCTTATAACTCCATGCAATCAATTTTGAGAAACAAATCATGCAGCACCATTTCAGAACAAAGTGGTGTGTAGTCTAGCCTTCATTCACCGTACAGGCTGAAATTTTAATACCGAAATTGCTTTCATTTCCTGCAAGGAATTAGAATGGCTTTTCTCTGGTAAACGGTAGATGTCTATTAAACAAAGTTATGATGAGAAACAGAAGATGAACATTTAAATTCACTGTCAAGAGTTTTCATTTTGATTATAGCAATTTGCAGTTTAAAAGGAAATGAATATCCAGGAAAGCATTTAAAATTAATCCTTCCCTTCTGAAGTAGCACTAAAATTCAGTTAGGAGTGAAATATGATTATTTCGTTTCATATCTTGTCATCTAGAATAAAAAAGATTCAATTGTGTATTTATTCAGCAGTAGCTCACTAAGCAGAGTAAGGTATCCAAGTCTTTTACTGAGTTCTAAAATTCCAGTTTTAACATTGCTACTTTTCTTCAAAAACTAGAGATCAATGACAACTATGGTGCTAGCCTAGTACGTTTTCCTTCTTCAAGGTACAAGTATAAATCTCACTGAGGTGCACCAGTATATTTTAAGGCAGAAAGGATTTAGAAACCTGCACAAAGGTCATCCTGCCTCTTCATTCTCCAATGCAAAAGGAGACATTTGAACACAGACAAAATACTTGGGGAGTTAAACATAATGAGGTTAAATGCCATTTCAAGTCTGTCTCCAATGACTGCATACAATAATCATTAATATGAGTTTGGGAGGTCTAAAAAAAGATTAAAAAAAAAACACACAAAGACTCGACCCTAGGCCTCCTCCCACCTTGGGAAGGACTGTCCTTGTTGTGCTTGTCATTTTGACTGTAATGTGACTGTAAGAAATCTTGTTATCCAAATTGATACACATTTAAAATGAAATAAGCAAGCAAATGGCCATGTTTTAATATGACATTTCACTTCAGACAAGCCTTAACATTTATGATCCTCCAGCTTCCTTCCCATGTCTTCCTTCTTTCATCCCTTCTTCTCTGGCTAACCTGCTGAGGCAGAACTCTTAGTCACAGATGCTTTAAAAAATATACAAGGGTCAGTCAAAACATTATTGCCTTTTTATTCATAAGATTATTGCTGTCTGCTGTTTCCTTTCTATTCTCTCACCACTGTGATATAAGTCTATGAACTCTTCAGATATTTTCTGACAACCATGACACCCCTTCCAGTTCACACAAGATGGCAGCTATCTTCCTACTCTATGATGCAGACTGCATTTGCCCATGAGAAATCTTTCAACATCACCACTGATAGACTGCTAGTTCAAGCTTTCCAAGAAATGTGCTCTTCCTTTTGATTCTCCTTCCCAATTTCCACTCTACTGTTTCACAAACCACATGTTGACCTTAAGCATGCTTCACCAAAAACGTCAGTTTTGTCCACCAACTTGCAAGTTTCTAACATCTATTTATTTCTGTCTTTTGCTGCACTTTCAGACATTTCCACTGGAATTTTATCCTCTCAAGCACCTCAGCTTTTCTGATTTGCATCCTGCTTAAGGAAAAACCATCTTAGATCGTGAAGACACATGCCTTCACTAACTACACTAAGAGTCAAACACACAGAAAAGAAGAATATAGTCTCATGTACTTCATTTATTTATGTCTATATGCAACACACAAGATCTCTCCCCCTGCAATTTTATATTACTTTAAAAAGTTCAGTTGAGGCTACTCAAAGAAGGGAACTCTGATAATAGCTACTAAATTGTCTTGGAACTTGGCAGAAATCTGAGATGAACAGCTATTTGTCACAGCGCACAAGTCAGAGCAAAATATCAGTGGGTGTCATTTCCCTTCCTAAAATCAAGACTGTATAGAGATGATGACTTGATCTTAAAGGTCTTTTCCAACAACCTACATGGTTTTATGATTCCATACATAAAATACCATAAAATATCCCAGAAATAGTCCAGACCATTCCTCTTACATTTTTACATTCTTGGCTTTGTAAAGCTCCCAGTGATTTTGCATCTTGGTGGTTATACCTGCCCTCAGCAAAGTGTAGTCTCAGTAACAATGTACTGTTTTTAAGACTCAGTGAAGTTAACGTGAAAGAGGCGCAAAGCTTATTTGGCTATTCAGTCTGCCTTAGCACCACTGGATGAAGCAGTTCAGTTAGATCCTAGCTCTTCTGAGCTTACACATAGCTACTTGGAAAATAATGCAGCAGCATGGAAGTTGAAGATCACATTTTGAAAACCATACTGCACAGTATCAAAAGGATTTCTCTCTCATACAGAAAGCAACTCAGGACATTTAGTCCCCCTCAGCCAGCTGTCACATTTCTTGCAAAGCATTTCCTATTTTAGATAGACCAGGAAAAAGTAAAGGGTAAACTGGACCACCTGGAAGTCCCAGCTACTGTCTGCTTTTTACTTTACTGGCTTTGTCTCTGTGTACAATTTCAAATAAACTGGTTATGAAAATAGACCTATGCTGACAAACTACTGAAAGGGAGTCTTCTCCCTAACTGCAGTGATCTGAGCATGAACACAACACAAGCCCACTGAGCTGCACTGCAGGCACACACTGAGATCTCAAACTCATCAAGTAACAAACTCCCTTCTTACAGGATGAGCCTGTTGGCAACCCTAATCTAAACAGGTTGTTATTGACACATTCTATTTTGTGTTTCATTAATACATTTAGTTATTTAAGAACAAGTGTATGGGGAAACATTCAGATCTCACTGCTAATATAACTGTTTAAATGCAAAAGCAATTGTAATTAATAAAGTCTAAACGCTTTTTAATAAGGTGCCTTGATAGTTTTTTTGTTTTGTTTTGTTTTGTTTTTGTTTTTTTTTAAGCTGTTTTTCCTTAACAGTATTATTAATGTGGAAAAGCTTTGCACGGTACAGGTACATTGCAACTAAATAATGATTCAAATTGAAGCATTTATACCATTCATACCATTCTTCTAACCATGGTGTCCAAAGCTAACTATCGTCACAGAGCAAGTTCCTTTTGGTGGCTAAAACATAATCCTGAAGATTTCAAACTGGCTTATATTCTCATAGTTTCACGGTCTCTGTTGATTCCAATGAGACCTGGGCAGAGGTTTGAAAATTCGGAGCTAATGTGTCTGAGAACACCAGTTCTTAATGCTAGCTGCAAAATAGCCCTTAAGAATGCAACAGTAACAGCTCTAGAAACATCCAGTCTAAAGTACGCATATGGTCATAAATTGGAGTATCCTAAAATGTCCAGTAAATAACAGGAACAAAGATAAAAGTATATCAACCATTCAGTGCAACATGCTCCATGGGCTTCCTAAAGAAACTGTTTCACAGCCTCTTTTCCCCATCATTCTGCCGGCTCAGGCTCTGTGTCCTCCAACCTCTGCCACCTTGCAGATGCAGACTAATGCTCCCTCAGCATATGGCAGACACACAGTGGCTAAATCAATCTTCTCTTTCACTAAAATCAGGTCAGCCCTAATAAAAAAAACACCAATTTTTCCACTATTGACAGCACTGAATTACTTTGTGGTGCCATTGGAATGGGCAATATCACTTCAAGAACAGAGCAGCAATGCCAGGAAGGCACGTGTCCCAGCATACCTACATGCACGACTGCACACACATTCCTGATGCAACGCAGTCTGTATCCCTATGTGGGACCACAGTGCTTCTGGTGTGCAGCATGCACAGCAGCAGCTCAGAGGTATTCCTTCCTTCATCTTTATTATTCTTATGCCCTGTCATGGTAATCAAGAAAAGCAGAAACCTAGGAGAACACACACACACACACACACACAAAAAAAAAAAAAAAAAAAAAAAAAAAAACAAACAACCAACCAACCACACAAAAAAGCACACAACTTCTGCCAGATTAATTTCTTTTTAATTTCCTGTTATTCACTCTGAGATCCATTCAATTACTGCTATAGCAGCACGTTGCAGCAAGGATAGCTTACTGACACCGGGAAAGGTCAGTCTAACCTCTGCTGCTAAACTCTACCTAAAACTTGCTCTTGGCCTACTGCATACAAACTAACTACACTTAGGGCTAACCACCAATCTCAATAACATACTCAGGTTGTTCCAGAAGTAACGCTTTCTGTTTGTTCCCATGGAAACTACAACAGATTCAAAAAGCCAAGTCCTCAGCTACAAAACACTATTTTTCAGCATAGACACCACCACCAGCTCTGCACTTCCACCAGCAATGAACAAGAGCGTGCATATCACACTCATATATACACTATACATAAAAATCTCGTAATACATATATGAGATAAGATTCATAATTGTTTGAATGCATTTAGAATCAGGACAGTACACGATGCAAGAACAATGCTGACTTCAAACAGGAGGAGGAGACAAGCACACAGCATTTGATGGCTGCCAGCAGTATACACAGTAGTTCGGCTCTGTCCTGATCTCTCACACAAGTGTGACAATTCTTCTTTGAAGTTAACAGGCAGCCTCCTATGGAATACGCTGCCAGCAATCAGAGGAAAAGCCCCTGTGCTTTGATAACATCATGTGTACGAGTTTGCATTGTATAAAAAGTCTTAAGCAAGTGCATTTCAAGTACCTTGCCCATAAGGTTAAATGAGTTTTTCAATGGTTTTTCAGTGTGTGCTTGGACTGAAAAAGTGAAACTTCCATTTTCTGCTCTGCACCAAATGGGAGTATCTGTTAGATGACACAGCTCTCTATCTCTGAGCATGGGCAGGTGGTGATTGACTGCATGTTTCACTGGAAATGGCATTTGACTGTCTGGCCTGAAGAGTTGCAGCATGAAGCAGCCAAAACTTGCCCTCAGAAGACAAAACCCATCAACTCCCTTACACAGTGCTCTCCTCCAGCTCAAAGGACCAAAGCCTCACTGGGTTTATGAAAGCATGCCAGGCCAGGATGCAAACCAGCACATACATATTACTGGCTATTGACAATTCAAGGGAAAAATAAACAACAAACAATCCAACCTAAAAATATATTTAAGGGCTTGAGAAATCCCTAAGCATTTAACCACTGTTAGGCTCTTAAATTATTAATATTGCAAAGGACATTTGCACAACAATTTTACCTGATTTAAGAGGCAAGCTGCAATCTTCTGCTGCTGCAGACTCCCTCCCCTGTAGTTACGCTCCTGTATTTTGACACAGTCATTATTTTTGCTCCAGCCAAGGATGCCGCTAAGCAAAGTCTGATTCCAGGTGAGGAATACATAGCAGCTGCTCATTATGTCAGAAAAGAACTTTGGAATAGCATTAGAGAAATTGCTTTATTTCATATTTTAACTCATTTTAATGCTTCAACCCCACTCACTTTTGCTCTTGATCCCGAGTTGTACATTAACCCACAGTTGTAAAGTGAAACTGTTACACCCTGCCACTCTGCAACCCAAGATGAAAGGAAATGGAGTTGCAAGTGACTGTTCTAAAAGTCATGATTTCAATCCATGTTCCTCACATCTCAGCTAGGAAACACCAAGGAGAAGACAGCATTCCAAGATTACAGCATTTAAAGTTTGAAGATTTCCACTTACTCCCTGAATAAAAACAGAACAAAAAGCTCTAACGAGCTGCTAGCGCACCTCCTTGCCTCAGGTTTGACCCACATGGATCCCTTTCTAGCTAAGTACAGAGAACTTTTATTTAACACAGTCAAGGGTCAAACTCACATTCAGTTCCAGGTTAATTTCAATTATGACTGTTCTTCCAGAAAGCAAAAAGAAAATTCATATACGTAAAATTAAACCTGTCATGTACTTAAAATATTTGAGGTAATCACTGTCAGCAGAGGACAGGAAGCTTGCCAAGGGGTAATAGTATGCTTAGTACTGCAATTTGAAAAGCATTCATATGATCCAAGAGTTTAAATCTTATTTCTAAAAATAACATAAGTACTCAGACCAAATACTTGGACATTTCAAGGCAATGGAGTTTTCTAATTCACATCACTCACTTAAAGAGTTAAGGGTTAGCAGAGTCACCAAGCCACCTCAGCTGTACAAGATGCTACAAACAGTTCTATAAACTGTTCTAAACTTGCCTAATTATCCTGGACACCATGTTTGTGAAGTCAAGCCAGAGTAAATGCTTAACCCAAGCAGTCAAAACACAGTAAGCATCTATTAATAAATTGAATGTAAACAACCAAAACCAGTGGAAATGAGAAAATGAGGGTGAAAAAAAAAGACAAAAGCAAAAAAAAAAAAAAAAAAACCATAAAAAAACAAAGAGCCCCTCAGGGAGCAACAGCAGTAAAAATTAAAGGCAACTCCGTGTACTTCGAGGCCCTCAGGTATATTCAATATTAAAACCAAACAGTGCTTAAAGAAAACTGAAAAGGGTTTTCAATTCTAAGACACAAGCAAAATGTAGTTCCATTTTATTGCATTACTTGCACAGTATTGTGTCATGGACTAGATCAGTGTTACTATCTTTGTTTAATTTAATTGCTTCAAAGACAAAGCAATTAAAAGAATTTTGGTCCAGTTCTGAGACCTGGACCCAGAGCTCAACAAAGAAACAAAACCCCCTTCCAAGTCTGCAATAGTTTCACAATATGAAACAACATCTTTTGATATTCCATGTCAAAAGAGATCTCAAAACAATCTTTATATTTATGATTCCATATTTTAGAAAAACAGCATATAAATATTTGGCAAGTTTGAACAGCACAAAAGTCAGATATTATGTAAATGGCAATTGGAGAACTTACACAAATAATGCTGGCCATAAATCTTGTTTTTCCTTATTCAGATCAATGTTTCTCTCCATGTCCTACTACATACACATCAATTAATCCCTTAATGCAAGAAAGGCATTGAGGCCCTGGAGTGGGTTCAGAGAAGGGCAACAAAGCTGGTGAGGGATCTGGAACAGGGCTTATGAGGAACGGCTGAAGGAGCTGGGATTGTTCACTCTGGAGAGGAGGCTCAGGGGAGACCTTATTGCTCTCCATAACTACCTGAAGGGAGGTTGTAGCGAGCTGGGGGTGTAAGATATTATTCTTTAACATCAGTGTCTCAAAGCTTGCTGGGGACACAGATGGACTTGTTCAAGTCCAGGGAAGTCCTGGGCAGGGCTTGAGAAATCCTTTGCCTGGAGAACTTTGATGGACAATTCCTAGGCAAGGGTTGTGAAATCCTTTGTCTGGGGGGCACAGATGGACAAGGCCAGGGGCAAGGAGAGAGAGATGCAGCTAAATAGCTGTGAAGTGATCTTTTGTGTGGACTTGTTGTGTCATCTCAGGATGATGGCCATCTCAGGGGCTACTCACATGTATCTTGCTCAAGGCAGACAGGAGAACAAGTAGGATAAAAGAGGAATTGAAAACCATGAGGATAGGTTTCTGACAACAGATTCCTCATAAAGAAGAACAAAGGTTTCTGACAACAGATTCCTCACGAAGTGATGCCTGCATGCTGAAGTAGAAGAAGAGGTGTCTGACATCAGATTCCTCACACTACTGAATTCCTGCATGCTGAGGACTCTCCTGGGCCTGCTGCCTGAGCACTGCTGCTTCCTCCCAGATTGGCTCTGCGACAGCCTCCTGCTACCTGCTTGCTGCCCAAGGCCGGCCACATTTATGCAATTCTTGCTTCTTTCATATCTTTTCCATTGCCCACCTTCCCCTCCCCGTCTCCCTGATTAGGATTCGTATTAAACTGGTTGGACCAACACTTGAACCGTTGTTTCTTAATCTCACGCCGGGTATACAGATATTAAAAGAACCTCATCTCCCTCCTATAAACTGGAGCGAGACAGGGGGTCGGCCTCTTCTCTTGTGTAAACTGAGGGAATGGCTTCAAGCTGTGCATGGGGAGATTTAGGCCGGACGTTAGGAAATACTACTGTTCTGAAAGAGTGGTCAGGCACCGGAATGGGCGGGCTGCCCAGGGAGGTGTTCAAGGAACGTTTGGACATTGCGTTGAAGGACTATTGGTGATGGTTGGACTGCGTGATCTTGTAGGCCTTTTCCAACCTTGGTGATTCTGTGATTAGATTATCAGGTTTTTCACACATGCACATAACTGTACATGTGTATCTGAATGCTTAAATAGAAGTTTGTGCTATATTGATTGGTTTGTGATCTCACGACTGCTTCTAGCCACAGTTTTTACCATTAGTTATTACTTGGATGATAGCCCAGGTGTGCATGCTACCTTACAGACAGATGAGGCGGATGTCAGAGCTGGAGAGCTGACCGCACCAGACATCACACAGCTGAGGAAACAGTGAGCACTGAGACAACAGGACTGATAGTACAAAGATGTCCGCTGTAACCACAGAAATACATACATAAAACCAAACAGTGTTTATGAAGTTAGCCTTGTCCCACGCTTTCTTCCCTGTTTAGATATGGCAGCAAACACCTGCTGTGTTCCAAGGAAACAGACTACAGTGGCTTGCTGTGTTAGGACTTTTACCTTCCACTCTCCTATACCACCATCCAGAATTCCTGCTTTCCTGTTACAGAATGTTTCTAGTGAGTTAACTGCAATGGAGCTGTTCAAACTACGGCAGACCCAAACAACGAAAGAATATCCACCGCTCCATTCTTTAAAGATGTCAGAACCGGATATCTGGTTTAACAGTTTCAATAAGATTTACAGAAAGAAAAAAAAAATAATGAAAAGGACATGGCAGAAAGCAGTGTGCTATTTGGAAGCATCCATAGGCAGCCTGCTAAAGTAATTCGGATCTTTTTCTCTGCTCTACTCAAAAGCAGAGAAGAGGCAATAGATCTCTGCAAACGTAAAGCTCCCTTTTCCCAGAAAATACCATGCCATTCGAATGCACTCTTAAGCTTTGGAAAGCAGTGGGTGGGTTTCAGCTCACAGCTCTTCACCAAGTCAGTCAGGCTCTATGACCTGCTCAGAAAACACTCAAGTGTAAAACATGATGGGAAGAGAGCTTTGAGTGAAGGAGAAATTTCACTGTAAAAATTGTATACAAAACTCAGATTCTACCTTGCTTTAATGTGCTCTGCTTAGAGCTAAGTCTTCCCTTAATGCATGAGGTAAAGAAACATCTCCAAAGTACTTCACTTTTAATGGCTCTTAACTTAAGGGAATTTACACCTTCCAGAATGCTGCAAGGAACAAAATATTCCCTATCTTGCCACCCAGGCACGCATATACCAATTTTTAGTACAGTTATTTATACTCATGTCCATTTTATAGACAATATTACTACAAATATAATGAAGAAAACAAAGCTCTAACAGCCTACTGCCACTGTGAAGGGATGTATGGAATAGTACCAACAATACCCACATGTCTGTATGAAAACAAAACAGAGTACATCTCACTCTCATTTTCAGTTAACATGTCCAAAATTAGGATTTTTTTTTTATGTTTATGTGCCTTTAATAGCATACTTTTCTGTCCAAATGTCCGCTTCCTTTATGATTATTGGAAAAATAGTATCTGGTTATCTCTTCCTTCTTTGTTTCATACCTTATAATCTTGTTTACAATAAGAATTCCAAATAAAAATAAAAGTTTATTGGGCTGTATTGTAAAAATCTTGTAATAAAATGTACTTGCCTGGGGATAAAAACTTTGCCTGGCTTTTATTTCCCTCCAGATTTTTACAAGATAACTGTTCAGCCACATTCAAAATCATGCCAGCGAATACACAACAGTTGATGGTCAAGATTAATTACTTTGTTTCTGGAAGCTGGACATCATTTTGATTTAAATGAATTATGGTTTACCTAATCTATAAAATGACTCACTTTGGAGCAGTTTCATTATGGTGGAAAAGTTTCAAAAGCCGAGGTATTATTTTTCATGCCCTTCTAGTCTGAAGTGTGTGATGCAGAATTGGATCTTACAAAGGATGCTGTCCTGCCATGGCTGAGAAAAAAAACAAAGTATCAGTAGTCGTACTCTTCAAATAACTCACTTATGACTATGACCACTAGAACTTGATTTAATGAGAAAGATTATTGCATGCTGTCAGGATTAGCCTTCTCCCCTCACCTTTCTTCTGTATTGTGGCAGGATAGCTAGCTCACATTTTCAAAGTAGTCACCAGCAAAGGCACAGAAAAATCCACAGCTTATCTCTGAAGCAAACGCCACCAGTTTCTCAGAAAAAAAAAAAAAAAAAAAAAAAAAAAAAAAGGATTCACTTAGAGTCCAGAATTTAAATGGTGTTCTGAAGTTACTTGGATGTTTATTCAAATGTTTTGGAAAAATCCAGAGCACCCCAAGAACAAAGAAATAGTTCATTCCTACCTCATTTAAGAACAAATTAGGATCATTACTCAGATCTTTAAACACATGAATCTAATTTAATATTTTCTGCAGTCTTCAAAATGCATCTCATGTCACGCAGCCTACAAATTATCCTTCAGTAGCTTACTGTATGACAACGTAGATGGCCTAAAGAACACACTCCAAGCATCTACAATGGTACTAACCAAACACTTTAGGTACAGAGTTACCACCTCCATATTTTCATAGGTTAGGCAAAATAATATATTCCTTACTGTCAAAGTACTTGCACTACTTGCTATAACATTACATGTATTTACACCGTGCACCAAGACTAAAAAGCAATCCTAGAGTCATACTCATGGCCAGAGACAGTGACGTATTAGTAATGCCAGGCACTCATTAGACCCTTTACATCTTTAAAATAAGGGGAAAATCACTCCAACATGCAATTACGTAATAACATTTGCTCAAAAACAAATTCATTCTTCAAAGGCTAATCTTCACACATTTGAATAAGTCATAGGAAAACTATGATTACCTGTTCAAGCTTGAAAGTATCTTAGATACAACACAACTATGTTGAGACTGTATGTTACTGTGTTTTTGTGTTACTTAATCAACATTTGAAGACTATGAAATAATCAATTAAGCAACTGTAAAACTTTCATGTAACTAGAAACTGATAGTAAGATTTATTACTGGAAATTCAGAAGTACTAGTACGCTTAATGATCACCAGAAGGAAGTTTGTGAGCCAGGTGAATAAAGAAAAAACACTGTAAATGTAGACTACTCGTGAGCCCTCTAGAAAGGAGCAGCACATAGGAAAATATTTTTAATATAGTATAGAAATGGTTTTCAAATGGAACACAGGGAGAGGAAAGAGTAATCCATAAGTGTATTTCTTTGTCATACTATAATGTTTGTAGCAATGTGATCTCAATAAAAAGTGAAACTACCTGTATTTCATCAAGTTTCAGCAACAGCTAGAAGACAGCACTTTGCAATGTAGTTTGGAAAGTACTCAGTATTTGGATCTAGAGTTCCTAACTCTGGAAGAGAAAAAGCTCAAGAATTTCTCCCATAATAAAAGGTGAAATTAAAAAGGGGGTTGTAATTATTGCTGCAGTTGTGATGTCTTCATATCATGAATAATCGCAACACACTCTCATACCAAAGCCACTTTTCAAGGAGCCTTGACCATTCTTGCTAAGGCTGACAGAGATACTTGCGGTGAGTTAAGGAGAATAGAATTACAACAAGTCCATGTTGAAATGAAATCACATCCAAATTGCCACATATAGGTCATACCTCTGGTTCAAGATGTGCATTTTGTGTCAAAAGTCATAAATTATGAAATTTAAAGTTTAACAAAACCTCAGTTCCTAGAGCCACAAATTGCAGGACACAACATGTTATAGCTTGACTACACAGAAGTATTATTCTTGCATTGGAAGTGATCACTAACTGAAGGGTAGGTAGAAATCAGGATAAAGATGGAGAAAACATACTGTCAATTAAGAATGGGGGGAGGGGGAAGGTATACTTAGAGCTTTCCAGTTACTTTCAGAAAAAAAGAATACTATTAAAATATACTCGGATAATAAATTGTTGGGAAAATACAAATTGACAACTGTGTCTCAAACTGAATGAATTATGTGAAATGTAGCCCTGAAGAGCACACCCTCAGTTACTACCTCATCAGGAAAGAACGAATTTTACATACGATCAAACTTTCATGGTTTCATTAGATTCCAAATTTGAAGATATTTCTCTCACAATAGAAGGAAGTACAGCAAAATTGCCAGTCCGAGCATTGCTCTTTAATGACAGACTGAGTGCTGGAAGATGGAAAAAGAGTTGGAAAATAAACAGTAGTAATAGTAGGGTAACTACCACACATCATGCAGTTTCCACATATACAGAGCTGTCTTTCCCTCAGCGTAATTTCTTTTTGATTATTTTCAGCTGGGTCATTTTTCCTAGTCTAATCAGATAAACTTTGTCTGAAGTGGTTTTTGGAACAAGAAATACATAACTTCCAACATTCATTCCACAAAACAAGTCGTGTCAGGTCAGAACATTTGTGGATAATGCAGGATGAATTGTAGCTACTCTAAACTTCAGAGCTTGGGGTGAATTTCACACAAATTTGTAAGGAACTTTAAGCAAATTTGCGATAGGTGCAAGATGTCAGAATGACAGTGATGTTAATTTTTTACAGAAGGCCTGCAAGGGAAACTGGCAGGGCAACTAAAGCTGAAACAGCATGAAAATTGCCCTTTATGTATATATATAATATACATATTTATATATATATATTATATATATAGTTTCATACCTTCCAAATCCCAGTTTAAAGAAACTGGTATTAGCTGATACGTAAAACAGCCCAGCATATTTTAACCCAGCACGTAAGTGGATGTAGAAGGCACTCTGCTCTATCTACACACAAATGGCAAATTACTAATTCACATCAACGTATATTTTCTAAATCCTAGACAACTGAACTCTTTCTGACTTTTCATCACTGACCACATCAGAACAGAAAATTCATCATCAGGAAACTAACTTTGCAGTCTGCACGAATACGCCAGCAAGAGATTAAGTACTACAGCTGCCTTTTAGGATAAAGTAGTGAGTACATAAAGAAAAACATATGACATTAGCGAATCTTCCCTAATTTGCATTTTAAAATGCACACAATCTGAATATATATACAAAGGTCATGATAAATCAGATCATGCAGTCCAAAATATTATTAATATCTACAGCATTTCTTCTCACGATGTTTTAAATTCAGCATGCTGCTTCAACTATTTGTCTTCTGTTTTTTTCTTTCCATACACTTCAATAAATTCCTTTTTTTCTAATGAAAAGAAAGCTGCTCTAAAAACTGATAAAAACTTTTCAGCAAATGCATTAATAGCAATAGTTGCTTCTTAAAGTGTGTTCGCTGGTCTGTGTCTACCACTGATTCTGTCTTTTAAAATGTATCCATTTCTGCTCTTTTTGTTCTTTCAAACTATAATTGCATTGTTAGATAAAATACATAATTGAACTCAGCAATCTAGTCAGAATGGAGAAAATCCTTCACTGATTTCATATGATATTTCACAGTCCAATAAAAAATCAACTGCATTTCATTAAGATTCAAGTTTCTTTTCCTTAGTCTGATTCAGGTGGTACATGAAACACAAAGTTTATACTGTAGAAATATTCTAATAGTGAGGCTGCTTGATTGTTGCCATAGAAATGATAAATTATTAACTTGGTAAACGGTGCCCTCTCTTTGGTGAACAGGTAATTGCATGCAGCACACTTCTATTCCACGCAGGACGCTGTACAGCAGGGCAGCAGCAGCTCAATACATACCCACCCTGCAGAGCTCTGCAGGCACCCAGGCAGAAGTTGTACTTATGTGATTTTTACAAAGATATTCACTGGAAGAAACTGAAGTCCATACTAATATCACTCAGACAATTGAAAACCCGTATTGTTTCTTGTACATGTCCAAATTTAATACCTGCCTAAGGTCATTCCTATCATCCACTCATTAACTCATGCTGACAAAGGCATACACACTCTCTTTCCTTGACTGCCAAACAGCAAAGGACTGAATTGTTCTGCTGGATGTGAAGAACTATGCACTGTATTTGCCTGGAAACCTCTTGTTGCTCTCAACAGGTATCAGATCAGGCCTTTAAATAATGAGAATCTTGTAAACAAGCCCTATCTTCTGTATTCTTCCTGCAAAGGGCAGTGACCAATGCTATCCATTAATAATAAATTTGTTTGCCTCACTCTACAGCCAGTGAGACACCTACACATCTCAGGGACAAGCAACTATCTCCCAAGGCTGCTTGCTCCTCTGACAAAATTCCTTTTTATTGTTTCAGGTCAACCCCTACACTTCCTTTCTGCCAGATGTATTGATCCAAAGAAACAAAAACACAAACAGTACTTTTAACTCTGAAGAGGCAAGAAAATAGTTTCCAACCAAGGTATCTTCCTTCCTGTGGCAGGACACCAACCACAAGTCTGCTGACACAGACATGCCCTGTGCCTTTAGGAGATGTGGAACACTGTGGTGTCACAGTGCAGGCAACAGCAAGCAGGCCTGCAAAGCTGTGCTTCAGAGAGCTTTGATTTGGATAGCAAAATGGACAACACAAGCAGATTAAGGATGCCTGTTCTGTGAAGACAGGGACACTTCTGGGCATAAGTAAGGGAACACTGTGTACCTGGAAAACAGCTGAAAGCATAGGGTGCCTTTGGCTGTGCATTTTCAATGCAGCAACTATTGTGTCATGTTGACTCCATCCTCTCAAGAGGTTTCCACTCAGGCTTTAAAAATATTTAATACCCTCTGGAAGTTAAGGCTGGGCCCTCACTTATCTGTTGCACTGGCTCTGCTGTGAGCTTACCTGGAGCTTTTTGAATGATGTCTTCCTGCAGAAGACAGGGAGGGTGCACAGGGTGTTCAGCTGGAACAGCTGCTTTTTCAAGCGAGAGACACTTAATTAAGCAGAGAGGAAGAATACATAATGTACAGACACAGGCTAGCTAGGACTTTTAGCCCAGCAATAAAAAGACAAGCATACAAAAAAATAAACCCGCCTACCTCCTTCCTATTACACTGGCTTTCTAAAGAGAACCTCAGAGTGCTGTGAAGCATGTTAGAAGACCAGTATTCAAGAAATGAGAAAGGAATGCACATGGAGAAAGAAATCCACAGTCTACTACGGCCAGAGATTTCTGCTCCCTGAAATTTCATGGCAACAATTAGTGCTCAATTCCAAAAACATATAGTTCTTTAAAGCAAATGAAGCGTGAAGAAAACCCAATTACAGTAAGTACTGAAATGATCTGAACATACAACAAAAGCATCAGCAGTCTTACTGTGCAGTAGTGTCATGCTCTGTGCCTTCTATCAGATTATGGGACTGCTTAATTCTATTACCACATTTTAAACATTCCTCTCTAAATTTTATTTCACCAACACAAGAATATTTTTTCCCTTATTCTTAGTGAATTCAGCAGTTCTATTATTACTTTATAAAATGTCTGCAGACTCTTATAGTATAGGCAAACAAGAAATCAAATAATCGCAGGAGGTATATCATCTGCCTCTGGTGTTCACAAATCTGTTATCACTTGAAATGCCTGCCTGAGACTGCACCAATGTGTAGTTACATATTGCATTTTCATCACAAGCCCACCTAACCCGGTCTTAACACCCCGTATGTGCTTCCTCCTTCAACATGTTGGCTCAGGTGTACTTTTGGGGATCTTTGTCAACTGCAAACAGCAAACACAGATGGAGATTATGCCTTGTTCCCACAAGCTCCCGTGCTTGCTTTTATTGGTTGGGTGCTCAGCTCAAGTCAGATTTTACCACCTGCTCCCCATAGTAATTTACAGCACAGCCATTACACAACAAGAAGTAAAGGAGAAATTTCCACAGTGTTAGTTTCCCACATCATAAAACTGGGTGCTAATCAAGCAAAGATAACCTGATACATAAATATATTTTAAAACATTAGTGCCATATGCATATCTCTATAGAGAAAATATGAAAATCTGCAGCCCATTGCCCTTGCATAACCTTTCCAGATCTTCAACACTAGAAAAAAACCCATATTTTGGTATAGTGCTCTTTAAAGAGGAAATAAAAAGGCTCTCTGTGGCTTTCCATAGTACTTTTGTGCTCCATAGACTTGAATCACATTACACCAAAATTTTATACACAGATTAACATCTGAGCTGTCTGTCTGTACAATAAATCTTCATTTGCTAACACAGCTATTAAAATTTCTGTACTGTAAAAAATGGTGAGAAAAAATCCCAAATAAAATAGATGCAGCACTTGCTTAGCTTATAATATCTTTCAGATGCTGCCAATAAGTTAGCTGCAGATCTTGTCCCAAGCTTACCACAACAAAATTGCTTACCACACAGTCATTTCACATTCATCCCTCAGAGTCTACTGCTATGTGAATAATTTCATGTAATGGTAAGTCTATTCCACATCTCGTGTTCAGATGATTCAGTTTCAGTGCTAATCAGAGATATCAATTGTGCAGATTATTAACAGAATTGGAAAATTAACATTAACAACTGAGCAACCACGGAACAGATAAAATCATTTTGATGTACTGGTGAGTAATCATTGCTGAACCTCTCCATAGGAACTCAAAAGGGAGAGATGGGTTAAGCACGTGCATTTCCAATGGGAATGAAGAAGCCAGTGAAGATTCAATGAAGAATATATCAGCCTTAAGAAATAGCAGTTTGGAATGCAGCTGGCTGGGTTGGAGCAATCTGCAGTAGCATATAATGCAAAATGATGAGGGATGTTTCTCGTCCTCCACCCAGCAGTCAATTCCTCCACTCCAGCCTGGACCGTAAGGCTGGTTAGCCAAGATGTGAATACTCAGCAGTAGGATGAATCACCCACATTACAGGTTAGCATCTCCAACAAAGGCTAGCATGATGTGTAAGCAAAAGACCAGCACCAGTAACTCCAAGGGTTTTCTAAATTTCATGAAGTAGAGGCCCTGTGACCAGTACCACCATCTACTCCTCCCCTTTCCCACACATCTCAATGAAAGCATTTTTTATGTGGTCAGCATAAAACCACTTTTTGTTTCTCAAAGCAAGGAGGCTGCAGAGTTGTCCAGTAGGTCTTACAGGACCCTAAGGAGTACACTAACTATTGACAAGGTAAAAAACGTGGAGACAAAGATATAAAAACTAGAGAATATTATTACAGAGCACATATCTCAAAAACTGTGCAGAACTGTGCAGAAACCTTACACAGTGATCTGAGCTCCACTGGTCCTCTTGCAATCCCACGTACTGCTTCTAACCCTGGTTGCAGTGAGGTGCTTGTTGCCTGCTTTCCCCCTCAGACTGGAGACCACTGGAATGTGACTTTTGCCTCAGGACACAACACACTGGCAGGCCTGGGAGATCTCTGGCGATGGATTTCTATTTATTATGTTTACTAATATGAATCTTGCTCCTCAGCTTTACTGACTCCACAGAGTTAATATTGCCAATCTCAACCATTCAAAACTGAAGAAGACCCTAAAACCAGCAATACTTGCTTTAAAAAAGGGCAGGTAGATAGGGAGGAAATGCAAACTGATTTTTTTTATTATAATTTTTTTCAACTTTACCTTGTACCATGATCAGCTTTCCTAGGCTTACATTTCTGCCTCCATAAAATTAGGCACAGGAAAAACTTGTGTTAAATAAACAAATAAGCAAACAAGAGTTACAGTAACTACATTGTCATAACTCCTGAAGCTGGGATGGGAAAAGTAAAAACAGATAGCACAACAGATGAGTTCAGAGAGCTTGACAATACACTATTAACAAGACAGGGGACCTGGAAAAGTCCAGAACAAACCCTTTGATGATAACTACCTGAGTTTTAGTGAGTTCTCAACACTCCATCCCCAAATAACTACATTTAAAATGTATTAGAATTTAAAGTTATTGCAATAATGCCTTGCTGTTCATCCCTTTACTTAAAAAGCCCAGAGCAGTCATCTAAATCTCTCTTGACAACATTGTCAAGACAGAGCTTATCAGCAGTCTAGAGAAGGAAAAATCCTGTGGGTTGGGATTATGCTTTTGATTATAAACTTCCTGAGAGAATGATAATGCACTCTTTCACACTAATATTTGCCAGGCTGTGTGCAAGCACTATCTGCAACATTTCTCCTATGTGGGAAATAAAAACCTCCTCATTAGATATAACCCCTCAAAAGAAAGCAAGTCAGGGTTTTTTTGCTTGTTTTGTAATGAAGCTCTGTTTATTTTTATCTTTCCATTGTCATCAGCATACCAGCTGTTACATATCTCTTTAGGGAAGATTAGAGATTAAAGCCCTCTATCTAAAATATATTTGAGTACCTAGTTCCTTCCTCTATCATATACATACTCCAACGCAGGAAAAAAATGGAAGGTCTATTTCCAGACAACTCAAAACACAAGGGACATAGATGACTTCATCGGGATTATCCCATGTCTGTTCATAAAAAATGTCAGCTCCATGCTCACCATCCTTACCCCATGCTACTTTCTTGTAGAGAATAACTGCAAAGACTACGAAAGAGTGTAAGTGACAGAGCAGGAGGGAGTCCAGGTTCCTGAAAGGAAGTGAGCTGCCTGTCTGAGGGCCAGGTAGGTGTCTCACCTACTCTCTGCATCAGGAGCAGAAGTTGCTGGCAGCTTAACAGAGCAGAGGTCCCCAAAAGTGTGTTGGCACAACACTGCCATTGAATCATAAAACCACAGTATCACTGAGGTTTGAAAAGACCTCTAAGATCATCTAGTCCATCACCTGCACACCTACCACCAATGTTGCTAACATGCCAGCAGCAGAGCGCACAAATATCAGGAAGGGTGTAAAGACACCCCATTAAATGGGCAGCATTTAGCATTTATTGCAATGAATACTTGCCACTGCAGCTCTGAACTTATAAAAGGCACGCTGCATTACCTCTCAGAAAAAGGACAGTAATGAAAAATAAATCCCTCCTGCTGACCTGGCTATGTCACTTCCAGCACCTTATCCTTCCACTTTAGACATTACTGCCATTTGTATATCAGTCACCACTTAAACCAACAATTTTCCTTGGGGCACTGCACTGAACACTTTCAGATGTGAAAGAACCACTGTATACATTATACCTCAGGAATGACTGGGCTTAGCAAGGAAAGATACGTTGGTTTTGCATATTCTGCCTTTAGAAGCTTCATCTGCTTTTCTCCCATTTTCTTTGTACGTACATATTTTTACCCATCTAAAAAATACAAATAAAACCCATCTCCCTGTCCCATAAATTCTTATTCCTTACTTCAGGCAGACTGACAAAGTCTGTTGTTCTCTGGATTACTATTTCTCTTTTCCTCTGCCCCTGAACCACATGAACTTCTTAAGTATAATTCCCAGTATACCACTGTGGTTGCTACTCATCAATCCCACAGTAATACTGCTAAGTAGGTACAATAATTGGAAATACAATTGTGTTGTCTTAAGTCAAGCCTTCACAACTTCAATGGAATGGTTAGCAGATCTATCCTGTATGAGTGTACCCCACTCTTTTGATTGTATTTCAGCTTTACTTGTGGCACTATCTGTTCCCTTAGGCCTGCTGTGATTAGCCATCCTAATTTTGCCAGAGTGGCCAGTAATCAGTTGTACTGAAACCAAAACACAAACGCATTTACTGAGCTTTGTAAGTCTAGCTAGATCATCTTTTTTCTTTATCAGATTTCTTAATGTGTTTGTAGTGTTTGTGTTTTGGTTGTTGTTGGTTTTTTTTGCTGTTGACATTGCTGTTGTTGCTTATTTGGCAGAAGAATCATTTGTTCCTAAGAATTAACTCAGTTTGAATTTGACAGTTCACATCTAATTCTAAAGTACTTGGGCTGTAAGGTATCCTGTTCATAACCATAATCCTTTCATTATTTGCTTGTTCCTAATGCTCTTTCTGGGATGATCATTTACTCAAGGTAGTGGGCTGTGGTTTTTTTGGTTGTTGGTTGTTTTTTGCTTTGTTTTTAAAGAAGAAATGTCAGGCTCCTCCTGTGTTCAAGTACTTGAGCTCCTTGATTCAACAAGATTTGAGAGTTATCTCCTCAGAATTTCAACTTTTAAATCAGGAGCTTCAAGGAGCAGCTTTTGTCTTTACATTAAAACTCCATTTATTCTCGTGTTATCCAAGTATTTTAATTTGTCAGCTCCTTTGTAATATATTTACTGCTCATCAGAACAAAATCTGAAGTACTGCTGGTCCAGTAGAAACATAAGTAATGTCACCTTTCTCACTGTAAAACATTCCATATACACAGAACCACAGAATCTTTTGAATTTGAAGGGATCCTAAAAGACCACCTAGTCCAACTCCCCTGCAATGAACAGGGACAATTACAGCTAGATCAGCTCAGTGCCTTGTTCAGCCTGCTCTTGAATGTCTACAGGGGCAGATCTTCCACCTGACCATCACTGACTTTTGAAATATCAAGAATGGCTTGGTGGCTGGGATGCATCTCATCAGGAACCACACACTTAAGTATGTTCAGCTTCCTCAAGTGGTCCCGAACATGATCTTCACTCAAAGTGGGAAGGAAATTGCTCTCTCAGCTCTCACCTTTCAACCCACCTGTTCAAGGAGTGTGTGAATAGCAGTTGCCAGTGAAGACTGAAGTAGAGTTGTTGTTGAGTACCTCAGCCTTTTCTTCTGTTTGCCTGGGAGTTCAGATTGTTTCTGTATCCCTTCTGATGCAATCAGACAGCCTGGCTCTCCTCAGATGGATAGGCTGACTAGGATCTCTCTTCTTGGAGGGTGATAATCTCCACTTAGAGAATGATGATCCCGTACTTAGCAGGCAATAACTCCCTACTGAATTCACCTCTGTAGCTCAGAGTGCTCTCCCTGCCTGCACTCCCTACCACCCTAAAGCCGCACCACATTTTGCCCATCTTGATGCCACACTCCCAGTGGCTGCCTTTGTACGTGCAGTGGTTTGGCTGCCATCACTCCTGGCTCTGCCCCAAGTACTGCCTTCTCTGGGGTTGGATGAGCCTCAGAGATTCAAATGCTCTACCCTTTTCATCTTTGTATAGACAAGAAAAATGGAGTAATACAAACAGACAGGAGAAAGAGACTGTATCTTGCTGTACAGCAAGAAAATGTGAAGATCAGAGAAAACTCTGGGAGGAGATCGGCGATTGTAAGATATTGTGCAAGCTCTGGGCCCAGGGCTAATCACCAATTCATCTCTGCCCAGGGCCTCAGACAGCCATGCCAGAAATAGGGATACTATTCTAGGGAAGGTGCAGCTGGCTTCTCTGTGACTGGCCAGTAGCAGGGTGCACAGAAGGATGAGCACAGTCAGTGCAATAGGGCAGGCGGTGATGCTCAGTGTATGACATACCTCCGTTCCTGTGTTTTACAGAGACCTGAGGCTCTCAATTTCCTTCCAGTATTCTTTCAGCACTGATGCTGTCAGAGTTACTTCAAACAAAAGCATTGGCCTAAATCAAAAGACAGTCAAAATCACTTCTGCACTTCTTCCATTAAGTACACAGAATCGCAAATTAAAAGGGACTGAAATCTTTCATACACAGTGTTTGCTCTTTGTTCTTGAGAAAAAAATGGGTGTTATTTCCTGCTACGCTGTCTTTGCAACAAAATGCTTTCAAAATGTTTGAAATACTTCCTATTCATGCCACTTAGTAACCTAGGTTTTAATGCAACATTTTATAGTAGACAAATTAGTTTCTCCAATTCCTGCTCTTTACAAAAAGGATTAGAGATTTTTCCGAGAGGTCACTGAAAGTTTCAGCTGAAAATACGGTCATGTCAATCTCAAACAAAAGGAAACAAAGAAGAAACTGCCCCCTCCCCTCCCTACTAAGCTTCTGTCTTACTTGCTTCTAAACAAACATTTTCTTCACTCCTCTGACTGCTCTGAGGCGTGAAATTGCTCTGAAACAATTAATTACAAAAACATCCAAAAAGGTCCCGTTGCCTGAGTCATGGTCTGTATTTGAAATTATAAGAGAAAGACAGTAACGTAGACTCTATTTGCTCATTTTGATAATTGCAGCAGTGAAAGAAAGACATTCCCAAAGTCAGTATACAGTCCTGGCAGAAGAATGCTTAATATCCAACCAAACTATTCTTGACTCATACTTTACCTTGCACAGACGTAAATGATAAGATATTTAGGAAAAAGTAATAGCCATTCATCCTTTCAAAAGCACAGTTTCTTCACTCTGTGCAGTTCAGTGCACAGCAACATAACTTATGAGTACCACACTTACCTTGATCTCAGCTGGATCAGTACATCAGCAGCTTAGGAGATCAACACTGACAGTTATCAGGCATCTAGATGACAATCATATGTCATAGAGGCGCTCAAAATTTAGTCCACGTTTTCAATTCTGCTCATATTTTCCAGTACGCAGACTGGAACAGCATTTTTTTCTCTACCACTACACCTCTTAGAAGCTACGAAGGCTTTCAGAGTTGAAACTAAGCAATTTGCAGAAGGCATCAAGACATAAAACACTGTTTGGCAAATACTAAGAGCATCACTTCTGTAAGTAGAATGCTCTCACAGGAAAACTCTAATACAGCAGATCTCTGATACAGCAGTCAGCCAGAATTAGAGTCTATACCTGTGGCACTACAGCGTGCATTTTACAGGTCTGTCTACAGCAATATGCCCTGGAAGAAGAATATGCTTGGTGAACAAAGCAACTCCATTATTGCTGCTGAACTCAGAAGCTCCTATCCCAGTCTGCGCTTTCATTCTCAAGCAATGAAGTTGCAGTGCTTTTAAAAAGATGTGCTGGTGAGCAACACATCCACCACACCAATTTCCCCACATACTTATACAGCCACCGGATCTCTATGACCAGCCTTCCGCATATGGTGCACTGGTGCACTAGGATGGGAAAACACCAGTGGAAGCAGCAGTATGGAAGAGAAAAAAGCATTCTGCACCAGAAGCTGCAGACTAGCTGGAGCAATCTGCACAGTGCAGCACTTATGCACACAACTGCCACCTCTCCTGCAATTCCTTTGCAGCTGCTATGTTCAACCAGATGCAGGAAAGAAAAACAAACAAAACAAAAACAGCAAAAGAAATAGCGCAGACATCTACAAATATTAAAGATGATGTAAGAAAAGGCAGGAATAACATTTCCCCAGAGAGATAATGCAGTTCAAATTTAGGGGTGCTAGGTCACTATCTCAGTATTTACATTTATATCTGAGACTTGGTTTCCTCCCAGTCCACCTCTATTGGAAGATCATCAGCTGTCTACAAATATTAACTCAGCTATACTGCACCTTTTCCTGATACATTTCTTTTGTGCTTGTTTTTTTTTTTTTCCTCTGAAGCAAGTTTCATCAGTACAACATCTGAAATCAGCTACATGCCCATCTAATAAATCTTTGTGCATATGATCCTCTCTCAACATATTTGTGCAACACAGGAAATGACTTTTCATTAGTTTCATAAAAGAATTTATCATAAAAGCACCATGAAAGGAACAGTGCACGACAAAACGGGAATGTCTGGCCAGAATCATTTATGATAGGCATACAAATTCCAAATACAAAGATGCAGGACAACTATTAAACACTGGAATTTCAGCAATAATGTTGGCAATAAGCCTAAGAACCAAGAATGTTCTATTGTGACTTTTGCATAATTAATTCGTTTTTACATGCAATAACAGAAGAACCATTAGAGGTTCTTGTAGAACATTCCCAAGCTCAGTTCTGAAGCCTGTCATATTGAGATGGGTTTTATGATGACACTCTTGCCAACTGCACTTTGATTTTGTTCTAGCTACAAGTTCCTGCCATATACTAGTGAGTTTCAACTGGTGCAGCACTCCTAGATTTAGATCAGGATGGATGCAGAGAGAAATAATTCACTGAAAACACAGTTTTCAACAGTGTTTTTCTGGAAGCCTTAAAAGACATGCAGCTGCCCTGCCTTGGCCAACACAAGCAGATCCACACATCAAAGAATAAGAGCTGAGCAGAATCGGAAGGATCTGAGAATAAGAATATCTATCTTCTTAGAATGGGAATGTGCAGAGATGTTAACCGAACAAGATGGACAGATGAAATGGAAAGAAATTCTTCTTAAATTTATTTTATATTAGAAGAGGACCAAGTGGAAAGCCTAAAAACACAAGACCAAAAAATTAATAGTGAGAACCAGAATGCTGGCACGAAGAGAACTATCTACAGGGCAAATAGGAGATTTGCTTTCATTTCAGACCCTTCGTGCAAAGTGAACAGCTCTCCAGGTCATAGGCTATAAACCAATCAGTCTGCTGGGTAAGTGGTACTCAGAATACATCAGATAATCCTCTCTTCCCTTAAAATACATGAATTTGTAAAAGACTCATAAGGAAAGAAGTGATCAGAGTTAACAGGATAGGAATCATAGAATCACCCAGTTTGGAAAAGACTTTAAAGATCATCGCGTCCAACCACGATCTAACCATACTACCCTAACTCTAACAACACTCAGCTAAATCATGTCCTTGAGCATGTGAGATAATTTTACCTTATAGACAGCAGGAAAAACTCAAATCTTACACAAGTTTCTAGAAGATTCAGAATTTGGGTTCTCAGAATTAGCAGGCATTCTTAAAACAGTAGATTCTTCCAGTCTAAATTTGCAACTACTTTGCTCAAAGTCCCTTGCATGTAAGATTAGTTTTCATGACAGAAAAGTAATATTTAAGGTACAAAAACAAAACTCAGTGGCACAGATTTCAGACATGCAACAGCATTAAGTAGTTGTTACCAACACTGAAATTGCCCTACAATATTTCATGTTTAACGGTTTATGCAAGTGTAACCTGTGCCTGAAAACACGTCTTGTGAAGATGCAGTAAAGCTATTTTAGGCACTTTCTTCCCCCCTTTTTTTTGGATACTGAAATTCCTTGTATTTTTTTTTCCCTTTAATAAAGATACAAAACTATACTAGGAAAAAAAAAAAAAAAAAAAAGCACCAGTAGGAATAAAAGCATTCAGATAAACACTGAACATGCAACTGAGATTCAAAGAATTGCACATTTAGTTAAATGCACAACGCTCAGCAACACTCAAACAAGACAAAAGAAAAAGTCTTAGAATGAAAATGTTAGTACACAATAATATTCTTACATTTTTCAGTAGACAGCTGCAAATTCTGAGATCATTTCAACACACAGACAACCACAGATAATGAAGTTCCACATCTTTCTGATGCCATTTGTATTTGAAGCTCCGCAGCCCAGCACTGCCATGTTGAAAATTAGCTCCAAATAACACCTACTCGTGGCTGATGTGTCTGAAGCCAGACTTCTCTGTGAGGATTAGTGAGGGCAGACTGAAACAGAAGGTGGGAATGTTACAAACAACAGTTAATGTCTTCTAACCAACTTTTTGAAGTTCCACACAAAGTAACTACTAAATTCTGTTCCTCCCCACACAAATGCTTCATTATTGGAGAGTTTGCAAGTGTGCTGAATAGGGTCTTCATGGCAGTTAACATCAGAAGCTGAAAATTCTCTGGTGAAAACTGTACCAAATCTGTTAACATCTGAACGTGTAAAATATCAGCATGCTGGATTTCACTGCGACTGCTCGCTTTGGCTTTGAGGCAAAGATTCAAGCCTAGGGCACTTTGTATCTCTTTGGGATAGGTCTGCTTTGTTGTACTGACTGAGCTGAAGGAAGTTTTGGATTTCGTTTGCATCAGTGCAGGAAAGGTTCTCTGCTAAGATACTTTTCTAATTCTATCAGTACCTATTGTTCATCCCATAATGCCAGAGAAACTAATCATTCACTTGAAGATACAGAAAAAAAAAAAGCTGTTAAATAAATATGCACAAAGGAATTGCAGGAAACAGAGCCGAGCAGATTCAGAAAAAATGAATATTGACACAGTGATTAAAGGTCCAACAAGTCCTACTCGTAGCATGGTAATTCCACACTAAGACTGTGGTCTCAGACCTTCAAGGAGGTGCTGTTTTGGACAACTCAAGTCAGAAGTTCTGTATTCATAAATAATTGCACAGAACTAGGAAAGCTTCTGGGGCATAATATGATCAATAACAGTGATATCTGATACCTAATAGTGCAAATATATCCTGGACAAGAACTTAGTATTGGATGAGTTAAAACCTTCTCATCAATCATAGCGGAGGTAGAAAAACTGTCTGGATTTCAGGCTGCTAGTTTCACTATAGCCCAGGAATCTAAATCATGTGTGCTTCAATAACAACAAAAGCAAAAATCAATCAAATAAGCAAAAAGCTATTATTCCCACACATAAACAAAACACATACTGAAAAGCTGATATTCCTACAGCTGAAGAAAAGAAAAAAAAAAGGCAGAACCTTTGTACTGAAACACTTCATATTCTTTCAGATGGCATATTTGTTTTCTTTTCAAATAAAAAACATGAAACCAATGAAGATATCAAACACGAAATGCAGATTCTGTGATTACACATACATTTCTATTTCACAAACGCTGACATCAAGCTGTTCCTCAAAAGACCTTGGAATATGTAAAGTCCCAAAACACAGGTAGAAAAGCTGAAGTATGAAAATCTGAAGGATGAGAAGACTGAGACAGCTTAGCAACAGGCAACAGAAGATCCAAGATTAAAAGCTCAAGTCATAGTTTTATTCAATTACTCATACTTCCTGATCAGCCAAATATTTTTAATCTGATGTCTTTAGTAATACAGCTTCACAAAATATCAACTCTAGTCTCTTTTCTAATCAGAGATTAATTATTCTGATGTGTTATACTTTTCTTTAGTTGTGGTTCACAACAGTGGGGAGGAGAGAGATAAAACTGTACAAATAAAAGCCTGTTGTGCAAATCCATCCACAAAAACATGCTATTCACAAGCCACCCTTCAAGATTTGGGTTAAAGTATCTTTTCTGAGTCAGTCTCTGCTTGAAAGTGATGTTCTACATGAGGCTTTTGGAACTTGAGACTGCAGCCATCTCCAGAGAAATTAATGCAAGTGGTAATCTAAATCAGAAGTGGGAAGAAAAAGGTTTCAGCTTCCTTTTCTTTCTATGTAGTGAAAGCACCCTACCTGCTTGTTACCAAAGAACACAAACATTAAAACACAAGACAGACTGCTGCTCACATACATCAGAAAGACTACAGGTTCACGTTCTAGTTCCCATCTTATATGAACATGGGATTTGCAGTTAACACACACTGCAGACATTATGTGCAATATCCCCTAAATGAGATTATATTGTATTCCAGTGTTAGCAATTCCTGTAGCTAAAAAGAAAATAAAAAATTACAGGCATTAAAAATAGATAGCTGTAACTCCTTGGCACTTCTCAGTGATTTTGCATGTCTGCAATTTATCACTGTAATTGTATCACCGTTATGCTGATGACACTCAAGCCTACTTTTCTACCTGCAGCAATCTATCTCGCAAGACAGAATGCAAGCTACTCTCTTTTGGCTGTGAAGCTGCAGCTGTTTTAAATCGAGACACTGACAATCCCAAATATTGCTTCCTGCTCTGATTATTTGGTGCTTTCTGTCAGTTGTCCACAATGACTACCATCCTGTTGCGCTGGAGGAACAATTAGACTCCTACTTGGCTTTTTAAAAAGCATAAAATAGGTGCATAAACAGACTTCGGATGCAGGCAGAGAGAATCTCTTCTCCATCAATTCGACATGTGAGTTCATAATGATGTTAAGATGTATTTAAGCCACTGCAAAAAGCAAGAAATAACAAACTTGCATAGTACCAGTTTTAAATACTGTAACACTAGGATAAATCCCAGAAAAAGAAAGCTAATTATTTGTTCTGTTCCATCACTTTAACTTCAGGCACAATAGTTATTTGCCATTCACGTTCCTAGAAGTAGAATGTGTTAACTGTTGAAATAGCTCAGACTACATTCAAAATCCATTTCCATGTGCACCACAAACACTGAAAAAATAAAAAGGTTATATTCTGATAAGACTGAATTACTTCTTCATTTTCTGCTAGAAGCACAGCCCTGTTTTGCAAAACTAAGATATAAAGAATTCTTAAAGGTTAATCCCTTTCCCATGGAAGTTGATTTCAGTTTATATTTGCCAACTTCTCTATCATGTTCTTTTTGGACTTCGTGAGCTAAGCACCAAAAACAGAGCAAAGGCTTAATCACAGCACAGTCCTTTATTGATGAGACTTTTCTTTGCACAACACCTGAGCTGTGCAGTTTAATTTGCCTTCCAATATTACCTCTTCAGGTTATTCTTTGTATTCAGGACAGATATTCCTCTGCAATCATTTTAAACAATAGCAAAGGAAAAGGGTTGGATTTCTTTTCTTTTTCTTATTTATCTTCAAATTTTACAGGGCTATATACTTCCTCTCTGACGTGCTTTACAGAATTTTGGCATGGTGGCTTTGTTCTCATTTGAAGACTAGCAGCTATACAACTAATATTTTTAAATCTAGATTAAAGATATCTTAATGCAATAAGTTTTAAAACTATGGCTCATTTATCTCTTCAGCAGGCAATGCAGGACACTCTCTTTGTATATGCACTAAAAACCAGCAGAGTGCTAACAAAAATCAATTAAAATGAAACACCTTAAAATTATCACAGAGAAACATTGTCCCTCTGGGATAAAACCTCTGGAAACAAAGAAACCAAGATGTTGATTTTCTCAGTACTGCATCAAACAAGCACATTTATGGCAGAAATTGAGAAAAGTAGAATGTCATCAGGAAACTGTCCATCACTGCTGATTCTAAAGAAAACTAATAATGAAAAATGGAGACCTGAGCTAATTTACTCAGAAGAAAAATTGGACAGTGTCGTGGGGACTGAGGAGAAAAAGGCGGAAGGAAGCACTATAAGGAGGTACCACCATGAAATGTTTCTGTGCTTTTGATTTTTCCTCTCCTCTCCTCTCCTCTCCTCTCCTCTCCTCTCCTCTCCTCTCCTCTCCTCTCCTCTCCTCTCCTCTCCTCTCCTCTCCTCTCCTCTCCTCTCCTCTCCTCTCCTCTCCTCTCCTCTCCCCTTTCCTTTCCTTTCCTTTTCTCCTTAAAATTAAGCCTGTGGGAGTTTGTCTTTCTGAGAGTAGCAAAGTAGAATTGGTTTGTTAGCTTGCTGTGCCTCATGCTAAGAGAGAACAGACCCGGCTCCCTCCTGGAGCTCATGCTTACAAGAGAAGACTAACCTGAGGGAGAAAACAAACCACGGTGTCAGCACCTGTCACGACTGTCCAAAAAAATCATTCCACACTTTTTGTACATGATTCTTTATGAAACAAATCAGTGGAGTTTTTTCTTAATCCACAACTCTGAGATTGCTCTTTCCCATGTATGGGAAGCATTAAATCTATATACTTCTCAAGTACGCCCTGTGGTGGGAGGCCAGAGATGCAGAATCCCAACATTTGACTCTCAACTGAAATTGAAAGCAACAGAATCTTGCACAGGCCTCCTCTGATATTTCTGAATAGCAAAACTGCATAAAAACTTGTTTTGTTCAGCAGGTCACAACACACAAACCTCTCCATCAATTTCCCAGACAGCATGATGGAAGCCACTGAAAAAATTCCCATGATCTTAGGTATGAATTGATCCAGATTCATCCTGTTCTGCTTCACAGAGTCTGTCCTTTCTGTCCCTGCATTCAGGTCAAAATACTGTGCTTGTCTCCTTGTTAGCATAGGCACGTGATACTGGGTATGTGAGTCCAGCTATGCAGGATATTTTATTTTACAGGATTATAATCAGGATCTGATCTCCTACCTGCACCATCTCTTGTGAGCCTTCCTCTCAGGGTTCGTTCCTCAGCCTCACTCATTTCTAACACATCTCTACAGAGAAAAGAACCAACCCCATTTAAATTATGAGAACAAGTAAGGAAAGGAATAGCAAATGGGGAAAAGAAGTGAGAAAAAGAACTGAGTCACTATCAGAATTTCATGTATTTCCATCAGACAAACAACAACAACAAATTTAAGAAAAAAAAAAAGCAGACAACAGTATTCATTAAAGAGCAGTGTCTTTAGCAACTGACAATGATCCTTCTTAATCTCCACCTCATTACCCAGGAAAGGTAGCAGAGAAGTTAGACTCATATTAATGATCTGCAGTACATTTGAACTGTTTTGCATGCAATTATAAAGCATTCTGCCTGAAGCTATTACATTAGCTCTTTGTTATATGCATCTAAATGCCCACCCACTGAATATGAGTTCATATCTGATACTGTAAGATAATTACCCATTCACCAGGAAGTCAATGTTAATCTTCCCAAGGACATTTCAAGGATTATCTGTGATACCCATCAATCAGTTTTCATATCCAAAACAGAAAACACATCATCTTTTCAGCTCCTGGTTTAAAGTCTCAGAGTATTGCTGCTGGCAATAGAACACTCAGTGTGGCTAAAACAGCACTACTTCACCATGAAAGTGCAAGCTGATATTTCTCCTGTGTCTCTGTTAAAATTACCTCTCCTTATTTCACAAGGCAACATGTTGATGTCACTTTTCGTGTTGTCCAGTCTCCTCACAGTTTGACTCTGTTGAATGACAGGGATTGTCAGAAAGGATTAATTTTAAAAAGATTGTTAGATTTTTTTCTTCTCTTCTCTTCTCTTCTCTTCTCTTCTCTTCTCTTCTCTTCTCTTCTCTTCTCTTCTCTTCTCTTCTCTTCTCTTCTCTTCTCTTCTCTTCTCTTCTCTTCTCTTCTCTTCTCTTCTCTTCTCTTCTCTTCTCTTCTCTCTCTCCTCTCCTCTCCTCTCCTCTCCTCTCCTCTCCTCTCCTCTCCTCTCCTCTCCTCTCCTCTCCTCTCCTCTCCTCTCTTCTCTCCTCTCTTCTCCTCCCCTCCCCTCCCCTTTCCTCTCCTTTTTAATTAAGAGAAATATTGCATTTAGAAAGAAATAAAATAGGTTTTTCATGGCTGACAAGCTCAGGAAACTGAGATTATTATTTACAAAGTTATTTTTATTATTTTACTTATTATTTATTTCTTTAAAAGTAATAAATCCTCGTGAAAGTTAAGCTGCCACATTCAGCCGAGAAGCAGCAGCTCTGTCTGGCTGAATTTAGAAATTTCAGTGCTTCCACTGAAAGAGCAGAACAGTCAAGTAGCAGTTTTGATTGGTGAAATATTTAGGTATCATAGATTCAAATGGCATACAAAATAAAACAAGCAGAAAGCACAGACAACATCTAAACACACTCTGGAAACCAGATAGGAGGAAAAATTGCAAAGAGAAAAGAATGTCTGAGGGATATGATGCCCCAAGTTGCACTGCTGCTTTACTGTATGGCCATGGCGCAGTCTTTCAGCAGTGAAAGTTGCACACAAACAGTTTAGAACTTTGGAAACATTCCTTTAATACAGAGAATTTTATGGTATCAGATTGCAGTTTACTCCAATTTAAGGGCATCTCACTTGCAAGCCCAATTCAATGCCCTATTTCTAGGACATGTGTTACAAAGAAAGTAGCTTTGAAATATTCTGTACTCTCACTAGAAAGTAGGAACTAATTGTTTTAAAGTAGAAAATGCCTTTCTGGTAATTAATCCTCTCCTGAAAAAGCTGTTCACAATGCAAAGTTCTCAAGTGGACTATAGGAAGCTCTTCAGAGTTACTATAGCAGCTGATTAGCATTCTGTCCAAGTTACCAAAACCGTAAATCTAGCACTTGACCTTTGAAGTTGAAAACACAAATTTGAGCCCTTGTGGATTGAGGTGTGCAATAAACACGGCCAATAATCTTTCTAATGTCACAGTTAAAAGGCAAACATAGAACACAGGTCATACAGTAAGCTGGGCTTAAAGGCTTTCACATTTGAAGGTAATTAGGGCTTGCAGCACTAATTAGAGCACAGGTCCAATGAAGAACTGTCCAACATAAACTGGTTTGTTGTTGATTGTTTTGGTGTTTTCTTTATTCTTCTTTTTTTTTGGGGGGGGGGAAGGGGGGAGGGAATAATGTTCAGATTTTTAATTCTCTTTTTCCTTTTAAGATCTTGGTAGAAATTGACACAATAACATCTTTTCCAAGGTAAAAAATGTGAAATCCTATGGAGCATTCTTCTCTTTAAAAAAAAGATTCTAGATCTGACAGTTCTAGATCTTTGCTCAAAGGAAATACCCATTGCTCTGCCATTCCTGACAAGGTCCTCAATTTCAACTCAATTTCAATGCTGTTTCTTTGTTTCTCTCTTTCCATGAAGCAAGAAGAGCCCAGCCCTCCATCAGGCATGCCTCTAGATGTAGAACTCCTTTAACAATGTGATGCTGACAGAAGGACAAGCACCTTTTCAAACCTGGACATTAGTTTTTCATTAGTTTTGCCAGGATACAATGGTTGGGCATACCAGTTTACAAAATGTGAAAAGCTAACGAATCAAAAGCATACATACAAGCTACCATATCAACCTGCCAGCTCTTTCTCCCAAGTTAGAAGAACTGTCTTACAAAGATAGGATGAACAGTTTCAACACATTTCACAATTTCACACAAAACTCCCAGATTAGAATTCCCTGGGCTACAGAGATGATCTAAAATGGCAGAAAGCAATTCTGGCAACTGGAAATTGGCTACAAGAAACTTAGCAAATGTTCTTTTCTCTTACTTGTGATAATTAATGACAAGAAGCAGCTGGACGTATAGTGGCTATACCTTAGTGGCTGTATCCCCTCTGTGCAGCCAAACACAGAGCAGCAGTTAGCATAGACATGTGTAAGCCAGTTTTCAGGTGACAGCACAACTACTGATGAAATGTTCTGATCAAGACAAATCGGCATGAGAAAAACTGCACTTAAGAAGCAGGGTACTTACACCTAGTAAGCATTTTGTTCTTCTCACTGTCATAACGAACCACATAAAAATGAGACACCACTTCTAAAGCTGCAGTTGCTTAGGTAGTATGCAAGAAACCAGAACTTTTGAAGAGGAAAAAGTCAGTAATCAAAACATTCTTCAACAACTGTCATTCATTTCATAACTAAGTTTTCTTGCAGGTCATTTTCCAAAATCTACTGATATGTAGGCAAGAAAATCAAAGGATGCTCTTAGTGTCATTTCAACTGAAATGAATACCTCTTCATCATGTCATCTCAGCAATGCCCATAATCTCATGTGAAAATGAATTATACACATACAAAGAGCATGCAATTTCCTGAGTCTTCTCTCAGATAATGTGATTGATAAAGCACTTCAGAACCTCAGTGCAGAGATAACAACACACACTCCACAGAATTAGTAAAAATATTTGCACTGCATTATTACTAGAAAGTTCAACTCTGATTTGATTCAGCTTTAACAGCAGCAATGGACTACAGTTTCAATACTTAACGCCAATACTAAAAAGCAGACAGGTAACATGCAGAAGATGACAAATAAGTGGTACATCCAGGAATTAGTCCATTTACATGGATTCTAATGACGCTCAATACTACAGAGTAAGTTCTGCAGTTACTATTACCTATTTTGTTTGTTGATTATTTTCCATGAAGTGCTTCCCTCTGTTTCCTAGCAATTTAGCTATTTTCATGTCTGAGGAAGTTATTATATTGGATACAACCAAAAATAAAAGCATCCATTCCCCAATCTCACTTACATGGTGCTCTTGGTAAGCAAAGCAATCTATGAAGCCAATAACTCATTGGTATCCTTATAAATGCTACAACAGGCTATCTAAGCAAATGTGAATTTCAGCTATGTCAGGTCACGTTAAGTCCCATAATGTTACATCCTGTCAGCATGAAGCAGAGCACGGTACAACCTGACATGGTGAAAAACCACCTCACAAATCTGATCTGAAATGATGTGGCAGATGATAGACTGAAACACATGTTGGTTTTGAAACAAAATGCAGTGACATACTGACACTCTAGAAGTGACCTTCTAAGGAGAGAAAATACCAGGTAATCTTCTATTCTCTCCATGGCAATATGGTCTCTTTACTCCGTAATTTCAGAACTGGCAAGTAATCCATTGCTCAATGACCTTATCAACAGCAGGTTAACAATGAAGACCGAGAGGAAGATGACTACTAGCATGAATGAAGTGCTCTATTATTGGCCTATGCACACAGGCCAGAAGACTCAGATCAAAACTTTGTTATGGATATGAATAGATAAACTTAATCCAAAATACTTTTGGAGCTGGCTTTATCATCCTAGCTGTTGGTTTCTACAAGACAAAATATATATCCAAGCTTTAAATGGCCCATAATTTCTAATAAATATAAAAGCTATAATTTCTGATAAATGTGAATAATGAGAAAAGTTTCAAATGCATGTCAAATCGTTTTACTTATACATGCATTCATACATGTGTATATGCATAAATAATCAAACATTCCTGAAATGCTTCCATAGGAGAGCTATGACTACTTTGGTTCAACAGGATCTTCAATTAACTGAAATACTGAAAAAGTAAAAGAAATAGTTCTATAGAGCTATGGTGCTAAAGCACTCTGAACCAAAGAAATTTTAAAATGCTTAAAAAATCTGGAAAACATAACAGATAAAACAAATAATCCTTTGTAGTCAACTCATAAGTACTGTTTCAGCCCATTTAAATTAGGATGTCAAAACTAGAGACAAAAACTTGAAACCATACAAACCAGACTTTCATGAAGTAACAAAAGAACAAACAAAAACACTACCAACACCCTCTCTCCTTCACATCTCCAATAAAAAAAATATATTTAAAATAAACAGTGCAAACAGAGAACTGGACAGGTAGCAATGCATTGATAAATTTGTAGTGGGAAGGATGTTTAGGTTTAGAACTATATTTCATTAATACTTCGTGTTTAACAATTTGAAGAGTGATTTCCAGCAATTAGATCAAGTCAGCAATTACCTCCTGAGTCACATGGTGGGCCAGCTCAACTAAGTCTCCCAAAAAGCTTAACAGTGGTGTGTTTGTAAGGCTGGAGACTAATTCCAGTTCATTACTATCACAGAACTCACAAAGCCTCTTAAGACTGTAAGGCTTGGTACACTGAGAAGAGGCTCATCAGCAAATACAAGGGTTAAAAGGAAACAAGTAAAGAAAAATTTGTTAGAAGTTGGTGAATTTGGCACTAAGCGTATATTTCACAAAGATTGATGTGCTGATTGAAGCAGCAAGGAAATATTAAGTCTCTGCCTGTCAATAAACAGAAGACTTGGAAACAATTTCTGAGATAAAAATAAACATTTTCCATTTACTTTTCAATTTACTTAATGTATTTTAAAATACAGAAAAGCTCTGGAGATGAAAGTGAGATCCCTGTCTACAGAACATCGCTGGTTGTTTAATGCTGTTCTGGAATTATCAGCATTGATAAAAATATCTGCATCTTAAATTAATTTGGCTCTCCCATCCTATGCAGCTTCCAGAAATATATGCATGCAAGAAAAATAGTACTTATGTCTACAGATGAAAACAATACACAGAAGAACTTTAATGTATACCCTAACAAAGTAAAATAAAACAAAAGCAGATATATATTTTAAACTCATAATCAAGGTACCACATTGCTTTTTTTTCCCATAGGTCAAACAGAGTCAACCGACCAAACAGTCATGTGGCAGCAGGTCTGTCTTGCCACAACAAAACTGGAGTTTCAGCTCAAAGCCAACATCTGAAGATCCTAGTGTCTTCATAATTATGGTGGACAGAAATTACCAGGAAAAAAACAAAAGACCAATAATTTCTCATTCCCATGAAAGAAAAGAGTGAATAGTTTTACTCTAAAGCACAGAATCATACAGTCATTAAGGCTGCAAAAGAACACTAATATCATCCAAGTCCATTTGTAGCACTTATCAGCACTCACTTGTGGAAGATCAATAATGAGAAGCAGAGAAACGTCCCATCGAAACACCCTCCTGGACCCTGCTGTGAAACTGGAAGGAACCCATGTTAATTTGTTCGGTCAGTTTGTGCTGCAGCCATGTAAGGCATAACGGCCTGTGACAGAGGAGAGGACTGCTATAGGAAACCTTCTCACCACGACAGTTATTTTTCTATATATCACTTCCATCTCCAGTCTCTCCTACTGCCAAATTCTATTTTTCCAGCATTACAGCTCAAAGCAGAGTGCTGCCTACACTGGCACAGACCTCTCGCTCCCAAGGGATGGAAAGCAAAGTCACTTGGGACCATGGCCAGCAATTAATACTGGCATCCCCACTGTCCAGGCAGAAGGCTGTTCAAAAGGTTCTAATATATAAATTATCCTTCAGAGCATAAAGAAACAATTCATAACTTCATGCATTCAAAAATGAAACAAAAGATTAAAATTCCCTGCTGCCTCTTTTTCCCCCCACCCTGTTTCAATAAAATGTATTGAAATAATATCAATCATGAGAAGAAAATAGAAAATGTTTAATTAAACTTTCCTATCTAAACAAGTTCCACTCTTAAAATAATATTTGATCACTGTTATGCAGGAAGCACTGTGTAGCCCTATTAAACATTCAGTAATAAACATAGAAGGGCATTAGAGAAAACAGTCTACAATCTGAAGCTGAATTACCTTCCATTCATAAAGTGTGACATAGAAGAGTCTGAGTAACATGAAAGAGAGATCAATATAGTGTGAACTCAAAAGTAATACATCATGATAGGATTGAGATTCCATAATTACTGCCTTTTTAACGCACGTTGGGTTGCAGAAACAAGTTCTCAATTACCAAAATGTCTTGAGGGCCAGGGAAACTAGCTTAGCCATCTTCATTCTCCTGTATTGCAGTTATTTGTCTGCTGGCTCGTATATCATTTGTTAACTCTCTTAATAGGGAAATGAAATAATACTGCATAATACAGAATTAAAACTGCAAGGTTATAATCTTTAAATCTTCCTAACAATAAAGCAAACAGTTGAAGAGGGAAGACCTGCACAGCAAGATGATAGGTAATGTCTCTTTCACAGGAGGATTGTCTTCCAAGCTCTTACCCTTCTGATATCTGGATGGTCAGGTGAAAGTCTTTCAAAGTGTGATTAGATACATACTGTAATATTCCACTACCTGAACTTGCAAGGATTTTAACATCACATTTAATTTTTATCTTTCAATTTAACACAGGAACGTGTTAATATTTGAAAAAAACAGTTGAATTTGACCTTGAGACAAATCCTTTGGTTAATTTACTTCAGTATTGTTACTGAAATAGGTTAAAACATATTTTATCTTGACTATCATCAGGATTCACAGCCAGCCATTTTCAATATTTATCAGCTTGTCTGACTTAATTATAACAAGCATGGACTTAACTTCAAAAACCACATCTATCAGATGAATTTCTCAGAAGTCAGCAAAGTCTGAGCAGGAACATCAGAACTGAGGTAACAGGGATTTCCTTGTGCTACCCATTTTGTGTTTGCTAACCACTCTGTACTAGGGAAAGTCAAAGCAAACTTTATGCATCTCGGCCTGGTGAAAGATGCAACCCCTATCTGTCCTCCCTTGGGAAGTCTCTGACAATGGAGTGCTTGGTGTAGGCTATATGTGATGGAAATCATTGAATTTTCATTTGATGTGAGGGGAGAGAAGAAAAAAGCATGAATAGGGAAAAAAATTATTGAGGATGGTAAGCTCACAGTACTTAAGATGCAGAGTCTTCCAGCTTGCTAGATATGCTATGTTCAATAAAACAACACTGCATTACCTGTATAGCTTGACCTTTCCAAAGTAATCCACTCCCCAGGGCAGACCAAAGGCAATAAAATTTAATCTGGAAAGCAGAATGGTAAATAAAGCTACCAGGGCTACATGGAAACAAAACTATAACACAACAAGCTTTATAGTGCTAATAAAGACAGGCACTAATAGTCTCCAGAATTTTTTAAGATAGTGCTTTTTGCTGGCTTTATTATTTTTTTTCCTTTTGTTTTTAAATTCATGTATATTTGCAGTCATGCAGTCTGAGCTGTAAGCAGTTATAGCGAAAACATGAAGTAGTCCCTACCCTCCAACTTCAGCAACATTGAATTATTTGGGAACTTGGAAAGCATACATGAATTTTTATTCCCCTTTTCTTAGTGGCACCCCACTAGCCTTTCCCAATTAGTGACAAAGCAAACTTTTATGTATACACGTTTGTTGGATTTTTTTTTTTTTCCTACCTCTGTGTTTAAAGCTGAATTTCTAATTCCAAACTGTAGGTAATTGAGGTTCTTCAATATAAACTGTGATGGTGTGCTCCCTCCTGCCCCTAACTTCCTCCCCTTCAGCCTGGCCGTTATGCCTAAGGCCTTGCTCAGGGCTGATAACACTGTCCTACTAAATGCTATTACTATAAGCCAATTATTTTACCCATTAACAGTGAGCTGCATGAGAGCCCCTTGAACTCCAATCCTAGTAACAAGACTGTATGTGATCTCCCCAATTCCTCCGAAATAATGTGAAGCTTGAGTGACTGTAGTCATGGGGTGGATTATGTGAAATAGCTACTAGAAGTGATTTATGGAAATGTCCAATTCTTGAGAAGGTAAACCTGCAGAGTAGAATGCATTGGGGTCTCTTTCCCATCCTCTCACGGGGACATCTATTGGGTAAGATTCACACTCTGCTGTACTGCTTTCCAGACACCGCACTGATCATCAACAATCCAAAAAATCTGTAATCTGTGGTTTAATAAACTGCACTATTCACTGGCCTGGCAGTGAGAGTTTTCATTGGGTGCAGCCATGTTCCTTAACAGTGGTCACCAGGGTCCATTCGAATGCAACCAGACAAACTTGGCAGCACACTGTGAATCCACAGTCATGACAGCTCAGATATTGACTGTGCCTGGACTTGCAGCATCCAATTGGGCATCACTCAGAATCAAAGCTCAGCCAGCCCCTGCCCCTCTGATACCTGGCAACAAGGAAACTGGTTTATTTTCTGCCAAACTTCACCAACCTTTTCACATAACATAAGCACACAGCTTTTGCTCATTCTATACATATACATGCATGCAATTGCATTCATCTGAATTCGTATGCGTGTGTACACATAAGTCACGTATATATGAATCACACACATGCTGCATGAAAACATTAATAAAGACACAAAGACGCACCTTTCCAAACTGTTTACAGATTTGTGTGGATATTGAGCACATACACGTTTATCTCATATTTTTTTCCCTATCCTTTACTGATTCTGAAATATTACAAACTATGTTCAGCAACAGGTAGTCAGCTGTAAGGACAGACAAGCAAAATAAACCTCTTTCTCAAGAGGTCAGCCTTCTTTGTTAGTTGCTGTGTCACCGTATGAGCAATTGCTATCAAAGAGGCACATCCCTAACTGAGAAGACTACAGGGAAAGGAAGACAACGAGCTCCTCACTAGTCCCCTGATTAGTGTTACCCAAATGATTCTGCAGCTTTTCCTGCTGGAAGGGAAAGGCTCACATGTGGAAGGAGCTGTAACACAGTCCACTAAAGTTACACTTGAGCAAAGTCTCTAAAGCAGTATGTGCTCACAAAAGGAGAAAGGCACTTTTAGGGCCCTGACACACAGCCTCAGCAGCTAGTGAGATAGTCTCTGCACAGTGTGATGCTAGTTATGGCTTCTCACCAATTATTTCTAATAGAGGCGGCTCCATCTCCTCTATGCTGAGAGAAGCAAGCAGAGAGAGAAAAGATAACCTTAAACACACACACCAAATGCAAAATGCATGAATGTCAGGAGAACCACAAATGAACACAGAAGCCAATTCTAACTTGATAAATACTCATCTAACTTTCTCACTCTTAAAAAGAACAAAACTGCCAGTAAGCATAGCTGGCTCCCTCCTGAACCATGAGCTTTGGAGAAAATAACCATTGGTTCAACGATACCTTGCCTTATTAAGCCATCCAGGTGGATGTGTCAAAAGGTGGCGGATGAACCAACAGAGTACAGGAAAGCTTACACATGCCATTCCTATTATGAAGGAATGGTCACAGTTGTTGGTTTGTTTGTGTGTGGTTTTTTTTTTAAATCCAAAACCAGTGATAAAAGAAGGTCATAACACTGATTTTCTCTAAGATCAGGAAATTGTAATCTGTTTGTTCAAAGTGCATGAACAACAAGATTTTAAGTTGGCTTTTCTTACTACAGCTTTAAAAATAAGCTTTAGGGGCTAGACCTCAATTGGATCTGCATCATAGCCATCAACATCCTTTGTGATAAATATAACTTTTAAAAAAACAAACAAATCCAAATCTTCTTTTCTCTCCCTTCTGTCTGTGACTTGAACATCTGAGAGGCAGCAAAGCTGTGGAAAAGTCGCAGCAAAATGGATGCGAATATTGTTTGATTTTAACCCTACACTTAGGGCTTCTACAATACATGTGACAGTTGGAAGGTTTCAGGCTATGCACATAAACCTGACTGATGAAAGCCAGGTGTGCACTGCTCTGATTAATAAGAACAAGGTGCCCTGAAGTCCGATTGACTGACTGGGGCCAGGACGAACACAAATGATGAGGATATGTGCATGAAAACATGGTTGGGAGGAGCTCTCCACATGAAATTTAGCCAGTAAAACTGATATATAAAAGATTCTACATGAAGGTCTTCATTAAAATTAACTTTATACTACATTTGCTGGTTTTTTTTGTTTGTTTGTTTGTTTTTTTAAGTAATAATAAAAAATAGTAATTTAAGAGGCAAGTCACCAAACCACAGAGTTAAAGCAAACAAAACAGTCATCTCTCCTCCCCTGGACCTTCCAAAACTTCTCCTTGGGAATAAAAAGTTTCAAGTGTAGAAATGATTGATCTTCCTGCTCTCTGTGCTGATTAAGTTTTACTCCTTTGGCTTCACTTCATTTTAAACTTATCAACAGGTCAAGTTCTGTACAAAACACCCCACAATAACACAGGTTGTACGGAGATTCCACTGTCTGACAGCACAGCTCCGTGCCATTCAGACCTTCTAATGAAAGACTGGATGGCGGATGTATTTGCACATTTCAAATAAACAAACTAGGCATTAACACCACACACTGCCAGCTCTATACAATCGCCACAGTAATTAACAGCAGTGAGCATTAAATGTTTCAAAACCCTCTTTCAGATCATTTCAGAGCCTTGCCTTTTTCCTTTAAATAACAAAAAGGATCTTTCCTCCTAACAAAACATCTCTTTAGCACATAAAGAATTAGCTAAATGAAAAGCAGCCATCCTCCCACCCAAGACATATGGGAAAACAAAGCTATTTGCATATATCCCCACAGGTCTCCTTTTGCTTGCCAATTTCCAGTCTTTAAATCATTAAGGCAAAAAAGCATTTAGTTGTTAATTTTTATTAGCTTGTTTTGCTAAAGAGAATATAGTCGAATCAATTCCTCATAGTAGCATTTCAACCAAGGTATTTTTTTTTTTACAGTTAGGTGGATAACAAATAATATTCAAGAACACATCATCTACACTTTTCCAAAATCACTGTCATTTATGCACAAAAGCAGAGGTATTCTTACACCCCAGTTTTCTAATAAATCCATAACAAATTAATGTCCCTACAGACAGTGCTGGAGCAATTCTTTAAAAACAGCAATGACCACAAATAAGAGGAAATTCAACCACGCTATTTGATTTCTAAACACTCATTAAGAATCCCCAGATGGTTCTCCTGATGTTTTAACACTTAAGCTTTCATTCTCATTAAGAAACAAAGATCCAATTAGCTATTGTTTGACCAGAGAGCAAGTATAATCTTTCTTCTACATTAATAATAAAACCCAGCAATGTAAACGCACCCCTCTTCTGCAAAGAATTCAAGCTTTTCAAACACTCTCCCTTGCTTCACGGACCTTTATTACTTTGGTAAGGATTTTCCTCTCCCTCAGGTGGCCCAGCCAACCCCTTTGCAGCAGAAGGGTCCCAAATCTGCCTGCTTTCACTATAGAAGTGTGAGAATAGAAGAATAAGTTCCATTGCATCCCAAGAAAGAGAAAGGGCCATCTTCAGAGGAATTAGAAAAATATGAACAGAAAAGCAGAAGTTACATTAAGTATGAATACCATCACTTATTTCTTTATTTCTGTCTTGCAGTTCATTAGATAGCACAGTGATTGCTACAAACAGAAGTTCTAAAAACGATTTTATATATGGCTTACTCCTTCCTAATCCACTATTTATTATAATAATGAGTCTTCCTGACTTTAGCTAAGGAAACACAAAAGGTTAATGAACACACAAAATGCAGCATCAGAAACAAACTGTTTCCTGCGCAATGGCAGCGGTGATTCCAGCAGCGTGTCTGATGGCTGGGTTACCTCCTGTTTAATAATGTTTGATTAATGTTCTTAGTATCCTTGAGAGTTCTGTAAGACTCTTTATTTTTGGGATTCCCTGATTTCAGATCTATCTGAGCTCTTGCTGCTGCTGGGTTGATTCTTTTCTAATAGCTTGCAGTCAAGCTCATGCTGCAACCTTTTGCACAGCAGGAATTCAGAGCACTCTGCTGAGCTCTCTGCTGTACTAACCAACTATTTCTGTAAAATGTATAGAAAAGGGCTGAGGCTTTTGCCATACCAGATTGGTTTTAAATTGGTTAACAAGTTTGAAATTATACAGGTCACATGCAGATTGATAGGTAATTTCACACATACAGAATGTATTCACAGACATTTTTTTTTTCAGGAACTAAGAAAAATTCAACACAAACTGACCAATTCAGTACTCACATATAGGTAGACAGCTCCACTTTGGCAAATATTAATATGCGTTTCAATTTGAGGTTATATTTAGTCTTTGCAGTCCTTCTAATCCATTGAGTGATAGAACGGCTGAGGTTGCAAGTGACCTTAAAGCTCATCCAGTTCCAAACTCCTGCCATCATCAAGGTTGCCACCCACCAGACCAGGCTGCCCAGGGCCCCATCCAGCCTGGCCTTGAACACCTCCAGGGATGGGGCACCCACAGCTTCTCTGGGTAACCTATTCCAGTGCTTCACCACTCTTTGAATGAAATATTTCTTTATAACATCACAGAATCACAGAATGGCCAGGGTTAGAAGGGACCTCAAGGATCACGAATCTCCAACCCCCTGCCACATGCAGGGCCACCAACCTCCCCAAACATCTAATAACACCTAATCTAAATCTCTCCTTTTTCAGTTTAAAGCCATTTCCCCTTGTCCTGTCACTATCACACCGTGTAAAAAGTTGGCGTCCTTTCTGCTTACAAGCCCTCAAGAACTGGAAGGCTGCAATGAGGTCTTACCAGAGCTTTCTCTTCTCTAGCAAGTCCAGGTCCTTCAAAAGACAGAATCTTTACAGGAAGAAACTGTTTCTCTTCCATTTATTTTTGTAAGTAGGGTTATGAATCTCCCTTGCTGTGGAAGAATAATTAAAGGTCAAATTCTGACAGTGTATTCATAAGTTGGCACAGCCTGAGCAACAACACCTAACTGGATGTCCTATCAGGCGCATGTGGTGTAATAGAAATCCTGTTGTCTGAAGGAAGAGCAGTATGTTTTAATCCTGAGTGAAGATACTTCCTATTGCTTTGCATTAAGGAAGCTGTGTTATGTTTGCCTTGTATGAAAGTATAATAATAACAGTTTTAATAGTTTAGACTGCAGACATTTGACTTCAAATGACAATTCTGGTGCCCAACGAGCAATCTCCCTCTTCACCATGCAGCAACTGGCAGTTTTTGTGGGAGCCTTCATGGTTGTTTCTATCTTTTATTCTCTCTCACCTTGTGCAGCCACATAAGTTTGGACAGGCTTTAATTAAGGAAGCGATCTGTTATGGTATTAAGGGGTGCAACAAGGGCAGCTTTATAGCAGTAAGTGTGAGAGGCTGATTAATAGGGGTGAGTGAGAACCGGTGATGGATATACTCAAGTCTCATTTCTCTCAAATCCACCATTAGAAGGGGAATTCTTTATTTCTTTATTTTTTAAATTACAAAACATGGTTGCAAGAGAGGGTTGGAACCCCATAGGACGAGTTTGGACAGCACAGCACTCTCAGTAACCTCACATTGGTCATGGAAAGAAGTCACGTTGATGTAATGTCACCAGTAACATCACCATAGGACTGAAGAGTTCTTGGTGGAATCTCAGACTATCCTCTTCCTGCCAGAGCTCATCATGATACCCCCCCTTATGGCACCTCTCTCCCTCTCTTCAGCACCTTCTGTGCATTATTTTCTGCTCCATATGCAGACTAGAAGCAGATACTGCATCTGTTTCTCTATTGTATCCAGCAATATTCTTTCAGGTTAGATTACTACAATTTAATCTGTTCATTATTGATCTGTTTTAGTAACACCTGCTGTGCAACAATTAAAAAAAAAAAAAGAAAAAAAAAAGCTAATTAGCAATAACAAAGCCTTGAATACCTTCAGTTACGTCAGTGAAAAATAAGACATCCAGAGCCTCTTCAGACAGTTATTTCAGAAAAATTTTGATGGATAATAACATGATGGAGTTGAAAAAAACAACTTTAGTGCTAACTCAAGCTAGCAATATCGAAAACCACAAAGTTAACAGCGAGATGTGTCACCAAGCCAGCAACTTGCTTGTAGTAAAAATTAACATAACAAAACGTTATAATTTGAGAGGAAGGAAAGGAGGAAGTTTTGGTTTCAGACTGAGATCTACTTGTGCATATCCAATTATAAATTAAATAATCTGAATTGAGTTGTTTAATAAAGAATAAAGGACGAAAAGTTTATTACCTTATTTTTTAGTGCAAGGACACGTGCTTGATTCTCTAATTATGCAAGAACTGATATACCAGTGTAACTTTAAATGAGCAAATAGTCACCTTGAAATCCATATGTAAATGATTAATCACAGGAATGGAATTGAGGCATTCATAGCCTATCTAAAATACTCAGATTGACTTGTGAACTCTAATCCCCCCTTAAGAAAGGTCTTCATATGTGGAAATATCCTCATGAGGCATTTTGAAGCCATAAAGTCTAATACTGTGTCAAGGATGCCCATGAAAGTGGTATCAGCTCCTAGCCTAACAAAAATATGCATATGCTAACTAATGTACTTTAGACTCAGTGAGGGAGATATGTGTCCCACTCAACATTGCCCCTGTGAGGCCTCCCTGGGAGTACTGCCCACAGGCCTGGAACCAGGCCCTTCAACACAAGAAGGATGTGGAGCTGATGGACCAGGTCCAGAAGAGGTCCAATGAAGATGCTCAGAGGGCTGGAGCACCTGTCCCATGAGGAAAGGCTGAGGGAGCTGGGCTTGGTTAGCAAATATAATATCAGTATAATATCATAACAAAATTACTCTCATAATCAGTGGGGAGCTGTACTGGGATAAAAGAGATCTTTGAATTACAGTTCCGTATGCAAAGAAGGTATTTTGTATTTCAGGGAGTGAACATACCCAAGTTTCTTGCTACAAGCACAACATTTCCTCCCATGGCATAGTTTTTTCTCTATTTTCCTTACTCAACACAGGTATTTTGCCAGGCAAACACTCTGTTGAGGCCAGAGACAGGTCGGATGCAAATCATAGCCATGTTGTCAATTCATTTCTTGACAGTCATTATATGTACCAGAGCTGAATTATCCCTCTTGAGTTCCCTCCCAGTCTGCTATGCAACAAATGAAGGATTTATCCAGCCAAAAGTTTGACTCTCACCAACGAGATCAGCACCAAGAAACTGGGTACCATCAGTAGTTCCTGACTCCCTGTGTCTTCCTGACAGATGAACTAAACTACAGCTCCAAGAGGTGTTTCAGTAGCTGTGTTTCCATTCAGAGCTCTCTTGTTAATTGGAAAGATCAGTGAAATATAGGAATATCCTTATTCAACTTTCTTCTCTTTCTTAAAGCCCTCTGTGATTCTTCCATCTGTTTTTGTTAGAAACAGATAATTTGAGTGTTGATTACCAAAGAGAGAGATACAAAAACAAAACATTCAGTATTAAAAGGATCTCTGTAGGACTCAGTGTTCTTCAGTAATGAGACTAATCCTATTTTACTCAATTTGTACACAAAAAATAATGCATTATTTCCATTTAAACAAAAGCTATAATAACGTGATGAATATTAAATCACCCTCCAGTGGAACTTACAGATCCAGATTACTTTCCTAATGGGCTCTGACTCCAAATAACCCAAATTGTGAAGCAATTTTTCCCCCACATTTTATTTAATTCTTCACAGTCTAATGATGCATTTGCTTCTAAAATGATTGAAATAGCTCTTAAAATAACTCTCAAAGCAACTGATCTAAGCATTAAGTACACCAGAACATAAATGAAGACTGTACAAAAGGTTTGCCCAGTACAACTGAGGGAACAGCAAGCCTATGCCACTTTTGCACTGCTCTGGGCAAGAAGAAAATCTTGAATTGATGCAGACATTAAAAACAAGCTTCACGGAGGGAAGTAAGAGGGGAGTAAGATGCCTACTTTACAGTCACAAAACCTCATAGGCCCAGTACTCCTTGTGGCTCTGCAGCTTTTGTACAGCCAAATAAACACAGTTCTCTTATTTTACTGCAGTTCCATTAAACTATCAGTTGCTGAAATGTTTTGATAAAAGTACTTTAATACATGGATAGTTTAATGCAAAGTCACAAATGAAGCCTATAACAGAGATGACTCCAGAATTGTCCAAGTGTACAACTTGGTGCTCTGTTATGAGCCCAGGTAATTCCAAACGCTTTGAAATCCACACAGCTGAGGGCATCTCCCCAGTTTCACAGACAATTTCCTGACGAGAGGGTTCATCAGAATGGAAACTTGTGCAGTTTGAATCCAAAGAGTGTTTCACTGACAAGAATACACTGTTTTTCCCCAGCATTTTTCATAACTTCACAAATGGACAAGGAAGCTTGTTTGTGTTTACATTCAAACTGCACCCAAAAATCAATCAAAATTTACCTACTCTTTTCTTCATCCCTGACCCTTTCTGGTTTTTTTTTTCTTCTTTGGTGTTTTTTTTTTTCAGTTAATGAAAATAATCTTCCTTTCCTGCTTCCAGCTACAAAATATACGACAATCTTGCAATCTAGCCATGTGGACTAAGGAAATGGCCCTCAAGTTTGTTTAAATTCATAGGATTGTTACTACTTATTTCATATTCCATAAAGATCACTACAGGGCAGACAATTTACAGTTCTAACTCATCTTTTCAGAAAAAAATAGATATGTTGTGGCTTTGGTTTTAAACTCTTCGATTGCATGGATCTTTCCCGATCTTGAATTTTAAACAAAAGGCTGGCATTAATAATTCTGCTTCCACACACAGACAGTACACATAGACACACACACAAATGCTGTCGTCTATTTTAAAGGTATATGAATATATCACAAGCATATGAATACTATGTAGGCATGGAAACAGCACACATTTTTTGATTGGCAAACTAAGCAGAAAACCATTTTGACCCTCAGGGCTCCATCAAAATTACCTTCTCTTCCATACTTACCCTCTACAAGGATTTATGTACATTATAGCCACCAAGATTAATCACTTCTATGAAGGCAATGGCTAACAACATTATCTGCTCTCTGACATACTCAGTCACTAACATTTACTAGCAGAAAAGAAACAAAAAATCCTTCAGAGTGCATTCATTTGGCTTATCATTTATCAGAAGAGAAAAGGATTACCCTGGTTAAACTGCTAGCCCTGGTCTATCAGGAGAGTGCTGAAGAAATCAACGAATGGTGCACCCAAGAAAAACGCATAAAACTCAACATCTAAACACAGGAAATTATGAGAAGGAATGGAATTTCTGTCTCAATAAAGACAGCATGGGTTAGTGATAGGAAGTCATGTCAACTCCTAATTGGGTAAAACAAAGAAGAAATCTTGCCTAATCAGGAGGAAGGTCAAAAATTCGCACCCTAAGAAGCACTAGCAAAGCTTACTATGAGAAACTGGGGAAGTCAGGCAGGAAGCTAAGTGAGTGTTTCCTTGATTCCATACATGAACTCCTGCATAAGTATTTACATATTCACAACACAACTCTTTATCATTTTCCATGAAATCCATACATCTGCCTACATATGTTAGTATACTTGCAGACACAGATACCCTTTCCATGAAAGACAACCGAGGCTGGGAATTGGCCCACAGAAATTCACTGCAGACTGATGTAATGTGATTATATTTTCTCAGAATAATAGTGTTATTGCCTGAAGGGCTGCAAAAATCCTCCAGGACAGACTCCATCCTTCTAACATTCCATTTCTGCCTATGCATCTATTGAACAATTTCTAAACGGATGTATGAACATCTGCTGTCGAACAAATGTGAACTTAACAGACTCCCTACTGGAATTAGTTGCTCAGATTCCCTGCTCAAGTACAGCAAATCATCCTTACATTTCTCCTTGTCATTTACACACACCTGAATGAACAGTTTAGCCTTATGCCATGGCTTGAAAAGTCAAGAGATTCAAAATACCGTCAGGCAGAGAAAGAATCCCCAAGAAGTTAGGATCCTCTACAAATGACATCTACAATTTTCAAAGACCTCTCTGTTCAAAATTAATTCATTTGCACCCTTCAGTTCAAGGGTGCTGAACTTAGCATTTTCTTTAGACTGAGTGCTGTGTTATGAAACATCTTTCACAGTATAAAGAAAGAAAAAAGAATCACCAATAGTCACTGGTTTGGGCAATGCTGAGCAGTGAGACTAGTAGTTAACAAATTATATGTGGTCGAAAAAAGAGTAAAGAATGCACAGTGAGAGTCTCTAGACTAGACTAATAATTACCTTTAGTCAGACAACCATGCTGAAAAACCAGTGGAAAAATGCTTGTAATAAAGCCTTTCACTTTATTTTTACATGAGCTTCCCCCACTTATACACTTTTGAAGTCTTTGAAGGTACAAACTGATTTTAAATATAACTGTTTGAATTAAGAAGGCAAACCTTCTGTTTTGAAGTTATTAATCCACACATGCTTCTTGGTTTTTTTTGCTAAAGAACTTGTTTCCTTGCTTTGCAAAGCATGTTTTGAAACTATTTGAAGGATTAAAATCATGTCCTTAACTTGCCTTGAATTTAAGTAACACAATTTACCTGAAACAGTTTAAACCGTCCAAAGATCTGAACGGCTCCTGTTTCTACTGAGCTTCCAGGTAGATTCTGATACAATGCCTTTGCTTCAATCTGAAGAGTAAAGGCTGTGCCATAATTTTAAGATCATTTGTATTTAACATCAACCACTAACCTGAAAGTATTTAGTGAATTACTTTCATGAGAAACAACCTCCGCCCCACTGCTACGTATTCTGCTAGGAATTACAGGGGAGGAAAGAGGAAGGGCCTTACTTCTGCTATTTGCCCCTGTTAGCACACTACTCACATGCTTTAAAAATCAAAGTACTAAAATTAATTTATAAGTAATAATTTGAAGTGAAATTGACTTGCTTTAATTACATTCAGTGTTATATACTGTGATGCATTATTAAATAAAAAATACCATCAGAAATGACAAAAATCCATGCTTAATTTAAGAAGGCCAATTACTTTAAGTGCTGTTACAGTCAGAAAACTGATTCAAGGATTAATATGGGAACACACAATGTCATTTCTTCAATAGCTTCCAGATCAAATTCAATGTAAAAGCCAAAAGGTCATGTTTTGTTGGTTTTGTTTTTTTTCCTCTTTACTCCATGGCATCACAAACTTCCCACTGGAATTGGAGATCTTGGCTAAATACTTTCTTTCCTAGCATTCTCTGCAGCAGTAATGGCAATTATACATTATATCCTAAGACATGCTCTTTTTCCAAGGAAAGCCTTCATTTTATCCAGGTAGAAGTTGAAGATCTTATGTTTTGCCTGGAACCTAGACATGCTGCAGCCCTGCTAGAAGTGAACAACGAGGTGGTGCAGATCTTGTTTGTAATAAATGCTTAGAGAACCTTATTCCTTGTATGAAAAGGAGCTTTGGTCCAGTCTGTTCCTCCATTCTTCACCTTATGCAGCATCACCAATGGCAGAGGTGTCCAAGGACTCCCATCCCACATCATTACTCATCATAATGAAGTTATGTTCCTCCATGTCTGGCTGCTTAAATTCTGTTCTTTTTTACTATTCAAATGCAGCAATGCCAATTCAGGCTTCTCTGCAACAGTTCCAGCTGGCCTGCTCCAACCAGCCAAAAAAAATGGTGTTTTTAACAACATATGCGAACTCAACCATACAGCTCATGCAGAAAAAAACAGTACTACTTCCAGTAGCATCAGATGTGCTGAACTGGCACATTACAGGTGCAGCTGGTCCAGAACTTTAGTGCCATTTTCCCTGTATTTGCATTAAAGAAGCCAGTGCCTCACATCACAACCAATTTGCAGCATTACAGATAGGGATTGTGTAAAATACACATTTCTCAATTTTCATTACTGTTTTCCATTACAGATTAAGTACTGCAAGAGTAGTGGCCTGCAAAAAAGCACGTTTACAGTAGACCATCTTGGGATCAATAGCTATCTGTAAAGCTATTGATAGCATAATTCCTGTAACTTCCAATCAAATGCCCTTGACAGATATGACTCAGAAATAAAATTACAATGTAACTGCTGTAGGAAAGAAAAAATTCTGGGAGTCACTACACTGAAAACCAAGCTCTTTCTATGTAGCACAATTAATCAGGAAGCTTTCATGCTAATGTGGCATTCATGAACATTATGAGAAAAATACCTTCAGTCTTAAAAAAAAAAAAAAAAAAGTTTAGACATTAAAAATAAGATAAATCAATAAAATCTAGGTTTAAGATTTTTTTTTTTTTTTTTGGTTGGTTGGTTTTTGGCTTGTTTTCTTTCCCTGTAGAAACAGAGCTTCATTGACAGTCTAAAGTTCTTGAAATGTTTCTCTTTTGTATCTTCTACACAATTCTACTCTTAACCAGGCAACACTGTCACTTCTTGAGACCAAAACGTGAACACCTACCTTTCACAAGTCTAATATCATTTCATTAACAAAGTGGAGCCATAAAAAATTAACTATGTTGTTTTACGTTGTGTAATAAGTTTATGAAGGAAAGCAGAGAGGCCTCATAACAAAGTGTTTCCAACATTACGATTACTCCAGCGAAAACAAAGCTATTACTCACGTTCTCTTCAAAAATACGACTTCCTATTCCTCACTGCTTTCATTTTTGCATCTACCTCTCATGATCCTTCTCAAATCCTCCCTCTGAATCTACAGCTCTTCATTTACCCTAGATGCACACTTTCAACTCATTATTACCCAATCTCGTCTTACCGTGGGAAGCACCCACTGCTTTTAACCTATACTCATTGTAGAGCCTGATAAGATTCTTTATGAAAGTTGCCACACTACCAATTTTTGTGTCAGAAAACGTGATTACTGATGTTTCTACTTTCAGGAGGTCAGTAAAATAACACATTAAACTTCTCAGCAGGCCTTTACACACTGATGTGATATAGATGCAGAAGTACAAAAGATACTTCTGTAGACAAAAAGGCAATTCAAGCCATAAGCACAGCTGAAACTTTTGAGGTCAATACAACACAGCTGACTGCTATTGCAAGGTCTTTAACAGGTAGATAGATACAGTTCCACAGTGCACTGTATGACAGTCACTGACAATTCACTTTTCCCCAGAAAATTGAGATCTGATACCATGATTTAGCGTAGCATTTTCATAAAAACCTTTAGAATAACAATGCATTTAATTAGACCAAGTCATTTGAGTTCTTACTGGAACTACTTGCTCTTCAGCATGTGCCATTTAATTTTGTTGCCTAAAAACCTTCCAAACACAGGTTCAGCCACAGTGGGATGGTTTTTCTTCACATTTCACATTTCAGAGCTTTCTCAAGACAGCACAGCAAAGAATAGCTGTGGCAGAGCAGAGATTCAGTCTCTCATTCCACTTCCAACAGCTGTACAGCATATCAACAAGAAAGGAGACTTGTCTTATCTATGGCTTATGAGAGTTACTATAGGCCCTCATCATCATTTTCATATCAAGCAGCAGTTTCATCAGCAGAAAGCTCCCACTGTGATCAACAGGAAGTAGATTTCTGTGCCTCTTCTGAAATGACACACAAGCTGTTAATGAGAGAAGTGATAAAACACAGACTGAATCATGAAGATCCACTACCTATGTGAAATCTCTCTGCTATTCTGTGAACCCTTATTTTTCATTATACAGATATAGGTGAACCATGTGCTATGTATAAACTGCCTTTCTCCCACTCACCAGATCAGTGTGTCTTTGAGAAGCAGCAGCTAGTTTTTATCCATTTCTTCACCAAAAAAGTGACAAAATCTAAAGCTTGTTTCATGTAAGGGGAAATTACACAGTTTGAACCCTGCTTCTATCTACTCCACTTAACCATCCTTTTCTTTAAAATTTCTGCATCTTCCCTGTGAAATCTTCCCCTCTTTTGTTATAGATTCAAAACCAGAATTACAGGCATGGGAAAGAAGTACATTCTTTCACTGATGTTATGCATACAGATTTCTATCTGCTGTTCCAGTGACAAAAATGTCAAATAAGGAATTTTTATCATAAGTAAAAACATATTAATATATATTTTCAGTGATACAGTGACTACTCTGTATTCTGATCACTAAGACTGTTATTTTCCTTTTATTTACCAGTGCAAAAATTATAGTACAAAATGCATGTCTGTTAAGGGATGAGTAATTCATGAGGTAAATATTTTTCAGCTCTCGCATAACATGGCATTACTATAAAATAAGATTTCCTTAAATTGTGCAGTGTTATTTCATCTTCAGAAACCCTGACACTTTCCACAAGGAGGACACCAAGCGATTGGCTGGTTTTTAGAGATCAGCAGATGGACAAATTAAAAACATTACTCTAAGGACTAGTGTGACTCCCACAGAGCAGGTAGAGAAGGTCTATTTGTTAAACAACAAAAGCCCAGTGCTGGAAACTCTCCATAATCACTAACACATGTTGTTCAAGTGACCTCCCTCCTCAGGGCCAGCATTCGATTCCTGCTTGTTGAGCAGGGAAGTGCCACTGAAGATGCTTAAGCACAGCTCTGCTGAAGCAAACTAATGAGGGCACTGGGCATGCCCTGAGAGCCAGGTGCTGTTCTTGAGCTCAGCATGCAATTTCCTGGGAAATTCGTCCAGTTATTCATCCAGTACTCACCAGCACCTGCCCAGAGCTGGCAAGACTCAATTGCCAAATGCTTCTTTATTGAAACTCCATCTTATGAAAAAGTCCTTCTGATGAAATTAATATAAAGTGGATATCCCATCCATGATGAATAGCAAAGGAAATAATATATGGACAGCTACAGTATACACAATGCTCTCCACTGATATGAACATACTACCTGTGGTAGTCTTTCATTCCCTTTTATTGTTTGTTTTTTGGGTTACAAGTCTATTTGTGATAAGTGGAAAAAGTGAATTGTGAATTTGATATCTGAATTTACAGATTACGAGAATTAAAGACTTCAGGATTTGGAACTGAGCTGTTAACCCCTTGCCAAGAACAAAGAAACAGATGTATTATTGGAAAAAAAGGTAGTACAGTTCAGTAACCAGGTTTGCTACCACGGAAAATAGGTGACAGCTGTTTCTACACAGGATATCTGTGGTTTCACCAAGTCCAGGATTTCTGGGGATGTAATTGCCTTCCCCTTTGAAGGTTTCTGAGTAAAGCAGCCTAATTTCTTTCAGGCTTGCAAAGCAAAAGCTACAGATTAGAAGGGACAAAAGAACAGCAACTATGAAAATGATGCTTAAGGCATCCTTCTAAAAGCCCTTTTTTATTGAAAATTACCATTAGAATAATTTTAATTTTAAGCTTAATCCTCTGCTATATAGCAACATGGTCATCACTACTGGGATGTACTTACAGTGCTGGCTTTGTTTCCAGTGTTCGCTGGTCAAAGATTGCACAGGACAGTAGATCAACAACAGCTTATTTGCTGTGCTCCTACATTTTTGAGTCAACTGATTACCTCTGTGTAACTATCACAGCAACCCTCTCATGCTTAAAATAACTGTGTGTAATTAAAAGTATGTAGGAGCCTCAACTGATTTCCCACTTAAAATCACCACCATCACCTTCCATTTGGCTGTTGAATAAACAGTTAATGACAAAAGTCAACCTCTTGTGCATCTTTCTTTTCTTGTTGTTTTTAAACCATGAGTGGCCCAAATTAATAAATATCTCAATGATTCATCCAAGAAAAAGCTCCATTACATAGCAATAATGCAAATAAGAGCTATACTGCAATTGCTGAAGACTGTAAAAAATCTAAACTATACATAGAGATGCACATAAGATTATCTTTCCAACAGCAATCTAACCTCAATTTCCTTTTTTTTATATTCTTTTCATACTAGGTCACCACACCAAAAATCACACACATCACAATGTAAACACAAAGTATTTGCAGGGTTTTAAAACGCTGAATAGAAAATTTATTGTCCCCATTACAGATGCCATGTCCTAAGATGAGAGTACTGAAAATACTCCAAGTTAATCATATGGAACAATGTTCCCACCAGTTGAGCAGGGTAAAATAAAAATAAAAAACTAGGCACATACTTCTCTTCACTCAAAGCTTGGCACAAACTGAGTTTTATATTTTTTCTTATTGCTTCTTTACACCCATCAAAGGGTATTAAATTTCCTTGTGCAGAGACTTCTTTTTGCTATGTTTCAGCACAAAGTAAAATTTTTGCTGAAGAAGGTGCATCAGACATAGTGAAAATGCTAACTCTAACTTTTGGGTTAATTCCAGGAAACATAACGCTGTGAAAATTACTCCAAACATAGAAAAGAGGAAGCATGTGTGAAAAAAATATGGCAATAGTTATTTTGAAAATTAATTCTTGAAGTGAATAGTACTCTGCTTTGACAAAAAGTGTTTTCAGGGAATGGGTAGAGGCCATGTTGAACTTCCCTACACAGCTATATGACCCTTGCCAACCAATGACAATGCTTTATTAATATTTTACTTCAGAAGTGTGAGATAATTCAAACTTTGGCTTTCTTTGTAGCTGTTGCTAAGCAACTTTGCTGCTTGTCTGAGAATTAGTTTTCACTGCAATCTTTCCTTCAAACCAAAGACCTGTGTCACTTAAAACGCTTTCCCTTCGCCAGCGAGGGGCCCAGCAAGTTCTATCCCCCCAACACTTATATTTCCTTTTCCTAGTTAAATTTAGCAGCGTCTGAAATTCTGTTTCACTCACCGTAATCGCTGTCATAAAAGACGATGAATTTCTGCCACCGCAGCTCAGTGACCAATTTCAGCATAACATCATTGAGGCGGACGGGCGGCCGGGCAGCCAGTGTGTACTCCTCCTCCTCCAGGCTGGGGTTCAGGTGGCAGGCGGTGCGTGGGGAGCCTCCCGTGTTGCGCTGCACAAAGAGATGTGGGATGTGCATGGCATCTGTCAGGGACTGCAGGGCGTTGGCTGAGGCACAACCTGTGGATGTCACCAAGGCTAAGATCCCCAGGGTCATCAGGTCGCAGGCTGCAGAAGACAAAACATAAAGGTGGGTTAGAGCAGGCTCTGAAATTCCTTTGACTGACTTGCACACCAGGAAGGGGACGTGACAGGCTTTGCCCTTGCCATTAAGACAGAGTGGAAGAGATTTCTGTTACAGTATCAGCTGAAGCCTTTCAGAGATCATCCTGTATCTTTACAGTAGGCGACTTCAGTCTGTACAGATAAGATTAAGTTGGGGACAGATAACATTACTGCTGCCATTTCTTCATACCAAAGCCAATATAAATGGAGATGTGGCCCTTACTGCAGGGCAGAGGCAGGAACCAAACTCCATATCCTTACAACTCACTTCACTGCTTTCCCCTCTATGCTGCACGCGCTGTGAGTGGCCTTTGGATAACAAACAGTAATTTTTGTTTCAAGGATTTGTTTTAAACAACAGAGTTTCAAAAGATTTTTAAATTGACGAAGAAACATTCACTGAGTGCCTCTCAGAGCAACAACAGAAGTGCTCATTAGAAGGAAGGCAATTCAGGAATGACTAAACAATCATTAGTAACACTGTAGTTCCCTTTAGAAAAATCAGGGAAAGCATGTGCCACTGAAAAACAGATATAGATATTTGAGCCCGTTCACTTCCAAGAATGAAGCAAAACCAAGCTCAAAGCACAGCCTGGCAGGATGGGCAATGCCAGCAGCAGTGCCCCGCAGCCTGGGCCTACTCACACCCGGCTTGCTTTTCCTCAGGGTGAGCCTACTTCAGCTGGGGCTGGAAAAGGTTTTCACCACAGCCCTCAGCTACAGCTCAGCAGCTACTCTGTCAGTGCTGTGGTACAGCATATCCCAGGAGCTCTCAGCAGCAACAAGCCTTCACGTAGGAGCCCAGAGCCTCTCACCACGTTCCTCCCTTGAAGAGGGCTGGGGGTTTGCTCAGGATTCAGCTCTCGGGGGGAACAGACTGAGCACAAATAGGAAAATGAACAAAGGGTACTGGAAGGATTCTTCTGTCCTCCCTTTTCTAACGTTTTCATTTATATCTCCATGTTCAGAGGTCAAAAAGCCAAGGGAGAGGGAGAGTTTATGAATAATTAATAATAATTAGCTGTTAATTATCAATTAATATAGATTTTTATGAAGTCATGGTATTTGAATACATAAAACTGTGCCTAATTCAACCAATGCATCATTTCACCAAATATCTTCTTAGAGCAGACAGAAAACAAATTTATTTCACATTGACATGAGATAATTGAGAAAAACATTTTATCTTCTCTATAAACAGAGTGTTCAACATGTATTCTAATGCAACAGAGAAAAACGAAATGCTTTCAAAATTATTTTCTTGATGATCTTTACAATAAACACGTCAGCTGCATTATCTAAATTTACTCTTTGTTAATTATAGTTATATGAATTTGTACTTTGTTTTTCCTGAGAGCTGACCTGGTTTAGCAACAGGGAGGCATTACATTTGACAAATGGGAGATCCAGGTTTGGGAACAGATTTGATTTTCCAGGCTCCTTGCCAGAGAAAACTGAACATGTCATACAGGTAATTTATTTAGTCACAGCAGGGGAGGGAACAAGAAACAGAGAAGTGAGAACACAGGGAGAGAAGAGCAGAGCTGAGCTACGGACCCCTGTGGAGAGCACCAGCCACTGAGCTTTGCTGCACTAAGGGTGAGAAAAGCAAAGCCCCACAGATCTACGGAAGGAACAGTTTACTTGCACAAACAACACAGAAGAAGAGAAGAAATAAAGCTCTTCCTTGCAAGAGACTGCATTCAGAGAGTTACTTATTCATGGAATACAGAACCCATCATCAGTTGCATTACAAGAGAGATCTTCATTCCTAAGGTGGCAGTAATCAAAAGCTGCTCACTTACCAGCAGCAAAAAGACCTGTGGTACAACAGACCACAGCAAATGGTCCCCCATTTCTCTCGGCACAGACCAGAGCTGAAGTATCTCAGCAAAGACTGCTTTGGTTGAGGAACTGTCACAGTGTTCTGCAGTTTGTGCCAATGGGTTAAAATGAAGAATTAGCCAATCAGCTTTTACATTGTGATATTTTGTCAACTGATTGTTTTCTGCCTGAAAGCATATGCTACACAGTAAGTGTTTGTTCCTCTTGCCTGTCTGTTTTCAGATAGTACTGCCAGCAATAAGAATTGGAATGACTAAGGAAAAAAGGTTTCATATTTTCTGAATCATTTTCTTTAGTCAAATTACAGAATGTGAAACCGAACATGTCATCACTTCAATAGAAGACTTGCATTATATAAAAATACGATGGATTCCAAGAAGTTTAACCTCCACAGTCTTCACTGAAGCTAAGAATAGGCCCTTAGCACATTTAGAAGAAAACTACTTTCTACATGAGTAGCACAGTGGGCAACAACTACAGAAGTATAATAGACTCTAATTCATTAACTCATTAACTCTCAAGACATCTTGCAATTGCTTAGCAATAGGATGTTCAAGGATTACATGACCTCAGAAGAAAATTGCTGACTTCTCATGTCATTCTGTGGCAAGAGAAAAGACGTGTAATTTTGTTTTACCTCTTACTAGCTATTGACATAGGTTTGTTTAGCAATAGGGATTCCTACATTAGATTGCGAATCAATTTACTACATTAGCAAGAGAAATCGTTAAGTGATAGCTCTAAAACTTTCCGTTTCAACTTTAGTGTGTGAATAGTCTTGTTTTCCTCAATAATTTTGCACTGCGGACATAATGGAACACTTTTATCTTTTGCCTCAATGATTTCGCCTCACAAGAAGCACCGGTGTCACCATAGAATACCTTAATCTTTTGCCTCAAAAGGCACAAGGACATTTTCTTTAGGTTCCACATACACTGTTTTAAAAAGTTGCACACTATGGCCTAATGAGCAGCGGAAGTTTTCCAAAGGCCTCAGTGATGAAACTGATAGTGAAACATGTGGAAGTAGGTGGGCACTTGACCACCCCAGACAGCACTGAGCAAGCCCAAAGAGACATTAGCATATATTTATGAGTCCTTGGAAAGGAATGGATATGTATGCCAATGCACTGCATATACATGTCTTAATAAAACATACAGTGTGAACTCTCAGACAGTGCACTTCCTTGTCAAGTCACTGGTATGCATTGCAAGGAATAAAACAATGCTGCTTTCTAACAGCACACTGTAGATAGAAGGTTTTCTTCCCGGGTTTTGGATGACACTACAGATTCTGAGCAACCATTCAGCATCACTCAGCATGTGACTGAGTAGATCTATAGTTACGTACCTCGGCTATCATTTCACAAGTACCTCAATGGGACTTCAACTTCTTGTACATAAATTGCACAAATCCCATCTTTATTTCCTTAAAGCTGAACAGAAGTTTGAAGCACTGTGGTTCACACAAGTTTATTAGCATAAGGGAGAGAGGAATCCAAATGCACTGATTTTTAGTCTTTTTTTTTTTTATTACTAGAGATGTACCACACTTTCATCTAGCAAAGATACTTTCATATTTATCTACCCTGAAGTTAATATTCTGAAGTTTCAAGAAATAAAGAAATAATGACTTTTAATTTGAGTTCTACAGATAAAAGAGACAGTGTTTTGGCAAACTTGTCTCCAGATTGCAGTGCTATATGAATAGCAATAGTTATTAGTTTGCTGTATTGAATGCCTTCATCACTGTCAGGATGCAATTTAAGAGGATACCACCATCCCACAAACCATACTGTAAGAAATTTACATGGTCACCTGGTGAAAACATGATCACTACGCTCAAAGAATAAATCTGCATTTAAACCATTTGAGTTGATTAAACTATTTAATGGCGCTATTGGTCAATGTTCTAACAGTATATAATCTCTCAAGCTAATACTTGATTTGTTTCCTAAATTATTAATTAATGAAGTTTTTAATCATCTCAGTGAAGTATCTCTCCTAACCTGTTCTTTTGAAGCCCACTTTCAGAAACCCCTTTTTTCACACCTGCTTTACATTTTTTGTCTCAAATTGCTATGTCTATTACTGAGGAATGGATGAATTCTTTATCTACTAGATTGTTGTTTGTTTATTAACATCTGCCTTCTTTGTAGTCAGCATCCTTTTTCCAGATTTTGTCAGATGTTATCCTTGTCATGATATTGGCAGAAGTAATGGGTTGATATTTTGGGGGTTGATATTTTTTTACACCCATTTCTCTAATTTGACTCTAATATCATAGTGATATATAGTAATTTTTTCCTCATTTGTTGAGTGCATCTCTAATTCTAAATATATTCCATTAAGATCACAAGTGAGACTGGAAGAGCAGCTATGATTTTTCATACTGCATCTTATCCCCACTGCCTTTTTCAACATGTGGAATTCTTCATGGCATATGAGATAAGGCCATAATTCTGATTTGCTATAACTACATTTAAGATTTTACTGTTCTACCACTGATTCCTCTATCACCATCCTATCTCTGAAGACATATGAACAAACTGTAAAGTTTGGCATCAGCTTTATAAGGGTATTTGCATTAAGGGTTTTAGCTCAAATCCCCCTGTAATTGAATCCCTCTTTCACTCTGCATGGAATCAAAATGCTTCAAGAGAAACTGCTATCCAGCTCCTGGTGACATGACAGTATGGTTATCTTTCAGTCCCCTTTTCCTTTGTTTCCACAGTTATCAACAGTCCAGCTGCCACTTATTTCTGTTCTACTAAGACATCCTCCTACTGACATTCACACTGCCTCTTCCAGCTTCTACGCCCTGACATCTTTCACTTCTGTGTATCACTAGAGCAGGTCCTGACCACTTTGGACACCATTAGATAAATACTCCCTTATTTTTTTTCCTTAAATTATTCTCATCTTTTCCAGTTTGACTAGTCCTTAAGAGCTCATTACTGCACAGCAAATGGAGTATAATTCTAACCAAACAACTACTTGTGTTTTAAACAATTTCACTGCTTGAAAACCGAGACGTTACTGCTTGGTTTTGTTTTTTTTTTTTTTTTTTTTTTTTTGGCTTAGAAAGATCCTCAAACAAAAGATGAGAACATCAATCAGACACAGGACACAGCAAAGGAATGGAAATCCAGTCATGCTGCAAACACCTGGTATTTTTGGTGGAGTACTCTGCCATGAAATGATTAACAAAGTTGGCACTTAAGTGTTTTTAATTCAGTTTCAAAGCTACCATCCTGCTGAGATGAAGGACTTTACATTCCCTTAGTACTATCGTCTCTGTCACCCTGGATGTGAAAAGTCATTTTTCTTGTAGTTTATCTTTGAAAACCAGAAGGAATAAAAATAATTTTATTATTAAAAGCATCAAATTCAAGGGAACATATGAAATTCTGGGAAAAGTATATTTTGGGATACTAAATCCTAGTATTTCATGGGATTATTATCAATTTATGTAATTTATTCTGCTGCAAATCTAACCAAGTAGCCCAGCTAGCAAAATATCACGTGTCACACATAATTAGCTGTTGTATTGCTTGTGCATGGAAAATTTAATCATCAATTTGATTCATTAGTCAATTTATAAACAAACAGATGCACTTGAAGTTTTGAGTAAAACACTGGTATAGTGAAGAATCGGGAGATAAAAATACATCAGATCAGGAAGGCGATAAGCTGTATCTTTAATCAAGACGTTAAGTGTGCAGGAAACTCATTCATGGAGGTATTTTTAACTTAAATGGAAAAGGTCTTTCTGGGAGCACTGAGATGAGATAAAAAGGATGACAGTAGGAGGAAAAAGACTGCAGCCCTCCCAGCAGGTGTTTAAAACAAGACAGATGATGACAGTTTCTTCACACACACAAAAAAAAAATAACAACACTAAACAGGGAAGCATTTTCATGCATATATAAACCAAAAAACCCAACTGATTCTGAAGTAGTACATGAGAAACTTCTACAGTCCAGAGCAAAAATCTACAGCAAATGCAGTCCCACAGGAAAGAGGCAAGACTATTAACTATCTACATTTTAATTCTCTTCAAGCCTTAACAGGTATTTAAGATTTAAATGCCTTTGTGCAAATTCACTCAATCAGGCACACAAAATCATAGAATAACCTTATTAATACCACTAAAGATACTTCTATTGAATGTGTTGATCTACAAAAAAAAGATTAACTCATACTACTGATGAACTGAGGACAATATCAAAATCAGCTATGTAAGCACTCAACCTGATGACTCACTAAATTGGGTTTCCAAAGGAATGTGTTCTTCCTTAATTTATGTTTGATGGTGTCTGGTTACTCTTCAGCTTCTTTCATTAATTGTGAAAGGCAATTTATAATAAATTTACATTATTAGCACTTAATGCATGTCATTTTATGCAATTCCTCTTTCTTTGGATACTCAGCAGTAAGAATCTATTTCTTTCTCTCATTTTTTATGGGCTTTTGCTTCTCTGTACGTTCTACATTTACAGTATACCTCCCCCTTTTCAAATAACTAAGATTTTATTCTAAAAGCCCACATGAAGCTATAGTTACTTGTCACAACAGAATAACTGTTAAAAGAGAGAACAATGTAACAAATGTCAGAAGTAAAAATATTTTATGTAGCACTTTTATTACTGTATCTCTTCACATGCAGTGAAGTTGAACATTTCTCACTCCACCACCTTCTACAGATCTTCAATTCAAACAAAATGCACCTTAAAACAAGAAAGCAAATTTAAAATTACTCATGGTTTAACCAAAACTCCTAATTAGCCCAAATTAGACCGTGGGGCTTTGGATACAGCATTTTAAGAAAAATAAACCTTTCCTCTCATTCATTTAAGCAGCTGTTCTTCTATATTTGAGACAAGTACCCAGGCACTCCCGACATGATTATATTGGAAGCTACAGAAAAGTCTAACGTAGCCTCATCAAAAATCCTGATGTAAATCATGTTCCTGATGTAAATCATGTTGGTCAGATAGATAAGCTTGCTAGACTTCACAAAAACTTGACACAGATACTAAAAATAAATGAACTATATACTCAACACAGAAGTAGAGCAAACTCTTATTTTTGCCCCCTCCAAATCCATGCTGTCAGAGCCCAGCATCAAGCAAACATCCTTTCAGCATTCTTTTCTTAAAGCTGATTGAGAAGAGTTTACAGGAATTCAGTACATGGTTCTCTCTGTCTCCAAGCAGCCAAGCACATTTTCTCCTGCGAGCTCACAATCTCAGGAACAGCTCCAAAACCTGACATGCCACATTGCCAAAGCTTCCCCAGACAAGACACTGAAACTTTCTCAAGTGCAAATATATGTGATGTAATGTCCTTCACAAGGGATTGGCAACAGCAATAAAACCGGGCACCATAGTCCAAAATCATGGACTTGCATGGGCTTACTGAAGCAAAAAGATGTATTCTGTGAAACTGAACCTATAGTATCATCATTAGCATCTGTGTGTGGACGAGACGCCAACAGAGAGGAACAGGCAGCCACTAACCCCAGTGCAGATGGGAAAAGATCACTGACAAAGTCTTGTAAGCTCATATCTTTGCCTTCAATGCCTTCAATGAAACTACAGAGGAAATAGTATATACCAGCACTGAAATTTTCATTGTGAGACCTCCCTTTTTTTGCTACTTACTCTCCTAATAACTACCAACTAAAACAATTCCATTAGATAACACACTGAAGAAAAAAAAATTACCACTTAACCTGTTTCTGTTTTTTTTATCCAAGATGAGAAATTTAGGTGTTTTTCATAGCAACTGGATCTTAGCAACAAGAATGGTAAGTCAGTTAAAGAATATATCTTTTTTTTTTTTTTTTTTTTTTTTTTTTTTTTTTTTTTTTTTTTCCCTCTTAGAACAATCTATTATAAATTGCATGGGTATATCCAGCCCTATAGCTGAATACTTAGGTTTCAACTTTAGGAAAAATTCTCAGCAGGCCAACTCACATCACTAAGTGATCAAAAAACCCAGACATGCATCACTGCTTACATTCTCTAAGATAATGCTGATTATTTCAGAAGGCCAGCAGCTATAAGGAAAGGATCAAGAAAAACAGTACACGTATACATTTCTGTGCATGCTAAGTGCACACGTAGTCAGCATATCAAAATATCTCCAATAAAGCAGTATATAAAAACCACATCTAAGCAGTAAAGGAAAGCAAGAGATTTAGACATGTTTACAAAAAAAATTCAGAAATAGTGTTATTTGATAGCTGCTCTGTTTTACTGAAATTCAAGCATTCAGCAGAGTAAACAAAAGAAAGCATGAGGGGAAGAAAAAAGAGTTTATATACATATTGCTTCTCCAACTTCCAACCCAGCCACCCCACTCCCCCAAAGCAAGAACTGCTTGCTGTTCCTCACAGAACCAAAAGGAACGTTGGCAGTACAACCTTACTCGTGCTGCTTTGGCAATAGGGGAAGCAATATTTTAAAAAAGCTTGCCTACAACTATATGCTTTACTGATATGTTGCAGGCCCATTCTGAGAATCACAGAATGGCCTGGGTTGATCACATGGTTTCAACCCCCTGCTATGTGCAGGATCGCCAACCAGCAGACCAGGCTGCCCAGAGCCACATCCAGCCTGGCCTTGAATGCCTCCAGGGATGGGCATCCACAGCCTCCTTGGGCAACCTGTTCCAGTGCTTCACCACCTTCTGTGTGAAAAACTTCCTCCTCATATCTAACTTAAACCTCTCCTGTCTCAGTTTAAAACCATTCCCCCTTGTCCCATCCTATTTTGATAGATCAAATGTGATTTCTTTGGAAAAGATCCTTAGGATGTGGCTCAAGCAATAGCAAGCAGCTACTCTGCATTAACCAGGCAATCCCATCAGCATATATAAGCCACCAGAGCTCCCCGACATTACCAGGACTGTCCTTTACCTCTAAATATCAGTCATGCCTTCTTTCCTCTTTTATCTCCGTGTTTTAGCATTTTCAGTAAACAGTTATTGCTGGCTTGTACATACATGGAAAGATCACCCACTTTCAGCATGACAGCTGAAAAATGCTTCTGTTTTATTGGAAGTATTTACTCACAAAATTGCGTAATTCCTTTCCCTAGAATGCACATTGACTGCAGCAATTGGAGGCTTAAAGTAATTTCCCTGGAAAAGCAAACCAAACCGATTTCAAAGCACAACACCATTTTTTGGTGTCATTATCAGCCTGATAAAACACTAGCTGCCATCCACGAGAAGTTAACAAGGGAGGGCAGGAAGAGGAGTTATCTAGACCAGCCTCCTGTTGGCTTTTACGCAGTTAAAAATAAGATTCAAAGTGGTGAACAACATGCCATAAAGAAGAAATACAGTTACCAGAACTAAAGTTGCGGCTTTCATTTAGCTTATGGGAGCATGTTAATAGCTCTCTTCAGTCTTTAATAATCTAGAATAAAACATGAAAGTCCCTTCATAACAAGTACAGAAGTAAAGCTGGTCTATGGGCAAAGCAGCTCAGCTTCCATACAACTGAGTGATGCCACCAAGTGGTGAACAAATGCACCAGTTGTTTTCCAAATTTTTTTGTTTGTTTGCTTAATCTTCACTGAAAACATGACTTTGTGTGCAGAATAGATGCCAGCATGAAGTCAGAGCAGGGCATATGTTACTGCTAAAAGTGCACTGAGAGTACATAGTGAAAGATAATTGATGGCTTTGTTTTACAAAAGACAGATCTGATACTGCTCTCTGGCTCCTCCAAAGAAGGTAAGAATCTCAGAGTAAAGCAGCTTTATAGCCAATAATCTACTTTATAGCTGAATTTTGCTTGCCTTTGCACTCGAGTGGATTTGGAAGACTGAGCCAGTAAAGATTGCATCATGTAAAAAAAAAAAAAAAAAACTTTTTTTTTTTAGACAGCAATTTAGAAGTACAAGTCAAGACATGAATCACCCATTTAAATATTTTGTAGATTTTATTAAATTTTACTAAAAAAAAAAAAATCAACTGAGCGGTACCAGATACAAAGTCTCCAAAATAAGGTGGCCCTGCACTCTTCTCAAAAAAATGTAATTCCATTAGTAATGTTTTTCTCCCAGAATTGCAGCTTAACATGAAGTTTGAAATTGAATAAGCATTTCTGGAAATTTTAAATGGAGCATGGTTTTACAGAGCTGCACATTAGTCACAATGGCATCAATACTATTCTAAATCACCAGGTCGAACTGAGCAGCTTTGACTCCTTTTTTCTGTCCTTCTACATTAGTTCAAGGTAGAATTAACTGCAAACCATCTCAGTTATTTGAGGGGGGCATACAACTGTGTTTTTTTCCTGAATAGCGCAGATTTGACTTCCACTCCCCCTGCAAGTTCTTCAATAACTGTTTTCTTTTGCCTTTCAGCACAGACTAAACTCCATTTTCTCACCCTCTGCTTCTTTCACCTGCTTCTCATTACAGATCATAACGCTATACAAGTATTTTTTCCCACCTTCATTAGCATTCAGCAGGGATGCCCGCCTCTGCTGCCTCCTTAGGGGCTGTTCTGCATGTACACGCCGAGTATTATTTTAACGTCAGCGTGGCTCCGGCTCAGTTCCGGCATGCACAAAAGGAAAACACTCTACTGCCATTTAGAAAAAGCAGCCAAACGTGGCGGTTTCAGACAAGCTGATAAAACCTCTGAGTTCCTGGTAGTGAGAAACTCATTTGGATTCTGAGCAGTATTGACAAGCAAAGGAACACGTTAGCCCTGCTTGCCCGTCTAATTAGCAGCAAATGATACATATGCACAAAAAGTGCTGAGAGAAACTTCGATTTTCTTTTTCTTTTTCTTTTTTTTTTTTTTTTTTTGCATTCTCCCTCCCATTAAATTGTTCTTCTTTGTATCCTGCCTTATACTGAAAGCAGCAGGGGAAGGCACACCAGTCTGAGCATCGCAACATTACTCCCAAGCAAACTGTAAAAGATTTCTCCATCCCCTGGTTGCCCTGGCACACTGTGCACGTGCTGCTCAATGCACGCTCCTATTCCCTGAGACAATTCCAAGCAAAACAAAACAGTGACGTGTGATCCCATCTCCATAACCCATTTGGCATCGTGCTTCAGGAAAACGCCTACATCAAACTACTGCAAACATCACAAGGCAGCATTTCACTTCCTTTGACATAAACTTTACGCAGAGACTCAGAATTAAGCATCTAGGCATGTACAATACTATCAGAGCTGCTGTGCTATGAGAGAAAGTAAGTGTCACAAGTCAGTAAATTCAGAAAAGCTACAGTCACTTCCACACACAGCCAAGCAGGCTCCTTACACCACAGGGCAGCCCAAGGAATCCATGCTCTGAAAATGTATCCTTATCATCCTGTTTCTGATGTTTTTCCCCCAGACAGGTGTTAGGTCTACCAGCAAAATGACAGGGCCGTTGCATAAGCCATAGAGACATCAGGAAGCAATTTGTGTAGCTGGGGAAGCGTACTCATAGTGAGGGAGCCAAGTGCAGCAAACAACATATATTTATTTGTGCCAACTGCTGAAAGACTTGTAGTGTTTATAGGTCTAGCTGTGAGTCAGTACTTATTTATAGCATATATTTATTGACAGAATTTAGTAGTTGATTTATTGAGAAATCTCTGCAATATACCAAATCCTTACAATTGCATCCAAAGATTATGCAAATTTTCCAAGCCTAGCAACAGTCTAAAGCTACTATTTCAGTATATAAAGTCAACTTTAAAAGGAACGCTTTTTTCTTTCCTTACCCATGAAACACATAATGAATGGCAAAATCATTTTTGCTCGATATTCAGAAAAAGATCCACTCCTCACTCAGCATCAGTATTTCCTACATAGAGAAAACAAAACAAAAACAAACAGAATAAAAACCACTTTGCCACTTTCAAACCCCTATGGCCATCCAGAACTACAAAACGGGTGGCAATCCGGTTTGCCTTTTAGTAGTTGCCCAAGAGTAATTTCAAATGCCGCTCATGACTTTATGACATCTAACAGAACTGTGTTAAATCATTTGAGCAGCAGTCTGAATTTCCCTCTTTCCCTCAGCTCCGCCATGTGCCAAATCAGGGAAAAACATCAAAACCTACACAATTTCAAGAGATCTCATCTAAATACATGAAATGAGCCAGTTGTTCAAACATATTTAACACCTGATAGCTCTCGCTACAGAGCTTAGGACAGATTTTCAAAACATCTCAACATTTATGCACCTATTGCCCAGAGGCTGCTTGAAGATTAGGCCACTTCCTTGGAAACTTAAATGAGACCTGATCTCTCAAATTTTCGTCTGTACACTTTGATTTAAAAAAAAGAAAAAGAAAAAAGAAAAAAAGGAAATATCTCCATCTCTGTAAGCTAGCAGACTTATATGACACTGTGTACCAACACACATCAGCACAGAAGCAGAATATTTCTTTAATATCACATTATTCAAATTTGTTTTAAAATTTTCCTAATAATATCTTGCACCTATTCTTTTTTGTAGTTATGAGAATCACTTTAGGGAAGACACCATCTTAAAACTAGTAAGTTTTCCTGAAGACACACAGGTTTGGTAGAGGTGAATGCCTTTCCAACACAGTGGAAAGCTCAAAGAAAACCAGCTTGAAAGGCAAATCAAGAGTAATCTAGAAGTGATCAAGCCATACTCTCTACTAGAAGAATCATAGAATCATTAAGGTTGGAAACAACCTCCTCATCTAGTCCAACCCCAACCCATCCCATCATGCCTACTAACCATGTTCCTCTGTGCCACATCTACATGTTTCTTGAACAGCTCCAGGGACAGGGGCTCTGTACCACCTACCTGGGCATACAGTTCCAACACGCTGCCAATTCTTTCAAAGAATTTGTTCCTAATACCCAACCTAAACCTCCCCTTGCACAACCTGAGGGCATTATCTCTTATCTTATCACTGTTACCTGGGCGAAGAAGCTGATCCCCAGCTCAAAATAACTTCCTTTCAGGGAGCTGTAGAAAGCAATAGGGTTTCACTCTTTTCCAGAGTAAACAGTTCCTGAAGAACTGGAGCACTGCAATGACTGCATGTTTTTAAGAAGCTTTACTTCTCCATTGTTCACCTACTGACTGGGTTCTGGAAACTCACGGAAATATATTCAAAGCACTCAAATCACAACTGCAAAGGAGTCTGTTAATGTAATTCAAGTTTCTGTGATCTATGCATGGAATTTTTTTTTAATACATAAACCTTACAATTACCTGCTAACGTGGGCCCAAAATAGAAAACAGGTACATTAAATTCATATTGAAAAAATAATCAGCTTTATAGAGGATTTCATTGAACAAAAATAAATACATATAAATACCGTATTTCAGTAGTCTCCTATGCTTCCCCAGATGGGATTCATCACCAATCAGTCCACCTGAACTTCACTTCAAGCTTTCTTAGAATGAAGTTGAAGGAGGAACAAACAGAGAGGGCAATCTTATGCACAGATTAGTCAGGTTGCTATGGATAAAGTACCATGCTAACAATTAAAATGTTTTAATAATAAGACAATTGATGATCCCATTGTTCTGAAGTACGGGAACTTTCAAAGACGTACAATTAATTACAAAGCTTACATCTGTCATTAAATTGAGACAAATAAGATATGTCACGTATATGAAACTAATTATTTATTTAATAGAAAGACTACAGGCTGCACAGTGGAAGAAAGATCCAGAAAGTGAATATGTCAATATATTCAAGCCTAAATTGACTAATCCAGAAGATCTACTACTAAAAGGCCTTAGCTTCCACTGAAAGAGTCAGTTTCATTTCCAGGCTCCTTCAAATTCATCTGATTTTGGTAACTCCATAACACAAAATTATAAAATTGAATAATAGAGGATAATTGAGCCCCATGACATCCACACATAAATGCAACGACTCTTCTAATTAGGCACTGCTTAGGGTACGTTACGAATAAATTTTAACTGTTGTTAGATTTGCATTCATTAAGCCTCATTAAAAAAAAACCTCCAGGTAACTTTTAGTCACACCCTAAAACCAAACTAACTTTCCCCTGTTATCCTATTGTATGGTTAGGATAAATTGCATGTAACACAAAGTGAGTTTCCACTGCTCTGCAGCAAGAGGAACAGACCCTAAGAAGTAAACACAGAACCTGAGACACTACCATGATGGGACAATGAACAATCAGTATGGAATTCCAATATCACACTTTCCTCAGTCTGTTTCTTCAGGATGTTAAAACATCATTAGATATTACTTACATGAAGAACTGAATTCTTAAACATAGATAAAAGGAAAATACTTAAACTTATATGTTAGGTCTTATGCCAAAGAAGTCAGTGCCAAATAACAGCTCCCTTCCTGGACATGCAAAGAGATCAGTTTAAGAGAAGATGCACTTCAAATACATAAGCAGATAGAGCGGGTCAGAGAATGGTTGTGCATTTAAATATCAATTCTCTTCTTAAATGTTAAAACATAATGAATGATTTATTAGAAAAGTGAATTTGAACACAGAGATACCACTACAACTGAGAAGTTTCATTTATTCATATGCACCAGCTTCTCACTCAAGGCTTTAATTACATCTGTGCATTCATTATTGGGTCATACAGATTTGCCGAGACTACACGTTATAGCCATGTGCTCAAGTCATAGGCCAGGAGAAAAAGGTTTGGAAGCCAAATGTTGAAAAGCTGCAGCAGCTGCAGCTGCAGCCTTCCTGCACTTCCCAAACTGTCTGGGATGTCTGTGGTGAGAGAAGCACCTCCGTTCTTGGACTAATACAAATCAAGTTAGGGTAAGATGCCACAGACAAAAAGTATCAGCAACTATGTTATTCTTCCCTATTAGGCAAGGTTTGGTTTTGTTGGTTTTTTTGTTTTTTGTTTTGTTTTGTTTTTTTGTTTTTGTTTTTGTATGTGTGTTTGTTTTTCAGTTATTGCTGCAAGATTGCTATGCTTGTTTTGATATTTTTTCTCTTTTCACAAGCTAAACTGCTGCTGCTTTTTCCCTTTCTTATTTCCTAACAATTATTGAGTTGGCCATCATACAATAAGTCGACTGCAGTACTCAGGCCTGGTGGCACTTCCTCCTCTGGGATCTCATGTATCTGATTTCTAATAACCTCAACAACTAGTGCTGCGGGTTTCTAAATTTTCCAGAGGCTGTCCAGAAGTGAGCAATTGCCTTTCTGAGGTTAGTTCTCCAGACAAACCATCAAAGTGTACTTTCTGCAAGCTCAGACATAGCTCAGTTTTGCATACTAGTGGTTACTATTAGATACCCAAGCTCTCCAATTCACTTAAGGTAACTTTTTCTTCAGGATCCAAGATCCAGACCAGCCTATAAATTTTCATTCAAGGAGGTTGACAGTTAAATCTGTGACATCACTTTTGAAGTTGTTCCTGACACAGCCCTTTAGCTAGTATAAGAAATTTTATAAAAATAGTAACAAGCTTCTCAGTTTTCAGTCTCTTCAACACATCACCTTCATCTCAGTCTTCATTCTTTCAGATGTATGTGATATCTTCAGACTGAAGATTTGCCTTTCCCCCTTTTCTTTCCCTCTGTTTACTGCCTGAACCATAGAATCACTTCCCACAAGTAATCTTTCCTCTCTCCTTCCTTAAAATGAGTGCTGAGAAAAATTGCACTTATAATTCATAGTCAGCTTTGTGAGGAAACCTTCGGTCATCAGCTGATTGAAGACCTCAATAAGAACACAACTTCCTGCCTTAATTGCAGTTTGATATTTATTAAACGGATTTTTTTTCCTTAACAATAACCAACCCTTCCTCCAAGAGCCTTCTGCAATCACAGAACTTCTGTGGATCTTTCCATTGCTTCTTTATACTATCACATAAAAATCTGTCAAAAGTAGAACAGTAGAAAGCAGAAGAGACATTTTTGAAGTGGATTTTTTCATCTGCTGAATGTATGTTTCTGCACAGAGATTGCGATCATAGAAATCATACGCTGTAAATAAACCAATTGTGCAGAAAGTTTCAAAAACAATGATTCACAAATCACAGAGCTTTTTCCATAAGAATTTCAAAGCAAAGCAGATGCATTTTCCCCATAAGGTAAATCATTTACTACTGCAGAGTTCCATCACCTTCAGGAAAGTGCTACACTTTGTTTTCCCACTTTCCTTTCTCTCTTATCAAGTACATGTGCAAGTACATCTCTTTGTTTTTGGAAAATAAAATTGAAAGTTTTATACTGGTTACACAGCCAGAAATTTCTCTCTCTCATACCAGATTCAGATTCTTCTCATCACAGACCTGAATCACCAAGATAGGCTTGCACATTAGCAGCATACCTGAAGGCCTTAGATTTTTAATTACTAATATTATTTATTAAAAGCCTTACTATTGTCACAGCTAACTCATCTTCTCTTAAATGATATTTTTAAGCCAAGATTGGACAACTGAATTTTTTGCAAGGTCTATCTAGTAGTGCCTTGGCTTACAAAGTTCCTGACATGCTGACAGAAAGAAAGGCTCTTCAGCAGTGCAAGTGCACACTTGTGCTGAAAGGTACTTCAGCTTGCACGTACTTACACACAGACTACAAACCCTCTACAACCAGTTCTGTAGTTCCAGTCTTCAGCATTTTTTGTAACATTTATTACATGTACGTGACTCCAAAAGTAATGCCTCTTATTTACTTCCATGAAAATTACAACAGAGCACAATAAAAAAGAGCACAATAGCACTTTTTCATAGGGCAAATTCTCAGCTACAAAGCAATAGTTTTCAACAACGTTGTCCCCATTGGTTTGTGCATTTGTGCACCACCCAGCGCCTCACTGTGCTCACATCCACTGCTTGGTCTCCATAAACATTCAGAAAGTATTGATGAATGTTAACAGGTACCATTTTCTCTGCATGGAGAAATTCAGTTCCACAGCTTAGCTTCAAACACAGTTCCATACCAGATGCCATTTTGTCAGACTGCCCACTCTGCTGCCCTGCCATCACACAGCAACAAAATGTAATGAAATATTAGTGGGAGGTTTCCTCTACTAGTGCCATGCCACCAACACCTGCCTCTGATTTCTTGGGTCAACATAATAAATCAGGAGGCATTACATTTGGTCCTCAGACATACAGTGCTATGAATTGCTTGTGTTTAGGACCTGATTCATCTGAATAAGTGACTCTTTTGAAAGCAAATGGTATTTATTCCCTCACTGTGCTGAAACTGTTTTATGCAACCAAGAAAAACTACCTCCCGGATAAGCCATGTCAGCTGATTTTTCAGAGAGGCCTTTTGTCGGAGTGGCTCTCCATTTTTACATGATAAGCATATTTTGATATAGTTCAAATCTGTATTTTGAGATTGCCTGTCTGGCAATGACCTTGTACATTTTATTACATTCTAAAATTCCACGGGGATCAGTCTTATTTTACGCATATATTTAGACTGATGTGTATTTCCCTGTTTTACAGGAGAAAAGTGATTTTTTCTTCTGATAACAGGGTATCTTATCTGTACAGCCCAAATCATAATATATTTTTCTCAACCACTGCACCAATGGAGGATGTTAACAAGGCTGTTCTAGCTTAAAGCAAGCTTAAAGTTTGGAAGAAATCTATCCCCCTCTTGCATGCTTTACATCTTACATCTAGATTTGCCAGACACAGCCCAAATACCCAGATGACCAAGGACAACACCTGCTGTAAGGTTACATTGCTGCCTCTGTTCTTCAGCTTAGTAGCTACGACAGAGCATGGCAAAATGCTAAAATGGGCAGCTTGACCGGATCCTGACAGCAGAAGAGCAATCTTCAGTTGTATTTAAGCCCACTTTGATGATAAGACTGGATAGACAACTATTTTTGCTCTTCCACTACAAGCCCTTTACAGCTTAAAAGATGTGACTGTGCAACGCAGTGAAATCTAATCTTTTTTTTTCTCCTCCCTTAAGATTCTCTCAGCCTGTTGCACTTCTACGAATGCTGAAAGCCAGACATTCATGAGTTAAAGAGACGTGGGGGGAAACAGTGAGATGTTAGGAGCACCTAATCTTTTTTTCCACATTAACTACAGGAGGAGCCAAACTTCTCTGAATATCAAAATTAGTTGAGGTTTTTGTGAGCAATGATCAAATATATCAACTAAACAGTCAGAAAGATTGAAAAACAAAGATTACAAAGATAATACAAATGAGATAAAAGGATGTGTGAAGTTATAACACTTCATTAGTTCTCCCTTGAGAATGACAAATACCTAAGATTTTAGGCAAAATGCTTCTCAACATCTGTTGGTCATTCACTTATGCTTGGATTGGCAAACCGGTAGGGAATAGGCAGCAACTGAATTAATCCCTCAAAAAATCTTGTGTCCAAGAAGCCTGGAGGTTTAAATTTGACCACCCGAGCCACCTAGGATACAAAAAGTCAATTTCTTTACCTTAGAATGATAACTTGAGGTATGAGGTACTCATGTACATGAGGTACACCTATGAGTCTCATTGATGATCTCTATCACGTAAGACTTTCAGCTAAATTTGGATATTCTAAGCAGAAATCCTATCCAGGTATTAATTCACCATTCTCAGTTTCACTGCAATGACCTAATGCAACATACATCAAATCACAAACAACCTTCACAATATCCGTATTTTTACTGAGAAATGCACTCTGAATAAGGACCACTCGTTAACATAAAGTTATGATAGCATTTCACATATACAATGGATGAGTTGTTCATGTAGATAACGTTCAGTCTACAGGTTCTTTAAGATGCACAGAAATGCATAACAAAAAGAACAACAGTGTTTTCTACCAATGTTCTCAGCTAGGCTCATTTCTGTTCTGTATTAATTACAAGCTAGTTTTCACGTTGTGTAGATAAACTCTTTTTACCGCTCAGGACAAGCTCACAACTGAAGCAGCCAGACCTCACCAAGCCTCAGGAGCTGACCCAACAGCGCAGCCTCCAAGCAGCTCCAGGCACCACAAGTGCATGTACAGCCCCACATGGCATGAGCAGGCAAATGTCTGCTTGGGTCTCACGATGCTAATGCACTGGAAAGCAGACACAATACGCAAAGGAAAAGCATTCTGAAATGAGAGTTTCGTGTCTGCAGATCTCTGCTGAAGACATTTAAATATAAAGCTCCACACAACAAATGTCAAAAGTTTCACATGAAAAGCATATAAAACATTTAAAATAAAATCTAAACAATTTTTACTTTAAATCTAACCTTCTTGATTCCTTATTTTGAAATCTAGATACTTGCAAGGAGAAAGATAACTGTATAATTTTGGTTCTGAAAAACCAGGGGTTGTTGCTGAAGTGTTCCAATGCTAAGTAGTGCTTGCACTCTCAGCTGGTAGCATGGTGCTACAGCCAAAACGTCTTCTGTACCTGCCCATCTCAGCAGTCCACACCTGTGGATCATCACTGGGCAGCAAATTCAAAAAAAAATCAGTAACAGTGGTTCAGTGTCTCTTGTTCTCTCTGAAGCCCCCAAGGAAAATAGTTCATGCGAATGTCATGTTGATTTGCAGTGATGCCTGCATACAGATACATCTCCTATGCACTCCCATCTTCCCTAAACATATCTTAGTCTTGCTAAATGCCTCTCTAGCTCTTACCTACAAGCTTCTGCTTTCTCATACATATATTTGGGACAACACATTACTCACAAGTGCACACAGACTGTTTTCTATCTAACATATGCATACAGCATCTGTTGATGCAGGAAGAGGTACATTCCTTGCGTGCCAGTTTTTAACATGCCTATACAGTTAACTGAACTCCACTGTAAATCCCAGAAGCGGCACGTTTCTCACAGTGTGCTTTGCATTCCTTGGGAGCAGATGTTCAGCTTTACTGCCTTTCTGGGCTGCCTCAGACAGGGCTGCAGGTGCTTGGAGCATCAGTTGGGACCATCATAGGCTCCAACTATGCTTCCCAAGTTGCCAGGTGAGTTAGCCAGATCAGAAGACTTTCGGTCACTCTCTTGTCACCACAGAGCTTTTCCATTCCTCTCTCCCCACTTTGCGAACTGAGCAGGACTCAGGTTGAGCCCTGTGGTTCCTGACCACACTTGGCATCACTCTGAGCCTCAAGATTCCAGCCAGAAGATCCCATGAGTGCCTCAGTTAAATAACCAGTCCCCACATCTGATGCTTGATACAGGTCATGTGCTACATCAGCCCATAGACAGTTGCTTTTCTCAAGGGTCTGAAGCTGAAAAATTTTTGGCAACTGAATGGCCTCTGTAAACTCTATTTGGGGTGAGCATCAGCTGGCAACCACTTGATTCAGTTCTTTGCTATGAAGAGCTTGGAATCTAACAGGCAAGTTACACAAAGCCTCCAGCATAAAGCATTGCTGAGCTCCCTTCTACACTTTGGTTATGTGCCAGCTAAAACGGTGACTGAACCAAACAGTTCCCAGTCTCCATAGTTCAGAAACCCAGTTCAAAAATGGACTACTTTATCAAGAATGCCAACATTTGCCTAGAGTGAATGCGATGATAAGCACAGCACTTTAAGCCACATACACAAATTAGGACAAACAAAACTTTCGTTACCTATAGGGTCAACTGGATTTGACTGACAAAATTTATTTCTGGACTTTGCACACAGATGGGAAAAAACAGAGGCGTTACAGATAATGTATGGAGACAAATGTATGATAGCAATGTCTAGCTTCATGAGTAGTGATTTCCTTTTATTTCTTCTCTTCAGATTTTCGTGGAGCACTTGCATGAAACGCTCAGCAGTATTCTGTTCAAGTGATAAATACAGCATGAAGAGAAATCTGTACTTGTTGTGACAATTCAGGTCCTGCATGGCACAATCACATGTATGAGTAGCGCTGTTTTTGACTACTGAAAGCACAGCAGTGCAGATGCTATAAAAATCAGGTGACCAGAAATCTGAATTCCTGTAAACTACTTTTCATGTCAATAACTGTCCATGAATTTCTTCTGCAGTCCAGAATCAGATCTTTTCTGTTTCAAAATATCACACATTTTTGCAATTGATACACTGAATGAAAGCTGAAGAAAAAGATTTCTTTTGAGGCAAAACTTTGGGAGCATTTGGGGACTCCTTCTAATGTTTTACTGTTCCTCTGTCATCGTTCAATTTCGCAACCAGTGTAAGCAAAACCCTCACTGAAGGGAAAGAAAATACTGAATATAACATATTAGTTGTCTAGGTTTGTTTAGGTCAGTGTCTTTTCCATATCAGTCGCTAATACCACATGAGTCTTAGAAAAGCTTATGAAAATCTTATGCAGACATATACGAAATCCAAATTCCCATGTGAGAGTATTCTTCAAAATATCACCACAGCTTTTGTACTGAAGTATGAGAATTTAAATTCTTTATAATTTCTTAATCCTATCAAACATAGTTATGGATTTTCTAATTATCCATACAGGAGTCTAATCCTTAAAAATATAAAAAACAACTACTACTACTAAGCTCCTGAGCTTTCAGTGTATTAATTTGGGGAATTAAACAAATTTTTGCTGGTTTTAAGCCTTGACTCTGCATCCTCTGAAGACACAGTAACAAAATCTCACTTGCTTTCTCATTATCTGTCTTCCAGTTATGAATCCTGTTTGACAATAGTTCCAAGGTTCAACCCTTCTCTACATTGTTAATCAGCAGTGGCTTCTCTGATTACCTAACTCTGTTTCCCATATATCATCACAAACTATGGTCACCAGAAAGTAAAGGGGAAACAGGAAGCAGTTGTAACAAATTTATATTAACCTTTCTCCAGTGACACTTGGCCCTCTTTTCATAAACTGCAGTACACTTGTATAATTCATTACTTCTCCATGGGCACAAGTGCACAAGTCTCAGCACTGCCTTTCACCTGCTATTACAGTGCCCACCCATTTTACCTACAGTAGTACAATCCAAAAAATGAGAAAGATATCTATATCTTAGAGCCATTCTTTTTTTTCTTTGAAGTTAACATTGTAAAATCATCTGTTTAATTGGGTATTGCATTGGAAAATTGTATTTTGGCTTCAGTAAAAGCCACAAGCTTTCCAGTAATACTTAAGAGGCACTGCAGCACTCCTATTTTAATGGAATCTCATTCTCAGTATTGCAGCAACACACCTCATAGCAGTTCTTGAAAAAGGTAAGAAACAAAAGAATAATGAGACAGTTATATTCCTCTTCTTCAAACATTTAGTAATGCCAAATCATGCCACCTTTAAAAGAGAAGAAAGGCAGAACCAATATAAAACCACAATATAAATCCATATAAAGACTTTGCAATTCATCCATACTGAGCAGCTTACAGCCGCATCAGCTTCCGGAATGTGAGCCAGGTCATTCTGAAGTCACTTGGGCTTTGCTGTACTACAGTGCACTAAGCAGTGCAGGCAAGCTTGCAAGCGGCACACATTTCACATCTGCAAAGTAGGGCAGGAGGTCTGACATCCTGGTTAAGACTCACGTGTTTCTGACACAGAGCCGATGCCTGCATCAGTTCCTTTCTTTAAACACAAATCTTGCAAAATGCAATGGAATTCAAGATTCAGCAGAGCCACAGAAATCACATGACAAATCTCTCTCGTGTCCTAGGAAAATTGTATCACAAAAAAATGAATGATTCAGTCTTGAAGTAGATCCAGCTTGCTTTTTCTCTGGCTGTGGAATTCATGGGCTGAGAGCATGGGTTAAAAATGCCCTAGGGATATTTCATACTTCTATACAGAATTCTGTACAGAACTTTTCAGCAAGGTTTTCAACCCCATTATTCAGCTAAGATGGAAGAGGAGGTTATTTCCCCTGGCAATACAAGTCTCCCCCTTTAAGCACTTCAAAGTAGGATTTAATACTGGAAGCTGGAAATGAGGGTCCTTTCTCATAGCTAAAGCAAGAGCATGCTGTGTACTGCTTGCTGTTGCAATCAGAAGCCTCATGACTCATTTCTTATACCCTCATAAGACACTTCAAATGGAAATGCACTTTCAGGACACGCAAATATCCCTTTTACATGGCAAATGATTTATTAAACCATCATGAACTTTTACAGTGCTATTACTTGCTTTAGAGGAGATTTTATGTTTCAATTGGATCGTGACTCTACTGAACTTTCTTTTTGGAGTATTTCTTGCAGTTCAGCAAAGCGTACAGAGATGTGTACATTGCATACCTCAGTATTTTCTTCCCATATATTAGTGAAGAATATTAACCACTAAAATCACAGTTAAAAATGAACTTCAAAGAGATTAAAAAGCCCTTTTTGAACCAAAGAACAAAATCATGGTCTTCATTATTCAGAGTTTTCATTTTACTTCCTCAGCATCCATATCAAACAAGATCATTGGTTTTACACATACCATCGAATAAAACAACTGGCAAATAGTGGAGACTGAGCCCTGCCACAGCATCAAGTTCCTGTCCTCAAAGATGAGCACCTCACAGTCAGTACAAAAAAGACAGGGATCTCTTGGAAAGAGTCCAGTGGAGGGCCACAAAGATGGTAAAGGGCCTGGAGCACTTCCCCTGTGAAGAAAGTCTGAGTGAACTGGGTCTGTTCAGCCTTGAGAAAAGAAGACTGAGAGGGGACCTGATCCAGGTCTATAAATATCTAAGGTGTGGGGGGCAGAGTGGCAAGGCCAGACTGTTTTCAGCAATGTATGAAGACAGGACAAGGGGAAACAGCCAGAAACTGCAGCATTGGAAGTTCCACACAAATGTGCACAAGAGCTTCCTTAGGTGAGGGTGACGGAGCACTGGAACAGGCTGCCCAGGGAGGTGGTGGAGTCTCCTTCTCTGGAGATGTTCAAGACCTGTGGACACCTACTTGTGCGATCTGGTGTAGGGAACCTGCTTTGGCAGGGGGGTTGGACTCGATGATCTCTGGAGGTCCCTTCAAACCCCTACAATTCTGTAAGAGTTTGCACTGCTGATTTTGTTGCTTGATATACAAATTATATCTTGGACAAAAGTATTCGCTTACCCCTGAAAAAACAGTTTTCTATTTTCATCATCTTTGCTGGACTTTCATAATGCCCTTTTAATTTCAGAGACTAAGAACACAATAGAAATTCAAACCTAGTGGCTGAGAGAGGCCTAACGGTCAGAATTCTAAGAAACGTTAGACTGGATGAAAATCAGGACATTTTATTCTATATGCCTCTCTCTATATGCCATATATCTACTTTTTATCCATATGCAGCCACGGGACCACAGGCTTTGCCATTTGTGCTTAGGACAGATAACTTTTAAGTCACATTTAGAAAATAGGATTGGTATTCCTCAGTAAGCTACAGCTTGCATGGCCACCTAGTTTCTTGCAAGTATACAAAAAAAACCTGTTCATGATCAGTACCACAGCTTCTTGCGCTCACTACGAGTAAGAATATTAAACCTGGAATTCAATCTTTGACGTAATTATGGTGATAGACATAAGGGGGAAAAAAAAGTAAAAGCAAACCCTTGTTATGTAGGACATGTCAAATAGTACAAAACTTGGCTACACCAACAAGCACTACCTCTCAGATTTGAACACACCAGTAAAATAAAAAGGGCCAATGGAAAGTACGCATTCTTTTTGGCTTGACATTTTGAACCAGATCAGATAGAGCCATTGCTTTGAAAATTCTGCTTCTCAGAGGTATCAAAAAAGTTAATTCACGTCACAGGTGACCTACTGTTTTCCTAGCCCAAAACTCTACAACAAAGATTTACAAGAAAAAAAGAAGTTTGTATTGAACAGCAGCACTGTAAAAAGTGACTTTTACACTGTTTTTTAAAAATAAACATGAATACTCATTAAGAAGTACATACACAAAGTTCAGTACATAGAACAGATGAACGTCTTCCTGTAGTTAACACATGAAATTTCCAAAAAATAAATCAGCAAATAAACAACAGCTGCTCCTTAGACCCTACAACAAGTGAAGACAAAGCTTTACACTACAGAAGAGCCCCATCCTGAACACAGAAGTTCTATGCTAAAAGGGAGTAAAGGAGCCATCTAGCCCAGTACTGCTCTCCTCTTCCCTCCCACCACTTTTATTTTCTTCCTAAATAAATGCTGGTCAGCAGTACATACTTAAAGGCTCAAGGAAATAAAGCTTATGTTCTGTGACCATAATCTCCATAGCCTCACAGGTGTACCAGTAGTTTTATAAGTTGCAGCAGGTTTCCAAGCACTTCCATTCAGTAGTCTACAAAAGAATACTTTTCATAAAAAGTGGCAAATTTTAAATCCTTATATTTTTACTCTCTTGAATTAGAGAATGACTTGGGTTGGAAGGAACCTAAGGGATCAAGTTCCAACCCCTCTGCCACAGGCAAGGCTGCCAGCTGATAGATGAAGTACTAGATCAGACTGCCCAAGGCCCCATTGAACATGGCCTCAAATACCTTCAGGGATGTGGCATCCAACAACTGCTCTGGACACCCAGTTCCAGCACCTCACCACCACCAAATTTCCCCCGACATCCAATCTAAATCTCCATTCCTTTATGTTAAAACCATTTCCTCTTGTTCTATCACTATGTAAAAAGTTGCTTTCCCTCCTGTTTATAATCTCCCTTTAAATAGTGGAAGGCTGCTATGAGGTCTTCCCACAGCCTTCTCTTTTCCAGGCTGAACAAGCCCAGTTCCTTCAGCCTGCCTTCATAGGAGAGATGCTTCAACCCTTGGATCATCTTAACGGACCTCCTCTGGACCCTCTCCAAAAGCTCCACATCATTCTGTGTTGGGGGCCCCAGGCCTGGACACAGTGTGCCAGATCGGGCCTCATGAAGGCAGAGTAGAAGGGGAAATCACCTCCATCTCCCTACTGGCCACCCTTGTTCTGATGGAACTCAGGATACCATTGGCCTTCCAGGCTGCAAGTGCACACTGCTGGCTCATCTTAAGTTTTTCATCAACCAGGACCCCAAAGTCCTTTTCAGCAGGACTACTCTCAAGGATTTCTTCTCCCAGCTGGTATACATATCTGGGATTACCCCACCCCAAGTGCACAAACCTTGCACTTCGCTTTGCTGAACCTCATTAAGTTCACATGGGCCCATCTTTGAGTTTATCCAAGGTCCCTCAGGGGGCAACCCTTCCTTCTGCTGTATCAACCACACTGCTCAGCTCGGTGTCATCAGAAGTGCAGAGTCTGAGACGATGCAGATCATCTTTTCCCACATGGATTTTGTGGTAATGAGCTCTGCAGTTTCTAAGTGCCTCCCATGTAAAACTACTTTTGTTCTTTTCCTGTTTTCTCTTGGATGCCTCTTAGCTCCTATGGCAAAAACAAAACAAAACAAAACAGGTATTTCTCTTTCCCTACTCATATTTCTGTCCTATTCATGATTTAATATACTATTATCATATCTTTTCATACAGTAATCCTAATCTGCTGTTTTTCTCCTCCCTTACAGGCTGTTCCCACAGCTTTACCCATTCTTCTTGTCCTCTGCAATTTTATCAGTTTTACTGTGACCTCTGTGAGATGGGGTCACCAAATCTGCAGGCAGAATTTAAGATGCAGACATACACTTGTAAAATGAGGATTTCTGTTTTGTTCCCCGTTCTTTTCCTTAAAATCCTGAAGATTTATTTGCTGTTTCTTATGCCACTAAGTATTCAACCAGTGTTTTCAGAGAAATACCTACAATAGATCCAAGCTCTCCTTCTGGAGTGGTAATAGCAGTTCAGGAATTTATTACTGTACATAGATGCATATATATTGTGTGCAGAAACACAGACACAGTGCATCACAGCAGGAAATGCTGTTTGACAGTCTCACAATGCTAATAAAATAAAAGACCAGAGAAGAATAATCTGTCATTCCACATCAAAATAGCAACTGAAGCGTATGCATCTATCCAACCCTACGTCCAGTTTCCCAAAATGATGATTATCTGTAAAAGTACAAATAAGGAACTCCTTTTTGTTTTAACAGCCTAGAATCAGGAGGATGTACATTTGCGGGTTTGGCCAGTGTTCAAAAAGCAGCCACCAAACACACCGCAGGTATGCTCTCACCAGTTAGAGGCAAGTTGCCAAGAAACGCCCTTCCCACCACTCAGCACAGGTATTGCAGGTGGTTGCTCACATAGCCAGACATCTCTCAGCTCAACAGAAACTGCACCGGAGCTCAAAGAGGTAAATAAACTGTTTTGACAGCTATATGAAGCCTACTGTGTGTAGGTATTGCAGGGCTAATTTCCAGCCTGAACCAGACTACCACAAAATCGCTGGAAGTCTCTGCATGTAGCACAAGATTTTGAGCTTTGGGCACTTTCAGGGCATCATTAAAAAAAGCTGGGTGAAGCTTACCAGAGAGATAGATCTCCTCTTGGCCAGCACAGGGCAGGTAAATAGCACATCCCCATGCTGACAGGAGGCTTCTGCATCCAGGCAGCAGAAATATTTTCTGTTACCTTCACGTGTATCTTTAACAAACACCTCTGAACCCAGGAGGGAAACAAGAACACGCACAACAGCAAACATAACTATGCCTGATAAAACAACCAATGGATACACCAGAGAGAATAGGATGAATGTATTTTTTAGGTACATGAGAAGACAAAGCTTATTCTGGAGAAGTGCAAGACCATGAATATTCTTTTAAACCCAAATAACTACAGATAAATACAAATACATTCCTTTAAAACAAAAGCAAAAAACAAACAAACAAAAAAACCAACAAACTGAGCTACATTCAAATTCATCTTCTTCAGAAAACATGCTGAATACCTTTACCTGTCTCAGTGAAATCAAACAGCATATTATGAGGCACTGAAACTTATTTCCTTGCTAGGTTTTTCTATTTCTGTTTTCTGATTGTCTAGGTGTTTTTTCATTTGCACCCAATTGAGCACTGCTACATCACCAGTTCCCTTGTACTGACCTGCTCATCTGCTGCAATATCTTTTTTGTTTTCCAGTCGGTGATTCCATCTCCAAGCATCTATCATCCTGTTTTGCTACTTTATTCAATTTTACAAACTTGCCACCACAAATTATTTGCACAAATGGAGAGTGATTTCTCTTTACATTAGCTCTCCCCACTGTAGCAGACATGCTCCAACAACACACTTGGCACTGCTAGGGCAACCAGTGCAAGGCCTCAGCACAGCAGCAAATAGGAACTAATGAACTTGAGTGCTCATGGAGAGCCACACACTGACAAAAGTAATACTCATTTTACAAGCCACAGGAGACCAAGAAAGCTTACCACAGTACTAACCGTTTCAGCAAAATGTTTCCTTAACATATTTTATAAGCTGTACTTACAGCATAAATCTCCCATTCTTCACAGTTAATTTAAAAGAGTGAAGAGAATAAAGTGGGATGTTCCACGTTACTTGAAATGAATGAAAAATACCACTGCAGGAGGAGACTACAGAGCTCATTTTAAACATCAGCAAGCTGTACAGTAATAACAGTATCTAAAGACCAGGCCACATGCAATCTTGTTATTTTCAACTTCTCTTTATCAGTTGAAGCATCCTTATTTAATGGTCATTATACACTCTCTAATTCAAAAACTGCCAGGAAGTTGAATTAATCCTCAGAGCTGATACCACCAGAAAGTCTTGTGCTGTGAGCAGCTCATGGAAAAATGTTTTAGATTCAAGAACACAACAGTTCAGACTTGGTCCATAGAGTTAATTTGTTGCACTTTCCTACATCTGTTTTGTACATCTTGTGCACTTTTTAAGCGGAGCAAAAATTCATTCTCTAACAAATGCAGCTGAAGGCCTGGCAGATACTTATCTTCAGCCAACCTTTCAGTGCTGTTTACTGTTCATGTTTCCAGGAGCTCAAAATACTTCTTGAAATACTTCATTTGTTTCAGAACCATGAATTGCTCTACACCGAAAGCCCAGGAAAGCCAAATTACTTCTCTGAGCAACATGGTTTGTCTGTTCTTCCTTACTGAAATAGAATCTTGAGAACATTTGGTTCATCTTGTGTCGGGTCAGCTAAATTCATATCAAAAGAACTGATGACGTCTGACTTAGTTCAGCACTATTTCTAAACAAAATAATGGCAAAAGAGAAGAAAATGCCTTTTTTTCATTGGGACTTCATGTATCAGTGACAACTTGTCCACAACAGACTGAAAACGTGATAACATTAGACAGTTTTGTTGCTTACAGGTAACATACACTACACATACAGCCTACACACTGGTCAGAGGGGCTGGAGCCAGACAGGCTGAAGGATGACTCCTACATGGCAATGGTTGAACACTGAACCCCAAGAGCATGGGGTTTATGCTGTGCACTAAGATGGCAGTCATTTGCAGCTGTGTGGTGCATCATTAACAATGATTTTTTCCAGTGGAAATTTGGGACACTGAAGATTTCCTACACTGAAATGCAGCAAATATCAGTTTGGCAGCCACCTTTCCTAGAGGATTCAATGGGGCCCCAAAAATCTTGTGGACAGTCAACCACTAGTTTCTTTCTAGTTGAAAGAAAAATGGGGAAGGGACTGCTACAACTGTAGAAAAACTTTGAAAATCACATTAAACTCGTTTAGGTTAGAGAATCATTCATTTTAGTATCCAAAATTTCATAGTATTTGGAGTCAGGCATCCATGAATACAAGAATAAGAATATACATAATATTAATATTTATAAGAATAATATTTATAAGAATTCATATCATTAGTAATTTAATAATATTATTTAAAATTGCAGAAAGACTAAGATAAGCTTTTGTGTTCTGAACAAGTGAACCTTTTTAGTCTTTTAAAACAAGAGAAATGAGTGTCCAGTCATCCTTTAGCCCTAGATTGAACACTGAGACTTGCTCAGATCCCTTATCGAGACATACAGCTGAGCAGCACACTGTATTCCAAGGCAGTTTACAGTAATGCCATAGTATTAATACTGTTTTTCAATGTACTTCTCCCATAGCTGCCATGAGCCTTTAGGGCTTATGTTTAGAAGTCAAAAAAGATAACAACCCCTACTGTTTACTAAACTACAGCTCCTCAAAAATACACTCCTCTATTATGCAAGTTCGATATGTATCCTACATACCTAGAAACTTGAGCTCACATCACTTAATACAACTGCTGAACAGAAATGCTGAACAGAAATGCCTTCTGCAACATCAGAAAGGTACAGCCAAATGTCACCTCAAGTTCCAAACCTTTAGTTAGAATATTTATAGAAATTTTACATAATTTGCCTGCAAATAACTTCCCTGTAGATAATGAAATTTCAGATATTATATAGAATAATAATAAGAACCCTATAGTTAGAAGTTAACCAATTCTAAGAAAATTTTAAATTTTGTATATTCTTTTCATCAAATCCAACTTCTTTCTTTTATCTTGTTAATACCACAGATGTTGAGTCACGCAGAACTTGCCATCAGGCTCACAAATAATCTCATTGACATTAAAGATGGAACTTCATTGAGGTGAACAGAGGTAAAAAGGCTATAGACAACTCTCGCATTTTTAACCAGTTGGTTACAGTTTATTTCTTAATGATTCCTCCCCTTATTTTCTGTAATATCCATGGAAAATGGAGATGAACATTCTAAGCAGGGTGTAACGCACAGGAAACTATCTCAACAGTGAAAGTTAGTATTCTCCCATTGTTCCTCAGGATTTATGCATATCTGAAATTCAAATACAGATTAGCTTTGTCATTCAGTAACATCTGCATCCATTAGTCAGAGGAAAGCTACATAGGTGAGAAAAGCGCCAAGTTTACTGTGTCCATAATTAATGTGAAAAGGAATGCTAATCTATAGGATGATCAAAGACATCCAAAACCTGACAGAAAAACTCACATGTTCCCAGAACACATAGTCACAACTTTGCAGCTGTATATACTAATTAGGATGCAGCACACAAAAAGGTCAACTTGAGAAAATATGAAGAGAATTAATACATGCTGACCTTGCCATTTTTTTTATTTGATTACAAGTACACTGCCAGATGAAGACTTAATATACTACATTTTATTCATATTTATCAAACATTTCTAAAAGAAAAAAAAACATGTATCCCACAACGCATTTATTCAGAGAGAACACAAAAACTGGTTTGCCTGTTAAAGAAGGCATGGTGAGCTTTTTTTTTTGCTTTTTTTTTAATTTTTAAATTTTTACTTTTGCTTCCTACTCAGTACGTTTATCAGTGCTGCTCAACCACAATATATAACAGAGCCCCAGTGGCTCTGTGGCATCTACCATGATTTCAGCTCCTGACAAAACTGTGATCTGACTCTCCCAGACAAAAGCAGGCAATCCAAAACATGGTTGAATAAGAAACATTCCAACACTGACCTCTGCCATGGCCAGATACTGATTTACAGGTGAACCATCTGTAGAATCATAGAAATGCTCAAGTTAAAAAAGACCTTAAAGATCATCAAGTCCAACCACAACCTAACCATACTACCCTTACAACCCTCTGCTAAGTCATGTCCCTAAGCACCACATCCAAACAGTTTTTAAACACATTCAGTTCAGAGATCCTACTTGAAAGGAAAGAACTTAGCTAAATTGAAATACCTAAACAGATAATAACAATTAATCTAGAAGCAATCTATTTGTTTCTTTGTGCTTTTGGGGGGCTTTTTATCTGGATGATTTGAGGTGAGGTTTTTTTTTTTTCTTTTTGTATATATTTCACCAGTGTTCGCATTTCTTCATCACTGATAAGCTTTGCAGTGACAACCCAGTTTAGGAGATTTCAAAAATAAGTAAGCTTTACAGATAGAATTTCGCCTTCAAAGTCACCCATTCATTCCTCGGGCTCTTACAAACCATAATCTGCTAAGAGATAAAGCTTGTAAGAGCTGTCAGGCAAAGCCTTTGGTGAGTACAAGCACACCTCTCCCAGGACCCACGTGCAGGCAGGCAGTGCTGACCAGCGCTTCTCTCACACGAGGGAGTCCAGTTGACAATGGGAACATATTCCCTGAAAAGGCGTACATGGCAAACAACTGCCGTACTGGAATGCATAACATCCAAGTGCTGCTTCTCTCATGCTGAAATATCAGGAGCTACAGAGCTGGATAAATAGAAAATGGATGTTTCTGAGAACATTTCTATTTTCTCAAGAAAAACATCAAGATCTTTCTCAAATTTCTTGAAGAAAATAAAATTCTTAGAGGTTCTGATATGTGTATATGCTTTATCAGTAATAGTACAAGGTAGCACCAGCAGTGGCATTAGAAAGGTAGGGATTTAATTTTCTTCAAGCGTTTTTTGTTTGATTTTAGGCATTTCACCACCTGAATAGCATAAAGTGAGGGCCAAACACAAAACAAGAATTCACATTCTAAGCCAGGGGCTTATCTTCAGGACTGGTCGCAAGAGGATTGTATTCTTAGACTTCCATGTAACTATCAGCTTCTGCACCTAGCAATTCTCTATTTGCAATGACTACATCTCTGTGCAAACACTTTTTTTTTTTTTCTTTTTTTCTTGCCAGTCAATGTAGGGATTCCTTTTTGGTTAGTAGGTTGTGGGGTGCTTTTGGTTTTGTTTTGTGGGTGCTTATGTGTTTGTTTGTGGGGTGTAGGGGATGTTACTTGAAGGCTTTTTGGTTTTGTTGCTTTGGAAGATAACTGACTGCCTTTAGACCTAACATAGAAAAGCCCCAAAGAAAGTCTTTTCCAGTTTTCAATTAATGTGAGTTAATTAGAAGAGGAAAAATCCATTTCTTACATTTTACTGTAAGCATCTGAATTTTTTGTAATGTATTATTCTTCCTCCTAGCCAAGACTCAGATCATGCATTTCAACATTCATCTTCTGTTTCTTATTTTCCACCCATATTTCTATTAATTTTCAGCAGCCCTTTGTGCTATTTAACCATTTTTCTCTGCATTGAAGCTATCACGGTTCAGTACCTCCACAGTTTTCAGTTTATATTCTTTACTTTCTATGTTATTAACAAAGATATTAAACGCTAGAACACATATAGCACTATCCCCTGGTTAGGAATTTCCCAGAGCTCCAGCTACCTACATTTAGCATTATTCTTTGTTTACAGTAGCTCTGCCAGCTCTTAGATCATACAGCAGCATCTCCATCACAATCAATTTGAATCAATTTTTCAAGTAAAATTTCTTGAAACAATAAAAAATGCTTCATTAAAATCAAAATATATGACATTCACTGTATTCCTTTCATTCACCAAATTTGCAATTCTATCAAAAAGGTAATCAGGTTTGATATGCTTTCCATGCCATGCTTATAACTCTCACATTTTCTGGCCAAAACATATTCATCTCTCTCTCCTTCTAAAATGCAGAATCTCTGTACTACACGCAGAGCTGCAGAGAAATAGTTTTTGGTCCCAGAGGTAGAGTAAACTCATTTAAATCTCATCTCCCACATAAGAGAGCTGACCTCTCATTGTGATCCAGCACATACACAAATAAATACAGAGTGATTAAGCTGCCTTTGATACAATTTATACAACATTATGTAGCTCCAAAATCCAAAATGCAGAGCTGTGAGCAATCAACTTCAATATTCACTTGGCTCTGGATCCTCTTGATTCCACACAGCAATTGGGTGCCTTAATGAACATACTGGTCAATTTTTTCTCCCAAAGCCAGATACCATGGCTGCTTCTGAGGTCAGGCTGTGAAAGCATTGTAAGCAAGACTAATCATGGATGGCTGTTCTCATCTGTGGCCTCTCTCATTCTTGGCTCTGAAATGCATGTTTTGATGGCTTGGGAATCACCCTCACTCGGCTTGCACCTGGAGGTGCCTTCTTTGATTCTAATTTCAAATATATTAGATACACACTTATTTTTCAGTATGTATTCTGCACTGCCAAAATGGCAGCCTACAATCACTGGAAAAAGGCACAGACTGCTGCTGTCATGCAGGACTTTGTTCCATATGTATGCCACTGGCCAATTACATCAGCATAGAGCATCCTACTTTCAAAGAATAAAGTATAACTTTCAAAGTTTGTATACAAAATAAAAGCCAACACTACTTGTTTCTAAAAAGCAATCAACTTTCTGCATAAATAGAATAAACTGGGTCTAAAAGTCTCATTAAATGAGACAGATTCCCAGGGAGGATGGACAAGTAGATTACTAGGTATAGATTACTATTATTTTCATGATGTAGTTTTAAATAAAAATAAATGAGCAAAGTAATCAATGAGAGTACAGCTCCCTCCAAAGCACTCTGGCTGCTCCTTTTATGATCACTGGATTCAATATCCTTACCAGGAGGATCACTCAGACCTCCTCATGGGACACACCTCTCTTGCAAGAATGAAAATTTCAGGCTAAGATGTGCCAAGTCCATCATTATGCACCAGCTGCTCCCTGCAGCAGAATCAGCAGAAGAAAAGTATAGGACAGTACAGTGTATAATATAGGAAAACAACTAGAGTAACACTAAAAAGCTCACTGGCCTTAAGTTTAATAAAGATTCCTTCCAAGCCCCTGAAAACGAACCTTACTTAACCACATCACAATCACACCCAGACAGTAACTCTCTATAGCATTTTCTTCTGCTAGTACTGCGATGAATTTCTGAGTGACAATTTTCCCTGTAACACTGCTAGGTAGGACTTGCCCTCTCTGAAGGACACATCATAGCAGTAGCACCACATGGACACAATTGGCACAAGTGTTCACGCAGCGAGATAGCCTTTCACACAAGCACAGGTCCAAATTGTGATGTCAGACTTCTCGGCTCCTTACTGATGGGGCTGTTTGACATCACTGCTAGGGATTTCTTTCCTCTGACAGTGCCCACAAAGCACACATTGCTCTCAGTACTTCTCACAAGCCAAAGTGCAGCACGGGGCAGCTTGCTCCTGATATTCAAAAGGAGCTTTAACTGACTACTCCAAAATAAACACAAGCACTTTCTAGAATAGAAATACACTGATCTTTCTCAAGGTTGCAATTCTATCTCTCCTGCTTTTACAACATGCGCTGATGATACCTTTAATCATCTCAGTACAAAAGATTAAGAAAAAAACAATAAAATGGATTTCACATGCTTGGCATTGGTATCAGGGTTTAATAGAGGTAAATCTAGGAGCAGAAAATCTTAGTAAACATACTGCTTGTCAAGGAAAAACACTTGCCAGTGATACGCTAGCTGCATGCAGCAAGATTAGTAATATTACAATTTACTTATATTGAATATTGTTGAAATCAGAATGACAGTCCCTATTAAATGTAAACACTAAGCAATTATTTAAAAAAGGTTTTAGCTTTCAACTGCCAAAAGAGTCTTTCTTTCATTCTCATTTTTGTTGAGGTACCTCCTTTAATCCTCAGATCAGTAGAGAATGAATTACAGAAAAAACATTTCACGTTTTACATCTGTTGTTCATGCAAAGCTCACAAGATGTAGCAATCAGGATCAGCATGGGAATAAAGCATCCTGCCAGAGCCAGACTAGACAGTAAATACAGATTAGTGACTTTTGTGTAGTTCAAGAGTAACTGCATGGTTTGTGTATTAGCTCTGTGCTGAGGCATTTATTTTATGTGCACAGACGCTGGAGGACAGCAGTGCTCCAGTGTCAGATATAGCTTGATTCAGCACTCCAGAGATCCCTGCCATGGGCCCCCAAGCTCTTGCTTCCAGCAGGGTCTTACATGGAACCACTTCCCTGCCCTTACTTCTGCACGTCTCACTCTGTTTCAGTGCCAGATACTGGAACCTAAATGGTTTTGGTCGCTCAGCTATTCAGTAACACTGACACTCTCTACACTAACCTAGACTTAAAAAAAAAATAAGTTCTAGGGGGTAAATCCACTTCCAAATGCTAAAACTACCGAACTTCTAGAGGGAAAAGAACAATCCACAGCAACCCTCCCACCAGTTCCATTGGTACCAAAGTCTTCCAAGAAAGACTATGGGAAAATCCTGCCCTTAGTTCTAGCAGCTCCCCAGCTTTTTACGGCCTAGTAACCACTGTGTCTTCACCCCTGTGACTCTGGTTGGGGCACGTATCCATTCACTGCACTGCAAACAAAATCATGTATATTTTGCTTTGTCATCTCGGCTCAGATTTTAGCATCACAGATTATACCAATAACATCACTTCCAAATGTAACACTTCTGATAATCATTCCACTCTGTAATGCCACTGTATACCATAATGTCTGCATTGTGCATGTTGTATCTGAGCTGCTGGCACTAACAGAAAGCTGCTTTCCACAGAAATAACTTAGAAGCATACTCTGCTAATGCAAACAAATGGAGAGGGACCACAAAACAGCATTTAATACTGTGCACGGGAACTGTAGTAGTAATATAAATGTGAGGAGGAAGAGAAAACAAAATGCATGCATTGCTGATGCTAAGAAGCAGAATCCTATCCAGACCAAAACACAAAAAGAGAAGGAGGCCACCACTGGCCCTGAGTCAGTGGATTGACTTGGTTCCCTTCTGTGCATGTTCTCCCACTAATACATCCTCATTGACCCTTGTGTGGTGCCACAGTTATCACTATGAGCAAAGCCAGTAACACCATAGGAAATAATTTCCTGCAGATGACAAAAGCAAGAAGTGAGAGCAGTCTGCAGAATAAGACGGACCCAGACAAATGCAAGGTTTGGGAACTGTTTCAATTAGGGGTGCTTTTTCTGTTGTGTTTGAATTTGTTTTAAGCAGTGCTCCACATGGGGTAACCTCACATTGCTGTCTGAGATAGAAATCACATGTGGCCACAGAGTTATGCCTTATGACAATTCAGCAGCTTCCAACCCTTGTTTCTAATCTTAGAAAAATGCAAGTCATTTTCCTAAGTAGTAGTAGCAGCACTTGGGATTCTAACTAATATTGAAGTGTCTTTCTCCTTTTCGCGTCAGTCTCCTTAGATGTGTAACAGCCAAGCGTCTCTGTCATTAGTTGTCATCGTGTGGGAAGCAAGATATTTTTGTTTTCATTTCTCCCACTGAACAAATCAGTAGAAGGTGACCTCACCCTCAGTTTAATTACTGTAGCTCTATGATCAGTTCTAAATGCATTCATCTAAATAGCCTCATTTTCTACAGTGTCTACTTTCTTTTGTCCTGTTCAACTAAGGAACATGAGGACTAGCTAAAATATCCATAATTCCATTCATTTTAAAAAAAAAAAAAAAAAAAAAAAAAGGATTTTAATCCAATTAAAAGTGGTCTAATGAATGTAACCTGCATCTCCTAGGAAAGAATATTCACAGAATTATTAAGGTTTGGAAAAGACCTCCAAGATTGTCCACCAACCACAATACTGCCCAATAAACCAAGTTCCTTAGTATCACATCTCCACATTTCTTGAACACCTCCACTGACTGTGACTACACCACCTTCCCGGGCAGCCTGTTCTGATGCCTCACGCTTCTTTTGGAGAAGATTTTTTTCCTGATATCCAATCTGAACCTGTCCTCATACAACTTGAGGCCATTCCAATTTGTCCTGTCATAGTTAGCCAGAAAACAACTTTCTCTCAGGTAGTTGTAGTAGGCAATAAGTCTCCCCTGAGCCTTCTCCCCTGAGCTTCCTCTTCTCCAGACTAAAGAATTCCATTTTCCTCAGCCATTTGTCGTAAGACCTGGGCTCCAATCACCTCACCAGCTTCCCTACAACGTAGCAAGAAAATCACTACTGCCCTTCCATAAGTACTTCTACAGTGAGGTCAAAATGGCTGCTGTTAAGCCTCATTTTCACCCATATGCTTTTATCTGTTAGATAATACTGTTTTTCCTGGTACTGCACTGATATGTTTACCCTAAAGTCAGTAGAAGTCCAATTTCTTCATAAATGTTCCTCTCATTCTCTATTGTGTCCTTTCATCCTTTCCTTCTAAAAGTAGTACTTTAGAGCTCACCACCTTTTCGACTGGATATATTTATTGCTCCTTGCAAATTCATGTTATACGCTGCAATTTTTTCCTCTTTCTCCAAATGTCAGGCTGACACATGACCTGACTTTCACAGCTCTAACTGCCTTTTCACTTTAAGTATTTACAATTTTCTTTTGTGACTCTGGGATCAACGCCCTGCCTGTCCTTCATTATAAAGTGGGTAGCTTCCTTTGGTTTGCTTTGTTTTAGCATATTACCAACAATAACTGTGTTTTCCAGAGTTGGTACCATACTGTCACACATATGAACCACAATCCATTTTCTTCTCAAGGATCTCAAACTCACCAAACTTTTATATGAGTTTATGATTTTAATTCTTGCGTCTTACTTTTCAGCCATCTGTAAGAGAATAATTCAGTAGGAAGGGACCTTCAAAGGTCATTGAGCCCAACCGCCTGACCACTTCAGGGCTTACAAAAATTTAAAGCACATTAATATGGGCATTATTCAGATGCCTTTTGATCACTGACAGACTTGGGGCATCACCTACCCCTCCAAAAAACCTATTCAATTGTTTGACCATTTCCATGGTAAAGAAATTGTTCCTGATGCCCAGTCTGACTCTCCACTGGCTCATTTTTGAATCATTCCCTTCCTGCAATTGGTTCCCAGGAGCAGAGCCCAGCACCTCCCCTCTGCTTTCCCTGCTCAGAGAGCTGCAGACAGCATGAACATTGTCTCTCAGCCTCTTTTTCTTCTTTTCTTCATGCTAGCTTTCTTTGCCACGTCAACCTTAAAAATACTAAAAATATGAAATTTTTGTGAAGTCAGTCCTATCCTCATTGAAGTTGATCTTCTGCCTTACAACACACCTTTTGCTTCAGGTGAAATAAAGTTCCTTCTAAACTACAGTTGCTTTATACTGTACATTTCCAAAGAGGTACAATTCCAAGGACATATTTACTCACTTTTTTTTTTTTTTTTTTTTGCCCACATTGAGCAGCTGCAGTCATCACTGAGACCCATGAATCAGAAAGAGGTCTGTTCAGCCCCAGAGTTTCTAATTCTAATCTCGATCTGTGTAATCAACATCACAGTTGTGCAAGGCAGTTCACACCAGCTGGCTGGTGCCCAGCACTTTCCGAGAGGTTTGGTACTTAACAGGTGATGAGCTGAATGTAGCTCAAGCCAAAATCACCAGGAGAAAAATTGAGGGAATTTCCAAAACTAGCAGTCTTCTAGCTAGCTTATATACAAAAAATAAGCAAACATAATAAAGTGACTTAGCCATTGAAGGATTTACATTTCCTGCAGAGATGTAGCACAGAAAGTTAATCAGGCAAAAATAATGGGATTTGGATCAATGCTATGGCCCCCAGCAGAGCAGTTACAAAGTACAAACTTCCTTCTTCTCCATCCTGATCTGAGTTTGATCTGAGTTGGACTGAACCAGCTGACACCTCCTTCCTGGCACTCAGCCACTCCTGTGAATAGAGCTGTTGATCTCATTACAGTTTCTAGTAATTTATAATAGACACATCAATTGTTATCAGCATTATTTGTGACACTTGGAAGTCATGAACTGGAAAGCTGTGGCCTCTAAGCAGCCCCTTCTCCTACAGAAGAGATCCCCTCACATCAAAGTTGGCAAATAGCGCTGGACACGGGTACAGCAACACTGACACTGATAGATTCAATTCTGTTTTGATGGCAATCCAAAATCTCTATCAGCAAATTAAATGATGCTAAAGAAATAAATCTACTCTTTTAAGAGGTCGCTTCATAATTAATTATACTCCAGCTTTTAAACCATTTTGCAGAGTGCAGCTCTCTGTAATATAATTATCTCAGAAACTGCATTTTATGGCAAATTTGCATTGAGAAGTTTAGTCTGGGATGCCAACAGTGAGAATACTTTAATACGAAGCTCCAGTAGGTGTTTATAATATGTATAGGAAAAAGCACGAAATAAAACTATACAGCCTTGAGACTAAAATGAATGAGACCATAAACAGTGAGAAATTAGCAAGCTGGCAGGTCTCTAGTGCAAAAGCAGTGACACAAAGAGATCTCTCTTAATGTTAACCTTCGTAGTGACTGCACCACAACAGGTCTTGTTCAGATGCCTGAATTAATACACCTTGTTTCCCACAACAGAGATCTTCCACAGCATACCCATGGACATCTCCAGCCCACAAGAACCCTCAGCAGCTCCCAGCACAGCCCCTGTGGTCCCAGAACCCATCACAGCTGGAGGGCACTGCTCAGTTAACTGGGGCATTTCCTTTTCCCAAGGGCTGTAGGTACAGGGTGTGGAGAGGTCTATCCAGTGAGAGCTAAGCTCAGGACTAGGCACGCACACAGGGGCTGGTGCCAATATAACTGATAAGGTAGTCAAAAAACAAGCACTAGTCCACCAAACTACAGCTCCAGCAACTAGCACAGGACTTCAGTAAGAGATTAAGTTAAACCTCTGAGAGAAATCCAACTGTCTTCAATGGGAATTCTGTTCCATGTTATGCAAAAAGATCATTCCCTCTTCTGCCGTAACAGGCAAACTGAAAATAACAAGGCTGAAAATAGATCGTTCTATAGGAAATTTTGACATTCCTGATGGCTTTTTGTAAATCAGAAGCGTAGGACTCTAAGACTACTAAATCATATTCATTTCATATCGTTACAGAATGGTAGTGTAAAATAGTAAATGAAAATCTCAGACATGAAATATTAATGAAGTTTTGAAAAAATGTATGCTGTAATTAAAATAAACAAAATCACATTTGAATAATCAATAAAATAGGTATTGTTAGGACAAAAATGAGATCTTTTTTCTTCCAAATACAAACATGCCCACAACAGATGTTTACCAAAATAGCATACATCTTCCTGCCATTGTTTTTCAGGCTGAGGAGGCACTGTACAGTTTTAGAAACCTCAAGGCAATATCCAGATGTCAGAGTACTGTAATCCACACATAACACGAGAGTTTCCACACATTTAAGATGAGCGTCATTCAGCTTGACCAAATCCAACCTTGGCAGATCCTCCCCCCCTTAAACCAATAGAGCTCTGCACATACAAACACAGATTCTTGTTTCCAGTGTGCACCCCTTCAGAGCACTGAGCACAGTATTTACAAATGGTCCATAGCAAGAACGATTTGTAATCTACAACTTCTAGCTTGTCTTCTATATTTTCTGACTGCCAATTTAAACAACATGCTATGCAGGAAATTTGTGGGCACAACTTTCTTTACAACTGAAACCAAAATAGAATTTATCTCAGATATTAACTATACGTGAAAACTCTAGAATTTTATTCCTTGATTTGACCTCCACAGGTCAAATCTTATACTACTTCCTACCTACGTGAAATTCTGCTTTTGTAAGAAAATCCTCAGTGAAAAGCAGTATTTAAGGTTCTCCTTATAAATGTTATTAATTCATGGCTGTATCAAATGTATGTTGGCACCAGCCCGTGTGCATGCCTAGTCCTGAGCTTAGCTCTCACTGGATAGACCTCTCCACACCCTGTACCTACAGCCTTTGGGAAAAGGAAATGCCCCAGTTAACTGAGCAGTGCCCTCCAGCTGTGATGGGTTCTAGGACCACAAGGGCTGTGCTGGGAGCTGCTGAGGGTTCTTGTGGGCTGGAGATGTCCATGGGTATGCTGTGGAAGATCTCTGTTGTGGGAAACAAGGTGTATGTGCATCAGAGATCCATCAGAATTAATTCCCCTACTTCCAATGATCAAGCAGCCAGCTAATGTCATCCTAGAAGTTCCCCAAACACTCTCACATAGGCAGGTACTTTTCCCATGTACTCCAGTGCAATGTATATACACACATAAAGGAGTTCACACCTTGGACAACCAATGACCACGAATTAGAATCAGAGAACAGTACCAAGAAACACAAGTTGGCTCATAACTCACTGACGCCTCCTGGTTTCTTTCAACAAATTAAAAGTTGCCTGCGATATTGAGCCTACCAAACTAAAAGAGAAAATGACCAAACTCTTAAGATCTGATAACAACAAAATAGCCACACAGTTTTCCAGTTAAGGAAGGGAGTCTAGAAGGTTTTATAAGCCAATCTATCTCATGATATTTTAATTAGATTGCTCTGGACATGAGGTCACGCAGCAAGGCATTGCACAGTTTTGACTTCTTTAGGTTCTATGAATATAGTTCAACATCTCTTGTAGATACGATTGAGTTGTCTAGCCAGAACAGAGATTTGGTAAAAGTTTGAAAATCATTCTTCAGCTATTCACAATGATGATGGTGGACTTGCCAGTGAAAACGGCAGAAACATAAATGTGAAACACCTTGGTAGTGGCCAGCCCACAAGACACACAAATATCATCTAACACTACAATTGAGACATAGTGCTGTCTGTTCAGTATTAATTCACACTGAACTACTGTCACCAAAAAGGCCTGATAAAGCAGTTATGTATCCTATAACCACAAACACCAGTCTTCTGGGATGGCCAGCAGTCCTTGGCCACATCAAAACAGAATCAATCTGTATTAAGGCAGTATTGCTTATTCAGTGGAGGCACAGAATACGTATACTGGCAGTTAGCATGAAAAGGATCAGAACCCAGAGCTGTTTCTATGAGAAGTACTGGGTGCACACGTACCTAATGATAGAAATAAAAACAGCACATAGTTTTTAAACGATGAAGCAGAAGTATAAGGCTACAGTGGTTTAAAAAAGATATTTAGAATAACTCAGATAATCGTATCAATTCCACTGATTCCAAAAAAAGAGCTACAGCACAGAAGCTATGGTTTCAAAATGTAATTTCAGAAAAATACTAACTACAATCTGATTTTATTTTCTGTATTCAAATTTGTTTGAATACATACACTGAGTATTGTCTATTAAAAAGCCCATACAACAATTTTCCAAATATCTCATTTGCAATTTTGTTCTGCCGTTGAGAAATTCAAGCACTGCAGCTGTGAATGCTGTTAAATCCGCCTGCTTTTTGGACCATTTGCAGTTGCACAAAAACATAGAGTTGCTGAATTCTTTCAGCCGTATTTCTATTAGATTACAGATACTTCTGCACAGACCCCCACCTCAATTCTCATTGGTGGGGCTTCAGGTTATGTAATAGGCTGTGATGTAAGACATTAATGTGCAATGCAAGCAGATGCCATATTTAAAAAGGTCTTACCAAAGGTATACAGTGCTGCAGAGGATATTCTCTGGATGCTGTCTGTTCTGTCACCATGTGTGCATAGGTTACACTAGATGTCTGATGAAAACACATAGCTATAAAAAAAATCTAATTGTAATCCCTCCTGTTCTTTTAATCCTCCAAGATCTTTTTAACAAGTCTCTCCCAAAGAAATAGAATAAAATCATATATTTTTATGACAAAAATAGCACATAGTCCTCCATATGAAGGGTTAGTAATTATGCATTTCAACAGAGCACTTCCTTTGGTTTATTTATTTCTGAATATCCATAAAAGATCAATACACCAGTATTAAAACATATGTTAAAACATATCAGCGTCAACAGGAAATCACAGGCTAGTGTATGATTTACTGCATGAGAATTCCAGTATAGTAACTAACCAAGAAACCAGCTATATCAAGTCATTAATCACAAATAAATGCAATTACCTTGAAACAATTTGAAATTCACTGAATAGCACAAACATTTACTTTTTATGAAAAGTCATAACTCTCTCCATTTCAGGCCTTAGATAAAACAAAACTAAACAATTCAAAGTTAAAATTGAACAAAAATCCTTTATATTTAGGAGTAGAATAGACCCCTCCATAATGGGACACCTCAGCTTTCTGCTTAAGGACCTACCAAGCGCCATAGTGCCACTTTCGTTAATTTTTTTACTACACACTTCACTTTACAAGGATAAGTAAAAGTAACTCAGGATGCAAAGAGTCCTCTGTTCCGCTAGGAGAAAAGTCCTCCCATGGGCAGGTCCCATTGCTCTACAAAATCTCCCTACCTTTGGGCTGAGCAGCAGGAAGCCCACCTCTCCAAAAAGCAGCGGCTTCTTTACAGAGATGCCTTTCCATGCCAAAGGAAATTCAGTTTCAGAGAAGACACAGTGTAAGAGCAGACTAGGTGAGCATACACTCTCGCACCCAGCAGAGCAGGCAGTGCCAGGCAGCAGCACAGTTAGGGGGTGTGGAGTAAGGGCTGCACACCAGTGCTGTGAGCCTCGGTAAGAGACTGAATCCACAGGATGAGTGTGTGCTAGCTACAGAGAGTGGTAACAAGAAAAAACCTAGTCCTTTCCTACATTTATTACCTCTCAAAGCCTTCTGAAATCAATGTCCAAACAGCAGCTACACATGTAGAAGAATGTTACTGAAGCCCAGAGCTGCATTCCTTATGCAGTACAAAACCTCTGTCCTCTTCCAGAGGAAGATGCAAACCAACGTAGGCACTTCACCTTGCATGGATGTGTCAGAACTAAAAACATCCATGCAAAACGCATCTATTTATTGAACTCTTCTGTACAAATAGCAATGGAAAAAGTACAAGGAAAATAAGTTAACATCAGCAGCCTTCCCCTCAATGGCCTTCTACTTCATTCCTTAAGCAGGTACAATTTAACAGCTCCCAATGCTTCAGCTAAATGTCACCCAGGGAGGCATCTTCAGGATGCAAAGCATTCTACAGCAAAACAAGCTTCAAATATGTACAATTTGACATTAAGCAGAGAAAAATGGAAAGCTGTAAATACATACAAATTAAAGCAAGATTGTAAGACATACTCAGGATTGTTAACTTATCAAACTTCCTTGGTTCAGCAACAACTGAAACATCGGTCTCACAATGGAACTCATTACAAATTATCCAAAAGCTAAGAAGAGCTTAATACAGCCCAGGCAGCTCAAGATTCCAGAATTTCATGTGTTGCTAGGACCATACTCTACTATAAGCAGTCTAATCAAAACAGCCTGCTGAACAGGGACTTATTCCCATTCTCTGGTTCCACTGTAAACTCTTCAGCATCATTAGGTAGGAATTAGAAAACAGCATTAGTATAATTATACGTATGACCCAAGGTTATCTACAATGGAAAAAAGGAAAAATCCTTCCAAATCAAGCAAGGTTTTGGATCATGAGAAATGTCTACCTCACAGTCACTCCACTAAAAGTTTTCCAATCTCCAACCCCTTTTGTCAGCTTCCCTCACCCTCAGGAACAATCTTTGTTGCCTGCCCTGACTTTATGCAGATTATCTGACAATTTCTGAAAAGGACATATAAAGATGTTCAACTCATTCACATGAAAAAGTAACTTTTTACCATGCCTTACAGCTCAATTTTTTATGAAAGAGGATTGTGAATAATTCTAACCACTCTGAATCTACACATTAATAACTCATGTACATCACTGACTAACCAACCACATCTGCTTGCAAAGAGAAACTCTGCAGCACACTGTGAAAGTGTGGTTAGCTGGTTCTTACAGCACAACAAAGAATAAGGGCAATCTTGATGACTTCAAAACTAAGAAAAGGGTAAATTCTATCAGAATCCTGGTAAATCTTTGGGAAAAAAAAAAAAAGTCAAGTCATTCAGGTGGTCTGACATTTTAAACACTTGTAAAAATAACTTTTTTTTTTCTTTAATCAAAACTGACAGATGCTGAGTGAATTCACTTGCTAACAGTTGAAGCAAAAGTGCTAAGCTTGAGATCCAACTCACAAAGCACGGGGAGAAATTTGTGGCTTGTTACGAATTGTTGACCCAGCGCACAAAGACTTTATGCACAGTTATCCACATGATTGTTCCTATTTAGTACTTGACTTCTCTTCTGAAACTACTAATAGAGTTGTCAGAGTGGCAAGGTTTGTTCAGCTGTCCTGTAAAAAGCTAACAAGCAGTATAAACACCTACTGCATTTTTACAGGCCAACAAACAGCTTATCATGAGATTACAATTAGACCGATGCGATCAAATTCAAAGCAAAGACCTAAAATGGCAAAGGTTCCCTGTCTCATTAGCAGTCTCCTGCAGCAACTCGTTAGTCAACAAACAGTTTGCTTAGTGTCCTGTTCCTCAAATAGTTTTGTCACCAAGCAGAGTATTTCCATCAACATTATGTGAGGCTGAAATAACTCAGTGGGGGAGAAACTCAAAAGAAAACAAGGCCGAAGTCAATGGGCCCTGCAAAACAGGCTACACGCTTATTATGAATAAAATTCAGTAGTTAATGACTTTCCAAGTTTCCATGAAATCCCAATATTTGGCAAAGAACATTCTATGTCACATTTTAACATTCTCTGGCACAAGTCATCATGCTTTAATTAAACACAGAATACAAATCTCATCCCTGGGAGATGATGCCGCTCATTGCCTCTCTTTCCATAATGCCAGTATGGAAACAAACCACCAGAGAAATAGAGAGAGACCAGGGCAGCTGTGCAGTTATGAGGCTGAGCTTCCCAACCACCACCGCAGCAGTCAGCTCCCAATCAGTTCCTGCAGATGAAGTCACTTCAAGCTCGGCTCCCTGCCGGCAAGCAGGAAGCCATCCCTCTCTGCTGGTGTCTTCTGGATCAGCAGGCTGTGCTTGCTGGCAAGCAGGAGACTGCTTACACACATGTAATTTCCTTCAACTCCAGGAGAAAAAAAAAAAAAAAAACACAAGAAAAAAAAAGAATAAAAATCCTTACTTGAATATCTTGTCCACATTGTAGTTCTCTGTGGGACAGCCCCACCAGACTTGGGAAACTATAGCAGCTAACCTACATAATACGAATAGCAGACAGCTATTCACTCATGTGCTGTTTATAACTACCCTCAGTAGAAACACCACGTAATAATGACATTTCTGTGTAACACCATTTTGCCCAGTGATCAACCACTTCTCTGCTGAGAAGCTAAGAAAAATATGGGCAAAGTAAGAAAGCAAAAATCAAGCTGGTAGAGAAAAACCTAACGCTTGAAAATATAATGTCAAGATATTCAATTTATTTTCCTATTCTATCTCCCCTCAAATCTACCAGTTCAGGGAAGTCAAGACATTTTTACAATAAATGATAAACAAGGATAGGAATGGAACCAAAACCAGGGGTTTAAGTCAATCTAGTAATTCTCAAGTTTCAATTGCGCTCCCTTAAATTCCAAAGGTGATGCAAAACCACACTCATCCATTAAAAAAAAGCTCATTTTTAATAAGTGTTCCTAGACTCCAAGCTGAAAACACTACTGCTATATTAAATACATTAACTTTATTGTACATGAAGCCAACCAAAATTCTTCCAAGGCTGCTTAAAAAAAGTACAGCTACCAAACAGTGTAGATTTGCACATCTTAGGAATATATCTTTTCTGACAATAGCCAGTTCAAATATCATGGTGTAAGTGCATAATACACAACCTACAGTACTGGGAATCCAGTGCTGCAGCCTCTTCTGCCTTCACAAGCAATTTCTAGGGCCTAAGAACATTGTACAATAGCAGCAGTTGTCCTCAGGAGTCTTTCCTGAGAAAGAAGACTGACAGAAGCGTGAAAGGTACAACTCATCCTACAGCTTGCACCCATGGAAAATGGATAAGCTAACAGAGGGCACACGTACATTTTTAAATACTTGAAGCACTGTATTCTAATGTGCATTTACTCTTGGTATTGAAAAACAAAGCAAGGAAAACCCACTCCACACACCCGTGGCAGCTCTGGACAGACTACTGCTCAGAAGCAGTATTTTATGCTGTAAGCTATTGCATATCTAATTCCCCTGTCATTACCAGGGATTTTTTTCTTCCAAAGTACTTTTCAGCCAAGTTCTGAGCACTGCCTGAGGTGTCTCAGTGCACGAAGCCTCATGTCTTTTGCCTCTGCTCAACATTCCTTTACATCTTTCAGGGGGATCAGCGCCTCAAGGTAATTCAGGGTATGACTCTCTGCAGCCGTTCCTCAGACTTAGTTAAGCCCTCTGTACTACTCTTTTTTCCAGTGAAACATTTAACTGATGCTGCCAGCTCTTAGCTCCTTAGCTAAGAGAGATATGTGCCACTGCAGGTGTTAAACAGGAGTGAGAGAAAGACAAGCTCTGCAGGAAATATCTGTTTCACAGGGGAAACTAATTCCTTTAACCAAGGCAAATACTCACAAAACGTTAGATATCTTTCAACTTGTGTAGAAGAAATAACAAAAATTTCAATTAGATATTGCACGGGGTGCAAAAGTTGAAGAAATCACACATTGTGAGTTTAGCCTATGGTACATAAGTCATGAATCATTAACAATCCTTAGAAACAAATATCTTCATCTAAACTAACGGGGACTTTTCAGAATTCTGTTCAAAGTGCATCAAGAGGAATATTTCACTCAGGCATCTGTGGCTGTGTGTGCCTTCCTTCTCACTGAGGAAGAACATAGAGTTTGAGAAAAATACAGAAGAAAGACTCTATGTTTAGTCAGGCACCTCTATGAATGCTAAATAAGGGGGGTGCTCTGAAGCTGGTGAAATCCTTGGAGTATCCATGCTGGCCATACAGCATACATAGCATCAGCCCAATATTAATGAGGCAGAACAAGATTGGCATGCTCAACTATCACAGCTTTCTTTAAGGACTATGTAACAGAACTATTCTTCAGGTCACGTTCCTTTTCAAACCAGAAATCAGCAAAAATTTAATTTCTAAAGAAATTAGTTTCTTTGCTTCATGGCCCCATTCAGAACTTGGCTAATTGATTTGATGGGATTGATTTATCAAGGTTTTGATTTAAAGCAAAATATTACTTTTTAAATTTGAGCATATTTTTTAACAATAGTGGAAAATGAGCAAAGTTACCTGACTGAATTGCTGCCCTCATCAATGATGGGATTTTGGGCAGTGTTGAACATACAGCTTTTACAGATTTTAAGACAATTGCAGATAACTGGCTCCCTAGGGCAGTGGGTAGAAGGAAGACTGGTTAAGATTAAAAAAAAACAAACAACACACAGCACCATCATTGTGAGAGAGACTAAATTCACATCCTCTCTCTGAATCCTTTGGCCTCATATAATAATAATAATGAAAATCTCTGTCTCTCTTCTAGATTCTCTTTCACCTTCCTTGTTTTAGGTATTGTTTCCCTTGACAGCAAAAGAACTGTAAATTATCTGCAAACAAAAATATTTGCTAATGGGAATGTTCAAGCACTTTGCTAGTGGAAACAAGCAAGGATCTTCTCCAAGCATACCCCAAATCCCTTCTGGGTCATAATCAACACAGCTCTGCACTACTGAGTCATCAGGAGGGACCAGTTTCATTTGCAAAATTCAAATGTTGATTCCAAACAACATGGCCTTACTGACATTGGAAACACACACTAATTAGGGCAAATAATTGCTACTTCAATATCTAACTGGAAGATTATATGCTTTTTCTTACAGATCCTGTCTTAAGAGTTCTCCTAACCAAACCAAAGGGTGTCCTACACATGTGCAGTTTTTGTACAAATGCCTTAAATCTGTTGTTTTTTGTTTGTTTGTTTTTTAAAATCACCATTCTACTCAATGTCCCACTTAATTCTGTTTAAATGCTTAGCACTATGCTGTGGCTGTAAGAAAACTAGAAAAAAGCATCAGTCTTAAGTCAGTTTCTGGGTTTGTTTTTTTTTTTTTTATGCAGTCCCTAGCTAGAATCCAAAGAATAAAGATGGCATGCTGCTAATTAAAGCCACTTAGAGTACAGATTATTTTACCTATATGATGTACTTATTCAAATTATGCTGTCACTTTATGGAGGCCTTTATAGAGAATTACTTAAATTTATCTGAGAACAACAAAAAAAATGCTTTGCTTTGGTTTTCAGATGTCTTTGGTTTTACATGTGTCCCGAAGTAACCAAAAGCCATAGCTGGAAGATTAAAAAACATTTTCTTCCCCAACAGTTTGATTTTTTTCCTACCTGTATACTATTTCCAGCTATTTAGCTTCTTACCAAATAATGAAGGCAGAGCTTCCGTGCTCAGAGGTTTTCATTTCAATAAGCAAGGCAACTCCCATTCAAAATGTATGTTCTGTCGTGCTTCCACAAAAGAGAAGAATGCCATTTCTCATTTAATGCAGATGCCAAGCTATCCAGGTTCTTGCATCCTTTTGGAAAACCATAGAGCAGTAAAACAGCCTCAGTTTGCTCAATGCTCAGCACAGTGAGATTCCTTGTCCAGCCTGAGATCTGACTGCAAAGTTTAAATGCAAAACCTGCTCAACTCCTGCTTTCCATTCCTAATTTTAACCTGGCACATACAAGGGCTGCTCCGTAACTATAACACCTCTTGTTTTATTATGTTGGCCCACAACATCAGAAGTGGATGTTGGTGGTAAGGCAGCAGGGGCTGAACCTTCCTACAATATTCCCTTACATTTTATTGCCACGTGACAGCAGTGGGGCAGTCCAACAAAATGGAGTCTGACATGAAAATATGAATGCAATAAAGAGGTGGAATTTAAATCTTCCATGTGGAAAAAACAGCACCGCTGACATTCATCAATATTTGCTGAATGTTTATGCAGATCAAACAGTGGGTGTTAGGAAAAAATTCTTCTCAGAGTGCTGATGCATTGGCACAGGCTCCCCAGGGAGGTGGTGGAGTCACTGGAGGTGCTCAAGAAAAGGCTACATGTGACATGGGTTAGTGAGCATGGAGGTAATGGGTTGATGGTGGGACTCAGTGATCTTAGCAGTCTTTTCCAACCTTAAGAACTCTACAATTCTGTATTAGCAAAGTAAAGCAGTGGTGCAACACAGCAGTGGGTCACTTCTGCTGGTGCAGATTCTTACGAGCATGACATCAGGCACTTGTTCATTGCTGGCAAAAATGAATAGATAATAGTGGTAATTATGGCAAAAAATATTCCTCTGTATACGAGAATTTGCTCTCTCAAACAGTGCTATTGTGTTCTTTGTAGCTGTTGAAGCTTCCAAGGAAATAATTGGGAGGCATTATTTTCTGAGCAACCTACATACATTTTCTGAGGTTGCTGCATCTGTTTCTCCCTTTACATTGTTTTCCTCACACAGGGTATTTATGACCCTGAAGTTCAGAAAACACTTTGATATATTCAGATAAAAGATATGGAGCACTGTTCTTAAGAAATCAAGCTACGCGAAACCACCTTTGACAGCTGTGTTAAAAACCTTCTCCACCCACTTCTCTTGTTGGAAGAAACAAAACTGATACTGAGGCAAAGTTACAGATTAAAATTTTATGCTGAAATTTATAAGAAAGTTTTTTCTTAGAAAACCTCTTCTTTAAACAGCATGAGCAACTTGGCCAAGGGCGACTGATAAGTTAGTTTGTCTCATAGCGTAAAACTTTAATTTCATTTGCTGCCCTTGTTACTATGACCTTAGCAATATTCCATAAATATTTAGGTAGCTTTCCACCAGCATGCTTCCAGCTTTTGAATACTAATGCTAGCTGTAGCAAAGAAGAAAAGGAATTGCTGTAATGGACCATGGAACTAGCTGTGAATATCTGACCTGCTGTTTGTCAGGGATCCTGTTTGCTAGAATTAAAGCAGCCATTACTAGCACAAGGGAACCCATCACATTCTTAATGAATTGTGAGGCTGTGTTGGGAAAATAACAGATATCTTTACCTGAATAACCATTAATGTTGTATCAACTAGAAAAGAAAAATCAATAGCTGTATAAAGCCTGAGGTCTAAGAACAGGAAAACAAGACTGGCACGCATACAGAAAACCTTACCAGTGAAGAAATCAAAGAGTTTCTGGTTTGATCTGCATCTCATCATGGTGCCTGACAGATTATCAACAACTTTAAAAGTATGCTTTGATATAAGTACAGTCAAGGTACAGGGATCTGACCTTTTACTACCTATATTCCTCTGTTCTGCAACACCCCAAGCTCAGCAGACATCAAGGAAAGGTTTTTCCACTCTTGGCAAAGCAGCAGCATGTAATGGTGTGAGAAGCCTTCCTGCTGCCGCAGCCAGAAGAAAGGCGAGCTGGGGAGCAAAAGCACAGAACACCCCTTGTTCCCTTGGTCAGCAGATGCAGCATCCACTTTCAGTCTCCAAGGGGACAGGGTCATTCAGTCCATGAAGAGGTATTTTCCTGCCAGCTGCCCAGATCTGTCAGACACAGCAGATGTAGAAGCAATTGTTTGTCCCAGCAATGAGAAGTGCTGAGCATAAGTAACCATTAGCACTGAAAGAGAAGCAGAGGAAAAGCTGCCAAAATTCATCTCTACCTTGCTCCTTGCTTTTGCTAGAGCCTTATCTAGGCTTTAGTCACTTTTTGTCTCCACTAATGAAATTACTTTTAAAATTACCTTGTTACACTGCTATCCTTTCAGAACTGCAGCAACAAGTTGAGAACACTGCAGCACAACTCCCCTTGCTCCAGAGAACTCATGTTATTTCATCTCCAAAGTCAGAACATCCTAATTTTAAAGGCCATCTTCTAACTTTTCCGGCAAATCCAAACCTGGCTCCTTACATTCCCCCTTTCTGCTGAATGGTGTCCTTGGAAATAAACAGGGTGGAGATTCAGGTGCTAAGATGTTGCTTTTTACTCCCACTAGAATTCATTCCTGTGCCTTTAAAGTCAATGTAACTAAATCTGTGGGTGAATGTCCCCCTGACTCCTGCCTTTCTATTGCCTGAGTTGAAACATGAATCCTCTGGCTGATAAAAGTATATAAGCAATGACAAAGCAAGTGTAATATTATATTAAAATCAACAAGTAAAATGAAACTACTTTCTTCACATCACGTTAAAAAGCATTTCTATGCATATAATTTCTCCTCCTCTTTGCAAGTAATAATTACATAGATCTTGTAGTCTGGCCTGTGCTGTTGGGTTCAAAACTGTCCTGGCTTGGCCAGCCTAAGCTCCTATTACACCCAGCACATTCCTTCTTTTCTCAGAAGCACGTATTTGTTTTCAGATTTAAAAGGGCAAATTTGCTAGCTTCTCTTCCACAATTGAGTTAACATGTTTCCATGTCTCAGGGACTATAATTATGAGCTAGAAGATGGTTCCCCAAATCCTGCTGAAAATTTAGGCTGCTCACTTTACAAACCATTACCTGTACAGACTGCATTGTAACCAATGCTCTCAAGCCCACTGAAAGACCATCTGCCAAGCACACTGCACAGGGTACCTTCTATTCTCAAAGTTCTGCTGCATGAATAAAAGCGAAGCACACAACAGAGCTCACAATGAAGAAAATGTAGATATTTACTAAAAATTCCATTCGGCACTGAGATAACAAGTACCCAATCAGCAGAGGCAAACAGTATTAGTAGGTTAGAAACTCCATCTTCTTATTCAGGCAGAGGAGCTCTGTTGCTACTGTTACAGTACAAAAAAGACAGGGAGCTGTTGGAGAGGGTCCAGAGGAGAGCCACAAAGATGATCAGGGGGCTGGAGCACCTCCCCTATGAAGACAAAGCTGAGGGAGCTGGGCTTGTTCAGCCTGGAGAAAAGAAGGCTGCGGGGTGACCTCATTGCAGCCTTTCAGTACCTAAAGGGAGCCTACAGACAGGAGGGGAATCAACTCTTTGAAAGGGTAGATAAGAGCAGGACGAGGGGAAATGGTTTTAAGTTGAGGGAGGGGAGATTTAGGTTGGATGTCAGGGGGAAATTCTTTACAGAGAGAGTGGTGAGGTGCTGGAACTGCTGCCCGGAGAGCAGTGGATGTCCCATCCCTGGAGGTGTTGAAGGCCAGGTTGGATGGGGCCCTGGGCAGCCTGGTCTGGTATTAAATGGGGAGGTTGGTAGCCCTGAACGTGGCAGGGGGGTTGGAGATTCATGATCTTTGAGGTCCCTTCCAGCCCTGGCCATTCTGTGATTCTGTGATTCTCTATTGTAGACAAAGTTTTGCAGTAAATTTATAGTTTACTAGGAGGATTTTCATTGAAGGATTTTTTTCTTGTAAAATCAAAGGACACTTATGCACTATTCCTTAGGATTTATTAACTCAGACAAAAAGTATAGCTTCTAAACAGACCAGAGCTTCAGAATACTACGATATATTTTCAGAACATAAGCCTCAAATACTCAGCTAAAAATCACCTTGCAACAATACACTTGACTACCAGAATTTATACATGAAGTCGGGCTCCAACACCTACTGCTGTCTGAAGACAAATTCTTTCCCATCTTAATACTGTTTCAAGGTTGAAAGGTCTCTAAACTGCAAATAATCTACTTGAGGAAACATACACACAACTTTTAAAAAAAAATTGATAATCAGTAATAACAGTCAAAAGCCATTTTCTTCAAGTACTGCCCATTTACCTGGTTTTCAGAAATTTAATGATACATTAGGAAGAGTTAACAGTGACAATCCTTTCACTTTGAAGAGTCTAAGAAGATAGTAGGCATTAGTAAGTGTCAAACTACAGTAGTTTGTTAATGATGTGCCATCCAAAATACTCTGCTTGTTTGTTTTTCAATCCCTGCTTTCCAAAGTAACCCAGCCATTTTCAGACCCATGCAAAGTTTTTAGCAAAGTATCTGTAATGGAAAACAAGATATCACCATTCAAATGGCATCTTAACCACTTACGTGTCTGGACCCTCTCCCTCCAACATCATAACCTTCTTAAAACCAGAAAACAAATACCAAACAAGTGTGCACACATGCACTATTAGGCTCTACATCTCCCCAAACTACAGCCTGTCCATTCAGCAGGTACTGTGCTCATAGTATTCTGAGTACATGGCATCTCTGTATTAAGCTTTCTTTGAACAAAACCAATAGGGCTTAAAATCCTACTGTATACTATCCCTGGCCTTCCATCAAAACTTTGGCAGTTGCGTTGTTGCTGATGCAGACTGAAAATCCTTTCATATCATACTCTAGAGCTCTGAATTGGCAGAATGAACTGTAAGTGAAACTTGTAAGTAGTGGTACTCAAAAAACAAGCAAGCAAACAAACCACCACAGCAAACACCTACACATATACTATAAAGAAAGATCGTCTTTCAAGCCAGGCTGCATTTACCCATACTTGAAGACCAGAAACTTATTAAACACTTCATCAACAACATCAGTTCAGACGTGTCAGCAACCTGGTTGAAGCAGAAGAGCATAACATATAGAAATCCTCACAAAAACCTGCACTTAAAGTATTCCTGCTGGTTCACTACACAGAATGGGGAAGCTGCACAGCTTCTGCTGTGTTGACAAGTTCTAGCTCCAGTAAATGCTTGAAACAGTCTCTTTTACTTATCTATAGAGACATTTGAAGATAAATTAAGGAGTCCATGCCTAGAGAGAATTAATCTGTACATACTGCTAACACAGCCTCTCTCAATAAAATTATGCCACTAGCTATAACTTTAAATATTGCTAACTATTTCACGCTGCTGGGCTCTCCTATGACCATGGCACTGCTATTACTTAGTTTTTCATTTTGTGAGTACTTGAGGGTTCTTTGGAAATCTAAAAAAAACAGCCAACTCCACCGCTGTCTTGTGTAGCACTTCCCAAGTTAGCATCTGTAAATTGGAAAGAGACACTGCTGTGCCTGGCAGCTACTGCCACATGGCACCCTAGCAGATCACTGAACATGGTACAGCTTCCCCACACATAGTGCATAGCTCCTTTGTGGCATAACTGAGTTTGCACTGCTTCCAAGCACACTGCAACACTGACACCTGCCATGTTCCCACCCAGAGGGGAATAAACTCACTGTTCGGGAGCTCTCATTTTCAGAGACCTTCTGAGCAAGTCCCGGGAAGCTAAGGCACAATTAGTATATCTGTGACGCATACTATCCTATGTCCCCAGACCATGCTGGATCTAGATTGAGTAAGTAATCCACCCAAGATAAATTTCAATCCCTATAATTAAAAAAACAAACAAACAAATAAATAAGATTAAGGGCATGGCACTTGACCTCTTGGCACCAGGTGTAACAGATGATCACATCTGCGAAGGCTGACTTCAGGGATTAATACTATAGTAACTTGAAAAATAAGCTTTTTCAATCTTTTTCACTTGTCACTGTGAACTCACTAAACTTACTCACATTCCCCTCAGCCCTTAAAGTATGTGAGCCGACAGCAAATGAGCAAAAAAGATCTGGTTCCTCCTTCAGTTTCCTTATAGAGAAGAGATGCTTCCACTGCTTGTCATTCCTATCCAACTCCATACTGCAAAATTACCCTGGGAGAAGCAGGTTTCCCTTGTCTTTATATTGTCAGCAGCATCTCCAGGCTCTCTGCAGCTGCTCCATGAGGCTTACTTAGATGCAACTGCAGTGCCTTCTCCCTTCACCAGCAGCCCACGCTCCCTGCCTCCTCAGAGATCACTGGCCTGCAGCAAACTACAATTCTTCACAAGGCCAAGGAAGGTTTAGATTTTTAAGTCTCTGTGTTACAAAGGTTGCGACCAGCAAACAGATTCCATGTAAACACCTCAGTTAAAAAAAAATATATATATATATATATATATATATATATATATATATATATATATATATAAACACACACAATTTACCCAGCACTTTTGTTCCACGCTTAGGTCAGGTTGGGCAGACTGTGTTGACTTCATTAAACTCAAGCATAGGATTGGAGTCACAACCAATTCTGCAAACCAATCTTCTAAATTCAGACTTATGTTCTCTCCCCCATGCTGTCCTTTTCCAAGAAGATCCCCAAATCTTTGGCATCAGAGGCAAAACTACTATAAAAACACACCTGTAGAGATGCAGCAATACTAAGTCAATAAAATACTCACTCAGATGTTTTCAGACTTTTTTTTTAATGAAAAGCTGCTTGAATCTGCACAGAAAAAGGAAAAGTCAAACCAAACACATACACAGCACTCACAAAATGAAGGCAGCATCCAGCTAATTAACATTAATCATTAATATCATAATTTTAAACTCTGAACCATCGCTATACTTGACCTTCTCAGTTAACTTTAATATTCAATTTTACTCACAATTGTGTATACTGTAAAGCAGATCTAAACCTTCAAAAGTTTGCTCTTTTTTTCAGGTTGTTTTTTTTCTTTGTCGTTCTGTACAGTCCAATTATATTGAATAGATACTATGATCTGTACTCACATTCTATCAGATACAAGAGAACAGGAGCCAAGATTCTATTAAAATGATCTTTTATCTACAACTTTCAATTTATGCAAAGCTACAAGACTGCATTTAAATTCAGCACTTAGATTCCTTATGTCAGCATTTGAATTATTTGAGGTGGGAATGAGGTGTTAACTCTATTGCTGAATTGCTGCAACTCTATTTGCATGAATTGCAAACTTCCAGAGTCAGGCCAGAGAAGAAGACAGCCATTCTCACGCAACAATGATATCAAGTCCCATACCAGTTAAAAGACCATGGAGTGTACTGCTAATCTTGGCTGAAGCATCCTACAACAGCCACTGTATAGTCCAGATTTGGCAACTTCTTACTTTCATCTGTTCAGGCCAATGCAAGATGGACCGCATGGGCAACATTCTCCTAGCAAGGCCATCATCAAAGCAGCTGTGAGACAATGGGTCACTCCCATTGGTGCTGATTTTTATGAGCACAGTATGAAAGCTTTTGTTCATCACTGGCAAAAATGCACAGCAAATGGTGGTGATTATGCTGGAAAAGTATTCTGTAGCTTAGAATTTGCTCAATCAAATAGCATTATTATGATTTTTGTATCTGCTGTAGTTTCTATAGATATAAGCAGCACTAATTTCGGAGCAACCTACGTATTATAAGAATGAAGTAGCTACTTTCTACATACTACTGAAGTAGCTGAGTTTCGTAATGGGCAATTCTTGAATTATAAGGATTCAGCCTCAAGTATGTTTGAATTAACTACAAAGCATCTGCACCTGAAAAACAAACAAGGTCAAGCCAGTGGTAGTTCTATTAGTTAAGTCTAATACTTATTCTGCAAGATACATAAAGTAAGATCAGACTGTCGGAGTATTTTCTGATTAAAACCTGCAGAACGTAACTACCCAGAGATCCTACAGTTATAAACAATGAAACCAAAACTTAAATCCAGATCTTTACAATACAAGCTTGTTTTCAAGGTGCAAAATGAATTAAAAATGAAGGATAATTACTTCCTTTGTTTTAAGTATTTGTGTTATAAGAGGCATGATTCAGATTGACTTCAAAGCTTTTATTGTTTTTTCCCCTTGGAAGGTTATTCTTATTAATTTTTCTCCCTTGTTTTTGTTTGATTTGTTCTGTTATGGATTGAATTCAATGCTGAGAAACAAATTTAATTATTTTGTGTTTGTTTTAATCAGGCCTAAATCTCACTTTATAAATTTAATATAATACACATACAGATCACATGCCTTAGCTGAATGCACACACAGAAAAGCAGCCATCTCTCCGGGTACCCACACAGCCTGAAAGGCTATAACATGTTCTAGTTTCTGCAGGCAGAGGCACTCGATTCCAACCCTGAGGAAACAGATCACAGACACATGCAAGACAATGGAATTTCGGTCTCTATTTCTGCTCAGGGTGGAAGGAATCTTCCCTTTGCCCCTGAAGCGGGGCTGCACAATCATACCCAGAGAGGGGTGGTCAGTGGCCCCATGTCTGGACAGAAATCCAGTGATAAGTGGTATGCCCCATAGTCATACTGTGCTGGTGTCAGTGCTGGTGCTAATACTCCTTAGTATCTTCATCAGTGACACTGACAGTGGAATGGAGCACACCCTCAGCCAGTCTGCTGATGTCACCAAGCTGTGGGGTGCAGACAGTGCACCAGAGGGACAGGATGGCAGCCAGATGAACCTAGACAGGCTTGAAAGTGGGCCCAGGTGATCCTCATGAGGTTCAACAAATCCAAATGCAAGATCTTGCACCTGGGTCAAGGCAGTTCCCACTACGAATACAAGCTGGAAGAAGATAGGATTGAGAGCAGCCCTGCCAAAAAATACCTGGGGGTACTGGTGGATGGAAAACTAGACATGAGGCAGCAATGCCCTCGCAGCCCAGACAGCCAACAGTATCCTGGGCTGGAAAGTCCTTTCCAACTGTAAGGACTCTGTGATTCTATGAAGTGCCCCTAAGCAATTGATAAGAGGCTCTGGGGATGGACAGAGGACAAGGTTTCTAGTACTCAAGAGGCACTTATAAGCAGGAGCAGGACTGACTTTTTACACAGGCGGATAATGACAGGACAAGGGATAATGTCTTTAAACTAAAAGAGAGAAGACTTAGGTTAACTGTTAGGAAGACATCTTTTACTTAGAGTGGTGAGGAACTGGAACAGATTTTCTCAAGGAGGCTGAGGTTGCCCCATCCCTGAAGGCATTCAAGGCCTTATGGGTTGGGGCCCTGTGCAGCCAGACCTTGTGGTTGACAACCCTGCCCATGGCAGCATGGTAGGAACTAGGTGATCTTTTAAGGTTCCTTCCAACCCAAGCCTTTCTACGATTCTGTGATAAGCCTGTAGCAGTCTCACAGTGGAAGGAATTACACTTCTCATTTAAAACATATATATGTGTAAATACACACACACACACACACATATATATAAACATACACTGTTAGAGTAGTAGCTCTATGTTGCTATGTTTCATCACAGACTGAGGTCACTGCCACTGCTGGCCCTGGCCCCACGATGCTACAAGGCCTTGTTGCAAGAACATCCCACGCTATTAGCAGTATGCTGCCTACACACACAGATGCACGTTGGGAAGGAAGAATATGGCCAAGCATCAGCACGTTTTCCTCCAGACACACACAAAGTCATTTTGAGACTCCAACCTTCCACTGCCCTGAAGGTTGCTTCTTTCTTTGATACATGCATCAGTGCAGTAATAGTTTAAGATTCAGAATGATTATGCTTTACACTTGCTTTTACTGATATAAAAATTATACAAGGCTCAAGGCTAGCCTTTAATGGAAGGCATATCATATAGATACCTTTGCATCAAGTTTGAACTGTCCTAATAAAAACTTCAAATATCACTTAATTTACTTTCCACCTCTTAGGTATTTATACTAAGCTTTAGAGCCTCTTCTACAGTCTTTAATTCTTACTTACCTGTACGAGTACAGCTTTCTGGCTATTCCTGGATAGGATTTTCAGAGTTCAAGAAAGTTGAAGTGGATGCTTTCAGATTGTAAAAAAACTCAAATCAATATTCAGCTAAATTTTCCAGAAATACCTATCACCGTACCAATGCAAATCACTCTGTACTGAATTAGTCTTTTATCATATTCATACAAGTTATTTGTTTTATAGACTTGAAATCCCTTTGTGCTGGATTTCATTATTTGTTCTTTGTTACATTAACACTGTTATGTCCTTGGAAATCCCCGTGGCACTAGTTTGTGATTTTTTTTTCCTGTTATCTATTTCAACAAGAGAAGACAACATTTTTCCTGTATCTCTTGAAAACAACATTGTGGACACAGGAAGGCTTGTGGTGTACGAGACTTACATAAGGAAAGTGGGGAAGGAATAGCTGAGCACTGAACAAAAGGTTTAGGTAAATTACTCAAATTTATGGCTTTAATAAGCATGTAAACAAAGTCAGCAACTTGGATTTACAATCAGCTTCAAATAGCAACAAAGGCAGCATGCTGTGCTCTGCCATGACATTTACCTCTCTTACAATTTAAACCAAGATACATTTGAGTGGCTTTGCACTGAAGAGTTGGCAGGGATCAGGCACATACATCACCCTGATCAAAAGGCAAGCGTTGTTTATTGTCACCTATTGACTTCAGGAGATAATGAATAATAGTATTTCTGCATGAAATTTAAAATCAACTGCAAACTCATCAACACAAGGGTTGTTTTTTGTTTGTTTTTAATGTGCCTTTGTGAGAAGAAAGACTTACAATAAAGGGTTGTTAAATTATCAATTAAAGTTCTCATATGGCATTATTGTTCAATGGCAAAAGCATCTCAATTTTTAAAATGAAAATAAAATCATAATTAAGGAAAAAAGACCTTTCTACAAGTTCTTTCTGACTATACCACTGCAATACCCTCTGCAAAAAACTACTTCAAAAACCTTCACATTGGGCAGACTTGGATCTAACCGCCGCAAACATTAAGCTGGCAAATAAATTATTGAATTCAGCTAACAACTACATTAATTTTGCTTTTTAGGTGCACTTTTATTTTCTGCACACAAGGAAAACTGGTGTTAATGAAACATTAGAAGTTATGGCATTCAACTCAGTGTTTCCTGCTATCTCCTCACAAGGAGCGTGGTCTGCAATAATTCTAATTCAAAGCACAGAAACAGCCTGCATTCCCCTCTGTTCAATTTACCTCATTAAACAAAGGGTAAATTTGACTCCATGAAATTTCACCATCACCATGAACAGAGAGCAGCTGAAATTGCCTCTCTGAACTGTAAAAAAGGTATGAGAAAAATCCAATCTCAACACGTTACTCAAGATCAAATCAGTTTAAATTCTCATAGAGACAGAATGGCTGAGAGTGTGAGGTGGCATCACTGAGGCCAACCCCATCTCAAGCAGGCTCAGTGGCAGCGGGTTACCCGAGGCCATTGGAATACAGCTTCTCCACAGAATTCAGATAAGGAGGATAAAGCGTTCCAGTTTATGAAACAGGAAAAATCACTTGATTTAATTCTATGAATTCTTCAGAGAAAATTCAGTTTTATGCTGCTATTTTCATTCTCACTAAATTCTTAGTCTTCCCTTGTTAGATATTATGCAATAGTAACACTAGCTTTTTTATTAAAAAGTATTAGAAAGCAGTGCATATCTCTGCGGTTGGTAAGTTACACTGACTGTTATGCAATTTATTGCCATAATTGATACAGATTAATTTATCATAATCTGTGATGCTTCCCAATACAAGCTATCATTTGGCATAAATGGCATAAAAACCTAGGTACAAAACTAGTTAGTCCAAGACTAACTAACAAGTGGAAAGATATTTAGATTTTGTACTAGTTTTATCTCTTTTGCAGGAACACAGATGGGAAATGTTGAAATCTGAAAGCATGTGATTGTGGTAGACATGTAAAGTCTCAGTGCAGTTATCACACAGTGACAGGATTATATCTAATACTTATATGCAAGTCCCAAGCATCCAAACGATGTGGCATGGAATAAAAGGAATGATTTTTCTACACTAAATAAACCATGTAAATGAAACTGAAAAAAAAAAAAAAAAAAAAAAAGAGTTCTGTTGAACTACTTACAGGTAGAGATTACTAGTGGAACTAATGTTGGGTAAGAGTCAGTGCTTGGAAATAAAGCCTGATTTTCTCAGTAATAGCAAAGTAGCTTGTTTTCCTAATCACATCCCCACATAAATGAGAATCAGTAATAAATTTTAAAAATTAAATCTAAAAATGTTTTTGGGAATCAGTGATGAACATCAAAAGGAAGTGAACAGGATATGCTAAAGAAAATTAATAGGAGATACTGATAAAAGCAAATGCATAAATACAAGCTACAACTGAAGGGCCACACACTTCACTTCAAATGGGGCATGTGGCTATTTTACACTCTAGAAGTGGCTTAAAGAGCAACAAAGCGTTTCTCAGAGGACATGAGTCAGTAGAAAAGCAATTGCCTGTTAAGGACAATAATGGCTCAGGTGTTCTATCCACAACTTGTCTGATACAGCTTAAATGGGATAGGTACTTTGAATAAGAAATTGTACTTTCTTGTAGCTCAAAATTAAGTTAGACACTTTCCTGTTATACTTACCAAGGCAATATTATCATAAATCTTAATCTCCAGCTAAACTTAAAACTGCAGATTAGACTTAACGTGCATGTCCTTAGCTATAGTACAAGGAGATACTCCCAAAAGCGTTTCCAAGAATGAATAATCTGTACAAGTGGAAAAGCTCTTTTCACATTTTGCACTACTAAAGACACTTGGAATTTGAACACACTGCCCTGTGAAACATTATTGTTAGGTAACTTGACTGAGATGATATTTATTGAAGCTTTAAGTCACACGAGTTGGGCTAATGAGACACATTTATGTACATTTGATACCCTACTGAACAAAAGCGTAATAAACTTCAGAGTGCATCCAGAGGATTATACCTTTTCATTCACAGAGATGTTCTTGATTTACCTCAGGAACATACTTAAGTTTACAGATTTAAAAGTAGTAGCAGTGCTGAAATTTTCAGGTTTGGTTCCTTAGAAAAAAAAACTGAGCTTAATTTGACCTCAGTGATTCCATTTAATTTTTAAATCGCATGTCTGTAAATCATTTTTATACAATATTCACAAAAACTGCTCTGAACTATCTTCTTCATTTCCTAACCTATTCCATAGATACATTTCAAACATCCATGCAAATATAACGAAAAGCACACTTCAAAAAATTCAGCCTTAAGAAGCCATGTTTTTCTGCAACAAATGGCTTCTAAAGCGGTGAAAGGTGTGTGTAGCACAGCTCTGAAGTTACTGTTGTTACTTACACTAACTTCAAAATACACGCTCCTCTGCGCTGCTGGTCTAACTTCTATTACTGTTTCTAGGGTAACCCACACTCAGCTTGAGACCATATAGAGGAGCTAGTGTCTGTAGAGATCTCGTGCCTGTACCTCAAACACACGAATATCTTATGTGCTGTGGACCAGATTTGACTCATTCAGTAGCATTAAGAAAAGCACCAAACCTCTATAACAACATTCTCTAGTTTCAGAGCCTCTTATGAGCTCTGAGAGTTTAACAAGAAAAAGTCAAGAACAAACTCTGGCACTCTCCCCCCTAAAAAGATGAAGTGAATGGGTTATTTTGATCAATTATCTGGTGGCTATTCCTCACTAGGAGAGAAAGATGAGTTTTAATGCAAATAATTGAAGCTGACCAAAGAATACTACAAACAGGTTTATGCATGCCTCACACTGACTAACTGTTCTAAGCACATGATAATTTACTGACTTCAGAAGTTCACTGAGAAGCAGCTATCCGATAGAGAAAAACCTGGCAATCACAGATGACTCACTTGCCCATTCTCTGAAGCACCAAGTTGTACAATTTGCTAGAGCAAATGAATCCATTTGGTTTCCCAAAAAGATTAAACTGAAGTCAGCAAAAAGCACAGAGTTACCGTTTCATTATTTAACCAAATGCAATGGTTTGCAAGACTGTGTTGGAGGTACAGCTACTTTTCTAGATCTGTTCAAACTGATAATGCTGAATGCCTTTTAAGAACCAATAATATGCAGAGGAAATCCTGCAAAGTCATTTATGTCACTGCTAAGAGTAAAATGAAAGGATAACAGATCATTCCAATGAGAATGGGATTACAAACAGAAAATTCCCAAAGACAGAATTCCTGGAGACTGAAGCCAAGGAGAAACAGACTACTTCCCCATTCAAAGTCACAGATTTCTTTAATTATTCCAGCATTCTCCATAACAATCTTGAAAGCAAAAGGTGAATGTAATATTGCATGAAGAGTTCAGATAAATGGTAATTAATAACTAAAAAGTAAAGATGGTGAAGCCTATTAGTTTGCAGCTGGCTTCTCTGCTCATTGCTCACACAGACTGTAGCCTGAAGGACAGTAAATCCTACTTATCTTCCAAACACAGCATCCAAATATGTATGTACACACAATTTGAAACTATAGTCAAGCTACACATATTATACAAGATAGAGGAAGAGAATAAAAGAACAAATCTGTTGGTAATTATTTAGCAGAGATTTAGTTACTATGGTGATGGGTTTTCTCCAAGTACCTCAGTCAGAGACACAGCAACACACGTTTTAGCTACATATCTTCATTTTTCAATTATGTTCAGAACTTTCCTCTTGTAGCAAACTACAGAATTATCTTCATTCCCCTCTAATGCTTTTAAAGCAGACAAAAACAACAACAACATTCAAATGGATTTGATGGGGGAAAATCAAAAGCAAAAAGTTCTGTGTGCTTGCAGACTGGAAGGCCAATGGCATCCTGGGCTGCACCAAAAGAGATGTGGCCAGCAGGGAGAGGGACATGATGGCTCCCCACTACTCTGCCCTCTAAGGCTCTACCTGGAGTATTGTGTCGAGGCCTGGAGCTCCTAGAATGGATCCAGAAGAGGGTCATGAAGATGCTCAGGAGGCTGAAACACCTGTCTTAAATAAAAAAAAAAAAAAGCCGAAGGAGCTGGGCTTGTTTGGCCTGTAGAAGAGAAAGCTCAAAAGAGACCCCATTGCAGCCTTCCATAGTACTTGACAGGAGCTTATAAAAAGGAATAAAACCAATTTTTTTACATAGTCTGACAGTAACAGAACGAGAAGGAATTGTTTTAAACTAAAAGAGGGAAATGCTTAGATTAGATGTTGGGGGAAATTCTTTATTCAGAGAGTGGCAAGACACTGACACAGGCTGCCCAGAGAGGCTGTGGCTGCCCCATTGCTGGAGGTGTTCAGGTCCAGGTTGGATGGGGCCCTGAGCAACCCGGTCTAGTGGTTCACAACCCTGCCCACAGCAGGGGATTGGAACTGGGATGGTCTGCAAAGTCCCTTTCGACCCAAGCCGTTCTATGATCCTATGAGATCATTGTATGTTTTCCTTATGCTTTAAGATGCAAGTACTAAACAAATATACCATTAAAAGAAACATCAACACGGATGCACTTAGTTACTATCAAATGAAATAAAATTTGTCTCTTGCCTTTGTTTTAGTCAACTAAAATGAGTACTCAATCTTTGCAATTACACACTGCAAATCCTACTACTAATGCTTATTGTGATATGGGTTCAAAACCGTTTTTAGAAGTAGCCCTCCAATTAGAGCTCATAATGTGATCCTGCCATAAGGATGATTTGTGGATTAGATGAGTGCTTAAGTTCAATTCCAATCAATAGTATGGAGGGCATCTGCAGCCCTGCGTGAAGATGACTTTCAGCTAGCCTTAAGGGGGCAGCAGCCTGCTCTAAACAGTCACTTCCTATCATCCTTATCTAATCTTCTGTCTGAAAGTCGGGACAGTGCTCTGAGGTAGGGCTTTTTTTTTTTTTTTTTTGAGTGGCATACAGACACAAACCAGCCATTTGTGCTTCTGGAAATCTCCATAAAAACAAAACAAGTCTGAGAGGCAGCACTTCTCACCTACCTACCCACCAACTTCTGTTCTTATCAGACTATAGACATCTCTTTCAGAAGTTCTTGATCTTTGCATTCAAATCCAGGATGGGCCATAAGTTTCTGTGTTTGGTTGGATTTTTATTTATTTACTTGAAACAGTGGTATTTGCAAACTCCATTTCTTGGTAGTATGACAATGAAGAGGATTGCCCAACAGTCCAGAAACATCCATCATTAAATGTAGTAACGAAAAGTTAGAACACAGAACTTTCCCCACTTCAACTCAACCACATTTTACACTCTGGCCACATTTTATAAGGGAATTACTTGTCCTTCACTCACATTTCTTAGAAAATGAGAAATTAAAAACAGTGAATGCTCCTCACATGAAGCATCAAGGTCCTGAGCAGCCTCACTGCAGCTGCAAGTGTGAGGCTGCCAAAGCAGAACAGCTCTCCGGATCCAGCTTCTAATATTAGATGGGATTATACTCACTGTATCTACACTCTGCTTTTACTCATCTCATTGAGAGACATTTGGCATCAAAAACAACATACTAGCTCAAGCATGTGCACATCACCACAACAAACTGGCATATGGCTATTTTCAGATAATCTACATTTGGCGTCTGAGGTGAATAATTTTTTGAGTACTAGCATCTGACTTTTCTGATACCAAAACGACTGAACTTTGTGTCTGAATCCTATGGCTGCAAGTTTTCAGAGGACTGATTATAACCACAGTCAAAGGTTTCAAATTCTGTAACGAATGAAGTTGATCCTCTCCTTCCCTGTCCAATTTCTTGCTGAACTCTTAAACAATATATAGAAAGACACAGCCCTGTTCTCAGTGCTCGAGATAATCTATTCACTCCTTCTTCCGTAGAAAAGCAGTGCTTATATATGTATTTTTCTAAACCATGATGAGTAATAACCTACTGCTAGTAATTGCTTATGTGCTCACATTAATACTGTCAAAAAAGCAAGAATGTTTGTCCAGAGTTAATAAGCTTAGCTTGCGAAAACACAAACCTGAACGATTATCTTCCCCTTCTCCCCCCTCCTCCTTCTCTCCTGCTTCTTTGCTGACTTTTTATTTTCTCCCTTTTCTTTTCCTCACCACCATGGAGGGTCACTTATGCTTCATTTCAAGCAACCTTTGAGTCACGGGGTGGTGTGAGAATCCTTCTCTGTTTTTTGGCTCAAGGCTTGCTTCCTGAGGTATTTCTTGTGATAAGACTCTGAGTGATTTGTTGAGGAGGCAACTAATGGGTGCTAACCGTGTGACAATGGATATCGCTTTGGGAACATTTGAAAGCCCCTTCCCCCAGAACTGCTTGCTCTGTAGCAGAGCGGATGAGAGTACTCAGGAGTGTTTACTGGCGGAAGATCTGGCCTGTGACAAAACAACTCCAGCTAGGTGTGGGAAAATTGGGGAACGATACCATCGTGTTCTGTGAGAAACAGGATGCAGATGGGTACCCCTGCTCCCTCTTATCTGCTGGCAAGGCCCGGAAGATGGGAACAAAGGAGTTTCTGCTGAGATCCCAGAGCCAGAAGCTGCCACTCCAAGGAGAGCTGACTCAACCACTTTGGATTTGAGCTGTCACTCCAAAGACAGCTGACTCGACCACCAGGAGGAAGAAAAAGACCCCCTAGCAACAGCCGGATCATGCGCAGAGACAAACTGCATAAAAGGATCGTGCACTGGTTCAAACCTCGCGGCAGTTGGTGGAACGCAGAGTCCCCTGTCGCCCAGCGCTGCATTGCCTCTTTGTTCCTTGCTCATTATAATTAATAAATTCAATAATTGACTCCTTAACTTTTGGTCTATTATTCTACCTATAACAATACTTTTTCTTATGTGAGATTATTCTGCAGTAATGTAAGAAGTCAAAACCACATTTAGGCAAGCAGTGACAGTGAGTTAGCTGAAAAGGAGGATGGGAGAGGGTAGAAAAAGGAGCCTCAAGGCTCCTACGTCACACCTCAGTAGGAAAGGAGGTAACCATGACACAAGTGCTCAGGATCACTCACAGCAGCAGGACAAAACAGCAAACCAGGTAGCTTCTAGCCCCATAACGTTTCTTTCAGCAACCCTCTTTCATTTAAATGCTTGTAACTCCAAGAGACTCATTCTCATGACAAGGCAAACACTTTCAGCAGACACAAAAGGTTGCACTTCAATTAGACCTAAGAGTAACCACAGCAATTACACAGTTTTGCTTTCCATCCCCTCTATGCAGATATGTGAGGCACCAAATGCAGCTGACCCACTTTATATCTTCTCCATCTCTGAGCTTTTGTCTTTATTGACAAGACTGGTGCAAAGATTAAGACCTAGCACCATCACTGGTTTTATACTGAAGACTCCAGTCCAGGCCCGGTGAGACTGCAGTAATTGGTAACCTTGCACCATTTCAGAGAAGCCACAAACTCAGCTGATTCAGCTTAGCTCCCATTAGAGTCAGCTTTTTCTTGTAAGCATTATGTCGCTCAACTTGAAATAACTGAACCATTTCTGGGTGCTTGGTAAATAGAAGACTGCATTGGTGGAAATTCATTTCACCATTAATCGCAGAATATATGCTTTTTTTTTTCTTAGTGTATTGATATAACATCAGGAAAGGAAGATTTTTTTATTTTTTTTATTTTTAACTCAAAGCTATGAAGTCACCCAAAATGGAAAAGGTATTGTGAACTCCCCACTTGCTCTTTGCCCTAAAATGCTGTCACGCTGGATTTGATATCAACACAGGAGCAATTTTACTTGGAATTTATTCTCTTCACAATTTTAGAGGAGAAAGTAGATCCGTTGATTGAAGGTAGATAATCAGAATAGCCAGGTCAATGAGCTGAGCTAGTGAGCACTGAAATAAGGATCCTCCAGACATGTGCCTGAAGAAATGAAAAGAAAAACAGCTCATCCTTTTTCTCATCTAATTAGGCAGGGAAAGTGCAGCTTCCAGGAGAAGGGCCAGCAATAACAGGGAGCGCAGCTTGGTGGAAGCATTACTGAGCGGCCAAGTCAGGAAATGGCTAGGGTTTGGAAGCCGATTTCACTCAGCTGGACCAAGCTGCCTCCACAACACAGTCTGATCCTCATTTCTGTCAAGGAAATGCATAAGCTCGTTTGGTATCAAGATTCAATTTTTCTTCTATCATTTTACACAGCTAGTTTTGTAACAAGCCACATTTTTTCTCCTCCCAGAGTTGCTATAGCCAGCTTATTTGATCTTTCCTATATTTTGCATTTCAAATTGATTTTCAACAGTAGACAGGTTATTGGTCACAGAAAATCCCTTCTAAAACTATGTTCTGAATACAAAGGCATTTTCTAAACAACTTCTCTTGCTTATTAAAAGCCTAATAACTCTATAAGAATTTCCTGATCACTGGTTGTCATTTGACATCCTGCAACTCAAAAATGCAACTCAAAAAAAAAAAAAAAAAACCCACCACCACCTTTTGCCTGTCTCAGAAATGTGAAGGAACTTTACCATGATGGGTTTGCCCAAGAATTATTCCTTTTTCAATTGAGTCAAACAGCATCAATTAAAGGGTTGTTTGTCATTTGAAAAGTCACTTTCCAGAAGTTAAACCACATCCTGTAACTGAGGTCCAAATATACTGTATTGCTCTGATCAGTCTTAAAGTTCTACTGGTTCAAATTAAAAATAAGCTGTCCCACACTGCACAGTAGTATTTTCCCATTCTGAAAAGCAGGAGAGAAAGATCTGCTTCTGATACACACCAACTCTATGGATGATAAAACAACACTAAGAAAAGCTGACACTGTGGCTTGCTAATAGCCCTGTCTGTGTTATAGTTTGTTGGCTACACAGTCAGCACAGATCAGTTTTAGGGATCTCCATCAATATAGCCTGTAGGCAAGTATTAATCAGTGGCAGTAAGCAGGTGAAAGAAAGGCAATAAAAAAGGAAGGTGAGAAATATGTGAAAAGACACAGTTTGCATGACCTGTGTAGGTAGTAACAAAAAAAAAAAAAAAAGGGAGAAGTAGAGGGAACAAGCATGAGTAAATATATCCTGTCTAGTTTTGTTGAAAAAGAATTAAAACTAGGGTCTGACCTGTTCATCCCTGCACAAAGGATGTCCGTGGAAGGCTTAGGAGGTTCTCCTCTTCCCAATTGCTGTTAAGATCTCCAATACTTCTACTAGCCTGGTTTCCATATATCACTAACACAAGCATAATATTGGCTCTCACCAGACTGGGAATAAAAATTGTTCTAAGTGTTTGTACAATTGTCATTGCTTCCTTCAAATTATCCTTTATATTCTTCTTTATTAAGTGATGCCAAGGAGTAATATGAGTTGAGAAAAAGACAACTGAATGTGCTAGTCTGATTCATCTAAAATCCCTGAAGCTGTCAGGAAATATTGCAATACTTTAACTTAGTCTAGAATTCATATAACAGAAGAAGATAACTATGCAGGAACTCCAGCTAAGGTTTAAAACAGTAAACAGAAACAGAGATGACACCCAAAACTTTTACGATGTGCTACATAGACTGCATTAGGCTTTGTGAGAGCTCTATAAGTCTTGACTCAATTACAATCTTAATACCATACTCATTTTCCTTCCTGATAAACAGCTTTTAAATAAAATAGCTTGTAAAAAGTTTTCTTCACATATAATTAATACCCAAATATTTTTAGTTCACTGTGCTGCATTTGAGAGTTTTTTTTTTCCCCTAAACTATCTGCATGGCAACCAGCAATAAAACCACACTACTGCACCTCCTGCATCACGCACAGTAGTGACAGCACATGTATACCAACCACTGCTAGGGCATGCATGTAAAAATCATTGTACAGACCCTTCAGTGAGCTGCAGTAAGAGACTTTGTTACCCAGAGCAAGCTCATCTTCCCCCCCCTCCTCTTCGTGTTTCTTTTATTCATGCCATATAGATTGCCAGTATTCCAGACACCAAGGACTTAGAAAGAAGCAATTATTGCCAGTCCTGAAGAATAATTTCATCCTTCCCTTCTGGCTCTTGGGTGCTCTTTCCCAAGCCACCATGTCAGCTGCTGAATCCAGAAGCAAACACCAGCTGGCCAAAAAGGTGCCAAAAAAATAAAGGGCTGCTGGTGAAAGATCAAGTGAGGGGCAAGACACTATGATGCTTCCATCTTGCCTATTTTATGGACTATCAAAAGAAACATGCTTCTTTCTATCCCTCCCCACACATTCGTATAGAATACACTACTTTCCATGTGTGCATGCACACATACAGTCAAGTCTGTTTTCCTGTCAAATCATTTTTTAAATTGTGCACTCGCTAAGCAAGCCTGTGTAAACAGTCAAATCCCTTAGTGCCAGAATAGGAAACACCACCCATGTACCAAATGGAGGGAGCTGGGATCCTGCCTGGAATAAATCCAAACCTCCTCCCTTCGTTTTCTATTTTTATGATGGGTGCTAATGTGTAAGAAAAGGTTTTAACAATCTGTCATCGGCGTTCTACGCCTTTTGATGCCCAAAAAACTCCAGATGACAATGTAAGCAACCCTTGCCTGCAGAATACATCTAACCCTAAAATTTCCTTGCTTTTCCGTACCAAGCAATAAAACGGATGGCCAAGAGTTTTGCTCTAGCAAGTAAGAGCAAACATAGAATTAGTGTCAGAACTTCCTGGCATCAGGGTTCTTGTGTCTGCCAGCTGTCAGCTACTGAAAAAAAGCAAGATGCCAGGGAACAGCTAAACCACTTTCACTCACAGCCCCATCCTGAAAGCCTGGAGAAACTGCTATCAGGTACTGGTTGTGAAACTCTCCTGGAATACTCATCTTCCAGCTCTTCAGCTCATCCACTTATTGTAGCTGTCAGCCACAACAAGTTTTAGAACATGGTCAGGCCATTGAATTAGTTATCACTCATTTGTGTGTTTTGTTTGTTTTTTTATTTTCTTTTTTTTAAATAGCTACATTCAACAGTGTATCCAAACCTGCCAAATAAGATATGCAACAAAAATGCAAATATCTGTCAAGTGCTGCTAAGACAGCATTGAAATAAAACATTAATTATCAGGACAATCAAGTTGTATCCTCGTAGATTTTTGTATTCTTAACATAAAGTCTATAAACTGACTTACTGAAAATCAGGACCAGTTACTTCATCTGAGATAGTCAACTAGGGTAACTCTACTGAAAAAAAATATTTTCTTCTGATTTCATGCATGCATATTAAATATATATGCATCTCCAAATGCATATATATCTACATATAAAGTTTGTACCTACATAAGACTACAATTCAGAGGTTTATTTCACAGCCACAGGACACAAAAAATTAGCTGGTTCTTCCTTCTGAAGGGACAAGAGAGCAACCTCTGCAGATGCAAACATCCCTGTTTTCAGTACCCAGAAAACTTTGTAAGGACTAGAAATATTGTTTTAAAAATCTTCAAATTCATTGTGTTATACTGCATAAGAGAAAAATCAAGAAGTTTAGGGACACTCTTTTTACCTAAACAGGTTAATTTTGCACCTAATGTTTCAGACAACTCAACTGAAATCTTAGTTTACCCTTTGCTTTGGAAGTCTCATCTGTTGATGAGTCCACATCTAGTCATGAATAAATGAGAGAAGTTAATTCCCTGAATTCAGTCTAGGAACCCTAACAAGTAACCAACTGAGATTGTTCAACAGTCCAGGCCATTTTTCACATTTCTAAGAAACTAATTCATTTTCCCCCCTTCTGTGTCCTTCACAGGTCTAAAGTGCTCTCATGTGTGTTCCTTAAAGAGCTTTAAATTCCACAGTTGATGAGTATGTCCAGCTTCAACTGTGTTTCACTGAATTCACCATTTTTCATCAAGAACCTGCCTAAAAAGCAAATCTCCTTCTTACCAAAGAGTAATTAGCATACAGTTAGCTGAAAAATTGGTTCTCATGAACAAAGGAAGAACAATTTTTATTTTTTTTTACCTAGATTCTTTTTTTATGTTAAGAAAATTATACAGTCTAACATAACCCTGTGTCACAAGCCTGTATTTACATAGTGTGTATTCCCAGAGATAGTGTTATAATCTCCAAGGTACCTCTGGTTTAATACAAGATACTGGAGAACAGTATAAATTATCTCTGCAGTGATTTCATGCTGAATTTGCAGTGGTATGTAGCAAACAGTGAAAATGAAAGAAATATGCTTTTGTGGGCTCACAGTAATTTATCTTCCATCCAGAAGATAAGTAGCAATTATATTCTTTAATAAGTGCAATATATATGTAATCATATATGTAATATGTAGAGGTAAGTCTTCTGACAAAATATGCTACTAAGATGGAAAATCATATTACTTGTGTCAAATTAAAAATGAGCAACTTGCCCAGACAGAAAGAGGAAAAGTCAACTTCATTAGCTATGTGAAGTTACAATGGAATTGCCATGCAATTGTCTTCAGTAATTACATTTATTCTAGCTACAGGAACAAGTAACATCAAACTCTCTGTATATGATGGTTCTGTGTAAATACTAAATATTTCTGTGTGATCAGTATTGTGAAGTGTCAATGGTTCTAGCCTGGTCCCATGACTAATGGGGTGGAGGACCCAATTACTCACACCGCAAGAGAGGAGGAAGGGGGAGAAGATGAAGGTAGGGAGATGGGCCTATAAACAAAACAGCAGAACTGATCTGAGGGAAAAAACTAATTTACTAAATATGATAGATGGAATGCAAGATAACAATATAATACAATGTAATTGGAACTGAAGCTAATAAATCAAAGAGATGAAAAAGAGAGTATCCAAAACTGAAGTCCTTACTCTTATGCTGAAGGTGAGACAGCTAGGGAGCACACATTGCAGAGACAAGCAGTAAAAGAAGGGACAATCTCATGGCTCCTGAGCAGTTTTACCTTCCTGTCTGAATGGAAAACATAACAGTGCAGCCTTCTGGGTTCTTTCGAGAACCAGGTACCCAGGAATATTAACAATCCACAGAACTGGAGCACTAACTCTTTAACTCCCAGTGCACTACATGATGTTCCACATGATGTGGAATACTGATAACAGATCATAAAACCAAGACAGAAAGAAAAAAATATTGTTTAATAAATCCATGTTTTCTGAAAGAAAATTGCATATCCCCCACTTTCCCTTTTTTTCCTGTTCTTATTCATCTTCCCTCAATCTTTCTACTCTTGGTACAGAATTTCTGATCCATGAGATAGAATTGATTTCAAGAAAGAAGCAATTATAACACAAAGACTTGTTGCACTGTTTTTGATATTTCATTGCCTAATAAAGTTAGCACTCTGAAGCTCAGAACTTATTTGGGAGATAATTCGTGATAGTTTTGCCAGCTCCCAAAGCAGAGGGAGGAAAAGAAAGAAAATTAATGTATTTCATCTTCAAAAATTAAAGCTAGCCTGGGATCACCAACATGGTAATACCGTAATAAAAAACTTGCCACATAGTTACAGGAAGATCTGGTAGAAAAGCCAATTGAGCAGGTCTTCAATTTTCAGAGACTGAAATTTTCCAAGTGCAGCATTAGCGCTCAACTTCCTGTTTCCATTGTTTAAACACTAATAATGCAAAACTAGGTTTTAGTTTCAATATTATTTATCTTAGTTTGATAAATACTAGTTTTGCAGTGCATCTTCCTGCTACATCCATAACTTAAACATGAACAGTTAAGTAGTTAGTAATATCTTGCAATAAAAAGAAACTCCTAACACAAGTTTAGATTATTGCTGATTTAACAAAACAAAATTCTTAACAATCCTCTTTAGATTTTCTCTACTACAGCATGGAGCAATATGGGTGTGGGCAAGTACATCCAAGAGAATGGGTGTAAAGACCCACCTCTTTACAGGCTATTGTTACTCAATATATCAGGTCACTTCTTAACTAAGAAACTAAAAAACAGAAGCAGCTTAGATGTGAGCTTTTTACTTAATCCACTTGTTTTGAAAACTGAACACTTGCAATATCATGCCATTATCATTCAACACCAAAGCAAAGAGCCCTTCCAATGCCAGTAACAAGTTCTAGGCTGAAGTTTAGGCACAGTGGAGCCCAGTACCATGTGTCTCATATCCAAATATATGTCCAACCTTATGGCTCCTTCTTCCAAATACAATTGTCAAATGATTGTACTTTTACAGAAGTTGGCTTTGACAATTAAGAACCCATTTTAAATTTTCTAATCTCTGCTTTTAACATTTATCTTTCTGTAAACATGATATGCTCATGAAAAGATAATCACTTAGCTTTCAGTCCAGCACGTTAGTCAGAACTTCAGCTTTTATTACATGCAGAACAAGAATAAAACCTGCTAGTGCTGACAAAGGCAACCCAGAGCAGGCAAACTTCTATTACCAGCCTATACTGGAAATCTATTTTAAACTGCATGTTGCTGCCCATAAGTCGTATTTTAATTTGGCTTCATTCATAATAAGATTCGTCAAGCTTCCCATTGAAGGAACAAGGCTCAGAAATTCTAGCAAGTAATAAACCAAATTCTGTAATACTCACATATTCATTATTTATATATTTTTAAAGAGAACAAGAGTGCAGAGAACAGCTACTGTCAAATAGCCAATGCATTATATTGCTTTATGTTTTGTTGAATACTTCTTCCATACTACTGAAATTACATTACATTGCTGGAAACGGAAGCTAGTCAAGGCAGAAAAATTAAACACTTTCCACCCAGCTTTTAAGGGGTGGAAAGATCTCCCTTACTGTTGAAGTAAATGCACACAATCCATAGAAACCCATAACGGCAATAGAAGTACATGTAACCTTGAACATTGGGAAAACTACATTAGTATAAAAGATTTCTCCCACCTGCAGAAAGAAGTGACACTAGAAAAGGAGGAGGACAGAAAATATTATTTAAATGGCTTATTATTATTAAAAATACTCGGAGGCCTTCCCTGTTACGTAAGTACTGTAAAAGCAAGATGTTCTTGGCAATCAGCATAGCTTCACTGTGTTTGCTACATTGATTTCATTAACTATTACATCATGCTTAATTTCCATAATTGGCTTCAACTTCACTTTATAAGCCAGCCTAATTTAGTTTTTATGCATATTTCAATTTAATACAGTGTGTTCTCCACTGCAAACCCTTCAAGGGCCACATATTCATCTTCCGCTACCTCATTTAGAGCTTTCCCTAGGAGCAAAACTCCAAAGGACAAAGCCCACAGTGTCTAGGGAAGTGCCCTGTTCTTTCAGCTCTGACAGCTACAACTTCCATTCCGGCCATCACCACACAGATTCAACTAGCAAATCCTTCTCTTCTTGTGCATCTAAGACACAAGGACATGCTCCCAGCAAAATACAGCTCCTAAGAGTTTTCTGTTGACACAATTCTATTACAAGTTTACATCCCTCTACTAATCCACTTTTCTCCATACGAAAGAAAGTCTCCTAGCCTTCACCTTCTTGGCTTCTCTGGATGTTCTAAAGAATGTTTTCTCTTTCAACCAGATCCACAGTTCAGTATTATTAATGTTGAGCTTACTTAGGGACTTTGAATTTGGCACCAGCAACATGGCAGTAACATCAGATCCCGCATCCCGAGCAGCTATTTCACTCACAACAAACCCTTTTGCAGACCTTCCAGTTCTGTTTTCTGGCTGCAGCACACCCTCCACATACCCATCTGCACCATGTTCCTCACTCACATCTCTAGATCTTCTTTTATGTCAACAGCTATGAGGATGGGTTAACAAAGATCGTTCTTTCCTTTATGAATCTTCCTGCATGTTCCATTTCTGAGTAAATTCAGTGTTTACTGATGTAATACATCCAGCTCTCATCTTTTCTCATCCTTACTTGTTATATCCTGTTTTCAAATGTCTAAAATTAGAGTGACACCTCCTGAGGGAAGAGCACAGTTTTTACGTGAAGCCCGATGACTTTCATACCACAGCTTTTATCAATATAATGCCATATATAACGTTGTAAAATATACACTAAGTGAAAACCTAACACCGTTGGTGCTGATTGCCTCCCAGAGCAGAAGTGCACTTTAAAGGAAGGCAGTGACCTAGAAAGGCAGGCATTATTTGGATAGCTTTGTTATCCACTCAGCTTTAAACCTTATTCACTTTAAAGACACAGATGCCATCTATGCTGGGGAAATGTTTACAGCACTAACACGATTAAGCTCAGTAGTTACTCAGAGTTAAAGTCTCAGCATAACTGGGCCTCCAGCTGTTGCTCACAATAACCTAATGGGTACCTGCCTGCTCCCCAGCAGGCTGTGGAGTGCGTGCTGGCAGGAGCCAAGGACAGTATGGAGCAGTTCCCACTCACCCCTCTTCTGGCGAACGGTACAAGATCTGATAGCATTCACCCAACACAGAATAAACATCTGTCTTTGGAAGGAATTAAATCCCTGGAATCTTTTGTGATTTTTTAAGCTGACAAATTGTCAGTTTACCAGCTTCTGCAGAGTATCCAAATCCCAAAAACCAGGAAGGCTGAAATGACTAAAATTACATATGTATCAACTTTTCACAAAAGACCTTAGATTCTTAGACTGAATACAATCCAGCCACAACAATTTAATATTCTCCAGTAATCCTCTAAATCTTAGATTTGTACATCATGCAACCCACAGCACTTCCCCGATTGTTCTGAAAGTAAATAGGTTGGGAATCATTTATCTGTTAATATGATATTACAGAGCTCAGATCAGGGTGGGGATATCCGGATGCCTGCAACAGAGTCTCTCCCAGCCCTAAGCCAATAACCCACCAGCAGCACAGCATGCAGCTGGCTGGGTTGGCACAAGAAGCCTGGCAGCAGAGCTGGGGCTGGACCCAGAGCACCCAGGACCAAATCACTCCGCCACCTGAATGCCATATTGATGTGACACATGGGGGGGGGGGGGGGGGGGGGATGTTCCATATGTTCCATCGTTCTTTCCCATGTTCCAACCACTTTTGGAAGCAGCATAGGAGGGTTTCTATGAAGTTTGTTGACTCAAACCCTTCTCAGGATTTCTACTTCACCAATTTCTGTTTCAGTGGAAATATTTGCTAAATAGTTAGAAAAGGAGGGTTCTGAACAGGCACGGGACACAAAGAGATCCACTTCCTCCTGTAAAACGCTAAGCAATGTTTTGAAAATGAAGCTCACCTACTAATCATTAGAGGCTCAGATTGGCTTTGTCCTTGCTTTTTCTCCTGCCAAGCTCTCAGAACCCTCTACAAGCTGTATGTATTCTGTTGTACTCATCATGGATGTGAAGGTTACTAGAAGGAATAGAAGACAATGGTAGAACCAGAAAAGTTTTTAATCTCAAAAGTTATCAGGAGTTAGGTTGATGCCACAGGAGTGGTCTGAAACTCCCAGAGAAATACATCCTATTTCCAAAACAAGCCCCAGCAGCAAAGGAATTCTCCCCATGAGAAATTTCAAAACTTTCAAGTAACTTATAGGCACAAACATTTTGATCTAGGTCTAGTTAAGCAGAGCAGTAATTTCTCCATCTGAGTAAAGAAGGTTCCTACTCAGCTTTCTCATCTCTAGAACAGATTTTTCCTCATTGCTGCACTGGAACAGCAGGAGCTTCCTGTCCTAGATCTTACTAAACCAAATTTCATTCTGACAGTATTTATACTATTGTTGTGGGAGCTGACATCCAGCCATTCCAACACATCAGCTACCAAACAAGCCCCTTTGACAAGGGCCTTGAAAGTCCCTTCCGCACACTGAAGAGAAATACTACAGACCCGTTTTACTTCTCCTACATTGTAGCTATTGTAACATGCAATATGGATACCTTCTCACTGCTCAGTTTATCATGGCCCTCAAATATATGGAGTTTGTGAGTTGGTTATTTCTCAGGCATGCTACATAACTGATTTCCTGTGGCACCAGTCTAACTAGTGTCTGTTTTTTGCTGGTCGGAAGGATACAAGTGAATTCAAAACCAGGAGCAAGCTGCAGGGAGCTCCCTACCAAGCTCCTGGACAAGCTCTACATTGGCTTTCCCGCTGAGCCCTCCATGTGCTGCAGAGAGCCCTGACCTGCTCATCCTTCCACTATCTCACTCTCAGCCTCATTGAAACGAAGGAAGAAGTGAGCCACGCAGTGGATAAAACTGACGTAGAGTTGGGAGCAATCTGAAAACACTTCAGTTTTACTATTTGGAAATTGAATACAAGCATCTAAAGGCTGGTGCGCACACTTATGTGGCTATCAAGGGGATATCAACTCATAGACCATTTTAACAAGGTTCTGCTGATGTTTTTCAATAAAGCCATTCAATTTTGTACCCTCTATTTGAAACATCACACTGACTTTAAAGCAGTAAAATCCTCATTTATGATGAATTACATCTGCCAACTTATTTAATATGTGAGTATTATGAAACTATCATTAGGGTCAAATGGACTGCTCCATTCACCCCAAACACTTGTTTCCACTATTTCAGATCATTTAGCACATTTTTTGAGTTTTGTCAGTCCAAAGGAATTTCCTCACCCATTTTCAGAATTGCTTTAGTAATAACAGTGCAACAATCATATGATTTACATCCTTCCCCCCAAGGAGAGACTTCTACAAAGTTCTCCATTTTCTAAATACCCAGAATAGATACAGGTTAATGTATGTATAATTTAAATATATTCCAATACACTTTATAATACACATTACATCAATAGATACAATACATACATGACAGTATATATTCTATAAAGTGGCATAATATGGTGCTCAAAAATCCATTGCTTAGAAAGTAAAGGGAAACTTGATGAGGTGTTCCTCACTTCAGAGAGGACTATTTGGTTATTTCTCACAAAGTTAGCATTTAGAATTACTGTCTCAGTTATGGCTCTGGCTCAAGAAGCAAGGGTCACTCCCCATGTGCTTGCTGACCTTGTGCCACAGAGTAACCTTTGAAAAAAAAATGTGCAACACCATTTCCCAGCTATTGAGCAATATATGAACACACCGCGTATCTTAATTAATGTTTTATGAACTTCTCACTGTTATTTACTTTCCAATAAATTACACACACCTCCACAAACACTCATACAGTAAGAAGTTAGTTACACAGCACAGGTTATGTAAACAAAAATCAATTCAGCCTTCTGTATTGTTATACAATCTTTAATTATATGATCCTACTCCCCCCCACCCTTAAGTTTTCCTATGTTATCCAACGCACTGAAAAAGAGAAACTCACATAATAAGCAGTTTGAACGACAAGGACAAATTACATCTGTGCCTACCCCTTATTTTTCCAGTTTTAACTTCAAACACAAACATTCATTTCCTACTAGGAGTTTCCTACGGTATTCACTTATTAATCACTTAAGTGCTAGAAAAAAAAAAAAACACTTTTCAGTCACTATACCCGTTCTACACATGGAATAGTGAGACTCACCATCAGCAATCTTGGTTATCCAGTTCAAAACCACTGAAACAGCCCAGACATTTGCCCTCACATTATCTATTACATGCTCTAGCCCACTTCCCAGGCTTATTTTTGACACCAGATAGTACTCAGCAACTTTGTGAATCCAACACTAAGGTTTTGTAACAACCCAGGTACAATTAGAAACTTGTAGGAAGATTGGTTTGGTGCAGTTTGCTTAGAATCACTCTGGTGTCCCACAACAAAAGCAGTAAAAAGGCTTTACACACACTTCTCATCTTTTTGAAACTTCGGTCCAGACGATTCTAGAAACTATCGAATAGCTGCACTGCCATCCCTACATCTAAACTCAGTCTTTTAAGAAACCTTTTTGTGAGAAACTTGCAGACATTGGGGCAGGACAGCATCTGAGGTTACAGGCTAAGCTACCAATGCCTTGGCAGTTGACACATAGTTTGCAGTGCACTCACTGGATCCAGCTGCTACCTGGTTATGACATATCTGAGCAACTCATTTTGGTTGCTGGCATGGTAAGGTCACCAGAAGGTGAATCCTGCCACTCTCCCCTCTGCAGGTCTGCAATCCACATTCCGCATGCTGTCACATTCATCTAGCTGCCAGCACACAGATGATGCTCTTTTTGATGAGCAGCTCAAATCCCCCTAAAAGCATTTTTCCTCACACATGCCTCACAGAAGGAGATAAAGATACACGGGCAGAAGCCAATTGCTTTAGAAATATATAAATAAGATTAACAAAAGAACAAACAGCAGTTAGATACTGGAAGCTGGTAAGAACTGGACAGCTAATTCGCATTTGGCATTTGAAACAATCTTCTCAGTCATTTGCCAATGGTTCTCTTGGAAAAATCTGTATTCTGATGCTAGCATTCCCGTTAACAGATCCTGCATTTTCAGCTAGAAAGAAGGACATTAGACCAAATGTTCTTACAAAATAATTTTTCACAGGAAGAAGTCTCTGCACAGGCTTAATAATTAAAAATCACTGATATTCACCAAATATGTTGTCTGTGGCATAAGACTTCCTTCAAAAGAGGGAATCACTTTTCATCTGAGAGGAGAAGTGACTTACCATATAAATCAATCTTCATTGGTTCCTAGTTGATGTTTGCTTCTGAAATTCACAGTATCACTGCTTAGACAAAAGTCCCAAAAAGTCCCAAGACTTCTGTAATGAGTTACATTTTATAAGTCATTGCTTGGCATTCATTCAAACATGCTTAATACTACAGATGTACATTGTTAAGCGATTAAACCTTTCAGTACTCTAGTCTTGGAAGATTGCTAATGGAATACAGGTTTTCTCCCTCTCTTTGGGTAATCAAAATCCCATCATCCTGTGCCTGGGCTGATTCAATGTTCGAATTGTATCTTCTTTCTAGCCAATGCCACACAAGAAGCACAGTATCTTCTACATAGAATAAAAAAGATTTTTGTCTTTTCAGAGGGGAAACATGCAGCAAGACCATTTTGCACATATAAAGTGAAAGTTATGCCCTTTCAGTGTATGCTATTTTTCCTTAACACACAAACAGAGATTTCAGACTCAGATGTCCTCATCTTGGCACTGGATTTTTTTTTTTTTTTTTAAACAAAGCTAGAGCAGGACTACAGTTTCACTTTACACTTTTAGCCTACTGAACATGTTTTCTTTTTGCTTCAGAAAAACTGTATGAGATACATCATTGCTTTTGCCTCACCAAGAGTCATATATATAACATTCCAAACCCGAAGGATTATTGGGAACACTAGTCAGCTTCCACTTCCCTTACTCCACTGCTCCCATCCTCCCACCCCTATATTCAGATCGACAACATGCTCAGCTAGACAAGAAGAGGCCCTTGTAACTTATACCAGGAAGGGGCCAATTTCATAAAGTCTTGCAAAATGCACTTTTTCAGAAACCAACATAAGGAAAAGATCATACCTTACTAAGTAGCTGATAGAGAAAAATGAGGAAAAAAAAAAACACATTTCACTATTAAAACAAAAAATTCCTCAGCAGGATAATTTACACAAACTCATTAGCTGCCAAAATTGACCTCTTGCTTTTAAACCATATTTCTCCCTTCCAAGTGGCATTTTCATTAAGATGAAACGCTGCTTGAGGACTTTGGAGAATTTACATTTTGTAGACGCAGCACATTGTCATCAAATTGTATACAATTAACCTGAAATTAGCATGAGCTACAGAAAGGCAATTAAAGTAAACTATCAAAGACAAAAAAATTGCTATCTCTTAAGTGAATCCTTTTTGGAACAAACACCAGTGGGTTGTAACAGGTCTACTGCACAACAGTGAAGATCTCCTATCATTCTAAAAGCTTTCTGGGCAGACAGCTGTTTTACCATGCCAAATTTTGCTGAAGTTTTTCTCTGATGTAGTTTTCAGCACCAACAATCAACACCAGAACTTGATGAAACTTGATTTTTCTATTTTTTTTTTTTTTTACTCAAGTCCACCGTTCAGCATGAACATGGACCAACAAACACATTATCTCCATGGTCTTGGTGGTGGTGGTTTAGTTGTTGTTGGTTTTTTTTTTTTTTCCTTTTCATTCTGTAAACCAGGTACGTTTTTTGGTTTTCCTTTTTAAACAACAGAGTTAATGTGTAGTTGAGACAAATCCTCACACACCATCTCATGGAAGACTCTGTCAGTAGAAAAGCTTACACCTCTCAGATCAACAGCTTGATACAAAGTCCTGATCAGCCACTACAGCCTTCACTGCTCTTTTACAGGGCTTTGGTTCAATTTCCAAGCATGAGAATTCAGACACTAGCCTTGCCTCATTATGGATTTCATGGAAAACAGCTTCACCCTCTGGATCCACAAAGCAGTCAATGTTCTCAGGTACTCACAATCCTAAAGCAGCTCCATGTCTGGATTCAAGTGATTGTTCTCTATACCAAACAAGCAACGCACATGGTTCTCTTCATGTAAACAAATATTTCCCAGAGCTTGAAATTGCCATTAGTTAAGGCACTAGCATGATACTTGTTACTAAATAGCAAGACAAAGGGGGAAAACAAAAAATGACATTTTGACTTCTGCTTGTATTGGGATCACTCCATCCTTATTGTGTCTTGTTTGTGAAAGCCAAACAAGCCTCCATACTGGAATCATTCACATTGCAACACTACGTTATTAGTCCCTTCTGTATATTTGTATTTCTTTGCACACTGTCAGTCACACTTGGCCTTTTTTCCAGACTGAGCTAGGAGATCCCAGAGGAAGCCATCTCCTAAGGCATAACACAGAGAAGGATAGGTGGGAGAGTGAGCCAAGGGAAAAAAAGCAAAGCTCTTCTTCTTCTCAAACTTCTGGATTGGTGTTATGCTCTGCAGGGCCAGAAGGAAGGGAATTTGACCTCTTGTTTTGTAAGAGCTTGCTCTAGCACTCTGGTATTCGTTCCCCCCTTCTCAGGATAAGGAACAAACTGCAGTCTGATGTGCTCATTGCTATGGTAACCGAGCTGCTTTTACTCTCGCTTTTAACAACAACAACAACAAAAAAGATTTTAAAATATAGATGCTGAAAAAGCAGTTTTACAGTCCTGTTTCGGAAATGTGAACAGAAATTTTTTAAAAAAGCTTTATTTCGAATTATTTAGACAAAAGGTCATACTATGCATCACCATATCCCTGCCTACCCTCCAAAAACAGCCCGCGATCAAATGTCAGCTGTCATGATAATCTGAGCACCTAACCCCAAGCTGTATTTCAAGACAGACCCAGGGGAAACATCATGCTGAGTTTTGACTAATTGCATACCTATCATAAATAATCCTGAGGTTCAGACCATAAAGAAATGTTTAGTATTATTCTTGTGCTGCTAATTAATGGGACACAAGTTTTTTTTCTCTCTAACCTTTAGCTCGGTTCAGAGAACAACTGAAATGCTAGCAGAAATTTCAACAGTAGCAGGTAGCATTTACAAGCTGCCAGTACCATAAACACATGTAAATGTAAGCACAAGCCTAGAAATACCTTTAGAGTTACGACTTTCTTTTGTCTTTTACATATTATTTCAGATTTAAAATTGCAAATGCCAGAACAGATCCAACAGATGAGTGCTCTTCCCTCTATCACTTGGAAGACACGATTTCCGAAGACAGAAATAAAGAAACCTTGATGTCATCCCTTGAGCAGCCCAGTACCCAAGAGCAAACTCCAGAAGCACAAGGGTCTTTATAAGGAAGTGCAGAAAAAGCATTTAATCTGAATACTGTTTTATGCACCTTCAATCTTCAACTGATCGATTCTTTGAGAATTTGGAAAGCACAGACCATCTTAGTTCTGCTTCTAACTCTCCAGCTTTCTTTTGGATACAGAAGATTCGAATCATTTTGCAGATGTTCCCCTCCATACGTAACTGGCTCGGACATCTTGCTCTGCTAAGATTAACATCAGGGGAGTTCTTGAGCTCTTTAATGCAGCACCTGATCAAACACATTCATCAGCAACACTGTCCTGCATTGCTTTATATGAGAAAATAAGGAATAAGCTACAGATGCCCCCTTTTAATTTTTGCTAAAATTTCTATTTAAATTCACACGTTGAATTGCCTCATATGACCTTCTCATTTATGCTATATATCACGTTAGGTTCTAAGTCTGCTTAACTTGAACAAGACCTAATCATAAAGAAAAAAATTCCACAGGAATACATTTAAATAGCTTGCATACCACAATTAGGACTGAGGGTATCATGTACATCTGCAACATCTGGATTTTCATTTCAAATCAATCTGAACAGTCTCAACTATTTTGTTGCTCACAAAACCTTGTTAGTACAATACACCTATCTTCCCTATTGGAGAGGTACAGTATGCTTTAGGGCCATAAAACTACCAGAACTGCTACCGTCCTAAACCCATAAGCAGCACCCTAGATATCCAAAAATTGACTTCTCAGCACTTTAAAAAAGCCTCCTATTTAATACTACAATAGGAAATATTGGGTGGAACACACAGTTTTTGAAAGGTTTGTCATACCAATTACAACACTGGATAACAGCCACAGTGCCACATTTGTATTTGATTTTCTTTTCAGATACCTTTAAGTTGCTGTTCCCAAATTAAATAATTCAACCTACCCCAAAACTGAGATGGTTTCACATGACCTCCACAGACAGATGGAGTTAAATTCCTTTAAGACAAATCTCAGCAGAGCTGTCTTGGGGTTTAGACTACAGAGAAAGAAATGGAGGTTGGTTTGGGTTATTTATTTGACTCAGGACAATTGCTTTTGTTCAGATGGGCAAGACACTCCTACTAAATCTGTTTCTGCTGTTTGACAGCAGACATGACTGAGAGCAGCAATAGTAATAGCAAAATACCATGGGATTTACACATACAGATTTCAGAAGGCTATTCTGCCTATACTGTGATCCACGTATTCAGCACAGTTGTTCCAGCAGTACCTTGCCTCCTAGAGAAAAGGAAATACAAAACCAATCCATCCTCTTCCATACTAAGCTCCACTAGAATGCTCTAGTTTGGAATTATATGGCAGTACATTGTTCAAGAGAGTTGAGTCAGTATGTTCTCTCTTTCCCATGGAGAATGAAACCAGAAGCTGGAGGTTCAAACAATAAGTGAGACAATCAAATCCAACCCTGTTCCTGCAAAACGATTCATAACGACTTGGCTGAGCACTCCAACAGTCTCTCTTGCCATAGTTCTGGCAGGATTATCCAGTCAGATGGTTGGTATCCTACTACTACCATTTATGTTATGTCAGCTGGTATCAACTCACTGTTTTCTTGAATATCTCTCTCTAAAACTGAGTATTAACTTTTTACTTGGATTATAAATCCATGATAGAAGGGGCAGTACTGACTACTGCAATTCACAACACTGATAATAAACCAGTGAATCAACACGTGTAAACACTGACTTCTGGCCAACAGCTGTCAACCTCTCAGAGAACTAAATGTGAGTTACAGTAACAAACAGATGAAGCAGGAAGGAAACAATTTTAATAATTTACTGAATTATGTATGTTTAGATAAGAATCTTTGGTCTTTCCTTAAAACTGTTGTATAGATAAGTAAGCAAAACCACTAGCCAGCACAGCCAAAATAAAATGGATGAGAAATGACAACCACAGGCAAAATTTAAATAGATTTTTTCAATGGGCTACAAGTAAAACTTAAAGAATTAATTGAAGAGTTCTGTATGAATGATAACAAAAGTAGCTTGCTTACTGAAAAAATGCTGGTTCTTAGACGCCGTAAAGAACAGCACTATACATATACAAAATTCTCATGCATTTCATCTTGCAATTACTCTGTAATGCTTATTTATATGCATACCTTTACTTGGGGTGACATACAGACCAAATAAGAAAGATTTCTTTGTAGCCATCTCAAATTCTCCCTCATTAAAGCACATCACTTAATTTACGCAGTGCTTTCTGTACCATACCCATTCTGCTCGCAATGCCACATGAGCTGCTGGTGCTTCACTGGCAGCAGAAGCAATCCATGTAACAGTGACACCGAAGCGTGTCTGCTAGCAAAAGGGGAGAGAAGGAAAGAAAAAAAAGATACTGAGACAGAATGGAATGGGCAGTAAATTGAGAATGGGCAATGAAGATATTTACCCTTTCCCTTCAGGTCTATTTCTATGTTTGAAGCAGCAGGTACAAAACAGTTTCATAACTCCTGAGCTAGCCCTTCCCTAAGAGATCAAAACCACAGGACAAACATGGGCATACTGAATATACAAAACCACAGATTCAGCATGGCAGAGACTGATCCAGTAGCTGAAAGGTTGAACTGAGGTAACGTTACCCCTTTCCCAATGGCACAGTAAGATGTGACAGCTGTTCAGCATCCTGCACAATACAGAAAGACAAGACAGAGTAGCGTTTGGTCTTGTTTCTTAATTCCACCCATATTTCTCAGCAGAGAGTCAGAAAAGACAGATCTGTGTACTTACTTTGCCCTATGTACAAGAATTTCACTAGATACCCCCTACTGGGAAAACATGTCTGTATCAACAATAATGAGGACGTTTCATTCTGTCACCTGCTGCTTTCTTTCTTCCTTTCAGGCACAGGAAAGAAGAGAGCTCTCTGGAATTTATATCTGGTTATAGGTGAAAATGGAACTTAACTCCAGACTCCTACCTTCAGATTCCTACTTAAGAGCATGTAAGGTTCAAGAAACATATTGGCATTAGGGTTTGTTCTAACAAGTTCAATCACCCCAGAGGTGGCCCTGCACTACTGGGGCCAGCTAGCATATGTCTTTTGAAGCTCAAGGGGACAGGGAATGAAAGCAAGGGTTTTTACAGTCTTACAGTATAAAGACAGGCTGAGGGAACTTGGTTTCTTCAGTCTGGAGAAGAGAAAGCTCTAAGGAGACTTCACTGCAACCTTCCAATATTTAAAGGGAGATTACAAACAGGAGAGACACCAACTTTTTACACAGGCAGATAGTAACAGAACAAGAGAGAATGGTTTTAAATTAAAGAAAGAGAAACATAGATTAGATGTCAGGGAAAATTTTTGTACTAAGAAGGTGGTGAGGCACTGGAACATGCTGCCCAGAGAGGGCATAGATGTCCCATCCCTGGAAGTATTCAAAGCCAAGCTGGGGCTGGATGGGGGCCCTGGGCAACCTTATCTAGTACTTAATCTGGCATTTAGCAACTCTGCCAAGGCAATGAGGTTGGAAATAGATGATCTATGAGGTCCCTTCCAGCCCAAGCCATTTCATGATTTCAAGGACACTACAGTAATCTTCACACCAACAGAAGGTTTTTCACCTTCATGACAAAGGCTTTCACTTGAGAAATGGTGGGTGGGATTTTGTTTTAAATGGAAGTTACCAGCACAGTGAAAAGCAAGGCACAATTTGTAAGTCGTTTGTGTGTACTGGAAAATAGGACCGTTCGAGCACAATTCCAACCATGAAAACTTCTTTCAAATCACTCAGCTGACTGCTACTTGACAGAGTAACCGGTAGTCCTAAACTAGATGCACAGCTGGAGGAACACAAATCCCCTATTTTAAATTGGACTTATCCCTTCACTAGTCAGACAATAATTCCAATTTTGTAATTCCATTGCCCAAGCACTGCATGGGCTGGAAATCTCTCTCTCAAAAAGGTGAATCCTATTCCTCAAGTACTATTATGAAACAAACATACTGTTCTATAACTAAGCCCTTGGAAAGCAGTAAAGTAACTCCAGGAAAGGAAAATAAAAGCCACATTGACATGAAATAAGTTATCAAATATCAAAACAGATACCACTGCAGCTACATGGGCAGAAGAGTACATTAAGGAAAGCTTGGGTTAGGGCAGCTGTATCAATGTTGATTGCCTCTATTTGAAGAAAAAGGCTTATGAGTGGTTGGGGAATCACCACCACCATGGCATGATAGAGGTCAGCTGGCAATTAAGGGGTTTACTTATCAAGAGTGGATGCTATGCATGTATTGTTCTTGCAAAGAAAATACTCAACAAGCCTGCTCATTTAAGATCATAAACCAAAAACAATTGATGGAAATATCCCTGCTGAAAAAAAAAAAAAAAAAAAAAAAAACCACAAGCAATGTTTTCTGTATTTTTCTTTTTTCTTTTTTTTTTTTTTATGACAAAATAGGTTGTTACTAAATAACTTATATTCTCATTGTTCCTTTTCCACATATGAATAACAAAGTTTGATTTTTCTAAAATCACAAGTAGCTACAATTTCACCAGAAGGCTGAAGGGTAGAACACATCTTCACATAGGGAAATAAGCAAAAGCAGCATCTAGAGAGCTTGAAGGACTGGAGGAAAAAATAAATAAATAAAAAAGGCAAGAAGGAAGGTGAGGGGAAAAGGAATCTTAAACAAGGGAACTGAAGTCTTAGAAGTAGGGGATTTATTCAGTATTTAACATTGGTAACCAAGTTTTGCAAGAATCTGAACATTTATAAATATGAATGCTGGTGTATATTCTTTTCTTGGACTCTTAAAAGAAAATATTTACAATGACCACTTGCATGTACATATGTTGAGAGCTGGTTCAGCTAAAATAGGCCGAGTTCCATCAGTACATTAGAAAGAGTAAGAATTTGTGCGTTCAATGCATAATAAAACCTGTTCTCATTCTGGATGACTTACAGGAAGAAAGTACATGATGTCAGCAGATCATTCGAATGTGGAACAGTCTGCACACTAAATAAAATCTGTTGGCTCTCCTGAGCACAACTAAGTTAACTTGGCACGTGGACTCCTAACCCAGCTTACTTCTAATTCACAGCCTCTTCTCACCAGAACAAGAGTCTCACTTACAAGGCATTTGCAGAATACCAAGATGGAACATGGATTCAAATGTGTTTTATTCTGCTTTGGGAAAACTCCCCAAAATGTGTATAGCACTAGAAAGAAACAGTGCAACTTGTCTTCTGCAGGTTCAGTAGCAAATATGCAAATACTTAGACTTAAGAGCTCTGATGAGAATCCCCCTTGTTTCTTCCAGTGGGCCTCCACAGTTTTATTTCTTTTAAACTCACTTAGACACCTGAAAACTTTATGAAATGAACACAATGAGCAAGGGCAAACCCGGCAACAAGCAGCCAGAGGCTCAAAGGTAATTTTTGATCCTAGGGCAAACGCACTGAATGGCTTCTGGTCCATGCATCAGCATGGCCAGAGGGCATGCAGAACATCATAAGATGCAGGAGCACGCCCCCCCTTCCACAGCACCCAGTGCCAAGCTGCGGTCTTCAGGGGAGGATGCAGGGAGAGGTCTTGGAAAAATGAAGTGTGCAGTAGGTAAAAAGATAAGCAAACAAAGTGCTGGGATCGTGCTTCAGAGAGACAGTAGGAGGTTCTCCAAACAGCATGACATTGCTTCCTCACTGAAGAGCACATTTTCAACATATATACAACACTACTGAAATAATCCACATCAACTTCTATACTTAAAAGATTCCCTTCTAACTCCATGAAAGAAAGATTTGGAAAAAAAACTAACAATGCATCATGGTGATTTAATTGTACAGAGATTCACAATGTAAGACCTTCAGCATACATATCTCTTAGTGATTTAGCATTGTCCCAAGGGCCACACGTACACACACTTGAGCGGCCCGCTCGATTTGCAGATCCTTAATGACAGTGCCTGTGTCTCTGCCTCGGCAGTTATGCAATTGTTCTCTTTAGCCTGTGACCCGATGACAAGCCAAGTTGATGTGAATAGATGTGGCACAGTCCATCCCCTTTTTTCTTAATTCTGGGATTACCGAGTAAGAGCTGGCAGAATTTCAAAGCAGAAAAGCTTGATAATTCAATCTTGGTTTTTCAGACTTACAAATCCTGCCGCATTTGTAGGGTACACAGAAGATCGATGGGTCAAGAGAGCTGAACTAGAACCAATTCTCATAGAAAGCAAAACAATTATACTAAATTTCACTTTTATAACTAAGATTTTAGATGCTCAGAAATATCACTTCGGAATCATTACACTCTGAAAAACTTGTAACTCATGTTTCCAATATGCATGACTTCACATTTAATTAAAACTGAATAAGGTAATTACTGTGTGTTCAACAGCAACATAAAAACTACTGGAGTTGAATAGCTGCTATGTGATAATGATGTACTGACACTTCCACATGCTGATGCACAATTGTAATAGGCTTACAATGGAAATCTGTACATTTTCATCTTGAGGAGGCTTTACTGAACAATCACCCTTCTTTTTCTTAAGCATCACTTTCAACATTTTATGCAGTTCCCACTCCTTTCATTTGGCCAGTAAGGCTGACCATACCATGTATCACATGAATGCTCACCCATGTCTGCTAGTCTGCACAAGAGCCTTTCACCACTCATCAGACTGATTACAACTAAACTAATCCTGCCCAGTGAAGACCAGCTCTATAGTTCAAGATCTAGAGATCTACACAAAGTCTTGTTTATCAAATCCTTATCTCTACAGCAGAAAAACACCTTGAGATAATTAAGATATATATACAGATACTATTTTTGAAGCCATCTAAAGGCAGATTATTCATCACAACTTGATAAGTAGAGGAATCTTTACTTCTTCACATTACTCAGCCAAATTTTCTCAGCCATAGATCTAATTCATGTCCAGAACAGGGACAGTAAAGATAATCCAAAAAAGCTGAAAATAACTCTAGTCTTCAAAAATTTTAAGAGATTAAAACAATATTGGTATCTCTGCTCTGTATAGAAAGAAACTGAGGAACAACAAAGCAAATTGGACACGTCCTGGAGAGTGAAAGAAGCAGAAACAAATTTGAAGAGAATGCCTGACTGTATGTGTAGTACTTCACTTGCTAAACCACTGAATCATCACATCATTTGAGTTAGAAGAGAGCTCCCTTCTCAAGTCCCTGCAGTGAATAGGGACATCAGAGACTGAGCCAGCATGACCTTAAATGTGTCCACAGACACAGATCCACCACCTCTCCAAGCAACTTGTTCCAGGATCACCCTAACCATTTCTTACTACTCTAATACTGTAACACCACAAAACCATATTTATATATGTAAGGCTAAAAATTGTCAAAGTGCAATAACAAGAGAAATATAAATATATATATATATATATATATATATATATATATATATATATATATATGTTAGACCAAATATTGTAATAAGTGTGGGAAAGAGCCTCTTCACTTTTGAAAATTACGTAAAGAGTTGACAATGCAAGAAGCAAAGCCTACACAAACTGGAGAAACTGTATTTGGCAATACCTGGGCTCTTTCCCAGATCATACTATGTTTGAAAATAAATAGGTTTCCATCATAGATATTTCCCTAAAACTTTTCCAGAGACCGTCACCTACTGCCACACTGCCTATCTGAGAACTACAAAAACACCACGTGCATCCAGTCGCAGCATCACCACATTCTCCCTCCAGACTAAGCAGCACAGTCAATGTGCATTGTACTTATCAATTTGAAGACATGGCCTTCCAACTGATTCACACTGAAGAAAGTTAAGTGCATTTCCCCAGCGCTCACATGTTAGCAATTCAGCATTCCCTTAGCTGAAATCACTCCTTCCCACTAAGAAAGTAAAACAAGGCTATCTCAACTGACAGATTTAGGACTAGCTTTGTGCATCCAGGGAGGTTTACTGGAGATAGAGCTTTAAAACATATATGTATCTTTTTGTATAGTACATAGATGAAGGAGCAATTTGAGTAAGTACTGTCCAAAATGAAGCTGGCTGGTTCCTGCCTCTGCGGCACAGTGCAACCTTACAATATTGCCTTACTAATGTCTGCAAGACCACAAATATACTTATGAGGATAGCCACTGTAACTGTGGCATAAAAATAAAAACAGTAATAATTTTGCCTTTCACACATGGCTCAGTAGCACTCTCAGCTCCCACATCTGAGTATGTATCTTAGGTGATGTCTCAAGACAGGATCAGCTAAATGCTCATGGCTCTTGTTTTTCCACAGTCAAAGAAGAAATACAACAAGTCTGACAAATCCCTGTAGTTATGGAACTAAGGAATCAAGACTTGCATTGGCATTTATTTTAGCAATACAGGTAAGTAATAAACTTTGTCACAGTTCAGTTCATAAGGCTCACGAGTTGACTAGAAGTACTGAATAAAAAAGAAATAACCAAAAGCACATTGTATAAGTAACAAGCTCAATGTGGAGCACCCTATGTTGATAAGACTGGCAAGACTGGTTAGATTACCCGTTAAAGACAACGCAATTGTATTAAATGCTGCAAAATGAGCTTTTGTTTTGTTTGTTTATTTTTAAATACCACATAATCACGAGCACAATTTACACAGCACTCAAGTACTGCTGTAGTCTTTCAGCCTTTACTAGTACATGAAAAATCAGTGCCTTTGAATAATACTTAACTGCAGAAAAGTCAGAACGAGTTGAAGAGGTCTCATGGTAAAAACAAATAGGGAAGAAAGGGGAAGAATTCTTAAAATATTCTGGAGACTGATTATTTTATTGTAACAATCACAAAGATCCTTCTGCATGAATCTTTAGGTTCATCTCTGAAGTAATCTGCCTATAACCTAAGACACCATTTCTAATAACTAAGCAAATTTTACCTCTGATCCAACTTCCTACACAGTGACCTCGTGCTGACATCCTTTCAACATCAATTTCCTGATATATTTCAAACTCTTTGCCAGCCAAGACACAACCTTCCAATTGTGAAAATGGATACAATCTTCACAGAATCCAGTTGGCAGAAAGCTATAAATAATAATTACTAATGAAATAAGATTTTTTTAGAGAAAAAATAAGAGGTTTTCTTAAATTTATTTTTTTTATTTTTAAGAAGGGTTTTTAATGTAGCAGACATGAAGCAATAGTTACTGCTTGCAGAAATCTTGGCAAATTACTGTTGGACAGCTTTTTGTATCCCACAGCTTCTGAAAAAAAAAAAATACTTTGAAATGACTGAAATTCAAGAGGAATGCAACAAGGAGAAACGCAAAGATGTGTCTTGCTTTAGATTTAAGAAAACTAAGTTCACACTGATTTATCCCATTTTCATAGGGCTAAGAAAATAAATAGTGCAGTAGCAGGTAGAAATCTATCACCTCTTCTGCCACGAGGTAAGAGTCAGAGTGCAATGACTTGTCTACTGCGATGCAAACCATTTAGCAGTGAAGAAGCTGGGAAGTACAGACAATGCACTGAGGGAAGTGGCTTGGCTCTCTAGTCTATTTGAAAGCCTTAACTATGAAGTTAAGGTTTAACATACAACTTGAATGTACTTGCAAGCTCACGACAAGTTATAACTTTAAACAGCCTCTCAAATATGTTTCTGAAAGCAAAATGGTTTTCTAATTTCGTTGGTGTTCTTCCTCAGTACAGATCATTTCACATCCTTATAAAGAACAGTGAGACACACCACAAACATCCTTTTGGTAGAAACAGAAGTACATAAAATTAACTGGCCACTTTCAGCCATGGAAAGAGGTGAGGATAAGAAAAGAAATAATTAACCTTTTTGGCTCACCTGTCTCCCTGTGTTTGCAACTGGGCATACAGCTTTATCACATTAATGCAAGAGTGAATGATACAGGTACTAGCACTTTCAGCAGTTCACTACTCTTCAGCATTCCTATGAGATGAAAATTAAGCATATTTCTGTACTGAACCACCACCAGCACAGACATGAGAATAGAAAGTACTTCCAAAAAGAAAAATCCATCAACAAAATGAATTCTTTATTACAGGAAGAGTTTTTAATGTCACACTTCAGCAACTAGCATAGATGTGTATCAATGAAAAAATGAGCAATGGCTATTTTTGAACCAGTGTTCTACATATGATGTAACCACATACTTGGACATGAGGAACTCAGCTTTTATCCAAGTAATGCCCTGATTTTTATTGATTTATTATTATTTTTTTAAATCTAGATCAATCATCACAAGCTGATTCTCTGCAGGAGTAATTAGATCAAAAGCCAAAGGGAGTTTTCGGCAGAAATCTGATGAAAACTATCATTTAGAAGGAACAGAAACCAAATCTCTGAGTATGATAAGATATAATCCTCTTGCTCTGTAGTTTGTTACAACCCATTCACTTTTGTTTCCAACTGAAACAACAGAAGACTTCTCTCAGTAGAAGCTACGTTTCTAGTTATGACTATCTTTTGCTCTATTTGAAAAGACAAAGAAACTGTGCTTTTTTGCTTATATTTTGGGAAAAGAATGTTCACAAGTCTAACTACATTTGCCACCTAGTTCCTAAAAAGCAAAGACTGGAAGCCTTCTAACAACTGAACTGAAATTCACTTGCACAAACTATTTAAACTCTATTCCTATGTACTGCAAGGGATCTAGTATCTCCTATGAGTATTTTCAAAGTCCTTTTCTCTTCAGTATCCTTTTATCATAAATAGAACATTTTAAGTGCACCCAGTGATAACTACAGGATCACAGATTATTTTTTATCTCCTTCCCATCTATTCCCTTTCATTCCCACATATTGAAGCCTGCCAAAATGAACATTTATACTCCATCTCCATATCGTTTCTATTGATTAATGATCAGGAAGCCTCACTCATTTATATAGTTTTGAGTTGCATACAATCTCTAGTCACCTCAAGCTTTAGCTTCCTAATCCAAGAGGAAGCAATGTCATCCTGAAGAGCGCAGCCACTCATCTTGCTTAACTTGTTCCTTTCCTGCATCACACACAAGGAGAAGATTGATGTGCCTGCAGCACAAAACCAACAGTGACAGCAGGATTGCCAAGCACTAAAAGGCAGTGTTGATTCTATCAAAATAAGTTCAACTCCCCAACTACACCCCCAACCCACTCTCAGCCATTAGTTTGAATTTTGTCCAAGTCAACAGGGTCCTAAACCATCAAGCTCTAGCAATTAGCAGAACCTCTTTGACTTCAATTCCTAATGCCCACTCTGACATACCTCATAAAACAGGATTGCGTTTAACCACTCAGAGCATGAACCCATAAAAAAAAAAAAAAAAAAAAAACACCTCATTATATCTTACCTTTTCAGTTCTCCAGGGAAAAGCTCAACACCAAGTGGCTCCAGAGAACAAACAACATCTTTACTGTGGTGATTCCCCAAGGACTAACACAGCTTATTATCGAAACTTTGATATTACACCTATATCTGCTTCACAGGTTATCATTTTCCCTTTTGTTAATCAGGGCTTTCTAAAAAAAGCAACAGTTGGTAAAATAAAATCTAATGCAGTAAAATATTTAATAAGTAACACCTTTGAAATGAAGGGAAGTAAAGTAACAGATCTCATAATTGCAAGGAAATCCTCAGAAAAATTCTATTGTTGCAAGTAAGAACAAAAGCATCTATTAAACAAAAGCAAAAGGCAAGCGTACTAAAACTGCTAAATTAAACATTTAAGCTTCTGTTAATATACATATCACTTATTCCTGCATATAGAGACAACACTTGTGCAATTAATGCCATGTAGTTTATTACACCAGGATTTTTATAATGGTTATTTACACTGATGTTTCAATCTTGATCCAGCCCCATATTTGAAACTAAACAAAACTGTCTCAGAGCCAAAAAGATCACATTTGGTCTGTTTCCACTTTTCCTTAACACCTTCAGATCATCAACACCCACAATGTTTGAAACTGGAACGAACTGCCCAACAAGTGCCAACACATCTGCAAGGTGTGATGTATAATCTGTAATCTTCTCATAGATCAAGAGTCTGTTCTAGATCACTGAGTTTTCATTTTTCCCCTCTTAAAGTTCAGATATTAAGGAGCTAATGCTACCTAAGTAGAAAGGAACAATAAAATAAGCAAATAGAAAAAAAACAGAACTTGTACATTATATAGGGAATACATCACAGTTTGGTACAGTCATTTGCTCTTGATCATTCAAGACACCTTTGTTCACATCTGACTGCACATGAAGTTTATGTTATAACATTAATGATATATCTAGTTCTAGTAAGAAGCAACTTCAGAACATGTTAATCAGACAGGTTTTTTAACTGGTAAGCCAAAGCTCCTGAAGAATTAATTTCAAAGTAATGATAAAAATTAAAACTTATAACATTACATAGACATTTGAAGTTTTCAAATCCATGAAGTACTACACATTATTATTTCACATTATTCCCATCACACAGAAGAAAATTCATACTTAGTAATTAAAAAAAAATTTAAGTCCAAAATATCCAATTTTAGAATTGTTATCCAATTTTAGAATGGTTTCCTCCTTTACTCTTCCCTTTCGTATTTAAAATGCTTGAATAATATCTTCATATCAAATATACTTTTGGCAGCTCCCTAAGAATAAAGTACAAGTGGACAAATATCGCACAAAAAAAATCCTGCGGGGTAATGATTATGACATTTTCATTTCAGAAGTATAGTCCATTTAGTTTAAAGAGTTAAGCTAAATTTAAGCTCATGAATCTGTAAACTCATTACCAAGAAGTTCCGATAAAACTGTCATTATTTATATTCCTTGCACAAGATGATGATCAAATGCAGCAACTATCAAGAGACACTAAAATAATAATATGAGGCAGTCTGACACCAGGGCGCAATCCCAGATTTGCTGAAGACTTCTCATAAGCACAACCCAATCACTTTGCTCTGTGCAAAGCCAGGATCTTCCATACTGACTGCTGTGTGACCACAAATGTAAACATAATCCTGTGGTACCCAAAAAACCCTCAGTGCCTTCAGACAACACCATATTGTGAATCTTGGTTCACCACTTCCCACAACAGCTGTCAGAGATATATCACTAAGGAAAAACTGTATTTATTTCTTAATACTCACTTCCCATTAACATTAGGAGAACGTTACAACCCTGCTTCCAATCCAATACTTAATGCACTGCAAATAAAATACTAATTCTAACGCAGCTTGAAGGTACTTTCAAAAGAGACAGTTCATAGCATAACAGCTGGATGCTTTACATTCAAGGCTCTGTTAAACTCATAAGGATTTCAATCAAACAATTCAGCATCCAAGATTCTTGAGCCCTCTGAACAAATTGCAATCTGCCTTGCACATGGCTCCATGACACAGCAAGAAGCTCAATATCTCTCCCACTGCTTTATGAGAAGGTTAGCCTTCCTCTTGTCTCTACTACAGAAACACTTATTATTTAAGTGGTTCCCAAAACACTAAAAACTATCATTCATTTCCACCCAATCCAATACAAAACACTAGTAAATCATCTTTATTGCCAGACTACTTCACAAATACATCTCCCTTGCAAAGAAAACTTTTTTGGTAAAGTTTCTGATGTCAGTAAACACCAATACCACAAAAAGCTTCTACTGCCTCGTTCGGTGACAAACCATCACATATTTCAAATACAGAATAGCCATACAAAGTTGATATCAACACCAGATGTCCTTGAAGTAGCCTAGGAAACCTTTTTAAGTACAGAAGCATTGAGTATGTTTGCTATCATTACTTAATCCAAGGAAATATTGCCCAACAGGGCTGAAATTAAATAGTTTAGCAAGATGTCCAGATAAAATTAAATATATGCTGTCGGTACAAAGACAAGAAGATGTTCCAATTGCTGCCTATCAGAACATGCTTTCTGAAATTCATTTTTCTGAAAGCAAGTGGTATGTCACCACAGTTCTCTGGTCATTCTACAGCAGGGAGAAGGGGAGCCACAATCAAAAATAAACATGCTACATTGAAAAAAATAAAAAAAGCTCTTTAAGCAGAAGATTTTTTTCAATGAATTTGTGTCCCAACTTGCTCTACAATCTAAATCACTTCCAACAAATGCAACAGCTGCTGAGGCGACCAAGCATACAGGACTGCTCACCTCACTAGATATTCTGATATGCAAAAAACAAGGGAGACTCTCCTCCAGTTGCTGCAAGGAATGCCAATAGGATTTCCTCAATCCAGTCAACCCCCTGTTAAGGTCAGCTAAAATTAAACAAGGCAAGAAAGTGCAAGGAAAAGAAGATACACATGCAAGCATAAACAAAGCTCTTCTAAAAAACAAGACAAAATGATAAATGCAATATGAAAGGTTTCAATAAGCTAGTAGTTAGCATAGAGCACAGTAACAATAAGGCAGAAAAATAATGAATACATTGTGTATGCTACCAGTTCTCAGTGATATCTTTTACCTCATATATGTGTGCATCTATACACCTAATGCCTTTGAATATCAGTATTTACAAAAGACAAAATGGGGGATATAGCTCTCCTTTGGGCTACATAGAATGATTATTATTACACCTCTAAGAGGAAAAAAAACAATCCGAAAACACTTTCAGTTTCCCAGTTTTTTGATTAGGTCTTATGTAAGAATAAATGGTAATCAGAAGAAAAATTACCAAAGGAAACCGTTCAAAGAAAGGAACTGAGACTGAACAACTTTGCCTAGGAATCACCACTCTATATTTTGCTTCCATAATAATTTTCAGCATCCTACTTAAGACCAAAAAAAATCCTGAATGAAAAAGCAACATTCATGACAATATATTACTATGCAAATTCTACTGAGGATTCAGTTTTATATTTTGATTGACAGTGCTTCTATCAGTTATTCTTATCACATTTTTCCTGTTACTTCACTAAGATACGAAAGCTTTTACCTTAAAAACTACAAAAAAAAAAAAAAAAAAAAGAATAGTAGTAGCACAGATGTCACAGAATCACAGAATTGTATGTCCTCTTCCAGTATGCTGCATTCTTGGTTCCCTTAGGGAAAAATGGGTTTTCAACACTGCAAAAAGGCATAGCCCAGTCCAACAGTGAAAGGACACCAGGCATATCAAACCATAAAAAGGTTGGACATACTCTCAAAACAGAAACAACATACAAAAATCAGAACTCTTCCATGTGGATAAATAGTGGGACACTATTCCTGATAGTCACGGTTGCACAACAAGCTCTCAGGAGAAAAAAAAATATCACACAGGAGGCAAATTGAGAAGAATACATATAAGATGTGATAAAAATGACAAGTGGAGCAGTAGATGATGAAAGCAATACATTCATACAGCCTTAACTACTGAGAGTAGGCCTTTCCTACTCCAGGCGCAACACCCCCTCGTCACCCCCTCTGTTCATTTGTTTAATCTTGTGGAATACAAACTATTATTTTCTTTAAATATTTTCATTATCACAGTCCAGAAGCTGAAACTCAATTAGATTTATCTCCATTACTGAAATCTTGACATACACAATGCAAATTGCTGAAGCTGTCTTATTTTGCAACAAAAATTGCAGCAGGAACTGGGACCCCGGGGTTGATTATCTGAGTTAAAGTTCTTTCTCCCTCACTTAGCATAGTAAATGCATACTGTATGCAAAGTGGAACCTCAGTGGGCAACACTAACAGCAAAACAAAATATCCAGTGATGACTTACAAAGCTGGCATTTACCATGCTACAAGTTGAGATATGTGTCAAAATCTCAGAGGTAAGAGTGAGATGGTTCTGCCATATCTTGAAAAAGTATAGTTATCCCTTATCCTCTGTGAAAGTAAAGGTGAGGTTTTCATTCATCCTCGTTAAAATAAAAAAAATAAAATCAGAGTTTACACAGTGTTGTGTTGGTAGCAGCTTTTTTCTTTTCAAGTGAGAAGCATTTCTATGCTCTCAATTCATCTCCATAGATATTTCTTACTTCTTTCTTCATCCCTCAACTTCCCACTCAACCAACCTTCTCCTTTCTGTGGCACACACATACAAAAATAAATAAATAAATAAATAAAATCTCACACTTTACCTGCATTAGCCAGCAACTCAAAACAGTGTGAGCTGCTCCCACAAGCAGTGAATCAGCAGGAGCTATTGACCAGGTGCTCCCAGAATAACGTTATAGGGTTTTGCTTAGCACTAGCATTGATTCTATGCTGTAGGCTAAGTATCCTTTCAAAGTTTTTGGAGTCCACCTGGAGAGCATCTTCCAGTTTAATTTCATCTGAAAAGGCTGTTTTAGAGTTTGAAATTGGTTCGTGACATGAACCAGAAGTTGGTGACTGACTGAGGATTAGTTTCTGATGGAAGATCCAGCACAGGTGCACATACACACCAGAGTTAAGTGCCAGGTGCAATTTCAGGGTGTTTTTGTTTTTGTTTTTTGTTTTGTGGAAGTTGTCTATGAAAACATGCAGAGTATCTTCAACCATACATGAAAACAATATTCTCACTACTCTGTTGGAAATAAAGGAGAGCCTTTATAACGCAAAAAAGCAGGTAAACTCCAGGTGCTGATTTTACAGCCCCTAGAAGTACCGAACACGGGTTTTTCACTGCACAACCCATTCTTCAACATCCAAAGCATAAAATCTCTTCAAGATTAATTTAGAGAAAACTATTAAGTGAAGAATTTCAACTTCCTATGGAAGTAAACTGCTATCAATCTTCACCCCTTAAGCATCAGCATGTACATTACAGGTCTCTACTTCTAAATTCTCTAAGGAAAAAAAAATCAGCAAGTCTGAACTGGGCAAATTAAATTAAAAGCTTGTGAGTTAAATAAACTGCAGGATTTAATATTAGGCCTACAATTAATGAGTGTAATCAGATTTAAGTGTACTAGGACTTACAAAGTGAAAAAAACATTTAAGTCTACCCTACACAAAATTTTGCAGTTGACTTCTTTTCCAGAAAGAGAGCTCTTCATTATTTTCCCACCTGCATTACACAGGTACAGGAAAACCTCAAGACATCAGAGCTCCATGGCTAAAATCAGTCATATTTTTTAGAAATTTGTTGGTTCAAAATATAGATTCTCAGTGAACAAATAAGTTCAGTCAAAAGTTCAATTAGGTGTCAGAAGAAAGTGACTCATTAAATTAATAAGATTACTTAACTTTAAACCTAAACTTTAAAAAATATAATTAGTTTTTAAATGATTTTGAGACAGCATGTAACTTCCAATGAAACAGAATAATTTATACAAGCATCTAAACGCTTCATACTGCAATTTCTGGACAGGACAGAGCTTTTTGTAGTTCTAACCACTTGTGCTGAAGTATCTGATAAACCCATATTAATACACTGTATTACTTTGACTGTGTTGGGTTTCAGTGACAGCTGATGACTTGCAAATTCTGTCAGTAAAGATATAAGACATATGTAATGCTATAGTGGGATGGAAAGTACAACAATAATAGTAGAGTGGCAAAGCCTTTGGCTACAGCAAACAAGAGCAAGACCAAATGCAGCAGCCACAGAAATGAAGAAAAAGAGCTGCTTACCTTTGGAATGTCTCAAGGACACAGGGATGTCCAGCAAGAGATACCCCTATCTCCATTACCAACCCTTAAATGAGGTCTGTAAGGGGGGGGATCCTGGCTCCAGCCCTTCTGCTCACTTGGCTGCACTGCATGCACCGGAACTCCCCTGGGTTGGCCCTGCCTTCCCACCACTAGGTGCTCAATCTCTGGTTCAGGCCATGACTTAGCATTTCTGCTACAACACAGAATTCAAGAGGGAAGATAAGCAAGAAGTCTCTCAAATACCTTACAACGTTTGAATAAATACATCCTCTCTAGATTGTTTCTCGAGACAGTAGGAAGAACTCCCTAGTAAAGACTGGTTTTCCACTAAATACATTTATTTCTATTTAAAGGGCAGGAGCTACTCCAACCTCTGCTGCAGGCCTGATTCAAGCATGGGTTTAGTTCACTGAAAGCTAAAAGGTATAAAGATATTCAACCCTCGGCTGGAGTTCTGAAGGGTACTACTGGTTCATGGAAATATCTCACCCTTCTCCCCTCCCAGATGTACCTGGGCCTGGATTTCATAGACAGCAAATTTGCTTAGAGAAAATTAAAAAAAAAAAAAAAAAAAAAAAAAAAAAAAACTTTGTAGCAGGGAGCCACAGTAACCATGCCTAACAATTGCCATCACTCTTCCCACCCTTCTGCAAAAACGTATTTCTGAGAGGTAAAGCAGCTCATTCAGACACACCAGAGACAGCTAACAATGATATAAGCTTTCTTGCTATTAACAGCACACCAGATAAAAGCTTCCAGTGATGACAGTTTACTGTTGATAGGGAAGTGCATAAGTAGAGCCTACGAACAGTAGAAAATGTAATCGATGAATTACACTTATGCACGTACACCATAACATGAATCAGTCATTCAAATGTGAGCTAGAATAAAAACCCTCCTCTGGATGAGCTAGTGGAATCAACAGCCATCCTTCACAGCAGGAAGCACGCACACTACAGCACTTCACAGCTCCCTGAACACCATTTGGAGTTCATTTACACGCTGGTAGTTTAAGAACACTGAACTCCCTCCCTGCTGATAGATATCTCAGTTTTTGTTGCACTGAAATAAACCCTTGTAATTCACAACATACCACTGATATCCACAAAACATGAAATAAGCCACTCAAGCAGGAGCAAACTATCACAGAACACTTACCAACAGCTTTTGAAAGAAGCAAATACAAAAAAAAAAAAAAAAAAAAAAAAAAAAAAAAAAAAAAATCAACTTATATCAGTTAGCAATTAGTATATCAATTAGTATATGCCACAGTGTACACTATATTTAACTTCACACTCCTATGACTTCCATGAAGAAGGAACCTACTGGAAAAAGAATAAAAACAAATTATCTGTTAGAATGTAAATGTTTATTGTAAACCAGTATGATTTAACTAGTGCCTGACAAAAAAAAAAAACAAAAAAAAAACACCCAAACATAAGTTGCATAGCCAAGTCTTCCCCTTTACGCTTCTAACGACACTTACTCTGACTTTCTAAAGGAGGTATTTCCACAAAGAGAACCATGCATACCAACATATTATCTTGCAACTTATACATTTTCTAACATCCCTAATATCAATATGACTGCTAGAGTTCTACACCCACTTTCCATCAGTGAAGCCTCCACAAAACAAGTAGCAGGATGGAATCAATCCATGGTGCAAAGGTTGCAATGTTTACCACTCCTGCTTCTGACAGGTTCTTGGTGATGCCAAAGTATTCACAGACAGACCAATAATCAAAGAAAGAATGGAACTCACCCAAGTGGCAAAGAGAACCTCTGGCCATGCAGCACCCCTTCTCAGGGAGCAGCCACGATGCTTTCTGTTCAATAGCTAGCCCAGGGCTACCCGTTCTGGACAAGTGGGAAGCACAGGTGCAAATAATTTGCCTCCCTGGGCCAGTCACACCCCTTCACCAGGTGCTCAATCACCAGTTCAAGTTGTGACCCAACAGTTCCCCTACAAGCTTTAACAAAGTTCATACGTTTTTATCACTCAGCATACAACAGCATTCCCTTTGGAAGCACAACAACCATCTGTCTGTGACTTCCGGGCACCCAGCATGTTTAAACACCAGATAAATAGCAACGCGATAGCTCCCAACCCAATGGGGCTGCTAGGTCAGTTAGGTGACAGAAGAAAATAGATTTCTTTCCTCAGGGCTGATTATTGACTTTTGCACCCCAAACACTTTCTGTACAATGATCTCCATGCAGTAGGGTAGACCTGGAAAGGATTTATGACTTAGAGAGCTCACAAACATAAAATGAGTTTCCAAAGAAATAAAAAACAGTATGTTAATAATAAGCAAAGGTGACCATAAATAACCAGATAGATAGGTAACTCTTATTTGTTACCTACATAGTTAAGTTGTATCATCTACTTCTAAAACACTGAAATCCCACATGACAGCTGTGCTCAAAAGCATTAATGCTTAAGCAGACCACTTCTTCTCAAGAGTACCCCCAGTTTCCTGCATTCAGAAAAGTTCCACTATACCTGCTGGAAATTCCCTTTCAAAGACTCCCCACAACTGCTTTTCTGCTGCATCTTTAGCCCATATGTTGTTTGCTACTCTGCTGTCCATTTGGAGTCATCTGCTGCCTTAACATCAGCCCCATAACTGCCTTGCATGCAAATGGCATGTATGAAACTGATAGAAATTATAAAACAACATAGTGTGGATTCAAGGTACCTGCTAAAAGTGATTCTGGAAGTCTAGGCTTGACTCTGCTGCTATCAACAACAAGGAGGTGATAATTCTCTTCGTTGATTTCAGTGTAACAAGGTCACATTCAAAGCAGGGGAGCTCCTATATTCCAGAGCATTCAGAATGGAGAGAAAGCACTAGGAAAAAAGGTGCACGTTTTTATCCTACAGAGATGGGCACAATCAGTCTTTTCGCAGACATACGGATAGCTCAGATGGAAGAACTCCTGTAAATGCAAAATCTGTCCTCCACAGAAGAAAAACAAATCTTTCTCAGGGGCAAACAGCTGTGTATTCATACCTTTAATAGAGGTAGAAGTTTTGCTGCTCTGATAGAAGCAAGATCAAAACCAACTTTTTATTCTAGAAACCACATTCACCATCTCTACCAAACCAAAACAATGAAGAGGAAGGCAATAACCACTCATCTACCCTACAGTAGCCTATAAATTTTCTATTAGATATTTCTAGCAGTTTTCCTAAATAACACTTTTTCCTCAATACTAGTGTTAAGTTTATGGAACTTCTTAAAAAGCGTTGGAAGCTCTAACTGTAGCTGTCTGTACAAGATTGGTTGGATGTTAGGAAAAAAAATCTTAGAAAAATCAGTCAGGCAGGGAGCAGGCTGCCCAGGGCAGCGGTGGAGTCACTGTACCTGGAGGTGTTTAAGAAACACGCAGATGTGGCCCTGAGGAACACGGCCTAGTGGGAGCACTGATGATGGGCTGACAGTTGGACTAGATGATCTTAGTGGTCTTTTCCAACCTTGATGATTCTATGATTCTAAGATAAAAGTCTTGATAAACTGACGATGCCAGACAAACGCAGGCAGTTTTTTCTCACTGCATCTGAAAGCTCCGTTTCTCAAGACTGTCACATTTACATAAGACAATCCATTAGATGATGAAGAAAATGAATTCTGTATGCATGCAAGTTATATAAAAAATTCATCTGAATTGCTGGATTTCATCTCAAAAACATGTCTCTTTTCCAGAGGGAAGTAGTAAAAAGTAACATCATTTGCTTTAGCACAATATATCTGTCTAAGTTGTTCTTTATATGTAGTTAGATTTTACTCAACAGTTAAAATCTGTGTGGTACCATCTTCATCTCTGCACAAACTAACATACCCATAAGTATACATAATGCAATAACTGTGTCAAGAGATTCTGAAAATAATGGTAAGTAAAACACTAAATATTTTATTCAGTAAATAAATAAAATATTGATTGTGATAATATGTAGATTGTGACTTTGTGCAGCATGAACTTGGAAAAGACAGAAATGCATGATCTGTACCCATCAGTTGTCCAGTGAGACATTAGAAGTTCCAGGTGTAAAAGGAGTATTAATCTGAGTTTCTTCTTCCCTGAGCACATATATGAGTTAAGTCACAGTTCCCTGCCTCAAGAAGTCTGCATCTTTGAACCAGCCAATGCTACTAAATCCTCTGAAGGCTATACAAGCACTTTTTCCCCTCCATCTCACAGAATAAAAACAAAAAAGCAAAAATGCATTAAGATTTAAAAGAAAATGTATTACGACAAAAAGGACAATCATTGCCATCAAGAATGACAGACAACCTTGACAGGTGCCTAACTAAGGAAAGGGTCATAGGAAAACGAAGTTTGATAGAGTGAGGGAGGGTTGGTAAAGCAAGGATAAATGAGATCTGGTTCCTAGCTATGACTCCACAAAACACCCGGCAGCTCCTGTATTAACACTACCATGAGTTCCTCACCTACAGAAAAATTAGCTGTTCTCTGAGGGAATTAAAAGTTCATTCACATTTGTTAAATAAGCAGGATGTTTAGATTGCAACGTCACAAAATGAGAGGCTTTGTAATAAACTTTGATGCAGTTCTGATTACAGTGCTGTTCTGGTAGCTGTAGCCAGCATTTATCTGAAGCAGGATACAAATCGCTTATGGCATAATTTGAAAACTCTCCATCATACAGTGTACAACCTAAAATCTTGATCCAGTACACATCTAGAAGATGTATTCTAGAGCCAGCAACAACAGAAAAAGAGTCTGAAAATATTTCTTTACTCCTTTCACTGACCTCCCTTTTCTTCTGCAGGACCAGAACTGCAGGAGAATCTATATCCTACCAAATCACACCTGATTCCCATAACCACAAATTCCATTTGCTCAGGAAGCAATAAAGTCCTTACATAATAAAAGACTTTAAAGGAGTTCTTTCTAACCCACAATATTACTTTTTAATATCAATTTCAGTAAACCATATAGAACATAAGAGAAAAATGTATCTAAGATTTGAACTTAAACCTCTTGCACATTGCACATCTGGACTCTAGCAACTGGATCACTGCCCATTAGCTCAGTTTCTACAAGCTCTACAGAAATCCAGGACAGCGAACACTGATCCTAAATTTGAGGCGGTGAAATGAGAGTAGAGGTACAGAGAAAACAAAAACTGTATTTGAATTTTATTAGGCCATACCATTCTATGAAATACCCTTTCTCCTTCCCAGACTCTTCCCTGTACACCTGATCCACTTCTTAGCCCCTTGCCAAGGCACGTACTTCCCCATCATTATTGCCTCTCAGAAACACATGCAGTGAGTCCTCCATAATTACCCACCTAAGACATAATTACCCATTTAAGGCAGCAGCCTTTAAAAAAGTAGTTCATTTAATTTGCCTAGTGATTAAATATCTTTAAAAGGAATGTTCATATTTCAAGAACCCAAACCAGGAAAAGCTACCTATGTTTTCAGGGTTTAGGCACTTCATGGATTACCTTGGTACACACCATGTTGATGGACTGAGAATGCAACCTTTAAAAAAAATTAAAGCACAAGACACAAATCTCCATTACAGTCAGATCGTCAAAGCCTCTTAATTCCCAGTTTATTCAAAAATGTACCCTTTTTAAACAGCAAACTGCTGAGGTGGTTGCCAAGAAACCAGTATTTGCAATTCACAGAGTTCATATTCAAGAGATATTTGTACTTACAAATGTTTATGAAAGTAAAACCAAAGTAAATCTGAAACCGTGGTCTAATTTCTCTCACGACTTGCCAGCATCACCCTAAGACAAAGCACACATCCCAAACCTCCCATCCTGCAATTCGTACGTTAAATAAGACATCTTTGTGGACTTCTGAAATACTGAATAGATTAGTCCTATTCTCTGTCACACCCACACGTTCTGCTTTTTACTGACATCTCTTCATGAATTATAACACTGTCACTAGGGTCCTCAGCAATGCCATCCTGTTCTAAGTCTTTGTCCCACTTTGTGGATTGCTGCACTAGCTCACTGATTAAATCCAGAGTTAATCATGATTATTGTGCTGTAAAGCACCTTGGGAGACACGAGATGGAAAGTACTAAAAAAAATGCAGATGAACTTGATTACTCTGTATCTTCTCAGACCCATTTATATGTTAAAGACTCTTTTTTATTACATTCAATATAACTTTTCATACAAGCTCCAGTCTCAATCCAATTTTCTCGTGCCATTTTTAATTATTAGTATTACTCTTTGCAACTAGCGGCTTTAACAAGGTTGGGTCCTCCTTGTTCTAGGCCCTGTACAGACATCAGGCAATTCACTGGGTTGTAACAGCCAGTTAAAGGCACAAAAAATGAGACCAAACAACTGTCTATGACAAGCAAACAGAAGGTGGAAGGAAAACAGTTAATTAGCAATAGAAAATTTCCACAGAACTATTTTGAACAGCCAGTTCTTGCTCTTTAATTTCCCACAAATATGTATATTTTTGCTATCTCTCCATCAAGCAATCTTTTTTAAAGCTTTTCAAGTGCACTCATTTCTATGAGATTAAAAATAAATAAAATACATGGCCAGAATCATGAATATCTGAATTCAAATACTGTACTTTTATGAGATTCACCAGGCATTACTATATTTATACCTATAGTATCTCATTACAACAGAGCACTTCATAGTATGCCGTACAATATGAAGATGATCAGGGGACTGGAGCACCTTCCCTGTGAAGACAAGCTGAGGGAGCTGGGCTTGTTCAGCCTGGAGAAAAGAAGGCTGCGGGGTGACCTCATTGCAGCCTTTCAGTACTTAAAGGGAGCCTACAAACAAGAGGGGAATCAACTCTTTGAAAGGGTTGATAACTGCAGGACAAGGGGAAATGGGTTGAAGTTGAGGGAGGGAAGATTTAGGTTGGATGTCAGGGGGAAGTTCTTCACAGAGAGAGTGGTGAGGTGTTGGAACAGGCTGCCAAGAGAGGCTGTGGATGTCCCGTCCCTGAAGGCGTTCAAGGCCAGGTTGGATGGGGCCCTGGGCAGCCTGGTCTGGTATTAAATGTGGAGGTTGGTGGCCCTGAACATGGCAGGGAGGTTGGAGATTCATGATCCTTGAGGTCCCTTCCAACCCTGGCCATTCTGTGATTCTGTGATTCTGTTGTTAGGTTTTGATATACAAAACATTTTAGAAGAGGACAAAGAAAGATATTCCTAGATACTGCCATTGCTCTGTAACCACTCTCTTCTGAGATGTATTAGTTGATCCCTGTTGCACTAACTTGCTCAAACAGACATGCTTCATCACTTTAACCTTTTTGTTTTTTTCACTTTTTTACTTTTTTCCACTTTTTCCAGTAGGGATGTAATGATAGAAGTAAGAAAATGAAGAAAGCAATTAGACAGAAGGGCCAGTGTGTGTGAACAGTCAAATTCTGGGAAGTGTTCAGCAAATCCTTCAATAACAAACTAATTTGAAAATGATACAAGAGTTCAGAAATGGTGTACTGAGGTCAGACAATGTTCCATCCTTCAGACAAAGCTTTTCCGAGAGGAACAAATATCAGTGAAGATTATTTGTGGCATATCCAATATTATTTTTTAATTATTATTATCATATTAGTATTAGACAACAACTGATTTTCAGTATCCATCTGCAAAGAAAACAAGTCCTAAATGTACTATATAACAGACCAAATAACCTGGTCATATATTTAGAAACATACCCAGAGATATGTTTACATTTTCCCTTTAGGGAGTATTTATTTTGTTTAATAAAGAAAAGAAAAGAATTAGGACACTACTCTAGTTTATTTCACTTAATTCATCCTACTCTACAGTTCCTGTACCCTTAAGTCCACAACACCTGCATTTTTTGCTTAAAAAAACAACAACAACAACAATTTTTTAACAGAAAATATAATCTTTCCTGTATTTAAATAGCAGGTTACCTTTACTACAAAATAAGACAAACTGTAGCTAAATCACTTTGATAGAATCATAGAATCGCTCAGGTTGGAAAAGACCTTAAAGATCATTGAGTCCAACCACAACCTAACCATACTACCCTAACAACCTTCTGCTAAATCATGTCCTTGAGCACCACATCCAAATGGTTTTTAAACACATCCAGGGATGGTGACTCAACCACCTCCCTGGGGAGTTTATTCCAGTGCTTAACAACCCTTTCTGTAAAATAATAGCATAATGTTCTGCAAAATCAAAACAAACAACCATACAACAAAACACAACCCGCTCCAACCATTAATCCTTGCAGACAGGGAAGCTGAAATTCTCAATGCGTAAAAAGAATATTCTTAGTTATCTGATGAGACCTGTCAGTCTTCATGTGGTAAAGTTGTATGCTTACTGCATTATTCTATTTACAATCTGAAAATGTATAGGCTTTAAGTCTAGCCTCTTGAAATATCAGTGACGAGCAAAATTCTGTTCTGATAAGGAAAGATTATCATCTTCCTGCTTAAGAAAGCAAGTGAAAGGGAAACGTGAAATCACAATCAAAACTATTTGTCTCTAGAGATTACGGCAATGCCCTTATTTTTTTATCTGTTTTTAATAGGACCTTCATCTAAGTCATGTCAGTAGAAAGAGCAGAAAAGAAATAAAAAGACAAGTTTATACTAGTGTTGGCCATCATTTTTTGGTCACGAAGCAGAGAAAGGAGGAAGAGGGTGCAAGATTCTATTTGCAGTAATTAGCAATGCATGTTTATTAGAAAGGATATTTTGAGCAGTCTAAAATAACACAAAGAAAATTGTATGCTGTAGTAACAGCTACAGATCTTCCCTATTACTTGGGGGATTCAAGGAGAAAATTGCAGAAAGCAATCCATCCCAATTGCAGATTGCATCTTAAGACAGTCATTGGATTTCAGGGGGTGTCAGACCTTGTGAAAACATGCACACCTGCAAAACCAGTGAGGAATTTCACCTTAACATTCTGATATAAATATATGAAGTATAACAATAAAACAAAGGAAGCTCATTTTAATTCCTGATAACCCTATTTGGCAGCTATGCCAGCAATGAATTCAGTTTATTAAGTATTTTCTCATAATGAAATAGCAAACTGTGATTTTTTTATATCACAGAATGTACTTCTTTAAATGATGAGGTCGCTCCATAAATATATTTTTTCTCACTCCAATTGTACCTGGATAAGCTTTTAAAGAATTCAAAATGAGCACTAACTTTATCCTAGGGGTTCCTTGAATACTGTCACAATCACCAGTGTTGACCAAAAACCAGACATCTGCCAAAATGACTCAGCAGCTGGCTGCTTGCTGGCTGAGGAAAGCTGAGTAAGTGCTTCTGATCTAACAACAAAGTCCTGCATCAGATACAATGTGAACATCAGTATTTTGTTTACCAGCCTAAGAAGAAAGTAAGTTATTGCTGTGAATCACGGAGGGAAAGAGAAAAAAATAAAAAAAACAACACAGAAATTAAGACAAATGTTAAGAGCACAGAACAACTGGAAACAATAAACCAAACAAGAAAGAAAGAACTCAGGGCCAGAAAAAGATTCAGATGCTTTTTTTGGTAACAGATACAAAGATTACTGATTGGTGCCAGCTAAATCACAAAGAAAAATCTTCTACTGTCTGTATATTAGCCTGGATTATTAGATTGTATTGAGCTGTGTAATTATGCCATCACTAAATTAAGTTCGGCAAAAGCTGAAATTCACTTAACATAAATATTAATATGCTAAATTAAAGGCTTTCCTCAGAGATAATCAATAGTGATATATTGCGCACCATCTTAACATCTAAGATGACATGCTTCCTTTACATTACAGAGCTGCAGATTTGCTGTGATTAAAGAATCAAAGCAATGAGGATGAACCTTTCAGAACCAGACTGGAAGGATCAGCTCAGCCCTAGTTCTGGCTGACACAAATTCATCACCAAAAAAACAAACTGAGGAAGGAGGCTGTATTCAGTATATCAACTGAAAAGTATAATCAAGAAAAGATTATAAGCCTGCTTGTTTTGAATGATTCATGAAGCATAATTTCTGCTCTTGCCCGAGTAATTAGAAAGCTTTCAATTCCAGTTCAGATATCTGTTTTGGGGCATTTCCTATTCTCAAACCTATTAAGCTAATAGAGTTTTTTTGCTTTCTGACATTGACATCAAGGCAGGAGGTGTAGCAATTGAAAATATGCTTTCATCAGTCTGTGGAAGTCCAAGATTTAAAGTTTTGCAATAATAGTTGAGAGGGAAGAAAAAGCCACTGCAGGGTCAATTTCTGAGAAAGCATCCTCAACTTCATCACCATGGTACCCTTGGTTAGAAAGGATACCTATGGAAAAGGCAAACTGCAAAGAATTTCAGAAAGTATCTGTAGGGCAAAACATATCACATCTATTTGTAAGATTTCTTTACTTAGTAATTAAATAATAACAATAAAGCCAACAAGCCATAATTGAAACTGCCCTGATGACTCTACTTAATTATATGACTACTTGGAAATTCAGGACAACTCTTAGCTCAGAAATCTGTTCTGGGAGCTTATGCCAGCAGACTTTACAACCACTAGCTTTTAAAGCAGAGATGTGTTATTTTTATACTCTGTGATGGGTTCGTTTACCAAATCATTTTAATTTGCATCTTGCTTTATGTGTTAATGAATGCTTTACATAGGATAACGCACAACAAGTTGTAACAAAGGATGATGAGCTTTCAGATGTTACATTCTCCTCCTCAGTGTTGCCCTGGAAAACACAGATTTGCTTACAACAGGAGTGTCACTGAACTGTTGATAAAGCATTAAAAAGTTTCCTGAATGAACTAGCTCAGCCTCTCAGGAGAGTAAGAAAATACTTTCACAAACAACCCCAGAAGGCCTCTCCTATTTTTAACTCTTCACCAACATTTTTAATACATCTTTGTTGTTAGAAATTGTGTAAGTAGTTTTTCATGAAGTATACCAGAGGTTTCTTTCTGGCTTCAGAATAATACTTTTTAATTCTCACTCTGGCCTTAAGAACTTTCTCTCCTCACATACTGCACCAGCATTACAGTAAATATCTGTAATACTAAGTAGCTCTAAAAAATAATCTAAACCTTTCAGAAAGGTTTTAGATCCTGTAGAATGACTACTGGTTTATTTTGCACAGATAGCTCAACAAATGTCATAGTGTAACCCTCTTACTTGCTCTGGGTCGAAAAAATGAAAGAACATAAATTATCATCTATTCTCATCAATCACTGCAGCTGTCCAGTCACAGACCATTTTTCCATTATTTTTTAACTCTAGAAAGATGATCTATAACCGCACTTCAGAGGAACAAGCTCTGTCCATTCTCTAAAATGATTATTTTACTTGTTTACTCTGTAGTAAAACAAGGTGGTCTGTAGCTACCTATCTATAGCTACCTGAGATACTGAGAATAGGTTTCAGAAACTTTCAGTTTTAAGTTATTCAAGGCAAAGAGACTCAATTTCATGCAGTCCTTGCTCCTGACTTCAGATTCTTCTTCGATTAGAACTCTGTTCATTGGACAATTCATGCCCATACACAGCCTTCGGGCAGCTCTAAGTTCAGGTGATCGTATCAAGATGGAATTATACTCACTCAAAACTTTTGTGGTCACTTTTACCACAGCAAAACAAAGATTTTAATCTCTGCAAAATCGTATCAGTGGTAGCCACAGAGCAGGCTGCAACCTTACTCTTCAAGTCAGTAACTGCAATTACATCTACAGCAATAATTAATCTACAGCAATAAATACACAATTTATTACTCTGTTTCAAAAGAACAAATAAGAGAAATGCCATCCTTTTATTACTCTCCGCACTCTCCTCTAGACTTGCATTTCTAGACTCTTGGATGTAGACATTGTATGATATTCATTTTCTACTTTACAGTAACAAAGCAGTCTAGGCTGTTACAAAACTGAAAAACTAATGGTCTAAGGTACTTAGATGTGTAATTTTATGGCCTTGTTTCCTTCCAGCTTCTGGCATTTTATAGACATGAATGTACTCGCACAGCACTGTTCAGAGACAAAAAAACATTGCTTCCAGTTTACAGAAGCAGAACTTCAGAACACAGTAAGCACCCTGGCCAACATCACACATCCATTTACGTATGGCAGAACCAGGAGATTCCAGTTGAACACAGAGCTTCTTCTGGAACTTGGGGAAATAAAAAGAGACCTGCTTGAGGGTAGGAAGGCGCTGCAGTTGGATCTGGGTGGGCTGGATCAATGAGCTGCATACAACTGTAAGGCATTCAACAGATGCAATATGCAGGTATATTTGGGCGTTAGGATTCTAGCCTGGGACATGGGAAACCAAATTACCACCTTCTGTCCCACCTCAGACATCTTTTTTCACCTAAGCAAAGCTACAGTCCATCCTGCATTTCAGTCACCCAGCTTTAAAAGAAGGATAGCACTTTTCTGCTAAGAATATCACTTTTCTGACTCAGAAAAGTTTGTTCAAACTATAATAAAAATCAATAAATCATAAAAACACAGGAAGCACTGTGGTAATCCCAAAGAAATACCTAGGAAACTTAGTAGTAAATTTTATTTTGTCAGCAATCTTTATAGCCCTTTATATTAGTTTCATTGAAAGACTGTTTCTGATCACTCACTCACTGAGTTCTTAAATTTCCAATTTTCAATCTCTTGCTCCTAAATGCAAATATATTCAATTAAACTTATGTTGGATCTCTATTTACAAATACTCTCTGATATATTTTTCACATAAGCAACTTAAAATCCTTTCCTCTTTCAAGTTACTTATTTGTAGGTTACACTGCCAGAACTAATGCTTCACAGTTACAAAAACTAAGAAGGTGCAGAAATTGCCAAGACAGTTCTATGTAAAAGAAACCACAAAAAGCAAAACAAAATAAATTATAGCATGTATTAGAGAAGGAAAAAAAAAAAAAAAACCACAGCAAAACTATGAAGTAGAATAACTATCCAATTGTAACTGTAGTAATTCTAATTCATTGTTGCACTGAAATGCAACTATGGGATCCTTCAGTCTGTGACCTTCCTGAAGTAAGGTCTCATCATTTACTCTTTCAATGTGATAGAGTAGCAATTATGCTCTTCTTGCTTCCTGTGAACTACAGAGGAATGTGCCACCTTTCTTTTCCAATGACATCCTTTGAATTACTCTCTGGAGACCCATTTCTCTTCCCTCTTACTAACAGACATGTCTAAACTATTCCTTTCTGCTCCAAAACAATGATAACTCCACTTATCTGTCTCCTCCACTATGCCACTGCATTCATTACTCTGTGTATCTCCAAGTTGTAAAACAATAGGATGCTGTTCCAGACAACTCCTGGAAACAGACTGCATCTTCCTTCCATTACAAAAAAGCCATCAAGGAAGACAAAGAGATAAATGGTGGAAAATAAATGCTAAAAGGAGCATCTGACAGTCACAATCAATGAAATATGCATAGGACAAAATAAGCAAATAAATAAAATAAAGAATTCAAATGCTCAGGAGAACAGACAAGAACCAAAGTACGTCCTTTTAAAATCTGCTTCCCTTGGACTTTACTATGTTCCAGTGGGACAGAGGTTTTAATGCTACATTTATAAAGCTTTCATGGTACATATTTAGAAATTCTCTTTATTTAGCATTTACTGACAAGCAAAGCACAGAAAGGAAGAAGTTGATTCTGGCAGTTATAAATGAATCCAAGATTAACAACTGTATAAAATCTGAGGACTGAAGATCCTTTGATGTATTGTTTTGAGGTGAACACTTTATTTTCTGCAGCAAATCCTACCCCTGGGATTATACATTTGCACAATAAATAAAAGATTATCTTCACCTACAGGAAGTAAAGAGAACCCCCTTGTGCTGTACATACAGTAAATGTTTCTTTTATTGTTGATAAAGTGTTCTTTTCCTACTGAGCCATGGACAAAATTACAGTGATTATTCTTTCTGAATTTTTCCTACTTTATGGATATGGCAACTATTTGACAGTGAAGTTGCAGTCAAGATGAGCAGAAAGACCTTCACATCCAGAAGAGCACTGTGACAGCTTTGTCTGTATGCTTGCACTGGACAAACTTCAACCTCTCTAACTGTAATTACCTTCAAAGTTGATGAGTGTAACAGCCAAATAACCTGATCAGATTTGCATGGCTGACTGCAGTTCAGATGCACCAACTACTATTGCTCACTTAATGTTGAACCTACTTTACCTCTTCTGCAGATTTCCTAATCCTCAGAAAGGAGGACAAGCACAGCAGGACCACCTGAACAATGTCAAAGAATATTGATTTAAACAACGCACATCCGCAATTTGAACTTCTCCAGAAACGATCCCTGTCTTCATAGAGACAGATCAGTATTAAAAAAAAAAAAAAAAAACCACTGAAATTAAAATGCACTCCTGTCATAAAAACCTGTGACAAAGGGATCTGTAAAAAGTGTGAATGACCTTTGACTCCAAACTGGTCTCTCCTTGATCTGTGATGGGAAATGTGCGTCTTGTTCTCATATTCTCATTCGAGTTGCAAAACCTGGATCCTTGAAAATACTCAGAATTCAACCTGACAACCTGGAGCAGCCTTGTCTCCCCTGCTCTGCTCTGAGCAAATAGAACAAGAGGACCTGTAGAAAATCCTTCCATCTTATGATCCCTCTTACTCCTTTTAAAATTAACTCTTCTGTAAGGCGTGTTCTCTAAACCAAAGCATTCTAATTTAAGTAACCCCCTTAAAATATACAACCATTGGTTCTATTTCTTAAGGCTTCTGTTCTTATGTCTCTATTTCCATTTATTTTAAAATAACAAAGCGACCAGGGATGAAATGCTTCAAATTATCACCAGTCACTAATAACAGGAGAAAGCAATTTCTTAGGTCTAATTTAATGCACTTCTGAATCCTGTAATTTATTTTGATTCTGTATTCTCTCTTCCTTTCCCGGTACGCTGCCAAAGAAGTTAAAGAGAGTTTTTCTGGCTAGATTTCCAATATTCTTCCCACTTTGTTTTGTTGAAGACATAGGTGGATTTATGGCACAGAGCCACAAAGCTGAAGTCATTAGTAAAGATTAAGCCACGTGAAGATGGTGTTAGAGTAGAAAATGTAAACACCTCTTACTGTGGCAAAGCATACCTCCAGAAAAAGGAGACAGACATCTTTTCTTATAGTGCAGATATAGTAAGGAATATTTCCTAAGAAAGAAATGCTTGTTTGTTCAAGAGTGATCCTACACAGAGAGCTCTCAAGGAGTTTAAGGAGAGGCCTGAGGAGTTTTATCTCCATCTTGTACTTAACAAAATGCACAAGGATAGAAATTTTAGGCAATTTGTTCAATAGGCAGAAAAGGATCCCAGCCTGTGAACAAGGGGCACTTTGCGGTAAAGTAACTTACATAATAATAATGTGTGGTGCAGTAAGCACAAGATTCCATCACAGAACTTATTTTAATATTTGTGCATTCTCTATTTGTCATGTACTAACATATACAAGCATATGAGAACTTGATCTGGGAAGAAAAAATACAGCATAAAGAAGAAGAGCCATTTCAGTAACGAAATTTATTACGCTCATTTTCTAAGTGAAGAAGTTACATGAGAAAGGCTTCCTTAAACTATCTCATCCTGAAAAGGCATTTTAACATATTTTCATTTTGAGGAGTAGAAAGTGAAAGGACAGTTCAGTGCTGTCTGTTTTTCAAGGTTGAAAGTGGTGACATAGTGCCCTTTAAGACTTAACCATTCTAAACAATAGTTAACAGTTAACATGATAGTGAGATTAAAAAAGGACTTGCTCCTCTAAAAAGAATGATCACTTTAAAAAGCAAACTGTCAGCAGCAGCTTGCATTTGTTATATGTTCTTCTTTTAGTCCTTGATATTGATTAGTATTCCACTTGGATGAAGAGATAATGAAATAGATAATTTTTGTTCTCCAGCGCACCTGACACAAAGCTGACACAGAGCATTTTCCTACTTCTCAATTTGTCTGTCCCACCTATTTCCTTTCCTGTGAAGGCTACAGGGGAGAATGAGTGAAAATAAAATTAAGACACTCTAGAAAATAACAGAAAAAAGCAATGAGGTGCATTTAAATTTCATGTGAGACGCAGGAGTGATAGATGGCATAAAGCAAAAGTCACGTTACATCGTTTGCTAACTATGAAAACAGAGATAAAGGTAGTTAGACTATTTTCTAGGATTTCATATTCATTATATGCACTTGCACAGAATGCAACTGTTTCACCAAAATAACATAATTCTCACTTCAGAACTGTTTTTCTTCTAACTATATACAAACATACACACACAAAAAATCTAACCCTGCATGCTCATATACTGTAAGTGCCAGCATAACTACAGAAGTAATTGTGATTGCTAATTTAGTCAGAAAACCAAAAGCAGACAACAACAATATGCATTTCCTAAACCACAAGTACTGGTGTGAATGGTAACGAGAATGTTTGGTGAAATGCAGGAGCAGGCAGCCTCTAAGATGCTCAGACTATGAATCCTTTTATGTTATTGCTTATGCAGTGGTTGTCCAGCCAAGTGCTAATACATGGCCATGCAGCCCTGGCTTCCCAAAACACTTGTGAGTTCAGCCAACCGTGGAGTAAAACAACCTGCTCTGGCACCCATAACAGTGTCCCCCTCCCCCTGCTCCCCCATTCTCTTCTGCAGCAGGGCAGTATGAGTAAGGGAGCACAGCAGGTCCTTATGGTCACAGCTACATTTAGAAGAACGAGGTAAAGAAGATGAAACAGAGTTTAGAGCATCAGAGAGGAATACGGTGTATGCATAGTGCAAAGCTTTAAAATGCACTGTGTATGGATAGCAAAACATCCAGGAGAGCACTTCATTTAGTTGTATCTCTAAGCCTTACTAATTTCAGCTGAACTCTGGGCTGATTTTTGGCCTGCAGCAGAGGAGAATTTTGTTTGTAAATGGCTGCAGCTGCTTGACGAGCAAACAGAAACAAGTCTCATCCATGTTTCACCTCATACACAACATCTTCTCTGAGTATGACACAAATGCAAGGAATATCCAGTCTGACCAGGATTTCTGTCATTTCCAGGAACTCTACAGAATGCCCTTCTCCCATCCTGTCCTCACCACTCATACTTTTCCTCCTGGGCTTCTTTGACTTCCAGAACCTGAAAATTCAAAGGGTTTTTTGTTTGCTTGTTTGTTTGTTTGTTTTTTAAGATTTGGGAATTTTTAAGGCAAAAGTCTGAATTTGCTATTGTTGAGAACTGACATAATCCACTTTATGGGAAATCTGAGCATAATAATGTATAGCTGTATATAGATACTCTACTCAGAACACAGACTCTTTTTTTCCCCCTGTATCAAACTCTGATTTCAAGATGGATTATTTTTGCTTTTTGCAAGACAGTTTTAAGCAACGTCTGCCCAATCCCAACAACTGGCAAAAGCAACAATGGTTTTCCCTGACATTCCATATAGACCTCAGCATGCTGGAAATGTATAGCTATAAATAATTAAGAAATTCCAATAAATCTTTTCTTTTACTATATTCAAGAAATAGCCATCTGTTTCCTCCAAACAGAGGAAATTAACACTTTTTTTTTTCTTTTCAGTTTTACTATTAATTCTTCAGGCACTTTTATCCACAGCTCCAACTGCACAGTCTGCAAACACATGAGATGAACATCACTGACTCTTCAACAGCCACTGTTTGCTCTACCCACAGTTAAATGACATTCTTTGCAGGTTATTTTACTTGTTAATTATATCTCCAAATTGCACTTGCATTTTTATTTCTCACAACAAGCAATCGCTTTGTGAAGAGTGCCATTAATTACACATCAGACTGTGCAGAATTAGCCATGTTACCGGGCACCATATTTGTGTTGTGTTATAATGCTTCAAAACCATCATTCTGTGATTAGACATACTCTAAGAGAATATGACTTCTTAGAAATTTCTAATAAAATGTGTTTTCTGAGAAATCAGAATGTACGTTCTAGATTACCATTCGGGCACATTAGAAAGCTCATGGAAAATAAAAGGGGATGAATTTGAAATATTACACTTTTTTTATTCTTTCTGTAAGCTAAAAGAATATTTCACAGAGTTCACATTTTACATTTTAAATGCCTACTAAAACATTACATTATGGATATAGTGTTTCTTCTCCAAACACAGTCTTTAAAATAGGCTCTTAAAATTCAGTTAAAAAAAAAAAAGGCTTTAAATTCTTCTGTACCGGCAGTCACATCTTGGACTTAATAAAAAGGGGCACACACAGTCCAGGCACAAATCTTTATAACCTTCCCCTTCCCATGACACCCCTTTGGTAGTGTTATTGAAAGGTCCAAACGTGAGAGATATGAGACTGTCATAAAGAAATATCCATAGGCCTTCAGCGTTTTACAAATAAGACAGCATAAGAAACCAAGTTCTTGTGGAAAGCTGCACAGTTGGGGGTAAGATCGCATGAATGACCAGATAGAGAAAGACATGCAGAGATCAGCCAGTAGTCTGGTGAGCACGGCATTCATATCCTATCTACTAATTAGCTTTATTCTGATCTATTCACAAGTAGCTTTATTCTGACAAATTTAGAACACCAGAGTCTCCTTTCCCAGCACATGCCATGCCCAAGGGATACTAAACCTTTGTGTAACTGTCCAACAGCATGCAATTAAACATGCAACCTGAAATAGCCTGACTTTGCTTCTCATGATGGCTAGATGTACCTAGCAGGCCACCCATTTGCCTGAAACCAGAATCAGCCTCTATCAAAAGAAATTCTGTTACAGACCTGAGAGACCGCTCTTGCAGGGACCATCTCAACTCATTGGTATTTTTGGATTCAAAACAAGCTTTTAATCACATTTTTAAGAGGCCATGAAAACAGCTTCAACTGCTCAAGCATAAGTCATGCAGAATTTGAACAGTTTCTGCTTCCCTACTTTCCAGCAAGATGTGAAGTGCTGTATGAAACAACCTCTTCTGCTTCTTCAGGAAAGGGAAAGCTACAAGAGTTTCTTACAGAGGAGAGGGGCATCTCTGGAAACAGAAGTGTATATAGGCATTAACAGAATTTGGCAGCTAAGAAAACAGAAGGTCAGACTCTCCTCTAACCTAGCAGGAGTGCTAGTGGACACAAATGACATGTTTTCACAGTAAATATTTAAAATTTGAGTTTGGTACTATTTTTCTTTCTAAATATTGTTTGGGTCACTACCACCCATTAATAAAGTCTTAAGATCTTCTAATTAAGGACATTAATGCATTGTTATTGTTATTAATAAAACACATTCAGAACACTGCAAGTGTTTCACTGAACAAATCCAGCAGAGCCCGGAATCATAGTTACTTCTTATCTCCCACATGACAACGTCTTCATGACTTCACTTTTGGCAAAACAATTTGGCAATGGAAGCCTAGGTGGAACTGCCTAACCAACTTTTTCTCCAGAGAAAAGCAGATATTTCACAGCTTTTCTATTTTTCTTAAGGTGATTCAGAACTTGAAAGGAAGCCATGCAATAGTGGCAATTCCTCCTTGAGTCACCCTCAAGAAAACTAAAGGTAGTAGAAGTGGATTTAAATTAGAAAGATATTTATCATCCACATTAAAGAGCTATTAAGTCAGATGTAATGCAGTACCCAGGGTAAACCAAGCTTTCCTATTAAAGTGAAAACCTATTAAAGTGAAAACAGGGACACAGCCATTCCAGCATCAAATTTGTCCCTTCACCAAGAGAAACCCAGAGTCCTGTGATCAGCACCCAAACTCCTCACACTGGGAAAGAGGAAGTTGAGTATTCCTATATTGAGTGCAAATCACACAGCTTTGAGTCTGAAAGACACTACAGACACAAACAAAATCAGCAGGGTATCTCAGTTAGGTGAGTTAAAAAAGAAGAAAGGAGGTCAGCGATGATTCATTTAACCCAAAGGATCGATGATCACAATGGCCTGTAGGGAGCAGGAAGATGAGAAGAGAGAGACAATCACCTCCCTCTTCCTGCCGGCCACTTCTCTTTTAATGCAGCCCAGAACACAGTTGGCCCTCCAGGCCATAATCTTGCGTTGTCTAAATATTTATTTCATATTCTACATTTCATACTCAAATGCTCACAGTAGTGAAGGCATTTCCTTCAGTCTTAAATCAAGGTGACTCTTTCATGTGCATTTGAACAGTATTCTTCAAACTTTGCCTTCTGCACCGGGAACAATCACCTCTAATTTGCTATTTTACCTTAATTTAGTATTGCTGAAAGCAAAAGAAAACTTACTGAGCAATTTGATAACATTTGATTTCCAAAAGATTAAAGATTCATTTTGAGGAATACTCCTCCTCAGGTTTCTGTGGAAGAAAAAGGGGAGGAAGAGCAGAAGATTTAAAAGAATCAAAGGTATTTTCGTAACTCGATTTATGAAGTTATCCCCATGAAATAATATTTAGAGAGCTCTAGTTGGAAAATAACTGTGATATTTGTTCTCTGAAAATATTCTCTGAACTTAAGTCCCACTTGAGAACTACATATGGCAAGAGGAAAATTATTTTGTACTGCTTCTTTAAAAATAAAATGAGTAGTAACAGTAATTGCCAAGAAATAGGAAATCCTTTTCTTTTCTCATAGAAACAGGCATAATATGTAAATTCACTAATTGGAGAATTCTTTTCACATGGGTTAGCTCTACAGGACATTCCTGTCTGAAATAACAAATGTTCAAGTACCTAATTACAAATGTTGCTATAAATAAAGTACTTTGTGCAACTATTTTACTCATTATGATAAATAACTACAGTAATCATTACATGTAAAATATGCTAAAACATTACAAGTGTTCTGATTTTGTATCCTTGCATTTTTATTCCACATCTGAAATATGATGTTAACGAATATTAACTTTGTAAATCACACTTACTTACTACACTCATCTCCAATTCTAGATTCCTTTCAAGCCACATTAATTGCACACCATGATCCACACAAAAATCTCATTACACTGCCTAATGATTATTTCTTTTTAGAGCTGTTAATTTTGATGTTGTAAACAACTGTATATACTATCTATAATATCTATACAATCCATCTACTATCTATAATCAGATGAAAAACTTATAAAAAAAAAAGATGCCCATTATCACTCCATTCGTCTTCTCTCCATGAAAATTGCTACACAGACAATAGATTGAGAATATAATAAGCAACATCTAAAGAGAAGCAGATCTGCTGTCCCCATGATAAATTTACATGTCTGTAGTTATTTCATCCTTTCTCACTGTTGGGATTTCTCTTTTCTGTGCTGAATGTCACTTCAACTGCTTGCTTTGTTGCCTCATAGCTAAGGATCCTAACAAAACTGTAATGAAAACAACAGAAGTAAATGTATCATCATTTGTAAAGCAGTAATCAGTGAATTACTTACTGACTGGCAACCCTATTCCATTCAGGGTATGTGGCATGTCTGTGCATCAGCTGACTGGGAAACAGAGCTGCTTCCCAGCAGAGTCCTACAGGACTCTGTACTATGGGGAGGAACGGCTCAGAGGTTCGGATAAAAAACAAACAGGGCTTGGAAATGTGGATTCAGAATTGGAAAAAATATCCAGACACTGCCCTGCTTTCTTCAAGATGAGAATTACTGTGGCATTTGGATCATGTCTGTATCTTCATGTTATGCTATCAACATGAATACTACTTTCATGTGAATACATGCAAATCAGTCATCTTAAAAAAAAATCCTAGAAGCCTGAATAACCAGCAATTCCATTTCCATCAAGCTTCCCAGCTGCAGGAACCTGACTGCCAGTTAGGATTAAAACAAGATATCAATTTTACTAAATTTTCATACTATCTATTTTACTTCTAAGATTTGACACAATCTTAGCCTTACATTATCCCATCTTATTTGTCCATGCATTTAAAGGAATCCATCACAATTTCAGTTTTCCTTGATTTGTTTAGCTTAACTTTCAGTGAAGCTAGAGAGATTCACTGAACCAACAATAACCTTATCTAACAAAACCAAGGAAGAATAAGAACAAACATCTCCAGACACTTATTTTGCTATCCGGATGTCCTATGCCTTGTACTTCTTGATGCATCTACTACCGTCAATTTTAGGAAGCACTTCTACATGGTGTTTCCATATCAGAACATGTAAAAGCAGCAATGGCTCCAGCTTGTTTTTTTGGTTTTTTTTTTGTTTGGGTTTGTTTTGTTGGTTTTGGGTTTTTTTTGTTTTGTTTTTTGGAGGTTTTTTGGATATGCAGCACTCAGTCTCCAGTGACTAAGGTGATAAAGCTATAAAGCACTGTGACAAATTGACTGAATTTTACAAGCTTTCCCAAAGTGTTTTCTCATATTGTTTAAAGCTTTCCAGGGAAAACATGCTGGCAGTATTAGCTGGGAAAGGCACTGACATGCACAGAATTAAAAGGGAGCTAATACAGTGCTCTTGGTACTTAAAAAGTGTTATGCTACCAGCCTGTAAGCAATCTGCTTCTCTTTATGCATCTTGTATGGCTTGAACAGAAAGTAGCTGCAAGCATCTCTAAATAGGAGTGAAGAAAAGCATGTGTGATAAACAGCTACCCCTCAAAGCTTTCTTCCCTCTGGTATTTGAATTCTTTCACATTCTTACAGTCAACAAGCACTTTGACAAGGTTCTACTCAGGGCATCTTTGTTTTGTATTACTTCTTCAGGCTCTGTGCAGCACCTTGTGGTGTTCAATTACTTTCTGCAACAGCAATTAATTTCTTGCAGTAGAGACCTTCCACATTCTTTCTTGAGCATGGAAAAAGACCTCCAGATGTCTCCTAAGATTCCTTAAATTACAGTGGGAAGAGCAAATTCATAAAATATGGGATAACCCATTCCTGTAAATTAAGCAACAACATAAGCAATAACTACCTGTGTGAGTGGCAGGCTCAGTGTGGACAACATTCAGAGAGGCTTCTCAGTCATGCAATGAAATCTCAACTTTATTTACCAGACTGGAGTAAACATGAATCTGAATTGTTGTTTGTATTTGTGCTTTCCTTCACACTAAATTGTGAAATGCAGACTTTGTCTTAAAACAACAGGAAAAAAAAAACAAACAAAACAGATAGAAACCCAAAATAGACAGTACTAAACATCATACTACACTCCTCTTGAATATTCTGACGTATTTCAGCTATTGAGATAGAGGCTAATTATTCAAAAGTACAAGCCAAATACAAAGTATAATACATATTCTGTCACTCAATGTGCTTTAAAGCTTTACTCTGAAGCACACAGAATCACGGAACAGAATCACGGAGTCACTCAGGTTGGAGAAGACCTTAAAGACCATCGAGTCCAACCACAATCTAACCATACTCCCCTAACTAACAACCCTCTGCTAAATCATGTCCCTGAGCACCATATCCAAACGGTTTTTAAATACAAAGCATCTCACAATTCACTAAACAACACTTAACCAAAATCCTTTCCCATTTTGGCAATACTTTCTCCTAAATACTCTGGAATGCTGTGTGCTTTGTGGCATTTTTTAGCTAATTCTATTTCCCATTCATTTGTCCTACAGAAATAGAAACAGAAGATATAGATAGCAAAGCATTTGATTACTGACTGGCAAAAGTATGCTTTCTATCTTGGATTTTTCCTGAGGAATGAAATAATGGAAAGATGGGTATATTATGCCCAAGAGCTGCATAACGGGAAAATAGATTACAGGCTATAGACTTGTTTTTTTGGTTTGTTTTTTGGGGGGGTTATTTTGTTTTGTTTTTCCCTTTGACTTCACTATTGTCTCAGAAATGTTTATAAATCTTCACTGCCTAAACTTTACAAATATCTTCCAAATAATGTATTATAACTAACATAGCTAACAGAGTCAATACATCTTTTCATCACTAGTTTGACCACAAACTTGTCATTCCTTCAGGCAGAAATGAGACAGTTTCTTCTACCCACACTTCTAATCTCTCATCAGTGCTTTCTGTACAACAAGGTTCCTGAAAAGATTCCTACAAAAAAGAGTAAGAACAATGTAAAATTGTTCCTAACTTCAACCTAATACTCACAGCTTAAAAAGCCAACAATTTTCTGACTAGGATTTCCTGACATGGCTATCATCTCTATGAACTTAATTTCAGTACATTTCACCTCCATGAAGTAAAGTTCCTCCCTCTATTTATGTAGAATTTTACTTCCGCAGCAATCTCTTGAAAGAAAAAACACGCTCTTGCATTTGTTTCAAACTTGCCAACCCCTCATTTAACCCAATAAACAATAGGGTTTAGATTAGAAAAGACAGTGAGATGTTGATCCTTTTTTATGTCATTGAAGATTTTGTTGATTCCTATCACATTCTGTTGCAACTGTCTCTTTTCTAAAAGAGTTTGGAAACTTCTCTGGATCATTTGCACTGATTCACAAAGTGCTGATGACATGGACAGAAGACAAGATGTCATTCTATTTCACCAATTTACAAAATAAATCTAATCAAAAACTAAATGCTTTTCAATAACGTAAACACAAGTGTCCACTACAAATGCAGAAAATGGCAGACAGGGATGGGAAAATTAACTTTATTTAACTCCTACAAGCTCATTGGAACTCACCTTGTATTAGGCATATTATCTTGATATATGCTTGATGACCTACTGCAAAAAGATTTATGGTTCATGAAGCTGTTATCATGACTACCTGCTTCTACAAGAAGATTCCCAAACAGAAATCTCAGATGCCAGAGGATGAATAAAGTCCTCATCCAGGTTGCAATACGTAGAGAAAACTGCATTTGCAGCTCAGAGGGCCAATCACATCCTGGGTTGCATCAAGAGAAGTGTGACCAGCAGGTCAAGGGAGTTGATTCTGCCCCTCTACTCTGTTCTCATGAAACCCCACCTGGACCCAATTCTGGATCTCCAACACAGCAAGGATATGGAGTTGTTGGAACAGGTCCAGAGGAGGGCCATGAAGATTATCAGAGAGTGGAGCACCTCCTGTACAAGGACAGGCTGAGACAGCTGTGGCTCTTCGGCCTGGAGAAGAGAAGGCTCCGAAGAGACCTTATAGTGGCCTTCCAGTACTTGAAGGGCCTACAGGAGAAATGGGGAAGGACTTTTTATAAGAACATGCAGCAACAGGATGAGGGGAAGCAGTTTTAAAGTGGAAGAGGGTAGATTTAGATGAGATATTAGGAAGAAATTCTTTACTGTGAAGGTGGTGAGACTCCGGAACAAGTTGCCCAGTGAGGTTGTGGATGCCCTCTCCTTTGAAGTATTTAAGGCCAGGCTGGATGGGGCTTTGAGTACCTTGGTGTCCCTGCCTATAGTAGAGAGAGAGGAACTAGATGATCTACCCCTTCCAACCCAAACTATTCTATGATTCCATAAGTGTTTGCCTAGGTTAACATGATGATTTGGGGCACTTGGAAATTTCTGGAAAAACGAGCCAAAGTTAGCTTTTAATATTTTATGTATCCATTTTTATGCTTTCCTAATATAAATGAGGTATAAATGTGTGCATATACATGCCTACACCAACTCAAATATATCTTCCAGCAGAAAGTAATGTCTCCTAAGTATCTCCCTTCTGATCTGAATTTGCTATTTAAATCTTGAAATTGACTTCACCAGAGGAACACAGGTTCTCTGCTTCCTCCCACGACCATGAAAACAGAAAAATATTTTAAAGAAACCAAGAATGGGAATGCCATTAGAAAATATACTGTAGGTGGAATCATGTTCTAATATGGAAACTTACATATTGAGAGGAAAAGGCACACAATGCAAACTGCAAAAAATATTATGTGTACAAGAAGTTTATGAGTATTTGATATCTGACACTATTCCTTTTAAAATTATCCCTGACATATCACATGCTAAAGGTCCTCTTAATAACTTTAAAACCTCGATCATCTCTTCTCACGGTAAGTCTCTCCAGAGACAGAGATCTGCAGTATTTCTTTGGTCATTGCTAAATTACAGAAGAGAATGCTGAATGCAGTGTTGTAAATGATAATGAAAGGAAAGATTCATCCAGTCTAAATCCCAAGCTTCTTCTCATTTATATCACTAACCTGGCTTATCAATTCTTGAATGATTTTTATTTTCAAGGAAAACACACTGAAGAATAATCATAGCAGACAACCTACTGTATTTATACTATATACCTATTGTAATAATACTGAGTAGATGAGAAGTACACTAATCTTAAAGGACATTTTTATTTTAGAATTGTTCATTCCCAGTCCCAACTCATTTCTAATAAAACCTTTGAGAAACTATGGTGCTCTCTTTAAGCAATGAAAACACACATGTACAAACCTCAAAAGGTAATGCCAAGTTAAGGAAAGGTCTATCTGAGTGACCCTCTTTTAAGTCTCATCTCTGCCACAAATTGAGCTCTGCAAGTTTGCGTCTGCAGGACACTCCATATTTTTCCCACAGTTCCCTCTGTATACTTTGCAGAGTATAGAGTTACTGTTATTACTATAATACTGTGTTACTATATGCTGATTTCTCTTGGGGCTTCTCACTGTCTTTAAACACAATTAAAAAAAAAACAAAAAACCACAAAACAAATAAATAAATGAAAAGAACCTTCTCTACTTCATAATCATTATAATAATGATGAACATTGCTTTCCAAGTGGTACCTGAGGCACAAATTCATTTTGGCTCTAAGTGCATTTAAGTGTATGGAGTAAGTCCAAGAGTAAATTTGTCCCCGTGTCCAGAAAGGTACTTACTTTATTGAATAAGAAGAAGCCAGTGTGCCCATCCTGTCCACCAATCTGTCAGTAGTTACAACAAGCCAAAAGCAAAATCTATTATTAGTAAATTTACTGAAATACAGTTTTTGCTTTCAGAATAACTAGCCACTGCCTTGAGACAATTAGAGTCTACTTGAAAAAACAAAGACCCAATTTTAATTTAAATTTCTAAAAGGTGATGTGGATGCAGGGTTGAAAAAGAGAATCCTGAAACATGCTAAAATTTATGAAAATCTCACTAAAGGTTCATTCTATCAAACCATTCCCCTATTTCAAGACAAAAAGCAGAACCACCCCTGCAGGATCTATGCAAAATTCTCCACGCCACGGTGCCAACCAGTGGCCAGGCATTAAAGCAGAATTAACCAATTAGTAAAGCTTCAAATCTGCAACAGCCTGGCTTGCTGCTTCTCCCCAAAGCGCACTACTCTGACAGAAACTTTTAAGTGACATCTTTAATAAGAAAGCATCTCTCCCTCTCTGAAACACCTTTCTTTTAATCTTTTCGATGCATAAAACCAAACATGGTCTCCAGGAAAGACAGAGCATTCAGAGTTGGCCCATTCTCACCATAAAAGGTTTTTATGTAGGCTTTCCTGCAGGTCTACTGCTCATAGCAGCAAACACTTCTGCTCATACTTCTGCTATAAGCAGAAGTAGAATACGAAGGTCTAACCCTTTGAGAAATGCAGCAAGTAAAGGAAAATTATTTAAAATTATTGAGGGAAACAGAAACAGATGTTAACATAAACATATCAAATTTAATGTAGACAAGATTTCTTTAATTATTTAGAGAAAGAAACTAATAGAAGATCCTGGCCTAGCAGATCTGGACAATAAACTTGTTCTCTCAGAACTAAGCAGAACTCCAAACTTCCTGTTATGCCAATTTTGCACTGCTGTCAACCAAGAAAGTTATCTATATGTTTGAAAAATTAGATTCTGTATTTACACTGGCTTTTGAGATTGCTTAAATTGCTATTCTGGATATTATTAGAGAGATCACTATTAGACAGCTGTCAGTAAAAGAGATAAATAACAAACTGGAAACAGACAAGGCAGCAATCTGGTAGCAAGATTTCACAATGATTCTGACTTATGCAGAATCTGAAGTGGTAACACGGAGATGAAGAACTTCAATACCTAGTGTCTGAAGCCATCTATCTCCCTCACAACTTGCATAAAGACATCGAGGCCCTGGAGCATGACCAAAGGTTGGGTTTTAGGAAACACTTCTTCTCAGAAAGAGAGGTGAGGCACTCCGTGCTCTGCACATGGACTCGTGCAGACTGGGAGAGGTAATTTTTAATTCTCCATTCTTTAAGAACCAAAATACAAACCAGGCTGATTTCTCTGTCTGGTATCTATTTCTTTCCTATTACCTTCACTATACAGTCTATTTTTTCAACAACAAATAAGCACAGTCTGAGTGTACCAAAGCTTGTGCTAAAACCAGAACTCAAAGTATCATGGACTAGATTTTGGTAACTATCACTAAGGAAAGTTAATTGACAATGAAATTCCAATGAGCACTTTTCTCAGTGGTGCCAAGATACTGAATTATTTTCAATATTGCATGTTAAAATACATAGCAAAGCTTGATTTACTGTCACAAAACTCTAGCTTTTAATGTAGGTCTACAGGCATAAGTATTTGAATAAAGTATGCAGCGACAGACTGTAGTTTCTTTCTATGCCTAATTTGTTAATCTTGCCCATAAAATCTAGCAACAAATATAACAAGGAAAAAGCCTTCCCTATATGAATACAGAAATACTATGAAATAACACTTATTTGCAATTCAGTGACTATAATGTGTTCACCAAAATATATTTGTTTTCTAAGACTGTATAATTTTCTATGTGCACATGCCTGTGAATGATTCATTAAATTTAGGAGGCTGGATGAGTTATTTCCTCAATTATTTGGGGTTTTTTTTTAAAACAACTTTTGGGGCAAAAAAGCTTTGTTATTCCAACAGTATTTGTGAAACTGAGAAACATTCAATACCTTCAGCTTGAAAAATATTTTAGTGGCTTGGTGAGTTTGTAAGACTTTAGAAACTGAGATATTGTATCACAAAAATCATAATGCTTATAGAACTGTGATATGGCCAGAAACTGGAGCATAGGAAGTTCCGCACAAACATGCGCAAGAACTTCTTTACAGTGAGGTGACGGAGCACTGGAACAGGCTGCCCAGGGAGGTGGTGGAGTCTCCTTCTCTGGAGATGTTCAAGACCTGCCTGGATGCCTACCTGTGCGACCTGGTGTAGGGAACCTGCTTTGGCAGGGGGGTTGGACTCGATGATCTCTGGAGGTCCCTTCCAACCCCTACAATTCTGTGATTCTGTGATTCTGTGATAGGTCATATGAAGCACAGTGTCTTCCTCTCAAGAGGATTTGTGTCCATATTCTCCATATTCTCAGGACATTAAAAACTAGTGATAAATTCAGATTAACCAATCAGAACACCCGGTTTCCCTGGTTTGTATCTCATCAGTACACTCAGGGGCGAGGGGTGGGGTTGTCTTTCCAAAAATCATAGAGGAAAAGGTAAAAAAGGGTTTGGACAACAATCTGTAAGGTAGAATACGAATTTTTCCTGCAGAACCTTACATTTTCTCTAAACTTAATTAATATTAGTAGGTTCTAAACAAAAGCAAGGATGTCATTTTAGAGGATATATTCAAGAGATCAAAGATAGAAAGCTGAATTATCCTTAATTTTCATAAAAGCCTTAGTGTTTTCAGATACAATCTATAAATTTTAGTTCATTTCTTTGTTGGTTCTCTGTCAACAATTCTGCAGTAGTGAGGAAAGCAAAAAATACGCAATCTGAAAAGAAAGCTTAGATTTGGGTGCAACTTAACCAGGCTCAGTAACTAACACAGAAGAAATCCATAGAAATAAAGAGATGGGACTACATCTGTTGTGATATGCCAGATGAACTTCTGCTAACTGCTGGTGAAAGAAAGAGTTATTAATGAAGGAAAAGAATTAAATAAAAGCTACAAAGTAGGTCAGCCAGTATTTCAGGTATGAAAGTATGGAAAATGACAGCAGATCCACTGCTGGGTTCAGAGAGCAGGCTCTCCTTCAGAAAGCAGAGCTCTGGAGATGCACTGCTGGTCACTTTCCTTCTAGGGATGGTCTGTGCTCTACATCCTAGAAAAGTAGCACTGCCACCAGAGCTCTACTAAAGAATCATCTCTTTTCCTGGGCAGGAACATACATACAGAGTAGATGCCTGTTTCGACCAGAAGATGAAATGTACACCAAAACGTACACTGTAAAACAAATTAAATATGCAGCTTTTTTTTTTTCTTAATGCAATATTCAAAAACAGGATGAGAGATGGATGAAGAATGAAGATCCAGGAAACTGCTGATGTTGACACACACAGATCTTAACTGACATGTAAAATAATGACTACATTGGTAATATTTCACCTTGCAACTAGCAAATCTAATTTTTAGCTTTCAAAATAGGAAAATAGCACCCTTGACCAATCCTGAAGGTACTGGGAGTTGTTTCTATTGAGAAAAGTCTACTAGCTTTGACAAGTTAGACTGTGCTTTCATCACACAGACATTTATCCCGTACTGAAGGCATGCAAAAAAATGTAGTCATCAATAAAAGTTAATATGGAAGGCAGACATATGACCATCCAGAGGTAAACTGGAACTACCTAGTCATAATCCTTACAACAAAAACATATTTTCCAAGACAATGTCAAAACAATAATACTTTGTAAATACACAGACTTTGCAGCATTGCAAATCATACTTGGCAGCGTTGCTCCGGGGTTTGTTCTCCAACATTGCTATGCTTCTGAATGTGCCTTGACGTAACCCTGAAGTTTCAGCCATAATAACAAGTATTAAAATGAAAAAGGAATATGTAAGTCAATTGTGAAAAGATGTTTTGAAAACACACTTGCCTAATACACTGGTGCTCAGAAAACAAATGAAGAGAGGAGAGAAAACCTGCCAAAATTCAGAATCTTTTAATAAGAAAAAGCTCATTTAACTTTGTCAGAATCTCTGACAAGAAAATAGCAATTCCACTGAAACTTTCAATGGAAATATGCTGATCAGTCTGTCTTAAATGGCACTGTAGTGTCCTGATACATCTAAACCAGCTCTGCAAAATTTGGGAGCATGCTCCAGAAATTTGACATCTGATAAAGTTATCTCAAAAGTCCATAGATTAGTGAAAGAAGGGAGAAAACAGTGACTGTATGCTTTATTTTCTGTCCCAGGTATGCACCTGCTTCAATTTTTCAGGGAAAAATTTCAAGAAGAAGAAAGTAAAAGGTCTAATTTTCTCACGTCAAGACACAAAAATGCCATGATGTCCCAGACAACTCCTTTGGAAGGCATTAACTGGCACTTCTGTCATGTAATGAATCTACAAGGCTCTCAACTCAAGTAAGTCTGCTTTTTAGTTATAAAAAGCAGGCATGGCACTTGGTAACTCATTTTCAAAGGGAACATATAAATGCACCTTATGTTGAGATGCACAAACAATGAAGGATTTTGTTTTCTGGTCAAACACTAAATTGTCTTTTCTTGATGAAATAAAAATACAACGACTTGTAAACAAATGAAAGTCCTGAAGCTTGTAATGAATCCTGAGGACAACATCCAAGGGTACAGCCACAGCTCCTAGGAGAATCAACTTCGAATTCCTGCTTTTCTTATTTGAAAGACAACAAAAAATATAAGAAACAACAGAGTATAATAAGCCTAAGACATAACCAAACAAACTAAATGGATAAAAATAGAGGATCTGAGCTAATTTCTATGGCCATATTTCATTAAACTTACAAGTATTAGAAATTGCTCCTATGACAAAATCTTTGGGTAGCTAGGAAAATTCAACAGCTGGCAGGGGGTAAGCTGCTGGCTTTTTCCATTACAATAAGCTGCTGATTATGATGTTGTTCACATATATTTTTAATTTATTTTAGCTCTTTGGTAAAAGCAGCTTGAAATACATTGTCTTTCCATCAAGCTCAGCTGCTTCTGAAACTGTCTGTTTGCAAGTAGTATTTGAGCTATGATACATATAGCATTCCATAGGGAGCCAGAATGTGCCTTGCTGTGCTTTATATTCACTTCACTTCACTTATATTCACTTATATACTTCAGCATGAAGTATAGACTTATGCAGTATGTCTGGCCATGATGTATTTTAACCCAGCATCTCGTATTTCCCTTATGACTGAATCTCTGGTTTAAACCACTGAGGTCTGTACTCATTTAAATAGTTCAAGCTAGCATTATCTACATCACAGATCTGAAAGAAAATTCCCTTTACCACACGCTGTATAGCTCAGGAGTTGATAGGTTTCTTTTCACAAACCTACAAGCAACCCTATATGACCAATCAATTTCATCCTTCACAAATCAAGTATGCAACAGCAGCATCTTAATAATACAGATCCACACGTGAAAAAGTATCTTTTGACAACAGGAAAGATGGAAATACACCTGGAAATATAAAAATGTACTATCTGCACTTTAAAACTTCTAACACATTGTCAAAAAGTTACAGGCTCTCATAAAACTCAAATAACCAAAATCCTTACCCAAAACAAACTCTGATATGTGGATGTCTTATCTGAAAATCTTCAAATCCTCTACTACAATGACCAGAGGAAAAAAGTAAGCCAGAGATACATAAGTGTTAGATTTGTGTATTTACAATTTTAAGATCTATCAAAGGTGTTGCTGTGCCAGATAGCTGCTCTCAATCGCAGGGAGGAAAAGGTCACATTCCTGTCTTCTAATTTATTAACAACACACAAATAAATATTTGAATAGAACATGAATATTTGATTGCCTATGCAACTATAGTGCCTTGGGCTTTTTAGTACTGAATATATTTGGTCTGAATTTTCAAAATCTTATGAAAAAAAGAGGTGAAATCACAAATGGCTTAGGAATACGTACAGAAGATGAGAGAGGAGAGAGAAATAGACAGAAAGGAATCTTCACATAAGAGAAAATCCTTCATTTTTGCCTCTGCGTATTACATTAGTGTGCAACAGGACCCAGAAACACCAGCTGAGGTTACAGTCGCCTCATTTTAAGTATTGTTCATAGCAAGAGACAATCTTAGTCAGACAATCTGGCATCTCAATAGGCAAAACAAAGTATCTCCATTCAGAGAACTTCACGTCAACCAGAGTCAGGAACAGCAACGTATTAGTACAGATCTCACAAAAACCAGGGAAGAGTCACAACCTCTCTTAAATACATGGTACATACTGGACAGTTTACAGTAATTACTGGTTAGGATTTCTTTTCAATAAATAAAATAGAAGTGCAACATATCATGAAATACCTCTTCAATCAACCAAATGCATAAGAAAATCTGGTCAGCTCTTGCGAGCTTACTATGTGCTAACACTGTATCTATGAGTGGAATGGAATGGAATTGGAAAGTTCAGTGGGAAGGGACCCACAAAGACCACCAAGTCCAACCTCCTGACCTCTTCAACATAAAACACAAGTTAATGAATTATCCAAATGACTCTTAAATGCCAACAGGCATGAGGCATTACTTTTCTAGAGAGCTTGTTCCAGTGTCTGACCATTCTCTTGATAAATAAACATTTAGTGATGCCCAAACTGACCTTTCCGGTGCAGCTTCATTCCTTTACCATCCTGCCATCAGTTCCCAAGAGCAGAGCCCAAGACTTCCCTCTGCTCTGGTAGCTGCAGTGAGCATGAAGGTCACATCTCAGCCTCCTCTTCCCCACACTGGATGGTCCAAGTGTCCTCAGCTTATCCTCACAGGACATGCCTTTCAGTCCTGCTACCTGGATTTCATTACCCTCCTCAGAGTGCTTTCAAGGACCTTAACATCCTTCTTATATTGTGGATTATATCATGAATTTATATCAGCATGTGGCTTTTAAGAATACCACATTGCTATTATTCATTATACAGCAAAATTGTAATAACTGCATAAACCAATATCTCCCACAAACTTTGAAAGAACTCTCTTTCCCTTCCTATGGCAGGTGAAGTCACTTCTCTGCTTCCAAGGAAAGGCTATGACTGGTTTTGTTCCTTTTTTTGAAGCTGAAGAAGGAGACATAGACAAGGGGAAAAGAGAAAATAAGATAAAATTATTTTAGTAGAGAAATTGGCCTCCTAAAGCCCTTAGCCTATTGTGTCTTATCTGTACTCTCTGCTACATTTTAAAAACTAAATTATGAAAAATTATAAAACATTACTATTCAAACACAGAATAATGTTTATTGCAAATTAAACTATTTCTTTAAAACAAGATAATTAAAATGGGTTGCAGTAGACATGAAATGCCTATGAAATCTTTCTATTAATGTTCCCTTGGACACAAGCTCATGAGTGACAATGAAAGCACCCTGGCTATGCAAAGAACCAATACACTTTTGTAATTTTCTGACAGCAGAGGCTATTGAATTAAGTGACTTATTATTAGCATTTACCCTTTTGAAGTTACTTCTAATTTATTTTGATATAGTGCAAAGGAAAGAATAGTAGATTAGCCAGAGCTGAGGCTTACAATAAACTACATAAAACAGACTACTTGAGTCTTGCTGTACAATTACATGGACTCATTTAGCATCTTGCTTGCATACTTTTCACTTCCTGGGGAGCAAACTGACACTCTGGAATGATGGAACTCAGGGACAGCATTGCACAATACCACTGCCTGATGTGACACCATTTGCAGTTAATGCTGTACAGCTGGCAGCATTGCAGACAAGTCTGAGCACAATTTTGTGGGGAGGCTTGCACAGTGTATGATCTTGAAGTTGTCTATACAGCAGCTGGCTCGAGCCAAAGCAACTGGTCCCTAACCAACAAACTTGCTGATGGACTTCTGATGTTACCGAATCACTCAATGGTTAGAGGGTCAGAACCCTTCCTTTAAGGATGCATCAACACAAAGGCACACTACAAGAATCACGTCAGAGAAGAATTACAACCGCAACCCTGGAGCTTTTTAGAAATCACAGAACAAATATTTATAGCCTCATCACAAAAAATACTATGTGTTCTCTGTCAGTTACTATTATCACCAGTAGCTCAAGTGGCCAAATTTGAACCAGGAGGAATTCAGATGTTCTTACATAGTAAAAACAGACAAGCAAACAAACAAAAACAGCAACAACAACAACAACAAAAACCCACCTTCTTTCCTACAGTATTAGATTCCTTAGGTAAATATAAAAATGATCTTCTACTGTAACTGGTCATGGATGGCCATCATCAAAGTATGGTGCTTGGGAGAAAGATCTTTACTTCCAGATATTGATGTCAGCAACACAATGTTTAGAGAAAATGTTTTGATAATGAAATGTTTCACCTTAAAATATTATTTATGCAGTTGATTTCCAAACAGAAGTTTTTACATAAAATACAAAACTTGATTGCTCTCTGCCCCAGAATTATCAGTACAGGAAAAAAGTTTTGTTATAACTTTTAAAAAGTACATATAATCAATTACATTTATTTTATCAGTATAAAATTCAGGATGACTAAGTTCAACACTTTCAAGTCTCATGACACAGTCAGAATGAGGAGAAGCACATAACCTAATTCTTTACTGTAGTGAAATCCAAAACGTTCCTTTGTTCCCTCTCTCAAACACAAGCAGATATGGTCAGGAGGGCTGCCAGCACATTCCAGATGAGAACTTAAATAGCATTTAACATACAGAGGGAGGCCAAAGCCATCCTGAAAGGAGTAAAGGAAGTCTGAAGATTCCTGGTAAAGTCAGATATGAGTTGTCATACGGTTATCAAAAAATTCAGGATTGAAGGAAGATGTTTGTGATAGGGTTGTATACGTAGTGTATCAAGAGATTTTTCAGCTGTCATTTGTCACTCATGCAAAGGTAACTCACTTCATTTTCCTGGAAGAATTTTTTGATCAGTAGTCACTGTCATGCCATCCTCCAGAACTTTGAGTGACGCATGAGAAGTATAGGCAAAATACCACCTCACGTTCTCCAGAGCTCAGCAACTGAATTTATTTAATATATTAGTCAACATTCCAAAAGAAAGCAAGCAGATTAATGAGTAATTTAGAAGAGATTAATTTTACTACACATCACTTATTTGAGCACCAACATTTTTGTTAGTGCTTTGCCCGCTGACACAGTAATAGAGTGAAGCATCAAGTCTCCTACCCTCACCAGAGACGTATTTATTAGATCAGACGTATTAAGCATTTATCATTTTAAATGAAACACATCTTTATATGAAGTCACATTAAAAACTGCAGCAGACTGAAAGTATGCTTCAGATTGGGCAACGTATTATAAAACGAATGTGAGACGATTCTTATGATAAACTTGACAGCTATGTCCTCTCCAATTTTAAAACGATAGAAGCGTGGTGGCTCTTATCCACTATACAAAACTCTCATGCTCTTTACAATATTTTGAATTTCCTTTTGCTAAATTCTTTCTTCAAATGGCATTTATAATTTCAAATGTTAATATAAAACAAACTTTTAGTTGACAAACACCAAACTTTTCCACAATGCTTTTTTTCCCCTAAATTTTCTGAAGTGATTCCGTAGAATAATCATAGAATATTTTTATCCATACACTTAAATAAATTCTTATTTATTAGGGGAATATAGTTTTATGAAAAACAGAAACCAATTGAAGAGATCTCCATTAAGAGCAGAAGTTTCATGGACACTGTCTTTCCTCATTGTTAATATTGAATCATATTAATCATCAGCAATGAAGTCACTTAAATATTCTACAAGCTCATTTTTCATTTCTTAAGTTCACCACAGTTTAACCATTGTAAATCATGTGAGATTTCACAGTAAATAACTACACGTATAATGATATAGCCTTCCATTATCTCATTTAAACAAAAAAAAGGCACTTCAGCTGTATGAAAAAGTCTAGAAGTCATCAACAAAGAGCTGATAAAAAGTTCTTGGAAAACCTTAGTGCTTATGAATAGAATAAATATACTTGCTCAAGTTTTATAGAATATTTTAAAAAAATCACATCTCTGCAACTGCTGTTATTACTCTAAGTAATGAAAATTTATTGTTTAAGTAGGAAATGCATAAAAGATGCTGAGCTAACATTCAGAAAATGAAATAAAAGTTATAAGTTATCTCTATAATCATCATACTAACCAAACAGGAAATAAGGAAAAGTTTGAGCTAAGAGTATAATGAAAAGGAGACCAATGAGTATCCTGTGATCATAAATATAGTATCTTGCAATAGCAGATGAACAGAATACAAAATGCATGTGTAATTCGATAGCAATATCTAATAAATACTTTCCTAGGTTTTTTTATTGTCGTTGTTGTTTTACTTTACTAAACAACTTTGCTCAGAAATTATTTTAACTCTGCACTTAGTTATACTTTTATGTAAATGACCCCTTAGCAAGTGGGTGTTCCCTTATTTGGATCAAAATTCATTAAAAATGTTGATGAAAAACAAGTAAAAATGTAGTTAGATGTGAGCATCTGGAAAAATCAGCATGTGGAATAATAAGATAACTCGTTTCAGATCTTGTCACTTAGAAGTTGATATAGGACTGGATGAAGAGAAAGGTTAATGAAATTCATTGGTAAACAGTAATGGGCAACAAGCAGGAGTGAGGAAAACAAAAAAAATCTGAAGGAGACATGAAATTAGTGCACAAAAATGATGGCTGATTGAGGAAAGGGTCAGATGAGTCAAGGAAACAGTTCACAACATGATAGCATTGGAAACTCGAAAGGTTAGTAGCGCAAAGAGAATCTATGAACAAGGGGTCCTCTGCTTGTCAAGCACCTTGAGAGTAGAAAATGTCAATGTAATTTGGACTAAATTGTCAGTGTGAGGATAAGTTTGGATATATGTATATGACTTCATTAGGCAGCTTTGCCCTGCTGGTCAGATGCATGAGCACTTGGCTCTATTGAAGGCACTTAAGTTGTGAATCCTAACATAATATTGTGAAAAGAGCTGTAGTGACATTTTGCAGGAAACTGTTCCAGCCATTCTCCTTCCAGACTCACTGGAGCCATATCAACACCCCTCTGACAGTCAGTCAGTGCAAGAGACAGGATTTGAGCCCTAATGAACAGCTTCTACTTGCTCTCTGAAGACTCACAGGTATAGATCTGGCCAGGTCAATACTGAAGAAACTGAAAGACTTCCTTTCAGGAAGGTATCTTATAGATGTGGGGAGTGGGGAAAACAATGAGCTTTGATTCTTGTAAAGTATTGCTAAAATATTTTTTGAAAAAGTTCACTGCTTGCTGTTAATGTGAGAAAGGTATTTGGCAATGTTTCCTTCTCTCTGCACTCGTTTTTTTCTTCCCTGATAATGTCAAGAACTGTTCCTTCATATGAATAAGTGTCAGCATACTTCTTGCAGTGTGCAAGCTCTGAAACCTAAGACAGCAAAGATCATGCTGTAATAGAGATTGGGCTGAAGACTGCATGCAATAAAATCCCCTGCTAAGAAACAGAACTAGAAATTCTGCTCAGTGCAATTTGATTGGAAGGAGAAGACTTTATCTTTCTGTGCAAATTAATGGCTTAACTGAACTGTGTTTAGTTCAGATGTTAAGAGCATTGCATTAATCCTCTGAACAATTTAAAAGCCTCAAACCCTCCACAACAGACTTCTAAGAATGCTATCAACAACACCGATAAACCAACATGAAGAACACTGACTGTATTTTTGTCCTATAATTTTGTCTCAGAACTTCTTCAGATTTTGAAACATTAATTTTATGTACACAGAACAGGAAGGCATTCTTCTTCCATTCCAATGAGTGAAGTTTGATATGTCCAGGATAGGAAGAAACCACAACCCAGAGCTCTGCAGCACATCCAATGGGATTCATTCTAGCCATCATTTTTCTAACAATGTTCGCCAGACTAACCTGGATCTGAGGAACTGTGCTGGGACAGACAATGAATGGCAGTGAACTCTTTGCTTCAAGCTCACGTCCTCAGTGAACTTGTCTTGATATGTAACATACTGCTATATTACTTTCTCAGCAGAATATCTTTCCCCTCAAAAAACAGGAAAAAAAATCCTTGAAAATCTGTATGAGTAATTACAAAGACGCTTTTAAATAATGATAGTTCAGCTGCCAATGCTCATTAAGTCATTATTCCCTATATTCTAAAAAACAAACGTTTTCTCTATAGAAAATGGTCCTAAGAAAGATGCAGTTCTCTTTCTCCTCTGGTTTCCAAACACTGAAACATAATGTCATAAAACAACTGTTATTGTTAGAAAATGCTTGATCACCATTTAAAAACAAAAATCATAATACTTCTTTTTCACAAGGAAAGAATTAAATTTTTTATCAGCTGAGCTTCCCAAGTGCTTTACATATAAAGTAAAGAAGAAACAAACAACTCTGTCAAATTGCCAATGTCCAAACACACAGCGTGGTATTAAATAAAGTCAGTGATATTTAAATGAGTGCACCTGTACACATACAAAAATAATTTCCTAATTAATTAGCTCTGCAGGTCTTGATGCCCTAACAGGTCTAAAGTACATTAATTATATCTAACTGAACAGAAATCTTTTACAGGTGGCCACAAAACCAGTGAATATATCTTAATAGTTCTGATTCCTGCACTAAGACAAAGTCAAATATTTACTTACCATATATTTCTGGGGTACGAAACATAATTGGAAGGAAGATGCTGTATTATTACTGAGTACAGTGACGTAGGTTTTACTGTACAGACACATAAAACAGCATTGTCAGGAAACTGCACTGGAGATAGCTATAGCTATATTGTGATCAATGGCATTTTGAGCACACAAGAGTTTGTCAGAAAAGAGTGCAGGTGAGGGAGGGACTGAAACTGAGAAGGGATCTAAGGAGGGTTTGACAAACAGAATTGGAGACAAGGTGATTAAAACCCTCAATTACTGAAGAAAAAAACACTTCACAGAAGGGATGCTAAGTGTTAATCAAGCATCTGCACAGCCTTGCACTGTCATTTTGGTAAGAGTCTCTCTGCAAAGTACGTGCATCTATTTGACTGAAATATGTTCATGGTGTATTTACAAAACAGAAAAACAAGTTCAAAAATGTTGGATGATCCAAGCTCATTTTAAAGAATGAAATCCAATTGATATTTTTTTTAATGTAAAGGAGGCAATTCATACTCAAGCAAACACATGTATAATTATATGTATATAATTATATTAAATCATATTGCTATCTTTCAATCTTTCAATACAAACTTGTTTCTTCAAATTTCACTGGAGTCTTCAATTGGAGAAACAATAAGATGGAATTGGAACTTTCCCTGAAAATCCCTATGAAAATCCTGCATTTTCCTTTATACTAATTTGGCTTTAGGATGATTTCCAGAATCGGAACAATCCACCTGAATTCTGTGATTCTGTGAATTGAGGATTTATAAATTAAAGTCTCTGATAACCTGACAATCTGTGCACTTCCAGAAGGATTAGAAATAAATGTGGCCAGGGTAGCTAATTCTTAAATACAAACATAATTTGAAGAAATACCATAACTGTGTTGTTAAATCTTTCCATAACTTTTAGCAATTGTTTACTGATCTCTATGGCAAAAGATGACCTAACAAGAAGCAGCAAAGACTACATGCTTTATCTTCAGGAAGCCAATGAAAAGAAGAGCAGAAGCTCTGAAGGTCTGGTGAATACATCTCAGTAGCAGTGACTTTATAACAAGGATATCTAAGTGCAATTGTTTTTCCATTAATATTTTAAGTTTTCTTGATACTTAAAGCATATTTAAAATCGGCTGTGTTAACAATTCACATTCTTATGATATATTGTTTGTGACTGGCTTAGGCCTGGCTATTACTCAGCTGTTGGCACTTGACTGTTTACTGTGTACAACTCTGGGATTGTTCAGCTCCTGCAAACTGTGTTCTTCAGCATTCTTGAAACAGTAGTTACATTCACACTGCAAAACTCATCTGCTTCTACTGCTTACTAAGATTTTCTCTGGGACTTTCTAGATACCACTACATCAAGGGGGGTCAAGTGTGACAAAAAGTAATCAGATGAACGCTTCCAAAGATTAGTTTAGTTAGGATGAACATAATATAGATTTAGTCTTGTATTATACTGCCTCAAGATTGACTGCCATGGTCTTTTCTTTCTGAATCAACAAATCAAAATTAGAGCAACAAAGCATTCTGAAATTCTCATAAAAAAACCATCATAGTAATCAGACCAAAGAAGTGAAACTGATTGACCTAAAACAGTGATTTCAAGGCAAAATATTTACCTCCAATTTAAAAAAAAAAAAAAACCATTAGTAAGAAAATGGACGGGGAAACAGCCAGAACGCTGTGTAGTTTTCTACGAAAAGATGAACTGCCAGCATTAATAAAAGACTTGTATAACACACTATTGATAATGAGATTTCTAACAGCCTTTTAAAAATACTGAAAAATACCCAGTAGATGGATAAGATTTTAATGAAGATTATTAGCCTTGACAGATCACTTCTTCTATTATTTTTCTTTCTCCTAGTATTTTTAACAAAAAGTGACACTGAAATACAACCGGCTAAATATACACCCATGTTGCAAAATAACTGAGGAATACATTTGTGAACTCCTGTCTCTCAGATCAGCAGGGAAATTAAAACAGCAGAGAATTTAACAAGTTCTGTTCTCTAGCTGAATGTAAGATTCTTGTTTGTAGCAGAAGCATTAGCCAGCATCTGTGCTCAACTGTGGACAATACAAGGGCACCAGAACTTCATTTCACTTCCACACTGCTGCCACTTAAGGACTTATGATCACATCACTACTCTCTAATCTTCACCTGATTGTGAGGGGCAGAGAAACTACTCAATTGCAGCAATTCAGGACAAGAAGTAAGGTGAAAGATGATGAAGTATCTTTGCAGACAGGGAAATTCCACTGAAAGTGGTAAACAACTGTTCTCACCTTCTGTTAGAAACTTTTAATACTATGAAACAGCAATGGTATGTTTTTTCTTTATTATTGGGTAAGAGTCCTACTAGAGAAAAGTTAAAGAACTGGACGCAAGCGATGGTGCATTACTGTCAGACCCCATGGCACACAGCCACGTCCCTGCACAGGTTTCTCACTCCAACCAGAACTGGCCCAGCACAACATCCCCATGCAAAGTCTGTGCTTAGCAACTGAAACGGACAGCAAGAATGCTAAAAGCTGTATACTAGCACTGCTTACATTTACCTGAGCATTCATCAATTCACTTAAAACTGCCCATTTCTGGAAAAACTGAGTGATTCTGCAGTTGTGGAAGATTTAACACGGTGATACCAACACTGACTTCTAGTAATGCTTCCCTCAGTCACAGAAGTCCCTGAACCACAGAATTAGCAGTCCTGTCAGCCTTCACAACTGTCATCCTCATATTAGTATATTCTAAGTCATGTAAATATACAAGACATCAAAAAGCAATCAGCCAACATAAAAATTTTCACATCATGTCCTGGAGAGCTTTCATGTTAACTGGAAAAATATGTACTGTATTATGGGGCAAGAGGTCTTAGTTACATATTTCTACTGCCACAGTCCAAAGCTGAAAGCTCCTTGACATGGCAGATGTATAAAGAATGAAAACTGGAAGGAGAGCATTGCACAATTATTTTGCTTACAAAACTCCTATTTTCTCTGCAGACACCACTTTATGTAGAGTGTTAAACTAATCCCTGTAATGTTAGCCAAAAGCAAGCACTGAAAAGTGAGCAGAAAGGGGAAGGAAGCATGCTCTCCTAGGTACTGATTATCTCCTCAGATATTTTGTAGACAAATACGGCTTTTCTCTTTGGAGATGATTATTGACAAGCAAGATTTCAAGCAGAACAGGACGAAAGGAAGAACTCTTGTTTCAGTACAAATGCTTCTCAAATTAGTGGTTGTAAACACATTTATTCAAGATTCTGCTTTCACTTCTGATGTTTTGGGTCCAAAATACCTGTACAATTTTGAGAGCTTCTGGCCATACAGAGCTACAGGGAATCTGAACAGAGGATGGGAAGAATAACTTCCTCTGAAAACAGATTAAAAAGAGACTGTAAGATATGCTCTACAGCCTCTACATCTTTCATAGAATTAAGTTACTGTTCAGAGTATATATACATCTCCTGACTTGGCCAGAAGAAACAGCAGAATGCAACTCACCCAGCTGTAATGCAGCAGTATTACTGAATTTTCCTTCCTATCAATAAAGCAGCAAACAAGCAAGCAAACTTTTCCTGTTTTTTTATCACTGTAAAGCTCACCTCCCACTCACTACTGCTACCACAGAAGCTGCGAACAGGAGATCAACATCATTAGGCTGCTAATCATTTGGATCTATCAGCAAATATAGCCAAAATATTTCTTCCTCCCTTACATTTTTCCTCATCTACTTTCCAAAAAATGCCATGAAAGAAAGGCCCCTTTCACTGCTGTGTAGTCATGAGAAGCCACGCAGAGTCCTGGGCAACTGACAGACTGGGCACTGCTGTAACCTTGATGACTCTACTAAATTCCCACTGTCATTTGCAGGTTTTGTAACATCACTCAAACTTTCCCTACAGTGCATTTTGCAGAAAAAGGCTTAAAATATTTGGGTTTGTATCAAACCATCCAACTTCTCCATTGACTATAGAGAGTTACAGCCCCAACTATGATTTTGTCACTGTCACACAGTTTTTCTGATGCTATAACAGCTGATTAGTGTGTTGGCACTTCATCATAAAGGTGGCACACGGTTTCACTGCCCGCACTAGATGAGCTGCACTGCAATCACGGCACTGTGTAACTACTCTGACTGAGAGGACATGAAAGAGAAGGCTTTTGGAAAAATAAGTACGTACTCTCCTTTTTTCAAGATGCAGGGGACAGGTGGTTCCCTTACACTTGCCTAGGAGCTTGATGGGATGGGAAGGCGCAAACCTGCCTGAGAGCTTGTAACATTCTGCCGTAAAATTGACTTCTATACTGCCAATGGTGTTTTTTAATTTAGTAAAGCAGTGAGTCTCACTGATGCTTAGAAACAAGGACTCATTCCGATGGTTTACAGACTTTGTTCTTCCTTTGGCACTCATTAATGGAAGTGGGAGTTTTGTGTGTGCACAGAGGGGAAAATTAGATCCATATAGCCATCATGCAGCAATTTCTTAAGGGACTAGTACTAATCTCTACCTTTCGGCAACACTCACTCCTTCCTACTGAATTGTTTTCAGCTTGCAAATCTCCAAAGGAAAGAACTGGTAAGCAGAGCTCTCCTTTGTATTTCAGCAGTGCTTTGACCTCTTCAAAAACATAAACCACATGCTCTGCAGCTCGTCCTTGAGTGCTTGTCCTGGAAGAGTCCTAGCCAGTCCCTATGGAACATCATGGTTATATCAACTTGGAAGTACTGTAGAGCAAATTACAGAAAATCATACACAAAGTAAATACATCACTTTTTTTTTTTTCTAGGTGCATCTGACTCTGTAGAACAAAATTGAAAACAACAATAACAAAATGCAAACCTTCTCAATGCTGAAGATGTAACAAGGATTGCTTCATTCGGAAGATGCTATGGGCACTTGAAACGTGACAAAATGCATGGGATGAAAATGTGATTTCTGTATTGTCAAGACTGTAAATTTGTGAGCTTAAGTTTTGAGTTCTACAGTAATTAAGTTATTTCATTTAGTTTTTAGAATAATTATTAAATTAATAAAAACGGTCAACTGTGAAAGATTTATTCCACAATAACATAACTGAGCAAAATATATTAAAAAAAAAAAAACAAACCACCAGAAAAATAAGTGTTTGATTACAGAAAAATAACACAGATGCTTACCATCATCATAACAAGGGAGAACAAGGGAGAAATTGATATGGCAGAACACTTTATAAGAGAGTGCAAAACAAGTGTTAAACAAGGGAATTATTGTTTTATTTTTTTCCCCTCAGACATTCATAATTTATTTAAGAAAAAAAGAAGGGAAGAAAAAGATAATGACAGAGAAGGAACAACAGCCCACCTCATAGGAGCCTGCCACTGTTGAAGTTACATAGCAAGTGTCTGTGTTCTTTTTTTGTAATGAAACTTTAAAGATTTAAAATTCCTACTTTTATATGGATTTAGCTCAGCTTTATTCACACAGAAAAAAAAATCAACAAACTTTAATCTCATGAAGGACATATCTTTCTTTTGTGGTTTGGCACTACTGCTATAATTTAGCATGACAATGTATCCTGATGAAAGTGGCAAGGAAAATGGTAATTCACCTACAGCTAATCCTCAGGAATTTTATTTATCTGAGATAGGCTTTATGGGAGTAATAATTTCTGAAGGGTTTTCATCTGAAGGTTTTATGGGAGCAATAATTTCTAATACCTAATTTCTACATGAAAAGGTTAATTTTAATTTTTTTACTTAGTTTAGAATATATTTTTTTAAATTTGTAATTTGTGATTACAATCAAAGAATTCATGAGGGTAAACATTGTTCCTAAAAAAACTTTCAGAATTTCATTCCTTTTTAGAATTAATTTTAAGTAATTTTATTAAACTCCCAGAATTTCACCAAGATGGCAGTTGTTCTCTTACTTATTGCTGCTGTTTTTTTCCTGACCCATCTGTATTTATTTTTATACTTCATGTTCAGAAACCACAGAATAAAAAAATGAATACGGAATAAAGTGGACATAAAACTGTCATAAGAGAAATAGCCCAGGGGAAAAAAAAATTGTGTAAGGATAGAGAAAGGATTTGAAGTGACGGGAGAAAGGCCTAATAATGATGAACGTAAAAAAAACAGTGAACAGTTTGTCACATTTTAACACATAAGAAGTAGATATATTTACTCCCAACTTGTTTGACTAAATTATTTCATTACCCTGGGCAAAGGCTGTCTTAATCCTGTGTGGCATATTTATTCCAGCATCTATAAAACAGATGCCATTCCTCCGCCTCTGTCAAAAATGTTCCCACCTATCTACTACATAAAAAAAACTTAGGATCCTGGCAAGAAGGTAAGTCAGATTTGAGTCAGCTTTATTCATTCTGCCATATGCCATTCCTGGCTGCAGTTCTTCTGTTATTGCTTTGCTACAGTACCTGCAATATACTGTGAGAGATGCTGAAGTTCTACCCTCCTGTCCGAAGAAAAAACGAAAAGTAAGCTCCACATCTTAACTGTGTTAATTCTATCAGCATGTACAAGTTTCTGATTCTGAAAGATGATAAGAACATTCACGCCAGTGAATAAAAAACTTGTTCTGGGATAAGACAAATTGGCAGCCAATAATTTCAGAAATGAATGACACAAGAGCAAAGCAAAGCCCACGCTGAGCCATGCAGCCTGTTTATGCAGCTTATTCTTCCTGTTTTAAGAGAATAAATCTCTGTTGTTAAATTAAATCAAACTGAAAAAGTAGGCATTTGAATTTCCTTCAGCCATATCCTATCTCAGATATAGCTGCAATTTCAAGGCTTAAGTTTCACGCTAGAAGAGTCATGTCTGGTTTTTATCAGTTTCTAAATGTTAGTATGGTATCACCATTTCTTTGATTAGACAAAAGAGATTGGAAATACAACCTAATCTAAACTAAAATAACCTGCCAGACAGATAATGGGAAGTCAAATGCTTATTGTACTTTTTACACTGTAGTACCCAAAGTGAAAAATATTTTTTCCTCCTTCAATGGCTAGTTTTGTTTGCTTCATATAATAGAATAAATGTGCCTGTACATGGAAAAACCAAGGTAACTTTATACTTTATACAGCAGTTGGCCAGCTGTCTTCCCTTGACAAAGGAATGAAATGAACTTTCCTCTTCACCTTTCATGCACTAAATGACACAAGTATGAGTAAGTAGTCCTTTTGGTGATACAACAAATGTGATAATCTCACATTAAAAACGTAATTCCAAGCTCAGCTACAAGTGTAACACTAGTATGACTGCTACAGAGCATTCTTCCTAGCTCATTTTATTGTTTGAGCATCCCAAATACAGAAAAATCTAACAGAGATTGAAAAATCATTTTGCAAATCTGCTATGATCTATTTGTTTTCCCCTTTCAAAACTGTTTCTTCACTAAGAAGTAAACAAAAATGGATCTTCCAAAGTTGAAATTACCACAAGAATCAGAAACCAAGTGATATTGATTCAGCACTGTGAAGAAATGGATTTTACTATTGATAAAATCTTTGATGAACATAAAATTAAGCATGTTTCAGAAAGCAATTTTATTATTTTGATTTTACTTTCCCAGGATAAGCATTAACATAAATATGATCAGTTTCCTGTTCACCTCAGTTCCCCATGCCAGCTCCATCTGAGCTGTTTTGGAGAACAGCTGAAGTTGCAGGGCAGCTTGCCCTGGCCTGTGTCCAGTTGGGTTCTGATCATCTTTGAAGATGGAGACTCCAAAGCTGCTCTGGGCAACCGCTTCCAGTGTTCAGAAATCCATGAACAAGATTTTCCTCCTTTCAAATGTATTTCCTGTTTTTCAGTTTATTCCTATTGACTCTTGTCCTGCTACTGGGCATTACTGGGAAGAATCTGCTTCTATCCTCTTTATTCCCCCCCAACAGGAATTTAGATATTTTGATAAGAACTACCCTAAGCCTGCTTTTCTCCAGGCTGGAGATCTCAGAGTCACTGCATTCCTCATGGATGACCTGATCCCACATCTACATCTTCTTGCATGCTTCCTTTTCATGGCCAAATTTCAGAGGATTCTTTTCTATCCATGCAGATTTCCTAGCGCTATTTTTCTTGCTTCATACCTTTTTCATGCTGGAAGAGACCACTCTTGTTCTTGGATAGACTGAATGGAGAAATATCACTTCCCGTCTAAAAACTACTAAGTATTTGATGACAAAATTTTAGAGGCAATTGGGAAACAAAGTATAAGTGCTGGTGACAAAAATAGATGAACAGTTCCTACTCTCCTGTAAGAAAATCACTTTGGACAATTTTAGGGGAAAGGAAGGACTTAAGACAGAAAGAAGAACAGAAGAAAAAGATCGGTGTTTGTTGGAAAATGGGATAAAAGGCAAATAAATAAGCAGTGAAAAATACATAACAGAGTATAAAGAAAAAGACAGAGAAAGGTTATAGATTTCTTGAAGTTAGATAATGACGGAATGAAAGGCAGAGAAGAAATAAAATTGTAGCTCATCCAGCACTGCCAGTAGTTAGAGGGAGAAAATTATCTGTTCATGTTTCAGGGATAATGGGGAGAGGGGAGAAAAAAAACATCAAAATTCAGCAAAGTTGGTGATGACGGAACTGAGAAGATCGTGTGCCATTCACGTACATGGCATGTTAGAACACAGGTGTTAAGTAGAGTCCCATATGGGGTGATATGTGATGCCTTGTCACAGCACCCCTTCCTGGGTCACAGTGGCAAAACACCACAGGGCACCCAGGGACACCTGGCTACAACTGCAACCCTGCTCAGCAAGAAGCTCCCACTAACCTCCTCCTCAGACTCCCATCACCTTTCCAGTGATTGGAGACTTCATGTCTAGGTTTGTTCTTGCTCCCAGCTTGCCATCTGGAGAAGGTAATTTCTTTAGGCACCAGGCATTTCTGCCCTCCCACCTTCCCTGTCACATCTTGCTAACCTGGGCTCTGACAACAAATGTCTTCAGAGCAAAGCAGTCACGTAGCATGTGGGAAAGCTCCCAGCAGGACATCTGACGGTTCGCATTTTCACTGATGGGAGAACAACCTAACCCTGCACTTTCACAGCCCCGTAAGCCACGCAGCACCTGCAAGCGGCTGAGTGGCAGCCCATAAGAGCAGCACATGGCCTGCTCCCAACGCATGGCCCTCAGAGGTGACCCCACCACCTGCCGCTTCCAGGGCGCTAGTGAGAGGCACAGCAGAGCACAGGCCCCATGCTGCCCTGCAGCTGCGGGAGACATATCTGCATAAAATCATCTTCTGCTTTATCTGCTACTTCTGCAGGGTCACAGGGCTCTCAAAGCTGTGCCCCCAGCCGAAAGAGATGCTTGAGAGAGCCACGTTGGGCTCCCAGCCACTGCTGAGCTCCTGAGTCCACAGGGACAGAGTAGGTCACCTTTTGCTGAAATAAAATAAAGCCAATTAGCTTCTGTCAGCAGGCTCTACCCCTTAGGACCTAAAACGATTCTGAGATCCTATTGATCTAAGAAATACAGCCTTATTGGATAATCTCCAACTTCCTTTCTCCTCTTTATTCTCCACTGTACTTTCAACTTCTAACTCTCCAAGGATAGATCCCAATTAGCAGTCCTGCCCCAGCCTGTGAATCCAGGAACTCCAATTTACTGGAGAGGTTGACACAAGACTGTGGATGTGCAAAGCATACATGCAGTAATCAGCCAAAAGGTAAGAGATGCACATGTACATATCACAGAATATCACATATCACATATCACCTAGCAGGCATTCGCAAGACCACTTTTTGTAGCCTCAGCATTTATACAGCCTGGCACAAACAAATGCTGGATTTTACAAAATTTTCCGTTCAACATAAAATATGAAAAAGATTGCAAGTTTTTATTCAGTACAGCTGTTTCCTCATTTTCCCACCAAGGATCTGTGATCAGGACTTGCATGACCTGAAATGCAGTCATGCTGCATCAGATGACAGAAGCTGGTAGAGGCCGGGCTCTAGAGGCTGGACTTCTTACTAGCAGAGTCAGCTAGGTTTAAGCATATGTGAGACTAAAATCACTCATGATTTATTTCCTGCTTACAATAGGGAAAGGAAATGTCCTCCCCATACACATCCCCATTCACAGAGTCTCCTGGGCCTCCTACTTGTCTTGACCAAATGTGCAAAATGTGAAAATACATTTGCCTACAGTGACAAAATCATGTTTTCTGGCCTCAAAAGGAGAAACACCTGTTTTGGCCATAAAACACACGCAGTACTTCCACAATGCAAGGAACCATGAGACCTTAGGAAATAGAGCAGAGAAGAGGCTTTCTGAAAAATTCCTCCACCCAGCAACCCCTTCCCAGCATAGATAGGAATTAACCCAAAGAAAGTGAAAGAAGAGGTACAGACTATGGGGATCTTTCCATGATCTCAGTGGTTAGGTATCCTGTAGAGAACCTTCATCCACATATTACTCTTTATGCAACACAAGCTTGTTACTTACATTTATAATGCAATTAAAATTGAATTTGATAGAAAGATTAAAGGAAGCGTATATCCTTTATAAGATTTTTCTCCCTGAATATCGAAAGCTGCTGTTGAAAAGATACTAAGGCTGACAAAATTTGATGAAGTTTGTTGCTGAGCTTTGTTTTTGTTTTTCAAAATAGAACTGCATATAGAATGCATACGTGGGGTGTCACACCTCCTCTAGCCTGTATCATCAGCCAACAAACATTTGCTGTCAATTGCAGCTGTTACATTCACTTTTCCCATGTAAAACTGACTAGTGTCCTTTCTCATCCACATATGAAACAAAAGCATACCGTGCTTTTGCACTCATTTCACAGAAAAGTTACTCCTATGCTTTTTAAGATCACTTTTCTATGTTTTCATTGGAAAGTGAAGAGTACAAAGAAAACATAAACATTATAAATCAGTCAGTAGTACTGTATTCTAACAAGTTCTCATCTGTCATCAGATTTTGCAAGGCCCACTTGGAGACCTCTATTTCTTGCTGCATTACTCTCAATAACTTTTTGAAGTAAGACAGTGACTTCCACTTCAGAGCCAGTGGTCCCCTTTATTCTGTCAAATCAGTAATTTCTTTACATTGTTAAAAGAAAACTAACTTCTATTTTAAGGAGTTAAATTAGGTTTGTTTTTTACTTTCTCTTTTCTTTTAAAAAAAGATTGTTCTACTTGTATTATTGAGGAGAAATAAGAAAATACCTCACTGCTGCTGACAGTTCTTTTTTCTGAATCCTATGTCATATGGCAAGCACAATGCAGAAGCAGAACAAAAGGCTTCCTGTGACCTCTTCGTAAACAGGTTTATTTGTTGCTTTCTTGCTGTCAACTATTTCAGCTAATAGATCAAAAGACACATACAGAATCTTGAAAGAAGAGAAAGGACAAAGTGTCTCTGATTAGTGATACAAAAGACAATGTTTCTTGGCCAACTATAGATTTTTTTAGGGATGTGTTCCGTGCTGAATGCTGTATGATTCTCAGTAAGATATGTAAGCACAGAGGAAAAAAACCACAAGGTTATACGATTGCTTCAGTAAGCCAGAATTAGAAACTAGACGAGAACTGCTAAATAGAGATCTTGACAAAGTGACAGAGGGGAAGAAGGGGTGGCAAAACGTGAGGAAAAGGCTGTAGCACCTTTCTGATCATAAAAAGCTTCCTGTCATGTGTTGAAGATATCATATTTTTATATAGTTATCACAACACGTGTAAGTTAAGCTAGTAAGAGCTATTCAAGTGCAAAATAACCTAAAAAGAAAAAGTAATCAGAAAAAATAGGTTAACATAGAGAAGTTACACCTATGTGTATATCTACTGTACATACCAATACTGAGTAAGGTGCTCTACCAGAGACATACCATGTCATTGTGCAAAGGGCCAAAAAGAATTCATTTTTACATTGCTATTTCAATACATGTTCCATTATTTCACATTATGGGTTAGTACTTACATCATTATAAGATTAAACTTTATTAAAAGATAAAATAAAATCAAAGAACTGACTTTAAGAATTCATTTCCTACAAGAAGTCATTTTTTATCACTTGATTTGACCAGAACAATTGTTCAAAAGAATGTGGTTGAGAAGCATCCAAACCAGCCACAATTTTTTCAACAGAAAGAAACATGTTCCAATATGTTGAAAATTTCAATTAATTTATAAACTACCTGTACCATAAAAATGGTAGCCTGAAGTGACTATGGTGCAAGTAACCATAAATTGGACAGCTCAAATTCTGAGATGCAAAATATTAACCTTGAAGTTACAGATGAATTTTGTATTTTGCAAATATCCTCTCAGTATCCGTTTGGGCATGCTTTGCACAGGAATTGACATTTATTCACACACTTGAAATCAGAAACAGTATGTCCAAGACAAATTGTAACCTCATGAGTCTAAGGATATTATTCTAAAATCACAAAGATGAAAGAGGAGGGAAAATTGGAGGGGAAGAAAAAAAGAAAAGAAAAGCAATGTTATTACAAATGTATATATATACATTTGTGTTGATTTCTTCCTTCAGGAAAAATACAATGTTGGAGGCATGGCAAATTAACCAATTTGCACACATAGCATTTAATAATTCTCCATTTTAATTTCCTGATCTTTCCAATTATCCCTTAACAGTTCTACCAAGAACATTTTTCCAGCTTGCAAGAGAAACGTAAGACTGTGACATAAGTCTTAATTAGGTACAGAGTATCCAATGCTACCCTGAATACAAGGCCTTTTCTTTCTAGCATAAAAGACAATCAAACATGCTTGACCTAATTGGCAGCAACTCATCTTCTCAAACCGCAGGTGTTTACAAACAGCTTGTGTGTTTCAGAAATGTATTTAGGAGCTGATCTGCCCAGATAATAATTTCTTTCTCCTTCTCCTCCTCAGCCTCTTTTAAAGACAGCAAATCTGTGCCTTCCTTCAGCTTGAGCCACTCTCCTCCCAAAAGTAAGTTACTGCTGCTCTGAGGTTAATTCCAGCAGCTTTTAAACATATCACAAAGTTACATCGAGATAATTTGAAAACGTTTTAACAAAAAAAGCATTAAATGCAAAGACTAACATTCCTTCCTGGGCAGGTAGCTACCTCACCTTTTTGTTATTGGTACTAATTTTGTTACCTTCCTGTTTATATTTGATCATTTTCATGAGTGCTTTTGTTATTCTAATGTCATTAAGAATACTGCCCTTCTTAACATCATTCATCGAGAAATCTTCCTTCTGTTGATACAAAGGAGCAAAGTTGCTCTTGGCCTTCTTTTTCAACAAATGCAATTATAGAAATATTTCATGAAAGCCTTAATGTTTCCTGCTAGGTGCATCTATTCATAATCTTCAGACCTCGTTTTCTAAGTACCTCTCTATAAATCAGTGCTACTCCTACAGCTGTTCTTAGTAAACTAACTCATTTCCTTCACTACTTCAAGCCAGCAGGGAGTTCGTGATTTAGCCAAGTTGGGTTTTAATACTTTTGCTCTGCTATCCTCCCTCTACACATGGATAATTTTGAATTATGCAGTTAATGTCATCTACATGAAAGCAGGTCGCCTCCCTTACTCTTTTCCTTAGGATGTTCCCCAGGATATTTAAATTTTTATATTTCTGCCTTCTTAAAACTTTTTTTTTTTCAGTCATTTCCTTTCCAAATGAGTGCCGCTCCAAAAACAATGCCTCATGTTTTATTATATTGACCCACCAAATAGTGGTGTTGTGTTCTTTGCATCTGTTCAAGTTTCCATTAAAAAAAAACCAGCAGGCACTATATTTGGAGCAACCAAAACATTATGAGCTCTGCCCATCCAGCAGTTTCCATCCACTAACTTCCTCCGCATCAAATTTTTCTAGAGCAGATTGGAGGACGTTGGAACAATTTCTCTCTTTTCTCCGTCTCTATCAACAAGATATCAATAAAAAATGTTTATCGGTTAATGAACCTGATAAATTCTAAGACTTTGCTGAGCATCCATCACTTCTTCTTCAACCCGCATAATCATGCTTTACTTTAACTTCATAGAATATGAACTCTTGCATTCTTTATTATCATTCATTAAAAACAACCTTGTCAGATTGCCAACTTCATCGTCTTTTGTAAATTACCAAAATGAAAAGTCATGCTCCCTGTGCTACAGGACAGTGACTTTTCAGCTTTATTCATTTGTCCAGGTTTCTGGTATTTTGCTCACACGATGCTTTGATCTTTCTTTAAAGACACTTCCCTAAGCCAGTCAGCTGTTGCATTGTCTACTACAGTCAGCCAACGAAGATCCCATTTTTTACCCTTTCTCAGTGCCTAAAAATGCCTGTGTTCGAAAAGGAAAAAAAAAAAAATAAATAAATAAATAAATAAATAAAATTGGTGATTTATGTATCTGAAATACTTACCATAGTCAGATAATCATGCATTAGGTACTTATTCCACATACTCCCGAAAACATATATTAAATTAAAATCTCTTTAATTGATCGACTGATATGAAAAGTACCACATTCATCCACATCCACAGTCCCACCCAGTCTATTTGACCAGTAACTTCACAGGAAACCCAATTTTATTTGATGCAAACTAAGATAGGTTTCCATCAACTATTTCTAATGCCTGGGTGTTGTATACTTGAAAAGTTACTCCACCTGATCAGACATTACAGTCTAAGATGATATATGATCCATTGTTTTCTTAAAATGCAGTTTTAATATAAATGGGGGGAAAAAATCTATGACACCATTAACTGATAATTTAAGGTTTTACATGCTGCTTTGTGTTGTGCAGATGTTACTATGCTGTAATGCATACAACGATCTCACCATTACATGTGTTAAACACTATTCCCTGCTAGCAATAAAAGAGCTAGAAAAGATTTTACCATGCTTTTTTAAACTTACTCAAATTTTATTGTATATTTTCCAGAAAAAATTTATTTGTAATTAGAATCACATGGGGAAGAAAGCAAATTGTTTGGTTCCATATATATAAAAAAGTAATTCCACTATAAATATCTCGTTAGCAGAAAGCACGTATTTAAATGGAAATTATCTTGAGAGCACACGCTTCAGAGTAGAAAAAAACCACAACAACATGCATCAGGAACTTTACTTGATTACTCAAATAATGAGTCAGTCCAAGGTGTTATACCAAGATTAGTGTTATCTAGCAACAGAAAGTGAAGTGAAATTCAAAAGATGATAATCTGAAAAGATGTCCTCACCATATCCAGACACTTTCATCTACACAGGATGCACATTTAAAAAGACTGAAGATACAAAAGGTGTTCTCCCTTTATCGACATACATGGCCAAATAATAAGCCTGTTTTACAACGTGCTCCATTTTATCCTGGCCTGCTTTGTTAATTATGCAAAAAAACAACAGCAATCGGTCATGCAGTTGCAAGAACATCCTAAATGCCCTAAGCAGCATGTCAGATGAGCACCTTCCTCAACCCCACAGTGCTCCCTTTAGAACAGGAACCTCCAACCCGCAGGCTGCATGCAGCCCGGCATGGCTCACAAGGCAGCTGCCCCGCGCCATCATGGCGGCGCCTCCTCACCTCAGCAGCTCCAGGCGCACACCTGGAGCTCAGCAACAGCCAACCGTAGGCACTCAGTTATCACTGTGTTGACTGACATCAGGGCACGGGGGAAGGCAGCGCCGTGCAGGGCTGACTCAAATGACGGCAAATAACCATCTGCATTTTGATACGCAGGCTAAACATGGTGCTCTGATCAGTGAAGAATATGCAGCCATGCTTCCTGGCTTGGTAAAGGAGTTTGACGATAGGTTTCAGGATTGCAAAAAAAATTATGTTTATGCTTCCAGCTGATATAAAAATACATTACCTTCAGATTTTCAAATGGAACACATAGAGTTCCAATCAAAAATGTGATCGCGTCTCTTTACCAGATTATCATAAGCCCCCTCTTACCAGAGAGGAATACCCCTCACCCCACAATCACATCTCACTCATGTCATCACTTTTTGAGTGTAAACACATTAGTGAACAACTGTTTTCAAGGATGAAGTGTAGGAATTATACAATTCCATGAAGAGTAACATTACATCAAAAATCTCTGATGAATACCTTGAAGCCTCACTAGGAGTTGCAGCTACTTCCACTGAACCAGTCTGATCCATCAGTTTCACAAAAACAAGGCCAAATATTCCACTAGCATTATGCTTTTGTTGCTCTCTTAAAAAAAGAAATAATAATAATGATAATAAACTAATAAAATAACTTTTGTGACCTATATATTTTAACTACATTATATATTTTTCAAGAGGTGCTCTGAAAGCAATGCCTCAGCTCTCATTACATTGATCCACAACATCAGAGGAGGACTATGTTGAAAAATAGTGTTCTGTTGATGAGAATTTGTCCTATCAAAGTGTTCTTTGTATCTGTTGTAGTTTCCATGGAAATAAGTAGGCTGCATTACTTTCAGTACAACTTATGTACTTGCAGCCCAAAACAGTTCCTTTCAATTCAGTGTGGTCCAGGCAGTCAAAAGGTTGAACACTCAGGCTTTCGTAGTGGCAGTAGCAATCCATCACCAGGGAGAGCAAAGCACAGAAATGATAGGGAAGAGCTGATACATATCCCTTCCTAATAAATTTGGAACTTTTGAATTTTGTGTTTCAACTGAACATTCACATGGAATTATCTGAACTTCCTTTATAAGTAATCAGTTGTATTATGCCAACATTTTTTGGATCAAGGAAAACTTCCCACAGTTAACATTTAGTTTCTCATCTTAAAGCAGAGGCCAACTAAAAAGTAATCATATATCTATATCCTTATTTTCTTTTTTAACCTTTTGCTAAAAACGTAAAATAGCAACTGAAATAAAAATAGTGAAATACTACACACACATTTTAATTCAACATTCAAAATACAATTAACAACTACATACAAGAAATCTCAAGATCAATGTCTCATCATAGAATCACATTTAAATAATAATAATAAAGCAGAAAGAAAATAAATCACAACATCACATGAAGAATGTGACAGGACCAGTAACAAAGATTACATTATACAGAAAGAGGAGGTCAGGTTTATTTTCATGGCAAATTCATTGGCCTTAACCAAAACCTGATAAGTAGGATGGATTTAGAAAAAAAATACCCTAACCTAACTTTGAAACAACAATTCATTTCAAAACCAGCTCTGAATTTGAACAATAAAATATCCATTAACAAAAATCCCTTTTAAAGGCAATAGCTAGTGAACCGCGCAGACAGAGGGAAGGTCAACTAGTTGGATGCTTTTAGAAAACTTGTTCTCTTCATCAAAGTCTTCTGACATTATGTCGTTACCCCAAATATATTAAGATACACACACATATATATATACATTATATACATAACAATAAAATAACTCCAGAGATTGCTGCTGGTTTCTGACTGAGGCCAAGCAAAAGAAGTAGTTTTGAGAAAAGAAGCCCCCTCCTAAAGGAATAACAGAGAAGAATAACTAGAAAAGGAGTGGAAGGAAAGAAGTAGCAACTAATTTTCCAAGAATTTCACTCCAGTTCTGTGCCCTCCTGAGGGACTTTTGAAGTACGTCAAGCAAAACTACAGTAAAATCCTCAAATTTGTTCACTTTTCTTGGGAACAGTCTTGGGTGTGGACCTTAGCTCCCAATATTTTCTGTTTGAACTGACTTATTATGGTTCCCTGTATTCGTAACTGAGTTATGAAGCGAAGTACTACTATTCAACGTGGAACTGATAAAAGCAAGAGAAGGAAAACAAAACTGCTCCAGATGGCCTGTCAGAGCTGCAGACAAAATACATAGAGATGCTTATAAAATTAAATTAAGAACTGACTGCATCTACAATAATAGTAAACCAACTATGCCTATTCCAGTACAGCAGCCTCACAATAAGAGGCTTCAATACGCAAATTGCAACTCAAAAGCCAGGTGTGTGTTTATGAGCTCTGGGCCCTTGAAAGATTATAAATTCACCATGGGAAATAAAGATAACTAGCTTTGGAGAAAGTTTGCTTTTATCTTCCAGCACTCATACACAAGTAGTATCAAACATTCACTTCTCCCTCCCTCTTTTCACCTGCCCTTGCAGTCCCTCAGTCACTATGGACCATTTGGATGTTTACCAAGTTGGGGCTTGACCCGTACTCAGGTGATCCTCTCAGCACATGCAGACACTGTGCAGGAATACCTGCCCTATCAAGCATTTTTCAGTACTGTGCAAGACAGTGAATATCTTTCAGCAGATAACAAGCACTGACAAAAGCATTTCTCCTGTTCCCTCAGTAAAAGAAGGATGGGCTCCCACTCCATTTATGACATGAATAAAGGTTTGGGGAAAATGAAGTATCTGTTCTCTTTTGTTACCATGGTGACCATCCTCTTTGGAAGGCCAAGTGATTTCAGTCTGTTGACAGAATGATTTGTAACTGAGTTTTAGAAAAGTGTGCTGTTCATCATATTTTGACTGAAACAACTCTTTTTTAGCTTTGTCTTTTGCCTTGCAGAACAATATGGCCAAAACATGAGCAAATCTGTTGATGTTATTTACTGTTCTGAAGCCCCTGGCACTAACAAACAAAGAGGAATGCTGTATAGCACCAAAAATGTCTTCAGTGCTTAGCATGAAATGCCTTCTCTTTTGGCCCCATAGGACCAAGGAGGAGACAACTTATTTTAGATGCAATGTGTGTTACAGGCTGTCTGAAGTGAAAGATTTTGCATCTTAGTTTCAAATCCTTAGCCTAAATGCAGGAGGAATTTTCTTTTCTTTTCTTTTATTTATTTATTTATTTATTTATTTTTCACTCAGCTCAGTAGCATTTGATGCTCACAGCTGCTTATTTAACAGCATAATGCCTGGTACAACAGGGATGCAGCTCCTTGCTATGAAGTGTATTCTGCTCGGGAAGGCTCCATTGCTCCTGGAAACCAGGCACAGCATGAACCCAAACACGTTAAAGCAGCAAAGGCTACAGCCGTTAGCAAGAAATGCCCTTTTTCCCTCTAGTCCTAAATGCTCCACTTCATCCATGACACATTGTTGGAACAATATATTAAAGCAAAGCAAAGCAATCAACAAGCACTCAAGTTTGTGAAGAGATATTACTGATCCCTCAAGCTGGTCATCTGTTTCTCTTTCAAATACTGCATTCTGGAAAGTATTGTCGTGCCAAGTAAAGAAGATTCTTATTGGAGCAGAATTTTTTTATCAGGATGATACCTAGAAGATATAACAGGTGCTTAGCAACCACCAAACCAGCTGCACTTAAAATACCTTGTAATCGTAAAAATAAAAAAGTTACAAGCAAATTCTGTTCAGAATACTCCAATGTTGCTTTCATGGATTTGCTGTTTCAGGTGTTGTTTGGTTTAGTTGAAAGCCAGACTTCTGAGGAGATCTTACAAGGTTCAGGGATTCTCTCATTGGAAAGGGACTTTTGGATCTAAAATCAAAATCAGAGGTGTACCAATGGAGAACATTTATTAACCTGGTGACTGCGCTACTTACGAGCAGAAATAAAAAGACAATGTGAAAATTTTGGTTCTGCCATTCCAAAATTCGAAGCAATTGCCTACACTTTTTGCTAACAGAATATATCTTCCCTTTCAATTTGTTTTGGAGCAAAAAGCTCACACTCTTATCTTGACATAAAATGGACATTTTCAGAAACAAACATTTGTGCGGGGACAAGTGCAGTAACAAATTTAGTTGAAATTCACATGATACTGGATCCAACATTATCAAAAATACATTACCATCCAAACAAGTGAGCAGAACATATCCATCACAAATACGCGATGGATGTTAAAAGAGCTATCCTACAATATTTAGAAGCATTATGGAAGAAGAGCCTAAAACAAAAAGTAACTTTACATTACAAGACTAAAATATATAGGCCAACATTTAGATAGTGACCCAGTCACATTCAGAGATGCATAGCAAGGCTCCCTCTGGGAAGCCTTAAGATTTTAAAAATCAAATACAGATTAGCATGAAAGTGACAAGATGCATGCATGATACCTAGAGATGGACATTAATAATCATCATATAAAATAGTGTCTGCTTCTGGATGCTCCTGAGCATGATCTGGCCTCATCGCACTTGTAAGCAATCCCTCCAAAAGAGTTAATTAGAACAAAAACTTGATATTCATCATTGAGTTGCCATTGCCTAGCATGTAAGGTATGTTTACCCTACGCTAACACTGTGCATAAATTTCATCTTTTATTGATTTATAAATACTTCACACTATGTAAAATATTGTCAGATTATAATTTTCTCTCCATAAAATGGCAAGCAAACGTCCAGCCATCTGTTTGGCTAATGAGAACAATCACCCAGACTACTTTTCAAGCATAACATATCCCAGTTTGAAACTGCTCTCAGCGTAAGCACCTGTTCATACATATCAATTAAAATGATAATTACTCTGTTAGTGAATACAATCAGAGTAAAATAGTTGCAATTCTATTGATACCTACTAACTTTCAAATTCATTAATGATATACTTCTGTGCTCATTTGTTTTTCTTTCTGACCTGTTCTAAGACCAGAATAATTTCACAGTACTTCAAGGTAATACACGTTTTAACACTTGAGAACGTGCAGTTACAAAATGGCAAAACCAGAGAATTGCCTCTGGAGTGAAATGCTCTCCTGGAACATGTGTCTTCAGAACATCTCCCATAAAAAAGAGAGGACAAAATGGACTATGATGATTTTCATAGAAGTGTTAAATACTAAAGACAACTTAAAGAGTAACTTAAAGAGTAACTTAAAGAGAAATCAAACTGCAGTACCAAAAGATATATTAAAATGTCATCTAAAACCAAAATGTGTATCTTAAAATTATTCTAAAATCAATACATTTTTAGTTTTAATTCTGTTTTCTGATAAGACCTCTTTGAAAAAGTAGACTACAAGATCTCAAATCAGCATACTAATCTATGTGCACATCTTAAAGAGGGCCAAATCTCAGAATGTTTGTGGTTTTTTTTTTTAAATGAAAAATAGAGCTTATCTTCCTCATCATAGCAAAAGACAGGTCACGAACACAACCACAAGAAAAGAATGTCAGGAAGCCACATTTCAAGCCAAACACAGTTGATTGATGGTGAGAATGTAATTTCTGTGAATAATGGATTCTAGCTTTTATATTATTTTAGTTCACCTTAATGTATACAAGAAGACAGTTCTCCACAATGAGGCCAACAATATCCTGGGGTGCATTAAAAAGCGCATGGCCAGCAGGTCGAGGGAAGTGATCCTCCCTCTCTAAGGCCACGTTCAGATTAGTGTGTTCAGTTCTGGGCTCCCCAGTTCAAAAAAGAAAGGGATCTCCTAGAAGTAGTCCAGCAGAGAGCCATAAAGATGATTAAGGGCCTGGAGCATCTCCCTTATGAGGAAAGGATAAGTAACCCAGGTCTGTTCAGCCTGGGGAGAAGACTGAACGGGAATCTGATAAACGTTTATAAATATGTAAAGGGAGACGGGATGCGGATGCAAATGGATGAGGCCAGGCTCTTCTTGGTGGTGTGTTATGATAGGACAAGAAGCAGTGGCCCAAAACTCTAACACAAGAAGTAGAAGAACTTCTTTACACTAAGGGTAACAGAGCACTAGAACAAGTTGCCCAGGGAGGTTGTGGAGTCTCCTTCTATGGAGATATTCAAGACCCATCTGGTCACCTACCTGTGTGACTTATTGTAGGGGACCTGCTTTAGCAGGGAGGTTGGACTCGAACTCTTGAGGTCCCTTCTAATTCCTGCAATTCTGTGATTCTTTGATATACAATATATGATAATATAAGTACATTCCTTCCTTCTTCCTTGCCAGCACATAACAGATTTTACCCATTTGATAAGAAAGAATTATATAATGGCAGAAAATAAATGCAGGTATTACACATAATCATATCAACATATGGGCTACTTCTGTGTTTGTATGACATTCGCACATTCAAAGTGCTTTTTCATGCACACTGGAAAGTGAAACTCCTTCATTTTCTTTAGTTAACAGCTTCCAAATGAAAATGTTTTCATTTTCTAGCTTGACGCACTTTCTGGTAGCCAATGAAACAAAGTTCTGATTCTCATTCGGCATCTTCTAACCCTCCTTCAAGTACTTGTTCTTCCCTACCTCCTCTGATTCTTACACTCATCAGTTTCCAAGTCAGTACTGGAACTGAATTCTGGAGCCCTCATTCCACATAGGTCAAATGAGGTGACACATGAGGTGGCAGCTCTGACAACTGTGAATACAACAAATTTATGCTAGAACACACGTGGAACAGGAAAGTTTGCTATTCACGTCCACCCTCATCTTTGTTAAGGATGAAACTTGACACATCTATCAAACAAGAAAACTATTTTCTGGTTCATGACTATACACTTATTTTTTTCCACCAGGGAAATTCATTGCAAGTATCACAATACAAAAAGAACACTTATATTTCACGTACATTGTTGTGGCTAGTAACACTTTAAGAGATAACACAATTTACTCATAGGTACTTTTTCATAGTTCACTGAAATGTGATGTCTGTTATAATAGATACTACATATTTTTCTTCCTCCATTACTCACACAATCCATCATAAGTTGACATCAGTAAACATGACTATGTTAACCAATCACAACAGTTTCCAATACAGCAGAAGTGCCTGGAAACTGACAGTGATTATAACATTAGCTTTGACCAAGATAAATTCTGACACAACTTCCAGTATATATATATATAATTCTCTAAAGACTGATAGACAGAGTCCATTTTATGTTGTTAGAGCACCAAGTGGACCCTGTCATTTTGAAAGATTTGTTAGCCTTAAGTCATCCAAGCCATCGTGACAAAAAAAAAAAAAAGTCTTGAGTACAATAAATGCTAAATAAAACAGATTTTAAAATGAATGTACTTAGTGATTTTTAATTAAAGATTTGAAAATATTTCCTAGTTTGTTTCCACATAAATAATTATTCTTAGACAAAATGCTCAAAGGGAACAAGTCCTCTTTTTGCAGAAAATAAACAATAAAAGCAGAACAGGTAACTGTGTTTGCATGGTGGATAAGTATGAACAAAACATTTCCTTGCTCTGATCCTAACGTTTGAGTTGTGCACGTAAATTGCATAAATTCTGTGCAAGTGGTGGAGAAATCATAAGATTATATTCTAAAGGCATTTATACCTAATTTAAATTTAGAGAGATGCAAGAAAAACTCACTGATTTTCTGTCCATTCCTGTTATTTCAACTTGCATTTTCAGATCCTTCTTTCTAGGTCTTTCCATAGATTTTGTAATTGCTTTTTGATCAACCACATGAGATGGGTACAGGGTATTCTGTTTATACCGGTTCCTGATCTTTCTGCAATTAATTCATGATATTTTACTCCTGCCAAATTTCATATTGGATTTCACTCAGAAGTAACATCCAATTGCCTTAATAACCTTAGTTATCTATTTCTGAAAGTCAGCCAAAGAAAAAGAATCTGCCAGGGTCTTATCCAATCAGTGAGCGTGTTGAAAACTCCAACATCACTTCAGTGTACTTTGGATTTTCTCCTGGACGTTATCAGCACCGTGTTGAATTTGACATGCCAAATGTTTTTCATAGCCACCTGTGAAAAACTTCATCATTTACAGGAAAAAAAAAATATTATAAGTGAAAATGTGTTATACAGAACATTCAACTATAATAATAAGAACTATTTAAAAGGAAGCTTTCCTAATATTTTGTAGTTCATAATGGAACTGATCTTTCAGACTAAAAAATATATATTTTTTGCTTTTCCATTTGTAGACTATGGCTAAGACACATTGTCCTAAAGCAGGCAATATGCTTAAATTCAACCATTGGCAGTGGTGGCTAATATCCAGTCATCAACAACTTACTTGTCCATACATATTCCTCACCTGAGCATTACAAACCAGAACACATCTCTGGTACTTAAATGCCCATGTTCTACTATTTTTCCCCTCTGGAGCTGTAGCTATCAGAAGAGAGGGGAAGAAGAAAAGAGAAAAGGAATCAGCCCTGGTATTTTTGTCTTCCACCTCCTCCTTCCTCAGATGTGCCACAAGTTTGGAATTAAAAGAACAGAAAACATTCTTTCTACTCCAAAAAGTCAACACTGACTCTTCTAGTGACTTTCTGAGGCCACAGTTCCCACTCCCAGTGAGACAGGGAATGTCCACACTGCATGATCTTGGGACGTGCCGGGTACAGAATTTTACAATTGCCCTAAGGCTTTTCTTTTACAGTTAAAACTCAAATAATTCTTTTCAGATTTTTTTCCTCAGTGGCTCTCAACCAGCTTGAGTTCTTCATTCAGCTGGTTTCAAAAAGGAGCACAACCAGGTGCAGCCTCATCCGTTTAACTCTTCTTCCAAAGGGACTTTCCTCCTCCCCTTCGTGGTATTTACAGAAGCAGCCATGTTTGCTTTTGTGACTGCTTTTTCCCAGTTACTTTCATCTCATTTTTGACTACAACTTCACCGTGTTTGACTGTTTCTAAATTAACAGCTCACCAAGATTGATGCAACCCCACATCAAAAGTTACCCTGCGGCCCACACACTCCTCACTGAATATAAACAAGATAGCTTTACATTGTCACCTTACATCTGACTAAACAGAAATCATCTGCAAAAAAACCTAAAATAGCTAGTTAATTCATGATAGGTACGGCTTTTTGAAACAGCATATTGTCACTAGGAGTAGAGAAACAAACAGCTAACAAGAGGAAATCCAAACATCCCCTAGGAAAGAGATGTCATTTTCAAGGACAGACCAACCAGTTGAGTGACACATTTATTCTATTTCCCTTCACAGAGATTTTGATTCTACTCCACCCCTGACCGCCTTGCTTCTGAAGGAACATGGGCAGACAACTGCTCGGCATTCTTGGGCTCAGGGTTGCCTGCATGGGTCACTGCACAGATAAAGCACCAGAAATAATATATTTCTGTCCTGTTACTTTGGCTTTTCTATCACACCCCCACTGAATGTTTTGCGACAGAAGTAAGGAAACTGATTGCAGATCCCATGCTTGTAAATGATAAGCACAGGGATATTCCTGAACAGAAACCTGCGGCTGTTGTATCTTTGTTCACATACTCGGTGTCTGATCCCTACTCATCTGTGTACTACTCAAGTAGATCACATAATATTGACAACAAAGAATATTTTGAAATAATTAAATAAACTCTCAGTTGCAACTCTCACTTTTTCTCTGGACGGGCGTTTTATTTAATTCCACAGATGTAATTAAACACACCATTCATTTGTTCACCATTGTGGCATTTCAGTCAAAAAGAAATTGGTTTCAGACTACATGCTCAAGAAAACTACTTTCAGGCAAGGATTTGCTAACTTCATAACAATAGCTTGAGAGGCTGTTGCAGTCATTTAGCTTTTCTGTTACCTATTTACAGTGAAATTTAGACTAAACAGCCACATGCATACATGTGTAAGTACCAATTTATCACAGTATTTACATAGAATGAGTTGACAGATTCCTTCCCCCCCACATGTAGTGATAGATGATGCTTTCATGGCATGTTCCTCCTACTCGTGGTAGCTTGTAATATATTTAATCATGTCTTTGGTTCAACTATGCTCTGTAGTTTCATTTCGTAGAGTAGGTAAATAACGTGCTGCTGGAAGTTAGGTAAGGGAGGCTGCTGAGTGACTGAAACAGAGGGGAAGGGCATAAAGAAATTGGGAGGGGCAGTCTAGCATTTAAGTCCATTTTAATGAGCAAACCCAGCCTATCGAGGAACATCCTTTCATGTTACAAGTGATGTGGTTTGACTGTGCTCGAATTCAGCTCAGCTCTCATCTGCCTGAAAAAGCCCATTTATATACGGAGTGGTGATTGCAAAATGAATCCTGGGAAGCATTTTTTCAAAGAGAAGACTATTGACAAGTCTGTACTGCAGAAAGAATGCACTGTGAACAGAATTATCTGTCAGAAGATAACTCACTGCAAGGTCAAACATTGACCTTGCACTGATGAGGCAAAAGAGGCTCTCAGGAGGCAATAGAAGAGGAGTTGTTTGAAGGTGGAATTGGGCCAGATCAGCTTCCTTTAGAAGACTGCAAGCAACTGTCATTTCTTTTCTGAAAGGATTAGCTACCAACAGAAGATAGTTAGAACATTTTGGGTTTTTCACCCTTATGTGCCAGAAGTCAGGATTTTCCCATCTCTCTCTTACTGTACTTTGTTCTCAAGACATCAGGAAAGCCAGCACATTTTCTATTATAAAAAGGCTGCCTCCTTTCTTAATCATACCAGATATAAATCAGTTAAAACAATATAAATATAAGGCACAAGAGTAATAAAGGAACTGTCCCTAAGTATTCAGAGCATGCCCAAGACAAACTGCAAAAGGCAATGCAATTCCCCTTCATATAGAATTTACCAAACATCATTACTGAAGTCATCTGAAGTCCAACAATATCCCCTGAGGCAGCATGTTACAGACTTTCCTTGGTAGGAATTCTACAGACTAACCAGTGAAAAGTTTTGTACAGCAGCCTGTACTACTGCACAAATACTTCAGTACCCACAAGATGTCTGAGAGCCTATGAATCTATTAAGAGATGCTCATTTCAGTCAGATATACAGCCTTCAGCACAAAGCAACTCAGTGAGTCACTCAGTTCTGCCTCTCACCTTTCTGAGATCAAAATCAGACAGTCCTTGGAAACGAAGAAGTATATTTCAGCATTGCTGTCAAGACCCACAGGTGCTACACAACTCTGTATCTTGCTGCTATCTCTGTAGCATGACTAGAATTTATTTACCTCTCAGTCAGATCTCAGTTACAAAATTCATGATTTGTTCACATCACGACTTGTAAATAAATGTACTGTCAGTGCCTTTGATTAAGCATTTTGTCCAACTGGATAATGAAATCAGAAATTTCTGGGCTTTTTTAAAAGAGAAGTTTGGGCTTGATTAAATACTGACTATTGCTAAAGATCTGTTTCTACCTACAACAAAAAGAAAAAGGGTAGGAGACTTTAAGACGCAAAAGACCTTCTCTTCTAATCCGTGCCTATTTCTGCACTTCTTAGACAATTTGCAGATTTTTAACTCTGATTTAACTAATAGCAAATCATAAGTGAAATGCTCGGACAGAACGTTGTGTAACTGCGAGACAGTGAAAAAGTGAAAGATCCTAAAATTTACTTTCTGCACCTGAGAAAGTGAATGTTATCTGAAAAAGAAACTGAATTATGTTTTCCCAGAAATCTGAAATAAGAACCTGTCCAAGCACTAAAGATTCAACTGGTTGAATTCAATTACTTCTGGTTTTAGTTTTCTTTTTTAATTCAATAATTTCATTTTTCAAATTCATCTGCCATGATCTTCCTTTGTATTTTTCCCTACTAAATTTAACATGGATTTCATTGTACATCATAATTCTGTAATTACAAGTTTCAGTGGGAAGATGACATATAATTAAATGTAATTATACTCGTTATATAAATGCAACACTGTAAATTAAAATTTACAGAAAAATGTCCAAGAAAAAATAAAGTCACAGTAATGGAAAATCTAAACTGATCCATGGGGTATAAATGCAACAAAAGGAAAAACAAAGTCTAGAAACTACTCTGAAGTCCTATCTCTGTTTCCCCCTGAAGAAATTTTGTTATTTAGCATGTTTTTTCCCTACTTTTAAACATGTTTGCAAGAATAGGACCAGATCACACAAATCAGCAAAAATTCCCACAAGACTGGAAGATAATAGGATTCACTCCATTCTATTCAGAAGGAGGTAGGCCAGGCTCATACATGAGAATCTACTCCAAAAGTCACAGGCAGGCATTGGCTTAGCACTGCATCATTTGGTACTTTATTCCTGTGATCATAAATCTGCAAAATAAATTTGGAGTATCTCTTCAGAATTGACTGGTTTTGTCTCTCATTGCTGGCATCACCAGTTACGACGACAAGATGCAGAATTCAGCACTTTGTTGGGCAGACAAAGTGAAGAATATATTTTCAGCAGTTCCTTGCTTGAAATATGGGGTACATATCAATACCTAAACATAAGGCTCTATTCTCTTCCTAATGAACAGATCTTAAAAACTGAGCTAACTTCTTTGAAGTTTAGCCTCTCACGTTTTACAAGGGCTTAGCTAACTGAGAAAGTATTATTTGATTTCATGAATGAAGTTTTGCAAGGTGAGATGAAGAACTTTTTCCTGCCTGTGTCTGCCAGGGTGGCCAAATACTTCCAGTTCTCATGGAGCACAGGTTCAACCTTCATTGAAGAGGTTTCAGTAGTAGGGGCTGCTCATGGTATTTCTGCAAGTGACAATCTTTTCTGTAGGACTTAGACACACAAATTCTCTATTGTTACTTTTAAAGGGAATTTAAGACACCTGGACATTATTACATTCAGTAAATTTAAAACACAAAAACCTGTACCCCATAAAAAAATTAATGATGAAGACATTTTATAACCACCCTTGGGAACTCTGAGGTAGAAATTAAGGCCTGTGTGAAACACTTGCTTCCAAGACCCAAGTTACCGAAGACTCAAGCTATGGTTTTGTAGCAGCAGGTGGGTGGCTGTTGGTAAAGAAGCAGATCCAAGTTCAAAATCCAGTACGGACTTCAGGAAAACATTTGTTGTTTTCCATAGAATAACTCATTATATGCTTATAGTGAGAATATGCAAAGGGCTCTCTGGCCAAGAAAACTGGGACTCATTACACAACACAGAACCTACAATGGCTGCTGTTCAAGTGTACCCTGACATCTCTGAAGACCCATATAGACTTTTGGTCTTTCAGGACAAACAAAAAAAGTAATTACTCATGGCTTTTGTTCTTATTATGCTACAAATAAAAAGCAGCTTTACTAGCTCTGCTTATTGTTCAAGCACATCTCCTCAGGTGCTCTTCTGTCCAATATACTGCTGAATTTGAAACTCCAAAAAAAGGCTATGCTAAAAAGAACCCATGTATTTGCCCTGAAGAAGAACTTATCATTCCTTTTACCCATGCACAAAGTCACAATAAAAAAGCTTTTTACAGAAAATGCACAAATGTTAGAAGGTCAAAACCTAACCACATTTTCCAAAAGCCACATGATTTTTAGGTGCGGTTTGAATTCAAGTTTAACAGAAAGAATTGACCACTTTGTAACACAGAAAAATTGTATGAACACTCTCAATTCAAATTAAACTCTACATGGTAATTCATGCTAACAGCCACAGTTTGCTTTAGTGTAGCCAGACATGATTTTTAACATGGCACAAGTTTCCACAAACATACACACGTTTGAATTTGCAATGGACAGTAGTCCTGTGGCTGTCAACTAGTTAAGCAAAAATCAGAAAAATCACTGTGATGCTGTTATGCTGGAGCTAAAAAGGCTATTGCTGAGTAAACAGTTCCCTTGTCCCTCCTACCTGCACATTTGTTTCCTGTACTTATTCTCAGTTTTATTTCTCCGTTCATGCCAGCACCCACACTTCAATCAGCCCACCCACTTTTCATCTGCCAAGCAATCATTCTTTGCTCCTGAAAAAATACAGCTTCTTGGCAGAAAATCCCAATACTGTTCTCCAGGGATACTCTCATCCTTTCCTCTTATAAAAGTGAACCAGCACCATGGATGTTTTTATAAATGCTGTAGTAAAAAGCTTACAGCAACAGCTCCAAACTGCATCCATGCAAAGATGGATAATGAGAGCATGCAGTGTTGCCTGCGGAGTGCCATCATTTTCTTATTTTTTTTATTTTTTACTGTATATTCCTTCCCAAAAAGCCAGATTTAAATCAGGATTTGTCATAAACATAATATGGAGCAGGAAAGGAAAGAGACTAACAATATATTTGGAAGAGGATAGAGATTTGAATGCCAGTACAGATGAGTTATCCACCTGATGCCACACTCCACATTAGTAGCTGTCTTTTATTGGAAACCAGTTTTGTTTTACATCAGTTTCCTATGATATGTTCACTTCAAAAGATTTCTGAGAAGAAACTCCTTAGACTGTGAATCCTAAAAATATTTAATTATGTTAAGACTCAAAAGCAATGGGATACATTGAAAGAAGGAAAAACAAAGAGTTACTAGAGAAAAAAGGGCACTGCAGCAGAAGGTACCTTTCACTGCCATGATTTTTGAGAAATAGGAGAATTTGAACTCATTCTTATCTGAATGGTAATGGAATCAAAGTCAAAACACAAACTATTGGTCTCCAGTGGGACAGCAAGCAGATGGTACACCAGATATTCTTCATAAAAAGTGAAGGTAAACATTTGCAATACAGTCCCAATTTCAGTAATCAAAGGCCCAGTAAAAAAATCAAATCATAACCTTTGTCATATTATTAAACGTTAAGAAAACTATTTTATATTGCATTTTCCTCCAAGATTTCTTCAAGAAAATAGGAAAAGAAACAAACTATTTTAAAAAAAGGCAACGAAACACTTTTTCTTCTTGCTAAAGACCTAATTCTGAAACTGAAAAAATTATACTTAAGTCATAACATAACCTCACAGGAGTTTCAAGGACATCCACAAAGGGCTTTCAAGAATCAATCTCAACTCAGTCTTAGATTTTTCATGATGGAAGTCTGTGAAAATCATATAAATCAGCCTGTTCAATTTCTGATTAGAAATTTAGTGGACATTCATAACTTTCTGCAAAAAGCCACAAGAAACTGAAATATATGCTCTTTAACAGTCACTTCACCGTGACATTAAGTTAATACAACACAAGAAGGACATGGAGCTGTTGGAGCAGGTCCAGAGGAGGGCCACAAAGATGATCAGAGAGCTGGGGCACCTCCCTTGTGAGGACAGGCTGAGAGAGCTGGGGCTCTTCAGCCTGGAGAAGAGAAGGCTCTGAAGAGACTGTATAGCAGTCTTCCAGTACTTGAAGGGGCCTACAGGAAAGATGGGGAAGGACTTTTATAAAGGCATGTAGCAATAGGATGAAGGAATATGGTTTTAAAGTGGTAGAGGGCAGATTTAGACTAGATACGATGAAGAAATTCTTTACTATGAGAGTGGTGAGACACTGGAACAGGTTGTCCAGCAAGGTTGTAGATGCCCCCCCTTCCCCTCCCCAAGAAGCATTCAAAGCCAGGCTGGATGGGGTCTAGAGACCTGGTCTAGAGACAGGCGTCTCTGCCTGTAGTGCAGGGGGTGGAACGTGATGATCTTAAATGTCATCAATCCAAACCTTTCCATGATTCTATCATTCTATGAATCTATCTAGTGAAAAAAGGCTAGCCTATTAAAGCAAATGGAATGCTGAAATTTTCACATGTTCTGCCATTCTTTTCCCAATATGATCCACAATACCTGGTTTTAATCCCATTTGATGTGATTCATTACTTGACTTGTTCATGAATGACTACTATGCATACTGGGAATCAAACATTTTTCTAGAACTGTAAGAAATATTCCCAATAGAGAAAGACAAAAACACTCAGATCCTGAAGATCATATACAGGTAATCAATATTTTCATTAGAAATTGAGCTAATATTCAAAAATGTGCTTGGATTCAGGTATTTCTACCACTTTCATATTCTATAAAACATTTTGTTGTACATGTAATTTTCCAAAGTGCTTTCTCTTTTGTAAAAATATCCCCAAATCAGTGGCCAGACACAAACTGTACTAAAATTATTTTATTTTCTCAGATTACAAACTAGAAGACATGACAAGCAACTCCACCCTTAATTCACACACACGCAGTCCTATGAGACTTCATAGAATTGCAGAATCATAAATGCTGGAAAAGGCCACTAAGATCATCCAGTCCAACCACAAATCATTCCCACCATGCCCTTTAAGACTTCTTAGACTTGCAGCTAATATCAAAATATCTGAGTTTGTTGCACACCACACATCTAATCTCTCTTCCCTACTAAATCAACCCATGTTATGGTAAGGCTTTAATATAAAGGTAATCTGACTAAAAAGCAAGTTCTAAAATCCTAAATCCCGTATGTTATATAAGCAACAGCAACACTTCAGCAGCAGATTTTGATAGGTACCAGGTTGATAAATCTTGAGGTCTTGAGATGATTAGAAACTTAAATATCTCCTGCTAAAAATATGGCCACAGAAAATGTGCTGTCTCTACCTAAGCTCACCGTCCATAAGGCATCCAGTGAGCTCACTACTACAATCACAACTGACTGTAAATACGTGGAATTACTTTATATGAGTGCTTATTCTTACAAAGAGTCATTCTTCTCAGTGTCAGTGTTTTGGATCTTTTGGGTGACTGAATGCCAGCTCTGCAGCTGACCTTCTGCAAAAGTCACTGAGAAAGAAACAGATGCAATTAGAGGTGATAATATCTCCATAAACTCTCTTGACAAAATAAAGGGCATCTCTGAATAGATCTCTATGTCTGAAGAAGATCCTTTATATGGCAGATCAGGAACCAGCTCATGGCACATCCCATTCTCAAGACACTCAGGGCTGTTTTCCCCCTCACACTGTTCATTTTAAATTAATGATTTAGAAGTAATTAAATTCAATAAACCATGACAAACTAAATAAAAATTAATCAAAGCAAATGAATTACTGGTTTCACATACGTCTATTGTTTTGGGCTGCGGAACAAAAGAAACTAGATGATGAGAGTAAGAAAAACTAATAAAATAAGAGGGAAGAACTCTTCAGCAGTTGAGACAAATTACAACGGACTAAAATTAACTTTTCTGTCTGTTCCTTGGCAAAGTAGACTCTGTATCAGCTAACAAGACAATCTAACGAGACCTATCAGGAGATGGTTGTAACAAGATTAGGAGAGGAACCAATAGCAAGGCTGTTTCTGCACAATCAAGAAAAAAATTGTTATTTAATTAACAGCATTTATCTCAACAGTCCATTCCTAAGGAATACTCAGATAAAGGAAAGAAGTCTATTGAATCAACTGGTCATTTAACCATACAAATAATTTTAAAAGAAAATATTTGGGACAATTATTTGCTAATTACTCTGATGTTATATTAGCATTTGGTTGACATTACATTTGAAGCAAGTTTGATTTAGTCCCTTCCATTCTCTTCTCAAATAGTCCTTACCCAGGACAAAACACACGCATGCATCTAAAGTTACTATGTGCACGTGTATAGTACAAGTCACAAACACAACAGATAAAGACTTCAGGGTGTTCCCGAATCTGAGCCATAATGTAGATAATGTAGAAAAGCAGCACCCCCATCTGTACAATGGGTCCAGTGAGGCTCAGAGATTAACTGCTAGAGCCTGAAGATAGGTATCTGGCAGATGGTAATAAAAATAATTTTGTAGTAATAACATTAGAAGAATCCTAGGAAAAGTAAATGCCACAGAAGGATTAGTTTTAGTACTGGAACTAAATATTACAAGCTTCTGTCTCCCAAATCTGCATTTAAATACTTACAGTAATTCATCATTTATTTTTTTTTTTCTGAAAGACCCTCTCAAGTTCTTCAAAAATGATGTACATGTAAGGACAAAATGAGAAGAGAGCAAGTATATATAGACCTTTAAAGAGGTCCTGAACTGGAACAATTTAAGACCAGCACCATTCTTTATAATTTACACTAAAACTAAAAGAGACTACTGTAGTCCAAAAGTAAAAGAGTATTGTACAAAACCAATAAAAGTAGAGTGATAATTTTTTAATTCACATTTGGCTTAGAACAATGGAACTATCATGCTCAGATGCAGTCTTGGGCTCTTCACAAACTGAGCAAAAAAAAATAAAAATAAAAATTAAAAAATCACAGAATCACAAAATATCCTGAGTTGGAGGACACTCACAAGGATTAAGTCCAATTCCCAGCTCCATGCAGGTCCACCCAAAATCAAACACTTTATCTAAGAGCAACATCCAAACTCCTTGAACTCCAGCAGCTCGGGGCCATGACCACCGCTGTGGGGAGCCAGTGCCAGTGCCTGACCATCCTCTGGTGAAGAACATCCTCCTAACACTCAGCCTGACCCTCCCTTATGCAGCTCCATGTCAATCCTTCAAGACAATCCCATTCCCTCTTCCATCTACCTTGCACAAAAACAATAAGCACCCAAGAATAATGACAACCTAAAAAATTCTGCTGTTGCTCATCTCTTCTGAAATTTTCAGGCATATTGTCACTTTCATTGCTATCTTCTTTTGCTAATTTACATGAAGTCTTTTTAACTCAGTGGACAATTGGTACGGAAAGCTTTCTGTGGATACTGAAATCTCAGAGTCTGTTCAAACAAAGGCAATAAAAGACTACGTAACTATTGTTGTCTGTAATTATTAACACTGCTCTCTATAACTGTTGATTTTTCAAATATGGCTGACAGGCTTGCCATAGGACTCATGGCCATTCCAGTTTTGTTTCAGAAAATAATTCCATACAAGATCATTTCTTTAGTTTACTCGATGCCACTTTTGAGGGTACAGATTCACTTCACAATCTGGTGTATTTTTTTCACAATGGCAACTGCAAAGACTGCAGATTAGCATCTGGCACAAACAGCTCAATAATCAAAATCTGATGTACTACATGAGAACAGCAGAAAGTCTGCTCCTTCAGAATTCAGCAGTCACACATACCTGCCTACCACAAAAAGATTAACAGCCTTTACATAGACTAAGCGCTCAGGAAACTTCTTTAGTGAATTATTACTGAAATCTTCTACAAATTCCATGTAAAACAACAGAAGACCCAGTATAAGTCTTGAGTCTTGCAAGCATTTCCAGTAACAACCTGTGAGAAGCACCTTGACTTCCCCATTCGTGAACACTCTCTGTCAGTGAGTCAGTACTATCACTTAATCCCAAGCAAAAATTAATTTGCCATTAATATTATTATCTAGTGCTCTAAAGATAATGAAACTTTTCTTTCTCAGAGTAATTAAAATATTAACTTGGGTTTCTGAAGATTTAAGTTTTCTATGAGCACTTCAACACAGAGCTCCTGCATGCTACTTTTTAACCCATAAGGAAACAGCTCTCACGACTTTCCCACAAATGCAACAGTTCAGCTCGTACTACATTCTCTACTTATTTTAGAAACTAAATTTACACCCGCTTTTGTCAATGCTGCAAAGCCAAAAGAAGTACAAGTTGTTCAGATCTCCTGAGTGCCACATCAAGTCAGGCCAGGTCTAAGGAGCTCAGCTTGCTGCTACAGAGGGCTGGAAGCAAACCCTGTTGTTACAGAGAGATCTGTCCCCACCATTGTTAACCATTACCCAAAATGTTCCATCATGGGACTCTTCAAACTCTGCAACTGAGAAGATGGCAACAAGGCTAAGGCTAATCCCTTCTGTAGAGATGACAGCAACAGCTGACTGCTCAAGGCAGTCAAACCTTACATATGACTGAGACCATACAGACAAAATTCTCCAAGTCTCATTTACACAAAGGTCTTTTCCCACCTGTAAAAGGATCTTGCTGCAAAAATGTACGCAGGACTAACCGTTCACTTATAACCACCACTGTTGTGCTATTCCCTCCACACAGTTTTAGGGTCAAGTAAAAGAGGATGACACTCTTAGCTTTGCATCCAGGGGATGCACAGGGTACACAAGAAAGCATGGAGTAGCTCTGCAACTAGCAGTTGTTTCCAGCAGACACGTGGCATTAGCATTCTGAACAGATCCTTCCCTTTTACTTTACAGCATGCTATATTGATCAGTGGATGCTTGTACTCACTGGAGACCTGAATTCAGTGCCTTTAATGAATTTAATTCTCTTAGCTCCAGCTAAGTACTTGACACCTTTCTATCACATAAAACCGATCTTTTGCAGGCTTAATCTTACATATTTTTGATCACTGAAAACGTTTCAAAGAATTTGAATTCCTTCAAAGAGATTCCCTCCACCTCCACATCAGGAAACACTGGAAACCCTTCCAGATTTTTTTCTTGTTTTCAGACTCTCCATAGCTTAAAGAAAGTAATTAGTCTTGAATAAACTGAACATTCCATTTAATGGAAACGGAGTAAAGATCTGAAGAGTTTATTTAGTCTATCAAAAAGCCACTTTTAATACAAATCTTCTACAAGGTTTGTAACTGTACCACAGCAGACATGAAAACTGTTACTGTAACTAAATAATCAAATGCTGTTTTTATTACTGCACCTAATATTATCTCCGACAGCTTTCCCTCCTTTTTATAACAGTGCTTGATTAAGTATTCTGTAATGCAGATTCCCCACGTTGCCATAAGAAGATGGACAGTGCAGATGGAAAACTATTTGAAGAACAGCAGAAATGAAAGCTGTTTCAGTCACTTCAATGTACCTAGCAATGATTCAATAGCTGTAAAAGCTAAAACAAGCTTTACAATATTTTTTTAGATGATTCTCAAACAAAAATGTGAAAAGGGGAGGAGAAAAAATGTTTTAGACAGTCATAGTGAATTTATCAGGAAAAAAAAAAAAAGCTTTGCATACATGCAGTGCCTGTTTCAGGAACTGCTACGTGGTGTAACACATCCAGCTCACAAGCAAACAGATAGCTCTCAGTTGTCGTGGAATTTTACTGCAACCAAAACCAATTTGAGGCACATATATCCAAAATACAACAAAGCCTAAGGTTTTCACATTTTAGTATCACTAGATCTCTAGAGGTATATATGCTCTTGTGGATAAATATTGCACAAGCAAGAAGACTCTACACTTTTCACATACAAGACCTGAGAAAGTCATCAACACACAGCATTCACAAGTCCTCCATCTCTGTGAGATGTAATCAGCCTTGAGGATGGAGATGACAAAAGACATGAAGTTTGAATCACAGTCATGTCTCTCATTGTGGCAAGGACACCTGCTGCAGCCACCTTATTTAGTACTCTGCTGGGCAGGATACAGTTTTGTAAAGCAATGGGGAAAGGGACGAAAAGAAGCGTGTGATCTAAGTCCTTATGGCCTTTTTGTGCAAGCCAAGGTGCAGTTATCACCTTTTAAGCTTAGGAATGAAGCAATTCAGAATTTGTATTAAGAAAATTCTGAAAATATCAATCTGAATAGCTAGATTCACACCAGTAGAAAAGGAATCAATTATTCCTCGTGACTAAAGTAGATGGCAGAGGCTGTAGTAATTGCTCTTTAAATAAAGTACACCATTCCCCACACAGGATTTAATCTTCCAGAGTGAAAAAAAAAGACTACAAGCCCTGGAATATCCCACGCATATTTATCATACTATTGCTGCTGCTGTGAAAGGGAGGGAAAATATCTCCTTTTGTCTAGACGAATGAGTAAGAAAATAGTTTGAGATTTTTCTAGATCCTGCTGACCACAAGAATCTGCTCAACTCAAGTAAATGCAATTCCAAGGTACAGCTATACCTTACCAACTCTCTCACTGATATCCCTGATTTGCAAATGTTTGTTTTTCCTTAATCTCAAAATGAAACTCAGCAGAATTTTCTCCAAACTAATATTCAAATCAATGGGATTTTATGGTCTCTTAAAAAACATATGGCAACTACATAAATAGAAAGAATTTTCATTATTGTATTCAACCCTCCATAATATACCATTCTGTAAATGACACAGAAACATATTCCTCAAAACCTGTGGTGGTTTAACCCAGAAGGCAGCTCAGACCCACATAGCTGATCACTCACTGCCTCGCAGTAACATGGAGGAGAGAATTGGAAGAAGTAAAACTCACAGGTAGAGATAATAATAACAACAACAATATTAATAACAATGTGTATACAGTTACACAAAACAAGAGATGCACAATTGCTCACCATCCACTGACTGGTGCCCAGCCAGTCCCTGAGCAGCGCCATCTTCCCTCAGTTGTACAGTCAGCACAACACCATATGATATGGGATGTCCCTTTGGCTACTTTCAGTCAGCTGTCCTAGTTCTGCCCACTCTCAACTCCTTGTGCTCCCTCAGCACACTTGCTGGCATAGCAGCGTAAGAAAACCAGAAAACCTCATCCTAAATTCAAGACAAAGCACCAAATCAGCTACTAGGAAGCAAATTACCTCATTTTACCAGGACAGAAAATGCTTGTGATTTTAGCACCATTTTTGCAGCCTACTGTTTGATTAATTAATGTCTACTATAGATCTCGTTCAGCAAATAGCAATGCACAAATTTATATCTAAGTGCAGGACGAACCGCAGAATGCAAGCAATACATGCAGACAAAGTATTCAGGGAAACATTTTGCCATGGTAACACAATCATGTGCTTCATACTTTTATGGAGCTTGAAAGAACAGTAACACTTACATATTTTCTATTTTAACCAGTAGTTTTTTTTCTGTTTGTTCCCTTCTTCCAATGTAATAATCCCAGCCTTCTTAGTATTGACTGACTTTTACTTATACAGTATCTAGAATATTTTACAATACACCAAGATTTAAAAAAACATGTTCATTAGTAGTGTAAGAGTCAGCATGCATGCAGTCATCACTGGAGCAAAGCAATTGATTTGCAGTTAAAAGATAATTCAAGCAATTTCAACAATATAAGCTACAAGGCTCTGAGTCACAAACCCTAATTCTCTTTGCCAATCCACTAGGAAGATTAAAAAAAAAAAAAAAAAAAAAAAAAAGATTTAAGAAACAGATTCAAACTCTCCTGGCTAACGGTAATAAACGAAGCACATGAAACTCAGTCATGGCTTTTGTTGTACAACGTCCAACAAAAACAAGCTGGGGAAAACTCAACAAAGAATCTGGCAGGAGAGGGGTGAAGCACTCAAGCTGACTGAACACACTTACTCTCAATGCTAGACCAGTGCAGGACACAGTTGAAAGCTACAGCTAAATGCTGTGGATATAAGATAGAAGCAGTGAAAACTGTGCCAACTGTGATCCAAATTTACCAGCATTCTCCTGAAAAGTGTTTACTGTTCTTTATGTATCCATGCATACTAAACAAACCAAGAAACCAGCAATAAGTGTTTACATAAAAACAGAATTCAAAGCAGAAGGTAGTAACAGATTCTGAGAATGCAGAATTGGCTTGTGTCTTAGCATCTAAAATTTGCAACAGCAGTATGAAACTCAGAAAGTGACTAATTAATCCTGCAAATTGCCCTACAGTATAAACGACCTCCAGCAGAAGGAATCATTGAAGTGGTCTTTGCATGTGTAGGAGCACATGCTGTGTTACTGAGCCACTGCAAATGAACCTATGTTGAATGACATGACCATGGGGTAAAGGCGTAAGGGGTTAATTACAGTCAAGTACACATGAAATATTTTGCTCTCTGGGTTTTTAACCTGAAACTAATAGTGCAAGTAAAACCATCACCCTCCTGTTAATGATGTACTACAATATCATTTGTATTAGTTTTCCCTCAGGTATAATAAGCTTTGTACTATATGGGGCCTGTTAACCAGGGAAATCAGTAGAACTTCAAGGCTTTTAACTTCTCTTTTGTAAATGTAATCACAGTAGAGCTACGCTCATAAAGTCCTGCGGTACATTCATATGTGATTTTCAAGCACGTTTGCTCCTGTGAATGCTATAAAAGAACAGAAGTTAAATATTCTACAGATAGTGAGCTCTAAAGAGTGATCTGAACATACATAAACAGTGTCAGACAAAACAATTTAGCCTATTACAAGCCTAAAAGGAGTAAGATCAAAGATCTTCGAGAATTAGAACATTGCCAGCAACTCACACTGTTGTTCCTTACCTGGATGCATCCTTCAGTAGTGACACAGGATCTTCACCCATGCAAATAACTCAAGGAAAATGTTGTATAATTTAAATTGAATAGTTCAAATAAATTAAAAAGATTCTGAAGTGGGAAAGATCCTAGGATTGGTGTTTTTTTTTCATTTTAATAATCACTACACTCATATAGTTATGAAGACAAACTCCTCTTTGTATACCACTTGTCTTCTACAGGAATATGCAGAGTCTCAATCCAGCACAGATGATGTAGTCTATTTTGTCTCAGTGTAAAAGAAACACTGTTTGCAGAACATTGTCTCTGGACCTACATGTGCTCACAGGACTAAACATGATTATTGCTTCAGTGGTCTTATAATATCTAAGCAACACTCAACCTAATAGTAAACAGAGACTTGTTGATGAATCTCATTACCAGATCTGCATTTCATCTCCCAGTAATATCTTAAATAAGATGAAAACCACATTTCCTAGTGTAAGAGAAGCTCTATCAAGTCAATCAATTAAAAAAAGATTACTTCCAACATCAGTTCTAAGGACTAGGTTACATACGGCTGTGGGGATCAAGCTAACCATTCATTAGGACCTCTGTAGACTTCATTAGTATTCCACAAGATGAAGTTATTGTTAGTTACACAATATAAATAAGTGAGCTAGCAAGACTACAAAGACTGTTTTCTTTTCACATTAAGTATAATAAAAATTTTAAATTACAATTTGCTACGGTGTTTTAAAATCTGGTTAAAAGCCAGCACATATTGAATCTCATCTGTTCTCTCACTGAGACTCATCTTCCAAGTGACAAAGTAACATGGTGTCACGCAACCATAACCCAAATAGACAAACAATATTTCTGAGCTTTTTTCCTTCCATGAAGCAATTTTGTTTTCTTACAGCTATACACCTGCAAGCTGTTTTTTCCATAGGCCATATACACTTCTACTTCCATGTAAGATCATTGTATGGCAAGTAGATTTTTTCTAATGATCCTGTCTACAACTGAATTACAGGCTGGGAATTTGGGGAATTAATTAACACCCAGGCATTTTACATGAGATTGAGACAGAAACCAAGTTCACATTATCATACTATAATACATCTCTGTATAATAGTTTCACAGAATTACATACACAACCAGACAAGGCAGCCACACACTATAAGTCCATTTCCACAGCATAAGGAAATTTTCACCTGCCACACAGCCATAACACACATTGGTACAGATGCAATCTGAGAGCCACAAATCCCAATGCACAAAACTGTCTTAAAACACTCAGGCAGGGAGGTTAGAGCTAGATGATCTTTATAAGGTCCCTTCCAACCCAAGCAATTCTTTGATTCTGTATAGTTCTACTAGCACATCACAGGCCGCATTCACCTCTCTGGTTTCCAAGTGTTTACCAGTACTTGAAAAAAACTGCAGTATCATGAATTCCTCCTAAAACAAGATGGTAAATATTAATACTATTTAATACCATTGCCTTACCACCAAAACCATTCCAGATGTCTGCCATATGGCTAAAAAAATTATCTATTTGGAATTTCCCTGTGTGCTCTGAGCAATAGATATACAAGGTTCTGGTACAAACAATTAGGACTGCAGTATTACTTAGAAACTCTTGTATAAGAACAGAAAGAAGCTCAAGCATTAATTATGAAACTATATTTTAATATCCATTTTACATTACAGAAGCCAAGAGTTAATTGATAATTTAAAAGGCTCAGAGTGATATATACACAGGTTTGGTAATATGCACTTTGTGAGTTAAAGAGAAAATCTACAGTATTATCTAATGTAGGTATAATTTTGTTCCATTAAGCAATCAGTGTGAAAGTAATTCTGGGATTACAAATCTAATGAGAATAAAGTATCTGAGCTAAAAGGTGCATTTAGCATGGTTCATGATCTTACAAATACAGTCAATCTGGTAGTAAGAAACTGCAACGTCCCTTCCATGAATTCCTTGTAATTAATGGAAAAACTACAACCGAGGTTTTGAGTTTGGATACAACCTGCTAATGATGGCCACAGTTGACCATTTTCTAACTATGTACACAGAAGGCCTCACATCTACTTCAGGCTATCAGCAGATACCAAAACACAAGGAATAAACCTTCATGAAGTAACGTATCACTCTGCCACAGACAGCTAGTATCTTTTAATTCTTCCTTTATAAGGATGAAACAGTCTGAAGGAATATAAATGCAGTTGATTTTATTAACACACTCCACATCCCCTTCTCTTCTCCACTTCCACTCTGAACTACCTCTAAAGATCTCAGTCAATACAGAAAAAACACTGGCAGTTTTCCACTGCCCAGCAGGTTGTATCCAAAAAGATCGGTCAATACACAAAATCTGCAGAGGATAGAACAACACAGAGAATAGCAAGAATCTCTGAAGGCAACCAGCAAATGCTATTGAAAATAGACTGCTGTAATTTTAGAGTTCTTATTCCCTCTGCATTTCTCCAAATTTCATATATTTATAATAACAGCTAAAAATTCTTCACGTGTATGAACTTTAAGTGGGATACAAACTTGAATTACAACTCAGTGGTTAAAAGCTTTGGAGCTCTTTGCGAAAGCTGGAAGCCCGCAATTTGCTCCAAGTTGTACCAATCTGCTTCCTAATTAGAAAGTGACCTGAATGAGACAATGTTTTCTCTGAACTGCAGTAGTCTAAGATTAAAGGGTAACTTCTTTCTTTTTTTTTCTATACCTGACAGTTATAAGATCAATACTTGTTACTCAGTTGCAATATTACTACACAAATTACAAGACTCAACCAGCACTGCTCTACTCCTTCCAAATGAAAAATGATTACAGAAACAACTTGTAAGGAACGAAGACCATCAAAATTTACTGTGTATTTTCAGGAGATCGATGGCAGCGTGAAAGTTAGAAAGGATGAGTGTGAGTAAGTATGAGTTCCTAAACACTGCAAAATGAATAAATAGAACGGCTTTTCTCAAGCAACAAGATATGACTACTGTGTCCTTGACACATCAGTGCTAATGCATGAGAGAGAAAAAAAAAATACAGAACTAAAATTAAGAAAACAATCAGTAATTAATAAAAGCCTTTTTAAAACACGATTATGTCAACAGCCAGGGGGTTGATGAAGAGCCAAAGTCATGGAAATGCTTGTTCAGACAAGGATTTGAGAGGTTCATGGGGAATAGAATCAAGAGAGCCTAAACCATATCGTTTTCAAAGTTCACCTTACAACAGAAAAATGAATATTTTTGACTGTACAATAGACAAGTAGTCACAGGCAAGCAATCCTCTTTTGCTGAGGTTCTTCAAATCTGAAGATTGCATCAATTAAAATGGGGACATCAGCAACTGCACAACAGGTAAGTCTTCTATATGGATTTTAACAGCATTCCAGGAAAGCAATAGAAGAAACATACCAGAAATGGATAAAAGAATGTCTGCCTGTAGAAATATTCTGAAATGAGAGAGAATGAAATGCTCTTCACCAATCATTTTAAAATATGGTCTAATTTTTAACATGGCTAATTCCTGTATGGAGAGACCACTTGGTAGCGATTGGAAAAAGAAGAAACTTGAGCAAGTATTGACATTTCCCAGACAAAACTCCATACAAACAGTAATTGTGGTTAATCTATCTGGTGTACTTCTTTGAGTCGGGTCCACAGAACTGATCCCAAGACACAAAACTTAATGAAATGAAGAACTCTAAAAAAAATTGATAAAGATTCAATTCTCTACCAAAATAGCTATCCTGGAACAGTTTAATGCATAATGGACTCTCCCTTGTAATTCATGGGAAGATAAATTTGTTCAAAGAACAAAGGAGAAGATTCTTATGACTCGCCTTCTTACAATTTATATTTTGTATTCATCAGGGCACTGGTCAATACTGCACTGCTTTTCTGTCCTTATGCTGTTTGCCAAGTTAGTAACGAAGGCTACTTCACGTAAAAAGAACAGGAGGAAGGAAAATCCCATAACATTACCTTCACACCACCTGTGCAGTTCTGAAAGTTGCATATTGGCACGCAGAGGAGGAGGGTAGTGCTATTCGGCCTAATCATAACTTTGAACACAGCTAATAGATGTGATTTTGGTCGTGACAGGTAAAAAGATCCAAGAAAGCTAATACCACTGAAACAGTTACACAGTGACCAAAGGCAGTCTCCCATCAATAAATGCAGTCACAACTTGTAGAAGCAGCAAAATAAAGGACATTTTAGTTTCCCTTGGCCCTCCTACTGCAATTAATCTGGACTACCAGAGCTCAAGTGAAACTAATTAATAGTTATTAAGGAACATGGTTAATGGCACTGTGAGCATGCATCAACACAGGCTCCCCATTTGTAGCTTTGCCAGAAATAATACATTTTTACTGCAGATAATTTGCAGACTTGATTTCTCACAACATATTCTCTCCCTGAGGGGAATATTAGAACACAAGACTGTCTGCACGTACAGAAATATGCTGAGGTTTTTCATTTACCAATGCTTATTTACCAGTTACAGATTTTAGAATTATAGCTAGAGATAAGTGGTTGTTTGTGTAGTATTCCTTTTAAGAGGGAGGGAGGGATGGAGAGAGGGAAGAAAGGATAAACAGCAACATGACCAAAATACTGGGGGGAAAAAAAATGCTTATTTTAATGTTAGTACACAACATAATTATGCTTTCAACAGTATTTCCTTCAATTTAGAGAAATTTTAGGGCCAAAAATTGAAATAGATTTGTTGATAAAAGTTGTAGAAATAAGAAAGCTGGCAATGAAATTTCTCAGCCATAGCTTTATGCAAACAATTCTTATGGTTCATCATTTCCAAAAGCAAAAAGTCAAGACATTTTATTTGAAGATACTATAAAAAATAAAATACCTTTTTAATTCAAATTTTCTGAGAACTCTAAATTTGTCTGTTTTCTTATTCCTTCTTCCAAAACTGCATTCTTGGCAAGTATGAACCCCATCAGAATTTAATTAAAAGTTCATACGAATAGCACAAGCTGGTTTGTTGTTTTTTTTTTTATAGCCATGTAGCCACAAACTACAAATATCTTTAATGCATTTACACAGTTCCAATTATAACAATGAAGGAAAATTAATTTGAAGAGACAAGTTCTTCTGTAAAGCCCAAAACAAAAACCAGCATACATATAGTCACTTAAGGTCTATATTTCCAAAAACTATAATGTCAGTAACTGTCACTCTATTTTGTCTCAACTCCCAAATCTTAAACCTCTGATGGAAACCCAAAGGAGGTTCTCCCATTGTACAGCAGTGGTTAAAGGAGATACCTCTCTGATTATCCTTCTTACTACTAGTGCCATGGAAGATCTTCAACATTAATTCAGAAATGTTACATTTCAGTTAAAGTACAAAAAAGCAAAAGATAGGTGTGAATGCCTAACAATTGAAAACAAGTTTTCATTATGTTCATCTTATTTCTGTCTTCGTCAAAAAGCAGAAGAATAAATTCTTTATATTAGAAAGACAGAATGAATAAAGGAATACATACAGACATGCTGAGGGAAGCACAACAGAGATCACAATCCTCCTGCTATCACACCAAACTTGCACAGTTCAGCAGCAGAATGATTTTGTAGTAATGTCAATATGGGACACATTTTTCTCTCACAGGTAGAAAACGAAGGAGACTTCAACTACAGTACAGGGCAACAAAGACTCTGCCCAGTGATTGTAATTTCCTGCAACTTTTCTATCTACCGAACTCTAGAAACTTTCCTCTGCAGAAACAGGACAGATCTTCAAAAAACTGGAAACCAAAATACACATTTCTGTTCTCATAACACAGCTACATGACATTGACTGCACAGCTCTAAACTTGTTCTCTGGACCTTTTAAAAATCCTCCCATTTAACAGCAATAAACACTGACTCCAGAACTTCAACAGAAGTCAGAACACGAGTCTGCAGATGCCCAACTTCTTTAGGCATGCATTTTGACTAACAGAGATCCAAAAATTAGCTATTTTGAAACATCTGGAATATATAAAGCTGTAATCTCACACACATATAGAGAACCAAAATTCCAGCCTTTGCTTGAAGTAAGATGAACCACAGCCTATTGTGCAGGCCCAGCTCTAGTGGTCTGCTGTTAATACACAAACAAGCAACAAAGAAGCAACTACCAAGTGGATAGCAACAAGAGATCATCTACATCTGTTTTGGTCACCCTTCTAAGGAAATTCATCCTATATAACAAACACATACAGACAAGTGCACAGGAGAATAAATGAAATCAAAGCTTTCCTCCCTTTCACAGAAGTCTCCCATCACTTACTGTCATTGTCCCCAAAATGTTCTTTTCATAGTGTGTGAAATGCTGACGCTAGCTGTGGGAAGGGAAGTCACCTCAGGAAGACCAAAAGACCGTACCTCTGACCTGTTCTAAAGCCATTTTCATGAGTAAACAGGCCCTAACAGTTTCTGAACCTTCAGAGTTGTCCTGGTTTGATACTTACTACTGCATGCCTCCTATGAAAGCAAATGTTTGTCTTCTTCCTAGGTTCCAAAACCTAAATTCAAGCAACTTCAGTTCATGAGAGTAACTAGAAACGTCATCCTTACTTATAAAATCCACAAAACCAAGCTAGCATGAAGTACTTCCCATGCTCTATTGGAAAATGGGGCATTGCCTTCGTTCTCCAAAGCAAAGTTCATTTGAAAAATCATTGCTTTCCTATGGAAGGACAGATTCCAAAGCACCTGCCACATCATGCACACAGAAAGGATTATTATTACAAATATTTCTGAAGAGCTCATCTCACCACTCTTATCTGTGTCTGCAGATAAAATATGCTGTTTAAAGATGAATAATAGAAATGAGAAACTGTGGTGCTGGTGGGAGGTGAGAGCCAAGCTAGAGACTATAATGGAAGTCTTTTTGTAGCTCTAGTGTTTGTTGCTGCAAACAATATAAGAATCAGTGCTCATTTGAAGTGTATCCTTCAGAGTTCCAGCTGTGCCAGTGCACAGAGGGGGGGGGAATACTTAACGATGAGATGTTTTCAGTTCTTCCACTGTAAATAGGAAATAGAGCCTAGACAGAGAGTGAGAAAATACGCATTCCAGGACATAAAATCTGAAAGCATAGCTGACGGGGAAAGATGCGTATGCAGCACGTTTGAGATCTGGATGGTCTGGGTCAGTTTAAATGAATCATATTCTGTCTTCCCACTCAAACACATTTACATACATTCAGTCTAAGAAAAATAAGGGCAAAAAAAAAAAGGTGTGATAAAAGAGTTTCTACTGTGGTGAAGTACTCAGATTTCTCCTGAGTGAGGAGCACAAAGATTTTCTTTTGGCACCAGGACAGGTTGCACTTTGGCCTCCCTTGCTATTAGAAATGTGTCACTTTGTTTCCTATCTTCTAGAAGTACTAAGGAAACAACCATTCTAGGTCACAAGCATTCCACAACTCTGTGGTTGCACTACTGGAAAAAAAAAAGAAAAAAAATAAATTAAGGTAGACTAGGAAAACGAAAGGGACAGACAAGAAAAAAAAAAATGCCACATTCAGGTGTAATTGGAATATACCAAAAACAATGGGAGGGAGAAAGCAGAGGAGCCTAAAGAACCCTACAAGGCACAGGAATGTGAAATGACAAGGGAGGGAACAAGACTAAGAGGGACCAAAGAGCCATCAATACACCTTTCAAAGGAACATGTTTAGGGTGCAGATTTACAGAATACAAAACAGGTATTTTGAAAAAGTCATCTGTTATTCACGCATTCAGAAAAGGGATAAAGTAGAAGAGATGCTGTTCTAATGGGAAAAACAATAACATGATGAAAAACAAATATATTTGCTTCCCAGGGCAGTAAAATTGCAAAAGATAATGAGATCTGAAGGGAGATAAACTCAACTTGTGACAAAGCTGGAAATGAATTCCGGCAGCTATCAAAGACATGCAGTAAATGAAGATCAGTCTACAAGGTGAGCAGAAATGGTGCAGTCTTCATATATTTTCTCCTGGAATATCATGGGCAAACACCAAGGGCCAGATCATGCCCTGGCACAGCTCACCAAGGATAAATGTAAAACAAGGGGACAACAGGAGGATTGGGACAAATGACAGAAAATAAAGTCTTGAGGGACTTGGGCAGGGATTTGTCATCAAATTATCAAATTGCAGTATGCCATCATTCTCAAGATTTACAAAATAATAGCAGTACTTTATCAATTTCATGTAAATACGCCTCCAAAGAAAAAAAATCACTCTGAACATTGTAGATGATCACAAGGAACTGAAAAAATGCCAAAAACAAACAAACAAACCGACAACCAGGGATATTTAACAAGAAACCAAATAATTATTTTAAGTAAAATGTGATCCCCAGCCATTGGCATCCTGCTATTTTTTGTGATTAATCAACTAATTAAGTACTATTGAGTGCTCTGCTTAAAACCTCAGACTACACATAAAACACTCTCAGAATAGTTACTACTACACAGCCTAGTGGTTGCAGCTTTGACAAGACCTTGTTCATCCTATTTAATTTGGTCACTGACAAGATATGCCATCAAATTCTTTCTCAGGTTCAAAATCAGACACCGCCATGGAAGGGACACGTAGGATCAGAAAGCTTTGAGTGCAAACCGATCAAAAGGCAATAAAAATAGCAATTTCAGCTACTTTTTCACTTGGCTGGTACAGCCACCCACCCAATCCTCAACATCTGAAAACACATCCCTGAGGCCGAACAGTGCAATTCTGCTTCCTGACCTTTTATTCTCATGCAAAGAGAGAAAAGCACTTCAAGTTCTCATAGTGAAGGGAAGATATCTCTGAATAAAATACTTAAGGGCACACTGAATATTCTTATCAGGACTTGTTAATTAATTCTTACAATGCTCCTCACAAGTATGTAGAACAGAAAGATTATATTATTACAGAGCAACCATAACAGTATCTTACAGTGATAGACAGTAAAATGGTCCAGAATAGCTAATATTTCTGTGGAAGAAAATGCAGATTTCCTGGAAAAGTGACTGTCTTTTTTTCTAAATCTAAATCAAACCTAAATTCTTTTAAAATTTGTTTGGTAAGTATGAAATTTATAACAAATCTGAATAATAAATGCATTTGCAAGTATCTATCTGCCTCTTTGAAACACTGAGTCTGTAAGGAACTTTGACATTGCTAAAATGACAGACTACGTGTAAAACAAGTCAGTGTCATCTTTTCTTCAGCGTTCATCCAAATCCCTCTATAAAAGCCCTCTGAGTCTTTCATAGAGAATTGACACAGCTATTATACAAAGCACAATGGTTTATATCAAACTAAAACATTTGTCTAGCTCAAGTCTGACTTCCTTGCTATGTGATAGAGCCTAGGCTTGGGGTTTTTGGTGTTTTTTTTTTTAACAAATTTCAGTCTCTACAGAGTATGTAAAGAGAAGACAAAATCTTCTACTCTGCAATATTTCCTTTTGTTTTCAGGTGATCATACAGCTGCATCCAAGCAGCAATCCTCTGTTCTTCTCAAGTATCTTTACAGAGACTTCTGGGAAGACTCCCCTGGATAAGAAGAGTTGCGAGGGCTGTAGATCAGATGTGCACTCCTGAGCCTTTCATGTCACCAAGGATCTGGGTGAAGCAGCATTATCTCTCAAGACTATTTTGAAGGGAAATCCACAGCGTCATCTCAAGAGCAGTTAACAGCTCCACCTCCGAGGCGTTCCATCAGAAATAAGAATTACAGCCTCTCTGCTTCCCCTGCTTTAAAAAGCATTCTCTAATTGAACACACAATGCAGATACATGGCAGCTGCTTTTGATATTCCTACCATACCTGACACCTCCTTATTTTATCCTGAATCTCTAGCTAATCAACTATTCCTGAATAAGAAACATTCAGTATCAAAAAGCATAGGCTTGAAAGTGTAAATATCCAAGCACCAAAGCTGTTTTTCTATGAGGAAAGCTATTATCAACAGAAAATCCTTCTGTTGCACCAAATGAGCAGGAACAACGTTTATAGGAAGCACACATTGTTCTGCAACAGCGATTCTTATTGGGATCCAGGTAGTGTTAAAACTTGTGCAGAGTTGTTTCTCATGAAAGGCCATATTAAACAAAGTTCTCATTATTCTGTGAGAAATAATGCCACTGAGGTGGCCATTTAAGCACTTGAAAAGTTCCAGTGCAAACACAAAGTTTTACACCAACAAGTGTGCAGGGAGCCTGTGCTGCAGGAGATGGCAGCTGCTGCCCTGGAGCACAGAACAAGCTGGCAGGGCTGGGCTGGGTGGGACCAGGAAGGCACTGCTCAATGCCCTACACTCAGCCTGTGTCCCAGCTGCAAAGATTTCTTCACAGAACTTCAGAAGGATGGTCTCAGCATAGAACAAGAGACATCTAGAAGAAAACTCTTTGAAAAACAATATAGAATTTTTTATTTAAACAAAAAAAAAAAAATCTATGAAAGAAAAACTAGGCTCTATTCAGCTTTAAAAAGCAAAGGTGACAAGGATTTTTCTAACCAATGTTTCAAATCCCATGGAATGAATTTTTTAAAAGAGGAGTTTAGTTTTATTTGCATTCCCTGTTTTTCCCATATCATTCATCTCAGAAGGATGATAAGAGAGCAAAGATGCCTTTTTGCCTTTTCAAAGCTCTCTTCTCATTCAGGTGCTGAGAGTGCTTAAAAGCTAATGCTGAATCTCTAAACAGAACACATTGTGTTACACATTGCCATTTCTGTTTAAAAATAATTACAGGCTCAAAACTCTTATCTTCTGTATGTTTTGTACTATCAGTAACTGCTCTACCATCTCTCTTGCCAAATCTGTTTCTATATGGACTGTGTACAACCACAGTACATTAGGAAATGCAGCGTACACTTTGGAATAAGTAGACCCTTTCTCTTGCTACGCTTTAAGCATATTCCTAGAAAGAGATATCAAGCCGCAGGCATATAGCTGGCACTACAGCCTGGAAGCCTGTTGTAGGGAATTGCCCATTTTCGTTCCCCCATCATGCATGCCTGGCTAGTTTTGCTTACTGTTGTGCAATAGTCAGCTCTGAGCTTAGAGCAACTTCTGATACTGACTGCATACCTGCAAACAGGCTCTCCTTGAAAGAGCTAAAAGCTGTCAAACCCAAACCAAGACTTCAAGAACTGTCAATTCCTTGGTTCAGATCAAATCTATTAAAGTCTCTGGAAAAGTGACTTTTGGGAATAATTTGCTAATGATAAAATAAGCAATGAATTTTTAAAACTATATTTTCTATAATTTTTACAGTCAGATTTAATACCCACTTTGTGTTCCATAATAAGTCTTACAGTAGGTGATTTTGGAATTAATGAAGGCAGCCTAGAAAATATTTTGCCTATTTCTTCCACAGAAGATTAAATATTTTTCAACAAATAACTTCCTCTATTATAGACTTGATCTTTGTGTCCACACTGAAAAGCCTATATCAGACTGCAATCCTTTCTCTTAGAAATTAATCACTCCTGGCCTTTACTGGTCAGTTAAGTTCACTGTAACCGATCACTACCTGAATGCAGATATAAGAGGTTGTTTCTGGACAAGTTCAAGTTGCTTCTGCTGTAGGAAAGAAATATAAAGGTGCAAATCACAGGCCAAGTCTTCGTCATGTACTCAGATGAGTGAAGTCTATTCTTCCTTATGCTGGGAAAATAGCAGAAGTGCTCCTTCCCTACTGCCATTCCCACTTCCCAGCCCTTCCAGGGCAGCAGCAATAGCACCAAGCCTTGCCATGCAGTCACATTCATCACTAGAGCTAAAGCTGACACTACTCTTCCAGCTCTCGAGATGCCTGCCTTCCATATGCCTCAAGTCATCCTGCGTTTAAATCCACGCACGTGAAAGTTCCTCCTAGGAGGAGGATCTGCCTGTGTGAGGACTAAGTATCATATTTTAGAATTACCTGCAAAAGTGACTTTAATAAGTATGTAAATATTCCTTTGTGGTGTAAGATGCCCACTAACTGAGGATGAAGAGTCAAGATAACTCAGAGGGAAAGTAGAAACGCATCCAAAAACATATTCTCATGTATATGCCAAGCTCTATGAAGACGAAACAAAGGTTGCAAAGGAAATAAAGGTTGTGACCTGTACCTATAGCTTTCCTTGGTACCAGATCTGGTTCATTTTTACAATATTCATACTGTGTTAGCCACAAGTCAGGCCTAAATGCACAGATTCCAGGCTGCTTACAGAATTTAGCTGTGATTTGAACTATTTAAAATCAGAGTTGCCATAAGATTATGTATGTTTTAGAACCTCAGCTGTAACAAACTTGAGGATCGGGTCAGGCAAAAGTTTACAAGGTTATTGATGGTTTTAAGGTTACTTTTTCAGATCCGTCTGAACACAGTGATAGCAGGTTCTGATCCTCACACTGAACTTCCATGAACGGAACATGGCTACAGAAGCACTTAAGAAATTAGAGAGAGCAGGAAAACATTACTGCATACAGTGACTTGGGAAGATTCATTCATATTTCTCAATTAAAAAAAAAGTTCGCTTCCTCAAAATCCTCTCAGAAACAATCCTTTCTAGTTATCATTTTAAGTGACTGGCCAGAATCATCAAATTGCTATGTGGGCTGCAAATGACAGCAAACATAACCAACTTCAAAAGTTAACATGCAATATACAAAAGGAACAGTTTCCCAGGAATTTGTTGTGATCAGTTCAGATGAGGCAGATGGTAGCAATAGGCAACTCTCTGACACAGAATTAGTGCCAATGGAGACTACAATATTAGAAATACTCAACAACATTGTTGTACAAGAGACGTTCCACTGTAGAACACTGCATTAACAGCAGCAAAACCCTTGAGAATTTTCCAGGCCTTGTCAGCCTGGAATGCTTCAATGAATGGTAAAAATGGAGGCTGAAACAATCACTCCTAGTTCACAAGCACCAAAGTATAGCTACTGAAGATTTCTAGCCTGTGTTATAACAGTGGCACAGTTACCCTTGGCAAGCAGGGTAAATCTGAGCTCACGGATGTCAGATGTCCCAAATTCTCATGTTCATTTTATTTGTCTGGATTCATACTCCAAGGACCTAGTACTCCTCCTTCACACTGTATTTTGCTACAGAAAGCAAATCAGACAAGTGAGTTCACCAACACTCAGAGCAAGGGTGTTTACCTGCTTGTTGTTCAAGAACATCGGTCATTTTTCTTGGTCTTTGTTGTTATTTAATGATAACACAAGCCATAAGAAGTTCCAATAAAGAATTACTGGATCATCTTCGAGAAAATTAACAGCATGAAATTAATGACAAAGAGCACACTTATGCTCCACATCTGGTGGACAAAGAAGGATCATCTGGGTCACCGACTGCTATCCTCAGCAATCATAGCTAAGTAAGAAGGGTTCAGTAACACAAAGGGCCTGTGAACAACAAGGACTATTTTCTAAACCTTCTATCACTGGTTTCAGTCTATGGCTCATACACCAATGTGGTCATTAAGAAAAAAAAATAATCGAATCTATCATCAGTGGATTTAGGTTATCACCCTTTCTCAGTAACTTTTCCAGAGGTACAGAAATTGAAAAAAAAAAAAAAAAGAAAAAAGAAAAAGGAAAAACTGGCTTCCAGCCATCCCAAAGGGTACAGGAAAGGACAAAAAAAACAGAACCACTATGTGACTCAAGAGGTGAAAACAAGAAATTGAGTCCATCATGCTGGCCCCAACAATATCAAGAAATGTGTTACGTCACATAGTTCAGACTCATCTAAGAAACAGATCACAATCTACACAACACAGAGTAAAAATGAAATAAACAGCAGGTTCTCACTCATCTGAAGAGAGTCAAAAAAAATTCCTTCACACTAGGTCAGAAGGAGTCATGAAGCACATGGCAGCACAACACGAGCACTGGAAGGCCAAACTCTAACCCCAAGGATGCCTACAGAGGTCATGAGCTTAAAGTTTTACGTTCCTTGTCCTGTCATACAGAACAGAACTCAGCAAGCACATCAGAAACTGCACTGGGAGCACAGTTTCTTTTTATCTAGCAATACTCATTCAGCAGAAATCAGAGATAAGAGTCCATTCCACAACATAGAGCTCAATCCAGAGTCACTATCCAGTAGACCAGCTAATCCCTCTCTGTATTAAGGTAACTAATACCCACAATTATTTTACTTCTTGTATGAATAATTATCCACAGAAAAAAATTGACAAAAATAACTTCCCTACAAAATCTCATCGAAAAGAGAATGTAACTGTGGGGAGAATAGAATAATTATTTTTAAGCCAATATACCCATCTTGAGACAACCTTCAATGCACGTTTGTACATTTCAAGCAATTTTAGCAGCATTTAGGAAGGAAAAAAAATGCCTTGAGGCCAGCCCTGTCAGCAAATATTTTCCACCTTCAGTTTAAATCTCAGCATTATTCCAGATGAATGCACTGCAAGCACACTTTTCTTAAAGCACTGTGAACAGCCTGTTACGTTGATGCCACTTTTTTTTCCCCATGTGAGCCATTATTTGCAAACATAGATACCCTGGAAACAAAGGTAACTGGTAATCTTCTAGAAAGAACACAGACATGCTCCATGCTAACAATCTCTCATTAAGAAATTCAAAGGAGATTTATTACTGTTAGATTTATGAAACCAAGGCCAAAGCCCATCTGCATCTGTATCTCTGTGCTTTCATGAAGGTAATGATTTTGTCATATCTGTTAGAAGACTTTCTGCCCAAAAACTAAAATGAAGTGACATGACTTTAAAAAAAAAAAAAGATATGTTCTTAACAGAAATATGAAAAAATAAGCTTCCTTTGTTGTACTTGCATTTTATCAACAGTATGCCATACTCTGATGTTAATTTTCAAGTAGTTTAGTAACGCTGCAATAATTCACAAACCTTAAATATGCCAGTTAAAAATCCCAGTTTCAAAGTGCATTTTCTACAGGCCCTGGGATTCATGACTATTTCCCAGTGTATCTGATCATCTGACAAACCACTTGCAAGTCATACATTTAAAATAACCCTAAAGAGATGGAGATATATTTTTAAAAGGCAGAACTTTGTAAATACTTATGTTTATTTGTATTTTCTAAGCTTATTACACATCACCAACTAAATAGTTGTGAAAAAAATTCCCAAAAAGACACCTTTATTTGAATGGCAAATTGACACAAGCCTTCATTTTGCCTTAATGCACTTTCCAGGGGCACCAGCGCTTTTCAAGCTTTTTAAATCCAAAGAAACTCTTCCTATTTCCTATTCAATCTAGAAAAGATCCATCTTACCTTATCAGTGCCCCCCAACAATCTGAATGATGTGGCCTCGAGTCTTTTTTTCTGCCTATTCCTTCATCATTTTGGAAGTAAGTTGAACTCGAATCTGTCCAGGTAAAGTTGTCATGCATGTGACACATACTGCTCTCCAGGGCCTTGTACAGTAGTTCTCTGGTCTCATGCACACTATTTTAGACCGTATGAATTTTACAGTTAACTTACTTTCTGTGCACAGGTTTTCTGCAAAGATAAATTACGCCCTTGGGCAGCTAGCAATGATATTTCTGAAAATAAATAAAACTAACTAAATAAATAAAACTTTATACATTATAAATCTGTCGCAAGTTACAGGCTGTAATCTTCACTCATTTGCAAACTCAAAAGAACATCAACGTTTTATAGCACATTTTCTTCTTTTTGAGAGACTCAAAATAAGCTCTCTGCTACTTACTTTTAGTAACAGCTAATTTATTTCTTTTTCTGAGAAAATAAATTCCAAAGAGAGACAAAACATCACAACCAACGTGTCTCGTTCCAAGCCTTACTCATACAACTTCTTTAGAGCATGTACCACTCTGTGCAATATCTTCAAAAGAGAAGACTCCAGTTTACAAATAAGCTCCCTGCAAGCCAAGAAACATAAATAGATAGACAGATAGATAGATAGACAGATTGGCAAAATACATCTTAGAGCCTCAATGCCACCAGGAGTACAGGGCACGAGTTCTGTCTTTGAGCAACAAATTTTATTTCTTAAATACTCACCAGGAGCTTTTCTGCCTGTTTAGCTGCCTTAAGGACAACCTCTCTTTGAAGATAATTAGCACAAAACAGAAAATAAAAAGGCACGAAGTTACGATAAAAAATAATCTGCCTTCTAGTTCACCAATACTTTATGAAGCACTTTTGACCAAATCGTCATTTTAACCTGAATGCAGTCAACTGTCAGCACTGCCAGAATGCCCTGCATTACAATTGTACATTACAAATACAATTACAACCACTGTTGTAATTTTCTTTTCTACATTCTTGATATTTTATCATTCTTTTGAAGTAACGTGACGTTCTCAAGGAACACCTCTGACTTGTCGTTCATGTGTATTCTCTGTTTCCTTATGATGTCAGAGAAGTACACTTTTGAAGGTTAAAATGAAAATTAAAAAGGGAGGAAGATTACATGTTGTGTTAGTGAAAGCAGGCTGAGAGACTCAATTCTGCAAAACAGACCTTGGGCTCTCCTCAGCAGGTTAACATAGAGGAAGCTGTGTGGAACTCACAGTATTCCCCTGGCAGTCACAGAAAGGCAGCAAGTCTCCCACAGACACACATTTCATTTCCATAATGCAGCTCCGCTTCTTTTGGTGCAAACGCAAAAGACAAAACCTTTCTTTTTTCATGTAGATAAAGCAAGTATTTATGAACCTTAAAATCTGCTCTGGCAAACATCTGTATATTGCAGCCCACAGATGTTGTCATCACAATGATTAAAATGCAATGGAAATAAAATAATCCAGCAAATCAAGGGAAGACATATTCATAAAATCTACTGCATCTACAGAGACAGGACAGACAGGGAGAGCAACACACTACCAAACTAGAGAAGGCAGGTACAGGAAAGACATCTGAATTCAGAGGAACAGTTTACGTTTACAAAGCTCACTAGGAACTGGAATGATGAATCTGCTGCTGTCCATATGAAACAGGGTGCAGCACTGGTGGCTGCAAATGAGGAGGAAGCAGCTCTGAAAAGGACATAGGAAAGTACACGTCTCATCAGGAAAGTGTCTTTGCAAAACTGGAGTTTTGGTGAAGTACCCAAGGCATAAAGACACCAGCAACAACTATACAATCAGAGACCTGGCAAAAAGGCAAAGAAGAAATTAAATGAGTAACAGAAGGATGTTCATCCTGAGAAAAATACTAGGACACTGTAAAAAAAAAAAAAATCTAATGAAAGACAGCAAAAGAAGATCTGAAAGTCTGAGACATAGGGTTGCATGCTTATCTCAAAAAGAAAAAGGCACCACTACTTACTGCATCGCCCAGATGACTCTGAGTTATAGCTGCCATGATTTATTTCTTAATCACAGTGTAAATGCAAAGAGGGCACAACGTGGTCACAGAAATGTAAGCTGTCCTCAACACATGATATGGCGTTAAGCCTTAGAAATATATTTGTGAACCAACCAGCCTTGCCACAACAGAGCCTCTGCCACTGACAAAGGGAGGGGGAGATGACTCCAGCCACCTGCTTTGAGAAGGCTGTCTCTAATCACGCTTGACAACAGCACTTCTGCCTGCCTGCACAAGTGACTTTGTGAGTACCCATCCAGAGGCAAAGCAAGACCCCACCGGCTGCCAAAGCACTGTAACATTTAATGGCTACTCTAACTTGTGGATAAAGATACTGCTCTACCTAAAAGCCTTGCTGCAAGACATCCCTCCCAAGTGTTTCCCAAGAGTTACAGCACGTACTCCATCAACTCTCTTACTCCTCTTTTTTAAGAAAAAAAAAATCTAGGTTGCACAAAATCACGTTTTGTGCAGGTTGTACCACAGTTTAATCCACATATAGGCACTCTCATTTCAAGCTGCCTGGGACAAGTGTCTTTCTACAAGCAGAGGTTCATTCAACCTCAACTTCTGCTACACCATATCTTTCCTCATCTTGTTACGTGAGCATACTTTGAAAAGCCTTTTCTTCTCTCAGAAAAGGAAATACCTGCAACAAGCTGATTATTTGCAGATTTATTATTGGCTAACAGTGTGGCACCCCTGCTCTTCTCCTGCCCCTCTAAAAATGTGGACACATGCTATGCGAGTACCTTGCTCAGACCAGAGGGACGCCAAGCTTTTTCTCCTTCTTTGCAGTTACTAAGTCAGATATCAAAACCACTGCTACCTCCACAGTAGCTGAAGTACTTCAGGCAGACAAGATGAAAGAAAAAGTTTCAGTAAAAAATAAATCTTAAGGCAGATAATTGGATTCCCCCCACCCAAACATCTTAACTCTTTGCACTTCGACCCTCAGAGGCATCACATCACAAGTTCCTTCTTTCTGATCCTCTCACATAGCTGCTTCCCTTTCCAGAAATATCCCTAAGCAGGACTGAAAATGGGAAAGCACGGCTCCTCTGGATTAAAATAGAGTTAATATTCAATACAAGACAATGTTCATTTTAGAACAAAGTTTCCTTTTGTGTTGTAACGCACTTCTTTAAAAAAGGAAATAATAAGCTGAGGGTTTGCAAACAAAAAAAATGACACTGAGTTTCTGCCTCCCAGGAACAAATTCCCTATTCCCTCACTCCAAGTTTTATCTTTATTCAGGAGCACAAAGGTTAAGAAAACACAGAGCAATGGAAATGCCACTCCACATCATCACACAATTTCAACTTTACGTTGAAAGTATAACCAAGCAGTAAATAACTGGTATTTTCTAATTATCAACTAGTAGCACGGAGTCATTTACCTGCTGACAAAGGCAATTCTCATTCACTTTACAAACATTTGCTCATATACAAAATCCTTTATTCACTTCCTAAAAAGGACAAGACAGATTGTGAGTAAGACTGCGAGGATATTGGAAGTACTCTATCAGCACAGCTATTAGTTAAAATCTGAAAAACTCCAGTAACATAAAAAGCAGAGGAATGAATAGTTGGACTGACAAACAGGATAAGCAATGAGAGCTTGGACCCGCTGGGAGGTTCCTGATTTTAGCTTGTATTTTTTAAGGGAAAGTCAATGCTTAGATATTATTCTGTTGAATATACAGAAAAAAAAAAAAAAGAAAAGAAAAAGAAAAAAAAAAGACTGTTTTCTTACTGTCCTTTTACTCCTTTTATGAAAGGTTACTAAGGGAATGGTTCTAGTAAGGTCAAGCAGTAGAAGCCCTGCTGTGTGTTTTCATACAGACAAATACCGCTTGACATTAATGCCTCTTGGTTCTTTTTTCCTTTAAATGCAAGCTGTTGGTACTTCCCAATATTAATTCTTATTGCATATTCTAATATACATATTAGTTAATATATATATTAGTTAATATATTATAAGGGGCAAAAAAGAAAAAAAATGTGCAGGCACCAAGATGCCACAGCAGGGTCAAAAGAAGGGAACTTGACATCAGCAGGGCTTAGCATAGGCAGCCTCCTTCTGGTAAGGCAAACCTTGCAGGCTATAAAACGCGCTTCAAACCCAAAAACCTAAATGCAATTTCAAGCACAACTATGAGGTCTCGAAATCATAATTGAATGCAAGCTATTAGGAAAAACATAAAAGAACAGCTTTCCACATAGTTTATATATTTATTGCCTTAAAGTTATGCAAATGAAAGAAATTTTGTCATATTAGAGCATCATTATTATCCACCTTTTACATTATCACAGAACTGTATATGAAATAAAATGGGGAGCTCAAAATGCTGCATGTCATTTAACACTCCCACTTCAAATTTCCCACGAAGAACACTAACAAATCAAAAATTTACACTGTGCTGATCTGTGTTAGCTGGGTCCTCCCTCAACCTTTTTCCTGTATTCTGAAATCCAAGATGCTTTCTAAGTTGTGAAAGTGCCACCCTTGGCATTCATTTTATTTAAGGCCCGATGTTCTCCACGACAAAGATCCTAAATTGTTGATTTTTAATTCAGCTTCAAGGAAACCATGTTCTTTTTAGTAATGCATCTGTCCCTCAGGGGGGCTTTTTGGTTGTGGGCAAGGAGGAACTGTAACATCCAGCGCCCATCTGTGATGGTGGAATGAAGTGGAAAGAAGTCTCAGGACGGTGCCTCGATTCTCACTTCACAAGTGATCCATTTTTTGCACACAGCAGTCTGCATGTCTCATACCTGCCCTGTGCACAAAGTGTTTCATTCTCTGGTTTGAAAGCCAGCCTCTTCCAGCAGGTTTACAAATGGAAAGTAGCTCACAGCATATCTACACCTAAGAAAAATCACCACTAAGTCCAGTATATAAAAAAACCTGTCAAAATTGAAAATGCCATCCCAAATCATGAACTCAAACATCTGTAAATTATGGAAAAAAATCTTGACAGAAAAGCAAGAGCTGTGTGGGACATTCCCTTTTTAGGAGGATACTTACAGACATCTGTTTAAAAAATGAAAAATAAAAAATAAAAAGGGAGGGGCTTAATTTAAGTAATTGTAACATTTGTATAGCAATATGATTCCAACAGGGCATTCTACGTAATTTTTTTGGAGGGGCAAATTGAAGAAACACCCCTAGGCAACAAGTGAGAGAGACAAATAAAGACACAGCAGGAATTCCCATCAGAGGGAACATACTATGAACAGAAGTATGAAAAACAGTCTGATCTTTGCCTAAAAAACAAAGAAGACTTTGTGGTTCCTCTGAAATGGCAAGCAGTTCAACCTGAAGTGACTGTTTCAGCCATAGTCTTACTGTGTTGAAGTCTTACATTCACAAACCATTGCACACCTTACTTTTTTTTTCCTTCCAGTAAACAACCATAGCAAGCCATGAACAGTTTTAATAAACATGACAGTATCCCCCCTTTTCAAACAACGTGTGGTTTTGATTCCTTTCATTGTATGGCTAAACCAAATAAATCACATCAAAGTAATAAATTCATCTAATTCTGCTAGTATTAAGATGTAATTTAAAATAGAACACTTAGCTAGTCAGTCCTCTCATCATCGGTGTCTGTAAGACTCTGAACATAGAAAAGCTCAAGGCAGACTCCCTGCTGGACACATTGCACTTAAGTCTAATAACTAAATCCTTTATACAGGGTATATGTGCATGCATATATATACACAGGCATACATAGTTTATACTGCACCATTTATCATCATCTTTAGCCATTATTTTAACTGGAGGCAGTTTTGTATACTCATTTCATGTTTACAGATCCTCCTCCACAGTAATAACTGAGAAAAGCTGCCCAAGACAAACAAAAACACTCCGAAAATTATTTTCTTCTAGAAAAAAAAAGTAAAACAGAAAAAAAAAGAAATATATACTTTTTACGACACTTCCTAGCACGCACGTTAATGGTAAAGCATATTCTCCACAATGAAATTCTAGAGTAAGAAACCCAGCTGCAGATTTTTGATAAATCCATTGGCAGCAGGATCAGTGGGGAAGACCATCAGATATTGCAATTTGATGCGGACATAAAGGCATTAGCTAGTCAGCATATCAGGTAAAAGAGAGAAGAAATAAGCTTACACAGCTATGTAGACGGAAGCAGTAAAAAATTTGTTCGGACAAAATTCACTGAAAGCAGGAAACCACTCAGGAATTTCCTGTCATCTCATGGCAAGCAGAGTCTATGACCCCTGCTGTGAAAGGCTGAGCACACCACCCCTCATCACCCAGCTGGAGCAGATCCCTGTGCTCTATGCAGGTTCCATCCACACTGCCACGGTTTGCACAACAGCCTCTCTTTCTGCTTCGGGTTGCTGAGCAGGGAGCCCTCCTTCATTCCCTGACTCTGGCTGCCTACTGCACTCCTATCACAGAATCACAGAATCACAAGGTTGGAAACGACCTGCAAGATCATCCAGTCCAACCACCCTCCCATTCCTATTAGTACCACAAGCTACTAAACCACATCTCGTAGCTCCTCATCCAGGCGCCTCTTGAACACTGCCAGGGACAGCGACTCCACCACCTCCCTGGGCAGCCATTCCAGTGCCTGACCACCCTTTGAGAGAAAAAGTTTCTCCTCATGTCCAACCTAAACCTCCTCTGGTATAACTTCTTGCCATTTCCTCGGGTCCTACTATTTGCCTGGGAGAAGAGGCCAGACCTTTTTGCACCACAACCTCCCTTAAGGAAGCTGTACAGTGCAATGAGGTCTCCCCTGAGCCTCCTCTTCTCCAGACTGAACAATCCCAGCTCCCTCAGCCGCTCCTCATAAGGTTTGTGCTCCAGACCCCTCACCAGTAGTTTCATTGCACTTCTTTGGACACGATCCAGGGCCTCAATGCCTTTCTCGTAGTGAGAGACCCAAAATTATGTGTGACACTTCATGGAGTTCACTCTCTGGGCAGCTCAGATCCAGCCCAGAATGATGGGAATTTCTCCAAAAGCAGATAACATGACTGCAGTGGAATTAACCTATGCACACTTAGGGAAAAACAAAAAAGCAATGCTATTGCTGTTGGGATGTCCCAGTAATGCTACTGCTGGGATGTTTTTAAACAAAAGCAGCTCCTTCTGAATGTACAAAACATTTTGCACCTCAGAACCTGAATAACTGCGGCTATGAGTAGAACATGGCAAATGGAAAGAAACAACTAAACAAAAATGTATTTGGATGTTCTCCCACAACCTGTAGTCTGCCTTCATTCCCAGCACTGAACTAACTCCTGTTTGTGCTGCTGGCTTCTCTCCTTCCTACTGAAAATATCAGCATGTTTCTGCTTTCAGCATAACAAAAACATGAGAATTGGTAGGGATAGGCATTTTAATTTGCTGGGATTTTAGCTCTGTGAAACACTGGTTAATAATAAACTGAGCCACGCAACTACATCTCACAGAAGAACAGGCACAATGGTATGACAGCGTCACAGATGTCTTCACTGTGGCAGTCCTTAACAAGTCCTGGTTTGGTCTAGAAGGGCACAAGGAGGTAAACTGTTAAGCACATTCACCCCACTGAGCAACAGCTTTTAACTGCAGCAGACTAGTAGAAAAAAAGTGTAGTTACACAGCAAGGCCTCCCTGACCACATGAGAGATGCACTACTCTCACTCCTTGTGGCTGGTTTTCAGTAAGTGTTGAAAGCTCAGATTAAAAGTAGAAAAGCTACACATAACAATATGTTCTTTCTGGAGAGCTCATAGCTCTGTCAAGAACTTCCAAGCAAGACATCATATCCTGATGGTAACACTGTGAAATCTGCATTCTAGCACATTGCGGATGGAGAGAAGATGAAGTTAACGTTATGTGGCAGTGAAGAACTCAAAAGAAACCACTGGAGAAAATTTAATGGAGAGCATATGGATGTAAACGAATTAAAAATCTAGATCCAGTCTACCAAACTACTTCTAGCTAGGTGGCAAACACCTCAATTCAATGCAACCAAATCAGTAAAGCATGATTAAAAACAAACAAACAAACAAACAAACAAAACTAATGTTTTTTGTTTTTTTTTTTTTTTAATTCACCTAATACTTCATTAATTTTTACCAGATTTTTGGTTTATATTTGTTGTACCTTGCATTCTCTCTGCTCTTCCATTCTGGTATTAACAAATCCTGATTCTTAAAACAACAGCCTTCAGTTCTGGAGCATGTGAAACTACAGCTCAGCAGAACAAAATGCCTCGCCCTGCACTTACGCAAACACCCCATCTGACAGCTTTAAATGGTCCAGAATCTGGCTTACCAGGAGGTGAAGAGAATCATAGAATCATAGAATCACTAAGGTTGGAAAAGACCTAAAAGATCACCCAGTCCAACCGTTCACCTATTCCCAATAGCTCCCACTAAACCATGTCCCTCAACACAACATCCAGCCTTTCCTTGAACACCCCCAGGCTCGGTGACTCCACCACCTCCCTGGGCAGTCCATTCCAGTGCCTGACCACCCTTTCTGAAAAGTAATACTTCCTCATGTCCAGCCTGAATCTCCCCTGGCGTAGCTTGAAACCATTCCCCCTGGTCCTAAGAGAGTGTTATCACCATGACTGATGGCTATCTTCTCACAGCTTCTATTAGGTCTTCTCTTCTGTATTTAATAGCCACTCAAGTTTAAATTCTCCCAATGGAGAACAGCCCTTTATTTGAAGTCTGAAGTCTCTATTCCATTAAAATCAAGATACAGCTTCTGACCCACCTGTGGGTTTCAAATTAGGGATACTTACACTGAGTTGACATAAAGTCCCAGGTTGGCAAAACGAGCTATGAGCCAAAATCCCAAGATACATGCACGTGCTGAAATAAACCATTAGTCTGCTCCCCCACAGTTCCTGCCACTGGGCAACATGCATATGACAAGTACAGCTTTGTTTGGGGTCTTAGTCAATCAAATAAATGCAAGAATAGCAATGGAGTTGATGAGTCCCATTCTGCAGCTCTGTACTTCACCTCAGTTATCCCCACACTGATCAGCTTACACCTTTTCAGCAAATAAAACAGTTAGAATGCAACCATGGGGGTAACTTGAAATACACGTACTGAGCCAAGATAGCAGAACTGTGCCAAGTGCATCCCCAAGTTCTACACACCATGTAAGAAATCAGCTTCACCCAACGTTGTACAACACAGGCATCTAAAAATTCTGCAACTCTGAGCCGCTGTAAAACCACAGCAGCATCCATGGGATTGACAATAAATCCATTTATGGAACACCATTCTTGCTCTCAGATCACAGTTTGATTTTCCAAATTTGTTCTCATTTCCAGAGCTGACAGCATTTTAACATCAACAAGCATACATACAAGGCTGCTCAAATTAGAAACAATTCATGTGAAATTGCTATGCAGAGAGAACAGCAAGTTTCAGCTGCAGGAAAGCTCCATAGATGTGTAAGCATCGTTCAGTGAGAAACAGGGCTTTAAACTTTCACAGTTTCTGAATAGCAATCTCCTGGCATCTCTTCTCCAAAGAGCGCTAAGAAATGTAAACATTAACTTTTCCTATGCCCCAGTTCTGACCTACTGCTGATTATTCCCCCTCCAAAAGTGACATGTTAAAAACTTACACATTAATATTGTTTGTTTTTTTAGTTTAAACACAGGCTTTCGAGCCTGGCTGGAAACTTGTTCACCACCCATATGTCACATGAAGAATCACTTTTCAACACCAATGGCAGGCTCAGAAATCCCAGTTTGAACTGAGAGCTTTAAAGTGTTCCTCATACCTTTGAGCTTATTTGAACGTTTGAATCACAAAACCATGGCCGCATTACTAGGTTAAATACACACTGCACACAAACAGCTACTCACTATTCCCCTTCTCCATCACTTAACAGAAACTGAGTGCATACCTCCTTCGGAAGCCAGTGTATAATTTAACACCATGTTTGTGATTTCAGTTGATTTTCTTAAAATCATATGAAAAGAAGGATGATTGCCCATGTATATTTTCTCCCGTGACAGCCAGTGAAAAAACAACTTATCCCTCCAGTAATTGCCACATGCACAAAAGCAATATGCCACAAAATGTAATGCCTGCTCACAAGCACAAACAGACAACAAAGTCCTATTTCATGCATACACCAGGGTCTGTTTGTTCTTCACTGTTACATCCCTTGTCACTGGAATTCCTTCCACACACGCATCTGCTGCCCTTTGTTATAAAATGTGAGGTTGATGGAGCCAAAATAGCACAACAGAATTTTGTTTCTGCAATTTATAGCAAAATAAAAGACAGATGGAACGCAATTACACTTTTTGTCACTTTCTATTCTCCGGCACCTTACATGAATAACCACTAGCATGAGTGTCCACCGAATCTTCGAAGAAAAAGGACTTCTGATTTCATTTACTTCTTGAAGTCACCACAACTTACCAGAACAGAGACCTCCTCTCTGTAAACAAAGTCCCTGCAGCCCCTATGTTCAAAATCCTACACCACTTCTCCGCACTTATCAGCACCAAAAACCACTCCATCTATAGAAGGCACATTATTTGCTCTTTTACCTTTTTTGCCTCTAAAACCCAGTAGCTTCTGCTTTTCCATGCTTCTTACCCACAAAGAAGTTCTCCACCTGCACAACAGCCACCAGGTCAGACACATCAGTAACCACCAGCATCAGTAACTAACGGCTCGTTACCAAGAAACAGACCTCATAACATGGAGAGATGACTTTCCATAATGTTACCAGCATGACATCATTGAAATGTAGGTCCTAGCTTGCAGCACTCTTTAAAAAGGTCTTAGAAAATCATTCACAATGTCGTTTCAGAAAAATGCATATAAGATTATTCAAATAAAAACAATATTTATGATTTGATTGATTGTATGCAGTACCCTGGCAGTAGTATCATGGTGGTTTATTTTTATTCCAGATTGGAATTTACTATAAGAAGTTCCATAGCTAGGAAACTAATTCTTGCAACATTGATTTCCATGGCACTGCTTAGAAAGACTCCAGAAGAATAATGCGAATGTCAGGGCATTTTATGTAGCAGCAGCAACATTCTGCAAGCAGTCTGGGCAGAGGATTTGCTCCGGGTTATTTTGAGTACTATCTGCAATATTCTACCAAAATGAGCAGGGCATCCGTACAGCGAGATGTGGTGAGATTCTGAATAGTCAGAGTGACACCAAGGAACACTCAGCAGAGTGACACCACACAGTAAGAACAGCCCAGTTACTTGGGTGCCCCATGCATCATTTTGTCAGTGTGCTGTGTAATGGTTTCAAGGGTAGAAAATTAAATCTTACATAAAAATAATAAACCTGACCTGAACCAACAATGCAAGGCAGGAAATTGAGCAAAGGTTTCAGCTTCAGGACCACTACACAGTCCTCCCAAAAGAACACCTCGGTATGCCTTAATGTCTCTCTTAGAGACAGAGGACAATACCTCTTTGGATCACTTCCTTAATTGTCCACCATGAGATCAGATCATCCAAGAGCCATTCTAAATGCAATGCACACACGATCCCTGAAAGAGCATCTTGGAAGGAAGAAACGTCTTTATTGACACGTGTTCTTACAGCACAAATATTCTGTATTGAACAGACTAAAAATCTGACTGGGGTCCCTTCTGTGGCTTCAACATGGATTTTCAACAGAGATTGTCTGTTTTGATAGTAGCCTTTTTAAACGCAATACTAATCTTCAAGATTAGCAAACAGAGCAGTAGCATCAACAACAAAAACTCTTACTATATCAAGAAGAATCCTCCAGTTGATCACGCTGCCTGCCCTCAACAAAACTGAGCAAAGAGTCTGGCAACAAGAACGTCAGCCCACAAGAGACACTGTAGCAAGCAATTGTTCAACTACTGTCACTACCAGAGAGTTGAACAAGCTCCAGTACAGAACACCGAGCTTCTGCAAAAGTTAAGAAGATCCAATTGCTCAGGGTTAATCTGTGCCAATAAATGAATTCTCTGGTGTCTGACCACATGTATGGAGTATAGTTTTAAAATCTCCTTCTTTTTCACAAACAGTTTTACTTTCATGCCTCCTTGCTAAGCTTTCAGAGCAGTAGAAGGAACCCCATTAATGGGAAAGGTCCCTTGAAAAGGTACACTTTGCTGTTTCTCTTGAATGTGCACATTAACTAGGAACCACACTGGGGAGAAAAGACAGCAGAAGAAATTGTTTAGAGTTCATGAAAATTAACATTTGGTGTAATTTTGTAGCTATAATTTGCATGTACACAAGTTACATAAAAATACATATGGATTAATGCAAATTTTCACACAGAGAAAGATTCACTCTGTGCTCTGCAGAACTAAGGGCAAGGCTGGTGATGAATCATTTTTTTTAATATTCTAGTTTGGGTATATAAATAGCTCTCTGTTTCTAGAATAATTACTACTGGAAAACACAGCTTCTGAAATAATATAGGCCATAATTAACCTCAGCTTCATTAAATCAGAAATAATATATTTTTCAAGTCTTATTTGTAAAGGCAAGCTGATTAATTTAAACGTTTCCCTTTGGAAAAAAAAAAAAAAAAAAAAAAAAAAAAACCCTAATTGAAATGAATTACCTACGTTACTACTTGTCAGATCTCCTGAACTCTGGAAAGCTTCAGCCGGTGCCTGGCTACCTGACAGACTGCCTGCCCCGCTGCAAGGCGAGGGCTCGCTCCCCTCTCAAGAAGCTCCGCGCTGTCCCGCCGCCTGCCCACCTTCGCTCTCCTCGGGTGGCTGCGGAGAGCGACGCTCCGAGCCAGGCACTGCCTTCTGCCCGCCGATCCCCCATCCTCCCGCCCGCTCCGGCCTCTCGATGCCGGCCGAGCCCCACCGGGCGGGGCTCGTTCTTCTGCCCTGCCCACGCGAGGGCTCCAGTGCGGGCCGCAGCAACGGAGAGTTGGGGCGCCTTGCGGACTCGGGAGCGACGTGGAGCCCCCGGCCCTATCAGCTCTGCCGCTGCTGCCCCCCGCCCAGGCTGGGCTGCCCCTGCGCGGCGCTGCGCTGCATGGCACGGCACAGCGCCTAGCCGGCGCACCGCACTGTCCCTTCTCTTTCCTTGTAAGACAGCGCCAACCCCCGACCGAAGAAAAGTTTCCAAGCGAGCTGCAGGACCGAGACTCCCTCCCCGCTAACAGGACGGACCCTTCTCTCCCCGCCCGCCTGCGCCGTGCTGCCCCGGGGCTCACCTTCCTGCACAGCATGGAAGGGGTTGTTGGCCTCTATGAGCTTGATGGAGTAAGTGATTTTCTCGCTCTGGAGGATGTCGTCATTGAGGTTCAGATCCGACACCGCCTGCTTGAACACCTCGTCGTCCTTGGCAGCATTGCCCTCAAAAATGGCACCTGCGGGGAACAAGGAAGCAGAGGGCGGTGAGGGCCGTGCCCGCTGCCCGCCCGGAACTCCCCCGGCCGTAGCAGGGCCGTACCGGCTCGCAAGGTGCCAGCGGGGCTGCTCCCACGACAGTGCAGGCCCGGGGAGAGTGACCGCTCCCTCGGAGACGGGATGGGAGCGGGCCTGGGAACGGGAGCGATCTGTGCTCACGGCGCACCATTTGCGGCCCTTGGGGCAGCGCTCCGGTCCGGGGCCGAACACCCACACAGACGCGAAGGCTCTGCGGCTGGTCACCTGAACGCTTCCGTTTCACTGTCCTGCTTATGCACTTAACATGAAAACATCTGGCGCCGTGCGTTACGTAAGATGCCCTGTGCCGAGCATGTGTGTGCACGCACCACTCTTAGTGCCCTACTCTAGGAGCGATGGGGATCTGTCGTGCTGGCAACCAAAGCTCTCCCTAGGCTCTGAGAAGCTCTGCCCGGTGTGTGCCGGGGCTGCCCCTCACCGCGCAGCTCCGCGCACAGCGCTCTCCTGCTCGCCGGAGCGTTCTCCAGGGAGCGAGAAACGCTGCTCGGGCTGAAGTTTGCGCGGGGAGAAGCAGCGGTGACGCCGCGCCCCCACCAGAGACGCGGGGCCAGGAAACGGCGCAGAGGGGCTACCTCATTCTCCCGGCTCGGACACTTCCCCAAGGCTCTAACCCTGCGGGTCGGCCTATGGGACAGGTAGCCGGGGTCCGTCCAGCGCTGAGTAGCGCCCCGGGGGCGAAGCCGCCCTGCCCCCGCTGCGGTCAGGGCTGACCCCGTCTCCTTAATGGCTCCGCAATGCTGTCTGCCTTGGCTACGTCCCCGGGCTCCGGAGGCGCGCGGCGCAGAGCGGAGCCTCCCTCAGCGGCCCGGAGCCGCTGCCGCCGGGCCCCGCTCAGCCCTTCCCTTCTCCTCCCCTCCCCTCTCCGGGCCGGCGGGGGACTTTCCGCCCACAGCCGCGGAGCTCCCCAGCCAGGACTGCTCCTGCCCCCTGCCCCCCTCCTGGTTTTCTTTCTTTCTTTTTTTTTTTTTTTTCCTTCTTTTTTTTTTTTTTTTTCCTTCTCATTTCTTTTTCTCCTTTTATTCCCACCCCCCAACCCCCCTCCCAACCCCCCCCCACAAAGGGGCTGGTGGGAAGGACGGCTCTTCATTCCCCGGCCGTACTCCCGTCTCCTCCCCTACCATCTTCTACAAGTGATCCTCTCTCCCTCTCCGCCTCTAAGCATCCTCATTTCTTTCCTGCTGGTACCTTCCGACACCAGCCAAAAGGTGACTGCAGAGCCTCGCTTGCGCTCGCCAGGCTTCCCGCGGACATCGCCGTGCTCGCTCGCAGAAGCCGCAAAAGTTCACATCAGCCTTTCCTTTGCCTCTAATTCATGCCCCTCTTCCTCCCACCGCCGATCCAGCCTCCTTACTGCCCAGGGGTTTTAATGAGATCTTACTCAAACCACAACAGTTGCGCGCACAGCCACACGCACACGCGCGGAGCCGCCGCAAACCTCGCCTCTCTAACCCTTTCCCAGCCAAGTTCTCTCCTCGCGTTCCGGCTCGGCTGCCACCTGCTACGGCAGGCGACGAAGACCGAGGGATTATCTCCCCGAAAGTTTTCCCTCCGAGAACGTTCAGACGATGACTCTCTGTGCCCGGGTTCCGGGGGCGGCTGTTTGTTTTCGGCGGCGGGCAGGAAGGAGGAAAGCGTTCTCCACGCGAGCGGCTCCGAGCTCGGTTCCCGGCCCCGCGGGAGACCGCGACGGGGCGCCAGGGTGCCCCTGCCTCACAGTCCGACCCCGACGCACAGCTCGCCCTTAGCCCCCAACTTTGCGTTCCGGGGGTCCGGATGCCTTTCCCGCACCCCCCTCTTCCGGCTCTCCGCGGAGTTGGGCTCGTTCGCTGCCTGAAAGATCACAGTGGTAGAACGAAAAGATCCCTTCATTTATTTATCTACCGCGTCCCTCTCCGCCGCCCCCCCCCTCCCCACCAACCCCCCGCGTTTCCTTTCTTACCGATGTGGATGATGGAGTCCGCCCGCACCGAAACGCACTGAAATATCCAGGGGAAAAGCCAGAGCATCAACACTTCCATTTCCAGCCTGTCGCACAGCACATCAGCCCGGGGTCGGCGGAGAGGCAGGCGGGGGGAAAGAAGAAAGGCGCAAGGGCAGGTGGAGCAGGCGGCGCGGGAGGGAGGGATGCCTCGACACCCCCCGTAGAAAAATAATCCCCAATTCGCACGGAACGCACACGATTCTCCGAGATGGAGGGAAGCGGACGACGCGGAGATGAGAAGAAAGACGGGGCCGAAACGGCGCGGCGGTAGATCCCGGCTTGGCAGGCGGCGCGACGGAGCCTCCAGCGCTCGGTGTGCGCCGGGGCGCCGGCAGACCGCGAACTGCGGAGCGGCCCCCCCGCCGCCGCCGCCGCCGCCCGCCCCCCGCGCCACGTGACTGCGGAGCTTCGGCGCTCGGTGCCGCCGGGGCACGGCGCGGCGGGGTGCGGGCGGTGGGCGCCCGGGCGGCGCGGAGGGGGACTTGGCGGCTCAGCGACGGAGCGGGAGGGCGCTGCGAAGCGGCGGGGGGGGGGGGTGGAAACTGGCCTCTGCGAGGCACGGAGGGATACGCTGGGAATGATGTTACGTATCACACGCGTACGGCTGCCGGGCTGAGAGGGGCCGGGGCTCCGGGCGCACGGAGGAAAGCAGGGGGCGAGGGGATGCAGGCAGGTAAGGGCGCGGGGTGTGGGCCGGGCTGGAAAGCGGAGATTTCCCCCCTCCACCGCGCAGGGAGCAAAGAGGTGGGGAGAAAAGTGCGGCAAAACCGCTGCTCGGTTTGGTTTGTTCTAGCTTTCAATGAAATCTAATTCATAAATCGGACGTGCTCGGACTCAGAAGACTAATTCATCCCCTAAAACAAACGCATCAGTGATTGCAGGCACCCAAACGTGACGAGCGTCTCAATACGCCAAGGATCCAGAGAAAACAAATTCATTCAGGAGCCCGAACCGCAATTAAAACCGCTGCCAAGAAGAGGAGCCGGGAGCAGGATGTTACCAACGCAGTCAAGTTGCTGGGGGGCCGGGGCGATACATGCAGAGAACGTCAGCGTTCGGATAACGCGAGGCACGGCCATTCCCGGAGGTCGCCGCCTCGGCAGCGCCAGGCTGCTGCGGCCGGACCTGCCCGGGAGGGAGCGGCGTGGCGGTCGGGACGGCGGGCAACGAGCGGCGGGGCTGAGCGGAGGCGCTCCGCGCAAATGCGCTCCGCCGCCACTCGCGCTGCCGAGCAAACGCAGCCCGCTTCTACTCCGTGCGCCTCGTCCGGACCCGCCGAACGCTCCGGATACTTCGGATCTGTCGCTCGCCCGAGGGAGTGCTGCAGCGTGTTTATCTAATAGAGAAAGCACAGTACGGCAAAACGCTTAGCGCTGAGGAGCGGCAAACACAGACAGGGTTTACGGTGACTGGGGAGGGAGCGTCTGGATGGAGCTGGAAGGAGCCCTGTTGCTCCGCACGGACGAGGGGAGGAGGGGGGAAAGCGGCGGGCGGATAAAAGGCGAAACGCTTTTCGCAAATAAATCACTCGGGTAACAGCTCTTACTTACAGTCCCTGCCCTAAATATGCGATTTCACACTGGTCGATGCAGAATGATTAAATACCATTCGCCATATTTCACGTAATAAAAACGCTTAATCCTGATAATTGGCTTCTGGGACAAAGATCAATAGAAATGTTCCTTATTTGACTATGTTAGAGAGCCAAAATTAATTCTGATCTACATTTGCTTCAAATCAATACGCACTTAGTGACTTACATGGGCTCTTCAAAAAGTTAAACACCTGTATTGACCACAGTCATATATATGTCAGTAACAAGTCCACGTGGGGGACTTATGGGGAGTGGAGAGGAAGTGTTTCTGCATCCAGCTGGGAAAACAGGCTCAATTTGTGTTGGGAGCACGCTTTGGGATCCTAGCCATGAAACCTGTAGAAATACATAGCCATGAATCCTACTATTTATATGCAGGCACCCAAATCCCAGCCTGTTATACTCCCAGCACTTGGGAGCAGGCTAGCACAGTGGTCCTGACCTCAGCTGGGACTCCTCTGGCATCAGATCCAGCAGCTGAACTGCAGCTTCAGTAGCAACTCTGCAAGACAGGGAGTTGTAGCATCAGAACTGTTGCACCTTGCTGTGCCTCCTCTAAATTGGGCCTTAGAAACTTTTTTTTCTTTTTTAGTTTGGGTCACATTACCCAATCCCATTGTTACCCATTGCTCATGCTTAGCCCTTCTTTCCTTCCTTCCCTCCCTACAAAAAAGGTACCTATGTTGAATGCAGAAGCCCCATAAAAACGAGTGCTCATTTCAGTTCTGCCTTTGACCACTCAGTGAGCGCTGACATTCTGTGCTTGGGTGCATGTTGTTTGGACACAGCAGTCAGCACTAAGAGGCTCATCCATTTCGCATATTATGAACGTTACAAGCTGCCACGATACTCCATCATCATGGTGCAGGGGCAGTTTGTTACACATTATTGCATAAGGCACCACTGGATTTACAGCACCCACAAAAGAAAGGCCTCTCATTCCAAATACCAAATAAATATCCAACTCAAGCAATAGTCACTATTCAAAGATCAGCTCCTTGGCAACAGATGCAATTCTATGCACATCTCTAACAGCTATATTACCTTTGCAAAGCACTGCGGTGATTTTAAGCTAACCTATCATGAGGTATCACTGTGCTCATTTCTGTTGTCAGAGTGAACATGGAATGAAACTTGTACCAAGAGGGCTTTGCTACCAGGAGAGAATGTGTTGGACAACTTCTGTGAACTACGCTGCAATTGGAAATGCTCGCCTTTTTAGGCCTGCACGGTGCCATTCAGAGCTTGGCTCAGCTCTGTTCCTCCCTGCTGCATATTCTGAAAGGCAGCTCCAGAACTACAGCTGCAGAAAATGCTTGCATGGGAAAAATCCCTGATGTTTGCTGAGCATATGCCACAGGGTGAACAAAGCTGCTCCCTAAGCAAGTGATCTGCAAGACCAGAACCTTGAGAATTTTTCTGGATCATTGCCTATGCTTAGAACACATGGAGTGCCTTTAAGATTCACAGAATGGCCAGGGTTGAAAGAGACCTCAAGGATCATGAAGCTCCTGCCACATGCAGGGTCACCAACCTCCCCATTTAATACCAGACCAGGCTGCCCAGGGCCCCATCCAACCTGGCCTTGAACACCTCCAGGGATGGGGCATCCACAGCCTCTCTGGGCAGCTGTTCCAGTACTCTCACAGTAAAGAACTTCCCCCGATAACCAACCTAAATCTTTCCTCCCTCAACTTAAAACCATTTCCCATTGTCCTTGTCAACCTTGTCCATTGTCCCCTTGTCAATATTTCTCCTGTCTTTTTCTAACCATCCATCTGCTACAGCTAAGCTAAGACTTCCCCATGTAGAAGTTAGAACTTTAAGTGCTTAAAATGGGGTAAGAAGCATTAGAGGGTAATTATGGATGTTGCCTGATGAGAGGGAAAACAGAAAAAAAATAATTCAGGGTGTTTGTAGTTCAGCCAGGGGAAATAACCTTCTCTGAAGACATCCCTACAGTTTTATCAAGGACCTTTAAACTCCAGCAGAGGGAAGAAAGGGTACTTGCTGGGAGTAGGAGAGATTCTCCAGTCCCCCTTACAGCACATCCATAGTAGCCAGTGCATTTGTACTTCACTAAGGTAAAAGCTAGCTCTTTAAACATACGTATATATCAATGTGAGTGCATGTAGCAATGATTGTTATTTCTTCTGAAAGTGAAATGAACTCCTTTCCTGTATCAGTTACACGTCAGCTGATCAGACTGCGGGGTCACAACCATTGTAAAAGATAACTGAAAAGATTCTATACACAACATAGTAATACTCAGTCCCCTTCCCCAGTAGCCAAGAGAAGGTCTGTAGTTAGCACAAAAAAAAAAAAAAAATAAAATAAAATAAAATAAAAAAAATTAATTCACTTTTAGAGTAAGAAATTGAATAGCCCTACTTTTCTTTGGGAACAATTACAAAATAAAAAAACCTCAAATCTGTGATTGTTTGCTAAGTGTTTAGATTTTTGTGTGTGAAGTCATTTGATCATCATTCCCTTGCAGTGACAGTCCAAGATGTCAATAGATTACTGAAATTTCCTTTAGCTTACGGAAATCTTTTTTTTCCCTACTTTCATGGTTGAATGCACAGTATGATAACCTTCCAGGAGTAATGGACTTGAGTGCCTGTGCAAGAAGAGGCTGCTGAATTATAAAGCTCTTTGCAGATACACTGGTTTGGTTGGGATCAAGTTAATTTTCTTCACAGTAGTTCACATGGTGCTGTGTTTTTGGATTTGCAATGACAACGTGTGCATAACACACCGACCTTTTAGCTGTGGAGCAGTGCTCACACAGGGTCAAGGACTTTGTTTCTCTCTCTGACCAGCCACCAGCAGGGAGGCTTGGGGTGTACAAGGAATTGGGAGGCATCACAGCCAGGACAGCTGAGCCCAACTGACCAAAGGAATATCTCATACCAACACAGCATCATGCTCAGCAGTGAAACTGCAGGGATTTGGCTGGTATTTCATAGCACTTGCTTTTGTTTTGTACGTTCCTGTTGTGTTTGGCTTTTTTTGTTTGGATTTTTTTTTTTTTTTAATTGTTGTAGTTCCTTCGCTTTGTTGCTGTTTGTTGCCTCTTCCTTAATGAAATGCCTTTACCTCAGCTCACACGTTTTCTAACTTCCCTTCCAGCTCTCTTCCCCCCATCCTCTGGAGAGAAGCAAGTAAGCACTGTATGGTACTCTGCTGCCTACTGGGGTTAAACCACAACTGCAGGACAGCTGACATTCTAGATTAACTTGTGTTCCCACTAACAATCTGAAACTTTGCTACAGTCAACCCTATTTGAACTGATGTGCCTTTTAACATGCCACAAAGAAAGCAAAGTGCTATTAGCCTCAGATTTCTACTGATTTAATTCAGTAGAGTACACACATCTTATATTTGTTTTAACTCATGCTTATGTTTGCTTAATCCTATCATTCAGTACTTGTTGCATCTTGATAAGACTCATATCTACATCCCCACTCTTCTCTTCCAATTTCCTTTCCACGCCCTATTTTTTCTTAGCAGGTATTTTCTTTACAATACATGAGGACCCTCATAGGCTCTCCCAACCTTACTCATTTTCCTGGTTGTGCAAATACATTTTTTTTAGTCCCAGGCAAGTTGTATCAGTGTTGGTAAATTTAACTTGTCATGGCATTTCTTCTGAATAAGCAGAAGAAACTCAAAAGGAATCTACTTATACACACCATCTTACTACCACCACTAGGTATCTCGGAGAGAGCTCTAAAACACAGATGGACAAAGAATTTTTTGTCATGACCACTGGAGATGTGAGTATAACTCATACTCACAGGAAAAATATTTTCTTCTTCATCTCTAAGCAAGGCCCTTGTCATCATAACCACTGGACACTGACTGGAAAAGGCTAAGTTCTGTGAGCTGGTTTTCTGAGCTGGGATCTTTTTCTTAAAAAAATCAAGATCTGAAACAAAGTAAGTACAGCTGGCATCTCTGTTACAGTACAATTCCATAAAGATGCAAGCTTCTCAAAGAAAAATATTCATTAGCTATTCATAATTTAACAGTAGCTACATCAAGATAAGTCTCTGAACTTAGCAAACATCTAAGAGAAATACTACAAATTTATCCTCGAAAGAGATACAATCCTCTCCAAGGAATTCCTGCTTGTATTAGGGCAGACAGGAAAGCAGAAATGATTCTGTGTCCATTGTCCAAGTCATTAAAAGTTGCTTCATGTTGAAACACGTGCAGTGAGCAGGATGTCCGGTCTCATAAGCTGCCTTTCATGGATACCAAGACATTGCTAAAGCAGTTAAAGTCCTTCTGTCTTCATAGCAACCAAAGAGATAGGCAAGTACAAAAAGGAAAACCAAAACCAGAAAACCCCCAGACCTCATTGCTTGTATAAGCACCATACATGTGTACTGACTGATCTCACACCTTCTCACATAACAGGTCAGGAATGGCACCTGTGTTGTGTAGATACTTCACCACGAACACATCTCCCAGCACCCACCATTACAAAACCTAACACCGAACTAAGAATATATCCTTCCTTTGTTAGGATTGACTGAAACCATGGGGTGGGTATACTCACCAAAGGAAAAGACAAAGTACTAGAAGTTGTCCTGCAGTTCACTTTCTTTGGAGACTTTTCTTTGGAGAAAAATCGTATTCTTCTGCTTCTCACTTTACCCATCCAGACAGTAACAAAACCAGTAAAGCAGATGCTGCTGCACAGCATGGCAGACAGTCAGAAAAGACTGAACGTGTACATTTGAGAAGTTGTGCCCTCCAGCCAAGTAATGGTAACTGATCTTGTGTTTGTTCCTACTTCATTGTCCAAGCCACAGAGGAGCCATTTAAGCAGAAGGATGTTGCTACAAACGAGGAATTTGAACACTGTCCTTTGCTGAATCTCAGCCAAAGAAGGACCTTTCAATTGCACTAACTCAGCCCTTTGCTATCACTAAATACCAATGCAGTTTGTATGTGCAGAGTCCTTTAAAAGCCTCACAGTGTGAAGTACTCTAAATGGAAAGTAATTTTACATTTAAGAATACCTGATCTTTCTCAACAGTCCAATCTAAAACATATTATATTTAATGACTGTTTCACAATAGGCCACTTTTTCCAGCTAGTAGGTTTTCCTTATTGACCTGCAGTGCTGTGCCATGGAGTGTATTTTTTTTTCCAGCCTGCTATTGCAACATCTATTTTGCAGCCATTTGTACAAACAAGTACATATTTGACTCCATTAACATTAATGGTAGCCACACACACAGAGCAGGGGAGAATACATTCTCCCAGGGATCTGCATCCTCTCCTCAGGAAAAATTTGCCAGTCATGGAGTTCATAATTCATACTCACATTTCCAGGAATGTATGAAATGAAGATTTTGTAACAGAAACATCGCTTTGACTCTCATGGTTTGCCTGACTTCAAAATTTATTGTAGTAAACTTTATTGCAAATCTGAGTGGGGGTGCATTCAAACCAACCACTGTGATAATCTGTCGTGGTACTGAATAATATCTTATACATTTTCAGTCTTCCCAGATGGGATTTTTGTTTTTTCAAACAGTTCCATCCCGCAGTTGGAGCAAAGGGGTGACAATTCCTGGGCTCCATTCCCACCAGAGTCACCAATTCATTTCATGACTAATTGAGTGGACTGTTGCATGAACATTGTATTCAGTTCTCAGTTTAAGGAGGAACAAGAACATCAAGTTCCTTTCCTTAGTTACTGCCCTTGGTCAGCTGTCCTACTTCTCCAGGAGGTGTAGAGGAGACACGGTAGGTTTATTTTTGGCGGGTCAAACAGTGAATTTCAAGTATTTTCAAGTTTGTGAATCATACACTAAGTACAAAGTTTTCTCACATTTAAAAATAATTTCAATCAGAAAATGTTTCACATGGTCCTCGGGACCAGCCCATTCCATGTAGTTGAGTATGGATGCAAATGTCCAATGTCTAAGCTTCTTTGCTGATCTGAATGACAGGACTTCAATTGTTCAGTGACTTGTTTTTGTTTCATTTTTCATCCTGTACAAGAGGGGGAAAAAAAAGACACAAACCCCACTTCTACTGAAAGGGATAGGGAAAGCCCTACAGACAAGCCCATCTAGAATTACAAGAAATTTGGGTGGTTCTATCTATCTTTCAGAGAAATTCAAGTCACTTGTTCATTCCTCTAGAGCAGGCACCTGTATGATTCACCTGAAGTCTCCTACCTGAGATAGGGATGTCCTGATGACTGCCTGTTGGGGAAGGAGTGGGAAAGACTATATACCTATTTTGAGGGGGAAAAAAAGCTAATCACCTTCCAGTACGTATGTCTATAGGGCCTGGTGAAAAAAAGGAAAGAAGAGAAAAACATACCACTTCCGTCCTACTGCTAGGTTGCATAAAGTGCTTGTGTGCATGAAAGGGGAAGCTGCAATCTAAGTCAAGTTTCCCTGTGTCATTTCAGGTTGATTTTCTGTGGTTGTTTTTCTGACACTCACTCAAAAGCAGCTATTTCCATGAACACACCTGCCTATGAACACACCCCGGCACTCACAAGATTTCCAGTGGTTTAAGTCACAAAAGCCTCATCTTAATAGTGTGCCATTCTTTTGCATCTCTGTTCCTTCATCACCTGTTACTTCCCACTTACACAGCTGCAGTATAGGGTTTATGTGTATAAAGGTGTATAGAAAGTATACAAGTAACCCAGGACCACGTGATAGCATTCCATTTAGGATTGCCACACTGTACACAAGTTTAAATCACACAAATAAATGCGCACACAAAAATTAAAACTCCAGTACAACTCAGTTCCTGGTACACAGCACCAGAAAGCACTGGAACCAACAGCCTTGTGTTATTGATTCCTATTAGAAATGAACTTCAAATTATTACTCTACACATTTCTCAATTGATTCACCAGTTCCAAATGAATATAAAAAAAGCCTCAAAGTTTTTTTCTGGTCTTCTGACAACTCAAAGATATTGTGACAAAGGGCTTACGCAAAAGGGACGATAAAAAGCAGGCGGCACCTTAAGAATACAGCACTACAGGCTGCAGTCCCTGCACTGGCTCCCAAGTGAATGCTCAGTGTTTTCCAAAACTGCCCAGTTCGTTAATATTTTCACATTGTATCAACACCATATCTTCTGTTCTTACTGGTGCTGCATTACACAACTACATATCACACTATGGCTGTATGCTACCCAGCTGAATGCGTGTCTGCAATTTAAATTTAAAGCTTTGCTTTTACAGTGCTGTATTTACCACGCATGACCATATCATGCAACACCGATTTTTAAGCAACAGCACTGATTAGGAGTCTTATTTCCAAAATGCTGTCAGGATTCAGCTTTTACATAAGTACTGTAAGCCCCAATTTGAATTGTGCTCCCCAGCAACAATTCTTTCTTTACATATTACAGGACTACAAGTAATACTGCTGACTTTAACATGTAATACAAATTTACACCAGCATGATTTCAGTAATGTGAGCTTTTAGCACTTTACGCTTACACAATATGCTTCAGAATTATTATTTGGAAACACAAACTTTCTTTTTTTTTAACCTCCTCACTAGTTTTCCATGAAATATAAGTTTATTAAATTGAATATGAGCTTTCAGAGCATATCTAGGTAGGGATTTCTTCTCCCTGCAAACACAGGCATGTTCTTCACACACTGCTCTGAGTCATGCAAGACTCTACAAGGAAGGAAGCAAACCACTCTTGGAAGAACATTTTACATTAAATAAATTATACTCTGGAGAAAAAAATTTCAACATCAAACACAAAGCATATATTTGCAGCTCCAATTCAAAAGCCACACTTGGAGGTATAAAATCATTACAATAGAATTTTCACGCTCTCAAACAATCCTCCAGATATAACAACAGCAAGCCATTGATTGACCAGTTTCCCCAGGGTTCCACTTACTACATTCCAGACGTAACTTTTAAATAGTTCCGCAAAACTCCCATGCTGCTGGGGCTTTTCCTCATACTTCCAACAGCTCCCAGGTTGGTTAAAATCTCCAGGTTCTCTTATTACTCTGCCAGCTGAATCTCAGTTTGCAAAGCGGGTTTGTTGCAGTCATGCACAAAGACCATCCTGCTCTGGTTCTAGTTTATTTGTGCTGGGAAGCCTGAATTCATCACAAAATCTTTGTTTCACTCAGTACTACAAGCACCAAGACTACAAAAACCTTAAGTACACAGTGACCTTTACATCATGCATTACAATAAAGGGAGCTTTTTTTCCTGAGCTTTAACTCTTTGTCTTTGGAGCATTACCTCTAAATTGCTATTAGTAACTCGTGCTTTTGATGGACTTCTCATTACGGACCAATTATATTTGACTTTCCGCAGTGGTTTGTTCAGAGAGCTTAGTCTGCCATGTAACTAAGGCATATTAAATAAAGCAGGTTCTCCTTTCAAGGGGAAGATTTAAAAAGGGAAGATTGGTCAGGCACTGGAACAGGCTGCCAGGGAGGAGGCTGAGTCACTGTCCCTGGAGGTGTTTAGGAAACACTTAGATGTTGTACTGAGGGATGTGGTTTAGTGGAGGAGTACTGAGGTTAGGTGGACAGTTGGGCTAGATGATCTCAGAGGTCTTTTCCAACCTTGGTAATTCTATGATTTAGTCAGGCTTCAAATCAGTCCGGTACAAACAGTAATTTAAGGTGCACTTAGTATTCAGTCATTCCACTAGTTACTGTGCCTTACCAAGTAAAATACATTTAGGAGAGGTAGGAGACATAACAGGATTTGTCAACATTAAATCCAATTTTTTCATCCAAACTTCTCTTTCCAGCTTGCACTTGTGGATTCCTAATTAAACCCATGGCTGCTCTACTACTTTCATCTGTGTCGATAGAATTACTGTAACACAGCTTGCACAAAAGGGCACAGAAGATCCAGTAGCAATTGCTATAGCCCTCCTGAATCCTGAAAACCCTTTGCATTTAATTTGAGTCCATGCAACAGTGATTTCCCTTCCCTCAATAGAGGACCAAATCAAAACTGCACACAATAAGAGGAGAATCAAATGAAACTGAATTAGGATTATCAAAGTGCAATGGCCACTTCTCCACAGGTGCCTCATCTCATGGTTGGTCAGAGCAACTGACCAGCTGAGAAACTCAGAGGAACACAATTACTCTCTGCACTGTTACGCTTTGAAGTTTTATGGGGTAGATTTGCTTCAGCTACTTGATCTTCTCCCACTGCTCTGTTACCACCTACCTGGCTTTCTTTTGAAAGCTCAGAAGTTTTCTGTACTACAAACAAGCTACCAAACACCTTAGCATTATAGACAAAATAGGCCTCTTAATACATATGTGACCCCTCACATCTCTCTAAATTCCACACTGAAGAAAATTGCTATGATATTAAAGAACAGTTATAACAGAACATGTCCTTGCAAAACCATGCTTTTTGCTATATTATATCGATTCAGTTACACCCTCTCATCCATTTAAAAAAACCAAACCTGACAAGCATATGTAATTATTAACTGCAGTACTTGATTTAACGGGCAGATGGGTTTCCCACAACCATTTCACTTTTCACTCCAACATGCCCAAGACACCCAGTTCAACAAATTTTTGTTATCCCTGATAAATGTTTCTAACAGAGAGCTTTCTTCTTTCCTATTCATAAAGTGGAGATATATGCATGGATTTTGTGTAATCTTCTGGGAAGCATAGCTTTGCAATATAGCCTTAGCTTACTACTGTTTTCAGCAGTGGCATTTTTTGGCTCTAGAAGTGGAAGCACTTGTGGAATCAGTGACATTGTTTCCTTTTTCCCCTCCCACACACATCACCGCATGACCATAGAATCACTTGAGAGAGAAGAAAGAAAATCTCTCAGGTCCTTCAAAGTCACTACTCCCTATGATGATCGCTACCAGGTATGTACTTACATTTCATTTATCTAGATCACTGCCAGTAAAACAAAGTCACAAGATTAAAAGCTTCCATTATCTGTAAGCTCTGTAGGTCGGATACAGGATCAACTGCCACTAGATGGGTTAAGAATCTGGAAGTTAGCTGAAATATGGTAAAGATGTAGGTACCAACAACCCTGCTCCCTGCCTTCATGTGAAGCTGTATGTGTGGCTCCTGCACAATACTTGCTAATTAGGTACATGGGGACAAATCCCCAGCTTCTCACATTCAGTGGCTGCAGCTCATCTGCTCAATTCCATCAGTGGCTGCCTTCATATTTTAATGTGTGTTGGCCAACACAGCCTGAGAGGATGCATTTTAAAAACATAATAAATTATTTCCTATATTTAGACTTGCAAATGCTGGAGCAGAAGTTCTCGCTATCTGCAGTTAGAAGCAAATTGTGATTTTCCTCACACAGGATGAAAACCCCTCTCTATTGATGAATGTGGCACCACATCAACTCTAACAATTTTCCATTAGCAGAAAAAAAAAAAAAAATCAAACTTCCTATTGCTCACAAAGGGGAAAGAGATTCAGGACACTGTCTGGTATTGTAAGGCATTCCTGAGGAAACAAAACCAAGATGCAAATGAATTTCTCATGCATCGGTTCTGGTAACCTTGAGCTCATGACTCCTGTGGCAGTGTAGTGGAATAAATCTCTTCTGTCTATATATGGATTTCATTTCAAAGCTGAACAAGAAAAAGAAACATAGTAGTACTAAGATGCTTCACTATACAGTTTTACTAAACTAATTAAAGATGTAATAATGCAATGAATAAAATTGAGTGAACAGTTACAATTAAATCAATAGGTTCAAATGATCAGATCATTACATTAATACAGCCAAGGATAACCAAACCAGCTCACAAAAAAAAAAAAAAAAAAAAAAAAAAAAAAAAAAAAGCTTTCGGACTCATAGGAAAAGGAGTGAATTGCTTTGAATTAAGGCTATATTAAGGCTATACAAGGAGGATTTTCAGAAAGCACTCTCTCCCTTGCTGTATAAGGCCGCAGCTAGCATTAACTTCTATGTAGTACATAATGCACACTGGTATGCTGTTTCAGACTTCAAGATAGAATAAAATATAGATGAGGAAGCACAGACAAGCGGCCAGCAGGTTAGTCTGAGTTCAGATTCAAGCCAAGAGAAGTATCTTAAAATCAGGGTGGAATCCCATTTTCTGACTGGTAAGGCTGCACTGGCTGAACTTCACAGCAACGCCAACAGTGACCAAAGGACGACCTTTTGAACTTCTACTACTTAGTTCCCAAAATCTCCTAATTCAGGGAAGCGCTTATGATTACTTGTGGGCAACTTTCTGCAGTGGCCTGTCCACTCATCCACTAATGCAGCATATAGTTCTGTAACACATTTCCTGCAGTAGCAAGACTGTTTTTTTAAACTTACTGTATAGCCTTGCTCATCAGGATTATTCAATTTGACATCTTTTAACTTGCATGTCCACTATTGTGGACCTTTTGATTTTGGCTGTTTAATTCTTCAAGAAAAGATAGAAAACTGAATGAAACACCTATGTACACTGCAATCCCCAAAGCCCTTCCTGATCTTTATAGAACCAGGCAGAAAAATAAGATTAAGAGGTTTCCCTTTAGACACAAAAGATAAAGAGCTCTTGGAGTTTGGGAGCTCTTTCTGCACCTTCCAAGGACAGCTTTTAGCCCCGGTGTCAGACTTCTCCTCCTCCCACCACCTTTGGCTAGGCAAGAGCTGGATTAATGCAGCTTTCCTCCACAGCCATGGCTTCTCTAGATCCCTCCTTGGATAGCACCGACACAGCTCTTGGGTCAGGCTGTTGCAGCAGAGGGGCAGTTCCACCACAAATAGCCTTTCATGACTACAGGTCCAAATCCCATTTTATAATCAGTCTTTATCCATTTTGACTAACAGACAAATGGCTATTAATAAGGCTATTATTAGCTACTGTTCTCATTACTTGTTAAGACAAAGAGGCAATTTTACTCCTTCCATGGCATTATCTGCTGACAAACAGTGTAAAACAATTTACAATTGAACAAGGCTTCTCTCTGTATGTCTGCATGAGATTTTCCTTGCAAATAAGTGTTTTCTGGAATAAAATACAGCAACACCTGTAATAAAGTATTTCTCTTATGTAAAATTGGGCAAACCAATCTCAGAATTCTGCAAGCCCAAATAACTGCTAGTATGCACAGACTTCTTTCCTGAGAGCTAAAAGGAAGCCTCAGATGAACTGTTCCATTTGGAAAGATGAATTCTTGCCAAGGAATTACTAGAACTGCTGATACAAAATTAAAACGTCTGTATGGTTATAGCCTCAACAAGACCTCAAGTAAGTTGACAGAACTTGGAATACCCGAAGGAACAAGATAGACCAAATAATAGGGGTTCTTTACTCTTCAATACCTCCCCTGTTCCAAAGCACATTTCTGACTTTCTTCCAACAGGATGGTTTAGCTCATTGCTTATCACACAGCCTAAAGCGGCTCACTGCTTTCCTTTCAATAAATAAATAAATAAGAGAAACTTAATAGAATTATATGAGAAAAGGAAGAGTAACCAGCATAAAGGGTAATGTCTTAAGGCAACATCATCATAAAACGCATCGTTTTTTTAATCTAGCTTCCTTTTAGACCGACTTTTCTACAAACCAAACACTTCCATAACCATCTTTTAACATTTCTCCTGCACAGCTGGCTACACCATCCTTAAGCAATCTCCATCTACCTGGCATTATTATTTTAAAAGCAATTTCTTTCATCTCCTTTCAGCTAAGACTCACGTTAAACATAATTGCCAGTTACTACTCTCCCTTCTACAAAAAGAAAATCTGATTTCTAGCCATTTGAAATGCATCCTTACTGTTCACTATGGCATAGTCCTAATACCTGCACATGCACTTTATAGGAAGATGTGGGCACCATTTGCATTCTTGGCACCTAACTTCAAATGCTAACTCAGAGATGAACACAGACTTACGATAATAACAATATTACAGAGCTTAATAGCAAGATTAAAAAAGGTATTAGTGCTTGCTTATGATTAATAAATGTAATTAACAGAGAAAGAACATTATTCTTGCTGGGTCCTTACTACGCATTTGATAGTATCTATTCATAGGGCAATGAAACATGGGGTTCATGAAATGCCATCTGTAGGTTTCTTCTTAATGTACGGAATTTCTGACAGCTCAGGAACTGCAGCTCCGCAGTGCTGATAATGCTACAGCATGAAATACTAAAGCCCTTGGTTATGAGAACTTGAGGCATTAAACATCAAGAAGCAGACTGGGTAGATATCCTGAAGAGCGTATCTTCTGTCTTTCGATGTTAATCTATTTTAAAAGCAATTTACACTTTCATGTAATTGATTTTGATCAGTCATTTAAATCGCATAACACACACAAAATGATATATTGCAATTATCCACAAATGTGATAGAAGTGATTTTGTTCTTTGATCTCTGCAGGAGAAGGTTTCTCATGAGAGAAGCTCACAGAAATCTAAAACAACCACAGGCAAAATGGCAACTACTCTTTCTCTTGGAAAAAAAAATTAAAAACACCGACATCAAAGAGGTATTTCTTAAAACACAGATCTATCTGCATTACATCCGTCAATACTTAAAGGATGCATTGTTCTGGCATATTACCATGAAAATAAAGCACTAATAATGAAGGTTAATACTGGAGTGCATCAGGTCTAGTAATTTCGACTATCATTGATTCTAGTAACTAATTAAGTCAACAAATAGCCCAATATTCAGAGCTTAGTTTCCCTTTGAGCAGAAACTGGTGCTTTTAATGCAATTAATGAAATTGTGATTGATTTTTCTGAAATGCTCACTGTGTATTCATATCAGCACAAAGTTGAAGGGCATAATATCACTGGCTACAGGTCTAACCAGCACTATTGCTTCTAACAAGAACCACAAATACTGAGCTGTTCATGGGCAAAGAAATCCAGGGAGAAATATCTGAGCGCCATAAGGAACAACTTGTAATTTGGCATTTTAGGGTTATCAACATATGATTCCTGATACGTGATGGGTTGATATTTCAGGCAAATTAAGATATCTTGATAATAACTTCCTATTTGCTATTTTAACATACAGAGAGCAGTTAGTGCTGCTTATACAGCCAGGCCTCAGTCAGCCTAAGGAAGAGCATTAAACCCCCTAAAACCATAAAATTTCCATGAAAGGGCACCCAAGCAACCTCCAATGTCGATCTTCTCACTGACACTGAAAACAGACATTCTCCCTATTCTCACAGATACAGTTTGAGGCAGAGCAGGGGGTGATAAATAAATAAATAAATAAATAAATAAATAAAACTTGGCCAGAAGATGAAGACCAACTGCTAATGGATTTGGGATTTTGGGGTGGATATAGAGAAGTTCCTATTTGTTTCTACAAATACTGCCAAATGTGGTTTTTCTAGGCATCCGTTGTTAGTGAGCTATTTTTTCAAAACCCAGAGAGTTGTAAGCTGATGAGTAGAAGCTAAGTTTAGCAGGAGATCAGGGCAGTTCTATAAAGCAAGTCAAAGTAAGGCAGCAAAAACCACACCAACTTCACTTAGTTTATGAAATGTGACACAGTAATAATAAGAAGAGTAGTGAATGATAACAAAGAAGAGATTGGAAGCCAAAATGCTTTCAGGTGGCACAAAGAACTCTAAAACAAAAACTGAACAACACTGCCTGTATTTTACTTAAATGCCACTACCTAGTTTGTTCAAAATCATTTAAATGAAGGGCAGTTGTGTCAAGGTGTAGCCAATAAATAATCAACATACCCTCACGTTGAAATCTGCATTAAGAGGAAACACAAATAGATGCTCCTTCCACCTCTTTGGAGAATACATAGTCACGATTCAGTTTAGGCTTGCTGGTAATATCTCCTTCATGTTAGAGTAAAGGCTGCTCTTAAATGGATGACTGCAAAGTGTCTCAGTAGTAACTGACGGAGTATTTGTCAGAGAAATGCTACAGACTGTACAATGTTTTTCCTTCCTATTTGCTTTGTTGGTAGCCTAGACTTCCCAAATGCTTCATTTTTAAAAAGACACGGTTCTCTAAATGGATTCCTACAGAATGATACTGTCCATGCTTAACCCGGAGAGACAGGCCTTGAGAGGTATTTTGGATCTTCTTAATTAAATTAAAGAGGAGCACCCAGATTTCAGTGAGCCAAATACAGAGTGGCACTCATTGCATGAAAACTCTAATCAGTGGGAGCCCTCTACTGAATGAGTAATAAAAACTGGATTTGTTTTGTTGGTTTGAAAGAAAAGGTAAAGGTGAGATCATACATGTCCAGGAGGAAAGAAGAACTCCAAGGGCTGCTCTGAAAGCAAAGCCTCCCATTTTATTATGCTAGCCTACAACATCAGAGGCAGATGTCAGTGGTACAGCAGCAGAGATTGAATCTCCTTGTCAGTACTTCACTATATTTTGTTGCCGTGTGACAGATGGCAGCCAAGGGGCAGTCAAACAAAATGGTGCCTTATGCATGTAGGAAGCAAAGGTGTGGAACTGAATTCCTCCAAGCAGAAAAAGCACACCCTCTGATTGTCATCAACACATTAGGCCAATGAAAGACAGATTGCACGAGCAACATTTTCCTAGCAACTACACTGTCATAGCAGCAGAGAAACAGTGGGTTATCTCTGCTGGTGCAGATTTTTATAAGCATGGCATGCAGGCTTTTGTTCATTGCTGGCAAAAATGCACAGCTTAGGCTATGGTGACTACACTGAAAAAGTGTTTTGTAGCTGAAAATTTGATCTATCAAATAATTTTATTGTGCTGTTTGTATCTGTTTTAGTCTTCATGGAAATAAATAGGAGGCATTACTTTTGGAATGACTTGCGTATAATGCAGACAATTCGACTGTGTGGTGCTTGAAAACATGAAAAGTAAAGTACAAGGAAATTGTTTGTTTGTTTTACAGAGTATTCTAAAACCCTGTCGAATTGAACCTGTGAGGCAAAGAGCACACACACATCTCCCTCTGCTTGAAATTCCACTTAGGCAGAGACCTGCTGCTTCGATCTCTTTTTCACTCCCTTTAAGAGCTCCCAAGAGCTGCAAGGTGAAGCCATCTGGTTAACACACTTCTTTCCCTGCACATCCTTTTCCCTCAGCCCCTGCATATTACACTTTGGAACCTGCTATCCCTTCAACCTGTTGGCTTGAAGAAAAAACAACACCAAAAAACAACAAACTAAAACCATGCAACTGGACTGTAAATTCTCAGTTGTTCTTAACAGTAAGGATGCAAAGACCTAGCAACTCAAAGAGCTCTTACAGCCAACTGTTGCTTGGCATCTTTAATAGATCTCAAAGAAAATTTAATTAAGGGTCTCTAAAACTCCATGATATTTTATAAACAAGTCCTTCTTCTAATGTAAGCAACGTTAACTGTGGATCAAATGATCTAAAGTGAAACAATAACACTTAATTTATTTATATAAAATAATATATTTTAATAATAATATAATATATTATTATATTATATATTATTTTATTTATTAATATTGTTATATAATATATTATATGTATTATACATTAATATATATTATAATATTATAAAATATATAATGATGTCTATTATATGAATATATAATAATTAACTGCCAACCCTAACAAATGAAAAATGTATATTATATTCAATAAATGTGCAATCATACTATAATGGCTTGAAGAAAGCTTCTGTTTATTTACAAATCCATGGAAGTTTTACAAGGAAGTCTTCACAACTACAAAAACATCACCCTGAAAGAAGTACCAAAGTGGCCATCGCTCAACACCATATTTCACAAGTTTAAATCACAGTTGCATAGGGAAACATTTATTTCTGCTGATACCTTCAACAATATCTAGTTAGTGAATGGCAGAAGGAAACCAGACCAACTCAACCAGTTATTTGAAGTTGAGATTTCATTTATGATGTGTAGTTTAACAAGTAAATTAGCCTTGAACTCCATGATCCTTGCGGGTTCCTTCCAACTCAGGATATTCTGTGATTCTGCACTTTGTGTTGTTAAGTACTTTAGGCACCAACAGAGATTGTGAAGCAAAATCCCCATAGTAGAGTGACCAAACAGATCCTACAAAACAGCAAGAAACTTTTACATACCACTGAGATCTAGACACAGTAGCCTTAAAGTCCAACAGTGTTTGGCCCGTTAGACTCTGCCACAAAACCATTTCCAAAGCAGATAGATGAGAATCATTCAAAAACCCTATTGTTCAAAATCCTATCCAAACAGTGATTTGCAAGAGTTCACATCATATAGTCCAAAACAGGATGTTTCATAATGTAATATTCATTGCAACTAGATTTCTGTCTTCAAATAATGGCATATCTATCCATGTTATAGAGCAATACAAAACTAAATTTAGGTTTAGGTATTGATCGACAGGAATCTAGCAGTAGTTGTCTTCAGAGTTGAGACTCATCTCTGGCTGTGGCAGATACACATTTTGCATCTGCTTTATAGCCATGCAGTTCAGTAGACTTTAAATAAGTTGTTAATTTCAATACTTAGTTGATAATGCACGTTTCACCACTTTTTGCATCAATCAGTCTCATTTCAGTGCTTGCTAGGTTGTCAGCATTTTGTCTCACAGCCCAATTTCAGCATTGCTAAATGTGTAAGTGCTATGTACCTTCATGTCTTAGATTTGTTTCACATGGACATCACTCAACATGAATGACAGGCAGATCTTTCCTGAAGACACTTGGAAATGCATTTATTTCCCCCTTGTGAAACGAAATAATGATAACTCTTTGTAACCATGTTAATACCTACCAAAAAGGTATCTGAAATTTCAAGTAACCATTTCGTCCTCTGAGTCTTCTACTTTTTTGTAGGTTACTGCAGTGTTACTAGTTTTGCAATGTAATTCTAAAGTTTTCCAGTCCAGTTTTATCTTTATCAGCTTAAATCATCACAACTGGTGATCAGCCATATCGTTGAAGTGAAATACTTTTCCAACAATGCTTCTAACTTCATTAAAAGGCTTGCATTTCCCATTTCTAATTCCCAGGAAGGAGTAACCACATTACTACACAAATGTGCATAGCATAGAATCATCTAGTTTTATCAGCTAGAATCAAGATCATCTAGTCCAACCATCATCCCACACCTGTGACACTCCAGACCATGTCACTCAGTGCAACACCTACCCCTTTCTTTAGATGTCTCCAGGGACAGTGACCGGGCAGCTGTTTCAATGCATCACTGCTCCTTCTAAGAAGTTTTTCCTAATATCCAACCTAAACTTCCCCTGGCACAATGTAAGGCTATTCCCTCTCATCCTATCACTAGTTACCCAGGAGCAGAGGCCAACATCTCACTCACGAGTTTCCCTTCAGAGAGCGTTAGAGTGTGATATGGCCTCCCTTGAGACTCCTCCAGTGTGAATAATCCCAGTTCCCTCAGCTCCTTCTATGTATTCTGTGTATTTCAGACCCTTCACTATCTGCACTGCCCTTCTCTGGGCATGCTCCAGGGCCTTAGTATCTTCCTTGTAGTGAGGGGCCCAAAACTGAACACAGTACTTCAGGTGTAACCTCACCAATGCCAAGTACAGAGAGACTGCACGACCAAGCGCATAAACATGAAAATACAGTTTGCTCCAATGCATTTTTGGAGGAATATGATTTTAGGCTAAAAAATAAAATAAAAATGATAAGGATTCTGGTACAAAGTAGCACTTGAAAGAACACTACATTTATTATACAAGCCCACAAATTAAGCAAGAATTGGGACTTTTTATTGCATTTCTACTCATAGCATTTCCAGATTACCATACAAACCTGTGACAGTACTGCAATGGACAGAAGATCATGAGGAATATTCTGAGACAGTTCCCAGCTACTCTGCTGGTTCTTAGCATGCTCTAGCCAATTACTAGCTTACCAGAATGCAGGAAGCACTAGAAAAAAAAAAAATTAGTGGCACCTTTTCCACTAGGTTCAGGTAATCTTTTTCTGAAGGTGTCCTAAGGACAAGTATCAAACTCCTAGCTAGTAATGGTCATTAGCAACTCTAACACAGGTTGAATAGAGCTTTGAAAGAAGCACACTTCAGAAGACAGAATTCACAAGATATCTAACCAGCATTTCAAATCCTCTATCTAACACAGACTGTAAAACTAAACTTAACACATACATGCCTTCTATGTACTCGACACTTGTGACCTAGGTATAGACCGAGAAAAAAACAAATCTCTCCTTAGGTAATTACATCTTTCTAGTGATGGATGAGAATCAGATGCCTTGTAATAATGCTGCTATTATTAGCTTGATTGGCTGCCTTTGATACTGTCACAGAAGCAAACAGGTTATCTCTAATCTGATTTATCTTGTCCAGAAAATAAATTGACTTCCTTGGAGTAGGAAGGCCTCAGAGTTGAGTCACCTACACACCTCAGCAGACAGCAATAGGGCCTGTCCTTCAAGTGAGAAATCAAGCTTCAGCAAAGCTGTTCCTTCTCTCAGTTCTTCCCATAGATGGCAGGAAGGATGGGAGTGAGGAGAGATGAGTTCAAGTTGAACAACAACAAAAACAAACAAACAAAAAAAAAAACCACAACAAAACATGCAGAACTAAGCATGGTGAGTATTTTAAGTTTTCTTTTGAAACTGTCATGCTTTTTTTTTTTTTTTTTCATTCAAATGTAAAATGAAATGGTCTGAAAAGTTATCTGTACCTTTTTCCTCTCCCCTTCCAAAAAAGACTACAGGAGTTGTATCAAGAAATAGATTGCTTCAAGAAACAGTTGATTAAGCCACACATTTTCAAGCAAGGAGGAAATTTTAAGAGATAGACTTTAGTGAACTTTAATTTTCTTCTGAGTGCTTTCCTTCTTTTCATTTCAGACATTTCCGCTGGTAGCTGTGGATGTGGCCTTTTCTTCTGCAACAGGTTTCACAGCAGCAGTAAAAGCAGCCACTCTGTGACATGGGGCCTTAAAAGGACATGTGAATTCCAGTGGATTTTGTGTACTGACTTATGCCATCTGCACAGCCTCACCTCATCCGACCTACACAGCTCAGGGCTACCAACCACACCTTGCTGAAATATACATGCAGGTGAACGTGAAACAGCCACCACTCAGGTAAAACTAAGGGAGTCACAGTGGACTTGGTGGAAAACAGACAGAAGTAGCTGTGCTCCTTCAAGAACACAGACTGAATCAGTGAGTTAACCTCAGCCGTCGCATTACAGCAACAGCCCAGTCGGCTCCTCCTGCCATTTTGAAAGCAGCACCATTTTGAAAGCAGACCTTCTCATCATGACCTATAATTCTCACCTCAAGACTAAGTTTGTTAACAATACATCCCAGACAGGATTCCATCTGAGAATCATCAGGTGTTTGAACTAGGTACTGCATTGCCATGTGCCAGCACTTCAGAACAGGCTCCGACTGCATTCAAGTACCGCCTAAAATTGAAGGCACTGATCAGCACTGTCTTACAAGCCAAAAGACATCTTGCAAAATAAATCATTTTGGTCCATCTTCCACATTCCAGTGACTGTGGCCAGGCAAGACAAGCAAGTTGATTGCTGCTTCAATACCCACTGCTGTGCTTGCCCATGTAAACTAAGCATCCTTCAGAACTGGTATTTTACTGGCTGAACTTCAGAAGACAAAAATCTATTGAGGGCTTTAAAGAAAGAAAGTTTACATTCCCCAGGATAATAGAGAAACTCCTTTCTACCTTTCTAATACTTGCTCATTGAATTCTTATCTACATTATTATTGTCAAGGTGCTGAGCATTTATCGTGTTAATGATTTTTCTCAGAGCTCCACATAGGTGTTTTATTTAAAATCCAAAATAAACAGGAATGCCTTAACTAAGTCTACTGCTAACATGTAATTTAGAGTGCATGTTAACACATTCTTTTTGGGCTTTTAATCAAAATATAAAATTCCTGGTAACCCAGATTTTTTTTTTCCAGAATTATTTTGAGAAAATCTTGCAATAATGCATCTGCTTCATCGTTTCCCTTTCTGGTAAATACCAAGCCTTTTTATAAATAGAGACATTTTGGGTAGAAGGCTGAAAAGATACAGTGCAACAGTGCCATCCCCTGCCTGAAAAAATCATCGTCTCTCTTTCCAAAAGAAGCCAAGGATTGAAATAGTCCACCAATGCCTGCTGTATCTAGGTGGGAGGTTACCTGAGAACAGCAACATAAGCGCATCATGGGCCATGTCACAGTAATACTGGTGGGGAATTGCACTGCACAGTCTAAATTCAGAGAAGTTTCTTTACAGTTAGCACCACAAACCTTATGTCAAAATAAATTGCATGAGATTTCACACATTTTACATTTAAACTTAATTTTCAAGATCTTATCCAGCACACAGTCTGGGAGAGAGGAAGCAATTTGCATCCTTTCGCAGTAAGCAGAAAGGAAGAGATTCCCACATGCTTCAAGGCAATGCCAAAATATGCCTGAAGAATATTTGTTCCTCTATACCGCTGCTTTGCATGCTAACTCTTGTTTCTGATGGAAGCAAAGAGTATTTATTATCAAAGGACTGTGCAAAGTACCATAGCAGCTCTAACATCTCACAGATCAACATTAGTTGATTAGTCCAAAACATCAGCAATATTAAAAAAATTCAAAGTCCTAGTTCAACATTAGCTGATCTGTTCAAAAGCTGAATTAGAATAGAATAGTGCATGAAATTGTATGCTGCATGGAATCGTGCGTTACATGGAATATTAAAAGACAAAATAGGACTAAAGAAAATTTAAGAGGAAGCAGACAGAAGCATGCCAAAGGGTTTTCCAAAGGATTTCTGGATTTTGCTGCATACTCAATTAGTACTTTTCATTTACAGGAATCTCAGAGGAACTTTCATGTATTAAGGGAATAGGCAGGACTCATTTCTTGACTTCATTTACTATTGTAGATGCTAAATCTTCTTTCCACAGTAATAGGACAAGAACAACACAAAATCAAAATTAAGCACAAAGTCAGCCATCAAATGGGTAATGCACTCCACTTGACAATAGAAATTCAAACGCAACGTTCTTCGTGAAAACTAGGAAACAGCTTGCTAGAGGAGGAACAACTTAATCACTATCTATAAATGCTTCCTTCTCTGGAGGTCTAATTACAAAAAAATGGATCATATGTTGATATTCATGTCTATCGTTGGAGGAAAAAGAAAAACAAACAAACCACACAAAAAAACCCCACACCACTGATTTAGTACATGGCACTATTCGTGCTAATTTCCTGAATATTTCAAAGTGCAGACACAGCAAGAGCTGTTTACATAACCTCCTCCTATTTTCTCTTTCTACAGTCTAATTCTAACTCAGTTCTGCAGACCTCCCTCAGAACAAGCCTTCCTTCAAAAAGACAGAAGTCCGATCTCACATGCTGTCAACGCTGTAAGTGCAGGCTACCATCTGACTGCTTTAAGATCTCAGAACTTGTTTATCCTGATTATTTCAATCAGAAGACCTCAAAACTACCTTTAAAGCAGCTGCAGGTCCATTTTGCCACGTTTTTCATGCCACTGTTATTATCATCACTTTCACCAAACAAGTGCAGGAAATTACTGCCTTTTAAATCACTGGAGTTCAAAGCGTTGCCTCTTTCAGTTAGGCTCTTGGGAAAGTGTTACTGCAATATAACTACAGGTTTTGCAGTGCTTACACAACTCCTTGTGATTGCCTTGCTTGATTAGGAATAAATGAAATGTCAATGACCTGCCTTTCCTTGGCTTATCTGCACTCACAGTGACCCTCCTCCAGGCAAACAGTGATGGGACTCCATTGGGACCACATGGAGTCCCATCATCCCTGTCAAGCCAGGTCACGTAGGTTATTTTCATGTTTCTCTAGAGCAATAAAACAAAAACATACCAGAAAAAGTAGAAAAGAAATCCACCCTTCATTCTCTGCTGTCCCCAAAAACACCTTGAAGAAATCTCAGCTTTGCTTTTTACATCTATTGGCTCCTGTAGTAAATTAACCTTCTGTATAACTAGCTAGAATACCAGGTTCAACTTGCTTCATGCTGCAGTTTAAATCTGTAGCTGGTGGTAGCTCAAAGTTCATAGAGTCAGGCATAGACTCACTTTGTGTGATAAAAGATGACAGACACATAGCCTGGAATACTTCATTTCTTAAGTTCAAAATACTTCATTCAAACCCTTCCTACATTAGAAGCAGCATCTGATGGCAATCTAACATCAGAGCATGCACTGAGGAAGTCAGTTTCCACTTTGCTGTGAACAGGTTATTATAACTAGAATAACAGCTAGAGTTTGAGCCATGAGAGAAGTCATGGGGGTTGGGAGAGCAAGGATAAAAAACAAACCTCTATAGTTAGTAAATTGCCAGTTAGTCCACCTCTTAGGAGAAGTAGCTGACTTCAAATTATAGATGACCAGTTAGCTCTGTCTTTTTTGAGTATGTTCATGTTATCTCTTCCTCACTGAATGGTTTTGTAGTTACCTTGAATTAACCATCTTTAGCTAGCTACCAATCTTAATTGCTCTGTAAGTTCACAGTAGCAAGTGACTTTGTGGAAAGTTTCAGACTAGCAAGAATTTAATATCACCTTACCCAAGTAGACAGTAATCGATGACCTGTCATACACAAGTAAGAGAACTACAGATAAATTGAAATGACTAAGAATTAGCTATGCCACTCATGCTGAAGAGGCAGATTTTCAGTATTAAATGAGGAAGTATTTCCACAGAAGTCACCAGGGGGTGCTGTTAAAAAAAATGCTCAATTTACTAGAGAAACTACATTGTTTGGATGAAGTCTTGCTAATGGGGGCAAGAAAGCTTCCTTTCTGCCTTAGATATACTGTCATAGCAGGATTGTGCAGGCGGAAGGAAAGCTTAGCACTTCCACCAAATTTCTTGAGAGAGGTTTCCTTATGGCATGCTTCTCAGCACCTCTGCTCTTGGACAGAACTCACAGGAAGCTTTGTTTACCTTACGCTATAAAAATACACGGATTTTGTTTCTAACATACAGAAGATCAACTTCGGAAGCCCAAGCTACACGGCAAAACAGAGGAACTTGCACTATCTAGTTCAAGCCATATCCTAGATCCAAGAAACCATCAACTATTTCCAACAGGCTAACAGAATTACACAGTTAGTTCTGCAGCTTTCTTTTTCATGTAGGGCTCCTTCGTACAGTATGTTCACTTTGTGGTTATTACAGAAAAAAGATTATTTTTTGAGATATGGGATTTTTTTCTCCTTCAGTTTCTCAGCTACAACCGCAAGTTCCCTAACAGTCTTCCACTGAAGAAAACACACAGCTGGAGCCTACAGAGAACTGCAGCATGTCTTAGTTGAATACTGTCTGTCATGTTGTGCCTAAAAAATTATCCTACAGGCTGACAAACACATGACAGATCTTTAGCTGATTAGGATATTTATTTTTCTAGCACCTGATTTTAATATAAGTTCTTAGAAATAGCACCACCAATTTGAAAGGCACAAAGAAGTTGCTTGGATCTACATTTATAGGAAGTCATCTTGGGCATCTTCTGTAGTTACATGACAGCATTAAAAAAAATAAATCCTAATGAACTCCATCACCTTAACAAAATGGAGAAATGTTTCAGCAAAGAGGGGTAAAATGCAGAACCTGTTCCAGCAGATCCCCTGTTACATATTTGTTGCTGCTGTTTGTAAAATGAAGTACTTCCTAAAGAAACTTCCATATGAATTTTCTATGGTGAATTCATTTCAATACTCAGATTGACTAAATTATTATTTTTGCACTGGCTAGAATGAATTTAGACACTTCTCTAACAGTATGATTTCCTTCAAAGCTATAGGCAGTGTTTAGGATTCAAAAGATGCTACAATAAAGTCAACAAGAAAGTTGAGTGAAATATTCTACAAGTACACTACACGCATTTCTCAATATGCCATCTTTAAAACACCTTTATCACATTACCAACTACAAATTGTGCTCCAGAAAAGACAAAATGACATCTAGCAGCATACAAAATAAAAAGAGAACAACAAAATGGTTGTTGTCTGCTACCAGAAACTTTGCAGAAGGTTGTTTGTTTGTTTTTAAGTGCATCAGATAGAGCAAGCCAATTCAGATCCAAGTAGCAGACACTGCTCCACTCCACACAGCGATCTTGCTACACCCACAAACGTACCACAAACGTGTGTGCAAAAGCCCTGCATAGTCTCATTAAAGACACTACCACAGTTTTATACCATTTCAGACAAAGCTCCATGTGTGGCACTTCTGATGTGGCCACTGGCATTATCATTCTCCATCCAACACCAGCAGGAGTCGAAGCTGCTTCTGGTTTAGGAAATTCCAGATCATCCTAAAAGCACACTGAGTAGAATAGAAAGACTTTATTTAAAAAAAAAAAAAAAAAAAAAAAAAAAAAAAAAAAAAAAACACACAAAGGGAAGGGAACAAAGATGAAAAAGTTTACAAGTTTTCACAAGTTTAGTTTAAAAAAAAAAAAAAAAAAGAAAAAACACTCTACACAACTTCCTCTCCCACCTGCTCACTACCAGCATTTCATTAACAAACTTTACAGTTTGCTGCTTGCACTTCTCAAAAAGTCATAGTTTTCCTTGAAGCTTCTGCTGCTTCACCTCTCTGCAGCCTCTTTTATGCTGACAACAGGTCTCTTCTTTCCAATTAAGCTCATTTAGGCCAGTTTCAAGGCAGCTCCTTGCTCAGACATTAACAAATCAGACTGCTAAGTAGTCCAAACAACAGGTATAGTTTAAACCGCTCTGAATTCAAGACTCCCACAGTGTTTTAGAAAACTGTGGATCATCTTCATTTTTTATGTTATGCCTAAGCCAACATTCAGCCAATACTTTGCTGATTTAAAAAAATGTAAAGAGACCTATAGATAACAAACAACAAGAAATCATAGGAATTAATACCCAAATGAGGAGTGGGAAGTTAAACCACAGTTTTCTTTGGGTAAAACTCTTGAGAACAAACATCTACAAAATGTTTTCTGGCTATTCAATTTTAAGAGCAAAGTCAAGTGAGAACTTTAAGAACTGTTGTGCTGCCTCCTACTTGATAATAAATAACTTCAGATGGCAGAAAAAGAGCCTAAGGGTCCAATAGTGAAGATCTCCGACTCTTGAAAGTAAAAGAGGAGGTTGCTCTCTTCTTAGCCGAAAACATCCAAAGCACAAACTGAACAAAATAACCTAGACCCCAGCTGAGCGTTGTCCCTGACTTGGGACCTGTAAGTCTTTTTTCCCCAACAGCAGCACATTCCTCTCCTTTTTCTCTTTACGATCCCTGTTCATGGACAAACCATTTTCTCAGAACTGCTAACAGCCTGTGCTTCTGACTACACTGGAATAATATGGGTAATTAAACACCTTGGTAGTATTTCATACCTTCAGACCCCTACGTGGTCCACAGCAGAAATTCAAAGCCACTGAGCTTTACAAAAGGTGTGATGTGGAAATACTGATCTGGTGGTGATGCTTACTGCTGTACACACAGCCTTCAAAAGAACACTACACCACAAATGCAGGATTTCCACGTTTCCATGTTCTATTACATAGATGTTTCTTGAGATGTAATAGAAGTAACTGTTTATGGAAATCCTCCCCAAAGATGGGAAGGTAAAGTAACAAAGCATGAGCCAAACCACAAAGGCTACCACTACTACCAATCCTAAGGGAAATAGCACTCAAAGCTCTGTATCCTAAATATGATATTTTAATACTGCTCTTGGGGATAAGAAATAGCAGAAAGTACTTAAACACCCTCTGAAGCCTTCATTTGTAACATTTACTATAAAGTGTAGCACAGTGTTGTATAGAGACCATTTTCCTTCAATTTTAAACAAAGTGAACTCCTAAGACACTCTTACAAGACTCTCAATGCAATTATCAATCATGCTTACATGCATATCAGTTTCAAAACTGAAATTGACACATGTAATGGCAAGTGTTCTATCGCTTCATATAGCCTCATATGGCATTTAGCTCAGTCTTCAGCCCTATGATGCATCCTGTAAATTAAGAGAAGAATAGCTCTTCACTGTGGCTTCAGAGCGCTGAACTAAAGATTCAGCATTAAACTCAGATGGCAGTAAGAACAAAAGCCATCTTAAGCTCTGTGTATTTGTACAGCCACCTTCTCATGCCAAGATTCCTGAGCATAACTGCAGCAGGTCTATTATTTTTCCTCTCAAATCACAGCATAAACTACAAAGAAAGTCACTCCATGCTCTCCATTCAGCCTTCCTTGTATATCACTAAAGCACATTAGTATGCAAGTTAAAAAAAAAAAAAAAGACAATGACCATTGATCAGTGTTTCACCTTTCAAACCAAACCCTCAAAATGAATAGACCCAAAGAAAAAGAAACTAAAAGTCATCCCACCAAGCTCCTAGGCAAGCTGTGAAATCCATAAGCCTCCCAAAGAAGCTCCTGAAGGACATAGGTGAGTAAAGAAACAACGATCCTGAGAAAGAATGCATTCTGACAAGATAGAAAATCATTTTGACTGAGTCTTACAAAGCTGCTCAGAATCTCTCCTCCCAACATCATGCTTACACACCTCTTTACATTACCACATACGACAGAGGAAAACCAGTTGTCAGCACCAAGCGTACCATTTAGGAATTGAATCCTTAAAGAAAAGCCTCCTGACATCAGTTTTTTGTTTTTTTTTTTAAATTGTTTTTTTTACTTAGGAATGCAAACCTCAAGGAATAGGAGAGCGAGCTTGTGAGTGAGCAGCCTGAAACAGACACAATGAATCACACGTTCTCTCCTTTAACAGAAACATAACACTCCATAGGTTTTCTGTACAAAAAGATTCAACAAACTCGTGCCCACTTCTAACACCAGAGGAACACATTACAGCTAAATCTTTGCTGAGCAGCCCAGCCCTGGGCACACTCCCATCATTCAGCAACAACCAAGAAACCGGCATGATATCAGCACTGCTTCAGCAGAAATCAGTACACACAAATTACTGCTAGAAGTTTGTCTTCTCCAGAATACATAAAATAAGATTGCTGTGTTACAATGCAAAACTAAAGCTTAACGAGCAGTAAATTAAGAAATACAAACCAACAAAACTAAATTCACCCACAACCAGGTAATGGCTATCTGAATACTCGTAGGTGGTTTCCCGCTCCAGGAAACAGGGGGAAGTAGAAACGGCACATCAACACTAGAACATATGCAACAGGATCATTTTCACGCAACTTATTTTATGTTGCCATTATGATATCAACATATTTTCACATCACAACAGCTCTAGCTCTGATGAAAACACAGTTTATATCACACAGTGTAACTACAGCATTTAGCCTGTCACTTCAGAAATTAACTTTGCTAAGGAGTTTTAGTCATGGTAATCGAATTACCAAAATTGAAAGTCCTTTTCTAACTGTAAATGCAAAAAGACAATTGAGTTTCACAGAATCACAGAATCGTAGGGGTTGGAAGGGACCTCCTGAGATCGTCGAGTCCAACCCCCCTGCCAAAGCAGGTTCCCTACAGCAGGTAGCACAGGTAGGCATCCAGGCGGGTCTTGAACATCTCCAGAGAAGGAGACTCCACCATCTCCCTGGGCAGCCTGTTCCAAGTTTCCAAGCAACAATTCTGCTACTGAAATCTGCAAATACTAGAGCAGGAGGGAAGGGAAACTGCAAAATTCAGCAGATGGTAATAGAAAGCCCTACTCAACCAGCCATAAACTGTATTAGAGGTAGAACAAAGATGGAGCTCTACTTCACATATCTTCCAAAAACTTGTTTGTTTCTTTTACCTTTTGGAGTTGTGCTCTAGTGCACTGTCCCCAAAACAGCATCCTTCCTGTTTATGGGACAACATCCATTCTGACAGTTATAACACCAGCTCCCTGACATGGTCTGCCTTAATAGAGGAACTGCAGTACTCCAGCATCCAAATTTAGATTTCCTGGGGTGCTCATAGGCTGGCTGCAAGGCTTCCCAAGATACAGCTCTCCACAAGGTCTTCTGAATTCCTCTGTTCCACCAGACCTGCCCATCACATTTGCTAACTCTACAGCTCACTTCAACCACTTTGGTCTGCCGCACTTCTGTGAGGCTACAGCCTTCTGCACAAACACCTTCTCCCCTGCCACTCCGATATGCTGTTGTTTTTTGTTTTGGTAATTTAGAAAGTACCTATTCTTATGACACTCTGTCCTTTCTCTGATGATATGAAATTCATACTAACCTTGAGTACTCTCTTAACCTGAAGAGACTGAGATTAACGAGAGGTTATTGATCACGTGGGCCAAAATACCAACAGAATACTCAGTGTGGTGTAATGATCTCTCAGCCACCTGGAGCAAATATTTCTATGCAGTTTGTGAGTTGTGTGAGAAGGCAATAATTGTCTATTATCTATCAGGCAGTGCTGATTACTTTCTAACCAAATGGCAGTTTTCTCATTTTAAAACAACATACAGTAGAATTCAGTTTATTCCTGTTGATTAACCGAGCAACCACTGCAGATACAGATGATCTCTCAAACAGAGCTTTTGCAGCAGGGTAAATGCAGCACACATTCTCTTTCTACAGATTAGATACTGCATTAAACAAACAAGCAATCAGCCACAAGCATCACATTTCTTTATTTCAAATGAGAGTTATAGAGACAGCACTACCTCAGAATTTCCTTCACCTTTCCCATTTTACACTTTCTCTAAGATTTTTGAAGGAATCCAGCACTGGAATCTGAAAAAGGACTGCAGATGTATGCAAAGTACCTTAAGACAGACATCCCAACAGGAACTATGCAGACACAAGTACCCACCTCCTGCCTCTGCAGAATACAGGTCTGCTCTTCAGTTATACAAGAGCACAAAGGCAGTTTTGCCTCATGTGCGTACAAAGACTCTTATTCCTCAAAAAGCAATAGGAGGACACAGTACAAGGACTAAATAAAGAAGCCCACAAAGTAGTTACAGCTAAGAAAAATGGTTAATTCTCCTTAATTTTCTACCCCAACCTGCTACTACTTTCCTATTTCAGAGAGGATGATATAATATTAACACCCTCCAGATCTCAACTTCTCTTTTTGGGATTAAAAGCAGCACTATTAGCTTAAAAGGCAGCAGGAAAGAAGGCAGGTATCGTAGCTCTGCTCACAGCACAGCAAACTGAACAGGATTTGAATTCTCCGCCTTTGAAGCATGAACTAGAAATCCCACTGGGAGACAGCCATCTGCTGACAGAGACTTTAAGTTGCAGGAGTTAAATAACCTCCTACTGGCCACTGCCCCATGAATACAAATTTGAGAATTACCTTCAAAAAAGAAAAAAAAAAAAGAAAAAAAAAAGAGAAAATCCAATAAAAGAACTCAGTCCAGACTGATTAAGTGGGGAATGATCAAACTAGCCAAGATAACTTTTCCACAGACCACAGCTGAGTTTCCAGACAGACTAGCTAGAGGGTATTTGTCCTGTATTCTTTCCATTATTAATATACAGCTAAGATGAGATTGATTTTGCGAACACCACATTTAAGTAAGTGGCTTTTTAAAAAGTAAACAAATAAAGAAGAATCAAAAGAAAACCTACACATAGGATCCCCTGCAATTGAGAAGGCAGTAGCTACTCATATATTCAGACTACGTAGTCACAGAAGAAATGGGATCCCAGGTCTTCTGACAGCACACGCACGCAACCCGAAAGGCCAATATTTGCTAAATCCTCTTCTCCAGATAGGAAAAAAGGGCAGTATATCAGATAAATATGTCCACAATGTACTTTTCACCATGTGGCAATAGTTTGTTTCTAAATAGGTAACACTGAGATAATCCATCTTTCCTCTCTCTCTTCCTAATAAAATTACACGCAGCAGTGCACTAACGCAAACAATATACATTATGTCTAAACTAGATGATCATACAGATGAGCCTCCAGTCCCCCCTTAGTGAGTAGAAGTGCTGCAGCTAGGTCGACATCATTTGTGTGCAGGTATAACTCACCACAAAGGCTGCTCTATCTGGGAAGTGACAATAAAGAGATTCATCAAGTTATTTTAAAAAACAGTTGAGGAAGAAGAAGAGGCAATTGGGAGAGCAGCTGTTTTATAAACACTTGCAGGTTACTTCTGCAATGTCCTTCAGTGAGAGATCACAAAATAGCAATTCTTTTCAAGCAAGAAATCTTGGCCTGATGTGTCCCTGGTTACGCTGTACACATTACTGTTTCAGCATCTCTTAACTTTTTGCCTCTGCAGAGGTCTTGGAATCAAAACTCCTCATGCATCTGCAATATCATTTTGTAATCATGCATCCAACACAGATTTGTTTCTGTTAGTGCCACTGATCAAGTGATATTTGATAAACAATGAATACTGCAGCATATTTTTCTCATCAGTCAAGCTATATGAAAGTCCAATCCAGTAATTTAATCTTCTTTAGCTGTGAGCTGTCTAAACAGCATTTTGTTTGTTTTGTTTTTCTTTTTTTTTTTATAAACAAGACAGTTTTGCTCTAAGAGTACATACTCAATTCAAATCTTGTCATTAATTTGAAAGATTTCATGCATGATTCCCAGTCCTTGGGAAACAAAAAGCTATTTTACAACTGTTATTTGGAACAGAATTTCTTTTAAACAGAGTTGGAATGATGTCTGAAACATTAGCTGTTAAAGCAGAAAAATAAAAGAACCATCAAATAGTTTCTTGTTTAGTCCCCATTTTTAAGAGGGCTTTCGATTGTTTTGGGTTGTTTGTTTTGGCCAAAATCGTGGCCAGATTTTGCTTTTAAATTTAAACAAAGGTCAAACAGCTCCAAATTATTTGGTCAACCCTATTACAAAGGCAAAACATGGTTTTATTTTTTCCCCCACTTTCCTAAAGCAGGAGACAACCTCAGAATTTGAAACCATGTATAGATAATCAAGGTACACAAGACCAAAAGTTTGTTCAAGACCCATCACTGACCGCAGCATTTGCTACAGACACTCTGTCCAAACATAACACAGCTAATTGCTGTGTTATGTTTGCGCATGCATTCCAAGTCTGTCATGCTCAAAAAAAATAAATATAAATCCCCATAGGATGTTCCTACATCTAGAACAGGAAAGCTGGACCAGAGTTTTCTGGAAAGCCAAAGGTTATTACAAAAATCAGGAGCAGTCTCCCAACAGCATAGGAGGAGGCAAAGATGTAATGTAACTTGTTGTGAAACAGAGCCTTGGTTCATTGCAGAGATTGTACTGCAGTCTCACCGAAACTCGACAGCCTCTAGAATCCCATGATCCAAGAAGCCATTTCCCTTCACAATATCACAAGCCCACGGGGCCCTCAGATCAACAGGCTTTGTAACAGTGACTGCCATTCTTCATTACATCACAAGTTCAGGTTGATGTTCAGTGCTGTGTCATCAGGAACTTGGTAAAGAGGGCTAACAATCAGCAGAAAACACTGATAAGCTGATTGGTGGTGATGAGCTCTGCTGCATTCAAGCTGATGATCTGCTATGCAAGCGAAAGTCTCTGCACTCTACTCCACTAATCCTTCGAGCAACCCACTATCCCCTCCTCTCCAATTCTTTCCAGTACAGAGCAGTTAGGTAAGGACAGACAAACTCTGTTCCAGTTAAGTCAAAATTGAAGTTATACACCATTCATGCATTATGTAGAAATCCCTTTTATTTTGACTTGTAAAAGTCAAGCTTTTTCCTGACCTGAAAATGTGAGCAGAAGACCTTTTGAATTTTTCATCATGGAAACTCATTGTAACAAATTAACATTTTAATCCATTTACCTTCCCAAGCAAATCATGAAATGTCAAGCATTGAACACATCATACCACCACAAACAGCGTTTATATCCAATAATATTGGAGTTCCATTGTTTTCTGAATATTTTCTATATATGGGAGTTCTCTTATATATTCTGAAATATTTCAGAATGACTCAAAACAAACAACCTATCAGTGAGAATGGCGTGACTTCCAAAGGTCTTAACTAACTACTCAGTGAGCACAAGAGCTAAATCATCAGTTCACAAAACTGAAAAATTTCTAACTTGTTTGGGGCAAAAAGAAATGGAAGCAGAACAGAAGTCCCATACACACACATGAAAAACCTGAGCCAAAGACCAGGACAACACTGTGGGAGCAATACCATGACCACAAGCCACCAAAAACCTTCGTCCTCAATGGAAAGGTGAAGGAACTCCTCACAGCCATCATTCGCTCTTCCAGTTACTTTCACACCTACCCAGCTCCACTGAGCTGAGCTGCAGGATATACTCTTCTGCAGAGGAAGGGGAAAAAAACTAGTGAAAAATTCTGAACTCAGAATGCCGTACCGATGACCCAGTTTTATTTAAAAAGTAATGAAAAAAAAACAGAGTTTAATTAACAATGATAAATACGATTTTGAGTTTTCATTTTGAAAACTTGTGTCCCAGCTAAACAGGGACTCAGAAGAAAACTGCTCCATCTGGAGGAAAAAGAATAACAATGGATTTGAAGCATGGCAGCTTAGCTACCTCTAGATACACTCTCGTGTAAATACACAGAGCTCTGACGTGCATTTCTAGTGCTACCAGTTATCTCAGACTTACCTTCAAAGTCAGGATGTAAAATACTCAGTTTTCACATCATAAAAATAATTGTTTTTTCTTCTGATTCTACCCCATACCAAATTTCCCATAATTCAAGCAGAAAAACATTCAAATAATCTACATGATGCTTTCTTTTCCAAGAAAACACTGAAGGTAGGTAATTCTGAGGCTGATTTAGTCATCCTGCATGGGATTTGGCAATGCGTAACACTTGCTTCTGGTCAGAGCATCTCTTCAGGACTTTTGTCAGTGTTTGGGTCTCAGAATTGCAGATATCTGCACAAATTACTTTATAACAGCTGCCCAATCTGTTCTTAGTTTCAGCCTTTTCCTGGGAGCTAAGAAAATGAATTTCAACAAACAATTCAGAGAAAAATTTAACAGTTCCTAGGTACCTCAGAGAGCCTGCAGGTAGAAATCCTGACTTAGTGTTTTGAGAAACATTGAAAGAACAAAGATTTATCTCCTTCAAGGATAAGATGGGGGGTGGGAAAAAAAATCTACCTGGTTTTCCTAGTGTCCTACCAAAGTGTTCCAAATTCCTTATTTCAGAGATACACTTTTTCAGTTATGCTTAGACACGAAAAAACCCATAAAATCAACAGAATGTTTAGAATTTTGTGGCATACTTGACACTCACTGGAAAACTTCTTTAAATCAGCAACATTTTTGCAATATATTTGGGCTCTTCAGCTGAGCTTCCATCATCACAGTCTGCATTTGGGAATAGAGGCAAAAAGTTATCCGGATATAGGTGTTCACACGCAGAGCAACTGCTCAGTATACTCCAACAATATGAGGGAGAAGTATTGTATTCTTAGGAGCTGTTTTGTTAATTTTAGGGTTTTCAGTGCATTATTACTCCCCTGGGATACAAATTCAACCATTCTGTGGTAGGAAAATGAAGTGCAGAATGAGCTGCTTTCTGTTAGCAGCAGTTTTTCCAACAGTTTGTCACATTACCTCTGTGTCAAAACTGATCTGGCTAAACTATACAAGAGTATGCTTTAATAAATTCTACTGCTTAAGTAAAATAGCTTTGATATAGCTTTTGAACACATGGAGGTAATACTCTGTTATTGTTTCTGCAATCTGTACAGTTACCTCATCTGAAAGCTCTGGGAACATTCATTGTCGTCTTAATCTCTCAATTTTTGCAGCATCCCTCAAAGATTAATAAATCTAAAAATTGAAGACAAAGTGGTGCTTTTATCAGAACTCAGAAGAACATTGAGAGACTACACATTTAGTGTCTCACTGTTTTACTGATCAGGTTTGTCTTGTTTACAAGCAAGGAAATGCTTTTTTTATTTAGCTGCACACTCAATCTCAAATATTAAGCTATACTCTTTCCCTGTAATTGATTACCAGTAGATGTGGCTCCCCACAGTTCATTACAGGCACAAACAGTTCTCCAGGCAATCCTTTAGCCATGGGCCTCACAGTTACAGACTCCTTGATCACGCTGAGAGCCGAGGAGAATACTTCTTGCTCTCCAGAAGATGTTAGTTCCATGCTGCAGAACTCAAAACACACACAGATCAGATTTCAGAATTTCAGAACCGGACCTCTTGTTTCTGAGGTAAAGAAACACATCTTACTAAAGAATTTAGAATTGAACTCATACTCCATGCCTCTTCCTCCTACAATACTCAGCTTGCAGGTCAGTTACGCTCACGGTGTGAAAACACAGCATTATGAAAGTTATACCAATCTATTATTCTAATCTGAGCAGATGTCTCAAGCAATCAGTGATTATTTTGCAGGCTTATTATTGCCAAAATAGTCACACACACTGGAAAGAGCTAAACAGAGTTGGCCTCCATAACAGCAAATAATCTAGCTACTTGACTATCTAAAGCAGTATTTTCAATATGCGTGTTCCCCTCTCCTGTGATTTAACATAGAGGTTACTGCTGGGAGCCTCTAGGAATCTTCCTTCATAAACACAAAAAAACTAGGTTAAAGCATTATTAAGCTTGTACAGGCAAGCATACAAATACACCATAAACGAGAGCTAAGCGTGAAAAAAGACTGTGCTTTTTTTCATTATCTGTTCTGCTGCCACACTGTACACAAAAGCATAATATTTTAAATAACAACCAAAAAATACTCTTAATGTAACAATTAAGAACCTGAATACTACCATAAAGAATATTCAGAAGGGCTGAATTAGACAACATGTTCACTCTTTAGCACCTTGTAATCCACACAGCAGAAAGCTCATTTCAGACTAATACAACATAATGCTTCTTAATGTAGCAGGCATTAAAAAAAAAAAAAAAAAGACAAAATGAGAAAGAAAATGCTTGTCCCAGTATTCCAGTTACCATTTAGCCAGGTACCTTAGAACATTTTTATAAAGATAAATGATTCCATTAATATTTAATCAGAGACACAAACTTCTACATGTACCAGATGCCACTTCAAGATGGGGAAACACCACTGACTTGCTCAGAACAATTTAAGAAATTCCTCTTCAGATTTCCAACCCAGGACAGCAATCCCAACCGTTCATGTTCTGCCCATCTTCCCACACTCTGATTAGCAGAAGACTATAATTAAAGCCTGCCTGAAGTTTTGCACTATATGCTGGACTTTCTTTTTAACTTGAAGTATTCCTCAAAGGAAGAAGCAGAGCAGTAAATGCCAGATGCCAATTATAGATTAAAGATGAAGAACTAAATATGCCAACATAATGTCAAGATTAGTGTATTATTTCTTTTCTTAGGGGAACAGGTCAAAAGTCCCTTTCCACTCTAAGAATGGCATTAAAGTGCATTACCTAGACATTCCTGCAGAAAGACTTTCTCACACTGCTGTCTCTACTAGGTAAACAATCGGGCTCAATCCACATTAACAGCAACAGAAGCCACACACAGTATGTATAACACAGGGATGTTTCAAAGACATATTAAAATCTTTGGATATGTCTTATAAGCAGCTCTAAGAGATTCCTAAATCAGATGCCATTTCAAGCAATAGTGATACAAGTCTAGGATACAACCTGTGCTACTGATGCTGCAGCCCTCGTCAAAACCTTGATATCTCAGTAAAGTGAAGGAACCAGGTTTAATGCTGTATTTGCCCATAGCTTTTTCACAAAAACAAGCATCAGTTCTAGAAAGAAACTCTGCTTCAGGGACAGGCTATGGAAGTGCTTTAAGAAGCAAGGCAACAAATAAAAACGGGATGTTACATGGGGATGCAGCTTGTTATCTTAGCTATCAGCACTTTATCAACAACTCACCCTCCTGAAGTGATGAACGTGAAAGCAATTAACACTCTCTCCCCTTCCTCACGTGCAGCATCTCTGCCTTTTTCCAGCATTACAGAGATATTTTTAAACTCTGGAGTTGCAGCATATGTACAATCGCCCTACTGATCCTTGCTTCATCAGGAAATAAACGGTCTGCATGATAAACAGCTTCATAACGTGAAATTAGGAAGACACTGCACAGGTCTGAACTACCATCTTTGATGGAGTTACCAGCCAGAAGGTTCAGAGGGAGTGGAGCACTCTTTTCTATGTCACCTGTCACTGGGCAGGATATTTTATCCCAGTATCTGTAAGAAATTCAAACTTCACCTAATTAGATTATGAACTTTCAGTGCACAGGGCAGGAGTTACTTACCTCTCGGTTTTGATTTGCAGTCATACATCTTTACTTTCTTTTGGTTTGCAGTTACACTCGTTACTTCTTCTATTCTCTCTCATAGGTTAAAAACTAACATTAGACTCAGCGACACTCAAAATGTAAGAGAACTCTGTACTGACTGGAATGCATAGATTGCAAAATGACAGTGACCACAAAGGAGGTAAGCATCAATACAAACCATTTGGAACTTTCAGGCTGTTGAACTCTAGGGAATACCGGAAAAAAAAATACTAGATTGTTCACATCCATTATGTTTATCCATTATCTCTGTTTATGTTGCACCCAGATTTGCTGTGTCCTGCAACTCTGCTTTGCTATGGGCTGACATACACTCTTAATTTCCTCATATTTGCTGTCTCACCCCATAAAAATATTCAAGTATTCAATAGGCCAGATAACTATCATCTCACTCCCAAAAGGTCAAAATATCACCCATCTGCAGAAACAAAAGGATGCCCTTGCTTTTCCTGTTTCTAATCTGTATTTCATATTGGATCAGAATATCTCAAATGAATCAGCTAGATGAGAAGGTTTTATTGGAGTTCAGGCAGGCCTGTCAGGTTAGCCACCAGGTAAAAGCAGCAGATAATAATTCTTTTTAAATTGCAGTTCTAAGCTGCAAACGGCTCTGAAACACAAGCAGGATCAGAATAAAAGAGCAGCTGAGCACAGGTTTTGTGGCTGAGGGAAGTGTTCTACTGGCTAAATGTGAAATTAGAGACAGAGCTGCAAAGGAGTGAATTTGCACTTGAGATAATTAGCTCTACGGAGAGCACAAGCATTAGTGACTGCACAAGCTAAAACATTACATATTTGTAAATAGAACACCTAATATCATAGCTAGTCCTGCCAGTACGCCTCAGATCTGATCATCAATATTACATATTCTCTAGGCCTGTAGAAACTATGAACAACAACAAAAAAAAAAGCAGCAAAGGATAGGCTAACTTCACTATGAAGCATGGTAGCTTGCAATCAGATACTCAAATTTAGCATCTGGGACCTCCTAAGCACAAGAAACAACTGGAAGACAGGAACACGATAGGCTTAATAAGCCCTTTATACATTATCAATTAGAATTCTTGACTACCCAGTCTTGGCCAATTCACAGCATTTCTACCCTTTAGGTACAAATATCCAAGCTAATAGAAGGTAAAAAAAATCGTAACTACCTTTAGTTTTTATGTTGTTTGAGCAGTTTGGAAATGTATGTAATTGCAACTCCTTGAATAAGAAATAGCTTGCTCAAAGTTACGCAAATCAAACCTATTAAGTATTGATTCATTATCAAGTACAGATATTTTTCTTTCCCCCTTTGTTGCAGTGCTTGATCTTGAAAGGACGACTCTCTACTCATCCCCCTATCACAATCTGTTGCAACAGCCAAGTGATAAGTCTACATGTTTACCTTTAAGAACACCAGTTGCTCATGCTGTCAGTGCTCAGGCTTTATCACCACTTCAGAGGCACTGAACTGAGTCCTGGGAGGCAGAATAGTGCATTATGTGACAATAATTAGGCGCAAGAACAGCAGTATTTTTGTGATTGAAAAGTCACCTGCAAAGTCAGCATATACCAGCCATTTGAGTCAGCTGCAACCATAAAAGCAAACCTGATGGCATGATGGCATCCAATTGGACTGGAGATTCTGTGTGCTATAAACTGTGAATCTGAGTGACTCGCAGATTTTGCCTATACCCACACATGGCCTACATACTGAAGCACATGTTGTTTTTCAATCTACATTTCTCTCTACAAGTAAGTTAGCACTCCAAGACCTTTGATGAGCTGTCTAAAAGCTTTTTTGTCATTGGTATGGTTCTTTTGTTTGGTTGTTTTTTTTTGGTTTATGCATACTTAAAACCAAGAACTTTTCTTTGTATCCTGTTTGTCCTTCCTGAATGGAGTCAGCTTAGAGGTTGACATCAACACTGGAGGGGTAAAGTAGACAGACAAAGGTCTGAACTAAAAGGAGTGTTGAGAAATTAAAGCAACTGTGGGTTCAGGAAAAACAAAGTAATTCAAATAAACAAACAGGCCCATTGCACTAGAGAAGAAAAAAGCATGGATACAATACATATAGGAGGGTAATACTCCAACAGACATTTTTTTACATTTTATGTATGACTTGTGTAATACAGAAATACACAGTAGGACTTATTTCCTCAAGCCCTAAACAAGGATAACACACATTTTTAAAGTCTCCCTACTTCTTGAAAAATATATCAATTAAATCAGAGAGCAAGAATAAATACAGATAAAAAAATTTCTCAGTTTCAAATACAATGGTCCAATAAGCCTAGGAAAGGGTTCAGCCCATATAAACTCATCCTACTTTACCTTCTACTTATTAAGGAATAAATCAGTTACAGCACGGTTTTTCTTACCATGATACCCAGAATATCTTACCTTTTTCAGCAGGTTTTGCATTCAGCAAATAACATTAGAAAGAAAATCATGGAAAGATAAATCTACACAAAGACGAAATTAACAACTCTCCTCTAAACTCCAAGAAGTTTATGATATTATTATGAACTACTGTTACACTTGGAAAGATTAGAGCAGTGGAAAGGTGATACAAGAATGAAATGGCAAAAGGACAAATAGGGAAAGAATCCTCACCCTCTTTGAAGATCTAAGCTTACAGGGAAAGGCTCCACAAGGGAGAAACCTCCAACCAGAGATCCTTCCCCACAGCCACTCAGCCCTTAAACGGGGTCTAAGAGAGGTGCAGCCAGGCTCCACCCCTTCCAGTCACACAGCTGAATCGCCTTCAGCTGTGCTCCCAGGGCTGACAGGTCCTTCCCCCAGGTGCTTAATCAGTACTTCAGGCCATGACTCAACAGCTTCCATACAACTACTTGAGACCCAAAGACAAGAAATTGTAGGAATAGAAGCAATAGAGCTGAAGACCTTGAACTGAAAGCAGAATCCTTAAATTGATGGCATGTGAATGTAGCATTCTGTAAAATATCCAACTGTAGATATGTTTTGCTGCATTAAAAAAAAGACAAGTATCCTCATAAGGTACACAGGGGTAGCGTGAAATCAGGATCAGTGTCCTGATACTTGTCATTGCATTAGGTGATAAAGCTGGGTATTGCTCCAAGTTTCCAATGAATAAGACTAACAGAAAGAAATACTTGGAGAGCATATCTGTAACTGGTACATACAGTTTCTCCAGAAGTTTGTGATTTGGAAGAATGGGTTTATCAGAAGATTCATAGGAAGTAGCAGAGTAACCAATGGAGTGATATAGACATAAGGTCAGTGATTCACAAGATACAGTCTACCTTCACTGCAAGTTTAACTCTTCCCAGAGGATAAAAGAAATGAAGGAATCCAGTGAATGCTGTTCCTGTTTGCTAAAGCATTTATTACCACTGCACTCCTTACCTTACATAAAGATTTATTCCACCCTCATTTTACAGAGGACAACTGAGACATGTAGCTAAGTGTGTCGGTCGCTATGAAAATAATGCCTCATATTTATTCCCATGGAAACAATAAAGAGCACAATAATACTATTTGACAAAGCAAATTCTCAGCTACAAATTACTCTTTTTCAACACAGTCAACACCATCGGCTATGTATTTTCATCAGCCGTGAATGAGAACATGCATGCCATGCTCATTAAAATCCGCATGTTCAGTTGGAATTTGGTTTGTCTCTCACACTGTTGTCACCGTTGCTGAAATAAACCACCCACCACCTCACTGTGCTAATATCCACTGATTGGTTTCTATAAACATCCAGCAAGCATCAATGAATATCAATAAATGCTATTTTTCTACATGGAGGAATTCAGTTCCACACTTGTGCTTCATATGCACTTCCACATCAGACCCCATTCCATCAGACTGCCCTTCTGCTGCCATCTGTCACACAGCAACACCACATAACAGTATGTTGGTGGCAAGGTTTAGTTTCTGCTGCCGTACCACCAGTATCCACCTCAGATGTTGCAGGCCAGCACACTCAAGTCTATTACTTTTGGAGCAGGCCTTGTGTGCAAATCCATCAAGGGGACAGAGGCCTTTCGAGCTGAGTTGGGAACCAGGTTATATGAACCTAACATGCAAATGAAGGCTCCCAGATGCTATCACCATTTCATGTCATTTGGATTTCCCTCTTTTCTAACAATAAGGTATTCTGCCAGAAGAAATAATTAAATTTAATAATTAAATGTAGCCATGCCCACAACCCAAGTGCTGTTCTCAAGGTAAGAGACTGTTAGAAATTATTGGATTACCTTAGGCATCTGTTACTACATTGAAACAAAAACCTCTCTTCCACATATAATAAAAGCCCATGATACTACACCATATATTTATCTACAAGTTGGTAATCCAGTTGTTAAAATAAAAAAAAAACCTGAGGAGCTTCTGATAAAAATCAGCAAATTTTTTCAGCTATTCTCTGCTTGGAAATAATTTTGTCTCTGCTGGCACCAGAAGGTGAAGTTTTTTGCTTTTATTACTACAGGAACTTGTATGGAATCTGCATAATTACATTTCTTCTCCTCCTAGTTCTTATTGTCCCCACCTGAAACCACATTCCTATGACATAAACTCCTCTGAAGAAGCCATCTGTGATTCCATGAGTTGATTACGACTTCAGTCAGGAAAGAAGCAGCAGGAGTAGATGAATTCTCAAATATTGAATCCCATTATCTTGCAAAACATTTGGCAATTGAAAAAAAAAAATGAGTAAAGGAGAAATAAGAGTCAGCAGAAGGGCAGCTAGACAATGTGCTTTTCAAGTTCTACCAGCAGGAGTTAGCAACTCTGTCAGAAAACTCACAGTTGTGAGATGAAATAAGGCTACTCCTAGGCAAATAAATAACTCATTTGGACAAGGCACCTACTGCTAATAGTAATACATGTGGGAACGCAATGGATCCTTTTCTGCTGAAAGATCGTGTGTCCTCTTGCTAGGAATTTTTTTTTTTTTAATTTTGCTAAAGATTTTCTTGGCATATTCACTCTTAATTTCCACACAGCCACTAAAAGGCAGAGAAACTTCAGTGCTGTAATAAATTCCAAAACATCTAAGATATCTTCAATCTAGAAAATCACTTCACGTAGACCCACTGGAGAAGCATGCTGTATAACTAGGAAACAGGCTAAAAAAAAACCCCAACTGTTTCCCCAGTGTGTGTTTGTAGGTGACAGAATACAGACTAAGCAACTAGGTCAGGGAGGAACTGCTGCAGGAAGAGGATGATCTACAAAGTAACTGCTGTCATCATCAGGAACTTATTCATTTGCATCTTCAGCCAGCAATTTCACTGAACCTACAAAACCCAGAGCTTAGGGGCTCACAAAAATCATCTCTTCCCTGCTTGTACAGGCTGGAATCAATCAAGTAAAAGTTACCCCATCCATTATGGTTATTTCATCCTTTGAACACATCGGCCAGCCTACAGCTGAAAGCTGGGACTGAGGCAGTGAAGAGGATAAGGAGGAAGGTGAAACATGAAACAAGTTGTGTGCCATCTATCACATCAACAGAACAAGTTTCTGTTATGTAAAAAAAAAATTGTATTTATCTAAAGCCAGCACATCTCTCTTTCCTATTACTGCTTACCAAGAGAAATGTAAGGAGTATGAGTTACAGTTGCTGTAAACTACAGTGGTTTCAGATGCAAAACCTGCAAACTGGCTCTGGCCAGATGAGCATAATGCCTTCCTAAGACTTGATCCAGTCTAGTGATTGCTAAAGCAAGAAGCCCAAGGCCCTGTAGTTTCCTTAAAAACCCTAAAACAAGTCTAACTCCATGCATTTTAAATACAACAGCTGAGGAGTTAAGCACGTAGGGTTTCTGAGATGATGAATACTAACTTGCAGTGCTGTGAAGCTAGGACAGCACAGTCCCCAGGTTGGTAGAATACAAACAAACCAGTAGAGCTAAGGCTATGAGCATGCATTAGCTAACTCCACCCCAGCAATATTAACTGCTGGAAACTTCTGGCTCATGATAGCTGCAAAACAACAGAACGCATCAAAAGTAAATACAGTCTCTCATAATGAGACTGTTTTACTCAGCCCTTACCCAGCCTTCCTCCAAATTAAAGTACATTACTAGCCAATGAACAAAAGCAACTTTGCAATGCAAGTACAATGCTACCCATTCAAGGCACAGAAGTTAAAGCACAGAAATTAATAAAGAATAACTGAGATATACTGCTGATGGCACAGGGGTATTAAATGCACTCCTTGATAATTTGAACACAAAGACTAGAGAGAAGACTCTGAGTTTGTGTCCTATGGTGCTGGGGGGGATGTGAAAAAGCCTTACCAATGTAAGCAAATGTGGCTCAGTGTCAAAGCAGTTATCAAAAAAAGAGCTCTTGCTTCCTTGGTCAATATAATTTTAAATTTGAAGACCTAGTCCTATCATATTTGGCTCTGATTTCCACAATATCAAAGCAGCCAATAAGCCTCTCTCTGTATCTCTGCAAGGCAGCAAAGTGGTCTATCAGTTATAACGAATAGAGGAATAATTGATAGTGGGAATGTTCTTTGTGCAATCCCAGTCCATTCTAGAGCAGAGCAAAAATAGGTCAGTACAAGCCAGCCTGTGCATGCTGTTCTACTCCAAGCCAGAAGAGACAAACCAGGACAATTCATCACCTCATTAGAAGGGGTGGTCATTTCTGACTACAAGGCAGCAATTTTTTATGCTGTGAAGCAGTTGGCAGCTGCTCATATAAATAACATCCATAAGACCAGGCCAAGGCCACGTGGGAAGTCTGATGAGGGTATTTGGGTCTGCAGCAGCACTCACTGGTTCAAAGCAGATGGCAACATCTCTTTTCTGATACTGAATAAAGCCAAGGCTTCCCAAACTGCAAAGTGCATTGTCTGAGCTCCCTTCTTGGCTTGGCTTTCTAGTGTTAAAGCAGCTGCAAGAGCAGTCTATAAACTATTGTGATAGATGTAAAATGCATCCTTATTGGTGAGTGTCTTCTATTTCTGTTGAGTACAAATAACATTCCTGTTACAGCAGAAATGAAAGAATAAAATATCATCATAATTTCCATCAGAGTAGAAGTTTGTTGGCTACATTGGAGAGAGGGATTAACCAATGGAAAAGCTACAGATAAATATTTCCCAAACTGTACATAATGCCATGAAAGTACACAAAGAATGTTGTGCTCTGAGAAAGACTGTATAAACAAGATGTTATAATCACAATATAATCAAGAGAATTAGGCAAAGTAGACAACGATCACAAAAGAGAATAAGTGGAAGAGCTTACCCTTCGGCTGAGCTCACCAGAAGACACCAAGAGAGGTGATCTCCAGAAGAGATCCTTCCCCTCTGGTAGCCAGCTCTTAAATAGGTCTAGGAGGTGTGGAGCCTGGCTCCACCCCTTCTGGCAGCACAGGTGAATTGCCTTCACCTGTGCTCCTCTGGCTGACTCATGGCTCACCTCAGGTGATCAATCAGAGGTTCAGGCCGTGACTCAGCAGTTCCCATACAAAGACCAAGAAGAATAAACTTCACTGAGGCCATTACAATAACTTCCTGATATTTGGGGCAGCTTAGTCACCCTGCCACAGAGTAAGACAGATTTCACTCTCATGAGATTTAAGTAATCAGACTTGTCAAACTGACAGGACTTTGAGATAAAAAGAAAAAATAGTTTAGCTCCATAATCCACTTGAAGAAACAATAAGGTTGCTTTTGGTTCACCATAACAATCTTCAGTCTTCAGACTTGATCTTTCATCAGTGCCTTTTATATTAGTTTATCATGTTTTGGCATATGGATTGTTTTTAATAAGCCCCCTTCCAAGACCCCTTTTCCCTCATTAATTTAGACCTTAAAAATAAATGGGATCCAGAGACTTACATTGCTCTTAAGAACTGGATGAAGCAGTGGATCCTAAGAAAAGAGTAGGGTGTACAGGAGCCATAGTTTCCTAAACAGCAGCAAGTTCCTACGGTTGAAGTCACTGATGCTTTGTGAGCATGGGAAGAGAGGGCAATTACAATTTCATCATGAACAAAGGTACACAAACCATACAAAAATCACCAGCTTGCATCTGCAGTTTGAAAGTAACTTGTAGGTGGTGCTATAATCCAGAGAACAGCGATGGAAAAACAAACAGTTTACTCTGTGTAGAGGGATACAACTTCCAAGGAGGGATTTTCAGAGGCAATAATGTATTCTCTCTAACAGTGCATATTCCACTGCACAGGTTCTAAAAGCCAGGAGATACCAGGGTAATAAAACTTTTCAGAGAAACACTAGTACAAAAATAATTGTATACACTTGCTTAAGGCAAAGGATGATAAATAGCCCAGTAAAGCATTTCATTGTTGAAGAATATTACACATATTCCAACTAAGGAAAAAAAATATTATAGAGATTAAAACTCTTAAAGAAACAGATGTTGCAAGAAAGAATCTTAGTGAGCTACCTCACTTCAGGCAGCCTTTATATCCATGATTAATTTGATGTTTCCTCTCACATTTATTTTAGGAAAGGAAAATGACTGTAACTAGCTTTCTAAATGGTGAACAAAGATTTCAAGTGATACCATTTCAGATCCCAGTTTTCTAACACTATGTGTGTATAAACGCACAGATGAGCACTTAACAGAAGGTTTTAAAGCGAAGACAGATGTTATTTAAAAAAAAATGAACAATTCAGTATCTTAATTTTTGAATGAACAACTTTTAACACCCTCATCCAGAGTTGATTTCTGAAGGTTACTGCTTCCTTCCCTGAGTTACGGACCCTGACAAGTCAAACTGAAACACTGAGTGAGGTATAACTTTGAGAAACTCCAACTAAAATCCTAATAAAAGCAATAGTCTTAGTGTCAGAGTGTCTTTTCTGTACCGTCCTATGCTACATGGAGCTTGTAAAGCAGTAGGTAGAAAAAAAAAAATACCACTCTCAGCTGTATTTCATGTGCCTTTACAATGACATCAGCTCTCACAATGGAAAAAAATGAAGCAGCTCTGAGAAAGTGGTAGGCAAGTGGAGAATGCATTAAATTTACTATGAAGAACCAAATCTCTTGTGACAAAAGCGTCAGGTTAGTTAAAGCATGCATGACAAGCTCACTCTTGTGTCTTAAGTTAGACACACTATTGTACTATCTGCAGATTTTGGTGCTCAGGCCTCCACTGTGCACTGCAACATACAAACACAGTGACTTAAATGCATTGCTATATGTATCCCAGTGCTCCTACCATTGCATCTACTAGTATAAATGAGGCAGTCTCAGCAGTTGCAAAAGCCTGGAGTAGGTGGAGGAGGAAGGATACAATCACAGACATCTGTACAATGGGGCTGTTTCCAACACTGCTGCGACAAGCTAAGCTGAACAGCAAGAGCCACACATCAAAGTCGGGGAGAAAGAGATCTTGGCAAAATCCTGTACTGAATTATGTTCCACAATAAAGCTACTTGGCTCTTCAAATCTTTTCCCCCTTCTTCAGTCTGGAGTGCTAGAACTATTCTTTCGGCCTTTTATTGAAGTGTTTGAAGAAGATTCTGGCAGAACCGAATGAATACTGATGCCTTCTTGCCTCTCAGCCTTACTATGGGGCTCAGCGCTCTTATCCACTCTAGGCTCCAGTGTACTGGGATGGAAACTGAAACTCAAAATTTGCCATGAGAATTTAAACATAAGTCAATATATCTGTTCTTTCATCAAACAGCGATCTATTTGGAAAAGTACTCGGTGCCTTCATATAACCTGAACACATATAGCTTCACTCAAGTGGCATTTCTTACTGCACTTTGTTCACCTCCTCTGCCCTTTTACACCACTCCTTTTACTAGTTTATATCCAACCACAGGGCATGTCTTAAAGAGAAGAAGCATTACTCCTCCAGAGCTCTGGAGATGATGTTATTAGAGGCCTGATTCCCATAGCAAGTACATTGTAACCTTAATAAACCATGTATTTGCATCAGGGGATTATGTCCACGAGTGCAGGGGAATGGACTCAATTAATAGTCTCTTTCTATCCCTGACTGCTGTGAGCCGTAGAACAATTCTGCACTACAAAAAGCATAGCTCCAAAATGATATATTGATGCTTTTTTTGTCTTTTAAAACAAGTCATTTATTTTATGGCCACAACAGATGCACTTTTCTTACTAAGATTTAAGGACAAGCTGGCTGTATTTCTGTTTATTTTTGCCAGAAGCTTTGTATTTTGTGCTCAATGCCTCAGGACAGGGCTGATCTAATCCCACAAACCATGGTTGATCTGTTTTGTTTTTGCTGAGCAATAGGACACAAAAATAATCTCTGTGATCCTGACTGCAGCAATTGGGCAGGATTAGAGAGTCAAAGGTCTGACGTACACAAGCATGTACCTTTATCATTAATTCTGTGTGCCCTCATTATCAGATGGTAATTCACGTAATCTTCCCTTTGAGCTTTACATAAACAATTCCTTGTATCTTTTTTCTAGGAGTAACTAATGCAAAGTTATCCCCTCTGCATGAACGGCAATATACTGAGTTATTACTGGAAAATAAAGAAGCTCCTTTATTTTTGCTGCAGGGTGCCTGATCTGAAGAGCTTCTAGGACTCCTCCAGTAGCAACCAGAACTAGCTGGCACCATTCTGGCTGCCTCAGACAAGCTGCCAGCAGCTGACTGAGCTGAAGACTCACTGCTTTCACACCTGCAGGGAGGTTCTCACTTTCTACAGCAAGTGAAGAGCATGCTGGAAGATTCAGGCAGGATGGTCTGTACTACTAACGCACCTCTGCGGTCTCTGAGATAGATAAACAGCACGCTGCAGAATACACTGCACTCAAATTACATGACCAGAACACATTTTGGAGCCCTTTTCTCTCACAAATTCAGTGCCATCCATGTCCTCAGTGAAAAGCTCTACTGTGAATATGTACACTGCTGTGAAGTAAGGTAGACCTATGCACAAGCAGAATTTTGTTCCTCAGCCACAGTTGTCCATGGTGCACCTGTACTGTCAAAATGAGTCAGTTTGCTTTGTCTTTTTGCTCTTCATAAGTGTCTCAATGTAGGAAAGTGAGATTTTACTCATCCTGACTTATGCAAGTCAGGAAGAAACCTTTCTGGCATAGAAAACTCAAAGAATAGAGTAACAATCGTGGAGATACACAGAAGTACCTCCATAACAGTTAAATGGCTCAGTTAGCTCAAGTTCAGAAGACGTGGAAAAAGAAGCTAAGAAACATGAAAGTCTCAGAATTTTTTTCAGACCTTTCTCATAAGACAAACAGTAAAAATGGATGCTTTGGTTTAAAAATAACATGAGAATGTGTACAACACACTTTCATTGGTGTATCTACCAGAACAGGGTAGGAGCCATCAGCACTGCAGTAACAGTACATAAAGGATGGATAGTAGCACCTACATTGCTATCAGCATTTGAACCTGAAGTGAGGAGCATAGCAGTTACTCAGCACTGAACACTGCAACAGAAACCTATTCTCAAAGTAATTTTCAGAAATACACCTAGTGTATAATGCAAACTCTGATTTGCTTCTGATGGGTTTTTAGATTCTCTCTACTATGCTTGGACTTGAGGTAGGTTATGCATCAAACTGACAGAGAGCCAAATTAGACTCTACTTGACTCATTGCATGCAAACACTGGCCTATGCAAAAATCATCTTCCGAGTAACCAAATGATGAGGTTGTTCTGGATATAACAGTGTTATACAGTCTTTATATGAAAGGTAGTTGAGAAGGAGGCAACATCCAGTAAAGCTAATGGAGACTAAGACACATCAGCAAGCTCCGAATCTATTTCCTTAAAACACTAGGAGTGAAGTTTGAACCTCTGAGGACACTGCAGTTACACTTCCCTTAACCATCAGTTAGGAAATCCTCTGGATTCTTTTATTCCTGTGTGTGTCAGTCTTTTTTTGTCGTCTTCTGTAATTTTCAGGTTTCTCTGCCTGCTCCCACTTGAAATCTATTTCCCAAACTTTTTTTCTTCCATGGTAGTGGATACACTGATCTGCTGTTACAGGATCGCTTTAGGAGCTTTCTGTCAAAAGGTCACTCAGAACCATCTAGATCTAGGGACACTGCTGTACTATCAGAATCTTGCTCAAAACTAGAACAGGGTGAATGCAGTTTCCCTTTATTTACTTATTTAGGAAACATTTTTCCAAAATGGCTGGAGGATTTAACCACACAAATCCCTTTGACTCTCAATGGGATTTGTTCTCCAAAATTCTCTACATGTTTTCAACACTTTAAAATCCCAGCCCTACAAGAAGTCTGCTTTGTTTTCTACTGTGTTTTTACTTCACAATTGTTCTGCTGAACTGGCTTACAGGCAAGCATATTTGCTCATCAGCACATTTTAAGGAACCCTGGAGAACATACAGAGCACAATGAATTTTATGCAAGATAACGATAAGCACACACAACAGAATGTTTGTGCATATTCCACTGCTCCAGATCATAACTTCAGTACATCAGAAGTCAGGAAACTGACTCTGAAGGATCAGCACAAGTCAAGATTGAGTGGAAGAAATAGATATGTGCAAGGAGTACAATAGCACTATTTGATAGAGCAAATTAGCAGCTACAAAACTGATAATTTTATGGCAATCTTGAAACCTGTCCTCAAAATCCTTTATCACAACTGAAAGCACAGAACAGAAAGTATATTGTTTGCGGAACTGGGTTTGGCCACTGAATTAATATCCATAAATATATTCACCATTACTTGAGGTAGTACTGTGCTGCACTCTATGCCCTGGTTTCAGCCCAGATAGGGTTAATAACACAACGACATTTGGTTGTTGCTGAGTAATGGCTGCATGCCCAGGGCCCAGCCAGGCCACTCGGCAGTGAAGAGCTGCCACCATGATGATGCGTGGCAAAGGATGGGCCACAATATGAGCTGATGAGCAAAAATATACTCACTGACACAATGGCCACTTGAGCCTAGGAGATCACGACTCAGCAAGCTATCAGCTATTGCAAAGAACTCCCACTGACCCTCTCCTGTAAGATTTCAGTCAACAGAAAAAAAAATGCAAACGAGTTTTAAAATACATCTTCTTCAAGAGAACACTTTTAAGAAGGTTTTTTCTTGAAGAACCCTTACACTCTATGCCCGTTAAACTTGAACACAGCGTAGGTGAAAAAGGCAAAAATAACAAGAGGTTTCAGGTAAAAAAAATTCCAGTATGTCAGCCTAGGGATCCTATGGTTATGAAAGAAAACACCCTCAATACACAGTAAATACCTACACCATTGCCTACCTCTTGGAGCAATGGAACAGGTGATATAGACTATAACTTTTGCTTAAAGTTTAAATTTAAATTTGCCATAACCTATACAGAGCTAACCCAGCACCTCCAAGCAGTCTGGTAATAAACTCATCTGGCTGTGTCAAAGATAATACAAAGCCTGAAATGGCTTCAACAACTTGTGCTGGTAGCTTCATAAAAGTACATTTGATTCTTTCTTTAGGATCACAATCTGTACTTTGCCTCTTACAGCTTGAAGCTTTTTTTTTTTTTAGTCTTGCTGCTAATTAGTGGCATAGATTTGACATTCAACAATTTTCTGATCTCTTAAAGAAAACCACGGAAATCAGTAACAACACACCTAATTAAACTGTCAGCAACTGTAGCCAATAAGCAGGGGAATGAAATGGAACAGTGACCACTGATTGTGGTCAGCTAACCACAATCAAAGAGAAAACGATCAATTTCAAGGTTATTAAAAGACAAGGGAAACACATCGGATATTGATGTGACTGAAAACAAGCTTAGAGAATTATAATTGTTGATACAGTCATTGTAACAGAAGAACTGTGCAAGTGGGACAAGGCCCTCTTATGCCCTTGGTTATAGAGGTGTCCTATTATCATTATACATGCCTGATTAACTACTTCCTCACTCATCCCCGAATGACCTGAGCTTTGTAACTGATCTCAGTGGGATCACTAAAGTTTTCCAGTTGCATGCAATCATTGACTGCTTTACTATGACATTCAGCTGCCACTTGCATTACAAAGAAGCCCATTTCTGCCCCAAAATGCATTGTGATACCTTTAAAAAAATATTCATGTGAAGAGACATTTTGTGAAGTAGAACTCTTGAAAATAACCACAATAAAGAAGCAATTGCTGTGAATTAATTTTACTTGATTCAGTTGGTAGCCATTACGATTACAAAACCAGCTCAGCTTGCCACTGTATTCTCTATTGATCCACTTTCATCTTGTAAGAAAAGTAAAGAAAAGTATTTAAAGATACCTTATTATCTTCCTGACTACTGATAGGAGTAGCGGCAGACTGTGGTTCTCACTATATGCTACTTCCAGCAATTAGCATGTCAATAAAAGGAACAAAATGTAACAGAACTTGGAAAGCCACTTATTCCATAGAAATAATGACATGGGAGCTATAGACATTTCCACCATTAGAAGTTCAAAAAAGACTAAATTAGGGTATTTTCAGAATTCAGCCTACTGGTTAACTTACCCTAAAATACTCCAGGTAATGCCAAGGGGCCTGATATCACAGCTGACACCCAACATTTGAACTTTGGCATTACAGACTAGCCTGATTTAAATGCCAGTATCACTCTCAATACAATTATGGAGATTACACAGTATTTGTGTCACAGCTTTACATAGAACCAAAGGAAAAAAAAAAAAAAAAAAAAAAAAAAGAAAAGGCACATAATAAACCTGCCTTCCAAAAAGTTTGCAAACTGAAGTGTGCTTCTGAAGTTTCCCCATAGTACATAGTCACAAGTTCTAAGCTTGTGCGTTCTGAAGATATCAAGGCTGTAAAATAAACTTCTTATTACAGTTTCAGAAAGAATGCGATGGAAAAAATAAATCCTACAGTGAATATCCGACAAAGACAGGTATAATGAAGCCAATATAGAGTGGCCTAAGGATTGAAGCTGACCAGAGAATAAATAGCAGGAGAAGGGTTCACATTTTCCCTGCCTATTGTCTATGTGACAATAAATCTTCCTTGAAAGAGAAATTGCACCAACTTGTTTTCCAAAAAGAAGAATGGGTCACTGAAAGTAGTAGAAGGTCAACATCAATTTATCTACATAAGTGTCTGGTATTAGAATGACACATTTTATCAGCCTGTGCTCTTAATGACGCAGCATGATAGATATGGTTATTTTGATAGGTGCTATTCCTTTTCGGCTCCATGCCAAGAAGCAGCCTTTGTCAAAACACACAAAAGAATATAACAAAGTTGCTCAGAGATGTTTAAAAACAAGCACACACAAATTTCATTATCCACTGAGAAAGGAAAACATTATCTCAAGAAAACCACCAATCAACCAGTCCTCATTTCAAAAATGGCCACATACTATTTAAGTCCAAAACACTGGGTAGGAATTAGCTTCGATTTCAATGTTGACTTTTCAACTGTTTTCTGATGCTATGGCCATACCTAGCAATAAAATACCCCGTGCCAAAAGACATAATGCATTCCAGAAAACTGCTTAGAGTTTCCCAATTGCTTATTTTTCTAAAACTCTTTCTTATTTTTACCTCTCTTTTCACATGAGAAACAGGATTTATAACAGATCCAGGGCTTGATTACACAGGATAGTAGTACAAAGTGAGCTGGGTTTTGAAATTATTACTCACTAGCTACTTCAAAATCTAAGCCTCAATGTGGGTAGAAATTTTAGCTGCTAAGCTCCAGCCAGTCTTTGCTGAACCCACATAAACTCAGGTTTTTTTCATATTTTGAAATTCATTCAGGATTGCGTACAGAGTAAAAGAGTTTTCCCTGATATGAAGCATCACTGCTACCACACATTGGTCTCTGATTCAAAATTCAATTACTATTTAAAAAAAAAAAAATCATTCCTTCATGATTTTCCTCTAGGAGTATACTGTGCAGGATAATAATACTTACTGACCTTTTTACAACTTTATTCCTCAGAATTGCAGAATCGCTCAGGTTGGAAAAGACCTTCAAGATCAACAAGTCCAACTGCAACCTAACCATACTACCCTAACTAACAACCCTCTGCTAAATCATGTCAGATGATTCAATGAATGAGCAAATTGCCATTATTTAACATTTTAAACAGTGTATTTCCTTATTTTTAATCCGGTGCTTTACTTCTGTATGGTCAATGAATATAAAGATGTTACAGTTATGAAATAAACAGGAGAGTTCAGCAAAGCAGGTTACAATAACAAAGAGAATAGATAGAAAGCTTACCGAAGCCCTGGGCTCACTGCAAAACTCCAGAGGAGGGATCTCCAGAAGAGATCCTTCCCCACTGATAGCCAGCTCTTGAACAGGTCTAGGAGAGGTGCAGCCAGGCTCCACCCCTTCCGGCAGCACAGCTGAATTGCCTTCACCTGTGCTCCCCTGGCTGACTCATGGCTCACCTCAGGTGGTCAATCACATGTTCAGGCCCTGATTCAGCAGTTCCCCTACAACTTCCAAGACTTTGCAGAGAGCAATAGGAAATACAAACACTGACTACTTCTAAGGGCTACCCTTCTGAGACTGTTACAGGAGTAGAACTAGTAAGAAGTGAGTGAAATCCAGCAGAGACATCCACTTCTTGTCACATCTGAATACGTAAAGAATTGCCATTTTTTCTAATGTTAAAAGAACTGGATAAAAGTGTTACAGCACAAAATAATCCATTCTTTTCTTGAGTTTTCTCAGAACTCAATCAAGTTTTGATCACTACTCTTGTGTTGTTTTTTTTCCTCAACTCAGCTGTGGTAAGGCCTGTGATCATTTCTTCTCGCTTTGCTACAAATGTAGATCTTGTCTGAGATTGCTACAGTTCTACTAACTCTACTAACTTTTCTAACATACCACTTTTCATATGTCTTCTGTGAGTCTCACTAGTACTTTATGCAGTAACACCAAAGAAAAATATCCTCTCTTAATCTGATCAATTCACTTTCACGTTTATTCTCCTACTGCGGTGCTCTCACTAACTTGGGAGTGTTTCAAAGTTGTTTTTTTCACTCATTATGAGTTTTCTTTTTTAATTGAAAAAACAGCCATGTGAGACAGACACATTTACTGGAGGAAAAAAATAACTAGAATTTCCAAGGGCTTTGCGATTGACAGTGAAAACATAAAAGTTGTTAGCATGGCTGATGTCAAGGTGCTTTGCATTCCCAAATGAAGTAGCTCAGAACATGTTCCTGTCCTCTTAAAAACAACCAGAAAAAGTGGAATCTCCCCTTTATTGTCATAATTCCCATGGCATTCACAGAAATTCCATCTTTGAAACAATTCAGCTCGCTGCCATTAGTAGGTTCACATGGTGTTAGAGAGGACTCAAGCAGACCAATAGCACAGTAGCATTTCCTCAAGCTAACACCATTACTATCAGGTAGCTCAGCAAAAAAAGCTCCACCACTTCTCAGTCCATTGAGTGCCAGCAAATTTTCATTTCATTCTTCACTTTTATGTATTAATGCAAAGAAGAAAAGCAAATCATTACAAGGCTGGTCTCTATCCTTAAGAGTAGCAATAACACATCTGTACCTGAGAAGAGATCCCCATGAATACACACCTGCTTTAGGATAAGGGTCTGAGGAAGAGACAAACAGGCCTGGACAAATTCTAGCTGGTATGTTTCCATTCTGGAAAAGCATCTTTCCTTTGCCTTAGGAATGGACAATTTGTGCTTGTGAAAACCTGAAAACCACCAAGGGACACTAAAAGACAAGGGTTGGTCCTTCTGATCTCTTCTACGACTTCCTTTGCCATTCCTTGGATGAACTATTAACTGAATAAACAAAGCACATCAAGCTTTCACAGCCTCTTCCTATCTACCTAGATTTCAAAAATAGTTGAAAGCCCCAACTATTAACCTTGTGATAATTTCTATTCAAGAGTATGTGGAAATGTGAGGCACAATGCGAGGAGGTGTCTTTCCAGTTGATCCACATTGGAGTAATCAAAGTAGAAAGCAGTGTGTGTTTTCTTTTTGGGGGCAGAAGAGTGTCAAACAGGATTAATTTCAAAGGTTGCATATTCAAGTTACCATGTTGTCTCCCAAGTTAGGCAGAAACGGCCATAGGGAGGACATTACGGGGCTCCCTGCCAGCCAGTTCTGCTGCATGCTCCATGTCAATTAGTCTAGCAACATCTGCTTCAAACAAACAGCTCACCAGTAAGCTTGTTTATTAAGCATCCTTTCCATATCTCATTTTCCCAATTCAAGCAACTGCATTTTTTTATGTTGTGGAGATTGCAATTCAAAAACATAAGGTAAAAGGTAAGAGAGGGAGAGAAATATAAAAATGCATCTGCATCATCTCCATTCTTGTTTGAACAGATCTCACTAGTGAACATGTGTGTGACTTCCCCAGGAGCAGGGCTGCACGGGGAAGGCAAAAAGCCTGGCATGGCAGTGAACAACCATCCAGCACTGCAGACACGTTGCACAAGCCATCCGTCCCTGCTCTATTCCTCGGAGCTGTAGGCCATGCTGTATTTATATTAAAGGCAATACATATTTGCAGATACTTCTGTAATAAAGATCTAGACCAAGGATTTAGAGAGAAAATATGTACTGGAAATTCACAGGGGCTTAGGTAGGGGAAAGTAACTTCCTGTGGAACTAAATACTAATAATCACACTGGTAATTTTGATTCATTTAACAACATAATGCCTTTTCAGATTTTGGAACGAAGCAGAAACGAATCAAAACCAAAACTCCCTACTCAGCATTCCTTGTTGCATAACATCAGATCAAAGTGAAAAAATACTTGAGCTACACCTCTCCTGTACAATACATACGCATGGTAACACTTCAATTAGCACTGAATCATAGAACCAACCAAGGTTGGAAAAGACCTCTTAGATCATATAGTCCAAATGTCCACCTACCACCACTATTATATTTCCCCACTAAACCATGCCCCTTATTACAACAAGACTTGTGCTCTACAGCCCTCGCAGCTTTGTTCTCCTTCTCCAGACATGCACCAGTGCCCTCCAGGGCCCAAAAGTGAACACAATACTCGAGGTGTGGCTCCACCAGTGCTGAGTACAGACGGATGATCACCTCCCTGCTCCTGCTGGCATCACTATTTCCTGTACAAGCAAAATGAAGACATAGCACTGAAAAGCTTATAAGCTCACTACAGTGGCTAGATATTCCTATATTTTATTGGCTGAACATCCCTTCCTGCTGTTTCTCATTTCAAGATCTGTGGTTATCACAGAAAAACGTCTGGTTCCTCTTTTCTGCTGTGCACTACATGTCACAAAAGAAATTGTAAAACTTGTCTGGATAAGTATTTACTTTATCCCTCTCCTTCCACTCCCAAAGAATCTCATCAGTGACTGCTATAAGGCCACTGAGGTATTTGTCTCACATATTATACCGCAGCAAATTTTCAGGAAGTGCTGAAAATATAGATCTCAGAAAGTCTTCATTAATACGATCTTCTCTACAGGCTTAGGTTCCTGGAGGATCTCTGTAGCTGGGTAAGAAAGCAGCGAATATAAGTGATATACTGCTCATATCACAGAGTGCCAATTCTTCCACCCACCAGCCCCTGATGTCACCATGCTCCACTCCAAAGTGACAGGCTCAGCCCAGACTGACAGGCTTTACCCTAACAAGGTTCTCCCATTTCTTCTACCATCAGCAGAGCCTTTAAGACACCCCTATGGGTGTCTTAATGGGAGAAAAGTGAAGCCTTGTCCTTTACTTCCAGAGACAGAAGCAATTCTTCTCACCCTATTAATTCTCTTCAGCTTAAATAAACACAATAGGCAAATTATACTTAGATGGAAGTACCAGCCAAGGTAGCACTAGTGTTGCAAACACACTGCAGCTTGATTTACACATCAACATTTTGACTGTATAATTATGCCAGTTAAAAACAGGGAGATAAATGCATCTCCAGCACCTGAGCTGAGCTATGGCAGGCAGAGCTGGCAAAATCAGTTGTTCACCTATTGAGGCCACAGTGAATCTGACATCCTTGTACTGAAGCAGAGCTAGGGTTGCACAGGGACTGCTCAGTTGGCTGAGCTGTTAACAATGGTAACAAGTTGCAATGGCAAGGAGTAAAAGCTCAGGAGCAGCTGCAAGCTGTACAGGTAGGGAGGATCTACAGGTGATTTTTTAATTTTTCTACCTTCATAATATTCACTAGGATAGAAACCCCTACTGAACTGAATTGAATTCATCAAGAACCTGCCGAGGTTCTGCCTCTGAGCAGGGTCTATCTAAAGCTCACATTAACCTGGAGGGGCCCATGAGCATAACAATTAAATACAATCATTAGGAAATTGGCTCAGCTGCAACTGGATTTCTCAAATGTAGTCTACATACAAGCCTTACTATACCTCTAAAGTACATACAAAACATTAGCAACAAGCAGCTTATTACCTAGAAACATATGAGATAAGAAGAGACTTGGCAGAAAGAAAACCTCAGCTTTAATTGCTGCTGTCGAGCTAACACTTACCTCACTCTCCTTAGAGAAGACAGGTTTCGCTTGAAGATTTCACACAGCAAAGTCAACGAAGTCACCAATTTCTTTATACAAAACGAAGAGGCTGAATCCCTGTTCTAGGTGGAAAAAAAAAAAAAAAAAAAAAAAAAAAAAAGCCAGTGAAATTTCAAGAACAGTACAATTTATACTTCTGTGCGACCAGCATGAATTATGACTATGATGCTGCCAAATAGTGCTGGTCATCCACTACTCCTCCCTCAAGAACAACTCCAATTCTCATCTCTGAGATCTAGAAAAAAAACACTGAATTAGAAGCATGTTTCATCTCTACTTCGATTTTCTTTAAAACAAAAGAGTGGAGATAAAAACTGCTGGGACAGAGAGCAAAGAACTATGTATAGCTAGAGCCAAGTCAGCAGTAGCACAGTATAAAAAAAATTCCAAACACTTGGGTTTTAAAATAGAAACTGCATGCCTGGATTTTAATAAGAAACAATTTCCAGCTCTTTTCTTTCTTCATGTAATGGACAGGACCAGGAACAAAACACGGCATTCCATCTCAGTAGTTATCTAACCATAGAAATTAGAAAGTATTTCTGGCAGTGAAACTCCTAGAGAGGTCAAAAGCCTTCTAAGCTTCCAGGCCTGAGTAAGGAGTCTGTTGCATGAGTGATCCTTTCCTATTAATCCATTCTAGTGGAGTCGTAAATCAGCAATACAGCAGTACTTTGACAAAAAAGCAAGCTAAAGATAATATAATTTAGCTGTCCTTTTTGTTCAGTTCTTTTGTGATTCTATAATTTTGTTGAAGAAAACAGTGAATGCTTCTTGGATTAAAGAAAACATCGTAACAGAGGGCTTTTCTACTTTTCCTGCAGAACAAGAGACTCCTGCCTAAAGCTTTCCTACTTGCTGCACTATAGATCATGAATATGAAAAACACAGACCAGAAATAAGAAAAAATATATATCTTCACTCCTGAAGTGAGCTGGCAGTGTTTTTTTAAGAACACACCACAGGTAGGAGTGAAAGTGTGCATGTCCTTTGTTCTCTTCTGGCTGCAGAAGAAGATAAGTCACACAGTGCTGTATGGTACCTGGATGGGAATAAGTTAAGGTTTCTATTCTTGTGAAAAACAAGGAATGCCATCACTTCCCACTGCAGTTTCTTTTCTGATCTCTACAGAAATATGGATCTTCAATATTAGCCAATCCAAACATGATCATCTGTCATCAGCACAATCTACACATCTATCAGTTATGGCAATTTCCACTATAAAGCAAATTATTACTGCTCAATCCCAGCTTTCCACATCTACCTTTTCCACAGTCACATTGGTCCTTTTGCAGGTTATGTCTAAACATGAGCAAGCCTCAGTCGCCCTTTGGACTCAGATTCCTCATTGCAGATTAAGCAAATGGTGCTATGCAGGAGTTCACATGTTTTTTTTTTTTTTTTTTTTTTTTCATTCTAATTTCTTTTCTTTTCCAACTACAGAATGCATTTAAAACTTTCTGTCTTGTAGAAATGCATGCTGGCTCTAAACAACATGGGCAGGTTAGGAGCTGGAATGCAGATCAGTGACTGGGGGTAAAAGCACTGCATGGTGCAGGGAGAAAAGGTTATGCAGCATCAGACTCCGCTGCCAGGGGCAAGATAAGGGCTCGGCAAGCAGGGTAGAGGGAGACACATGGCATGGCACCACAGAGGACCACAGTCTGCCTCTGGGGCTGAGGATAGACACGCACCTTCAGAATGCATTAGCATTTAGAGGCATCTTACTAATTGTGCATGATATCCCAAGGAAAAAGAAGAATGTAAATATGCAAACTGAAGAGTAAAGTAAATAAATGTATTCTTGAAAACATTGGTAAAACTAGACAGATACTCCATATTCCTTTTTTTTTTTTCCCCCCCCCTTTATGCCAGAAAATTCATAAATCACAATTCTTTCCCCATTCTGGCAGTTTGCATTTTAACGAGCCGCTCTTTTCCACGAGGAAAAAATGTTTTCACACGAAATCCACCAGCTGCAGCCAGCGTTCCCTGAACACAACCTGCAGCACGAGGCGCGGGCTCACCTGCAGCACGCGAGGCGCTGAGAAAACTTTCTCTGTGCTGTTTTATCAGAGCCCCGACTTTTTAAAAAAGGAAACAGTCCGAAGCTTCGCCCTGTATGCCACCCTATGGTGGCTGCCAGAAGTGAAGGCGCCCGGGCTGGCGAGCTGCTGGGGATCTGAGCGTCCCGAGGAGCAGCGGAATGCGCGCTTTTACCTCAGCTCTGGCAGAGCCGACCCTCAGTGTCAGCCCTGGCGCAGGAAGCCTCCCGACAGCCCCACAGCCAGCAGGACCACCGCAGGCTGTACCTGCCTCAGCAATTCCTAGGAGCTGGCGGCTCCACCGCGCTGCCAAGGCGGCTGTAACACCTGCGGCACAGAGCAGGAGCGCGCCCAGCTCTGCAGGGAGCTCGGCTTCTTCCCTCAGCGCGGACGGAAGCCGTAGCCTGGTAGAACCGCTCGCCGGGGCTTTGCGCGACACATCTATCACCACTTCGCTACAACTGCGCCAACTGACCGAACACACTTAATAAACTTCACGCAGTGCCTCTTTGTGGCCGCTATTGGCGGGCGGGGCGGGGGCAGATTCCTCTCAGGTCTCAGCCCGCCATTCTCGCCGCGCGCCCAACAGAGCCTCGCTCTGAGCGAACGGAGGGCGCTGCAATTGTGCGCGCGGACCGGCTCCGCGCGCTGCTGAGGAAACAGCTCAGCCCCGGTGCTGCAGGAGCCCTGGCTTCGTTGCGCCGTCAGTGAAACCAGGCGTCGCTCCTGAGGAGACGCAGCAAAGGTCTTTGTCATCCTTTGTCATCCTTTAACATCCTGTTTCAACAGCCTTTTAATCAAAACAAAGCATGCTCTCTAGACGGTATTAATTTTTAGAGGCTTGGCACTCAGCATTTGTGAAAGCACCAACTGCTCTGCCAAGAGTTTTTACTCTGGCCCATGAAACAGAGGCAACCAAACCGAGCAGAGCCTGTGGAGCAGTCGGAGGAGCCTCACCGGCTGCATGACAGGCAGAGGAATTGCCTCATTTTGCCTTCTATTTCTGTAACGAGCTGCTCTTCTCACTTCCCCACAGTGAGCTCACACATCAGCTATTTTCCATTCCCACACAACCAACGAGGAGTGATACCCTAACACCAGGCTGGGCTCCTTCCTTGCATGAGATCCCAGGTGCTACAGCTGTGCACCTGTTAGGGCAGGCCCTGCTGTAGCTGAGCACTGCATTCTCACTGCTGCTGACAAGATTGTATGCTTGCAACCTGCACTGTCCTTCCAGACACACAGTCAGTAACAAAGTGCTTTGCAGTTTGCAGGGCCTCAAGACTGATAGCAAAGGAGGGAGAGAGAAATAAAAGCAACAAAAAGGCTGGAGAAGTGGGCCCATGTGAACCTAATGAAGTTCAATAAGGCCAAGTGTGAGGTGCTGCACTTGGGCCAATCCCAGGCATTTTTACAAACTGGGGGAAGATCTTGAGAGCAGCCCTGCAGAGAAGGACTTGGGGATCCTGGTGGACGAGAAGCTGGACACAAGCCAGCAGTGTGCGCCTGCAGCCCAGAAGGCCAACTGTGTTCTGGGCATTAAAAAAGGGGTGGCCAGCAGGGAGAGGGAGGTGATCATCCCCCTCTACTCGGCTCTTGTGAGGTCCCATCTGCAGTGCTGTGTCCAGGCCTGGGGCCCCCAGTACAGGAAGGACGTGGAGCTCTTGGAGCGGGGCCAGAGGAGGGCACTGAGATGAATAGAGGGCTGGAGCAGCTCTCCTGGGAGGAAAGGTTGAGGGAACTGGGCTTGTTTAGCTTGGAGAAGAGAGGGCTCTGGGGAGACCTCATTGTGGCTTTTCAGTACTTGAAGGGAGCAGATAAACAGGAAGAGGAATGGCTGTTTACATGGTTGGATAGTGATAGCACAAGGGGGAATGGTTTTAAACTGAGACAGGTTAGATACTATGAGGAAGTTTTTCACACAGAGGGTGGTGAAGCACTGGAACAGGTTGCCCAAGGAGGCTGTGGCTGCCCCATCCCTGGAGGCATTCAAGGCCAGGCTGGATGTGGCTCTGGGCAGCCTGGTCTGCTGGTTGGCGACCCTGCACGTAGCAGGGGGTTGGAACCGGATGATCATTGTGGTCCTTTTCAGCCCAGGCCATTCTGTGATTCTATTACAAAATCCCATGCACAAAGTAACACATGTAGAGTACATTGTACGCAGAATACCTGGTTTGTAGAAGCATGCTGGTAAAAATGTAAGAAGCCAGATGAATCACAGCAATAAAGCTGCAGCAACCAACATTCATCCTAACAAAAGCCCCCAAGTGCTGGCAAATGGCCTAAGCATGCCTGTTACCAGGCTGAAGCCACCAGCTAAGGGCCCAGAGAAGCAGTGGAAGAGTGAGAACAGAACCAAGAAAAGGGGAAGATGCTAGGAAGCATGACTGTATTTTTAACTGTCATTGAGACATTACACACACACATGTATATATATGTGTGTGTGTATTGTTGTTGTTTTTTTCCTTTCTATAATAATTGAGTCAGTACAAATTCCTAGACTGTTACAATTTCAATAGTATTCACAATTTCTCAGCTTCATATAGATTTTTTCTTTGCTCATAAACATGGTTTTGAGGGTAACATGCTTTAAGCCTATTATTATATAGAATAATATACAGGTTCCAGTGTGACCTAATCTAGGCTTTCCTGCTCCAGCAGGGCGATTAAACTAGATAACCTTTCGAGATCCGTTCCAGTCCCTGATGTTCTGTGATTCTGCAATATTACTTTATTATTGCAGTAGTACTCAAAGTGCACACAGACTTGCAGGACAAAGGTCTTTATGTCTGGAGGAGATTCCAAACTGCAAATTATTTTTTTTTTTTTGCAAAAGATCTAAGTAGTAAGATGAGAATTTAGCAAAATTTAAAAGTTGTCATGGTAACATGATCTTACATGTAAGTTATTCTGTGGTTTTAGGCAAATGATACCAAGAGCTGCCAACTACTAAAGGATTATCTTTTTTGCATGAAAAATTTCTTTCAACTGTTGCAATTAAACATTATTTAACTTACTTATTTTTAAAAGTATACATTTTTTATTAGTCAAGCAGCAGATTACTTGCTGTAATTAACTTGAGACATTTATGCAGTTCTTTAGAAGATGCTCCATGTTCTTGTTCATCAAATTTTTCTCCCTCCCTCCTTCTGTGGATTTCTATTTATAGGCTGGACAAAGTTGGCACTCGGTGATGTTAGAAAGTACAGCTAAAACTCACACAATTGCTTAGCCTTCCTAGCAGGGAGAGGGCGGAGAGAGATCAAAGAGATTGCTCAAATAGAACATCTCAGTAGTTTGCAAGAGCACCTTTAAAATAAAGGTTGTAATTAATTAAATACTTGACATTGTGATGAACTTCCATGGGAAGAAGGTTGCAGACGTGGAATCTGTTGCAAGTGCTGACTAAAAATACCACTCCTTAATAATTAACACACTCTAAAGAGTGGGACTGATGCCAGCGCAGTATACATTCCTGCTAGATGAATTAGTGTTGCTTCTGTATGCAATTAAGCTTGAAGTCTTGTTCAAAGGCTGACTTTCCTGTGCTAAGACCCTCTTGCTTCCATGGATGGGCCCAGAACAAGTGGTGTGTGACACAAATTGGCCTTAGCGTTGCCACTTCTTGGGTATTTACAAGCTGCAGTTCTCAGCACACAGCGCCCCAGGAGCAGCACATGACAAGGCATGAAGCAGCATGTCTGAAACTACGGCTTCCCCGCAGGGGTATCTGTGGCTGAACACCCACTTTGCTCTGTCTGCCTCGTCACTGAGGGAGTTGCAGCAAGAACTGCATTAAAGGGAGAGCTGAGCTCTGCAGAAAGGCACGTGTGATGTGCCGAGCAGCAAAAAGCAGAAAGGCTGGGTTAGGAAGTTTCTCGCTAGCCTGGTTTCATGTGACCTGACCTGCTCAAGGGGATACGTATGACAACTGAACTGAATCCATCTCCAGCTAGCAGCAGAAGCTGGAAAGACACCCAGAGCTGAAATGCGAGCGAGATCTACCAGCATATCTGTCTGCCTATGGTATTTATTCAGTATTTTTGGAAATGAAATTTGAGTGCAACAGATTATACAGATGGGGCTGCTTTTGAAAAGAATACAGATTATTTACACAGAGGCTTGGAAGGCATGTGGGGGTTGGGAGTAAGCAGGCTAGTGAAATTAGTGGTAGAAGAGATGAAAGAAGGGGATAGTGGGTATGCAGTGAGCTCTGGAATACATAGCAAGGACTTGAAAGAAATGGGAACAGACGTCTGCCACCTTCTAAGCATGTGCAAGGAAATTCTTCCCTAGGAAGGACTTGGCTTGAGCAGTTGGGAGGTGGAAACCCTCTCCCTGCCCCACCAGAGTCTGGCCCAGTCTGTCACTCTAGGATTGCTACCCAGGGACGTGACTGTTAAGCCCAGCTAATCCTGAAGCATAGTGGCATCTGGGGCACTGCTGGGTAACCAAGGAATTATGCTCCAAATAAAGCTGTCCCTGCTGCTTGTACACAGTGGACAGCATATGTGCTGCCCCAAACCATTGGCACGTTAAGGAGTGGAGGAATTGCTGCAAAATTTGAAAGAAGAGACCAACGCTTGCACATAACAGGAGGACCTACCACTAATCCCTCTTGCAGTTCAGTGATTTTTAGCCACCTTACACAGAAAGGCTAATGTTCAGTAAGCAGCCTGCAGTATGGTAGGGCAGGGAGTTCCAGTTTTATCCTGCACTGTTATGTTAAGAAGTCATTCCTTTTGCTTATTTTCAGTTCTACTGCCTGTTAATTACACTGGGCTCCCTCCTGTAAGAACAAAGGAGAGCTCCTGGGAGAAGCAGTCATTTCCTATTTAGATTTTCCACATCACAATTGGATTTGTTGCTCCCAGTGATTATTACTACTTAGAGATCTGTTGAACCTCTTCTGTCTGTTCCAAAAGCCTGGATATTCAGGGTATAAAGAAGAAGAAAGGAAGAGAAAGAGGCTGTTTTTTGTTTCTGCCTCTCTTGCTATCTCCCAAAATCCGTGTTATGTTCAAAGCAAGCCAACAGAACAGATGCATACTGTGAAATGGAGGTGGCTTCTCTTCTATTTGCCTCCCTAATAATGCCTACTGTTTTACTTGTCTTTTTGCCATATGCTGAAATTCAGTGGTCTGAGATGTTTTCTTCTGCTGGGTACAGCTAATTTACTGTCAACTTCATGCAGGTACAGAGCTGTTCTTCATGTGCATTGCTTTATCAGGCTGGCAAGTTCAAGTAAAGAACGTCTCATTTTCTTCTACTGCTCTTTGGTATTCTGCAGGCTGGGTCTTACTATGCTGGTCCTTACTGTAATGTGCAAATTCAGGATGGACCACTTACATATGCTTAGCATTTCTGGGTAACTGGCACTTGAAATATGGACCATAAACCAAGTGCTGTGAAGAGGTCTGGACCTTAAACTGATGGAAGGTAGAATCTGTGTCCTCATACAGAAGCCACTGTAGAAGAGTCATTTCGGGATGGGAACAAGATGGGGTATTTTGTTGGTGTTGCTTTTTCATCTCTCCTGGAATAAAGAGATAATAAATGTTCATTCCTTGTGCTGAATAACAGCTCTCAGGAACTTCTGCCAAACAAAACTTTCCTCTTGTAAAATCTTTAAGTGATTATATTGAAAACAGATGATAGAAAAGGTAGAGAGGGTGATTTGTAAACAGATTTCTTAGTTGTGTGTCATAATTTCCAACGACAATCAATGTAAGACAGCAAAGTTGTTTGCCTGGAAAGCACGTGGTAGACCAGGCCCAGTCTAGTTCTGGAGTCTGCCACATTAATAAAGGTACATCACGTACCATCAAATTAAGGCAGGATATCAACCTTAACTGTATCTTGGTAAATTCTCAGTGCTGGAACCAAGTTGTTTGTGGTGCAGTAGTGTATGCAGTCTTCATGGCAGCTGTACGTAGGTGGTATGTTTTGCACCACACAGAGATAGCAACCTAACCCTAGACAGCATGATACACTACTGGAAATACATTCAGAAAGGGAGACTGTCCTCCACCTGAGCGGTATGGGAAATCAGACCACCTACTCATAAAGTCCATGCTTAATCTCATATATTAAAGTAGTTAAGTGAAATCTGGTCATGGAACTCCTTCGGGTCTTTTGGTCGCATGATTTCTAACGTGCAGTATTGCTTTGCTAGATATGGGACAGAGTACATTCCATGGTGCTGAATAAACTCTTCTCTCTGGAATAATGCAACTGGGGTTGAGGGATTCTCCTTAATGAGAATCTGAATGCAAACAAGAAGTATCAGGTAAAATTACAATTGTGGTATTTTTAAGCTTTTTGTAAGCATCTTAACTAGATGACAACAATAGAAATACTGGATGTTGTGTTGAGGGACATGGTTTAGTAGGAGCTATTGGGAATAGGTGAATGGTTGGACTGGGTGATCTTTTAGGTCTTTTCCAACCTTAGTGATTCTATGATTCTATGAAATACACAGCCATTCTATCTTCTTTGGAGGAACATAAAAACTGATCTCAAAAGATAAATCTACAGTCTTCAATTGGATACACAGTAGACTAGCATATTGTTGTAGAGCACAATTTCGTCCCAGCAGTCTTAATTGATGCTCTACAGGAATGCATAAATAACATAAGAAGTCCTGTATAAAATACTGGGGTTTATCTCACAAGTGAAATCATACTTGAAGAACCATTCTCATCTAAACATAATGAGGAAACAAATTTTTATGATTATCTGGGATAGAATTGTTAAAAATTAATTTTTCAGAATTCTTAATAAAAATCTCATTGTATTCTAAAGGATCACAAGTTAAAAAAGGGATTTTGTAAGACGGAAGCTCTGGTGAAAAATCAGATGTATAATATGACTATGCACAAACTCCAAACCGATTTTTCCAGTAGATGCTTGGTTTAAACAGATTTTCAAGGTAAGACAAGGAACACTACAAACAATAAATGTATCGTTTCTGTTTAGTTACAGCACTCAATTTCTGCTGCTGGACCATAATTTCAATACAGCACTTCAATCTAGACAAACGAGATGGCATTTTTACATGGGCTGCTCCAAAAGTAATACCTCCTATTTTATTATGTTGGCCCACAATATCAGAGGTGAAGGATGTTGGTATGGCAGTAGATGTTGAACCTCCCACCAACATTCCATTATATGTTGTTGCCATGCAACAGATGGCAGCAGAGGGGCAGTCTGACAAAATGGCACCTGACACAGAAGTGAGTATGAAACAAAAGCGTGGAACTGAACTTCTCCCTGTGAAAAAGATTGTACCCAGTGACATTTTTCAATGCTTGCTGAACATTTATGGAGACCAAACAGTGGGTGGTGTGTTCCAGCAGCGGCAATAGCAACATGAAAGACAAGCCGTGGTCCTGATGGCCATGCACAGCCATCACACGATGAAATGAGGAACATGTTAATCAGCTCATCCATGCAAATTGGCGTACTATGACCAGGTAACTCTGGAGCTGAGTACAATGCATTGGAAATGATGGTGGCTACAGTACAGTATTTGCACCAGTTGGGTCCCTTAAATGCTCACACAAGAACACAAAGCACACTGTATGCAAGTTTGTCAGGTCCTACTGAACAAATATGAGGCTGAACGTGACAGCTTCCTGGATCACATCAGTGATGAGACATCAAACAGCATTACTGTCTTCTTTGTAGCTGTTGTAGTTTCCATGGAAAAATAGGAGGCATTACTTTCAGAGCAACCTACCTAATTGGATAAGCTAGCTTAACCTGCCCTAAAATTCCTTGTTGAATTAAAACTTTGATATTTGAGGCAGAAAAATGACCCTTGATGCTACACAACTTTATATACTATTTTACTAAGCTTCTAAAACTTGAAGCTTAGTAACCTGCAGATCAACATTTTGAAACTGAATTTACACCTGAGGATAAATCTGTGACACATGGTAATTTGACTGCAAGTTTTCCCTTATGGTTTGTACTTAAATTCCGTTCGGATACAATCTATAAATTAAACAGCAGACAGACTAGAAAACAATGCAGGCTGGATATTTTAAAAGCTTTTTGCCTCAGAAATGTTACCAAGAGCCAAACTTGTGGGACAATAGGCCATGGACAAAAATGAAGTTCTAATACTTTGGGAACATTCCCAGATAAATTAACTCATGTATTTATCTTTCAAATGCACTCATTTGAGACAATCCCTTCTCACTCAAACTTATGCAGAAACGCCCTTCAGTTTCTTTTTCAGGCATTAGTTCTGCTAGGCACCAGTAACAGCAGAAAAGCAAAATATATCTAGAAGGTGTGTGGGTGTGTCTATACACATACGTACATTCCAATGTATCTTTCATCAAGGCTTGCTCAACCTTCTAATTCAGACTACTTAGACTGCATAGCAGGCTTTGTATTAACCGAATACAGTACTGTAATGAAAAAGGAACACAAACAGCAGTAAGTGGCTCCAGGACTGACAAGTCCTTCCTGCATCAAACAGCCCAGCTGATTACATTTTCTTGTTTATCACTGGCCACAAAAAAAGTATACTATTTCATGCATCTGTGGGGTTTTCCCCTTCAAGTTACAGCCATTGTTACTTTACTCTTTTGATTTCTATTGTATTGATTGAACATCAGTGAAGTTGAAGAAGAAAATCCAAGTTCTGAATCTCTTGAAGAAATCTGTTTTGGGGCATTAATAGAGATATTTATCCAAGTGGTATCTCCACAATTAAACATGAACTCTTTGATGCACCTTTGGCTCAAACCTTTTTCCTAGCATAGCATCCTCTTCTCAGTGTTTTTATTCATTTTTTTTCAACATGAAGAAGACATTCAATTCTTTTAACAGTGACAGAGCTGTAAGTTCTAGAAAAAGAACAAGCACATGAACTCACTCACCTGACCAGCACTGTACAGCTGTATTAGGACACAATCACAGGGTCAGCTTTGCAGATGGAATGAGAATCGTTCCATGCTCCAGATTAACACCCTTCCTCCTCACTTTGAAAAAAATTAACTGCAGAGACAACTAAATCTTATAACACAGAATATTGATAAATAATTCTCACACTGAACAGCAAATCTAAATAAAACTCCTCGTAGTTCTTTCATTTACTTCAAAAATAGAGAAGTCATCAATGCTGCATCACCAAGTGTTACACTGCAAAAGCTTTCTATTAATGTTCATCCAGCACTGAATCTTCTTATTATCTTCAGATCACCTCAGAAATTAAAATTTTAAGACTATGTAGTGAGCATAAATGGAATTATGTACTGTTGTCTAAACAACACTTTTTTATTTCTTAGCAACCTAACTTTCAGGAGCACATTTCAAGAAATTCTTTGGCCTTTACTTCCAAGCAGATGAAATACAAATTCACCATGTCATGGGAGTTGGGAGGTTTAGAGATACAGTTTGGACAACAGAAGTTGAAAGATATTAACACCACCATTCTTCCAGATTTAAGGCATTCTGTAGTACAGCTCTTTCCTCCCATTGAGCCTGTTGTTTCCAGGACACCTTACAACATCCTCTGCATCACCAGGTAGTGCTCACTGTCCCAGGTGATGGGTATGGTATCATACCAAGCTTGGCAGCCTGAAAACCTACAGCAGTAACTCAAGGTCAGTCTCCACAGCTGGAATTAAGACGGCTGTGGCATTAGTAAATCAATCTACCTTTGGATAAGGACTTAAAGCAGTCTTTGCATTATTTATAATGGTTTCACTTTTACTTACAGTAAGACTATCTACACCTACTGATGCTGCTAAGGTCTTAATAAACCACAGTTCCTTGGACAGGGGACCTGCGGGACAAGAAAAACAGAATGTGTGAATGGCTTCTGTTCCATATAGCTAAAAGAAACCTGTAGTGAAACAAAACATCATACAGAAAGGAGAAGCAAGCAACAATTACATTGTCCCGGTTTTGAAAACATTTAGCATGTAGATTCAGGGCAAATTCCAGACTCATCATCTTTAAAAACAAAGCAATTGGTAAGTTTTTAAAATTTTATCTTGTAAGGAAAACCCTGATGCAGAAGAATGGCAGCAACTTAAATTGCTTTATCTTTTGGAGTCGAGTACACATTTTTGTTTTCCTTGCTGCTTGAATAAGGAAAGCACGTTAAAGAGAAAACCAACCAACCAACCCTCCACTGAAAAAGGCACATGGGTTTGCCTGGTAAGAGTCCAGCTAACTTGCTTACTCAAAGAAATAATTACTGATGTCCAGAAAATGAGGGAAGACAATACTTGCTGGAGTATCTGATACCAAAAATATCTGTATCAATTCATTGAAGTATTTGAGAATGAAAACATCACCAATAGCTAAAAAGCCTGTTAGAACAGCCTATGGCAGGTCCCACCATCGTTTGTTTACGTAGAAGTAGCCATAAAGCAACGACAGCTCTGTAGAACCACAGTATTCCAGCTGTACATTTGGCACAGGTGCTCAGCTCAAGAACAAGAACAAAGCTTTTATACCTTTGTGATCACTGTCCAATCTTCTAATTAGAACCAATCTGCTGCCAGCACAAAACCAGCTCCATTAGGCCAGCTTGAGAAATTATCTCCTGCACTATAACCTGCTTTTACATTAAGCTTACTATAAATCAGTGCTGTACAGATCATGCCAGCCTTAGTCATTATGCAGAGATCATGCATTTCACAAGTCTTTTACAAAGCGACATAATCTATGTGAGCAGATTACTCAAAAATCTATAGAAGCTTCAGCCCATGTCTTCTCAAAGCACCCACACAACGTCTCCATTACGTACCCAGTGACAAAACCTAGAGGAAGTATTTATTTCACTAGAGATTACAATTTTTTTTTTTAAACACTTGCCTACATGAAGCTGTATCTACCATTAACAGTGCCACATGCTATTAATACCCTGTTCCAGACCTCAACCTCCAGCAGGATTCCTTTACAGCACAGAAATAAAGTTCCATTATGCTGATGCTCATTAACAGTGGCAGTGAGATGACAGACAAGTTTAAATTGTCTTTACTACAGCTCATGACTTTCTGTTCTTGTATCTGGTTGGATCAGTTAAGAAAAATCCATAGAAAAAATTCCATCCTGAACAAATAAAAGCATCGTTCATATTGATGTACAACTCTCAATTTAACATTTTTTCCTGCTGAAGAGCCATTTACATCCTTCATAATGTAAAAAGTATTACTATAACAAGACCTGCTTGATTTCTCTGTACATTTCTGTTACTCTAATTACAGCTCTTCAAATCTACCGTGTCCCTTCAGCGGAAAGATCAACAGCAACTTGTGTGGAGATCTCCAAAAATGCATCAAGACTCAGTACATCTTCTCAGTACATCAGAACAGTTCAAGCTCGGTCGGTTTGATAAATCATACATGGGGGTCCGGGCACTGAATTCTGCCATTCCATCACACCAACGTAGAACAGTGCACTCCTCTACTTACTGCATGTTCTTCATTTGACAATTTACCTGACGCTGCCTTCTTTCTGCGGTCACTCAGGGCAGTGCTTTATTACATGTTAAAAGACAAGATATGTATTGAAAGTAGCAATTTTATTTGAGTTAAAATTATTTACAAAAACCCAAAGACATACTTCATGAAACTGGTACAAACTATTTTTCCTGCCGTTGGCTTTTGCTCCAAAGATCACAGCTGAGAAATACTGTATAAAATAAAAATAGGATTGGATTCAGAAAAGTACTCTACTGTTCTAATTTCCAATTGAGATTATTTACACAAATATTTACAATGGAAAAAAAGTTACTTTAAAACTTTAATTTGCAAGTTAGCCTCAAGTACCCTTTAACGCAGAGTTATTTGAGGGTCTAACACACAAAAATGCACTGCAGTTCACAGGGTGATTTCTCCCCCCACCCTCAAAGAAAAAAAAAATCTGCATTTGTCAGTGCTTGACAATTAGTTACATTTTAAAAAAACTGTTAAACACAGAGGTAAACCAATTCCCAAACAATTACCAGTGTAACAAAGAAAGGTAGTTGTCCCTGATTTCCCCTTCATCACATCCGCACTGTCTCTTGCCATCACCCCACAAAGCTCTATGATCATTTTGAAATCCCACTCCAAATGAAAAGGTCTTAAATCAGGAGGGCGGGCAGACAACATATTCAATGGCTTCCTCTGGATACACAAGGTTTACGTACAGCTTTTGTCTCTCAATACTGAGTTGTTCGGGTTCAGTTTTGTTTTCAAGCAAAGGGAACACAACCTCAAAAACTTTTCTGAGTTACACTGATACGCTAAGTTTTAGAAGGTGATGAGAGAAAACGCAAAAATATGACCAACATTGGAATTTTGCCGCTAATCAGTTACTTCCTTACAGAATTCTCAACAATCTGCATTATCAAAAATAGGAAGACATAGAAGGCAGCCACTGTATGTAAAAAATTTACAGCTGGCACTGATACAAAAGCACAAGTTCGTAACTTTATACACGGAGATAACAAGATCTAAAAGCAGGTTAGATTTCCTGTTACTTCCCCCTCATTATACATAGAACTAATATTTTTATGGCTTCAAGTTTTACAAATTCAATGGAATAACATGATTTAACTATCTATACAGGTATTTAAAAATGTGATGAAGCAGATCTCAGAACAGTCTGCAAATATTCAAGACCAGCTTAATAAAAATAATTACCAATTCTGTTGGTCTGAATAACGAGTGCAAGAAAAAAATATTAAAGAAACAAGTAATGTATTTTCTGGGATTTCTTGTTCCATTTAAGTCTTCAAACACAATGCTTTGCTGTGAACTAGACCTCAGACTGAACAAAATCTTCGCTATATCAGCAATTTAAGGCTTTGCGTTGTATGCATTTCAACTTTGACATACTACAGAAGGATGAAATAGAAAGATTATGTCAGCTGGAAACATTAATCCCCATTGGTGTTTTAGCCTCTTCAAAATTCTTCCCCCTACAGCATCCAAATTCTTTGTATCAAGCATTATAAAATACATCTTGAGCACTTCTTTGAAACAAATCTAAACAGCATTTCAAAGTTTTTGCTTATTAGAAGTGTAAACTGCCCTGGGAATGAATAACTTCCCTCCCACCCCTCACCCCACCCCACCCCTTTTTTTCTTTCCTTAAACAGGGCACAATTTTTATTTCTTTTGTGGATAACATACCCTCTCAAATGGCTTTATGTATTTATGGGTTTGCATGCATCTTGGAATTACAAAGTGTTATGGTCTTATCAGTTTACAGTACATGGGCCATGACAGTTTTAGAACTGAGAAATAGTTCAACAACCTAATTTCAATCAAAACAGTATAAAAAATAAACTATCCAATCCTCACCTCTTTGGATTCCAACAAATTTTAAATATAGACAGTAGTTAAAATCACAAAAGTATTTAAAAATTTATATTTTACGATTTTGGAATAATCTAGTAATAAAAAAGCAAGAGCAAATTAAACTCAAATAGGAGCGGTGCTGCTGTCCAGAACTTCTTTATTAGAACATTTGATACCTCAGTAGCTAAGCTGCCTTTGCACCTGGCTGGCATGAAACAGTGGCTCAACAGTAAACAGCAGTTGCACTATCAGCAGCAAGTTTTCCCCTTGAAACTGGTCACGAACAAAGCAAGAAAAAAGATAGGGAGGATAAACCCTGCCAAAAATATTTAAATACTGCACTGCATCATAAACAGCATGGTTTCTTTATTTACTTTCCTCAGAACCTTTTTCCCCTCATTTTTGATAGTTGCAGATTGATGTAGTAACTGTCTTTTAGAAAATGCTGAATGCATGGTTAAGAGACCAGGTAGCCTTAAAAATCCGAACACGAATGACATAGATGAATGCTCTTGGTATATCCTTCAAGGACTTCTTTCATGACTTCTTTTGTCTAAGGGTAGCTCCAGCATTAGAGTGCTTGCAGCGGAAGTTAAGTATCTAGCAGTGTTCCAAGTATTCAATCACCCTAGAGATGGATTTCTGGCCTGTTGTTCCAACAGCACACTGGAAAACGTGACAGAAAACAAAGTACCAAGTGAGCATTTATACAGTACCACTTGAAAACACTTTAGGGCTATGTCTGTTTCAGAATTTTAGGACTTAGACATCAGTAAAAACAGTTAGGTCCAAGAAGAGGACTCAAACATTTTCATTTCACATTCAAGTGGAATGAAACTAGCTCCTAATTAGTACAATAAACAAATAAATAAAAGACACAGAAACCGGTCTTCAATATTTGCAAACACAGAAAATGACCTCAAGCTCTTCTGAAGCCCACTGAAAAGTCATAAAAGCTTCTAAAATTGTATGGGCTATTACAGCAGATGACAAACCTACAAAAATCTCTATCAGAAATTTAAAATATGTATTACTTACGGTAAGATTCATAAAACTGAGAAATTTTTTGAGCATTTCAGTCATTATTGAGAAATCTCCTTCAGGTAAGTATTCCCTCACAGTAGTCACGTTGATCTAGGAAAAATATAACTAGTTTAAATTGAGAAATATTTTTCCAACACTGAGAGCCACGTTACTCCGTATGTGAGAAGCAGCAAGACAAGTGTATTTATAGCATAATTAAGATGGCACTCTGCTATCATCTCTGTGATTCAAGGCTCTCAAGGCTCTAATATTTCTATGGTGTTTATTTCTAGGATACAACAATTCCTGCAATCTTTTCTCAATTAAAGATTATTACCATCAAAGCTCATCATGGCCTAACAAGGTTACCAAGAACTGAAACAAAAAAGGAAGTGACTGGGTTAATTTTCCTGACACACAGAGAAGATCCCTTTACAACTAATAAGTGAAATAATTCTCAACACTTAACATCAGTATGACTCTACACACTAAGATTACATAAAGGTAATCAAGAAGCAAATAAAATTTACAGAATAGCATGCTGAAGAACACTTCTGCCATCCCATAAATTGAAACTATCCAGAAGGCAGGCCTGAACCTCATTTTCATTTGAACGTGTATCTGACAAAAGAGTTCGAAGTTTTCAGTCGCTTAATACTTAAGTATTCACTTCAACTTTCTACTACGTATTTCCAGTCTGAAACAATCACCTTCAGCTCTGTGGACCTACACAGCTTTATACAACTTCACTGGAAATAAAAATCAGACTAGGATGAAAAAACTAACAAGATGACAATAACTTGCTTGGTGAAATCACTGAAAAACAAAGCAAGCTTTCATAGTTAGAAAAGTTGCAGGCAGGCCAATTTGCTTTTCCAAAGCTCATTTGCGGTCTAAGACTAACAACAAATAAGAAAGAGGTACAGAAGATTAAATACTCAAATCCAGTCTCCTTTGATAAACATACTGATGCTCAGAAGATTTGTTTTGGATGGAATACCCCTGGCAACTTTCCACCGAACTATATACATCAATGCAGCTGAATAAATGTACTAGCTGAACCCCAATTTAATGAATCCATTTCAGTAATGCAAATTATTACTTCATTAAAAAATCTACTGGAGTTAAGAGTGAGTTATTGACTTATTCCCTTACTGGACTCTCTTGGCAGAGACAGCCTAGAAGCAATGCTGTGTATGAGGCCACAATGCAGTCTTCCATGTGCTTCCCAGCATGCTGAAGAGCTGTAAAAAGAGACAAGTCAGTGTATTGTGTCCTCTAAGCAGCTGGCATCTTTTACTGCTTTAAATACAATCTTTCATTATCACTTTCCAGAATTCTATTTTCTCAAACAAAATGACTTTTTGCTCTGAGACTACAGCAGCAAGAATCAAACTCCTTACTACCTAACTAAGCAACACACATTCTTTGACAGAAAAAGTGCTCATTCCCTTTCAATTCATAATATTGCACAGTACTTTCAGTATTGCAATGTACAACTGTATGTTCAATACAACAAAATACAATTATGCTTCCTGTAATGCTATAAGCCAGTAAGATTTCTACAAAAAAAGATTTTTGTATTATGGGTAACAGATATAATGCTTGTTAATGGCCCAGCATTTCTTGGGGGGGGGGGGGGGGGGGAACTACAAATAACATGAAGAAAGGAGAAAGCGTACAAAGCAAGGCTGGAGAATTCGATACTGTTCTACCAGAAAAGCCTAGAAAGAATGCCATTTAGGTGGTTTCTTACACAGAATGTCTCAAAAATACCACCAACCCACAGGGTTTTGTTTTGTTTCTGTTGTTTTAAAAAAGGGCCTGACAGAAGGTTCTATGAAGTAACAAGTAGCATTGTTTTTTCTATTTCTCGTGCTTCATCTATGAACTGCTCCCACTCAAGTTCTAGTTTCACAAGAGAATATGCTGAAATCTCAACCCAGTGGACCGCAGATAGGCAGTAAAAGATAAACTAGGAATTTATGCCAAAACAGAGTTCTTTACTATTTCTGAGCTCATCAAAATTATTCAACATACCTTTATTAAGATCGAGTTCTTCATCATCTTCTTCCTTCTTATCTTTCTCTTCAGTACTATCTGACTTTTCTGTGGAGACCCACTGTATCTCCCCACTTGTTTCTTGCCACTCTCCACTCTTATCATGCTGAGCTGTAGGAGCTTCTTTAATCAGTTTATCTGTCTGGCTCTCAGCCAGCTGTGCCGCTCTCTCACGCTCAAGAAATAGCTGATGGGGAAAATTTCAGAAGAATTCCTATTATAAATTAAACCCTAAACACATTGAATTAACTCGAAAGTTTATTTCCCCTTCACAATTCACCCCTTTAATACAGTTAGCCTTCAATACTATTCTTCGCAATAGCCTTTTCTTCTTCAAAGGATAATCTGATTTATCACACTAATGCTGTGCTCTGCAGAAAAGACTTCCCACCCTCCCCAGCGTCGAACCAACTGCCAGGCTTCTCTTGGCTGCCATAAATGCTTAATCATATTCTCTGAGACACAGCTTGAAGACTAAAAATTGCCAGATATGTAAAAAGCAGGAATTTCAAAGAAATATAAAATGACTTGAGCCACTTTAAGATGAATGTAACCCAAGGTGTTCTCATACTTTGCACTTACATCTTGTGAACTACTTCCCATGCTATATAACCATCAATTCTAAATATGACTTTGTAGAGCTGCATACATTAAGATAGTTAATATTAATATCTTGATTACTGATCTTTTTCGTCTGCTGCTGGGCAGTTATTTCACTATTCACATTAATTAAATGGAACAATTTCTAAAAGCATCTATGAACTTATCTCCATTTGGTAAAAAGGTTGTAAATAAAAATTCTTATTTCCTTTTATTTTAATTAGCAGATTGGAACTCATTCACACTTGATTTATATTTTAACAAGTTAGTCAATACAACATTTAAGAATGCTGTTTCACATCCATGTTTGTTACATTCATATTTATTGCTCTTATTAAAAAAATGATACAGCGTGATTTTTAAAAATGGTCTGAAACTCCCTTAAAGACAGCACTTAAAAAAATCTATGGTAGCAAAGTAGATAACATAAGCAACTTAAAATTTTTACAGCTGTTTAAAAGCACAACAAGAAATAAATCCTATAGGAAAAAGAAAGAGCAGCTTAACAGAGCAGCTTCTGGATGTCCGTAGAAGACACCACCACCTTTTACCAAGAAAGCTGTTCCTGTAAAGGATAGCAGCGAAAAATCCAAGTTGTGAGCAGCAGCCCTCTTCCCCTCTATGCTGTTTAACATTCTCAGAATGCTTAACAGAACAAAATTCTGGCAAAATTTTTCATTGCTGAGTTCTTCCTCCTTCCTTGAATTTCTGATACCCAAAAACTGTACTCATTACAGAAAAAAAACATTTTTGGGTCATTTCTTACCTGCACTAAAGCCTGAACAGCATCAATCTGTCCAGTTATCTTTAGGCTATCGTCTCCTTCTCCCGCACAGAACGAGTCAAAAGAACATGACGTTTCCATATTGACAAGGCAGTGCCTGTTCCGAGCACTGTACTCCACTAGATTGATCAGCAGACCCAGTCCCTGAAAGGATCATATAGACACAAATTAAAAAAAAAAAATTAGCAAAATATTCATTCAGATAAATGTCTTCTTCAGGCTTCATCTCTCTGAGTGTACATATCTCACTAGCACACCTTTATAAAGCAGTTTGATAGATAGAGGGATCAGGATTTAGAGAAATATGAGGCAAAAATGAGAATCATGCATACAAGTTCCAGATCTCCCAATTCTGAACCATAATAATCATTCTACACGTTCTTAAAGGTGAAATTGCATTTCTTGATTAAGGATTCAGGTGTCCAACTTTCAGCTTCTATTCTTAACAGGTCCTTCACATACACAGTTTCAGTGTCATTATTTAGGACACCTGTTTTATGCATACTGAGGTAAATCAGACAAATCTGTATCCATAAAAATAACAAGCATAGTGTTTAGAAAATTGAGAAGACATTTGAAAATGAGATAATACACAAACTTATTAACCTAGATCTCCCAACTCATCCACTTTTCCTATAAAACACACAGAAAATGGTTACAGCTCAATCATCAAATCCTTCATCAGCTTTTCCCTGGACTTTACAGAAACCTTCTGTTAGAACCTCTCTAAGTATACAGTCAATGGAGACTGCACAGCCAGCTCCTTAATTTGGAACTGGAGCAGTTAAAGGCACACAGCAAAGCATCTTACGTTAATGTAACAAGCACAAGAGCTTACCAGCACCCGAATATCAAATCTCTGTTCTTGAGGTAGGAACTTCGGAACGTGAAGCACACAATTCATAGCCGTGCCTATCAGACCATCTTGTTCACCCGTTTTTGTACTACCCCATTCTGTGAACAGAAAGAGTTTCAAGGCTCAATTTTGAAAATACTGATTTTCCATTACTGTAAGCAGATGGATGCAACCTTTTGGCCCTCTGGATGAGCTGCACCCTTTTGGCCAAAGCCAAGATCTTGCTAACACTTAATTCTTGCAATTACTCATCCCCTTCTCAAAGATAAGTAACTTATTACTGTAAAGCAAGCGCCTACCATGCGTACATAAGAAAAGGGTTTACATTAATATATTGTCTGATGCTGTAACAGAATCTGAATTTATTTGCTTTACCATTGTCATTTGTTAGGTTGAGCAAGACACCAATGATGGCCCTCATGCAGTCTTCCACTGCTTTACCCACGTGGTTAGTTACATTCTGGTGAGGCAGAGGCTTATTGTCTGGCAAACAGATACTGTCTTCAGCACGATTATATCTCTGGATTAATTCCTCACAATGCTGCAATGCTCTGCAAAGAGAAGATACAGAACTAAATTACCTGAACAACATACAGAATATTTCATCTTATTTCATTAGGAAAACTACAAATACAGAATTTATGCAGCTTTTTTTTTTTAATTCAAGTGCGCAGGGAGAAATGATTAACTGCACACCTATAAGAGCTTTTATAAGCTTGAGATTTCAAGAGCAGAAGTACATTTTTCTTTCCAGCTTCATCACATGGTCATAAAGGAGGCATCTTTTCTCCCCGTAAACAGAGCCTCTCACATCCTCCGACCATTTTGACAGTTACCTAACTGCTCTTGTCCTGTCCTCACAGAGAGCTATCCCTATTCTGTAATAAATAAATAAATGAATAAACAAACAAATTATGTTATTTTCAAGTAGGAGAAACATTCATCTCATAACAACACTGGACCAGTCACAAGCTAGAACAGTTGATTTTTAAAAAAGCAAAACTAACCAGCAGTTTTTCAATCCAGGAAGATATGGGTTTTTACAGTTATGGTGCATTCACTTCTACAGACAAATGTTTAGAAGTCTGTGAATATTTTTAGCTGTCTGAGGCTCAAACTTCTTTGGTTTTAAAGCTTGTTCTGTGAGGGACGTGGTTTAGTGTAGGTATGGTGGCATTGGGTCGACAGTTGGACTAGATGATCTTAAAGGTAATTTCCAATCTTAATGATTCTATGAGCCTACTGCATTACATTCACTTGACACTGAAGTGACCACACCGATATCAACTACAAACAAAACTAAGGTGTCAAAAACATCCATTGGTCAAAACATCCAGCCTGCAATTATGCCATTCTTTTTCCAGTGAAGCCTGCAGAGTTTTCAGCTCAACTTGCATTCTTGTGAGCCACCGAGGCAGTGCAGGAGGGATGCAACCTCTGCCAGTCAACAAAGACTTCATCCCAACTGACAAGTGGCCTAGGGAGTACAGTTCAGCACAGAATTCCTCTGTACTTAGTCACTCTGTCAACTGCCTATTCTGCTTTGCTTCAGTAAATACTTAAGCATAATAAAAATACTATAAATGAAAGTAGCTTTCCAATTGCCCTCTTCTGCGTTCATCTTATCTTGGCACTGAAAGAGCTTAATCCAGTTTGCAACTTTAATAGAATCAACAATAACAGCACTACCTGCTGTTAGTACTCAAGGAGTTAGTGATACCCTCATCTAAGATAATTTTAACACCACTTATTTTAACATTACTTAATGAAAATAATGAGTTAAGTATTTTCCCCCCATAATTTTTCTGTCGTTCATATCATGTTCAGAGCTGTGATAAAATGTTTTTTTTTTGTTGTTTTTTTTTTTTTTGTTTTTTGTTTTTTACAACTTACTTAGCTGAGGAGACTATGAGTTGTGAGTCTTTGTATGCTATCAGGTAGCTCTGATTTTCTGGATTATGCACAGTTACCTGAAAATAGAATAAAGCAATATTAAAAATGGCATTCTTCTTTTCCTTGAAAGTAATATTCCCTTCCATCACCACCCCAGTTTCTTTAGTTCCATGTTTCTTGGTCATTATCCAGCATAAACTTCCACTTACCAACATATTGGTATATTGTACCAGTATTCTCTTGGAGTTTCCAGCTAATAATTAATACCACAAGATCATTACACTGAATATGTTCCCAGCTATGTGGCAGACAGAAGCACTGTGGCAAGATGCTCTGCCATAGCAGAACCCTGATTCCATATCCCGGGATTCTGCAGTCCCAGTGCGTGCACATGGGCATGCACACATGCAAATATTTTGTTATTTAAAACTGGGTGTCAGCTCCACTTCTGAGAGCTTATTATGCATCTGTGAGTTTTCTCCTGACTCTCCTGACTGGCACACAGAATCAATTTACAGAAACAGTAGATGTTCTACTACTTCATTTGCATTGTCTGGTATGCTGATTTTTGTCTTCCTTCCCAAATTCATAAAGACCTTATCATACAAAAGCCATCCTCAAATTCGTACATGAATTTTCTGCTACTAAGCAAGCCTCTCTACTGTGCTTGGCAATTCCATCCATTGAATATAAAACCAGAGACTGGATCTGAAAATTTCTCAAGATTCAAGTAAAAAGATAAGTGCCATAACTTTTAAGTAGTAACCCTTATATCTGTTCATCTCTCTCAGTTTTTAGCTTACTGTTACAGTACCTTCATGTTTACGTTGCTATTTTAGCATGGAAAAAGCCACAGTAGCTATTTGCCCTCAGGTTTAAGGTTGCTGACCTGTACTTTGAACCTGCATGTCATTTTCTGATGCACAAAGGAGAGTAATTCTAAGACAGCACAACACTTCTTCTGTTTGCCTACTGTATCACAATTGACAGTTCTTGTCAATTAAGCTCTATAGAATTATTTTTATTCTGTTCAAAGCTTTCATTGGAAAACATTTATTATCTCAGTATCCATGATCAACTCACTACATGACTAGTTATCTTCTAGGCAGTTAGCTCATGTTTGAATGCAGTAATCCTTGTAATATGCATCAATTTGTTACTCTTAAGAAAACACAATTACAACGTGGTATTACTAGACACCCTATAAATGCAAACTCATGCCAAGAAAACAATAACCATGAACAGCAAGTTTTAATTTCTTAAGGAACTTCAGAAAAAGCATCCAATTACATTCAGCTATTCTTAACAACAGTACATTTGCAATACCCAATATTGTATCTTTTATAAAGAATGATAACATTTTCAACAAGCAATCCAGGAACACTGATACACATTCCAACGTTTCTGTTAGCAGTCTTCTTTCATTAAAGCAACAACAACAAAAACCCCAAGCAAACAGAAAAGCATTATACTGTTACTCATGTAGCTATATATCCAAGGAACATCGTGCTGAAAAGGCCTGATGGAAGAAGTGTTGGTCAGGAATGCAGTGCATTTACGCATACTTACACTTTCTAAGACCCGTAAACATCTTTCTGCACCCCATAAGGAAGCAACTAATTTCTCTTCATTTTCATCACTGCTAAGGTGATCCACACATTCTTTAACTAAAGGAGAAGAAATAAGATTTGCCACTATTGAGATGAAGTCTTCAAAAGCTATGCATAAAAATTACCCAAATATTAATTTTAAGGGTTTATCAACTATTTGGGGAGTTGTCATCAACCTTGTGTTATGCTTTACAAAACTGTAATACTAAGAAACAACCCTGAAGATGTCATCAGCATTTCAAAATTTCCTATTTATTTCCTGGTATATTTTATTTTCTAATGACAAAGATGATGTAATACAGCACAGAATTATGTTTCTTAACCATAAATACGCCTACACCTCTTAAAAATGCACTGTCACTGAGGGGAAGAAAAAAAATACAACACAAATGTTCTCCCTACACTTCACAAGGGTGAAGCCACGTGCAAGCTGAGTGCTCATCTCTTCAATCCTTCCTTTGCCCACCCCTCTGCTTACTTAAAACCTAAATGCTTAGGAATTCATTTTTCAGAAGTCCACTTTCCTGTCCTTCAGTAAGAGCAACCAAAACTCAAAACCAAACCATAACAGGAAACCACACATTACCAGGCCTGAAAACAATGCTATAGAACTGTAAGACAGATTTGACAACACTTACACTGCAGTATGTTGCACACAGACTGCACGTAACAATTATCTGCACTCTAAACTTAATCCATTTTTAGTCTTACACTGCAGACAACATTATCCACATTCTGTTTAACCTTAAAGCTACTTTCAATCCACAAAGAAGAGATTAAAGCCATTAATGCTTTCCAACAACATGACACAGAATTGGGTATTTTTTAGAATTGACTTTTTCAAATTCTTAGCAACAGCAAATGGATATTAAGAAAAGCAAACATCTTTTACCAATTTTCCCACCCCATCAAAGCAGAACCACCAGCGTACCTTTATCTACAATATGATCAAGACCACCTAGGAGTCGCAGTTCTTCTTTAAACCAGTCCCCAGCTCGCTTTGAGGTGAGAGACAGTAACGTCTCCATCGCCAGGTGCCCGGTCTGAAAGAGTCACATTCCAGAATGAATGAAATCATCACGTGCAGCTGTAGCCAGTATAGCAGATCATATAAATACACTTCATAGAAAAGCCATCTAAGCAAAGCTAGAGGTTCTGAGCAGAAAAACCACCAGAGGGAGTAAGAACAGACATTCATTCTCTCTTCATTTTTTTAAAAGGACTTGCTACTGATGAAAAAAGATGTCTTTGCATTTCTAGCCAGACAGCAAAAAACCCTGCTTATTACTTCTGTTATTCCCAGACACAATGCCTTTGCTGCTTGGAGAACTCATTTGTTTCTAATGGAGGCTTTTTTTGTGTGTCTTTATTTTAAATGTACTGATGACAACAATTAAACTAAAATGCCGACAAAAGTATCTCATTTTATTTAGTGAATTCTTTTCTCTAAGAGGAACACAGATCTAAATTCAACAACACTGAAGATAACTGTATCCTGCAGACTGCAGTTGAACAGATTAAGGTTGTCACCTTAGTTAATCCTCTGCAAGGTTTTTAACCAACCTCCCCCCCAATTTATGAAGACATTACTATTTAGGTTGACTTTCTAAAGGTTTCTATAAAGGCAAATGATAATAATAAAAGATATTATACACATATTAGGCATACACATCTGTATGTATAAGATTTACACCTACAAAGAACTATATCAACTTCTGTAATCTCCAAAAAAAAAAAAAAAAAACCCACACAGGTAAATCTGGACTACTATACACCTAATCATTTCATGTGCCACAATTCAACCATGAACACCTAGAGAAAAAACTGTAAGGCATCCTTAAAGTGAACTGAATTTAACTACTTTCAAATTATCTTCCTTCCCTGACATGTCTGATTTGTAATGCTTCTGAGGAGGGCTGTGCCCACTCCAAGCTGTGCAGCATGCTCCAGGACACCAGTGCAGGCCTCACACTTCCTAGGAATAACAGGACTCACTGGGCTTGAATAAACCTTGCTATCTTTGAAAGCCGAGTTATTATTTGCATGATTCTCCTCACCAAACCTGATAGCTTCAGCTGCTTTCCTTGCTTTCAGAGTAGTGATTTCCAAGGGGAAGCTGAAGATCTACACTGATAAAGAAGAGCTCCCCACTCAAGTTTTCAGCTATTTCATTTCTTTTTTTTTTTTTAGAAGAAACCTCTGCAGCACATGGTCACCAATTGCAGTTCTGAGTGCAACAGAACTCAGAACTGTTATTCTCAGTTACTGAGTGCATTGCAGCAATATAAATGGAAGCATCCTTGGGCCATGAAGGTGTTGAGAGGGGAGATCACAGGCAGCAGCAGATCTACTACAGGTCATTTCTCACCGAGTCAGCAGCTTCTTAATTCTCTGTCACAGAGGAAACAACAACCACCAGTGGCCATTACTCCTGCTGCTGTTTCATCACTCAGGTAACAGCTAACTGCCTTTAACTGCCAACAGCCATAAGGACAAAGATGATTTTCACGTGTGTTTTAATGATTCGAATCTTAACTCTTCCTTTTGAGCAGTCATTTATCCCGTTCAGTTTTATGTACGTTCCCTCACAGTAGCATGTCACTAGCTGAAAAGAGAACTCACTATGGATGATTTAATTACAGATAAGATCTACCTGCAAGCATCAGAGACACTGGGCTACACTGACTAAAAGCAAACTGCCCTTCTCTAACAGGAAGGCTAAGTTCTTTAGGTTTGATCTCCTGCTACATCAGAAAAAAAAAAAAAAAAAACAAACCTAGAATAAATTCAATTCACAGAGAATTCCTTTTCAGTTTCTGGCTTTCCATTTTTCAATGTTGAGAGTGGCCTGGAAAGCTGAGATCTCTGCATACATTTATGAGTACTCAAAAACTAACCCACCCTCATTTCCAGTTGCAGTCACACAAAATTTCTGCATAAAGATACGGGTGGGGCTGTACTGGTCAAATGAGATGCAACAATCTAATTACAGTTGGTAAAGCACAAACTGGAGCTATCAAAACATCTGTTGCAATCCTTCTGTTTTTCAGTGGTTATGTCCAAGTTAGAAAAAGATCTTTTCTGTAACTCAAGAAGATCTGCATTTTTTGTTAGCATTTTCTGCCTGTCATCTGGTACGAAATGGAGATTACTTATAACATCTCATGACAGAGATTCATTTGAAAATAATTTATCTTCTACACATGAAATTCATTATTGTCTCAACTTACCACTGCTACCATCACAAATTGGCAAAGAACCTATTCACATCATTTGGCTTGCAAATATTCTCTAAACACTGTACAGTCTACTTCTAGATGGTGCAGCAGGGAGGAAACCAGTTTCCATCTGTGAGGTACTACAGTATTCAACACATTTACAGCAGCAGCTCAATATGATTTTAAAAAATAAAGATGTCTCAGGAAAAAAAAAAAAAACTTGAATTTTTAAATATTTTTCTTTATTCATGGGCAATTTTCTCGCAGGACAGAGCTCCTCTTAACATATCCTCTCCCTTTTAAAACTCAGGCCAGCTCAGATTATGAGAAAAGTTCAATAGAAGACAGTGGCCTGTGCTTCTACATGCTTTAGCAATCACAAACCTGTAAGCAGCTGTTCCATGATTGATAAATGGAGCTGTCTTACATTTCATAATGCAGAAGATCTAGCAGATCGTGCACTATGTGAGTCTTCTCCAGGGTAAGACACTGTTTATAACAATTCCTTGCTAATCATCACCTTGAAAGCACAGTTCGTTCTGCCTTGGTATCTTAAGATTGTATCACCTGAATTACCAGAGCAAGCAGAAAGCAGAGAAAATCAACTCAAATCTCATTCTGCCTTTGCCAATTCTGAAGGCCAAAAAAAAAAATCACTGAGTTCCTTGACTACATATTTTGTGAGTTTGTAGGAAATAAGGCTAAAAATCAAACACTGGAACAATTATCATTTGTCAACACAAATCACTTACCAAGGTTAAGAATTATAACAAGATTATCCTTCCTCCCTTAAATCTCCACTCCTCCTAACACTACATAATACTGACTTTTGATATCAATTCAGCTATTTGTTCCACAGCTAGAATTTGAAGTGGGTGATTGGGTGCTAAAAGGACAAAGAAATTCCTAGAACTTAAAGGACGAAAGTAGGTCACTACAACTACAAAAGAAAATGCCAGTTCACCAATGCAGAGTATTTTTTGAACTACCATAAAATAGAAAACAATCTTAAGGTTACCAACAAGAGTTGAAATGTTTGTTAGGGAGATGAAGCTCTGGAAAGTTCACTTCATAATCAATAGATTAGAAAGTTCTCATCAATGTAGTAACCCAGTAAGAACTTCTGAAACATTAAAGAACTTATAAGAAGGTATTAAGATCATACTAACATCTGTTATACTGAAACAAGGTGAAAACAAGAAAACACCAGTAATCTGTGCCTCTTTGACCACACATCTAGTCAATTTGTTACCCATTCTTTAAAGATGCTCTTTCAAAAAGACTTGCAGCTTACGTTCTATTTTTCAGACTGGCTTGACACTAGCATCAAATCGTGGTCAAATTTATTTTTAGACAAAAATGTGCTCGCTCTGTAGAAGCTAAAGATACATAAAGCACTAGTAGGCTTGAGAAAGGAAGCATAAAACAAACAGCCCTCATCTAAACTTAAGCTTATGGATACATCTGCCACTGCACTTCCAGCAGAGAGAAACTGGTTTCTGAAAGACAGCTTTGTTTATTTACTTTTAAATGCAGGTACTTGCACCACACTTTCAGTTTAGCACACAACACTCTTACTCTCACATTACAACCCTACTGTTTGTAGAGGTACACAAAGGAACATTTAAGCAAAGAATGTCAAATAAACTAAACGTAATCCTGAAACATAATTATTTCAAATCTTATTGGTTTTTAATAGCTACCTGTAACGAACTACACTCCTACCAATAGCCAACGGTGAATCACACAGCTGAAGAACACAACTTTATCCCTCTAAAAATCTTCCGTAAAGGAAATTTTAAGCTCAGAAGATACTTGCAGTGCAATCACATGTACAGAGAAATTCGATAGCGTCACGACTTGTGAGTTATTAGATAGGAAATGAAGGTTGGTGCTTATCAATTCCATTTTATTAAGCATTTCGTTATTGTCAAGGTTTCCAAACAGAAGCGTGATACCCACCGTGATGTTTTCGAGATCAAGATGTTTATTGTGCACAGTTTCACACAGTCTCCGAATCTTTTCCTTAATTTTATTCATGTCTTTCTCATTCAGCAGCTTGGCAGAAGAAGCATCTTGTTCCAATTCCAACAGCCGTATCATCAGATCTAAACTAGCCCTGTCCAGATCCATGTTCAAACGATCCCTACTCAAGATGTACATTAGAGCTGCTGTACAAAGGGACAAATTCTTGGGTTGGGAAAGGAAAGAAAAAGAAGAAAATAGTTTTTTAATAAGCACATTAAACAAATTATACGATTTTTAACGAGACGAAAATGTACATAGGTCACTCTAACCTATTTATTTCCATAGAGACTACAACACATACAAAGAGCACACTAACACTACTTACACGGAGGTCAACACAGCCACCACCAGTTATGAATTCTTGCCAGCAATGAACAAGAGCTGCATGCTGTGCTTGTAAAAATCTGTCCCAGTGGAGGTGAGCCACTGCTGCTACTGCTAAAATAAGCACCCACTGCCTCACTTGTAGAGACTTATTGGTTTCCATAAACATTCAGGAAGTGCTGATGAATGTCAATGGATGCCATTTTTATTCCATTTGGAGGAATTCAGTGACAAACCCTTGCATCATGCACACTTCCCCATCAGACACCATTCCATCAGACTGCCCCTCTGCAGCCATCTGTCACACAGCAACAACACGTAGCAGAACATTAGTGGAATGGTTCCACCTCTGCTGCCATGCCATCATCATTCACCTATCTACACAACAGAAAACACCCGCATGTCCCCATCTCCACTAGCACTTGCATGAGTATTTATTCTGTTACATAATTGATTCACTGTAGTTAGTTTTTCTAACCCACAGGAAAGAGACAAATAATTCAACATATTCATAAAGCTCAGGTTGAGAAGCAGGTTCTTCTGCTTTTGAGAGATTCAATGCTGCAAATGAATAATGATAACTCTGGTAACAGAGAATTATGGAAGAGACAGATGGCAGAGGAACAAAGTAAAAAGACCATGGTATGTGCCAACATTGGTGCAAATTCAAGTTAGGTAAGTTCAGCTAGTGACAGAAAGCATGAGAAAGATCATAAGGAGGGGAAAGGAAGACAAAAAAACACCTGGTGACATACACTCCATTTCTGCCAAGCAGGTCTATCAGTCAACAGCTTATCCAAACCTTTCCTGCACACTTTCCGTCGGAATTCTGCTTTTTAGAAGCAGAGAGAGTACAAACCAAATGAGTCCTTCCTCCCACATCAGTTTTTCAACTAGAAAATGCTATTAGCTCAGCCATCCCTATCTTACAAAGAATTAACAGAAATGGCCTATAGGGACCTCTTATTGGCTAAAGAATACCTAAACCTTCTTCAAGGAGTTGTAACTCATCCTCATGAAGATCCAGAAAAGCAAAGGCAGAAGGGGGCTGTCAGGAAAAGACAAATGACAGTAAGAGCAAAGAGATCAGACCAAAGCTATCTTTCGCTAGGGCTGGCAAGTGCAGTACTGGTGCCAAGAGAGCCATCTATCCAGATGAGCTCCAAGCAGCAAGAAAGAGTAAAAACGTACATGGAGAATCGAGCTGTGCTGGGCACGGTACTTCCATAAACCTTTTTAGACATCTGAGGCGGGGGGGGGGGGGGGGGTCTGTTTTCTTTGGAGTAACTGATTGAATTCAAGTGGGAAGGAAGAGTCAATATGCTGCATGGATGTATTTCAATTTCTTGGACTAATTTTTTTTTTTTTTTCCACAAATAGTGAATTTTAAACGCAGAAAAGTTAAATTCACATCACAAAATTAAAATCTGGGAAGTACATGTTGTAAGGCTCAACAGGAAAGAGCTGAATTTCTGGATCATAACAGATTAACATTTTGTTAACAGTTCAGCCAACCATCAAAGCAATCATTAGCTGCCTCTAGTTTAGACGCAAGCAATAATCATACCTGGTCATACCAGGCAGTACCAGCATCTCCAAAGCAGGATTAGGCAGTTGACAGTCTATCAAAAAGTACAGTAAAGTGCCTTGTTGGCTGAGACAGGGAAACCCTTGAGGGCAGAGGTGAATGAAATGCATCTGGAATACTGAAGGGAGCACGAGTTTTTAAATCTACATCTTCTTTCACAGTACAACCTCAAGGCACAGGATTGTTTTTAAGAAATGAAGCTTAGCTTTCAATATCTCTATTCCAGCTTTGTCAGCTGGACCACGTAAGGCAGGAAGCAGCACACACAGCTTGCCTAGATAGATATTACCTTAATTTCTATTTATTTTCTCCAATAAGCTTGCTATTTTATCATTTAAATTACAGAAATTCTATTTGGTTTTAAACTATAAGAAATTTCAGGTTACTGGAAGATGACTGCACTTTTTGTTCCTTCAGAATGGTAGTTCTCAGAACAGACAGAACCAGCTCCTAGTGAACAGCATTACTCAGCTGCTCAAACCCCCCAAAGGACATTTAGTTTCTGACAAGTGAAATTTATGTAGTAGCTGAGAAAAACTGCAGAATTTATGGTATGGACTATAAGCGCTTAGGCGTTTCAAAAAGCCAGAGACTGCTTCTGGATCACTACTTAGAATGCTCTGCTTTACAGATACTTACAAGCCTGATAAGGGCAATCAGACTAATTCTGTAAGACTGCACCAAACTCATTTCTCTCAGGCTTCTTTCTTTGCAATCCAGCTGACTTTCTATTACACAGCAAGTAATGGCTTTTCCTCCATGCAAGCACCTGGCATCACTTCCCTTCAGACTTTCCAACCCAGGTTTTAACATGCTCAGATTAAAAAGGAATCAAGGTGGGGGTTAGGATATTACATGGAAGGTTTCAGGCTACAGGAGGACTGCCAGATTGCAAAAAGAAGCACAGTAGGTATGTGTAACAAGAACTAGACTTCTGCAACAAGGAAAACCTGAAGACAACCGGGCCAACAAACTCCCAAACGCTCAACTGCAAGAGGAAAACGATCAAGTTGCAAAATAAGGACTTCAGATAGTCATGGTGCTTTACTGCAGAACAGATCTGCTTCAGCTGTGTGTTGTGTTACTGATACAGTTTACTGAAAGTCAGATTTCTTACAGACAGATTGGCTTAACCTTAAATAACAGTGACTTTTGAATTCAAACAATTTTGGTCTGATTAGTAAGTGTTCAAGACAGTTATTTACACAGGTTTCAGACAACCTCATGCACTACCATACAGAGAATTCTAACTTGAGAATGGGGGAGGAAAAACATCTGTACAAGTCATTTTTGATCCTAAAATACATAATCAAAAGCACTAAAAAAAACAACAACAAAACGAAACTAACCTTCTTATGTATTGCAACAGTAACCCTGTGCCCTGTTTTGTTCGTTTTTGTTTTTTTCTTGTTTTATTCCTGACAACACTTATAACACATCCTGCTTCCAAATGAAGGTTGTGGAGGGGAGAAAAGAGTAAAGCATTTGTTCTACACTGAATTTAAGGCAGATTATTATTGCTATCCATTCTTCTACAGTATTCAGGAAAACAACCCAGTTGAACATTTACTCCAGAAACTGCAGGCCAACTACACCCACTCTCATCCTTGTCTTCCCTTGCTCATTCTATTTATATCCCAACTTACAGGAACAGATGGTTATTTTCTGGGGTTCAGTGCTTCATTCAATGCACCCTTTTTAAAATTTTATTTTTATTCACATGCTCAAGACATTACAAAATCACATTTCTGTGCTTAACTACTGACAACTGTAATGAAAATACAGATTTTACTTGAAAAATGAACAATACTGCATAGTCTTTAAAACACAGCCAAAGAGAAAAGTCAACCTAAAAAAAAAAAAAATCAAATTGCAGCTTAGAAGAGAAATGAAATGTATAAGCAAACTACATCCAACAAGTCCTCATCATATAAATATTCTGGGGGCACAGCTCAAGAAGATAACAAGCTATGCTGCTTTCTTTACCGAAAAATTGCTCTGCATCTACTATTTTATATTCTTATGGCAAGTCATCTGCTTTCTCAGTCTATTCCACTGTACAGTACAAGTGAATGCAGGATACACCCAAACTGTATCATCATGACAGTACTCTCTCATATCCAAAATACTATATGCCAAAGATATCAACAAATTAATTGTGCTCTTTTCCCCTGAGGTCCCTATTCATGCTAAAACATCAGCCACCTAAGTTCAGTGTAACACAATTTGTTATTGAGTTTACTTGCACTACGATTCAGTGGAGAAGTTTCTTTGGATTTTACAGAAGTTACAATTGTAGTGAAACAATGAGTGAATGAATGGGTAGTTTAAAAAGACAGCAAGGTTATACAAAAAAAGCCACTGCTGAAACATACACTGACAGTATTTAGAGCATATATTTTTAGAATTTATTATCAGTTTGATAAATTAGTGATTCTGTACTGGCGTGTAATATATACCAAGAAATACAGTTAAAAAGCTAAATACGTTATTACGTTGACTTCCATTTTTTTCCCCAGACAGAAGAGAGCATCAGAAGATAAGCTGAAAAGAGTGAATAGAATCAATGCTTTTTGCTACTGCAGCCTAATAATAGCATGCAATTTCCTTTTGAACTGCATGTGCTAGTTCTTTTGAAAATGAAGGAATAATGGGAACTGTTAAGTGACAGCCTAAAATACACTGAGCAAGCCTGTACATTTTCCAAGTAACTGTGGCTGCCCTCTGCAGATCTCCTGCAACTCAGTGGCGGTACCCATTTTAAATAGTGTGACTATATTTATTGCTAGTATCACTCAGCACTATTTCAACAACTGACAGAACAATGAACACGTTCAAACTGGTTCGTGTGTCTTACAGTTAGCCATTACTAATTTGCCAGGAAGAGGGAAAATAAATTATTATTCTAAAATAAGCTACCTAGAGCTTCACAGCTCCTCTCTTCACCTCACACTCCCTTTTTCTACCCTCCCCTCACCTCACTGCAAAACAACAAGTACAAGCTCTTAAACGTTTATTCCTACAAAGTTTTCTACTGCAACACCTGTCACTCTGTGATAGCTATTAGAAAACCAATAAAGCAGACTGGGTATACATATATCTACTATCTGCTTCTAGTAACTTCACCCACATTACATTTTCATAGCAATACTTGGTGGGAAACTCCACAGTTGTTGATCACTGGCAAAAAAGTACTGCTACCCACAAGTTACAAGCTGAATTGAGCTTATGAAACTGGTAAGGAAAAGCCAAACTGCTTCAGTTTTCAACCCTCAGGTCACTTTTCCTGTTTTATCACAGAACGCTGCACATACTCAAGACATCTCATGAATGCAACTATAGCACTGCTCCAGAAGACAAGCACCAGATGTGCCGAATTTCCCACCACAGCCACAGCAAGGGAAGCAATTCATATTAGCTACAGGTGTAGCACTGAAGACATCTTTAAACAAAAACAAAGGATTATTTAAAAATGTTAAGTCTTTTATTTGAATGAAATACATAGTTTTCCCTCAGATCTTTTTCTCAATTAAAAAAAAAAAACATGATAAAATAAGTTTTTAAAAGGTGGTGTTCTTTTGTTTTGGGATACATCTATACATGATGCTTGACTGCAAATAAGGCGTACACAAAATTTATAAGAAATACACAGCTATGGCCAAACTGTAATAAAAACACACAATGGATACATACCTGATGGTGCTGGGAATCATCCAGTGTTTTGAAAACCATGGCTACCATCCCATGTGCTCTCAGATGCATCCGGAAGCTGGGCATGGCGCACTTGGTCGCCAAGCTGATTACACTAGAGAAAATTAATTCTGGATTAGAGCTAAAATCTCCACATTTACAAGAACTGTAGTGAAACAAGTCTAAGAAACACAGCTCAAGAAGCTGTGGTCTAAATTCTAGAACTTGTTTAAGCCAACTTTGGCACTGGAGAGCAGAGCAGCATTTATTCAACAGTTGTTTACCAGCACCATACTGTATCTGTTTACTTATTTTAAGGTCAGCTAGAAACCAATTTGAAAGTGCAGCCTGAACTTGCTTCTTTCAAACAAAATTTGAAATAATTAAATTGAAAATAAAGTGTTCATAGATTAAGCATAAAACTGAGTTAGAGGTACAGGAGAACTCACTGTGGATCAAGAAATAATCAGAGTTATACACATGAGTTTCCATCACTATCTAATAGCTATCTGTTTAACTGACTGATTAGAACTGCCCATGTCCAATGCTTCTTCTACAAAAGCTAAAAACCAACCAGCCAAACACAATTATTTCATATTTATTGCTACATTCAGAGATGATGGAAACACTATAGTGTTAATATATTAGTCTAATCAAAAAGCATAACAGTTCTGTTCTACAAGATGGAAGTTTCTCTCATATTTTTGTTAGAAAGTTGCTTTGTCATTCCCAGCACAGCCCTACATAGAGGCTATTTAAAAATACTCTGCTTTTCAGTGTGGAGTAATGTGGGAGCAATACTGCCATCAACTCTTCTATGACCAGTAAGGAAACACCATAAAATTCATACAGTATGGTGTTTTGAGAACAAGTAGCCTTTCTCCCATCACAATGGCATCAATTAGAGCTACACAGTTCTCCTTTGGAAAAATGACTTCCTTCTAATTTATTAACTGAAAGAAAAACATTTATGGTATTTATGTAAGTTGCACTCCTTGACAAAAACGTGGGAAGTCAGAAGTCATTTGAAAGCCTCAGGATGCTCGCAATACAAGCAGGTGCACTTGATGTGAAAGACAGTCCTGAACTACCACATAGGTACTCATGTGTTTTCTCTATGATGTACATAGAAACAGGAAAGCAGATTACTTGAGCTTATGCTAAATCAACAGCATCCATTACTGTTTTCAGGACACAAGAAGAATAAATTCTTTCTGTGATAGCTCTCCTGCAAGCGTAAAGATCTTTCTCATCGCAGACAGGTCTCCAAGCATCCTTATCACTTGTGTTTGTGGAACCACGTTGCTCCTTTCTCTAGCATTTCAGTCGTAGTAAACAGGAAATTTTAGAAATATGAAGATGAGATAAACTATTATGTGGCTACAGAACATCATTCCAATTAATTTTATGTTCCGCCTATAGAAACCAGTATTGTTGTGAATAAACTTTGTCAAAGCATGACTGTAACTTCCTTGTTACTAACTTAGCAATAAAATGTGAATTGAACATTAAAAGCAGCATCAGTGCTCAAAGACAGCTTAGGAAAGCTCTCAGTAAGCACTGTGGCCACAACACTTCCAGTGGAAATTTAGCAGTATCACCTCATCAAATTAGCTTTGTATTCTAGCCACCACAATATAGCTGTCATACGGATTTCATTTTAGAATTAACTTTTTGCTTTAAAAAAAAAAAAAAAAAAAAAGAGAAACCCAATAGACATCGCATTTAAAATCACAGTGAAGATAGATTTCTTTAATTTACAGTAAGGCAAACAAGTTTTGAAGACTTTACTTTGCAATTTCTTTCTTCATCTTCCTTTGTACTGCTGCTGATTACTCATAACTTATCTTCAAGACTATTTTCAAATGTTATTCTTTACAAAAGAAGCACTAAGTAACTACCAAACAAAATTTAAAGTTTGGCCACTTCTCTAAAGGGTATTTATTTAATTCAACTGCTCTTTTAAATACCAGCTTGATGTTTGACATTAAGGTATCTTACCTAAGGCAACGTGTGTTTAGGGGCTGATTGCTCTTCAATCCACTTAGCAAGTACTCAATATCATCTGTGAATTCTTGGTTTTCACCAAATTCCACTACATCATTGAAGTGCTTTACATGCTGAACAACAGTGTATAACTGGAAGAGACAAATATTTTGACCTAGGTAAGTTCTTAAGCTCTTGGAATTCATTATAACTTAGCAAGTACAGTTTAAAATCTATTCAGTTTTGAGTGCAAGGAAACATTAAGTAGTCAACAAAAGCCATTCAACCATATAAGAAAATATTACCTTTAAGAGGAAAGCCAAATTTCTTTTTGATACTGTTCCTTCAGTACTCAGAATTAGCAATAATTCTTTACTTTAAAAATGTGTCAAGAATACTTACTTCTTTGTCTTCTTTCCTACATTTCAATGCAGTTACTATCTCTTGATAGGGCTGAGTAGGTATTGTCACAGTTTTAATCACTTTGGGAGGTGGTGCAGGAGCCTTAAAAACTCCATCATCTTTATGAATTGCCTCCTTTGAAGATAGCCTTACCTATTAATAAGAAAGTGCTAAAATGGGCAGATGTTTTGAGCATGTAAACATACACTGCATACATCAGGAAACAGTACAGGTGTGCAATTGTCAAACTCACATTTTGGGACAATTTAGTCCTTCCCTTACGCTACCAAGATGTACCTAAACTGTGTGATAATGTACCTACTCTTAAAAAAAAAAAAAAAAAAAAAAAAAAAAAAAAATCAATAAAAACAGAAATTACATGCATTTTTAAGTATTAAAAACAGCTTTAAGTAGTCAGGAACGCTCCAGTGAATTCTGAAACTGAAAAAAAAAAAAAAAAAAAAAAATCCCTTACCAACCAAAGAACTTACAACCAAAGTTCTTTAAGCTTTAGGGTAAGTAAAACAATCAAGAGTTTAAAAACAAGTATTTATTGGTACTTATACGTATTTTACCCCCCTTTCACTGGAGCTTCCAGGACTGACAGTACAGCTGGTATAAATACTGAACCATCAGTAAGCACACTGGTCTGGATACAGTCACAGCACCGAGTAATCACTGCTTCAGCACAGCTGGAGCTGAAAAACTTTGTCTCTACTGCTTTCATTCCCATCTACTGGAGGCCTCCGCACTGCTGTGCTCAGGGACCTCACCAACCTAACACACTGCAGAATGTTTCCAGGTAGGAGACTACCAGTATCATTTTTGTAGTACTATAAAAACATGCTGTTAAAGAAGCACAAAAGCCTAAAACTGACAGGGTATGCTCCAATAAGGTATTCTCCACACACTGGCCCTGTGCATACTTCTGTTACTAATATTTTCCAGGAACAACATACTACAGCAAGAACTACAGTAAAACCTATTTGGAATAAGCAAATAGGTAGTAAAGAACTTGATGCAGACAGAAAATATGCATTAGCTGTTACATGCTGCAGGGGATATTAGAAAGAAAAGCTTTCTTCTTGTGTACCAACAGTCAAAATTAAAACACAAGACGAAACACACCGTTTCTTACACACTGCCTCTGCCAGTGTGCAGCACTTCAGTGTTTGCTCACTTAGGTTCTGAAGGCAAAAGGATAATAAGCCATCCTGGAAAGCATTTAATGGACTGTGATCTTAATCAGCTTTGGAGAACAGGAGATCTGCTGAAGCAGAACAGTTTCATCCAAGTCTTGGTTAACAACCTCCCCTTCAAAAGGGATTCCAAGGGAGTTTAGAAGCCATAAGAAAGAATACTTGACGTAAGCAGTTTGCATGTTATCTTCTTGTAAATTTAAAACAAATTTGTCTGTATCTGCACGATCACCTGCTCAGGAATTACTGCTGAACATTTGGAATAAGGCTTATTTCTTACTACTCTTACCCCTTGATCATACACACAAATCAAGGTTAAAAAACATGACTGAAGTAATTTCAGATACTCTTTATAACATCAGAAGCACCTACAGCTTCTGCTAGCAAGTTGCTTTAACCAGACCTCTGCCATGCTACTGAATTAATACACGGATGGCTCCAAAGTGGAAGCCTGACAGAAGACAAAATGGCCTGTTTGAATATGGATGATCCCAACATTCTCCTAACCTGAAGAGGCTATGCTCCAAGACTACCTGAGAAGACTCAGAGAAAACCTGCCTTGCAGCTGGCTATCAGAGTCTCTCATGCAAAACAGTACAGATAGAAAGATTAAGCAAGCAATAAAAGCTTCAGTTCAAACCCACACACTTGAAATCGAGAAAAGGGTTTAAGAACTTCTCATCATCTGTTTAAAGGAAAAGCTCAGGGTGAAAAATCTGCTCTCCTCAAAGCTAGTGCAATTAGTTATTTCAATCCAGTCATCTGTGCTTTTCAGGCAGCATGGTTAACAGCAAAGGAAGGCCATTTTGAATAAGGTGAGGACAAACAAGAGAAATGTAAATCAAAGAGCTGTCATCAGCACAGAAGACACGAACAAAGGTGGAATAAAAAAAAAAAACACAAAAACTGAAGACATATCAGTGCTAGAATAACCTCACTTCGATTTTCTGTTCTCAGATATGAAATAAGTTCACACCAAATGAAATAAAGTTTATTGACAAAGTACAACGCCATCCAGCATGATCCATAACACCTTTTACACACATACAAGCACAAGATGCTGGATTCTCACAGTCTAAATACATTTCAAAACATATTTAGAACTTACCTATTACCTTAAAGCCCTAATCAAATGCTAGCTTTTGAACAAATATCTTTAAGAACTGTTTTCACCTCTTATTAACTTACTGCATACATCCTTCCATAACATTAGTCCTACTAGACAAAGAAAACTGTTTCACCTTGCCTGTGGACTCACGTCACCAATTGACAATACTTTGTTCTTAGAAAGAAGAAATAATGGAAATATCTTTATGAGGTTTTCCTTTTTGACCGACAAATTGCTGATTTTTATGGATATTAGCAGCTTAATTCTCAAGGTTCACAGAAGATAAAATGGAGTCCACTGTTAGAAAGCTTAACTTCTGCACACCGGGGAACACAGCTATCCACAAACTGAAATGATATGGAAGATCTCATTCTAGATTATTTCCACTGACAACCTCCTTCCTGCCAAATCGGTGGCTCATCTCACAAAGCAGACTTCATTCTGAATGACTGTGACATAACCAAACATCAGTACCTGCTGTTGGTTTCAAAAGATAGCACTGAAACTTAGAAGATACACTAATAGCAGTCTACTTACTGGGACACTGGGAGTTTTCAAAACCGGTGGTGCTGGCAGGACCTCTGATTCCGGCTGGTTCCAGTGTCTAGCATTATATACAGCTTTTGTGGGAGACTACAAGACAAAAATCAAGTTGTTGGTTTTTGTTTCTTTTTAAAATGCAAATTCACCAATAGTTATTTTATATTTCAAAAACTGCTGTACCAAGAAAAGAGGCAACAAAGCTGAAAGTAAAATGAGCTTCACTCTTTCCCTTCTGACTTCCTGGCAGCACAAGTTTTCTTTTAAATTCTCTATATTGTACATATCAGAAAACCTCAAAGGCTTTGAATTTTCTTACAGGTCTAAAGATATGTAGATCCACGTAAATGGCAAGACACTACACCCAAGTATATCAAGAACTCTTCCTTTTTCTTTTTCTTTTTTTTTTTTTTTTAATCCATTCTTTTAAGATTTATTAAGACACAAAAGATCTGCAACATTCCTATAGACAAAAACAGCTACAGGCAAAAAACTTAGCCAACAGCACGACAGCAGAAGATATGAACAGTTTGGGATCAAAATATGAATTTATGCAGATTCTGATGCTTGGAGAAATAGAAAATACTGCAATGAAACGTCTTAATCCACATTAATACACTAAGCTTATTTTTCTTGCCCAGAGATGTGCCAAGGCAAATTAAAGCTGAATCCGAACATAATTTCCTTGATTCTGGAGGGAAACACAATCCAGTTCTCTGAAGGAAGCTAAGAGAACTGTATTCTAACGTAAGAGTTTACCATTCTAATTGCATGAAAACATTTCAGACTAATATGTCATTTCAATTTTCACTATTTCTCAGCATGCCATACATTGCATACGTTCTTAAATAGCTTAACACCTCACCCTGCACCTATACATTTGAAGTGTTGAAAAATATTTTAAAACTGTGGGTATCAAAAAAATCTTTTCTGCCAAAATACAGTGCATCAGCTATTTAAAATAAACGATTGCTCAAATATAGCCCAAAGAGGAACTACGTGTAGCGAACCTAGCAGAACCATCTGCATGGATTTCACAATCCTATGAAATACGGTAAGGCTTTGGAAAGCAAACTTGACAGCAGCGTAGAAACTCCTGAGTTACAAAGTCTGTTGCACTACATCCTTCTGTTCTTTACAAGAAGTGCAAAGTGTGCTTTGATACAGTTGTAAGAAACTTACCTTAGTTCAATTTGTATTTATTTTTAATTTTTTAAAGCCATGCTCCTCTATCAAAGTGCTGCAAGTTTACAATGGTTTCATCCCTTTTTCCGAAGCAGCTCTTCTAAACAAGCCTTACAGCAGTCACACACAGCCACAAAGAGCACACATACAAATAACAGAAGGTTTTCCCACAATTTCCTAACTTAAGAACTAACTTAAAAAGAGATGAGACTGGAATTACATTGCTCCTTTGAATTGTGTTCTTAAGGCAAATAAGCTCCATAATATTAATCAGCTGTAAGTGCTTCTGTTGTTGAATAGTTTCCTTCTCTCCCATGCAGAGCCCTAACAGTGATTTGCACAGAAGCAGATATCTGAACGAGTGCAAATATCCCAGTGAAGGTGCAAAGAGTATTCTATAGTGGGACACCTCACGTGGCACTGAGGGGTGAGCTGGAACGCAGAACCACACCTAACACTAGGGATTTCTTTTAATATTGCTATTTATTTGTACAGGAGTGCAAGGGGTGTCAGCACTACACAACCATCTCCAACAATATAAACCATGGGTCAGGCTTTAACCTCTCCTTTCTGCAAGCTTCAAAGCAAGAGCTGGCACACCATATGTACTGATGCAGCACTGCCTGCTGTTCACAGATGTAAGAATAGCAGAAAGTAAGAGCCAGGAACATGAGTCATGCTGAAAATACTAGCAAAACAAGACAGACAGCAGCTATTTGCAGGCAGAACACTTTCCAAGGTAGAAGTCAAAGGGAATAAAAAAGAACAACAACAACAACAACAACAACAAAAAACCACCCACATTTTTAATAGATATCCTGAAAAATGCATTATCTGTATTTGAAGGGCATTCATCAAGACTGTGTAGCAGATAGCTGTCAAAACTACAAATAAATTTTAAAAACCTCAAAATAAATTGAAATATTTTATTATTTTTTACTAAGGATTTATAATCTTTAAGAGCACTTCTCTGTGTGTCTTTGAGAAGGAAAAAAACGTAACAAATACATTATGCAACAAAGCTATTCACAACTGACTGTTTCTTCTGAAAGGGAAAGAAATGAACGCGTGTTTGGAGCAAAGAAATAGAGATTACACTTTGAAACAAGAAGATGGGATATCAGTTCAGCACAGGTTCATAAAACAGAGAAGTTTCTCTGAACTTCTGATAGGACAGAAGTTTCAAAGAGCAGTTAAAAATCAGAAGCAGATCAGAACCAAAGTTGTATTATTCAGTGTTCAAAATGCATCCCCTCAATCACAGCAGCAGATGAGTGCCAACAGATCATCTCTGGGTGCTGGAACACTTCATCATGAGCTGCTAGACCACTCAGAGCAACAAGCAAAACTAGGTTTAACACTACCTACAGAAATACTTATGCGGCTGGAATCTGGATCTTGAGCTTTTATTGCATCCTTCCAGGAAGGGAAGCATGCTCTTCTGTTTGCAGCTGCTGGTTTTCACCACGTGAATGGGAAATTAAAGTTATTTTTAATAGCTCTGTAGAGACATCTTAGTAAAATCCAGTGTCATGACAGAACCCCATCATTTTCATTCATTCTTTCAAAGCTGACATTTATCTTTGCATTTCTTCATATAAGGACTATTTTGAGTCAGGCAGTAAAAACATCTTCAACATCTAGACAGTGCTCTTTTACATAACTCCAAATCACCGATGCCACGAGTATTGCTATATCCAACTGTTTTACTCTGTTAAACAGAAAGGAGTTCCAATAACACTCATAGAAACTACACTGCAGTGCAAAAGATCTCCTTTAATATTTTCTCAGAGAATGTCTCTACACAAAAACAGATATTTGCTAACTGATTTGGTGTTATGTGCTAATCATATTTGGAAAGGTGATCCAAATACTGCACTTGAAGGAAGCAAACCCACTTGAAATGAATGCCACTCGCTGGGAAGTTTCTACAGACTCACTGGCTACGCAGTCAGGCATTAGAACTGCTGACTGCAGTTCACTACAGAAATGGACTAACCGATCCTGTATAAATATGCCTTAGGAATACAACGTCAAAGAACAAGTACTTGGACTGAGCATGCAGTTTGTGGTTCTGAAGAGGATGAAAGAAATGGAGGTGGAAGGGTGGGGGGAAAAATATCCCAAGGAGCAAGTCCAAGAGGCAGACAACAGTCTACTTCAGGCAATCTGTGTTTTCTCCCCTTTCTCCATCTCCTCTATAGGCATCTTTACTGTTCCCCTCAGAGACAGGCAGGGCATAAAAAAAATACTATGCATGCACATGGCTTAGCAACTACAAGCTGGCCGTAGTCAGACAAGGCTGAAGTCTTCCAGCAGCGGAGACCAAAGTCACTGAAGCTTTCTTTGCTTCAGACTTCTGAAGAACTGCAAAAGGAAAGTCTTCCTCAAGCTCCAAAGGAGGCCTATAAAGCACTGCAAGATAGACGACATCCAAATAGAACATGAAAATTTAACCTGAATAAATAGGTTAGGATAGGATAGTTTGGTCAACCTGAGATTAATTCTTTAACAGAAATAATGGTGCTCTCTACGCTACCTACACAAAGCGTAAGCAAAGCTGGTCAGCTCTGAAGCAGAAGCCACATGGCTATTGTTACTCACGTGACCTGAAACGTACACTAATTCTAATTAAAAGGGAGAGGGTACAACAGTTCAGACACATTGTCACAATACCTGGAAACCTATCACTTCAAATCAAGACAGCAGAAAAACAGCCAGACAGAATTCCTATCCACATTATTGCTATACATACGCACCCAGGCCCTCAACACCAACTGTTTCACTCTCTGTACTTGCTCATGTTGCACTGCATCTCATGTCACCTAATGTAAGCACAGTCACCAGAGCTGAGTGAACAGGCTGTGCTCATACAGCACATGGGAGCTGTGAAAACAGTTTTGCATCAACTCACGTAAGTTAAGCTTCCACTGGCAAATGAAAGTGCTGTATTTTGCTCTCTTCCAGTGTTTTGGCTTTTCAGAATTCTCTACAGTATCCTACAGTTATCCTGTGCTGCCTAATTACTGGAACACTGAGTTAATTACAGGGAACTACACAACTGATGGATGGGGGTGGGGAATACTGTAAAAAGGTAAGAGAATCTCATTTCAAAACACCTTAATGGATCTTTGTTTCTTGATTAAGAAGAGTTAATAACAGCAGGAACTGGAAGGATAAAACACGGCCTTCCACTGTGACACTGAACATTTTCCACTCAACTTTCTATTCCTGAGCATGTAAAGCATTTCCACACTTAGCATTTGTTTCTTCCTCTTCCGTGTACGAGGACTTAGCCTGTTATCTGCACACTGCACTTTGCATCCCTGCCTCCCTCAGAACCAAAGCTACATCTCAGCCAGTAACACCTTTCCCAGCACCACATGGGAGAAGGGACGTGCTTAGGACAGTGTCGCCGCTGCGGTGGCAAACAGCATGCAGAGGGCAGCCCAGGAAGCAGGGCAGCATCTCAGTCAGCATCTGCTAGGGCACACCCATCTCTGCCATCGCTTAAGATGAAGGAGTGGGAAGGAGACAATTTTGAGCAGAGTCAAATGACTATCTGCAAGGTGACAGACCGACTCCTACATCTGCTTTTGCTGATAGCTCTAAGGTGTTATGCCCCAGCTCAATACAGCTGAATTACAGGGCTGCTTCACTCTTCAAATTAGGTGACTAATCTAACCTGAGAGCCTTGATTAGAATCCTGTTTACCAGCTACAAAAAAAAAATAAAATAACCATATCAGCATGAGACTGGTTTTAACAAACCATTGTTTAATAAGCAGATTTTAAATCTATTTTTCTAAATCCATTTTTCATTCAGCAATATAAGAGTTGCTCAAAGCACACAAACCGTTTCTCGTTGATTAGCACTCAGAACAGCTCACCAGTCATTCATCATTGCCACTAACAGTTATTGGACAAAAATCACAGGAATCAAACGCGCTTTGAGCTCAGCACTGGGCAGAGCACAGGCCAGAAGCAGCAGCCAGCAGATGGAAGGAATGCACAGCAGAAGCAGCAGCTCGCTGTCACAGGCTGTCAGGGCCGACTGCTGCTGTGTATCCAACTGCTGATGGAGCAGCCAGCCACCTCACGCCGTGCTGACAGCAGCCGGGTGTTTTACAGACTATGTGGACTGTCAGCTCAACTCCTCAGAGTCAGAACTGCAGATGTCAGCTAATCATCTGCCCTATTAAAAAAAGGTATTTTGATTTCCTGATTTATGATGCAAAAAAACCCCAAACAGTTCAATACATTTAGTGCGAGCTGTTTGAAATCATCAAAATGAAAGTCTTGTTATAACTGCTCGTCCCTTGAGCACCGTGCCCTTCTCCCAGTGGTTATGCAAACTGAATGTAAGCAGTTCTCTCTAAAAGAGCCACATGGTTAGGCTTAGGGAAAGGGTGTGGCAGAGAGAGCATAACTTTGAAAGACTATTTACTTTTCTATGGAAAAAAAAATAACCAAAACTAACCAAGATTATGCACTTATCTTTGCACATATTAAAACCAAATCCAGAAAACACTTTCAAAATTTCCAGTTTGATTAGGGGAAATGCAGATTCACTTGCTAGGAAGCAAACATAAATATTCCTTGGAGGGTATCTTCAATAAATATCCACAGCAGAGTGCAACACGAGCCGAGTGGAAAACTACAGCTGAGCGCAGAGCCCAGCCCATCCCCTGCCGCACGTCACCGCCACGCTCACAGGGGACTGTGCTGCCAACCAGAGCCATGCATGGATTCTTACTTCTTCAATTTCAAAACACTTCATCTCGGGCTGCAAGTAAACTTCTTTCTAGCTGGTATTCACAGCTTCCAGTCAGTATGCAGTACCAGTGGAAAAGGCTCAGATCAGCCCATAAAATCTGTTAGGTGGTGCCCCTTAGCTTGCATTACCACAAATCCCTACTAGAAACAACAGGACCACACATCACCCTTATTTTTGGGGATTGACACTTTCTCAGGGTGCCTAAAATTTTTAACAGGAAAACGGCAACTCCATAAAAACAACCTACTTGCAGGCAAAAAAACCCCTCACAGGACAGGCAAGATGCAGAGAACCAACGAGCTACGTGCTATTTGCGGATCACACTGAAGTTATGCAAGAGGAAAAAACTGAGTGCTGAATCAGCGGAAGTCTGATAGTCAATCTACCTGGAAGTTCGTGCTCTTCCTACAGCAGTGACCTACACAACCTTCCAACCAATCTACCCAAAATACACTCTGAAAGCTCACACATTTCTGCACCCAGCTGAACACAAAACCTAGATGTTGCTCGTAAAAACTACATAAGGCTGGAAAACCAATGGCTGGAGGATTACGACTGAAGCAAATCGTTATCTTGGCCTCACAGTTCAGAAGCAGTCTTGGGGCTAAGCCATGTCTGCATTCAGCAATGATTTCATTCATGTATTCAACACTACTGTCATGTCTAACTCTATTAATGTCACTTGATCAAAGCAATGCGCGTAATCCTCCTAACGCCGGCTGCGTTTAGTGAGCATTTCTCAGTTGCAATGTTGACTTAACCAGGTTAAAGACAACTTAATTCCTCTTCTTTGCTTTCCTTTAACTGAGCAGACACAATTGTTCAGTCTCCTGGTGAAGCAGACCAGGATTTGTGTTAAATGTTTCCTTTCCATGAGTTATTTTTAAATACAGTTCAGTTCCCCATTTAGTTCAGTTTCTTGCCTTATGAAACTGAAAGAGCAAGGAGATAGCAGAGAGCAGGTGTGGTAAAAGGAAAGCAAAGTCAGCTTCACCAACTACTTGTCAGTGCTTTTTTTTTCTCCCCTTTTCATTCTAAACCACTCACTGCATTAGTCTTTTTCTTCTTCCCCATTTTGTCTGAAATGCACAACAAGATGAACTCCTCCTGGCTAATGCATTCTGTGCTGGTGGAAGAACTTCCACCAAGGCCACACAGTTACACACAAAGGCAGTGCTCTGCAAGAGGAATCCCATAGTCCAGTATTCCCAGTGAGCAGTATAAAGGAAACACTGTGACAGTGTCAATACAGAGGTTTTTCCATGCCTTTTTCTACACAGCCCCAATGCATGCATTTGTTATTCGTGTTTTATTCCTTGTTGAAAAAAAGCACAATGCTGTAATACCCAGGGAAGAAATTGTTCGGTCCCTATTTTCAAGTCTTCAATGTTGAGTAGATCTGAACCACAGCAGCAAAAAACCGTGTGTATACTTGAATATTAGCTTCATCCACAGAAGAGGAAGGGCAGGACCTATAGGCGAGCATATTACAGCCATGCTGAGTTCCCAGAAGATTCTACTTGGGGAATGAGTTATTAAACAAGCTGAACTAAAACTGTAAACAGCAAAGAAACTTTTTGCAGAGATTACTCATGTAAGGTTCCCACCCATAATTTGCAAGTCAAGTAATGCCAGTATTTATGTACTCTAAGTACATAATTACATTGCTACAGAACATAATATTCCCCGTCAGTCAGGCTCGGGATAAAGAGAATTAAACCACTTAAAGGCAGGAGTCAGGTTAGGACTTCACGTACCTAAAGTAACATACAAACTACCTCAACTCCAATGCTCATAACTGTATGTATGAATGATCAATCATTTTAGTGAGGTTCCTTACATTAAAGGCAGTTTTTAGAAACACTGTTCTTTGCTCTTGATGTCAGAAGCAAGTTATTAATGTCTGTTAGCTTTTCTTGCCTGTATACTCAAACTTTCAAGAACTGGACCTTAACATTGGAATGGAATGGCTGAATTTCAAAAAACAAGAAAGTTAACAACAACCCTGCTGGTCACAAACTGGAAAAACTCTTCAGCTCTCTGGATCTACTGAAGCTGAACAATACCACCTGCTGCTTCCCAAGTAATAGAGCTGTTGTTTGGTTTTCAACTTAGTCTGCCACAGAGGGCAGTACCTCTAACATCCCTGCCTAGCAGGAAAGAATTAAGAGTTAATCTGCTAGTTCCTGCAAGGAAAAAAGAAAGCAAGAAAGAAAGAAAGAAAGAAATGATGTGAGGATGCAATAACTTTATTTTACTGTATTTGTAATCAGGATGAGGCTGTTAGGTTAGTACTTTTAGCTCATTTTTTTTCATTCCCAGAATGAAAATTCTATTAAAAAGGAATTGAGATTAAGAGTTTATATCTGTAATTTAGGACGATAATTATAGTGTCTCTAATTACCATCAGAAGCTTCACAAGCTTTTTTATTATTATTAACTCCACGTAACAGCCATATGATTAGAGAACATTAAACTTTAAAATCCAAATTGCAATTACAGCAGTTTCTGCTTCTATGCCTATTATATCACTGCAAGTCAAAAAGGTTGCTTAACTCTCACATCACCCACTTGAATTCAGTTCATTCTCAACTGAGAACTTCCTAGTTGAATCTACTTATCCCCATAGAGTACAACATGGCTGGATTTTTTTTCCACCCCACAGGACTCCAATGTGTGCATTCAATAGTTCTCCTACAAACCCTCAAGTATTTCAAGTATAAAAACTGAAAAACAGATGTTATCAAAATACATGAAGCATATTAATATTAAAACTAACAAAAAATCCATATTTACCAGAACACCCACAGATGTTTTACGCTGCTAAAAAAATACAGCAAAACAGGTTTGGTTACATTTGCATTTTCTGTACTGCTGTTTCACAGTCTGCTGTAACACGTCCACTGAGAGAAAGCTGATTTTTGTAAGAATTACTGTTACATCAGCAGAAGCTGAGGAACTCTAGAACTCAAGAAATACTATTTCGGTTCTGGAAAAAAACCCACCAACCCTTCCTGCCTTATCAGAACTAACACTGAAGCTCCTTTACACTACAAGTAATACTGATACTTGTAGTGATACAAGTAATTCATCAGCTTCATGAGAAATTTTAGGATGTTATCAAACCACTGTTGTTCTTTTCTAACTGATTCCAAGGGAAAATAATTTCTTTAAAATGTCTTTGAATTGTTGGACTACTCAACACATTCCTCAGCATACAGAAGCATTCGTATTTTAACATACAATTGCCAGGATTTGCAAACCTTAAGGAAATCAAAGGGAAATCTGAAATGCAAGAGCACTTCCATCTCCAGTCTCCTCTCTCCCATGGTATCAGTTCTGGATTGCACTGACAGTGAGATGACTACTCCCTGTTCCAGGCATGGGAACACATTATGCAAAAAAGCATACTAAAAGGCACTAAAATGGGTGTCCTGGACAATCAGGTCATAATTACACAGATCCCACCACTGTAGTTTTTCACCCAACAGCTACATAAATTTTTTGCTATATGCACAGTTCTAAACCTTCAAAATGACCTACAGAAACAGGCAGCACAACAAAACTAAGTGAACTAAGCGAAACACATAAGTTCTGTTCACAACAAGAAACTGTGAACAACTGACACCAAATGCTACATAGCTGGGGTATATGGGGACACAATCTTTTTTTTTTTTCTTTCTTTATTTTAATTCACATTTCCATCTTTGAATAGCACTCATACTTAGAAAGATTACACCAATGGCAAATTCCAAGCTTTTGGGTTCAACCCTATAATGTGATAGATATTTCTTGAGAGAATTAAAAAAATGTGCACGTGATCAAATGGTGCTTTACCTTATCCATCTCCTAGGGGGAACCCATAAAGCTGTGAGTTAGCAGTGCACAACCCCCAACTTCACACTTGCATCTGAGAAGTGAAATCCTCACTTACTTACCCAAGGATGGGTAAAACTTAAAGGTTTTACTTTTCTAAGCTTAAAATGCAGTATTAAAAGACAACATCACCTCAAGCACAAGTATAAACTGTACAAAAGCCCTGTTTAGTATACAGGAAGAAACACTAACAGTGAAGAGTTAATGAAAATAAGGACTGTTGGTAAGATTACTCACCCGCTTTGGCCCACTAAAAATCTTCCTGGTGTTTTCCTTGGATTTATCACCTTGTTTATTTGTGGATTTTTTATTGCCTTCAGGCACACCAGATGCATCCTCTGAAAACTCCAGAAGATCTGTGAAAGGAAATTATAGAACAGTCTTTACTGAAAGCTGATGAACTGCTACTGTTGAACCACTGACTTGCATTTCTTGCATCTAACATTTCAACACGCATAGCTTCTGAAGTAACAAACCAATCCAACAATCTTTATCGTGAAATCAATTTTCAAGCCAGACGCAGCTCTGCATGGAGCTCAGGTTCACCGACTGGAATGCTGCAGCACTCCAATGATGCATTACAACACACAGCACCATAGCACCTCCTGCCCATCCCGTGTCCCTCGGGTTATGACTTCCCCATACACGCACACACTCCTCCAAATGCTGGGTCACCCACCATACATGGCAATTTGTGGCTTACAGCCACAGCTCAGCAGCGGGTGAATTAAATCAGAGCTGAGGACCTTCAAAAGTGCATGACTATGAGATTTGGAAGATTTCCTACTGCAAGTGCAGGAAAGACAAATTGATCCTACTTGGCTTCTCACAAGAGCTGCCTGTTTGTATTTGCTTCTGCTGCAAACAGCATTACAAACCAGCAGCCACAAATTTGGGAAGGAGGAGGCTTACAGTGACACTGGAAGCTCTGCCAACATGCCCTGTACCTGTGGCCTCAGTATTTGTACCACCTAGTTCTGGACTGCAAACCTGTAATTCACTATCTAATTAAATCCTTGCCCTACTTCTTCAAACTTGTGCTGTATTTGAAGCATTATCCCTTGGTGACCAACTACTGTTCTTTGACTTGGCACAAACCAGAAGCTATCATAAAATTTCAAAAGAGCAATAAAGAGAGCCAATGAGCAGCACTTTTTCATCTGATGAACAGTTTAGAAAACTGATCTATTCTGAAGCAGCTGCTGCTGTTTGAGCTCTGCACTGCAAAACCACAAGCAGGCTGGATCAGTTACTCTAATCCTCAGCACACTGAGTGAACCAGACCAGCCAAAGTCCTTCGGAGAAGAAGTAACTGAAAGCAAAACTGAGCAAATGAGTTTCAAACTGCAGTTACACAAAATTTAGCTAGTGCTGGAGATAGAAATATTCTGCAAATAAGCCCCCAAAGCAGTCAACTTCAACACCTACAGCAGGGAAGGCAGAGGCCCACTCAGCCCAGCCCAGCTGTTTTCCATTCAGTCGTCAGCAGCAGCTTGACAACGCAGCACAACCTGAGCCTTTCTACAAGGTGAATGAATAAATTTAGTCTAAAACAGAAATAATTATGGACCAGTTCTAACTACCCTTAACTTAAATAATACGAAACTACTCTCAAGTCTACTCAGAAGTCAGCCGAGTCTTTTACTGGAACTTACCAGTTAAAGGAGTCAAATCCAACTGCTCAGACACACATCCTTAAGGCCCCGACCGCAATTCCCAAAGAAGGTCCAACAAGCCACCAGGAACAGAGCCTTCTATTCCAGATTAAAAGCTAAGAAGTAACTCACTTGGCCACAACAACAGCAAACAGGAAAGTTATTAGAAATGCAGGATGCATTTACATCCACTTCATCAACCTCAGTTCGCAATGAGATCTGGAGCTGCTATTGTGATCAATAATGATTAGTAGCACTCTACAGCAATTAAGCCACAATTTTAAATCATTTAAGCTTTTGTTGAAATTCTGCTCCTGTGTGACACTAATTCAATCAAATTAAATGCATTTAAATTCAATTTCTCAAGAAGTTTTAACTCCTCCTACTTATTATAGTCACACTGCATTTTTTGATACTGTTAACACACCAAATGCTTCTATAGTTAATATCATAAAATGATCTGGATTGCTCTTATTGGAGCAATGTTCTCTGTGGCCTTCTAGGTATCCTAAAAGCACTGCATTCACATATTACCAGATTTTCAAAACTAAACAAAAGAGCAGGAAGAAAGGGTCTTTTATGGAAGACAAACTGAGGCAGTTATTCCAGCATATCACTGTCCCAAACAAGCAGGTGTGCTATACAAAGCTGCAGCGTTCAATTGGTATTTTTGGTTAAGACATTCTTGTCTTCGCCATTACTTCAGATTTCCCTTGAATACAATTGCCAACTGATTCATAGAGTCAAGCTATTGAATCACTTGAACAGTAAGAGTTTCTCTTTACTGGAGTCATCCTGCATTCTGGCTACCAGATAGACACAGGCACTGCTCCTGAGCTAGTGAGTTCCAATTCACATTTTTAGCCCCTGGCATTCCAAATGCCTGCAGCTGGGAGGCCTTCACATCACAGGGCTGTTTCTGTGGCTAGGATGAGATAACTGAGACCGCAACCACAAAAATAAAAGTTAGAAAAGGCAACCTGAACTAGAACTCAAAACTTCACTAATAATCTCCAGCTCAAAGTTAGGAGGTGCCTCCACTACAACAGAAGTGGCTGTGAAAATGATTAAAGAATTTAAAAGCCAGACATCTCAAGCTTTTTACCACTTCAGCATGTGAACTTAGCGGACAACTGAACAATAGAAAAGACAGTTCAGTGAGACAGTCTAAGGCTAACAAACTTTACTGACCTGTTCTGCACTTTTTCTTGCACTAACGATGCTGTCCATTTGGTCTTTGGAGCTTCCTTTAATTTGATTTGCATGTTTGTGTTACTAAACTTACCTTCCCCCAGCTGAAAACTTTCAGTAAACAAACCTACATCCACCTGTGCCAAGGCAATCTCTTCAAAACATGTCAGAAATAACCTGCAACAGCTCAGAACATACCAGTCTCCTTTGTGACTGCAGTGCTGAATGCAAACTGGAGATACACTGAGGCTCCAGAGCACAGCAGCAGAATGGAATGTTTGAGGGATCAGCATCTCAGCTGCCTTAACTGTATGAGAGATTTTTTTTCCCTTGGAACAAATGGCTAAACAAAGACTTGTCAGAGAGAAGAACTCAGATAGGGCATTTCATAAGTGACCCTGTAAGTGAAACCCATTTTCCAAAGAGTTTGGAATGCAAGTGTCTCACCATAACTAGAGACAACTCTGATTTTTGTTTGAAAACACATTTCCAGTACAGTATCATTATCAAGTTCCTCCTAATGTTCATAAAAATCGTTAGCAGTAATACTTACCTTTGCTTCAAAGGTCCTACAGACAATTCTGCTCCTTCTTAGAGAACCATGTAATTTTAACAGAGAAAAGAACATCTTTCCCTACAAACTCTTATTTCTCACTTATTTCAGTAGAAACTATTTGTATAGAGAAACAGCAGTTTCTTCAGCATTTCTAAGGCTAGACCTCAGTACTCTCCTCAAGACAAAGTCTTACCCTTCAACGAAGGGATAAAAACTCTGCAGCTTCATGCTCCAAAGTGAAGGACCATGAGATTCCTAGAGCAGGATTTGGAAATACTTAATACAACATGCACAAATTTTTTTGATACCAGACTACTGAATATGAAAAAATAAAAGAAGACTTGCACCAAAGTTATTCCTCCCCTACTTCAGCAACATATCTTCCCGCAGCCTTGCTCAGTCACCTCATGGAACACACAGACAACCAAACAACAATCTCACTTTTCCAAAACACCAGAACTTCCTCAGCAAATTCTGCCTAAACACTTTCATTCATGTGTCTGTGCATCTGTGTACACAGAAATATACGACATGTACGACCTGCATTAAAGAGACACCAGCATTGCTGCTGAAAACTGGCAACAAAAGTGGAAGTTCTTCAACACGCAGAGGAACGCACAAAGGCAGCACGCTGACATGTCCTTCAACAGCCCCACAGCCTTCCTCTCCTGAGTGAAGTTTGAACTGTTACAAATACATTCAAAAAGCACAATTTTCTGCTCTCAGTTCAGCAGTTTTGCATTTGCTTCTGTAGAAAGATATCTGCCTTCCAGGCATGAGTACTGTATGCTGTAATACAGTATACTGTATGTGTAAGGAAAGAGGTAAGAATCTTCTTTTAAGAAAATCCTCTTACCTCTATCATGACACTAAGGGACATAAAACATATTTCAGAACAGATACAAAACAGCAAGCAATAAGACCACAGCAGAAATAAGCAAATGTGACTTCTCAATTTCCAAGCCAAGGATAGCATTTCACAAACTCTTCAGCACATTACAAAAAGAACAAAATAAAGAACTGAATTCAAGTATTTTATGTGTATTCTAGAAGAGCTCTGCTTACCTGTGTTAGTATTGACCTGATTATCCTGGGAACAGTTTTCATTGCTGTCAGAAGTTGGCTGTAGTGAGGGTGATGGTGCAGCTCTAGTTCTTTTTTTGTTAGCTTTCCTTTCCGCTATCTGCCACTCTTCATCTTCATCCTCACTTTCACTCAAGTCATCAAACCCAAAGTACTTAATTTTGTAATTGGAACTCCCAGAACTTCTAGAGGCACCTTCATCTCCCTCTCCCTCATCTTGATCGTCAAACCCAAAAAACTCTAATTTGACATCCTTTTTGGATTTGGTATTGCTTGGTCGAAACCTGGTTGTAGTCTTTGTAGTAGCAATGTCTGCTTTTTTTCTTAAACGTCCAGCTTCTCCCAAGTCAGTAGGGGTTGCTGTGGTAAATTCGTCAATTCGTTCCATAGTATCCTGTATAGTAACATTACAAACTGACAAGCAAGATGGATGCAGAACAGTGTAGTCTCTAGTCCGTCCAACCGTCCCTCTGTAACTGGTCCCACTACTTAAAGAAGCTTTTTTTGCTGGGTTCAGACCATCGTTATTTGACTCATTGTTTGCTTTGGATAAAGACTGGCTAGTGCCATCCATTAGCTTGTCAAAGTTTGTTGCCCCCTGTTGTTTTGCTTTGTTGGATCTACAGTATGTCCTACAGTTGCTTGGCCTAGGAATAGTTTGCACAAGTTCTTCACAAATGGTTTCCTTTGTATTTTCTGTATCTTCTTTATCACCCTCCTCATCCTTGCTCTTCATCTCTGAGAGATGCTCACTGTCAAAATCTAATACGTACTCTCCAGTTCTGGAGTCTTCAGGTTCATCATCCCATTCATACAAGTGAGTTCTTAAAGGCCCCTTCGTCTGAGATGCTTCTGATACAGAGTCTGTTGGTTTTCCAGCGTGGGAGTCCCAAGAATCAGGCAAGTCCTTGGCTTCAGTTTTGTATCCAGAAGAGTCCGTAGTCTCAGCATTTGTTTTGTTACTGTCTTCAGCAGTCTCAAAGATGAAATGACTGTTCTTCTCATCATCTTCATTCAAATTCTGCGTTTTATCTGCACACATAAAAAAAAAAAAAAAAGAATTATTGCTAAAAAGCACGATTAAAACAACAATCAACACTTGCAGACAAACTTAGAAAAAAAATCACAATAACAGTAAATATTCAGTGCTTAATAACAAAGAACATTAAAAGGTTCTCAATCCTCCCAACCCATACTGGTAGGTTTTCTAAGCATTCCAGCTTAAAGCTGTTGCTATAATAAAGTGTCTTCATGATCACTTGCAAAAACACACACCAGTTTGAAATGAGTGTCATTTTGAAAACGAACATATCATGAAAAAAAAAAAAAACAAACAAAACAGAAAGCCCTAAATGCATGCACTACATACTTCGTATGCAACCTTTGCTAAATTAAAAAAAAAAAAAAAAAAAAAGAAGTCAGTAATGAAACATCCGATATGGCAAAAACCCTAATCCGTTTCTCAGTGTCTTACAATGAATAATTAGGGATAAAGGATGGTCATAATGCATTTTCTAATTACGCTAGGGGAAAAAAAATCTGGATACATAGGATATGGGTGCTGTATTATCCTCCCCACAAAATCCTTTTTGTAATAAACAACTGAAACTATGGTAGTACTTCAGAGTTAGAACAGAGTTAGGACAAAGTTAGAAGTTTTGTTATGCATATGCTATAAGACCTCCTTTGTTTCACACTCTTAAAGAGCTTTTTCCCTTTTGCAACTTGAAAGGAACTGGATCCATCACACATAAGAATCAGTAGACTGGCTAAGTTTGCAGATACTCAGTTTTAATACCACAAGACACATGGTTGCCCACTGTGTTCAGTAAAGGGGCTGCAGGAGCAAGTTACAGCCACTCATTTGTATGTTCTGGTCTAAGAACTACACAGCAGTGAGGTATCGTAACAGTAGAAATGGAAATCAGCACTGGCTAGAGATACCAATTAACGTAATTTCCTGAAAACTATAGTATAACCCCCTGTCTGCCATGCTAACTGTACAGCTACTAAAACCAGTGAAAGTAATTCCGTACGACCTGCACTAAAAATGCTACGGATCTCAGATCCTTACATCTTGTACCTTAACAGTCTTGATCAACGTACCCTGAACAGAACAGCACACATCTCAGCAACTGTTATCTCATTTTGCTGTATCCAACTGAAACATTCAGACCTCCCGAAGAAAAAGAGACAAACTGATTCTCATCACAACCATAAAGTGAATTACTTCAAGACCAATTTTAATAATGAACTTCTACAAATCCAAGGAACAGCTGCCGCCAAAGCTATCACACTGCAACAGGTTGCCCAAGGAGGCTGTGGATGCCCCATCCCTGGAGGCATGAATGCCAGGCTGGAAGTGGCTCTGGGCAGCCTGGGCTGCTGGTTGGCGACCCTGCACATAGCAGGGGGTTGAAACCGGATGATCATTGTGGTCCTTCTCAACCCAGGCCATTCTGTGATTCTATGTTCTTATACTTGTCTGATCCACAGCCACGCTTGCATCTTTCTTACACTGTCAAGAAGAAATTCAGCTGTAAGCAGTTTGTGTCAGATCTGACCAACACTCACACTACAGTAATGCCAGGAAAGACTTGTAGTAGATAAAACATTACTTTTGGTATCAAATGACAAATTGTACCATAGACTCAGAAGGAACTGTGATAGGGATGGGTAGAACAAAATGCTAGAAGAGAATTTGTATCAAGAAACAGGTACAGAATGCCACAGTAATGGAGGACACTCCACTCATAGCAAGCAAATTCCTAAGCTTTGGCGCTGTTATGCTGCAAATGCTTTCCAAACTCACCACTAATATGAACACTTCAGCAGCTTTCAGCACTAGTCCTGATCTCCCTAAACTTAACCAGACACCATTTACCCAAGTGGCATAGAAATTTCACTACACTTACCAAAAGGTTTCAAACTTCTTGATGAGGAAAGCAAGCATCAGCACCTTTTCTAGGTTTTTTTGTTCGTTTAAAATCAAAATTGCATCATCTAAATGCCCATGCACGCTCACACTGATTGTAAAAGAATTTTAATGCACAAGAAATTCTACTAAAAGAAATGATGAGCCAGCCAAGTTTTGCAGGAAACAGATCTAACCCTAGGTGCAACTCCTCAGGGATAAAGGACAAGTAGTATCTCAGACTGCATCCAAGTCTTCTGGGATTTTACCTCATGTCTCACACTGAAGCTCCAACAGTCAGCTAGAAATAAAAAAGAATCTCTTTGCAGTGTATATAAAATGTAATACTAAATTCTCTAAAGAACATCAATCCTAACCAGCTCAGCAACGGAATCTTGTTCAATCTTGGTCTTCCACTATCAGTACATATTACTAGAAATCTTGTTACTCCCACTTCTATTTGTTGCTAGCAATAACCTGACATGCCCAACCAATATTATGGCACTTGGTAACATACAATGTGTTCTTTCCCCTCCCATGTCTTGTATTACCACGCAACTGAAGGCTGCAATTGTACGCAGACATGAAACAGCAAATTCAACCTACAAAATTTGATTTTCAATCTCTCACTAAGGTACATTTCGTTCTGTAGTCTTAATGCTCCTATTCCATAGTTTTAAAATGTAGAATAATACAATTGACACACATCAGTCTTTGCTTACTCAATATTTTGTTGAATTGCTACAAAGAAGTTTCAGTACATCTATTTAGAAGGGCAACGGTTTTTCTATCCTATGTCATATCAGGATCAAATAAAATCTATTCTTCCCAAGAAAGAAATGGAATACGTATGACCATACACACATTACATCACAGCTGTCCCTATATAAAAACAGATTCTGAATTATTTGACAGTCAGGTTCCACTGGTAGAACTGGGACAGCTTCAATCATTATCATAACAGCTATTTTTACACTGTAAAGCACAAAATAAGATCACAGAATTGCAGGGGTTGGAAAGGATCTCTGCAGATCATCAAGTCCAACCCCCCTGCTAAAGCAGGTTCCCTACAGCAGGCCACACAGGTCGGCATCCATCGGATCTTGGAACATCTCCAGAGGAGACTCCACCTTCTCTCTGGGCAGCCTGTTCCAGTGCTCCATCACTTGTACAGCGATGTTCTTCCCTGTGTCTGCATGGAACTTCTTGCGTTCCAGTTTCTGCCCACTGCCTTTTGTCCTGCTGCACCACTGAAAAGAGCCTGCCCCATCTATTTGACTCCCACACTTTAGATATTTATAAACAGGGATGAGATCCCTTCTCAGCCTTCTCTGTCAGACTAAAGATTCCCAGGTATCTCAGCCTTTCCTCATTCAGGAGGATGTACCTATCATCCTTGGAAAACAGACTGAACAGGCCAAACAAATATTTATCTGTATCTCATACACTCCAGTTCCAATATTTTAAAACAAACAAACAAAAACAGGGAATCTGTTTACAAATAAACTAACAAACTACAAGGGAAAAAAATCTTACTGTCATTTTATAAACACTCTGCTGCTACAGCATCACAAGAAGCATGACTGCCCTGTAACACACACATGCAAATATGTTCTCAAACTTCCAGTTCTTAAGCACAAAATGGAGTATTTAAAGATAATTTAAAATACTCAGAGAGTACACTTTTAGCTCTTCACTAAAGATCACTATCTAAAGCACACTCCCTAAAGTTTAGGGAGTACACTAACTGCAACCACAAAGGTTTTTCATAAGCAAGGCTGATGAAAAATTTCACCAGTAAGCTGTTTTCTGTACAAGAGACGAAGTTTGGCTCTAAAACTGGATTGTCACAATGCACTAGTGGAAAACTGAACGGTTACATTCAGGCGAGTACTTCCTCAAGGAATACCTGATCAAACCCCTGTCTTCTCACCAGCAGCAGATCAACAGCAGCCAGCCAGGAGTTTCTGTAAGCATTCACTCACAAATTGCTCGTTCACTGCTAAAGGTGTACAACATGAGTGAACCCAATAATCTACACTTGATTTTAAAAATTACAGTCTCCACCTGTGCTGGCTATTACAGCTGAAGCTAGCAGGACTGTAGGAAACTGCAACATTTCAATTTACCTACAGATGCAAAATGCACAAAGAAAATACAAAAAAAAAAAAATATTAAATGTGTATGATTAGATACTCTGTGGTTTGGAAGAGGCAGTATAATTTCTCCTCCTGATTTCAACTGCAATTAAGCTCTTCCAGGGTTCATATGACAGAAAAAATCTCCCAGGTAATTCCAGATCAGCAGTATCACAGAACAATATAATTCACTAGTCTTTCTTCCAGGTATTAGTACAACATTTCTAAGAACCGTAACAACATTGTGCAGTAACCACCATTTGTTTAAGTCTCTAGAACTTAATTACTAAAGTATGAGAGAACCAATCTAACCGACTGCGGGCAAAATAAGGCTATCAGATGAAGGAATAATACCCCCACATGTACCCCCTTGCTTTATTTTATGGTTTAGTTTACATCAGTAGAAAGATAGGGATGTCTTAAGAAATGCTGACAAATATAAAAAGAGCAACTCCTGCTCCCCCTCACTAAACACACCAAGATGTTTTCAGTCAGATGCACACAACTCAACTCCAGTTTCAGGTAAGTGAATACAGTGATTCATCTCCCAGCCAGCTTTGATGACCATTCGACACAAATTTTTCTTTAAGAAAGTGAAACATTCTATATGGACACTACACCTATATCCCTCGGTCAGTTCTTAGTAACTTTCACTTTAAGATGTCTCAAATTTCAACTTCACCTTTTCATTAAGATGCCTTATGGGTGCTTATTTTAGAAGGTGTTTAAGTCAAAGCCTGCCCTCTGACCATCCTCAGAAGCACCACAATTTTTCATCATACTATATGGAAAAAGTAGAGATCTCACAACAAAATATTTCGCTCAATCATCTAGCAGAAAACATCATACAGACTTACTGAGATGGTAAAAGGTCTTCAAAAAAATTGCGAGGTGTCCAGGAATTGGCAGAGAAAAAAAAGTCATTTTCTTTTTAACTCTTTTTAACTTTTTAATCCATAAAAATAACAGTAATTGAAGACTGGACAACAACCTCCAGTATGCTTCCTTCTTACCTTCCATCTTAAGTTACATATTGTCTTAAAGAACAAAAAATAAAGTCCAGCAGCTCTTCCAGAGCAAATGCCTTGCTGGACAAGTCAAGCTGGACCACTGATGTTAACACAAACCTTTTCTTACCGTGGGCAGACAACTCAAAAAGAGGACTGAGAAATCATTTGTTCACATGGCTCAAAAACTATCAGAGAGTAATTCATGCAAAGCTTTCTGTCTAGTGATTTTGGAAGGCAATACAGTCCGAGAACACCAGAGCCCACCTGAAAGTACCTGGGGAGAAAGGAGGAGAAAGTGGGGACAGAGGAGGAGAGGATAGAAGCACTGCATGGTGCAGAGCCATCTCAGGAGCTTGCAGTGTTTCCAGGATTTCTACCCATCTTCCTCACATTCCACTAAGGCAAACTACAGGACCTTAGATTTTTGACTGGGCAGCTTCAGAGATCTTTACTGGAATTTTTTATACAGCTCAAGCCTCTACCTTCTCATATCTCCAATGACATTACAGAATATTTACAGTAACAACACTGTACTGAAACAACCCAGTGTTACACATCTAGCATTGGGGTACACATTATGGTACCATCCTCATCCCTGCTCATGGCACACCAAAACAGTGTTACAGCTGCATTAATTCAAACAAGGTCACAACTGGTTCCAGGCAAAGCCCAAAAGTATTAAGTGTGCTAATGCAGAAAGGGAAGTCCTAATAGCATCTCCCTCCATTTCTCACTATAGATCTGATATTTGACCAAGTACCTCCTACTCGACAGGGAAAACTGAAGCTCCGAATAAAGCTCAACTCTTGCTACTAGCTAAACAACCTGCAAGAGTCAATGATTTCACAGTCTGAATGTGCTCAGGGTACAACATATACCAAGATACAATCCTAAACAAAGCCGATGGGAAAAAACCCCTTTGGAAACCTAACACTCTTGTTGGCAAAATTACCATCATCCAAACCAGACACCAGCAAATATATACCCCACCCCAGACCCCATTTCAATTCAATCTAATTTCCAATTAACTCATAAGACTTAAGCAGCTCAGTTCCAAAGCTGAAAACATCAATTTCAACTCCAAAAAATCAAATCATCATTTCCAATTCCAACACCAATTGCCTGAAGTCAAACACTGTATCTTTTGGTTAACAACTCAGCAATAGAGCTGCAGTGCCCTGCTGTCATTTAGAAGCTACTCTGAGCCCAGGCTGGCCTCTCAGCGTGTAGCTACAGTGACTCCCAACGCAAAGCGCTGCTCAGAAGAGCTGCAGGGCAGCAGAGCACCCTGTTAGTGCTACAAACTTGAACTCAGTGAGTTTTCTCTCATTTCTACCAGTTCTTGGTGACTGCTAACCAAGGTTTCCTGAAGCTGTGGATGAAAGACGTACTGCCTTCTTTTACTTGTATTGAATGGGAACTTATACACCTTCACTGCTGTGCAGCCAGCTGGAAAAGCCTTCATTTTAAAACTAAAAAGAACATGACTAAATTGCTATCCACAGAAAACTAATGTTCAGACTTAAGCTAGGTTTCTTTGTTATTAGTCACACAAATTCACAGAATTTATTCTGAACGCATAGATGTTAAAGTTAGTCAAAGGCAATGACGTCTTTTAAAGGGCAGGCAGGTGGCATGAATCCAACTTGATATTCCTCTATTTCTCTCCAAATGACATCTGACCACCTAGGCAGAGGCAAAAGCAAAAAAAAAGAAACATCAAAAAAGCAGGCTTTAAGATTAAAAGTAGAGACTGGTATCCAGGACCCGGCTATCCATTATCTCCAAGCACTGAGGGCACATACATTAATGGGATCCAGTACGAGAACACAGCACTGACACAAGATGGAGGAAGCAGTTTGTAAGCTCATTATGAGCTCTGCCTGATGTTCCTCAACATTCAGGAACATTTATTATGGCTTAGTTATAACTCTCACCAATTTTCCAGAGCATAATGCTACATCACTTTACAACTTGAAGCTGGCCAAGCTAAAGGAAAAGACGAATCTTTACCCGGTGCTTGTATCATATTCTTCATTTCTGGGAAGAGAGCCCAACCAAGACATACAGTGTCTTCACTGGTTTGGACAGATTTACTAGCTGTAGAAAAAGCCATCTTTTTTTCCAAATATGAAAATGAGTTTCATTACTTTCTTTCTTCTACTGTACATGGGAAATCAAATATTTTGGTTGGTAAGGAGAAAAGGTTACAGACTAAATGCCTTTGCTATGCTTTCTGCCTATGATTGAACAGCTGGGAAACAGAAAAAAAGCTTATGGATATAAAATACACAATTCTAAGAAATGGGCAAAATTTGCCACTTAGATAACATCTTTATCCATTGATGCCTGCAAGATCTGTTAGCAGGCATAAACAGAAGATAAGATACATAAGAGCCTCAAAAGATTAGACTCTCAAGACCAGTTTCATAGCTGACACTCACTGAAACAGATAAAATTATAGAACCACCATATCCCAAAGCTATGATTACAGATTCTAAGTAATGCTCACTCTCTACACTCAGAATCAAAATGAATTCCCACCAAGTTCATACTCAGGCTGAACAGACAGTTTTGCTTCTTTGAAGATGCTTTAAGTTCTCTGTATTTTGCAGAGTTCCATGAAAACCCTAAATTGACAAGATTTACTTTATTGCTGTCACAAAACTATGTTCCTTAAAAACATTTTGTTTCTCTTTTTCCCTTTCGTATATCCTGAATATGAAAATTTCTAAAGTAATTTATATGGAAAGCCCAAATTTACTATTTAAAAAGATACACGTTAATGAGTTCCAATACACACAGCTCCTCACTGTAGCTGGTTACTCTAAACATACAGGTTGTTAGAAGACACATTCAATTTTTTTTGCATATCACCTAGATACAGCCATTCCATTTAATGATACAGCACCTAAAAAGCCACTGCTTTAACCCAGGCACCCAGCACATGACTTTGCGGAGCTGGACAGAACCTGTGCTGGCATCTCTGTCGGTGAGTCATCACACAGTGCCCAGTTTTTCTTTCATTTAGTGATGCAAAACTGCACTTGGGCCTCATGCAACAAACCAGACAATTCTTAAAGAAATACAAATCTTCAATGCAGAAATTCTGAAATAGACAAGTGCAAGGTTGCCAGGGTTCTGTAAGAAGAGCTCAGGCCAGCCTGTATGCTGGCTGTCAGAAGGACTGCTGCTGGTGAAACACCCCAGACTGGGGCTTCCTGCAGAAGACCAAATCCTCAGCACCATATTATGATTGCTCACCTTGGACCTCTGTTTATGCCATATAAGTAATCCCTCACAGACATTTGTTCCTGCTAGGAAAGCAAAATACCACCAGGGATTTGGAGCAGCTGTCACATGCTAACGTAAAAACAACAGCTCCTGCAGCTCCTGTCAGCCAGAGCAAAACTTCTTCAAAATCCTTACTTTTCTGCCTCACATCCTCACCTGTGATGAAAAGCGCAGTGGAACAGGCACGTTACTCTTCCCTGGTAACTGAGAAGGGCATTGCTCACTTGGAACAGCAGGAGAAAGCTGACCCAGCAAGATAACTGCTTCCCCCTTGCAGGGAAAGCAAGACAAAGTGTCACCAGCAACACAAGTAGCTGGCACATGCTAATAAATGCTTGTTTCCACCAATTCCTGTACTGTAAGCCCTTCTGAAAACAGAGTAATGAAGTAAATTATAATACAGCAGCACTAATAACCATTAAAAATGTATCCTTAGACTTTTAAGTCAGTCTGGTTTCAACCACCACTCATAAATAAGTTGAAACCTTTTACTGAATACAGTTGCAGTTTCTTAAATGAAAATATGAACTAACAGCTTGGAGTTGAATAACATTTTCCATGCAGTTAATGGTACAGTAGCAATACAGTACTACAGATCTCAGCAGTTGGAGCCTGAAATGGCTGCCTCACCAACTGCTTCCTACACCCCTGCACGCCAGGCCAGCTGGAGAGAGGTGTACGTTTTCGCAGGCTCTTCCTTCTGGGAGCACCCAACAACTTTTCTGAATGCAGTTAGTTCAACTTTTTAAAAATGAGAGAACACTGTGTCCAGAGACTTTCTGACACACAACCAGAAGCTTACTTCCCTAGTGTTTTCTCAAGCATTTCTAATTTAGCAGATCAATTACACACATTGAAATTTAAGCAGAACTTCAGTTCTTTCATACTTTTGAAAAAAGAGAAGCATTATCACAGTATTCTGCACATATAGGAGAAGGGACAACACAAACAGGAGGAAACATAAGAACGAGACAATGGAAGGGTGGGGGGATAAACATCAAGTGTATACTCTGCATTAACACAGCCGCCTAAATAAGCTTTGCCACACTGAAATCCTACAGGTACACATCTTCTGCCAAACCAATCCCACTCCCAGCTATCGCTTTCTTAATGTTTTGAGCCAGCCTGAGCACAGCTGCAGTTCTTCTTAATCATGGCTGCTACCAGCTGTCTCCTAAGACAGCCAAATGCACAGGCCTCATTCATTTCCCCCCAGCTTTTTTGCTCCATTTTTGGACAGAACATGACATAACCGAAATTCTTCCTGAATCAGTAAACAAAATACATTCAACAGCTCTGCAAAAGGAAGATAAGGTAAGATCACTAAAGTCTAACTATTATCTTAAATGACTGTGCCACTGTTACACACAAAATAGAAGCTCTGAAAGAATTTCAGAGATGCTGACAAATCTTGCTGCCCAATGTAATTTTGGAGTATCGCTAACCTTGCATTTGAGAAGCTGAAACGTAGCTCTAAAGATAGGGCACCCCACCCACACAATCAGGATGCAGAGGCTTTGCAGACACATCATCACAGAACTATCAGGACAGTCCATAGGGAACAGACCTGATGGCTCACACTATCTTCCTCTCCGAACAACTGTTTTCTGCACCTTACTCTATTCACTCGCTCCTCTTTCTGGGCAGCTAAGTAAAGCTAGGCTCTGTACATAGGAAGTCATGAAGTGGTTAAGCAAAACTGTACCATGTTCTCCTGCACTGCATAAGCTGAAGTTACTAAGCAAGATTGCATTTGTCATTGAGATTTGCTACTGGTATGTGCATGAGCCCCAGGTGAGAAATAAGGGCATTAAGAGCTACTGAGGAATACCTAAGAACTAAACTATACAGCATACAACAGCCACATTTGTCCTTCTGGTACCAAGAGTGAAAATCTGCCTCCCTCATAAAAAGTTCACCTGCTAGCTACTGAATTGTTGCATTTCTGCACGATACAAATTACTATTTCAATAACTTTCAAATGACTCCATTTTCTTTCCAGTTAACACATTCTTCTACCTTAACAAAGGTGATCTAACAGTGGCTATTAATACTGAATACTCTTTTGCTATTTCTGAGTTACCTGAACTCCTACTACCTGCAAATTGCCTCTCACACACAGGATTACTCATGGACATTCTTCACTCTGCCTCAAGCCTTCATCAAGCAACAGAAGGGAAAGATTAGGAGAAGCCTTCCACATTAAGAGCTTCTCAAAGCCCTCTAAACAAGATTGTCACAACTACAAGCCAAAGGCAATTGGGGAAAAAAAAAGACCCATAAGTCATGCCATTTTAAATAAAAGATAAAGATCCCCAACCGCATCACAAAAAAAGTTGCACAACCACTGAAACAACAACAGACTCCCTTTTAATACCAAATATTAGTTAAAATTAACTGATGTTGCATCACCTTCATTTTAACAAAGAAATGAACACTGATGTAAGGAAGTACATTTGGAGCAAAGTTAGGCTGAAGAGTAATTCTCAGTTTGTGAGAGCCACAGTTTTCACTTTATTCAAGCATAAGGATTACAACACAACGACAGAACACGCTACCAGAAAGTTCTGAGACCTTGGCTCATCTCTCTTAATTCAATATCATGCCAAGGACTAGCAAAAAGCACTTAAAACAAGTGCAGCACGAACATCAGCACCTATATAACCTAGTTTCTTATACTAGATATGCACCACAGTATGTGGGTTAAGGTTGAGCTCACATTGCGGTCTCTCTCACGGTGGGACTATTAACACCGTTCTTTCTTTATTTCTCTCCACTCTTCAGGAATTGCTTGCTGTCTCCAGGATCTATAAGCTCTTTGAACAAATTTGGCTGAATCTGGTAGAGGGCAAGAGTCACCAAGTAGTTGAGAATGATTATGGAAAAGGTAAGGATATGTAAGCAGTGAAGTACATACACTACAGCTAAGGATAACAAGGGGCTATAAAAAAATTAACCCTCTTCAGGTCTGATAAACAGCCCGGTACCATCAGACTTCACTTAATAATCAACACGACAAAGAAGCTTTTGAAGTAGCCATATTTATACTGGCTGACTACACCACTATCTCTAATTGCTCAATGTTCCCAGTGACATTTTCAGGGACCACATATTTATTTTGGTTACTACACACAAGCACAGTATCTGCTTAAACTCTCCAAGTTTCATTTATATTACCTGTCCAAAATAAACACTGTCATCAAAGCTACAGTCCAGGTTTTCTAACATTACTTCAATACTTTCGTTTGAACTTAATTTCTGAAGAAAAAGATTTACAGAATAGGTTTCTACATACAATGAAATGAAGATTAAACTGTTCACAAGAATGCAGTCTGAAAGAAGAGCATTATCAGGCCAAGATGCGCCTCGTCCCACACTTTCTGACTGATCTGCAGCCAGCATGCCAGGTGAGCAGATACTCAGTGAACTGTTAAGCAACTTCCCCTAAGTTAGGGTTTGTTAAGGTCTGTTCCTCCTGGCATTTCATGCACCACGAATTTTCTCTCCACAGCTTGCAAGCGCTCTTTTCCAACTCAAAAAATACTTATCAAACAAGACTTATACGTGGAAGCCATTTCGTCCTAAAATTGTGCTGCTATTAAGCAGGAAAACTCACTGCTTTCTCCTTGTAAATACTGGGGGAGGAGACTCTCCCATCTCTAAATTCAAACTCAGAAAACCAAACTGTATTTACCAAATGAGAGTGTACCACATTTACAGATTAATATTCCACAGAAAACCACATGAAAATCAGAAATATTTCAGCAGGAAAATAAGAGTAAAACAGGAAGAAAACTACAGATTCCACCAATTCATCTGTCAAACTGAAGTTCCATCCCGATGTCTTGGTTTTCTTTCAGTAAGGTTATCTCACAAAATTACTGAGCTGTGTATATCTTGCGCTATTTGGCATCTTCCTTGTCTACTGCATTATGAAGTGAACAAGTCCACTCCAATTTCTGATCCCAAGGATAAGTTAACAGTATCTGAGAATTCAAAGTTACATAAGTACTTCTCATTAAAGTTGATTATGATAATCCAGAGCAAGTCAGTAGGTGTCAGCTTCATCAAGGTTCATCTAATGTGATCTTCTGCCCAATTTTAGAAGCTACAGTTTAATCAGCCCATTATGTGAAAACTTCTAAGGAGATGTAATGACATGTGATCTTGCCTAAGTGATGTTCTGTGAATTCCCTCTCTGAAGCATAAAGATATCTCTCAGTTTGGTTCTGGAAACAGCCCCCAAATAAGCTTAACAGAATTCTGTTTTTACAGATGCAAAGCTTTTCACATACACATTGATAAAGGTGTGGTAATTAAGAAAATTAACATGCCTCTAGGCAACTGAAGTTCAGAAGACTGCTTTGTCCATACAAATAATTACAAAAGCAGATCATGAGCTACATCTGCACTTGCATCAAAGCGACTGCGTACCTTCACTAAACTAAGGCCAGTAACTACAGAATAAGGCATTCTGTACTACCCCCTACTCATCCCATGTTTAAAAAGACAAAAGTATAGGGATCAGGACAATGTTTTTTTTTAAAAAATGAGGTTAATATTCCATTCTACTCAAGGTGGACTAACATATTGTATCTGAATCTGCGGAGACAAGAACTAAGTATCAAGAATCTCAGATCAATATGCAAAATGTGAGATGTTTATTGGTGCTCTTAGTTAAATAGCATATCCTACGGGCTGCCCTACAGTTTGAACACATAAAAGATTTCAGAAAGCACTGATTCTAAATGTACAATGGTAAAAATTGAATAACAAAGCTATCTGGACAGCTGAGTAAACGTACCTGCAGATGCGGGTTTAGCACTGCTGCCTTTGCATTCTCCATCTTCTACATTTTTGCTTGTGCTCTTTTCTTTTATAAGAGGAGCAGTACTGTCAGCAGGTATTTGCTTGCTGGATGCAGTGTTTTCTCCACCGTCTGGCTGATTACTTTTGCTGTTGGCTTCAAGTAGAGAAGCAAAGTCCTCAGACTGAGCAGCTTCATTTGGGTCCAGCTGGGAGGAGCTTTTACCCTGTGCCACATTCTTTGAAGACACGGGAAGAGATTCTTCATCACTGTCAAACCCAAACGGATCCTCCGTTACCTCATCTTCAACGCGGGGTTTTTTAGGAACTTCGGAAATGTCAGTTTTGACACTGGGCCTCTTCTGTCCTAATTTGGCCATGAAGGTGGTTTCTCCCCATTTCGTGCTAAGGGTGGTCCGTTTGTTGGAAAACACTTCGTCAAACTTGGAACTGCCGTTTCCCCCTTTCCGGCTGTAGGTCTTTCCAAATCGGGATGTCATTTTGGCTCCTGTTTCATATTCTCTGTTGGAAAAAAATGAAAGAAACAAATTCACAAACATTTTAGCACAAATGGTTGCACCTCCACCGTTTGTTTAGCCTACGAGCACCAAGCATCTACATTTAACACAAGCAATATCACCCGCTCCATTCTACAGACTAATTCATCTAGATATTATCATTACTGTAGGTCCCGTGCTTACACAGCATCTAGCCTATTGTCTGGTGTCACTCAGAGCTGAGTTATTTGCATGTATTTAATCAAGACAAGGCACAATAAATCCTTATCAAATACCCCCCCATCCGTACATTCTTTCTGATATTGCTTTGTTCTAGCTTCATATTTTCAAGAGTAGATGGTACTGCTTTCATGAAACATCAGGAGAAAGCACATCTAAACATGCAGCTCTCTGCTTGTATAGCAACACTGCATACTTTCAGAAAGATTCTTCCTAGTTCAAGTCTTTCAGATATTTCAGATAATAATTCACCACAAATAACGATGACAACTTCAGCCCTTGTTCTGCTCATGCACTCAGGCTTGCTTAGCAAGCATACTATTTCCAAATACGACATGCATGTTCATGATCAGCACTGATACACAGCAATTCCCCAGGAGTAAGATTGATTTGATCGACAGACAGGACTGAGGAGACCCTTCTAAATTCCTGTCCAAGAGCATGGAGGTCAGCTTATACGAGACAGCATGAGCCATGATCGTCTACAAGCTGTTAGAACTGCAGCCGGATCCACAGCTTTCTCTGCCAGAAGAATAAAGTTTAAATATAAACAAATTAAACAGGAACAAATTTAAACAGTTCCCTACATGTGTTCTGTTTCTACTTTTGTTCCACTCAAGAGGGAAGACAGACCAGTTTGTTACATTTTGCCTCCTCTCCAAAACAAATACTTGAGCTACAGGACAAATGGCAACGTAGCACAAAACAAGTGTAACTTCTGTAAACCAGAATTTGTTTTTTTTTTAATTTTTATTTTTATTTTTCATTTTGGCCCATACATCAATAGGAAATTGGAATTCTTTATAGTCAGTCTGAATCTAATCAAGTCTGAAAGCTCTCTCCATTCTGGAGAAAAGCCTGCTAAAAAAGAGGAGGTGGGGGAGGGGGGTGGAATAATTCTTTAAAGTATGGAATCAAAGAAATCCTACTTCCAAAGTGTCATCTGCCTTCATTTACTGTATAGTCTATGAGAAATAGGCCACTAAAGTTATTATGTGAACTGTTTGTTAGGGAGAACTGTTCTTATTTCCTTGAATAAGTGACATGCTGTCTTTCCATCATGTTTTCATCTCCACCTGAAGTACCAGAGCAGCTTCTGCCAAAAAAAGTCAGACCAGTTTCCAGAAACATCATTATGTTTTGTTCTAGGAAGACTGCCTCACTAACAATAGTTTCCTTTTATCTGGTCGACTTTCCCCTATTATATGAACTAAGCAACTCATAAGGTCATTTCTGAGCTAATTGAATTAGGAACATCACATCTGGGCTTCAGAACCAGGTGGTGCTGCAGTGCAGAAGATGCAGGACAACCACTTCTCCTGGCCATTCAGCAGACAGATGATAAAGGCACATGCCCATCTACCAACCCTACTTCTTCTGGGAACACATTGGGATGGCTTACAGCAGTCACTCTTCAGCCCACCTTCACCCTTTTTGCAGTGTCACAAGCTGCTGCACGCTACCTCAAACATCGCTGCTGAACCAGAGAATTTTTCACTCCCTTACATCTTGCTTTCAATTCCTATTTTCCAACCAAGAGCAAAGCTAAGATCTCCCCATCTGCAAACAACAACAAAAAAATCAAACTCAGTAGGCTCACTTCGTTGATGTTTGAAAGTACTCACAACTGCAACACCAACACATTTTGCAGAGGAAAAGAGTCAGCTCTCACAACTACACATACGAAATATTTAATGCCGTCTCAATTTCTGTGTGACTCTTATGCAAAAAGTCATGGCACTCCTGAAAAGTCCCTGTTCCTCCCAAACCCCTGACTCACGTATCTCCATCCCCTGACACTTTCAGCACCTGCAAATGCATCGATGTATTTGAACTGCCGCCTGTGGTTTGCAGTTCCAAAGAGAAGCCTGCTGCAATCGGGAGGACCTCGTTTTCAGAAATCAGAGTTACACAACCCGGATTACCTCTTTAACGGGAACAACAAGTTCATCTCGCGAGGCGTTTTAAATCAAACCATCGATACTCAAACGCACCCTCTACGTAACGCAAAGAGGTTAACAGACGAGCGCCGGGGAAATACCGACAACGCACGGCTCGGACCGGGGTTAAAGATCAGGAAACGCCGACGTACTTCCGCGTACCGGAGCGCCACCAAAGCGGGTCCCCAGCCCGTCGCAGCTCTCCTCCGCTCCTCGCTCGCCGCGAGATCACAACGGGCCCGAGCTCCTCCCGCCCCGCCCGCCCGCTCTCCCGCTCGGAGCGGCGCAGGAGCCGAGCGGCCCGCAGAGACCGGCGCCGCCCGCCGCCTCCCCGTGGGGCTCGGACCCCGCCAGCCAACGCCACCGACCGCCCCCGCCCTTACATAAGCGGGGCCAGAGCCGGGCCGGGAGGCGGCTGACGAAATCCCACGGTGACAGCTCCTTCCCTCCTCCCCCCGCGGGGCTCGGCGGAACCGGGTCACCCCCCCGCCGCCGCCTGATGTCACTTCCCCTCCCGCCGGCCCCCTCCCCCGCCCCGCGCCGCTCCGAGCCCGGCCCGAGGGCGGCGCGGCCCGGTCCCGCGCACCCTGCGGCGGCCGCCGCCCCCCGTCCGGCCCGGCCCGCGCCGCTCCCCCGCGGCTCCGAGCGCTGCCCCGCGGACAGGCGCCGCTCAGAGGACCCCGCCGGGCCGCCCCGGAAGCGGCGCGGTGCCGCCGGCTCCTCCCCGCCGGCCGCGAGGCCCGCTCCGCTCCCCTCCGCCCGCGCGGGCCCGAGGCGCCGCACCCACCTCGGCCTCGGCGGTGGCGGCGGGGCCCGGGCCCGGCGCGCTGCGGGCGGTGCCGCCGACGCGGCTGCGGCCGCCGATCCCGCTCCGCCGCCCGACCGAAGGCGCCGCCCGACGAAAGGCGCCGCCCGACCGGGTTGCTCCGCGGCTCCCGCACGGCTCTCCGGGCCGGCGCGGGCGTTAGGGCCCCCGGCGCCGCCTCCTCCGGCGCCGCTTCCTCCGCGCCGGAATTATCGCCGCTCTCGGGACGGGGCCCGGGACCATCTCTCCGCCATTTGCCCCGCTCCTTCCGTCACTGCGCGTCCCACGCCCGGCCGCCGCCCGCAGCCAATCGCACCCCGCCTCGCTCAACCGACCGCGCCGCCGCCGCGCACGCGCGCCCCTCGCCGGCCCCGCCCCGCCCCGCGCGGCGCCCGCCGGGAGCTGTAGTTTGTGTGGGAGGAAGGAGGCGGGCGGTACCGCCGGGCCTCGGCGGGCACAAGGCGCGGGACGGCGCGCGGCCCCCTCCCCCACTCCCCCCACTCCCCCCACTCCCCCCACTCAGCCGCAAAGAACCGCGGGCAGCCCCGGTCCCCGTGGCTTGTGGCTGCTCCATTAAAAGTTAGCGAGCCGCCACTCCTCACTGGTACTCACAGTGGCTACACAAGGCCCAGCAGCCACTCCAGAGAGGTAGAGGTCCCACAGAACAGCCACTCTGGGTTAAACCGCAGGTTTGGGGCACTGCAGTGCCACGAGCACTGCCCTACACAAGGCTTACAGCCACCCAGGACGCTGATCATAGAATCATAGAATCAACAAGGTTAGAAAAGACCCACAGGATCACACAGTCCACCTATTACCAATAGTACTCACTAAATCATGTCCCTCAACACGATGTCCAAATGTTCCTTGAACACCTCCAGGGTTGGTGACTCCACCACCTCCCTGGGCAGCCCATTCCAGTGCCTGACTGCTCTTTCAGAGAAGTATATTTCCTGATGTCCAGCCTAAATCTCCCCTGGCACATCTTGAAGCCATTTCCTCTAGTCCTATCCTGGTTATACGAGAGAAGAGGCTGACCCCCAGCTCACTACTGATGCACACCTCTGAGACTGACTGTAGTGATACAGGCTGTAAAGAAGAAAAAAATCCTCCAGCAGCAAACAAACACAAGAATCTACCACCACCGCAGCCTTGCCATAACCGTGGTTATAAGATGGTTCCACAACACAGCTGTCACACTAGCTACAGCTCTCATCTGAGAAAAGGTTTTAAAGCACATGAGCCAAATGCAGCATGAATGTAGTAAGTAGGAACGAAAACAATAGGCTGCTTGCATCAGACTGAAGAGGTTATGGTTATCTCATTGTTTCTAGCTAGGAAAGCTTGCTTTTTCTTAATCTTTATCCAGTGCAAATTAATGGCCTACAGTATGGAGAAGCAAGATTATTTACAGGAACATTATACAAAGTGATAAATGGGTTTTTGGCCTCTGCTTGGCACCTACTGCCGTGTTACTGGCTTCTACGTTTAACATCTAAACAACAAACATGCTGAATGTGCTCTTTAAGTAGCTATACAGTTGGAGCTAGAGAGAGCAGAGAAAATGAACTGGGCCTTGTGATGACAAATCCAAGTTGATTTGAAATAGGACAGAAGTGGCTGCTGCATTTCAAAGGCAGTTTACAAGTGCATTTATGCCTTAAACACCTGACTCAGTTATTGGAAAGCAATTGAAAATAGGTTAAACATTTCCAAATACATGATTTGAATATAAAAAGTTTTGTTTTTTTTGTCCTCTGAATATTCTTGTATCAGAGCTATTAATTAGTTCTGTTTAATCATCAAGAGTAAAATAGCGCACACAATTCAACTGGTTTAGCTATCCATTGCATGAGTTTAATGTCTAATTTGGTAACTAATTGATCTGTTAGACAAAGAGAAAAAAAATAGTACTATGAGAGCTCAAAATACTTTTGGTCTCTGTGGAGTTATTTACAGATTAAAAAATTTATCCTGAGACCAGAAAAACTGAACAAGATGGCCAGAGTGAGGAAGTGAAACCAAGAAACTATTTGGATATGAAGTCACGTAAAAGATAAGTAAATAAACAAGTTCCTAACTGAAAGCCTGATATAAATAACTTACATCATTTAAACAGTATTTCAGATAATTTTGCAGCATAGTGACAGGAACTGGGTACAATTAGTTTGAAAGCTGCTAGATACCCTTGAATCCTCAAGTTAGCTTTGCGTTTTCAACAGTATTTCTAATCTTCATAAAATCTCCATTCAGTCTACAATCTACAGTATTACAGATTTCTGGTCGTGGTGGAATTCCTCATGACTGATAGGGGATGCTGACCTATTTTATGTGCTGACTGTCTTAGGTCTCAGCAAAGCCATTAAGTCTTAGAAAACCTTTTGTTTAAATGATCGTGGGAAGCAAACGTTGCCAAGTTCAGAAGCCGCTGAAGTGATGGCCAATTTTTCTACACCTACTTTATTTTAGATACATTTGAAAATTTTTACACCAGGTAACTTAATAATTTGTCAATTCACATGTTAAACTTGGCCATTTCCTTTTTATCTGGCTTACCTCAAGCATGCAAGCAACAAGACAGAGCAGATAACCAAATCCCATCCATTTTCAGCAGCAGATAAGTTTAGTTCTCATAAAGGGTGGAATTCAACAGGCATCTTATTCCTTTTTTTGCTATCTCCCTTCACAAAAAATAACATAAATCAAATAAACAAAAGCAACACAGAAAACTTCACAAGAAACTAACCAGACAAAGCACTTCAGTTTGGCATTTGCCTCCATGAGGAAAGCAGTGGGAGGTAAGCAGCCATCTTATAACTTCAGCTTTTCCGTCTTAAAAACTTCTTCTGGAAAGCCAGAGTGGGCTTTTCTAATTCATTCCATAATTCTCCCCTTCAAAAGAAACTAGCACCTTTGCTATTTATAGTGAAGTCAGAAAGCACTGAAAGATGTTGCTGAAATGCTTCAAAGCTGGGAATAAGGGAGAGAAAAGTGAAACAGGAGGAAGAATATTTAGGAAGGACAGAACAGTTAATTTGGATAATACACCCTGAAGCTTTCCCAGTTCTCTTTGGGAAAATACAAACCAGGATCTTCAAAATAAGCTGTAGCCCAGTACAGAGCCTTTCAAAGAATTCAATCTTTCAGTATCCATTAAAACACATTAAACTGTTTCAGTGTAGTTTTTCATCCGAAAGAAAATGGAGGCAACACCATAAATATAACCTTGCTACACTCCTTTTCCCATCAAAAGAGAAAGAGTTCAATAACCCACTGTCCCACTTCCCTACTAGGCACTGCCCAACAAGTACACATGAACTCACAGGCAGGCTCTCCCCACTTCACCAGTATCCAGACCTTTCCCTCCAGAACTATAAGTCAGTGGCACCTTAGAACACTCAGCATCTTCTCCTTCTCCACCTCCTTTTCTCCCCTTCCTGTCTCACCTAGCCAGTATTTGCCACCCACATCATGTCCAGCTTTCTATATGGCAGTTCCTTCTGTGCCTTTTCTCCAGGTAGGAAGGGACTGGAGAGAAGAGGATGTCCTGCTGCTCTCACTGCACTCACAGCTGCTGCAGCACTTTCATGTCTCAATTAGTGCCACTTAAAACATCAAACATTTTGGTGTGTTTTGCTTTTTCTTTGTGAAATGTCAGTCTCCTCCTGTTCCTGTCCTTCAAGCATCACCCAGCACACCAGGGTGAGAGCACTCAGGGCTTGGCCGTTTCACTTCACTGGGGCTAGAATTTCCCCCTTCATATTTGCTATGCAAATAGGCGAAGAGACACGTTAAGTAACTAATTACCATGCTTTAGTCAACCTCCCTGAAACAGCTCTGAAAATAGTTATTTATACATTAGTATCACTACTAATGTGTGCTGGAGGAAATTCAGCAACACAACTTGTGACTGCATGAGAGTTGATGAAAGCAGCTGTGCTGAGAGCCACAGTGCTTGAATGAGGGCAGACCATAAAGCAGAGTTTGGAGGCCTGCAGCACAGTGTGTGAAGTGTGATTTCTGATAATAGAAAGCTTTTCTCAGCAAGGCATTCCCAAACGGGTAGCATATTACTTTTCTGATACTGGTCCCTGGGAAGAAGGACCAAAAGGCTTTCAACAAGGAGATCTTGGTATAGTTTTGGAACGTGTTTTTCTGTATTTGTATCAGGTTGTAGCTTTCTCATCCTATGAGATAGCCAAGTCAAGGCATCAAGCTTCATCACTGAAAGTTAAAAGAAGCACCACTGAACAGGAGGAAGAGACGCTGATGAGAGCACAGCAAGGGGCTGGTTTTTGGGGGGTAAAAAGAGTTCCCTCAATCCTGATGTCAGTGAATCAAACCCAGGCAGCTAGCCAAAAAAAAAAAAAAAAAAAAAAGTTGTGCTACTCCACCTTCTCTCCAGTCTGCACACCCATTTGATGCAATCACATGAGAAGGAGCACCATCTCTGCAATGCAAAAGCCTCTGGAAATACGAGTTTTACACGATGAACCAACAGCAGTCATTCACCTACGGCTAAATTCTCAGTGTTTGTTCTGCACAACATTGTGATAAGCCTGCAAGTCTGCTGGAAAAAAGCATGGTGAAGTACAGGTGGGAAATGCATGAAATAGCTTTCACCTTGGCATAATTGTCAGGGGTAACTTTATTCTGCTGAATAAAGTTGATCTCAGCAAGCTCTGCCTTTTGCCAAGAAGATTTTGCAATGTGCCAAGGCGTTCCAGGAAAAACAAAACACGAAACCACCTCACTTACAGGGATGATGCAGCCTAACTTTAGAAGAGACAATGAAGACTTAAGTTTTTGCTCAGGCAAACTTTGCATTGTTTCCTTTTCATGAACTATAAGGATCACCCTCTCAAATGCCTGAAATCTGTTGCAGCCTTGTAGGAGGAGCACCCTCAATTCCTCCTGGAAATTGTCTTAGAATTCTTCTTTTAAGAACTCAGTTCTCATTATTGTTGAATTTTTCTGTTTTCATGATGGTAGCCCTTAATGAAAGCTATCAAAATGTACTAGAATGGCACTTGTTGGAGAGAAAAGCATGAAAATGCAACAAGCAGTTGGTGTTTTACATTTCCTTTCTTATAAAGAGTTTGATAGGACTGAATGTCCAGTTCCTTCTCCAGCAGCAGTGTTTCCAGCAGCCATTCCTGTTGCTTATTTTGATTCTTTCACCTGCATATACCTGACCTACACTTCTGCATTACATCCCATTACAGCTCATTCAAATAAGAATGTCTTCTTCAGTGCAATCCTGAGCAGCCTTGATCAGCACCGTGATCCGTATCACATAACACAGGTTATAGGATGCAAGATCTGAATCTTCAGAAAAACATTCAAATAATAAAGTACTAGTGCATAAAACTAAAGACAGGTGATTACACAGCTTACCTCTGAGGTTTTTTTTTTTTAATTTCTATTCTTTGGAAATAATTTAGCTCTAAGATTGGAGAAAGATGGACATCAGCATGGCTTATTTCCAGAGGCAGGTACCTAGAGACACCAAGAGTGGAGCTTCATCCCCCAATGCTTTATCTAAGGCTTACAGAGAGATGCTCAGTGAGTGACAGGTAGTGCAGGTCCTTCCTGTCCCACTCAGTTCCCAGGCCGTGTAATTTTCGATGCAACTGCCAAAGAAATTGGAGATCCGAGTCTTTTGGCTTGACTTTCCATTGTCTTCCCCCCTGCTGATGGAATATTGAGCAAAGGCTGAGTAATCATACAGGCACTGCTTGCTGCCATCCCCTTTGCACTGAACAGTCACTTTGGTCATTATCTGTTTGGACCAGATCCAGGCATGCTGCACAGAAGGGAAAGAAAAAAAAGAATAATCATATCAGAATTACTTCTAAAGCCATTGAAGTATCCTCCAGCAGTTACCAGTAGCTGAGAGGGGGGTAAAATCCCATATCTGAAAGAGCATTGATTGTAGTTCTTCATTTTTATCGCATGTAAGACAATATGTACAAATAGCAAATGCCTATGAAATAAAAATTAACCCGAGTAGATGTTTTAAACCAGTAACAGCTCTCTGCTGGACTCCAGTGACATCTACTGGTAAATGAAGAGGTTACCAAACATTCCTTGAAATTGCTAAAGCGTTACTTGGTGCAGCCCACTCACAGTGCATTCATTGCAATAGCTCAGGCTAAGAATCATGTTACAATTCAGTGTAGTTGTTTAAGGAAAATTGTACTTGGTTTGCTAAACATGATTTAGACTCCACCTGGTTGTTAACTTCTTGGAATTGCATTACTTAGGATGTTACCAAACGTTTTATTACTGACAGCAGGACATTAAAATACACCAGTGGAGTTTTGGCTTAGAGTACACTGTGACGTGTTCAACTATTTCTTTACTTGTTTCATTCACGTAACTATTGTCTGAAAGTAATTAGTACCTCTTCACTTGCTCTCAGTTGTGTGTTTTTGCATGAATTGCAACAGTTAAAGTTTCTTCAACAATATCACAACCAAATGAGACTGTTTTCACTTCTAACAGTTCCTCAATTTATCTTGTAGGCATAACAGATATTTCTAAGCATCAATTCTGCCACCACTCATAAAAAAAGGAACACCAATACATTCACTCAGAGACAGCTGGGAGCCACTTTTCTGGTTTTTGGTAAGTAGTTTGTGCTTGTTTATTTTTTTCAGGTGATACAAAACTCACTTTTCTTACTCTGTTAGTGAGATTTTGTGTCAATGAACTTCTGAAAGCTCCTGGAATACTTCAGTAGTAAGACAAGAAAGATTTGCTTACCCTTCCTATTACCAGGATCTATGATCACGATTAAAAAAAGACATTTTCAGCAGTCTCTTAGCAAAAATTGGAATGAATAGCTCTCTTCATGGTAGAAAAAGAGTTGTCACATTTCTGCATATCTTTCTGATCAGGCAATACAGCCAAAGTAACAAATTTCAGATACTTGAGATACTTTGTTTAGGAAAAGAAAACCCTCCCATGCTAATCCTATAGCTCCAAACCCCGATGGAAGGCTTCGTACTTCTATTACTGAGCAGCTTCACAAAATGGGTGCATTATGCACGATGTGCATTTGGAGACACAGCAGCTACTTCTGGAACACACAAGCTCAGTGCAATAAGTGGACGCAGTACTTCTAGTCTCTCCAGCTACCATTTAGGCCCCACTGTACGAACTAATTCAATGTACTGGCATAGGTACATTTAAGAAAATTTGTGAATGAGGGTTTTGTTCTGAGTTTGAAAGGTAAATAACCATACACAAGGTTTTTAAACTACTGCCTTGCTCACTGACTGGCAATAAACACCACTTTGATAGAGCTGTATTTTGTTCACATTTCATTTGAAACTTTGCCCTTACTACCTCTGGCAGGTTGAATTACCTCAGTTTTGGCTCTCCCAACCTTAAGGCACTTTCAGGTATCACCAACCAAAACCAGATGCCCCAAATAAATCTTTCAACTCATGTTAGAAAACTTTCAAGAAACTGAAGATTTCAGTCCAAACCACTCACTTGGTAAAGCCTCCTGGTCTGCAGCACAAACTGTGCCACGACAACAGAAACACTCCATGGGGGGGTGAGGAAGCAGAGGAACAAACCACCCTGCCCAACAGGGCACAGCACAGCTTCTGAAGAAGCCAGCACAGGCATCCCTGATAAGGAACACACAGATCTTTGAGAACCACCATTTAATTTAAAAATTACTTCTAACTTAAAGAATATAGATGAGGCAACTTTGCACAGCAAGAATATTTTTCTAGGTTACTGGAGTGAGCAGAGAGAACTGTTAATTCTTTGTTCTTAAGCTTGCATACACAGATGCATCAGATGTCAGAGCAGGACTTTGTGTGAGGCGGTGGAAATGGGATGCCCAGGTGTTATTCCTGGCACTGTGCTTGCAAACCTATGGTTATCTTTGCTGAAGTGCACAGTGACAGATAAACTCACAGGGAGCTGTCGTGGTGACAAATTCATACAGACAGAGAGGAATATAGTTTTTATGCACTAACGCCTTCTGAGGAGACTTTATACCCACACCTTGATTAACCTTGGATTCACATGTTACAATTATTGTACCAGGACCTAAGCTTCTTGTAAATTAGATGCTAATCTCTCTACACACAGAGCAAAAATATTTGAGGATTATCCATTCACTCCCTTGTGAAGGATAAGTGGGAAGCTTTTCTTGGCAAATGGGGGAAGCCTAAGTTACCTGTTTCTAAGTTTCCATTTAAACTCAATAGTTTACTTTTACAAACAAACAAAACCAACCAACCAGCTACCATTTATGTGAACAGATGCTGTGCTGTCTTCTTGAAGCTGCAGGCTGAGAGGCAGATTTGTCATGCAGCTGCATAACACAGCAACAAGCCTGCTCTGTTCCAGGGCTGCTATTCAGCTCCTTTTGGGCAGCAATGAAAGAAGATCACATCAATTTCATGCTGGTTTTACTGCTTGACAAAGATACAAGAAGCATCAGATACAGACACAAATCATGCCTAGATTGCAGAGGAGGAAGATAAAGCTTGTTGGGAAAACAAGGTATGGAAGACTGAGTCAGTACTTTTACACCATTTAGTTTCACATGTCTTTTGCTTTTGGGTACTTCTGATGCAATGGCATTGTTTCTGCAACAGCTTCAATCCTGGCTGAGTTACATACCTTGAGCTTCATGTGCAATTAATTACAGCACGAGCAGGGCTTCTATATCCCTACAGGAGCACGGATTTTACAGACATCACCCTCTATTACTGCCAGCACTTCACCTATGGCCCAGACAAGTCTCAACACTGTGTTCTGCACCTGACATCACTCTCCATTAAGCAACTGAACTGCAACTGGGTGTATTTGCTTTACAGCAGAGTCTATCTGTGGATTCAGTTGTAATAAGAGAACTGACTTGGTTGGGGCCACACCTGTACTGCAGGTAAGATGTCTGCAGTCTGAGTGACCGCATTTAAGCTAGCTCCTTATCAGGCAGAGGAACGATGGAGCCAGCCCTGTTATGGCATCCCTGCTGCTGGGACTCAGCATACGCAGATGAGAGCAAACTGGTGCAACTGCAGTGAATGCTTTCATATCTCTCCAGCAGGAAGCAGTTGAGCAGATGGAAGTCAAGCACTGATCTCCTTCCTCATGTGTCATTGTCCATGTTATAATAAAAATTTACCTTTCTGCTATTTGATAAGCTATGAGTCAGGCAACCCCAGCACATTCTTTCATAGGAAGGAACTAGACTATCAGACAACTGACAAGGTAAACAGTCAGTATCCCAGGAAACAATTCTATGCAACAAGATGTTAAAATGTGTAGCTTTGTACTTCTGATCACAGTTACCTGCTTGTTTGAATACTTAGTTATATTTACACTGAAAGCCAATAAGGAAATACTATTTTACAAAAGCACGTTACACTTCAAATCTGCAGCAGTTCATTTAGTTCAGTTTTGAGTTCTGTTCTTGCACATTCAAATTCAGATTATTTTAAGGCCACAAAGGTTTGCTGACATATTCCCATAACACTATTCCACACCAGATTGCAGAATCACATAACCCAACATCTCCTGTCTGGGAAATAGGGGTTTGCAGCTGCTACATGAGTGCACCAGCAGGCTCAGCAATCCCACTGCCACTGCCTCAAGGCTAACTCAGATGTAGTGCAGCCATAACACTCGGTCAGGCTATATGCAAGAGCAGTGAGACGCCTCATCAGGGTTTCCTGTTTCCTCTGCTTTGTTTCATGCTACTTTTAAGTTCAGGCCCTTGTATTTAAGCCTGGTTAAACAAATTGAAAGTGCAGCCTCTAATCCTGAGCTGTGCTGCAGGTAAGCCTGTGCCCAACTGTAGTGATGTTCCTTGCTGACCACCATCCATGCCTCATCGCTGCAGACCACTACAGCTACTATCACCACTCCTGCTCTGCTCTTACTACACAGATCTGGTGGGACTGTGACTCTTCGTGAGCTGGCAAGCCAGCTTTCCACCTGCCTTGCGCAGCTCTTGGCAGCCTCTCCTTGGTGAGCAGTCCATTCCTGAGGTTTTCTGATAGCAATCTCTCTTCAAGAGAAACAGGAAGCTAGATTCTAACCTATTACGAAACCATACACTGATTTGGTGATAACCAAAGTGATCTAGAAGAGTTCTTGACGAATGGAAGTCCTCCCTAGCCTCTTAAGCCCTTCTCTAAGCTGTACTAATAAATGCAAGTTTCCACATATTCTAGGTTTAAAAAGGATTAGGGCAACTGGCCCCTAAAAGTCAGACTTCAAAGCAAACAAATGTATAAAGAAAGCAGCAGAGTGCTTAACATCTAGAAAGTCTGCTACACACCTCTAGCACCTCATAGCATAAGGCAGGTTCAGTAATCAGCAGGAATAAGAATTAGCAATGAAGGCACTGGTATTCATGTAGTGCAGTTTACTACAAGGCATCTGTCTGTACATGAAATACTATTTTCCTTAATTATCCGTAATAGGAAATCCCAAGATTCTCAGCCAGCTCTGTCAGTTAATATTAACTACAAACTTTGAAAATGGTATAAAAATAGAAAAGACCAAGTCCTGCAGAGGCAGCAGAAGCACATTATGAAGAATGCAAATTTAGCTTGACTGGGAATGGCAGCATTGGCACCACTGGCCCCACTCCAGTATAGAGTTTGCCAACACAACACATCAAACAACACAATTCAATGCAACATGATGTTCAGTTAACTCACAGAACACACACAAAATGAAATGACTACCATAGGTACAAAAGCTGGCAATTGATAACCATGAATACAGGTTCTACTACAGATGCAGCATCCTCTTTGGTAATAGCCACGAGGCAGAATTAATTTGTTTTCTTTCCCTCTCCTGTGCAAGCAAGGATACAGACAGTTCTTCTAAAGAAGGCTGTGAATCAGATAGCCTGTGTTTCTGCTAAGGACTGACTTCCTGACTACCCTTGCACAACTCTTACCCACCTTACATCCCATTTCGGGGCTTCAGAATGAAAATGCTACTTTTGTCTTCCTGCCATCTTAGTTGGAATGCAAATCTGATGAGTTCTTCAGTCTTTCACAGCTGTCATTCCATGATGAAAAATGCTGCACCGGAGAGAAAGGAATGTTATGGCCTTCATTTCCTCAGTATATAAGGCATATATATATGCTTTATAAGAACAGAATCTGGCCTGGCAGTCCTCTATCATAAAATGTAGTAGGACCAGCCTGACACTTCAGGAGTTATCACATTTGAGTTGCAGCTTGGACCACTGTAATTCATAACAAAACTCCACCTTCTCACAATTTTAAAATAAGATAAAGTAAAAATACTTGCATTTAGTAATTGATGTATTGTCCTGTTTTTATTTTATCAGTAGAGTTTGACAGCAGGGGCTGCCTCAAGCACTAAACTCTTCACTGTAGCAATTACTGTGCAGTTGCTTTCAGAAACCAGAGAAGAGCAACAAAAGCCATCTTGTAACAAAAAGAGGGGCAAAGCTACCAGAAATAGCAGCCCACAGGGCAGGTGGGGAATAGCCACCTCAGTACAAAGAAGGGAAGAGCCACGCTTCTAGGATGCAATGTAGAAATACATTACATTGCAGATGAACTCTAAGAATAGCTTGAATGGCAATTAAAAAGACAAGCACAAGGATTTCAGTGAGCCATAAGGCCTTGTTAACAACAATGATAAGATCTTAAGTAAAAAAACACATTTTATAGCTGCTGAGCTTCATTTTGCCAAGACGCAATAAGGACTAGATACTCCTTAAGAAGAAGCCAAGTACAATAACAAGGCTAGAAGCACTAACCTCCTATTACCTGAGCAAGACAGGCTTAATAACAGCAAGATGATTTAATCAAGTATCCAGACTATCCAGCAACTTGCTGTGACGATGCAGACCCAAGGTCAAGCCAGGAAATCTATCTACAGATCAGGTCAAATCCAGTGGGACCAACCACAGCCAGACACAATTCAGTAAGTACCCAGCAGACACAAGGTGATGGAATAAGCCCAAAATCGAGATAAAAAATCACCCCATAGATCAGCCAGGAAGACTGTGACTGATTCAGAGATCAGCATTTTTGCAACAAAGCCCAAAGATCACAAAGACCTAAACCTGAGTTTAGGGGGCTGAGCTGAGGGCCAAAGAGCGTGGGTCCCAGGTGAGGCTGGTTAGTCGTATTTCATTCATTTACAGTAAATGAAAGAAACCCAGCACACCGTTCTTCAGAGAACTCAGTTTCCCAAGCACTGTATTATAAAAAACAAAGATATTTTGGAAGAATTGTATTGCCTCAAATGGATATCACAGGACTACTTAGGCTCCATTGCTCTTACAATTTAATTTTCAAGCAGTTATTGGCACAGCTGGCTCTGCACAGGACTACAGACTGCTCAGCAAGTGATCACATTCCTCTCAGCCTTGTGACAGCTCTGAACTGTGCTCATTTACAGCCATTCAGCTACCGCTTGGAAAACGACAGGAGCACTGCGAGTTGCTTAAATTGGTGTGGCCAGTTCTGTTGCTCCCAACTTCTGCTTCAAAGAATATCCAGTGGCGCCTTGCAGACCAGGCTATGTCTATATCCTCCTCAAATCAGGGGTCTAAATAATGTCTCCACTGGGGAATCCATGAGAGCAACGTGTTGGAGATTCTTGGCTACTGTCCCCATCTGTTTTATTAAATATATGTATATGTATATTTAATACCATTGCTTAAAATTAAAATTTCCTAGAGTTCTTAGCAATTAATCATAATCTACTAAATAATATAATTAATCATAATAATGAAAGATGTGTTTTCAGGAAACTTTTCACGCACTGAGAATTGCTCTGATCAAGTGATAGGAGGCGAATAAAGACGTAAAATATTGATATTGTAACAAATATTGCTTCTAAAGTAGAACTAAGGGAGAGAAGTATGAGAAACATGGATCTTTATGGGCTCTATGAAGAGTCAACAGGTGAGAAATACTTCTATAGATTCAGAAAGTTTTTGTATATTTTTCACCACAGATGATAAATAAAGGAAAGAGATAAATGCAGGGGAAGATATATACAGCAAAATAAAAAGAAATGGGCAAGAAGGCTTTCAAAGGACTGGACTCTTTTTGCTGTACTGTATGAGAAATCCTCTCTTAGTTAATGCTCTCATTTCACTAAATAAAAACACTTATTGTAAAATATCAAGCATATAACTGGATATCTTGCTGCAGAAAAGAAATGAAGACAAGGTGCTCTATTTTTTGTCACGTGATAAAATAGTAGGTAAGTAAAGGCATTGTCCCTTATCAGTGCTTTCAATTTGAAAATAGATAATGAATACGTATTTAAAGAAATTAGAATTTGCCTGCTTATTTCATACAAAACAAGCTACTCCCTATCCATATAAAATACTTCAGACTTGAAAACAGTTAATTGTGAAACAGATTTGAAATTTTAACAGCTGCCTCTGGCTGAGCCCTGTGTCTTATCTCAGAGACTAGTTAATCTTGTTGTGATTGCAGTTGCTTGAACAGTGTAATCAAATGAGGGAACAATGCATACAAACCCAGTTTCACTGTTTAGTTTAGAGTGTATTAAACTGAGAGAAGAATCTGTAGTCATTTTGGCAAGTACTGCTAAAAATCCCTTAGCTTAATGCTATTTTTTAGAAGAAAATAATTCCATTCTCCTTATCTAGCTTCTAAAACCAGAACAATGTTCTTTTGGAACTAATTCACAAATAACCAGGTCAAAATATATTTAACAAATGGCTTTTACATATTTATCTTTTTCTAGCACTGGTCATGAACCATTTAAAGCTTTTTTTTTTTTTTTAATCAGAGTAAATCTGTTCCAAATGGCTGTCATTCAGCTGGTGCATTGTATGCAGCAATATACTTCTATATACCTTTGCTTTGCAGGGGAAAAGATGTTTCTTCATTTACATTTTGTCACATCCTCTGCAATCAATGCTTCCTTCATTAGCTGATAAGAAGCCCTGAAGTTTGTGGAAAACATTGCAGTGAAAGCTTCTCAAAGGTCTTGTTACACATTTATTGTACTAGTTGGCTTTCTGGGTGTGCAAAGAGTTCTTGAACACAAAATCAGGGGGACTAAGACAAGAATTTGAGTTTGTCCATGCAAGCACTGTTAAATTTCCAGCAGATATGGCCCACCACTTCTGTTATGGAAAATAGCTTGCTTTCGTGCTTTTCAAATTTCCAACAAGGCTAAATAATTATTCTTCTCCAGATTGAAAAATGTCAGAATGAATAAAGTGAGAGAATGAACGAAAAAGCTGGCATTTGGGAGAGAAGAAAGAAGCAGTGAAGGTGGGAGGAAAATGAAAGAAAAAAAGTTTAGTGGGTTGCAAAAGAACAGAGTTAGGTGACTTGTGAGAAACTATCGCTAAGGCAACATCAAGAGTGCAGGAATAGAACAGCTTAAGTTAAATAAATACACTGTTGCTTGAGCTCTCAATCTTTCAGGGAACATTATTTAAGTATTTCTGAACAAAAGTCCTTTGAGGCCCCATCCTACTCTTTGTTTCTTCCACAGTTACACTCACAGCTCGTTTTCAACAAGACTTGAACACTGATGATCTTCTCAACTGATGCCATGTATACAGTGGTTCTTAGTGTACCAACTCCTCAAAAAACACAACTCTCCTTCTAATGTTTATCATGATGAGATCTGATGAGTTCAGAAGCTGCTGGAGTTCTTATGACTGGTAATGAACCTGACAGTTCTTGCTTTTTGCTAGAGTATGCTTCAGTTCCCTTAATTACAGCCAGACCTCCGCATTTCGAGTGATGTAAATTATCGACTCCTCTAGCAAGGATCTGTTAGTGAAATGGATATATCAATACTTGCTTTCCTAACAAGTAGAGGACCTTCTAAAGCTAAGAATGCTTAATCCGCTACACACAGATGATACCATTAAAGTCAGTATCATTTAGCATATGCCTTATTGTTATTTATTATAAACTTAATCATGTCTGTATCAGTTTTGATAGAAGCTAAGTGATATCAGATTATATTATGTTACACTGGTTCTTACAGGCTTTCTGCATATGTATATTTTTTAATACATTTTTGATTTATCAACACTTCTGGAAAGTTGCTTGGTTTTCAGAAATCAATTTTATTAGAATTTGTTTTATTTATAGGTGCATTTAACCTTGTTTATTACTTTAGTTAGAGCACACCTTTGGTTCTTTTAAACATCTTCTCTACAAAACAGCAACTTCCAGAAACAAAGAATAAAGACAAGAAATGGACCAGAGGGGTAAAACAAAGGAAAACAAATTAATAGTAGGTTCTGAAGTTACTAAATCTCTTGTCATGTGAGGAGAAAAGTAGTATGACCAATATCATTAACTTCTGAAGGTTTTGAATGTCTTCAGAACATTGTTTTTTTTCCAGAAGTATCTTTTTGTAAGACAATAAGTGGTAGGAATGAGAAAAATACCTACTCCCATCTTGCTTCTGTTCTACTTTTGAGAGTAATATGTGCCTTTGGGTGAGCAAAACCTGGGAGTGACCCATGACGTGCATTCTTTCACTGTTTTTCTGAAATAAACGCTTAGAAACTCCACGCAAAAATTTTGGAAGAAACTTATTAGAAGAGACTTATTTTAGCATTTTTTATGAAAAACAGAATTCATTTGTTATTGCTTGAAGATGTAATATCACACAGACAAGATCATCTGCTCTCTGACTAGCTCTAATGTTAATGTTCATGCAGATTACTGTCAGGAAGTAAGCCTCCTGCAAACCACTAATGACTTTCAGATCCATTAGTCCATTATGTATTATTAATTCAAAGCATTACTGATTAATGTTGTAAGTAGATTTATTTCTGCTCCTACAATACAAAGAACTAGCTCCTCTTGTTACCGTTATTAGATGAATGGTATGTTACTGCTTGATATATTTGGTTCCTTCGTTAGTTTTCATCCCTTTCCCTGCTCTTATCTGTCCCCTGTTCTGCTGTCTGTTTGCCCCCTTACCAACTCTTTCTAATACTCAAAAAATGTTAGGCCCCTTCCATTCACCTATTTTGTAGGAAGAATTTGCACTTAACTTTGGAAAATTCGAAGTTTGGCAAAAAGGGAAAATTCAAGCATGTGTAGCATTACCTTTTTCAAAGGTAATAGTGGTGCTTCACATTCACTGCCCTTTCCAGAGCCCGGTTCTACCACTGGCCACACATTACTCTGTCTCTAGCTGCTACTCCTGTTAACAGAGAGCACTGCCTGCTGCTGATACTCCAGAGCAACACTCCATCACTCCTCATGCCACCCCTCCATAGGCCAGATCATCTGCAGTGCCCAGCTACATAGCTTTACCCAGCACTGGTTTTCTCATGTTTCATTTCCAGCAGTACAGTAGAGTGCATGCAAATAGTGATCAGCCCCTGCACAACCAGATCCAGCCCTGCAATCTCTTGAATTCAGGATCTTTAAAACACTGCTTATCTTTATCTTTTTAACTAGTAACTTACAGAATGTGTATGCTCCTCTAGCTTTTATCTAGATAGCTAGCTAATTATTTTCTGTAGTGAACACTTCAGTCATTAGCACCTCTGAATTCAGCTATCATTGGTTTTCTGCATGCTGCTTTGCAGGTATCTTAAAGCTTGTTTTTGTTACATCACAGACATTTTGTATGCTTATGTAAACAAAGGCATGGGAACACATTATATAATGTGATCTTTTTAATGCACCCCAGGATATCATTGGCCTTCTTGGCCACAGGGGCACACTGCTGGCTTGTGGCCAACCCGTTGTCCACCAGGACCCCCAGGTCCTCAGTATTACTCTATTTATTTCCTCCTTAAAGATCACAGAGCACTTAAGTGGCATGAGTTTGCTGAATATATTAATGATGAGCACTCTCCTCTACAAAGAGCAAGGAAATGAAGCAGATTTTAGAAGCTGTGGATCTTGCCAGCATGTTTAAAACTAAGAATAAAAAAGGAGAAGAAACATCTGGTGTTCACTGAACCTTTGTAAACTGTTTTAAGATGAATTTGGTTGGTATTTTGGACACAACAAAGGGAGGGACAAAGGCACCTGACAGACCTCTGGGAAGACACAGCCCAGGACTTGGAGCCCCTTGAGATACTGAGGAGATGACAAAGCAATGGAAATGGCTGGAAGCAGCATTGTGGTCACTCCAGACACACACGCAGACACACAAATGCAAAGTGTTGCTGGGGCAAGTGTATGATTAGAAATACAACTATCACTAGCCCAAGATATTTTGGCTCTCATCCAACAGAATACTGAAATACTAAACAGACTTGCCTTCAGGAATATTTTCTCCTTCCTTTTTCCGTTCCTACTCTAAGATATCAGAGATAATCAGTATAAAGGCTTTTGAACTCCATTCCCAAGACCTATGAAACCAAGCCTTTGATTTCAAGAGAGAAGTACAAGGGCTAACACTTGACATTAATCTGAATGCATATTAATATTAACTTGGAAAATATCTATTTACTCCTAGGTAAACATGTATAGAAAAATGTGTAAGGCTCTAAGCTTTAGGGCTTCCAGCTGCCAACTTACTAGCAAACCAAAGAGAACAGTTCAATAATTACATGACTTATTTCCTTCTATCACTCTCCTACAAACACAAAGAAAATATCGTGTGAAATACCACTTCTGACTTTCTTCCAGACACAGTGTACTGCTCACTGGCTAAGCCAGAGGGACTTTTTAGCATGGCCAAAATATTTTTGAGAATATTTTCCCATTCAAGCCTGATTTGTTCCCTTATGTCAAAAGGGAGAGTCGCCATCAATGAAAGTCAGAGCCTCAGCAGAATTCCAATAGTAAGTGCTGGAGTGTGGTGCTCTATTGAAGTCTATGCAGTGAACTGTCCTTTTCCACAGTGGGAAATCTTTACCTCAGTGCCTCCAACCTCTGTAAAACTCAAGTATAAAATTGTCTTCCCTATCTCCTGCGAAACGTACACTGGTTTTGACCATGCATGGGCAATGCAAAGACACAAGGAGTAGCTCTGGCAATTTATAGGCTTTGATGACAAATGTTTAGTTTGCTGCATATTTGTTAACTAATGACACACTGTGCCAGAACTGCATTGCCAGTTATGACACAGGTCACTTTGTCCCTCCCTAATATCTAGTTTGGATTAACCCGTGGAAGTTAACCAACCTCATCCTCAGCTTCAGGAGTTTAGCAGCTCTTATTTTTAGACTGTGCTTATCATATTCTGATAAATAAACATTTGAAACAAGTCATAGCAAAAACATGATAACAGAAAAAGTGAAAGCACTGAACTTTTACAAATGACGTAATGCAATGCCCTGTATTAACATTAATCCTGTTATTTACTTGATCTGTTTGGAAATTATTTTTGTATTTGGCACATGATATTTTCTTACAATGTTCTTTAACGCTGCACAAGAGAACCTCTTACGGAAGTTCTTTATGCTAAAAGGATATAAATTAATTTAGTTTATAAAAGACTTCAAGTTTGCTGATTATAACGGAGAATTAAAATAGGACGGTGAAGGATGGAGGGAGAATGTTTAAATCTAACCGCAACAGCTTCAGAGACAGTAAGCACTATCCTGTGTGATATATAGTACTTCTCCTGTTCTTTTCTTTTAATACAAAGTAAGTTTAACATAGTGCACATAAATTACCTAGGCTTGGTGACTAACTGCCTGAGGTACAGTCACAAAACCTCTGTATTATTCCAAACTGAAATTTAGCGTGCTGCCATTTCCTCTGTTACCTCAAGACCATTTCATTTTCAAATCAGTAAATTTCTTTTGCAGTTCTGTAAATAGAAGATAAAAAATTGGCATTATTGCTGACAATGTTCTTTTCTGTTATTTATTGAAAAAGGACAGGTATGTCAGCTTTCCAGTACCTCCTGCTTTTATACTAACAATTTATGTTCAGGAAAAGCTGTGAACTGTTCAAGCCTCTGGCAAAACATGGCAAACATCTGTCGTGAACAAAAATGTTTAGTAGAATTCTCGATACTGCAGTCTTGCATGAAGAAAGGTTTCTGCTTTAAACCTCCAAAGTAGAGAAGTTTCTTAACAGCTGAACTGTTCTCGCACTGAAGACCTATGATGACTTCTTTTCTGGGGAAAAAAAAAAAAAAGCAACTTTTGTGTTTGTGGTTTTTGTTTGTTGTGTGTGTTGTTTTTTTTTTTTAACTGTCAGATACTAGATAGAAGGAATTCTCCAGAGAAGGATGAGAGACCTTGGAAGGTAATCACTGCTTCTTCCCCAGCCAGGGCTGCTTGGAGATGGTTCCGGGCAGCCCAGGCTGCCAGAATGACCATGCACTTTGCCTGCAGGAACCCTGCTGCTGCAAAAAGACCACTGGCCTGAAATTCTGGTTCAGTTTGACAGTGAATATGGTTTAAGTGCTGATATATACATAAATTATCGCTAATTATCAATAATTATACAGTTCTTCACATTTTTATCTGAAAATAATCTTTGGTTGATTCTGAGCTATAATTGTATTGTATTTATTGTATTCAGTGAAGAGGGACACCCTTACATCCAAGAACACCTGCATGTTTTGTCAGCTGGTACAAGTTGATTAGAGCAGAAGTGGCTGTTTTGGTGGAGGACGAGAAAGCCCTAACAGAAGTTTCGTGGATATCTCTTCAACATCTTAGAACATCTCTTGGGCAGATAACAATCTTCTTGAACCAGCATGACACAGCTGAAATAATCATTTTTGCTAGCAATTGTAAAAATCTACATACACATATAGGAGAGGAGAGAAAGTGCTGTACACTACTGGGCAGCGATAAAGGAACTATCTGTAACTCAGCATATTACATTTTACTACTGGTGAGCATTTATCTTATTTAGCAAAATCTTCTGTAAGAAAGAGAAAATTGAGTTTAACATTTATGTTAACAGTTATATTAATAAATTTATTTTTTATTAAAAAACAAGAGGTGCTTCCATTGTGACTTTTCAAGTGCCAGAACAGGAAAACAACTGGCAATTGTCTGGACAAAGAAAGGAACCTATTTGATTTGTCTATTAGCATACTTTATCTCAACAAATGGACGTAGCAATATGCTGGAAAAACTATTTTGGTTAACATTTGTTCTTGCCTACAAATTGATACATTTTTAAGAAAAGCTATGAAATTCTGAATTATCTTGTTCTGAAAGTATGAATGGAATTAGCAGCCTCAGTAACCATCTACATGGTTAATTCTTCATGCCAGCATTCATTTTGGGGGTTAGGCTCTTTGGGGCAGGAAGGAGATTTCTCAGGTTTTGGTCTTCTTAGAATACATATTTCTTCCTGAATCTGAGTTCTCAGCTTGTCAAAATGCAGAACTGTTGGTTTTTACATTATCGAGGTCAGACGTCTTGCCCTCTACTATATTCCTACTGCTTTTCTGGCAAGTAGACCTCTGGTAAATAAGGAAGAATTGTTTTCTTCCTACAGTCAGAATCACAGAATAGCTGAGGTTGAACAGGACCTCTTGAAATCATCTACTCCAGCCCCTTCTCTAGCAGGAGCAGCTTCTAGCAGCTTCCTCAGGATTTTGTGCAGTTGCACAATTCTAAAGGTTGAAACTCCAGCAACTCTCTGGGCAACCCATCCCAATGTTTGACCATTCTCTCACGTTCAGATAGAATTTAAGTCTGTAAGTACAGTATCTCGTACTGGGGAGCCCAGAACTGGACACTGTTTCAGGGAAGCAAAGGATTTTATTTATCAGATAAAAATCACATCAGGTAGAATCAGTGGGAAAACTTGCTTTTATGGCTATTATGGCTATGCTTTTTCCTAACAGTAATCAATGGCCCCGTCCACTCAAAACATTGTTCTTCATATTAAAACAAAAAAAAAAAAAAAAAAAAAAGAAAGAAAGGAAAGAGATTTTCATTATACAGTATTCTGATAATGACTTTGTGTCAGTAGCAGTTGTATTTAATGATCAAATGTCTTCCCACAAGTTAAATCTAATTCTCCACAACCATTGGGTTAATATGGTTTTATGATAAAACAGTTAACAGACAAATGTTCAGGTAAAATCTGGTGGGGAAAATAGTACCTTTTATTCAGATGTGATAAAAAAAAAGGTGTCTGTTTCTTTTCCTTTCAGTGGCAGCCAGAAATGTGAGCTTCCACTGGCACTAATTCCTGCCTGGTCTGTAGCATGCCATAGAGTTTTTCAAACATCTATAGTTAAGGGGAAAAAATACAACACCTTCACTTGAAAGAGTTTTTATGCTGCAGTCATTTTAGAACGTAAATTACTAAAAGGAGTACTGATACTTAAAGTCATTTCAACAGTACAGAGACAAAATGATCAAGGGAAACTGCTGAGTTTCATTTGGCACATAGAAAATGATAAAAATTGCTAGCTACATCTGAACTGCTGTTCATTAAGAAATGACAGAAACCTTAAATAATCCAGATAAGTTGCTGGATTCCACATACAGTTTGTAAAACTAAACTGAAAAAAATACTGGTATGTATAACCCCAGACCAACGAGAGACAGCAAAATGTACCATCAGTATGAAATGGAGTGTTTGCCATTCCATAGTAAAGACGAAATGTACCTCTTTCAAACTTTTTCACCCACGACCCTTGGGGCCTACACATCCACTTAAAGGAAAGTGCACTGAATGATCTCACAAGTATAGAGATGAAATTCAGGTACACCAGAACATACTTTCACAAATGGAACAAATAACCAGCTCCTCATGGGGGAATATTTCTCACAGAATTATCTCTAATACGACCTCTCACTACTGATCATTAAGCAAAACTTGCAAAACGCCTCTTCCAGAGTTTGAAGACTTATTTACACATATATATAAAACAAAAATAAAAATTAAGAACTCAGTCACAGTGAAAAAATTGGAGAATGAAAAAAAAGTGCCCGTCTTAAAGTCTGTTCTCAATTATTTTTCTGTGCTCAGTGAATCATGAAAAGACTTCTACTGCAATCATGTGTAATGAGTGGAGGTAAGAAGAACCAAACTACCTCAAGAAAAGTCTAAGCAACAGCAGGAATTGGACACTATTGGACCAACTGTATGGACCAACATAGTAAACATTGCCTCACTCATTAGTTTAATGGTTTTATTCAACATCACCATTGCAGACATTCTCTGCACTAAAATCTCAGCATTCTGATCATCAAACTTAAAAAAATCAGAGATTTTAATAAGACTATTTGGAACTTATACCTAAAAAAAAATGGATGCCTTATTATGGTCTGTGAGTCAAAATTTCGTATTGGGAAGAATGATTTCTAGCTATGAGAAAAAAAGATAAAAATGAGAAAAAAGGTAAAGAGAGCTTCCATCTCAGCAGGTTCTGCTGACTTTTTAAAGTCACTTGCATACCACAAGGAGAGTTGCTGAGCTGAGGTGAAAAGTGGTTTGTAGTATGGCTGCATTTTAAATTACATAAAGCTTTGCAATAGAGACCATATGAACTTTCAGATTTTTGTGCTAAAGACCAATTTGACTTGAACTTAAGTAACTTCATGGTTCACACTGCAGCTTTTCTTTTTCTTGACTTTTGTGTTGACAACCTGAAACTACACTCTTTCTCACATTACAGACTCATTTTACAAACCCACAGAAGCTCCACAATATTTGAGGTAGATCAGCAAAATATATGGTGAGAGGCACAGATGTATAGAGTTGTATAATATGGGAAGCTGGAAGAGTACAGGCAAACCTCAACATATTCTTGCACTCTTTCCTAGTATGCTGCTTTTAGTTTCTGGATGTTGGGATTAAATAGACCTTGGAACTGAATCAGAATAGTCATTCTGGGATTTTTATGTTACTAGAAATGTAATTGCTCTTAATGTAATGAAACAGATGATTTAAAATAAAAATATCCCCCAAGACCTCCTGCTCAGAATTTCCAAAATACTGGAAGATTCTAAATCCCAATTTAAGATGTTAAATAAGTGGCCAGATGTTAGATGGTACTGAGGGTCAAAGCACAACATAGTAAGTACTCTGTACCTGAGAAAAATCTCTTCAGTTATTAAGAATTTCTTTTAGTAAAAGAATTTAATTGAATCCACTCACCTCTACCCAAGAGGCTCCATTTAAGCTTAGACCTGATCCTTCACTGCCTACCTGTGCATGTGCTCAGTCATTGACCACATTGATCTGGCTCTGTATACTGTCACTGATTTTTTGCTCCTAGTTTTATCTCAGACCTGCTCTGCTGTCACGGGCCTGCCTGATATCCCGGAATCTTGGCTGATCCTGGCTGCCCGTCCCTAGGTTTGCCTGACTCATCCTGCTCTTGTCCTCCTGATTTATTACAGTCATCTTCTTGGCCCCTGCAGAGCCACTGGCACTAGCTACACTTGTATATGATTTAACATGAATATTCTAATTTTAAATTACTATTATATTGATCTTAGTTCAGTTTTTGTTTGCTTTAGTGTTTGAATACCTTGCTATTTGATTTCTATCCCCAGGAGAAAATAAATGCTGTCCTTGCTCTACAGATCTTGAACTGGAATTGCAGCAGTACCAACTCACTTGCTAAAACACTAAGAATTTCCTCTGGAGAATAAGGTGCTGTAGTATTCAAATCAACAGAGGAAAGGAAATAAAATCTATTGTTTTCTCACTCCAGAGTCTCAGGTAACAAAGCATTGCCAGAAAAGAAATGTGCTTTGGCTTCTGTGCAGCACCTGAAAAGGTTGTCAAGGATCCCAGATCCTTGAGTGGCAAGAGCTGAGTTAGTAGAGCCATTTTGGTTTCATGTTACATGAGCAGTTGATCCATGATGAAAGTACAAAAGAGCTTAATTCTGTAAGGGCAACTTGGCACAGAAGCTTACAGTACATTCTGTGGAATATCTATTTTGGTAAATTGTAGAATCAAGTCCCAAAAGGTATACAGCCCCTTACATAGGAAATATTTATGTTCAGAGAACAAGTTTGACTTCTTTTGGTATCTAACTTAAGGCTGCCATGAAATTATTTTCCTATTCTTCTTACAGATTAACCAACGTAATCATTGTTGACTTACTGTCTGCGCTTCACTAAAGCACACTGGGGTCATTGCAGCTGATGATGGTAACTTGTTCCGATTGCTACAAAAGGATGTTTCTCTGAGCTGCAAAATAAACAGTTGTGTTCTCTCACTTTAAAAGAAATCAAAGAAACTCCAACACAGGTTGCTAAATTTGAAAACAAAAAGGCTGAATAGAAAAACAGCTTTGTATGGAGCAGGCACAACTACAAAATTAGAGCAAAGTGAGAAATGATAATTTGTCTTCCTGAGGATCAGTGTCAGTGTTTTCCATTATTCTAATTCTCATGTTTACTTTTTAAATGTTTATTTATTCAGGAGGCTTTCTGTTTTACTTTTAAAACCTTGCAAAACAATCTTCCAACAAAAAAATCCCAAAAACAAAACTACATTCATATTAAAACAAAATCCTGAGCTTTAGCTAACCATCTATTGTGGCCATACTGTACTATTCAGCAACTGATCAGCAAGAAAATAAGCAGAGTATCCACAAGGAGATCTCTGACACTACCAGAGAACTGAAGCCCACCGTATCACCATTTGCATCACTATAATGCCTAGAAATGCTAGCCAAGTCATAGCATTAAACCAGCACTGAGAGAAAAGTCTCTCCTCCACAAAACTTATTATGAAAGTATAAAGGGAGAAGAAATGAAGGTGTGTTGGAAGGAAACTACAAGGCAACAATAAGACAATGTAGGTCAGCAGGCTTCTTGTGCCTGCAGCCTAGATACTGTCAGTGTCTTTTGTTGCCTCTGCTACCAGCACGAGGAGCTGCATGAAGACAAGCAAATCATGCATGTTGGAAGTTGTGTTCACTGAACAATGGAGGTGAGCAACAGTGGCTGACAGGGTGTGAGAGCTGGAATGCCAAATCTGTCTGAAAGATAACAGGTAAGCTGGAGATAGATAACCCATCAAGGCCCTTGGACAAGAAGACCACCAAGATGTACCTGAATTAAAAGGAAAGGGGGAATAACGGAAGGGGACACACGGTGGTAACAGTTAAAGCAACGAGTTGGGACAGGGTCAAGATGAAAGGGGCTCAAACTGGGTGGGATGTAGCCACAGTGCTGCTAATACGTGTACAGTCACACTGACACACTTGCATCCTGTGTGTATCCTCATGACAATTGTCTGTTACATTCCATTAATCAAGGTCAGAGGGGAAGGGTGCCATAGCAACTGAAGCAGAAGTCAGTGAGGATACAGATGAGGAATTTAGCAGAGAAGATACTAATACAGTCCATATTGCATCAAGTTATACAAGGTAGCTTAACACAGAAATCACAATATGAACACTTGGGGATCAAAGTCCAAGGTGATGACAAGCTGGATGATAACCCTGCCCTCAGCATTTATGGAGAAATGGGCATGTAGCTTTACACCTCTGTACATACAGAGCTGCACTGGATACTCTCCTATCTTAAGCATTATGTCTATTTGATTTTGGAGACCATATGAGAGGTTTCAGGTTGTGGCAGGGAGAAACTCCTCATAACATCTCTGTTCTCAATGGTCATGACAGAATTCTGCCAAACCCTGATCACTGCTCCAGTAACTTCCTGCCTCAGTAACTTATCGCTGAAATCTATGAGGAATTCAGCTTAAGAATTTTCTGTATTTTTAATCTGCACTCAGGCTATTTTCAGAAACAATTCAAACAGAAGATTTCTGAAAATTCAGCTATGTTACTGTTGTTGGTTTCCTCTTATTCATCCTGCCCAGATTCCTGAAAGCACTGGGTGCAGTGCAGGGTAAAGCAGCAAATTACAGGGCACCTGCTATTGCAGTGAGATGCTGAGACTTAAGTTACAGTTGGTGATGAAGCCGTCTGCTTATTAGTGCAGTAATATAATTTTCTCTCAGCAGTGGATTGGCAATCATGCCTTGTTTTTCATTTTTTTTTATTTTATTTTTTTTTTTTTTAACATAATCACTGACAATTCTTGTAGAAAGGACAGGATTTCTTGCACATGGCAGGATGTACCAGGAAACATAGCTGCATAGCCATTAAGGTAGTAAGCTTATTCTCTGTGGATTGTTTGAAGATAATAGTGCTATTATTTGTGGATAAAGATTATAATTCTTTAATACCAGATGTGGCCACAATTTTTTTTAACCCTCCAGTTATCATGAGATATTATTTTGCAAGCCCTAGGGTTTTAACTTTGATTGCTGTGTGTAGGTACAAATTGCTTCCCATTGTTCCTCTCCATTTAGTCTTTCCATCAGAGATTTGGCTGTCTCCATTCCTGTATGTTACCTATCAAGACACTCGTGCAACTCCCCCACACGCCCCATCATGATTGCTTTTAGTTATTTCTAGAGCAAATGTTACCAATTCACTATTTTAATCGTTTTTTAAATAAGATTTTTTCCCTGCTTAGAGTATTATGATCTGCTTCCTTTCTCACGTGTGAGAAGGGCTGGAAAGATAAGAACTTGGCCACTGGAAATAGGAAGCTACCAAGTGAAGTTATTTGAGATGAGTTTGTCTAACCAAAGTTCCCTGGAGGAGGGTAGGCTTTGCAGGAGAGAGGAATGAACTTGAAAGTTCAGCCCATGAAGCAAATGAACAAGCTGTTCTGGAGGCACTGCAGATTGAACTGTGCTGGAGAGTGCTGTGCATGACGTCTTTTGTCTTCAGACTCTGAGGAAGGACAGGAGGGACAGAGGTAGGTAGACCTTTCCAAGCTACCTGACATGGGAGCCATCAGACACTGGAATAAGCTGGAAACACTGCTAGGGAAACTAACTAAGGCAGAGTAGCTGCTGGAGGGTGTCTTGCCATAAAGAACAGGTCTAATGCTGTGTCACAGACTAAATTCAAACCAGAGAACACTGACAGAATCCTTTTCACCATGGAACTGAGGGTTTTCTTTGCTAAGATTTAGCAAAACACATTTGAATGGACCCTTCTACACTGCCTCTCCTAGCCTGGCCCTTCTGTGCTCGCCTCACTCTGTATTCTTACTTTTCTGCTATGGGGCTGAAGTGCTCCACATCTGCTGGCTGTTCCCTGTGGTTCCTGTTCTTGCTGTTCACCACAGATCTTTGCTATCCTATAAAATCAAAACTACCCATGAGGTGAATTATATTCACTTCCACAGCTGAGCAGAAGCTGCATTGATTTGATTTAATATTTTCTATTTAGTCTATTGATTTTTCGAGTAGTCCCAAGAGCACATTCCCATAAATGGCCACACAGAACTTTGTACTCGGTTTAACAGTTTTATTTACAAAGAATGTTCTTGCCCCTTGCCAAGTTTCTCCAGGCATGAACATCTAAAATTAATTTCTATGATTAATACAGCATAAAAGAGATGTATATAAAAGACAGTTCTCTGCCTGCACGGTTATTTGGGATACCAGAAGGCAATATACCATTTAGAAATACCTAGGAAGTGAAACAATTATCACTTGACAGGTCTTAGTTGTTAAGAGACAAAAATAATAAGGAGAGTGAAAAATCTTTATAAAACAATTCTTTTTTCCACCCACCTATTTAAGCAGTTGTAGGTACTGGCACAAAAGCAGGCCTCTGAAAATGCTTCTGAGAAGCACGTTTTCAGAAGTTAGCACCACTGATGAGTGCTACTACTCAGGATTAACAAATCCGATAGAGATGGGATTGTAGAAGGAAGGCTGTGAGGAACAGACTTTTACAGAATCATAGAACCATCAAGGTTGGAAAAGACCTCCAAGACCATCTAATTCAACAGCCCACTTATCACCAGTATTTTCCTACTAAGCCATATAGCATAGTAGTGCCTTTTGAACAGCAGATGTTGAAAATGGGTAGGTTCTCATGTGAAAAGTCAGTAATTCCTTTCTCTATCCTACCACTTGCAGGAGGATGTAATGTTTACAGAGTAAACAGAGCATGATTAAACTTCCTAGTCAGCTGCTGAGGAGGATGAGGTGGATCTTTTAATTGAGGATAAGAAAACAGTACTTGAAGCATTAAAAAGCAGCTGTTTTGTTTCTTTCTTTGGGTGTGGTTGTTTTGTGTTTTTTTTTTTTGTTTTGTTTTTGGTTTTTTTTTTTGTGAATCTGAGAAAAGGCCTCTGGAGAAAGGACAAATGGCAGCTCTACAAAGCAAGAAGGAATTTGATGCTCTTCTCATACCATCATCTAGATTTTCCACTTGTGAGATGAAATCGAGCTTAGCATTATTATTTCCAGAATGTTTTACAGGCATTATCGCACATTTTTCCCCATTGTAACAGGGGTAAAAATAAAAATAATTAAAAAAAAAAATCACATAACTTGTTAGTAAGCCTTATAAATGCACAACTTCCATGCTCTGTGCCTTCTTATTCTGTGATATCTCCAATTCCAGAAATGTATCTGTACTCATAAAGCGTGAGAGTTTACTTTGCCCTTATTGAATAGTCTGTTCCTGTCTCTCTGTCCTGGGTTTGGATAAGGAGAGTTTAAGGAAGCCCAGGTGGTTTTGTGTAAAGGCATCTCAGGGATATAATGCCTGGCTGACCATAGACAGCCCTGGTCTTCCAACCCTCCTAGCTCTTTCCAACAGCAGCCTATTCATTTTCTACGCATCAAGTTCCCCTTTCCTCCAGTCCACTCTGAATTCCTGCAGATAAACAAAAATTTAATTCCACACAGAACTCCCAGCCAAAGAGGAGGAAACCATTCCTTTCCAGTGGTTGTGAAAGAAATACTGTATTCATCTGGACTTCATTAATCTTTACCCATGAATTATCTTCCTTTTGTTCTATTAGGAAATTTTCTCAATTTCATGGTAGGACCTCAGAATGTTTGTGCTATTTCTGTCTGTGTCTTATAAAAAGCCATGAACAGGAGTTAATTACTAGTAGCAAAAGGTGCACTTGAAAGTGCTTTGAAACTGGGGGGGATGTTCTCACCATACCTCAATGTGACAGAATTCAGAGAGAGGAACTCTGGCAGGTTTTATTTTCTCTAGAACAGACTCTGCATGGCAATTCAGACCTGGGCCAGCAGCCAAGTGGGTTTCCGCTGTGATTCACACAAGACTGCAGAGGAAGTGTTTGAAAAATTTAAGATGTGCAGAGTGGCTTTAGAAAATACCAAGAGTCATTAACTGATACATTTTCTCCATTTCATTTTGCAAGGAAAGAACTTTTGTTGGAGAATAAACAGGGGAAAGGCAGAGGGCAAAGTTCTCCCTCTATATCAATAAGACTACGGTTCTGATAACTGTAAGTGAAATAGCTATACCTATAAAGAAAACAATTATTGCTCACTGAATTACTTTTAATTGTTCTCTCTGGCTTAATACCACATGTAAAACAGACAAAAATTTGAAATAAAAAGTTGTGTGTGTTATTTGTTTTTGTATGTCTTTGCCACAGTTAGCAAGCCTTAACACAGAGAACGAGATTCCTCATACTTCATACCTCGTGCAGTTCTAGGATGCAATTGCTCTCCTTCCAAGGAAGCTGAGGCATCGAATATGGAACAGATCAACTGAGTTGCTTCTAGCAATTGCTACAACACCAGATCAGAAAACGGTAACCTTATGAGGACATTTCCATTGGGCATTAAGGTTAAGGTCATTGTTAAGGTCAGATTTTCAAAAATGATTTAACCTAGCCTTCCAATGCTTAGCATTCACAAAAGCAGCCCCTGCAGGTGAAGGAAGGATGTGAAACCAAGAGCTCACTTTGGACTAATATCCAGTTCTTACAGGTAGAAACTTTCCTTTGTACTGCATATATTTTTATAATAGAGTCTCAGCAGCTAATGAACTAATCCAACTCATTTGTCTGAAAAGGCACGTACAACAAAGTTAAATCTAATGCAGCAAGAAGACAACGTTTCTATAATGTCTGATTTACTTTATAAAGGAATATTTACTCCATGACTTGATTACTCTGCTGATATATTATGGTCCCCTCTAGAAATGCCAAAGAGGTGGATGTTTCCAGGCTAACTGGGAACGAAAAATTTTCAGCGCATTGATTTGTCATAAGGACGGAATAAGAAGGGAGAAAAAAGTAACCCGTGCCCCAGCTAAAAGGAAAATGTAACGTACAAACTGTAAGCAAAGAGACTGAATGTTGGAATTGCTCAATACTGAGACATAAAGAAGAAAACTAAGAGTATTTGAGCAAGAAAATTAGAATACAGTCAAAGAATATTTCTGATCTAGTATTTATGCCTACCATTGAATTTTGTTGTCAAATTGGTAAGAACAAAGTATAGTGCTTTGAACGTAAAGTTCTTCAAAATGGGAGATCTCATTTTCCTTCCTTTCTCCACTCTTCAATCATTAAAATGTACTTTCTACTCTATTCTCTTGATATCAGTACAAGCTCTTGCAATTTCATATTGTAGCTTTCTGGAAAGACTCCTACCTTTGTAGTAGTAAAATACAAAATTGTCTTCCAGAAAGTCCTGTCCCTCGAGGAGACCAACATCGTTATTTGATGCCTTGTAGCTGTGGTGTGCTATTTGCTTGCTGCAGCAGACAAAGCAAGGAAACAGTGATTCTGAGTTCACATCAACTTCTGAAGTTCATCCCATAACACGACAACTGCTATCACAGTGATATTCATGGGTACGATGCAAGACTTCGACAGGAGGGAAAGAGAATACCCTAGAAAATGACCAGAGAATGCCAGTCAACAACAAAGTTAAACTTGCCAGGTGATTGGTCACATCTGAGCTCTGTTCTGCCCCGTGTGCTAGTTTAAACCTAGCTTGGGTGCATCTAACACTACGGTGATATTCAAATAAATTGTTCTGCCTCTCACAATATATCTACTTATAGTTAATTTTAAAGTCTCTCAGCTAAACAACCTGCAGAATCTGTACAGGTAACATTTATCTTCTTTCGTCAGGCCACTGAACAGTAAGCAGATGATACAAGATAAATGCTACCTTCCTTAAATGACTGAAAATGGAGGGGAATCCGCAGCACTACAGGGATGTGTTTTTGATAAAGACACGGGTCATGTACATCCGCGTTCATCCAAAGACACCTCCTGTTCATCCAAAGAAATGCAATCCCTTCTCTCTTAATTTAAGGTAAGGTAATGCAAGTGTGAATTGAAGGAAGGGGACACAAGAAGGGGAGTCCATACAGAGTAGAGGGAATCCTGTTCCCACAGTTACAATCACTACCTTCTCACAGGGGCTCTCCAGAAATAGATCACACCATCTATTACTGACTGCAGTGAAGCTAGTATGTTGCATTCGGGTGATTCTGACGGTGGCCTGAAGGCCTAAACTCTATCATGCTCAGGCTGCAGTGTGTGCTAGAACAGTGTTTGTTGTTTTTTTTTTTTTTAATGAATAAATTTAATTTTACCATTATAATGGGCCTTCAGTTGGAAACAGAGTTATTCGTAACTATATACAGTGCAGTGTAAAGGAAGTTCTTTGTGAATAAGGATCTGCCCATGTATGCTCTAACTAAACACAGTGAAAAATGAAAGCAAACAACTCTTGAAAAAGTTATTTGTTATACTTTGCCTAAGGCATCAGTGCATGTTATTGGTTTATTTTCAACTAAAGAGAAGGATGATGACAGTGGATTTTATTCTATTTTTTTTTCTGTTTATTTTTAGAAGTGGACCAACAAACAACCACAACCTAAATTCTATAGGACAGAAGTGCACACATGCACTTTGTTAACTATCAGAATCTATTTGAGTTCAGATAGTTTCAGCAGAACTGTACACATACATCTTCTTCCAATGCAGAGTACAAAAACTTAATTCACCAGTATGGTGAAAATGAACAGGAAGGTCTAATGTTTAAGAGAGCTGGTGAAGTCAGCCTTTTACCTTCTTCCTGTTCAGACACACTGCAGAGATAGCATTAAAATTCAGACATAACTCTGTCAAAGGCAAAAAAACAAACCCAAAAAAAACAACAACAAACAGCAGCAGCTTCAAGTGAGCATCAGTTTTGTACTGCCACTGAAATAAAGCCTGAATCTGGATGGAACAAGCAACAAACTGGGCATGTGCAGACCCTGCAGGATTCTGTATTTAAATGGAAGCTGCCGCTGCTGCCCTTTGCTAAGCTGAAGATGGAATAAAGCAAGCTGAGGCTCTGGTGAGAAATTCTGCACTAGATCTTGCACTATTTCAGACAGAGGATCTGACAGTCTGCTTTACACACACACAGAAAGGTAAATTGGCTGACTTAAAATCAGAAGAGAGCTTTGCTTTCTTTGCTATTGCTTAGATTTCATTTGCGTAAATTGCCAGCCCGTTCAAAGGGGGAATATCTTGTCTCTCTGAAGACTCCATCTGCACCAAATTTGTGGAGTCAACTCATGGAATGACTCAGGAGCGATTGCCTACACACTGATGGACCTGCCTCTTAGAGCCCCAACAGTAAGTGCTTTCTCTCACTAACAGCTGTAGTAAGTAGCTCTGCTGGCAAAGCTGGCACTTATAAAGCTGTATATAGACACTTAAGGTCCATGCATAGATTTAATGATGTAATGCAATACTAAACAACATAATGAAATCTTTAAAATCTCTTTATTCCTATATTTATTGTGGAAAAGACTGTAGAAGCAGTGTTCTTCAGCAGTTTTACCTGGGCAGAAGACAGGGAGGATTGTTTAATGGAAAACTATGTTGAATATGTTATAAACTACCAAGAGAGAATGTTCTTGTTAAGTTATACAGTTGGTTAATAGTTCAAATACAACACTTGCTTGTGTTATTATTCAAAATGGAAATCCCCATCATTTCTATAATAGCCTGTAAGTGCAGCAAAGTGATTATGTAAATGCTGAAGAGTTGTTACTTGCTATTACCAAAGCTTTTCAAAAGGTTTCTCCAGGTAAGTTCTACCAAAGAGCTCTCCTTAAAAGTGTGAAGGTGGAGTTCTGTTATAATGACTCCTCATGACAGAACTTCTTGGGGCTTTCTAAAAATGTTCTGTATCACAAGCCCAAACAGAAAGAGTTCAGAAAACTTTTCTTGGTTGTGTAACTCAGTATACTATTGGGTTGCATTCTGTTTGTACAGAAGTCTGTTAAAAAGAAAAAGATATCCAAGCAATTTCTGAAGTTTTTGAAATCTGAATTTCTATGTAAAATATTGATGCTGTCACACCAGGTATTTTGGCATGACCCACATAAGCCAGTTTTTAATACACAGAGCATGTTGGACCTAATGTTGCAGCTTGACCCTAATTTATACTGAAGCAGCAGTAAATATTTTATTATTTGGACAGTAAAAATGCAGTGTTTATTTTTAATAAAAGCTGGATACGCATCGTATAATACAGGAAAATGAACAAAGAAGCATCCTGAGCCAAGGCGCTTAGAAACTGAATTAGATGGATAACATAATGAAAGAGGATAGCAGAACAAAGCAGGGAGGGATAACTGGGACTGGAGAGCACATGGCAAAATGGAAAAGGATTCTGGGGACAGAGTGATTCACACTCAAAAATTCAAAATGAATTTTGTCCTTATTCTGCTGGAAGAGGAAATCAGCTGTCTATTCCCTCCCCTTAAGTCAAGTATTTTCAAACTTCTGCATTTTAATTTCACACAAAGATTGGTTTAAGGGAGCTTCAGAACTGAAAGCAATATGTGCTGCCTGTGGTTGAGATTAAATCTGGAAGACCGCATACAAAATCTGCTTTTCAAATTGCTCTAAAGGACAAACATGGAAAGCCCTGCTGCCTACTGGAAAGAGGGCTTAGCATTTGGCGTCATCCTGCTGAACCCATAATTGAAGTGGGATTGCTTACGCTTCTCTTTGTTCTGTCTGTCATCACTGAAGAAGGTGCCACTAGAAGCAAGCTCAGGAATTAGAGCAAGAAACTGTGAAGAAAATAAGTGCTATCAGTTATTTGAAGCTTCCAGTAGGTAGAACAAAAACTGCATGTAGAAACTCTAGGAAATTACTGTATTTCTGTTCTGATAATTTTCCCTATCTGTATAATTTGTTGTACTGCAAAAGGCTTAACATTATGGTTTATACAATCAGTGGTAATGTATAAATAAGCAACTTCATCACTTATACTCTAGTAGGAAAATAAAGAACAAAGAGACCTGATACATTACCAAAGTCAACATGAGACTGCCAAAACTTCTGTTTCAGAACGGGGCTCTGTTCCATTAAAGCAGCCATTCTGCAAAACCAGTGACTACAGTGTGGAAGCTAGATGAATCCCTAAGAACAACATAGCAGTCCCTATTTCTTCTTCCCTGTTTTACACTGAATTAGATATAATCCATCTGGCATCCAGGCAAGAGTAGCTGGAAAATGCCCTTATCTAAATCTTTTCTGTTCCCAGTTTTTGAAACAAACAAGCAAAGAAGTCAACTAATCATTTAGAACCAAGATTGAGATATGTTCAAATCCCAAAATCCTCCTATGAGGATTTCTCATTTCCCTGCAAACTAAACATTACTTCACAATCTTGCCTTTGGAAGAAAGTGAGGAGTGGGCTACATCAAATACGATATTTATATAAATACTTACACCTGTTGCCTTGCTCCTACTATCATCACTCTTAGCTTTACTAGAACTTCAGTTATCAAGGTGTCTCAGAAGAGTGAAGAGTGTAGTTCTTACTCTGAAGAACTACGGGTGTGCTTTTTTTTCTTTCTTTCTTTCCCTCAGTAGTACAGTGTATTCTGTGCAATTTTTTCCACTTACACAAATTCCACTCATTTTTTTCCACTTACACACAAATGTTTTCCTCAAGTCGTGGAAGCAGGGAGAACACTAGGGACTTTTAAAAACTGTACATCTTTAAGTGAAACTTACTCAAAAGTGAGCTGGTATTGTTTTGTTTGTTTAACAACTTTGAAATAGCTACTTAGAAAACCTTCTCTTTAGGAAAATGTGTATAATAAACACATTTCCAAGATAAAGCAAATGAAGGCATCAAATATTTTTGGTCTGGAACTTCCTTTTAACAGGGGCAAAACACTTAAAGAGTCAGTGGTTTCGCCCTGGAAAGCAAAATTTCTTATTTCCTTACAACTCTCTTTAGACCAGCATCTTGTATGGTTCTGACACACTACACAAACGGCCATACATTAAGGCTGAAGTTTACTGAATGATAGCTAACAGTATGACCAGTTCTGCAATAGCCATTTTGTTATAGGCGATATACAAGCTTTCTTTCAGGGAGAACATAAAACATTTCAAGAAGGAAGACTGCATTAAACGTAGTTGTTTCCCCCTTCTTCTACTGCCTCCACAAGGACACACTTAAACATGATGGAAGAAAATATACTGATGTGCAGCAACCCTCATAACTTGCTGCCACTGACTCTTAAGGCAAATGGCAGAGTCAGATTTAGGAAAGGATTACACCTATATACGAGGGATAAAAATATCCTCCATTAAGATTATCTTTTCAAAGGGATAACAACTCTGTTTTAGGATACAAACCAACTGCTAAGAGTGGGAAGGGAATTCTCATATCACTGTTCATTATGCACTCAGACTTCCCAGGGCAGCAGTCATGGCACCAAGATTGATGGAGCCCAAGATACATTTGGACAATGTTCTCACACAGATGGTTTGATTCTTCAAAACTATAGTGCAAATAAATAATAAATGGCTTGCCTATCAGAGATTAATTATTTTACAGCTCTTTCAAAAGGCCAGGCTTCATCATATCTAAACAAATTATAAAACCTGCTTTTAAGGGAGACTTAAAATGCCACCCTTGGCATTAAGATATGTTCTCAAACTGACCCTACTTACTATGAAGATATTGTGTAACATTTCAGTTACTCCTCTAACATCTTCCACAGTTTCTCAAGCTACCATTTTTTCTGCTCACTTAAGAAGTGTGCAATATTTAAGCGGACTGCCAGGAAACTGGTGCTTTTCAGTAAATTGTTTTCTACAGAATTAATACCAATTTAAGCCACCCACAACGCAGTATGCCTGTGGGTATACTGGCACCCAGTGGTCCAGAGCCTCAGATACAAGTATCTCTATTAGTTGACTCAAGAAAGATGTAGTGTATTAACTGACTACAGTAAAACATCCAACTTCTTCCCAGTTCTACTTCTTCATTCATCTGGTGCTGTTTTGAACCATGTTACACAAAACAAGCTGTGTTTTCGTATCACTTAGAAGAGAAATAATGTAGTACTGGTTCTGCCTGTTCATTTCTTTTAATCTTCATTACAGTGTTGTAATGCTGAAATGCTAAAACGCAATGGAAAGTTCATCAATAATAGCAGAGCAGCACAATCCTAGGCTACAGCAAATAAGAACAAATGCAAATGCAGCAGCCATAGATACAGAAATAAAGGAAGAAAAGCTGCTTACCTTCAGAAGGCCACAGGTGGACAGGAATCTCTATAGCGACACCCTCACCTCCACTGCCAACACTTAAATGAGGTCTGGGAAGGAGTGGATCCTGGCTTTATCCCTTCTGGTCACTCAGGTGTATTGGATGCAGCTGAGCTCCCCTGGGTTGGCCCTGTCTTCTCACCAGGTGCTCAATCACTGTTTCAAGCTGTGACTTAGCATTTTCACTACGTAAGTGCATACAGAAAGCAGGCTGAACAGAAGAACAGGCAAGATAATCATGTTCTGGGATATCAATGCAATTGAAATAGTTGTTCAGATGGAGCATTCTCAAAGGACAATTGCTATGGCAGGGATTGCAAAGGTGTGATTTTAGTTCTCTTATGTCACCCAAGTACTAATACCATAGGGTGACAACAGAAGACAGACTAAACAAGGCTAAACAGAGAAAAGCTTTGAGAATTGTCTGATTTCTTGATTAGGCTGCTGTCCTGATTTCCTCAAGCATTACCTTTTTCCCCTTATAACACCTAGAGGTGATTGAGACAGGCAAGTGTTTTCATCTTCTAGTAAGGAAGGTAACGTGTGCAACTCAGTGATGAATTTGAAGTGCTTAGGTCTGATCTAATGCCTTAGGGTCAGCTAGCACCTTTCTTCGTCTTCAAGAAGCTTTGAATCAGACCTGTCTTTCTAATAAAGAGTTAAATTACTTTTTTTTTTTTTTTTTTTTTTTTTTTTTTTCCTTTAAATAATGGAGTTTTTTCTTAGCAAACAGCAAGAACTGGACTCTGTGGTGAAAATAAGCCATCTCCAGGAAGTCCACACTAGAATGTGAATTTACTCCTCTTTGCCAATCCCTTTCTTTCTCTGTCTACTTGGTATTATGTCCTACCAATGCTCAATTACAAATATTACACATTTATTTTTTTCACATTTGACATTTTTATTGTCTCTACACCTGTTTAATTCCCCAGTAAGTAGTTTTGATGTCTTCTACTGTCCCATAAACAACCTTTTCCACTATTTTTTTTTCTACATCCAAATCTATCCTTCAAATTGTTTCTTGTCCTTTGTCTCCCACAAATTTAATTTAAATTACAGCCATTTCAAATCTGCTTTTTGTAGCCAAAACAAGCTCCTTTAGTTGCTTCATTTCTGTTACCTTGATTAAATGGATAGCTATAGAGGAAAATATCAGAAATCTCCATTACATTAGTGATCATGATCCACTCTCTGCGGAGCAGCATCCATAAAGCTACAGAAATAAAAAATAAATAAACCTAAACCAAAGAACACCTGGTCTAATTTAATTAAAAGAGTTTTATCTCAGACTATCCCACTCCACTTGCTATTAGTGTGGGATTTTGTGTTACCTTACTGACAGTATGTTAAATAAACCAATATCTATCTACACGGGCAAGATGCCCACTGATTTTTATGTGAGGCCAACTTGCTGAAGGAACCTGAACAAAAAAACATCATGATTCTGTCTCTCAGTTATTATATCAGCTTTAATACAATCATAACATTTTGCTCCAATTACAGTAACAGCCAGAGCTACATTTTCAGTCTCTACTATTTGTCCAGCATTTCGTCCCTGCTAATAAAGAAACTCAGGGAGTGCATTCCTCTTGTTGAGGATTGCCACGGGCAGATCTCCAGCTCACAGTCAAAGACAATCTTTTGTACAATTTCAGACTCTCCTGGGGTTTAGCTTTTGCTACCAGCACATTGGTTTTAAATGCAAACTGTCTCTTATAATTTCAATCCAATCTCAGAGATCTATTTATAAGTAATGTCTGCCTTTATTGTCTGGAAACACCAGGGTCCTTTAATAACAGGAGTGTTGTTGAAGGCATTCCTGAGTTCATTCTAGCAGTGAATGCCAGCAGTTGACACAATGGGAGCATAAAGTAAGAATTTCATACATATATCCACTGCTTTCCACTTTCCTACCAGCAACCTTCCTCTTCCTGGGAAGGAATAACTGAATGTGTTAGCTGTAACACCACCTTCCAGTACTTGTTCTGGGAAACAGCACATCCAGCCTCATAGCATTACTTACGCTCAGTACAGACACAGACTTTGGTGCCTTTCCCTGGATCCTCAGCCACAATCAGACTGATGATACTCACAGTAGGAAAAATATAAGCCATTCAAGATATCTGCTGGGCTTTATTGACATGGCATGATTCCTGTAGCTCAGTAGCTGAGGAATGCCATGGCTGCAGCTGACAGATTTGAATTAGGTGTGGTGGCCATGGCATGCCATTCCAGAGTGAGTGCCACCTATGATGAGAAAAACCCAGCAATGAAGAAGAGGCAGGATCTATCTGTGCAGAAGAATGAGGATGGGGCTTTGTGTTTGTCACAGCTACATTCACTGATTGGAGCTGGTGCCAAAGCATGTTTAGGACAAGGGCAGCACACACAGAGGTGTGTGTTTAAATCTCCTTGCCTGACTTCACAAGAAAAGGCAGCAGAACAGTGACAGTTTGCACGTCCTTTACCATTTTTGTTAGGTTGTCCTGCTTCCTGGCTGCAGACTTCTTGTTCGCCTCATTACTAAGATGGGCTCATTTGGTCTAAAAAGTGTTTGTAGCTCCTGAAACTTACTAAGAAAACATTCTAAACTATTATTTGAAGTGCTGAATTCTCCAGACTTACCTAGTGAATTTTGCCACAAGTTATTAGTAGATAAGATCCACACGCTTTCAAGTGCTTAAACCACAATTATCACAAAAAGCAAAATACCTTCACTCAGTCCAGAGTGAAAATAAAACTGATATGTAAAAAAGGTGCAAACTAGAAAATTTTCCTGTTTAAAGTTTTCCAATCATTAATGTAGTTTCCACCAGACAGCTGCTCAGTCTTTTACCAACTGACAGGCTTTTAGTAACTAAGCCTTGAGGGCAGCAAGCAATGTGGTTATTTCATTTCTCTCACTGAATAATCAACATTTTACCCATATACCTTTAATCCCATAAAGGATTAAATGCACGTTTATCAATAGACAGTTATCCATCAATTCTATTTAGAGAAGATACTGTTGTCAGAACAGAGATCACACTTCATGGGTACAGAAACTTTAATGACACGAAAACCGCAGAAAATATTCTTGTTAGGTACTGCATTATTGATGTCAGATGAAATAAAAAAGGTCCCTTCATATCTCTAGTTCTCTTCTGTATCTTTCATTTTCTTTTGGGAGGGAATAAACTGCTTTTCTTCATTAAAATTCTCAATCCACAGGAAAAGCATAGAGTACTGTTTGACCTGTGTGCTTCTGATGGTGTATATGTGGCTCCCGAAGATGATCAACTGTAAATGTAATTTGAAAGTAATTAGCTTATTCTGATTCCTTTTGCTTGCTGGCATTTCACACTCTTGATCAACTCTTCTACTAGGGTAGCACATGCCAACTTACTCACCAAAGTCTGACAATCTACCTATGACTTTTGTTTGCTTTGTAGAAGATGACAGTGAAAGATGTTCGTAGTGCTTTTCCTACAGTAGATGTCCCAGACCATGCCCACTATACAATTGGAACAGTCATTCTTATCGTGGGGATCACAGGAACTCTGGGTAATTTCCTGGTCATCTATGCTTTCTGCAGGTATCTTGTTTTGCATATTTTTCTAAATACTGAGATGAACTTTAACATCAACATGACTGCACTCTGTATGCAGTGCAGACATGCTATCACTCTAAATGCATGAAGAAACATTGCTTTATGACACAAAGTGGCAACCTGACTTTTCTGACTTCTCATTAACTGTGGTCCATTAGCAACATTGCAAAGACTCACCCAGATATGCCAAGCAATGGAAACACACCATAGCAGAAAAGTTACAGAAATATTTTTGTTATTGGTTGAGCTTCTGCACTGGGCTGATGTGATGTTTTGCTTCTCTCTCATTTATCATCTGTATTTTAGGTGCTTCTTTCCTCCTGCTATCTACTTTGTAGTTGCTCTGCCCCCCTGTTCCCTACTGGAACTGACTTTCATTTTCACATTTTCTAATACTTGGCTTATTTCCTAACTAAAACCACATCCCAACTTTTATATCTGAAAGTAATCTGATCAATGATAACAATGTGATTTTTTCACCTTTTTTTTTTTATTCACACTGTTTCTTTCTGTTCAATAAACACTGACAGAGCATTGCCATGATGTCTAGACCAGTGAGCCTCTCCTTCATGATTGATCATTATGCATTACTGTAATAAACATAAAAAATAAAAACTACATGACAATTTGACTGGGTTAACTTGAATCACAGGAGTGAGAACCTAACTAATGAGGCTCTTGAGCTTGTATTAATCTAGTGCATTTATCTAGAAGGTTAAAAAGGTGATCTCACATTTTCTGCTACATACAGCGTGTGCGTTCAGAGCAGATACCAACATTTCAGTGTGAATGACACGGCCTTAAGAGCAGATCAGGTGTTGGCGTGCAGACCAGATACATGAGACAAGAGTGAAGTAAGTGACCTAGCTTAGCACTTTGGCTGGTCCCATACAGCAAATCCAGCCATACAGCAAATCCAGCCAGTTGCATTTCTAGTGAGAGAGACAGCCTGTCTTTATTGAAGATGTTATGAAGATAAAAAGGGGCATTGAAAGAAAAATAATAAGTGCATCAGAAGTTCAGACTACACGTCAGATGCCTACAAAACAGTCTCAAAAAGTCACAAAAGTCTAAGACAGCCAGGTATCTGAAATAGAGATTTGTTCAGCAACTTAGCAGATTACTGGACAAAAACAAGCACCCCTAAGTATCTACTAAAAATATCTTGTTGCCCCCAAATTGACATTCAGGGGACAGTATATTTACTCACTGATTCTGGATCAGTACAAAGGACTGATCATTTATTCAGATACTTTATATTTTTGCCTAAGACCAAAGTTTTGAGAAAGGAGCTAAAAACTTACACTAAGCCACGAACAAAGGAGCTCTCAATTCAGCTTCTCTGTGTACCTTTAAAGTATTGTACTATGATGTTATGAATAACATATGTAGGCAGAATACATTGAAGGCTGGCTACCATTCTCTTCAAAGTCAGTGTATGTACAAATGAAATGAATGTCACAGGGAAGAACTGATGTGAAACAAAATGCTTGATGCGGTACACAGCAAGTTTGCTTAATCCCTGTATTTGTAAGTCATTGCTGATAAGATCACCAGCATGGAGATATGCACTATCCCTCCTCCAGCTTAACACGACCCAGATCCAGCAAATCCATGGAACACATCAGCTTTAATTTCCTGTTAATCACGGACATGCAGTGCACTGGGTCAGAGTACTTAAGGAACAATGTGATTTATCCCCACCACTGAGCTGGTTATCAAAACAGTCCTCTAAAATGCACAGCAGGATAAGGATGTAAAACAACCTTATGTTCTCTTGGGAGAGAAATGAGAAGCATACTGTCCTAACTTGTTCTGTAGAGTGCCATGGTGTTTGTGAAGTTGCCAAAGCTCACAGAAAAGAGTAATGACATAATTAAGAGCACCACATTGTCTAAGAAACATTCCTTCTATCTTTTCTTTGTAGGAGTAGGACCCTTCAGAAACCAGCCAACATATTCATCATCAATCTAGCTGTTAGTGACTTCCTTATGTCCATCACACAGTCTCCAGTATTTTTCACCAACAGTCTCCATAAACGTTGGATTTTTGGTGAGAAAGGTTTGTATATCTACTTTCCAATAAATCACTAAGTATTGTCCTACTGTAGTGGCAGTTAACTACCCATTTCCTAATCTTCAGATACACTTGCAATTTTCAACATTGCTTCAGTATTAAAACCAAAGTTTCCCTGAACATTGTTGTCCCTGTGCAACAATTACATTCCCAACACAAAGAAGAAAATTACACACACAAGATACAAAGGAGACTCCGGCAATCTAATACAGAGGACCAGTCTCCTTGCCAGTGTTATTTCCCAATCATCTTGTAAGGTAACTACTGGTAGAGCCCCGTGACAAGGAACCACCAACTAGCAAATCACCAACTTAATAGCAGCTCTAGATAATCTGCTCAGAGACTAGCAACCAGAAAGCTTGGCAACAGTGAGTTTTCTCAACAGAAATATTAACCGAACATGCCTGCACAGTAAGCAAATGTTCTTGTGGGAGTTCGTGTTAACATGATTTGCAGAAGACATCTGGTCATTGCAACTACAAGAGTAATTAACTTCAATGTGCTATAAAATTGCAGAAATACTTAGGAAAAAATGAACCCCAATTTCTGTCCAAACATTTTACAATCTAAATAGTCAATATCCAAGGAAGGAACCTAAAACAAAACCTCTGTTCTAGCAGGTAGAAGGCAGTATTTCTTCAAAAGATTCTCAAACTGCAGGTGAAACATGTGAGTGAAGCCAACAGCACATCTGCTGCAGGCTTCAACAGCGGGATTTTCACCTTTGGCCTAAGAGGTGTGTGCAAATCTAAGGAGAAAACTCATTCCTAAGGAGTCCACAATCAATAATGTATAAAAAAATCCTGTAGAAGGGAATTTCTTTCATTCTTTTATAACTATAGTAAGAAGATGACTAGTCTTTGCTTCTTGAATAGATATGGACAGAGAGGGATATCAGAGAAATAACATGGCTGTTTTGATCCCTGATGACCAAAAGAATGGCTGTTTTTCCTACTTCAATAAAGTGCTCAGTTGCACACGTTAAGAAATAAAAAACACAACCCTCAGCTTTTAATCATGATGATGCTTGACTTGTTAAAATTACTTATGAATATATTCATAGTCTGAATAGCTACTACAATTATGCTGACCTTGAGATACAAATGATACCATGACATCAAAGTAGCTAGAAGGCATCGTTGAACAAAATAGATGTTTTTAAGGGAACTTCAGTAAAACTGGAGTTAAGCAAGATATCATGGGACTGTTGAAAAATTTCTACTAGGAACATCATAAATCAGTGAGTGAAAATATAATTACCAAGATAAACAGTAGCTTTGAAATAGTATTACATTACAATACTGGAAAACTGAAATTCCATCGGTTTATGAATCCCAGAAGACATTAGCTTACAGGAAACACAGAGTTGAGTCTCCTATAAATTAATTAGCACGAGTAGATTAATTTCACTGCTACTTCTGTCATCTTCATTGAAAGGCTGTGAGCTGTATGCCTTCTGCGGAGCTCTTTTTGGCATTACATCTATGATCACTTTGATGGTGATTGCCTTGGACAGATACTTTGTCATCACAAAACCTCTGGCTTCTGTTCGAGTGATGTCTAAGAAGAAGGCCCTTATAATCCTGGTAGGCGTCTGGCTGTACTCTTTGGCTTGGAGCCTCCCACCCTTCTTCGGATGGAGTAAGTGAAATGGAATACAAGTTTTTTTCCCTTATAACATTGGACTAAAAACTGGACTGTTACATTTATAAGAGATGGGTAAATGAATGGCTTGCATATTAAGCCTCAAAAACCTGTCTTAGGAAAATTGATAAGATACATACTGAAACTGAAGGCCTCAATCTGAAGAAAAAGTACAATTTGAATAAGAGCAACTTGCATCACACTGGCATTTTTCCTTGAACTTAGTACTTATTGTACAAAGAATAGTAGATAAAATTTAGCCAAAATAGCCAAAATTTATGAAATGATGAACGTGCCTATTTTCCCATATCTACTTCTGTTGAGCCAAAGTGAACAATATAAAAGTGAAATAAGTTTTTATTTTTTCTCATGATATTTTTTTCTTCCCCAAAGGTGCTGTGTATGAGTGGTGGCAATTTAAATGTCTTCGTTCATGTAATAGAGGAGTACAGTCTATTCCTTAGAATATTCAGTGAATATTTTGTTGAAGTACATCTTCAGTAGGTCTTGATTGTATTCTAGATGTGCAAATGGCACTGGATATCAGCTGCATTGTCCATTCAGACCTTAGTATCTTCACTGGGGATTCTGCTAGGAGTGGCAGTTAATAACAACAATACAATTTGCTTTTGTAAATTTTTTGTCTGCAAATTGGAACACACATTTGATCATTGCCACTTGTAGCAAAGAGAGCTCCTGTTATTATTCCTCATTTGCATCCAACTCAGTAACATTAATTTGTTTCCTATGAGTCACCAAGTTTCAGTCAGTAAGTTAGAATGAGCTCATCATTCAAAACTCCAGCCCATTATTTTGTTCCCTAATTCCAGAACAGAATGTGTCAGCTCAGCTGAGGAGAGAATTTAGCAATGTTTTGTTTTCCCCAAAGAATGCTGGAAAAAAAAAAAAAAAGATTACAAAGTTGAATTTTAGAAGATGTTTGGTTTTGACTTGCCACTGCCTGTTGTGTCTGCCTTCAATATGAGGCATGTTTAACTAGCCAATCCTCAGTGCTTGGGAAAGCAGCCTTAAGTTGAATGAGGCAGGGTTAGAAGAACAAAATGACAATACAGTCTTAGATTCTGGAATTTTAATGGGAGAAGGCAGAATACTAACTTGAAATGTGTTAAGTCATTATCTTATAATTAGATTCCAATAGTATCCACACTACTAATCTTCATATAAAAATTGGATGCATCTGAGAACATCTGGTAAGCTATTTTTAAAAGTTCAGCAGAAAATATCACTGTGAACAGTGAAAATTGAAATAAAAGGAGAAATACGTTGCCATTAAGAATGTCTTTAGTTGTTTGACACAGTTTCTCTAAGGAAATTATATTTTATTTCTACATGTACTCAACTTTCTTTCGTGACAAAATTAATTTGACCTACACAACATAGCTCTCCCCTTTGCAGAATAGATTAATATGCAGAAGTTCTAAAAAGAGGCAGTTAAAGCAATCAGTTTCATTTCACTGCATGGGAAGAAGCAATTTGAGCGAATCTGGACTTAAATGAAAACAGTGTGGGTCTGATGAAAGACCCACTGAAGTATTTGGAGAGATGCACTTTGACTATGTTGAGCTTAAAGTTATATTCAAGGATTGGAACAAAATGATTCAGTTTTCAGATCTCATCTCATGTTACTCTGAGTATCTTTCCCTAACTCCTGCATTCAGGATACTGGTAAGAATCACATTGTGGTTGATATCTTCTTCTGTTTCTAGGTGCCTATGTTCCTGAAGGCCTGCTGACTTCCTGTTCCTGGGATTACATGACTTTCACACCGTCAGTCCGTGCCTACACAATGCTGCTTTTCTGCTTTGTCTTCTTCATTCCTTTGATTGCTATCATATACAGCTATTTCTTTATATTTGAGGCTATCAAGAAGGCCAACAAGTAAGTAATTAAAAGTCTCAAGTTTTTATTTCTTTGTCTAAATGACTTTTTTCTTTTCTTAAAACAGACTAACAAAAGAAAATTGGAAAGTTTTTCAGTTCAAGTATATAACTGTGACAAGAAACCAAGTAAGAATTCTGTCAACATGTAAGAATTATGATCCTTAGAAGAGCCATTCCGGGCTCTGAATTTATGCCAGAGCTGTTCAGTATACTTGCTAATGATACAGAAAATGGTACAAGTAGCAACCTGAGAAATCTGAAGGATGTGAAAGGACTATAGAAATTAACCAATTGTGAAAAGCAATACTAAATGGATATCATTTGTCCATTTAGTATGTCCAATAACAGTACATAAAAGCTATTCCATGGAAAAAAAATGAAATCAACTGCAAACACCATGTTTCACAATGAGTAAAGAGAAAATAAAAATAATCACACGTCTCTAAACAAAAACTATCATACAGGCCAGTGTTTGCCACTATTCTTAGATATCTGTCTTGTAACTATCAGCACAGTAGAAAATGCAGACCGACAGTAAAGTACAACAATCAGATATAGGGAAACAAAGACTTCTCTAGTTATATTATGTATTTTCCAATTAAATGGAATACCTGATTTATGTGGAAACTCTTCTAGCGTGGGACTATTTTTTCCCCCCCTACATTTTGTCCTTGATTAGTGCAGCTGAAGTACACCAAATTGCAAGGGACTGGTCACATAGTGACACACATTAAAAGTATTTTAGAGTTATCACATAACCTAGCATAAGAGTAATCGCTGCAATTCCCTATCTCAATTTTGCTGTTACACATTTACTTCCCCTAGGTCTATACAGACATTTGGATGCAAACATGGAAACAAAGATCTCCAGAAACAGTATCATCGGATGAAGAATGAGTGGAAGTTGGCTAAGATTGCACTGATCATCATCTTGCTTTATGTCATTTCCTGGTCACCATACTCTGTCGTTGCTCTGGTAGCTTTTGCTGGGTAATTATGAATGTATCAGCAAATGAGGGTGTGCAATTGGGAAAGACAGATGAAAGCCAAAGCTACTTGTCAACCCTAATGCCTGAAGTGCATTCCAAACATTAACCTATTTTGGAGTGACATTTAACAAATAAGGCACACACTGTGATTTTTTTCTTAAGTTTGACTTTTCAAGGGGAAAAAAAAAAAACAGTAGTAGAAAGTTTATTACTTTCAACATAAGAAACAATGCTGATGATTCCTGAATGCATGCTCTGTGACAGCATATTTGATCCATCCGAATTTTATTTAGCACCAAAATGCTAAGGGAGCCAAAAAGAATCACCCAGGGGAGATTTTTCCTCCACTACTTTTACTTGCAAGTCTATTTATTTGCTTGTCTTACATCGAACTGATGAAATTCCTTACATATGTGTAAAAAAAAAAAAAAACAAGCTCAAAATTACACAAGTATATACTTGCTTTGGGAAGCTTGTCAGTGTTAGACATAGAAGTAAATATAAATCATAACAGCATGTCCTTCATTTATCTAATTATCAGTGTTTCATACAGTAGTTTCCACAAAAGTATGATACCATTAATATAGAATCTATATACAGCTTGACTGTCAGATATTGACCAGAATACTGTTGATGCAACCTAGGTACAAGTCAAAAACTCTAAGCCTGGATGTCTTGGCTACATGTAGATATGTCTATTATGCTAAAGGCTGACACTGAACAGGCTTCTTCATTTTCCAGTGCTTCAGTTAAGGCTTTCTAAAGTGGATATGACCATGCCCTGGAAAGCCTTGTAAACTGCAAAGAATCTGAAATTCTCAACTAGAAGACTCAAGCAGAAGGCAGCACATTTTGGGAGGCAGGAGTGCTCATTGTAACACACATAAGGAAGAGGCAAACATGGCTTCCTAAACACTGCACTTCTAAAAATATTTTGCTTAAGATGAAAATTTGCTAAGAGAACGTTCTCCTATGGCACCCACAGAGCCAATTCCAAGCAGCAGCAAACTTTTTCTCCACAAAGTCTCCTCACTCAGAAACTCAAATCCTTAGAATACGTCCAACTCCAGAGTCCCATGTCCTGTCACAGGGGACTTAGGTATTGGGCATTTACCACTGGTGATATGAGACCACTAGAGATAGAAGAAAAGTGTGAAGATAAAAAATCAATCATAGCTGCCTTACATCACTGCTTGCTCCAAGTGAACTGAAAACAATAGAAAATGCTTTAAGCTAAGCATTCTAGCTGCACAGAACTGCCAGGTTGTTCTGTATGATTCAGTATCTACTTCAGCATGATCAAGTGCCTGCTGAACTTGACTTCTAGCCTATGTTTCCTGTTGACTAAAATCAAAACAAACGGACAGTTTTATAACTGTACAGCACCTGTCAAGTGAGCATTTGCAAATTTTTCTCACAAAGACAGCAAGTAAACAATACAGCTTCATTCAGCTTTTTTTTTTTTTTAAAGAAATTCCTTGAGTATATTAGGAGTACAAGCAGGAACGCAATGCTAAATAGGTCAGTTAAAGATGGAGGTTAAACTGCTGTCTCAGAAAATAGAGGTGTCATAAAGAAAGGATGCTAACTTAGACTAATGAGTCATTTTACTTAACCCTTTCTACCAATCCGAGTTCTTCTTAGCTCCTAATCAGACCCATGGAGAACCTGCCTGATAGAAACTGCCTACAGAATGTGTTATTTTGGTTTGAGTAGCTCTCCTGACCTTCTTCTGACAAGACTCTATGGGCTCCTTCAAAGTATCTTCAGATTAAATGGCTGAAAGGAACATGGCAGATAGACATCAGTCATGATTGCTGTATCCCTTAAGGGCACAAAACCTGCATATATGCATGGCCACAATAACACAAGTGAAGTGTATGTCATCATAACACCCATTCCCTCCCGATTTTAGTTCAGATCAGGCAAAAAATTTGAAAAGCAGAACTGATCACATATCTTTCCTGTAATGCCTCACTCTGCACACTCATTTAGTGACATATTTAGTGATGGGTTATTTAGCAAGTACATCTGCTGAGTTTGAAACAGATACTCTGATGAACACGCATTCATTTACTGCAGGCAGACTTTGTCTCTAGGGTAAATAGCACAGGAGTTATCACTGAATCATAGCAGTACTGCAAGAGAAGCATCACAAAAATTGTGTTTCCCCAATTAGGCTAGTGTGCATCTTTGCAGGAAAAGGATGTAAAACTTTTCTCTCTCATTGTTTGAGTAGAAAACATCCCCTTGTTACATTCTGTGGAGCAATAACAACACACTGTGTTGTCAGCTTATAAATGCTGAGACTTTTGAGAACTCAGTACTAAACATGCACTGTATATACACTAAATGGATTACGTATTTGCATTACTCTAGGTATTCTCATGTTCTAACACCCTTCATGAATTCAATACCAGCTGTGATTGCCAAAGCTTCTGCCATCCATAACCCCATTATTTATGCCATCACTCACCCTAAATATAGGTAAGTTCATTCTTGTAAAATAAATTTAATGTAGCAGAGAATATCAGGCAGTAGCTTTATCACTTAAGGGACTAGTAACCAAACTCTCATTCACCTGTTCATTTTACCTTTGCAAGACAACCTCCTCCTCTCCAAGCAAACTTCTCAGTGCCATAAAAATGTCAGTAGAATTTGTACTTGGAACAGTTTACTGTGCAGATGGGAGCTAGAGATGTTTATGGAATGCTGATCTGTACTTACAGATCACATGATAGAAGATAGAGACCTTCCTAGCTCAGAGGAAATCATTGTAAATTTAACTGTCTTCAAGAGAGATCCAGACATCTGTCAGCATTAGAAATAGCAGTTTGTTAAATTAACCAGGCCACTGAGGAATGCAATCCAGTAAGTCAAGTTACTCCTTCCCTATTTTGTGCATCTTCCTCACTCTTCTTCATGCTTCCTTATTTCAGATAGCATTTCTTCTGAGCTGTAACATCTACACATAACCATACCAAGTTCAGATGCAGGCCATGGAATCTGATGGATGGCAGCAAAGCCACACATATGCTGTTTCATTCTTTACACAGACCTACAAGATAATTTGACAGAGAAGTGTGGGCATGGACTTCTAAGTGGGATGACTGGGAGGGAGAGAAAAGCTGTGCAAAAGAGTTTCCTTATGCTGCATATGAGAAAAAGAATTCTGTAATATAGCTGCCTTTGTACTACCCTACAGATAGCAGGCAGACAGATGTGCTAAAGGAGGCCAGAATAGCTGCTTAGGGGCAGATTAAAACAATTTATTATGTGGTACTTCTGCAAGGTTCAGTTGAAAGAACAGAATTTTATTTTTGACCTGATTAAGCTGAAAGCAGATAAAATATTTTAATAGGTCCCTTCAGTTCAAAGAGCTATTCTTTAATGCCCTCACCCCTGCCAAGTAAAGCATTTAAATTCTATGGACCACTATTAATAAGTGATATTGAAGGGCAATTGTTTACAAGACACTGATATCTGGAAAACCCTTTATTGTACCAGTAATTTTCCAGTCCATGCAGCATTAGTCTATCTCTCTGAATAAATGCACTGCGTATGATGCCTGAATTTTTATGCTAACATTAAAAAAATCTGACTTGTTCTACCTCCTTTCCATTAGAACAGCCATTGCAACATATGTTCCCTGCCTTGGATCCCTGCTGAGAGTTTCTCCTAAAGAGTCCCGATCCTTCAGCAGTTCTCGCTCCTCCAGACGAACCACCATAACCAGCCAATCTTCTGAGACTGGCTCAGGTGGGCTGCAGAAAGGAAAAAGGCGACTATCTTCCATCTCTGACAGTGAATCGGTAAGAAAGACACTTCTCATACACATTTTTACCTGCAGAGTAATTGACTTTCATAGAGTCCTCCAAGGTGATAACTGCTTTACATGAAACACTTTATGCTGATTATGATAAGAACTTCAGAAAAAGGGAAGAAGTAAAGCAAAAGAAGGCCAACATGTAAGAGCAAACTGTAGCATATTATATTCTTGTCCATTTTTTACACTGAAGGAAGAATGAAGACATTGGACAACAGGCATTTCAGAAGGCAAGAGAAGCTTAGAGTCAGAGCATCCTAGAAAGCCTTGTATGACTGAACTTGTCTGACCACAGATTTTGAGTCTAAACACAGAAAACAATCATAGAATCAAAATTATAGAATTGCTTGGTTGGAAAAGACCTTAAAGACCATCAAGTCTAACCGCAACCTAATCATACTACATAAACATACTATTAACAACCCACAACTAAACCACGTCCCTGAGCATCACATTCAAACAGTTTTTAAACACATTCAGGGATGGCGACTCAACCACCTCCCTGGGGAGCCTATTCCAGTGCTTAACATCCTTTTCTGTAAATAAGTTTTTCCCGATATCCAACCTAAACTTACCTGGCACAACTTGAGGCCATTTCCCCTTGTCCTGTGTGTCGCAAGTGAGAAGAGACAAACCTCGTTCTCACTGTAAGCACAGGTAAGCACCCTTCAGATACTGGAAGAGAGCAATAAAGTCTCAAAACAGCCCCAGTTCCTTCAGACTCTCCTCACAGGGCATATTCTCCAAGCCCTTCATGAGCTTTGTTGCCCTCAGTGACCTTTCTGTACTGAGGTGCCCAAAACTGAACATAGTACTCAAGGTGATGCCTCACCAATGCCAACCACAGGGGCAGGATTACTTTTCTAGTCCTGCTCACCACACCATTTTTGATACAAGCCAGGATGCCATTGGCCTTCTTGGCCACACTGCTGGCTAACATTGAGCCAATAGTCCGTCAGTACAACCGATCCATTAGTCACTAAAAAATTATTTAGCGAAACCAAAATTTTAAGGAAACCGTGGTTTCTTAAGGTGAAGTGGGGTATGTTTGGAAGCATTAACCATCAGACTTAAGTAAATCAACAAATGCATTTCCGAATCCTTCTCACATGAGACCTCAACACCATTCTGCTGCCATTCCAGGTAAAGCCAAATGCATTGCACAGCAGCTGGATATAAGCAGATATTTGGTGTCCCAGGCTCTCCCTTACTACACAGCTACTTAATTTTGAAATCATTTTAAATACAATCTCCAAATATATGAAAAGGCAATGATCTTCTCAATGATTATTTTTTCAGTCAGACTAAACACCATATCTAATGCAGTCACACCCTGAATTCAGACATTTGTTCATAACAGTGCCATTTCAATTTCTTCAGATTCTATGTTCTTTTGAGTACTCAGTCCAACCAAAACTCGGTGAAAAGGCCAGAGTGAGGAAAAAAAGGTAGTGCAGAAAAGAACACTTGACTCATGCATAATCCCACTGTTTTTATTGTTGTTTTTCCATTCATTGAAATAAATCTTTATAATATCAGGAATCCTTTATGAAAATAAGTGCTTCTAAACTGGCCAGGTGCATTAGAAAAGTTTCCATAGTACACAGCGGAACATCATTTTGTTAGAAATTTTGAAGTAAACCCTACCAAAATAAACAAACAAGAAAACAAGACGTAAGCCAAAGTTATCTGAAGAGATTTGATAAGGTTTTTTGGACTTCTTTAAAGCAAAACACTGTATGGAGTTGTACGTGGCATAACTTTCCTGAAATAACTTTCACAAGGTGGCTGTCTCTTAAAATTTCTGTTTAGGTATCATACTACTCGGTCAGAAATCTAAGACCATGCTATTGCTTTTGCTGTATTCATTTTAGGGCTGTACCGATACAGAAACTGATATCACCAGTATGACCTCCAGACCTGCTAGCAGCCAGGTTTCCTATGAAATGGGCAAAGATACCACCCAAACTAGTGGCCTAGGAGGCAAACCTGAAGTAAAAAGCCACAATTCTGGAATTTTTGGAAAGGTAATAGATTGCGTAGTAACAGAATTCTTTAGCAACAGGTAGATCAACAATGAACATTTTATCATAATTAATCATAAAGAATCTGGCCTACAAGATGGGAATAACCTGTAAATTAGTGCTGTAAGTAATGTCCTTGAGGCTGTAAAAGGTCATCAGTTTTTTATTTACAGCTCTAATTCATCATTCAGCTGTCGTATTTCTGGCTGTTATATTGAACATAGCATATGCATGATGTGTTGTCCTGTGTTTGTTTTTAAGTGTATAATCTGTAATATTTTTATTTCCCCATATTGCCCAAATTACTTGACTCATCGTTCTGTTGTCTCACCATTTGTTATCAAATAAGCTTGTATGGCAAGTGATAGAAAACTAGTCTATCTCCATTAAATTACTTTATGTTCTGTAGTACAGTCACATTTAGTTTATTACTGCATTCCTCCTCTGTTCCCTTTCTTTCTTTTTCCCTCTCTTTGTATTTCATGTACATGGGACATGGTAACCTATACATTATTTGTCTTTTTCACCTGTGTTCATTTTCCAGACAATTGTAAACACAGATGAAATACCCATGGTGGAAATGAATGTCACAGAGCATTCTGCTACTTCTACTGTAAGAACTACTTTAATATTTGGCATGGATTTAGTTGAAGCAACAAAATCTAATGACAATCCCACTCCCTGAGCACAAATTAAGTTATTTGCTGAGATGTAAAAAAAAAAAAAACAAAAAAACAAAAAAACCATGTAATACTCCCAGTAGGATACAGTAAATATGACCTCCAAGGGTAGATCACTGCTGAAACCGTGCAGTAATTAATGGAGAATACACATGCTACAGGGTTCTCCTTGAGCTCTGCTTCTTAACAGAACTGAAGTTGAATTCAGTAGGTTGCCTGCCCATGATTTGCTTTGGGGTGAGTGGAAACACTATTCAAATAAAGATAAGAAAAATCAATGTATACAGCAAGTGGAAATAGCTATTCAGTAGTAGTATTCCTTTTGGGACAGTCAATCTTGTAGCAAGTTCATCTGTGCGCAGTGACACTGTTGACTATTTATTGTTCTCTGTTTTGGGTAGTGCAAAGCATCTGAAAAATGCAGCGTGGAGGAAATTCAGGTAAGTTTCTGAAACATGTCATATCACTTATTCATTATTTTGTGGGCATAGTGTCTATTTCCATTTAACAAAGCTATAGCATACTGATCTTTGTTGTTTGTTTTTTTTAAACATATTCTTCAAATGAGTCAACTTGCCCTAAATTAGTGAAATAAAAGAGCTGATAGGTGGAAAAAAATCAGTTTTATCTTTGCAGTAATAATAAAAATGTAACAAATGTAATTTTTATTGATAGTAGTGTTCCTTACAAGCTATTATTAGCCTAATCCTAACACTCCCTTTTGTGGTCCCATGCTAGGGATGGATAGCACTGCTATTGTAGCACAAATTAATCCTTTTCTGTTTGACTCCATTCTCTAGTTTGTCCCCCCTTCAAAATATCAATCTTTTTATCTGTTTCACACCACCTCATCTTAATGAACCAAAACAACTGCTTTGTCAACTATGCAGGTTTTTTTTTTTAATAGAGGAACTCTTTATATCATTTGTCTCTTACACTGAGTACATTCTCAGTACTTTTTCTTCCTCCCACAGAGGAATCTGCTGTCATTAGCCTGATCCTTCAAAGTAAACTCAATTCTGAATTAATATACTAACACAAAGACACTATCTTGTTTAAACTTCCCCTCCTCCCTCCACATTACTCATAAAGCATTCCAGAAGTATTCAGATCTACTTCATCCTCTATCTTTTGAGTTTGGCTTTAAGGTAGTAGTGGGTACTGGCAAAGCACTGATCTAAATACATCACATTTTCATAGACAGTGCTGCCTGATATTCTTTGTAGATGTTTGTGTCTTCTATTTCTTTTAAAACCTTGCATTCTTCAGAGAGGTGAGAGCCTGAGTGGCATTGGACTAAGAAAAGGAGAGCCTCGCCATAGAACATCCGCATCTCAGATACCCAGCATTATAATAACATGCAGCAATGTACAAGGAGTAGAGCTGCCTTCTGGATACAGCACTGGTTTCCTGTACCCAAAGAACAAAAGCCACAAGCAGAACAAGAGCTCCAGCAGCTGAGTGGCACAAGCCAGAATATCACCTTCACCAGTATCTCTGGAGGAACCATAAACCAGCTGAATCCAGAAGGCTTTCCTACCTTGCTCTGAAACACTTCTACAGAAACACAACACAAGCAAGAATAAAATCAAGTGTTCAGTTTCTGAACTGGCTCCAGTGCTTCACTTTTGATCTGAGCCACGCTGCAATTTATTATTTCTTCTTTTTGTGGCTCAAAGAAATTATTTTTCTCACTTGGATTTTACTCTTCTCAGGCATATTACACTGTTATATGGATCTTGCCTACAATCTTGCCTACAAGCTCTTTTGATTAATTTGAGAGAAAAGGGAAGCGTGAGATCCAGCCTTTGTCTAATTACTGTGGAGTAACTTCAAAGCTATTTGTGGAAAAGCTTAAATTGCTTTCTGGAGATGCTTTCATTATTGAAGTTCCTCAAGCAAATGAAAACACTCAGTGCTCCTTTCTCTTAGTAATTAGAAAGTTTCCTCATATTCTTGTACAATGCAATTGAAAGGTAATGCACTTGAGCACTAATTTGAAGTCTCAGACATTTTTTTTTTTTATTTCTGAGACTCTAGAGGATGAAAAAGTAATTTGCTTTTCCCTGGTGCTCCTTCTGGAGTAAAAAAAAAAATTAGTAGATAGAATTAATTTACAATCTGTAGAAGTTGACACCGCAAGAATGATAAGGTGTTGTCAGTCCACAGTGGGGATATGTCCCTTTTAAGTCTAAAAGCATAGAATAAATAGAGCTATTGAAGCAGTTCTTAACAACAGGTGCCTAAATAGCTCTCCCTTTGGTTGCAGGAATAGAGGAAACCACCCAAGCCATTTTGTTCTAAGTAAATTGGTTCTGATGTCACATCAGAGAAAGCCATCAGATTATACAAATATAACCAGCTTATTCCTTTGAAGGCAAAAAAGTTCAGTCAGTTCCAGAAGACATGGGTCATTGATTACAACCAAATATTTGAAACTTACTTTGAATTGAATTAAAAATGGAGGTGATAATGACTTTTGAGGCAGCTGAACATCAGATCTCAAACAAGTGGCTATTTCAGACAGGTAATAAACAACCAAAAGAAAACACTGGAAGTCTTGGGTGTTTCTGCATAAATAAAATCATAGGCATTAGAAATGAGAGGAAAAAAAAAAAAAAGTAGTACAGTTTCTCCCTTCACCTACCACAACTGGATATTGTTTCCATGCAGAAAACAATGTTAAACTGACAACACACATGCTAGCAATAAGGAAAAAGAAGGGCAAAAACATATCTTCAAACAGGAAACCTGTTCAAAGATGTTCATGAAGCCTGAGCAATTACATTCTTACTTACTGTTTTGGCTTATAAAATAAGAAAACATGAAGCATATAATTGTCCCCATCTTTTGCCAGGAAAGCAGGTGACAGTAGGGAAGAAATGCTAGCAAAGGTTGCCTATTTCATACAGACTGCAAAAGGCTGAACACATTAAGAAAATAGGTCAAAGCTTACATGTGCTTTTTTCTTGTGCTAATAAGATGCATTTGTGTACAACTTGCCATTAAGAGCTAGCCTTTTCACTCCTGTTACAATTTCGTTCAGAATTAATATTCTTGAAGACTATACTCTGCTCTTCTGCATTCTCTTCTACTTTTAGAGAGTATTAAAAGAATACATTGATGGCTAGAAAAGCCCTATGAATCCACAGCATGTTGTTCTCTCTATCCTTCAGCTCTAACATGTACTAGAGATTAGTTTGTGTCTATAAAAAGAACTGCAGCTGTTAGTGCTTGTCTACTTACAAGAGGCTTGAAAAGCATATATTAATTAGGGAGAATTTGTTTAGGAGCACTTGAAAACTCGTGTGTATTCCCTATGTAACTAACAACTTCACCTTCCCTTCACTTCTACTGACACTACCAAAATCATTCGTGAAAAAGCCCACAAAACTCATTACACCTAAATCTCTCACTAAAGTCATTGACATGGTAACCCCAGTGGCATTTGGAATAAATCATTATTAGTTCTTATTTCATCTCACTTTAGCAGCTTTATTTGTGTCCTGCATCCTCTATTTGGCAGCCATTCTCTCTGCTTTGCTGTCTCTTTACACCCCTTAACAGAGATGACTGATCAGATTAAAATAATTCAGGACTGAGGTGATTCATGTTTCAGTTAAAGTCAACTGTACAGGCTGTTCTGCACTAGCGAGACTGCTTGCCTTCACCATGCACTTGGGCATATTCCAGTGACGTGGTGGTGTGAAAGGACTACGGCAAAACTGAGGCACTTCCCTTTGGCCTTTCATGCTCCAGCAGCTGTTCAGAGTAGACTGCTGGCAAAGGGAATAGCAAGCAGTGCTGTGAGTTCACGGGCTCTGTACCACAATGGGCTCAAGCTCAAATTCAGACTTGGGTCACAAGTAGAAATATTTGGCCTTCCAAGTAATTTGGCAAAATTGCTGTGGTCCTATAAAGAAGATGCCAAGAACCAGTGTAATAAAAGCCTGTTCCAAGACAAGTCTGAAGCAGCACCTAAAAAGGCAATGGCAAGCAGCTGATCTTTCCAGCTTTCACATATTATCAAGAATCTTAGTTCATATGTTTTGCAGGTTATAGGCTCAGTTAATGTACTTCTGGGAATCCACTTTTCATCCAGCACTGGACTAGAAAGGGACATCACACGGCTCTAAATAAATGTTCACACATTCTCATGTAAAGCAGACACAGACTGCTATCAAAGAGCCTCAGAGCTGTAGACAGTTTTACTCAAATTATTGTAACAGAGAAAAGGAAATTTCTCTCCCTGCACTGGTAGCAAAGAGTACTTTTCTTCAAGTCCTGTGAAAAACCAACAGCATGCCTGACATCCAAAAAAAGGCACATAACAAGGATAAATTGCACAGGCATGCCCGTTTTTCTTATTATGACTGGTGCCATGTTTTTACATGGGACATTCCAGGGAAAGCTGTAGCGTAGCCCACATCCTACTCTGATCCCTCAGGGAAAGAATCGCATCTCAGTAACCCAGACAGAGCAGCTGTATGTCTCTGTTCCTGTAACAACTATTTACACAGGACTCTACTGAGAGGTCCTTTTTCTGCAAAGCAATGTCAGTATCAGTTCGTTATTTCAGTGGCTGAGCAACAGGCATCTCAGTTCAAACACTTGTTCTTATAGCCTTGCAGTTGTCAACGTCATAGGAATGTGAAGAGTCCGATGTTATAAATAGCTTTATATAAAAGCAATCTTAAAACAAAGAAATTACAAGTACTGGCCACACCTAGCAACCTCAGACAAGGACCACAATCCCATGCACTAAACATTTTACGTTGAACAAAAAAAGGTTATGATGCCTTCCTCATCTCCTATCTAATTCAAAACCTAAATGCTCATTTTCAAACTTGCAAATAGGTCAATTCCTAAATCTTGACAACAATGAGCTCTGACATAACTTACAGGGACAGAGAAACCAGAAGATGATCAATGTAAACCTAATAAACTCAGTACATTGTCTCAAAAGCAAATCTAGCCTAATCAGTCTAATACAGAGTACAAAATTTTTGGTAGAAAAGTAATAGCTTTGTTGCAGCAATCCTGTCAGCAGCAGAGCTCTGCTAGAGACATGAGACAGGAATTCTATGTACCTGGCTCACAGAGTAAAGCAAATGGTGCAAGAGATATGTCAGCATAGGAAAATGCTAGCACATTTTCCAAACACTGATATCACCTCACCGTGCATGGGGATATCAGGATCTTGTGATGTTCAACCACAAATGTGGTCTCAGTGTTTGGCTGGCATATTAAGTACAAGCATTTTTTGGCAATGAAAAGGGCTCTCAAGATTAGGATTCACCTGAGGTTAAAAAACAGGATCAGTGGCTGGGAAAAACAGAAGGGGATTCATTCCTCTGGATGACAAACTTTTTCCTTACTCTTCAATCACTGAACTTGCAAAAACAGCAGTACTACTTCAGATTCAGCACCAAAAATATTTTGGACCCCTCTCAGGAGAGCTGTAACCAACACTTGCCAAGGAGAACGTTTTTTAAGATCCACCCTCATTTGGACTACTAGAATAAATACTCAGACATAAAGCACAGAATTTCACTGGAAAAAAAGGCCAAATTAGATCTTCTGATGCTAGCTATAAGCTCAGTAATTAGTAGAATTAATGGAAACACTCCTGTTAATTTTACCAGGCTTAAATCAAGTGTCTCAGATATGCTGCAAAGAACAAGTGAGCAGCAGCTCAGGTTAAACTGTCTCAGCAAGCAATCCAACACAACTTGAGCTAAAAGAAACCTCATGATATAACTCTTATTCCACCATCATTTCCTGTTTGTATTTATGGAGTCATATGTAGTTCTCCTATATTACAGTTCCTCGAGACAGTTACCTCCTCCTGTTTTTCTCTCCCTCCACAAAGGATCTGCTCTCAGTATCACCACCCAACTTTAACATTTCACTTTGTCAGAAATAATTAGATTCAGCTACTAAGAACATGAACTTGACACGTATGTAAAAAGTTGCTTAAGGGTATTTTTGCAAAGCAGGCTTTATCCACAAAGCAAGAACAAAGCTGTTATTCATTTCCCTCAACACTTAGTTTTTGCTGTAACTTCCACGTATATATAAGACAATAGTTCAGGAACAGACAAAAATCTGAGACCATATCATTGGATAGAACAAGTGCTCCTATGCAAAGTCACATACAGGATGTTTCCTGAATAGGCTGTAGAACATTTACAGGCATGCTTGCAGTAACTGCACATTTTCTACTGAATGGAAAAATTAAACAGAAAACCCTCGCTCTTCCACAAAACGAGCCTGAAGGTTTACACAAAAAGTGACCATGGATCTAAAGTAGAAGCACATCCTTTAAAAGCTCCAGTACTATAAAAGGGTACTACACTTGCACAAGTTCACCCTTTGGATTGATATAATCCATTTATATCACATTTTTGTCAGACGCCTAAAGATATCCTATGCATAAACATTTACATAGCACCTTAAGATACACAACCGAACAAGTTGATAACATTCAGTGACTTCTAGTAGTGACCAAACATACTGCCAATGCTTTTCCAGTTTAGTATTTACTGCCAACTCCATGCAACTGTATATTAATAAATTTCCTAAGTTCAAGTTTTTCTTCAAAGCCAAGGTAAAATCTGTCTGCTAAGCTACCTGCAAACTGTGTTCCTCTCAAGGCTACTAAGCACTTGGGTATAAGAAACCCTCACAAAGAGGAAAAAGGACATTCACACAACCACATGGAGCTGGAATCAGAAGTTCAAAATCCTGTTTGTGATTTTCCCATCATCTGGGTGACCTTGGGCAAATCACTAGTTTTTGTGTATCAGCATTGCTAACTTTGAACAAGGGTTAATATCCTCTTCATAAGGCTGCTCTCCATTTTCATAGCTTGCTTCAAGGTTCACATCTGGAAATACAACTTTTTTTCCAACTGTTTGCAGTTCCTCTTTTACCATATACTTGCAAAAAATTCATTTTCCTCAACAATTCATTTGCTACAACAGAAGTTATTCAACAAATAATTTATAGAGATGCTCACCAGGCTGACTACATCACATGTGTGTATATTTTACTTTGCTATAAAAGTAAAATTGAGCATTCTAGTAGTAAAACATAGTTCACACAAATCTATGTTGTGTAATCATGTACAGTCTTTGAAGAACCCACAGTGTAATACTATATTTCCTTGAGGAAGTTATATATTAAAAATCACTGTATGTTACAAATAACCATCAATTTCTGCTCTACTGTACATAATTAAAAAGAAAATCTACTTGTGAAGAGGATATTGAAGTAAACCTAGGAGCATAAGCAATTGATTTACTGGGAATTATTTTAAGTGGGCAATCCTTGAAAGAGGGTTGAGACCTTATAGGTAAGGTTTCTGCTCTATTAATGGGACAAAAACTGCCAATGAAAGAAGGGAGTCATTGACCAGAGTCATCCAGAACACAAGGGTAGAATTAACAGGATGAAGCACTAGAAACATCAAATTAATTTTCACAATTATCCCTGTATATTAATCAGAAAGAAGTCCTAAGAAACTGTATAGCACAGCTTGCTCTGAACATCAAATAGTTGTTTCTGCCCTGCCCAGACATACACTATCCTTTTCAAGACCAACTTCTACTTTCATTCACAGAAGAGCCCAATTCATGTCAAAAGACTTAAAATAGGGCAACTCAAAGTTTGAATTCCTAGTATCAAAAACACAGTAATGTTCAGCCATAAAAAGAAGCAATGAAGGAAACAAAAAGATTATATTCAGATAAATTTAGAATAGCATTTCCCATGGCTGGGGAACGTGGTTGTCACCATAGACCTCTGTATTTTCTAACACAAGCCCAATGCTGGGTTGTGATTTTGAGGGCATCAGTTCTACATCTGACTTTTAGTAGTACTGTTACACTTTAGACCAGTCACAGTTGTAAACACTAATGGGGAGTAACCAAAAAATAGAATATTACTGAAACTTTGGGTTGTATTTCACCCCTTACTTGTCTGTACAAAACATCATGTGATGTGAGGAAAAACAAGAACATGTATAAAACAAGCCAAAATAATTCTCCTTTTTACTTCAAAGTTTCACATCTAAGTTAAGAATTTCTTTCCCAGGGCCACTGCTCATCTTCACACACTTGTGCAGAAGGCAGAGCCTACTCAACTCAATCTTCATCTCCTAGATATTCTTCTCATTCTCCCCAGTGTCAGCACAGAGCAACCAATCATCCTGCTACCTACTCCAAAGGGCCAGAACTCTTTCCAAGGGCCTGGCACAAAATGGATTCTCATTTCTTCATAACCCTGAACTCTGGAGTTCCTGCAAGCCCAATCTCAGCTCGCTTCTAACAGGCAGGTTCTCAGATCAAGCATCCTTGCTACTTGCCTCAGTGGCAATCCTGGAGCAGTACAGCCTTCAAGCCTCTCCAGAGTCTTGCCTCCCAGAAGTGTCAACAACCTCTAGTTCTCACTAGTTCACTTTTCTTGTAACAATTTTCAAGCAATTCCAATGCCTTTAGGTGCTAAATATAGCATTAAATACAACCCTCTCTTGGCTTTTAAAGGAATTATGTATGCCTCCATCTCTGCATGTAAAAAGATGAAACGTAATAATCCATCAGGTTTTATTTTAAAATGATTTATTTTGATCCTTCTGTCCTCAGCTGAAGTTTGAGTAACAGAAGCACAGGTCAGAACTCTTGAAGTACTGATAAATCTTATTTGAAATACTGTTTTCCAGACACTCAAATTAAAGCTCACTTTTTGCTGCTATTCAGTGAAGTAAGAAGAATCTTAACCATATGAAGGGCAAGGTTGAGGCAGTAGTATCAGGCAACTCAGTGGCAAGAAACAATTACAACACAGATGACTTCTGAAAATCATACCCCATCTGAAAAACAAGCAAGCAAACACCAATCTTTCAGGTCCCTGGATCTTTATGTTCACTTATTATCCATCAGATGAGAAGTTAACTTTCATGTAGTTTTAGAAATAAAAGCTGTTCACTTTGCACACTGCAAGGAACATTTTTGTCTTCTCTAAAGGAATAAAAACCCAAACATTCCATAAAACTTATTTTCAATAAATCTCACCCATTTTAATTTTTTTTTTTTTTTAATATCAAACTGTCACTTCAGAAGTCAGCTAAAGTGAAAGGGAGACAAAAAGGAACCAACTTAGGATACCCATCAGCACCACATCAAAATAAAGTGATTGTTAAAAAGGACAACAAGATGAAATACTGTGAAATATAATAGCCTTTTGCAAAACATGCTCCTTCTCTTTCCTGTTGTAGACTACTCAGCAAAGGAATACAACAGTTACCATCTTTTGTCAGATTCCTCCCCACCTTTTTTTCCCCCCCCAGACTCAAACCTCTTTGACTTTTCTCTAGTGCAGAACTCAGACCATAATGATATCAGAGAAGGGACAAAAGAAGCCATAGCATGGTTTAGAGAGTTGTATCTGGCAGCTTCCTTTCATTATGCTGCCTCCTGAAATGGAAAGAATCCCCATCACAGCTGAACATGCTCCATTGTTAACGGGTCACAGCACAAAAGCAATTGCTTAGTAGATCAGGTCATGAACACAGCAATGGTTTGAGCTGCCTGAGCTCCAGATTTTAAAAAATGAAATTACGGCAAGAGTTTCCAAAACAACACAGCTGACTAGTCAATATTATTGGAAGTTACATCTAGGAAATACAGGATTTGGGGTTTAGATAAGATCAGTTCATTTCTTTTATGAAGAGACAGCCAGAGGCAAACAGTCTAACCAACAAAGCCATATGGGTAAGAACAGATTAACATCAGTAAAATAACTGAGTCACATGATATGGATCCTGATGGAAACTGGGTTTCAGAGAAAAGTAATTTTTTAAATCAACTTTTTAAAGATGATTGTCTAAGAACAAAATCAGTCAAGTTTAAGCAATTTACAGGGATCTCAAATCACCACTAGATTTGCCAAATAATGTTAAAACAAAGGAAAGTACAAAACCCTATGGCAATAAAGCAGCATCCCCTACTGACCTTTTTGTGTCTTGGTGTTTTGTTTCCCACTTGCTGAAGATTTTCCACAAAGAGCAGTATTTTGTTCATTTATTTTATTCATTTATTTTCAATAAATCTCACCCATTTTAATTTTTTTTTTTAATATCAAACTGTCACTTCAGAAGACAGCTAAAGTGAAAGGAAGACAAAAAGGAAGCAACTCAGGATACCTATCAGCACCACATCAAAATAAAGTGATTGTTAAAAAGGACAACAAAAGGTTCTAGATCTCACAGGACTGGATACTGACCCAAAAAAGGGATCCTGTTCGTTCAAGGGATACTCGATGGAACTTCAGCAACTCAAACACTTTGGAAGTCCCAGGTTAAGTACTACCACAATAACCTCAGCTTTTGCAGAGTTTGAGCAAACTGCACTCAGTATACTGGTTGATTTCAGAAGACAAGAGAACACCATGCTTCCCCTTCAACATATGGAAGACTTATAAGCACCTGTCTTCTCCTGCTTCCCTCCTCAAGAACTAGTGGCTTGGTTCTACCAGATTCCCTTGAAATTGAGTATAATTTGTCTGTTAATATTTTAATTAACCTCAGTTTACAAAAATCCCTCATCACTGATCACGCATTTCATTGGAATATTTGTTCCGCACTAGAAACTGAAAAATGGGCATTCAAGCAAGTTCACAGTAATTTAAATTTTGAATTGCCTTTATTTGAAAACTTAATGGCTGCTCTTTTAAACCATTCCAAATTAGTTTGATTTGTTTTTACTACTTAAAAACCAGTATGCAACACATTCATTAAGGGTCACATGAGACTGTGGCAACTAGCATGCTCCCTTACCCTGCCATTCTAATCTAGCCATAAGCCTAACTCTTCCAAAGATATTTCAACATCTCTCGGCCATCCCACAGATTGTGTGTGTAGATCTACCTCAAATCTGAAAAACTGAAGAATGCATTAAATCCTTTGGTCCTTAGACACCTGAGGACCAGGTGGTTCTTGCTATAGGAAATCAAACTTACATACACTACAAGTTCAAGCCACAGGAGTTAACAGCCACTGCTAGTATAACCTATGCCATAGATGTATTTGGAAAAGAGGAGAAAAAACAAGAATAGTTAAGACAGGCAACACAGAATTTAGGAACCAAAGTAATTCTAAGTCCATAGGAATCAACATTCACAGTATTTAGACATGTTAGCCCTAATTGCTTGGAGCTCAGTTCCTCCCTTACTGCCAGTACAGCTGAAAACACTAAGAAAAGGATGGAAAAATGTGCAAATAAAAAATTGAGACTGTTAACAAACATATACTTTGCTCTGAAAGTAATCCCTCTCATTCATTTCCACAGGAACAACAACAGACAATACAAAAATATACAAAAAAGCACAATAACTATCAGATAGAGCAAGTTCACAGCTACAAAACGTGATTTCCCAACATAGTCACCACCATTAGATATGTACTTTGGCCAGCAACGATCAAGAGCCTGCATGCCATGCTTGTAAAAATCTGCCCAGAACATAGCTTGTCCTTCACTTTGTGTAATTGTGCTCATATCCGCAGTTTGGTCTCCATAAACATTCAAAAAGTATCAATGAATATCACTGGGTTCATTTTTCCCACATGGGGGAATTCAGTAACACCCCTTGGCTTCATACGCATTTCCATGTGAGATATCATTTTGTCAGATTGCCCATCTGCCTCACAACAACAAAACACAAGTTAATATTGATGGAAAGGTTCCATCATTACTGCCCTATCACCAACATCCACCTCTGATGCTGTGGGCCAGCATAATAAGCAGAATTACTTTAGGAGCAGGTCTCATATTAAATGAAAACTGCTATGTTTAGGTTTAAAACTAGTTGTCTTACTACCCTTTTAATATACATACTATTCCATTAGTAACTTACTCTGGATTACCTCTTGAGGCACTACTGTTTAACCTGATGGCTGAAAAGTGAGGCACTGGGATACTACCATTTGGCATGGCCATCTACCTGCAGTCATTCTCCAGCAGCTGCCAAAATTATTTTAAAATTATCATCTTTATCCGCAACTCCCAAGTAACCAAACAATTATTTGTACAGAACTATAAGGAAAGCTGCTTAGCAAGTTTAACTGTTCTGTTTACAGCTAGATGAAAAATTTTCGTGAAGTGTTGGTCATTCTGCTTGTTACAGCCAAAAAATTAGCACAGTGGAAAGGCAACACAGGAGTGGAATGGCAAAAAGATAAACAGGAAAGGAATGCTCACCCATCTCCAAAGATCTAAGTTCACTCCACAACAGTGGGATCTCCAACCAGAGATCCTTCCCCTGTGGCAGTCAGCCCTTAAATGAGGTCTAAGAGAGGTGCAGCCAGGCTCCACCCCTTCCAGTCCCACAGCTGAATTGCTTTCACCTGTGCTCCCAGGGCTGACTGGGTCCTTTCTCCAGATGCTCAATCAGTGATTCAGGCCATAATTCAACAGTTAGCATACACTATTCCTTATCACACACTGCACTGAAACAGTAAACATACCTATGACAGAACAAAACGTTCATTAGAGTAGGTGAGTAGGTCTTCATTTTGATAATCAAGAGGTAACAGAGCTGTTTTAAAAGAATTATTTTTAAAGCTTTTATTATGTGTATGTCAACATTTTCACAATTATTTAGTTCTGAAGGAAAAGTGGTGCTTAAGTTAAATCAATATTTACAAAAGTCAGCTGGTTTGGTTTCCTCAGCTAAGTGTACCCTGTCTTCAGAGATCAGAATCATTTCAATAAATCATCAGGATCAACTGAACAAATCATCAAATCAAAGCACCAAGTAATCAAACTGAACAAGTTGATACTCAACTACCGCTAATTCGCAGTAATCTCTGAGCAAGAGTATGGCATTGAGTCCCTCTGTGACCTTGGCAAATCAGGTTACCAAGGAACTCTAGTTTATCCATAAATAGGCACAGTATTTGCACTTGAAGTACTGCAAAGCAAGGTTTTGCACAAAGGTTTAAACCATTACTTTTTTCCATACTTAGAGAGCTAGCAATGGCTGTGCTAAAAAAGATGCAATGATGGATTACTCAGCCTCCAACTGAAAGCTGCAGAGAAATAATGAGTGAAACAGGTGGGAGGAGGTTCACGATGCCTTCCCCCTCATGCAGATAGCATGCATTTATAACTTAATATTTACAGTTGAATAGTGAGCTGTGAAGAACACAAAGTGTACTTGATAAACTGACTGTAAACAGAGCAAATGGAAAAAGAATTTAAGCTTTTTTATCTAAAAGATGTCCACAATCTTTGTAGATATTGTGTAGACAACACTGACATTTTGAGCCAGGTGTTTTCCCCAAGCAGGAAAACAGCCCACATAAGGAGTTAAGCTTTTTTGCTGGAGTCCATCCAACCAGTAGTCCCCATTGGATTATCCACTGCCATAACACTGCTTTGACCCTGTTCTGGGAATGTTATACTAATAATATGGCTCAGGTAAATACAGGAATTGTCCAGGAAGTTTACCATATAGACAGCCTTTTAAATTATTTTTAAGCTAAACTGGAAAAAAAGACAACATTTTAATTAATGATGGGTTGCAATTAAGAATGTTTCATTGAACTCTATGTAACAGCTGGAGTTTTGATTGTTTTGTTGTTTGCTCTTGCGTGTTAGTAACATTAGGAGCTTGGCAAAAGTGGTGAATGGCTGATAATGGCGAAAATTGACCTATCTTACAAGGTTAAAGCTACAAAGGGAGAGCCACTTTACCCAGAACTAACCCTCAGCAGAACTATCAGAATTTCCCAGGAAAGGGAATTACACAGGCTCAAACTCACGGCTCAAAAGCAATCACACCAAGAGAGCATCAGAGAAAACGGTACAGCTAAACCTACCAGTAAGCCACTTTCAAGAAACCAAATAGGATTCTCTGCACAGGAGGGCCTGCCATTACATTCTTTGGTTTTCTAATGGCGATCCTGAAGGTGCAGCACAGGAGATTCTGTCCTTCCTGAAGACCAGACTCAGCTGGCTCTTAAGTACAACCAATTCTTTCTTAAATTTGTTGAGAACTGGTTTTTATGTTTGTGCTGTGCAGACAGAATTCCTGTACTTTGAAATTCCCTGGTCTTAATTTGATGTAATGAGCAACAAACAAGCCAGTAGATCCCCTCTGGTTCAAACAAAAACACTGAAGCAGAACTGATCAGCTATTTGTCAGAACAGGGTGAAAGGACAATTTGTAGCTAACATGCTCTAGGGAGTAGAAATTCAGATTGCTGAAGTGTGGCAGAGGTTAAAATATATGCTCTTAGTCTTCACAACTCTTTTTATCTCACATAGAACGGAATAATCTAAATGATAACCACTTTCTCAATCATCATATAAGGATAATTTCTCTCTACATGGAAAGTGCTTTCCAACTCAAGCCACTATTTATGCTACTTAATGAAGTTCATTCATCTGCAGAAAATCTGCTTGCTATTTTGCAGCTTCTATTGTTTAAAGAGGACTTCTAGGAAGAAACCTGATAAGGAATTTAGTACTGTGAAGACTAACTCCAAGCATAACTGAGCATACATTTTCACACTTTAATTCATTAACACAGGCCCACTACATGAAATCTCTGACAGTCACAATTCTTACTTTTCAAACATGGCACTGAGGTTATATACACTGTTTTAAATGCATATAACATATAATGAAATTAGTATAGGACATACGGGAGTGCCTCATTACACGCCATAGAAAGTCAAATCAGGTTCTGCCCTTGTTTATTCCATCTAATCTTCCTAAAGGAGATCACATGCCTTTAACGCAATACTATTAACATGCACAAGATGGAGGCTTCTGATGCAACTCAGAAAAGAACTCAGATGATGCATTACTCAGAGCTGAAAAAATGAAAAAGCTCTTCAGGTTTAAATGTCTCTTAGGAGAGAGAGAGAGAAAAAGATACCAGTCTTTTGCTGTACTATACTGACATTATGATCCCCTGTTCATTGCAGGAGGGATGAACTAAGTGACCTTTAAGGGTTACTTCCAACTCAAACAACTCTGATTCTGTGAAATGGTATCTTAATTGAAAACCTCCTCAGTGCACAGTTACACCTGAAAATATCCGCTATGCAGATAAATTGTGAGGTGCAAAAGCATGAGCACCTGAATTGGTTAGCATCACAGAAATGTGATTGAAATGACAACAACATTCTAGACCCTAGTAACTAAACATTCACTCAAATACAATAGCTCAAGGCACAAAACATACAAGGAAAAAAACTGCTTACTCTTAGAAGACCTTAGATATACAGGAATCTCTAACAAAGCACCCTCCCCCTTGCCAGCCCTTAAATGAGGTCTGTAAGGGGTGGATCCTGGCTCCACCCCTTCTGGTTACTCAGCAGCATTGCGTGCACCTGAGCTCCTCTGGATTGGCCCTGCCTTCCTGCCAGGTGCTCCATCACTGCTTCAGGCCATAACTTAGCATTTCCACTACACATTACTGTGCTTAGTCAAATACATACAAAGTTTGAAAAAATTGACTTGAGTAAAACTTACATTTTACCATACAATTTCATTGCTGTCCCACAGATAATCTAGCGGATGATGGTAACTAGACTCGCTAGCTGTGCGACAGCAAGCAATCCAATAAATAAAGTACTGCAGTTTATCCATGGCTTGAGACAACAGCAGTCACAAACAGCCATCTCAAAATCACTTTACAAATTTCCTTCTTTGTTAGAAGACAAACTGACCAAACTGCTGTCAGCATAAGCTCGTTCCCCCTGCTGCAAATTAGTTGTAACACTGCACAAAGCTGTGGTGTGACTTTGGGCAGCCTGGTCTGGTGGTTGGCGACCCTGCATACAGCAGGGGGTTGAAACTAGATGATCACGGCGGCCCTTTTCAACCCAAGCCATTCAATGATTCTGTGATTCTTCTTTCTAGAGTAACCATATTGAAGATCATAGTTGAGACCAAAAATAAATTAAAAAAAAAAAGTTCTGAGAATGATTTCGCCTCCTTAACCTGAGATAGAACAAATTACCCCATCAGCACGCCGCCTCACACACCACACTCCCCTCGCTGCCCGGCTGGCGGGGCGCAGCGCCTGTCCCTGGTGCTGAAGGAGAGCGCGAGGCCGGGCGCGTGGGGCCGGGGCGCTCCGTGACAGACTCCTGTCGGGTGAGGGCCGCGGGCTCCCCGCCGCCACAGCGCCCCTTCCCACGGGGCTGCCGCCTTCCGGAACGTTCCGTGTCCCTCCGAACGCTCCCCACCTCCTGGCCGCCTTCTCATCCCTGAGGGCACCTGGGTGTGTGCCTTGTAACTGCCGCCCCGGGGCCCGACACGGCTTTGTGTCACTTCGCTGCTCTGCCACCAAAGCCGAGGGACGATCTCAGTTCAAAAACTGGGATTTAAAATCTTTGGGGCGCAGAAAGGAACGCTTGTCGGGCACTCCTCAGCGGCTGCCTCCCTCGCTGCCCACGTCCCCCATCCCCTAGCCACGCGCTGCGGCGGCCGCTTTAAGGCCCCACCTGGGCGACAGCGCTCCTTCCCCTCAGGGGCGGTGCAGGGCTGCCCTCGGGCTGCCTCCTGGTGCAGCGGGAGCGTCCGCGGGCCGCTGAGCGCCTGTGCGTGTGGCGGCTCCGTAGCGCACGGAGTTAGTGGGTGTGCTGCTCGCAGCACTGAGGCTGGCACAGGTGGGTCGCGCCGGGCCGCTGAGGGACGCCGGCGCCCTAAGAGAAGCACGAGCGGCTCTGCTACAGTTCCGTTTGTGCGGAGAGCTGCTGTAGGGGGAAGTGTTTCCCGCTGGAGGCTGTGTGGGGATACAGACGCGGGTGGGTGAGTCTAACTCCAGGGGTGAGAACAGTTTAAGGTTAAACCTCGCGGCACTGTGCGCTTTTGCAGGCGCATCGTGCCTCAGCTGTGCGGCGACTCGTGAGGTATCTGTGCAGGCGGGAGTAGCGGTACAGGAGCTGTCGTCGAAGCCTTGTGGAGCGTTCGCTGTGCCGTGCCAAGCCCCGGGCTCTCTGGAGGCCAGCCAGCGCCGTGCAAGTCCTGTGACATCAGTGTCAGCTCTGTCCCTGCCCTATGGAGCTGTCAGCGATCTGCACGTAGCCCCTTTCACCCTTTTTTCCCCTGTGCATCTGCTGTTTTTTGTTTTTTGTTTTTTTGGTTTTTTTTTTAAGTGGCTTTTTTTTCTTTTTCTCCCGTCGCTTAGAATCCCCTGCAGCAAGGCACAAACGAGAGCAGTCGCAGGGTGGCTGTGAGCATTCCTGGTGCCAGCCCAGAGTTAGAGGAGAGTGACACGCACACAGCCCAGAGTTAGAGGAGAATGACACGCACATAACAGCAAAGCATTTTGCAGCCTTCTTTCTGGTTCAAATACTTCTCTTAGAAAATGAGCTCTGCATGTTAATCCGATTGCTGTTGACTCATTTCACGGTCTGAAGCTGGTAACCTAAGCACTGTGAGTCCAGCCACAGGAAGGAGGTGGTCATGTTTGCTGAAACAGCAGGTATTTTGGTGTTCTTTCTCTTTAAAACAAGTCAGAAACAAACAAGAAAATCTTGTTATCTTGGTGAAGTAGGTGCCACAGAGGTGTTAAGTACTACATGTTATAGTGGATGCCCTTGAAAACCATAGCTGAGATGGTGTGAAGGTGAAAAGTTTGTAATGTACCCTTAAGTCGTTTTGTAAATGGGGTCTCTGCAAATACTGAAGAGAGGTGTGAGTGCTTCTTTCCTTCCTCTTTCTCTCTTCCCACAGGAGTGGTTTGCAGTTTAACATAGTTACTGAAACTATTAGAGTCTTCTGAAGGTGAAGGTTGGCTATGCTATGACATATATCCAGTCTTTTGGGATAGAAAAAAGGAGGCTACTTAACACCCACAAATAGTGTAAAAGTGTTTTTTCTCTAGTGATGAAAGCATTTACAGTGAACAACCTGGTAGTGAGAAAGTGGGGAACCTGGTGAGTCTGTAAGGTGATATATGCTGCAGCATACAGCCAAACAAAGTGGTTTGAACTGCATTTCTAATGGCATTATATTACAGAGAAGGGGAATAATACTCCATCATCGTATTTCTCTAGCTCACCTCCCTCGGAATACTACTTTATAGCATATGCTCACTCAGTGCATGTACTGTTGGGACCTACAAACACCAGTATGGGAAAGATAGCAACAAAGCAGAATTAGGTGAAGCTAAATGGTTTTATTTCTTTTGTACTGATTAGACAATATATAGTACATATGTGTTTCTATGTTTGATGGGTTGGAGTGAAGATGAGAAGCCAAATTCAGCAATTGCTGTCTCATTATTCCATGAGTTTTACAGTCAGCACTGTTAATCCAAAAATACTGGACAACACTAGGACTGCATATATCAGACCTATTTCAACACCTGACTTATTGTCAAGCAGCACAGGCTGTTGCAAATCAGATGTCAGATAAACATTCTAACCATCTGCTACTGAAATGTTACAAATGGATGATATAAATGATATAAACTTGTTGCTGCAGTAGTAGTAATTGAAGGCTCTATTAGGGCACTCTACCACGGGAGCTAAAATACATAATGAGTAATGTGGCCAGCCTAACAAAGTGGTAGCAACTTGAACAGTTGGAATTTCCATGACTTGTTTCCTTCCATCTTAATTTAGCTTTCTCACTAGAGGTTTTTATTTCATTCACTTGATGTCTGTGCACTTCCAAGCATGCAGGTGTAGTTTTCAGAAAGCCTGTTCACTGTAATGCAACATGGTCTCCTAGCATATGTGAATTGTTTCCGCCTGTGTATGAGCTCTGACGTAGCTGTGGAAGGATGGCTGTGCTTGGGCTCTGAGGTATTTGTGGAAGGCTGGAGCACTCTTTTATGTGCATGGAACCTGTTGGCATTGGGACCTATGGTGCCTGGTACCCATCCAGCTTCCTCGCAGCTGTTCCTATCAGTCATATGGGGACAACTCTGAGGGGACTTGGTGAGCTCTGAACAAATCTTTGTTTTGGTATCTGGAGAGAAAAATGTCACCTGGTTTCTGGAATGTTTTTTCTTTAAATGTCACTCCTCACATTGGTGCCCTCATTTGACTCCATGTAGCGTCTTTAAGGGAGGGATCTATGCTTGTCATAGATTTTTCACCTAGATGGAGAACATAGGGAAGAAGGCACCCCAAGAGTAATAAAACTCAATTGAGTAAATGAAAAGTGATTTTGGAACAGTCTGAGAAGTGGCTATCTAAAGCAAATAAACCTAATCCAAACACCACAAGGTTCTAAAAACAAGAGGATAGTCTACTATGTATATACAGCTTATTTCATCTGCAAGTTTCCCAGAAGGTTTTGTGGAGGCTTGTGCTGATAGCTGTGATGGCAGTGCATCTGCTGCTCCAGTCCATTTCCCTGTGTTTGTTCTGGATATTTGACTTAGTGAGCGCATTTGTCTGTATCACCTCTGAAAACAGATCAGGACTGAAATAATAATCTAGGCAGGCCACTGGCTTTCTGGTCTAGAGGCTGCCCATGGTAGGAGTCAGGAGAAGAACGGGAGCAGTTCTAAGAGCATTCCCAGCAAATGGAGTTGTGTCTGCAGCATGAGCTGCTTCACTGCTTGCAGCTGTGCAGAATAAGGCACAGGCATGCAGAGGGGAAACAAACACAGGAGACTGAGGACCTAGAAAGGCTTATGAAGAAAATAATGGAATCTTTTTGCCTCTGTGAACAATAATTGTTGAGTCATATCCTGAAGCACTGATTGAGCACCTGGGGAAAGGACCTGGTCAGCCCTGGGAGCACAGGTGAAGGCAATTCAGCTGTAGGACTGGAAGGGGTGGAGCCTGGCTGCACCTCTCTTAGACCTCATTTAAGGGCTGACTGCCACTGGGGATGGCTTTCGGTTGGAGATCCCTCCCTTGTGGAGTTCTTCCCTGTGAGCCTAGATCTTCAAATATGGGTGAGCCATTTTTCTTTGAAACACACTTCCATTGTGCTAGTCCCTTTGTATTACACCTCCTCTATCACACAGAATCACGCACAGAATCACCCGGGTTGGAAGGGACCTCAAGGATCATGTAGTTCCAACCCCCCTGCCTAGCAGGGCCACCAAACATCGCCACTCCACTGCACTGATCTTTCTGATTGTTACACTTTCCAAGAGGCACCCAATAGTGTGAGCAAATGAAAGGACTTCATCCTGTTTTGTTGAAGGGCAAAGTGGGCAGGACACTGGTGTATCTCCTACTTGTTCTTCATACAAGTGCCAAGCTGTACTGAATATTCATGTGGGTGCAAGCAGAAACCAAGGAAGTAGAAAACGAGTTAAACCTCAGTTTAACATGTCATTCAAATGGCAGTGCCCCTAATGAGATTATCACTTCAGTTTCATAGCATGCTACCCAGCCTGAAGGGCCTCAGAGACCCTTTTAGATGTCCTAAACTGATAAGTGGGTGGCATGTTATGCATGTGAAAGTAGGATAGAAGTACATAGTGTTTGATTAAACAGCAATTCTATTTCTTAATGCTTAGTTGTTCAGCTTGCTGTCTGTGCAGTTTAATTCTGCTGTAGCTTTTGCAATTTTTTCCCAGTGAATGTTTAAGTATAGGAATGAATTGATCATCCATAAAAACGTAACCTCTCTTTTTTTCTTTTTTTTTTTTTTGTGGTATTCTCTTTGCTAGTGAAGAAACGACTTGCCATGTTTGGTTTACTCTCATTTTTGTTGCACTCACCCAAACCTTTGTAATTGAGCTAAGAAAAGATAGTAGAAAAATGCAGTGAACTCCTGGGGAAAACGGAAGGAATAATGCAACTGGAACTTCTTTCATGTGTGTCTGTGTACTTTCAAAATTAAACATTAAAAAAAGAAATCCTGTACATGACTTGAGGCTTACTAGATTTATTGTCAAGCCTGGAAGTTCTGTGGTTCAGAGTGCAGAAAGTATATTTTCTTTCTCCCCTCAAAATCATCATCTAAGTATCACTGCTTACGGCTCATACAGAGATAAACAATGAATGTTGATAATGCTAAAAAAAAAAAAAAAAAGCTATAAATACGTGCATAGATAGGTATTTCTATGACATCAACCTGTTTTCTTTCAATCTGTCTTCCTGTTTTCTTTGATTTGTGGTTTGGGCCAGTTCTACTGACTTGAGTACAACTTTCACTCAAACCCACTGCACCTGTCATGTTGTTGTAAATTGAATTTGGGATTTGAAAATGTGGTTATGTTGTTTGTCCTTCCATCTTTGTGGAGGATAATTATTCCCTTGTATAGTTGTCTTTTCTGCCAGTATTCATACAAAACAAGCACTTACTGCCTTGTGGCTTTGCAAGAATTATTGATCTACTTCACAGATGGAGAGAGGCCATGACAGTGTTTGTTCTCTGTAGTTCAGCCATCAGTTTTCTGTGACACTAAGAGTGGTGCATGGGCAGACTTACTATCAGTGTTCAAATGAGCTAGTGCATAGGTCTTGGTTAGTTATTAGAGCAGAGCCTTTGCTTATTTTTCAACTTAACATAATGGGAATTTCTTTGTAATATGTGGGTAAAAGCAGGGATGCTGTGGAAAGTGTACTAGAGAACTTCTGGAGGTCCTGCAGAAATTAATGACTTAAAAGTGGTATTAAAGATTACAGCTTTATCCTAAGAGCAGAAGCTTTTCATTTATCTTAGTTCTGCCAACAGTTTAGAAGTTCCCCTTCCTTCAGATTCTCTAGTTACTTTCAATCCAGAGCTGAAATGTATTTGATATTCCAAATGAGTTACAAAGGTTGTATGAAACACCTAGCATGAAGAGAATATATGAAAAGTTATGGAGTGAGTTTAGGACACAGCTAACTGATTATATTCTTAGCCTTCCACTTAATTTCCATGTCTTTAGACAAGTTGTATTGAGAACAGTATGACAGCTATGAGATGAAACTACGCTTTTGCTATGTGGATTATATGCTGCTTAGAAATCATTCATAATACCTGCATTCTAAGAGAAAAAAATGTAGTTGCCCCTTTAGTAAGCTTAAGTTATGGTACCATGAGCCAATAATGAAATCAAGGACTCTCTTTTTTGGTTCCAAGTGAGTGTAGTACATAATTTGCATTTAACAGATTCATGTAAGATAAGCACTCCTTTGGTGCCCTTCCTGCTACATATAGTAGGAACTTGTTTGTAGTGTGATACGTATTGCTGTGCAGTGTGTTCTGAAGCAGAAACTAATTGGCTATATTGTTATTTAATAAATCAGTAGTGAGATTTAGATGTTTGGGATTTTAGCATGGGACTTCATTTTATTTCAAAATGTGTTTCACCCGTGGACTAATTGAATGTGAAGAGGGGTTTGAGAAGCCCAGAAAGATCTGTCCCCCTCCCTGGGGGCTATATTAGACCTCTGAGTCATGAAGTCTTTGCATAGTAGGTGTCTGGTTACAAACCTTTTATGGGCCCTACTCAGCTGAGATATCAGCATCTGCATTATAGCTCCCAACTATTCTTAGGTGATACCCCAGCACGACTGAACAGGCAAGGCAGAAAGACTTGCTTATTTATATGAAACTCTTCCCTCTTCTCATACTACTTTTTCACACTTTCTCTGTCTACCCCATCCTTCTATCCTGCAGTGCCTAGCTGGCTTGTGAGAAAGGTACAGAATGGCTTACAGCGTGACTCTGAATGGACCTGGACCGTGGGGCTTCCGACTGCAAGGGGGCAAGGACTTCAACATGCCTTTGACCATCTCCAGAGTAAGTGAACAAAAGGCTTTGTTGAGCTTGTCTAAGTTGGAAAGTAGCAGTAAACTGATTGTATGACCTGGCCAAATAAAGTAGAGGATCTTCGCAGGTAGGTCTGATGAAAGGATCTGAGAATGCAATGTGGAATTCAGATACATCAGTTCAAGGCAAAGCCTGATGTCTCAAAGGCACATCTTGCTGGTGTATTTTTAAAAATGATGATGAAGCCTCTTTCAAACGAACTTCCAGTTCTGTTTTGTGCAGTGTTCCTTTTTTCCATGGCAGGGGCCTCCCTGATGCTGTTTATTGGGGGGGGGGGGGGAAGGATTAGAAGAACTGTGAATGTGAACAAGCAATGGCATTTCAGGGAAGAAACTATGTGTCAGCTTGTAAATATGTGAAATCTATGTCCTCTCAAATTAAGTAGATATGTTCCTCTTTGGAAGCAGTTGGAATAACTGGATGAAAATTAGGCATGTCAAACAGAAAATTCAATAATGCTTAAATGAGGACTTAAATTATGCAGGAGCCTTCCATTTCTAGCTCATGAACAGTATGTAACTTAATTATTAATTACCCAGCGTATCTGTTGATTATAGATGAGTGCATTTATTTCCCAGTAATCTTTCCCCCTCCCCATCTAACAACGATATTTCAAGGCATTGCAATGGAGTGTTCTTGTTATCTGATAATGTCATTTCCACAGAAGTTCTTAGGGTTGAGTGACTATCAAAAAATTCACAAGCATTTATCTTCCTCTTTTCTTACTGTATTCTATGTAACTTCTGATTTGGTAACTCTGCTTCATGCTACTTCTTACAGCTCCCTCCTCCTTTTTTCACAGCCTCAAATCCTTTCTAGAATGTTCGGCTCTGTAGAGGTGTCTCCACAAATCACCTGCAGAAGGCTTATTGTTTTGCAAAGCAATGGCTATAGAAGTTACTTAAGTGTTTAAAGAAATACCAGAATGATTCAAGAAGATGAGTAGAATGCAAACAAATGGTCTGCTCCACTGGAGTGGGGAGGGATGGAAACCACCTCCACTACTTTGAAAATAGTTCTTTTATAATGGAGAGAAAATCTGTTAAATTATAGATAGCAAATGGATAACTCTGCAACAATCATGATTCAGAGTCACCAATGAGCTTCTTAAATCTTAACTATCCTACTTCTTATTCAAACTGCAGTGCTCTTATTTCATCTCTTATTCTAATGCACAATATTTTCTCCATAGAAACATATTTACCTTAATGTGAAGTTGTATAATGATCAGAAGAGTTTTTTATTTTGCAGAAGCAGTCTTTGTTCCATAATAATAGCAAAGAAAGCTGTCTTGTTACAATAACAAAAAGCAACAGTGAACTCTGCCCAGATAATTAAAGTCTCTTTATTAACTTGAACTAATTTCACTAATGCTTTTACTATCTGTTGAATACTTTTAGTATTTCCTTATTGTGCCCAAATTAAGTATGTAGAATTGCCAACATAATTCTGTAGGCATTTTCATGACATTTTGCAGCCTGCCCTGTAAGATATTTAATTTTTAAGCAGTTCATTTGTGCTTCATTTGTGAAGGGAGTCCTTCATTGAGGGGTCAGGGCTGTGCCACTTGCATGTTATGTGACAGCTAGAAATGAAAAGCTCTTGTTTCCAGAAGAACCTATTGTCACAAGTTGCAATCATGTAAGGCATACAGATGTACCAAAGGCTGAATGATTATCCTGGGGTTTTCAGAACTTGTGATGAGCATAAGCGGAACTGCAATAGTTGGATTCCCAGAGGTGAGGAGGTATTACCTCTTTACACAGCTGGCTGTGGTTTTTTAGCAAGCAATAGAAGCATCAGAAAGCCCTGTTAAGTATCCTGGAGTCCTCCCCAGTGAGGCTCAGTTTTTTAGCCGAGAGCTTTGTAATCTGCCTTGGGGGAAAAAGCAGGCATACAGAAATGAATATAGTTTTCTTGTAGGGAGGGCTAGAGTAGGAGCTATTTTTAATTGGAACGCAGTATAATACATGGCTTTTGCCAAAGAAAAAAATAGATATTGCAGGGACATTATCATCTTTCACATGAGTATGTATTCAAACAGGTCAGATATTTCCATTATCAGCAATTTACACTTGTGTGAGATAAGCTTTGAACTCACCCACATTTGCAATCTTACTGTGGGGAAAGAGGAAAATATACTGATTTCTAGGGCGCTCTTGACAAGAGAGGAGACAAAAACAAGTAGCAAGGAGTTGAAGTCATACTTGTTTAATAGTTAACTTAAAAAATAGTCTGGGAGGACTTCAAAAAGGGGACTGTCCCCACTCTACAAGACATCCTATACTTTAGAATAAATTGTCATGAGATGTAGGGGACAGGTACTGGAGGTAGGAGAATAATCCTGACAGGCATAGTGAAGCTGAGCATCTATCTCTCCTACTGAAGTGAATGGGAGCTGTAGACTGTTGGCACTGCAAGAGCTGTCACAGGTGGCCTGATCATATGTGCAAATCCAAAATTAACATGGGCAGCAAAGCAGTTTGTTTTTTTCACACTGCTTGCATGAACTGTCTAGGAGCAAGCAGAATTAATTAATTTTATAGATGTAACCTGTGCAAGTGTAGTTTAATGTGCTGTTACCTAAGATTGGGTGATTGTACATGGATGGATGCAGCAGCAAAGTCTCTTCATGTATGATGATTGCTGAAAAACAAATACTATCGGGGAGGCAGACTGGCTTGCAGGTGTTTAAATGAGCTGAAAGGTATGCAGAAATATTGCCTCAAAAAGTAACAGCTTGTGACTGGTATTGCCTAGGCTCCAAATCGAAAGTCAGAGCCCAGAGCTGAAGGAGACAGAGTTAAACAAAACATAAGAACTTTTACTTTAAGTGAAGAAGTAGTTGATATCTGATCATCATGTAAGTGAAATAAGGAGAAATGGGAAATATTAATAGAGAAAAAAAAATATTAGATGGTCAGTATATTTTGATACGAATGGCTTGAAACATTTATTTGGAAGGAAAATGAAACAAAGCTATTCTAGCGTTTCACATTTCACTTTCCTATGCTCTCTGGCATATATATGTCAATCTCCCACTGTGGCTGTATTTCCTGTACAGAATCTTGTGATTACTTATTCTGTACTCTAATTTGTTTAATTGCATGTAGGGTATCAGTGTCTTACAACAGGCAAGTGATGGCAAAAGGACAGCTTCTTGGCTTCTTTTCTCCTATACTTGAAGGCAGGAAACCTCAGGTTATCCAGGACAATCACTATGTATTCTCTAAATGTCTCTTGGATGTGGTGACCATACATTATAAGAGTGAACTGTACCTTCACTCAGTTAGATGAAGGCATTGAACAAGATCACTTGAAATGCTGGTCTGCATCATGTGTTACACATCCATATCTGGTAAATCTAATCACTGAGTAGTTGCAGTTCTAATCACACAGTAGCTTCTATAACTGTAGTGTGAAGATCATTTGTCTCATCTCCAAATGTAAAGTCTTTCACAACCTTAAAAGGCATAAATCAGCATTTAAATAGTTGATATTTTACATAGCTAATAGGTAGGTCTTATGTACTCTAAAAGTCTTCCTTTTTATATTCTGATGGTTAGAGATTTTTCCCTCTTTTTTTTTCCCCTTCAAAAATCAAATGACTTTGAATCAATATCTGAGAGAAGGAGTGAGCCATTGGACTTATATGTAATGACTGTCCTATGGCTAGATAAGCTGTGGTAACATCTTGTCACAGAATTTCAGGGCTTGGAAGGGACCTCAGAGCTTGAGTCCCAGCCCTCTGCTAAAGCAGGTTTCCAACAGCAGGTCACACAAGTAGGCATTCACATGGGTCTTGAATGTCTCCATAGAAGACTCCACAACCTTTCTGGGCAACTTGTTCCAGTACTCCACTACCCTTACCATAAAGAAGTTCTTCTGCACGTTTGCACAGAATTTCCTATATTCAAGTTTTAGGCCATTGCTCCTTGTTCTATTCACTATACACTACTGAGGAGAGCTTGACCTCATCCATGAGGCCTTCTACCTCATAAGGGAGATGCTCCAGGTCCTTTATCATCTTTGTGGCCATCTGCTCGACTCCTAGGAGATCCCTGTCTTTTTTTTGAACTGGGGAGCCCAGAACCAGATGCATTTGAAGTGTGGCCTCACTGGAGCAGAGTAGAGGGGGAAGATTACTTCTCTTGACCTGCTGGCCATGCTCTTTTTAATGCACCTCAGGATACCACTGTCCTTTTTGGCCACGAGGGCACACTGCTGGCTAATGGCCAACCTGTTGTCCACCAACATATGCGTAGGTGGTTTCACATTCTTTCAGTCTTCTATAACTTAGCTTCAAAAAGGTCTTTGTGACAGAGAAGAGCTGTCAAAGCAGCTTTTAAGAACACTCCAAAGCTTTCCTACCTTGTAGTAATATGCTATTTATCCTGTGGCTATCAGTATTTCTTCAGGAGGGTCTTTAATTTGTAGGTTGCTTCTTGAATGATAGTCTTACCCAAAAATCACAGGATACTGAAGTTTATTATATGAAGTCATTTGTTGTATGTGTGTATTGATACAATGAGAAAATGCCGATTACTTTAGATGGTATCTTTGATTTCCAGTTAATTTGCCATCCAATTCTGATATGTTTATCATCCCAGATGTCTGAATTGATTGCATTTCTGTGGACTACAATTCTACGAGTAACTCCTGAAACCCCTAGTTTGGTACTGTTTATCTGAGGTATCGCAGTAGTCAGCACTGACACTGAATGACAATACAGTACAGAGGGTACTTATATGATAGGGCTGTATCTCAGCAAGCACAAGCATATGTTGGATTAGCAGGAAAGGACCTAATGCTCCAGTGGTGTTCTCTTCCTCTGGTCCAATAATTATGATGGGTTTTGGGATCAGGGATCAGAACATTCTTGGATACTAGACACTCAGTTCAAGCCTTTACTCTGAAAAAAGTAGAACAGAGTTCTCAAGTTGGCTGTTCAGGTTCTCTACGAAATGTGGGATTAGATATTCTGAGATACAAGGCATTCCTTGTCTTGACCAAAAATGCCATGTCTGGTTCTGAGGAGTCACCTCACTGGATGTTTCACATGAGTTGCTAGCTATCATGAAGGGTTGTTAACAAACACTAGTTTTGGTGATTATAAAGCAGTTTCATTACAAGAGATTTTTTTTTTTTTTTTGATTAAGCGGTTATAATAAAAGTGGGAGGATTTTTATTTATCTCCTATAAGAAAACCTTCTGAACTATCCACACAGCTTATTCTTACAACTTTAAACTCAGGATTTTGGGGTAAGTATTGTTAGATTTATTTAAATCTCAGCATCATAATGAAATGTAACTTGAATGTGTATTGTCTTCAAGTAACTTTCAGGAAGGATATTTAATTTACTTCAGCTCTTTATCAAGTGATTTTTTTCTGTTAAAGAAAATAGATACTCAGCTGGAAAGGTAGCCCCTATTATGTTTTTGTGTGAGTAAAGTAATCACTAAATACTAGGATTAATGCTAAAGGTCAGCAGCATATAAACAGTATTATGTACTCTACACAGAATCTCTGCAGACATCATGAATAGGTTTAAGATTTTCGATTGTATCTGTTCTGAATTTCAGGTGAAATATGTAGGCCTGTTAGAATGTAGGCCAGATTAACATGAATAATGGTCCATAATAGCTACTACTAGATAATGGATATTACATAATAAAACCTGCTGCTCTGACTATTCTGACATAATGTAAAATTAGCAAATTTGAAGCCCTTTCTTTATTTCACTTGCTAAACACAGCTATTTTTTCAGGGTTGTGATCGTATCTGAATTACTAATGCTATTGTGGCATTATTTGTAGAAGAGTTCAGTTTATAAAGAATTAGACAATAGAACTTATGCAATTACAAACTCAGTATTTCTTGGTGCAAAAGAAAACCAAGCACTCTCTGGTGACTTTGCAGCTAGTTCCTCAAAGGCAGATAAATATAATCTTTCCTTGAACAGGAAGGAATAGTGTTGAATGGGATAATACACTTCGGCCCAGAAGTTGTAAGGAAATTGAGAATTTCAAGAGTGGGGTAACAATTATTTTGTCTTTATGTAAAAGAGATCTCTCAAGCTCAGGAAGCAAGACCTCAGCTCGAATGAGTTTTATTCTTCTTAGCATTAAGCACTTCTTGGCAACAGGAAATTACACTGTGATTAATTCCTCAACCTTTGACATAGTATTTAGTTCAGAATACAGTTAATGTAGTATTTCAAGTAGTTGTCATATTTAATTAATTATTAATAAAGATAACTTTGCAGATGCTTTAGAACCCGTAAATACAGCAGGAGATAACTATTAAATTTGATATTTAAAGCTACTAAATGCTTTATAGCTAAAAGGCACGAAGCTTTTTTTATGTGACATTTTTATTAGTGTTGGTTATCTGAACTTAGCAAATGGCAGTCTTCCACAACACAGCAGACAACTCAGCCATTAGCTTCATTCTGAATATGTTACCTCAAACTCTTTTTCAACCAGTGTGGCATGAATTGGAAACTTTGCTGTACAAATATGCTAGTACTAATTTTCTATAGTAGCAACAGCAATTCTCATCTGGTCGCTGCAGTTGTCTAATTACCAGTGTCAGGAGAAGATTACTATTTAGTTATACAAAAAGTAGATTTTAAAAAAAAAAAGCTTTTAGTTGTACTCAGAGTACCAAAGCAGTGTATTAAATGGGATGGTCTTCAATTATGATCTAGCACCAATTGTCTCCAGCTAGCTCCAACCCCTATTGGATGGATATAGTTGATTTGTTTTACATGTAACTAGAAATTTCTGTACAGAAGTACCCAAGATGCTATAATGTCATAATGCAATATTAAAAGCTGTCCAACATAACGAGATTCTGCTCTTCTTTGTTCACTGGGTTTTGTTGCAGAAAGAACTAGCTGCTCAGCGTGCAGATAAGTTATTAATCCCTACTGAGAGATCATGAGGAAGAAGGGGAACTTCAAACATGATAAAAATTGATACTTGCAAGTTTTATGGAAATAAATTTAAACAGTGTCTGAAAATGTCAGCTATGCATGCTTTAAAATGGGTAATGAGAAGGGTGGTTTGTATGGCATCTGAAAGGGATGTTTCTTCTAGTACCCTTGCACTGAGTTAGTATTAATAAAAAAAGTTAGAGAATGAAAGTTCAGAATAGGCTTTCTATTACAGCAGTCTAAATTTTTAAATCCTAATTTTCTGGAAGTATGCTATAGTATTTAGTAAATGGCATTTCATAAATCCTTGCCAGCAGAATGAGGAAAAGGATGTCAACAAATGTGCTGTACAGTCACGTTGCACTGACCCATAATTTAAGTGATGTGACTTAATTGAAAGTAAACAGATATCACCTGTCAAAATGCTCTGTGTAGATGATGAAAAATAATGTATGCAATTCAGGCCCTTAAGTTATGAGAGCAGTTAAGTGAACTAAAAGCTTGATTATATGAGCTGTCAGTGTGAAATTGGCCCTGAAGGCTTAGTCTAACTCTACTCTTAGATATCCTATGGGAAGAGTTCTAAATAGTTCATCAATAACAGGTTGATGAAACGTATATATATTTTTTTTCCTAAATACAAAGCTTTTTCTACATTATTCTGGAAACCTTTCAGGGACTGAGAGCAACTAGCTCTTACTTACAGAGGGGTAAAATAACATTTTTTCCAGTCATTTTCTGAGTCATTGCTCTGTTTCTAGAAGTAAGTATCCTGAAAACAATTATTTTCTGGCTAATGATTGTCTCCATCTGACATCTTCAGCTTGCTCAATACAAGGTGACTCTTATTGTTAGCAGTGGCTAGCAGCCATTTTTCCAGAAAGTCAATGAGAACCTGCTCTTCTTTTAGGAAGGCGTGATGGATCAAATGTCTTCAAGGCATGCAAATCCCGTGGGTTGGGTAGAGTTACTTTCTGCACCTCTCACATATGTAGTTGGTGTTTTGATTATCCATGCCACAGGTGTTCAGTGCCTGGACACTATGAATATAGGTTTTAACCTTTCTCCAAAATCCTTCTAAATACACTTGATTTGTAGCAATGGCAGCTGAGGATTAGGAATAACAGCCTTTATGTGCAGGCACCCTGTCTCTTCCCTTTCCTTGCTTAGAGCCCAGATTCCAGCTGCTGGGCTATTTTGGCTCCCTCACTTGCTGCTCTTGGTTAGTCGTGTAACTAAAGCCATAAGCCCTTCTTCTCACTAAAGGTAACTGGCTCAAAGAGTGCACTCTGTAGGCAATTTCTGGCTTTCAGTTTAAAGACAGTGTTAGTGACAATCAGTCTTTGTGGCATGAGGAAAAATAACGTTAAGGCCCTATAGTACCAGCTTTACCTGGTTAGGGTGGCATGTGTGCTCTTCAGAAGCCTCTGTGGGACTCTCATGCTATATTTAAAGCGTCCTGTAACTTAGGAAGCTATTTGATTTGGAACGAATGCTACATTTACCTCAAGCTTCTGGAATGGGACATAGCATCCAAATCTCCAAAAATACTACATGTAACCCCAGATTCTGGTACATAGTGCCAAATCAGAATGCTCTGGTATTAGGGTGAATTTGGTCTGCCTTTTCTTGATTGCTGGGCCTATGCTCTATTTGAGAATGTCAGTGTTCTCTCCTTACCTAGTTACAGCTGATTCAAAAATGGCCAAGGGCAGTTAAGTGCTATGGCAAGTGTTTAAAAAATAAATACCCAAAACAAGATGTTCTATGTCCCTAGAGTTGGCCAAGATAATCTAGGAAATAATGGTCATTCTACTACATTAATATTTTTTTTTTGTTAGGGGTTGCAAGGTACAAATATACTCTGGACCTGCTGTCAAAATTGCTCTCCTGTCTAGAAGGTTCTTGTTTCACTTTTTCACTTACTCTTGGATTTGTTACATCATTTTAACTCCTTCTGCCAGGTCTGTGGTGTGGGGCAAATGAGGTTTTCAATGTTAAGTTTGCTTTCTTAATTGCATGGACAAATCAAAACTGCTTAAGAGTTGTCATCTTAAACAGTAACAATGAACCAAACATGTTTGAGCAGAATCCCTCTCCAGTTTGTCTACTTCATATTGATGTTTCTGAGTGTAAATTAAAATGCACTGTTGGTTATATAGTCTTTGGTAGTTCAAGGTGGGTGCTTGAAGGTAAGCCCCTGACACAGAAAGATGAACAGATCATTGGATCCAATAAGTGTTTGGCTGTTTGACTCCCAAAGTATAGCAAATGTACTGCCCCTCTTTGAGGGAAGGAATATCCCATGCTTAGGAATTGTATACGTTAGCTGTAGCAGCTGACTGCAAGGGCAGGTACCGGTGTTGCTGTGGGCTGTGGTCATGTGGAGGAGTTCCAGTGTTGTTTTTTGGCACTCATCCTTGCTTCATGTGGATGGTGCTCTGCTGAGACTGCTCTGCCTCTGTGTGCTTGGAATGCTGTAGTGGGGTGCCTCCCCTTCCTGCCATTCCTTGCTCTGCTCCACCCATTCTCTCTCATCTGAGTCTGTCATCCTTTCTTTGCTTTAAGCTTTGTGATGTTCAAATTCAGTGCACTGACTGGAAAAGCAAGATGAGGACTGTGTTTGGAAAGTGAAAGTTAAGGATCCTTCCACAATGAATTACAATAACTCCTTGTAGGAGAGTGATGAGAAATATGAAAAGAATGTGTAGGATCTAATAACACAAGCAGTTGGCTAATGGGAGTTACCTTATGGAGGCTCATAACCATATAGTATGTAGCTGTGGGCTTTCTTGATTTTTCTGATTACATGCCTTTCTATAGCAAATAGTCTACTAACCTGTGTTGCAGAAACTTGCTTTCTGACCCTGCAGAATGTTATTATTGGCTGCAACATCCAACTTTTTATCTGAAGAAAATATGCCAAAGGTGGAGAGTAGGAAATATTACTCTTGAAAAACACTGGATAGTGGTTGTGGACATTTCCACCTATTCTTAGTGGCAAAACACAGTTAAATTTCCATATTAAATATGTGGGATTGTGTACTACTTTTCTAAACCTGTGTTGTCTTCTAGGACTAACAATAAATTTGTTCGGTTTTCCAGAAATAATTCTTCAGGTAGGAGGGCAATCAAAATAGAGTTTAAAAAATAATACGCCCTGTAGAATAACAAAAACCAGCATTCAAAGAAAATGTCATGTGAGTATATTCTTCCATGTCTCAAATGTCACTGTAAATACACTAATGACATGGATCAAAAAAGTCTGGTTCCTTAACTTGCACAGATTCACTGTATTTCTTTCATGCAGTATGATATTGCGCTTTCAACTTTGGGAGTCAGAGGTAAACAAAGGAGGAGGTATAGAACAAAGTTTATGTAAGCTCCGGAGTGTTGGAATTAATCCAATATTAATTTCAGATCATTTTCATAGATCCAATTCCAATACCATTCTTAGCAAAAACTGGGAAGAAGAATTGGTTATCCATGTGAATGAGATTGCTGTCTGGGAGAATGTGAAGCAGAGCTATAGGTATTTTTCCAGGGCATGTGAATTGTCATAGAGCTTATCCCAGGCTGTGGGAACATTTGGGGGAGTGTGGGGGGGAGTTTATCACTTCCACAATATTGAAGACACATTTGCAGTATGATTGACAAGATGAGGAGGTGGTATATCATTTCTTTCCGCATCAAGGGACAAGAAACAAGTGAATCCAAAACTAGAACTTAGCTGCTTTATTTATCCTTTGAACAGGTGCAGTACAAGCAGCTGCAATAAGATCTTTCATACACTCCACCCATGATTCCCTGTAATTCATGTGTCCTAAAGACAACCTCGAAAGTAGGCAGAACAGTCCTGTACAGTACTATTTTTTTTTAAGTACACTGCAGGATGCTGATCCTTCCCAGAGAACTGGATCTGAGTTGCATGTAATTTTGTGACATGGTTAAGTGTTTCTTGTTTTTTTTTTTTTGTTTTTTTTTTTCTTGCAACTCTGAGTATTTAGTTCTGTTATTTAATTTGGTCTGTAACTTCTTTGTTTTAATTATAATGTCTTCTCAGCCAGCACTGCTTAAAATTATTTGCCTCATACTAACTAGACTTTCAGTTAGCTACTTTTGAGGAAAACATTAAGACTACTCCTGAATAGTATTCCTTTTGTCTACATTTAATTTTGCTCCTCCCTGATTAGGAATTAGATTGGATCTCCAAACTCTCGAAGCCATAGAAGTATTCTTGTCAGATAGTCAATTAAGCCTTCTTCTTTCAATGAATAAAGGAAGAAAAATAAAAAGGAATATATTTTTTGCACTTGGCTCTAGAACTTTTACAGGGAATTTTCTGGTCTTGAGGATAGCAGTCCTTAATTTTCATATTCTGCTAAAGTATCTGCTCCTGGCTGCTGTTTGAGAGTACTGACTGCCTGGCTTATGCAGCTACCTTAATATGAGGATGTCTTTGTGTATACTAATCCTGTAAAAAGAGCGTAGAAACAATTCTTTAAAAGAATCTTTTTCCACAGCAGTTCACCTGCTTTAACAAGAACAAAATAGGGATCAAGAGGCAAGGAAAAAAAATCTCAAAATTTTCCTAAAAACAGAGGAGAGTGCATGTCATATTCTGAAGCTGTTTGTATCTCCCCATTGATACTATAGTTACATTAATGTGATAATCAGTAAAAATTATTTTTTCTCAATATGTCACAAACTAGAATTATTCTGGCTGAATTCTGAGTTCCATTATAAAAGCTCAGGCATCTAATCATTTCCCAATATTTATTTGAATGCTTTCATGTATTTTGGTGAAACCGTTATATTAAACATTCCACACTCCTATTTTATTTTGGATTAAATTTTTTTTAAATACAGGAGGGGAGAAAATCAAATAATCATTAGTAAGCAAACATACCACTCAATGAGAGGACATGCAATGTCCTTGTGTTCTTGTAGTTTAGTTTCAAATTTCTTGTTGGTACTCAAGAAATGTACTTCTCCTATTGTCTCCTGAACATATACCAAATGTGATCTGAGATTTGCCTTTTGGATTTAAGTGACCTACAGAAAAATCTCACATGCTTTTTTTCTAAGTGTCTATGTTAAAGAGATCCCCCTGATAAGTGTGTGTGTGTGTGTGTGTATGTACACATTCTTTTCTCTGTCGTTTGGACATAGAATGGTTTGGAAGGTACCTCTCAGATCATTCCGTTTCTACTTCCCTGCTGCAGGCAGGGTTGCCAACCATTAAATCAAGCACTAGACCAGATTGCCAAGGGTCCTATTCAACCTGACCTCAAACACCTTCAGGAATGGAGCATCTGCAAACTCTCCGGTGTGCCTTTGCACATCGCCACACTCTCAGTGAAAAATTTCTCCCAACATTTAATCTAATCTAAATCTCTTCCCTCTTCTAGCTTAAAACCTCATCCTATCACTATTTACTCATGTAAAACAGTTTATTTTCTTTCTGTTTATATGCTCCCCTCAAGCGTTGGAAGGCCACAATGAGGTCTCTCCACAGCCTTTTCTCCCAGGTCCTATAGCCTGTCTTCATAGGAGAGGTGCTCCAGGAGTCTGATCATCTACCTGTGATGTCTTCTGACCCCTTCTGTTGCAGCCCAGGATACTGTTGGCTGTTGATGTGATCCACCTGGACTTCAGTAGGGCCTCTGACACTATCCCCCATTACATTCTTTGGAGAAGCTGGCTGCCCATGGTTTGGGTGGGCGTACACCTCTGCTGGGTGAAACACTGTCTGGATGGCCAGGCCCAAAGAATTGCAGTCAATGGGGTTAAATTCAGTTGGCTGCTGGTCACCAGGGGTGTGCCCCAGGGCTCTGTACTGGGGCCACTTCTATTCAACATCTTTATCAATGATCTTGATGAGGTGATTGAGTGCACCCTCAGTAAGTTTGCAGATGATACCAAGTTGGGAGGAAGTGTCAATCTGCCTGAGGGGAGAAGGGCACTGCAGAGAGACCTGGATAGATTAGATTGATGGGCCAAGGCAAACTGCATGAGTTTCAATAGGGTCAAGTGTTGGATTCTGCATTTTGGTCGCAACAACCCCAGGCAACCCTACAGGCTTGGGGATGAGTGGCTGGAAAGATGCCTATGGAAAGGGACCTTGGTGTACTGATGCTCAGTTGGCTGAATGTCAGTCAGAAGTGTGCCCAGCTGGCCAAGAAGGCCAATGGCATCCTGTCTTGGATCAGGAATGGTGTGGTGAGCAGGACTAGGGAAGTAATACTCAGCATTGGTGAGGCCTCACCTCGAGTACTGTGTTCAGTTTTGGGCACCTCAGTATAGAAACAACATTGAGCTGGAGCAGGTCCAAAGAAGGGCAATGAGGCTTGTGAAGGGCTTGGATAATAAACCCTATAAAGAGAGACTGAAGGAACTGGGGATGTTCAGTCTGGGGAAAAGGAAGCTGAGGGAAAAACTTATTGCTCTCTTCCAATATCTGAAGGGTGCTTACAGTGAGAGCGAGGTTGGTTTCTTCTCACAGGTAACAGGATGACGGGAAATGGCCTCAAGTTGTGTCAGGGTAAGTTTAGATTGGATATCAGGAAACACTTATTTACAGAAAGGATGTTAAGCACTGGAATAGGCTCCCCAGGGAATGGCTGAGTCACCATCCCTGGATGTGTTTAAAAACCATTTGGATGTGGTGCTCAGGGTCATGATTTAGTGTTGGGTTGCTAGTTAGGGCAGCATGTTTAGGTCATGGTTGGACTCAATCTTTAAGGTCTTTTCCAACCTGAGTGATTCTATGATTCTGGGCTGCGAGTGCGTGCTCCTTGCTCATCTTAAATTTTCCATCTACTAGAACACCTAAGTTCCTCTCAGCAGGGCTGAAATGCACCATTTTTGTCCACCGTTTACTTGATCTTAGTAAAAATGTAGTCTATACTAAAAATGAGCTGATGGTATGTTTATACTTTGTATTTTGTTTAATTCCTTTAGAATTCTTCAACACAAGACTTTGAGTTTTTCTCCTGATTCAAGTAGTTTGTTGTGCTAGCATTTGTCTGCTTTGTCTAGCTAGACAATAGTTTTGCTGTCCATTGGATGAAATTCTGAAGCCTGTCCAAAAGGCTCAGTGGCTCTAGGAGTACTTGTCAGAACAGGCACTGATGTGGACAAATTAATAAATAGCCATTGGTTCAACTGTGCATCTTGGTAGTACTACTTTAGTAATTTGGATCACTTTGTCCTTCAAGTTAGTTGCACTGTTACCAATCTCAATTGGATAATGTAACAGGAAGTGTATCTAAACAATCTCATGTTTAAGGAGAGTTGCCTATAAGCTGCACTTAAAAATTGGTGTTAACATTAACCTCTGCTTAGGCTTGAAATATGGTTTTCATTTGATTTTTTCCATAAATATGATTGTTTTTCACTGGGAGATAAAGTAGCTGTAAGATTAGACAAAGAGCACAAATATTGGAAGTATAGGCTTATTTCAAGATAACGATGTTGCAAGTAAGGTGTTTGTATCAGTGGACTTTGATTTTTGCTTTACATATCTTTTGCCATCCAAGCATTCTAGCATTCTGTAACGTCCTGCTAGGTCTCAGACAGAATTTTGTTTGGAGAGAGTAATGACAAGAGAAATCATAGGCTCTGGTCTGAAAGAGGAGATAGGACTGTAAACATGCTGGCATAGGACCACAATGAAGAAAGCTGGCTTGGCACCTACTGTTCTGTACCAACCCTTTACTATAACAACTGTGTTCTAATGATCACAGATGTCATCAATTTTAATTCAAACAAGGAAGCTGGAAGCTTGAAAAATAACTAGTTCTGCTTCTATCTCAGTGCTTACTCAAACTGCTTACACTGGGAGTTAGAACAAATATTTTCAGTTCATCTATGTGTTATTCTAAATAGATTCTTGTGCTGGTGATAATCCTCTTTCAATACTTTTGAAGGGGGAAGGGGCAGAAGTGTACTATTTCTCAATTGTGAGAGAAATTGAGTCTTTAAAGAACCAAAGTTCTTCAAGTCACAAAGTTTTAGCTTGAATATAATTAAAAAATCCTTATGGTTTTGTGTATCTTTTACCAAGTCTCAGTGATAAGCTCAATTTCAAGTGTCTTATCTCTTTTTTCTTTTTTTTTTTTCTTTTCTTTAGTCCATACTGTCATACTTCTATCAGTGTGTGAGATGCTAATGTTGGCAAGCCTTTAATGGATGCTCCTGGAATTTCACTGCAAGAGCCATGACTTCTGTTTTATCTGAAATCTCACTGGCTCTTGATGACAGACAAACTCTGTTTTTAGCAATGCTGAAGGTCAGGCAAATGACTGCTTTCCAAATAGAGTAACTGAAGATACCGGGACAGATTTATTCCTGGTATAATACTGCTAGTTCTATGAAGTTTCAGGGAAAATAGATTTGTAAAGAGCCTTGACAATTAAAGGATAATACCTCTGTTGTCATTCACTTGTGTGAAAAGGAGGTTGGAAAATCATTTAATATAAATTTTCTTTCTGTGAGTAATGCTACCTGCTCAAAGATATTTTTACCTGGTATAAACCAACCTAGCTTCATTAAGGAAACTGAGCAACATGGACTGTGCTTTTGTTTATTTATCGGAAAGTCTAGCTTGAAAGTTCTGAATATAAGAGCAGGGTTTGAGGTTTTCTGACTGCATATTTCTTAGGGTTAATCTAGGAAATGTGTAGGAAGTGCTAGGCTGCTTTCCTAGTGGCATTTAGGATAATTATTTTTTACACATTCAATTTTAGTTACAGTTTTGGCTGTCTCATGTCTATAGGCTGGCTATCAAGCAGACTGGTTAGATTTTTTTTTTTTTTTTATTGCAAGCTATCCATGACCTTAATTCAGATATAAGGCAATAATGATTTTGCAGTTGGGCCAGAAGAGTTCAGTAGAAAACGAAAACTTGACAGAGTTGTATCACTGCTCAACTGTTAGGAAGGGGATCACCAAAGCCTCCGTAGAATAACAACTTCAATGACTAACATTCTCAGAAGCTATAAAGAATTTGGCTGTGGGGTGACCTCTTTGCAGCATTTCAATACCTAAAGGGAGCCTACAAAGGGGAGGGGAATCAACTCTTTGAAAGGGTTGATAATTGCAGGATGAGGGAGGGGAAATCTAGGTTGGATGTCAGGGGAAAATTCTTTACAGAGGGAGTGGTGAGGTGCTGGAACAGCTGCCCAGAGAGACTGTGGATGCCCTGTCCCTGGAGGTGTTCAAGGCCAGATTGGATGGGGCCCTAAGCAGCCTGGTTTGGTTATTCAATGGGGAGGTTGGTGGCCCTGCCTGTGGCAGAGGGGTTGGAGATTCACGATCCTTGAGGTCCTTTCCGACTCTGGGCATTCTGTGATTCTGTGATTTCTTATAGGAGAAACTTTGTTGCATAAATCACAGCCATACTGACAATTTGCAAATCCACATGGAAAGTAGAGCTTGTGGATGCAGTAAGCGTGCAAGTGTCAGCACAGGTTAGCTATGTCTCATGAGGAAGTGCTTTTCATCTCCTACTTGAGTTAACTGATCAGTTGGAAGTATCTAAAGCAACAGTTAGAGATAGATCCTTTTGTTGGTAAAAGATGTCACCGTCTATGACATATTATATACTAGTGACTAGGGCTATTACTCATTACCAGTTTCCCATGACATTAGGAGTTGGGGAAAAAAACTAAGATTAATTTTTTTACAAAGAGGTCACTATAAAAAAAAAAGTGTGAAATAAGTGTAAATTTTATTACATTTTGTTTAATAGCTGCAAATATAATTTTTTTTTTTGCAGTTGAGTGGCGGAACTATATCCCTTAAATCTTCAACAGTGTTTCGTTGCTTCAGTAGTAATGCCTCTTATTTATTTCTATGAAAACTACAATACCTGCAATAACATCATCTGATAGAGCAAATTCTTAGCCACAAAACATTATTTTTCAACATGGTCACCACCATTGGCTGTGCACTTTGTCTAGCATGGAGGCCAAAGAGCCTTCTTGCTGTACTCGTAAAATCTGTGTGGCTCTCTAGAACCTGGCTTATCTTTCACATTGCTGTTGCCACTGCTGAAACATGCTACCCACCACCTCACTATGCTAATATCCACTATTTGGACTCTATAAATGTTCAGCAAGTTTCAGAGGGGGGCATTTTTCTGCATGGGGGTATTCAATTCCACTCCTTTGCTTCATGCACTTCCATGTCAGGCACTGCCTCTCTGCTGCCATCTGTTGCATGGCAACAGCATGTAATGTAACATTAGTGGGAAGGTTCCACCTCTACTGCCCTACCACGAACATTTGCATCTGACGTTGTGGGCCAGCTTAATAAAAGAGGAAGCATTACTTTTGCAGCAGTCCTCTAACTTCTTGGTGAAGTTAAGACCGAAGTAACAGTTCAGCAAGTTTTTCCATCAGAAGGGCAAAATATTTCCCTGGTAATAGATATCTTGATGGTCGTAAAGTACAAACAGCTGTTACAGTAATGAGGCAGGACTTTTTCCTGTTAGCTTAGCTTTGACTAATGCTATACCCCTAAAGGCTCTGCTTTCCCAAATCATTCATGGCATATGCTTTTTAAATCCATAAAACAATCCTGCACTTGCTATATACTCTGTTCCAATGCCAAAGCAAATCTATGTTCTACTTGTGGCACCTGCTGTGGCACCTGTTTCAGCTACTTTAGGGTACTACTGAGCATACTAACATACTTAAAGCCCTGTCAACATAGCTCCCTTTGGAAAATATATAGCTCTACCCTTTAATAATTTATCATAACTCATTAAGAGAGAGTTAATGAGCATCTTCAGTACTTATAACAATTTGGATTAGTACCCTTCATGAAATAGGGGCATGTATGTAAGTAAGAAGGGGCCTCATGTAGTTTTCAGGTACTTTCATCTTTAACAGATCTCAACAATTTCCCATCATGAATAAACTGAATGTTTAAAAACTTAATCAGTTAAAGTATTAACAAATGCTGTTACACTGAAAGCTGTCATCAGGTTTTGGAAACTGCTGTATTTTGAAATACAGAAAATACTGTCACATCAATCATTTTTCAGAAAGCTGTAAAGTCACTTGTAGTGTTATAAAGCAGTTAATAGAGAAACTGGAAAGCTTGTGTTTGGACTCAGATGAAGTTCAGGCTAAGTAATGGAGAATTGGAGAATATAATATTTTTCTGTGCTTATGCTCTATTTCTGATATGCTGGCAGCAAAAAAACAAGAAAACTAAAATCCCCAGAGGTGGTCCTCTGGTCTTCCAAGAAGGCTGGGGTCACAGAAGGGATATGTTGAGTGGAATTCATTTCTGCGCAAAACTTGTTGACTCACTAACTTCCTCAACAGGTTGATTCACACCTCACTTGGGGAAGGTACTTGTAGTCATGCTGTTTCAAAAACTGTTTATCTAAGAACAGTTCTATTCTTTCCCTTGCTTTTTTTAGAAGGATTTAACCACTGAACATTTAGACTTGCGGTTTTCTATTTTTTTTTATTATTTTTTGAGGACTGATTATCATTGTACCTACTAATACAGGTATAAGACTTTCTAATTACACACTGACATAGCATAAGCAGCACACTGGATTCTTATCAGTCTTTACGTAAGATAGGCATGACTTTGTGTCATATCTGAGTTGCAATCAGCAGATGCTGAACTTGACAGCCCAGTGCTTTTTCTCTGGATTGTCATGTTGCACATTCTTACAGCATCATGTGTGGTTAAAAAAAAAAAGTGACCCCCCCAAGAGTCATAACCAATACCCAATTGTCTGTAGAATGTAAGCACTCATTGCAAATCTCTTCACAGGGGCTGCAACAGATGCTAGAATTATGCATGAAATTGATGATTTCATGTGAGTTCTATTTGTGATGTTCTCACAAAGCAGTGGAGTTAGAAAAGCAATGATAATGTCTGCAAGTAGGGAATCAAGACTGATGTTTTGAGGCATGTTTTTTTTTTCCCCCCTATGTTTTGATTTTTCCATTTTCCTTTGTATTTTATCAAGAACTTCTTTTAATACTTGGTTGGCTTCTTTATAATTGTCTTCTGTATAATTTGCCTAAAGTAGTGCTTAATGCCATTCTTTTTTTTTTTTTTTTTTTAACTTTCAAACATTTATTGTTTGTTGATTGTACTTTATTACCCTGAGGTACAGGGCCAGAGTGGTTTGGGTCCCACTACAGTAGCTAGGCACTGTACATGTGTGGAAGAATGCAGTCAGTGTCTCACTTTAAAAGCAGAATTTCCTTAAATTTCTGGTGCATCTTTATTGGCAAGGATTGATAGATTAATAAAAGTTTGTGTTTATATCTTCTCTGTGCAGTAGATAGCTTCATTATCAACTATCACATATGCTTAATATTACTCAAAGCAGTCTTGGGAGTCTCTTCCATTTTTTCAAAAAAAAATTTTCTGGTATGATTGCCAGAAGTGAGAGAAGGCTAAAGGTGGGTTAATATGAGTCTTTTTTCCAGTTATCACTCTAGATATCTCTAAAAGAACGGCATTTTCATAAAGCATTAATTGTTATTTTCTAGTTATAGATTAAGTGGCTCATGTTGCTTGTTCAAATTTTTATGAATTTTACTTGTACATATCCTGGACTTGGAATGACCTGAAAGACTCATTGGTGTTATCTGGAGTTGTGTAGGAGATGCAAAATGGATGCAGGAGGTAGAGGGCATTTCTTTTAGTCTTGGAAGTGATACACATAGGTGAAGGGGACGGTCACTCAAGAGAATGCTTGTCATCAGCTCAGAGAACCAGGTTATTCTCTGTGGTGCTATTTAAAAAAATGCCTAGTAAATGTTTGGGTGGATCTTCAGACTTCATTAGGCTGTTACATGTAAGATAAACGCATTATTCACTTATTTACTTAATTTTGCAGTCTCTTGAAGAGCTTTATAATTCTATAAATAGAAAACCTATCCTGGGATAGAGATTACTAAAACGCTTCCTTTCGGCACTTGACTGCCACAGAAATTTCCTCAGCTGCCCAATAACCATCCAAGTAATCTTATTTTTCCATTTTTCTTCTGCTTCATATTTGAAGTAAAAGCCTCCTATTGTTAAATAGGTGCATATTCACTCTGAGAGATGTTTTCTGCTACCATTCAGCTGACATGTTCTTGATGTGGAACACCATTGCTGACTGCTAGTAAATAATTTGTCTGCAAACACAATTCGTGAGACTGAGCAATGTTAGTGTGATACTGTGAGAGAAGGAAGAATATTAAGAGCAAACAAAATTAAGAAGAAGACCAGGAAGGATATGTGTCAGTCATTCATAAAGTAATCTCCTGATCTATGAGGCCTTAGAGAATCTTGGCCAAAAACAGTCTGAAAACATATTAAAACACAAATGCCTATAGATCTTGTACATGCATAGGTGGTGTATAGCTCTGCAAAACTTTAACTTTGAATATAACTCTGCCTGGAGAAGAGCTGAGATCTGGATGGACCTGAGATTTGCGTGTTGAAATTAGGGAATACATCTATTTTTTTTTTTTTTTAGAGACATTCTTCAGATATACACTGCAATCCAAAACAACACGTCAGGTTTTGTTTTTTTTTTTTGCTGACAAATTGGGATAATGAAGCTCATATCCTGCAGTTTAGCTAGGTCTTCATTAGCGATCAAAACTGAGGGTTACATTTTTTTCATGTGTTCCTTTCATTCTTCATTGGTAACAGACAATTAGCAGAAGGACTCCCTATAAAAGCAACTGTTGTTATGTATATTTTCATCTACAGAAATTTACTGTTTAGTAATGCATTTTGTACTAGATGGAAGAAAACACAAACTGGTCATAGGCAGGCTACTTCAAACTTTCTTGGGCAAATGAAAACTTTGCTGCTGCTTCCCCAAAACCAGTAGCATATAACATGCTGTACTGCAAAAGTTAGCGTCTAATGTGGCCAAGGAAAGTATTGCTTGCTCAAATTCTGAGCTTGAATGCATTCCTTCCATGTACGTAGATAGAGATGCCCTGTAAACGTCTATTCCAGCTCAGAATATGCAAATAAATAATCTTAATTGGTGTATTTATCCTGGACCAGGAGAGGAAAGCTCCCAATTTGGGCATGCTGAATTGTGAAACTCACTGTGACTGGGTATGTAGTATGTAGGTATGTCCCTACAAACTCTGATTCTAGTGCTACTGAGAAAAATGGCTGCAGTTTCCAAGAAAGGAATGGAGGAAAAAAGAAAAGTAGCTTTGATGTGAAAGTGAAGCAAAGCACCTGCAGAACAACTTTAATGTACAAGATGCACAGATTCATGATCCATAGTGAGCCTGAATCAATTATGCTTTGAATCAAGCACAAATGCACATCTTAAAGAACAGATGCATATTAATCCACATAAAGCTTAGCTAACTATACCTAGAAGAATAAATATGATTTTCATGTAACTTATGCATCTAAACTTTACTACTTAAGAACATTTATTGGATAGAAACCTAATCCATTTTCAAACATCTACCTTAAACTTCTATACTGCTGATCATACAACAAAACTTGTAGACATCTTTGTCACTTGCTGCTAGTTTCCTTCCAAGTATGATTAATTACATGAAAGAGTAGGAATGTATAAAAGTTTAAGAGCTGAGAAGCATATATAGAGGGCATATTTCAAGGCCTTGCCTTGAGCATTCCATTAAAATGTAAGGCTTAATCCAGTCTTAACTTGTTGCTACTTATATAGTTAAATGGTGGATACCACACCTAGATGAAATAAAATGGGAAAGAAGCACAATACCCAGAAAGAATGGGGTGAAACAATGATCCAGAATAGCTTATTTACAATAAGTTATTCTCTAGGCTCCTAAAAGATTGCTAGATGAATGCTGAGGAATAGCTACTATAATGATATTACTGCTGGCAAGGAGTGAAAATTCTTAATTGTCACAGCAAAAAGTAAAAATCAAAGTTTCTGTTTTTCCTGTTGTGGAAGTAGTTACATTTAAAAAAAAATACTGTGAATGTGCTGCTGAAAGGGGTGGTGAAGTAAAAATGCTTTACTATTTTTGAAAACCCTAGAGACTGGCAGTTTAAACAAAAAAAAATCCATCTGCAAATTAAAAACCCAGTCACTTATCCAAAGATAATTGAGTCTGCTTGAACTGTGCACTCTGCTGAATTAGGAATCATGAGATCATATTTTCCTACCTCTATCTGGGATGGAAATGTCCCTAGAATATCTTTCCTTGCAGTGTTTGGGAATTTTTGAGTCATATTTGAGCCCAGAACTTGGGCATAAAAATAGAGGACAGTGATGAGGTGAGTGGCAGTGCTTGAATCTTCAAACGCAGATCAGTTCAGATGAAGAGCCATTCATCACAGGCAAGCTAGTATTAATTAGTTAAGGTCATTAATTTCTTAAAGGTCTTTCTAAATATTCCACTTCTTTCTCAGATTATGGTTTCTCAAATTCAAGACATTCTTGTTAAAACTTTGCACCCTTCTTTGGCGCTGCAATTTCTTACTTTAGTTTCAATTGTACTTTTTAGGGTGTATTGGCTTACAAACAATATTGATGTTAGTTTAAGGATGATTTTCTGTACCATTTTAGAATGTATTCTGTCTTCTATGCAGTGCAGGTAAGGAAGGGAGCTGGCAAAGAAGTACTTAGTGGAGGAGGAAGACCAGGTTAAACTTTGTGTAGCACATCTGGCTGACGTAATTTCTTTTGGGCCAGGATTGAAACAAGCTTCTGACCCCTATATTATATAGAAGCCACTCTTTCAGATCTTATTTGGCCCTGTGTTTCGTTATAAGCTTGATCGTGACTGGGGAGAAGAGAAAGCAAGTAGGTAATCTTTCATGGTCACTGAATCTACCATTGTTGCAATTCTGATTAAACTGAAAGTGCTGTTTCTTTCTCAATAAATTATACTCTTACTAATTTATTTTCATTTTGAATCCAAAATAGCCTTTAGCTATGGGCAGTGCTAGTACATTAATACATATTTGGCATCTTTGCTTGATTGAGATGCTAGAGCAAAGCTTGAGCTACTGCATTTTGTTGGGTAAAATAAACATCCTCAGTCTTTAGAACTTCTTCCTTCCTGAAATCTCCTTTATTTTCCAAGGACTCTGCTGGAATACCTGGCAGGATGTTGTTGGCCACTAAATGTGGCACAGCGTATGGCAAAAGAAACCTGCATTGTACTTCTGTGGGGGAAACTTACAAACAGTTCTTTATTTTCTTTTATTATTATTCGCTTAAATTTTAAAGCTGCTTTCATTCTGGAGTTCTGAAACTTTTGATTTTGTTTCTCTCACAGAGATGAATGCCACAGGTGCAAAACACTCTTGAAGATAAGAATGCTGTTTGATAGGTAGCTGATTCTGATAGTGCTGGGCAATTCAGCTGGAAGAGACTCACACTGAACAGTCTCTAAAACCTTGAAGACAGAATAGTGACATTATACTGACTGTAGTTGATGCAAATTTAGTTCTGATTCAATGTCACTGTGTACATGTGCTACATTCCATCTTCTCTTGTGCCTTGTGCAACAAAATGAACTCAATAAATATACACTTTGAAAGAATAGTTAACTGTAAACCTGCATCAAAGCACCTTAAGTTACAAACACACAGGAGCAGAAGAGTTGCTTACAGATTAAAAAATTGTACTTCAGCCTCAGGATGTGCTCAAAGTAAAAGCTATTTTATTTTGAGCCATTTAATATCAGAATTGGCTGCAGGCCACTAAATGTCAAATGAATGCACATGGTATTGTCTCAGATGCCCTTTCAGTGAGGCCTTACTGCTGTTGAGCAGATCAAAACTCCTTCAAAATTGTAAAGCACTGTGGTCTTGGATATATACAGTGAAAGGGCTTAAGCAGAATGACCTTAAAAAGAAAATCTGAGCATAGTGGCCAATGGGAAAAGACAATGCTGATACTTGTAGGGATAGAGACAAATTACTTCTATCAGGAGATCCAAATGCAGAGTATGGATTGAAACAAGATGAAAGCAGTGGAAAATCTGAAGGGTGTATTGATAAGTAAGATTTGTCTTCATAAGCATTTACCTTATAAAATTGCCCTAAAATGAATTCAAACTGAAAAATGAGGTAGGGAGAAAGAAGAATTTGGGGGAAAGAAATATTGGCACTTGTAGTCCTGTAAGCACTTAAAAGCTTAACGTAACTTGGCTGCAGGGAGTTGTCCTGTGGAAATCTCCAGGAAGGTGAAGCATCAATACCTCAGCTATTTTCTCAAATGTAATTTGCATTAAGGATATTAAACTCTGCTACCAAAGAAGAACTCAGTAGCACACTATCATGGCACAATGTATGATGATAAAAGTAAACTGGATGGTTGAAATAGCTGTTTTTTGATGAATTGTAGGAGAATAGAGATTACTAAAGCTAATACTGTACAAGATTTAGAGAGCTGTGTAGTCTTCTGGCTTTGCCAACACATCCTTTAAAAAGCTCCATCCACATTTGATTATTATATGTAGACTTGGTATACGTAGACTGGTCATTCTTCTTACAGGCTCAGCTCCAAAACATTTCCATTTATTTAAACAAAAGACAGGACATTTCAACCAGAAAAGGTGAAGCTGGGACAGAGGAGAGAAGGTTGGAATACCTTCTAACCAAGGACAGAAGTTTTCACACTCAAAAATATTCCCTCCCCCCACACTATGCTGTAGTATCCCCAAGGCTGAGGTAAACTGGGTGGCTCTAGTTCTAATAGCAGTTCTGCTGCTGCAGTACAGATTTGAGCATAGTGTTCTGAGCTGTGTTTGACTGGTTGTCCCACAGAATCTTTGTGCTTCTGATACAGTGGCTCCTTATATTGAAGAGAGGTAGATTAAAGCTATTTTGGGTGTTCTCACATGTATTGTAACCTTCCCTCCTAACTAGAGATGAAACATTAGCATGAGAGGCCACTTCAGTGTGCCTCTGCAGCATGCCAGCTCAGCTTTGCTTAATATAAATAGAAACTCTTCAAGATGTCAATGGCACGTTTTGCAGATCCCCTGAGCATTCATTTAAGGTGTGTTTTGTTCTCCTATTAAAAACAAATAATAATAAAAAAACCTACTTTTATTAAAAAGCCTAGTACTGTATTGGAAAGCAGTAAGAAATTTTATTTGGGAAGATGGTAGCTGCAAAAAGTAAATTCTCTCTAGGCTTGATTTGCGATACCATAGAATCCTTAGAGTAGGAAGGGACCTTTAAAGGTCATCTAGACTTGAGCAAAGCTTTTGACACTGTCTCCCACACTATTCTCTTGGAGAAGCTGGCAGCCTGTGGCTTGCAGAGATGCACTCCTTGCTGGGTAAAGAACTGGCTGGATGACTGAGCCAAAAGAGTGATGGTGAATGGAGTTAAATCCAGCTGGTGATTGGTCACAAGTGGTGTTACCCAGGCATCGGTATTGGGGTCTGTCTTGTTCAGTACGTTTATTGATGATCTGGATGAAGGCATTGAGTGCACCCTCAAAAAGTTTGCAGATGACATCAAGTTGGCAGGGAGTGTCAGTCTGCCTGGGGGTAGGAGCCAGCAGCGTGTTCAGGTGGCCGACAAGGCCAATGGCTTCCTGGCTTGTATGAGAAATAGTGTTGCCAGCAGGAACAGGGAAGTGATCCTCTACTCAGTCCTTGTGAGGCCACACCTTAAGTACTGTGTTCAGTTCTGGACCTGTCACTACAAGAAAGACATTGAGTCCTTGGAGCTTGTTCAGAGAAGGGCAATGAAGCTGGTGGGGGGTTTGGAGTATTTATGGGGAGCAGCTGAGGGAGCCTACTCATTTAAGAAACAAAACATAGAATTCCTCAATTGACTTTTTCACAGTGTAGATGAGAGAGGAACTGATACATACAGTCTGGAGATAACTAGTTGGATCCATTTGGGTATTCATCACTTCGCTGTTAACTGCTCCACACTGGGATTTCAATGTTTCCTCATTCCAGTGGGTCATGTTTTTATTTGTAGAATGAGGTGGTTCTCCTGCCACTCTCAGGCATTGTGAGCCTCAGTGCTTAAAAAGCCTGTGAAGGTTTGCTGGAAACATCTATATAAAACAGTGGTAAAATGAGGGAGACTTTAAATGCTGCTTTCTGCAGACTTTATTTTCTAATGATTCTTAGGGTCTGCTCATTCCTTTTCTTCTAAAAAAAAAAAAAAAAAAAGTGCTACAGTTACTCTGATAGCTTGTGTCCTGTCTCTGAATTTCAGCTGAACTGTGGAACTGAACATTTCCTCATGCTATTTTCTTCTTTTGTCTGTATCCAGAGGTGAAGAAGGTGTTCATTTCCAGTGCTTTAGCATATTTATAGTGCTAGTGAGATATTTTCTTAAATGCAAAGGTGTAATGTGTTGATTTGAGGGCTGGGGTCAGGAAGAGGGCAGGCATAGCTGAAGTCCTAGGAAAAGAAGAGGCCCTGACTAATTCTGCAAGATGCTGTATTAGCACCTTCTCACTTGTGTAGGCCTCTGTATGTATTTTCGTCTGTCAGTAAATTAGGAATTCCTTGCGGTAGGGAAGCTATGCCCATCTATCTGTTTATACAAGCATTCTTGATAATATTTTAACACTCAGCCATTGAAATGCTGCCTGATCCCATCTCTCCCATTTTGGAGTGGAGCTGAGGAGCCTTGCAAGGAAGCACATCTTGTTCTCAAGGTGGTGCAGCAGCTGCACTTTGTATTCTACCTCCCAGAGCTCGTGCTAGGTGGTCCTTGCTCTGAACCCAGTGCAGACTTATTTTTTTGGGCACAGCTGTCACTGTTGTGCTATATATCTACCCAGTACACAGCTCTCCTTACAGTGTGATACCACTAGCCTGCCCACAGGTTTTAAGCTGGGCATATTGGAAGTCAGATGTCTATCTTGTTGGAAACTTCTGAGAGCTTGAGCAAGTGTTTCTGTGCTTTTCTGAGATGAGAAATATACTTTACTTTCCAACTTGCAGCCTGTTCTTGAGCTTGGGGTGCTAAAGAAATGCAATTAAAATTAGGTCTTACTGTCACTGGTATCCTGGTTTCTTTTTATTTTTTATTTATTTATTTATTTTTAAATTAGTTTACTTTTTTTCTAATCAACTGACATATTATAATTATACCTTGAGTCTGGGGCAAATAGTCTGTGACCCTTGCAACACCTGGCAGCTGAAAGCTGTGCCATAATCTAGAGCAAATGAGTTAAGACTTACAATTTTTTCTGAAATAGCTCTGTCTGGGTTTTACCTACTTACATTTTAAGACAAAAGCGTTAGTGGACAAAATGAAAACTGTATTTTAACTGGACAGTATTTATATATTCATTTATTAATTTTGTAATGCCCTATTAGAGGAAAAGCAGGGATGACAGTAAAGTAGAATTTATGGTGTGGGCAAATAGATCTGGATTTTTGCTCTAATCCTGAGGTTTAATTAACATCAATGCTTCATTTAAAAAATATTATAAAAGAACATTTTAAATAGAAAATAAGTCCTGAAGATTTCACAAAAACATTGATCTGTCTGCAACTACTCAATAAATAAATGGTTGATCAGAGCTGAATTTTCAGATTAAGAAAACATGCCAACAGATAAACACTTTGCATTCCATTCCTTTCTGTTGGATCTTTAAAAATGGGAACAAGATAGTCTTGAAAGTGCTTTGGCACTTTAGATCTGGCTCTCCTTTATCTCCGTGTGTGCTGGTATTTTGTCCCCAGCAACTCCTGAAGGTTCTCAGTGTCCTCTGTAACTGCCCGCTCTGGATTCACTTGAAAGCTTCCCGGAGTAGTCTGTTACCTTCTAGCTAAAATAGGTATAACTCTGTATTTGGATATGGATATTTCATACACATTAGACTCTTAGAGTTTAACATGTAAAGTTACAGGGAAACAAGTAATCTACATAGCATCTTTCATAGCCAGTGGGAAGAATGGGGGAAGTAGTAATTATCTCCTGGTATGATTCTGAATGATATATTGAACTGGATCCATACTTGCAAGTCTTGCATAGATTATCATCTGCCTGTGAAACTGGAACAATCTGAATTTTAGAGGGTGACATCAATGCTGTGCTGGCTCCTGAAATGGGAGCCAGAACAGTAGAACTGTATGAATGAATCCAGCACAGTTGGTTACTACTGTTAAAATTAGTTGAAGATGTGGTTACGAATTCCCTTCCTTTCATTTTAAAATAAAGGAACCCTGGTTTATAAGCCATGATCATGATATTCATCACATTTTTTCTGTAACTCTTCTGTAGCTCTGAGCCTCAGGCAGGCTGTTGCAATGCCTATAGTTAAAATTCAAATTTGCCCAGGAATTTTTGTTTTATAGGCTTTCCTGATCAACACATCATATCATTTTGGTAGTGTTTTCTTAAAACACGTTTGGCAGAAAATATCCCACTAGAGTAAGTGAAACTGGTATGATTCTCTTCCCTCAAAATTTGTATCTAATTCTATGTCAGTTGTAGTTAACTTCTGTATGCTTATTTATATTTTATTTTATAACATCTAAATTTTGAACTGGAAGAAGTAAGAATCAGAAACTGAGAGAAGTCAATGTGTTTCACCCTGGAAAATGGACGTAGGAATGTTGCACATAGGAATTTCACCTTGCAGTGAGACATGGTTTATGCTTACTATACTGAAGGAACAAGAGTCAACAACTGCAGGTGTGGTTTCCTTGGTATTACCCTTGGTGTGGTGGTGATTTTTTCAGTGAGGAAATTAATGAAGTGGGTATCTTAAAAGCATTAGCAAAGATCTGTAGCTTATATCTGTACCTCATAAATACTGAGTGCAGAGAAGAAAGGAAAAATCTGATGTGCTCATTGAAAACTGGCTGAAGGTATCTGAAGGCTCTTCTCTAGGCAGAGTTCAATAATGGAGTGAAATTTCATAGATGACTTTTGGATGGTAACTGTTGAGTCAAGGCCTGAATCACTGTGAGCACCTGGGGAAAGGACCCGGTCAGCCCTGGGAGCACAGGTGAAGGCAATGCAGCTGTGGGACTGGAAGGGGTGGAGCCTGGCTGCACCTCTCTTAGACTTCATTTAAGGGCTGACTGCCACTGGGGAAGGATCTCTGGTTGCAGATCTCTCCCTTGTGGAGTTTCTCTTGTGAGCCTAGCTCTTTGGATATGGGTGAGCACTTTTCCTTTGTAACACCTTTCCATTGTGCTAGTCCCTCTGTCATTACACCTCTTAAGTCACCATTTCACTGTGTTGATTTTTCTGACTGCTATAACTGTAGTGTATTGATTGCACCCAGATGCACCTGAGAGGGCTATGTTAAATATGGATGAGAATACTGCTTGCTTGAAGATGCTGCATTCCACTGGGCACCTGGAGCTAACACAGTGTGATTATGTAGTGAGGAATCAGAAATTCTGAACTGTTGTTACAGTAGTTGGATTTGCAGTTGGAGTATTCTAGTTACTTATTTCTAAAAGTGCTTGTCTTTTATTTTTGGATTGTTATGTGCAACAGGCTGATGGAGATTATCTTGGATAAGTAGTGGTGTCTTGGTAATGGAGCTGTAGTTTTATGTGGGTTAAAGTTAACCAGAATACTTTCCTATAAAGCTCACTATAGGGAAACAAAACATGTCCAAGGTCCTTCACACATATTCCGTTTCTGTCTGATTAGTGTAATGAGTTAGTTTGGGAAAAATTACTATTAGGAGGAAAAATACAGTGAAGTCGTGCAACGGTTATTGGCTTCTTAGTTTTCCAGTTCTGAGTAATGTCTCTATACAGCACCCCAAAGTGAATTATGATAATTATCCCCTTAAAACGCAAATAATGACAAGTAGGTAATACTCTTGACCTTTGCAGAAATGTAAGTTAAGTGTATTTGTTTAATTTCCATAAGTTTTGTTGTTCTACCTGTACACGAATGAATACGACAATAGCAATAATTGAGGAAAATTGTGTTACAATTCTGGACAGTTCTGTAGAAGTAATGTATGCACAGAATGACTTAAAAAGTTTTTTCTTTTCCTTTTCCCGTACAGATCACTCCTGGCAGCAAGGCAGCACAGTCACAGATGAATCAAGGGGACCTTGTGGTAGCCATTGATGGAGTCAATACTGACAGCATGACTCACTTAGAGGCTCAGAACAAGATCAAGTCAGCAAGTTACAACCTGAGCCTCACTCTTCAGAAGTATGTTGACATCAGTTAAAATCTTTGTGTTCCCAAGGATGTCCTATGAAACCCATGACTGAGGGCTATGTGTTTCTTCTTTACCTGTTAGTTTTATTTGAAGTGTCCAATGTATAGATACGAGGTGAACAGCTAAAATCTGTGGTGATTTTGTAGCAAGTAGCATGGATTTTTATAGATATCATAATGGTTTATATGACATATGAATCTGTGTTGCATTTTGCCCACTGAATACAGGTGTAATTCCTTGTTCATTCAGGCTCCTGATAAAAGTCCAACAGTGATGTTTCTTTAGTCCTATGCGAACACACACACTTTTGGTTAATATATGAATGACTGTTCCAGAAACAACTATCGTAATTATTCTGATCTATTCTGATCCCATGGATTGAATCTGTCATTCCCAGAGTGAGAATTTTTATTAATGGTTTGGCACCTCTAAGTTCACACTGAGTTACCTGAGTGACCCCTCTGCATTTGATAGGGTAAAAAAGGTGTAGCTTCAGTGCAGGAAAGAAAAACATTTGAACACAAGAAGGGGAGACTTTCTCACAGAAATGTGATAGAAGTCAGTTAAAAGTGGTCATTTGAAGTTACTGAAACCTTAAAGTATTTTAAAAAAAGATAGGGCTTTATCCTGGATGCTTGCAGTTGAATCCTCATTCTGTGACCTTCTCCAGCATTTTTGGTCTAATTTAACGAAAAGTAGTGATAAAGAGATTCATATGGCATCTTTTGAAAAATGCTCTAAATCATTTTGAGTTACTTACAGGTTGAAGAAGATAATTTCTGATAATTTATTGCAGACCTTCTGTTTGCTTTCCTATTGGGTTCTTATGTTTCACATTTAGATAAGATCTCTCAGCAAAAACAATTTCACAAAATATTGCATTGGTGAGAGAAAGACCAGTTAACACAAAATATTGGGTCAGTCACTCGTGATGGAGTGGACAAAAAAAATCTACTTTCTGTGCAGATTGTTGAGATGGGAACACTCAATTATCTGATACGTATTAAAGTCTGAAAACATGGAATACTTTCAAATTTAAAGGATATATGTGTGTTAGTAATTGGCTGTAGTGATAGGAAAACTGAAGCCGTAAATTTCAGTGATCTTAGACATCAATGTCTAGTAGTCACATGGCTCTAAAAAAATCTTTACAAGATCCTAGAATTCCTTACTGGAGGACCTGTGGCTTGATTTTTGTTGTTACAGCTCTGGAATCAAAGTGAACTTGTCTGTTTAGTCTGTAATGCCAAGGGAAAAACAATGGAACATGAAATCTAGACATAAGTATTCTAAGACCAAAAGCTTTATATTTATCTAACTGCTATGGGCTCTCAAGAGCAATGGCCTTTCCTCTTATTGATCCTGACCATGAAGGTTTCATGAGTGTTTTTTATAACCTGACAGTTCAGATAGTGTTTGCTGCTACTCACTTTTATGTTCATACTTAAATTCCCCTTGGAGTTTCTTTTTCAGGGTGAAGAACTGGTGGTTTTTGTTTGGTTATCGAGCAAAATGTACATAGTGTCAGCACTTGTGCAGGATATCAAATTGCAAGACATCAAATGTAGTAGAAGGGAAGCATTAAGAATGCTCATTAGTCCTGCCCTACTCTAAACAAAGAGTCTTCACTTCTCTGGCTATACAAACTTAGTTTTTCTTCAAGCACCATCAATTTGCCCTTTTCAATGTACACTAACACAGCTCTTCAGTGAGTGTTTTGTGTGGAGTGCTGGCCTGCGTTTGTCATGCAAGTATCTCATTATGGGTTAAGGAAGCCGTAGTTGTCAAGTGTTTTCTGATCTTTTCTGATCGCACCCTTTCCTAAACTCGCTGTTAAATTTGCCTCTTATCACCTTATCTAGGCTATGATTTCACTGAACCTTCACAAAACTTTGTCAATGTCACGAATTCCTTGGATAGAGAACTTGACAGCTGTGCCAGAGGTTTGATCAGGCAGTCAGAATTCAGCTTTCCAGTGGCATACTGCTTTTTCCAAATGCTCATTGTCAATTTCTGGCTGCTTAGATCTCCAGAACCTGCTATGTACTTCCCGTGCTGCTGGACAATGCTGTGGAAGGCTGTGATCATACTCTTTAATGAACTGCTGTGGAAAAAGAAACTGCTTCTAATCTTTTTGTGCCTTACTGGAGATTAGTTCTCAGTCATTTTACAGTATCTGTTTCTGATCGGTCACTTGAGCTGCACAGCTGCCCTCAGGCATTTTAGTCCCAGGCCAGTTAAAGTTCATCTTCAACTGGCTGGCTGTCCCACAGGAACTGGGCCATCTGCTTATTGTTCTGCTGCATTCAGTTCACAGGTAAAAAAAAAAAAAAAATGAAATGCATGCAAAATTTATTTTTAATTGATACAAATAGGTTTCTTTTTAAAATTCAAATACAGTTCATGAGTACAGTATTATTTGTTAACACATTTCACTGGAGCATCCACAGTATTCATTTGATCTTAACTCGAGGAATCTGATCAGCCTCCTTGGAAAGGATTCACCAAATGTACTGACTAAGTTTTGGAAAATGCTGTAATATGAGCATGCCTCATTCTGCTGGCATAGGCATTCCTGTGATGCTCCAAGATGCCTGCTTTGGTGTCACTACGAGTTCCTACAGAGGAGCAGGGAAGATGCAGGCCTGATATGCATTGATACAATGTCCCCCCCTTTCAGGGCAAGCCAGTGTTGGAATACAGTTTGCATTCAGGCAGCCACAATTGACCGCTTTTTGCTGGCAAATCAAAAGCTAAATAATACTTTTTAGTAGTGAAATGGGAAGAATCAGTTGTAAAGCTAGGAGAGATTTATGGTAAATATTTAATAGCTTTCCTTTTCTTGTGCAGCACCAAAAGATGGCTGATCCTGCAGTATTTATTTCAGATCTACCATAAATAAAGTATGTGGTAACAGCAAACTGCAAGCCAAGGAAATTGAAAGGTCATTGTAAACTGCTTTCTTTTGTCTGAAGCTGTGAATAGTAAACAATTCTGTACATGTTGTAGGGCTGATGGGCATATTTTAAAATCAGAACCAGATTTAGGCTGGGTTTATGCTTGAACAAGAATTAGAAGAGGGTAAATATTACAGTTTACTCTTAAACTTTCTATAGGCAATTCTCCCAAAAGCACAGACTAAAATATTGAGTAGTTGGGGTATTACTGGAAACATTGCCAAAAAGCATTGTAGGAAGAGATTAGTAAAAACAGACAGAAAATGAAAGCATGGCTTTGGAACTTTTTCTCCTTTTATTTGGATGATTTTATTACATTCATTAGACTAATAATGCTTTCATTCAGGGACTGCTGATGTATAGAGGGAGAATCTGTTCTCATGCGAATATGACTTCTTTCCTTTTTTTGAAAGGAAAGCTAATGCTAGTGTTGACTTGCTAGTGCTTGCGTTCTGCCTTGTGAATGCCTATCCTGAAATCCATTCTTGGGGTAGCTAACTTCTTCCTGGCCATTACTGCTTTTCTACTGTAGTCTTGATGGAAACTGAATTCCTGGTGTCAAATGACTGTTCCTTGGATGAGACTGCAGCAATACTTTCACAGCTCAGCAGTACCGCTTGGGACTCAATAGCTAGGATAGCAGCACTTAAAAGTTTGGGAAGCAAAAACCCTATCAAGACTTGAGTCAGATTTCTGAATTACTACGTACAGAAGCAAGTCCATTGCTACTGTGTCAGTCTAGACTAAGGATACAAATGCCTGCCTCCTACCCACAGCCTTCAGAGTTCAAGAAGGTGTGTGACTTGCATTTTGACTTGCATTTGATACAATTTCACTAGAAGTGTTAGTCTTAGCATATTTTCAAGTATAAATATGTTCACGTTGCCTTAGAAATATGGTCTGAAATTTATGGCAAGAAAGAAGTGTATCAGTTAAAAAAAAAAAAAAAAAAACAAAAAACCTCACACACAAAAACGAAGCTCTGTCCTTTAGTCTGTTCCCTTCTTGAATTTTGCAGAAATTGTTTAAAAAAGCTAATGTGATTCTCAGAGAATTTACATATTGAGTCAGTAGTTTCTGAATTTCATATCAGAAAAAAAAATACAAAGTTGATGCCATGTTGGTTATTCAATGCCATACTCACTGGAGTAATTCTGGTCTAGATTGCACTGAGGTCTCAGATCTTACACCATGTGGACAGTACATTTTGGAGACCTCAAGTTAAAATAGGCTAGAATACTCCAGTGGGAAGGGACCTTCAAAGGTCATTGAGTCTAGATGCCTGACCAGTTCAAGAGCTAACCAAAATTTAGCTGTGTTTTAAGGACATTATCGAAATGGCTCTTGAATGCTAACAAGCACAGGGTTTCAGCCACCTCATTAGGAAACCTGTTCCAGTGTCTGACCACCCCCACAGTGGATATGTTCTTGCCATTGTCCAGTCTGACTCCGCTGGCATAGGAGAGATCTGTTTCTGTGTGTCCATCATTGGTTCATGGAAAGAAGTGATAGGCACCTTTGTGTCTTAAACTGAGACAAGGGAGGTTTAGGTTAGATATTAGGACAAAGTTTTTCACCCAGAGGGTGGTGAGGCACTGGAACAAGTTTCCCAAGGAGGCTGTGGATGCCCCATCCCTGGAGGCATTCAAGGCCAGGCTGGATGTGGCTCTGGGCAGCCTGGTCTGCTGGTTGGCAACCCTGCACATAGCAGGGGGTTGAAACCAGATGGTTATTGTCATCCTTTTCAACCTAGGCCATTCTATGATTTCTTATCTTCAAGGAGCTGTGGAGGACGATGAAGTTGTCTTAACCTCTTTTTATCTTGAGAAGACAATCCAGGTGTCCTCAGCCTTTCCTCAAAGGATGGTTCCTCAGTTGAGTCAGTTGGTGACTGTGTGTACCCGCATTCAGGAAAGGAATTCTAAATTCTACTTTTGGCAAGATAAGAATAGTGTAGTAGTCAGATTCTTACATTCCTTACTTAGTCACAGTATGCATAAATTCAAAATTTTAATCACAATGATAGGGAAAAGAGGAAAGCAACAATCATGTGAATGTGGTGTGACACTAATTCTTATATTGCTTAGAAATTCAACCCTGGAACTTTTATCCTCAGTATCTAAGGTTTCTTCCCCAAACTTCTGATGAGACCACGTGCTCAGTGCATTAAAGAAAAAGTTCTGAAGTGGAGATGAATCTCATTGAATACCCCAGTTGTGCCTATGTGCAGACATGAGAGGATGGTAGCATTTGTCTCCGAATGTTAGGCTGGTATCTGGACAAGACTATGAGTGACCATCTTGGAGTAGTTAATATTTAATGCTTTTGAAAGTGATGATTTGCTTTTTCCATGGAAAATAAAATACAAATATCAGTCATTGCAATGAATATAGATATATTCCCTACATGAGCAGGATGAGTGGACTGCTATTTACGCTCAGTGCATAAAGTGTCCTTGTTTTGGAGCCTGGAAACTGTAGCACCAAGGCTTTAAAGTGCAGTCAGGTTTTGATTATAAGAAGATTTTGCTCAGGGATTCGAACTATTCTCAGACTGCACATACTTCTTCCCTACCTTGAAACACCAGCTTTCAGTGAAGTTAAAATCATCCTCTTATTTGTAAGATAAAAATGCAATGGATGAGCTAATTTCATCCATCTCTGTGTGAATTCTTATATGTCTTCTGTTGTATTTAGCATGGAATAGTTATGATAGATATCACTGGCACATCTTATCCAAATCAACAGGCTTACACAACTCAATGTACATGACAGCTATAATCTTTGAAACAAGTATTTACTGGTTGCATTCTGCAATCAGCAAGTTGGTATATTACCCAAAATGTTAAGCTCACAAGAAGGTCACAATATATCAGGGCTGAGACCTTTTCTTGTTGATTAATGTTGATTGGCTTAAGTATGGATGTGGCAAAATGTAAATTACGTGCTTCAAGCTAATACACTACTTGTAAGAAGTGGAATTGAGGAGTCACAATCACAAAATGGCCAGGGTTGGAAGGGATCTCAAGGATCATGATTCTCCAACCCCCCTGCCACAGGCAGGGCCACCAACCTCCACGTTTAATACTTGACCAGGCTGCCCAGAATCCCATCCAACCTGGCCAACAGGACATCCACAGCCTCTCTGGGCAGCCTGTTCCAGCACCTCACCATTCTCTTTGTAAAGAACTTCCCCCGACATCTAACCTAAATCTTCCCTCCTTCAACTTAAAACCATTTCCCCTTGTCCTGCTCTTATCTACCCTTTCAAAGAGTTGATTCCCCTCCTGTTTGTAGGCTCCCTTTAGGTACTGAAAGGCTGCAATGAGGTCACCCTGCAGCCTTCTTTTCTCCAGGCTGAACAAGCCCAGCTCCCTCTGTCTGTCTTCATAGGGGAAGTGCTGCAGTCCCCTGATCATCTTTGTGGCTCTCCTCTGGACCCTCTCCAGCAGCTCCCTGTCTTTCTTGTACTGGCACCTCCAGACCTGGACACAGTACTCCAGATGAGGCCTCACAAGAGCAAAGTAGAGAGTAATTCAATTGGGTGAAATATGAATGTTTTACTGGGTCAATCCTGTAATACATTATTTGTGTATGTGAAGTTACCAGTCTTCTTTGGATCTTTTTTGTGATATTTCATGCACATCAGCCACTATAAAAGTTACCAGGTCTTTTTTTTTTTTTTTTTTTCCATATTTTAATAATTGATATCCCTGTTAAGATCAGGGACACACCAAGGTGTGTTCTGCTTGGCTTTTAGGCTCTTCAGAGGTTGGCCATCTCTTCGTTTCCTCTTTCTGACTGCTGTCTACTGCAGCATGGCAGTACTGGGCACTGGCAGGTGGTGGAGTAGTTTCTGCATTGTCATAAAGACAACTTCAAGCAGTACTTGAATAATTCAGAAGGAAGCAAATTTTTTTGACGAGGCCTGGCAAACTTTCTTAAGTAAGCAGTCTTAAAATGAGAATTAAGTTTCAGGTCAAAATCTGTCAGATACAGCTTCTGGCAGATTTGACATCTATCAGATGAGGAAAAAAATGGTTGCTTAGTTTTCTTACAGCTAATCAACAGTGTAGGAAGAAAACTGTTTATCTCAAAAGTTCCAAAAAGCGTTAAATAATTAGAGAAAGCATCTGCTCATTATATTGTTGTCTCAACAGTGCATTTGGATCACTCATAGCCTTTCATATATTTACTCTCATGAGGGAAATTGTCTTTCTGCAGAGAAGCAAAGTAGAATGTCCAGTAACTTTCTGTAGACCATCCTGTGTAGTAGCAGATAAAACTGAATTTTAATTCCAAAGATAGTGGCCCTGTCACAGGATCATCCTTTTTCTGCAGCATAATTGGCAGGTTAGCTACTGAAACAAGTAATGGATTTATTATTGAGCATGAAATTGTAAGTTAGTTGTCTTGGTGAAGAAGGTACTCTAAGCACGTAGCAGCATTTAAAACAAACAAACAAACAAACAAATCAACAAAGCAAAGAGCAAAATGAACCATGTAGTGACTGTGGTGTGTATAGATGCATATCTTATTTGTATTTCTGTAGAGCCTTTGTGAATGTCTGTTTAGCCTAGTAAGCAAGGTGTAAAAATATAGGTATCAGCACACTGGAGAGTAGAATGTACATCTCTTCAGGTATCTCTGAGTACTGCTTATAAACATCACACTTGCTTGTTGCAATAACTGAAGATATTCATATCTTTCAGAAGCACTGGAACTTTGCTTAGATAAGTTACTGATTATTGTGGTGCGACAATGGCAGTGAGTGTTTGGCTCTGTGTAACCCACTTCAGTTCACATCCTCTAAGCAATAAGAAAAAGTGAAGAAAAGGCACTGATGGAAAGCTCACTGATGTATTCTGGTTTGCAAACAGTGAATAGCTAAATGAATTGAACTACAGTTAAGATCCTATTATCCATGACCCCTAATTGTTCTTTCTGCCATATACGTCAATTAGAAATGCTCTGAAAGCCATGCAGTATGCTATAATGTCCACATTCCGAGTTAAAGAAATTACAGGAGAAACAGATAACTAATTTTGCATCATTGACAGCTTCAGGAAATTCTAATCATTTGTGATCATGATGCTCAAAGTATCAAGAGCATTAGATTTGCTATTAGCAAATGTCGAGTGGCAAAGGGAAGAATAGACTTCATCTGTGTAATATCAACATATTTGGATTTGGACAGCACAGACAGCTACTGTGAGAAGTACCTTCAACAGAAGGCAGCTGTTGAGCTTTGTATTCTTCTTTTGTGAATCTCTTTCCTTCCTTTTTAAAAAAGGGATGGATTCACCATACCTTTGAGTCTTGGCTGCATACTTCTGGGTGATTCTCTACAGCAGCTCCCAGTGTTGATCTGAAATCTGCAGCTGAATGATGTTCACCCTTAACAAAGCTGTTGGAAAGTGAAGAGTTGTGGGACTGCCCTGGAGTCTGATGGTACTTGAATGGAGGTGATCTAAGAGTTAGATACATTATCTGCGTGGTAGGGGAAAGTTAAACAGGAGAAAAAGCTATGTTTCATGTTAAATGCTCTTCAGTAAAAAATACATAGGTAAATATTTTTTAATGTCCAAGTCCTCGGCATTTTTTAATTATTATGCTTACTGGGGTGAGTGAGAGAGTGACATTTTTAGTCCAAGTTAATGCATACGTATAAGCGCTGGATAAAGACAGTGCGTTTTCCTGCTCCTTGTAATAACAGCTCTTCAGTATTAGATCCTTTCACAACCTAAATGTTTTGTTCTTCTCTTCTTACGCTAACAAATTATTTCATTATTTGCTTCTTAACCTTAATTACATTTATTTTTAGCATCTGGCAGTAATTAGAAATAATAAATACAATCATGAATAATAAATAACTACTGAATTGTCAAAGATTTAAAGTGAGATTATATATGATTAAGCTCTGAACCCTCCCTGATTATTGTGATTCTATTTCAGTGTCTCCCTTGTGATTCTCTAACACTCTTCTCTACAGCTGAGCAATCTGAATTCTGCCCTCAGTTGCTGCTGGGGTGGAGGAATCTCAGAGCTGTTACTGAGTCAACTGGGAGGCAATGGAAGCATTAGTTCCAGGAGGGAACAGCTCAAGGGCAGAATACAAGGGAATTCAGGTGAAGAGTTTTTGTCTCACAAGAGAAAGGGGAAGAGTAAAAAAGATGTGTAGGTGTCATCCAGTGGGACAAGGGGGAGCTGAAGAGAAAACAGGAGAGTAGAATTTGTTTGCTGCTTCAGAATCTATAGATACGTACTCATTTTCAAAACTCACAGCCTCACAAGTACTTTTTCTCACTTTTCCTTTCCTTCTTTAATCTAAACTCACCAAGATTTCTCTGCTTTTTCCTTTTCTGTCCTGTAGTATTTGCATCTACCCTTTGCTTAAATCCCTTCTAAAGGAAATAGATATTACATACTTGTAAACGTTCTCTTCCACAGATTTTTTGGATAACTGCTTACTTAGAGAGGACATTTACGAGTATTTTTGTTCATATAATGCTATGGGTACGAACAACAGGCCTGAAAACTATAGCTGCCAGTTCTGCAGTCCATCTGAGTGTATGCAATGCAGGGAAATAATTAACAAGTCAGTCATGCATCCAAATGCTAATATTTGCGTTACTGTTGACATAGAGCAAAACTGCTGATGGAAGTATTTATCAATTTCAATGCAGGTACAGATGCTATCTTGATAAGGTGAAACTAGGCTTCATCCTAGCCCCAAAGTGATCACAATGATGTATGAAGTATTGTGGGTTTTGTATTTGTGATTCTCATAAAGGATGCTGAGCCTGTTTGCTAATGTACAGGAAGAGCTTAGTGAGCTTAAACTGCGGGATCACAAGACTTGGGGTTTTCCCTGCAAGACTTAGAATCAGTAGGTAGCTTCTGTGCATGATATTTCATTCAGTGTTTGGCTGAAGATGGACATATTGAAGTGATGACCATGAAGAATATCTAGTCTAGCTATTTTACTTCTGTTTTCCCAAAATTAATATTACTGCATTTAATTGATATGTATCCAAAGTCCAGTGTGACCCACTCTATTAAATTAGGAGATATGTAAAGTAGGTAAAATGATTTCAAAATATTTTGTAGTTGATTTGTTTTATTACCTTTCTATAGACCCCCCCCTTCTTCAAGTTTTGAGACAGTAGACACATTTTGAGTACCTTAATCAGTGTATATAGATGGTCACATATATAATGAAGTAACAACAAGAGCTTAATGTAAAAATGATTTTAGCTGTCCTGAGAATCCAAGAAGTGAAGGTGGACACTGACTGCCCAAGTTATAAACTACAAAAAAAATGCCATGTACATGAAAAAGAGCTATCAGCTGTTACATCATATCTGCTGTCTCCAAGTATGGTGATATGCTCCCGAGAGTAGGGATAAGCTGTAATTGCATTACAGAATTCGAACTCTATGGAAGCATAGCAGGCAGCTCCTCTCAGTGCAGTTGAGTCCTAATGAACATTTTGTTGTGAGTGCAAAGATAATAGAATTGAAGTCAAGTGCTCTTTGATTAAAGATATATTTAGGTAGATGGGAACAAGTAGAAATTTTGACAGTTATATCAACAGTACTAACAAAATTGAACTGCTTCTCAAAACTAGATCCCTACTGCTTTTAAACTTCAGTAAGGCAGAGAATCTGTATGTGGAGACAGGGGAGGTGTATTTCCCAGAACAGGAGATATTAGGGAAGAATTAAAAAGATGCTGGAATTACGTATTTGGGCTTTTTTAAGGCTGAGAAACAAGCCTTTCATTTCCACTTTTAACTTTAAAACTAGAAAACAAAATGTGGACAAGTTGAAAACAAATCAATTGCTTTGATTTAGGAAAAAAATTTCCTGGAATATTTCAACATCAAATCTATAACTATCACAATCATTTGTAGAATTTGGACTTCCATATTCTTTGCAACTCTACAAACTAAGTGTACTCCATGGGTTTTTGGAAGAAAATAATTTTGCAGTCAATGAATTAAAATGTAAGCTGAGACAGACACGTACAGCAGCACCTTAGTGACTTGAAAAGCAAAAAATCTAAGTTAGTAGTGGTGCTGCAGGATATGGTTAGAAAAGAAGGGAGAAAAAAATATCCTGAACTTGCAGGATATTTTCCCTGAGGAATGATAGCTCTTATGTAAATAATCACTTTAGAAGTACATACATTTTTCATTCCACAAATTGACTTCACCTCTTTTGCCCTTTTCTCCGATGCAAACCTGTGCCAAATTTAGCAAGCTTTATCATTCTGTTGTTAAATATCACAGTTACAAACATCCAAGACAGAGTTATGTAGGAACGCTTCTTGTTCTAAAGTAATATCTCAAAATCTTCAAGTTGGTGCAGAATAATAATCTTTGTTGGATAACACTGTAAATGGCAGAGGTAGTTTATGAGCAACGTTTGAAAGAAATAAAGCTCCTTAGCATCTTCTGTGGTGAACTAATGACTGGGAAAAATAGAGATAAAATAAGCAGCAGAATTGTAGGGGACTGCAGGCCTGGATGCAGTACTCTAGATGGGGTCTGACGAGAACAGAGGTGGACGATCATCTCCCTCACCTTGCTGGCCACCCTTCTTGATGCAGCCCAGGATAATGCAATACAAATATTTTCTAGTTAAGCATTAAACTTGCTGTATGCAGCTGTTTGTTCTGCATGTAAAAGCAACAAAAAGCATTTACATTGCTGAGCAACTTTGGCACTAGACTTCATGATCAATGGATAGAGCAGAAGGTACACTCAGTGCCCATGCTGCCTGGCTCTGGGTTTGACTATGTCTAGGACCCCCTCAACAACTTCACAGAAATACCTGGGTACCAGCAGAAGGAGGATCAGAATCTCCCCTAAATCTTATTTATAAATTTTTTCAGTTAGTTTTTTTTTGCAACTCTGTGTTCTGGGCTGGAGCTTACTTTATTTTCTTTTGCGATGAGTGTGCACATCTTAAATTACTTATTTTTTCTCTTAGCTGAAATGGTTGGCGGAAGCACTTCTGAAAAAAGATGGGTTAATAATGCATCACTGAGGAAAGTTTTTTCTAGGCAGTTAGCAATCAACTTTTGTTCTTGGAACTTGAAGCCTTTCTTGGATTGATATTATATTACAATATATGCAATCTGTAAATATCAGTTATTAGTGCCTTTTACGATTTTCTAGCCTCCTGCTTCAGGAATTATACAATCATAGAGTGGCTTGGGTTGATAGGAACCTGAGAGAACATCTAGTTCCAGCCCCCGTGTTGTGGGCAGGTTGAAAGAGTCACATAATTTCTGTTCTCCATTAAGAAATCTTCCAGTTCCTGTGAAGATAATTCATTTTATATGTGGCAACTAAAGCTAAATACACAGCTCAGTGTGATGCTATGTTTTAACACACGGATTCCCACTATGACTGGCCCCAGCTTTTGTCTTTCTCAGTTTTCTCTCTCCAGTAGCTGCCCTTGTTAGGTATGTCATTGGAAAGAGCAACATAGCCCTCAGTAAGGAAATAAAGAGCCTAAAGTGGAATATCTTCCCCTATCAGTCTTTTATTAAGTTGTGCTATGAAAAATGAGAACCTGTATGGCTATATATTTTTACTGGACCAAAAGCATCTTCTGTGTTTTTGTTATAGGGATAACTATCTAATCCATCCTGATGGCCTATTATTCTTGTAGTCTCAATGTTGTCTTCTAGCATTAAATTTTACTTCAGGTTAATCAACTACTCTAGGAAACAAATTTTGCCTTCTACCATTTGTATATATGTTGTCTTTTCAATTTTACTTTATGTCCAGCATAGCTTTATTTTTCCTTTTCCTACTGTTCACTGTTTTCCTAACTTGTACAATGTCTTCTATTCATTTTCTAAAGCAAATGTTTCCAGACATCTTAGTTAATTCTGCTTCAGTAACAGTTTTGTGTGATTTTAAGTACTTTTATTTCATTGTTATATTACAAAATATACTTTTAATGGATGAGGTTTTGAAATATAACTCTAATCTGTGGGTTGGCAATAGCACAGCAATAGCAGAACTGTGATTCCTTTGATTACATGTACTTTCTTCAGTTCATTTTCTGGGAAGATTTCAGAAGGGCATTCAGTGAAGTTCTCAAAACCTTCACAATACATCTTCACTTTCTGAGCATCTGAAGTACTTAGTTAACATTTTAAATCTGCTAAATTGATTTTGTTATATTCCAATTAAAGGGTGCATGGTGTGTTTTGCAAATATTTCGGTATGGTTTACTTCAGTTTTTAAAATCCTCATGTATTTGTCAAACACAGATGGAAGCTGGTGAGTATTTGGAGTGGAGTGATCTACTGTTGAGACTATAAAGTCATAATCTTTTGAGGAGTTGATCTTGACATGCCTCAGTATCAAAGCATTGTCATTGCATTTTAAGACACTTTAAGTCCCATTTTCTAGAATGCTGTCCAAACATGAGTTTATCTCCTGTTACAGCTAGCTGGCATCTGTAAAAATCCAGTCATAAGGTACTAGAAAATGGGTGATGCAAAGTGGAAGGCTTTTCACTGTTCAGAGAAAATAAATCAGGCATTATTTTTCACATCTAAGACTTTTGCAAGTGAGAACATGGAAAAAGCTTTATGATGACTAGAAAATGTACTAGCTTTGCCTAATTTTCACTACTGATGAAGTAGCATTTTTGCAAGAAATGTAAAATTTTATCTAGGAAAAAAGAGTTCTGATTGCAAAATCTTTTTTTTTAATCCTCAGATCGAAACGTCCAGTGCCAGTTTCAACCACACCACCCAAAATTGACTCACCCAGAGCTGTAATTCCCCACCAGAAGGTATGTGACACAGTTATATTCAGCCAAAGTTAACATTTTTATCTACCACAGTGAAGGTAAATACCTACTACTGAAAATATATTTTGTCCATCCTAAATAAATATTGAACGAATGCATAGGAAGCAAAACTGATTATAATGTACCTGATGACATATATTTTGCTAGTTTCTGATTAACAGAACCAAGGCATCTAGCTGTCCTATGATCTCATTCTGAGCAAAGAATCTGTTGTCTTCCTGACTTTCTTTTTTCATGTAAGAACGTGGCTACCAATTGCTGAAAATAGACACTTGTTTTTGTTTGTTCTTGGGGAAAAACCCTTTAGACTGTGCCTCAGTGTAACTGAATCCAGGCTGCAACTGGAAATGCACTGATTTGAAACACAGACAAACCAGAGAATTGAAGATTTGCATGATATCGCATTGTTGCATTGTTCAACAGACATCAAAATAAAACGATGAGTCGATTTAGTGAATAACAGCAAATGGCAGAGGAAATGGATGGCTTGGCTTCTGTTCTTAAATGTAGTTAGTTTCCATAATTTAAATGTTTGTATTTGAACAACCATTCAGTGACTCTCTGACAAGACACCAGATATATTTTGGAGAAACTGAGGAGTTAGGGTGCCTGACAGATGGTATACATCCTAAGGCTAAAGCACTGAGGAGGATGTTTGTATTGGTGATGCGTTTAATTAGATAAATGGAGAGGAGGTAAAATCTCCCTTACTGCAATTTTATTCATTCTGCATCAGTTTCATCCCAACCTTGTAACATAAGAAAGAAACATTCATGATCAAAAGGCATGGGGAACTAGGTGATCTCCTCCTGCTTTAATAGTTCAAATTTCTGGTGATAATTTGTAAAACATTGTTTAAAATAAACACCATACTTTCCAAATTCAAAACTTAGGAAGTTGGCATCATCCATGTAACTACCATGGGCACATAGAAGCTAGCAAGAAGCTAGAAAACACAACCAGGAAGAATAATTTGAGTCAATTTTATTTTGCTAAATTTGAAATGAACTTGAAGAGCTGTTTATTAGTTGAGTCAGAAAAAATGTTACTTCATTCTGGATCTTGTAATCTTTTTGGTGAGGGAAGAAATCAATAATTGATCTTGCTCAGAGTTATTTCTCCTTATATCATGATTTTACAAGTGTTATCTAGGAGAAAGTTATTGGAAGACGTGCCAAATAGTACTTAGAAATTCCTGGGGAAAAAAAGGGTGGATCATTCTTTCAATTAGATTGGTGTTCCAATGCACCAGCAAAATACAGGGCAGGAAGGGGAATCAAGTCCTTATTTTCCTTTAAGAACTACACAGAGTGCTGTTAGTTTTCAAGGCAACAAGTACACGATCTCTCTTCAGAGCTATTCCCCATGCAAGACTGGTGACTCTCTTTTGAGACCTTCACTAACACCTACACAGGTATGACAAGTTTGACTACTCTCACTGCAGGCCTATAAAAGCCTGTATAAAAATGCATCTATTTATACGGTTCTGTTTTAGGCATGATCCTTCCATAGCAGCTGTCAATTTGAAAATTATTGCCGTAGGCATTCAAAGCTGCTTACTACACAAAACTGTTCTCCATACCCAACTACCCTATAGAAGAATTAACTCTACACACTGTAGGTTTTTAAAAACACCTGTGACACAGAAGTCATAAAATGCACTTCACGTTTCCTATTTTGATCTGCCTAAGTGATATAATACCACAGGATCTGATTCTTTTTCAAGAGCATGTTGTCTTACACTTGAGCATCCTGTGTATCCTGGCTTAGGAAAAGCTTATAGCAGCTACTGAAGGTAGGATTCTGAATGGGGTACAAGCAGTAGTTGCAGCTGGAAAAGAGAATTTGTAGCACCTTTATTTGGAGAAGGTGACATCTACGTGAAGGCATGGTGGGGAACTGGTTTTCTGACAGTATTCAAACTGGCCAGAGATCCTGCCTAAAAAAAACCTAGTGGAACAGGCAGCAGTGGAGTGCTGGAGTGGGGGGCCATTAGCAGGTTAGGAGTGACAGTTTTGTTTTGGAGCATGGAAGTTGCTAACCAGATATAAAAACAAGCCTACTGAAAGCCAGCAGTATGTCTTCCTGGCCTAAGACTTTTATCTGAGTAATAGAAAAATAGTTGAAGTGGGCAACAGTGAGTTTAGTTGTTATAAAGTAATAAAGGTAATGTTGAGTGCAGAAAGTGGAATTCTTCTCTGAGGATGGTTTGAAATGTAATGAAGGCATTGACCCTTTGGAAAATAGGTTTCAAAATCCAGAATAAAATTTTAGTGACACAAACAGCAGTGTGAGGATGTCACAATAAGATATGTTACACAGTAAGTACACTTTAAAATCAATGTTTCGTTGTTTATCCCTATATTATTCCTGTTAACACTGTCACTGTAGAAATGAAGAGTTCTTTGACACATATGCAAGAAGCTGCCACCTCCACATCACTGCTTGACAATGTTTAGACTTTGATGGTTCACTTGAAAAGAGTTAAGTTGCCTTACCAAGATAGCAAAAAATGACATTACGAAACAAATCATGACAGTGCTGACCTCAAACATCAAGGGAAGTTTTTCTTACCTCTTTCTGGTGAAGGTTAAGCCATGGCAATGTTAGCTAAAAAAAATTCTGCATGTGCAAGTTCAGTGTCTTATTATAAACCATACATTCTTGTGTATGTTATTCTGATCAGAATGTAGCTTCCACTAATTTTGAAGCATGTGTTTCTTCTTTGTTATGGTCATCACTTTCTGCACTAAAGAGAAATAAAGGTGCATTTTTTAAAAAAAGATGTAAGGAAGGACAATAGGATTTTTCCTATCTATCCCAAGTAATACATTCTCTAATTACCTTTTTGAGCTGATTGATGTTACAGATGGTACAAGTTCTGCAACTATAAGTATGGCTTCAGCTGAGCTGCAGGATATTACTGAAAATAAGAGTTAAACTGATTTGCAGTTCCAGTATTTTCTTCTCTAACATTAGTCTTAAACTTGAAACAGTTTTGATTTGTGATGTTTTAATCAGATATGTCACCACAGATGTAGCATAGGTGGAGGAGGAGGAGATAACTATGGCTAACAGCATTCAAACAGAGAGAAGAGTAGGTATGAATCCAAGGACTTGAGATGAAGCCATTACCAGTCAGTGAGCTGCTGCCAGCTTTTCAAGCGTGCATAATAGAGGCGAGGATTCAGCTCAGTGCAGTTCAAAGTAGTTGACCCGAGCCTTTAAGGCTAAGCACTGATTTAACATTTTTCCCTTTGTGTAAAGGTATTAAGAAAGCCTCTTTAATTGTTATAATATAACTACCTTCCTGAACACACACATTACAGAATCCCATTGAGGATCTCATAATGCTAAGGACTTGTTTCCTGACAAATTTAGGTACCCATGTGGCTAAGAGAAAATAGATGAAGGGAGGATAGGTCTCTTTAGCAAGCTGTACTATGGAAGAGAAGGCTGAGCCAAAAGCTATTTGTTGAGTGTCTTTGAGCAGACTCATTTAATGCCATTGTGCCTCTATTTTCTTTTATATAAAAAGCTTAAAGTAACACCTTTTTCTTGGGCATGCTGGGAGGTCAAATTCATTACTGTAGTGGAAGAGATGTAAAACTGTTCTCCCAGAAGTGCTAAAAGCCAGAGTCATTTATAATAAAGACTGTATGGACTATAAGAAAGAGACAAAAGGTACTTGAGCTTTCAAAAAAAGGGACCTGAAAAACTGGTGAAGTATTTTTCTATATAAATGTTTCTCGCTTCTCCAATATATAAAAGCAGAATTTGCTCTTCATAGAAATATCTATAAGAAAAAGAACTAATAATATTGCAGAATAGAAACTGAACTGATCTGTTGCTTCCTTGAATTCCCAAATGTTTGAGATTCCTCTGCATTTGTCAGTTTTAAGCTCATTCACTGCCATTACGCTGGGAAATTAAAACCCAGTTTTCCCTCGCAGTAGGAGATTTCTGCAAGCCCACTGCTCAGTGCCAGAGCCTCCTCTTCTGGTCGGCTGAAGAGTAGCAACACACTGGCATAGTTGTAAACGTCATCTTGCCCTTCCAGCCGCAGTGATGACAAGGCAGATTGGGATGAGAGACAGCTGGGAAACAAGGGGGTGCTTGTTACTGTTGGCTGTGTTTCCTGAGAAGTGATGCTGCTACTCAGCATTAGAAATCTGAACTTCATATTTCAAAAACTGTTTTCCTGTATTGATCTGCTGTCATGACTGACCTGAAAGAAAAAAATAGAGAAGGAACAGTATTTTATTCTAAGATATAGTCCCAGGAACAATCCCAGGATGAGGGATCACAACAGCAAAGAGATAGTAAGGTGATTATTGGGCAGAATATGGAAAAGAAATTGTATCACTGCTCTTTTATCCACTTTGTGTTTCATCCCTTTCTCCCCAGATAAGGGGAAACACCCTACACTTGAACTAACACGAGTATTAACTTAAAGTGCAGAATGCTAACCTGGCACTGCTGGGTTACTATGAACTCTAGTAATGAGTTGCTAGTGTGCTACTCTTCCAGCTAGAAATTGCTTGTGGAATGAAAGCAAAGGTTCGTTTATGTCGTAAAGCTTGGTAAAATCATCAGCCATTGTTTCTTAGGGCTTCCCTGTTATTTTCCCTTCACTTACTGTTAGTGTTCAGTAACACTAAAATAATGAAAATGAGTTCTGATTAATGAAATATCTGGATTTTAGTTCACTAGCAGTTCTATAATATGGATGCTGTATAGTCAGATCTATTTGCATGTCCTTTTATTCCAAGGTTTAGAAAGGAAGTTCACAGTAAACATAGATAGAAGCCACTGATTTTTCAATGTAACAAACTAATATAGCTCCTTCAGATACTTTTTCTAGTCAATCACCTCTGTACTGTTTTATTATTTGTCCCCTTTCAGCTAGCACGTAACGTTCATTTGCACAAGTGGTGACTTAGCTTGAGAACGCAGCTTTGTGTGTTTGCTGCTTTTAAAAAACATTTTGAGAGACAATAAGTGCTTTCTATTTATTCAGTAATACTTGGAAACATGCAGTAGGCCACTTAAGACTGGTGGGTTGCTGTTTTCAGTGTCGCAGTATGATGATTGGAGCATGTAATTCCATTTTATTTATTAACTTTAAAAGGAATAGCACTTCACATTTATTTCTACAGCCCCAGGCAGCTATTAATGCCAGCTAAAATCTCTTCATGTTTATTAACAAAAAAGTTCTAAGTTCATTTTATTGGACTGCAATATTTGGTTCAAAACATTCTAATGTATTAATGTTATAATTCTCTCCCACATATTTAGCTTTGTTGGATGGGTTAGTTCTTCTACAATTAGTTATAACTGATCAGTTCATATTATCTTGATTTTCCAAATATACTCAACCTCCCTAAATCTTAAATATGCAATATAGAAAAATCTAAGAGGATAAAGTAAAATATATATCTTTCTAGTGAACCTCAGTATTGAAGTAAAGAAGTTTAATGATAACCTATACCAGCAAACATAGAGAATCAGAGGCTAAATTATTTGCAGGTGTATGGCTCATGTAAGGCTATGGGGAAGTGCATGTAGTATGTTAAATATGGCAAACACAGCAGTGCCAGTCCAAAGGAGGCAAAATGTCCCTGTAGGTTACTACCTGCTCTTGTACTAGCTTTCACTGAGAGCAGCTTGTGAGCTCTGTCCTTTCTTCAGAGTTGTGTCCCCTTCTTGTTCCTGTCCCCCAAGGTGGACTGCAGCCTCCGGCTGGCTGGATCTCTGAACTGTGAGTGTGTGGGTACCTGGGCACCTGTTACAGCTGCAGGTACAGAGAGAAACATGGGAGTGATCCTACTCTAGAAAAACATGCAGAACCCAATTTAGACTGGAGCCAGGATTCTAAGCCTCTCAGATAAAATTCAGGTGGTTATTATGGGCTCTAGAGAAACCTGTAAGTTGCAAAGCACTAAAATATTTTGTTGGGTATCTCAGCTATAGAATATATTTTCCAAATTACATAATTACAGACACAAAAAATATAATAAAGTAGCTACTTTTGAAACTATTTAATTCCTTATTTTGAAAGATGCACAGGGTGAGTTGAACTCAGGATTCTAGGTTCAAAAAGCAAGCATGGGAAAAATGTTACTAGTATTAGAATTTTGCTTGTCACTGAGCCTTTAAGATTTTAACTTCTGTGTTTTCCCTTCATTGCCAGAAGGGCTGTCAAAAATTTTTTATTGTAAAAATTGTTTTACTTACTCTTCTCGTCAACCACAGCTTTGACAAGAGCATTAGATATTTCAGAGTACACCATTAAATGTTGAGAACTGTTTAAAGTCACAGAAGTGAATGCCTCTGAAAACCTTTTTTTCCTCAAACATGGAACACTTTTGCATCATACCCTAGATCGGGTAATTTTTATAATTGATCATGCTAACATTTTCTTCATGTTGCATGAGGAAACCTTCCCAAAGCTACAAATGCAAAACATTTTCAAAGATGCTGCGTGTAGGGAGCATGAACTGCTGAACAGACGAGTTAAAACATGAAGATGGTGCTTTGCTTAAATGAAAAAAGGAAACTTCAGAGTTAGGTATTGTCAAGACAAAGAGCTGACAAGCAGAATGGTAAAAAGTGTTTTTTTTAATATACATATCCAAAGCACTAGTAGTTTTCTATTATTGTAATATTAGATAAAAAAAAGAATAAGAAAACAGAGAGCAAAGTTATAAAAGGCCCACCTGAAAGAGCAGTTTATATCACTCTTTGATAAAATTGTTCATACTATAAGCAGGCAGCCTTCCAAAAAACACAGAACTGCAGTCACTGCACCCTGCTAGTAGCTGGAACCAAAGGGTGGTTTAACCCTAAGTGTGCTCAGTGTGTCCTATGAAGTGCTCAGTGCTTTCCAGTTCCAATGATTTAGATGGTGCTATACCAAAATAAGTTTGAACTGCAGGGCAGAAAAAGGAAAAGGATGTTTTAGCTAATGTGAGAACAGAAGTTTTACATGCACTTTCTAACTGATGTTCAGGTGGGTTTTTTGATAAGTATTACTTCTTCATGTTGCAGGAGAAGCATTATTTTTCTATTTTGATATTACTCTTTACTTCAGTTGCACTAAACTGCATTAATAGTAAATCATGTATTAAAATGAAGCATAGTACTGTCTTATACAAGTTTACTAGTTTCTGCTAGTACACTTCTAATTTGAGAACCAGCACAGACATTTATGAGTGTAGTTATTGTTAGGAGAGTTTACTGTGACTTTGACTGCAGTCCTAGTTAGAAACACTATCTGGGATGTAGCCATAGGATCATAAAGCCATCAGCCATGTACTCATGCACACACTCATTCAAGTGGAAATTATACAGAAATTGTCAGAATATAGAGGCATTTTGTCTGTAGAACAGATATCTATTCTTGAATCCATTTGGTCTATTTGCTAACAATGATGCATGGCCTAATCAGCATGAACCAAAGCCTGTGAAAGCAATGCAAGGTGTGGGCTTCAATAACTTTAAGTGTACTCATGAAAAATAGAATGGTGTGATTTAGAATAATTATGTTTTTGTAATAATAAGATTGACTTCTATGTTTGTATATTATTTCAGATAGTTCTGACCTTAGGATATTCTTTAAATTTTCTTAATTATCTTAGAAACTAATAGACAGTGTTGTATTTGTATACAATCATTGTTATGAAGCTGACCAATAGCAAATGCTCTTCTAATAATAAGCTTTAATTTGTTGGTTTGAACTAAAAAAAGGATAAAAAGTGCTTGAGTATGTTTTACTTCCCTGATTTTGAAACAGTGAGCTTCTTTGTTGAAAATCTTCCCTGAAAGGTTGGATGTTTTGGCACTTAATCCGTTTGTTGCTAGTTTATCAATATGTTTAGAAAGCAGTGATTGCAGATGTATTATTTTTTGCATGTGTTCTATGATTGCTCTTTTCTTTTTTTTTCTTTTCTTGGCCTGCATGTTTGCTACTACAGGAACCTGCTTGGGAAATCAATGGCAACAGAGCAACCTTCAGTCCTCTAACTAACACGGCGACTGGGCCTATGGGTAGTGTTTTAGCAACCAATGGAACATTTTCAGGCTACTTCAACAAGGAAGAGATCAGCTTTTCAAATAGCTCTTCTTACTTAAAGACTACCGCAGTTAGATCTTCCATGTCCTCTCAGTCCGTGACTCCTGACGTTTCACCTGCAAAGAGTAATCTAGGTTCAAAACTAAGCCCTCTACTGACTGATGGCAATAGTCCTGTACGCCAGCTGAGCCCTGCAAGGCAATATAACAACCCTATTGGCCTTTACTCAGCAGAAACTCTAAGGGAAATGGCTGAGATGCATAAATTAAGTCTCAGACGGAGGGCTTCAGAAGGTGGACTTCCTATAGGGTAGGTAACATGGTAAAATATTTAATGTTTCAATAAATTCATAGTAATATTCAAACAAGATTTTGTTGGAAAATGAATGTAATAGTACCTGCCCTGTTGTTCATTTGTGTTGTAGTCATGATTGAAGTTTGGAACGATTTTTAAATTGCTTAGTACCTCCAAAAACATATTCACAGTACCATTACAGAGTAAGGTCTTTGTTATCTGAATTGCAATATGAATTGGCAATAATCATCAGAGCATGAGAAGAACCACAGTGACAGTGGCATCTGTAATCTAGTCAGAGCTGTGGCATTTTCAGTTTTAAAATGATGTTTGTATTCTCCTAGAACAAAGTATCCCTACCAGCCATTACAGAAGCAGCTATAGTAGAGATTTGACCCTTTACTACTTTCCTAAGGAAGAACTGCTTTGACCAGCAAGCCAGACAAGCTAGTGCACTGCGATGTCCTGCTTTAATCCCTCCCTTGTATGTATTGGCTTCCTTATGTAAAATGAGTTAAAGCACCATTTGTTGAATCCTCTGGTTTGAACATAATCTGTCTTACATCTGATCATTGTGTTCTTAACTAGTATACTAAGAAGGCATGATCTGCAGATGCTCCCTACAAAGTTTGATGTCACACTGTCAAGGTTTTCAGTGTATTAATGTATTCCAGAGAACTGCGTTACTCTTATGTGTGATGTAAGTAACTCAGACTGCAGCATGTGAGGAGAAAAGCAATGAGAAATGAGTTCTCCTTTTTCTGCCTTCAAGAATTAATCTGCTACTATATTTATTTTGTTTATTCATGCCTATTTTAAAATGAAGTTTTATCTTGGGAATATGGGAAAATTCCCTTCTTCAATAGGAGCAAATTGTTTACGCGAGATAACAAAAATTTCAGGCAGTCCATTCAAGATGTGATTATAAATGCACCTTTTCAACTACTTTATATGCAAATGCAGAAGAGTTTCACTTTTTGCTACAGTAAAATGTAAGGGTTTAAAGTTTTTGGAAAGGATATTTTATTTCTATGAAAGAGCATGTATAAATGCTTTAGATGATTCTTCTGGTTCAGATAATCTATTGTAATTCTCTTGGGCATTTGTGATGATGATGTCTGGAGCAACTCCCATGTGAAGAAAGGCTGAGGGACCTGGATCTGTTCAGCCTGGAGAAGGCTGAAAGGAGATCTGACCAATGTTTACATGTAACTAAAGTGCAAGAGGCAATTGGATGAGGCTAAGCTCTTTTCAGTGATGTGTAGTAAAAGGACAAGGAGCAATGGCCACAAACTGGAACATAGGAAATTCCATGTGAATAGGTGGATTAACTTCTTTACAGTGAAGGTGACAGAGCGCTGCAACAGGTTGCTCAGAAAGGCTGTGGTCTCTCCTTGTTTGGGGATATTGAAGATCCATCTGGATGCCTACCTGTGCAATCTATTGTAGGGAACCTGCTTTAGCAGGGAGGTTGGACTTGGTCTCTAGAGTTCTCTTCCAACTCCTGCAATTCTGTAATTCAATGATTCAGCATTTCCACTCCTAATAACTTATCAGAAGAAATCCTACACTCTCTTTGCATGCTGGATAATTAAGAAGGGCAATTCATGCTTAAAAGAAAGCAGGATCATAGGCAAGGTCAGCCAAGTATGCCTCAAAATGCTTCTCATTTACCGTTTTCTTGAGGAAAGCTAATTGAAACACTGAGCACCCGGGGAAAGGACCAGCTCAGCCCAGGGAGCACAGGTGAAGGCAATTCAGCTGTGTGACAGGAAGGGGTGGAGCCTGGCTGCACCTCTCTTAGACCCCTTTTAAGGGCTGACTGGCCCTGGGGAAGGATCTCTGGTTGGAGATCCCTCCTTGGTGAAGTTTTCCCCTGTGAACCTAGAATCTTCTGATACAGGTGAGCAATGTTCTTCCCTTCCTATGTAACACCTTTCTATCATGCCAGTCCTTCCATCATCACACCTCTGTTGTAACACCTTTCCCTCGTACTGATCTATCCAATTGCTACAACAATTCTGTCTTTGTTCTATGGTTTTTCCATGTTGTACACATAATCAAAATGTACAAGGGCTGCTCCAAAAGTAATGCCTCCTATTTTATTATGTGGGCCCACAGTATCAGAGGTGGATACTGATGGTATGGAAGTGGAGATTGAATCTTCCCATCAGTACTTCATTAATTTTTTTTCATGTGTGATAGATGGCAGCAGAGGGGCAGTCTGACAGAATGGCACTTGACATGGAAGTGTGTATGAACTTGAATGACAAGACAGTATATGAAAAAATCATATAAATGTTCTGTTTAAAAAAACAAAACCACATTAAAACTGCCTTTATCCCATCTTCTCAGGTAATTCTCTGAGGTTTAGAGCATTCTAAATCTGTTTACATGCAAATAAACTTATGAATACATTAAATATTTCCCAATCCCAGTGGAGTGTTAACCATAAAGTGAGAGGCATCATTCTAATTGCTCTTAGTGAAGTGATAGTGAGGCGAAATATGTAACTACCTTGGGAGTTTGTATCATTCATGTTTGTCTCCATTTTGTTATGTGAAAGAGCATGCAAGGAAGGCACTCCGAGCCCTGCAAAATCCATTCTGGACTTTGTTGCTTTGGATGAGATATTGTATAGAGGTCATGAGATTCAGAAACTTCAAAACTGTGCATTCATGGGCATGCACTTATCAGTGGAGTAAAACCTATAAGAAAATGCAGGTTTGGGGGTAAATTTGAAGATGCATTTTGTTTCGATTGGTTGAAATACAAATACAATTTGCTGTTTTCACCAAATCATTTAAGCTCAGTTGTGTGAATTGCTCTCAGAGGTTTCACCGTGAAAAATCCTGTCAGTAAGCTAAAACTAATTTTGAGATTTATTCTGAAGAAGTCAAGGAAACATAGAGCATTTGTTGCTCTGATGCACTTTTACATAAAGAGTTGAGAATCCTGAGCCAGGGTAAAAAAAACACGGAGGTGGTTCATTAGAAGTGCAGAACTTTATGCTCCTGAAGGGGAACATTAGTAAATGTGAAGAATGAGTGACAGCTTCTAACATGTTCTTTTTCATTCCAGTGTAAGTTAGTTTTCACATTGTAGGTCAAGGGCTGTTGATACCTGTCCTGCATGTACTTGCCAGGTGGCTTGGATTACTTGCTTCTTACTGCGTGACCCCCGTGAGCAGCAAGTTGGGTCCTTCATGTGTCCACATTTAGGATTAAGCTAAAATAGTGTGTGGCTCAGAACCAGAGAGGATTTTCTCATAGCATACCAAATATAAACAAACTCCTCTTTGAAGGAAACCGATAACATCTTCACACCTAAAAAAAAATCTTTGATATGTGGCTGTTGAGCTGTCCTTAGTATACACATGTAATGATTTTCATCTTTGCACATATTTTTGTTTTTGTAATATATCCTTTCATTAAAACCAATGGTAAGGATCCTGTAGTTCTGTCATTGTATGTGTAAAGCAGAGACTTGGATTAGAGGATTAAAGCATCCATCAGAATCCACGTCAGAAAATGATACTCTTACACCGTATTTCTTTGTAAATGAGTGCCCAGCTGTCATCCTGTAGGTACCTAAAATGGACATAGTATCAGTGATATGCTTACAGGCTACAGCTTGTTCCTAATATAGCTCCGCTGGTTCCTGTAACAGATTGTTATATTTGGCTTTATGTAGGGTTTATAAAATCAGAAGAATATTCCTGAATCTGAGAGGCTGAAGAACAGTAATTGCAGAAGGTGGTCTGTTATGTCCTTTCCGTGGAAATGCAGAAGTACAAATCCTTTACTGCAGTTCTGACTCACAAGAGGATTTTTTCAGTCATGAAAAATGCATCGGGGTGAACCAATTGCAAAATGCTTGTATGTTTAAAAAAAAAAAAAAAAAAAAAAAAAAAAAAAAAAAAAAGGCAGCATATCAAAAATTCCCCAAAAGAAAAAGCCTAACATTCTGGCTTGAATGTCAATCTAAAATTGCTGTCCAGTGCTTTGTATCAGTCCCACATCTGCTCCGGATCCAGCATTGCAATAGCAAGTTGGAAGGGGTAGTGCCCAGTAACTGTGTTGCATGAAGCTAAATAAGAAGAAATGGTTACGAATTGATCCTGAACTCTTTGTTATTCATTTGCTCAAATTATGATGCGTTTCTCCTCATCTGTGAATATCATCTAAGCTTTGAAGGAAGTAAAGGAAAATATACATGCAGCCCATGAAAACCATTCTTGAAATCAACAGAAGTTATTAGCAATGTCATAAAATATGACAGTCTGAGCATGCTCTCTCCATTGCTCCCAGTTTTGACTGCATAAGACTTATGTTTTCAGCTTGGTATTGTGTTTCTTTTGGAATTACCATTCAAGTCACAGTCTCTTCTTGCTTATGGAGTGAAGCAGAATACACCATGTGTTTTTTCAGGCTGTGTACATTGCACAGGAAATAAAGTATTCAGATAAGGATTGCAAAAAAAATACAGACCGCAAGGACTGTCTTCGCAGTGAGAAAATTAGGAATATCTATGCTTAAATTAATTGGCTTACACCATTGCTGGCATAATGTATGTGCAATAGAATTTCAGCCAATAGCTTGTTAAATAATAAGGCAAATTCCTCAATTTTAGATTTAAAATTTTTTTTTAATATTCTCCAGCAAGTAAGACAAAAAAGTCAATCTTGCAATACTGATTTTGAGGATGACCTGACTAGAACAAATTTCACCCCTGAATATTTAGTACCTAAGGGATGAATATAATCTCTATAACACATTTACTATTTTTAGTTGAGAATATAATCTGAAAACACTTTTTTTCCTACCATACACTTTGATAACAGCACATTCAGGGATGTACAGTAATAACATCATGCTCAAGGGTCAGCCAAAATGCCATAGTACCTACTAAATCCATGTAGATAAACTATAATCCCTGCATTTTTTCCTTTCTTAATCATGTTGGGGTTTTCAGGCATACATTTATTTTTGCTCTTATTTGCAGATGGTCTTAAAGCTTTAGTAAGCTGTAACTACCTTTTCCTTTTGCACTGTAAAAACTACTGATACTTTCTCTTTGGTTATGATGTTGTTTGTTCTCTTTCTCTTCTTTTAGGTTATAACCAACACCACTTCCAAGTTAGTATTATTCATATAGTGCTAAGTATTTGTGTTATGCTGTATGTGTGAAGATTTGCTTTCTGGGGTAGCATGATCCCTGATTTTCCTGCTGTGTCTTGCTTACAAGCATTTTTTTTAAAAGTCTTGTTGGCTTGGCAAGCATCATATGTTGCCATTGTTGTGCAGAGGTGCTCTGTTCTAAGCACATGATGTGTTTAGCATTTCTTGGTGGTGTTTTAATTCTGCAAATGGACTTAGCATCTGTGCTTAATTAGTTCCTGTAGATGCTTTTGGACTTGCTCATCTCTACAGTCATGATTGGATTCCTTCTAACTTTTTATGTAGTCTGTGCCTTTAGGATTCATCAGAGTCTTTTTAGGGGCATTATTTGTGATGTGTTTTTGTCTAAGCATTAAGATAATTTCTTAAGCCACACTCCATTAGAATTCGAATTTAGGCTGGCAATAGATATTAATACTGAAAAGAACTAAAAAGAAATTTACTCTAATTTAAAAAAAAAATCATCCCCAAATAAGTATACATGTTTGACTTGGAATTGTGATTGATTTGCTTTATTAGTGAAGTTTACAGATACTCAGCTCTGATCTTGTTTTCTAAGATGAGGGCAAAGAATTCTCCCTAAAGTCCTCTTCTGTCTCTGAGCTGAATGTTGTCAATAAATTGCTGAAGAGACTGGGCTAAATTCAGCTTAAAATAAGTAACTGTTTTAGTTAAATATCAAATTTAAACTGATAAGAGAAGGTTGCTACTAGAATATATAAAATTGAAATAATATTTAATACTTAAAATTTACACTGGACAGGCATTTTCTGTTGATTTCAGTGAGATGTTGGAGAAATGTCATGTGACCGATGTAGCTCCTTTGGACAAATAAAGCTCTTGACACCTTACAGTGATAATTGTTCTGACTGTATTGGAAAGCAGAAGTCACGTTGTAAGGGTGTCACTGCCTTTCTTTGGTGTTTATTTTTACATATCTTTACGTATCTTCTTTTATAGCGTCAGTTTTAATCTCCATCTTTTTTTTCACAGTCTTCTCAGATCCTGGCTTTAGGATCTCTATTAAGCCTTGTAGTGTGGGGAAATGAGAACAGTAAATTCAGGATCTTGGGGACCGATGTGTTTGTAATGAGTAGATGATTGCTGAGAATATCACAAAGAAAAGAGATACAGTTGTTAGAGTAAGGCATGTGCATACTGCAAAGTCAAGTATAACATGCTGGACATCTCTGCACATCACCTTTCGACAGATGATGTCGTTAGAATAGTAATATAATGTTGGAGAACAGTTGATGAAGAGGTGTTTTAGATGTGAAAATGTATTTTTATGCGTTCAGGGAAAAGTGAAAATCATCTCTTAATTCAGCTTTCCATTTTCCTTCCTTATAACGTTGATGTGTGTCATTAAAGGCTATGGCTGTAGTACAGCATGTGCTTATTTATGTCTCTGTTCCTTGAGCTTGCTGTATTTGTTCTGTAGAGTATTGCTGAATGACATGTAACTGCCTCTCTCCTACTGCCCATCTGCAGTCAGGGCATCCCACCACAGAGAAAGCTTAAAACATAGTGGAGTCTCCTGGCTGGATTCAGTGATGGAGCATCATCTTTGTTAATCATTGGAAGACTGTCCGATGGTTGCCATCTTTATTTTCTTTTTTTCCTCAATGCAGTGTTGGGTGTTCAAATTTAGTGCTCAGATACACTCCATGGCTCACTCATGACTGACAGGAACAGTATTGTTCCACTACCAAAGCAGGTGTAGTTCAGTTACAGGAAAGAATTCAGCAGAAGACTTAATATTGTCAATATGATCTAATGGTTTTAGGTTGAAAATGAAACTTATTCCATTCAAATTGGATTACATTTCTCAGAATTACTGCACTACTGCTGCTGCTATTTTGGGCAGGAGGGTTACATCCTTTCTTAGCTTTTGGCTCAGTTCAAAATGAAATTTTTGTGAAATACCTGCATTTCCCAAAGGATGGATTTCTCAGTTTTGCTTAGTCCTGGTGAGCATTCAGGAGCTGCACTGCTGTCATCCTCCTGCTGTTGGTAGGGTAGGATCAGCAGGCTGGATATTAATCTGATATTCCACAGGTTAAGGAAGGGCAGTTACGTCAGTGACTAACAGTGAGGTTTTGATTTTTATGTTAAAAATCCAGACAGTGCTCAGTCCAAACTGTAGGATGGTAACAGTATTCAGCTAGGCAGTACAAGGAAACTAGGTGCAATTTAGCTGAAGTACAACATTAAACCAACTCTTCCTTTTGCTATGGGAACTCCAATTATATTACTGATAGTTCAGTTTCTCAAGTAAGTTTTCCCTCATAAACGAAGCCACTGGAAGAAGATGGCTGCATCTCCTCCAAATATGACTGCAATGTTGATTGCACAATGAGATAATTAGATTTGAGACTGAACATTTATCATGTTATTGCAACACGTGGGCCTTCTGTAGAGCCTGAGAAGGGCTTTCAGCATGAAAAGGCACGAGTACTAAATTTCACTGTGATTAATTATGTGCAGTGATCTTCTAAATAATAGAGAAGCTGACATCTCTTCACCTCATTGTACTTTCCTAGTGCTGTGTATGACCCTTGTGGGGAGTTCGCTGATGTGCATACATCCATGGACATGCATACATACGTGTGCTTTTGCTTATGTGCATGAATACAATTACATATGCATGTAAGAGAACAATTTTAATGTATGTAAATATGAGAAAAACATAGGGATTTTTTATGAAGACAACTCTTCACCTTTTTTATCTGTCCAATAGCCAACACAAAGATGTCACTCATGAGTGCAGCCAGCTTTTAACTGTTTCTCTTATTCTCTGAACTGAAGCTTTTGTGGTGAGATGCCATGAATACACATATACACTCCTGTGTTAGTTTTTCTCTCACTTAACTATCACACCTTTCTCCTTTCTTCCCCTCCCTTCCTGTTGAACCTCACTCTTGCACAATCCAGTACGGATTTCACGGAGCGTTTCAACCCCAGTGTCCTGAAGGACTCTGCCCTGTCTACACACAAACCCATTGAGGTGAAAGGCCTAGGCGGCAAGGCTACTATAATTCACGCCCAGTATAACACCCCAATCAGCATGTATTCCCAAGATGCCATCATGGATGCAATTGCAGGCCAGGCACAAGCCCAAGGTGGAGAATTTGCTGGGTAAGATTATTTCCTTGTGTGGAATGCTCTTTCTCTGCATGGAACATCTAATAGTCCCCATGTGCATGATGAGAGTTCTTCCTTGACTCTTCTTTTTTCTGGAGTATCTTTTCTGTGAAAAATACAAATCGATTCTAGGTACTGCTTTGAAAGTGGGTTGGTTTTGTTTTTGTTGGTTTGGTTTTTTTTTTTGTTTTTTGTTGTTTTTTTTTTCAGTTTAAAGGATGGATAACTAGCGTCTTAGTGTCTTAGTTTCAGTTGGGATGGAATTGAGCAAATGCAACTTTTTTTGGTATCTCAAATACCACAGGAAAAGATTTAGTGGTCTGTATGTGAAGATAGATGGCTTTTCACTTATCTTGACTATTCTTTGTAACAAACACTGAATTAAGAAAGGAAAGGGGGAGGGTTTCTATTAATAGTTAAAGAAGCCAAGTATTTACTTAGTGTTGACTTCGGTTTTATCCTTTATAATGGAAAATTGTATAGTACTATTCCCTTATCTAGTATATATACTGTATATATGCCTTATGCATATACTTTGTTATCCTTAGGACTATAGTAAAATTCATTGATTTTCAATAATTTTGTTTTTTCCAGTGCATGTTTCTGCTAATCTTGTCTGATAAACTTATCCACATTTGTGACTTAACTGAAATTATATGTAGCATAAGTGTAGCCCTGTTTCTTACTAGGTATGTTTGACCTAAAATAGAGCCTACCTTCTTATCACATGAATCCAAAATATAGGTAGAGAAACAAACATTAACATTGCTTCTTTCAAATTTGTTAGCTGTAAGCTTATTCATAATGCAGGCATTTTATAGATTTGCCTACACTCCCTTTACTGGCTATTTTCTCACTGAGAGATTTTTTTTTTCCCCACCAATATTATTCTGTTGTGTTCATAACTCCATAATATGCATCCCAAACAATTTGTTGGCTTGATCACAGCTCAGACATCCAAAGATGTAACTAAATTTAACAATTTAACAAAGTGCAATGAAAGAAGTTCTTTATATCTGTGGTTTCAATAAGGGTGTAGATTATAAGAACACTTTCTACCAGATGGTGTGGCATTGTATAATGGAAATTGTAATGCTTAAGAACTCCATTCCTAAGCTAAGCATTCACTTGACTCCAGAGGAAAATTGTGCTTCTATTCTTATGTGTGGTCAGTTGCAGGAAACTTTCTAAGCCTACTGTGCTGTGTGTTACAGCCTGATTTATAAACTATTTTTTAAAAACTCCTAGCGCTTTAGTAACTAAACAAATTTCTCCATGTTATTTCTCAGTTATCCTACTATGATCACAACCTTTTAAATCTAGATAGGAAGATACAATCCTTGCTGATATTACTGCAACTCTTCAGGTTGCTAATAGATCAACTCTGAGATAAAAGTTTGCTTCATGCGGAAATTATATTAGTATAGTATGAGAAGTTTGTCAAATAAAAGTAGACTAAATTATGTACTGATCCATTTGGTCCCAATTCTCTGCCTATCACAGTAACATGTGTTACTTTCCTCTGGGCTTCTAACTTTATATTACAGATAAGTTCTGAAGCCATGAGGTGGTATGTAATACAGGTGTGTATGTAATACAGTACTATGACTTGAGATACAAAATGCTTCTGTTCTGCACAGTAACTGCAAATACTGTTTACTTCTGGTATCAGTGAAAGTAGTATTAGGACAGGGATTCATCCTCCAGTTTAACCATTGGAAATCTGTCATCTTTTCTATCAGTAAGACCGGTGTCAGGACTATGCTGTTTAGAAAATAACACAAATACTGGGTTGCCCTGGAGAACTTAAAGGGAAGTTTACAAATTACTTACACTACAATTATTCAGAACTCAAACTAAAACATGAGGATAGCAGTGTTCAAGTGCTCTGACTTCATATTTCATTGCATGTTGCTTTGTTACAATTAATTTTGATATACCAAGAACTAAGAGTTGATTGCAATAAAACCATGTGGTCAGGTATTTCAAGTACATTTCAGTAAAACCTCTTTTAGGTTCCATTATGCAGTTTCAGCCAAATTCACAATTCATGTAAGCAGATATAAATCCAACAGCTTTATCAGGATTAAGATCTTACAGTTCCGGTAGCAGAATCAATAATGTGACTGTATAAACTAAATGAAGTCTAGCATCTCTTTACAATAAGCTAGTTTGGCTGTATAATTCTCTGATCTGCAGGAACTTTTTCCTTTTACATCTCAAAGCATTGGTCAATAGCCAGAATTAGTCTAATATCCTGTGTTACAATATTTTGTTGTATGCTTATGTTAAGGGTAGAGCTATATAGTACTTCCAAAGTTTTTATTTATTGTCTTTCTACTTGCTTGCACTAAAACTGAGTCATGATTCAGTAAGTGATTCATAGGAAAAACCATATTTTATAATGAACTGCAAGATAAAATCACGTTTGTACATATCCAAAGAGATCTGACTGTCTTTTAAGCTTCTTTTAATGCTAATAACATCTGATCTGTATGGTAATGTGCAAAAACAGATAACTTTCTATTGAATACTACTATAATATCTTAGGGTATTGTATTAAGAAAACTCAAAAGCTCTAATCCATTTTGACAGGCTTTTTTTTTTTCAGTAATGCCATTCTGAGGTAACGTTTTTAAGGATGCATGATATTTCTGCACGTGTGTACCCAGATGGAAAAATTAAATTACGAAGAGGTATAAGAACTACTTATTAACATTGTTATGTATGTAGCTCAACTATCTGTGTGAGTCAAACACCACATTTAGGTTTAGGAAATGCTCATAATTATTGATGCCCTGTGTTTTGCACTTCCATGCTGAGTGGCTTAGATGTCCAAGATACCCATTTGCAATATAATTACAATTAAAAAAAAAAAAAAAGAAAGAAAAAAGCCTGCTGCAGTGAAGACAGTTGGAACTATTCCAGTGTATTGCATTAATCTAGTTCAATTTATAGGAGCATATTTCACTCTTCTAGGGAGGTTAATTCACCAACCTCCATTTCCTGCCATAATCATCTACCACAAAGACATAAATATGTCATATTAATGCCATGTACTGCTACTATGAAATCTGTGGTCTAGTTTTTAGAAAAAATAGCATATCCATACATATACTTTTTAACTGTCTCTTTGCATCTTGGTTGTAATATAAATATAAAGCAATTGAGAGCATGTAAAGAACAGAATTTGATTAATCTGTGAGTTGCATACCACAACTGCCACAGGAGTACGTGGTTAAAATCAACAGTACTGCGTATGTCCAGTTTGCAACAGGCTGCAGCTCTAAAATTTGCTATCAGGTCTAGCAGTGTTTTTCTTTTTCTTTTTTGAACTTCAGCACTGGAATACAAGTCTGAGGCATAGAGTAACTGTAGGCCAATTAAAGTAATCATCTAGCCTTTCCTCCCCCTAGATATTTCCCTGCCCTCAGCAGAGGTTTTGGAATGGGATGATCTTCAAAGATCCCTTCCAAACCCCAGACATTCTGTGATTCTATTTGATAAGGCAAAAGAGACTGCATGCTTAGTCAGTACTAAGAGGAATGCCTGAAGTGCAGCTGGGAACTTGAAAACTAGGTCACCTTTGGGGGAAGTTTCTTTTTTTCAGATCTTGAACTGAAGATTCATTTTTAGGGTCTTTTTCTCCAAAGCTCCGCTCCACCATGTAGTAATGAACTTGTGCCCAACTGAGTCCTCAAGGAAGTGAAAAGTCTGTATATGCTGGGGGTGTGAGAAATATAAATACTCTTAAAAAAATAAAAAATAATAAAAAAAATCCGAAGGTGTTGGGATATGAAACAGCCACATATCACACATGCTGTGAGTCTACAGCATATATAAGCGTGTGTCATGTTTCTGAACCACTTGCAGTCTTACTTGAAAAACACATCCATGCTATCACTAGTTGTGGATCCACTAAAAAAGTTTGTTATGCAATGCTGAAGCAGAGATGTGTCACCTGGAAAGTACTGACATTTAAGGTATTGCCTAGTAGTTTGGTTGTTTTTTTTTTTTTTACTGTATGCTGTATGAGAGCTGTTGTGATAGTAATGCCTCCCATTATATTAAGTTGGTCCTTGATGTCAGAGGCGGATGTTGGTGGTATGGAATAGAGATTGAACCTTCCCACCAATACTCCGTTGCAGTTTGTTGCCACGTGACAGATGGCAGCAGAGGGGCAGTCTGACAGGTTGGAGTCTGACACGGCATGGAAGTATGTATGAAGCAGAAGAGTGGAACTGAATTCCTCTATGTGGAAAAATGGCACCCATTGATATTCATTGATGGTTGCTGAATGTTTATGGAGATGAAACACTGGATGTTAGCATAGTAAAGCAGTGGCTGGCACATTTCAGCTCTGGTGACAGTGAAATGAAAGACCAGCCATGTTCTAGACAGCCATGCACACCTGTTGTATTGTGAAATGAAGACTGCTCCAATGAGCTCATCCACATGAATTTGTGGGTTTATAACCAAGAGTTTGTACAGAACTGAATATCAGCTTAACTGTATTGCAAATGATGCAGGCAACACAGGAGTTGGATGACTTTTGTACCAGATGGTTTCCACAAATGCTTACACTGAAACAAAAGGACGCTGCATGCTAGTTGGTCAGGAATTGAACCAATAGAAGGCTGGAGGTGACTATTTCCCAGATCACATCATTACCAGTGATGAGACAGGGAGTCATCGCTACAAGCTGAAGTCAAAATGGTAGTCCATGGAGTGGTGATGTGAATTCCCCATTGAAGAAAAAGTTCGTTACACAGCCCTTGCCAGTTAAGTGATGTGTGCTCTTTCAGAGCAGGAAAGGCACAATCTTTGTGAATTTCCTGGGGCCCAGGCAAGCCGTCAGTTCTGACTGCTATGTCACAACACTGACTAAGCTGAGGGCTCAGACTTAACACTCAGGCCAGAGAAGAAGACAACCTTTCTCTTGCAATGCACAAATGCCAAGTCCCATACCAATTTGAAGACTGTGGAAGAAACTGCCAATCTAAGCTGGACTGTCCTACAATACTCCCTGTATAGTTTGGGTTTGGCATCTTCTGGCTTTCACTTGCTCAGTTCAGTGGAGATAGACTGTGTGAGCAACGTTTTTCTAGCAACAATGCAATTGTAGCAGCTGTGAAACAGTGGATCACCTCTGCTGGTGCAAGTCTTTATGCGCATGGCATGCAGGCTCTTGTTCATTACTGGCAAAAGTGCATACTTAATAGAGATGACTATGTTGAAAAATAGCATTATGTAGCTAAGAATTTGCTCTCTCAAATAGTGTTATTGTATTCTTTGTATCTGTTGTAGTTTCCATGGTAATAAATAGGAGGCATTACTTTAGGATCTACCTCTATATATAGGATTTCAGATATGCTTTTGGCTTTTTCATCATTCCTCGTCTGCTTTCAAATAGCAAAACCAACTTCCTTGTTGATTTCCTCTGCAACATGCAAAATTTTCAGATAATACTAAATTAGAGCCTGAGCCAGAGAAGCAACTTCTACAGCAGGTGACCATTCCCTAAACTTTATAGCACTGAGTTATGGCCCCTATCTCTGGAGTCATTTCTCAATTTTTGTGAAGTTGAATATCCTGCCTGCAAATCTCTGTATGGAATAGCACATTAAAGCAGTTAAAAATAATCACTTGCTTCAGAAAAAGACTTTGTGTTTACAAAAGTTGTGTACACATGGCTGTACACATCGTTCCCTCACAGTGTCTTTCTAAAGTTCTGTCACTATTCAAACTGTGCTATGCAGAAATTAGTTATGCAGGAGGAAAAAAAAACACAAAACAAGCACATTAACCTCAGGTGTGCTACAGCGATCTGTGGTTTTGGCTTTGGATGTGAAAAATTGGAAGTTTCCTCCTGGATATCACAGTGCAAGATGATGAGAGACATTGGAAAAGCCTGAGGTACATTTTACTGCTGAAGTTTTTAGGCATAAAATACTTGAGTAAGTCTTGAGTACAAGTCATCTTTTTTCTACTAAAAGTAGGCAATGAATCTGGAGTTGCTGCAGCTTGAGTTTGAATTCAGACTTTTGTCTGAGAATAATGACCTCTGAAAAGGAAAAAAATAAATAATAGTAAAAAAGTTTATTACATTAATAATACAATGAAATGCGTTCTCTGTTTTTATGTGCTACCTTAAAATACACTGGCCCAAAACTGTAATGAAACATAATGTAAAACAGTGCCAACACAAAGCTGTTTTTATAAGAAATAATATTGGTCAGAATGCTTGGAGAAATAAGTCTCCTTTATCATCACAGTCTCCTTTATATCATCACAGAAGCTGATAGCTGCTTTGGCTGAGGAATCATGAACAGATATCTCCAAGCCATTTTCACAGTGCTTTAAATATAAGGGTTTGAATGATTGCACAGTTATAATGAGCAAAATATTTCTTAATTCACCTGATGTTAATCTATGTATTTGTCCTTTTGTTTTGAATTGCTGTTAGTTCGGATGAGAAGCTGTAAGACCAGAGAGAAGTTAAGATGAAAGCTGCCGCGTGTTGTTTCACAACATTTCACTTTCTGAATTGCAGTACCCTTCCTATTAAAGATCCTCACGTAGACAGTGCATCTCCGGTGTATCAGGCTGTTCTCAAAACTCAGAACAAGCCTGAAGATGAAACTGAAGACTGGAGCCGCCGTTCTGCCAACCTGCAGTCTAAGTCTTTTCGCATCCTTGCTCAGATGACTGGAACAGAGTTCAGTAAGTCAAATAACAAAGCATCTTCCTCATCCTGGCTTTAGATTTGTCTCTTTATTTTCTTATCCTAACGCTGGTGACTAATACTTGGTTCACATTCTTCTTGCAGTTGTTGTCACGAAGGGCTAAGATCAGACAGAGAAGCCTTGAATGTAAAATTCAATTAGGAATTAGGAAATCCAAGTTTTGTGTCTCACCTTATACTTTATGAAGAAAATCTTTGATCTGCCAAGGGTCTCACCAAAATAAGTATAAGACTGTACAGTAGAAGTTTATCTGGGACCGTATAATCCTTTCTTACAAATGTAATCTATGCACAGTGACCCTTCCAGCAGTTATACATAGAAGTCTTCAATTCATTAGGGAAAGGATAAAGCACTTAAGTATCTTGTAACAGACTTCTATAGAAGTGAATTCCTGAAGTGAAAAACAAAAACAAAAAACCAGGGATCATTGTTTGTACTGTACCTATGTTCCTCTATCAGCCTTTAGTCTAAACCTAAATCTTTTGTGAACATTATATGAGTTTGAACTTCTTTGGTTATTGCCTACAGAAATACTTTTCTGACCATCTGGTGCTAAATTCAGATCTTGTTTCTGTTCTAGGTTAAGAACCTTTCCAACATCACAGAAATATTTAGTTTTTTCTCTTTGTATTAATCTACTGCTAACTCTGACGTGATTCCACAGAACAGCACAGAACACCAAGCCCTCTCTGTAGGGTCATTGCCTACAGCTATGAAATGCTGCTAGTAAAGGATGTTGTAGTAATAGCCACTTTCCTAAGATCTTTCTGCCTAGCTCTAGGGAAACTGCTCCTCTTCTCACTGTTACAAAAGCCACTGCTGTAAAGTCAGCATCAGTGTACCTTTAAACAGGTTTTTGATGCTTTTCTGAAGAACTTGTAATTTTATCACAAAGCTTTTATTATTTTTATTATTTTTATTATTTTATTATTTTATTATTTTATATTTATTTTATATTATTTTATTATTTTTATTATTTCTTTCTTCATTTCTGTTCTAATGGAAATGGTTTTTTCCTGCAGTGCAAGATCCAGATGAAGAAGCCCTGAGGAGATCAAGGTAAGAGACTCCTTGTGGAAAAACATGGCTTCTGTCCCTAGTGATAACCAAATAATGTTTTAAAACAGCATTAATACTAGCATATACAACTATTTTCTTTCCTTACACATTGTCTCTAACACAGTTACTTAAAAATAACTAAAATTAAAATGCTATCCGTGAGAGTAATTTGAATGAAAAGGGTTAACAAACTGGCATGCATTTAAGGCAGTACAAAAAAGTGTGTTCAAATCTGAAAGCTCCCTGCCCATGCAACTTTTATGTACTTTACTCTGTGTGTGAATGCAGCGAGCTTCTAAGACCAAATCCTGTGTAACTGCTTGATTGTGTAACTGTATGAAAATATGTAATGTTGTGATAGCATTAAAATTTATGTGCAATTTATTTGGATGATCCTGACTGACATCTGATTCATCTGAAACGATACACTAAAGGAGCTTTTTTCTATTCGTATCCATAATCATTTGCTCACGTTTTGTTGGAAGTGCAACCAAAACTTGTATAATAAGGAAGCACAGGACTGCTTTTGCTGAGGTGAAATATATTTGTCTCCTTCTATGACCTAACAATAATGCTGATAAAATGAGTATGCTCAGAAATAAAACAAGGAATTAAAGGCCTGTGATGATCTTAGGTTTTCCTATACTGCCAGGGATCCACTTTTTGTTACATTATTGTGTACAGCTTAATAACTGAAGTTGAATTGGAGCATCCTGCATGTAAGCCTGATTTTCTATTTCCATACTTCAAACTCCTATTTCACATTAGCTACTCTACACCACTAGTTGGGTTTGTGATTTCTTTGATATTCAATCCACTTGCTCTATTTTGTCATCATCATCTTTTTACCAGCATGTTTCTTCTATGAATACTTTGAGCTTTCGATCACAGTCCAAGCTATGAAGCTGAGCTAGTGAGAAAGATGGCTGTCATTTTCCCTATGAAAATACAGTATGCAGAATTCCAGTTTTATGTCTGCCACAAGCCTTTTATTGCAGTTCACCGAAGTTCATGGGTGGGTGCCTGAACATCGGGCTTGGCATTACATTCCTGCTGGATTCATTTCTCCTATCAAATGTGCAAGCCTAACTCTTAGAAAATGTACCCTACGTTACATGTTTTGATGTAACAGCACACATGTGAATCCTTACTACGGAGGGATTTGAAATACTGTAGCGAACATAACAGTTCTCCTATACACACATCTGATAGTAATACATTTTATTAAAGAAGTGATCTTTCTGGATGTAGTTTCTGGCTTTGTAAAACACTAGATAGTGGAAGTTTAATGTGATATTAGGTAGATTGCAAAAGTTAGTACATCAACATGCATAGTGTAAATTACATTTTTTAGCGTAACTTAAAAGTACATGACTGTATTTACTACGCATCATTGCACATTTTCTGCAGTTTTAATGTATTAATGCTACTGTTATTTTTTTTTTTTTACCACAAGGACAGTAATGATTCTGAGTATATTTAAGCATATCTGGATTACCAAAAGAAGTTTAAGGACATTCTTTGTTAGTAGAGGCAGAAGGGAATATTGTAGTGGATAGTTAGTAGTACAGTGTGTGTAGTAATACATCACAAGCTCTGGTGCAAGAAGTGAAATAGGGCCTCTTTCATAGCAAACTGATAGTACTTGCCTCATCTTGGTGCCCTGGTGCCTATTTCATACGTTATATGTACCCTACCCACAGATTTTGTAGCGCAGGCACTGGTTGTGCATGCGTCCATCATATGTTTTCTTGGGTTGATTGGACCTCACTCTGTTTCATCTTTTGATTTTGGAAAGGGTGGAAGAAGCTATGTCAGATGCACAGAATTAATACTGGAACTTCACTCTACCATCATAATAATGGTAGACACTGTACAGCCTGTACAACCAGGTTTTGCTCCATGCCCACGGTTAGGAGATCAGCTGGAAGGCTTCCTGGGCTCTCAAACGCAAAAGGCTGTCACAGAATTGTGGGGTGCGAAGCTTGTCAGGTTAAATGTTGCACTGATCTTGTTTTGGCTTTATGGAAAAAAAAAAATTAAATGTTTCAAAATGTAAACTGCCAGAATGAATGACTTTGGTCCTAGAGCATGTTGTGAGCAGTCACCCTCTGGTGCTTCCCGTTGTCTCTGTGTCAGTTCTTCAGTGTAGTCAGCAAGAGCTGCATGAGACGGCAGTAAGATTTCCTCCAAACACTTGGAAAAAGGAACACGTGGCTCACTTTTGGCAGGCTCATTTTACATAAAAATAGTCACTTTTGGATTGCTGCTTCTAACTTCTTAACATGTGCTTTGAGTGGTATCGGTAAGACTTAGAATCTTCAGGAGGCAGTATTTATTTTCAGTTAACATCATTGAATGCAGAGCATGACTTCCTGTTGCTCATGTTACTGCTACTTTGAAGGCGCACATACGATTATAACTTGCTGTGGAAACATTAATTTGCTGTTGTGATGATTGTTACAGAACAGTTTCCAGACAGATGATATCTGTTTCAAGATTGGCAGGTGTTTCTTAATGCCATTTCCTTGAATGGAGGGATATATTTTTAAAGCAGTGAGGGAATTAATGAAATTCAAGACCCACTGTAGCTAATGCACTTCAGTGTAACTGGAATAAATGCCACCATACACTTTTAGTGGTTCAGCAATAAATACTTTTATATTTTTAAGTAATTAAAAGATAGTTTAGGAGGTCATACATTAAGACTCCCTTAGATTTAGAAAGAAAATTGAGAAATATCAGTGAATTTGTTGATATTTACACTGTTCAATGTCTTGTGCTATATTCAGCCTGAGGAGTAAAACCAGTTTGGTCTGTTCCTTTCTTTTTCACTGATTTCACTCTCAAGTTCTGCTACAATTAACGGAGTTAACTTTGAGTTTAAATAATAGGCAGAACAGGTAAAATAATCTGTTTGCAATTGATCAAATAAATTTGTAAATAACATACTTCTCCTTGACTACACTCTCATCCCACATCCTCCTCCATCCACTTTTTGTTTGCAAAATCTTAATTTAAGCTATAGAACATCTAGAAAAAATTAAGGTCTCAGAGGTGCTGAACATTGCTTACAACTTGCTCAAGAGCACCAGTCTGCAGTCAAAACTGGCAGGGGGAGGTCAGTTATTCACAGGACTGCACTTTTGAAAATCCCAGGTTATTTTGCTCTTCAACACAAATGATCAGAAATACCTGTACTTGCTTCTGTTGAGAAACCTATAGAAACTACTGCTGAATGCTGCATCTGATGGCCTTATAGGACAGCATGAGAAATAGATATAAATATGCTGGCCTATGTATTAGTTACGGAATGGAAAATATTTGCAATAATTTTGCTCCTGTATTGAATCAACTTTAAATGACTGCTTGGGTTGGGGAGGGGAGAGCCAGGCGAATCTGCTGGCAGGAAAACAATGGGATTGCACTGCATTTCTAGCAAAAGCAGACCTGTAATACCAAATTTAAGTCACAGAATATAAAGTTACTTCAAATTACTCCTCAGAAATGAACAAATGCAAAAATATTCATTCATGGTCTAAAAAGGATCGTCCAGCTTTCTTTGCACTGATTCAAAAGCCGGGGAAACAAATCCAAATAAATTGCCATTGCCCTAATTATAATAAGGCAGGGGAGTGGTAGCCATGTTCCCTAATCCCTTTCTTTCTCCCTCCTTTCTTTCTTCTCTTTGTCTCTCTCTGTATCTCTCTCTGTATCTCTCTCTGTCTCTCTCGCTCTGTCTCTGTCTTTCTCTCTCTCTTTCTTCATGCCACAGGGAAAGGTTTGAAACGGAACGTAACAGCCCACGCTTTGCCAAATTGCGCAACTGGCATCACGGCCTGTCGGCGCAAATCCTTAATGTTAAAAGTTAAAAGCCCACATTCAGTGGGCAAAGATGTGAGAGAGAATTACAGGAAAGAAATAACTGCTATCCTGAGTTAAAGCCTAAGAGTGTAACACACGTACAGGAAAGATGATTGCTAGGTTGTTTTTATTTTTTCTGAGTGCCCGTCTTTGGTAGTTTTCTGTTGTTAGCCTGGCATTCACTCACTGTCACCAAAAGCAAATATAATCATACTGCCTTGTTCACGTTCTTTGGTATAAAGTAGATTAGCTTTTGTCCTTTACGATATCAAATGCAACTTCAATATACAGATAGAAGGAAAAGATCATTGTGTTACTTTTTTGACTTTACTTACAGGAGAAAATGAAAGTTATTCACAGTGTTTCTTTAGGAGGAAGACTTAGGTTTTATTGACTTTTATTGCTGTAAAGATAATTAAATATGAGAACGTAGGATGAAAAGGAAAGCTGACTGAGCCTGGCCAAGAGTTTGCTAAATGTACAACCTGCTTAGTTCACATAGTCAAACGATGCTGTTTGAAATAAGACTTAAGCGTTATCATTTTTTCTTCAGTATATAATGCTAGTAAAACTTATTTGATAAGACTACTTGCTATAATATTTGAAATCTAAATTTGTCATTAGATGAAAGATAGAATGTGGTTGTTCAGGACCTGCAAGGAATTGACTTTTTGCTAGAGGTGTTTAGGAGTAAGACGACATATATAGTACTGTTGGTGCACTGAAGTTTATAAAAGCAACTCTAAAGTTCAAAGGAACATGTTGCCCATTCTGTATTGCTCTTGCTTTGACCCACATTTTTTTCTGTATATAGCATCATGCTTTATCTCAAATAAACGGATTTAAAACTAAAATAATGATGTGCCTGTTTTACACAGTACTTCATTCCTTTTTAAGACAATAACTGCTTCAACTGATTGTTGAAAAAAGGTGCACTTTTCTTTTCACAGTAGAAAATTTGGTCAAAAAGCTTTTCCCTATTAGCTGTAGTTCTTACTGACCCTTAAACTACCTGAATTAGAATCAACCTGATAAAATAATTGAAATAATCTTTCTTTCTTGTGAAAGAGAACATGGCATAATTAATAAATGCTAGATGAGAAGACACTGATAATGCCTTTACAGATTTCCTTTTTAATAATATACATTCTCTGACACATTAATGTATAGAGGCCCTTGAGACACTGCTGGTGAAATGGGATCTTTCTATTTGAACAGTACAACAGTGCTTCAGTTTTAAACTGTGCTCATCAAACTCAGGTACATCTATCCAAAAGGCCCCCATGTGCTTCTGTTTTTTGGTTAAAGTACACCCAGAGAAGTATCACTTCTAGTTTATGCTCTGATCATTAAATGATAATAAAAAAAGTATTTCAGTTACATCTACATCTATGGTTTCCATAGAAATGGTTGATATGATCCCTTAGCAATCTGCATTAGCAGACCTTAGCATTGATTAAAACTGAAGTTTCTGCTAATAAAGCAACAAAAGGTTAATTCTATTGCAGATTTGCTTATAGCCCAAATAACATTTTTTTTAAATTATTCTTTAAATGGCAGGCTAGCTTATTTTATCTGGTAGCAGTAATTCTGACCAAAGAAATTAACATGTGAATTTGAAATTCAATGAAAACATTGAAGCAATTTTTGAAGCTTTTGAACATCTGCAATTTATATTGGTGAGAACAAAACATGCTGAAACTCTCATTTTGTGGGCAGGAAAAGCTACTATTCTTGAAGGATTTTGCATAAATTGACCAAATATGAGGGTTTAAAAAATTAAAAAAAAAAAAAAAATTGAAAAAAAAGGAAAAAAAAAGTTTGACTTGTATTTTAGAGTACAAGGACAGCAGTCCATTTTAAAATGTACTTCACTTTTTAAAATATAAGTACTGTAGCAATTCAGTAAACATTCCATTTAATGTATAGTGTTCATTCATATTTTCCTTATGGGAATGCAAACAAATTCCAATCCTATCTCAATAGCACCTGTGGACAATCAGCATAAACTGATACCAGCACAAAAGAAGAGTAACATTTTTACTTCTCCTGTGTGTTGCTAATATCAGACATCAATTCAGAATGGGTAAATCTTATTTATGTGTGGATGATTTTAGGAGAATTTAAACTGTAATTATGCAATTTACTTTTTTTTAAACAGATAATGAATGTACCTAAATAGAAAGTCTTCATTCTATTATTCAACCAAATTAAATGGTTTTCTGAATAAATACATGATAGTAGTTTCACTTAAATAGGAATTGGGTATCCTTAAATGTTTTATGAACATAATATGTGGATACTATTTCTTTCAAATAGTTCTAGTGCATGTACTATAATGAAAATATCTGTACTATATCTGAATATTTATATTTAATGTCATTTTCAGAGATACTTTTAAATAATCAGAAAAGCACAGTTTGGTTAGTAGTGAAATTAATGCAAATGTAGTTAAGGGACATCTTCCCCTTATTTCTGCTTCTGTGGATTTAACAATAGTGCACATAAGCCATGTAATCATAATGAGAGAGTTATAAACCATTTCCCTGGAGGACAGAAAATTAACTGTCAGTACTCTGTGAGCCTGTAGAATTTCAGTCCTTCATGTAACCATAGGAAAAACTAATAGAAAAAACTCTTCAATAGTTGGTAATTTTTTGAACTTTTAAAATGAGAAAAATCCTGTAGAATTTGCCATCTTTAACCCCTAATGCAAGATTGTTTACTACAACATCTTTCTACTGATCCAATCCCTTAAAAAAAAAAATCTAATTTTTTAATTTAGTTTCTTGTTCATACTTAACCCCTTAACTCTTACACCTCAAAAATCTGCTTTTATGTTGTCCTGTTGATCTCCAAGCCCCAGAAATTCATGCTGCAAATATTTCCTCGTGTAAATGTTAACAGGCTGTGTTTTTCCTTCCTGAGGAGGAGGCAGGTTTTTTCTGTAAGATGGAGAAGCTGGGCTGCATTTGTCATTCTGTTATCTCTCATTGCTGGAGACTATGACAGGCTTAGACCTGATGAGAATTCATGAATAGTTATGAGAGTCTGCTAGCTTTGTTTTGGCTGGAGGTCAAGTTTTCCTGTTTTTAATATGTCCAGGCTTATCTCATTCTAAGTTGCCTCTGATCAGTCAACCTCATCTTCCACTGTTTCTTGACCATTTGCAGAAGTCTGCTGTTTTCCGTAGGAAAACTAGTCTCAGTTAATGACAGTAAAGCTTAAACTGGGTTCCTGACTGAAGACTCAGTCATGTAGTTCTTTAAAATGGCTTTGATGATAGGCAGGTATATCTGCTCTACGTTGAATATATTTTGAATCATGACTCTTACACCGAGTGGAGGACACTGAGATGGTGGTGAGTGTCTTCTACGTAATCTCCATGCCAAAAAGGATAGTAAAACGCAGGATGCAGATAGAGATATTAGTCCCCTGTCCTTCCCAGTGCTTCCAGTAAAGCCTTAGTGTTATAAGCATTTAACGAAGACACAGCAAAGCTGATGCCACTAGGAAATCAAAACCAAAAGGCCTTCCAGGTAAATCTGCTTGTCTGGTTATGACACAGGGAAATGCTCATTTTCTGCTGTGGTATAAGACCGTTTGTTATACACTAACCTTTTTCCTGAATATTGCTGCTTTGTCTCCTACACAAATGGTCTCTTCCTCACCTCTTAGAGTGCTTAGTTTGCAGCAGGACTACTGACTGCATGCAGGGCATGCTGATGGATGTGGCAAGAGTGTGTCTTTAGGAAAGCAGGCATGAGAAATTGACCTCACTTCCTTTTGTGCATGGAAATCAAGAGAAGAAAAGTTCTGTGGCTCCTTCTCTTGCCTCCTTCTTTTCACACCTGCCTGCATGGATAGGAGAGGGAATCTTTTGTTACGTAATAAACGTGAAGGTCACTTTCTCTTCATTGCTGTTTATTTGTCATTATGCACAACGGTGTGGAGTGTAAGGGACAGGAATTCTAGGGAGTGCTTTATCACTTTTGAAAAGCGTATCTCATGTATCACAGAATTGTCTAAAACCTTCTTAGTAAAAAGGAATAAACAGGAAGGGGCGACCAATCTTTCACTTGTACTTTCAGGCTCCTGCAGGGAATAAGCTGACTGATTCCATGGCTTCTTTAGAAAATACTGGGGCACTTGCACAAATTCTAATTTGCAAATGTAAAAAGCTAGAATCTTCGTATGGTACATAATAGTAGTAGTTCTTGTGGTAGGTCTTGGTAAAACCAATTAATAGCTTTCATTAATCAGCCTTTTATTAGAGACCTTCTCCAATGTACATGAAAATGAATTGACTTAAGTTTGCTTTCAAGAACAGTGGCCTTATTCTCATTTCCAAAGCTATCTATCTGATACCACCAAGACAAGATGTAAGGTACTTTGATCCTCTTCCTTCATATGCCAAAATTTACAGAGGTTAGCATGGCTTCTTTCTGTACACTAAGCAGATTACCAAAAATCCTCCCAGAGTATAGCTTACTTTTCTATAACAGCACACAAAATAAAGCAGAGTTTGGTAGCTAGCTTTTTCACTTCGGCAACATTACTACAGTAAATAATATTAAGTAAATCTATTTATTCTTATCCCTGCTTACCTTTTAATGTCTGAAGAGCAACAAAGCAAAACACTGCAATAGCAAATAAACTCGATTGTTTCTATGGATTTGTGATTGAATCCAGAAGGGTAAATTGATCGAATATGTCTTCCTTCCCCAAAACACTCCTTGAAGTTCAATGGGAAAAGTGAATTTAGATATCATAGATGGCTTTTTTTGAAGCCAGTTCTCTGTAGAACAAATTGCTCAAAGGTGGGAGCCGTAAGGTCTATCGTATCCAGTTGAATGCACTCACTTATAACTGAGGGAGTGAGATGGAATTTCATATGAAATTAATAAATTCAATGGAATAGTAATAAAGTAAGTAACACATAAGAATAATAGAGACTGTCGACGCTCATGATTCACTTTTGTGTTCACTTTTTGGCTGTAGTGAGCTGTGTTTTAATATCTCTTACTTATCATCTCAGTCTTTTGCATGTTCATGGCCAGCACTTGCTTCTTCACTGGCAGAAATGCACACTGCTTTCCTTCCTTCTGTGGAACTGTATGCATCCCATAAGTATATATATGCCCACACACATCCTGCCACTGATGCTGATGGCTAACCAAAATACCAGTGCATGGCACAGCTTTCTCTTACTGTACTGTTTTCTTCCACTGCCTTCAGTCTAACAAGGAAAGAGCAGTTCTTGCATGTAACAGCTTTCTAAGAGGCATGTGTAACCTGGAAGCACCCAGCTGTGGTCTGTGGATCATCTGAGTGATTCACAGAGCCTTGTGTAAGATGAGTTGGAGAACTGGCTGATGGCTTAGCACTGGCTTCCTTTTTCTTTGTTTCTAAATTGCATTAATGTTAACAGAATTATATTAGGTACTAATAATTTCCTAATAGTTCATTTCCATGTAATCAATTGTTGACCCAGAATGTTATATAATTACCAATGAGAGGAAGGGAAATAAAGAAAACTCTTAAGGGAATCTCTGAAATAAAATGTAACCCATGTTCTGAAAAAATACTGACAACTGCTTTATCTCATACTTGGTTATTTGTCTTAAGAATCTAAGCAAAAAGGCACAGTAGTGTATCTGAGTGCACAAATAAAAAATTGGCTTGAAAAACTTCCAGCTGACAGTAAGGAGGTCTATGAGTTCTCTCAGCTTCTCTGAAGCAATGTGAAGTTTCTTTCAATAATGAAAACATGCTTCAGTGAAAGGGGAATCATTTCCCAGCTTAGGTATCCTTTGGTATCTGAACTTGTGCACTGTCCTTGTCTACAGTGGTCCTAAATACAATCTGAAAGGTTCCTATGTCAGGTTCCTGCTGGCAGATATTTGTGCTTTACCAGTAGAGTTCTTAAACAGTAGAGGGAAATGTTCAGATAGATCTGATTGCAGAATTAAGGCCAAGATAGGGAAAGTTATCTGCAGTTTTTTGTTTGTTTGTTTTGAGCTGGAATACATCCAAGCTCAAGATGTTCCATATACTCAGGATTTTACAGTCTTTGTTCTTACTAAAATGGTGCATTTACCAATAAGATAAATTGGAGAGCATACTTGCATGTCAAATGTCTCTATATAAATCTTGGATAAATTACCTCAATACACACAGCACAGTTGCTGCTTTATTTCAATTTCAATTGAAATAATTTTCAATAATTATTTGAATGCTTAATGCGATAGCATATTACTAGATGCCACTAAAATCCATAGGAGGGATTTGCTTTGATTTAGTGAGCTGCTTTGACTGAGTTCTGTAGTACCTGTTGAGAATAAGTACCTGTATGTTTTTTTTAATGAATATCTGACAGTGCTTTTCCTATTCTATGGCACTGTGTGTGCAAACCAAAGCACCTTCTGGGAGAAATGGATTTTCCTGTTTTGAAAAGCAGACATATAGGCAGGTTAAACTGCAGTTGTTTTGGCGTGGGCTGCTCACATTCTTAACTAAGGTGGCTGAAAAAGAGAGACTAGCTATTCTTCTATCCCAAGCTAAAGTTTGAACTAAACCAGCATGATAGTTATCTTCTATCCTTTCCAGTTAACTGCCTATGATTTTTCTGTGTGTGTCCTGTGGTGTCTCTGTGAAGGTAATAGTTTGTTGCAGTTACAAAAACACAGCACTGGGGATTAAAAAAAAAAAGAGAAGCCATCTCAATGGTTTTATATTCACGTGTTAATGGAAAAATTCTCAGCTCCAAACACAAAGGTAAAAATTGCCTTACCGAATCAGAACTGGATCAGCAGTTACCGTGGCTCAGTAAAGAGTGTCCAACAGCATCAGGATTTCTTGCTGTCAAGAAAAAAATGTTTGGTAGGCAATTATTAAATAGCCTTCATTTAATTTTATTCCCAGGCACCCTAAAAGAAATTTCTGAAAAAATATTTTGTGACTTCAACTTCTTGAAAGGAAATTTTATTTCTAAGAGAATGTGTTTATGTAAATGTAAGCACGTAGTAGGATAAAATCTATTAGCCTAGTTAGGAAAGGTCCTGCAAATTCACAATAAAATGCTAGAAAAAGAATTTTTTAATTTAAGAGAGACCCTAATAATCTGTAATTCTTAATAAATATTTCCTCTTTTGAAAAGAGGCCAATATATGTTTCAGGTGTCTGCTTTGATAGAAAGCTAGTGGGTGATCTATACAAGAAAATACCAATAGTCTGCATACTAACATTTATAACAAATCACTCCATAATCTCTTGCTAAAGAGAATGAGTTGATGTTTACAGTGCTCAGTTAGCGATTCAAATGCTGATTCATTTCAATTCTCTGCCCTGCCATGGACCTTCTATTTGGTCATTAGTAATTCTATTAAGAGTTAGTTCCTTGTGTGTAAAATGTAGAAAAAAAAAATTCTGCAGGAGAGTGCTGAGAATATATGTGTTGTATTCTCAGAACTGCTTCAGTATTGAAACACAGAAAGGAGTTGAAGGACCTTGTGGTCTCTTAGGATGCCAACGTTTCCTCATAACATCAGATCTTCATTATAGATTGATTCTCTTGTCTAAAACATTTTGATGGCACAGAGAGGAGCTGTTCAAGAGCAAGTCTAGATTCTTTAAGGAAAGGTAGGTAGAAAGTGCACAAGCTTAGTATCTCAATACTTGTTATATATAAATGATTGGGAATTTTTCTCATTTTATTTTATATTTGGAAATCAAATGACTAAGTTTCTTCTGCTTAGCACATAATTTCTCATTCAATGGAAGCTCTTTTAGGGTCTTTGATCTTTTAGGGTCCAGTAGAACACACAAGTTTGGCTTGCAAATGAATTTTACATTTTGTTTCTCAAACTCTTGCTAGTGTGAGAGAGAATATGACTCTATCTTAATCATTCAATTAACTCAGTCTTTATGACCATATCACATAGCACATTTTTTATGAGAAGGTAACATTTAATATTTTCTGCTGTATAACAAACTATATAATTGGGACAGACAATATGTTCCACACTTAAGTCTTGCTTGAGAGATATGTCCAGTGTTCAACAAAACCTTGTGGGAATTGCAGTGTTTTCTCAAATAGTCATTGACTATTTGAGTCATTGACAGTCCCTCTATCAAAAGCTATTTTGCTGGGACAAAAGGGAGTGCAGAGAAATCATTAATACTAAATCTCACCCAGTTAGCTCAAAACTAATATCCACTAATGTTGGATACAAACTGCCCATAATATTCTGAGCTGATTTTGTACATGTTGAGAGAGTATGAACTTTACCAAGCTTGTCCCAGTGATGTAGTTGATTCAAAAGTAAATTTAATTCCGTATTGAGTTTGCAAAAAACATTTTGACTGTAACATCGGCGGGGTATTCAATATTTTGATCTTCAAAATGCAATTATCACCAGTAAGGCACAGCTGATCTTGTGCCTTTCTCACTATTAACCAAGCAGGAATTATTCCTGTTGACTGAGAAGAGAAATAGTTCCTGAAAGCAACACTGAGAAAGTACTGTGTGCCTTTGAGCTCATCTTTCCCTTTACTCTGCCTTTTTCTTTGCTTTACTCTGTGGAAGTATGTTTACTACACTTATCTATCTCCGTAACCTTCTCAACTCCCCTTGCCACGTTACTCAGCATTGTTAGACTTGTAAACTCAGGGAGAAAGCTTTTGTAAAATCCTTATCTCAAGCTCAAGTGATGTTCTGCATTTCTCAGCGTAGCCATAGCTAGCAAAGCAGAAAAACAGATTAATAGATCAGATTAACAGTTTTACCAGAGGCCTAATACTGCTTCTGCTCAACCCCCAGCTGCCTGCCTTTTGGCTTTATAATTTTTCATGAGTATTTCATAACACTGACATTAGACAATGCTTTATTTTATCTTCAGGCTGCAACTGTAATTATTTATTATCAGACTTGCATGATGATGACTCTCAGTATACTAACGCTTTCCCACCCTAGCCACTCTCTACCAATTTCTAATCCGTCCTCCCCCACTTTGATTCAGCCTGGTTTTACTATACAGGATGTTCCAGTGAAATCTCAGCTTTGTTACCATAAGGCAGTGTTTGGTTTCTCATTGCTTTAGAGTGGTGAGCAATTCATCTTACTGGGGTATTTACTTTCAAGTCAGGTTCTTCCATTCAGACAGTAACGACATTCTTAGTCAGACAGACACATCTGAGTCTCGTTTCAAACCTGTTGTGTTTGAAAGTCTGGCTTCAATTCATTTATTTTGAGGGTTACATTTTAGTTGGGCATTTTAAAAATTGGGAGGTTAGAGAATATCTGTGCTGAAGTCTTTGCTGATAGACAAGTATTTATAAATTTATTTGGGTTAAACCACGAGAAGGGTGCACATGTGTGTATGCATGTGTACACACAGAAGCACAGAAATATACAAAATACTTCTAATGAAAAATATTGCGTAGTTTTCAAAATATAATGTAAGACAACGATCAGAGCACACCAAATCAAGATAAATTAATATCTGTGTTTCTTATTTGGAAGGACTTTTCAGGAAGGAGATTCTCTTGGGTGAATGGGGGCATTTGCTGTGTATTTTGTAATTTTATATCTCAGTTGTGGGAAATATTCTAATTTGGCACATTTTAACTTTAAACACGCTTAGATTCCAGCCGATTTTCTTGTCAGAGGCTGATTATATTGACAGTATAGTCTTTAATAATAGATTATCCAGAGTTGGAAAGAGCCCGCAAGGACCATCAAATCCAACTCCTGGCTCCATAGAGGACCACCCAAAATTCAAGCCATATGTCTGAGAGTGTTGTCCTAAAAAGTAATAATCATCACCATATTGCTAAATCTTGAGACTTATCTCAGATATTTAACTCACCTAGATCTCAAACATAGGAGTCTAAAGATTAAGGGTTACAGTCTTTACAATTCTTCCACAAATATAGAGTTGCTTGCACTCAAATCAATCAGTTATTTCTGTGAGTGTGCTGATAGGATTTACAGACTATCACTGAAAATTGAGGCTGAATTGTTCCTTACTTCTCTGAAGAGATGAAACTTCTTGTTTAAATAAAATTTATAACTCAGAAAACTAGTAATTATTTGGGTAGGACAGAATTTTTAAGTGATGCCAGGCATATGCAATCCATATGTTTTTTGTTAACCATTTATTTTTTAATAATTTTTAAAGTATTGGATCTTCAAGGACTGCCCCAATCTGATTATTTTTACCACTGAGATTTGGCATAAGACTATATTTCATTGGAATTCCACTGGAATTTTCTTTTAAAAAGGAAGTAACTAAGTAAAAATTATTCTTGAAATTGTATACATACAGACCGTGCCAGATTTGCATGAGAAATTAGACTTGCAAAACTGGTAATTTTGCTTTGTTTTTCTTTAATATTGAATGAGAGACAATGCTCATGGGGAAACTGGAAAATTTGGTGAGTTTCATTTAAGAGCTGAAGATGTTTCTTGTAGCTATGGTTTATGAGCAACCACTCTACGATGCTTTTGGCAACCAAACATTTTTCCTAAACCTATGTTCCTTTGCCCTGTGTGTTTTTTGGTTGTATTTTGATTGTCTTCTTTTTCCTTTTTTTTTTCTTTTTTTTTTTGCCACAAATAACAATTGCATTTCCTTTATTCATATGGTATTCCCTCCTTTCGCAGAGACAAAGAAAATGCTGCAGCAGCATCACAAAACAGGTAATTGTTGCTCTGTGTTTTCTCCTTTATCCCTATTCAGTTGGCCTCCTTCCCCCTATTACTCTTACCTCAAAAACAGGCAAAATTTGAGAAGGCAATAAATGTTGCCTTCTCAATAAATAGGTTTCAACTAAGCAGATTTGCTAGGCGTTTCTTTCTGATGTAGAATTCAGAAAGGTCTGTGAGATGGTAGCAGACATAGTAGTGAAGGGGATTTAATTGCTTGGAACTTTTGTATAAACATTTCTGTATCTGATTCTTGTGTATGTTGTGTGATCCTTGATGGGATATGAGGTTTTGTAATTTCTTTCATTTCAAAAGTGATTTTTTCCCAAAGAATCTCAGCACGCTTTGTAGTTATGTGTAGAAATGTATCTATGAAGGTACAAACAAGAGCTGAAGCACAGGTACTTCTTAAATGAATCTAATCTTTTGTTTAATGGAGCAAAGAAATGTCGCTTGATAGTTCATGCCTTGAAACAAATTTTACCTCATTTCTTTCCAATTTTATTCACCCCTCCATGAACAAATACTTTTTATATTTGTTCTGAAGACTTCTCACAGTTCAACAAAAGTTGCACAGAATTGAAATCCAAGTGCAAGCATCATCCTGACTAATGATATAAGCAATGGTAACTGGCACTTGGACACGTAGGGAAAATAATTATGTCAAAAAGGAAAAAAAATAAAAAATAAAAATTTAAACCTTGATTCCTGCATAGCAAGTGTATATAAGGTAAATAAAAAATTCAATAACACATCTAGCATTTGAGTAGTTGTTTGATTTGTGTAAAACCATCTACAGAACTATGCAGCTGCTCCACTGAAATCTCTTCTTTTGGATTTTACTAGGAACTATATCTGATTTGTGACTGCTGTTAGTGTCACACTGCATTGCCTTAATCTTGCATGGTTTGTCAAACCATTGCTTTTATCCACCTCCATCTGTTATTGTTGCAGCTTTGCCATTTGTCTTATTATGATATTCCTAGCAATATGGTTTCCAGATTTAACACAAGCTACTTGTAAAATTCTTGCATCCTTTCCCTGGCTTATGCAGTAATGAGCCATCAAAATTTGTTGTGATTTCAAATGCAATACCATGATGATCTCCTACAGTGAGAATTTAGGAATATTTGAAGAACATGCTGGATATTTACAAATATAAATCTTCTTACAGGAAAAAGAAGAGACAGAAAAATGAAGCCTTAATTACTAAACCAGACTTGACTTTTCAGCTACCTTGTTACACTCCTGCCCCTGTTCCTGCCAAAGGCTTTGCCCACTGCACAGAAACAATAACTGCTGTTTTAAGGGGATAGATGTTCGTATTCTAGAATGCTGCTTTATTTGATGTGGATATGAAATGGTAATACCTCTGAAAACCATAAAACTTAAACAATTATTTTTATTTTAAAAACACCAGCATCTTCTGTAACTGGAATTCTCTCTCTTCCTCAAAAACCTATTACCTCGGGAATCTGTGACCTGATAACAAATATCTCCTTTACAACTTGCTTGTAATCTTTGTTACCCAGGGCTACAGCTACTACATATGTGCCAAAGTGTGTGACCTCCAGTATTTTGCAGCCTCCTCAGTCATGCACCGTGGGTGCCAACACTGGCAGTGCTAAGCCAATGGCCTCCAAGGGCTCTGTGAGGCCTGGAGTGAGTACAAGTCAGAGGGAAGCCAGTTGTGTCACTACTGGCCATAAAGTCTCTCTTTCTTCATCCAGTAATCGAAGGTACACAGTGATGTGTAACTGCGCAACTGACCTGGTTTGGAGCTTTGGAATGGTTTGGTAATAACAATCTCTAACTCTTCCAGACTGAAATGGTTATGGCCTAAAAGGCAGCTGTCTAAGTTCTACAAATTGCAGCAACTTCTAATTCCTGTGGGTTTTACTTGTAAGGATTTCATCTATAACATAGAGACAAGTCATTAAGCACCTTCTGCGGAAAAGCAGCGGCTGATGTTACGCACTGTATTTCTCAAACATTGTCAAATTCAAATGCAAAACTCTTCCAAGCTATGTCTTTCTCTAAATACATCCTCTGGCACCTTTTTTTTCTATGAATGCAGCAGTAAAATAGAGAATTTTTTCTATACCTTTTGATTTGTCCCTTATATTTTCAATTTTATACAAGAGCTCTGTTGGATGACTTGAAACAGACAGGGCTTCATGTTATATAAAGGAAACTAAAAGCAGCTTTTCTAATCTACTCAGTTGTTCTCTGGACAGAAAGTCACAAGTTAGGACTCTACTGGGAATATGGTATTTTAAATCTTAGAGTGCATTTGTTGCCACATTTTCTCAGTATGGTTGTTAACCATAATTATCCTTTTAACCTCTACTGATTTGTATTACTTTCGTAAGTGAAAATCAGTTGAGAATATGTATTGACTTTCATCTACCTAACTGACATCATGGATTTTATGTTTATTGGTTACAACAAAAATGGAAATGTTTGAGAACATCCATTTCCTGTGATTTTCCTCTAAATACACAATACTGTGAAGATTAAAAGTATATGTAATTCCTTTAAAGAAAAAATTAACCTGTAGCCTGGTTTGTAAAACACCACTCACGTTTACCTGCTCACAGAATTCTTCTACAGTGGAATTAAAAAATAAATAAATAAATAAAATTGGAATTCTGAAAAGAAGGCAGTCTTGGGGGGAAGAGAATTATTTTATTTGAATGTCTAAGTAAAATTATTTAAAATTTATATTGGATCAATTAATAACAGTTCAAGTTAATGTGAACTGTTTCTGTAAAACTGAGTATAGAGAATTATTGTCATCTGTCCATCTTGTGTATAATAAGATCATTGTGATATTTTTTTAAGGCTTTTCCCTATTTCATTTACATCTATTCTACTTCCTTTTTCTGTTAAACTCTTAATGTATTCTGCCCTGCAGGAATGTGATCGAGCCTCTAACACTTTAATCACTCTGAAAAGCTATTACAGCATGTAAGATAAAAAAATTTTGTTTCTTTTAAATTTTATATCAGTATGTTTGCATTTAATTCATATGTGTTTGTCCAGTTCAAATTCGTCTTCTCCACACAGGTCCATATCGACATATATTCTCTTTTCTTTCTCTTTTCTTTCTCTCTTCTTTCTCTTTGTCTCTCTTTCTCTCTCTTGTTTTTTAAACATATATCACAGATTGTCTTTTGGTGTACATTTTGAAGATCCTTTCCACACTTAACTAACCTCACTATTTTCTTCTACTCAAGGTATGCGGTCTCAGAGATTCTTTTGCAATCTGTAACCATTTTCCTTTCAGTGGTAATGGAAAGACAGAATAGGCAAAATCATATATTGTTGTTAGAACATGCATTACATTCCATTATAAAATTGATATGTGGTATTGTATAGTTTCTATCTTTTCATGTTTGCTAAGTCAAAGTAAGTATTAAGTTTTGGTCAATGTCATGTGATGCTAAAACCCCAGTACTTGCTGTTGCTGAGGGGGAAGGAGGGAAATCCTGTGAATATTCCTCTGCATTTAAACTCAGTAATAGACTAGCCCATGATCCATAGCTGGGATGTACAATATGCAACTACACTGCTCTGCAGTGCTGTATTACAGAAATGGAAGAATTTACAACAAAATGCAAATACATCAAGGTAGAAAAGTTCATCTTGAACTTAAATGCAGATTGTGATGAACGAACTTTTGCAAAACTGTTGCAAGACTTTTCACGTAATGGCCTGCAAGCCAGAACTGCCAACAAGATGAGTATTTTCAAAAGCTCCTTTGCTATTTATCTAATTGCAGGTGAAATTTGTAAGGAAGAAAACATTCTGTTTTTGTTGTGGTTTGCATTCAACTTGGGTGTAACAAGCATGCTTCAATTTCAGCTAATCAGATTGTAAAATATTGAGTTAAAATAAGAGATACCATCATTTAGACTACCAAACCCAGAGGAGAAGGTACAAGAGGAGGGGACAGTCTCTTAAAGAGCAAGAGGTGTCAGGAATTCTGGACATTCATTCTAGCTGCCGAGGAGCGCACCATCTTAAATCAGAGCTCTTTTCTGAAAGGAGCATAAGAAAACGTTAGGCAGAATGGCTGAAAGGCAGAAAATACGTGATGAAAAAACTACAGAAAAAAAGGTTGAGAGAAAGAATGTTTAGGGGCTGAAACCTAGCTGAAAAGCAATCTTGGAACTGCGAGCTGCCTTTTGTTATTTGATTTTTAGCATGCTCAGAAAAGAATATTCTGGGCATTGTTTCTATGTTGTATGACAGAATCACTTACATGCCGTCACCTTCATAGGTGTCATGTAAGAACCTAACTCATAAGTTAGATGAGAAGGAGTAAAAATGCAGCCATTGTTTTTAATGATGTTCACCAATGTTTGTGGATAAGACAATTAGGTTAATAGTGTAGTCTGGTTTGTTGTTTGTTTTTTTTTCTTTTTTCTTTTTTTTCTTTTTTTTCTTTTTGAACACACTGAGATAACTGCTAGAGAAAATAACCTATAACACACAAATATGGCATCAAGAAAAATGACCCTAATGTCTGGCTATTAGATGGCCATATTATATCTGAAAATTGTGCCCCAAAATAGTATGATAATTTGAAAACTCAAATTGCAATTGGTTATAATTTTTGGCATCTTATTTGTTCTGGTAGATAAAAGTTAGTTAAACCCACAGTAGAATTGGTCTAAAGACAAAATTATGCTTCCGTCCTTCCCTTTTTTCTCCCAGCTTTGTGCAGAACCACTAAAAAATCAGACCCTATGTCTGAGTGCATTTTGCAGTTGGTTTTTGACCTCCAGCAGCTCTGTGCCACGACTGCTGCCCTGGGGGGCTGTTCCAGTGCCTGACCACTCTCTCAGTGAAGAACCTTTTCCTGATATCTAACCTTATTCTCCCCTGTAAATAGTTGAAGACGACAAACTGAGCCTCCCAAAAGATTGTTTCAGTTTTTAACAGTGGATACTGTGACTGTGCTGCCATGCAAGGTTGTCTGATAGATCAACTTCACCCAATTTGTCTACCTGTAACGTATGAGTTATACTTTCTAAAGCTGAGTGAAGGTTCAAGGACAAAATATGTTAATGAGCACTGTGTGCTCAGATAGCAGGCAATGAAGGAAATGTTAGTAAAATGACCACAGGACAGAAGAATATTTTTTTTTCTTTTAAATTTAGCTGTTTTTCAATTACAGATAAAATGAATGTTAATCTATGCCATGAGAGGACTCAGTGTGAGACAGTAGCATTTTATGCTGTATTTTCCCCTTGTATGTTGTGTACTGTTCTTATGTGTAAAGTGTTCTTATTGATTGATGGCCAGCAGAACATGAGCTGAATTTAGGGCAGAGATGAGCTAGGAGTCAATGGACACTTTATTAACATCTTTCCAGTACCCGTATCGCGTGAAATGATTAAACTTAGCACAAAACTGTGCTGATTATATCTTTAGGCTTCCAGAACTTGTAGGAAACCTGCTGCTACAGAACTATAATAATGTTCCTCAAACTGCATTTCTACATCTAATTAAGAGGTTTACTCCTTAATGTAAACTTCTGCTCCAGGAATGAATGCTGAGTGAAACTTATCGTAATACGAAGAGCTTGTGGCAGGGTCAATACGACATCTAAGAACTCCACGCCACGTTTCCTATTGCAGGTTTCAGTGGGAGCAGGACTTAAGTGCTGTATGAGACCTGGGGTAAACTTCAGTCATGCAGGGCTACTCTACAGTCCTAACTGCTTGTGCAGAAAAGTCTAACAAATGCCTTTTTTTTTCTTTGCATTACTGTGCTTTTCTCTCAGTAACTCAGCACGCTACTATGTTTGTAGCTTCAGGTGCAAACATAGTATGCTTTCTGCTGTCCTTTTAGAAATGCAGCTTTTTAAGATGCTTTTTGTTTTATTTAATTTAACTCTAATTAGTAGCCCTGTTGAGCATGCTCCGGTGTCTACCAGCCCTGCCTCTGCCCCTGCACCACATGCTTCAGCACATCAGCCTGCTACCGCTGCTCAAAATACAGCCAGTATGATGACACCACCAGCAACCACTCCCACCTCAGTAGTGCAAGAGTCTTTCTCATCCTCCTTCCAAAGGTAATGCTTCGTTGCTTTGTCCTTTTGCAGATATACCCCTGTATGGCTCTGGAAATGCTGCATACACATTCTAAACTTAAGAATGTTGTATGTACAAGCTGTAGCCTATTTTGTATGCTTTTATATAATTTTGTGGGTTTTTTTCTTATTTCAAAGAATGTTCATGATTGTAAAGAATTTGCAAAATAAAACTGTCCTACAAATGACAAAAAAGGATGGTTAAGTCTGGAATATAATTTATATTTCAAAAAAGCAACTCTACGGTCAAAACTGGAAATGTTTTTCTACCCCTTCAAGTGAAACTAAAACTCATCACAGTACTTAGGAGTGGTTGAATGTGGCTTCTCTTAATAATATTTCTGTAGTGAGGCATGAAATGGAATTTTTTTTTTTAAAGTAGGTCACTCGTAATTGAGCCTACTGAGTTGTGGCAGATTTCAGCAAAACCACACATGTGATGATTGAGTGCTCTGTAAAGTTTTAAGTCATCTCTAACAGATTTATCTAGCTTTTTCCTCTAATGCAGCTAAGCTATAGAGCTAATGTGAGTTTCAAGGAGATGCAAATTCGTAACACTGGTAGAGTGCAGTAGGAGTTCCAGTCGTGTATCAGAAATGATCAAACTCAGCCTGTGCAGAAATAGGACTCACGTTGCTGTCACATTATAGTGATTGTTGGGAAAATAAGAGTGAATTTTGTTTAGTGCACCTGGAATCATAGAATCTGCTTCTCTGTTGTTCTTTTTTTTATGTTTTTTGCTACGTAATTATTCCTAGAAGATATGTATTCTAGAGTGCTTTAAAAACCCAGGGAAAAGCACATTTCCAATAATATAAACTACTTAAAATAATTGAGATCTAAGATGTAATCTCTCATACCTTAGAATTCTGTAAATGGATTTGGAAGTGTTCTCTTGGTTCTATTTCTTTTTAAATTTGTGCTAGTTCACTTGAATTACTTATGCATGCCAACTACTTAATTTTTACCTCAGTAATGTTTTTCCTAATTGTGACCTACAGGAATCCAATGTTTTTAGTCCAGTGCAAGAAAGCCAATCACCAGCTATCACAGGAGGTTTGAATATAGGATATTACACTGTAATTCAGAACTATGCTGAAAGGCACTTTTACATGAAATAATGATATGATTTAAGCAATTTTATTCCCTATTTCAAACAGTAACACGAAGAAAATTGATATGTGAATATATGCCTCAAAACTAAATCCTCTATTCAACTAATCGTGTTGGTAACGTGTTTTCTGAAGGAGGTTAATCTTCTGATAGTGCTTTTATATTAAAATCTTTTGCTTGAATTCAGATTGAAACATCTGAATTCAAAATAGAGTCTTTCTTAGTTTTCAATAGACTTTTTTAAAAAAGATTTTTACATAATGTGTGCATTGTGACTTGTGTTCTCTGGGAATGTGCTTGGTTGTGCTATTCTGTAAGCCTGCAGATGTATGCTACAGAAAACCTGTTCCTGGTAACTATGCAGCAGCCCTCTTGTACCTGAACTCCGACAGAGCTTGATTCTGATGGCACTACTTTGTCCCTGTAAATTTTTTGTATATATGCTTTCATACTTTTACTGTGTCTTCTGCAGAGTGCTTGCAGCCCCCAGCTCTCTTTCACAACCTAAGCCTGTCCTTGGGTCCAAGAACATGTCAGTAGCAGCTTCCACTATTTCATCCGCTCTCTCATCTCAGTCTAGGTATATCTATAAAGATCTCTTCTGTTTCTTTGTACTCTATTTGTTTTTGTTCTGTATTATTCTCTCACATTTAAGGTTTTTGGCTTCTTAAGAGACTGCTTTTGCGAAAAATATTTAAAAGCATGATGTGTCTAATAGAATTGCTGCCTTGTTTGATGGTTCACATTAAAACCTAAGTTGTAGACTTATGATAGGCAACCAAGGAAATAATTTTGATCATAGTTGCTTCAGTTGGTAAGCTTGTGCTGGTTTTGCCCTCTTAAAATGAAAATAGGTGTCCAGTGAGGCCAGCTGAGAATGACAGATTTGTGTGTTTTTTTTCTTGGTGAAAACACGGATCATAGTTTAACCATCTGATACACTTTCAAAAGACCACAGCTCTTCATTTGTTATGCTCTTAGTTGTGGCTAATGAATGACCACAGCTAGGCAAGAGCATGCACATTTGAAGAGCACACGTTAAGAGATATAATAAGCAATACAATGATCTTCAAGATTAATGTAAAAAACAGCAGTTAAGTGCTAAGCACAAATAGAGACTTGAAAGCATTTTTATTTGCTTCACATCACTGAAACCAATGCAAAAATGAAACAGCTACGTAACAGAAGATCAGATGAATTCTGAGTTTTAGTAGGTAAGCATGGCTTTGTTTAGTTCCATTTCTCTAATTCCCACATGCATCTACTAAAACATAAGAAATCAAACTAACATGTTGATGTAAGTCCATTTATAGAAGTTACACTCTTCGTAACTTCATGTTCAATTGCTTTATGAAATTGGTGTCACCAAGAATGTACCAAGAACAGAAGGCAAGAATGGAATGGAAGACTTTGTAAGGGTTTTTACTACTAGTAACACATCTAGTTCTATGCACAAACTTGCAAAATTCTGAAGTGATGAATTACATATAGAATTTGTTATTTATGGTATCTATCATAGAAATGTAAGATTACCTCATTTTCCAATTGAGTGCTCAGTGCACTTCAGAAGTAATTCTTATACTCCTTTTCTGTGTTAGGCTCTTAAACATGACCACCAGTACTATTTTATCTGATGCATGTTTTGCTAACAAATCCCTTTCAGTCAGTTGGAGTGATCACCTATCGATATAAGAACAGGGTCCTATGTAGCTATAGCTGACAGGAGCCCCTAATAGTCAAAGCAAGACCCATACTTACTAAGCAACAATAACTGTGTGTATTTGGCTTTTTGTTACACTGATGTGAAAAAAACTAGTGATTTCTTCTGAGTGACAGAAGAGACTCACATTAGGTATTTCTCTGAGCTAAGGAACAAAATGTATCTATCAGTCAGAACATGACATCAATCTGAAGCCATGGTACTACTCTGGCCAGCAAGAGGACATCTATTTGTATTTTATCAGTCTGTATCCTAGGAGCCATAAGACTCTTGATATGAGAGGTATATTTTTACCTATCTACGTAGGAGATTTCTTTGGTATTCTCTTAGCTACAGTGAAAATTATACAAAATAGCTAGTAATAGGTCTCATGCAAGAAGTAGTAGTATTATGGCATTAGTACTTTGTTTCTGTACTTTCATTAATACTAGCAGTAGTTTCACAAAATATTTGCAAATAGTGATCAATTTTGCAATAATCAGTGGCAATCATAATTCTAACAAGTAACAAGAATAAAAAGATCACTCAGAAATACTAGATTTTTTTTTCATTTTAGATATCTTCTATGCATTAAATTGGCATGGATTGTTTTACGTTTTCCTCCTTTGAAAATATATGGGCATCTTGGTTGAGTGCCAGTGGGCAGCAAATGTGCCCAGCATTGCCTAGGAATAAGGAATATGGACTAAGGGAAGTGATTACTCCCTTCGCTTTGCACTTGTTAGTCTGCAACTGGAATGTTTTATCCAGTTTAGGTTCCCCAGTAAACAAAAATGTTGGTAAGCTGGAACAAGTACAGTGGAAGGCCACTGAGATGTTGATGAGATGAAACAGCCGAAGGAACAAGCTTTGCTTAGCTTCTTCCTCCACATTCCTCTCTTCTCTAGGCTAATAAGAGTCTTCTTTTACCTATGAGGAAATGATTAACAGGATAGAACTGAGCTCTTTGTAGTGTTGCCCTGCAGGAGAACAGGAGACAAAGTGAAAAGGAAGGTTCTGACTGGTTAAGGAAAAAAAAACAACTTTAAGCCAACCTTCAAGTTGGGCAGGGCAGCAAATTGCTCAGATGGGCTGTGCCAACTCCGTTCTTTAAGATTTTTCAAGACCCCACTGGATAAAACCCTGATCAGTATGGTCTGATCTAATGGCTCACCTTGCTTTGAGCAAAAGATTGAATGACAGACATCTGAGATACATTCCAGCCTGAAAGCCTCAGAACCTATAAAAAACAAGTGTCCACTTCAGAGAGTAATGCCTTCATCAGGCTGTTAAAAGCTACTGTTCATGGCTGGCAATTATTCTAAGTCAAGGATATTGACATATACTTCAAGTTGTTATCAGCTGGCACGCGTTATTCTCTTAGGTAGTGCCTCTCTCAGTAGTGCAGTAATATGACAAGCCTTAGGACATAAAAGCAAATCAGAAACTCAGAGGAAAAAATTGGTTAAAAATTGGCTCCTAGCAATCCAGTGCAAAATGCAAATTCACACTTTGTTGGAGTGTTTTGTTACAGATGAAATAGCTTCTTTACCTCTTTGCATTTGTTTCATGTTTATTTATTTTAAAAACTGCCACATACTTTGCTGGCGTTCAAATATAAGGGCGTAGTTTCTAAATTCTTTTGTAATTCAAATTGTCAAACATCAGATAGTTTTGATTTAGAAATCAAGAAATGTATTAGCATGCCAAAATACAGTTCTAAAGGTCAAGTATCATCTACCATTGGAGCATAGCAGCAGTTCATATAACTTTAGTTCAAAATAAAATATGATCTTAGTTACAGCAGTATTCCATCCTGTAAAACATGTACAGGTAGAACAAGCCGGAGGTTGTCCCACTGCTGATTCAGTAGTTTCTTTTTTCCCCTTCCAGCTACATTAAAGAGACCTACCAAGAAAATATGGGATGATTTCTTGGTCAGTGTCCTTAGCCAACTTAAATCTGATTTTAAACCTTGACAGAACAGTTCTATATTGATTTTACTTTTCTGAATAAGGCTGCATGGATGCATAGCAACTGACATGGCTAAAATTTTCATAATCTTCCTGAAGAAGGACGTTAGAAGTCATTAACCTTTAACTGATTGTGTTTCTCTGCCCTTTTAAACTTGCAGAACTAATGTTACTTTTGCGCTTGAAATCGTATTTACAAACAATAAAGAAAGCATAGCAGAAGTTTTTAAAATAAGTGACAGAACTCTTTATGCAATTGGTTATTCCATTAGGAGGGTAAAAGCAGGGCAACCAGCAAGACAGCACTCTGGGAACATAGCAACAGCAGAAGCAGGGTCAGGATTATGGTTCTACAAGAAAGGCATAGCTGCTATGATCCTAGGGTCTGAATCCAAGCACTGTCTGTGATAAAGAGAAAAAATTCTCCAGAAGCTAAGAAGATAACTGATGCATGACAAGATCCTACTGTTATTTATGGCAAATGTAGGCTGTGTTCCTTCATGCTGTGATTGTTGCCACACAGCTCTGTACTGCTCTGCACTTAGGCAGGAGCTATGTTCATTCTGAACCCCCTTGTTTCTATCATATCCTATGATATTCTATCATATCATATCCTATGCTCTGCAGGGACTCAGTGCCTCTTGTATTTACACAAAGGAAGCATTTTTTTCTGAAATGACGTTGTTTCCCCAAGGAAAAAAAAAATCTGCCTATTCACCCAGGGCTCCGTTTAGTGTGTAACAGTAGAACAGTACTGCAATGGAAAAGTTGCTCATGATAGATTGATTCTGCTACCTCAACTATTTTTTCTTGTCCTTTCTGTGGGGTTATCTTTGTTTGATCCATAATTAGCCAGGAAACTTAGCTGATCTTTGAACTTTGGTTAATTCAAGTTTTCCTTGTATGTAAATTAAGCTTATGTTATTGACAAAAGAAAATTCATACCTAATTGTTGTGGCATTACAAATTGATGGTGAATGTCAAAGAAAACAGTCCAGTGGTTGAATTGTAATTCCACGACTAAAAAATGAACAGAAGGGGCTGAGAGTGAATTACAAAGCAATATACTCTGCTCATTTACTTGTAATCCTTATTCGGGTTTCACTATGATTCCCAGCTTTAATAAGATAAGCAAAATGTAACATAATACTGATCTTACATTATTAAAAGTATATACATGTTGTTTAGTTTATCACTTATTAAAAATATCTCCTATTCATAAGAAAAATCTCTGTAAGACAAGATGTCACTATTTTCTTGATACATTCTTTTCAAATACAACTTTTGTCTCATTTTAGTTTCAACCGGCATTCTTCCACCTCCATCAGCTACCAGTCGAAGAGGTATAAAAAATGTTTTGTGCAGCTACTATACCTTAAAAGCACTTAACAGCCCAGTCTATTGCTGCATCCAGTGAAGTATTAACATGAAAATCCTTACTTTCTTAAAACTAATAGTTTTCAGAGCCAGTATTTAATTCATCGCCTCTCACATGCCATTGGCTGCTACAGATAAATCCAGTAAGGGTGCTTTCACTGCTTTAGATATGCTGTTGCTTCTTGTTACATTACAGCATCTTCAGCACTTAGGACATCTTTTTTCATTCTTTCCTTCTTCCTTCCTTTCCATTTTTTCTTTAATGATAACTCTATTTCCTTCAGCAGAAATTCTACCTGATAAATCTTTTAACTTCACTAAAACCTGTAATGATGTTTCATAACACTTCATTTCTCTTTGACAAGGCTCTTTATCTTCTTACTGTATTTAATATTCATCATACATTTGCAATAGATTTTAGTGATTGACTTCTAATTTTGTCATTAACTTGATACAACGAATAGAATTCTTTTCAGCATTTTCTTTTTGTCATTTTGTTTTAATTTCCCTACACGTACAAGGAATCTGGTAGCATGTTTTTATCACACTCTTAACTTCAAAAAACACTTGAATTTTTAATAACCATTTTTCTTCAAGGCAGTTCAGGTATCACTAATCTGGCTCAGAATTTCTTTGCGTTTGTGTGTTAAAAAACATTGAAATGAATCTTGCCGTCAGTGAAACTGCTCATCTGGGAGCAGGCTTTCTTGTGTGTAAATTGTTTTCAGATTAAGTCTGTATGACATGCACAGTTTAAAAACTTTCTGTTCACATAGTAAATATTGATCACTGATCCTGTAAAGGTAAGTATTTCTTACTGCTTTTCTGTGTGGTTTACCTTGAATAATAGATTTTGAAACAATGAAAAATCTTTAGATGTTGCATATTCAGCTAAAGATGTTTTGCAAGTCCCTGAAGTATAACTTTCCTGTCTGTGCTACAGTGGAAGCAATGATTCCCTCTCTAGTGACCCCAAGTAGAGTTTGTTCTTATGCATCATAGGCGCAGAGGTAGATGCTAGGAATGGAAAGTTGAAAGGTATACTGTGCTTTGGTGGTTGTGAAATCATGGTACAGTTCACAACAGAATCCAGCCCTAGCCCCTAGAGTGGGTGTAGAAATAACTAGCTACAGTCGTTATAGCAACAGCAATGTTTCTAGGACTAAGTAGACAAAATAAACCAGCCTGAGTCAGCAGTGCTCTGCAGGCTAGATCTTGTGTAAGTAATGTCAGAGTAGCAGAGTAGCTGGATTGCCAGGATAAGTTTATTTTGTTAAGAATTAAAAATCAAATCAAAAGTTTACATTTGTGAGAATGTAAACTACTGGAAGAAATTTGCTGGTTTTGTCATAGGTAAAAATTATAACATGCTCTCCAGATAGGATCTACTTCCATTGTCAGAGAAAGAACGAGCCACAATAGATCATGATCTTGCAAATCAGGACATCTTTTCTTATGCTTACAAACTGTCTCTTATAGACAAAGTCAACATAGAAGCAACTCCTAAAATCTCAGCACAAGTTGGTAGATACCTGTCTCATTGAGATAGTGAAACTGAAAGAGTAATACTATGTTTATGTTATTGAGGTGAGTTAAAATGACATTGAACACTGAACGTTTTTATTACTGCAGGCATCTCAGTATTTGTTACTTCCCTTCTCTGTACTTCTTTAATTCATTCCTTCTTGCTTGCTTTGTTTGTCATGCTCTTTTAGGTGTCTGTGAAGCAAAGTTACTACAAACAGAATCGTCCTAAGTAACGGGCAAGTAGAAGAGGCATATACTTCAACATGTTACTATAATCAAACACAGAATAATCATCTAAGACATAAAATGGAGAAAAAAAAAGTCATTATTGATGCTTGGACCCCTGAGCAAAAGTTTTTATCTAGGAATGCAGAAATCACATAGTAGTATTTCATGTCATGTATTTTTCAGTTGCTGAATCCAAACATCAGAAAAAATAGCATTGAATTTAGACTGAGATCATAATTTATGATATTTTTCTTTCCAAAGAACTTTCAAGCCTCTCTTAGAATGATAACGATTAGTGGTTCTCACTGTATTCTCTCTCTAGCTCTCACAGTTCTTCTGGGGTACTTCGGAAGGAAGCATCCAAATCTCTTCCTTTTGTACTCAATAACTTCGGCTGTTTATGAAGTTGCTGATACCTTTGTTTTGTTTTTAGAAACACAAGCCAGTCATATACACCAGTGCCAGCTTCTGCAAGCTATGGTGAAAGTCCTGCTGCTTCTGCTGCTTCAAAACCAAGAGTTGTCACTACTGCTAGCATAAAGCCCTCTGTCTACCAGCCAGGTAAGGAGATTCCCAAGTACCGGAATGCACAGGCATTACTTTTAGAAAAATAATATGTTCATTTTGCTATAGGACATGTGTGTTATCAGGAAATTTATATGCACAGAACCAACTGAACTGACAATGTTGTTTCAGCTTAGGATCAAGGATGATGTTGTATTAGTGAAAATGTGGACCAAATGGAGGAGAAAGAAGATAAGCAAGGGAGCAGTCTGTCAAAATGGTGTATAGCCTCTTTCTCAAAATCAGTGCATTTGCAAAAAGCCCAGTACACCTATTTAGGATCCTCAGGGCACTTCCTAGTTGATAGAATAGCTTAAGAAAGCACACCTTAGGATGGAAACAAAATAAACGAAGTAGGATATTTGCAAAATAGAGAAAACCACATAATGAATTTCTAAAATTCAGGCTTGTATTTGGATTAAAGAATGACTTAAAGTACTTAGTAATACTATGCTTTCATTTCCCACAGATCCAATTACTGAAGAAATATATTTGATTATTCATTTTGGTGGAAAATATACTCCTTGATGCTATTTAAATCCTGTTTGTATTAATGTGTTACAAATGGAGTCAACTTCTAAAACTAGTGATGACCAAAATGTGAACCTTCAAAATGAACAAATTAAATGAGTTAGCAATCTAATTCTAAATGCAATTCTGTTTCAAATTAAGTTTTCTGTTCTTAACAAGGTAACTAAAATGTTGATTTTTATTCTGACAGCCAAGTATGTATGAAAAGCTCAACAATTCTAACAGTCTTAAGCTCATTCTTTTCTGCAGTGCTTTATTTCTGGATCTACTGCAATGAAACTGATTGAGAAATTCTACTTAAATCAGTCTGTCTGCTTTATATCTATCTTTGTATTTGAGATATGAAGGTGGAAAAAAAAGTGAGTTCGGAGCTTTAACAAACTGTACAGGGATCTCAGAGTCAATCAAGGTTTCACTTTCTCCTCATTTGATTTTGGTTAGGTGAGTCAGCATATACTGTGTTCTCAGTCAAATGGTATTTCCGTCTTGCAAAAGAAGGAAAGATGAGAACAGAGGATTTATTTCCATAATGCTGATTAGAGCAAGCTGTGGAAAGTGAAAGTATCTTCAAAATAAACTGATTAGTACAAAATACCATGCTCGTTTGAGGGCAGTGAAAACTCTAGTTTACACAGATCTGCAGCAGGCATAAACCAATACACATATCTGTTAGGGAAAAAGCTGGCTGTTTAATTCAGCTCAGGATAAGAGGCCCAACTTTTACTTTCTGTGATAGGCATCTTCTTTGCAATTCCTTATACTGCTGGGTTTTGAGCCCCATTACTTTAAAAAGTGCAGTATGAAAAATATGTTCTGTGTCACTGTGTAGACAGCAAAATTATTTCCAACTGAAGCTTTGCCTGCCTGCATGTGGGAAATTCTTCTTTTGTAGGTAATGAAAGGATATAATGTATTCCAGAGGACATGAGAAAATTTGCAATTATACAAATGTAATACAACAGATGCAAATTGCATTAAAGTTCACAGAGAGAAAAACAGTAAGTCTCTCTGTTCTACTCAGGAGTTTAGACTGGAACAGAATAATACCATTGGAAGGTACCTACAAAGACCATCAGATCCAACCGCCTGACCATTTCAGAGATGAGCAAAAGTTAATTACTGGTGCTCAACGCCTCTTGAAGTGTGACAAGCATAGGGCATCAACCCTATCAGTGGGAAGCCTGTTCCACTGTTCCACTACTCTCACAAGAAAGGAATTTTTCCTGATCTCCACTCTGACCCTCCTGTAGCACAGCACTGTGCTGTTCCTGCCTGTCCTGCCATCAGTTACCACAGAAGAGACCAGCACATCTTCCTGTGCTTCCCCTCCTCAGGAAGTTGCAGAGAGATATTTGAGAATAAATGGAAGTTTTAAAATAAAGAATTATAAAATACCTCTCTAATTAAACCCCAGAGTGACTCAGGTGCATGAGGTTTAACAGAAAGTCATTTTATCGTAGGTTGTTGGTTTTTGTTTGGTACCTCTTTCAAGTATTCTTCATTTAGTGTTGTAGCACTTCAGTTCGAACGTGACCCTGGCCTTAAAGACAGATGCAGTTGTAAGCAAACAGAAACTTGCTGCTTGGAAGAAATGGAGGAAGGAACAGTTCCTGTCACCGATAGATCCTGTCACCAAGAAAGTAGTTAGAAAAGCTTCTCATCCAGCTTTGCCAGTGCATATAAATTCTGCTCTGCAGTGTAAAATGCAACCTTAATCTGAAAAGATCAACTATTCTCCAAGGATAAAAGCTGAGACCACAATAGTCATCTTTTTCCTCCAAGTACAACCTCAGGCCTTAGCAGTAGCTGTACTCTCACTCTAACCAACAAGCTTTAGATTTCCGTTTCTGTAAATCCACTGCATGAAAAGGCTGAAATAATGAATATTGTGAAAGATTTGTAGTGGGGAATTTAGCAAAGGAATTCCTTTATGCTATCAGTCAGTGTTAACTGAATAGGATGCCTTACTTCCTCTAAAATTCCACACTAGCAATTTTCAGATTAAAACATACAGCCCCATATGTGCAACATCCGGAAACAAAAATCAGCCACTTAAGAAGGTCTATGAAACTATTTTAATCTGGATCATATTGAAAAGTAATGGGGTTAAATCTTGTTTACACTGAAACTAATCTCACAGTGAAACTGCATTGTTGAGTATGTAGCTCAGATGTGAGTAAATCAGTAAGTCTATGCTTTAAAGGAAGGAGAAGAACTGCTAGGACTTTTCTGCTGCTAAAAATCTTTGTTTCTGTTGTTCCTACACGGAGATTTTTACCCACTTCTGTTTCACACATTACATCAGGTGCTTTTAAGAGGCACATAGACTTATTTTCTAAACACGGTCCACTAGATGGCAGAAAATACTTGCATCTCTCTTTCCTGTACTTCCAGACTACAATAGTGCTTTCATTATTTCAAGCAACCCAAATGCCAGCTTTATACTACAAAGTAACACAATACTTAAGAAAGGAGATCTTCCCTTTTAAATCTGTAAGTCCAAAAAGGGACTACTCAGATATGCAAAATGGCTCAAATGTAAAGGCTTGATCCGTTCTTTTAGAAATCAGTAGAAAGATTCCCACAGATCTCAACAAACTTTTCACTAATGCCTTAACACATTCAAGACTAGAATAGCAGGTTATGTATATTCTTATTTCTTTTTAAATACTTCTGAATAAGGGTAGTGTCTTCTTATAGAGGACAGTTGCATTATCTGCTTTGTCTGTCTTTTATTATGCATTTGAACAGTATACGCAAATATTTGGGGCTTCAAGGACATGGCCGCTATGTGTAGAACTAGCCAAATCATTTGTGATTATGAACTGCATTTGTTACTGGAAAACTAATAATAAAATTTGCATTCCACTAACAAAACAACACAAAAAAAGAGAAATTGTTTTCACAGGTTAGTTTGTAAGGCTAAAGCTTTTGAGACTATATGAATCTATATATTACTACATGAATCTTTGAAAACATACCTTTTTTTTCTGGAGGAAGAATATCCATTGGCAGTAAACGAAGAGCTGATGAGAATTCCAAATTCCTCAGAAGCACGGAATTGGCTTGTTCTTACAGCTGTTAAGAAATCTCTTCTTCTCCTACCATTCTCTTCACATAACAGTAGTCCCATTGTTTCTCTCCTGCTAGAAGAGAATCTGAAGGCTGAGAAACAAGGTGATAGAGGTTGAGTTACTGAATTATTTCAAGTATTCACTGCTGAACAGGTAAAGGTTAGCTGATACAACGCGCAGCAAACAGCACCTTTTATTTGCTGTATAAATTTTGAAAGATTTTGAAATATATAAACGTGCAAGGTAAATTCATATGGCTGTACTTGCTAAGAAAAAAGAGCTGTTCATGTAAGTTCAGGGAATATAACTGTAAGATAGTAAGAAAGTAATTTCTTTTTAATAACAATTACTAAAATCTCATTGTTTATGAAACAGGTGTAACGCATTGCAATGATGGCATTTTAAACCTACAGCAATTCCAACCTGTTCACACAGTAATAAATCCAGCTTTTAAAATTAAATGATAATGGCTGAAATGTTAGTTAACTATGGAGAAATCAGAGCAGTTGTGAACACCCGGTATTTGTCATTTTGCAGTAATTCCCTTGGTATCTTCTTTCAGCAACCGAAAATGAAGGATTTAGTTGCCAGAAAGGGAGAAAAAGGAGAAACAGAAGACGGTATAGAGAATAAAAAAGGCCCATCCCAAGTGTTAATCCTTCAAAGGAGTCTAGACTATTCTGAACCCAGATAAATCATATGCTGTCTACGTTGATCAGAATAAACAGGAAAAATAAAACAATGACATTATGAGATTAAGGGGAAAAAAAGCAGAAAACAAAGAGCTCCTAATTTACTAAAGACAATCATTAAGAAAAATATATCCTAAAAACATTAACTGTATTCATTGTTTTCTTTTGGATCCCTGGGTTTGAATATCTGACCATTTTGTTAGGTCCTTTGTGGTATGCGTTACCTGACTTTGTATGAACAAGAACTGGCCGTGGGGGAGGGAGAATCCTTCCACAAAACTGAGTGAGCTAAAAGTCACCTTATTTAATTACAGAGTCTCATAGGTGGGAGCCTTTTGAACTCACCAATTAGAGATGAAATATTGCCTTCTAATTTTGCCTACCCTAATACCATAATACATAAATAGCAACAGCCCCGGGGTTTAAAGGGATTGGATACAAACTCTGTTCAGAAATCTTTAAACGATGTTTACCATTCCCAGGAGAAAAAAAGAAGCCTCAAGCTAAGGTGGGAGATTCAGTTTTATGAAGGAGAAAACTTGATGCTGAAGAACAAAAACGTTTGATCAAGAAGATGTGTTAGAAACTCTGAACCCAACAAAAAATAGAATCAGAGATGATTAAGCTGGCTGACCAGAGTAGGTTGATACATACGCGATTTACGCACCCACATTGAGGATAATAATCCATGTACGTTATTCTGTGTGGCAGTGTGAGCTAAGGGAGGAGCGGAGTGTTAAGTAAAATACAATCTTATCACCACTTTATTATCCTGAGATATTTGTCTTGTATTCTGAACCTCTCCTTTGCTTGAAATACCTTTCTACCTGAAAGCCCCATAAAGCCACAAATGGTATATTTGCTCATCATTTTTTTGGCACCGTGATCTACTACGCAGAGTGTTTGCTTTGAGTACAGGAGACTTGGCTTCTGTTCCAAATCTGTGCTCTCTGGTTTGGGCAGAACACTTCAACTCTCCAAGCTTTTACTCCTTTTCACACATGCTGACAATCCCTCGCTTGTTTTCTTTGCAAAAGAAAAGCTGCTTTTAGTACTCCCGTACTTGGCAAAGTGAGGTAGTTTCTTAGGCAATAGCTGAAGTCCTGCACAGTGCCAGATCTGGCATTTTGAAAAGAGCAAGGCAGTGGGAAAACATCTCAGTATGAACAGGCTCTAGCTTCTGCTTATTTTTATGCGATAAAGCTCCACCCAAGATGAAAGCCTGATACATACAAACAGGCACAGTCTCTGCGCAGATGATTTTATGTGGTACTGCAAAGGTGGGAGAAAGGATGTATAGCATTTCTATTTTATAGATGGGAACTGAGGCACAGAGATACTACAACTCGCTCAAAGTTTATACAGGAAGTCTGTGGCAGAGCCAAGAGCAGAACTTAAGATCAGTCACAACCGCAAGTCTGGCCTTCCTCTGAGTGCTGCTGGCTTTGTTTTGCTGGTCATGTGAGCTGAACTGGCTCCTTCAGTGTTGCTTACAGTGCTCTCTAGCTCTATGTTCTCTGTGTGAGTCTATTTTTTGTCAGAAACCTACGAATCTAACGTTCTACAAGTGGTAAACAGTACTGACGTCTGTGCACATTCATTACATTTTAATGAATGTAATGAAAATTCAAGCATAACTCTGTATTGAAACTGTGGGGAATTCTCTCTAAAACTTCATTACACAATCTGGCCTTTCTATTTATAACCTGCCTTAAAACAGATTACGTGGCAGCTTTTCAAATTATCACAGAACTGTCATATCCATTTCTACTGGAAAAATGAAGAGATATCTTTGAGAATGGTCTCCGCAAAGTCTTTACAAGCCAGCAGGCAATGTTTTCTATAATGCATGTAGATTAAAAGCCAACGATTGTGCTGAAATCCTTGGCTTCAGTCCAGAATTAATGAATGATAATAAGAGAGGCCATAATAAATTGTCCTCTGAAGCTTTGGTTATTGTTTTGCTATGGGAAGAAAAGACTTAAAAATCCTTCTTGGTTTCTTTTGGCATACTTTAAACAGCACCTGCACCAGTTCATTCCTACACCCCTGCCAACACGGAGCCAGCAAGCCGTCCTCCCTGGGTAACAGATGAGTCATTTTCCCAGAAGTTTGCACCTGGAAAAACCACCACCACTGTCACGAAGAACATCCTTCCGAGGGGGGCTCCAGTACCACCTCCTGCCTCTAAATCTGCATACCCGTCTCCAGTTTCAGCTTCTCCCCTGGCTCCTGCAATAGCCCGAGGAACAATTCAGAGGGCTGAGCGTTTTCCAGCCAGCAACCGAACTCCTCTCTGTGGGCACTGTAACAGCATAATTCGGTAAGGTCATGAGGTTTTGAAGAGGGATGAAGCAGAAAAGACAATATAACAGGGAGACTGTTTTTTATACATTAATATACAGTACCAGAGCCTAAGCCTCAGTTAAATTACTCAGCAGGGTTGTCTGTTATCTGCTTCATTAATTTAACATTTCCAGAGCTCATTTTGCTATGGTGCAGTTCACTTTTTATCACTGTGAAGTTATGCATGCTAGTTGTTTGTTTCATGGAGGCTGTGGCAAATTACTGTTTTTTTAAACAAGTTTTTAAACAAGGTCCCTAAAGTCCCCCTTGAAGGAGGTATATACACCACTGCATTGCGTGGTGTTGGGGGCCAGTAGGAGGATGGTAGACTAGGAACAAGACATCATTTTGGAACAGCAGCCAGATGTAATTGTTGCTTTTGTGTCTGGAGAGATAATGCCCACACTCTATTATCAGTGATTCATAGCATGCCTCTCCCTTCTTTCCCAGTTCATTCTGCTGGATTGGCGCCCAGTGTAACTCTCTGGACTGCTAACCAACTTGAAGTAATCCACTTTAATGACAGTCTCATCCACTAAAAGGAGCTAGTTTGGTGAAGTGGAACTACTGCTCGTCACCCTTTATATTTTCTGAAACAGAAAGACTCCAGTAATAAAAGAATTGAATTCCGATCGCTACATGTAATTACAATCAAGAGTAAATCACCAAAACAAATTTGTGTCCTCCATATAACCAACAGCAGCTTGTCATCCAATATACTAACGTTTCTAGAACGTGCAGCACGTAGCAGTCTCTCAAAAGAAAACACGGCAGGATATTGGGTGTATGTGGGTAGGTTTGGAAACTGGCCTGCTTTCTCGTGATTTTAAATAGTAGATTTATCTTCTGATTTACAAACCTTGGTCTTTTCCTACTGTCTTTCCAGCTGGTCACAAAGATCACTTACAGCTATGCAGATATGAAAACCATAGATGATTTTTCTGACAGCTATTTGTAAATACAATGTATGTGTCCAAACAATTAAATACTTTAAACCGTTGGCAAACTGTTTTAGTAATAATCTTAAAAAAGACACTTTCTGGTCAGGTTTCTGGATATTATTTTAATATGCACCTTCATAATTTGAATAGAATGCTTGTTATACATGGATGCAGCATCTAGCAAAATGGGTTTGTAATCAGGGTCACTCAGTATCTTTGCAGTAAAAAATATCTTTGTTCACAGGGGTCCCTTCCTAGTAGCCATGGGTCGCTCTTGGCACCCAGAAGAATTCAACTGTGCTTACTGCAAGACATCCTTGGCTGATATGTGCTTTGTGGAAGAGCAGAATAGCGTATACTGCGAGCGCTGTTATGAGCAGTTCTTTGCACCGACCTGCTCCAGATGCCACACTAAGATCATGGGGGTAAGAAAGAGAACCGTTATTTCAACTATATGTGGCCCACTGAAATTAGAAATAATTTAAACTGTAAGCAGTGCTTGTAGTTATTTTATTATTTTCTCCCTTTTTGATAATACTTCCTTAGCCTGCATATAATTTTGGAATGAGAAACACATTATTTTATAATAATCACTAGGTAACCAAAATCTTGGCTATTCCTGTACTTTATCCAACTAGATAGAATAAGTAATCCAATGATCATCTCTCAGGTGTAAAACACAGTACGCTTTTTGGATAGTTCAACACAGGATGTTTATCTTATCTACCTTTTCCTTGTCTTTATGCAATGGAGACTTGAACTGGAATGTTTTAATGCTTGACTTAATCTAAAGTTCCATGGAGAAGACTGATCTTAGATGGGCTAAATGCTCATACTGCACTTCACTGTTAGCTAGCAGCACAGCTGCTGAAAGGAATGCTGATGATTTCTTATTGTTAAAAACAAACAAACAAAACAGGGTAAATAAAATGATCTGAATTGAAGAGAGACAAAAATAGATGCTAACTTTTTAAAATAGATGCTTAGATACAAGCAAATATGTTCTACGCATACCATATGGTAATGAGGCTTGAATACAGTAAGATACTTCTAGCAGTTTATTTATGCATGCAATTACATACTATATGTATATATGCTATATATATGCCATGATTCTCTTACCGAGGAAGAAAGAAATACCACATCAGTTTTGACTGCTTAGCTGTCATCTTTTGACATCTGTCTGAATGTTGGCACTGACTGAGAAGATGCTTTACTCTGCTATTGCTGATTAGGGGTGGCGGCATCAGATGCTTATGGTGGAGCTCTGGCTCTGCAGCAGTAGGAGTAATTTTATAGCAGAGTACTGACTTACCTAATTAATGTTGGCACAGATCAGTCCATCATTATGGATTTTCATCAGGAAAATAGCAAAGATGCCAGCTGCCTCTATTTATATTAATAAAATTTCTCTATCTGTTCTTTGCTTCTTAGCTCAGTGAGGTTCATAAATGGATCCAAGCCTATTTATCAGTGATAACTGTTTTGCAAACAGTAGCAGAAGTTAATGAAACTCAGTGGTGATTTTCTATATGCAAAGCATAAACTTGACTATTTAGATTTAAAGCTTGGAAATAGATTTCAGTCTCTTTTATTTTAGTCGACAGAAATAAGTGTTTCAAATAATCAGAACCTATGTATTTAATCAGAAACAATGTAAAATAGAATCTAGATTCTCAGCTGCTTTAATCGCTATTTCAGTGAAGTTAACAAAGCTAAATTACTCTAGTTAAGCATCTGGCCCTTTGACAGTTTGACAGGGATACACTGTCAAACATTGACAAACAAGACTGACAAATTAGTAGGTACTTAACTATACATTAGAGACACTGCGGCAGCTTTTGGACTTGCAGAACTTACGTATGACAAGATAAGAACGCATAGAGATTGCTCCATACTGGATGGAAGAAAGAACATGGTAGAATCTGGCTATTCCTATTTCCTGTGCCATCCATTTCTTGGCATTGGATAAGATTTTATGTGGCTATACACACAACTAAAGTACTGCTAAGGGTTAAGGTAGCCTGCCAAAGGAAGGTCAGTTCCTTGGTCTTGTCCTGTAAACACTTGTTCGTGAACACAGGTGACTATGTAGGAGAGGAAGAAACAATTGAGAATGGTGGGAGTTTAAAGTCAGCTCAGTTGGTGCCAGAAACTTAGGTGCTTTACAGTGCTTGTGATTATACAAAGCATGGATCACAAGCATGTTTAAAAAATGCCACCTGTACACTTTCAAGCTTCTCTTCTGTAAAGAACATGTGCAGAATTTGCTTTTTTGTGATGAACACATGGCCTAGGAACAGATGCACAGACTCATTTTGACTAATCATGTAAGTCATAATCCAGTAACTTTTTTAAAATCACATTTGTAAAGAGTTCTGGTGAGAAGCTAGAAGAAATGAGTACATCATCGAAGTTGCTTTGAAAACATCAGACTTAAATCATTTATCCCCTTTGTGCATTTCTTGGTCTCAGAGGTGAAATTGCTCTTCAAACGTTAAATAACAAATCATACACTTGCGTTGAAGAGTTCATAATGTCAAAAAAAAAGGAGAAAAAAAAATCGAGATCTATGTGCAGAATCTCCTCTGCAACAGCAACTGGGCATGTTGATACAAACAGCTGGCTGAACTATGCTGTTTCATTTTGGCAAATACGTTGCTCTAGAAATTTTGCAGTACTTGTACTTCTGTCTTTCCAGTGGAGTTTAGTTTCTGTTATACTTCTCTCTTTTGAGGAAAGGAACTGCCTGAAACAAAAGTGAAAAGTTTTGAGCATCTCTGCCTTGTATTTTTTCTCCAGTAGGTAGTTGCAGTGCTTGCTATTCTGCTGGAGATTTTTGTTTCTTTATTTTACAGGAAGTGATGCATGCCCTAAGACAGACTTGGCACACGAGTTGCTTTGTTTGTGCTGCTTGTAAGAAGCCATTTGGGAATAGTCTCTTTCACATGGAAGATGGAGAACCTTACTGTGAGAAAGGTACAGCAAGCTGGATGGTTCTGCTTAGCATTCATGTGCTTCATGTTGTACGGAAGCAACATAAAATAAAGCAGTTGCTGGACAAAATAAAATCAGCTACCCAACCAAGAATGTATTTTGCCTCCACTGTCCACATCTAAAAATGTTTTGTTCTTGGAATTTTTTCTACTTAATGATAGGTTGGCAGAGAGCTGGTCTTTTTGCCCCTATGTACCAGATTGCCTGACTTCATTTATCTGCCTAACCTATTATAACAGTTGGCTCTAATTTCTCTCCCTTCATATTTGCTCCTGTCCCCGTAACTTCCCTGGTATCTTCTGCTCACTAAAAATCTTCCTGTTACTGTGGTGAGAAACTCTTCTTCTGACAGTGCTTCTATACATTATGCGTGGATTGCTGCCCAAATTCTCTCTAAGTTGTTTGATGCTTCTACCCTAACCTAAAACGGATCAATATATGAAAAGATAGCTCTGCTCAGATGTGCAACACATGGTAGTGCAGATTTTGTTTTCTGAGTGCTGCTTCTTGCCAACTAGCAAGGAAAAAGTCAGGATTGCCAAAAATACAGAAGAGGTAAATGTAGTGGCCTGACAAGGTCAGGACGCAGGCAAAGGTTAAACTGCTATTCCCTCTGTAAGCCTGTCCTTGTCCTGTGAATGTGCTTCTGGCTTAGTTTTCTTTGGAAATGCCTTCCTTATGGTTGCAAAAATCAGATTTTCCTGTCATTGTAACTCTTAGAAAATCCTACAGCATGATTGATTTGATATCCTTTAAAATTGCAGTTTTCACCACAGCCTCTAATCACTTTCATTAATTCCATATATAGCTTGAAGTTCTGCTTGTCTCTTTCAAGTTATCTGCAAGTTGGACTTGATATTCCAAACAGAGATGTATTATGCAGCAGTTAAGGGGTTTCTATAATATTCTTTATTAATGCAGAAGAACCACAGTATTTCAACATTAAATAAAACTACTCATGGAAACTTAAACAAACGCTTCTAAACATAACTTTGAATGTGATGAATTTTTTAGTGCGTATTCTGTGCTTGTGATGACAACTTGTAGTACTGTACAGCCACAGGGCATTGCACTGAATTTGTATTTAAATAATGGGGGGAAAAAATGCAGCTTGAAAATTCTGTTATGGGAGTGTTTCAATGAATATAGTAAGAAAATCTGAGCAAAAGTAATCAAAAAAATTTATCCTCTGGAAACTTTCTATTTCTTTTGGGTGTAATGTGATTATGCTAAGAGTTTGTTCTAAGTTTGCTTTTTATTATTTTAGATTACATTGCTTTGTTCAGCACAAAATGCCACGGCTGTGATTTTCCTGTTGAAGCTGGAGATAAATTCATTGAAGCCCTTGGACATACTTGGCATGATACCTGCTTCATTTGTGCTGTAGGTTCTATACCAAATACTATCTCATTTCTTTATGCTTTTATCATAAATTGTTAAGTAACACCAGAAGACCTGGAAGCAGAAACAACTAACATATGTCTTAGGATGCAGAGGGATTGAATTTCATTTCTTAGTTACAGATGGAGAGGGATGAGAGTCATTTCTCCTCTGTAAACTTTTATTAGAATTAATAAATTTAACTAGCACAAGTGAATGCTCTTCAATAAATCATACAGTTCTAGAGAGTCTGTATGTACACTTATATCTAGCACTATTTGCTATTAATTTAATATTTACCAGATAAATTAGGATTTAAAATAAATCAATACAATTGAAGAGTATATTATATAGTATAATCTTAGTTACAAAGCAGTGCAGTTTGCATGTCCATTCAGAATTCTTATTGAAATTTGCAAAAAGGAATCTGTTTAGAGAGAATGAATAGTAATTAATGTAGAAGTTGGTCACACTCATCAGTTGTAGCGTGGCCATATTCCTACTCTGCACACAAAGTAGTTAAATGTGCATGATAAGCAGTACTTTTCTTACGGTTCCAATACAGCTGTGCTGCTCCCCAACCTCTTATTCATGAGGTAACAGAACCTCTAATTAGCTAAAAAAAATAATATGTTGGCCACACCACAAGTGACAATTTCTAAGATTTGTTGAACTTTAATATTCAGGTTGAATAGCAGAAAGTATAGAAATATTTATAAATATATTAGGCTAAACTGGTTACTGATCCTTTAAGTGCATCTGGAAGTGAGTACCACAAAGGTGTTTTTCTATGCAAACTGAAATATCTTTGAAATTTGAACACAGAAAGCAATACTAAGGCAGCCATTCTCCTTCACAAACCAACAGCTGTTTGTAACTTATAAAAGACACTTTCTCTGTATACTTCCTGTTCTTGTTTTTGCTTTTTCACCTAGCTGCATCCTTACGTATTTATTTTATTAGCAACTCAATTTTGTGCAGAGGTGACATCCTTTTTGTTAATGTATTTCTCTAAGCTGTTTTTGTAGAAGCTAATTTCACCTTTTAGCAGTGAGCTAAAAGTCAAATGCAAGATCTTTTCTGATGTGCTTATCCTCGTATCCATTCACATGGTTTTTCCTTCCCCATGTAGTGGCACATCACTGCTGTTATCTCTCGCTGGTCTTAAGCCTGCCATAAGTAGGGACAACATTTACTAGATTCTAATGCACTGACTTCCTTAAGAGGTTTAGCTAACTCTGACCTCACATGTTGTTGTGCTGCCCAGTGTGGATATCAGCACAATTCCAGGAGAGATAAAGCTAATTAAAATCTAGGCTACCTTGCCCTCAGCTATGCATTTTCACACACTTTGCTATGTCAACGCTGGCACTTACGAAGCCAGGCAGTGAACTTAATTCGTTGAAGAATAATCCACAATTTCAATGATACCAGCTGTCTGATTGAGTCATTCCTTGATCACAAAAACACCCAAGTAATGAGAGGAATGAATATCTGGTGGTGCCACGGCAGGAGGTACACTTGGGACCATGCCGATATAAAATCATGCATTGCGAGGATCAGAATCTGGGTCTTGAAGTCTGAGCCACCTGTGTGTGTTTGAGTGTGCCACTAACCAAACCAAGACCTAAACTAACTCTCTCTCTCTCCCTCTGTCTCTCTCTAATTCCAGGTATGCCATGTGAATTTGGAAGGTCAACCATTCTACTCCAAGAAGGATAAGCCACTGTGCAAGAAGCATGCCCATGCCATCAATGTTTAAAAAGAGCTGAAAATCAGTAATGCTGGGGAAACTGATGACTAAATGAGCAATTATAAAGTTGATAACCATGGCTAGCATTTGTCTTGGTAGAAGCTATAAAGTTGATATTTCTAAAATTTCATTTTAACTCGTTTCTTAGGAGCAGAACATGCTTTTGCATGGTTCATATAAAATGAGCAATCAAAACCAAATTAAATACTCCATTTAAAAACAGATTATTAGTGCAGCAGTTTGGAGAAATACTGATTAAAACCTGTGATTTGAAATGTAATACATAAATACAGTTTAAAATGAACTACCCACAGCAGTTTTACTGCTTAGACCACACACTAGTGTTTAAGAATAACAGGAAAAGTCCTGTTATTGTAATTGTAATAACTCATCTCTTGTAATAGCTCATTTTCTTTCATAAAAAGAATGAGTAAGTGCTATATTGACAATAATCAGTAGAACCAAAGGGCACAGCTTTCAAAGGGAAATAAATAGGTTAGGGTTTCCTCTATGAAAAGTGTGTGCTATTCCTTTATGTTGTGGTGCTACCTCATAGCATCAAGTATTTTAGATTCTTTCCAAATAAGAAGTTTGCCTTGAATCCATACATAGCTCTGAAGCCTAAGAGACAATGAGTAGCTTAGTTTGAGAATGAAGTGGAAATGGAATTAACTCCTTCCACACCCAGTAAGATTGAGGAAAGGTTGGGTCAACCTTGCTAGTGCACTTAGCTTATATGTGAGTAGTAGATACCTCACTTTCAAATCTTAATGGAAAAGGCTAACTGGCTTTGTCCAGCCTGCTCTTAAATTGAATGGAATCAGGCTGGCTGGAAAGGAACTGTGGCTATTGATTCAAAAACAGTTTGCCTTTCCTCTTGTGGGAAAAAAAAAACAAACCTGAACATTACTTTGGTTTATAATGTCCACTGATATAAAGTGAGAGGTAGGAACCCATTTCTGGATCTTTAACACTGATTAACAGCGAAGACACATTTCTATCTAGTACAGCTGGAAAGTGGGAGATAGCTTGAAAAAGTTGCCAAATCTATCCCACATACGTAGAAAAAAGGCACCTTTGCTTCTCCTGTGGAATGTAATCAATCAATGTTTTATCAATGTAAATGAATGTTGATAAAAATTCATTGGGCAGCATAACACCACAGACAGATGCTTTTTATTGTTTTCCTCAGTTTAAATATAACACATTCTACATTGTAGCATTTGCCATTGTAAGACAGTAGCTTTGACACTTCATCTTAGTCCTATTTTTAAATATTTTATAAAAAACTTCAAAGTTGCTCAAACATTTATAAAACTGTTCGTTTTGTTTGGTTGGTTTGATTTTTTTTGAAAGCAATACTTGTAGTACTAGCAGTGATTTTGAATTCCTAATTTTAAATATCTATTTGTATTGGAGGCAGCAGTTCTGTTGAATAGAAAATGGAGTTATAATGGAAAGCCTAATCAATATTCAAGTTTTATTAATTTGCTTAAATGAAAATTCTGATTGTGTATTGATAGCTTGCAGTACTGACAGTTTTTAATTCGTATTTCTGAGAGTGAGAATGAGTTCTGTGGGCCACATTCTGGTGCTATCTGCACACTACTGTACCTTGTGTTTTGAGTAGCCGGGAATGACTTGGCATTGTCTGTCTTTTCCCTCCTATAGGTAATGCCAATTCTAAGAACATAGGTGTGTCTTTTTAGTGATGAAAAGCTATCCAAAGCTGTGGGGAGAAATGCAGAGAGGAGGAAATAAAAGAAAAGGGGGGTTAATATGTGAGTTAAATTAGCTGCAGGCAGTCCACATCTTGGAAGAAAATAACAATCGTAACTGCCTGTGGCAGTTCAGACATGTATGACCTGTGTTTATTCAGCAGGTATCTTAGTTCTCACTGATCTTAGCAGGGATCTGATCTGAGTGCTTACAGGGTCAGATTTTGAATGCATTCATTATTCTATAACACTACTTCATTATATGCAAAGCTTTTTTTTTTTTTCCTATAGGAAACAAATTTTCTGTTTTCAGTCAGTGCTGGGCTGATGTAAACGTGGTTCCATTAACTACAAAGCCCAGGTATTTGGCTCATAATGTTCTCCAGAGGAATAAACTATAATCATGGAAGTTAAATACATTTTTACTCATATTTGATTCATTAAATACCTTTTTATAAGAGTGAGACAATTCTATACTTCCTTTTAATTTTTGAATGCATTGAAGATGCTCCTTGGGCAGACTTCTGTGTTACCCACTGACTGGGACTAGTCTCTTACTGTCAACATCAAACTCTCAAAACAGGGAGTCTGACTCCTTGGCACAACAGACTGCTAGAGCATGTAACACCACAGTAGAATGTCATGATCTAATCTATGTATTTATGCGTGTCTCCCTCTCCACCTTCTCTGTCCCTAAGAGCTCCCTCTTTGCTGGTACTATGAAGAATACAGCATTTTAGGAGATGGTCAGAGATGATTGGCTGCAGCTAACCAGGGGTGTACAGTCTGTGCAGAGAATGTGGTAGGCAGCCAGGCTGGAGCTGCTTCTTTCTTCTCCATATTCACAAGGGACCCCAAGATTGCCAGATGAAGTTGCACAGGACCTCCCATCAGAAGCTCAGGTGGACAAGTATGGGATGTGGAAAGACTTCCATTAGGGGTCTCGGTGTGAGCAGGGGAAGAGAGGTTTGGATCAAAGAGGGCAGAGCACCTGCAGCAGCCAGAATATGGGGGGCTTGAGGGCCTCTGGTATTGTGTAGAAGGGTGAAGCACTGGGGAGGCAGGGGAAGCTGGGGCTGGAGGAGGGAGAGGAGCTAGGTAAGGCCAGTTGCACTAAGTTGATATATTAGATACTTTCGTTGAGGCAGAGGGGGGAAGCAGAGAATAGCCAGCATGACTTGCTGTGGTCAAGGAAAAGGCTTGGCGCAGGAAATTGGGGTACAAAGAGCTGACAATAGTCCCAATATATAGTATGAATGTATACAGAATGAGTGAGCAAGGAAGATCCAGGATCCTACCTAGTAGAAGTCAACACTGCAAAAGGGTGAATGCAACATATGTTAGGTATAGCTGAGCTAGCTTGTGCAGTGGCAACTGTGAAAATGCAGCAGCAGAGATTTCAGTGGGAGCTGTACTAACTTGAAGGGGTCCTGAAAATTTCCTTGGACAGGTAATCTGCACTGTAACACATGCCCTGACTCCAGCTGGTGTCTGAGCAAGTGAGATTAAAACTAGTTTACATATCAGTTTATGAGGTACAGTGATATCTCTGAGTGAAAAACAGAGATACCCTGAGGATTATCATGTAATAAATTTCCTGTTTTGACTTGTGCTGCTTCATAATATGGTCCAAAAATAGGGAATCCACTTACCTGCCCTTACATAATTTTTGCACATATCTGAACCAGAAATTTGTGAATAGTAATGTAGAATTTTAACTTTCACAGGGATAGAATCCCACATAACGCTGATACTCTTCTGCTATATGTCACCTTTGTGATATGGAGGAAAAGATGCATACTTATATAATTCAGAACAGGGCCCTTCAACTATCACTGAACATAAATGCTATACAAAAATAGTGTTTGCAGGATGAATAATGTGCACTTGTTTATGTTTTCTGTCTTGTAACAGATGCCTGGGATAAGTCATAAGTTCCTCTAAATATTTATATTAATTAACATGGGACTTTACGTGACAAAACAAAGATCCTGTACCTCTGAATGACCAAATAAGAATACCGGTATTTTGTCTAATACGGTGTTCAGCATCTTTTCAGTCAATGGCTTCAAAAATGACCTTAATGCTTTTTCTCTTTTTCCGCTCTTTTTGCATAAGAGAGTAAAGATTACCAAAGAAGGCCTTGCTTTTATTATCTGAAAAGAAAACCACTCATCTGACTTATTTTTTCTAAGTTAATTTGTAACGTACTGGATTCACATATTGCAATTTTAAACAAGGGAAAATATTTTACTTTGGTCCTTCAGTGGTCAGTACTTTGGGTGAAATGTTTTCTTAAAGACATACTTATGTTTAATAATGTGAACAGCCAGCACTGAACACACTCATTAGTGTCTAGTGCTGGGAATGCTAATGTTTATTTGTAATACTTGTCTCCAGGTAGCAGATATTGTTTAGTATTTACAAACATCAGAATTTGAAACTGAGTGATTTCTTGTCTGCAGTGATCATAGAAGCCTAGGTTTTATAATATAATTACATGTTGACTTGATACCACAAGTGCCCTTGCTTTTAGACACATATTTTTCTGAAGTTCTTAGTTAGTTCAGGTCAGAATGCAGCATGGTTTATGAGGTGTGAGTAATTGTACTTTGCATGGATTACCTGTGCCAACATGGATAAAACAGTCTAGTAATAAAATGAATGTACAAATACATTTAAAGCTTTACAGTTTGGACATATTTGTTAATACGGCACGTGAACAGCTGACAGCATACACAAGCTTGTATTCTCTACTTCAAACCTGAAAATAAAATTAGAAGCATTGGTTTCAACCTTACTGTGTATCAGTCTTATTAGCTAAATTGTGCTATTTTAAACATTCATATGCTTAAAAGATGTAGTGTACTAACAGTACATGTTGTAACTTAACAAGACTTGTATACTCGGAGACCTTATCGTGTCAACAAATGCTGTTTATAGCAAGTTTACAAGGAATGGGTAAATTCTGTCTTGGGTTACACAGATGAATCTGAGAACGAAGTTAGATTGCGTGAGTTCTGGTGGATGTTTTTCCATTTCTTAGCAGAAATGACTTTAAATAGTATACAAAGTGTTTTAAATGTTCTCATTGAACTCTAGTGCCAAGTAAGTCCTTCCAAATGAAAGGGTATCTCATACACAGCGGGACTTATTAAAACAGCCATTTTGTGCATTCCTAATCCACACCCCTCAGGCATGCAGTATTTTTAAAGATACAACTAATTACATGAGACATAATTAAGAATTTAGATAATAAATGGACAAACTTGGCTTTAGATGGCATTACAAAGTACAGTACCAGGAATTGCAAATTTGTGAACTTCGGTTTTATTTTACAGCCCTAATTTGTTTACAGTGTGCATAAGGAAAAACAATTCAGAAGAATGAACAGAATGTACGCAGATTGCTGTTAATTTTGAATTGCTCTTTTTCCAGATTGCCTGTGCTGACCTTTAAACTTTGCACTAGACAGTTGTACCATGATCCCTGGAGAGCTGAGCGGTACTGAGGGGAAGCACTAGAGGTATAACACTCTGCCAGTTAATAGGGTGCAAAAAGTGAACAGAGCAAAGTTCATTAGGGAAACACATGGTGCAAAACAGCTTGACAAGGGTTGTGTTAAGAGGTTCTTAATAGAAGAGAGATTATTATTTGCTCAGAAGAAAATGGTGATTTCAAGACCTAGGCATTGCTTTTTTCCCCTAATTGTGAATCTTAAATTCTGCCAGTTTCTGTTGATTAAAAAAGAAAGGAATGTGTGAATAAGATTGCTGAAGCCATTATTGAATACACAAAGAAATGCTTTGTTCTCTCAGCCAAATTGCGGAGTTACGGATGAGATTCAGATCATATTCAAGCACAGATTTTGTGCTGCATGCATATAAAAAGTCGTTAAAAATACAGTTTCTTCTTAGGAAGATTTTATCAAAATAGTAACAAATGTGTGTTGTGTTAACAAGCACTGTCGGGCTAATTTACAAGACTTTTTTGTGTAAAAAGAATAGCCTAATTTTTTTTTTTTCATCAAAAACAACCTTTTGAACAAAACTTGTTTCTTCCTTTAAAAGTTTACACATTTTAGCTGTGAGGAAATAATAAATATGCATAAAATATAAAATGGAATGTATAAAATATTTTATAGCAGAAGATTAATTATTACTTCAGAATTAAGATGACTTTCCTTAATGACAAAGATGTTAAGGAAATTTTGCTTCTGCTTAGTTTTGCCATGTGCAGCATTAATGAAACAGACCTCAGGTCTTGGTGAGTTTGTGATTTTTTTACAGTTGAATAAAGTCCCTTCAATATCTGTGTAATGAATACATGTCGCTACCAGAAAGCTAAGGACCTTGCTGTTCTTCTGCAATGTTTTATTCTTACAGTGCGTTATAGCAGACGCTCTGGATTTTTAGGAAGCTTAATATTTATATTCATAATCTCAGAGGCTCTCATTTGAGAAGAAATAATTATTTACAGGATTTATTAATTTTAAGATATAATAATACATAGACTGCAATGATAACGTTGGGACCAAGGTTTAGCTTGGTTTAAAGAAATGTTAATCATGATGAATGCATGTATGGAACACATGCATGGATTTGAACAGGAAACTACTCAGAATTGAGCTCTGATTCCCTTGAACTGGATGCATTTTATATCCGTGGTACTTCAGTCTAAATTCTTGGAGTCATAGTCCATTTACAATAGAATCACAGAATCATAGAATCGCTCAGGTTGGAAAAGATCTTTAAGGTCATCAAGTCCAACCACAACCTAACCACTCTACCCTAACTCTAACAACTCCCCACTAAATGATGGCCCTGAGCACCACATCCACCTCCCTGCTAAGCCTATTCCAGTGCTTAACAACCCGTTCTGTAAAGAAGTTTTTCCTGATATCCAACCTAAACCTCCCCTGGCACAACTTGAGACCATTAAGGTAGCGTTAATAAGCACTGAACTGAGTGTACTCAGAGACTTCGTTTCTGTTATCAGGTATTTGTGATTTACAGGAGAGCTTCTCCATATTTGTCATAATATGGAAGATGTGGGAACACAAAAAAGGGTGTATTTTCAAACATTTAGCTTCATACAAAAAAAACCCCAACACTTCAGACAACAAAAACTTTGTTTCTGCATTATAAACAAAGACCAAGCATATTATTTCCCAATCACTGTTCTGTACTACCAAATGCCACTGGTAGGCCTGCATCTTCCATAACCTATTTTCTTTGTGGATATTTCTCCCTGTGCTGATTCGGAGGACGTCATAAATTTGCCTATGCTTTCTGCATGTGGGGAAGCTGAACTGAGTTGCTGTTACACATGCTTACAAGCTGTGTAATATTGTGGGGTAGTAAGCAAAATGTGCTTTGAAGCTAGTGTGGGTGTACTCAGCCTATTGCATCCTGGAAATAACAGATTTGCTGAGATTTCTTGTGAATGCACGATATATACAGTACTTGTTGAAAGTTTCTGTTCTACTGGATATATGTTAAGCAAGGTCTTTGCTGCACTACACGAACTTCTGGGCTAAAAGTCCTTGCAAGAAGTGTGGTAACCGTTGTCAGAGAGGTTCAGATTTTAGCTATCACATCAAACGTTGCATACATGAATCTAAACTCTTCTGGAATACTGACAGAGCACAGTTAGCCTTTGAGACTGTATTCCCAGCGCCAGCTGCTGCAGCAAGAAAAGCAGAACAGAGCTGTAATTTATACGGATTATGATTTTCTGCCATCTGTACTATGTACACCAGTTTTTGGAATGGCAGCTTTTGTGATTTCCCTTTCTTATGTCACTCCACTGTGACCCCACTAGCCTGAATTCAAATTTGCAGAACTTATTAGTGCTCATGTTGGAGGACTCTGCTTGTCACTTACTCCCCATGTCACTTACTCAGCTTTTTGTTACACATCTTATGGATTTGAAAGAGTTTTCTGTTGTAATTACACTTATGCACACAACACAGAGATTAAGGTTAGGAGGAACATCCAGAAAGATTAAATTCTTCACAGTGAATACAAAGCACATTTCCCACCTTTTCTAGACTTACCTGGCTGTTGGCTGATGGAGACGAGAAGGACGGATTTCCTAAACAGTCTCAGAAGCTGCTGTCTGTTCAGAAGCTCCTTCAAAAGGAAGGGTCACTGTTATTCAAAAGTGGATATCAAAGTCTGGGGGCAGTATACACACTCACAGTCCAGATTTGCACTATTTAGTCCAACTTCAAACAGATTTTTGCTCCTACGCACTTTTTGACATAAAAATGCAAAAAAAAAAAAAAAAACCAAAAAAAAACCCATAACAAAATGCTGGGATGTTACTAATCCTCCCAAACTCTGGCTAAGACTCCTCATCGCCCTCCAGCTTAGGGAACTGTACTGGTGCAAAAAGATAAAAATTACATTGCTGTGTGCCAGCGTCAGAGAATCTAGCCATAAACACCTGAGGTAAGAAGCTTTTACTCAGCCTGCTAAAGAACAGTGGTGAAGTCTTCTGCTTTCCTCTGATCTAATGTCATTAAAAAAAAAAAAAAAAAAAAAAAAAAAAAAAAGAACAATCCTTAAGCCAAATATTTATTTTAGACTTTGCATTATTAAGTTCAACTACTTAGAAGTGAGCAACTGTTATCAAAGATGGCATGTGAAAACGGTAAAATGAGATATAAATGTAGGAGTGTGAAAATGCGGAGAGAAAGTTCCATTAGCATTAGATTAACCACAAAATTTACCCTTCCTTTATTCATCACAGGAAAAGTCATTGTAACTTTATTAATGGTGAAAGGTTCAGTCATAGTTCTTCCTAAGGAAATAGGAGCAGTGTATCAGGATATCCTTCTTCCGCCCCGGAGTACCAATACTTTCAATTTTATATACAACGGAAGTAATTAATTGTAACACAAAGAAGCACAGCTGTGTTTCCTGATGGTCACACATGCAAGAGCTGCTATTGTTCAGCATTTTGAATATGTGCACTGAGAACCGTTCAACTGCTTTGAATACTTTATACTTTGGGTAGCAGCTTTTGAATTTACAATAGCATTTTAATATGCTACTATCTTAGAGCTGATCCTGCATCCCTAATCAGGTAATTTTTGCTGATGTCAGTGGGAGTTGAAACTGAATTAGGCATAGCTGCCAAATCCAGAGATTTGCAGGCGAAGGCCATTTCTCTTTGGAAGCAAGGGAACTTATAGATTATTATAGATTAGATTATATAATATCAGGATTTGCTTCAGCTGCATGCGTTTTTTGAGCTTATTCAAGTTCCAGTACATATGCAAGTAACTTTAAGACAGAGGGAGAAAAGATTTCTTACTATGCCCTTCATTACACGTTTTCAAACATGTGGGTTAACTGCTGTGACTGAAATATGAGCATATCCTTTTTCTTTTCGATTCAGTAGACCTATGTTATATTGTTTGCGCTAGAGAATGAAAAAAGAGGTGAATGCTTTGCTGCATTTCTTATCTAACAGCAGTGCATTCATGGTTAAAGATATGATTACGCTGAGGAACAAAAATAGGATTTGATTAATTAAAATTATTCGGTTCATTTGTTTTGTATGAGATTCAGATCTATTTTGTTCTAACAACCTTGGAAGAACACTGCATCTTCCGTCTTGTAAATGTCCTTCTTTATAAATCTTGACAGTGCCCACCAGAGCTGCCAGCAACAAAGCTGCCTGAATCCACTCCTCTTGAGGATAAGGCTATTACACATATCGACGGATTTTTTTTTCCTCTGTATTATGAAGAGTTCTCTTTGTTTAACAGCAGACTGGAAAATATTTCCTATTTCAGCATTCAGTTTCTGTTGCTGAAAAGGACAGTCAGTTGTCAAGAAGAGAATTATTTGTTAAAAAGGTTGGAAGCGATGAAGCCTCCACATCAAGAGGAAGAAAAGTTAAGACAGTGTGGTTTGGGATCTAAGGATTACCCAAGCTTGTAAAAGGAATTAATAAATCTCACTTGTAATAAAAAGTGGAGGAACAGAAATATATGTTAGTGTATTACAAATCTTCTAAGAGTGAAGCGGATAATTAAAACTTCCTTATAGACCATTGGGCAGAGCAGAATTAATTCATAGTTAATTCAAACTATCAATTTTAAAACAGCAGTAGAGTCTAACCCTAAATACTTAATCTTGTTAGAGCAAATGAAGACTTCATAGATTTTATTTGCATGCATCTAGGGAAATCATATTACTAAGTCTCCAGCAAACTGATGTGAACAAAGTGCCCAGGTGAAGCTCCTGCTGAGCCCACAAGTACTCTTTCTCTGTAAGACTTTTTATGTTCTTGCTATCCTACGTTGGCTTTAATATACATACATATATATTTGAAATATTTCCTGTATTTATAAGGAAAATTCTCTCAGAGCTTATTATGATCTGGTGAAAACAGTGCTTTTTGTACATAGGAGTCTATTAGAAATAAGACTGTAAAAAGCTCAACAAGGCATAGAAAGAAAAAACAAACAAACAACAAAGAAAGAGCAAGCAGAAAACACAATAGGAAATTTGATTCTTGACGGGCAAAATGTTTCCTAAAGCTCTTGTGAAGTCAGGCATAGTTCCCCCATTCCTACAGCCCTTGGCAAGACAGAGTTGTGGTCCCTACTACATGTCTTATTTAGGAATCTGTTCAGCTCCTGCAGCAGCTGCCTGAGTCATATAACAGGTATAGATAGCCTTTGTATCCTCCTTCCTCTCTGTTCACTAGCACGAGGCTAAAGAAGCTGGACTGCAGAAATAATACCAGAATACAACAAGTGCTGCAGCTGCAGAAATGGTTTCCTGTTTCCTTCTGCCTGTGTTCTGCACATTGAGCTGCTGTTCTCTGGAGTCTCTCCATGGTGCTCTGCAGTCCTGCACTGCACTCAGTTCCACATCATGCTTTTTGAGCTGAAGGTTGGCTGAGGCTTGCAACACTGAAAAAATGAAAAATACCTTTGCCTTTTTACTATCAGTGCTTCATTTGTAGATCTTTAAAAAAGAAAAAAAAAAAAAAGGAAAAAAAACCCTTCCCTCACAGATTTGATTCTACCCTAATTGAATTAACTAAGATTATGTTTAAAACACTTAATAAGATCGGTATCATTTCTAGCTAACAGACAGTTCCAATGAATTTATAATCAAAAGAATGTGTTTTCAAGTACAGTAATTCTGAAGAAAAAAGACAAGAATTAATGTAAATAAAACGAAAGGAATGTGTCCCCAACTAAAGGGTAACGTTTGTTTAACACGTAGCGTGAAATATTCACTTTGGTAACAGTAACAGTGAAGAGCTCATCGGCTTTCAAAAACACATTTGGATCACAGATTTTATACGTATGGATTTCAGAGACTGAAGGGAAAAGGAATCACACAAAGATTAAGTCCTATCAGATGGATGACCTTCTACCTATGCATACCTCTCCTAAACATAAGTTTAAGATTCGCAGTTCCCCAGTGATTCCAAGAACTAGAAAGAAATTCCTGGACGGGAAATGACAAAAGAAAGCAGCTGCAAGACTACCCGATTCATGATTAAATATTTTTTTTAATACAGCTCTCTTCATCACGACAGTCTTGAACTGCTCTTTCTGTATTTTATGCTAGGCTTCTACACCCCATCCTGGTCAAGTGGAGAATTAACGTATGTTTATTTTCAAATTCAGACTACAGCGTCTCTGAGTGTTGCTGTATTACCAGGATAAATACCTCATGTTACTAAAACCTGACGTGTCCAAGCTTTTGCAGATTGCTAAATCCTGACCAGGTGAGATGTCTGTTACTGATAACTAGCTCACGGGAACACTGCCTCTTTCTGAGTGCCTATCACCTGAAGTGTTCATCTTTGATTTAAACAGGTATCTCTGCCTTTCCTGCAAGGTAAACAAGGCAAGTCAAAACAAAACGGGTTCGATTCTTTCTGAGGTTAAGCTTCCACAGTTACTTTCATTAAAGGAAATACAACTGGGTTCTTAAGGCAGCACATCAAGAAAATGCTTCCATCATACAGCATTATCTCACACGTTAGCATTGGTCAACAAACAGCTTCTCACATGCAGACTGCTATATGAATGTAAACAAGGAGTTTTAGTCTAATCATATAGTTTTCATACTTTTGTTGTTAACCCGTGTCTCAAAAAAAGTTTATACCTTATGAAATTGAAACCATACGGTGCATACTGTATGTTTAAAAAAATAAACATAAATACAGTATTTCCATGTGATGTTTCATCAGACAACCAGAACAATACTGTGATGCAAATACCTTTCGAGGTTGTTATGATTCATCATTTTAGATCAAGATTAAGCTGTCTTTTGCAGGTCTGATATTACTAAATTTTTTAAAATTTATTTTATTTTTATTTTATTATTTAAACTGAAATTACTAAAGTTTATTTTTACTGAATTTATTTTGTGATTAAGACTAGTATTTACACAGCCTGATGCTCCTTATTTATGCCATGAATAGGCACATTGGCAGGGTAGAGCAAACCAAATCCTCAGCAACACAATTTCTGATGTGACAGGACTATTGCCTGAGATATTTTCAGTGCCCAACTCCTTTAAAAAATACCAGCTAAGAGAGCAGTTTCCGTGATTACTTACAAGAAATTCAGTGAAAACAGTTGATCTATTTCATAAGTGAGCTCAAAAACAAATCAAGGCTAATAGCTTTTGCTGAATTCAGGCACGATGGATTTAAATCACTATCCAACATCTGAAAAATGCAGGACTGTATTACCACACAGATCATTACCAAGAGAGATGCTAGCTCTAACAGCTTTGGTTCTGCTTGGGAGCACACACATGCATGTTGCATTCTTCTTCCATATTGAGTGTCTATTCTGCTGCTACAATCTGATAGTAGACAGAGTGGAGGAACAGCAGACTCATATTTTCCTTTGAAATTATAAACATAAGCATACAAGTTCTGTATTGCTTGGCATGAGCACTGTGATTTTGTCTTTCTTGGCTGTCTTTGTCTTGGACACTGACATTTTTTTCTGGCTCATCGGAAAAAAATTTTCTACAAGTCTAGTAATGCAAGTCCTACATTTCTTAATGCCTTTCTCTGTAGTATCTGGCCACCTACACTTAGTAGGTGTGCCTTTAATTGCCTGCGTTTTTTGCAAAGCAGATAGGTTTGAATGTACTTCCTCTTTTGTTTCACTATATGGGATAGAATGCAAGCTAAGCAGTTGCCTAACAATGCACGTGTACAACACATGTGAACTACATTACTTAGCCAATGTGCTCATCTTACACACAAATGGGACAACATAAACTCTATATGACACTAGCAGACAAAAATGGAGCTGGACTGTGGAGAGGTCAGCACAACGAGCAAAGCAGGGTTTCTCACATCATACATGCATGTGGTTAAGTGAGATTGCTTCCCAATTGGTTACTCTCTAAAAACAGCTTATCTGGGCATGCAGATGGCCTAAGGGGTGTCTTGGTCAATAGCAAAGGGAAAGCGAGCAGGTTTGTGTGGTCATGATTGGCCCTGTGTACAAAGCTCTTGGTGCAGAGCTGTGTAATGGGACCACATCAACATTAGAGTTGCTGCCACTCTGCTGAGTGAAAGGTCCAGCTGCTCACCCCATGGCACAGTGCTACTAAAGCTCCTTCTGCACTGCTGTTGGGGAGACAGACAGACAAATTGTTACTTTGGTAATGTGTCCTAATGACGAGGAGCTTGGAAATGCAATGCAAATCATGGCCTTTAGCAATCTTATCAGTGAGGAGAGAAGCTCGTTGCAGAAGTTATGATGTATTCCAATCTAACTAGCCAGCTTTGTTTATTTAAAAAGGAAATGGAAAAAAGCAAACGAACAATTCCGTTCGTTGCAACTCTCATCACTCATAAGGCACTGGGATGTCAAGCTTTTCAGAACTATTCTTCCACAGAGCTCAAGGACCGGTGTGAGGCCCTCACTTTTCCACAGGCAGCTTCCACCATCACCCCTCACCTCACCTCACCTCCACAGCGCTCCCGGCCGCGCTGCCCCTTGCAGCTCCGCCGCGCCCTCGCGCCTCTCTGGCGCCTCCTACAGGAGCTGCGGCGCCTATTTCACTGGGAAAGCTCTTCTCGACGGTCCTTTCGCGGAGCCTCAGGTGGCGGCTTGCCGCGGCCCGTACTACCGCCCGTGACGGGAGCAACGGGGGAGGAGAAGCGGCCAACTTTTTCCCGCGGCACCCCGCCAGCGCGTCCACGGAATGGCGGTGGAAGCGGGAGGGCTCTGAGGGGCGACCTCGCGCCTCTCAACGGCGGCCGTCGGCGCCGCCTCCGCCGAGCGCGCGTCCCCGCTCTTCCCCTCCCTTCGCCGTGCGCGCGGCCGGGCTCGGCGGGCGCCGCGATTGGAATCCGGCTCCGGCCCGCCCCGCCCGCTCCGCAGGGACGCGCCGGGCGTCGGGAGCGCCTGCCGGGGAGCGAGCCTGCGCCGAGCCGCCCCGCCCCGCCCTCCTCCTCCCGGCGCTCGGCCGCCTTCGCTCCCGTCTCCCAGGAGCCGTCGGGGTCCCGGGCGCGGCCCGCGTAACGCGGCGGGAGCGGCTCCCTCCTGCTTCGTCTTCTCTCCCGCCGCAGAGGATGAGGAGCCCCCGCGAGCGGTGAGTGCGGGGTCGGGCCGGCCGGGCGGCGAGGAGCGCCGCGCTCCCGCGTTCTACCTTCTCTCAGCCCGCGGGGCTCCGAGCGCCGGGCCCTCGTCCCGCTCTCCCCGTCGGACGCCGGCTCGGGCCGCCTGCCCGAGGCTCTCCGACCCGGCCGCTCGCCCCGCGGGTCGGGCCGATGCTCGGAGACCCGTCTGCGGGCGAAGCGCGGGGGCTCTCGGGGCCGCCGGCTTCCTGCGTGGGCACGGGGCCGCCTGCGGGGCCGGGCAGGCCCGGCGCACGCCGCTCTGTCTGGCCGCCTTCTCCCTCCCCCTGCGTCTGCGCCCGCGGTGTTGTAATTCCAGGCGCGGTGCCGAGCCGGCGGCGGAGCGGGGCCTGCGAGCGGCTCCGGGAGGCCGCGGGGGGCGGCACGGCACCGCACGGCACCGCACGCCTGCAGAGCGGGGACTCGCCGCTGCTGGGCGGGAGCGTCCGCTGTCCGGTTCCGGTTACACGCGGCGTTCTCGTACCTGGTGACAAGATGTCCCGAAGAGGTTGAAAAACTTGACTGGCTTTTCGTCGGCCTTTAATCTTCTGTACGACTAAGACTGAATTCTGTATCGAGGTGCGGCGGGAGGCTGTAGCACGTCCGTGAAGCGGTCGTCTGGCCTGTTGTGGTGAAGGCTGTGCGATGGGAAGCCTTCCAGGTGCGGGCTGGTTGTGTTTGGGACCCGTGTTGTGCGTTCCATGAGGACGGGTAACAATTTGGTGGATTCCATTTGCAGTCAGCTCCTTGGTGCCTGCCCTCTGTGGGAGTGGAGCAGCTCCTTCTGTGATGGCCTGGGCTGGAACTGTTCCCTGATTCGCAGTAGCACCTCATCCTGGAATGAGGAGCTGCACGAGACCAGTTGATATTCAAATTCGTTATTTCAGCCCATAGTTAGTAAGACACTCGCGTTGTGGTGTTCTGTAGCAGCCTGAAAAAAATACTACTTTTGACGATGTGTGTCCTGTGTGTCTTTACTTTTGTTACTTTCTTACAGGTCTTTCAACACATGTGCTTTGTTGTGTTAGGGTCTGTGTGGTTTATATTTCTGTATGGACACATGCGTGCCCTGCAGGCCCTGAGTGCGGAGATCTGTCAGAGATCTTCATGCATAGCTGTGATCTTCAGCTGCCTGTTCTCTACTTATCCCCTTGGTCACTCTGTTTGCGGACAGTGAATTCATGAGGGCTGATTGGAATTCTTCTCTTCAAAACGAAAAAGATATTATGGTTTGGAAGGCACCTCTGCATGTCACTGGGCCCAGCCCCTACCCAAAGCAGGGAGGTCATCTATTGGTAAATGGCAAGAAGTAACACAGAACTTGGAATCCACCGGAATCCACCAGTCAAAGAGCGTTCCCTAGTCAAAACGTGGGCTCCAGATTCTGGTGTTCTTGATGCTGGCACTGATGATGGTCACAATGAGAATTGTAAACTTGGTAAGGAGAAACAAAAATACTCAATACAATTGAATAAGTGGTGTATGTGCTTTTTCTGGGTGCCAAAATTTGGGAACTGGGGTTCTAAAGCATAATTAATGTAAGTAGTCATTAACCTATACATAGCAGTTGGCTTACTTTTTGAGCTACTCCAGCTTAGGGTTAACAAGGTTTGGGTCTCATCTAGGTTTGAATGGGGTGCTTTTCAGATGTGCAGTAACCAGTCTGCTAGCTTCCTTTAGAAAAGACATGTGTTTCCCATAGATGAGTGTTACTGTGATATGAGTTGTCACAAAGCACTGGACTGCAAGGAGAAAAGCGTTTTGAAGAAACAATAAATAGCTTTGTCTACTTCCTGGAGTCCTGAAAAGCAAGCGGTAGGTGGGTGGCTTAGGCTTTTATTTATTTTTTCCCTTGGTTTAAAGGTAGGAATTTGTACTTGTTCTCTGTGAAGCAATTGGGACATAATGTGACTATGCAGTGATAATTAAAAAATAATATAAAAGAAAACGAAAAAGCTAGGTGGATTCATATTCACTAAGTTTTATAGTGAGAAACCAGAATAGGCTACATTCACAGCTTAAAAGAAAAGAAATTGTTTTGAAAATAGCGGTGTTAAACAACACTGAATTAATGGAATCTTACGTTGCTCATCAGTCAGTGTAACTAAGAACTCCTACAACTTCACAGAGAAGAACAAGGCCCACATATGTAACAGATGTGTCATGAATGTTTCAGTAAGTCCCCTTTATTAAAGTGATCAAAGAAGAGATAGTGGTGCTTGCAGTAATTTTGATTTGGCCAAGCTTTCAAAAGCATCAAACTCACCCTCGCCCAAGTCCTTAAAAGCAAGAAACCAACAGAAAAAGGCCAATCACTCTGTTTCTCTTTTGTTTGTCATTGTGGATGGCAAATTCTGTCATGAGGACAGTATCTTCTTCCAGTGAATGTCTGACACATAGAACTTCTGTAGCTTTGGTAAGTGGCTGGAAGGCATGGATGGGCAAACAGACAAGATGGCATATGTAAGGGCACGTACTGCAGATGTATTTCTCCCTTGCTTTTGTCAAGCATCAGACCTTTCTCTGTGAGGTTTTTGGTTCCTCGTTTGAAGGGGGAGGAGAGAACAGAGCATGTCTTCAGTGCATGGGTTTTGCTTCACATACCTGAATATTTTCCGTAAATAAATCATGTAAGTATTGCAGTAATGTTAAGATATGTCACTTCAGAGCTCTTGTATGTAGGCACTGATGGAGTGCTTAGAGCCTTATTTCACACGTTAATTTTCCCCAAATGTATGTGGGGGTGGGGGGCAGTGTATGTGCTTCATTTTGACAGCAGGCTTGCTTGTAGCAGCTGATGATTTAGTGCCTTTTCTTCCTTGAACAAGAGCTGCAAAAATCTTCTGCAGTTGCTCCACCAAACCCTTGCTGATTATTCCTAGTCATGGTGATGTCATGGAGTTTCTGTGCTTTCTAAAACATTTAGTACTTTAAAGGGAAAGCAAGGAATTTCTGTCTCTCATTCTTGTCACTTAAAAATCACAGTGAAGTATGTAGATCAGTTGATTTTTCTCAGGAATAGCCATTGTATTTACCTCCCCAAAGAAGTTTAAAACAACAACAACAAAACCATGCAAAATTTAACCCACTGTATTGAATTCCTTAAAAATAATCTGTGAACTGTAATGCATGCTCCTTGAAATAGGACAGAGTTGAAATAGTCAGCTAATTTATCTTTGTTGTGAAGAAGACATAGCTTTTGCTTTCTTAATATTCTTGTTACTTAGAATAGCTATTTTGTGAAGGATTCAGTCCAGAAACATACACTCCGTACTTCGTGCTCTAGGCGTGTGTTTTGTGCCTCCCTCGACAAAACAAAGCAATTTTTCTCCTAGTCTTTAATATCAAGAATTTCATTCTCCTCTAGGGAGGGTGAATGTTAGATTCCTTTTGTTCTCCTGTGAGGCTGTGTCCTGACTGAGAGAGTAAGCTGCAGCCTCTGGCTGGTCTGACCACTGTATGAGATGGGGCACTCACAACACCATGCGGGAATCACAGAAATGAGAGAATGTTGTAGTTTCCTGTAGTCAGCTTACAACTGAAACATTTTACATCAGTGTTTTTGATAATATAGTGGGGCTTGAGATCTTCATTTGTGTTACAGCAGAGATGAGATGTGTGAGTTTCTGGTTATGAAGCTGTTGACGCTGTACACAGATGCTGTGGGCATCTCTTTGAGGTCTATAGTGTAGTAGAGCTAGCCTTTGCCATTTTCCTAGTGGATGCCTTATAGTCATCCTTCTCTTTCTTTTGAGTTCTGTGCATTTCACTCAGCTGTACTATTTCAGGAAGAATTGGTAAGTAAAAAATCAAAATAGTTATTAAAGCAGACAACTGAATTCTAGTTCATGACTGTGTAAAAATGCACGGGTTATATATGCAGAAAGAGAAGCAGTGGTGAAGACTTAAAATCCAGTGTGTTATTTCTATAGAATTTATTGAGGACACGTATTGTTTTAGTGGAATTGATTGACTTGATGGAGTGCTTCCTTTAAGCTCATTGGTGGGATAGTTTGCCTGTACTGCATCCAGAGGTGTTTGTGTTCCTTCGGATTGAGGTGTGTAACTCATTGGAAGTACTTCAAAAGTTTTCAACATGATAAAATCTGTGAAGTAACAGTTAAGAGAGTATGATCCCCGTGGCCCTTCAAAACAGAGAGAAATATAGTAGTTTAAAATGTGATTATTTTTTTTTAGTGCATGATAGACGGGCTGTGCAATAGCAGAAGAAATTGCCACTTCAGCTCAGTGGTGCTGTAGTTTAATTTCTATCACATGTTATAAGAGCAACTATGTGTTTTACAAAAAATTTGATACTAGTTCAGTTTTCTCCGTGTTTCTTCATACGACTGCTTTGCAAGATGGCTTCAGTCAACTTCCTCAGCTTAAGATGTGGAAGCACCTAGCAATTTTTTGTCTGGATTCCCTCAGTGCATCATTCTGCAGAGGGAAAAACGTATCAGCATTGTTGTGTTGTGGCTTGTAAAGAATACAAGCAGATGTAGCAGGGGTAAGACAGATATCAAAGAAAGTCTCTGAAGTCATGTACCAGAATTCAGACCTGCTTTGTGGAAGCTCCTTCCTTTTCACTTTTGCAGCTGCTGAAATCCTAAGCTTGCTATTCTTGCAGACTCTTGTCTTAACAGTGTTAATTATTAACGACTTTTTCTCCAGTTGAGGGGGGGAAAAACCATTCATGTGCATTTATACTTCCTTTGTAAGAGCCTGATGCCAGACTATACTGGAAATCAGTGGGTAGAGTCCCAGTTCTGAGTCCCAAAGTCGTGCAAGACTTTGCTGCTACAGGAAATTAACATTCTGCTCACAAAAGATTTGATGCACATCTTAGTGCATTGCATGTTAAAAGAGAATTCCATGCATACAGAAGCAGTGAAAAGATTGATAGAGGATGTAGCCTGGCTTGTACGTTCAGATATCATTTTCTAGTCCATTTGATTTTTCCCTATTTGTTCAGTTGAAAGTTCAGTCTACAGTGCTGATGCAGAAGCACAGACACCATGTCCCGTAGTGTTGTGCAGGAGTATAAAGGTGCTCTGAAAACAGTGTGAACAAGTAACGTGGGTGGAATGTTTTAGCAGGAAAAGTATTGACTGGAACTTGTAGTCCCCACTCTTGCAAATGGAAGAGAGAACAGTGGGAACGAGTGGCTTGTAGTTGCTAAAGTGTCTGGAAGCACAAAGAAAAACAGAAGGATGTGCACAGTGTGTTCCGTGTCCCCTTTTGCTGCATATCTTCTTCCTTGAAAGAGAAATGCAGCTCTTCCAGATTTCCTTGGAGTATGTTTCAGAGATTCTTTGTCCCTTTTTCTGCCTTGGCCTAAGAAGAAGCTGTTCAGAACCAGCTGCTGACCTGGAAAGCTGACAGTTAATGACAAGACAGGATAGGGATGCTGCACAGGAAGGCTCTGCTGCTAATGAGGTACAGACTCAGCACCCAAGACATGGACTATGCTCAATTCAGATCAGTGAATGAATTTTAGTTTGATAGTGATACTTATCTTTAAGTAACGTCCCTGAAGGAAGGAATTAAAAACAAACAAAAACTTTCAAGGCAGTTTGAATAAAGCTGATTCCTGATGTGTCTTCTCTGAGAGGAAACAAGTTAACCTTGCAGAATTACAAGAATTCTTTTTTGTTTTTACATGTTGACATTTCTCTCATTTTGTTTTCTACATTTCCTTGATTGCAACAGTTTAGTCTATTTTATGAAAGTATCCTATAGAAAATGGTCTCTGGGAATGTTCGGAGGTGTATGCCGTTCATTAAGGCTGAAGGCAATGCCCTTCCTTTCCTAGGCAAATTGTTAATGTAAGCTTAAAAATACAATAAATATTGTTAGGTTTTGAAACCACGTCTATCATAGCTGCTGAGCTGAATTTAGTGATCCTGCTTGGGATCTTGGCTCTTCAAAATCCATAGTGTGACCAAGGTTTAAGAACATTTCTTAGTAATGCCCTTATCTTCTACTTTGGTTAGTAGAGTGAAACTTTTTTTCACCTGTGCTAATTCCGTTTGTATTTTCTGATATTACTGGTACATGAATTGATTCTTACTGAAGTAGCTGAAGTTGACAGCCACTGATAGTGGTCTGTGCTGGTCTTAATGTTTTGTAACACAGAATCGCAGAGTTGGAAGGGCCTCAAGGATCATGAATCTCCAACCCCCTGCCACAATGCTGGGCCACCAACCTCCACATTTAATCCAGACCAGGTTGCCCAGGGCCCCATCCAACCTGGCCCAGAACACCTCCAGGGACGGGGCATCCACAACCTCTCTGGGCAGCTGTTCCAGCACCTCTCACTCTCTCTGTAAAGAACTTCCCCCTGACATCCAACCTAAATCTTCCCTCCATGGATTATCTTGGGATATGCTGAGATACGTTTTTTTCTTTTTGAACTTACAGTTAATACAACTCTTTTTAGAAGGAATCAAGAATTTGAATGTTCTTCCACTCACAACTTAGGGCAGAGGGCTGTGGTGAAGTGCCAGATCATCCCCTTGTAGCTGATATTCTTCAGTATCCCATTCTTAAAATTTCATGGAAGGAATGCAGTTAGAGATGTGCCTATTTGGGTTTCACCGGGAACTAGGAAATAAAACCCGACCCAGACAGGACAGTTTGTATTGAACCCAATCCTCTGCTGAACTGTCTGTTTTTGTTCCTCCCCGACCATGCTTCGCTCCCCCACCTCTTTTCAAATTCACAAGTTTTTAAATGTAGAGATGTTTCTAATTTAGAAAATTATTTTGGTGTAATGAACTAAATCAGAAAAGAGGGGACAAAGCTGAAGGAGGTCAAACAACAGATGGAAATAGAAAATATAAAAACATCTAGTTTAAAAAAAAAAAAAATCCCCTTGAAATAATGGAATCTAAATGCTGAAATTATACATCTGTTTGGCAGCTGTGCATTCCTTAGCCTGGGGTTCTGCTGCAGAAATGGCGTTAGTAAACTTTAAGAAAAGATTTCAAATGCGGTTGTATAATGTTTATGCCCCTCTGTAATACTTTAGGTAATAGTCCTCGAAATCTGCAGGAAGCAGAGGTGGAGGGAAGAGGTGGCAAGCTGATGTAAGAATGGCCATCTTTAGCAGTAAGCATCCGTGGCATTTATACTTGTTACTGCGTGAAATTCTGTCAGCTCCTTTCTCGTTGGTTCTTCATGAGTATCTTAATTTCTGCTGAATTTTATTAATCGAAAGGTGAGTTGGCCACGGGGAAAAATAACCCAGTAGTAAGTGCTTGTGTATCAAACGACAGTGTGCTACTAAGAGAGGAACATGAAAAGCCCAGCCCCGGGTGTTTTGTTCCCAACAACGGCCAGCATTACCATTCTGGAGAGGAGCGTGAGTCTGTAGCAGGCAGCTGAGGAATTACACCACTTTGTGGCAGCTTCTTCCTAAATCCCAACAACCAGAAGCTAGCTGAGACATTAAATCCTTGTATATACATCCACAGCATGTTTCTATACAGTATTAGAAGGAGTTTTGTCTGAAATTGAAAATGTCTTTATCAACTATTAAGCAAGATGTAAAATTGTACGTTTTTGTATTTTCCTTTGTGTGTTTTTTTCTTTGTACTCTTCTGATGACAGTGGTATTCATCAGTTCTGTGTTGATATTGAAATGACTTATATTAGAGCAGGTCTGTGAGCACAGGTTAGTTTGTATTCTGTTATGGAAACTGTTGGTTTATGGATTTTTTTAGTACAAGAGCCTGTGATTTTTATTCTGTAAAAAAAAAAACAAAAAACAATTGAGAATTCTTGTTTGAAAGAATTCTGGCCAAAATTTAAAAATTGGATGTGATGTATCACGATGTAATTGTTACCAGTTTGTGTTTTGTTTCTTTGTACTTCTGTTTTTCAGAAATTTGAAAACAGTTTTCAAAGTGTTTCTGGTTTTGGAAGAAGTGTTGTTTTTTTTTAGCAAGATAATTTTGTGTGTTTGGAAAAACTAAAAGTAAAATATAGAAAGTAACATGAAGGGGGAAGAACTGGGGGGGGAAAGCTTTGGGTGAGCTGCAAATGCAGGTGGGGAAGACTTCTGAGGATATGAAAGCAGAAATAAGGCTTGGGGCAAGGAATTTCAGGTGAAAGGAGACAAGGCAGTGGAGTAGCAGCATGGCAAGGAAGGTTGGATAGGTTTGAGCTCAGCATCACAGTAGGGGTGAGGTATACAGAGACATCTAGGGAATCTAGGGGCACTAGGATTCTTCTTTCAGAAGCCGTTCCCCAGAAGACTTCCTTCAGCAGAGACCCATCTATCTCCTTTCTCTGAAAGAGCTGCATAGCACCTCTTGAACTGTACTTTTCACACAGCAGGCATTCCATTGTTGTCATTTCTGATTATTCCCTCCAGCATGTGTGACTTCATAGAGTGATACAAAGTTTCCAGCCAGTTTTGTCAGTAAGATGTTTCCCTCCACACGATGTATTACTTTCCTGTACGTACTTTGACTTGATTGTTTGTAATGTACAGCAAACGAACTGGAGCAGCTAAACGTATATGTGCTACCTGATGGCTATAGTCTCAGTGAAATCCAAAAGATTTCACTGCAGATAGATAGGTGATAGAGCTGGCGTGCCGCAGGCTCTTCAGGAGGTCCAGGCTGGGGTGCTGCCTTGCCTCTTGGGGAGCAATGGGAGTGTGGAGCTCTGCCTTGGATGGGTAAGTAGTAGTTCGTAGAGAGCGAGTGGGTCAGAATGAGCAGGCAGGTCAGCATGGGTGGTGTTGGTGAGCATCCTGGTAGCCTTCCATGACGAAGCAACTAGCTCTGTGGATGGCAGGGAGCAGCAGATATCGTTGATCTTGTCTTCAGTAAAGCTCTTGACAGTGTCTCTTGTAGTATCTTAATGGACAAACTTAAAAATGCATGAATCAGACAGACAATAAAATGGCCTCCAAACCGTCATTTTTGCATGGTTCTGATGAGCAGCGTGTAGTCCAACTGGAGAGGTCAGTGCTAGGTCCAAGTACAGTGTGATGCCTTTGGTAACGATAACTGCATGTTATCAGAGCAGGGACAGAGTGCACCCTCAGCAAGGCTGTAGGAGTTTTGTAGGTCACACAGTTTGTGCTGTCATGCAGAGGGATCTGGGCAGGCTGGAGAAACGAGCAGAGGAGACTCTGCTCTGTGAAGCTGAACAAAGGGAAATGCAAAGCCCTGCACTTGGGGAGGAGTAATGTTGGGTACTGGCTCAGAATAGGGTCTGACTGCCTGGAGAGCAGCTTTGCAGAAAAGGCCCTGGTAGTCCTGTTCAACAAGTTGAACGTGAGCCAGCGGTGCACCCTTGCAGCAAAGTAGGTGAATGGTATCTTAGGCTGTGTTTGGAAGAGTGTTGCCAGCAAGTCAAAGGAGGTGATTAATCCCTTCTCAGCACTGGTGAGGCATCTGGAACATTGTGACCTGTTCTGGTTCACCAGTACAAGATGGATATGAATGTCCAGTGAAGAGCCACGATGATATCAAAGGTCTGGAGGAGCTGTAATATGAGAAGGGGCTGAGAGAGCTGGCATTTGAGCCCAGGGAAAAGAGCTCAGGGATTTCTGATCAATGTGTAGAAATTTCTGATGGAAGAGCAGAACAGAGACTGCACCAGTGTGCTCAGTGACAGGACAAGAGGCAATGGGTACAAAATGAAATAGAACAAATGCTATTTAAGCATAAGTAGTACCCTTTTGCCTTTTATTTTTAATTTATTTAGAAACTGTTGATGGTCAAAAAATGGAACGGATTTGCCCTGAGAGGCTGATGTTAGAGTTTCTGATGCTAGAGATACCCAGAATGTGACTGAACACAACTCAGGGCTGCATGGAGGTTCCTGCTTTGAACACTGCGTGGCTGCTTTGCACCTCATCTATTCTGTGCTTCTGTAAATCTAGTGTTGGTTGGTATTAATTTACTGAAACTCAATCTAGGTAAATCCAGGTATTTTTTACATTTTATTCCTTATCCCGTTGGCTTTTCTTTGTATTTTCTTCTGAATTTCTCAGAACACTGTCTTTCATCTTACTCTATTATTTTTTCTTGTCTACTCTCATGTCAATTGCAAACTTCGTTGGTTTGTTTTAACCAGCTGGGTAAGGGAGCCATGTCTCAAATCTTGTGACTGTTTTATCATGTGAATAAACCAGCTCCTCCTTCTACGTCTATTGTATCAGCTGCATTTCAGATGGAAGTTGGGTCTGGGGACTGTTTGTGCTTGGTTACTCCGCTGGCTGGGAACTCACAGCCCTTCCTAGTGGCTTTGCCACTTGCTCAGGCTTACAAAATAGTTGAGGAGGCTGCTAGCAATAGGGTTTTTTTTTCTCCCATCCTGTTGCAGAGTTGCCAGGTTTCAGCATTTTTGCTTTCACTCTTTAGTATTCTAACTATTGCTAAATAATCTTCAGTATGTTTTTTTTGTTGGTTTTGTTACCATTTGTATTTGTTGTTTTGTTTTTTTTTTTTTTTTAAGAGTCAGCTAGCTTACTTGTCTGCTGCTGAGTATTAGCTAGGTGGTGGAATGCATTATTTGTCAGATAAATTACCAGGGTCAAGAGTTTAAGGAGAATCAATATCAATTTGCTCTCTCCCCACTTTACTATTTTAAATCTGTTTTCTCTGATAAAGTGACCATGGAAGACATGATGGTAATACTGAGTATTGCAGGCCATCAAGCATAACTGCTGGATGTGGCCAAATGGTGTAATAAACTATAATGTGTGTGCATAGGTATTACACATGTGCATGCAGAATGGGGAAGAGGCATTGCAGCTTTTATAAGCGAAGGTTGTATCTCCCTTGTTAGACCTTTGAAGGAATGTCATGTTTGTGTAGCAGTGATCCTGTTCATTAAGCCATTGTGAAGTTATGAAATATTCATCGTGTCCTCAGGAGGGTGGCAAAAAGTGTCCTCCAAAAAAACCCTAACATTTCTTCAACATGAGGGGATAATTCTACCACGTGCAAATAATTTATTAAAATTAAAGGGGAAACAACAGCAACAACAACAAAAAAATTGCAGTGAACACTGCAGTGGAAAGGTACTAACAGCCTTGCATTTTGTGTGTTTAGAAACACTTTGGAAAGTGGAGTAGGTAGTAAAGAAACAGAAAATACAGGTGGTGTAGACTGCTGTAGTACTACTGAATATCTGAATGATAGAATATCAGATGAGATACAATAAGTGTAAAGTAACAATTCTAATGGGGGGGCTGGGGGGGGGAGGGAAGGGGGGGCAATAATTAAAGACTCTAAAGTAGGTATCAAAGCTCTGGAGGATTTTGGATAGTTTTCCAAAGAGCTCTTTGTTGTGAAGCTCCAACTTTAGATCACAAATATCTGCTTAGAATGACTTGTTTTACTCCCTTCTATCCAGTGCTAATAATTGTGGCCAGGTGGAAGGTTGGATTTGTTTGCTAATCTGACTGAAAACTAACCCTATGAAAAAGACCTTAATTTCTCCCTCCAGCTCACCAGGAGACCAGATGTGAAGTAATGGGGGAGGAAGGGCAGCACTTCCATTCTAACAAACAGTGCAGTCTTAAATAAGTCAATTTTGAAGCAGCGTTTTATACTGTCATTATAAGTCTTTAAAAAAAAAAAAAAAAAGATTATACAGCTGTGCATGTTGATTGTATATAAACATGCATATTATGTAATTCCGGTAACACAATTTCAACAATCTCATTAAAACAAGAAGGTTGGTCTTTTTTTCCTTCCCCCAGCATTACTAATGGGGTGCAGTTCTAAATAGGCTTGTGTTTCTCATGGCCAGGAAAAGAAAAACAACTGTGAGGGCAGTGTGATGGTGATCTATCAAACCTGAAATGAAATTAAGAAATTGATAGAAAATAATTTTTCACCATGACTTTTTCTTTCCCACAATACAAGGGGAGGCAGGGGGTTTCCTACCCTCCTCACAGTGATTACTTTAGCTGAAGAATCAACACCAGAATATGTGGCTGGGGCCCAAAGTGTCTTCCAAGTTGCAGCTGACACAAATTTTTGGAAGGATGTGTCCGTTAGTGACAACAGTGTGATAACCTGTAGCCATTCTTAGGCACTGCATGGGCAATTCCAACTGGGGCAGACTGGAAGCTGTTCCTACCTTCTTTCTCTACATGTCTGCTAGCAAGGCGGTGTCCCACGCAGAGGACTCAGCCAGACATCTGGTAGAATCACTATGCTAATTCTTCTGCCTTTTATCACACTAGCACACACACCCAGTCACGTCAGCTCCTCTCCTGTTATATTCAGGAGTGACTTTCACACCTACTTTTGGTTATATCTCACTGACGTCTGGCTGCCTTGATTGACACATTCATTGGCTTAGGTTTAATGATACGGCCATCAAACATGAAGTAACGTGTTTTTACTGTCTAACTTGTCTTGAGCGTTTTCTGTTCGGGTGTTTTATTTTGCTTAGTGTGGAAAGTCTGATGATATAGTTTCCTAAAGACTGCAGCAATACAGCCAGATAGGCTTCCATTGATGTCTGCAATGAAAATCTGCTAGACGAATAAATAACAAGTAGACCGAGGGCGGCTTGAGATAAGCAGGCCTAACAGCTAGGTGTGCTAGAAAGGCCAGTTCTGTGCTCTATTAACACCACCCATGTGTGTCCTCACCTTCTTCTTTAAAGCAACTCTGGCACTCCTGTGATACCATAGGAAGTTAAATTATGTCTAAACTCGTTACTTCTTTTTTTTTTTTTTTTTTTTTTTTTTCCCACGGGTTTCCATTTTTTGCAATGGTTGGGTCAGACCAGTTGGCTTGTGGAACAAGATGGCCCTTCCAACTGCAGCTTGGCTGTAGTGTAGGCTGCCTGTGGACAGAGCTGCAGTTTGGGAGTATTACCTGTTTTGGAACACTGCTTTTCATTACTTTAAGTAATAGTCTTCCTGTGTAATCTCTTAATGTACATTAAGTACGTTCTTCCCACACACCCCAAACAAAAATGGGATGAGCAGAAACTTTCCCATCCCCACATCCACCTTTGTTCTTTTCCTTTTGCAGCAGTCTTCTGTTATAGTTTTGTTAAATGTTTCTGTATGTGATGCAATATGTAAAATTTGGGATTAGGGCAAATTCTTGATACCAAAAACTTGAAAGGCAAGGCACGGATTTGAGGATTAGATGATTTGGTGAGATGATGGAGTGGATATCACGCTGTTTTTGATTTGAAGGTCTTGAACTATATTATTTCCTGCGTTAGGACCAGAAGTGTTTGGTAAACTTGTTGCTTCTGATGAGGGGAAAGTCAATATGCACATTGTGTCCAGTTACTGAGAGGCGGTTTGACAGCAGAAGATGGGAGAGGGAGAAAAATTGTGCTTAGAGGAATATGCATGTCAGCTGAGAAGTAGGTATGTTGTGAAGGGCAGCAAGGGTGAAACCATACAGGATACAGGGAAAAAGCTGGGCCAGTTACACTGGGAAAAGGTGTGTACCAAAATAAAACATACATCTCTAGGAAATGAGCTCTTCCCGGGTCTGCTGCTCATCACACAATTTATTGGATGTGTGGTGGATTATTATTTTTTTTTCCTCTGAATGAAGAGAAAATTTGAGGTGGAAGAACCATTAGAAGTGTAAGAACCAGAAATACCATGAGTGTTTTGTTTCACAGCTAGGACAAAAGTACTTGAGCTGAGTATTTTTTGTTCTGTTTGCTTCAGGTAACCTAGGCTTCAGAAGAGCAAAAACACAATAAAATCTTTATATAGTAAGGACAGATATAACAACGTACTTTCTGTTCCCAAATCTAAAAAATTCTAGGTAGTCAGAAGAAGCTAGAGGTGACACAAGCCTAGCAAGTGAAACATGGGTACTTTTCTTTTGTTTCTGATATACAAAGCTGGCTGGTAGCTATGAATGGAAGAAAGCATTTGATATTTGAATACAGCGTATTGCAGTGTGTTTTCCGAAGAACTGCTGCAGCTGCAGCAGAAGACCCATTTTTTGACAGCACGCATAATGGAAATAAATGCTACCGTAACAGCATGGTTGGTGTGAGAGAATGCTCTAAAAATACAGCAATGAAATGGGCGACAAGATCGGAGGAGTACTGATACAGCCAAATGTTTATGTATTAATGCATGTGCAGAACCCACTCCTCCGCTTACTTGAACTCATTATACTATTACAGAAAACTAATTCTGTATAAACCGCCTTTTGCAAGATAGCTTACTCTTGAAAATGCTTGGATTTCCTGCATGCTGCTCTTTTGCACTGAATTTTTCTTCCATTGGGCAGCATAGATTGTAATCCGGAGCACATGCTTTTGGGAGGTGTGTTAGGAAATACTTTATCCTCATGGAAACAGATTTCCCAAATGCTACTGAATTTTTAAATTTTAATTTCGAGTTTCTAAAAGTTCTTTATTATTTTAGAGTAATTTAGGTCTTACAGAAGATCTGTTTCTCTACTCTTGCAAGTGGTAACGCAGGTCTTCAGTTAGCTGTACTTGCTTCAGTTATAGCTCAGTAGGACTGCCTGTGCAAAGATGCATTAGGAATTGGTGTCTAAAGGGGCACTCAAAGTGCTAGAAAAATTCCCAGTTGTAATTCTCTCATGAAATGAAGTATGTTCAAAGGGGTTATTAGATTAGGATGGTACCTGTCAGGCTTTGTGCTATGAATACAAGACTAGCACAACGAAAGTACTGAAAACTTTTTAACAGCAGTTATTTATTGTGCTACTATCTATGAAGTGTAATACATATATTTTTATTTGATATGTGATCTGTGGCCTTCAGAAAGGTTACAACTGCAAAGCCATAAAGTCTTTTACGAGCAGGTATGTTTCTTGATGCTACATTTCACTTATTAAAATGATTACCCTGTTTCTTTAAAAAAAAAAAAAAAAAAAAAGTGAGAAATTCTGAAATTCTGATCAAACAATAACCTGAAATGTTAGATCTAAACGTTTGGGTAAGAAGGCAGATTTCTCGTCTCTCATAATTGTTCTCCCTTTTTGGTATGTTTCTGAAAGTTTAGCGTTACTGAGATTTGCTTGATAGGTTTTATTTCTTTTTCCCCTCCAGTTACTGGTTGTCATTTCTGCTTGCGTGAAGCTTGTGTTGAAGTGAAGAACTGAAGACATGTGTATGTCCTCATAAACCTTTCACACTCATGTTTTCCAACTGCTGTTTTGGAAAACAGAGCTTTAGCAGATAGTATCTTCAGAAAAATTTGTATACATTGTTTTAGGCCAGTGGGTTTTACGCCTGTTGAAGCCTTGAGGATTACCTCATGTTTTTACTGCTATCCTTATATACACTGCTTGTGTGCAGTACCCCAGCAACAGGTCCTGGGGTTCAAAAACGCAACCTATGGAAAAGAGAGAAGCTGACAATTAAAGGTAGGGGGAGGGCACTACCACAGGAACAACTGAGAATGGAACTGTTACATTGGCCTTCCGGAAAGGAATCAGTGCTGACTTTGTGCGAGCCATTTAAAATCTGTCATGTAATCACACTGTGGTGGTTTGAACTTCAGTTTTATTGTGTAAATATACTCTTTTTGCTTTTCCATTCCTGGCCAACAATTTGCATAAATTTTATTCCACACAAGTAAGAGTTATTAAATGTATTGTAAAAGAAGAATAACTGATGGTGCTTTGACTTTTAGATATCAGTTACCAAATTGTACATTAGAAATAAGTGATCCAGAAATAAATTTCCATAGATGAATAACAGATAATAGCCATCATATAGATTTCTTTGGGGAAAGAGTGAAGATTTAGAGTTGTGTAATCTGAAAAACTGAAGATATCATATATGATGCATACAGCAAAACATTTAGCTTAGCTTTCTGTAAAGTAGGAGCTCATCAGCCACTATATGCACAGCTTTTGTAATTACTGTAAATACTGACCTAGACAAACATTTGTGTATAAAGTGCTCATATTCTGTGACCAACCGAGGCATCTATATTAAGGTGTTTGTTCTGGGACAAAACAAAAAGATAGCCCTGCTTTTACTTTGCCTAGAACGTAAGGGAGAAGCAGTTGGTGTTTGTGATCCTTGGCATGCTATAACCAGCATTAAGAAATGTCCGTAGCTAGTGGGTGTTGGTTGGCTTTGTTTTATTTTTTGTTAATACATCAGAATATAGATAAGGGTAATACTTCCAAACATCCTGTCTACTCTGAGTTCTTTTCTAGATTTTAAGTCTTCTAGAAGACCCCATCATAGTGGCATTTCACCTTCTTCCCTGGATCCTGAGGCTTTATCATTAAAGCACTGTTCTAGTTCACCACCCCAGCATTAGAAGTTGTTTCCATTTTGTACTTGGGAACCAGGAAGTGCGAGTTAAGGACCGTGTATCTAAAGACCTTTCAGCTCTGAATTTCCATTACTGACTCGGTAAATATATTTTAAAACGTGGCCCCACACTCGAATTCCTGGCAGCTTTTGTTGCTCGTTGCTCCTCGTTGTAGCACATGCATGTCCTTCAGACTTGCAGCCTTGCTAGGATTCCTTGGGGTTTTTTTTTTCTGCACGGTTCTGATAGAGTAACATTTGGTAACGTGTTCAGTAACTAAATTACTGCTGCTGGAAAAATGTTTTTCAACTTGATCTTCCCCTCTTGCATTGTGCTGTTACTAGAATGATTGATAACTTATTTTCTTCAAGTCTTTGTCTCTTATCTGGTAGTATAGTGGTATCCTACTGATGGCAGTATGTTCAGAATGGTAAAAATGTTGGCTATTTTGTTTACAGGAAAATACTCTGAATTGCAGCAGCCTTTCTTCGTGCTATGGAAAACTGGGAGAAAAGAGGGCAGCAGTCTGTAAGATCAGCTCGTGCGTTACCTGAGGCAGAGCTTCGCTGTGGTATTTCTGTGCATGTGTGCAATGGGAGCTCTCGCACTCAGCAGTGCGGTTGCATCACAGACTGTAGAAGTGAGGCCAGCAGCCGAAGAACCGTTCCGTGTTTTCACCGACTCCTCGCTCCCCGCTGGTCAGAGCAGTGAGTGTGAGGTGCCCTGGGAGCGGGGCAGCGCGGAACAAACAGACCTTCATGGCTGCACTGAGAGCTAATTGTTCCCACAAGCACAACTGCTGCTGGCGTGCAAGCGCAGCCGCGTTACCATGAAATCACCGGGCGTATCGGCTAGAAATGGCAGATCAAATGTGAGGTGGGCCGGATTCCTCCATTTTGCTTCAGGAAAGAAATATGGGAACAACAACAACAACTAAGTTTTCTTCCCTATTGGAGCAGAGCGTACCCGAGTAGATGCGTTCCGCGCTAGCAGCGCCGAGATGCCATTTTAAGAGGTTAAATTACTTTCTAAATGCTGCTGCGAAGGAGGAGGGGAGGAGGGGATCAAGTTACCCGCTCGGCATTCCACAGCCCGGCCTGCAGACACGCTGGCGAGGCTGAGGCGCGCAGCTGCTCCGCCCCGCCCGGCGGCCCGCGCGTCCTTCCCCGCGTATGCGGAGCACTGTGCTCCTCTGCCTTGCTGATGGGTTTTGGTTTTTGTTTTGTTCTTGCTTCCAAGTAAGAGTAAGAACGCTCTGAAAGTACAGTTTTCTGTCACCCCGCAGCCTTTTTTTCTCCAGGCTGAACAAGCCCAGCTCCCTCAGCCTGTCTTCATAGAGGAGGTGCTCCAGTCCCCTGATCATCTTTGTGGCTCTCCTCTGGACCCTCTCCAACAACTCTCTGTCTTGTACTGGGGGCTCCAGACTTGGACAGAGTATTGCAGATGGAGCCTCACAAGAGCAGAGTAGAGGAGGACAATCATCTCCCTGTCCCTGCTGGCCACCACTCTTCTGATGGAGCCCAGGGTACCGTTTGCTTTCTGAGCTGCTTTTTCCCTCCGTCATCCTGAAAACAAAATAGCACTTGGAAGCAGTGTGCTTTAAGGACTGTATGGTTCCCCTTGCAGCAGTGCTCAGCTGCCTCTGGGAAGGACAAGAGCCATGGACTTAATGCACCCCTCTTAAAGCTTTCACCATCTTAAGACACAGAACAAAAAACTGCAGGAGAAAATCACGGAGGCTTTTTATAACATAGCTGTATTTGCATCTAGAGTTCGGAGTCGACTTTGGAACAGAGTGTTCTGTGCAATATTGCAGTTGTTCTGGTCTAAAGATACCGCAATGTCAGCTTTTATCTACTCTTTCTGTAGGGGCATTAAAGCATCTGTGTTCTTCTGAGGCTGCATAAATACTTCCAGGTAAGAGAAACTCAGGAAGGAAAACTAACAAGAAATTCTGACCATGTTCAGTTGGGTTGCTTTCTGTGTGTGTGACAGAGAGAGAGCGAGAGAGACTTCCCCTCTCTCCGTTTTCGTTCACACTGCAAATGATTGTGCCGTTTAGGTGCCCTTAACTTGGGACTTTTCTCCCCTCTACCTTCTGTGTGAGACCACAAAAAATGAGACAAATGAGGACCCGAGTCTTGCTTCAGGAGCTAAAAACAACTCTGTGGACTATCTCATCAAGGACACAAGATTTTATGTTTATTGCAGCTTGAATGATGAACAGTGGGTATCAAGTGCTGAGAAATGTACAGAGTAAATCAGCTGCAAAAATACAACCGATTGGAGTTGTGTTATTTGTAAAAATAATAAGAAGCTGTTGGATCATGGAATTTTTCATCATGCCATGTAACCTCTTTGTAGCAAAAGAAGTAAAATGATCCTGATTGTGGTTAGCAATGCAGCTCTCATCCAAGGAATTCCTTTTATTCGCCTCCCTCCTCCCAGAAATAAAAGCAACAGCCCGCTGAAATTGGGAGTCCTATGTCAAAATTCCCCAGTTTAAGTTAGCATGAAGCACTCACTGAGAGTATCTTGTTCCAATGAAACTTCTTTTTTTCTCTTTATCCCCGAGTTCTCCCAGACCCAGGATTAAATTGATCTTTGTTTCACTGCAACAAATCTTTTGCCTTCCCTCTCTCCTACCAGAAGTATCTCTGGTACAGGCTGCTGAACTTTTCATCTTCTCAGCCCAAATACCTGAGAAATCCACTCTCTGCACACTACTGTCCACTGCACACATTTAAAATTGTGAACGTAAGCTCTCTTGGAAGGTTGAACTTACCCCTAAAAGAGCAAAGCGAAAATGGACTTTGCATTTCTTTTTTTCTTCAGTGAGACCTGATGAAAAATAAATGACTCGATCATCTCTTTGGCCATATTCTTCTTTCTGTTTGCTCAGCTCACTGTAGCCTACTTCAAAATGTATGGTGTTGGTCAAAGATATTTACTCCAGAGAAGTGCTATGCACTGGATGCAGCTGCTGCTGACTTAATGAAGGTAAATGATAGAAGAAAAAAGGGGGGAAAAAGGCACAGATGCAACCCCTTTTTTTTTTTTCTCTTCCAGTGTATACCTTTGTAACAGGCTTTAGTGCAGTTCAGGTGGAAGGTTTCTTCAGTTTCAATCCTAAATCTGTGTCGTAACTAGCAATGAGAAAATAACTGTTAATGCACGTATGTTGTATTTTGTTTAGTACTCGTGCCAGTGCAGCAGTTTCAAGTAGTTTAACTTTGGTTGTGAACTGCAAGTGCTGAGGCTAAGGGTAGATTAATGGATGCTGAGCTCTGCGTAAAACTGCAGCACCAACACCCGACTTCTGCCTCCCTTGAAAGAGCTGCTATAGCCAGGCTGAACGTTAGCAGTGAACCTATCTGAATTATGTTGCTTCTGCCCACGCATGCTTACCTTGCAAAATGTTTGCATAGATCTTCATAAAAACTCTTCCCTTAATGTGCCGTGGCAAGCAAGAAAATTATTTTGGCACTGAAATAACGCAGTGTTTAAGCTAACAACTGAGCAGATGGATGTTTCTAGTGTTGCTTTCTTTCTGGAAATTTTCAGATGTTCGTTCATCTGTCTGTGCAATGAGATAATGGTCAGATAGGTGGTTCTGTGCCTTTCTCTTATGTTCCAGCTAGCAATTGTGGTAGCCCCGAAATCATCACATCAGTTACTTGAGGAACCTCATCCTTTGTTTGTGTGGGTACTAGCTCTGATCCGCAGCTGAGGGAGAGAAAAGGAAGTCATGAGACCAAGGCTTACGCTTCACCTGAACTAGAACAGAAATGGCAGCTAGCCACTCTGCACGCTCAGTCTTCAAGATGTAGGTCCCTAGTGTGAGAGGCACTGATGTGGTGCAGTGACCTGATGGAGCAGAGCTGCTCAGCCAGCCAGAGGCTGAGGAGTGATGACCTACCTGCTTGTTTTCAGCTGTCTGAGGGGCCTTTTAGCAGGTCTTCCCTGAAGTGCATTTTCAAAGGATGGGAAATTAGTGGTTACAAGTTACAGCAGAGTAACTTCTTACTGGACTAAAAAAAATAATAATAAATTGCCATTAGCATGGGGCACATTGCTGAGACAAGTTGCAGAAGTGCCATTCGTGGACGTGTTGAAGATGCTGCTGCACCAAGTGCTGTGTACCTCAGCCTGACTTTGAATTGGGATCATGTTGTGCAGAGGGCTGGACTGAGAAATTCTAAAGGCCTCTTCCTAGCTCAGTGATCTGATGTCTCTTCTTGGAAGCACGTCAGGTGTGTGGGGTTGCTGGCTGACGTGAAGTGGATTCTTCATCTTCCCCACAGCTCTGACAGCTTGCATCTTGTCTGCTGACTGACCCAATCTACTAGCTTGCTTACTGGATCCTTACATCTTGACTAAGAGAATGAATGAATGGAGGACAGGAACAAGGATCACTTGAAGTTGTTCAGCAGCAGCCATTTGTTTTTACCTGGCTGCAGTGGTTGTTTGATTTATATTTTGTGCCAAGAAAGAAAAATGAAATCTGGAACTTCAGTGTATAATTTGCAACTGTACTATCATCTTCCTTTAGTTTCATAGCTGAAGGAAGGACTTGACTAACAGGAGTGGCATTGAATGATCCTTTGTTTTGAGGGTCAGATTGGTGGGCTTTTCTGCTAGATATTTCTTAAGTGGACAACCTTGGAAAATTTCATTTTTCATTTCACCTCTAAAGATCAGTGATTTACCACAAAGATCTGTTTATTTCCAATGGCCTGAAGTCTAGCTTTCTCAAGGTTGCAGCGTGAACAAGTATGTAGGCTTTTTTTTGCTGTTCATTCCTTGTTTGTGGCAGTCTTATATTCCCCAATTTAAGCTTGTCTGTATGTAGAGAACCGAGGCAGGAGAGTTGCCAAATGGTTTAGTGCTACAGGCTATCTGAAAATCTCCATCTGAATATTTTGTCAGTGGGAGCTGCTGGGTAGATGCCTAACATTTAATTTTTATTTTTCAGTCTGATAATTTAATTGTGTAAATAGATTTGGATTCCTATTTTGCTTTAAATCTTAGCACTTGTGTTATGTAACAGAAGTAGTTACTTACACAGTCTTGTGCTACAACAGCTACTGCTGATATTTTTTTTGAAAATATCAGTGTTTATGACCTGGGAAAGCCAACATAATGCCATGGCTGTTAAATGTTTTTTGTTTCTAAGAGCGTATTTGAAACAATGGAAAGACTTCAAAAAATGCTTAAGTTCTGAAGTGTTTCTTCTGTCAGTGTTAGATTTGGCAGTGGTTCTCAAACACAAGGAACTGTTTGCCAGGAAAGGAGTAACTCTTAATGTACTTGTTGTAAGACCCATGATTTTTCTTCCGATGATAAGAGCCTGCTGTAGGACTCAGAAGTAAACTGCTCCCTTTCTTCTTTAAGTGAACTGATTGTTTATTTCTTCTTTCCTTTTGGGAGGTAGGATTTGAAATAGTTATGTGTGGAACTGTTGGTCTGAGAGCAATTATTTTTAAAATGTAATAAATGTATATGGCTGGAATATTTTTTTTCAGCAGAAGTTCAAGCACACTGGGTTTTCATAGGACTATGATAACATTCCTGTTATAATGGCCAGTTAACTTTGCCAGGTTTTGGATTGGTGTTCTGGCTATCTGCTAGATGCCACTAAGTTGGGAGAAAGTGTTGATCTGCCTGAGGGAAGTAAGGCCCTGCAGGGGGATCTGGATAGACTAGAATGGTGAGCTGAGAACAACTGTATGAAGCTGAGCAGGACCAAGTGCTGGGTTCTGTGCTTTGGTCACAGCAATGGTGGCATGGTGGTGGTGAGTTCATGGTTGGTCTAGATGATCTGAGTGGTCTTTTTCAACCTTAATGGTTCTGTGATTCCAAGTTTTGCATTAGTAAATCACAGTGGGTTTTTCTCCACCTGGATTTTTTTGGCAATGCTATGAGATGTGAACGTTATCGCTCAACTCTGCAGAATCCTTTCCAGTTTAAATGTTTAAATTAAATTGTCAAGCCGTGTTGGAACTTGACAGAGGACCAGAAGCCTTAAGGCAGATTACTGAACTTGAGAAAATTCCCCGTATACTAAAATCTTCTCTCTTTTAAAAATGCTTTTTGTCCATTTTCCAGGTATAAACTGTGTACTGGCTTTATGTAAGGCCTCTCACCCTATTGTCCCCTGACTTACCTTTCAATTTTGACAGTATAAAATCGACATTTCTATATTCTCTGTACTACATAGCCTATATAAATGTATGCTGGTAACCTAAAATGAACTATGTTGGCTTGCAAGTCGTGTTCTGTGTAATATGGTATACATAAGACCAAAAACAGAACATGTTATGCATTGGTAGTATTTCTGCAACTCTTGCAGCTTTTATATAGCCTGGTGGTTTTTTTTTTCTCTCCAAACATCATTAGAAGATGTAAACATTTAAGATTTTTTTTTTTTTATTGCTCTCTTGCAAAACTGTATTTGATGTTTTCTTGCTTGCTTTTAATTAAAACTTATGGCAGCACCAACAAGAAATAGATCTATGAACTGGTAAACTTTCTCAAACGTGGCTGTAGTTCTAACAAAAATAATTTGAGATGTCAAATACAAATACATTTATCTTCTCCTTCTGTGGAGACAATTGTTTGCTTTGCTTTGCTTGTCCTCTAGCATTAAGTTCAGACTTCAATAAGCAGTTCCTTTCCTTTTGAATTCCTTGAGATTTGAGATTCGCTTCTGCATCTTTTAGTTCGTCTTTTTTGTCAATCACAGAAAGTAAAATGATATGTAATTTTATAAGTAGAGATGCTCAAGCAGAGGATTAGATAATAAAATTACATAGCAGTCCCTTGCTCCCCATATTCTTTGTAATAGCTGTCTTTGACAGTTTTCTTAGGAAAAAATGTTTTTCAATTAGTTTTAGTAGCACATAAACTGAGTAGCATCAGAGGAAGCTGTTTTACAGTGGATAAAATATAGATAATAAAATAAATGTAATAAAGATAAGACCAGCTGGTAGGCAGCTTGCCATTGTGTCGCATGGTGTTTCTTACTGCAGTAGCAGAAGCCATGGTTTCAATAGTTCTTAGATTCTCCATGAAGTATTTTAGTTTCGCCGTTGTTGACAGTGGCTTGGAAAGCCCTTTGCCTGCTGTTCAGTGTCAGCTGTGTGTACTGGTGATGCTGTATTACTGGTGTTAGATGCAATTATTTATCCTAAAAGCAAAACGTCAGAGAACTCTAAAACATCAGATGGGTTTTTCTTTTTGTTCAGCATCCTATCATGCCCCTCTACAAGTGAAAAGAAGCACTTGTAGCTCATCAAAATGCATCCGGCTTTAGTTGCAGAGCTTTAACTATTAATGCTTTTAATAGTCATGGCCAGATGAAAGAAAGAGCAGTTGACTAAAGAGGGAGTTAAATGGAGTAATTGTACAAGTCTAAAATAATAAAATAACTATCTATAAAACTTGTATTTTTCAATTTGTGTAAATACTCGCAGTGCTGAGAGACCTGTAGAAGAACAGTGTAGTACTACTGTGCAGTAATGGAAAAGATGTCATTATTTCATGTGCAGCAGACAATTTGCCTTTTTGGGTGCTGCTCAATGTGCAACATAGTGCACATAAGGCAGTGTGTCAGTGGGGAGCTCTGGCACGAGCATTTCCTTTGCTGTATATCTGGGTGGAGGTCTGTAGTTGCTTCATTGCTCTGGAGACGAGCAGCAGTTAAAACAGCTGTTCTTTGTGCACATCCTTTCGTTACCTCTTCCATTCTTCTCAGCAGTCTTCTTCCTATTCATCCCATTCAAAGTATAGATATTTTCAATCTGATAGTTGCTTGAAACACCATTCTGTATACATTGCTGATGAACTGATGCAATGGAATTTTTAATGACCTTTGAGGCTGAAGGAATTAATCTTGTTCTTCATCCTATTGGTATCTTATATGTTGAATCAAACAGAAGGGTATTGCTTCATGCTGCTAGTATTTATTTATATTTACCTTACCCTGTTCTGTATTTTTAAGAGTCTCTTGATCAAGTTTTCAAATGATCAGGGGTCTTTTTTTTTTTTTCCTCTTTTCCTGCAGAGGTGGATAATAGGTCTCTGGAGCTTGTTTTCCATGTGTCAGTTCCAGGGTCATTTTACCACAGTGCGATAAGAATTATGTATCCAAACCACTGCTATTTTTCAATATCTAAGAATATTCCTCTTGAGAACTTAAAAATGATTTTTGTTACTTTCAACAAGTAAGTAGGAACTATGGGCAGGTCTCGACTTATTTAACAGAACAAGCATCCTTTAACAAAACAACCACCACCTCCAAGAAACCCCACCTCCCCAAACCAGACTGCTGAACTGTGCATAAAAGAACTGATATTGGCTTTGAACAAATTGCACTGTATAAGGTTCTGTCCACAAAGAGATGAATCTTACTGAGTAATCATGTAGGCCAGGAAAGCCCACAGACTCTTCATTTGTTGCAGAATAACCTGGTGCCATTCTGTGCTTTTGAAGGCCTTGGCAAGTGTTAGCAGGGATGCTATGAGGAGTTTGGTGCTTTGGGTCGTGTACATCTGTGTCCTATATCATCTTCAATCCATGTGTCGCCACACTCGCTTCTTAGCTTTTAAGGAAGACCAAGACCCATGTAAGCCAAATTACTTGGATATTGTTAGTGGCTTTACAGTCTAAAGGCCTTTAAATCAGATCACTGAAATATCATGTCATATTCACATTCCTGAAGGTGTTCAAGACCAGGTTAGTTAGGGCCCTAGGCAACCAGATCCAGAGCTTGAGCTAACAGTTAGCAATCCTGCCTGCAGCAGGGGGTCTGCAACTTGGTGATCTAAGTCTCACCTGACTTCCAAACACATACACAGGTGAAGTGTATTGCAGCATCTTGAGCTTTACTGGGCTTCCTGTAACTTCAAGCCTTTTTTTTTTATTATTTTTATTTTCCCTCTTATCCTAGATACTCTTCCCCTCACCCCCCTTCCCCTTCCTCTTTTGAAAGTTAGAAAGTTAGGTTATGGCAATGCTTACGTTTAACCAATGGCAGGCATCTACTATAGCAACTGCCAGAATATGTGATGCATGCTTCTTTGATCAAGATTTAGTTGCAATACTTAGATCTTTCAAGTTCTATTTTCTTCTTAAATATAAAGAACTGAAGGGTTGTGGCTGAGTTGTGTGGTTTTGTTTAAATATACTCAAATATTTTTTCTATTTTAGTTCAGAGAATATATTAATGTGGGAAAGAACTATTTAAACATTTGTTTCAGCTCACTTCAGTGACTTGTGTTCCTTCTCATGACTCTCTAGGGCCAGCATAACCAAGTCAGATGCTCTAATCTTCCTCCGGTGCTTGGAATCCGTTTCCTGACTTGCAGTTGTGTATACCTGAATATATCACGTGGAGGAAACACAGTGGCATATCTGGGTGCATATTTCTCTCTTGCGGAATCTTCTACTGTTAGTGGAGTGCCAAGGAAGTCACCTGTTTTTGAATCTGTCTTGAGCTGCTGGGACCAGCAGTTAGGCTGCATAGTTCTGTGAGGCAGTGAGAGAGATTTGTATAAAGACCGCATGCTGACTGTGTCAGTTTTAGCTATTTTCAAAGCTACTTTAAAGAAAGTAGACGGTTATTCCAACCTTCCTAATATTTGATGGCTTATTAGGGAATAGGGAAATTACTTTCCTTCTGTTCTTTTTTCTTTTAAAAACACTGGAACATCAAACTTAGTATTCCTTGTCTTTTTAAGATGCACCATGATTCACATTCGGAAGACTTGAATCCACATCCATTTTTCCCACAGTTGCTTTTGAGGCTTGAACAAGCAAAAGCAGACACAACTATGTATGTGTATCTCATCCTTTTATAATCTTGTTTAATTGTATGATAATCATGTTGGAGTTTTAATTGGTGTATACTTGTGTTAAAAGAGAACAGGCAAAATGTTAATTACCAGTTTTATATAAAACACTTGAAGGAGAACTGACTTTTTGTCATTTACGTTCGTGTTGCTCTTGTAGAATGTTTTTACTTTCTTCATGTCAACAAAGAAGTAGTTATCCTGAATTTGGATTCTTTTCTGTTTTCCATGAATACTTGAAACTATCCACAATGTTAAAACTCCATCAGTGCTCCCAAGTATCTTGCATTCTTGTCACGCAGAGAATGCTGAAGTTCCAGGAAATTATCAGTGGGCTGAAATTTGTTTCTGCAAGGAGTCAAGAAATTAATTGGCTTTCTTGCTCCTTGGGAATGATTTTATGCTGAAAAGGCTGCCTGAAAGCTGACGCTTCAGTTGTGCTGTTAAATCCATTTAAAGTGCCAAACAATTCCAAGGAACAGTCCTTTTGCTGGGGTTTGTAAGTCCTGTGCAGGTTGGTGACTTAGTCATAAACCTAGACGAGGCTGAATTTCTTCAGGGCCCAGGAGGTGTTTGTCTGGCATTGGGCCCTTTTCTTCCTGCATCTTTGAGTAGTGCTATGCACGATCTGTGTTCTGTATAACCTGCATTGCGTTGAACGAAATTAAAGCGTGGAAGTGTTTGAAGTAGAATAATCTGATGACCTTAAATGGAAGTCGTCGTTGCCTTCCCCTGAATTTCACAACGTTGATTGCTATTTTACAGTTTCATAATTTGCTTAGGCAGCTGCCTTGTAGAGTAGGATAATGTGGAAAAATATTTAGCTGCAGTTCTGCCTGGTGGTCACAGAGAAGGGAGAGTGAAAGCGGTCTGTATAATTTTATAAGAGAGATGTCGTGCATTTGAAGTGTTAATCAGCTGAGGTCCATGTGGAGGTTTAGCATAGCTTATAAAGAAGCTACCAATGTTAAACGTTTCAGTGGTTCTTTTATTTCTTTTTTGTATTAATCGTGGTACTTGCTTGACGGGTTAATAGGATCCAGATGGTTCTCAGTGTAGAGAGGGGCGGAGGTTAGCTCTATATTTGAACTCCTCTTGCATTTTTTCTTGCTTAAAATAGGAATTTTATTCACTTCCTTGAATGTAATGTGGAATACCTAAGTGAAAGATACATGAAAAGATGCTCTTTTTCTCTTAAATATCCGAGAAAATAATAATGAACAGTAACTTGATAGTTAATAATTTAAAGTATATCTCCACAATTTACTACTGTAGCTTTTCTCTTAGAAGATTCAAGTTATGGGATGTAATAGTGTGTACATCTGAAATAGCTCTGCTTTCATCTTTTCTCAAAGATTATTTAGGCTTTAAAAAAATATTATTAATTAGGAACAAATGGGACATTGCTGGAAGAGAAAATACAGATGTTCCAGTGTTAGTACTTACTCCCTGTACAATAGAACTTCATCTCCATTGAATCCAGGAGGTCTTGCACACAGACTTGCTTTGCTTGGTTAGTTTGGGCAGAGGTATATTTATTATTCTCAAGTATGAGGAATTTTTCTTTAGGTAGTGTGAGAAGAAGAGAAATGCACATTAATTTCTTGGCCAGTGTGTGCTGTAAATACATGTAACCATAGGGCATCCAGTGTGCTTTTAGCTGTCTTCTGGCAAGGAAGAACCCACTACAGTCATGAGCAAATCAGTCCCTAACTGATAACTCTTAGATGTGTTTTTCCTGTTTGAATAAAGATGAGATTCAAATGTCAGCTGTTGGCTCTTGTATCTCTACTTAATAGAAAAAGCTGTTAGTGTCAGAGTTTTTCTTTATTTGTTCAAGAGATGTTACATTAAAGGAACGATGTCAGGGTATCTCGAGCTTCTTGCAGCAGGGCAAGTCTTCCAAACCTAAGACACACAAAATTGGAAACAAGCAAGCTTACTGAACAGTTCACCTTAACAGTGTATGTGTTTTCCTGATGGAGTGGATGGAAAAGCTTTCCTATGTTTTTTATGTCATTGTGGACTTCACTGTTAGTACTATTGAGAACTATCTTGTCCTTTTATCCATTTATTAGAATGTGTCCATAGTTACACCTGACTGCATCCTTGCAGGTGGCACGTTAACTCTGATAAAGGAAATCCAAGAAGTCATGCTTCTTTAGATGAAGGGGTTTCTATCTCTCTTTCTCTACCTCCCAAGAGTAAATAACTTATAGCTTAGAGTGTGTTTGATTTAAAGCATATATTAACACATGTGGTCATGTTTCAGGATTCTTGTCCACCCCATGTATGCTTAATTGTTTGGCTAAAACACCCTGCTTTCCTTTGGCATCTTCTTCCATGAGCCTTGTGCACTTCTCTGTGAAGTGATTTGTTTTCAGCGAGGGAGGTGAAGGGTGATCTCCAGTTCTCTGGGTCTGAGAGCACCCTGTTCATCTAGAGCCTGTAGGACGATGGTTTAATTTCCAGATTATTGCCTCAAAAATGTGTTTGAAGAAAAGAGTCAGCAGTTAACGACTCACATTAGCTTGAGTGGCTGAAGATGCACGCAGAATATCTAGCAGGATGACCTTCTAGATGAGTGCTTGTCTGCTTTAAGTGGGTGGTAGCAAACCTCTGGTACCTGTAGAACTTTGTTTGGCAAAAACCTCTCTGTGACTGAGGAAGCTAATGAGGACTAAATGAGCATCATGTAAATGCTGCTTGTGGTGCCTAAGTTCTCTCATGGAATCCATTTCACTTTTTTTTTTTTTATAGTTACCCTACTCAAGATATAGCCAGTATTTTAGAGTTTGTTCACAGACAAGTGGTCTTGCCACATAAAATGAACTTGTTTCCAAGCAGTTAATTGTTCTCTCTAAGTGGCCTGTTACCAGTATCTACCAGAAGTTTATTTTTTTAATTAAAAATAAAAATTACTGTTTTCATTCAGGCCCTTGATGAATGCTCCGTCAGTCGAGTGTATCTGGAGAAGAGAATCTGAGATGAATAGAAGTGATTTACTGTTATTTCTGACCATACAAATCAGTAGGAAACACAAGAAGCCATATTAGCTATTTAGATAATTATTCAGCATGTCTAAGAACTTCTTAAGTTTTCCTGCCCTGTGTTTGTCTGTGCCCTTAAGGTCTAGTCTGTATGTAGTTATTTTTTTCACAAATCTGTCATTAGAAATCATAGGTCAAGTTGGACAGAACCTTGATTTGGTGCCTGAAGAACTAGAGGCAATGCAGTGTTCCAGCACTCTGAGCTCATAGCTGTTAGATGTAATAGTTGAAGTGGCTGAGAATATTTGAGCAGTTTAGTCTGTATACTGAGTTATCCACATGCATTGCTTCCTACTCAGTGCTGCAATACTTTAATCTAACCTCTGCTCTGAGCTCTGCTTGAGCACAAGTTGAGACCTTGGTGGCTAAGCTAGTCCAGTTTAGACTTGCAAAGCAAGTTCCGTATCATCATGCAAATGGTAAGGATGGAACATCTTTTTATGGTCATATTTTCTGAGATTCTAATGAGTAAATGGTTATTCCAACACTATATAGTTTGTTTTCATCACACTAATTTCCTTAGTTCATTTTTTAAAAATAATTTTGAAGAAATTTTCAGGGACCAAAGCTGCAAGGATAAATTCCTACAGCAAACTTTGGAATCAAATATTTTTGATTCCATAGTTATAGCTTTTATTTGAGGTGATATGCATATTTATTTTAATGTTATCTTTTTTTGCAAAAAGAATTCTTGTTTTTTTGTGGTGATAGGACTAATTGCTATCAGAATAACAAATTAGTCTACTGTATCTGAGTTACCTAAATGTATTACCCTGTTTTTTAAAGACATGAAGTTCAATTCACTTACAGGAGATAATAATCAAATGCTACCAAGATAATTTCATACAGTTTTCTGAATTATAAAGCACGCCTTCACCTTCCTCTACCAATAAAACTGGGGGGTTTTGTACCATTGGATTGTGAAAAACTGGTAAAGCTTTTACTTTTGTATTCCCTGCCAAAGACCTGTGCTTGTGTCTATGCTTGTGACTGTGTACTTGTGTTGAAACGTGTAATTCGTTCTGAAACTAATTTCTCCTGTTTATTTCCTTGGAAACTACAACAGCAACAAAGAACAAAACTACACTGTTTGATGGAGCAAATTCTCAGCTACAAAATGGTATTTTTCAACAGTCACCACTATTAGCTATGCTTTTTGGCAATGATAGATTATTGTAGGCTACTTCAGAATTTATTTAGTCCGATTGCAGCACCTGAAATCAAGTATTTCCACAGTCTGTGTGGTAACTCCAAAGAGAGCAGTAGGTTGGATGTAATATCTTTTATCCTTACCTTAAAGCTGATGTCTACAGAAGGCCCATATTTGGTTGTCTCCTTTAAAAGTTTTCGCAGAGAGGATGTTGGTTCTCTATCTGACTTATCACTGTTTCACATAAATGAGCTTATATTCTGCAGAATATAGGTGAATATACTGGGAACTAAGCTACATGTATAGCCTTATACAGAAACTTGTCAACCTGTGGAATCTCACATGCATCTCACAGGCACAAATGCTTTGTAGCTTTCTGGGCCTCCTCATCTGAGCATCCTTATTGTACATAGTCAGTTTCTTCCAAGCAGTATTGAGAAGCTGTAACTTGTCTGAAGGAAAACTACAGAACATTTTAATGAAGTTCTGGTGTTAAGTATGGCATATCAATGGTGTTTTACTGAAGATTCTTAAGATCTGTTTAAGCTGCCAACAAGTGTCTAGATATTCTTATTTTCATATCTTAATATAAAGAAGTAGGGTTTTGTTTTGTTTTTTTCTTACTTAGAGCACATGTTGTCTTGCTTCCCCCTAGAAGTGTTAGTTTGCTGTCTTGGATGTTAGCGTGTGATCCATGTCACGTTCTGTCAGTAAAACTGAAATGCTTGACAGGCCTGCTGGTGGTGGAGGCCTTTAACCATTCCTTGTTGTGTGACAGACTTTGGTTTCCTTAAAGACTCTTCCATGTTTCCACGTGTTTGAAATTGTTCAGGTGATGGCTCCTTGAGATTCAAGGACCTGAAAAAGCCATGGATGGTTTTCACATACCGGGCTTCAGTTTTTGTGTTCAGCTTATTCAGAAAGTAATTTTGATAGCATCCAAAGACCAAAGGAGTTTGAAGTTGTGATACTATACCAGGAACTTTTTGGTTTTTGTATATATAAAATAGTACGATATATTTAAATGAAAGCATTCCTGAAAGTCATTCTCACATTTGAGTTATTCTGTGAAAAGACAGACTGAGGAAATACTTGGCCTTCTGCAGGAATCTTAGTGGGAGGAGGAAGAGGGTCACCTGTCAAAACATGAACTAATGGTCCTGCGGCACTGGCAGGAGGTAGATTTCACTGGTGCTTTTGTCAGAGAAATTGAAGTCTGGGCAGCATTCCCAGGATCAGTGTTATGATAAGAATGTGCTCCTCTAGGTCTGTGTGCCAAGTGATTGCTTACTGTTGCTTTCATCTGCACAAGGCAAACCACTGTCCCAGTGACAAGGCCCAGTGAGGTTCTGAAGTGCTTTGGGAAAGTGGACTATGAAAGTTAACTGATGACTAAACAAAACAGAGCCTAGGCAGTTTTTGATGATTTTCTGAAATTTAGGAAGAATGAGAAGTATGTGATTACACAGCTAGCCTTATGTTTTTGGGGTGTCAACCGCGGCAGAAGGCCGTGTTAGCTGTGAGAACGGTCTTCAGTATTCTGAGAGGAAGCTCAGACTGTGTGTGCAGTGGAGTTTTCTGGTGGGTACCACTACAGTTGAGGTAAAAGAGTTGTTTTTTTAGATCTCTTACGAATAGAAGCACTTCTCAGAACTGTTTTGGGTACTTGGAGAGCTTTGGGCTATGATGAAAGTAGTTGTTGTACAGCGCAGTCTTTAACCCAGTTGGTTTAGTAACAAAGCTTGGCAAATCAGATTCTGACTTGACTTCTTCATGCTGGATAAACCATCCAACTTTGATGTGTCACCAATGCTGTAAGCTGATGAGATTGCCTTTGGGAATGGCCTACTGAAGAACTGCTTTTGATTTAACAACAAGCTGCTGTCAGATAGCTTTCAGTCTCAAAGTCTGGAGAATCAGCTGATTTTTCACGCTCTTGGCTCATTGGACTTGTGAGTGAAGAATATTTGAAACAACTGAAAGATATACTTCACTGTGAGCATGGAGCCTGCTTTGCAAAGCAGCTATAGATGATTAGCCCCATTAAGTCTTCTGGGTGACTCCAGATGGTGTAGGTATGCCAGAATGAACTGGTAATGATCTCCTAAGAAAGGTGAAGATTTAAAACCTTTCTACTGTAGGAAATTACATCTGCCGGACAAAGTAAGAGCCTAGTAGAATTTTCTGTTCTTTTTGCCAAGGCAGACTTCTGTTATGGATCTGAGTCAATATCACAGGAGGTTGATGTCTGGATTCTTGTCATGACCCCAATAAAAAAAACTCATTGTGTGACAAGGAATTCTGAAGGGTACGGTGCCTTGTGATGTATGTATGAGTACATTTGTCACGGCATAAAACTCAGTTTCTCTTTCTGTCTGTCTCATACTGCACAGGCCAGCCTCACTCAGGAGCTTATTAAAATTAAATTTTAAAATTAGTTTTCAAGGGGTATATTCTTATTGAAGTGGGAGATTGATCAAAAACTGTCTTCTCTCAAGGATTGGATAAAGGTGCTTGAACCATTTTTCAGGCTCTTTAACATCTTGCTACCTGATGTTCAGGCTGCAGAGCACTAAGTTTGTTCAGCCCTAGCATCACTTCATTTTGTGTATTGGTCCCATATGTTTTGAAAGGGCTGTTTGTTTACTAGAATGCTCATATATACCTTTGTTGTTCCACAGACAACACCACCAAGCCTCAGCTGTGCAGCAGGCCATATTGTTTTTGTTCTTCCAGCTTAGTGTGGCTTTTCACACACTAAAAAAGATTTCCTTAAGAAATTCATAGTCTTGAATGTGAACTTTGAAATAGTACCTGAAATTTTGGTATGGCAGCTTTTAAAATTTCTACTCAAATTTTACAGCTATATTAGACTTGTCATAGCAGTATAATCACTGTTTTGATCAGTTTATAGCTTACAGCAGCTCTGGCTACATTTTCCAGTGGCAGTCATAAGACTGAAGCATCTTCCAGAGTACTCTCACTCAGTCTGGACCTGCAGTGTATTTTCTGTGTTCACAAATTTCTAATAAAAACTTTATTTATTTATTTATTTATTTATTTGCCTGTGGTTTACCCTAAAATGGATAATTCTGTTTCTGAGACCTCTCCTGTCTGTTGTTCAAGAGAACTTTCAACTAGCCCTGGGCACTCCAGCGCTGCTTACAGACATGTTATTGGCACCACCTGCTTTCCCCATTCTCCCCTTTGGTCACACTTCCATAAATTTTATTGCCTCCTTTTTGTGTTTTGTTGATTTTTATTTTTTTATTTTTATTTTTGTTTTTGGTCTGATATCACCAAACCCATGCTTACAATTTATAGGAAAACAAGATTCTGCTTCAGAAATTGGGACGGAGGTGTGACCAGTTGAATGGTTAACCCAGCAGAAGTGAAACAATGATGGAGGCTGGATTAGTTGAGAAAGGGGAAAATCTAACTGGAAACTGGAATTAATTGAGGGGTGTTTAGCCCATAATCTGTACCAATGAGTCCTTCTGTGATCATGTACATAACTGCAGTTGAGTTACTGTAACTGTTAATACTTCAATGAACATTTTTCTGAACATAAATAAACGTAAATTTGCATGTAAAATGCACACGACTTTAAGAAGCTTAATAACAAAAATTTCTTTGCAAGTATTTGCCATCTTCATCCTTCTTTTCCTAAGTTTCATGGTAAGTCAGATTTTGTTAAAAGTTAGAGCCTTCCTTAGCATCCTGTTTTCTGGCAGTTGTAGGCTTCCTCTGCACTGGCCATTCCTCTTTGTTTCTGGGCTACAAGCGTGTTTATTCAGCTATAGATTTGTCAGATACTGGATTTTAGCAGTCACATAGCAAAGCCCTTCATCTACTTGATGATTGTTTATTCTACTCTAAAATTTCTAGCTTATATTAAATGTTCCTTTTTTAATTCTCTTTGAAATAAAGGGTAATTCTCACTTTTTCCCAACTACAAGAAGATGCTTTGGGGATGAATACGTCATTTAAGATTTAAAATAAAAATTAAGTATCAAAGCTGAAAGCTGACAAGATAGTGTCTGAGTTTTAGCTGGGATGGAATCATTTTCTTTAGAGTGTCTGCTATGATTAGTTTCTAGGAGAAGAACAATGTTGATAACACACTGGTGTTTATAGTTGCTGCATTGTACAGGGCCAGGGCTGCTATCAGCAAAGGTCCCAAGGAACTAGGAGGGAACAGAATTAGTATTTCTTCCTATCTGTGGGCCTGTGTCTCAGCTGTGGAGAAGCTGTCCCAGGAATTCCAGCAATTCAGAGATGCTGTGTCTTGCTCCCCACCTGTACAAACCAATCTCAGCTATTAGAAGTAAGCACTCCTCCGCTCAAAGGATATAGTGAGTACTCGCCATGTACCATCCTGTGGTTTCCCCTTTGTGACCATGGGGAGGGTGTGAGGAAGCGAGGTGGAAAACCCACCTCAGCCCTCAGGCACTGGTAGCTGTGGAAAACTCAACAGGGAGTCCTTCCAGGCTGGGTATTCTAACTGTTCCTTGTGACCTGCTGGTGACTGCATATTTACACTTATCTGGGTTAGCAAGTATATTATAATTAGTATATTAATGTAATTCGGGTGTCTTTTTTTTTCAGATTGAGTGGTGACATTCTGAGTTAGTAGTGTATGAAGAATTCAAATTTAATCCTGTTGTAAAAATTTCCAAATCAATCTGGATTGACTAGTGTGAAGTGCTGAGAGCCCATGTGCTTTTGAAGCTGTTAGTGCTTCTTGTAGTCACTGCAGTAGATAAAGTTCTAATGAAGTGAAGATGCATTGTGAATAACTTAGTAAATAGCTTGATTTGTAATTGATGACATTTTTCTGCAAAATGCCACTGAGAATGACATAAAATATTTTGAAAAACTACTGTTAGCAGTTGAGCATTCTGGATAACAATAACGTAAGTCACTGCTTTTTATAAAGTTAAGTACATTCTGACGTAGCATCTCATGCTGATGAAGAGATTGTGTAAAAGTAACAGAATGAGGTCACTCAAATTAATATTAACTTCACTCACCTCTGAGATTTTTGTAGCCCTCTAAAAAAAAAAAGAGGCGATGAATTTGATGTTGACACACAAATTTAATAAGTCATGAAAGAGGCTGTGCCCGTGTTACCCAGTGATGTAAGAGAATCAGATCTGTCCAGAGCAGAGAACCTAACAGGCACTCTGTAGAGGCTGTGAGGGTTTTACTTGAATATCTTGATTAAAGATAGGGAGAGAGATGGATTTATTTTGCAGATACAATGCATCTTTGCATGGCAAGAATGTATTTTTCTATTCTGCCATGGAAGAAATAGCTGTCAAGTGTCAGCCTGTCTGCTCAGTGGAGACAGTTGTCTTGAAAAACTGGTGCCATCCGATACTCAGGGTGGTTTCGGATTGCCATTTTGCACAGATTTATTATTCATTACCAGGACTATTAAACCTCAGTGTGTTAGGAGCAGTACTTATAAATGGACGTGGAGACAGAAGTATTTTGACCTTGTGATGATAATGTTCTTATGGTGCTTAGAAAGGAAACAGGAAGTGGACACAAACTTTTCCTCTGCTAGAAATCATGTGGGTGCATGCTTCATCCATCCCTTTTCCTAATGCTGTTGGCCTTCACATTCAAAAATAAGGCATTAAATTACTAGATTGTAAGATTGGTTGTGTATTTTTAACCATCTGTGTTAGTGATGTTTGAGCTTCTGTTTTACTGTCGAGGTCATGTTTGCAGAGTGGAAGTTCTTAGTGATAAAATTCTTGTGTGCTGTTTCTAAAAGCTTCAGATAGAAAAGAAACATTCAGAAATTGTGATGTGATAAAATGGGAAGAGCTGGCAATATGTGCCACATGCTCAAGTTGAAATCTAAGTAGAAAAGCTGATAAGCCCAAAATTCATGTTATGTTTGAAAACCAAGGGCCAATTGACACAAGTCAGGCTTGCTCTCAACTGTTAGAACGCTGCGTGAGATCCTGCCCCTTGCTCTTCTCTCATGTTTGGATGTAGGCTATTTCACAGACATGAACAAAAAATCAAACTCAGTATTTTATTTCCAAACTTCTGGCTTGCTTTTTCTTCTGAGGAGCAATCATGCTTGTGTGTAACTTCAATAAACCTGGTGATGCTTTCTCAAAATACTGGAGTTCCTTGTGTGATGGAACTAGTGGGGTCATACTAGTGTATTTTTGTTGCGAATCTGCAGTCCTGAAGATTCTTGAGTGTTTAATAAAGGTTGATTGGAGCATTATTTCTTTTTTTTTCCCATTTGTGCCATCAACAATACATCCAACTCCTAATCTGTTTTAGAAATAAAATTGGAGAAACTGAGTGGCTTGTAAACCTGATTGCTGGAGGACAGGTGAATCCAGGAGTTACTGGATGGTAATTGGCAAAGATGAGGAAGGCACATAGGTTTCCTATGAATAAGTTTCCTACCTAGAGGGACTTTTAGCATCCCTCCTCCCCAGGATCTCCCATCATCTACGACAAACCCGTATGTCACCTAAAACACTGAATTGAAAATGCTTTTCAGTACGAATATTACGTAACTATACAACTGCTAGAAGTGTAACAGTCTAAAAAGTTGGATTTTTTTCTAGGAGCAGGTCATAATGGCAGATGGCTTCCATTATTTTGGATATCAGTATCTTCAATATGTAGTTTGCGTTATGTTCTATAAGCTGTCAATACAATTTCTTTGGATAACTCGTAAGTAAAATTTTTTTATTTTACAGATTCATAGAAATATGCGTTTCCATAGTACCACCTTTGAACTAATGAAGTGGAAATACAGATGAAAACAGTCTGGAGGAAGCTTGAAGTACAATATAGTTTCATTCAGTTTCTTAATTCTGAAGGTAAATATATCAAAAATATTTTTAATGTTTCTGGAGTAAATATGTGTATGATAAGCAGCCACCTTATCTTTCCTTTAAAAAATTTTAAAGTTGCTGCTGCTTTTTTTTTTTTTTTTAATGCTGATGACAGTGTTTTTAACATCATGCTGAAACTGCTGTTTGGTCTTCTTTCTGTTCTGTGTATCACTTAAGAAAAGAAGACAAATGAGTATCAAATACAGGCATTTATTTTACTGAGAGAGATTGGAAAAAAGTTATTACTATACAAATTCTGTTTGCTGTAACCTGCCAGGTTATAGTCAGGTCACAGTTATAATTAATCTTTTACTGGAAGTAAATGACTAGTTTTGCTGCTAAGTGACAGATGCCTGTTGGCCATCTTGTCCTCTGGCATAGTGCCTGATGACTACAGAGTTTTATTACATTGTTTTTTTCTAATTGTTACTGCTATTAGTAATGGTTTTTCATACTACATTCCACTGCCTTAATATTTTGAAGTCATTCCTGTGATTGATTATGAACGCTGTGCGTGGGGTTTTGGTGTGTTGTTCCAAGTTTGCTGTTTTGCAGTGTCTGAAGCTTTTTTTCCTTTACGCAATTAAGACACTGATTACAATCATCCTGTTATGTTGGATTTTGACAAGTTTCAGAATTCTCTTCTGCAACATTAATTCAGTTGGTATTGGCCCTTCTGTCTTCTCACTGTCGTTGCTGAGGCAATGCCCACATACAGCGTTCAGATCTGTGACTGTTGGCCCTTCCTCTCTCTTTTTCCCATTTGGGTATGAACATTGTCTCATAAGAGATGGAACAGCTTCAGAGACTTGCGCTCTCAGGCTTCACCAGTCATCTGTTCTTTTTCAAAGGAAGTTTGCTTCTTGAATTATGTTAGTTCTGTAGCTTACGGCCCTTATTACAAATTCACCTTACATCTCTTTTCAGGAAAATAGAAATTCAGGTACAGCAGCTCTATCTCTCTTTCACTTGCAAAGATCAGCCAAGGGAGGTTGAAAGGAGTTTTTATGTTTGATATATCCTACTTAGAGAAACATGGTTTTAGAGAAAATCCTGCAAGGAAAGGATCAACATAGAATTTGACTAACCTGTATTTTTTTTCTTCTGCTGATTTATTATTTGAAAACAGTAACTTTCTGCACACCATAAACAAATTGACAAAGCTCTAAAGCTTGAACTCATGCTGAGAAGTGCAAAATCTGTAGTCAAATCTACAGTACGTCAGGTGAGGAAGATCCTAATCTGGTCTACATGGCACACGTCTTGATTTATGTTAGCTTTTATAATCCTATTTTACTCAAGTTTTTGTGTCTGACAGTACAAGAAGATAGGCAAGCTTTTATTCTTTTTTTGCATTTAATCACATGCTCCTCATATTGGAGAAAGGATAATTCAAAGACCAGTTCTACTGTGTTTCTTGCAGCCAAAGTAACCTTAGATCTAGCACATTTATGCACTACTAAAAAGTTAAAGGGCAGTGCTGAAAATAACAGGCTTTGCATTGACACAAAGCAAAAAACAAATTTATTCCTATTTTTTTTCCTGTGAAGAGGAGCAGATCATTTCTCATCCAATGACAAAGACAACTGAACAATACATAACAGGCTAGATATAAGGAAAAAATCTTATACAGTGAGATTGGTGAAGCACTGAAACACGTTGCCTAATGTTATGGTTGATGTCCTTGGAGACTTTCAAGGTGAGGCTGGATCAGGCCCTGGGCAACCTGGGGTAGCTGTGATGTCCCTGTTCATCGCAGGGGAGTTGGACTAGATGGCCCTCAGAGCTTCCTTCCAACTCTAAGGATTCTATGATTCTATAATTTTTTCTTTTAAATTGTTACAGAGTTCTTTCAAAATGTGTCACTGTCTTAAAAGATCTCTCTTTTGTCTACCAGAAATAACAGCTTCTCTTCTCAGCATGGAATTACAAAGAAATATCAGAACAGAGATTGTGGAGAACTTTTTCATGCTAACAGGAGACTGTATACGCTAGGGGCTGTCTGTAGCATTGAAGAACATCATTAAACAGGACAGAACCACAACAGCCAATGAGAAGAATGATAAATGTGTGGAATTGAAAGGATAATATGTGTTTGGAGTTTTACAGGAATAGAGAATCATTAAGGGTGGGGAATGTGTCATCACAGAACAGTTCTTTCATCCTCTTGCCCACTGTTCTCAGTGATCCCATTCCTAACGTATGTAGAGCTGATGCAGTAGCTGATTCAGAGGAAAAGGGAAAACTTTCATGAAAAATCTCTCTCCTTTCATGTAAGAGACCTGAGAGAAAGGTACTTTTTCAGAGACTGCATATGTAGATTGGTTGAAATAAGGAATACCAGTAAATATTTATGCCTTTGAAATAACACCTGTATTTTCTTCTTAAGCATCTTTAAGATACTGTCCTTATTTGAAATAAGCTCGAAAACAGGCAGATGCCCTTCTATTGCACAGTGGGAAAAAGAAAGGGACTTTTTTTGCCAATATTTGTTTATTTTTGTTCTCTGATGACGCTGGGCAAAAACTGTCATGTGGCAGAGCACAAGTAGATGCACTTGGACTGAAAACTCCAGATGAAATACGCTTTTAAAAATAGAATGGTGGAGAAAAAAATAATGCCACAAAGCCATAAAAACTGCACAAGTTACTTCCCCTCCCCCTCCTGTCCCTTGTGCACTGTATTTTTCAGTAGTTAGATTATTAGCAGTAGATGGAGAGGGGAAGTTGTTTGATACTTTTCTTGTAGGTGAACAGATAATCTGACAAAAAGTAATACAGTACCATTGTTCCTCAAGATTTCACTATCTTGACACAGCTTGTACAATTTTTACTGAAGATTTTTACTTGAAAGTCAGAAAGTGTGAAAATAAAAGAGGGCAAGTCTTTGCAAGTCTGAACCAAGCAAACCCAGAATTTTTTGCTAGTCACTTCTGTTTTTACGTGTTCTACCTTCTCTTTTCATTCCTTTTGTAATTTAATTTTAATAGCCAGGTAACAGGCAAAAGATGAGAAATCAAGGTTACTAAAGCCAAAAGAGGGAAAGAATATAAATACTGGCTTTAGATGGAGTGTATCATCCCAGATGTTGGTCAGCCAATTTACTCCCTAAGTGAGATCAGCCTGTAGTCTTGCATTTCACACCATGAAGTGCTTTCAGTTGAATTTTTGGCGGGGGCATTTTGACACCCACAAAACCCTGTGAAAGTGAATGCTTTAATTGTAAATTTATGCTGTGAAAAAGATGATGTTATCATCTAAAACTTCATTTGTCACTTCCTAAGTGGTATACCAATTTGTGATTAAATCTTTTTGGCTATCTCCTCTGTGTTAAGGTTCAGTGAAGCATGTCATGCATCTCTGACAGCTGTTGACCTCTCAAGATGAGGAATAATCCTCATTTATTTTGGTCTGTGTTTAATGCAGAATGTCTTTTTAATATGGCATTTCCTTGTACTTCTGGTAGCTGTACCTTATTTTTGGGGCTCTGTAAAATTCTCTTGCGTTTACTTAGTAGGGTAGATACCTACTTCTTGACTGTAACTGTGAATGTGTGCAAGTCTTCAGCATTTGCATGATGTAAGTGGAGAAATGTGGCATGGTATATTGCACTTAATCAATATGGCCGTATGTTCTTAGTTACCTTCTGCAACTAGTCTCCTATGTCATGTTGTCTCTTTATTTCATATAAAGATTTTGTTTGTGTGATTAGTTTTTCTTCAGGGTGTTGAAAACAACTTGGATTACTTCAATATATATTTTCCATTAAACCTTAAAATACTCCCTTAATTCATCTTGCCTTTAGGAGGCAATAACTAGAAGAAGATTAAAGACCTCTGATCTAGTGATGCTTAACCAGCAACTTCAGTTGACAGTTTTGGAATAAATTCCTATCTTTCAGCTTCTATTGCCTGTAGAGTCACCTTTTTACCCTCCCGGGCTGGTGGTGATAGGGCTATTTCATCTCGTGATGGAGATTCTTCATTTAGTAGCCAGGATCACATCAAGTGTTTCAGAACAAAATCTTGAAGCTATGAGATGTTTTTCTTGCAATGGTTTTCTTATTAATCATCAAGATCTCCTCTGTTGAATAAGGAAGCAATTATTCTAAAAGGTTGGGGTAGTTGTCTTTGAATTTTCTTGGCAGCAAACTATTGGCTAGGAGTTAATTCTATAGCAAACAGGCTCAGCCACTTCAGACTCAAACCACAAATGGGAAATGCAGGTCAGTATGCTCATAGCATTTTCCAGGAGTGGAGTAACCAGAAATCCGTGTCCTCTTTTTTATCTGCTGATCAAAACAGGAAGTGCCAGTGATTCCACTCTAGAGTTGTTCACTTCTGATGCATGCTGTCACACATCCTTTGGAAAGTAGTGTGTGTCTAATCTGTGGTCGATGTCCTCTTGACAGTACTTCCTTTTTTTAGATCCATTTGTCCTAGTTTCACCCAAGTTGTTCAGTAGTATGACCATCTTGCTCTCAGAAAGCTTAACACATGGGACTTCCTGATTGCTGGACCAAGACTGTCAGGAAGATCAAGTTATGCTGTTCTGCAGTCCCTTTATGCTCATTTTTATGTTGAACCTGTTAAGCTCAGAATCTCCTGTTGAAAGTCTGGTGAGTAACAGCTCTTAGGAAATCTGGGCAAGTTCCTGTGTAGCAAGAGGAGGCAGTAAGACTGGTGAGCTGCTGGGCACAAGTTGCCCAGAGAGGTGGTGGGAAAACCCATCCCTCAAGACATTCAAGGTCAGGCTGCACCATGGTCTGAGCAACCTGGTCTAGCTGTGGATGTCCATGTTCATTGCAGGGGACTTTTAAGGGTCCTTTCCAACTCAAACAGTTCTATTATTCGATCAGGTTCAATTTTATATCTTATTTATGTATCTGGGGATGGGAACTTAATATGGTAGAGTGGAGAATTAAGAATAGGAGAAGTATAGAGGGAATGCATTCATGGAACGATCTGAAGATGTTCATGTTGATGGGAATGTATTTTACAGACAGTATTATGCAGTTAGAAGCATTCCTGATTTTCTGTTTTGGTTGTTTCTTGACTTGGTTAAATTTAAACATTTAAATGAAGAATGGTAAGATGTAGTTACGTTCTAAACAATAACACAAGGAACGTTTTGTTTTCATTTCAAGTACGGCTTCTCTTTCTTCCCATAGTGCAGTATGAAATGGCTGGTTTCCTTGTTTCTGAGATGTGGTATGCTTAAAAAAAATGAAGAATAAACAGTAACAAAGTCTTGGTAAAGAAGGCTTATTTTTTATCGTGTATTTCAAAAATGTTTTGTGCTTATGACACAGTACAAGATTTCAGAGTCTTGAGTAATTGGAGTATTTTAAAACTTAAGTAGTCAACTTCAAAACTTCATAGAAATACATACAGTGGAATATAATCTGAGTAACTAGGCAGTAAATATTAATGTCTTGGTTAGTTATCTGCTATTTAAATATTCTGCCTTTTTTTTTTAACAGGAAGGTCTGTTAATGCTATAGAAGGAGGATCATTTGTTGATAAGTTATTTAAAAAAAAAAAAAAGCTTTTTGTTTGCTATGAACTGACTCATGATAATGTCAGTAGTTACTTCTAACAATGTAAATGCCAAAAAGTAACGCTAACTTGGCTGTATTTATCAATAATGTGAAGGGCAAACTAACAGGAAAAAAGGCAAGATTATGTAATCCGGAAAAAATATAAAGGAAGTACACAACTCCGGAATGACTGATTAAGTCAGGATGATGAAAGACAGAGTCATTTGATCCATTTGGAGTGAATTTAAGGTAAGGAAAATATATTCCTGTAGGATGAGCAATGTCAAATATTTCCTTTAGTGGAGGTAAAAGGAGTCTTAGAAACATTATTGCATATCTGCATCTGGAAGGGGGTGAGAGACTGTCATCTTGGTAAGCAGAACCTGTTACCCACCTGTTCTTGTGAACGTGGTGGCTGTCACATACAGTGCATGCATGAAGGCAGTAGGATGGATGGCCCTGTCTTGAATGACTTGAATGACAGGTTGGGGGATGAGCAGCTGGAGGGGAGCTCTGCGGAAAGGGACCTGGGTGTCCTGGTGGACGACAGGTTGGCCATGAGCCAGCAGTGTGCCCTTGTGGCCAAAAAGGCCAATGGCTTACTGGGGTGCATTAAAAAGAGCGTGGCCAGCAGGTCAAAGGAGGTGATCCTCCCCCTCTACTCTGCCCTGGTAAGACCTCATCTGGAGTACTGCGTCCAGTTCTGGGCTCCCCAGTACAAAAAAGACAGGGATCTCTTGGAAAGAGTACAGCAGAGGGCCACGAAGATGGTGAAGGGCCTGGAGCATCTCCACTATGAGGAAAGGCTGAGTGAACTGGGTCTGTTCAGCCTTGAGAAAAGGAGACTGAGAGGGGACCTGATCCAGGTCTATAAATATCTAAGGTGTGGGGGGCAGAATGGCAAGGATGGACTCTTTTCAGTGGTGAGTGGAGACAGGACAAGGGGAAACGGCTGGAAACTGGAGCATAGGAAGTTCCGCACAAACATGCGCAAGAACTTCTTTACAGTGAGGTGACGGAGCACTGGAACAGGCTGCCCAGGGAGGTGGTGGAGTCTCCTTCTCTGGAGATGTTCAAGACCTGCCTGGATGCCTACCTGTGCGACCTGCTGTAGGGAACCTGCTTTGGCAGGGGGGTTGGACTCGATGATCTCTGGAGGTCCCTTCCAACCCCTACAATTCTGTGATTCTGTGATTCTGTGACTTTGTGAATGCACATGGTAGAGCGCTGCTTTACAGCTGAGGACTTGGAGGACGTGGCCTTTGGAGTTTTTGCCTCTGTGAAAACATGTTGCAATAGTGTTTAATATGTATATTGAAAGAGTAGGCATGTGAATGAGCAAATGGGGGGAAGCTTTAGCCTGTATTTGTGTGTTTTGTATACATACTTCTGAAGAAAATAGAAGCTTTGATGTGTATGATTTTTAGCTTGAGTTTCCTGGAAGCTGTAGGTTGCTTACACTGATAAGGAAGTTTCCATGCACAGGTGACTCCTTGCTGTGACATATATGAGGCATCTTGCACCCAGATTTTAAAGGTCTGTGGCTGGTCGCAGTGACAGAAAATATGGGCCTGTTGGAGACTGAGTAATGCTAGAAGGGTCCCAAGAAGGTCAGAGGTTTCACGGTGAGGTTGTGTAGAACATACCCCAAAGCGTTGGACCTCTCCTCAAAGACACTGATCTTTTCCCAAGATTTGAATGACTTATTCACTTGTGTGGTTTCAAGTTGCTAGTTTTTGAAACACTGATTAAAAACCACCTAACTGGAAAGAGGAATGGAAATACATATTTGGGAGGTGATAAAGGATTGATCATAATGAGATACTGTGCTGCATTTGCTAGAGGTGGTTCAGTAATGGTGAGTTGTTCTGTCCCTTTTTTTTCTGTCAAAAATAGTTCTTTATGCTCTTTAAATCACAACAAAATTTGTTCCCTTTGAATCTGTAGTTTTCCTGTAACCCATTATTTTTCCCTCACATATTTCATTTAAATAATCAGCCTTAATTCTGACCTGTAGTTATATTCAGTCACAGTAACCAGCCCTGAAATATAAGCTTTTCTACAGTTTGATCTTTTCCTTTGTCACCTTTTTGTGGACCACACCTGAAATATTTACAAACACTGCTAATGAACCTGCTCCTTTTGAAAAGCAGAAATAATCAGTACTATTTTGTTCTACTGACACATGATAAGCTTATGTTCTTTGAATTTTCTGCCCTCAGAAAGTTATTTCTGGAGTTATTTCACATACAATTATGGACAGGAATAAGGAGTACAGCAACCTTTTTTTTTTTTTAAGCAGTTAATTCAAGTAATTTTGCTATGCATGAAAATTGATCAGTTTTTAGTTGCTGTCATTAGAATATGAATCAATTCAGAAATCAGGGATGCACTTTGGTAGACATTTCATATCAAAAATTTCAAGATGAGTTTAAGTGCATGCAAGATTTTGAGTGATGGAGATGGGAGACAAGTGTTGAAACAGGGATTTTGATGCTATCATATGATGCAGGGACAACTGATGTTTTTTCTTGAAAATGTACATGAATTGCTTGATGGGGATCATTAGTTTGAACACTGTTATCCAGCAGTCTTGTGGGGTGCTTGCATGCAGCTGTCACCTTGCAGTTGATGAACAGTGCAAACACAAGTTTTGACCTGGATTTATCCGTGGTTCTCCTCAGCAGCGAGTTGAGTTCAACCAGAACTATTTAATTTTTACATTGCACCTGTCATACGTCCTCTAACCAGCAACTACTTGGTAACTGCAGCAGGTACCGAACTGACTGGCCCCCATGGCTCAGGCTGGTGTAGGAAACATGAAGATCTAGGTTTTGCTGAGGAGAAAAAAAAAAGTCAGGTGCCCCTCAAGTCTGACACCACAATAATCTGTGTTGCACTTAAGTCACATGGTGAAGTTAAAATGAGAATTTTCTCTGTGCTTTCCCTTATTATATGATGCCAGTACTTTATCTTGCTGTTTTTTTGGTTTTTTTTTAAGACAGCTTAAATTCACAAAGAAAAAAAAATAGAATATTTGGGCTTGAATACAGTTGATAACTGTATCTGGATTTATCAATAACAAAACAAATTACTTTTTTGTTGGAAATGCTCTGAGGGTTGTTTGTTGGATTTTTTTTTTTTGGGTGCTTTTACACCGAGCGTTGAAAACAGTTGTTTGACAACCAACATCATTCCATCATCATCACAGTGATTAATACTCTTTTCCTTCATACAGTGGTGAGGCTTTTTCTTCCTTCCCATTTATAGATTTTTTTGTTTGTTTGTTTCCATTACCAAAGCCTTTGTGGAGTTTTTCACCTTGACAGTGGTTCCTCCATATCATACAGCTGCAAGTTCTGGGAAGTTAAGCATGTTATGTCTGGATTGATGTTATTTTTTTCTCTCCCCTTCACAGCAATTGGTGAAAATAGAAAATCTGTACACTTACAATACAGCCAGTGTGTAAGACTGTCTTTCGTGTCCAGTTGTACAAACAATGCTCCATACTGGAAGATTGGCCCTGGGTGCTGTTTGCATCTAAGGGACTGTGGCAGTCTCTTAACAGATGGTAAATGTTACTGCTTTGTCACTTGAAGAGTGTTATTAATGGAGTTTGATTCCATATTGATAGTGTTAACAGATCTGAAAAGTGCATCTTTCAGTTACAGCTAGAGCCAAGGAGATGGTGATGGGCCTCATGTTAAGCCCAGCCTTCAGTCTTACAAGACAGAGGTGTCTAATTGTTTTACTGCTGTAAAAAAAATGGTAGTAAAAAATCACCAGGATGCTTATGGCTTATTTGGCAATGAAACTACCTTGGACCATTAAGTTATGTGTAAAGATGGGGAGGCAAGTCTTCATCCTTGACAGATAATATGCGTGTGGAGTAGGAGTTGATCATTGAAAGGTAAAGGATTGTGAAAGAAATAAGGATTTGATAGTGTAGATGTGGAAGGATCTCTGAATGCAGTAACGGCCTTGACAGAATAATGCAGCAAAAGACAGAATGTGGTGGTTACATGACAGTGGATTTGAATGACTGCAGAATATCCAAACTGCAAAACTAATAGAGGTGATCAGGAGGTAGATGCATTTATTTTCAATACTTTAGTTTAAGGAATTATTGAGACATCAGAGGAGATAGATACGTTCAAGCTTGAGGATGATGGGGGGCGAAAGAGGCAGAATGTTATTATACAATTATGTCCAAGACTTTCCTGTAATACTGAGCATGGGCAGGTTGTCATATACTGCAAGGGTCAAAGAGCAAAAGCAGGGAAACAACAAAGGTTGACAGAAGGAATATATTACAAACTCAGTACCTTCTTAGATTCCTTAGATATGTAGTGTTACTTTCTTACCATATGAAGAGAAAAGGTGACTTGAAGAAAAGGAAAAGAACAAAGAAGAAAAGAACATTTTAGCTAGAAGTGTTTTAATATAAGAAGAAAAAATACAACGAAGAGAACCAATTTACATGTTGACGTATTGTCCTTAAATCTGCTGTGCTATGGTTGTTGAAAACCTTTTCCTGGTAATATTATCAGTTTGCAGTCAGAAGGTGGTGCAACTAATGGAGAAACACTAGTAATAGAGCCACTGAGCTCCCAGTTGAAATATTTTAATCTGTTTTCTAGTTCTGCTTCTTGTATGTTTGTTTTTGGTGAACTTTGTGTGAAAAATTTTAACAGTATTGCTTCACTGCAAGGAAACAGGGGACTGTAACTGTTGAAGTATAAACATTACCTTTGAACTCTGTCATTGTCCACTAATTGAAATATTACCGTTCGGACTTAGAAATGTCTTTGAAGCTATATTTGATGAAAGTACATTGTTCAAACTTAAGAGAAGCAGTTTGTGTGCATGCCATGTTGTTTCTGTAGTTATTTAACCGAGCAAATCTACAGTGCACTTAGTTTAATGCAAATCAAGGTTAAACTCCTACTTTTGTCTCAGCAAGCCTTGCAGAATATCCAGTCAGAATACTAAGTGGTCCAAGAGGCTCAGCTGCATTCATCCAAAGTCCTGGAAGTTTTTCCCAAAGCAGTAATACTTTCTTACATGTTTCACAATTAAAAACTGAATACTGAGGATAAAAGTAGAAACTGAATGTAGCCTAGTAATAATTTTGGATAATTTATACCGTAAATATAGACTTTCTTAATATAGACATCAAATTTAATACCTGTTATTTGTGAAGTAACCATGCTTGAGCATGGTGTGCTTTATACATAAGTACATAACTGAATTCCTTCCAAGTTCTACATGAGATAATTAATGTTGTAATTACAGAATACTTGCAGTTAGCTGGTTTATTTCTTTCTATCCTTTATTTGTGCTGAAACTTTATTTCTGCGGAAACTTTGTTAACCACCCATGCACCAGGGCTCTCTCTCCTTGCAATCCAGAGCAGCTGCTGGTGAGAGGGCTTGTGATGTTGCTATCCCAGCCACCTCGCTCATTTGCTGGAGGTCAGTGCCTCCGTGGCACTATCAGCCTTGTGCCAGCTCCACGGCACAGCTGTTCAGAGACCGGCATATTAATTTGAACTGCCAGGCACTCTGATTTAGGCCATGCAAGACTTGCTGCTGACAATGCTTGCTCACCTCTTGTGCCCTTACTGTGGAGGCGGTCACCTCCTCGTGTTTTGCATCTGGAGCCTGTAACCTTATGAAAATATCCCAATGTGAGTTCTAAGGTGGGTGGTGAGGCTCATGGCAGACAGAAGGCAATTCATGCAGTTGGAGAAAATGGTGAGAGAGGGTGAAAGGGCGCGTTTCAGCACTTTAAAGTTAGAAGGGCACAAACAAAGGTAACAAACGTAAGAATTACATGCCATTTGGGAAGTACATACCTAAAATCTTGTTTCTGTAGTAAATACACTAGGAAGATTTAGGGAGCGTATAAACAGGAGGGGAAATGACCGTTTATAAGGGTGGATAGTAATAGGACAAGGGGGAATGGTTTTAAACTGAGGCAGGGGAGGTTTAGGTTAGATATTAGGAGGAAGTTTTTCACACAGAGGGTGGTGAGGCACTGGAACAGGTTGCCCAAGGAGGTTGCAGATGCCCTGGAGGCATTCAAGGCCAGGCTGGATGTGGCTCTGAGTAGCCTGGTCTGCTGGTTGGCGACCACGCACATAGCAGGGGATTGAAACCAGATGATGATTGTGATCCTTTTCAACCCAGGCCATTCTGTGATTCCACAATTCTATGATTTGATGGTCTCTTCCGTTACCTCCTCCTAGGAATTATGTGCTCCATGCCCTGTCAGGAAAGTGTGCCCTTCATGTAACAGGTGACATCACAGCAGCAGATTTCACACTGCAGCATAAGGAGCGAGAGCCCTGCGGTGGATGTTACCAAGTTGGCTCTTGTGACCTTGGTCATTACTAATCTGCGCTATCGCTATTTCTGAGCCTCGTCCGCAGTGCTTGTTGAGCGTTTGATTTCGTGCTTAGTTACTGGAAGCCTTGAATAGGAAAAGGCGAAGGAAAATCTGGAGAGGAAGAAAGCAACCGCAGCCCGAGCTGTTCTCCGGGGCTAGAGGTGTTCCGGGGGAAGGCGGCATTGTCATGCTAATGCCCGGGGGCCGAGTTGCGGGGCAGCCATGCGAACAATGGCCGTGGAGCCAGAAAGTCTGCGAGGCACCTCGCCGAGCGGGGCCGGGGGGGCTCGGCGCTGCGCTGCTGGCAGCCGGCCACGGCACTGCGGTCCTCGCTGCCTCGGTCGGGCTGAGGGGAGCGAGAAGAGAGGGCTGCGCCGAGAGGGCCGCCGGTCTGCTTTTCGGTATTCCGCGAGGAAAAGGGCCCGAAGCGCCTCAGCCGAGCGGCTCCGACTCCTCTCTTCCCGAGCTGGAAACAGCACCGTCGGCAGCGGCGGCACCGCCCTCCGGGCGGGGCTCGGCACCACATGGCCCTGCTCGGCGCGGCGGCTGCGCGCACCCGCGGTGCGGGGTGGAGGCGTCACTGCGCTGGGCGAGGCTAGGGGGCTGGCGGGCAGCTAAGGCCGAGGCGGCCGTGTGTGACAATGCTCTGCTACCGCACTGATACACGGGCAGGGTATCAAATACTTGAGACTCCGAACCCAAGTGCGTCCCCAGGCACGTTTGTACAACCGTATGATATTTTCAGTAGCAACATAAGGCATTTTAAGAAAATCTCTTTTTTTTTCAATTCGCATTGACTGGTGTGACAGTAAGGAGCTAGCGAAAATGACAGGTGATAAAAGCAATGAAGGAAGGGTGATAGTGCCTGGAAGAGTGGCAGAAGGGTGATGTTGGCTGGGGTAGGGAGGACACTCTTGCACTTGTGCGAAGGGCAGAATGTCTCAGCCAGCTAGTGGCAAAAACAGCACAGCTGGAAGGGGGAAAATGGGTCAAGATGAATAAAAGTGGTGTAGTGAGGTCTTGTTTGAATATGCCCAAGAGAATGTGTTGTGCTTGTTGCTTGTAACACGTGGGGATAGATCTGAATACCTGATGGCACTGGGAAAATACGTTTGCTGAATTTCATTACTGTTAATTTAATGGCAGAAACTTTGTAGCAGTTAGTTAATTGGAATTCCAGAGTAACAGTAAGATGGACATTGAGGAGTCCAAGGAGTAGCGTCCCCAATTACCTAATTGTGCTGGGCATGGTAAAAAGTAGCTATGCTTTAATTTCTTCATGGTTAACAACTTTGTTTGTGAAGCAGACAGATACGTCATGATTTGGTAGTTTGGTTTCTGAAGTGACTTTCATCCAGCTGCTTAATATCAAGTCCGTTCTTAGCATTAATTCTTCTGCAGAAAACAGTTGTTAGGGTTTATGTTTTCTGAGTGAACTAACCCACTGCTGCTCTAAGTTCATTATAAATACGTTTATAAATATCCACTGAATTAGGTTATATTATGCATTTCAATCTTTTGAGAAGCATGTGACACACTTTATTTAGTATTTCAAATTTTGTAGTAGATTGTGGTTGGTGAAAGAATGTGGAAACCATACTCACAGTCTTGGGTTTTAAATGTGTGAAATCACTAGTATTTTTTAAATAATGCTATATAATCTTCAGTTTAATCAAATTGGTTTTTTGGCCTTGCACAGATAGGTGCATGAACATGTGGATTGGAGTAGTTTTTGTTGATGTCATGCAGCCAATTGGTTTGCAGTAGCCGGCAGTCTTCTCATTGACTCCTGACTTCAAAGATTTCAGTGGTGGTTTTACCTGCATTTACCTGTGTTTTTCATGTGGCGCGTTTGACAGTACTTAAGTATAGTTAGTTTATCTGTTTCAGTATGATGCTTTTTTGTAGTTGTTACAGGCGTGCCTTCCATTAACTACATAGAAACGTGTTTTAAAAAGCAGTCAGAAAAAGAAAAGCACAGAACATCAAACTTGCATTTGAATTGTTGTGTTATGGAATTGACTGAAATGGACTAAATTTGACTTTGATCAAAAGTTAACCTCAGCTCTTTTTATTTATTACAAATAGGAATATGGAGTTAGAAGCACTCACTTGTTTCAGGGTCCGCACCTTTTCTGTCACCTGCAGCTGTATCAGATGGTGGACTTAATTGTTAAGATTCTGGATTAGATTTAGTTAGATTAGCCCAAAAACCTAACCGGGTTTGGAAATAGTCTTCTAATTTCTGCTCTAAATGCATTTTAATGGCTAGATCATACCTACTTGTTGAGATGGTAGTTAGCAGATTGAATACTTGTGTGTCTTTTCTTCTTTATTTACATGTTATGCTTTCAAAGATGATTCTTTTCCTTTCCAACTTTCACTTTATTAATCTTTTTGTCTCCATTCATAGGTCTTTCCTGTTCTCCACATAGTGTTACCAGTCCTCTGCTTATGGTGAATGTATCTGCATTGTCTCTCTTACAGTGCTGTTTCCTCTGGAAAATTTTGAAGGGGGGGTCCTCAAGTTATGTTTGCCTCTGTCTTCCAGCCGCACTGCACTGATGCTTCTAACATCATGTGTTTGGTTAACTATGTCCAAGGACATCAGTACAGTACCTTTATGCATCAACTCCTAAGCTGCTTAAAGAAGAAATGAAACTTTGCCACTGTCATGCTGTTGTATTTCATCCTGGTTCTCATACTCCAGTTCTTCACATGATTCAAATCATTTTTACGTAAAAGCAACACTCAACTGAATTGACAGTTCATGTTTGCCAGAAGAGTTTATCAACAGTCTACTTACTGAGCTTAGTTCTTTAATGAAAAATGATGGATCAAGTTGATTCAATTTTATGTAAGAATTGAGATCCTTTAATGTCGTTTGAACTATGTGAGCAATTTCCATTCTCAGAACTAATTATTGTCTGCACTGCATTGAATTCTTTACTGTTGTTCTTTCAACCAAATTAATGATTGTCTGTGTCATCATATCAGGTGTGTTTTAAAGTTCTAATATTTGTAGTAGAAAAGTTGCTGTTGCATCTGACTGACAGTCTGACATTCTGTTCTACTTCAGGGTTGTGTTTGAAGCTGTTTGTATGATTGAGGTAGCATGTTTATAGTTACCTAAGTCGCATCTTGCCCCCATTATGTGCAGGGACCAAAATTCAATGTTTTTCAATTTTGCTTTGCCAAATGCATTTATCTGGTACTTTATATACTAAAGCAGATGTTTTGAAACGTATTTTGTGTGTTGAAATGAACTTAAGTTCTAATTCTCATTGTTTGACATTTCATATATTCTCTTTTTACAGCACTATCTTGGTGCTATGTTGCGTAGTGTCATACTTTATTGAAAGTTAGGGATGGTGCAGCTCTTTTGGTATTGGGGTCAAGCTGTTAAAAACCACATCTAAAGAACAATTACTCCTAGATTTTCTACTTCAAAAATCACCTTGGACCACATGACACATTTTGTGTCCTTTAGCTTGCTATTTTTGGAGTCATACAAGGTGTAAGGCTAAGATGACCATCCTGGTTCATGAATTCACAGCTGAGGTCCAATGAGAAAAAAAAAGCCACAGTTATAATAACCAAAGCATTATCTTAAATGCTTTTAGGAGGGATAATGATCTACTCTGTAGACAAATTGCACATTGATTTATGAACAAATCACTCAAAAAGATTGTAGTTGAATGCTTCTTCATAGCTATAATGGGAAAAAAAAAAGAGATTAAAGACTTTGGAATCAACTGGTTGGCTTGTGGTTTTGAATTTCTTCAGTGTAACTGAGTTGACAAACACTCTATTAGTTAATTGGTGCCTTAACACATTTGAAGCACTCCCTTAGTTGTGTCCTTCTACACTATTAACAGTCTATTAATAGTCAGGCAGTTTTTGGAGATGTTCCAGCTACTGCATACCTTGGTGTTCTACCATGTGGCTGCAGTCTTCCTTGTTACTGGCAGTCCAGCAGCAGCTCAGGAGAGATGTAACCATGGCCCTTTGTGTTTTGTTAAATGTGGTTTTGTTGTCGTGTTTTTGTCTTGCTTTAATGAAATATATTCTCAGAGGAGGAAATTCTCACACTTAGGGGTGTGGTATAGTATATAGTTCTAGTATAGTACTAGAATAACTAGTCTGTTTTATAACATTCTCAATCTGTTAAACTATGTGGCAGTTGTATCAGTTATCAGAGTGCAAGGTAGTGTTGAGAACTAAATCTTGTCAGGCAATTTCCTTTTTCTGAGAAGGAACAATAAAGGTTTCTAGAGAACTATTTGGCATAGTTCAGCTCAGAAACTGAAATGAAAACAAGAAACGGCTCAGAGGGTGGATGAGAAATGTCTGAAATCTGCTCTGATAGTGTGGCAGAAAAGCTCTGTTGAGTTTTACTGTGATGACTGAGAAGACTGCCCCAACCTGCCTATACTGGGTTTTTGACGCTTGTTTGTTGCTTTTGTAGCCCGGGCAGCAGAACAAGACATGTTCACATATTTCCTATTGTGGCATTTCATGCTGAATTTCTGATTTTTTCATCGGTGTAGCTTAAGTTTCCCTGCCACACCATGAAGTGTTGTCATTGTGGGTACAGCAAGTTTCGTAGTGCCTGTCTGCCAGTGCCTTGAGCCAGCTGGGTTGGACTGAAACACTGGCAGCGGCAGCAAGGTAATGCTAGCAATTATGTGAAGGCGTTGTGCATACGTTTCAGGAGGACAGAAGGGAGTTGCAGTCCTGCAGGGTTTTAGTTTCCGTTTTTGAAATATTCTTTTAAACGGTGATAAGCATTCCGGGGTTGCAGTGATATAATAATTGGGAGTTGGGAAAAAGGATATGTTCTTTGTGTCATTTTGTTACATGTACTTTGATGCGCATACTTATGCGTGGTGAAAATTGAAGTATTAAAGAAAGGAGATGCACACGGGTTGTAAGCTGTTGCGTTTCTAGAGACAGAGGCTGTTGGAGCTCAGAGCACTGGGGCCGTTAGCAAGCACGCTGCCATTCGTGCAGCATGAGGGCGATGCTGCCTGCCTTCCCCGACAGCCCACACCACACTGAGGCTGCTCTGAGCCCACAGCTCAGGGCCTTGCTGCCGCCTGCACCGAAGTGCTTTGTTGCTTCATTAGAGAGAAGTCAGAGATGTGTGAAAAGTAGGGCACGGGTCGGAGGCTGCATGCCCCTTCCCGCCGCAATTGAAGTGACAGACACCTCCCGGCTCTGCCGCTAATTTCCCTCCATGGTGAATGCCTCTGAAGCACTAATTAAAATGAAAAGTTCTCGGGTCTTACGGCAGACAGATTGAGTTATTTCTGGTGGAAGCGGCCACCAGCAGTAATTGCAGCACAAATGCGAGGGTCTGCATTCATGAGCAGCGCCGGGCTGACAGGGGTCAGGGGGTCAGGCCCGCCGAAACAAGAGGCCGCACAAAGGCGGATTCGGGGTTCTCATCTTCCTCCTACAAAATCGCCTTTGTTTCTCTGCAATGTTTAGGTGTTCGAGCTGCTCTCGAGTCTTTTCAGGCCTAATTACGCTTCCTTTTTTAATCACTGTAAAAAGTTCATTCAGCAGAACACAATCAACTACTGCACTTAATAAAGGAGTGGTATTTGACCACTGCGGTCTGGAAAAGTAACTTTTTATTCAATCTAATTTTACATGTTAATCTGTTAAATAGCGCCTGTGATAGCTGTGTGAGTCAAAAAATTAGGATGGCAACTGGTGAGTCAACAAACATCATAATTTTGTTTCAGCCATTAGAACTGCTGTGGGCCTGGTTCTTAGTTATTTTAGAAAATCCTAACTATTACTAATGTTTTTAGTTACTGATCTTAATAAACATCCGCTGCCTTAATTTTATTTTGCAGCAACCTAGTTATCTTCAGTGTGATGGAGAATGTTGAAGTCTTCTTTCCTTGTTTCAGAAATGCAAGTAGTAACTGAACACTACTTTACTGTATCTTTCAGGAAACGAAGTTGGAAAAGTTACAAAATCATCCTTGCAGTTTTGTATTAGGCTTCACCAAACAGACGGAGCTTAACGTTTGTCAAGCAGAAGGGCCACTTGCCTTGCACAGGAAGGATTAAAAGTGAACAATGACTCGACTGAGAGTTTGTGAGCGATTGCTTGGAGCCTATCTGCTTATCATTCTCCATGTTCAAGGTAATTGTATACTAGCTGGAAAAAACCTTGTATTTCATCTGTAACTGAGTATGCATTCTGTTTGCTGTTGTTTTGTTTTGTATATTTTGGTGAGCTCTATGCTCACCAAACACCAAGAACCATTCTTTTTCAGGCAGGTTGGTATGTCTGCCTGACGTGTCAAACACCTACTAAAAGAAAAAAAAGGGAAGATGATAGTGGTCACGTGGAGGTTAGATTATGGAGTATAGAACTGCAAATGCTTGAATAGAGCAGATGCCAGCACAGATACACTGTAGAGAAACTTATATGAGCAGTAAAACTGAAGAAATTCTGCGTTGTGACCTCTTGGATTTCAGTTTCCTATATGTGTATCTGAGCCCTTCAAATTTGACCCACTGTAGAAACTGCAGTGTGGAATTCTCCATATTTTTTTTTTTTAACACAACAGCCGAGACAGTTCAGCATTAACTGAACAAACCATTTCTGCTCACTCAATTGGATGTGCTGAGGGTACATGGTGTTCATAATAGCCTGGTTTTTGGTTAGTGAAGTATTTGTGAGTCTATTGTCTGTCTGGTCATGAATTACCAATAAGCTCTGGAGATACGATTATCACTAGGACTTCTATTCCTCTCTTGAGTTAGGTTAAATTAAAAAGAAAACCAGTGTGCCTGTCTTCTTGTTGTGACTTGATACAGAGTTGAAGCTTATAACTTTTAAGATTATAAATTTTAATATTATAATAACTGTCAAGACTACAACTAGTTAGGGGGGAAGAAAGTAAGTTGGCTGTATGTTGTTCTGATGGGTGGATAAGAATCTCATTCTTGTTAGTTACAATGGTATCAGTGAAGCTATTTTAATAATTTTTATCTGGGAACTGCCCTAGTTTCTAACCTGCATGGGGAGAAATGCTTACACAGGTCACCAGGCTTTCCTAAGCAATACATATAAATGATATTTCAAATGAACAGTGGAAATATATTATGCTATCTGTGCTGATTGCAGCTTTGGTGTGGCAAGGGGCAGCCTGGCAAGGCTGTGACACAAAAGTATTTTCTTTGAATTGACTGTGGAGGAGCTGGTCAGCTACACTATGTCTTAAAATAATGAGGAATGCTTCTGTGCAGGGCAGATCATCTGTCAGCTTATTGCAGTATCGTTCTGCTCACTTGTTCACAGCTAAAGTTTTGTGGAACACAAGTCCTCTCTCTGGATACGTGCAAAACTTCGTCAGAAGTATTTAAGGCTAAAGTTCTTGTGCATGCACGCACTTTGGGTCTGAGGAGGAGCAAGGGGCTTGATTTGAAGCTTTGCAATTGTAGTGAATATTTCAAGGTTGTAGGCAATAAAACAATCAGAAATGTAGGATTCTCACATCTTAGTTAACTTGGGAGAGGGAAATCCTTAATACCAGTCCCACATCCTATTGTGAATGTGCAATTTTTTAATTAACAAGAATTAATTGAATCTATTTAGACAGAAATAGCTTAGGTTGCATGTAGTTGAAGTTTAGAGTACAGATTCACTTCTATTTACAAATAGCTGTAAGATAATTAAATTTATTCCTGCTAGCAATCTCAGTAAAGGAAACTTTGGAGAGAAATCAGGAAAAATAAAATTTGTGATGACTGCAGTCAAGCATAGAACAGGCTGCCTGAGAAGCTGTGCCTTACCTGTCCTTAGGGCTGTCCAAACCTTGATTGGAAGACTTTGAGCAACCAAGTCTAACTTACAAGTTGGACCACCTTTGACCAAGTGGTATCAGGGACACATCAATGGAACAGAAAGATCTGTTCCACTCTGGATTATTCTCAGATATAGTAATTTGTAGTAGAGCTTGTTCCACTAGCATTTTACTCAAAAGCAATACTAACTGGAAAAACAAATTTGTTTCTCTTTCATATCTCCCTAGTTACAAATGGAAATAAGATAAATGTAGAGATCTCAAAGTGACTTAAAATTCAACTACATTCTTTCTGATAACAATGCTTGAATGAATATTTTCTACTATATTATAATAATAAATTTCACTTAATTAATTTGAAATACTCTGTATTCTAAAAAAAAAAAATCTGCCTCTGAAGAAGGAATTACTCTTAAGAATATCTCTTGACTTTCATATCAATACAGGGAAAGGTCTGAAAGCCCTGAGAAAATTGAGCTATCTGAAATGTTGCTTCTTTGATGCAAATTGCCTAAAGGCTTGTCTTCAAACACATGAAATGTATTGGGGAAGAGGGGGTAAAAACAGAAGGAAAAAAACAAAAACAAAACAAAGACCCAGTCATCTATACACTTGTTGGATTCTTGGGGGAATCTGGTTTAGGGCAATGTGGAACAAATAAACGGATAGTTACAAGTATTATCTTAGGAAAGAGGATTGCATCTTCTTTTTAGCTTATGGAACACTGCCCTGGTTGAGAAATGATCAGAAATGGATGTGAATAGCAGAGGATTAAATTTAATAGCCTTTATTTAAAAAACAAAAGGCACAAACCATTTCTGTATTTCTTTTCTCATTGTGGAAGACCTTTACAATATCATCATAGATGTAACTTAGTCTCCATTCACTACTGCTTTACATAGACAACCAGCTACTTTTGCTTATCTTAGGCAAGAATTCATCACCTTCAACTACAATTAAGCACTGTAGTAAATGGGTATTTGTCTTACTGCTAGTGCAGGTTTTCATTTCACAGAACCAGTTTTACTTCAGAGTAGCAATCCTTGTTTTATACAGTACCATTATGAGCAGAACTAATCAAAGTATGCAATGGGCTGTTTCAGTAGCTTCTAGTATACTTAAAAATGTTCTCCTAAATTTTAAACTTAGATATAATTATAATGTAATATTAGACACCTGATTCATCACATTTTTGTATGTTCCTCAGGCGGAACACCAGTATATTACATCATCTAAATTAGTTAACAAAAAAATTGCATTCAATATATATGAAGAAAATTTTATTGAAACTTAAATTTTAAAACCTTCTTCAGTATTAAGACTTAAAGTTGGTACTGTCAATTAGTGAACAGAAAATAAATCTGTTCATGTTTGTTTTCAGTATCATGCTTCCTGTTACTTGTATGGTCAAGAAATCTATGTCCATGTGGAGACTGGTCATGACTGGTGTTCCCTAGGGGGTCAGTCTTAGGAGTGGTGCTCTTTAATATCTTTATCAACTAGCTAGAATGGTTGTATCAAGTGCACCCTAAGCAAGTTTGCTGATGACACCAAGCTGAGCAGTGCAGCTGACACAATAGAATGAAGGGATGCCATCCAGAGGGACCAGGGCAAGCTCAGTAAGTGGGGATGTGAAAATCTAATGAGGTTTAACAAGACCAAGAGCAAGGTGTTGCATTTGGGTCAGGGCAGTCTCGGATGGGCACAGGATAGGAGAAGAACTCATCAAGAGCAGCCCTGCACAGAGGAACTTGGGGATCCTGGTAGACAAAAAGCTGAACGTGATCCAGCAGTGTGTGCTTGCAACCCAGAAAGGCCAACTGCATCCTGGACTGCATTAAAAGAGTGGCTAGTAGGGAGAGGGAGGGGGTTGTCCCCCTCTGCTCTGCCCTTGTGAAGCCCCATCAGAAGTATCGTGTCCAAGCCTAGGGTCCCCCGTGAAGGAAAAACATGGAGCTGTTTGAGGAGGTCCAGAGGAGGGCCACAAAGATGCTCAGTGGGCTGGAGCACCTCTTTTGTGAAGAAAGATTGAGGAATGTGGGCTCAGTTAGCTTGGAGAAGTATCTGGGGAGACCTCACTGCAGCCTTCTAGTGCTTGCGAGGGGCTTATAAGCAGGAGGGGGGCTGACTTTCAATGTGGTCTGATAGTGATAAGAAAAGGGGGTTTGGCTTTAAACTAAAAGAGGGGAGATTTAGGTTAGCAGTTAGGCAGTATTTTTCTTATTCCGAGGATGGTGAAGTACTGGAACAGATTTCCCACAGGAATTGTGGACACCTTGTCTCTGGAGGTATTCAAAGCCAAGCTGGATGGGGGGCCCTGGGCAGCCTGATCTGGTAGGTGACAGTTGCCCATGGCAGGGGGCTTGGAACTGTGTGATCTTTATGATCCTTTCCAACCTAAGCTATTCTATGATTGAAAATTATTGTGTTGAAAATAGTTTATTGAACTTTAATGCACTTTATGAATTTCATGTTTTGTGTTTAAGTTCAGTAACTAACCTGAAAAAATCTGTATGTTCTAAAATCTGCAGAAGGAACTTAATTTTTCAGGGTCTGATTTATTGCTTAGGAACGTCATATTTCTGTTTACCTGTGTTCTTCCCAACTCATGGTTCCATATATCTTTAAAACATTGGCAGCAAACTTGTTAAATTATTGTCAATTAAAACTTGTTAAATTATTGGTAAATATTTCTTCTAATTAAGTTACTTCAATGGATTGTGAAGAGAGTATATATATCTGTATCTTACTTACACTAAATTTGAGATTAACTTTGTTTTTCAGAAGTACTCTTAATGTAAGCTGTAATGCAGTGAACTGTTTTTTTTTAATTTTTTAAATTTTTTAAAGTAAATTAGAAGTAAAATCCTTTTTTCTTTTTCTCTTGTATTTAATATACATGAACAGAGAGTATTCTTCAGAAGTGACTGTTCTGGGGAAGGGAAGTAGGACCAGAGGTGGGTGTTGCTGGTTGAAGCGCTGTTATGTTAAACTATGCGGCCTACCTCGTGGGGCAGCCAGAGGGTGGCAGTGAAGGGTTTTAAACAAGCAGTCTGGGAACTTCTGATTTTTGTTGTTGTTTTTGTTTTGTTGTCATTGTTTGTTTTTTAAGGAACCAGTTCTGCTAGGTGGAGCTGCCTATAACATGCCTGGCCTTCAGAGATCACAGGCTTGACATATTTATTTAAAAAAAAAAAAAAAGGCAGCTCTATAGAAACTTAAAGGTTAAAAATACCAGAATGCAGAGCTCATGGAAGTATTGAAGATACTTAATTTGTATCCATAACACTGATTTTCTGTGTTACTGTGTTTTTAATGGAAAGTGCTGTTACTTTGTTCAATCTGTGCCCATTATACCAAGGTTTGTGTACAGTACATCTTGGAAACTTCTCATCAGTAGAATGGTGACAGGCCCTGGCTGTAATATCTCCTTTTTTCTAAGGAAGACCTATTTAACATAAGAGGTATTTAGAGTACTATAGTTCTGTTAGGAAAAATCCCTTTTAAGGATAATTTATTTTGGAATGAAAGTGTTTTCATGTATAATGTCAGTATAAACTAGAGGAAAGTGATACTATTATGAATTCAGCAGAAAACTTCTGAACAACTTGAGTGGACTACCTGGACTTGTGCAAAGCATTGGATACTGGTTTGCATGGTGTTCTGGTCACCAAAATGGAGGAAAATGGATGTGATGGATGGACCACTCTCTGGATAAGGAATTGGCTGGATGGTTGCACTCAGAGAGTTGTGGTCAGTGGCTAGATGTCCAAGTGAAGATTGGTGGTGTTGGGAGCAATGCTATTTAACATCTTTGTAGGCAGCATGGACAGTGGGATTGAGTGCACCCTCAGCAAGTTTTCAGGTGACACCAAGTGAGTGGTGCAGTTGACACACTAGAGGGAAGAGGTGCTATCCAAAGGGACCTGGACATACTTGAGAGGTGGGCCCATGCCAACCTCATCATATTCAACAAGACCAAGGGTCAGGGCAGAGAGCAGCCCTGAGGAGAAAGATTTGGGAATGTCATTTGATGAAAAATTGAACACGAGCCAGCAGTGTGCACTTGCAGCTAGAAGGCAAACCGTATCTTGGGTTGCATCGAGAGAAGTGTGACCAGCAGGTCGAGGGAGGTGATTTTGCGCCTCTACTTTGCTCTGGTGAGACCTGGATACTGTGTCCAGTTCTGGAGCCTCCAACACAGCAAAGATATGGAGTTGTTGGAACAGGTCCAGAGGAGGGCCACAAAGATTATCAGAGTGTTGGAGCACCTCCTGTACAAGGACAGGCTGAGACGGCTGTGGCTCTTCGGCCTGGAGAAGGAAGGTTCCAAGGAGACCATACAGCAGTCTTCCAGTACTTGAAGGGGGCCTACAGGAAAGATGGGGAAGGACTTTTTATAAGGGGAGGTAGCGAGAGGGTGAGTCGAGGGTGAGGGGAAATGGTTATAAAGTGGAAGAGGGTAGATTGAGACTAGATATTAGGAAGAAATTGTTTACTGTGAGAGTGGAACAGGTTGACCAGTGAGGTTATGAATGCCACCTCCCTGGAAGCATTCAAAGCCAGGCTGGATGTGACTTTGAGCAACATGATCTAGAGGGTGATGTCCCTGCCTATAGCAGGGGAGTTGGAACTAGGTGATCTTAAATGTCCCTTCCAACCCAAACTGTTCTATGATTCTCTGAATTCAGTAACTAGTTCTAGCATTACAGCTTGATTTGTGGAGGATAGTTGATTATGAAATCACAGGCATAATTTTGGTTGAAGTAAACACAGAACATATGAGGCAATGTGGCAATGGTATGGAGGAAATGCTAAACTGTTGGCTTGAAGTTTCATCAGCTTCTCTGTGGTTGTGTGAGAATGTTTGAGCTCACCAGCACTGACATTTGGTTCTGGCTGTGACCTTCCAACCAGTTCCTTATCTACTGAATAGTCCACCCTTCAAATCTATTTCCCTCCAGTTCAGAGATAAGGATGTTGTGGGGTGACCATGTCAAAGGCCATGCAGAAATCCAGGTAGATGACATCAGTTAGTTACCTTCTGTTGCCATCACTCCATCATACAAAGCCACTAGATTGGTCAGGAACAGCGTTCCCTTGGTGAAGCCATGCTGGCTGTTTGGGATCACCTGCTCATCCTTCGTGTGCCTTGACATGCCTTTCAGGAGGATCTGCTCTATGATCTTTCTAGGCACAGAAGTGAGGCTCATCGGCCTGTAGTTCCCTTCCTCCCTTTCTTGTAAATAGGAATGATGTTTCCTGCTTTTCACAAATCTTGCTATATAAAGCATCCCTAAAGAATTAAGAGGAAAAATGTATTTTATTTTTATTATTTTGTATTTATGAAAGACTGGTAGACACTAGTCTTCCTGCAGCGTTAGTTTAGGAAAAATAATACTGCTTGAAAAATGCCAGACAGGGCTTAAAATTTAGATGGCACCTTTACACTGGCAGGGAAAATGAAAACTGTCCTTCGATAATTTATAGATATTTCTGTCAAAAAGTTCTGGGGAACTATATGGTTATGTTAGCCTGAACCTATTACAAATTGCAGTTTCATATTTTGTTTATTCTCATAAGAGCTGGGAGCAGCCCTACATTAATGGGCTTGGTATCTTCTAACAAATTGAAAAAATGCCTTTAATGTGCAGAGTAGGAAGATGGATGAGTGTCTGTGAGATGTAGGTCGTAAAGTATTCAGACTTCGAACATGTGGAATTTCCCTGAAGATATAAGGGGTTTTACAATATTAACTATTTAGTTCCTAAATTAAGGAAATATATCTTGGTAGTTGGACACAAATAAGAAGGAAAAATAATATTTGTGTTTATGCAGTGGCTTTTCCTTCAAGTAAATAGTAAGTAGAATTACCGTTTCTCTGAGCAGGTCAGGATTTCTCGGAAGTGAGAGCAGTGTTGTGTAACATCTGCAGCACGGTATTACAATGATCTTACAGTTTTTGCTGGGCTGAAAACTGTAGAAAGAGAGAAAGGACAGATGTGGATGAGTGGGCACTTGAGAAGTGCAGAATTCCTTTTGATTAAATCTGAAATACCTGTTGCACGAGTAAAGGTGGTGTGCATGGATGTTGCTGAAGTACTGTTGGAAACTGTTTCAAATAAAACATGGCTAAGTGATCCGAGTTTTTAGCTAAAACAGGGAGGTACTCTTAATTGTATCTGAAGAAGATTCACTTACAGTGAAATAGCTGAATTGGGGCTGCACTCCCTACTATATTTAGAACACATTTAGATATTTAGAACACTACTATTCACACATTTTGACAATGGATGTTAGAACAGAGTCGTGCAGAAAGTGATAGCTGCACATATTATCAGTCTTCTTTGCACATCTGTCAGCCACAGTGCAACATTAGAGTAACGTCTTCGTTTCTCTACAGTTAGTGGTCTAGGAGTTCACCAAGAAGCCCCAAGAATCTGTTATGAATCCATGAGCTTCCTCCAAAATGTTTTATTCTGCGATACATTGAAAGTGTTCATTGTGACAGACCTTTTTGAGAGGTACTGAGGTACTTGCACTTGCTGGGTTGTAACTGATTTTTTAAAAGCTTCCATCAGTATGAACTGGCTGCTCTTTTCTATTGCACAGTAAGCATCTCACACAGATTGGCTGTAAATTTGGTCAGTGCAGGTGAGTCTGTTCACAGTTCTTCTGATTTTGTTCGGCTTACGCTTTGAGGACTTAAAATACCAAGAATAGTGTTGGGGCAACTCTTGGAAAAAGTTTTTTTCATGGTGATGTTACATGCAGTAGAGCTGAAGGAAACAGATGAAGATCATCTCTCATAGTGGTCACAAAGCATATTCCAAATGAGGCAGTTCCAGTTTTTTTTTTCTGGATGTTCTTCCTCAGAAGACAGATGATGTTTTTCTTATGAATTCCTACATTCAGAAAAGCACTTTCATAATACAAAGTAGAGTAAATGATGCTCAAGTCTACTAATGCCAAGCAACTGAAGGCTACTTGGGAACATTATTTAGCCCTATTTTTGTTCTCTGAAAGCTCATTTGTGAGAATGTTCATGTCATTTATGGAAATCTAATTTGCAAACAAGATTTACCTTAGCTCTGTTTTGAAGTACTAATGCATGCAGAGATCAAAAAAACCCAAGAGATTCTGGAGTTATTAATGCTCTTCTATGAGACCGTGAGTCCATAAAAAATGACTTCAGTTCAGAGAATTACAAAATTGCATATTAAGTGTGTTTGGTCATGCATAAAATTATGCTGTTGTGGTTACCCAGCAGCCAGCCTCTTGGCTTTCTGAGCACAGGAATGAGAAAGGCTTTCTGCAGAAAATTCTTACCAGCCTTGCATTACTACTTTTCTGCCCCACCTCAAAAAGGAAAAATATCCTGTTTATATTGATTGTGGCTAAGATTGTGATTTGCTGCTCAGAAACAAAATATGAGCTAGATGTTTCTAGAATAGAATGTTTAACTCGAAGTTGTGTCATTCTCAGGTTCTAATATCTTGTATAATGCAGTTACATGATAATAAAAGCTTTCTGTTGTAGCAGATTTTTCTCTGAAATTCCTAACCAGTTCTCAGAGTTGCAGAAAATACATATTCTTTTATTTTTATTGTTTAAATGTCTAGGACAAAATCTAGACAGCATGCTCCATGGCACAGGAATGAAGACAAATCCTGACCAAAAGAAACAAGGAAATGGGGTAACACTTGCTCCAGAAGACACCTTACCATTTCTTAAGTGCTACTGCTCAGGACATTGTCCAGATGATGCTATTAATAACACATGCATGTAAGTATTGTACACAGGACAAAACAGGCTCTTTGAGGAGGCTTTTTGCTCATGAGAGCGTGAAGTATCTCTACTGTCAGGTGATTTGGTTGTAATTCAGTGGTACTGTGAAAAGCTGAGAGCTAAAATCCACAGTCGTCTGTATATAAACAATGCTGCTTTTACTAGAACCATTTGCAACGAGTCATTTTGCCCCAGCAACTGCTTGGAAAAACTGAGTTTTTAAGTGACCTGTAGCATTTTAGAACTGGGTAAACATTAAATAATGAAAATCTAAACCTTCTGTTTTGATTATATTGCCTGTTACTGTCATTTTTTCAGTTTAAAAAAAAAAAAAAAAAAAGAGTTTGTGTTACATGTGCATTTACTGAGTATTTTTCATGTTATATTTTAAGGTATAGAGATGGGTGAGGGAAAGACAGGCTTTAAAAAAGTTTTTGAACATAGGAGCAGCTGGGTAGCTTTAACTTGGATAAGGCACAGGTATCTTACAAGGATCATTGATTGTATGCCCCCTTAGGATGTTTGATGTTTTTACTTTCATTTCTTTGATTGTTCCTGACTCTTTGTTCTCTGTTTTTTCATTCACCTTCCCATCTTTAAAGAAACGTGGAAACTCGTCCTTAAGAACTGATCTAAAGATAGATCATAGCAAGTATTGCGCTTTCTAATGAAATTTGACTATTTACAATATTAAGAGCCTCTAAAGCTGTTGCTTGGCATATAATGTAGCTTTTATGGATCAAATCTTGATAATGCATTCTGAAACATAAATTCACATAGTATTTTAGAAACATAGTTCTCCAGCTAGAAAATGTTCATAGATCACTCAGATTTTTTATCTCTAAATTCCCTTACTGCTTTTCTTTTGCTTTTTATCGCCCTCTACTGTATAAAGTCAGTGTAGGCCTTCATTATTACTTTTTTTTTCCATCTGAAGTTACTAATGGGAATAAAACAATTATTCTGAAATAACACTGTTCATTTCTTTACCTTAATTTAAACAGTCCTATTCAGAAACTGGTTGTGAGTGTTCTGCTCAGAGTTACATTTTGGATGCTGTTTGTATGTTGTTTACTCTTTGGTAGTGTCTTTCATTGAAGGAGCTTCACAGAAGAGACATGGGAATTTGGGGGTTTTGTTGTTTGGTTTTTTTTTTTTTTTAAACATATAAATTTGTAAACCAGTGAGCTTGCTTGGTCTCATCTCTGCACATCCACGTTCCTCAGTTGTTTCTGAACAACTGTCTGTGTGATTGGTTTAAAAAAAAATAAATAAATAGTTGGGGAAAATTGGAGTGTAAAGGCAGAAATTTGAGTGGAAATATCCCTGCAGTCTTTTATTTGAAAATACTGGGAGAGGGGAGAAGGAATGGTGATCTCAAACTGTGTGGTAGCCACTACTACAGACAGTTATTTTTGTTTTAGAAACTGCAATGCTTAATTAATTCATAGTCGTCTAATGCTGCATATCAGACAGCAGACAGGTTGGTAAAACACATCTAATTTGTTTATTCCAGAACTAATGGGCATTGCTTTGCTATCATTGAGGAAGATGAACATGGGGAACCAACACTTGCTTCTGGCTGCATGAAGTATGAAGGTTCAGACTTCCAATGCAAGGTAAAAAGGAGACACTGTTAAAATTGGAAATATCCATGGAGTTTATTTAGGAAAACTGCATAAGTAATTTAAATCTCTGTAATTTGACTGCAGTCGTAATGTTTTACATGTTGCTGTTCCACTGAGGAGATTGGGATTCTTTATGGGTTTTTGAGCAAAGATTAGAGTAAAATCCAGGCTTTTTAGAGCTCCCTGCAAGTAGTTCCAATTTGGTGACAAAATGAACAGAGGACAACAACCTTTTACTTCTATCAGCTGTTTCTTTAGTTGAAGAAGCAATTTTATAGTAAAACTAATTGATCCAGGGAGCTTGTTATAGTTTGGGATTTCTTGATTGTCTGAAGTTGTAACTTCTTGTTTTCTTCAGTTCATTTGACAGGAGAGTACTAACCTTAAGCATCTATGTCCACAGGTTACAAGAGTTCCCTTAAAGTTAGATGAACATGCACACAATTTAGCAAATGTCTATGTTCTTCTGTTAGATACATAGCTTTTTTCCTTATCAGAGAGGTTATTTATAATTAGTTGCATATAACTTGCTTTCAATTTGAACTGCTGTGTTTAAATAGAGCAAAGCCTATAGAACTCCTTATCTGTTACAGAAATAGGAACTGAAAATGCAGCTAATAGAGCAGGGATTTGTTTAGAAGAAGGGGATATAACATTAGCTGAGGAACTGCCTTTTTCCTTTGTCACATTCCTTATGTTAAACAAAGCTGATAGAAATAATCACCAGCTGTATTGCTCTTTTTAATTTTTTTTATTTATTTTATTTTTGCCAAAATGCTATCTCTGTTTTGAATACTCAGAATATCTTTCTTGTAAGCATTCTTGACTCCAGTAAGAGAGGTGAAAGTTTAACATTACTGCAAATCAGACCTGAGGTATCACGATGGCCTGCTGAAATTGTTCTTCTGTTTGTAGTAGTGCCTTACCTCCAGGTTAGGTTACATGCTATTCCATCTTTTATATATTGTTCTGAAAGTGTTCTCGAAGCAAATAGTGCTGCTGTGGTGAATGCAGTTGAAATTTCTAAAGCAGTTGGCTTTTCTGTCATAAGAGTAGTATTTATTTAATATATATTAACTGCTGTTGGCTAACCTTAAAAATTCTACAGTATATGAAATAGCCAGCTAAATTGCATGTATTTACTTTTGTGCTGTAATGTGAAAAAGAAGCAATACACTTGTTTAACATTTGCACCCAAAGAAATTAGATGGTACTTTTCTACCACTGTAAAGGTTTCATGCATTAAATGATGGAGTTGAACTGTTTTCTACTGGGATTTGTTTGTTTGTTTGTGTTTTTAAATTAAGATGACCTAAACTTTTGTTTCTGCTGAGTTGTATCAGTAGGATTTCCAGTGCTTGTCCTAGCTGGTCACTTCAGAATCTGAATGTTCCAATTTTCCTTCAACAGGACTCACCAAAAGCACAATTACGTCGGACGATTGAGTGCTGTCGGACTGACTTCTGCAATCAGGATTTACAGCCAACATTACCACCGCTCGATAGTACAGGTAAACAGCTCCTAAGCGTTCACATTGCTGCTGCTACTGTGTGTGTTCTCTGCTTCTTGATCAACACAAGGAGAAAACGTAATAACAGTATTGCAGTAGTGTGTTTTTTTTTTTCCCTAAAGTCATTTTGATTTGAAGCTCTTTATTATTCTTCACTCTTTATTTCTAGTTTTCTGGCATTTCAAAGCTAAGTATGTTTCTCCACAGTCACGATATTTTTACTCTTAGCTTGTTCACTTATATCTTGATCTGCATGTGATCTTCTGATCTGTTTATTTACATTAAGATTCCAACAACCCTTCTCTTCTTTAGACTGAGCAGTCCCAATTCCCCCAGCCTTTTTTCACAGGAGAGGTGCATCAGTCCCTTCAGCATCTTTGTAGCCCTTTGCTGGACTTTCTCTGTGATGTCCATGGTGTCTCTCCTGTGAGCATGGAGCCCAGAACTGTTCTCAAAATGTGTCCAGTGCTGGACAGGGAACAATGGTCACCTCCCTCGGCTTATTGGCAATGCTCTGCCTAAAGCAGATGAGGACACAGATAGACTTCTTTGTGGCAAAGGCACATTGCAGGCTCATGAATACATTTTTTTTCAAATTTGCAGTGATCTTATCATTAAAACTGTTTCCTCTAAACCAAAAGCAGTGGTGGTTTACAGTGGTAACATTGGCTGCAAGCTGAAGTTTTAAAATGGAGATTTTTCACCTGACACACAGTTCTCAAACTGTTCCATTCACAGAATCACAGAATGTCAGGAATTGGAAGGGATCATGGAGGATCATTTAGTCCCATCCCCCTGCTGGAGCAGGAACACCTACATTAGGTCACGTAGGAGCATGTCCATGCAGTTTTTCAGTGTCTCCAGATAAGGAGACCCCACAACCTCTCTGGGCAGCCTGTTCCTGTGTTCTGTTACTGTGAAGAAGTATTTTTTTCATATTTATGTGTAAACTCCAATGTTCCAGCTTGCACCCATTGGCCGTCGTCCTGTCATTGGGGATTTTTCGCATAAGCATTTTGTGTTTATTTAACCTGATGGTGATTAATGACAGTAATATGGCATTTCCTCATAGCTTTGATGGTCTGTTTTTTACACCTAAAATAGTCAGTGTCTGGACTGCAATTGCTCTGCCTGTGGTTTGTTTTTTTTAAATAAATTAACTTTGTGTTAATGGATAAATGAATCTCATACTCTTGTAGATTGATCACTTCCCTCTTTTTCTGTGAACCAGCTACTTTTACCTCCATTTTTAAGACTGCAAAAGCACATGAATTTCAAAGAATACTGAACACCTTAAAAATTGTATAAATTCCTTATTCTCTTCTGTATAACGTTGGACCCTAGATTCTGCTTAACTGTTTTTCTATTTAAATGAATTCCTATTATGTGTTGTCATCTCTAGTAAGTGTTTCCATTAGGGTAGCAGTGTAGATTCCTGAAATGCTCAGTAGCAATGGGAAGTTCTCAAGTAGGCTCTTTGTAATAATTTGCCAGCAATTAATCTTTTGACAGTTTTGTCAGTTCAGAATTTACGTAAGGGTCCCTGAGTGTATTAATCTGCTTATTTTATAAGTAAACGAGTCCTACTACAAAATTGACTTCTGTTGAGAACCTATGACACCCAAGGTACTATATCTCTTACTCATTCAATTCCACGAGTGTTTTGAATGATTAGATTTCAGTCAGTAGCTGTATTTGAAGAAATAGAGAAATAGAAATAGAGAACAGTTTGTTCTCATGTCTGGATTCTATAATGATAGACCAAAACCCTAACAAAAAAAGATTTAAAAAAAAAAATCCAACAATGTTACTGTGGTTACATTTTTACAATGAGTGAGTTGATTCTGATGCCATAATGTGCAAAAGATATGCACTAAATTTTTTTTATTATTAGTGTTGTGTTTTGTCATCTGTCAGTACTGAAACTTTATTACCTGCTTAATTTATCAGCAGTATTATAAATAACAATGATGACATCAGGAAATTCTAGGTAATTATCCTGTAGGTCTGTTTCATTGCTATGAAATGAAGTTTTATTGTGTTTCCATCACTTGCACATGCTTATGTGCGTACACAGGATATTTAAAGCCTTAATATGGCAAATGAAATGCAGTGCTTTGAAAGTCCTAAGAGAACTTTTGCTGTATAGTCTGCAAGATCTCTAGAGCTGTCACATTTTCTGGGACACTGTTTATGTCGTCACTATGCAATTCTAAAGCGTTCAGTAGATGAAAAGGTAAAATCTGAATAAGCTGCATGTGCTCCACATATTTTATTAATGAACTACTTTGGAAATTATTTTTGTTTTTTTTTTTAATAGATGGACTTTTTGATGGCAGCATTCGCTGGATGGCAGTCTTAATTTCTATGGCAGTCTGCATAATTGTCATGATCATCTTATTTAGCTGCTTTTGTTACAAGTAAGGAAAGCATTTCATTTATTGGTAACATTTTTCATTTCTCAAATGAGTGTAAATAGAGTAGTTTGCATTGATATATAAAAATGAAATGTTCAGAACGTGGGACTTAGATTATTTTGATTCTTTATTCTAGGTACCAAGTGATTGTTGACAGTTTTATAAGCCATATACACATATTTTATATGTGTAGCTTTATTATAGCATTCAGTTAAGAGGATTATGTCAATTGTATATTTAAATCTTTGATCATTTTGTTGATTAAATTTGTTGTCAGACTTACCTTTGCATAATATTTCTGCAAGCCTTAAGCAACAAGTGTTTTGACTTTCTGCTATTTTTAAATAATTTACTGCCTGAGCTATGGTACCTCATACAAGTGCAGTTTAATGCCTGCTTTTGTCTGCTCCAGCTCTTAGATGGAGGTTAGCATCATTCTAACAGGTTCAGCAGCAATGTATGTGTCTGCCCCATCTGCCATGGTTCAAATTTCAGTCTTTTCCTCTAAGCCAAAAGCAGTGATGGTTTGTACTGGTAACATTGGCTGCAAGCTGAATTTTTAAAATGCTGATTTTTCACCTGACACGCAATAAATTGCTGTGCCTCTGTACATAATACAAGTTTTTTGTGTTGAAAGAAAAAAAAACAGTAAGAGCAAACCTCTGTAAGCTGCATTTCTAGATAAAATTGTGCAGTGAAATCTGCTTTTCTTAAGAAAACTTGTACTACTTGTATAGCTTTTTTCCTAGCTTACTACATAGTCTGAAGAAGTCTTTTGAAGCTCAACTTTTCTTCTACTCTTACTTTTTGCAGGCATTATTGTAAGTCAATGGCAAAGAGACACTGTTATAATCGTGACCTGGAACAAGATGAAGCATTTATTCCAGCTGGGGAGTCATTAAAAGACCTCATTGACCAGTCACAGAGTTCTGGCAGTGGCTCAGGACTACCATTGCTGGTAAATTGTAAACCCAAGATTTCCAACAGTGAACCTGTGTCCATTTACTATGAAATTTGGCTTAGTGCTTAATGCCTAGCTTATCCATTAATTATTTTTAATTTTGCAATTACTGTGGAAGATGAAAGAAAAACTGAAGTATGGAAGCTCACACTTGAAGTGTAAAAGCAGGTTAGCAGGTTATTTGTTAGGAAATCTGTTGCTGTCAGCAAAATAGAGGGAGAAGATGGAAATGCACTGAATGGATAACACACGTATGCAACTGAATGAACTCCCTTTTTTTCTCTGTCTACTATCTGATAAATTGATTTGCTTTTTATTGGTTAATAGTTGCTTGCGTTTTTTTATTCAACATCATAGTTAATACTTGCATGAGAATTGGTAAGTGATAAGTGTATGATTCATAATCTAGAATCAAATAGAACGCATCTTACTTAAATAAGAAATTGTTCTGATTTCTTCCCTAGAGAAAACAACAAGTTTAAAATGAGAATTATGGAAAATAATATAGAACTAATTTTCCAATGAAATGAAAATCCAAAGTAACTAGGTTTGACAAGCTTCTTGCCCTAGGTGCCTTTGGTTCATTGCTGGAATTTACTCTTCTCCCTCACCCCTTCTTTTTTGTTCATTTTCTTCAGGTTCAGCGCACTATTGCCAAACAAATCCAGATGGTGAGGCAAGTTGGAAAGGGACGATACGGTGAAGTGTGGATGGGCAAATGGAGGGGTGAAAAAGTTGCAGTCAAAGTGTTTTTTACCACAGAAGAAGCCAGTTGGTTTCGAGAAACAGAGATTTACCAGACTGTTTTAATGCGTCATGAAAACATCCTTGGTAAGGAAACAGCACGGTGTTTGTTTGAGCTTATGTTAGAGTGAAGAAGGAGGAGCTCTTACTGAATGGGTTAAGGAGCATGTTGCTTCCTGTGTGAAATTATCTGGTGGCTGCCTCTTAATGTATACTAATAGAATACTATAAAAATAGTAATTCTTTATACTTTTGGTTGGAAATGTCTGCCATCTCTGTGCTGAAAGTCTGGAATGGGGACCTCATACAGGAGAAATCTGAACTCTTGTGTTACCAGTGTTCAAAGGGGGAAAAGATATTCTGATGCAGTCTAAGGCAAGAAAGCTTTAAGAATTCTTAATGTGTTGCATGAAGAACTTACATGCAAATAATCGAAACTTTGTTTTTATGTGTTTGATAGGTTTTATAGCTGCAGATATTAAAGGTACTGGATCCTGGACGCAGCTTTACTTGATTACAGATTATCATGAAAATGGATCACTATATGATTTTCTGAAGTGCACTACACTAGACAACAGGGCTCTCCTCAAACTGGCATACTCTGCTGCATGTGGTCTGTGCCATCTACACACAGAAATCTATGGGACACAAGGCAAGCCTGCTATTGCACACAGGGACCTGAAAAGTAAAAACATTTTGATAAAGAAGAATGGGACATGCTGTATTGCTGACTTGGGTCTCGCAGTGAAGTTTAACAGGTAGATAAACAAATCTTCTGTAACAGGAAAAAAATTGGGTTCTTTCAATGCACCAGTTTAAGAAGGGAGACTGAGTTGTTTGGTTGCATTTTTTCGGGGATTTTTTTGTTGGTTTGTTTTGAGATTAAAATGTGATTAATCCTTGGAATGCTGGTAAGCATCAAGGTGAAAACAGGTTAAGAAGTGAACGAAGTGGAAAAAAACACAACGACCCTTATTTGTGGAAAGTTGCAATATTTTTTTAGAGGAAAGGAAGAAAACTAATTTGTTACTCAAAACTGACCTTTCATGCTAACTGCTCCAGTTTTGTTATAAATTACCTCACAGAAAATATGAACAGTGTGAAAGGAGTTGAAACTAAATGATGAAAATAATACTGTAGTAGTAACATTGAAAATACTTTTTCCTTTAATTTTACAAGCTCAGTGAAACCTGAGATAAGTACTACACTAGAGCATGCAAGAAAGCATGTAAGCCTTTATGAGTAGTTTTCATTTGAGTTGCTGCCAAGTACATGCATCTCTGTAGTGGTTTTTAATTTTGTTTGTTACCAATGCAGTTAATGACTAACTTCCATACAGGTTTGTTTTGCCATGTTATGTTTTTCAGTGGTGCAGTATAGTCCAAGTGCAAAATTGGGAAGGAAATAGATGAAAGAAAATAATTGGAAAATAAATGAAAGAAAATAAATGGGCGTTTTGGGGTGTAGTGATTGCATCCTTACACGTGCAGTTTCATACCGTGTTTTGTGACAGTCAGCAGTTTACTGACTTGTTAATGTTTTCCTGCAGTGACACAAATGAAGTTGACGTTCCCTTGAATACTAGAGTGGGAACAAAACGTTACATGGCTCCAGAGGTCCTAGATGAAAGCCTGAATAAAAACCATTTTCAGCCATACATCATGGCTGACATATACAGTTTTGGGCTGATAATTTGGGAAATGGCTCGACGCTGTGTCACAGGAGGTAAACTTCTATATATTCTGTATAAGATCTACAAGGACCTTTTTTCTCCTTAACCTTATATACTTTTCTTGAAAATAATGAAAGGAAATAATTGAACAAGCCTATTATCAACAGACTTGCCTTCTTTTAAAGCAGTACTAACTATCTGTCCAGCATATAAGCTGAAAACCACTGACCCTGAACCTTTTTGATTGTTAAAATTAAGAAGCTTAGGGGCTTTCTTCTCCTTTCTCAAAAAGCAAAGTGTCGGGTCTTGGAGAGGTAGTGGGATACAGATGCACTGCAACTTTTAAAATGTAATTGCTGGGGTATTCTGATATAATTTATAGCATTTCTTTTTCAATGTTTTAGATATTCTTGTGACTCCTCCTTTCTTTCCTCTTCACTGTTCCTTTGTGACATTGTGGCATCTTTTCTGTTCTTCCAACTTTTGCTTTCTCCGTGTTTCTTTGTAGCTGAGATTGGAATAGAGGATGCCAAATTCTACAGTAGGTATTAAAATCAAAGGGACTGAAAGGAACTAGCATGACTTTTTAAACTTAATATTCGTAACTACTGGAGTTTTACTTGTAAAAGATTGCTGTTATGAAGTTTTGGGCTTTTTGTTGCTGTATAATAGTGGGTTTGATTTGGCATAAAGCTGTTTGGTTTTGTTCCGGGTTAAGGAAATCAGGGAGTAGAGACATGGATTTGTTTGTTGCTGTTGTTTTTTCTTAAATGGTGTTTAATCTTTCACATCTATCTCCAGGTATTGTTGAAGAGTATCAGTTGCCATACTATGACATGGTGCCAAATGATCCATCTTATGAAGACATGAGAGAAGTGGTGTGTGTCAAACGTCTGCGCCCAGTAGTATCTAACAGATGGAATAGTGATGAAGTGAGTATGCTGAAAGGAAGAATTAATTCCATTTGTTCATCATTAAAGAAGGGTATTTTAGTTTTGAACATTAAGGCACTGACTGCCATCAGACATGCTGATATTTTAACCTTCACAGCAATGGCAGGATAAAAATCTGTTTGAAATAAACTCAAAATTCTATATTTTGATGTTAACTTTTCAGTAATCTGGGAATAAGACACCCTGAAATAGCATCCAAACATACAAGTACTGCTCCAAATGATATCTTATATTTAGCTGATGGAATTTGGGAGTTTTAATTGAAGCTAAAGCCAATCAATTGTTTTTGTTTTTGTTTTCCTTACTGGTTTTACTAGTTTTAATATGTATTGCCTACTGGTTTGTGATATTAAGTATTTTATTGAATATGAAGCAATTTGGTTGTATGTACATATTCAGAGTTCAGCTTTTTTTTTTTTTTTTTTTTTTTTTTTTTTTTGTACCCTGGAAGTTTATTAACAGGATCTTTACTTGTGAAGTGATTATTATGACAGGTGTATTTACTACTTGTTTCTGATTTCAAAAGGTATAACGTTTATACTGTGATGTAACTGAAATAATAAACAAAAATGTGTTTTTAAAGGGTCGCGGCTTGAATGCAGTAAATAAGACTTCACGATTTCATATAAAAGGCTAAATATGCCATGCCCTTTTTTCCCCCAAATCTTAAATTTCTTTTAGGAATTCCCACTTTTCTCCTCAGTATTTTTGAGGACAGGAGGAATTTCTGTCACGTCACTTGTTTCCTGTGAGAAAGTTATCTACATTTTCTCTGTTGTATGTGTGGATTTTTTTCTGCTTATTACTATCATTTATGTACTGACATTCTTGAGTTATAGCAATAAATTGTGGCAAAAAAATCCATGAAACTTAAGAAATGCTTCAGTTAGTTTCAACAATTGTAGTGCTAGGCAGTGGAGCTTAGGAGAAAGATCTCCATCAGCAGTTTTGCTGAAAATGTGTAAGTAGTTTGGGCTTGAGAGTGTTCTACTTTGAGCATGACAAATAACTGAAATTTTACACCTCAGATCTGTCTGTTGTTACAATACTTGTCCTTTGTTTCTTATTTAACAGTGTTTAAGAGCAATATTAAAATTAATGTCTGAATGCTGGGCTCACAATCCTGCTTCAAGACTCACGGCCTTGAGGATCAAGAAGACACTTGCCAAGATGGTGGAATCACAAGATGTAAAGATTTGACAAAGTAAACTGACATTGGACAGCAAAGCTGGACTCCTAGAACTTTTCACTCAAACCTGGGTGAGACCTATGTGGAAAGAGGAAATAACTGAGATTCAGTGTATTTTCTCACCACACTTCTACAGGCTGCTAATCAAATCTTTCAGTACTTCATAGACTGTGATACTGAGAGACTCTCTACACTACGTGCTATGTATATGGACAGCCTTGATAAAATATGCATTTTGTTTTGGTATTAGCTGCATTGAGACTTCAGTCATACTTTGTGAGTCTCCAGTAAAACTCTGGGTACTGAATTGAATGTTTCGATTACAGTGCTTTCTGTGAAAGCCTAACAAGCTATTATGGATTCAACAGAGATGGAGAATATAAGCTTTTTATTTGCCTTCTACCTGATAAAACTTAGCCAATCCATACCAAGTTTTTGTGAAACAGCCTGTAGGTTATGAATCTGTTTGTGATGTTACTCAGTTTAACGGTTCCTTATGCATTTGTGTGTGCCAGAATTATTTTGCTGCCATTTGGAATTTAAATGAACAAAGTTTTATCGTCAGGGCTCTATTTTGTGACTTCACAGTCGGAGATCTGCTACAGAATTGAATCCTTGCCATTAAGTGATCCTTGAAAAGTCACAGTTTTATTTCTATTCTTGTTTTGATCACAAGGAGAACTGCTAAAATGTGAACCATTTATAAATTAAGGAATGCCTGCCTGGTCTGTATAGTGCTTAAAACAATGTTCTTAGAGGCACAGATTGCCTTAGTCATCTCACTTACAGTAGGGTGGGCTCCATAATTTGATGAAATTTGGTACATTTTTCACAGTGCCACGTGCAACTAGTGTTTTTACTGTAGGGTACTTCACATCTTAACAAAAAGACCTTTGTTGTGTTTTACTTTCCTTCCTTATTGGAACTCACTGGTAGGTGCCAGTCCTTCTCCTAACTTTTTTCCATACAGGAGGGAATTAATCAGCTGTAGAAGCATGCTTTCTCACTGTGTGACAAAACTAGACAGAAGATAAGTTTTGGCAGACTTGAGAACCAGTCTAATTTAAAGACACAAGAGTAGGAGATTAGAGAATACAATAAAGGTTAAGACCTGGAAAACAGAATATGTAAACTATTGAAGATAAGATTCACAACGTGCTAAAGACTTGGAGCTGTGTTGCTCTGGTGTAAATGCAGGAGGTTATGTCTGTGGGCCACTTAGTGGACAATTGCAAAATTACAGAATTGAGGAAAGGTAAATCATTGGGTTTTTCAAGTTCTAGTCAGCTGCGTTTGGGAGGAATGACATAGAAAGATGTTTTATGAAGATAAAAGGGATAAGTAGAGTTGCAATATTTGGTCCTGTTGTGCCAACTGGTTGGTGTGCACAAGAAACTGTAGTTGCCTCCTTTTCTCCTCCCATCCAGATGAGTTGGTTAAAAACCAGAACCCCTCTGTGAGGTTGCAGTAAGGCAGAATTATTTAATTATGGCTCCTTTGAAACTTCTAAGTCAGGAAACAGTACCATAAAGTTGAACCTTCGAGTCCATGAGTTGTCGAAAGAATGAAAACACAGTATTTGCAACCATTGAACCTATTTGATAATTTAAGTGCCTATAACTTTGTACTGTAAATCTTGTTCTAGATAACTTTAAAAAGGGAAGTTATTTATACAGTGTGTTTTGTGCTTTATTAAAAAAAATAATTAGTCCTATGTACATGTGTATAATTAGATACATTCACGCACACACACATATATGCCATAGTTGAGATTTGAAGAAAAAAGTTAGGAATAATATTAAAATTGAAGAAAATGTTCAAACATCAGGTTGATTTATGCAGATTATCTGTTGTCTGAAGGTGTGTACATGGAGATTGTTTTGATACGTGTTTAAATTTCCCTTAAATACAACTGGTGAAAAAGTGTAATGCAGAACTAATGTGATTTGTGAACAACTACAACCTCCTAACATGTTATCTTTTCATTTTAATTCTGTAGTTTGCATAATGTAAATGGTCAGGCAAAAAGATAGCAGTATTTTTATTTTCTATTGTGATGTACAGACTTTATTTAATAGTGCTACATATTTTATAGATAACTAGCTATTTTGAGGGACATTTCTTTTTTTTAACAATAAAGTCATTACTTTTGTTCAGTAATGCCTTTAAGTATTAATATGTACTCTGGCTGAAAAGTTCACAGATGTGTCAGCTATGATTTTAATTTATTTGAATATGGCAAAAGATACAATATAGTGCCACAGTGCTCATGGAAAAGGGCTTTTTAAAAGAAGGTTTCTCCGTCCACTGCCAAGAACTGTACGATGCGTTTGAAATTATTAACCATGTCTTTGCACATTGTTTTTGCACAGGTAGCAGAAAAACATTGGGTATGAGCCAAAAACAGAAAAAAAGAAAACTTTTTTTTTTTTTGGCTTTGCCTCTAGGATTTTTATCAGTAAGGAGAAATGTTTATCTAGGTATCCTGCTAGCTTAAGCTTTCGGACTATGGAGATTTAGTTAAATTAACCCAGTCCATTTTAGAAATACTTTTGTTACTACTTTCAGAAGCTGTTACAGCATTGTAAGCTGTAAGTTTTGTAAAAATCAATTTCTCTCAAGCTTCAAGAAGCCGTCGATGACAGTATAAGCAAAACAAGAAAGTGAATTTCTGTAGTTTCTAATTATCTGCCTGTTTTCTCCTCTGTTGTATAGGATTAACAAAGTAATAAGATGATGATCTTTGGTAGAAATCTTATAGACCTGAACTGATTTATGCATTCACTTAGACAAAGACAAGAATAAACTGCTGCAAAGATCTTCAATATTTGGGAGACAAAAGTCCTTGATCCTGAAGATTAACCTGAATTTTTCAGCACTTCATTTTCCAGATTCATACTGAAACGTATGATGCATATGTCGTTTTCCCTAGTCATCAAGAGGAGCTGCTGGATCTTAAGTAATCCTTGATTCTCTGATATTCTAAAAAAGCCAGTTCCTAAAGGAGCTGTTTGCATGAAGCACTTCAGCACGCATCTACCTTCCGTGTGAAGTAAATCGCTGGAGCTCAAGTATGTCGATACTGATATTTTAGCCACCTTTCAGAAAGCTCTCAGCTCCAAGCCAGCCCATTAGTTATTATATAATGAAACAGACTCTTAGGCTAAGTTTTTGCTTTATGCAATACTGTAGAATTCAGAAGCCTTTAAGGGATAGAATAGGTAATTGGGTTTGTCTGTTCACATGGGATAATAATCCTTTTTGGGTCAAAATTATAAGGATTTGTCATCTAAAACAAGTCCCCCAAGTCTGATGAATATGATTTATGTATGCACATAAACATCAATAAAAATCAGAAGTGTGAAGTGCATGAGTGCATGTTGGGAGCATGAAAACTGTGCCTTTGAATTTCTTAATTATGATTTTTTTTTAATTTAACCTATTCCCTGTGATTTCAGTAATTTGGTAAATAATTTGAGTAACTTATATAATTACTATTGTCCAAATTACTTGCAATTTTCACAGGAAATATGATGCTCCTATTGTAAAATGTAGGCTTGTATTCTGAGTTCTGCTCAAAATGTAGTTTTTTCCTGAGTTTTGCTCAGGGAAAGGACACTTCTCCCAAAATGCATCACTTTTTCCTGATTATTTTCTTGGTGAGTCTGTCTTCAAGTATCGAATGAGATATAAAATGAATATTTTGTTACCTCCGTAGTGGTTTCAAATGAAATTTTAGATCTTGATCTGAATGACCATTTGAATGTGTTTTTAAAATGAAGCATTTGCATACATTCTGTCTACCCTATCCCCATAGCTTGTGTTTCAACAACCTGAAACGCTGGAGAAGCCAACGTAGTTAAAAAGTCGTCTTTGGCTTTAGAAGACCTATTGAAAGGGAAGTTAAGCATATCTTCCAGCAACTATTAGGATGATACCCTACTTCATCTTTCTTTTTGACGGTGCCTCTGAAATCAATAGGTTTTTATCTAGTGCCCACAGTCTTTGTTCTGAACAGGGAGTGATGTCTGAAAACAGCTGGCAATGTTGTATGGTGCAGTGCTTTATGGAGCCCTGGTGTGTTAGCTTTGTTTGGTGTAGCAGAAGTGGAGCACGCATTACTTCTAAACTTGAGAACAAATCCAATGTAATTGTTGCATATTTTACCTTTGATTGCAGTTGCAAACACCCACACCATGTACTGACATTTGTGCTCTGACATGCCGTGCCCAAAATAAAATGTATTATATTGTATACAAGATGAATAAATAACGTTGTAGCTAACTTAGAGAAGATGTAAATAAAAAAAAAGAAAGAGTGGAACAAGGAAAACGGTCACACTCTTGTGTGTTATATGCCAGAAGTGTAGAATAATCCTTTAAAAATGTAACACACTAATGTATTTTGTACAGCATCTGCTTTAAAAGGTGCCTTATTGAGTTTACCATGAATTGCTTGTTCTGTACACAGATTATGTCCAATGTATCATTTTTAAGTAAATAACCTTATTTTAGTACACATTAGTGATGTGTTTTGTTACTATGAGGCTTTGTCTTAAAATGTAATGACTTGGAAATCATAATACTTTAATACTTGTGGTTTTTTTCTGCAGCCCTTGAATAAGTCGTGAATGGCAACTTTGATTGCTCAGTGGAATCATGAATTACTTGATGCTTTACAGTCCTCTGTTTCTTGGTCTTAAGTTGAGCACAATGATAAAACCAGAGCTGCTTTTGTCTGATTCTTTTTTTTTTTTACTCTGCTTATAGTGAAACCAAAAGCAAATCAGAGTTGAATAACTCTTTGAACATGTGTGAGTTGACTACCTGCTGATTTTATCTATATAAATTTATCTCAGTGGGTCAAGCCAACTGAAAAAGGGAAAGAAAAATGGATGAGGTGGATGAGGGGTTCTTTTGTTGGCTCTTTGTGTGTGTGTGTGTGTGTGTGTGTGTGTGTGTGTGTGTGTGTGTGTGTAGTAGTGTCCAAATCATGAAATTTAAGCTAATATGCTTCTCTGCTGTTGGTTACAAAATTATGCAGGTGTTTCTATACAACCTAAGTTTATGATGTTTTATGGTTCAAGTAAATGAAAAACAATCCAGGGGATACTTGGCTTTGAGTAGACAGTTGTCTAAAATCTGAGAATGTTTTTCTCATTGCAGAAATGTGCTAGCTACTAAACTGCAGACAGTTCAGTTTCAGTTTGCAAGGAAGAAAAAGTAAGGTCAATTTTGAATCATTTTTTCTACGTAAAGGTATGTTTTGACCAGGAAGAATTTTGCTTTGGAGATAGCTTTTTACGATGTGTGTAAGGGTTTCATGTCTGAGCATTACAAAAACAGTTAACCAGTATATTGTAAAAAACTTCTTTTCTTCGAAGTGATAATTTCACGTGTTAGATTTGTAGAATATTTTTTATCTGGTTTCAAACCTTTTTTTTTTTTTGCACGTAATACCAGTAATTTACAGAGCCAGATTTGCTGCTCTTACGTTAGTATCTTGCAAGAGTAAATTTTCTGTCATGATGATGGCTGTAGCTGACAGAACGTATTCACTGATTGAGCTTACCATGGCTGGGATGCAGACTGTGGGATTTCTTATATTTGCATCACAGGACATAATGAAAACACTGATTAGTTGAAATTTTGCACCAGTGGTTTGGGTGTTTTTTTGGGCCAAGCGACCTAACGTTGCTCCTAGAAACGGCCACATGATGGCGGTATATCGCAAAGGTATGAAAATCCTTTTAAACATGGTGGGGGTTTTGATGGTTGAAAATGAGTTCTACTGCCTACTAGTAATAAATACCAAAATCGTGTAGTTGATGTGTAATTGTTTTTCACCTTCATATTAAGTTTTTTCACCAGTACACTCACATCAGTACTTAAGAACTGAAAGCCATGTCCAGCAGCATCTCCAACACCTTCTCAGTTACATTTTGTTTGAAGGCCAAAAAGCATATAAAATAGTAAAAGCATACTGAGTGATTTCTGAAATGAATCATGAAATAAAAGCAGAAGTATCAGTGATTTCAATTCCATAAATTCCATTAATCCTTTCCCTGGCTTTATCTTCACTGTTCCCCAAACCACTATTTCGGTCTGTCTCAGATATTAAAGGAGTAAGAAGTCTTTCAATACTAGGCATGAATCAGATTCCTGGGAGGCCCACTATTGTGAGTGGATCACCCCTATAAAACTGGTTCTTGAGGGGTGACCACCGTGGACTTCAGAGGCAGGATGTGGGCATGTGAAATGGGCTCAGATGAATCTGACTGCGGGATTTGGTGAAATCAACCACAGAGAGATAATAAAATAGAAAATTAATACACAAAATAGAAAGTTGATACACAATGAGTGCTTGAATTGTGAGTGAAGTAAGGAGCTCATCTCATAGTAATGAGGAAAAAATTAAGGAACTTTAATTTTAAAATGCAAAGCACTGTAAGGTACGTTCATAAAGCAGGTCAAGATCAGTAGCAAAACAATTTAGCAAAGATGTTGAAAGATACAGGGCATGGGGTTTTTGTTTTAATATTTTTATAGCTTTGGGGTTTGATTTGCAGATTTGGACTACTGGCAAAATTTTTTGGATGGTTTTCTACAGGTTTTTCAGGGAGTGCTAAGAGAAGCTGGGAGGTATTTTTTAAACATGAGAGTCATGTTGGTGATTGTGCTTAATAGGTGTGTATTTAAAGCAAAAACAAAACAAATAACAAAACCTCATCACTTAGGAAGGAAGACAAACCTCCTGGCTTATTCTGCCAATAGAGTGCTTGAATCCATTTTCCTTCCTAAAGTTTTTACTTCAGAATGTTAAAAAGAGTTTTCCAGTCAGTTTCCCTTCTTTGTGTATGCAGGTGGTTAACTTAACATATTGAAAGAATACGAATATGAAAATGTCTTTATATTAACACTATATTCACTCTGGAGTCGAGCTCTGAATTTGTCTGCCTAATTCTTCAACAAAAATAACTCTGTTAAGCATGGCAGTACCGAACTTTTAAAAATCCCACTTGGGAGAACTGCTAGGATTGGAGATCACACATACAGGCCTTTCTCTGTTCTCTGCTGAGCTACTACCTACCTTGCCTCTTTCCAAGTAGCTGTGTACTTGTCATTCCAATTGAAGTTTTCTGTCAAAGCCTTAAGAGCCAGCAAGTCTATTTGAAAACATATAAATACGTATTCTCTCGATGTATTTCACTATAGCACTTGGTTGTACCTGCAGGATTAGTGTACGCTGCTCCTTACTCTCTCCTGACCTAGACAGCACTGTTTGCACTGCAGAATGCTGCCAGTGCAATAGCCCATAGCTGGGCCACTGGTAAAATAAAATGTCAAAAAATGTCTGGGTCACCTCCTTGTGATAGATTTTACTAACAGAACCCAATCTTACAAATTGATGGTTTTATTCCTTTTTTTGACATTTTGCCTCTTGCCATTTTTCTTCTCTTCCTTCCTCAGATATTTTGGCAGTCTGGGGCAGAAGTTGACTGAGCTCATGTGCATCCAATGCTGCTTCCTGCAGAGCAGTGCAAGGACTGACTCTGTACTAGATGGATGGGGAGACTTGTCCAGTTAGTCTCATGTGAATGAGACTACTGGCTAGAAGTAGGCAGGAGGACATAACCTGCTAATTAGGTCAGAAGTGGCATTTTCTCTTTCCAGAGATGCTGAATTCTGTGTCTTAATCTGTGTCTGTGGCTTTTTGTTTCTGAATCAGTAGAAGGCATTTAATTATACTAGTTTTAGAACCTATTTGCATTGTTGCCTGTCCAGAAGGAAAGTAACAGTCTTATCAGTGAGTCAGCAACTAAAACCACTTTGTAGTCTCAAAAGATACTTGCCAAACTGTTGTCTTGAGTGTAGCGTGTATTGGTACCAATGCTTTTTAATTATCTGGTAGTGTAGTGACATTCAGAATACACATAGGTGGGGAGAAAAATTCTTGACAGAAATTTTTCTGTCAGAAAGCACTATTTTAAAGGGCATAAAATACATCTTAGGAATTCATCTCTTTCATCAAAAGCATTGGGAATTTTAAAATGCATTTCATTTTGCCAAATGGAATTGTTTTTATATAGTTTTCTAAGTTGTGTTAGGGAAAACAAAGGATAACAGAACTTCAAAATGAACAACTTTGGAGATGCTTCATTTGACAGGAAAAATTCAGGATGTGGCCATGAGTTTTTGAAGCTCAGACGTCCACTGTTCAGAAATCCTGCTCTTTGCTTTTTTCTAATTATAAATTTATTTTATATTCAACCATGACATTAGGCCAGTGAGCTTGTCTACTTTCTGAAAATTTAGTTTGCTCACTCACTTGATTTTAAACTACTAAACGTTGGGCTGTCTGGGCTGTATTCATGACAGGAATATCCTTAGAAATAAACTATATTTTCAGGAATATTTTTTTTGCTATTGTTGACATATTCTTCATGTCTACATTAGGGATGTATGTATATCTAACACATCCTAACAGTGTTATGTTACTATTAAGTTCTGCAATGTTGTTGAAATATACCAGGTCTAGGAGGAGGGAGGCTCAGCCACTTCTAAGATCCTTGCTTACAAAGGCTGTACAGGGTGCATCTTATTGGATTTGATTGATTGATTGATTGATTTTTTTTTTTTCCCTAGTGTTTGTGTTACATACAGACTGAAATGTGGAGTTAGAGTGAATTGTAGAAGTTTTCAAGACAGTCTGCCTGGTCCACAGAGAACAGAGAAGTAAAATTGTCTTGGCTTCTTGCTTTTGAGCAACCACTTTAAAAAAAATATCACTGCTAATATATAGTCTGAAATGTTTTTCCTTGACGGTGATGGGGACATCTGCCACAGGAGGGATTCTTTTTTCATAGAATCCTAGAATGGTTTGAGTTGGAAGGGACCTTAAAGATCATCTAGTTCCATCCCCCCTGTTGTGGACAGGGTTGCCAAATACTAGACCAGATTGCCCAAAGCCCCATCCAGCCTCACTGCTGCGGATGGGGCGTCTACAGATTCTCCTGGCAATCTGTTCCAGTGCCTCACTACTCTCTGAGTAAACAATCTCTTCCTGTTGTTTACATCTATCTTCTTTTAGTTTAAAGCTATTACTCCTTATCCTGCCACTGTACCCCTTCATAAAGAGTCCCTCTGTGCATTTCCTGTAGGCCTCCTTTAGATACTGGAATATGGCTATGACATCTCCCTAGAGCCTTCTCTTCAACCCCATTTCTCTCAGCCTTTTTCATACAAGAGGTGCTCCAGCCCTCTGTGACCCTCTTCTGGACATGCTGCAAGATACCCATGTCTTCCTTATGTGAGGGTTTCCAGAGCTGAATGCAGTGCTCCAGATGGGGTCTCATGAGAAAGGAGAAAAAGAGAAATGAGTTTTAAGTGAAGAAAGCCCCGCAAAGCATCTGTTCTGATTAGGTGCAGTTCTCCCTGTGGAAGGAATTGAGAATGTGCATTGATATGTTTGGAATCCAAACCATTAGGTCATCACTTGAAAATCACACTGCTGCTCATTAGCAACTAATCAAAAGCCAAACACTTCCAGAAAAGAAGCATGAAGACAAACCTAGAGTAGTGCTATGTTTAAACACATGCAGTAGGATTGAGTACATCACAGATGAAGCAATAGTGAATTGATCCATTGCATCTATGGAAAAAATATCAGTAAAACACAGTGTTACTGTTCAAGTTTTAAATAGTAGGAATCCACTCATTGTTGTCCCAGGTGGACTGCGTTTCTTGACAGTGCCCTGCAGCAATTCAAAGCATACTTTCTCTCCCTTTTCCATTTCTGCCATAGCAAAAGAAGTTACAGTATTTCCATCTGGTGTCTTCCTCTGACTACTTGAGAGAGTTCTTTTGTACCCACTGCTAAAAGAGAGCTGTCCCAGTGCTGGTCCTGAACTAAACTCCACAGAGATGACAAACAGGTAGACGCCTTTGTGCGGTGCTTTAAAGTAGCCATGTTCAGGAAAATAGCTGCTTCCATAATTGAGGTATGTTTCGTTAAATTTCAGAGCTTTTTCTTTATCCTTTCTGTCTGAGAATCCCACATGGAATGCTACTGATGAGTCTGAAAAAGAGAGAAAAACAGTATTTTAACAATGAGCATTCCTCTTCCCAGCTATTGCTTTTTATATGCTCAGGAGCCTAAGTCATGATGGAAACTTTCATTTTATTAGGTGCTGTGCAGCCGATTAATAGTTCTAGATAAAGTATTTTGGAAACATTATCTGTGATCCAAAACACCTTTCCTCTCTCAGACAAGAGTACTTGTTATGCAACTATCAAAAATGCAAGGTCAGGAAGACATAAAATTAGATCACTTCACGTAAGGGGAAGAAAAAAACCCTGAAAACATCAAATGTTTTTTGGGTATGGGAGCTCTTCTTTCCTAGTCCTTCTTGCCCAGAGCTGTTAACAGAAGAAGGGAGTTTGTAAAGACACATGCACCTATAAGGCACTTAGTTAACTACCTGAAACTGTTCTGATGCCTACTCTCAAATTACATACATTGAGAGATTGAAAGTGCCCAGAACAGGCACAGAGAAACTTTGGCAGAAAACTTGCTTTGTTGGGAGCTTATATGCAGACAAGGCCATGAAATGCTGTGGTTTACAGAAAGCCAGTTGGGTTACTTCCAGTCTTGATAAGAGACTGGGGTCTCTCTCTAAAGTGTGAGAGCACTGCACTGCAGTCCCCGAAAGCCTGCTTACCTCAGCTGCTAGGATAGGGTGCAAAATGTGGGAGCATGCCTGTTTCAGCCTCACAGTCATTGATACAGATGGATAAACTTTACCAATTACTTCTAACAACCACTCTCATTACTAAAAAGAAATGCCATGTTCATTTGAACTTCTAGGACTGAAAATTTTGTTAGGACTTCTGTTTGTGTATTTCCAGTAGTTTGTAGTTGTGATCTGTTTTCATGTGTTTTCAAATTTGTTGGAAAGTTCTCTTGCAGTTCTCTTTTTTAGAGAAGTAGTCAAGCACAAATAAAAAATCCTTAACCAAGGAAAAGATTCATTCAGTGTGATCCGCTGATATGAATAGGCTTTTGTTTGTCTATTAAAGAATGTTCCCCCTTTTTTTTTTTTTCAAGTAATATTTTTACTTCAGGATTCTTAGTAGAAAGATAAACATGCTTTAGAAAATACTTCTGTTTTGCTGGCACTTAAGGCATCTTATTCTTGGGAAAGAAGCAAAGTCAATAGTAGTTCAACTGCAGGTTTTTGTTCTTGTTTTTAAAATAAAGGCCAGAAATAGCTGAGGGAAAAGAAATGTAGATTGAGGTAGTGACGAAACAACTGATCATAGAGACTAGGCAGATATCACAGCAAAACACAAGGCTCAGTGATTTTTCCTTTAAAGTTATTGTAAGCTCTCTAGAACTGCATTCTGTTGTGTGGGAAGATAAAGAGATTAGGTCAGGATCCTTAGAAAGGCATAAGGGTGGGACCAAACAAGAAGAGAAACAATTGCACTCTTTTTGCTGTCCTGAAAACAATTTGAAATATGTTCTTTGCTTATTCATTCTTAACTATAGTTTTGCAGCACAGTTGCCTAAAGGGGCTGATTTTTGTTCTGTGTTATGTGTCCATAGCAAAGGCTGAATCATAAAAGCCAGTGGTAGAACTGTGGCACTTGTAATTAGGTGGTGCTTTTGGCACACTGATCCATCAGTGCAGTATAAGCCAAAAACCTACCTTAACTCTAAGAGAGAGATTGCACTCCGGGCAGTTCTCCCTGTTCTGCTTACACAAGTTATTGCAGTTAATTTAATGTATCTGTCCAGACTGATGAGGATTTGATGCTTTGAGTTGATGTTTTTTTTGATACCCCTTACGGACTGAAATAACTGAGAAAGAAGCAGCAAACCATGAGGCCAAGTGTTCCCCATCAGCTTTTTAAGAGTTAATTCCATAAACATGAGCATCTACAAACAAAATTTGGGTTCTAAGTTGAATTAATTCGAGGCCAGTTACACAGTAGCTATAATGGGTGTGTTTATTTTTTTTTCCCTGGCTTTGAGCAAAAGTGTACCAGTGTATTGACTTGGTTCTCAATCAGTTTATTTAGATGGAAAAGCAGAGATATCAAAATACCTCCCTCAAACATCCCACAGGATATCTGGCAGGTTGCAATTTATATGCTTTTGAGGGACTGGGAGCGACTTGCAGCAGGGCCCAGAGAGAAGCTAGACCTGCACATGAGCAAGTAAGATAAAAGAACCTACCTTTTTCCAGCAGTTCAGTCTGCACTCTATTTCTTCCACTTACTATCTGTGTATTTTCTCTCTGCTTCTCAGGCTTTTTTTTGTCTCTTTGCTTGTCTTGGCCTTTCTCTTGCCTTCTCACTTTTCTGGTAAGCATTGACTGAATCTTTGCAACATCCAGACTTATATTTGAGGCAAGTAATCCTTCATCGCTTCCAAACAGCTTTTTGAAAATCAGCAGATGTTTTTCCAGCTTCTCTTTAATTGTTTCTAAATCTCCTGAGATAATTTCCACAGAAGTGTTAAGTGGTTCTACTACATTTGCAATTGTATGATTGCAGCAGATACTCATGTCATTTCTGGATTCGTGCCTCTTGATTGCCAGACTCAGATATTTGATGTCATTCTTCAGAGTCATTATGTCATTATACATTGAGCTGTGCAAGGAGTCGTCTTTGGAAGCCTCATAATTAGGTTCCATATGTTCTACACTGCTGAGCTGATTAGCTTCATCCAGTGCAGAGTGTGTCTGAGTTTCCTGTTTGGGACGCTTTGAAGATGCATGAACACTGTGATTATTCTGTTGTCCTCTCTCCAAGCGATGGAATCTCTTTACAAGAGATTCTAAAGTCATATTTTGGTTTTGGAGTTTATTTGAGATCTCTTTCAGAAATTCCTGCAGCTGAACTACTGATGATATTAGGGTACTGGGATCTTCCTCAAATAGGACTTCCATAAACTCTTCTCCCAGTAAAGCCTCCAGTGCAGCTTCGTGCCGCATGGCATCTTCTAAAAGTGAGCCGAAAGAACTGTTGAGGTACTTGATGTGTCTATGAATTTCTTCATCTTTCTTCTTCAAGAGGCTTATGTCTTCTGAAAAAGATGCAACTTGCAACTGAAGCTGTCTGTTTTCTTCTTGACGCAGGTTAAGGGACTGATGGATAAATGGAAAGGCTGAGGAGAGCTCTTCCATTTCATTCCTCAAGAGGTCTTTGAAAACAGATTCTAACTGCTTCATGTCCTTTGATTGTTGGCCCTCAAGGGAATAAGTGATGTTCTTTAAATCTTCCTCAAGTATATTGGTGTCAGAAGGTATCTTCTGGCAATTACATTCCTCCATATATCTCAACAGGTCTGAATAGTTTTCCTGAAGATTTGAGAGAGTATCATTCATCTCCGATATCTGCCTTTCCATTGCTGCTTTATTTTCTTCAATAAGAACTGATTTCTCCATTAAAGTTATTGAAACATCTTCAGGCCTATACTTTGAGACATTTTTTTTCAACTCCTTAAACCATCTCTCTAGAACTGCAATATTCTGAAAGGCGACATCTGACTCCATGTAGAGGTCTTTAAGCTGTTTTGCATGCCCTGCCAGCATGTCATTTATTTGTCTGATGGCTAACTGTGTAGTTTCATCTTTGGGACTGTGATGCGAGGAGAGTTCTGTTAAATTTTTTTTCAAAGTCTCAAATTTATTTTCAAGATTGTTTTGCTCGTGTTTCATATTTGTCATGTTGTTGTTCAAAGCTAAGTGATGGGACTGCTGTATCTTGTGATGCTTCTTCAGCCTTGTGTCAGTATCTGCCCTAATTATGGTGAGGTTATGCTCAATACTAGCCTGCTGCATTTGCAATTGATTCTCTATCTCTCTTCTTATTTGATCAACTTTCACTACATTTTCCTGGACTTTAGATTCGAACTTAGTTCCCAGCTCCTGGAACTCTTTTTTAGGCACAGTGCTCTCTTGGAATCTTTCTATGTTTTTCTTGTTGGTTTCCACATCGTGGGACAGGTTTCTTACTATGTTGGAGAGATTCTGTAAGCTTCTGTTGAAGCTCGCCCACATTGGGTTCAAATGTTTCCTTAGAAAATTCTCCATGTGGGGAAACAAAAATTGCCGCAGAAGCCTTTCCTGAAAATCTGTTAAAACAAAGTTAATAATCATAATTCTGTTTAAGAAAGCATCTTAACCTGACCAGGGTAACTCAAGGATGTATTTTTCTTCAGTAACTGCCATCTTAATTCCCAAAATCTAAGCATATGCTGAATTATTTGTAACAGCAAAAATAACCTTATTTAAATCGGCAAAACATGTTGTGTTTCTGTTTGCAGACTGTAACTTAGATATGTATTGATTGCCCCATTTAAGTCAGAGAAATACTGCATTTTTAGATGCTTCTAGAGCAGTTTTATTAATGGTTGTAACTGCTCATTTTCACAAGTTCTTATCTGATGTGCTCCTGCTTATGCAATTTTCTCATACCATTATTTGTCTGATGCTTCCTATGATGTCCCTAATGCTTCACAAAGTTACACAGCATCTTAGCACCTGCATATCCTAGGCAAAGACTCTATAACTTGAAAAATCTATGAGGAGTCTGTACTAGTGTGAATTAGACTAAGGCTTGATTTTGAACTTGAGCATATGAACTGAGTGACTTGAAGTTCAGACTAGAAGACGTTTCTCTAAGTCAGTGGTTCAAATCAGTAGTTCAAATTCAGTACTACTCAGACCAAAGTTTCCACTGCAATATAAAGCAGGAATAATGTTTCAGATAAATGGGCACATGTTGTATTTTTACTATGTATACCAATCTGAGATTCAGCACATCGGGCTAGGAGTCTGAAAAGAAGAAGAAAAAATACATCTAAACTCAGCATCCTCATAGAAAAGAAGGCATGGAAGCAGAATAGTAAGCTAACAAATTAGTGTAAGCAATCTCTTCATTCTGTGGTTAATGCAGATTCTAAAGTTTCTGAAGAGTATGAAGGAATCTGCCTTTAATTTAATTTCACATTTTGACTTCTGCTTGGATTTAATTCATTACTTTGTATTGGAATTGCACCAATTTTCTTCTCTCTTTGGAAGCAACCTGCAGACCAGGGGATATTAGAGTGCATTCTGGCTCTCAGGCTCTCCTCCTGATCTGCATGGTCTTACAGGGCCTGTTGACAGGGTGATAATTCTACATCAGACCTCTCACCTTCATTGCTCTGGTTCACTTCTAACACCATGCTTGTACCGTTGTTTTCAAAGATTCGCTGTAAGTCACCTAAGTTGCTGACCGCTTGATGAATATCACTTTGAAGATCATCCAGTAATGCCTCCTGATTTTGAATGACTTCCAACAGCTCTCTTGAATCCACTGGTGTTGACACTAATCACAAGATTCAAAAAGAAAGTGTCATGCCATGAAGTTGCAGCAACACGTATTCCTACAAGACCTGTGAGCTCTGAGAACACCAGTGTATTTTTTTTCCTCTGGAAACCTTGCAATGACATTTAGGGATCTGTTGATTTATAGCAGCTTAACGACAGTTTACTTGCAAACTTTTTTTCAGCAGCGATGGAAAATTTATTTAAATATTAACACAAGACCTTCAACCATGGTAGCCACGATGGAGGTAAAATATTCTTCATTTAATACCTCCCCATGCCATAAAAACATTCTGAAATAATAATTGCTTTCAAGCCAATTGACAGGAAGGATAGCTAAGCTTTATAACCCAGAATAAAAGGACAGGACGAAGGAGCAACAAAGGTGTTTCACAAAAGATTCAAGAGCATAAGGGGCAAGTGTCACCGCTGGCTCTCACAGAGGGACCCTTTAACTTATATTACTCTAAATAAATACCTGCTAACTTGAGCTGAAGAATTAAAAGTGTATGCTGAGTTGCAGGAACCGGTGTATCTTAACTGTGCCATCCCTGGGACCTCTTCCCTTCCAGGATTACAATTGACTTTTCAAGGTAATGTTTTATAAACTTGAGTCTTCTAAAGCAACTGTTTATTCATTCAGTGCTGAGAGCATAGTGTAAGGAAGACTCTCTTTCAGGGCCGTAATGCTATCCTAAACCCAGTTGCTGGAAGGTATTTAATAGCACTACAAGCCTCACCATTTGCCATATAGTGAGCAAAGGTTCTTCTTGGATATTAGATTGGCAAGATGAGATAAGAATCATAACAATATTCTCAAAGCTACTAGTAGAGGCTCTAAAATGGCATTTGGAATAGACTTTTTTCCTGGTAAGTCTTCTGAAGTGCTTTCCTATGAATCCACCAAGCAGAACAAGGAGTTAAACATCCACACTAACAAAGGGTTTAACACCACCTGCCATTCTCACTAGGTTTAAGTGATGATCAGCCAGCTTACTATTGTGAAACTTTTGGCTGTTTTCTCAAGAACGTTCATATAATTTTATAGCAAAAAACACGCATAAATGGCAATGAATGATACATAGTTGTGTAAGGACTTTCCCAAGCGATGCTTTCACTAAAGATATTATCCATAGTTTATCACGTTAAAGGAGCAACTGAAAATCTAGCTTTTGCTCGGGGCAGTGACTTGAGATGTAAGAGAATGGCAAGCAATGTAAGTTCAAGAACATACTGTGGTTTGAGGACTCTTCTTCTTGCTGTCCTTCGGTTTGACTTCTTGGTGCTGGAATGGCATTAGGATCTGCAATTGAGATGTGATACATCTGTGAGAACACTTTAGATGCAGAGACTAATGCAGTTCAGTAAGGCAAGAATGTGCAATTTCACTTGCAATGTGACAGATGTGGAGATTGGCTTCTGCAGAGCAGGAAGAATCCTAGGATAAGGAACATTGTGTTGGGAGAATTTCACTTGTGGCACTGCACCGAAATGCAACACCTTGTAAATGATGATGCTGTGCAGTAGGGATGGGGTTTTTAAATTCATACGGAGTTACTGATCATAAGAAGTTATTCTGTTGCAAATAGATGCTTTTCTCTGGAGAGTCCTTTCAAAAGTTCTGCAAATTCCTCTTTCCTGTTCCAGTTACATAAATGTTCTGCTATTGTAGCACCAGCTACAGTGGGTGGTGCTGTACCAGTGGAGAGATAAAAATGAAGCGATTGGTTTTGGTCTGTGGGCATAACTGAGTAGAGACTAAGCAAAACACATTGTATTTGGTAATAGCCTTCTAACCTCCTAAATAGAAGCCAGACTGATAAATTACCTTAGAGATAAGAACTGAGAGGAGCTATCTGCACAAAAAACCTAAACCTAAACCAATAGAGATATAAACAGGAACTCCAAACTTTTCTGAGGAGCAAACTTTTCACCAATTAGGGTAGGTGGAATGGACCAAGATTTTCACCTGAATGTTTGACTTCTTTGTTTAATGCCTTAATTACTACAGAGAATTATCTTTTTATTTCAATATAAATTCTTCCGCTTTTGAATAAAGCATTTTGTTAAATCTTCTGAGTGCTGTGAAGCATTGCACTTTTTAAACCATGCTGTTCCTCCCCTGCCCCCTCACCCCCCTTTTATTTAGCAGCTGCTGCAATCAATATTCAGCAGTACAGGGAGCTGTGGTGGTGGTTCATGGCACAGAAAGGCTTCCTTTAAACTGGATGCTTGGCAATTTCCCCCCACGATTACTTCATCCTCTAAACAAATTTTTTTATATATCGCATGCTGGTGTTACTTTCTCTTATCATTACTTTCTATATGCATTTAGGCAGAGATGGAGACTTCTTAGGTGGAGTTTTACATGTGTCAGCTCCCCTGGTAAATGAATGCTTCTCTCCAAGTGTGATGATTAGTGGAAAGTGTTGTTGCTGTTAGCCTTGTTTAAGGCTAATTACACCTCCTTCCTGTTGCAAGGCGATTTGGGGCATAGCATGCCAAAGAAAATAAAGCATCAATTCCCAAACCAGAGGAACAAATAGGTAAGCTGTTTTTTGCCACAATGAATGTGGTTTAGTCTTAATTCCTATGCATGCTCTCTGGCTTTCCTTACCGCGTTGTTCACAATCCTTCCCAATAAATCCAGGGCAGCACTTCCACTGCAAAGACTTCAGAACCTTCTGTTTCACTTGATAGACTGGCTTCAGGGCTGTCCTGTACCTGAGGAGCAGGGTCCAGGTGTTAGTTTCCAAGTTATGGTCAGCTGGCATCACGTGGGGCAAATCCACTGACTAACTGTATGCTGGTGCCAGTGATGTCCTAGATAACTAATGCAGAATGTGGTTTAAAAGTTTGTCGTAAATTTTATCACTACTGCTCCCTAAAACAGTTAGCAGCAGTTGACAGCAATATTATTTTCTGCATAAGACTGGTTTTCAGAACTATTTGCAACAGGAGGTGTGTGCAAATTCATACATGCTGGCAGAATGTAAGTACTGTTCAGTTAGCAGTCTGCATTGGTCTACCTCACCTTCCTCCTGTTTGTTGTCCTGTGGGGATTTTTGTCCAACATGTTGCAGTAATCTGAGTCTCAAAGAGATGTTACAGCTGGCAAACATCCATAATTATCACAAACAGAACTCTAATATTTACTATTATAGAGCTGTCCCATAAGCTTTCACCTGTGCTCTTTGGGCAGCCGGTCCTTCTGAAATAAGAATAATCCTTTGGGCAGTTGTGTATCTGTAACTATGACTAAGTCTTACTGATGGTCACAGGCAGAGCTTTTTGGTGTTTTGTTGTTATTTTTAAGTTGTGTGTGTATTAGGAACCTGAAAATTGTGAAAAAGATGTGATTGCTTTTTTTTTCCCCCTAAATTAACGTGGGTAGATTAGAAAAATCACTTAATCCCCTTGTAGTCCTACACTTGATGGTTTTTAAAGGCAATAATTATCCCAGGTTACTTAAATGCCTTATCATGATAGGTACATAAATCAGATACTACCTCACCTTGGTATTAAATTAAGTTGGTGCTTAATTTATTTTCAAAATGTGCCAATCAGTAGTTCTGAAAATCTACTTCAGATACCTCAGAGAATATCCCGTTGTCTCCAGTGGTTTCATCTGGGGTACTTACATGATCTTCTGGCAATCTGGAGCTCCGTTTGGGCAGGGCTGCTGGGAGTTGACAATGTATTTCTCCTTCATGCAGGCCTCAATGTATGTCACCAGACGAGACTGCGTGACAGAACACCAGTTCCTATTGGGGAAAAAGGAATTTCAAATAGGTCTTTTAAAGTTTCTGCTTGTAGCAGTGACACAGAAGGGCAAAATGTAGAGGGGCTTTGTTTTTTGGGCTGGATGATGAGGAAAGTGAAAAATGCTTGCTAGCTTCTCCCCTCCCTCGACTCTCTGTTCCTTTGTTTTCATTTGGGATGCTTATCAGAGTTTCTAACAGAAGGGTTGATTGTCTGAACTTTGACGCATTAGTTCCATTTCCAGCCTTTTCATTCAGCAGCAGAAATTTCCAACCCATGATAACCTGCAGGTTAATGTTGCTTTAAACGTCAAACTGCCTGGGTGGGCATGTTGCCATTTCAGATGCCTCACAACTGACTCATCAGGTCTAGTCTGAGTGCTTCTGGAAAATTAATCCTACATAAACTCAGTTAATAATCGGTGTCTTCCAAAATATTGCTACGTCTGATCGGTTACTGGGCCATCTTGATTTTTGCATCCAACCCCTGGCTCCATCGGATCATCAGTTTTGTAGCACTCCTTTGGTGGTCTCTAAGGGGTTTATTTCCTCCTTGTGGTGCCCAAACCTGCACACAGTGGTTGAGGTGAGGCTTCACCAGCACACAGTGAAGTGAGGAAAAAGGATGTGCAAGCTTTGCTGGCTCAGAGAACCTGCAAGGAGATGAGATGTTAATGAACACCGTGTATCTCCTTAAATCCTGGAGGGAAAATAGAAATAGTATTTTGTGCCATTATGCATATTGGTTAAACTCCTTTTCCTTAAGAAATCAACACTAGTTTTTCCAAACAAAAGCAGAATCAGGTCTTGAACAATGCCAATTGTATCCACGGGGGAGTTTGGAAGGATCAGGAGGTACTCCAAAGGTTTGTGTTAAAATGGAGCAGAGCATTGTGTGGGGGAGAGCTGTGCCTGATAAAGAACAGCTGAACTTTAGGCAGTATATTTTTATATGGGAACACGGGAACTAAATCTCTGATAATCAGCATATATGGAAAAAGTTTGCCTTTCTTGTCTGAGCACAGAAACAATGGGGAACCAACTTGAGCTCGAAAGCAGAAGCTGTGGTCATGGCAGCTGGGAGAGCAGCAGGGCAGCCAGGAGAAGGGAAGGAAGCTGGAGAGGGAAGGCAGACAGCCTGGGCAAGCTGGGCGAGTTCCCCACACTCGCTGCAGCCAGCTTCTCAAGGTACAGCATGGCTGAGATGTCAGCAAGCACACCTGTGGGCAAAGCTGCTCTCAGTTCTTAGAGACAGGCATGAAAGCTGTGCAGAAGCAGCCTGCTGCCACTTTTCTTGTGGTTCCAAGCCAAAACAGCTGTCCCCTGCCATGTGCCCAGCAAGCCATTGCTGTGAGTGGCTTTTGCAGCTCAAATCCTCTCTGCTCTTTGTTTTTTGTTTTTTTTTCCTAGCAAAGTAACCTGGCTCACACACGCTGCTAGCCCAAGCAGGCACTGGTGCCAGGTGCAGGGCCTCAGACCTGCCCAGTGGGGAGCCTGCCAGATCCCAGCAAGGGTCCACGTCCCATATGGAAATCTCTTTTTCAAATATGATTATTTTGCTTTCATGTTTTGTTCTTTCTTGATGAAAACAACCCACGCCCCATGAATCATCATCTGTGCCGATTCGTTTTTCCCACTGCGCGTGGCTCCCAGATGAGTGCTTTTGGTCACATAAGCCTCACAGATCTAAACCAAATGTTTACATGCACAAATGTGTGTGAACAAGATGAGTGTTTTACTATTACAGATATAAATGCACAAACACATTTAATAGAAAATAAGAAGATTCTTCATACAGCTCCCATGCTGTATGTATCTGGTGGGCTTACTCCTAGGTTCTCACCCATACAAGAGAGTTACGTTATGTCAGAAATTGACCCCAACCTGCTGCTTGGGTAATTATGTATTATGTTGGACATATAATATGAAGCAAAAGGAATTTGACATACTTTGTATAAAAGCTGCCTTTAGTGGTAGTCATATTTCTGTATGTTTGTTTTTTCTTTAGTATCTGCTTGCTAGTTTTCCCTGGCTCAATGTAGAAGTCGATTTGTGAAGCTGAATGGCAATATCATATCATACTTTGGTTTTAATTATAACAATTTTTAGCAGATTTGAGTTGGATTCAATTTATCAAATTGTATTATGTCGTCCAGTAAATATGTAAAGCCCATTTTTCCTATCTGTAAAGGGCTGCAATATAGATACATGTGCCCAAAGGTGAAACCTCTATTGTAGTATTTTTATATATCTTGTCAAATGCTTCCTTTAAGGAAACTTTTCTATCTATTACTAAAAATACTCCTTAATTGTATTAACCTTGAGGGAAATACGTCATTCCTTAACATTAAAGTGGAACGATTTAAAGACTTACAAAGGCTTGATCTGAAGTTCAGTGAGACAAGTGGCAATTCTGCACTGACACCAATGGGCTATGAAGCCTCAGTGACTGCCCTTTCACAAAGAGAACTTCATTCAGCCTGTTTCTGGGACATAGAAGCTTTATGTTCTGCTTCTGTATTTTTTTCCCCTTGTGATTGTGTAGCTTCACTCACTGACTATACCACCAGCTTTGCACTCTGTGCTTTCATCCTCCTTAATAGGGTTTCCTTTCAACTCCAGCCTCTGTGGCCAAGGAGAAGCTGCTTTGTGAGGAGAGCAGGAGAGCTTTATTTCTAGGGTGGGGAATGATGAAGCTTATAGCAAAACTGCAAGTTGGAGCAACACCGAAGTCAGCCCTACAGAACCAGGGCTAAGGATGCTTGTTTTGATGCTAGGGATGGTTGGTTTTGCTGTTGTTCTTGGATATTACACCTGCTTTTTCTGAAACACAGCAAAAAAAAAAAAGCAGTTTTGTTTGCAATGTCAGAATTTGGTCAGACATCCGGCTATCACAGCAGCAGGACAGGAGGTAAAGCAAAGTGGCCATAACTTTGTTACAGTGAATACAGGGTTGGTTCTTTTCCACACAGTGCTACAACTGATAAGAGCAGCATGATGGTAGATGAGAATAATGTCCCCCAGCACAGCCAGGTACTTCAGTTTCATTGGTGGTCTCCTGCTTGTCACTGTAATGCATCATTTTAGACCGTTGCTGTGTCAGTGGAATTTTTGCCTGAACAAAAGCTGCAGGATGTTGTTTTTCCATGAGTTTTGTTATTCCTTTGTCTGTGCTCATGCAGCAGAGCTGTCCTTCACATCAGTTTCCTCCTGTTTCTGTTCTCAAGGAAGGCAGTTCCTATAATTACTTTGAGAACTCCTGCTCAGTGGATCATGACTGTTACTGACAGCACAAGTCATTTAAGGCCCATAGCTCTTCCCTTTTCTGTGCAATGCAAAAGGCACAAGGTATGCAATTATTGCTGCTAAGATGTGCTACTAGATGACAACAGAAGGCTGTCCAGTTCTGGGCTCCCCAGTTCAAGAAAAAGACAGGGAACCTCTGCAGAGAGGCCAATGGAGGGCCAGGAAGGTGGCCTGCAGTATCTTCTGTACAAGGAAAGGCTGAGAGACCTGGGGCCCTTCAGCCTGGAGGAGAGAAGGCTGAGGGGGATCTTATCAATGCTTGTAATTATCTAATGATGGGTATCAAGTGGCTGGGGCCAGGCTCTTTTCAGCAGTGCCCAACAACAGGACAAGGGGAATGGGCACAAACTGGAACACTGGAAGTTCCATACAAGCAGAAAGAAGAACTTCTTTACTGCCAGAGTGACAGAGCAGTGGAACAGGCTGCCCAGAGAGGTGGGGTGTCCTTCTGTGGAGATATTCAAGTCCCACCTCGAGGCTTCCCTGTGTGACCTGATGTAGGAAACTTGCTTTAGCATTAGGATTGGACTCAATGGTCTCCAGAGGTCCGTTCCAATCCCTACAATTCTGTGCTGGTCTCTGAATGTGAAGCGATTTCCTACTAACTTGTGTAGGCTCCTGACCTACTCCAGTTGAAGCAGAAAAAAATCAGGCTTTAGCAGTAGAATAATCTGTGTTCAGTTTTTCCCACAGTGCAAAGCACTGACAATAAAAGAGCACTCAGTTCAAAAAAGAGGTAAAGCATTGCATTTAAATTAGTCTAAACTGGGACTGTGCATGTCGGTTTTAAGAAAGACTCATCAGTTAATTCACTGGGGAGTGCCAAAGGGATTAAGTACTTAAAAAGGTGCTCGCTCTCATAAGGAACAAGGTGTGCCCTTGTTTTTAATTAGCAGCTGATGTGTGATTGCTGGTGACCTGTCAGCACATCAGTGAATTCTCTGCTCTGCTGAGCAGGCAGCACTGTGTATCAGCCAGGCAGCAGGAACTACTTCTCTTGTTTCCCTCTTTCCCTGATTATGGGTAATGCTCCTCTTGGGCAGAAACTTTGTGCCTCATGCCTTGAGCATCACTGATTCTCACTGGGATTTGATGAAAGTAGACTGATTGATTTGTAGTTAATCATAACAAGCTCAGCTGAAAGAGCAGCAATGCCAAGTGCTTGGATTTCCTTGCAGTACTACAAGTCTCCCAGTGTCCCAGTTCATTCCAGCTGTGATGCCAGTTAGTATATTTTCAGCTGTGGCCTGTCCTGCAGAATGCCTTGTGAATGTAGTGCCACAATGGCTTTCTGAGTAAAAGCAGTCCTGAACTTGGAGCCTCACAGCAAGCAGCATTTCAGAGAAAGCAGACTTGGCTGCAGTGGCTTTTGAGGCAATCCCACCTGCTGTACAGCTACTGCAGAGAAATTTGTGCAAGAGTTTTCTTCTCTTCACAAAGCATTCACAGCCGTTTCCTTTCTTATGTCTTCCTCAGCACAGTGCAAGTTCTACAGCCCGCTCTGAGGGCAGCTTAAACTGGGATTTCATCTTCTGATTGTTGCAGATAAAAGCGCACTCTCACTTCATCTTGAAGTGGGATTGCAGCTGGTGCTCCCTGCCAGCATAGCTGTGCTTTTGCCAGCCAGTCAAAGATGCAAAACAAGACAAGGTTCCCAAACTGTGTGCGCTCAGTGAGCAGCAAGGCTTGTCCTGATCATCTTTTCTTCTCAGCAAAAGATTTCAGTTTGTTCAGAGCTGGCTGGTAAGGGCTTGTTTGAGGGTTACTGACCCTCATCTGTAGGAAGGCTTTGGATTCTGTCACTACGCTTAAACAAGAGATCCCTTGCTATCTTCTGAAGGAACAAATTGCTACAGCTTGCACTAATGAACCATGTAACAATGGAAATGAATCTTTTGCATGTGGAGGGCTAGGTAACTACTGTACTGCGCTCAGTGAAGCTATGTTTCTTCAGGAACTGCCCATCAAATACACAAAAGGGAAGCCATTCCACCTGCAGCTGTGCAACTCAGCAAGAGAGTTGAAGATTTCCAAAACTCCTGAAAGGAGCCAAGTGCCAAATTTTGATAGGAAAGCCACTGCTTGTGTTAGTGAACTTGGCACTACAAAAGCTATTGTTGAGCACTCTGGCCGTTCCACTAGTGTGCAGGATGTCAGGGGCTGAAGATCACATTAAACTGCATTTAATCCAGAAGTTGCTTTATTTTAAGCCTGCGTTCTATTCCCCTTTGGTGGGAAATTTCAGTATCCCATAAACATCCTAAGAAAGTCCCTCTCTAATTTGGAAGAAATAGATGAGTCAGTGTGAAACTGATATTAATCAGATCAATGGATGTTTTCCTGTAAAAGCAGAAAAGAAAACGAGCTGTTAAGATTGGGCATTGTTTTGACTTTTCCCAGAATAAGAGCTATTTTGGTTTCCTCTGCTTCTTTGCACTCTGAAGGATGGATGGCTCCCCCTTTGGGCACCCTGGCTGATCACAGACACCAGCTCTGTGGCCGTCCCAGTGCAGGGCTAAAGGAAGAGGTGCGTGTTTCAGTGAGATAACAGCACTGCTGGCTGACATCAGGAAGCCTTCCTCCCATCAAGGGACAGGACTGTGTATACAAACCTTGACACAAGTCAGCATGATTAAGGATCTACTTATTCTGCAGATTTTTGCCTTTTCTGTCAGGATTCGGGATGGTTTTTTTTTGTTGTTTTTTTTTTTCCCCCCCCCCCAAACATTTTAACTGTAAGAAAAATTGCAATAGATGGGAGATAGAGCATCTGACTGTGGATAAAGGAGAACGGAGCACTAAAATACCTGCCATGACGGAGATACAGTTCACACAGGGCAGGAGCTCCCTGACAATGATTTCACTTCAGGGAAGAGGAGAAGTTCTATGACTTTGTCATAGAGAGGGAAGGCAGGTTTAGCTCCTTTGCTTATCCCCACCTCATCACTACTTCCATTTCTCCTTCGCTGCATGAGCCATCCATTTGGGGATCAGCTCTGTCAATGTGGTTACTGAGGGGTAAAATCAAAAATAGCCTCTGTTTTGTTTTTTTTTTTTTCTCCTTGAGCTTATTTTTAACCTGGAACACTTGAGTGATCTGGTTGACAGTGTTACTTCACAGATCAGGCCAACTGAGCATACAGGGAACTCTGGGCTTCGCTGCCCAAACTAGCATGTGGTGGAATTGCACCTTTTAGATGCTTTGTTTTTGTTGTTGTTGTTTTTTGTTTGTTTGTTTGTTTTGTTTTTGTTTTTAAGAAATATGAATATTGTGTGCATGAAATCTGAGTCGTCAGTGCAATTCTTTGTGGGGCTGCAGGCAAAGGGATTGGATTAGAGCCTGCATGGAAGTTATGGGTATTATATACTGTATGTTTATGAAATCTATTACTTGTCTTTGCTGTTCTTACTCTTCAGCTTCCATGCCTAAAACAGATGCTAATAGAGTACAGATCTTTGTATACTTGTGCTTCCATTTCCCTTTCTACTTCTGCTGGTAAGTTTGTGTACTCACGGATCCATTTATCTCAGCCATAAGGAAGTTTTGTCGTGTCAAACTGATCAATTGCACAAGACAGCTTCAGGGAAAAAGGAAGGAAACTTTGAACAAGCACAGCCTCTCTGGTGCGCTCAAATACAAGCAGCAGCTGAGATACCAATCTGTTACCTAGCCCTTCCTTTATCAAACAGTTGAAACTGTTCTTTACTATCCACACATTTCTCATTAAAAACTGCCTTATTTTAAAACTCTGATTAGAATAACCTCATTATTCTGAGAGGAATTCAGTAGTAACATAACATATCCAGGCATTTGACTGGGCCTTAGTGAGTCATTTCACCTTACGTGCTGAGACAGAACCCAAGGAATTCCAATGGCCTGGGGAGTATTAGTCATCATGGTCTCCAATTATTCAAATACCATGAGAAAAATAATACTCATTTATTTTGAAAAGGTCTAAGAATGTTTTGCAACAATCATCATTTCTAATGCATAAGAAAAACAGCAAGAGCTTGGGGGAAAAGTCATTGATTGTCGCTAGAAAGGTATCACAGTGTTGCCATGGACCAGTGGTTGGTTTCCATCACCCCAGAGCTTTTAGTGGTGTGTGTGGATCTCACCATGTTTCTTAGTTCCTCATAACTCCCAATGCCTTTTCCCTTGCTTTCATTCCTTGCTCCTTCAGCCATCTGCACCAACACTAAGGATTTAGAGCACAGGCAGAAGCAGACCTGTGCTGTCTGTTAGTGTATGTGCTCTCCCCACTCAATTTTGGGTACAGCTCCTCTGAAAACATTAAATTTCTTTCCTGAGATGTGCTGCCTTGCTGGGCTTATCACTCTAATTGTGATTGCTCCAGCAAAAGACCGAATACCCTGAAGCTACTGGCAGGCTAGATCTTGACTGCATGTAGTCATCAGCATTGCTTTATAATAGGGAAGAGCGTTGTGAGTTGACTCATTATGCAACCATCTCCTTAAAAGGAGGAAGCATTTCTCTTCTTGGGAGGAAATCAGGATGAGTAACAGCTTGTGCTGAATGGCATTACACAAATTGGTGCTGAACAAAGTCACACAGCAAAGGAAAAGGTCCTAATTAGGAAAGTATATTACAGTGCCTTGCTGACCTCTACAAGTACCTCTTTACACTTTTGAATTTTTGCAGCTTTTAGATTGCTATCAGCATTTCAACAAGCCATCAAATGCTTGACACCTTGCAGTATAGCATGCAAGGCCATGGTAATGGTTCTGTTTTGCTTTCCTTGCTCTGCTAGAGTCTCAAATGCATTAACCAGCAGCTGGTGAATTAAGTGTGCGCCATTACTGAACGCTGTCCATCAGAAAACTGCAAGTCAATACTTGGTGGGATTTAGAAAACGATTCGAGGTTAGTGCTATGGCATACAGATCTGTGGGGATATGGAATATGAAGGAAAACAGGACTGTAAGCCCTGCACTGTATTACATGCAGAAGGGAGGCCTTAATATTACAGGTAGATGAGATTTAGAAAGAAGATGACAAGCTTTTGTTTGTGTGGAAAAGAATCGTGACATGAACAAGGATTTACAGTGTCTTTCCCTCCCTCCTCTCACTACCCCAAGAACATTTGAAGAGAAGAATCAGAGCATCCCGAAGCAGTGAGCTGTGAACAGCACTCACTGTGCTGCTGTTCCAGCCGTCCTGAGCAGTAGCCTTCCATCAGCGCTATAAAAGATTCATTCCCTGTCCTGATTGGTTTTCATCTATTTAAAACATTCAGGGACCTACTTACATGCCCTGTAAAACTCACAAAACGCAGTGTTTGGAAACCTTTCTAGTGAAGCACATGCTTTATCTACTCTGAATGGGTATACAGCTAGAGATGATTATGAGAAGCATGTGAAAATCCTTTTTTGTTTTCTCCTTTCTCTTTTGGTGGGGGGAAGGTTGAATTTGTGATATCATGCTTATTCGTTACTCCTTTTATATTTACTCCTCACTGTTCCTGTTTTGCTAACATCCCACTCTTCTTTCTCTCATATTCCTCTTTCCCCAAGGCCCAGGTCTGAGCTGAGTATGTTCTGATGATAAGCAAAGGTTGCCACAGTCGGTAAAAACCCCCGTTGGTGTGTGAAGAGAAAAAGTGAGGAATGAATTTTATCTAGTTCTGCTGTGCCTGAAGTAGTATTCTGTGTTACTGTGCTACAGGGGAGCTGCAGGGCTCTGCCTCATGGCTTAGCCACACCAGGTGCATCCAGGCACTGCATCCATCCTGCTGTCTTTAGGATAAAGAGTCAGCCACGTCTGTGGTTTCATCCTTCACAAGCAATTATATTTCCTGTTCCTGTAGTTAGAACATTAAACTTCTCCTATTTGGATGCAGACCAATCCCTAAAATCTAATACGTTTCAAAGAGAAACCTTTATCCATAATGGTCTTTCATCACGTTTATCATACGTGACTCCATCACGGGCACGAACATGGCACGAACATGCATATTTGGGTACTTACCCGTTTTGGGATGGTGGGCTGACAGCTTCCAGCTGCTCTCTTTCTCCCTGGTGTGGGTAGGCAATACTCACAGAGTATTCTGGCACATCTGCCCGGTGCCCTGCTGCCTCCCAGGAGCCCTCTTCCTCCTGCAGCAGAGCCCTCTCCGGGTCTGTGGGGGTCTGATGGCTCTGTGCCTTTGAGCCATGCATCGGAACATCGTGGTAGCCGTGATGGTCGATGTGCCGGGCCAGCTTAGCCAGTCCTATTGTGTTACAGATGAGCAAAACCTTCACTAGCATTGTGGGCTTTTTTTCCCACCCAATTACACCTGTCTGTTGTTCTCCTCTCCGGAGCGCAGCCTGAATTAGTGCTGGAATGCCCTGGCAGTATTCTTTAAACGAAAAGTTGGAAAAAGGAAGGAAAAAAAAAGATTTGTAACAAAGAGCGGAAAAAGCTTTCGACCCTCCCAGCCACTGTGGAAATGTCCGTGGCCATCAAACAATGTGAGCCTGGTTCCTGTGTGGAATGCCTCTAACAGAGGAGGGGGGGAAAAAAAAAAAAGAGGTGGTAGGGATATAACTTATTCAAGGAACTTCTGAGTTTGGCTGCCTTCTAAACTTATCTGTGAACAGGAACTCAGCTTTTATCAGCTGCCTTCTCCCTCAGGCACAGGAAAAGGATGTTAGCTTTAAAGGAAAGGAAGAGAAAAGAAAGGAAAGAAAATACTGAGTGGTGTAACAGACTCTCGTTATGGTGCCAGAAAATACCACAGAGCTGCTTGCTTCGGTGTCTGCAAACGTTTACTTCTCCAGTTGAACATCTGAAATGCCCTGGCTTGTGCAATTTTGGTACCTGCAACCAATTGTGGTCATTAACATCTTTGGAGTAAGATCACAGTGGGGAAAAAAGATCTTACTGACATCCATTTCTGTGTGGCCTCCACAGAATTCTATGCATCCTATTCCATCACCAGAAAAAGCTGCTGCTTTTCGGTTTGGTTGCTGTCATAAAGCAGAGTGCATTTCTTTCCTCCCTGCCTCACAGCGTGATGCACTCTGGCATCTTTAAGAATAAAATTAAAGTGGAATTATGCTTCCTGACAAAGCAGGTGTGGATTCTGGTGCAGGAGGGCTGGAGCATGTCTCAGAGTGATTGATGAGAAGCGCGGCCAAAGGCTCAGTCTGTCCTGCAGGCTATTAAATGTAAAGCTTTTCTGGAGCTGCTCCAATGTCTGCTGAAAAATAAAGCAGGATAAAATCTCTCTAGGATTTTGGAAGGCTTTGTTATTGAGGACTCTCCTTGTCATAGGTTAGATCTAGAGCCCCTCCTGCTTCCTCTGTGCATAATGGAAGAACCCAGAAATGCATGGAGATGCCCTTAATGTCTCACGGCTGACACTGCTGGGCAAGGGCATGGACAGGAGCAAGGCAGGGAGAGATTCCTGTCTTTCTAAGGACAAAACCTGCTGTTGCTGCTGCAGTCACTTCTCCAGGGAGATGAAATCACAGATTCTGGACTTAAGACTGAAAAAAGTAAGCAACTTCCCTCTGTTCCTTCCTGCTGCCTTTATTACCTAATTGCACGCATCCTGCTAGAGCACAAGCTCATGTTGGTGTGTGCATGTCTTATGTGCCGTTTTTCACATGCAAATGGGACTTTCTTATAAGTAACTGGATATGACCTAAGCATTGTGTTTGTTTACTTAGGACAGCCCATTGTAAGGAAGAAACAGAAATGAACGTGAGGCAAAACAAATAACAGGTGTAAAACCTGAACTGCTGTAGGATTATGGCTTGCAGAACAGTGGTTTTGTGCTGCAGAAGATGAAGATACCCCATTTGTGACCCATTTTCAAACCCTTTGGCCCTGTCTTTCATCATGAGCTTTTCCACTTAATCACCCATGGCATCTTTCTTCTTCCAGGACGTGGTATCTCCAAAGCAGTGAGGCAGTGCATCTCTGCCACCCCAACTGAGACATCTGCTGCTCCTCTTGTGTGTGCTGCAGACTGCTCAGCCATTGGCAGGTGAATCATTTCATGTGACTTTTGAGTAGCAGTTATGAAAGACATGAAAAATATTGAGCGTGCTGGTGACTGACATCTCTGTCCTTGGGTGGATGCAGCATAGACATTGCCATGGATATATCTAGGGTGTGAATTATTCAAAGGACCCTCTTTATTAGACAACACTATGAAAGATTTCTGTTCAATTATTAACTGCTGTGGCTTAGGGTCCCTGAATAATCTGAATATGCAGATTATGGTATTTTGTTCATAATGGTTGCTGGGCTATGACATAAGTTTTCTGGTTTAACTTCTGTAGGGGAGTGGATATGAAGAGCACCTGCATAGGAACACAATTCATCTCAACTTTGCCCATTTTTTGATCTGGTGCTGCGGCATGGAACCATGGGAAACAGACACATGAGGCCATTTTCCATAACTGTTTGCTCTTCACTTTCTGTGGACAGTCTTTTCCAGGGGAAACCTCCAAATGATGAGAAAGACAAGCATGCACCATGTCAGTAGATGCCTATTCCCTATTCAGCTACCTGCTTTACTGGAAGCTCGGTGTACTTTGCAGAGCTGGGTGCCCCTACTAGAGTGGAAGAAGTAGGTAAGATTAAAAAAAAAATTAAATATAATTTGGAAGATGTTTTGGCATTAGAGGATGCTCAGTAAGTGACATGGTAGTTCAGTTCAAAGGCATTTGGAGCTGCCCAAAGAAATTTCCAGCAGCCCTCAGATCAGCTAAGAAAAACAGACTTGCTCTGTGTTTTGGCATCTAAATTTGACAGGCGAGATACCTGGTTTGTTCCTCCTGTCTTGGTCTCCAGTTGTTATTTCTTCCTTTCCTTTGTGCTCTTATTTGTGAAATTAATTTTCCCAACATTTCTTGGAAATATTTTGATCCATTCTCAGTCTCGGAATCATAGAATCACTCAGGTTGGAGAACAGCTCTAAGATCATCATGTCCAGCCTTCGATCCATCCCCACCATGCCCACTGTCACATCCCTCAGTGCCACACCTCCTCATTTATTGAATGCCTCCAGGAACAGTAATCCCACCGCCTCCCTGGGCAGCAGATGCCAATGCATCACCAGTTACTCCAGACTCATCCATGAACCCCATGAACTTTGTGACAACTGTCGCCACTACTCTTGCCTTGTCTGCTAATTGTAACTGTTTACCCTAAGCACAGCTCTTCACCCTCTCCCACAGTTCCTGTCCTGAGAGGCCAACATCCCATCTGCACCTCCAAATGGCCAAGATGTCAAACATCAGCACTGCCTTCTAGAGAACCCACAGCATAGGAAAATCCCATTTTTTCTCTTGGTGATTCTCTACTCTGCTCAGAGGACAAACCCTTGAGGCCGCAATCTGACAGGAGGCAGAACCAGCAGGAAAGCATTGCCAAACATCATGCTGGAGAGATGGCTTGTGTTCACTTGGACAGCAATCGAGCAGGTGATGCCTGGCAGCTTCCCTGTGGAGAAAGAGCAGCTAGAAATTAAATCTTCAATTTCAATTCAGATAATTTTTTTTTTCTTCTGCATCTTCTTCTGCTACTCTGTAATGCTCTTAAGCCTATATTTTAACTACAGAATCTGAATATTTAAAAAGAAAAGGGAAAAAACAAAACAGTCCTGGGGAAAAAAAACAGGCTTGAAAAGCCCAGAAAAACTGGAATTGTTTTAATAAGCATAAGTTGCTTCAGACTTATTTATTCCAGCCTGAAACCTCTGGAGCAGACTGAATAAATGAATGGATTTTCTGTCTGTGAAGATGAATAGGACAGCTTTGTTGATATCTTCCCAGCAAGGGGGGAGCCACTGGACAGCAACCACTGCCTTCAGGTCTGGGAAATGCTGCCTCATTCTCTGCCCACCCGCATGCCCTGGTGATGCTACCTCCACAGGCAGGCTGGGAAGCTGGGCTTTGGTGGTCTGTCCTCAGGGGAGGAAGCCACATTCTTGCTGGGAGTGTGTTTAGCATTCTGCTTGGAGCCCATCAGTGGTGCTCAGTGGCAGAGATTCACCACCAAAGCCGGCTGCAGGCCATCCTGCCAGCTGCTGTATATGTGCCTTCTGAATGCTCCTCTGCCACCCTTACCAGAGGAAATCTCCCATTAGCCATGCAGACCTGTGCCCGGGGTGAGAGTCCTTGCTGTGTGCCTGGAGGATGGCAGGCAGAGCAGCTTGTTTTCTTCCAAGCATGAAAATGAGACATCTGAGACAGTTCTCCTTTCCGCGTTCTGAAGTATTCATAAACGGAGAGAAGATTTCTGTTTATACAGAGCAAGGTCTGATCCTGTTATTGTTAGCATTATTCTCCCTGCTAAAACTTCCCTAACAAAGGATATGCACCAGCCACAAAGCAGCCCATCTTTCAGACGTCATATGCCTCCAAAATACTTCAATAGATGACCAAACCCCATTCCTTTCCAGCAGTGAGATGCTTTCGACAGCTGATGGCCAGCAGCCCAAGCTCATGGCTGAGGACAAGGTTAAGGTGCTGTGTGCACAGTAATTAGCAATGCGGAGAGCCAGAGGGAAGAGAGGATAATTAATTGAAATCCTATTTCAGTCTGTTGTAGTCACTAAGAAAAAAATGGGCAGAAGGGGACAGGGAGTCTTGGTTTTGATTTTCTTTTGCATTCCTTGATTTCCTTTGTGTCTGCTTTAGGGAATAGTAGGCTTGGGTTAGACCTGTCTTGCACATATTGCAGAGTCACTGTGGGAGAGCACACACACACTGCAGCCATCAGCCATGGGGAGGGGTGGAGGGCCTGGCTTAGTGGCTTCTCCTGTGCATCCCAGGGCATCTGAGGGACCAAAAGGGGCTGCCAGCTGCCAGGCCAGCCTTGGCCCCCTGATCTGCCCTTAGGAGGAAGAACTCCATTCCTTGTTAAGGTGTTGTATCTACTGCAAGGGGAAAATTCTTCTTCAGGCACAGATCTCACCCACTGCCAACTTCCACTGAGGCAGGACTGGCAACAAATGAGCACTAGATCCTCAGCTTCGAGTAGGAAGGTACAGATGCCATGAGATGGCTAATATTCAGGAACTCTTATTGATTCTTGCCCTACACAGGTCACTTACAACGTTGCCTTGAGTCCAGAGCTTTCCTAAAATGGTTCCAAGGTAAAACAATGTCTGTGCGAACTGCTGGCTGTCTTGGGAGGGATCCAGCGAGTTTAAATGCCTCTCGTGAGTTCTGTCTGAAGGTCATTGGGACAGGAGAGCACAGGAAAGGAGTATCCCTCTCGAGCACCGGTTGATGCACTTGAGTGATGATTCATCTCTCACACTGCAGGATGGCTCGATGTTCCTTGCGTTTGAGAACTTCTACAACAATGCAAAATATGCAGCATTTAATTACAGGAGTTACAATGACAGGACAATAGCTCAACAAAATCAAAGAATACTTCTCACAACCTTCTCAGGCTGGATGTTCCCATGAAGTGCCTGGAAAGCCCTCTGCTCTGCCTTAATGCTCTTTGAAAGCCTTGAGGAGAAGTAAATTGGCCCCAAGGATGGTCAGTTTCATTTTTTACCAAATGCAGTAAAAACCTGGCACCTGCCCTGTGCCTAATGGAACCATATGCCATACTCAGCCTCCTGCAGTGTGATGCAGCAGGGTGCACACATTTCACATTTGTGAACACTGGGCCCTGTGGGTTGTGGGCAGTCACCTGCCCAAAGGATGTTCAGAAGGATGGAAAGAAAAGCTGTTCTTTCCTCAGTGTTATGGCAGTCCAGAACAGTGAGAGCACTTACAATATTCAGCATGCTGTGATGGCCTTTCTTTGAATATTGCTTTTTTTTTTTTTTTTTTTTTTGGATTAACAATTGATACATTTTGTAGCCTGTAAGAGATTTAGCTCTTCTACATTGAAATGGGAATTCGTGGTTCACTTATTGGCAAGGAGAACCACTGGTGAGGAAAAGACTAATAAATCTTTATCTTATTTTCCACATCAACAGTCTTGCCATTATTTCAACATGGAGTAAGAAAACACTTCCCAAACCCACATTAATCTGCTGACTTCAGCAGTAAGAGGGCAATCTGTGTGCTGCCCATGTCATGGCTGCAGCCTTGGAGCTTCCCTCTAAGCCTGCCTGGTAAGCAGGGGCAGCTGCAGTGGGCTGGGTTGGTGCACAGAGGGATACTTCATGGCTTCCACAAATAGGGCAACAGAAACAAAACACTACTGTGTTGTACCAGCACTTGTTTCTGTTGGGTTCCAGTTTGGGAGCAGCAGAAAAGCTGATCTGGGCCACTTAGGGTCTATTCCAGAAAGAATCGAACTCAAGATAAATTACTAATGATATCCAGATGTGATTTTAATGATCTGTGTTTCAATACTTTTTCCTGGAGAGGCATTGAGGCCAAGTGGGTCATCAGCTCAAAGCTTCTGCCATCAGTCCTCCCACCGACATCATTCTGCAGTGGCTCAGCCCGGAAACAAATAAAAGCAAGATTTCCCCTACAGCCATCGTGTCTTTAACCATTCTCATAAAACTGAAGAATGGCCTGGGTTGAAAAGGACCACAATGATCACCCAGTTCCAACCCCCTGCTGTGTGCAGGTCGCCAACCAGCAGACCAGGCTGCCCAGAGCCACATGCAGCCTGGCCTTAAATGCCTCCACGGATGGGGCATCCACAACCTCCTTGGGCAACCTGTTCCAGTGCCTCACCACCCTGTGTGAAAAACTTCCTCCTAATATCTAACCTAAACCTAAACCCTGGCTCACTTTAAAGCTATTATGATGGGGTGTGTAGTCAAGCCCAAACTGTGATTTGTACTTGATGCTGGGGGGGCCACTTTCAGACATTTCAGATGTGGCTTTTGGGCTTTCCAGCATGCTGTCCTTGGGCACAAGCGCTATCTGCTCCCCTTCTCAGTCAGCGTTTATGAGAAACCACGTTCTTGTTACTGCTTTGTGTGGGATGCATTCTGTTTACAGCTAACCTGGAGAGCTGTCCCTGTCGGGTTTATTACCAGCACTTCACATGCTTTTCTCCTCCTGAGGACCCTGAGGAGCCTGTGCTTGCTGCAGCCCTGGGCAGAGGCGCTTTCAGGAACTCAGCTCTTTGGATAAAACATCTCCTCTTGAGAGCATCCTTGAGCGAGAGCACCGCAGCGTCTTTTAAAAGCTTTATCTACCTGGAGGATTTCCAGAAAGTCTCTTACGTACCTCTGTCCTCCTCCTCTCCCCCTCCCTCCTTAAATCTTACCAGGCAGATCCATATCATTAATATTTCAGTACCAGCTGTTTGCAGGCATTGGCTACTTTGCAGTGCACTTAATCAATAAGAGCCAGAGAAGGCTGCAAGGTTTGTCTCACCATCCTCCTCCAGCAGAGGAACCGGAGCAGACACAGAGCCTGGCAGGGGAGGCAAGATCTAACAAGGGCAGGGTTGCTGACTGCAGGACCCCTCCCAAGGAGCCGCTTGCTGCTGCCCTGCACCCAGCTGCTACCCTGGGCAGCCAGAAAGATGGATGTCTTTAAGAAAGGATTTTCTATTGCTAAAGAAGGTGTGGTGGCTGCTGCAGAGAAGACCAAGCAGGGAGTGACAGAGGCTGCGGAGAAGACTAAAGAAGGTGTGATGTACGTAGGTAAGAGAGATGTTTTCAATTTGCTTTTGCGCGTGGACTGCCTCATAAATTGTCTCTGAGAAAGTCTGGTGACACTGCTGTGTGGCAGAGCTGAGGAGTGAATGGTGGGAGGTCTGGGTGATGCCCTGGCACAGAGCTGCATAATCCTAGGATGCTGCAGACATCTCGTGCCTCAGTTTCCCTAGCTGGGAGCCAGGCATAGAACCTTCTTCTGCCTGGGGATGTGGCAGCAGTGTGGTGTGGAGCAGCGGGTGTGTGACTGGCAGGTCCGTGCTGAGTGCTGGGTGCCTGCATGGTGCAGCTCACCCTCCCCCCACTGCCATCCCACTGCACCCAGGTGTGAGGTATATGCTGGCTGGCCCATGCCAATAGCCCACAGTGTCAGGAGTGGGGCTGGAGGATGCACCTGTACCCACAAACACACCCTTTGATCCTGAAATCCTTCTCTGTTTCATTGCCTGTATGCACATCAGTCTCACTTCACTAGAGATACTCACATTCATTGTGCCCCATGGGCAGGTTCTGAGAAACAGCACGACTGCTGCCCGGCCCAGAAATCCTTCAGTTACCATCATGTCTCAAACCTTCTCTGCTCAAGGTCACCCCCAGTACCTGGTTCCTGCACTGCCTGGTGCATGAGAGTACATGTCGGGATGGTCGGATGCTCCAGGTACCATCCATCTGCAGAGTCTCCTTCCCAGGCCTGCTCACCCTGGTGCCAACAGCAGCACCTGGCACAGCTTTCCTGTCCTCCAGATGTGGGAGGGTCGGGCAGTGGGAAAGTGAGCAGGCTCCTCAGATACCGTACCCACAGCTGCTGTATTTAAAACAGCTATATTGGCAATAGCTGTATGTGTAGAGACAGATTTAAATTGGAGATGAAATAAATACAAAATTTATGTGCAGCAGCCCTGGTTATGTCTTCATCCTGAATTTTTAAACGCTCAGCTCATGGCACGCTGCAAATGAACGCACGTAGCAGCTCACATTTCAGTTTGAAGCTGACTCACAAGCAAAAGGCACTCAGCATCCCTGTACGTAATTGAGGCAGCCGCAAGAGCCTGAAAATGGCTGTGTGTGAGCCAGCCTGTGGTGTTGCTCCTGCTCCCAGTGATGTTAGGAAGGAAACTTCCAAATTTCTGAACTGAATTCCTCGCATCTCCTTTGGGCAGCGCTCCGCATCTCTACGCTCTGACCTGATTTTTATATTCTCCTGGCTGTGGGGAGAGATGCAGAGCCCGCTCAGGAGATCTGAGCTCCTTACCACGGTTTCTAAAGGCTTTACAACTCAAATCGTGCAATGAGGACCGAGCATAGGCGGAGACGACGAGAGGTTTGGTAACAGCCCCAGTTCTGCCCCGCTCCGTGCTCTGCGCTGGGTCTTTCAGGGACACGAGGAGCTGCGGCAGGCGCTGGGAACGCTCACACGGGCACCCCCGCAGCCGCGGACCGACGAGCGCAAGGCGCCGGGGCGCCGCAGACTGCTCTGACGCAGCAGACGCGGCTGCCAGGCGGGGCCGGGCTGAGTCAGCGGGCGCGGCCGCAGGGCTGGGCGTTTCCTCTGCGGGGCGGCTCCGAGCCGCCGGCTGTGCCATCCCGTGCACCGCAACGCGGCCCCGGCGGCGGCTGAAATCGAAGGCCGTGGGTCGGTACGCGGCGGCGCGGCTCTCAGCTCAGTGCTCGTGCCACAAACGAGACGCGCCTCTGCTCTGCGCGCACTCTCACGCACGCACGTGGAGGTGTTCAAGGCCCGGCTGGATGAGGCCCCGGGCAGCCCGGTCAAGTATTAAATGTGGAAGTTGGTGGCCCTGCCTGTGGCGGGGAGATTCGTGATCTTTGAGGTCCCTTCCAACCCAAGCCATTCTGTGATTACCTCCAGTCAACTCTTTTTTTCATTTGGGAAATACAATTTGTTTGTGCTTGAACGCTGATGGACGGCTTGTTCCTTCTTGTTCCCTCTCACAGGTACCAAAACCAAGGAAGGCGTAGTGCAGAGTGTGACCTCAGGTAAGCACACCGCCCCGAGGGAGATGCAGATACCTGTCCTGGGTTGCACAGCCCCATCGGTTCTGCCTGACAGGGGATCCCTGGGGAATATGGGAGTCTGTGTGACCATGCATTCAGTGAACAGAGGAGCGATGGTTTGGGTCTGACACTTGCAGTGCTCTTGGATGAGAGCAGGTCAGAAACAACCAGCAGACATTACCTGGCAGACACGGCTGGTTTACAGCAGTTATGCATTTCACAGAGACAAGTTTCCCAAAATGGATGCCTGCACCAGTCCTGCTAGACGCAGCCATGGCCTGGGTGACTCCTGCTGGTCACAGGGACCCTTCTGGGAGGCCCAGGCAGCTCTGCCTTGCAAGGAGAGCAACAAATACTTTCTTTGACCAGTTCTGTGACCAAATTACTGTTTTCTACCAGCTGCATTACATCAGACAGAACAAATGAAGAGTGCTCATGGAGAGGCGCTCACAGCCTGTAGCACAAATACCTCATTTGCTTGACTGTCTCTTAGTATCTTACACTGAGTTTTTCAGTCTCCAATTGCACGTGAAGGCTGAGTGGCTTAAGTGCTTGCATTCCTCTGAGCAGCATTTCAGATGCAGGGCCAATTTTCTCCCTTATCTTAGTGCAGCCATCTTATTGTGCCTTGCTTTAGCAGCCTCTGACAGCAGTGAGCTGACTGACTTTCTGTTGTTGAAATCCCAGTTGCTGAGAAGACCAAGGAGCAGGCCAACGTGGTGGGAGAGGCAGTGGTAGCCAGCGTGAACACGGTGGCCAACAAGACAGTAGAAGGAGCAGAGACCATCGTGGCCACTACAGGAGTTGTAAAAAAGGTACGTTTGTGCCTTTGGTGGCCTGCGGAACAGAGCTTGTCTTTGGATTATGCTTTAAATATCTGCAACTGTTTACAATTGGTGATTTCACAGCAGGAAGCTCTGAGCTGGTTCAAGTGTGGAACTGAGGGCTATGTGCCTGAGCACGACATCTCCTCAGGGAAGGTCTGTCTGCCTGTTAGACAGGACACTTCCCAAGAAGTAATGAGCAGCAGCAGCTTGTGTGTGAGGCTGGCTGGGGGTCTGGTCTTCTTGCTGAGCCCGCTTGTTTTTACCCTCTTTTGAGAGCTGTGATGAATAGCGCTGGTCGTGAGGCAAGCCAGGTTAGTTACAGAACACCCAAACCCAGAATCAAAGCAAAGCAAAGCCGGCCAAAATGGGTTTAATTGTTCAGACGGTTGGCTGATGAATTTCCTGGCCTGAAAGTAAACCCATTGTGATGTGAAACAAAACTTCCACACACCGCATAAACCCTGAGAAAATAGTCCAACAAAAGTGGTTCTGAGTGACGCAAAACGTCCCCCTGAAAGCATGCAGAGAGGGCTCACACAGGAGAAGTGCTGAGCCCTGGGGATATGGTTAATCTCTGTTGTGCCAGGGAATGGTGGTGAGGCTGCAGGTATGCATGCAGCAGTCTGGATAGGGAGTGATGAGCCTTGAGTACCTTTGTGTGACCCGGTATGGCTGGCAGTGTGACCTGCTGCACTGAAGGAAACGGGCTGGGCAGCAGCAGAGCTCTGTTTGCTAATGGAAATGTGGCCAAGGACTGGCCCTCACAGCACCAGGCTCTATAGTGTGTTTTAGAGGCCTGCTGGAAAAAAAACAAACCTGTTCACAGTGTGTGAAGGGTCTGTCTGTTTGGGAGGAGGTTTTTAAAGGTATTTTACTTAAAAGCTAACACACTCTGCGCGTTCTTTTTGATTCACAAAGGATCAAGGACCATCAGTAGTGGGTTTTGTCCATGGCTCTGCACCCATCTCAGTGCCTGCAGTGGGCAGTGAGGGACTCCAGTGAGACTAACACCCGTTGAGCATCGTCATCTCTGATGAGGATTGATTTTCTTTTTTTTTTTTTTTTTTTTTGTCTGCATGACACAGCGCAAAATCTGCTGCATTGCAGACACAGCGTGGCTGGGAACAAGCACGTGTGCATACACACACTGAACCTCTCTGGTGACCAGAGAGGGTTCCCCAGCAGTTCATGTTCCCCGTGGATCTCCGTCCACCTCGACCGTCCCCATGTTTCCCTCCCATTTCTGTATGGCTCAGTTGTCAGCTTATCTCAGCACATCGGTTCTGACTGCTTTCTGTCTCGCCCCACAGAGCACGTCAGCAGGCATCAGTTATTTGTGAGAGCTGGGCAGTCCCCTTGCTCCTCCCTGCACTGGGCCCAGCACACTTGTGCTGTGTCAGTGCTGTGGCTTTCCTAACAGCTGCGCATTCAGAGTAGGAACAGTGTGTGTAGATGGCCTTCATTCTGCTCAGATGAAGATGGTTGCACCACAGGAACAAAAAGGTCATATACAGGAATCTTCCATAGTGTACATATTCTATATGAATATGTAAACAAAATCTTGAATACTGTTCCTGAAACTTTTTTTTCCTGTAACTTCTGAGTTCAGCCACTGCGTGTCTCTCTTCTCAAGCCAAAAGGTTCAATATTCCCCGTTCAGAATAGAAGAAAACAGCCCTTAGCAATCTAAATGAAAGGTTGTTTGTTTTTTTTGTTGTTGTTCTAAGTACTTTTGCTAAGACAATATATTTCTGAGGAGAAAAAGATCTGTCTGCTTGCCACTGAAGAACAGCAGTGCTGACTAGTTGCTCCGTGGTTGTATCATGCCTTTCCCTTAGACCATTTTATCCCTTTTAACGAGAGGATGAGAAGGCACTGCCCTGCGACCCAAGGTGGGCACCCATCAATTTCTGCTCCCTAGCCACAGCACAGACCCTTCCCTTGCGTGTTCCCCCAGCCCATCACCCAGACCCCATCCTGCTGATGCCTGCCTGTGCCTGCTGTTCTCTGGTCTGGGTGGGAGCGCGTGAGAAAGCAGTAGCCAGAAGAACTCCTCAGCACAGGTTGACACCTCTCCATCCTGTGATTGTGCTGGTTCCTGCTGCTGCTGCTCAGGAAAGCTCTCAGGGAGCACGGTAGCTTCCCTTTCTATAAATAGAGGTGAGTCACCATTACCCTGCTGCAGTGCAGCCTTGGCAGCGCACAGCTGAACAGACACAACAAGCAGCACAAGTTCTGAGTGGGGGGGATGTGCCCACACCACTCCTTTGGGTGCAGCTTCCTGAGCACAGATCAGCCTCTCCTTATTTTCTCATTGACAGAAGGCAGTGAAGTGACCCAAGCAGCACCATGGTGTCCCCCAGCAGCCTTAGCTCCCACTTTGTTGGGTTATTGGTATCCATCACGCAGGTGGTTTTATGTCATCAGAGTACCTGGGCTCCAAGCTAAACAAGCCCAGTTATCTCAACCTTTCCTCATAGGAGAGGTGCTCCAGCCCTCTGATCATCTTAGTGGCCCTCCTCTGGACCTGCTCCAAGAGCTCTGTGTCTTGTGTTGGGGGCCCCTGGCCTGGACACAGTACTCCAGATGGGGCCTCACAAGAGCTGAGTAGAGGGGAGCCAAGTCAGAGGATGTAGCAGTAATCATCCCAGCTAACGATGCAACGCAAATGAAGGGCACATTTCCTAGGGAAGAAGCCCTGCTGTGCTTGTCATGAGGAGCATCCGCAGATGGACTGATGGTTCTCAGAAGGCAGCTGGGGACAGTGCCCAAAGCTGCGAGGGATGCTGTTTCTGTGCTGCCTGTAGGCAGGCAATTTCATTTCCCTGTGGATCCGTCTCCCCTAGGAGCCACATGACAGCAGCCTGCAGCAGGGCGGGTGCTCAGAGAGAGTCACGATTGTGTTTGATCTCAGAGACACAAAAGAAAATGCCAGAAAAAGAACAAGATTGACCAGATGCTAAATGCGGCGTTCTGTTTGTTTGTGTAATGCTGGGGTTGCTTTGTGTGGCCTGCTCAGCCTGTCCCAGGCGGGTGATGGCAGCCGAGGCCAACATCTCCCTTGTGCCTTGCAGGAGGACCTGGCTCCGCAGCAGCCGGCGGCTGAGGGAGAGCCAGCTGCACCAGGGAGCACAGAAGGCGGTGGAGAGGTAAGGCCGTGCTGAGCTCTGCTCCCTGCCATCCCCACCTCCAGCCTGCATGTAGCTGTTCTGTGGGGCTGGCTTTCCCTCTGTGCAGTGGTGACCGTAGGCTTGCTGCACGTGAAGCCCATCGGCATTCCCATTCTCATCAGTTGTTTGGCAAAGCTCAGAGGTTCTCCATGTTTTGCTGCTTTATCAGGGCCAGGAGGTTGCCATGAGTTTTGAGATTGTCAGCTGCTGCTTCATTTTGGCTTATTTTGGAACACGAACACACACATAATAACTAATGTTTTCCTTTGGTTTGCTCAATCACATGGACTAGCTTTTGCCTGTTCTCAACCAGACTTTAGAAGACAAGTTAGATTCTGCAAAATTTTAAGCTATTTCCTTTATTTTATTTTATTTTTTAATCTACTGTTGCTACAATGCCCTCTTAAAGCCAAATGCCAGCTTTGGGTCCCATCTCAGTCCTTGAACAAGGGCAGTGGAGCTCTCATTGCCCAAATGGACAGACACTCTCCTGGTGCTCTGTCTTTTACTGGCTCAGCCTGAAGACTACCAGTGTGAATTATGCTCCTAGTTTCTCTTATACACGTTTTGTTTGTCAAAATGTGTAACTGTTTTCCTCTCTTACTTTTCTCACAGGGTGAAAATGAAGGCAATTAATCAACTTCTATCTCAAAAGTTGGAATCCCAAGAGCATACATGAAAATACTAGCTGACACTGCAGCAGGAACAGCCTGCTCTCAGCACTGTAGTCTTTCACTCACCTCATTAACCTTAATATACAATGTAAGTCAGCTTCTGGTTGTAAGGAGAGGGTGACACTGTACTGGGGGTTCCCCCCTAGCCCCCCCACATCCTTCGTGGCTTCCTGACCCCCAGCTTTGCGTGTTCTGGTGCTCCAGTTTGTTTTAGTGGGCTCACTGATCCATGGCTCATGTCCACCACCACTGGCACTTGGGGTGTCTAGGTATTGTGGAGTTTATTTTTTATTTTAACTAATAAAAAAAGTATTTGAACAAGTTTTTGTTCTGTCAGTTTTATTTGCGTGGTTTAGATCTTGGTCCTGCTAAGCTGAGGAGCTCTTTCCATGCAAACATGCCATTAAAATACAGGAGGCATCCCCAGATGGTGAGGGCCTTAGTAATGGCATCAATGAAGGAAATAATGACAACTTATTATTTCTGAAGGCAAGTGGTATGGATAGGCCAGCTGTCTGTCTATCAGGGTTGAAAAAATAGAGACTTTAAGTAAATAGAGGTTATTCACTTTTTAAGAATGTCCTTGTGTTTAAGAGGTTGCATGTGAGGGGAAATTCGAAAAAAATGAGCTTTTATAAAGGAATGTGAAAGTCATGTGGAGCTCAGCTGGCATTTGTTGTTTGCTGCGTACCCTGCACACAGCAGAGCATGAAAACCTTCTCCTGATGTCTTTGAGTATGTAATGACAGAAACACGATGGGCACAAACTGGTGAGACCTGATGTGTGACTGCAGGTCCAGGCAGGAGGGCTGTGGCGAGGTGGGTCTAGTGGCATGTTTCAGAGCAGAACTCATGGTTGAAGGAAGATTTTAAAATGCATCAATCTGTATTAATCTAAAAGTGCTGGGTTTATTCACTGACAGGCAGAGCAGCCCTGGATTCAAGAGAAGCCAGCGCAAACTGCAAAGATTGGGCTGCTTGAAATCAGAATTCTGGCATTCACTGAAGTGCATAATGATGGCAGCTGCTGGAGGCATAGCGGGAGAGACTTGCTGTAGCGTGAAAGAGAGGTATTAGCCTCTCTCACTTATTAGCTCTACATATAAGACACTGCCTTGCTGAGAGCACAGGATTTCCATTGCAGTGGGTGTTTGATCTCCACAAGGGCAGAGAACCAAAGAGCACTGCCAGAGGTAACAAGGTCCCTCAAAGGCAGCTGTGACTCACAGGTGCACACTCTTCTCTGGTGCTCTGCAAAGCATTCTCGGAATTGCCAATTAGAATAACAAAACTCAATCACAGAGTAAGGGACAGAAAGGGTCGTGATGCTCACACCCAGCAGCAGGAGGCTAGGGGCTTTGCTTTACGGTGGTGCAGCTGTATGTCCTGCTGGGCACAAGAGGAAGAGGACCACACAGGAAAGCAGGTATGCATGCTGAGCCAGCCTGTGATTCAAAATAAGGGGAAAGCCACTCCCCAAATGCGTGTTCTCTCATATAGGCTTTGCCCTCACCCAAAGCAACTTAACACAGGAAAACTGAAACTGCAGAGTGAGGAGAGCAGAAGAGCTGCTCTGCAGCAGGGAGCTCTGTGCTCATGAGAGAAGCTCTCAGCATGCCACTTGTGGACGCTGCAGCATTGTTTTTCCTGTGGGAAGGAAATGATGTAACTGATATTTACTTACCTGTAGCTCGATCTGTAATCCTGAAAGCATTGCTCAATTACTGCATAAATACCTGAATGTGGGCAGCTTCCTGGGCCGGCAGGGTTCAGCCCCTGCTGCTAGGTGCTCACGTGCTTTGCACAAGGCTGTCACCAGCCTTACAATGGGAGGCTGGGACACGGTCACCCTGTGTCACCCCACCATGTCTGGCAGCCTCCATTTCCTCCCACTGCTGCCTTAGGCCAGCCAGCACCAGGCCCCAGCCTGGGTGAGGAGAGCAGAGGGCACAGTCTGTGCTGGGGCGAGGGGAGTGAAAGCATGTCCCTGAAGGCAGAAGGGTCTGCCCTGCAGGAAGCTAAGATCCGTTAATTTTTTATTAAATGCTATATGTCTGGAGGGTTAATTTAGCTTATCTAGAACAGCTTTAGTTTGATCTTTTATATGAGTAATGCACAGCTTAGTGTTAACTCCATCTATTTGTCAGCAAATTGATCTATTTCTTGAGGTTAAATCACATTACTATGCTTACCTGGCTGCTGCAAACACAAGCCCCAGTCCTGGTGAAAGTATAATTGAACAAAGAAAAACCAACAAATGTAAACCCTTCCCACTTAATTAACCCTGTTTGACCGTTCTCATGTGTAAAACATGAGCTCTAGCTGTGACCAAGGGCCTCTCACCTCTGCTGGGTGACGCAGGCAGGAAGGCTTGTGTTACTGCTGTACCGCAGGGTGCTCAGAGGCGTGTTCTGCCATGAGTGAGGTGGGAACAGAGTTAGAGCAATTCCAAGCTTCCCTGCAGCACCTTGTATGTGACTCAGAATGACTCCAGGCTATGTGGGCTGAAAGGTGCCGGCTGGCTCCAGGCACAGCCGTGGTTCGCTAAGGAGCAAGGTGTTTGGGGTTTCTTTCTTTCTCTTTAGAGCAGACAACATGCTGCTCACCAAAGGTCATGGTGTGGAGGTACTAGCCTAGGGGGCACAGATACAGAGGAGTCTGGGCATCCAGGCAGGGAGCATCCAGGTGGGACAGGCTGCACCACCATAGGGGAGCATTGGTGACAATGCTTTCCCACACCTCAGCTCTGGCCATGCAGAGTAACTTCTAGAACAGCTCAAAATGATGAGGAAACCTCAGCATGTGGCTCTGCCTGCAGTGTGGTGCAGTGGCTGGCATTATCCAGGGTCTGACTGCAGCCTCAGCAAACACAGGGGACTGAATGAGGCAAGAGTCCAGACTAAGTTGCCACCTGTAGGCAGTTCAATTCGACCTTGCAACACATGGAGTGATGCAACTCAGCCCAGGAAACCCATTCAGGAAAAGTTAATCCATAGAAATAAGAATAGAAAACTGTAGATGTGCTCAGAGGCTGTGGCAGTGGGCCAGTACCATCAGAAATCAAGAGACTGGAGCACAGTGGCATTTGTGTTGGCATTTGGCTTTCAAAATATATTCAAAAAACTTTATACTACCCTGCCCCACCCCTAGGATTTCTTTTTCTGAGACAGCACAATTGAGAGCTGACAAGCAAAATGAGCGATCCCACAGTACTTGCTGGTTGAGTCTGTCAGGTGAGGGATAGATCGCCTCTGTGATGGTTACAGGCTATTGACAGTGTACAACAAAGTCAAAGTGAAGTCTGGGATGAACGAAGTGAACAGGCTATTGAAAAAATCATGTTTTCACCCAGGCATACAGCACAGGTTAAGTTAATCAGAGAAATACTTATTCTGGTAGATGAAAAGCTGGACATGAACCAGCAGTGTGCACTTGCAGTCCCAGAAGGCCAAGAGTATCCTGAGATGCATGAAAAGAGCAGTGAATATAAGGGAGAGTGAGGGGATTGTCCCATTCTGCTCTGCCCTTGTGAGGCTCCATCTGGAGTCCTGCGTCCAGATCTGGGGTACCCAACACGTGAAAGGCATGGAGCTGATGGAGTGGGTCCAGAGGAAGGCCACAAGGGTGCTCAGAGGGCTGGAACACCTCTCTTATGAAGAAAGATTGAGGGAGCTGGGCTTGGTTAGTTTGGAGAAGTCTCTGGGAAGACTTCGCTGTGGCCTTCCAGTACTTGAAGGGAGCTTATAAGCAGGAGGGGGACTGTTTTTTTTTACAGTCTGATAGTGATAAGGGGGAATGGCTTTAAACTGAAAGAGGGGAGATTTAGGTTAGATGTTAGGAAGAAATTCTTTTCTCAGAGGGCAGTGAGGCACTGGCGCTGCTGCTATGCAGAGAATCTGTGGGTGCCCCATTCCTGGACGTGTTCAAGGCTAGGTTGGATGCGACCCTAAGCAGCCTGAGCTGCTGGGTTGCAGCCCTGTCCATGGCAGAGGGCTTGGAGCTGGTTGGTCTTAAGGTCTTAAGCTCCAACCTAAGCCATACTGCGATTCAAAAAGCAGTGCTATCTCACAAAGTAAATACAGATGATGCATTACATTCCAATAATTTTCTGACACAGCTTCATAACTCTGCAAGCCAGCTAATGTACAGACCTCTTAGTCCTGTCAGGTGGGACTATTCATAATGTGTAGAAGTATAGAAATTGTAAGGTATATATTAGATGGGATTTCTATGTGATAGGGTGCATATCAGTGCCATATGACTATTTCTTCTATTCTGGTTTATATTATAATGACTTCACATGTCAGCTTGCAGGGGACATATGTAGTTTTCTTTCATTGGTTTTGAGCTTAGCGTTTTTGTTTGGTTGAAATCGGGATAATTATATTAAGGGTAAGAATTACATTACATCACATTACAGCCATGCTGTGCTCTCTCTAAAATACTGTTATAACACAGGGCATGTTTTATGTTCCATACAAGCATGCATTGTTGTGAGACAGACTCCACAGCCAGAGCCAGCGGGGCCCTTGAGCTGAAATCCCAATGGCACAGATGAGGGGGCAGGACATCCAGACAGTGGGGGTCCGAGCATCTCTCTTGGAGCTGTAGTGGCCCTGGTGAATGGTGGAAGCTTCAGGCTTCTCTCGTGCTTCCACTAACACAACTGCACAAAATTAACAGGTGGCAGCAGTACAGCAGAGTGCTGAAAACTGGCGAGATCTGCCTGTTTGAGGCAGTGTTGTTGTTGCTAGGTTTTCAGATTTGAGTAAGACAAGTGGACCTATGTTAATACTTTTGGAAAAAAATTGCCAAGAGACCCAAAATATTCGGTTTCTTTTATCAGAGGTTTTGCAAAGCCAACAACAAAACTGTTTGGAAAAAAAGAAGTCAGCAAGGAATTGAGAAAGGTTCATGATGGGAATGCATAACTGAAATACTAATGGCCCTGTCTGGGAGGAAGAGGGATCACTGTCTGAAGTAACAGAGAAGCAGTGCCAGTGGTGCAGAAGTTGAAAAGCACTCTGCACAGTGCCAGCCAAGCTGATGGCACGGAGGGGAGCAGTTGTGTTCAGGCTTGTTTTCTGCTGCTCGAGCTCACTTGGGTACTAATGAAGCACTGAGCTTACAAGAGCTGTCGCTTCCCACCCTAGCTTACCCACGGTGTCTTGTTCTTGTGCCCATTTCCCACCAAAAATCTTTATTCAGGAAGATGAATGTGGGTATGAGTGTGAACATCTGAACCAGGCGCTTTGTGAACTGGAATGCAGTAATGAGGAGCTGGAGCCCTTCTGCTGGCAAAGCCCTGGCCTTGCTCTGTCTGAGCACAGTGGTTTATTGGTGCAAAGTTTCTTTGTCTGCAGGATTGGTGACAGAAAATACACATTTCAAAGGCTGGTAGGGACACGTGAAATGCCACTTTTATTCAAGCAGTGATGTTAAGCAAGGAAATGATTTTAAACAATATTGCTATACCAATCAAATCAGTAATACAAAGTTATACTAGTAGACAGGCTTTGCTGTTTGGACTTGTTTTTTCCCTTCCACCAGGACTGCCAAAGCTGATCCAGCTGTCCTCCCCCCAGCCTGGCAAGGCCTCCAGCAGTGGTTGCTTCTTGCAACCCACCAGGAGCTGATAACTGGGAAGTTGTATAAAAACTCAGGTAATTAGGGCTTTCACCATCAGAGAGGATTGCATGTGACCAGAAAAGTGCACTGTGATTAAAGATGCTAAAACCCAAAGGAAGCTGGGGCTGCACCTGTGAGCCCACCACCGTGCTTGTGGAAGGAACAGGCAGCAGTCCGGGCAGGGTGAGTGCAGGATGTGCTCAGGTGCTGCTGCTGCAGTACTTTTCCAGAGCTCTTTGTGAGGAGTTCAGTGGTTTCTGTCTACTGTGGTGGAACAAGATATTTTTGCTTTGATTTTTAAAAAACAACAAACTTATAAGCAAAGACAATGCGATGAAGCAGAAATCTCCACCTGGGCACACCCTCTTTGGGAAGGGTAAAGACATCTGCTTAGAATTTCAGCTCTCATTCCTCAGGTTCAAACCCCACCCATAGCACCAACCGTCCCCAGAGCACCATCAGGACTCCTGGCACACATATAAAGGCAGACAGGCCAGGACACCCCTGGCAGTGTGCTGCACATCCCTGGTGTTGGACTTCTTGTGGCAGAGGCATCAGGAACCACCATGTCAGGTAGAGGTTTCCAGGGGCTGAAGGAGCAGGCAGAAGGAGCGGCTAAAGATGCTGGTAAGGAGGATGAACATCACTGTCTATGTGCAGGGGGTCAGTTGCTGCTTTCACTTACAGAAACCTAAATCTGAAGCTATGTTGCTAGCTCCATCGGAGTTGACAAGATCTCCAGTTCACCACCACCAATACAGACTGGGACATAAATATCCCAGTGAAGAGCTGCTGCCCTGCTGGTGAGCAGGTCACACTGAGGCAGAGCATAGCTTCTCCTTCCCTCTCTGTTCCTGGGGCTACATTTGGCCCCAGGTGCAGTTCCAGATCTCAGCTGGGCACAGGCAGCCCCCACCAGCCCACAGAGCTCTGCTGAGCATGTCAGCCTCCAGCTGTCCCCACACAGATCCTAAACTGGGTGGGTTGGGAGCTCTGGAGCCTTTGTTGGTGGTAATAAGCTTTTGTGTGTAGCATTGCATTGCTCACTGTGATCTTTTTTCATGCTTTGTGGAGTGTTCTAATCTGCTCTGCTTCCAAGAGCTGCTGTTTGCCCTTACTGTTTGCTGCTTGGCCTGAATACCAGTGTCTGCTGGTATATATTGATTGCAATGCACTGTCTGAAACAAAAAATATAAGTGTGTTCCTGCTGTATTCTTGTTCATCAGTGACCACCAGATTTTGCAGGGTTTACAAACCTGTGCGTATATTTCTGCCATAAGTATTCCTGCATTGTAGGACCAAGTACAGTGCATTGGGAGCCAACCTTGTTGTGCAATATGTAACAGCTTTTCCCTTAATTGAAACAAATCACTGTACGCACAGCTCATGGTAGCACATTATTTACAGAGTGTGTGTGCAGTCCATTCCTTTGGCAGAGGAGATAAGATGGCTGTCACTTCTCCTGCAGCCAGCACCAGCTTATATTTTGTGCAGCATCTCACTCTTTTAATGCTTTGTTTTCTGCAGCTGATCTACTCTGGTGCTAGCTCCCGCTTCTCTGTGTTTATTTAGATCTCTGTAAAGTCTCCCTTGTCCTGTCCTGTCCTGTCCTGTTCTTTTAAATGTAAAAAAAGGCACTGTACCCAAGCAGCCCATGAGGACAGTGCATGTGAGACCAAATATCTCTAGGGCTATTAACCTCTAAAAATCCATAAAAGCAAGTGTAGGGCAAAGTAAGCAACTTCACAGCCAAATGTCTCACTCCAGCTCACTGCTAACCTCTGCTTCTTCTTCTCCTTACATTTTTATCTTCTTACCATCACGGACATGTCCAGCTCCCAGGGAGTGCTGATGCCATCCCACAGCAGACACCCCACTCACCACATGCCCATGAGTGAAACCCTACAGCCCAGGCTGCATCTCTAACAGGGGCACAATCTGTCTGTAATGGGCACGTGGAAATGAACCTTTTGTCCTTAATTACAGCGAGTGCGTTGGGACAGGCTACTCAGGATGCAGTCAGCCAGATTACAGATGCCGGCCAGAAAGGTAGGTTTGGTGACTGTTTTGACCTTTCACAACACCGACGGGAAAAGATTGCAGGTGTGTTCCTTGGTAGTAGCTCTGCTCACCAGCAGATGACCCCCAGCAAGTGGCTCGCCTCCAGCTGCTGTGCCTCGTGCACAGCACTGAGCCCTGTGCCTGTTTCTTATCGCTGGACACTGGCAAGATATGCCTCTGTATTTTTATAGTAGAAACATTTTCTCACCTCCCCTCCCCATCATAAACACTGAATGAACTAGTTTGCACTTTTTTCAGGCTTTCTGCTTACGTGTTGCATTTCTCCCTCTCTTCTAGCTGTGGATAAGGCTTGTAAGACAACACAGGATGGTGTAGAAAAAGCAGCTGGGCAAGCTGCAGAAGCAATGTCTGGCTTTGGGAAAAAATGTGGATTTAAGAAATGATGTTGATGTAAGCAAGCAGTACTGCATGTCAAATCCATCTTCACAATTCCCGATTCCTCTGCGTAGAAAGCAAAAGCTATCTGAGATCTGGATAACTACTCTCTCCCCACATACAAAATCATAAGGCAGAATGCTCTCCTCATCCTACCCACAGGAAAAACGCATCTCAGTGTATCTCATAACATCTGCTCACCATGTTCTGTTCAAAGTGGGCTATAAGGCTTCAGCAGTGTTATTGCCCTGCTCTTGTAGCAGTGCAATAGTGATTGCTACATCTGTTGAATGTACTCACAAAAAAAAGCAGAACTGATACTATTCTGGAATACAGAAATATCCACATGATTAAACTAGGTTCCCTTCCAGTGATCAGAAGTTAAGCTGCTGTTGTATTTCATGTCAATTATTTGCTTATTCCATTTTGCTGTACTTTCAGATTAACATAAATAAAATTACAATTAAGATTTCCACCCCTCGGAAATACATCTCCTCATTACGTGCTTGTGTTGTATCATTGGGCTTCTTGTAAAGGACAATGCCATGTCCTGCAGATCTCTTTTGCTTTTGATTGCTGGCTTCATGAATGATGACTATTTATGAGGGTGGATAATGACAGGACAAGGAGAATGGTTTTAAACTAAGACAGGGAGGTTTAGGTTAGATATGAGGAGGAAGTTTTTCACCCAGAGGGTGGTGAGGCACTGGAACAGGTTGCCCAAGGAGGTTGTGGATGCCCCATCCCTGGAGGCATTCAAGACCAGGCTGGATGTGGCTCTGGGCAGCCTGGGCTGCTGGTTGACAACCCTGCACATAGCAGGGGGTTGGAACTGGGTGATCATTGTGGTCCTTTTCAACCCAGGAAATTCTATGATATGATTCTGTGATATGGCCACCCCACAAGGCAGGTGGGTGCTGCACTGCTGCATGCTCTGCTAGAGGTGAGCCAGGCATGGCCAGCACAGCACTGCAGGTCCTATGGCAGAACAGGGGCTGGGTGCCTGCTGCTCCAGTCTGCACCTGTTAGCAGCCAGCTCCAGTTTTTTTCTGCCCTAATGCACAGCACATCCACAGCTCCACCTCACGAAGGCATCTAGAAACCGAGCAGCATGGGCAGGTTCAGACAGCCCTGCCTCACAGCCCTCAGCCAGGAGCTGGGGGTGGTGGGGCTATGGGGAGCACCGACCTTCACTAATGCAGCCCTGGAAAATGGCCGCTCATCACTGGCACAGGGATTGGCTGTGGCCTACCCAGGAACTGCACATGCTGAAAACCCTCAGAGGAACCTATAGGTGATACATCACCACTGAGTAAACATAGTCCAGGGCTTTGCACAGCATCCTGGTGCAATGCCCATAGTCGTTTAAAGCTCTAAAAGCCTAAATATTTACCCAAGTGCATGCTCACAGAAAAAGTGCTGCACTATTGCACTCAGTTACTGGGCAACACTCCACAGTACTTAATTATTTAGTGCTTTCCATGGTTACTTCCCTGACGGTGAAATCTTCAGAGAACAATCACTCAGGCTTGGAATTTCACAGTGCCATGCTGTGTTTGTGGTGGCCCACACACAGGTCTTCAGAGTACCTTACTTTCTGCAAAGCACTGCTCAGTCCACATTGCTAAAACCCAAGCAGTTATGATGGTTTGTTTCCCAGCAGAACAGTTACCTTAGAGAATAGAAACAGTTACTTTAGATACCATTCCCACTGCTTTGTGCTTGTGGAGCCGACCTTTGCCATGCAAAGGTCGCCACAGCACTCTCACTGGATGCACCCCAGCACAGTGCAGGGTGGGATACACACATCACAGCCCCTTTGTCCCGAGGGCAGATGCTGTTGCACAGGCACCCGTGAGTCTGAGTCACTTGCTGGCAAGAATTTCTAGATCTGAATTGTAGAGCTTTGCTCCACAAATGGGGTCATAGCTTTGTTCACAGTGCTCTTTGGCCTTGAAGCATTCAGGTTCTCACTCCCCTATGCATCACAGAGGTGTCTGAGTCACAGCCAGGAATATACGTTCCCATCCCACCCAATGGCTCCAGATGGCACATGAAAGCCAAGCCAACTCATGTGCCACTGCCCAGAGGGACATAGGAATGTATCTGACACGTGAGATCTCACATTTCCTCCCATTTGCTCCTGAGTGTGCCCTCAGCTGTCAGAGCCTCGAGGTGCCACGCAAAGGGGATTTGGGCACCTTGCCTGTGTGGACAAATGCTGCCATTAAATGCCTGAGGGCTATTGAGGAATTGAGTTTGTGAGCACCCTGTGCTGCTGCATGGTGGGGCCAAGTGTGCGCTCAGCCTTTGGCTGTGACTGCATCAGTGTGTCTGCTCAGGGTCATTCTCTTGATTGCCATCAGCAGTAGGACTGAGGACATTTCGGCTTATAGTCCAAAATGATGACGTGTCAGAATCCAGTCCACTCTCCCAGCTGTTCATAATAACTTTTCATAGAATCACAGAATAATTAAGGTTGAGACCTCTAAGATCATCAGGGCCAGCCTTCGATCTGTTCCCACCATGCCCATTGACCACGTCCCTCAGTGCCATACCTCCTTGTTTCTTGAGCACCTCCAGGGACAGTGACTCCACCACCTCCCTGGGCAGCCTCTGCCAATGCATCACCACTCATTCTGAGAAGAAATTTTCCTAATATCCAACCTGAACCTCCCCTGATGCTTAGAATCAAAGAATCACCAAGGTTGGAAAAGACCCCCAAGATCACCTAGTCCAACTGCCCACCTGCCACCAGTATTTCCCTTCTAAACCACGTCCTTAGCACAACATCTAAACCCAGAAGTTGTGGTTCTGTTCAATGCCAACAGTGACAAGTGACAAGAGCCTGAGCCCACTGCTGGCTGCGGGACCCACTGCCCTCACCATCAGCTGTCACCATCAGCAAGTGAGGCAGCAGCACAGAGCCAGGAAATTGCCATTTCCTGAACATGGATTTGGCTGCAGATAGCTGAGGATGTTGTGGAGAACAATAGGTGAATGTTCTATGGCCCTGCTGTTGCGCAATGGGTTTCCACAGGCCTAATGCTGCTGTAGGTTATCTGAAGCATTTTGGGATTTACTGCGCTGTAGAAGCATTCTAAACTTCATCAGGTTCTCTTGAGGTCAAAGGCTTTGGTTTTTGTAACAAAGTGGTTACTTTTGACTCGATCAGTTTTCTTTTGTTTATTTGTTTGCTTTTCAGAAGTGTGTTTTGGTAGAAGCTGTTTTCCAACATGGTAAGTAATCTCTGCTGACAGAAGATAACATGATCTGGAGACATCCCTCTGTACCCTATTTAGTTGAGCACAATGTCCTGTTGTATGCCAACGAAGATCTGCAGTGCTCGGAAGAAAAGTGATACTTTGCTGAAATGCAGGTGGGCAAATAGTAAAGGAGCTGTTGTTGAAGCAGTTTATTGCCTGGCGTGGAGGGAGGCATTCCAGGAGCCTGCTGTGAGCAGAAGGTCAGGCTGACTAGCAAGCATCTTGTTTTGGGGCAGGTTATGCTTTTTTTTCTTTTCTTTTTCCCTCCTACTCTGGCAACAATTGCTTCTCAGCAGTGGCAGATCCTTGTACATAGTGTGAAAGGGTGCAAGAACTAACTCTGCCAGAAAGCAGGTGATTCCAACAAGGCACAGGCTGGCTGCTCTGGCTGTGAGAAGCTGTGAAGCACCAGGAGCCCTCCCAGAGGGACTGGGGCAGGCTGGAGGAGGATGGATGCACTGCCTGGCCTCCTGCCTGCAGGTCCTCGGGCACAGGGCTAGCAGGGACAGGCTGCTGGGCAGTGTTATGACAGAGTATGAAACTGCTAAGCTCATTCGCACAACAAAGATTTCATCACGTACTCCTCAAAAAAGCAGGGTTAGCTCCTCCCATTTGTTTTATAACGATGAGTTTAAGCCTGCCCAGAGGGGAAAAACAGTAAGCGAGAATCCTCTGAAACTGGATACTTTTCTATGTAAGGCTTTGAAATACCAGAGCTGGTTTAGGCAATTCTTGAGCTGAGGACCAGGATGTTTTTTGGCCCCGGCAGCCTCCTGGGAAGGTTTTGTAAGGACAGCTGTGGAATGCGCTCTGTTTACCAACTTCTTGCCATGGAAAACAAAGCTTTGATTCCTGGGCCATGGAAAACTTCTGCCGATGAATCCCCACCCCCTCTCTGGGGAGGAAAGCACAACAAACACTAATGCCTCTTCGCCCTTTTATGCCTGGCGTATTAATCACCAAGCAGGGCTCGCCGCGTCCCGCTCAGCCTGTGTTTGCCCTCTAACTACGGGGAGGAGTTCTGCTTTGTCTATATAAAGCTGCACTTTGCTGAACACTGTAACAGAACCAAACTTAGAGACTCGATCACCCATCCTCTGTGGGGAGAGCAGACCAGCAGCAGCCATGTTTGGGATTGGAAAGAAGCTCGCCGAGGAAGCAACGCAACAGGCTGAGAGTGCTGCGCAGGTGGCAGGTAAATACCATGGGCTGCTTTCCCTGTGCCTCCAACTGGGTAGGGAGGTGTGTGCCCCGCTGCACTGCTGTGGGCTTCTGGCCCTGCAGCATGGGTGGATGGCTCATGCATGAACGCAGCTTTGCAGATGCTCTTCTTGAGGGTGTGGTTGGCGTGGCTGCTGCTCTCAAACCCCACTGGTGCTAAAGCGAGTGAGGGACCAGAATTAAATGCTGGCTGCCCGGTGCTGCTTGCATCCCTTCACTGAGTGGGTGCCAGATGGATAATGTGCTGAAGGGAAGAGGACGGCAGAAAGCTGAGAGGGAAAGTGAGGCCATTTAGGTTTTGCATTACTTTTTCACAACTTTTTCAAAACATGAACAGCTGTGAAAATATGAGCTCTGCAACACCATGATGGATTTGCTTCTTGAAGCTCCGAGGTCTCTGATGTGCCCAGCTAATGCTGCAGCTGCTGATCCCACCACAAGCCCTGGTGCAGTCATTGGGCTTGGGGCACCTGCAGCTTGGTGCTGTGATGCTTTCAGTCCCTGCCCAGGATGAAGCAATGTGCCATTTAGATGAGCCACTGTCTGTGAAGCCCTCACACAAAGACTGCTGTGATGCAATTCCTCAGACTTCTGTGCTTCATACAAATGGGAGTAGCTGAGTTTGCCTAATGCCTGTAGAGTGAAATTGGGCACTGCAGGTGACCTCAAATGCAGTAGAAATACTACTTTAAGGATTTATTTTCTAATATTATCTCCTAATGTGCAGATCCTCTAAGCAGTGATCAATGAAGCAAATAGGAAGCCTCTTGTTTATTTACTATTTGTCCCTGGGCCACTAGGAAGAGGAAAGACCCCTCACCACACCTAGCGGCCTCTTTTCCAAAGAATTTGAGGTGATTCTCAGAACATCTTCATGCTGAAGCACAGAAGGAAAACACTACAACATGGGCAAGCACTCATCTTTTCAAATGAAAAATTCCTCTTGCTTTTGCTTTAGAGCAGCCCTAGACATGCATATTCTGTGGAGATTTTCATGTTCCTGCTCTATTTCTTTACATTAGAGGACTGTTATCAACTTTTTCCTGTGCTGGAAGACTGATGTGGGAGTTTTAGACATGCTATTTGTCTTCTTGAATGGGCTGAGAAGTTATCTCAGTGTTTCGATAGTTGAACTAAGTGTTTAAGAGCCAACCAACTCCGAGAGCAGAGCTTTTAGATTGCAGCAGTCCTTCCCTTTCTGCCCCAAATGCTGGCAGCTGAGCCAGCCCTTCAGACACCCTCAACAGCCCTTGGCCTGAACCCCACACACGTCTTCCTGGCAGCCCTGCATCGCAGCACGTTCTCTTCCCAACAGGGCTCCCAGGCAGTCTCATGCCTGCCTTGGTGAGTGACAGTAGGTAACAGCAACAGCGTGCTCAACTCACATCACCACCCACAGCCCTGGAAGTGCTATCAGCAGAGGTATTCTCCAAATCCCTCTTTAAATGTAAACAAAAAGGGTTTTTATGCCAGTTCTTATGCCAGTTCTTGAACTAGAACAAGGCTGTCCAAATGGTGGTTCCGCAACTGCTAACTACGTCATCTCCAAAGTACTTCGGTTGTGCCCTGCAGGCTTAGTCCCATGAGCCTTTCTAAGTTTGGACTGGCACAACTGGCCTTTGCTACTATCTAAAATTAGCACCCGACCAATAGCTCCTAAGGGAGCTGTAGACTGCATCTTCCTCAGCCCACCTCATCCACCAGCTGGTGAACTGTGCCAGAAGGAGATGCGTGATGATAATTAGTATAGCTTTATGCAGTACAAATATATTACAAACCGAGGGTGAAATAGGCCACTGGGTTGAGACAGCCTTAACGCCATAGCTGCTGCTTGCTGGAGAGCAATTCAGCCCAGGCCTGGAGAAGTTCTGAAGTTCTGGGCAACCCCAGTCCACTGAAATGCTGTCCTTTCCCCCACGCATCTGTCCTCATGCTCCTGCCCTCCCCCACAAGCAGCCCGGCTGTTCATGCAGCCTGTGGGGCTGGGCAGTGCAGTGGGTAAAAATGGTACGACACAGAGCCAGGGCGAATGAGACAAACAGGTTCAGCTGAAGGTCACTCACCCAAAATTGTATTTGACTGATTTTTCTTCTTAGAATCATCTTCTGAGATGTGATTACTGAGTTTAGGGGGACGGATAAAGACTGCTTAATTGATGCTGTTTTACTCTTCAGTTAACACAGTGGGCCAGACTGTGCAGCAAGCAGTGGAACAGGCCAAGGATGCTGGTCAGAAAGGTACGGTCATGTTTCTGATGCTTTCACTGTCATTCCAGTGAAATCTCAGACGGGTCCCTTGCCCCTGCCCCAACACCCACCCTCTTGTGAGATCATGCCAGCCATGTTGCTGTCCTCAGTGACTGCAGTGGGAGGGCAGAGCCCAGTTTTCTTAGCATGTTCCATTCCGGAGCACAGCACTTCTGCTCTGATCTGGGGTTTCTTGGGCCACAGGAGCCTCAGCCTACTTCAAGCTGGGCTGTGCTGCAGTGCCAGGGCTGGCCAGCCAACAGCAATGAGGTCATTCTTTCCTTGCCCACGCAGGACTGTGCCACAACGAGACCCCTTTAGTGTGTTCTCCTCTCCACCTCCCCTCCTACCCATACCTGGTGGGGAAGGGGAACATACTGCAGTGATGCTGCAGTTACCTTTGTTTTTCTTTTTCAAAAGCTCTCGATGAAGTCTACAAGGTTGCTGAAACTGGTGAAAAAGCTGTAAAAAATGTAGCAAATCAAGCAACTTCCTGGGGCAAAAGCTTTGGACAATGAAGATAACATAACACCACTGAATGTATTCTTAATACATTATATATAATAAATAAAACCCCTACTGTGTACATGTCTGGCACGCATTCTTTGGGATTATTCTGATTACACACATTAGAACAATCAGCGATGTGGAAAGGTGGGATTACTGCCCAGCAGACTGCTGAAGTTGCTGTTAGTGCAGCCAAACACTGTCAGAGCTAAGGGAAAGCTCTGAGTGGGCATGATGTAAGTGGCCCTCTCCATATGGGCCGAGGACGTGAGATATGGGGTTTTCTCCCACTTAGTTGGTGAGCTGAAGTCATGGCCCCCTGTGAGCAAGTCTCACAAGCTGAATACTTCAACAGTGATTTCAGGACAAGGTAAGTACCTGCATGCTTCTGTGCGCTGATCTTACCTGTAAAATTGCAATTAGAAGTTATACAGATGAAGGATCGAGTGTGTTTACAGTGTATGGGACCACCATAAAATGGTACTGTGACACTCAAACCAATGCTGGCACTGAAACATTAACAGCACAAACTGCTGGCCAAGTGCCTAACGTGCCACTGAGCTAAATCGTCAGCGCAACTTCAACAGCTCTGAGCAGCAAAGCACTGATGCAGCACAGAGCAGCTGTGGTCAAACACAGAGATGGGCAGTTATCAAACGTGGTGAAAGGATGAGTACTGAGGAAGTCTGAGCTTTAAAAAAAAAATAACTTACATGCACATGAGCTTCAACAAGAAGAGAATTTGCTACTGCAATTAGTAAGGAACTGGATACTACATTCTCACCAATTACTAAAGACATAACTTAGAGGTCACTTACTTGGTATCTTGAAATGACAGGAGGAATTGTCACTGTGTAAGCACTTCTTCCTGACGGTGACAGGTGCCATAAATGACAGCAGATGCAGCACTGATTTCATTGCTGGCATGAAAAATGGTTGTTGTACTCGCTCTTCTGCATGGCAGGTTTTTTGCATTTACTCCCCTCTACTCCGCCCTGGTAAGGCCTCATCTGGAGTACTGTGTCCAGTTCTGAGCTCCCCAGTACAAAAAAGACAGGGATCTCTTGGAAAGAATCCAGCGGAGGGTCACAAAGATGGTGAGGAGCCTGGAGCATCTCTCCTATGAAGAAAGGCTGGCTGAGTGAATTGGGTCTGTTCAGCCTTGAGAAAAGAAGACTGAGACGGGACCTGATCCAGATATCTAAGGTGTGGGGGGCAGAGTGGTGAGGCCAGACTGTTTTCAGCAGTGAGTGGAGACAGGACAAGGGGAAATGGCCAGAAACTGCAACATAGGAAGTTCCACACAAATGTGCGCAAGAACTTCTTTAGGTGAGGGTGACAGAGCACCGGAACAGGCTGCCCAGGGAGGTTGTGGAATCTCCTTCTCTGGAGATGTTCAAGACCCGTGGACACCTACTTGTGTGACCTTGTCTAGGGAATCTGCTTTGGCAGGGCGGTCGGACTCGATGATCTCTGGAGGTCCCTTCAAACCCCCACGATTCTGTGATTCTGAGTAGCTGGCAGGAGGGAGGTAACTGTGAAAACTGTGGGTACCCTTATCCATGCTCTTGGGAGGTTGCACGTGCCCACCAAATTTGCTGTAGGCAGTAGGCATGGCTCAGAGCCATTAGAAATCTGTGCTCACGTGGAACATCAGGTATTGGCTGGGCCCTTGCCCAAGCAATTTTCCAAAAATCCAAGCAATTTTCTTGCTGAAGCATCCAGTGGTGTGCCAGCAAATGCAGAGATCATGGCAGTAGCTAGAGGCAACACTTGTGTGTGTGCTCTATGGCTGTGTAAGGGGGGGAGTGTTCTCCAAAATGTTTGAGCTAAAATCTAAGTTACATCTGCCATAGGGAAACACAATGGTTATATTTGTAATCTACAGCCCAGAGCATGGCTGTTTCCTTCAGCTGTGGTTAGGAAAAGGCTGGTGTTGCCCATAGCAAGTGTGTGAAATTTTACTGCTTTTTTCCTTCTTTTGCTGTTGCCTGAACTTGGGAGAGATGTGATAAAAGCATAGCATCTTGTTCTTAACTATCTGATGCTGCTGGAACTGACCTCTGCACTGCACTTAACTCAGCACCAGCGTAGCTTATAATGCACACCACAATTTCAGAAGAGGATATCTATGACAAAAAGTCCGGACTCACTGATACAGCTTGACAAGCAAAGGACAGATCAGATGATATGCTGTAATCTGAAATCAAATTCTGAACGTCAGTCTCATCAAGAATCTGAAGTCTTTGATAGAAAGTATCCCAGATTCTCCTCACACCACCCTTCAGTTACGCCCAGTTTGCAAAGAGAAGCTGTGGGTGCCTAATCCCTGCAGGTGCTGAAGGCCAGGCTGGATGAGGCCTCCGGCTGCCTCATCTGGTGGGTGGCAAACAGCCCATGCAGGCACTTGCAACAAGATGGTCCTCAAGATCCTGCTTAGCGATCTATGCCAGCTGTCTGTGTGCTCCAACAGTGACAGGACCCCACTCTTCAGGTCTGAACAGCTGAACTGATGGAGAGAAGTAGAGGAAATGAGGGGGCAGGCAGGAAAAACTATCAGCCAAATTTTCAACAACCATGCCAGCAGATAGCACAACTCAACTTATAGGATTCTTTCTCATTTCACTAACACAATAGTACGAGTAGGATAGTAGAAGAGGTTGAAATGCCCCGCAGATATTCTGTTACATTTATTGTTGTGTATTGATGGCAGCGGAGAGGTGGTCTGGCAAAATGGCGTCTGGCATGGAAATGTGGATGAAGCAAAGGTGTGTCATTAAACTCCTCCATGTGGAAAACATGGCACCCACTGACATTCAACAGTGCTAGCTGAATATTTATGGAGACTAACCAGTGGATGTGAGGCAGTGGGTCGTGTTTCATCAGCAGTAACAGCAACAGTGGGTTACCTCTGCTGGTGCAGATTTTTATGAACGTCAATCTCTTCATTATAGCTAATGGTGGTGACTATGCTGAAAAACAGTGTTTTGTAGCAGAGAATTTGCTCTATCAAACAGTGTTATTGTGCTCTTTGTATCTGCTGCAGATTCTGTGGAAATAAATAGGAGGCACTGCTTTTGGAGCAATACATGTATCCAACTTCAACCGTCTTTTCTGCCAAGCTCATGAGACATATCTGTATGAGTGAGCCCCTTACAAGAAGTTATTGACAGCATCTTACCAGTAACCACGCAACAAATCAGCAAGTGTATTGTGAAGATTCATGAGTTGGTTGTAACCAGTGGAAGCTTTTGCATGAAATAGAAAGCAGTAAAACAACAGCATAGTTGGTTTGGAAAGGTCAATTTTTTTTTAATAACTGCTCTTCTCTCCAGGTTATGTTATGCAGTTACAAAGTAGATAGAAAAAAAACATAAGTTTCTGGGAGGGACTAGTTGTCTTTTAGAAAAAAACACTCATATTCATTACATAAATAACAACTGGCACTTCAAGGGGACACGGCTGGACAAAAGCCTTAGACTTTATAAACTGTGCTTGATCCAGTAATGTGTTGAGGTCCATTCTGTTGTGTTTGAATATATTCAAAACTGTCACGACCTTCTGATGGCAAAAAAAAAAGAAAAAAAAAAGAAGCTGTGTGTTAAGACAGTCAATTAAGTGTACAGCAGCATTCTAGCTCCTCTGTAGTTTGGCCAATGATTTCTGGGTTATATTTCATGGTAGTTGTTCACTGAGGCAGTATCTAATTTTGAAAAAGCCTCTGGGAGGAAAAGACTGACAAAGAATGTTAAAAACAGGTATGATTGCTTAGCAAATTCAGACTATCCCTTTTCTTAAAAAAAAAAAAAAAAAGAAAATCTGTAGTCAGAATAATTACATAGATGCTTGATTTAAAAATGTAACTATAATTGCTTGATAATTTCAGCTTATAAAAATATTAGTTTGTCAACTCTACATACTTCATGGTGGTAGCCAAGCTAACTTGAACAAGCAATAGGGCGCAGTCCTATAACAGCAGCAGTTAAAGAAAAAAACATTGCCTAGAGAGAAACAGGCCTGAAGCTTTACTAAAAAAAAAATTAGACTCCTATCGAAGTTAATCCCTGCTGGAGGCCCATTCTTCCTTTGACAATGCCATAGCATTGATCATACAAGGCCTTACTGAAAGTGCCAAAGCCAAAATTATACCATTAAACAAAAGTGCATGAAGTAATAATGAGCTAAGTGCTCATCCAGTACAGTATCTGATCTGAAGTTTGACAAGTGGCTCAGGTGGCAAGACCACTCTTTCATACATAAAATGTACCATTTTGTTTTGTAGGTGAAATACCCAGAACGTCCCCCACAAGTGCTGATGAACTGTTATCTTCAGATACATGCTTGTATACAATTTCCTAACCCACGGACTTTTATTGTAAAAAAAGACTAGTCTGGACTGAAACTAATTGAGAATAGAATCCACTATAATGTCAGAAGAAAAGAAATTTTTGTGGTTACATGTAAACTTGTGATAAGCTTTTCCAAGAAGAGGGTACATTGACGGCAAGAGGGATGGGATACAACAAGGAGCAGTGACAGCCTGCTTATGTAAAGGTCAGGCCAGCCTCGTTGTATACTTTGAAGACCTTCTCAATTGCATTGACATAGGCAGCTGTTCTCAGGTCCAGACCCAGGTTGTACTTCATGGCAGTACGCATGATTTGCTGAAATAGAAAAGGTGGTATGAGATTTCTGCAAGTTTCCTATAGGAACTACATCAGATTCTGCTTGCAGGATCCAAGCAGGAGCGTAAAAGCCCCTAACACTGATACCGGAGCTCAGATTCTTTGAGAATAAAGTCTAACATTTCTCAGTTCTCTGTACGTCTACGATTTATGAGGTCTCAAATCTCTACAGAGAAAGACAAGGTTTCAAGTAGTGTTTCCCTACTAATTAGAAATACCTCATAAAGGGATCAATCTAAAAATGCTGATGCTAAACTAAGGTGTTCTTACCGACATATTAGGCAGGTACAAAAAGATAACTAATACCCTTCTAATCACCATAGCTTCCTCTAGAAAATACTTCCAGATATCATACATTAGTCTCTAATGTTTTCTAAACATTGGAAACTTGGTCATCACTGCACAAAACAGAAACATTTGAGAACAGTATTCATAAACTGTATATGTACCTAATAAATTCTGCAGAATACATTTGTCAGGGAACTGTTAGATCACAGCCTGAACTGATGACTGAGCAGCTGGTGAACGGGTATGGCTGGCCCAGGGAGCACAGCTGCAGGCAATTTACCCGTGCTTCTCAGGTGACTAGAAGTGGTGGGCCCTGGGTCCATCCCCCCAACACTCCAGCCCATTCAGGGGCCAGCTGCAGGGGGGAGAATGTTTTGTCGATGAAGGTCCTTTTTGGAGATGTAATGCTCCGTGGCCAGAGACCCATATCACCAGCTGGGTGAGTCAGCTTTTTTCCTGTCTTTGACTCTTGGTATTCCAAATAATATTTTTTCTGGTATTGTAAAGATCTTATCAGAAGAAGTTTTGCTGTTTTATAGGAGAAACAGCTTTTAAAAAAGATGTAGCAAAGCCATAAGTTCTTCTCCTACACATAGATTTATTAAAGCAATACTTACTCGAGCAGAACGCTCCATTGTATAAGCCAACCCAGAGTGGACAATATCCTTCTCAGATGCACCCTGCAATAATACACAGTACAGTCAGGACTTATTCATGCATACAAGAAGGTACTAACCCTATTTTAAGAACAATAGATAAGATTCGTGTAGCTGTTGAAGCTTGCTCTCTCATTTCTTTTTGTAGTGACTGATGTTAAGACAAACTGAATTGCCATTACTAGAAGTGCTAACTTAGGTCAATTTGATTGTAAAACCTTAGATATAAGTCAGTGAAATCTAGCTTCCAATTGCATAATGCTAGCATTTTCAGTGATGTTGTAACTACCACTTTCAGTCTTCAAAACATGTCCTAAATGTTAAACAGACTCTCAAGAATTAATAACTTACAGAAGTTATTTCAGTTATTTTGAAGACAGGTTTTAGGAAGGGCATAGATTCTCAATTCACAGATTGAAGTGTATTAGCTTTGTGCAGCTCCAGAATGACTTAGTTGCCATTGAAATGTAAATGCACTGAACAATAAATAATTGAAATGTGGGGATGTTAGAGTGTCAGTGTTCCATCATTCTGACTACTGTCACTTACTACTAATTTGAGACTTGGCTTCATGAAACAGATGCAAATGTTCATTTTGTTTACCTCAAATACTCATTTGATGCAAATGTTCATTCAAATGTTTACCTCAAATACTCATTTGGTCTGTAGAAATTACTAGGCCAGTTTGTAAGGCTTGTGTTAAAGAGGTGACAGTAATGACTTCAAGCCACTAAATGTATTTACTATGCTATTCCTTCAGTGTAACACTTTGGCAAATGCCAGCAGCATACTAAATCAGTCTATTCCTGTCATCTGACAGCAAACCAAGTTCACGCATGCCTCCCCTGATTTACTGAGGGAAGGATGCTTTGATGGTTTTTCTAATTCATTTTTTTCCCTTTGATTATTTGCCCTATCTTCTCCTGAGCTTATGTATGAAAAAAACCCACTACACCAATTATCACTTTCAGCTTCCATACATCCCTTGGCAAAGTATTCTACAGCTTAACTGACTGTTGGAATTGTTTATTGGTTTTGTTTGACAGCACCTTATTCTTGTTCACTTTTCCATGCAGTGATGGCTGTTGTTACCCATCCATTTTCACATCACTCATTTTATTGATTACTATCTCTGTACTATTTCAGATTAACAGTACCTGGAGTAGGTTGTTGTTTTATACATGTGGAACTTCTGTATCTTTGACTATTCTATTTTTTTAAACTGTCAACATTACAACACTATAAGATACAGAGATGAAACCTGCATGCAGAGCTGAGAAGGCAGGCACATTCCGGACTTAAATTATGGCATTGTCAGTCCTATATTGCTAATCTTCTTTTCATTTCAGAATGATTACTGTCACTGCATTTGTGTTCTAATTGCTGTGCATTTCTAAGCTTATGCTCAGGGACATGATTTAGCAGAGGGTTGTTAGCGTAGTATGGTTAGGTTGTGGTTGGACTTAATGATCTTTAAGATCTTTTCCAACCTGAGCGATGCTATGGTTCTATGTTCTGTTGTTACCTCCAGATGTTCCTTTTGAGCTCAGGTAGATGAACTTATCATTTTGTACTAAGATTTTTCCCACCCTGTATTGGTACACGTTAGATAACAATTTAGATGACTTTTTTTGCCCATTAATACAAGTCTCAAAGGAACATTCTATACTCTTGTCTGTACTATCTTGAATTTACAGAAATGCTATATGAAGCTGTCTGTGGTATGGGTTCTTTGAATGAATCATCAAATAACTTGCATTTGAAAGGGAGTTTTAAAGATCACTGAGTTCCCACAGGCAGGGATGCCAACAATCAGATGAAGCCTGATTTAACTTGGCCTTGAACATCTCCAGGGATGGGGCATCCACAGCTTCTCTGGGTAACTGTGCCACTGCCCCACCACTCTTCTTATTGAAAGCTGTTAGAAAACCCTGGTAAACTATATTAACAAGACTTCCAAAACAAATTCTGATAGTTACTGAGGCAGTATTTCTTGCTATAAATGCTTGACAGACTTTGATAGCCAGGAATCAAAGAGATTGTAGAATCTATGTGTTGTGATCAGGTTAGCCAGCTAAAATATAAAGTATATTGTAGACAAAAGTATTGGCAGGAAAAAAAAACAACTTAGTCATCTCCTTACTAGGTTGTTTAAAAACCAACAGAAAACCTTCCGCATCCTTCTCCAGGTTAAAAAAATCCATACATCTCTGCCTGAACAATGGATGAAGATGGTGGAGTTTCTCAGAGCAACAGACTGCTAGGTGAACAGTAACATGCAACTCTCGTATGATTAACTCCTGAAATCTGAGGTAGTCATGGATTGAAAATATCCAAATTGCTTTCGTGTTGTTTGCACAAAAAGAGATGGTACTTCATACTTTTCTAATAGGAGATAGGAGTAAGCACTACTCAGTGACAACTAAAACACCAGTGTTATCAACACTATTTTCATTCTAAATGCAAATCACAGCACCATAACAGCTACTATGGAGAGAACTAACTCTGAAAACAGGGTAGTACTCTAAATACCCATCAAACACTACAGAAGAGACATGAACACAGTAGGGGAACTGTTAGGCATCTGGTGAAGGGGTTTGGCTGGCCCAGGGAGCATGGGCAAATTGTTTGCACTTGTGCTCCCCATGTGACCAGAATGGAGCCTTTCTGGGCTCCATGTAAGGGCCAGCCACTGAACAGAGAACATCTCTGAGCTAGGCTGGTTCCTGAGAAGGAATGATGCATAGCCAGAGATCCCCCTTCACCAGCTGGGTGAGTGCCATTCTTCTTTCTGTATATGACTATTGGCCTACCTGCAAATACTTCACCTGTATTGCCAAGGATCTGTCAGAAGCAATCCTGCTGCTTCATGAGCAGAACAAACAAAACGAGTCTGTATTAAAATTGTAGCTTTATAACAATATTGGAGATAACTGGCATGTGGCCAAATAGAAGGGGAAAAAAAGGCTTACTTCCTGTATTCTTAAACTGTTTAGATCACTTGCTTCCTTCAATTGTTTAGCCATCTAGCTACAGTACCAAGGTAAAATTTTGACTGCACTTATAATATCAGGATAAAGCTACAGTTAAAGAAAAAAAAGCAAACAGAGCAACTACTTACTGATATCCTATCTTGAAATTCTGCTGTAGGCACAACTGGAATAGTTCCACCATGTTTCCCAAATTTTCTCTCCAAGCTTTCCTGTACAGACACTACAAACCAAAAAAAAAGCAGAGGCAACGTAATGGACAAGAAAAGGACAACTAACAAAAGGATTTGTCTCCAAATCTTCCAGCATTCCATGAAATGCAGACTCTGGGAGCAGAGCTGAGAGAAGAGTCATCTTAATTATGTTTCCTACTAAATAGGAAATTTGCTGTTTGGTACTCCATCCTACCAATCAAATAGTGAATGAAAGCAGAACTGTGGACTTACTGAGCAAATGGTAGTTTGAATCCCTTTCATATTTAAAAGTCAAGCGGCCATAGCTGACGTGGTTCAAGTTTTTCAGCCACTCAAAATAGGATACTGTTACACCACCAGCATTCAGGTAAAGATCCTGCAAAGAAACAGTGAGTGTGTTGAAATGTGATCATTAGATAAAGACAGTTCTATCCTACTAAGGAAAAGCAAGTATGATTTGCAAAATACTAAACTACATTATGGAAAGACAATCTAGTTGTTGTTCCTACATGACAGAGTATGTCTCTTCTGATGTCTAGGGAATACTTCTACTGATTTAAGGAGGACTTGACTTTAAAATATATGAAGTTCAGGAATGCCTGACTGTTCTATTTTAGCATAATTATTTAATAGAATTAATATATTTTTTGGCTAAGTCAATGAGTTAAGATAGATCAGCCACGCCTTTTAGGTACACTAATTGATCAGGATGCTCTCTTTCTTTGTTGAAGAGGATGTTGTCATACTTCTAGATCTCATTCTTCCAAGTCACCACTCTAGGCAAGTTTTACATTATACAGTCTGCAACAAACAATTCTGTTGGGAGTTCAACCCACAGACAAATTTTTACAAACTAGCCAGTGTGTTAACTTGGCCTTCTTTCTTTGCTTACTGGACTACTTAGGTGACCAAATGTCAGGTAACAGACAAGCCAAGCTACAGATTTACTCAATAACTGTGGGTAGTTACCTCTTGTAAGCGTGTCACTTTCATGTAATTATCTTTGGGCACCTAGAGCTGTAATGAAGTCTCTTTAATTATTACAAATCTTGAGCAACATTAATGCTCGCTTCTCCGACACTAGCTGTTTATAGTTCACTGAAATATTACTCACTAATGAAAATCAAAGGTCATAAAAGACTCTTACAGGAATAACCATGATATTCCTCTCCAAGAAGATTTTGTCAGCTTCAGGAGTTGTAGGTCCATTGGCACCTTCAGCAATAATCTAAAAGGAACCACATCACAATAATTGCTAACTTGACAAGTGTATGTTTCTGTCCATATTAATTAGAGAAAGCCAGTACAGATACTAGTATTCAATATTTTTCATTTGCTTTTGAGTTCTCCAACTTACTTTTGCTTTGACCTTGTGAGCGTTGGCCTTAGTCAGCTGCTTTTCACTTGCAGCAGGGATGAGAATGTCACAGTCTGTTTCCAGAATACTGCCCTCAAGCTTCTGTGCTTTAGGGAAGCCCATGATTGTCCCATGTTGCTGTTGGAAGGAAACAAACCAGGGTAGCTTTAGTGCATGTACTCAATTTGCTTCCCTTTTACTAACTTAAAAGAGAGAGAAGGAAGAAGCAACAACTCTAGAAAGATAGGGATGATATGTGCTATCTTTAATTAGCTTGCTTTTTGTATTTTATTTACTAGTCTTGTACCTCAGTCCAATATGATTAAGGCATAATTGCTCTCTGGCCAAAGACACTGATAAATGTCTGGGCTCTGGAATTAAAAGAAAACAAAAAAACACCCCCCCCCCCCCCCCCCCCCCCCCCCCAAAAAAAAACAACCTGCTGTTTCTCTCAACTCTTAAAATACAAGATGAATGATGAATGCAATCTTTTTCAAATACTCAAATGATCCACTAGTCTGTTATGCACAGGAGAAGTTGTATCACATGAAATTCAGAAGCACCAGTAATGAAAAGTCAGTACTACAGTGACAGCCTTCGTTTAGTTGAGGGTCTTTCCAGCTTTCTGAGAAAGGGGGATGAAGACATTCACATGCCTTCCATGCAAAAGATGACATGTGAAATAACTCCCTTAGGAACTCTATGTGGAATCATAGGATTGTCTGGGTTGGAAGGGACCCTTAAATGTCATCTAGTCCAACTCCCCTGCAACAGGGGACATCTACAGCTTGATCAGAGCCTGGATCGGCCTGACCTCGAACAGCTCCAAGGTTGACAGTACCACACAGCTTGGTGTCATCTGCAAACTTATGGGAGGTGCACTTGATCCCACTGTTGATGTCACTGATGAAAATGTGTCCCTCAGGGGTTCTTCAACCACTTGTCACTATCTCCATCCAGATATTAAGCCACTGACCACCACTCTTTGAGTTATCTCATAACTAGTTCCTTGTTTGCTGAACTGCCCATTCATCAAATCCATATCTTTCCAATTTGGAGAGAATGACGTTATGGGGGACTGTGTCTAAGGCCTTACTGAAGTCCTGACAGATCACTTCTTCCCTTGCCCATTAATGCAGTTACACCATCATAAAAAGCAACAAGGTTGGTCAGGCAGGACCTGCCCTTGGTGAAGCCATGCTGGCTATCCCTTATCACCACTCCTTCTTCCATATGCCTTAGCATAACTTCTGGGAGAATCTGCTACATTATTTCCCCTGGCATTGAAGTAAGGCTTAAGTCAGTTGTTCCCTGGTCATTTTTCCTACCCTTCTTAAGGGCTATACTGCCTTTCTTCCAGTCACCAGGGACTTCACCTGACTGCTGTTACTTTTCAGATGTTATCAGAATGACTTGGCAACTTCATCAGCCCATTCTGTCAGGACTCTGGGATACGTGTCACTGGGACTCTTCTGGATCCTTAGGATCTTCAGGCTGCTGTGAATCTGATTTTTTTGCTTGCTTTATGTCCCTCCAGTTTCTACCTTCTGAACTATTTGCTCAAGGCTTGTGTGTAGAGCAGTTGCTAGTGAAGATGGAGGCAAAAATGTTGAATACCTCTTTTCTCCTTGTCTGTTGTTACTACCCTGCCTGTTTTGCTCACGAGGGAAGGTACACCCTTATGGACTTCATTTTTCTGGCTGACATGCCTATAGAAGACTTTCTTGTTCTTCTTTGGGCCCCTTGCCATGTTCAGTTCCAATTGGGTCTTGGCCTTCTTGACCCCATCCTTAGCTTTCACTGTCTATGCATTTTCTCCCTGCTCTCCAGTTGGACCAGCAGGTCCCACTTCAGCCATGCCTGTTTCTTGCCTTCCTTGTCTGTCTTCCTACACCAGGGGGTAGAGAGCTCTCATGCCCTAAGGAAAGCTTCCTTAAATATCAAGGGCAGGGAGTAATGGCCTAGAACTTGAACTTAGGAAGTTCTATACTCATGTGGAAGAACTTGCATATGGTACAGGTGATGGAGCACTGGAACTGGTTGTCCAGGGAGGTTGTGGAGTCTCCTTCTATGGAGCTTTCAAGACCTATCTGGATGCCCACCCGTGTGACCTGTTGTAGGCTGCCTGCTTTTATAGGAGGTTGGACTCGATCTCTTGAGGTCTACAATTCTGATCTAACAGCTCTGCTGCACTCCTGTGTCCTTGAGGACAAACTCCTAGGGAGTTTTGTTGACTGACTGAAGTTCTGGTTGATCAACCTCAGGTTGATCTGAAAGCTGGCTTTCCTAAAATTAAGCTTCCTGATTTTACTCTGCCTGATACCCCTCGGGAGTGTGAACTCCTCCATTACACGGTCACTACAGACCAGGCAGCCTCCAATCCTGATGTCGCTAATCAGTTCACTTCATCTGTTGAGCAACAGGCCTAGCACTGCATCCCCCTTGCTGGGGCTGTCTATTATGTGGCTCAGGAAATAATTCTTGATAGAGTCCAGGAGCCTCCTGGATTGCCCTCAGCTCACTTTTTCAGCTCACTTTTTCAGCTCACTTAGCAGATGTCAGGGTAGTTATATGAGGCATTACTTTCAGAGCAAGCTACGTATTTCATACCAGTCTATAGTCATCCCATGTGTTTGCAGAGCTAGCAAAAATGAAAGTATTTCTGCATAAGTAAGTTTCATACCAATTTGTAATCTTCTAGTTCCTTTGGGTCAATCCCATCAGGATTCCATATAGAACCATTAAATTCTCCAACAGCAACACATTTTGCTCCAAAACGGTGCAAGTATCTCATAGAATGCAAGCCCACATTACCAAATCCCTGAAAGTGAAAAGAGAAAGGAAAAACAGTCAACCCTTCAGCTAAAATGATTATTAGTAGGGTTTATATAGATTTGAAAAGCTGTAAATAGTTCCTTATCTATTGGTACGTCTTGGCATTTGATAATGTGCATAGGAACGATGGAAGAAATGTTTCTGGTCTGAATACTACTGTAGAAATTATGTATTTTAGCTGGCAGTGCAAAACTGTGCTAAGTTGTTTCCACTGGATAAAATAGAGGGAATTGTTAATGTTACTGTCATGGTTCTATGAAAGGTTCAAAATGATATTTTATCAACACTAGGAAATTACAACTATGTATCCTATAAATGGTGTGGTATTAAGAGGAATTCATGGATTTTTATATAACCATTCCAAGTTCCAACAAACCTCTGCAGGCCAAGAAATATTCAATTTGTCTAAAGCTTACAAGTATAAAACTCTCCTGGAATGAAAAACAATAAACATAGCTTCCTGCTAGCTGTGTTTTAATACGAAAGGTTATGTTATTTCTTTAATGCTTTTGGAGCTGTCCTGTACAAAACAGATTGTTTAAATGTAGGTAATCCTGCATTTTATTTGCAAGAAAAAAAACTACAGCCTTCCACGAAACTAACTTTAAGTCATTATTCAATATTCTAGAAGTGCAGGGATAGTGTGATGCTGTCTCAGTGCAGGGCAGAGATGTTTGTGTGAGCCCACTGATTAACTAGAAGACAACTTAAAGGCTACAATTACAGCGCTTCTAAGCACTGATACACTGGTACTAAAGACAACTCAAAACAAAGCTATCCATCAAATCCTATGTATAGCTCTCCATTCCAAGCTGGTGAATAGAACACAATATTTCTTAAAATTTTAAGAAATTACTGAATACCAAAGCCTTTCAAAATCCAAAAATTAGAACCTCCAGAAACTTTATGAATGCTGAAGATGAATATTCAACCCTAAAGATTTAGGATAATGTGTTGGCTTTTTACTTTTCCAACTGTTCATTCCATAGTATAATGAGAATTTCTTCCTCTCCCTCATTTTTTTAATAAATGCAATAAATGCAGTGTAGGTAGCAGAAGTGTCACAGCTAATTTAAAAGTATGCAGTAGTTCTTGAAACTCCTGTAATAGTGTTTCACTTTGCTGTTTGCAGCCAATGCTCATAAAGAGTGGAGTTTTGGCTCTATGCCCACACAGTGCCATTATAAGGTCTGTTCTTATAAAACAGTCCAAATTAAAGGGCACCTGTGTTGCTTGAGAAGCAATTCTAAACTTTGAGAGTAAAGGTTAACTCAGAAGTCGTAAAACGCTAACAGGGTTAATTGCTACAGCCTTAAGTGTAGCTCTGAAACTTTCTTCATCACGTTTTTCCCTCCCATTGAAAGAAAAAAATTACCTGGACAGCAAATGTTTTATCTCCAAATCCTGGAGTCATTCCTAATATACTCATATACGATGCTTCATTGATGAAATTTTCAATTCCATGGAAGAGACCACGGCCAGTTGCAGATATCCGTCCGTGGATCCCACCCTGGCTGATGGGTTTACCAGTTACACATGCGTGTGCATTAATATCCTGTAAAACAGTGAAGGAGTTGTGAGTTATTGAAGTAGTCAAATAATAGTCAGAATGGGAAACTTTGTACACCTCAGGGATAAGGGGAAATGGCTATTGAGAGAATTGGAACATAATTTAGTGTATATACATCTGATTTGTAAGTTGGTTCTCTTTCCTTAGTTTTATTGAACAGCTTCTCAGAAGTACTCTTGCAGATGTCAGGGAAGTTGCGTAATAGGATGTGTTCTGCAAATTTTCTGTTGCATTAAAGTGCATGTGTTAATGTAAAATTGCAGCTGATTACAGTGACATCTTATTGCACTGTTAGCACAGAGCAGATCTTTAATAAGTCAAAAGGCTTTGAGGGATGTTTTTCAATATTCACTCCTATTATAGCCAAGCTTTTCGTCATTACTCTTGACATTTCAGCTTTTTAAAGGGCTCAGACATATTCTTGTACTAGTCCCAACTAAAGCTAGTTAATCATTTATAAGCAGTGTTTAGTGTTCCTTTATAACAAATTCAGTTTATGAACTACATGTCCAATACCTTCCTGTTGAAAGAATACATGTATAATTTGATCTCTGGGGAAAATCTACAGTATGAAGATCATACATGAAAGTAAGATATTTTCATTCTTTCATTCAGAAAAGCACTCTATACAACCAAGACTCTCTTCATTCGTGCTAGACAGCCAGCCAAGGAATCAGTAGACTATTTAAAACCAGAATGAAATTTTCAGTTGAAATTAGTAGTTTGAAAAAACTTCTAATCTACACGCTGCTGGGCTTTGCTCTTCTGTCACTACTGGTTCCCATGCTCCCACACCCTCAAGGCATGGTCGGACAGTGCCTTGGCACCTACTGTGAGTGAAAGAGCAGGGATGAAAGGGAATCCACAGTAATGAGTCTGCCAGCAGCCGGATGGGTTTCTCTTTTGCCAGCAGCACAGACACTGGGAGGCTCCCTCCTAATACTTGTGCCAAATACATTTGCATGCCGGTGGCCTGAGTGAAAGATGCTTGGTGAGAGGAAGGGAAGGAGCAGATAAAAGTGGTGGCAAAATGGCAGGAAACGACTAGAGCCATAATGGAAGCTAGAACTGTTTATTGTGTGAAAATGACAGTGAGTTAACCATAGTATTTAACAGCCCCATTTTGAAAGTAATAATAGCAATGGTGGACTTGACATAAATTTACTAATTCAATTTCCTTAGATGTAGCTGCATTTCTCTCATTAAGCTGTCTGCTCCCTCTGGTGGCATATCCACCATAAATGAGATTTGTGGTGGTGGTTTGCAAGGGAACGAATCAGCACAGTGTTCTGAAGTAGATTTTCCAGATTACCAGATTTTCATTCTGTTCTTTAGGCTGAAAATACACTTTTTTTTGTCTTCATGTATTCACAAAGGAGAAGGTAGATTTTTATACAGACTTCCAGCATACAGGAAAGTGTACTTATTAAAGTCCCTTCACATGTCATATCAGACATTGGGGACAGGAAGTACAGAAGAGTGGAAAGGATGATTTTAATGAAGAACTTTAGTCATATTCAGTTCAATGATCTGGAAACTTGGGATGGATTTTCTGGAACAGTTAACGTGGTAGTTAAAGACTTGCATGGTTTGGCAAGAAGACACAGCATGAGCTGAGGGTAGGTTCCAGTCATCTTAAGCCACATACAAACCACTGTCAATTTGGGGAGGGTGGAAAATTAGCACATCTCAGCCTGGAGAAGAGAAAGCCTTCTGATAATGAAATTTTCTTTCCTATTTATAAGCTCCCTTTTTTACATGGGTAGATAGTGATAGGGCAAAGGGGAATGGTTTTAAACTAAAAGAGGGTTGATTTAGATAGCATGTCAGAGGGAAATTCTTCACTTAGGGGGTGGTGGGTGCTGGTACAGGTTGCCTAGAGGGGCTGTGGGTGCCCCATCCCTGGAGGTGTTCAAGGCCAGGTTGGATGGGTGACCTGATCTAGTGCCTGATTCAGTGGTTGCAGCCTTGCCTGCAATACAGTGTCAGAATTAGATGATATTTGAGGTTCCTTCCAACTCAAGCAATTTCATGATTCTTATAACGAGACTGTACAATATTTTCTTTTTTGGCTGGAATTAAAGACTTCACCAGCTAAGTTCAGAGACTAATGCAGAAGTTCAGACACTCTGAACTTGTATCTTAACCCTTTTCTCTGGTGCAATAGTGTTCTCCTTGCTTCTCCAACTTTCTGACTTCATAGTTAGGTTTCAAACAGGCTCTCCCCTATCTAATTCTTTTATTTCATTTTACCTTTTCACTTCAAGCTCCATGCACACATCCTGTGCATCCACTAACTAATCAAGTCTGTACATATCTCAGATAGCTCCCATTCTCCAGAATTCTCTTTCTACTCAAATGAATACAGTCCTTTTCATAGCTTCCACCTTTTTTTTTTTTTTTCTGAGTTATAGTTAGCTTCAGTTTTGCTCAGTAGTCATTTTTGTCTCTTAGCCTGTTTCCTTCCTTCCCCTTTGGTCACTTCAATCTATTTCATCACAATTCAGTCACAATTTTAGTTCTTGCTGTCTCAGATAGGAATATCTTTCAAATAACTCTATAAACTACTTCTCATGGATCACTTCTTGCAGCTGTGCCAGAGGTGTTGCCTTCTTTCTCTACACCTGGCCATTCTCCACAATAGCTTGCAAGTCTCACTATTGCTACTCTTTTCTCTTCCATGTAGAGTCAATTTCAGAAAATGAAGTGCATTTGATTTAATGTTTCCTTTTTATTTAATTCACTTCTCAGAAAAATGCATCTAAACCCTCTCAATTCTCTTTGGTCAAGAATAAGACACTGCCATTCAAGGAGAGCCTAGAAATAAAGAGCTGTTGTAGTGTAATTCAAACTGTAATTTTAACCTCAGTAGTGGCTTTTTTCAGTGATACATGTATGTGTAGGACGATGTAACAAGCTGATGTGAATGAGTGGAAAGAATAAGATTCTTCTCCTTGCTCAATGTGTAATATTCCACATCATTTAAAACACTTCTGTACAAAATAGTGTATGAACTGACTATTAACAAAACTGGCTGTGTGCTGAAAGCCTTCCATGTCAGCTTTAGTAGAGCAGTGCTGTTGCATTACAGTGGAATATGCATTTCAGTGCAATGAGTTAAATGTTAAAACAGAATGCCTAGACAGTTTCCTTAAATGTTGGAATGTTAAATTGTAACTGGGAGCAAGCTGACACTTTGCACCTTTTAAGTCTTTCTGGTATCTTTCAGCTTTTCATCAGTTCTAAAATTTTATTTAAAACATTTACATGTGAGTAGCAAAAAGCAAGTAATGTTTTAGACCTCAAAGCTCTGTACACGTGCTATTTAACTTGACTAACAAGCAAGCTATGTCCTCTTCCTCAAGGTGTTGTGTTTTTTTCTCCCGTAAGGTAACTTGTATTTCAGATCTAGAATAAAGCATGCCATCCCCTCCTCCTGCTGTTAAAGGACACAACACAACAGGGCTAGCATTCTGACAGGGGCCTACTCTCTCAGGAAGTAGGCAGGCTTGTCTTGTACAGATATACCAGAGAGAATGTGTGTCAGGTAGCTCTAATGCCTTGCTAATGGGAGCATATACCCTGCTGTACTGAAAAACTGCTTGAAATAACTGCAAAAAGTGAAAAGAAAGCATCTTTACAATTCAAAAGTCACTTGGTTAGGCAAACATACAGTTGCTCAGCATATTTACAACCTAGTATGAAGCTATGGCAAGACTCCTTAGGAAAGTCTGACTTGCTGAGATAGCAGAAAATGTCTGAAAGACAAGCAAGAAAGATTGGATAGTATAACAGCAGTTTTAAATAACTTATCCAGATTTTTTTTGCTGTATTTGTCAAAAATATACAATATTAAAGGTTGCCTAGTCAACAGTAAAACTTTTGATAGAGTCAAAACAGGCACAAATAAGGCGACATAAAGATGAAGGTCAAATAATGTGGGTTTTCATTTTAGTGTTGTACTAATTAATGAGAACTCATTTATATGGTCTGGAGTGCTCAAAATCAAAACTTTTATTTAATACACTTGTAAGTTCAGTAGTCTGAAACTGAAATATTTCAGTACTTCTACGACTATATCCACTATTATTAAACCATTAATTAGCAAATTTAAGTTTGTAATTATAGCTCTGATGAAAAAGTAGGAGCAAACAGTAGAAATGGAAAAAAAAAAATCAGAATGATACCTTTAAAAACAGCACATTATTTTTTCTGAACAGTCACAGTTACAAAGAAGCTTAATTGAAGCCAAACATATGAAGTGTTAGCCTTTAAAGTTTTTCTTCAACTGTACCCTAAAAACCTTGTATCAATTAAGTTGTAACAGTTTTTGAAAATACATTTAGATCCACATAATCAAATACAATTATATGGTTAAGCATAATGGTAATAAATTTCTAGATGAAAATATTTCTGCAAAGACTAAGAAAGTTTTGATACTTCAAAGCCTCTGCTCAAAACTTACATAGTGTCCTATTGTACTGGCGTAAGTGTCAGCAATCCAAGACATCTCCCTCTCTCCTGTGCTCATATCAGGAGCAGGCACATCAACTCCAGGACCTGTTGGCAACAGTGAAAACAGCTTTTCAGGATCACACCTTAATTGCTACCTTCAAACATTATTCCCCTGGGAATTGAACAGGGATTGGCAGAGGGGAGCTGTATTCCTGCTTAATCCTCTGTTCATTATTCAAGGAACTGATTCTTCTGGATTCAGTTCAGTTTTAAGCGTTGTATCATGCATTTGTACAATACTATCAAAACCATCAACCCTTCACACAAGATGCTCAGTAAAATAAAGATCAGTCTTGTCACAACTCAGAGTAAAATAACCCATCAAAAGTGTAGTTTTACTTCTTTTATGATCATCATTGTAACAAGAAGGGCAACATTTAGGTATGATTTCTGTGTACCATGCTGTTATTTTTGCATTAGAATTTTCTTTTTGCATCTGATTGAGTTGAAAAGTTTTATTTAAAAAATTGAAGATAGGCCACTCCTAGCCATTGCACCGTAGTACACACATTTGATTTTTGTTTTTCAAGAGACATTACATCTTTCTTAGGCTTTTGAGAGTACTTTCACGCATCTGCTGCAATAGAAGCAAGTTCTGTTTTTTCTAGGCAACTAAATTTAGCATTTACACAACCTATTTAAGATGTCTCACTCAGCAAGATCTTAAATCCAACTGAGTCTCTACAAAGTTGTTTCGCACGTATTTGGAAGAGGCTTGTGAAAACTATATAGCAACAACCACAGGTTACAGCAGGCACCTATACTTCTTGCCTGTGTTTCCCCTGCAGCCTGTGGTTGTCATGGGTGAAGTCACCAACTTTCTCTGGTGTGGACATTCCACTTCCTTCCTCTGTTTCCTCAGATGTATGCCAGAAGCCTCAACTGAGATGACAGTTACAGTGAAACAACTTGATACTAGAAATTAACATTGCAACAGGTTTGGTCACAACTTTTATGATGTTTCTAAGAGAAATGTGAGTCATTTTGGATCCTGTGAGCTCAGCTCTTGTGGCTTTTCAGAGCAGAATACAGCTCACAAAGAAAAGTTAAATACAGTTCCTTGTACAATTAAAATGCAATGACTCAATTCTTGGCAGCATTTTGCTGGAACTGTTATGTCAAAATTATTTACAGATCTCAAATACAATTTAAGCATATTGTTTAGTGGCTCCTCCTAATGAACAACAAATCAGATTCCTAAATCTTTGCATGGATTTAGATTTACATTGGCAACATACCAATGAAACCTTTTTTTGCCAGCTCCATGGTAAATCTTCTTGTGATCTTTTCCAATTCATTGTCCTATAGAGAAAATGTAATAAACATTACAAGAAATCATTAGTGTTCATAACTACTTGCTAAAGCCTATGCCCAAGACACTTCCTTTTTTGTTTTTTAGAAGGATGATTCATGCGCTGCCTATACAGTTTATATGCCTTTTCCTAACATACCCTTGATATTCAGGCAGTACAAGGAAATGTTTGACTTGCTTTCTGTACATTCTGATCCTTGATAAGTTAGGAGTGCAGCACAGGAAGAACCACCTGTGCAGAGATTTCTGTCACACAAATCTGATATCTTATGTGAGAGATTTATACCTAGTGACAGCAAGAGCCAGCCTGGCAGTTACGTTATGTAATCAATGCAGTTTAATTACTTTGCACAAATCCTTAGACTTTTGAGCTTAGAATATCTGCTATCTACTTTAGGAATCTTTTCTATGCAAGTTACTTTAATTAGGGAAAGAAGGCAAGCCTGCAATAAGCTTTTTATAAGCCAGGTTTGTTACCATTTACACTGGAACAATACATTAAAAGGTTTAATGAAGCATAACACTATTTGTCAATATGAAGAGAAACACTAACTTTTCTAGAAACAATTAAATGTGAGCCTTTATTTTTTTTAAAAGTTGGTATTTTTACTAATCAGGTTCCAAATTACTTGTTTTCTTCTTCTGACTTTAAGAAAAAAGAAACAACTAAGTTCAACCTTGGAAATGCACATCTGTTTTGTACCTATTGCAAGCACAAGCTAAGCTCAGCCTCTACAGAGGCAGAAGTGGCAGGAAGTCTCAAGTGGTCAGTAATACCCTTAGAGCCAGTAAGAGCTGAAGTACTGAAGCTGGCAGGCTTCAGTACTGCAGTTAACTCTTTTTCATCTATGATTAAGCTTACTGTGTAGTTCTTGGGATTGATCTTCACACCAGCCTTTGCTCCACCAAATGGCACATCTACAGGAATGCGAAGGAAAATAATTTTATTTTTTTGACAGTAAAGGCAGAGCACATCAATAATGTGTGAGCAAATATGTTTGGTTTTTTTTTCTGATGAGAATTGAGTTTTTGCCATGTTTAGGTCTTCTCATGTGTAAGCTATGATCTAATCTGGGTCCTATTAAAAACAGGAAATCTTTCAAGGGCAGCTTGAAATTTATCTTTCAAATTCCAAAATTAGTGGTTTTGAATTTTCCATGTTGCAAGGTTTCGTGCTTAACTTATTTCCACAAGGTGCTACAGCTTATATGTTACTGTTTTATCTCAAATTTAGGAGTCTAAAGTAATGCAACTCTATGCTCAATGAGATATTGTTTACAATGAGATAATGCACAGATTCTCTCCAACCTGCCCTACGCTTTAGCAGTCGCACATGAATTGTAATTCATTGTAAGCTGTAAAAAAAAAAAAAAGTTTATCACTCCTCCATCTCCACAGCTTCTGTGTGTGAATCCTTTACAGCAGCCTCTACCTGTTCCCCTAGAATTAGCAGCCTACTAATAAGAGCCTGATACACATTGAAGAAACACTTTTACAGGGAAGAAAGTATCAGAATTTGGACTTAGTAAATGAAAACGCAGCTTTATTCAGGCTTAGGTGTCAGCAGTAACAGCGGAGGGAATATATGCAATTTGTTTCGGTCCCTATATTTTTGTTTCCTAACTTGCTAAACATTTTAATCAGATTAGTGTCTAAAACTTAATCCTTCAGATGCCTTTGTGCTGACAGCAATTAAAGATTCTATCTTTGCTTGAAAAATCATCACTTACCAACCACAGCACATTTGTATGTCATTAGAGATGCTAAGGCTTTCACTTCATCCACACTAACATCCAAGCTGTAACGAATACCTGCAGAAAACAGGAGGAAAAAAGAGAATTCACTGAACAACTTCACAGGCACAAATTGAGAATGTTAACCCCAGGCCTGTATTTATTAACTTAACTGCTTTCAGTCTTCGATCCTCCATTCTCCTACTTATTTGTCCATTTTTTAGCTAGAATTCAAGACTTCAGCAATTCTTTAAGTAGTTTAACAGAAGCAATCAAGCTCCAGAGGAAGACAAAGCATGCTGATCGATGACCTAGAGTAAAGTTCTTGAGAGGCTGATAAGGCTCACCAGCATTCTGTAAGATCTTTAGCTTTGCACTTTATTGTTTATACAAGATCAACTGTGTAGCTGAATGTAACTTACTAGTACATGTTAAAATCAAGATCCTGCTAGAGTAATGCAAGCTCCTGCTAAGTTGCCATGTGTTGGCTGTAGTCCAACAAAACCATACGTAGCATCAGCTCTGACTACTAGGTGCTGCCAAGTAACAGAGAGCTGCATGCCACTCCTCTAATTCAAATCTGTTCAAAACATCTTGATGGAATAACTATCCCAGCCAGCTCGTGTGTGACTAGGCCACCCACCCCACCGTTTGTGAAAGGCTGCCCTCACTTGTATTTCCTGCTCTTAGTCATCCAGCAGCATGCGCTGACAAATGGTCTCAGTGCAAGTTCAAACAAATTGCTGTGGGTTGACAGCAGTGAGGGTGCAAAAAAAATAAGAGATCACAGCCTTCAAAGTTGTCCAGAGCTTAGAAGGAAATGATTACACAATGGCAGGGAGACCCGTCAACTGCCTGACTCTTGCTCATCTTCTAAAAATGGGTTGTAGCTCCCCAGTAGATTGAATTTGATGTTAAAATTGTGGTAGTTGCATAGTGGAAAATATTCTCTAGCCAAAATGATAGGGTGTATACACGCAGAAGCCTAAAGATGAAATTTAGGACCAGCACAGTGCCCAGTGTCATGGGACAGCAAAAAAAAACAACAACAAAACAACACCTCTAGCGATGTATGAGCTTCTCTCCAAGTTTCTCCTGCATCACTAACTAGACAACAGAACTCTGGAGGATTTATTCTCTCCTCCCTCAGCTTCCCAAATCCTTGGCCGTAGGTTGTGCCAAGTTTCACAGTGGATTGTACGGGCACAGAGTGTCCTTTAGATGCTAGGACAAGGCATCACTAATTCCTTATTATGTAAAGGGAAGACCATGTTCAGGTCCTTAAGAGTGAAAAAGGCCAGCATACATTATCCAGACTAAAGCACTGTGCCACTGTGAAAGCCAGGCCTGAATGATCTGGAAATCATCCCGGTTTCAGAGGAACTGAGTGCTGTTCAAAACTGAGGGCCAACCTCTGCTTTCTTATGCCTGTTCAATTGGGAAAAGAAAAGCCCAGTCCTCCACAGAACAGAATTTAAATTTAGTGTGTATATGGGGGAAGGGTGGCCTCCAAAGGCAAATTAACTAGTTTTTGACTTAGGCAGATGTGAAGGTGTTACTGCTGAGGTTCAGGAACCTCTCTCAAAGGAAGAGATCTTTGAAATACGGGATCTATTAAAGTCCACCACAACAGCTGAGGATAAAACATATCTGCTTTTGTAGCAGGTCTTACTCTGATCTTTTGGAGGAGCAGTTAAGCTTTTGTGGAGCCTTGAGCAAGAGCAAACCCCACAGTGTCACTGACTGTCCTGCTTGGTGGTCCTGGCCCTGCAGGTGTGCTCTGGGGAATGCTTCCTCCAGGGTACTGCTGGAGCCAGTAAAGACTGAAGCCCCAAACCCCGCTGAACAGAAGTGAACTCCGCCCCTCCAGCCCCACCAGAACCAGGACACTGTGTATTGATTCAGTCCACATAGTTACTCAGACTTCACCAGGTTATGTACACAAAACCGTTCTGCCAGAATGATGCCAGTACTACTCCTGCAGGCACCCAATGTGTCCTTTAGTGATATATAGAATCAGTAGGGCAGTTAAATAGTCCAGGATAGCTGTTTTGTACAGTTTTAACAGGGAACCAAAGTACAAAAGGAGAGATTAGCTCCCTCACACTCCATATGGAGGATGCAGTATGAACAGGTGAACAAAGAGCAGTTTGAAGACTCGTGCAGAAGCTCCGGTTTAGTAGCAGTACAGTCACAGGTTGCTATAAATTTTATTGTAACAAACATTAAACTTTTATACAAAGTGTACTAGAGAAAAAGCCCTGAGGCTAATAAAGTATGGATGTGCTTTCATCTGAAACACCTACTTGTCACCTGTATATGAACACCAGAATAGGGGCAGCTTTTAGAATTGAGACTGAAATCATCCCCTTCTGGACAACTTTATATTTTGAGCAGAATTGAGCCTTAAATAGTTGTAATTGAAATGGCTTGTTGCATGGCTTACTGTTGTAAATGAGAGACTAGGGAAATCTGACTTGAACCAACGTCACTAAGCACTTTATTCTAGTTCATCTGCTAAAATGTTTTATTTTGATGTCAGGTATAGCTCACAGTGTGGATTTCAGGTTCCCTGACAGGAAGTTCCTGCCCTCTGTGGCATGGGTGGATAGCATCAAGGATGTGCCAACAGTCTGTTCTGCTTCATGCCTTGGCTGGGTATTAATTTTCAGGAGCTGTCATTCTTCTGCAGCAGGCCTCCCTCTCACCAGGGATGTTTTCTGTGGTAAGCTGGTAGGACTGATGAGAACTAGGCATCTGAGAATGCTGTACATTCCAACTGCAAGGGAATGCACAAAGATAAAAGACTTAATTTCTGTTCTATTTAGATGTGAGTGGAATTTAGTTTAACAGCTTCCTAATTTGGCAGGAGGAAGCATTGCCATTCATTTGTATGGCTCTTTTGGCAGTGTTGCTATGCATTCAACAGTTGGATTCTAAAAATGGACTATATATAAGGATAAAGAATTGTGGTTTTTTTGTGGTGGTTTTTTTGTTTGTTTGCTTTTAAAGATTCTAAATACATGAGCAGTGAAAGTAACCACTACACAGCCTTACTGGTTTTTGGACCCTAGTATGTTCCACGCAGTAAGTCTCTGGAAACTCAGGGCACTCACAGCAAGCTAGCCAGACAACATAATTTGAAGAAAGCCTCCAGTTACAGTGTGAGTCACTGCCATGGAAAATACTTTTCATTGCAAAAACATACAGATTCTTGTTCTAGTTAAGAATTCTCCTTCCTTGCCCCACCCCAAGAAGTTAAACAGCGTGCTAAGCCTGAGTTTGTTTTTCTATGTGTGAGACATTCCATATGAGGAAATATTTTCATTTCAGTGTTGTTTCATTACTGGTCAGCAGAAAGGTCAGGCTTTGCATTGTCTTCGCTTTTAAAGCTTCCATTTTCTGACCTTTATTGTGGAGACGCACGCACTCCCCCCGATTACCCCTTGCACTGAGCCCAAAGCTTACTTTGGTCACAGTAAATTTTGCATATGATATAAAGTTAGATTCTTAGATGTTATGCATTCACCTTCACTTTGCCAAAAAGAGGTAGCAAAGTTCTCAAAGTACAGTACTTTCTGAAACAAATGTCAAAGCAGTAGTTATCAGCATGACTGCATTTTGGATGCTGTGATTATAGAAGTCAGTTACCATTTTAATCAACAGGTCTGTACCAACAGACATGCAACAAAGATCTTTTTGTTTTAGAAGAGGCTCCACACCCTCCTAGATTTTATGTTGTATAGATTCCAGCCTGTTCGTCACGCTCAGCATGTGTTATGCTGCCTTATTAATGTACAGAATCATCAACTATTGGAGGATGATTACTGCTCTTCTATCATGCCTAAGGATCTGTTTAAATGTGCCGCACACTTAAGTTGCTGACATTGTTTCCTGATCAGCAATGACAAATGATAGTGCCAACATACTCTCTTACCACTAATGAGCATGAAGCACTCCAAGCCAAGTCTCAAAACTAAAGCAATGCCATAGCAACCAAGCAAAACACTCAGAGAGCTGCTCCTCCTGCACTGAGCTAATCTTAGCAAGTCTCTCAGCTTCACAACACAGAACAGATTCGTATCTCAGTCTAAATTATTCTTGCCTAACTGAGGCTTTTGTCCTGCGCTCACTTCAGTGTTCTCTTCTGGTTGTGATTATCATTTGAGCTTTGAAATTTAAGTGGGTATTTTACAGGTCAGTACTCCTGTTCAGATGGTGCGTTTGCTCTGCTCGCCTCTGTCTGCAAAATGCTTGCTCATCACAGCAGGCATTTCAGGACAGAGCCATCCTGTGCTATCTATACAGCATGCAGCTGAACAAGCCTTACGATCTCATCTGAAACTTTTTTAGGACTCGCTCTGGCTGTATTCTTCTCCCAGTCAGCAACACTGGTTTCTGCAGTGGCTGTGTGAGTTAACAGCTCGTCTGACCCCACCCAGAGGCTGACACCATATCTAGAGATTCAGTAAGAATGCCCATGCTGTTAAAACTATTCCAAGGAATCCGTAAAGCAACTCCAGTATTTATTGCAATGCCTTAGTTCTACATCTCTAGATCATGTATATCATTTTCATTTAGAAGAAGTTTGGGAAGTAAATAAATGAGACTATGGAATGTACTTATTTCAAACTCTGCACGTTAGCTATAAGGATATACACATTTCTACACAGTAGAAACAGATCTTCCAGGCAATCCTTAAGCTCTTTCAAAAGAAGTACATTTTTCTAAGTCCAAATATCAGCAATCCTTTTAGCCTTCCCTATAAAGAAATTACTCAACCTTATTTAACCATATGAAAAGTGTGGTAAACAGTACAGTGACAAATTAGTAATTATGGTAGACTAAGAAATTCCGGATGAGTCTCTAACAAAGCAGGATGAGTAATTCAGTGCTGGAAAATAAGAATACTGTTCAACAATCAGTTGCAAGAATTACTCATCCCTAAATTCAATTCACTAACTGCCAAGGAAGGAATATTTGGTTTTTCACATACAGCATTAACCAGCTACAACTTGGGACAGGGGAGATGCTTCCCACCATTCTGATCTGCTCAGAAGCATTTCTCCAGTGAGCATTAAGGTACTCAACCAGGCAGAACTCGTCAGTATACAGCTCCCTGTGTACTATTAACAAGCTGTTCTATCACTTGAAATGCGTATAAACATACGTGTATGTAAGTTTATTTCATTCTGTGCAGAGAAAAGCCAAGAATGTTGTATTACAACAAGCCTCTGGGAGTACTAGTACGATTTTGCATTTTTAAAGGTGGATACAGCAAATGTTGTCTAACACTGGGCAGGCACATCCTACCTGAAAGAATACACGTAGAATACTGCTAGAAGGTTGGATCTTACCTACAGAGCTACCTCAGCACTACCTAAAGGATGAGGTTGTCCATCCAGCTGCACTAAGGACAATATAGTGGTAGGTAAGAACTGACATGGGAGAGGCAGTGACACTGCTTCCATGCAGACAGTAATACCATCAGCATGGGTGTGTGCAGAGGGCGGAAATAACAGGCTGACCATGGCAGTTCAGATGCCATCGGAGCTGCAAAACAGTAAGCCATTGCTGGCATGAAGCAGGTAAAGTCCATGCTGTGCCTAAGAATTTAGATCCTAACGAGGCGGAGCTGACGCAATTCATGCAAATCAGATGCACAGAATACCTGCCTAGATGACACAGAGAACATGAGGGAAACTCAGGGGAGAGGTTTCCCTTTCTCACTCCCCCACGTGTTTATCTAGCAAGCCCAGAGCTGAGAGCTTTCTCTATAAATAGACAAGGAGCCAACAGTAGCAAGGGAAAACAACTATTTAAATCAAGGACAAAGCTGGCTACTACACAAACTGTGGGAGATGACTGCGTGAGAAAGCAGAGACTAGAAAGATTAAAAACCAGAAGGAGGCATAGCCTGTTACTGGAGTATCAGTGGCAAAAAAAACAATGCTAATGGTCCACTGAAAAATGCAACTAGTTTAGAAAAGGACAGCAAAAGCATAGGCTGCACATTCCTTATCCTGCTATTTTTTGGTTTTTTTTATTTTATTCTTCAATTTATCTATGTATCCATTACTAGTCTAATTTAAAAGTTTGTTATCCTACAATAAGAAAACAGAAACCCATGAAAATAAGGCACTTGTATAAGCTTTAGCTCTAACACTGCAAGTGTTACCAGGGTTAGGCTAATTACCCTTTTTTTGTTTAACTTTGAGATTACTTCAAAATTAGACCAGTTTCCATGGTCTATTTCAGGTTGCTGATGGTCTGTTTATTCTTCTAACTTTTATATGACCCTAAAACATTTCCATATCTTATCCTCTATGACCAGCTGGGACGAAGATCCGGCCTCAGAACTTTCAAGCAAAATAGCGAAGCAACCCCAGATCAACACAGTTGAAGTAAAACTGAAGTAAAGGTGCCTTACATTACTATACCTTATTTTTCCCACTTAAGGGAATAAACCTTGTCATGGCAGCCAAGCCACCACTGGTACTGGTCTGTTGCAAACAAGGCTACCAGCATCTATGCATATAGTTCAAACAAGATTATGTGCACAACTGCAGCTGTTTGGTGATTGGATGCTGAGATTAGCTTTAGCCATAGATTGCTGCAATGAAAAAACTGCAGCAAAGGTAAGACAAACAGATGTCACCTTATGCAGTATGAAGCTCATTAACATGAACTTGGGACAAGTAAGAAGGAAAAATGCTGATAGATAGAACAAAAGCTGCCAAAAACAGAAAATAAGATAGTTCTGAAATACTGAAAAAATCTCCTTCCATGAACCAGCCAAAGCAGCACCATACAAAAAATCATCAGATCATCCGACTCCAAGTCAACTGAGCAAGTGAAATAGATCTATATTCTAAAACAGATCATAAACAGAATTTTAATGTAACATATGACAAAAGTTTTTGAAACCCCTATATAAGTGGAAGTCAGAATCTACCCTGGAACTGAAGATTTAAAAAATTCTCTGAAGCAGATAAGACTCGGGGCAAGTTGGGTGAGCACAAACAAAAGGTAGGCTGTTTCCCAACTCAGATTTATTTGCTTTCATTGATACCAAGTCCACTGTGCAGTCAGCTAACATGAAAAGGCTTTAAAAAGTTTTAAAACCATTTTATAGCTGTATCCCCACAGTAAGTGCTGCCTAGCAAACATGGAATCAGTTCCATACTACTGAGCAGGTAGGAACTCAATAAGCTTACCTGTATTTGCACAACGGTTATTTTCACTAATCTGTGAAATAGTCCTTCATGCTAACCTATGAAGGAAGACAGTTGTCAGCAGACACATGAAAAAGTAGCTTAACCAGTTGCATACCTTCCACAGGACCTGATAAAAGTATTTACAAAGATTCATTATTTTAAATAGTAACTGAGTGGATACTTTTCAATGGAGTCATTTGTATTCAGCCATTTCGTTTCCTGTACTCTATTTGGTTTGTTTTAGTTCTTCAGCCAGCTGTCAGTGCAATGAATAAGAGCAGCTGTGGTTTCCTGTTAATTCCGGCCACTAGCATGCAAACTACTACATAAGCAAGGGAAAGAATAATGTGACCCACTCCATGGATCCAGCTACCATGAGCATTAGTCCCGTCTTGTTTTGATCAAAAGCTACTCGAGTTCCTCCATGCAAGAAAACTGCTCATGTCCATGAATATCTGAAGGACTGGGGGCAAGTGGATGGAGCCAGGCTTGTTCTGGTGGGCCCAGCAACAGGTCAAGAGGCGGTGGGTACAAAGTGGAAGAAAGGAAGCTCCACGTGAACATGAGGAAAAGCTTCTGCCAAGACAGCCTGTGGAGTCTCCTTCTTTGGAGATACTCAAGACCTGCCTGGACTTTCCTGCATAACCCACTGTAGGGAACCCACTTTAGCAAGGGAGTTGGACTCTGATCTCCAGTGGTCCCTTCCAACCCTTACAATTCTGTGTTCTGTAATATGTTCTCAATGGCATGTGGAGGGACTCAATCAGTTTCTAGTCCAGCTAACAGCTCACTTGCAGAAAATGGAGTGTTTAAACCCTAGATTTGAGTATTGTGAGATCAATCGCTTAAATTTGTGACCGTTTTGGAAAGAGTCCAAAGCACAGGAGAGAAGCGTGTCAAAAGAAAAAGAACTGCTACCTTCCCGAGTTGCAAAGGTTTGTAGTTCTCAGAGTCAAGAATTCTTTTATCTACAAATTAAGTGTTGCAAGATGCAGAAAGTTATTTCTATTTTCTCTCTCTCTGTGATGTGAAAAACAAATACTGAAGTTACAAACACAGATTTCCTAAAATTGCTTCTCTTGACCCAGAAAAGGGTTACATGCAGTTCTGTGCAGTGACAGTGTCTGACGCAATCAAGTTGGCTTGTGTTTCTAGACCCACTTGGTGGGAGAGTGAGATAAGTAAGCTATTAAATATTTTCCTATAATATTAAATGTGTATTAGGATGTTAGAAGTAGGCCTTTAAGAGTGTCATGCTTGTTCAGGAACATGACAGCCAAGTTTCCACTGAGGTACAGAAGTTAGTCTACAGAAAAACTTAGGGCTGATTTTGAATTTGCCATCATCCAGCCCAACCCATGTGCTCTGCCGTTCCATCTCTGCACCAGGCCAATTGCCTGCTTGGGACCCTGACTTTCAAGGCAAGCCTCTTATGACATTTGCTCTGCTGAGTTCTGCCTAATTGCAGACAACAGAAATGACTACAAAAGGAGGTATAGATGACCAGTAGTTTCTACTGGCAGGTATCACCTGCGTGCACTGAGTTTTAAATCTGCTTTATAAAGGTCAACTTTGCTTTAAGGAGGTTGGCACTTTCCAGATCAGGGCTGGACTACCAGGGATCGAGGTTTCACCAAGGGGTGAAAGAAGTGCAGACAAAAAAAGTTGAAGATGACATCAGTAACTGAAGAAAAAAGACTCTAATTGCTACAGTGCTAAGCTATAAACACAGGTGTTCAGTAGAAATGGTAAGGCGCTGCTTAAAATGTAGAATTATTACAAATAATTCAGTTTCTGTTTCCCCAGTAATGAGCTCTCTCCAGGTCTACAGTGTTTAAAAAATAATTTTAAAAAAGTATTTGATTTACAGTTTTTCTTGGTTAGTTCCTGGTTAAATCTGTGAACGAACATAAACAAGAAAGTACGCAGAAGCCATACAATCCTTCATGAAGAATTTTAGTATGGATGTGTGTCCAGAAATAAGGAGTAAAACTAGACAACAACCTTGAAAATACTAAAATCATTCATTTCCTGCACCCATACTTACTTCTTCCATCCCCTAAACTGCAAACAATGGTATTTAATATTCTTCAAAGCTTATTAATATGCATACCATGTACTTTTTCTGTAGATGTCCCTGAAGATGCAAACCTAAATCCAACTGCAACTGTACAACTGTACAGTATCTAAAGCTCCAGGAATGCAAGGAAGATGAGAAGTATAGTGCTTCTTCAAAGAGTGACAGACATGACAAAGCGTACTGATTTGCTACTGATTACCTAGCAGTTAACTAAAGGCTCAGTACAAATTATATGTCCTTAAAAACATAACATTTGGTATGGGGAACAATTGATCAAGCTACTTCACACTAAGTGCAAAGCCAAACTTCACAAGCCTGCATCTGTGATGTTAGGAACTGTGCAACTCCTAATGCTCTGAAAGCCTTCCAGCTGCCAACTCACCCCCTTCTTTTAAAAGGTGACCTTATGTCCCTTGCTGCTTCAAATCACTTAGGCTGTACTCTGGACTCAGTGCGTGGGACACTCAGTGCAGCAAGCTCTTCCATTTCGTACTAGGGAGTTTGAGTTACAGTGCACTGGGCTTTGTGCATTTTTTTCCCCTCCTGTGAAGTCTACCAAGATTCTAGTTTAAAAATCACTTTTAGACAAAAGCTCACATGGTTGGTGCACTCCAGACAGATGCAGAAATAACTGTCACCCCTTTTCCTGGCAGTTTCAGGAATGTTTCTGGTTTGCACACCTCTTTAATAGCAGGTTTCAAGCAGCCTATCTACACGTAATGTATCTCATGTCCTGTTTAAATAAACTATAAATCCAGGTCTGTCATCTGATAATAAACAAATCCCTACACAGCACTGGAAGGTAAAATCCATTTGCAATCACACTGCATTGAATAGAGGACAAACAAAACATCATTGGCAAGTCCTTCCTTAACCCATGGTGTAGAATGGCACAGGAAGAATAAAGACAAACCCTGAGGGCTAGCTATTTTCCTTAGCTGTGATTTTTAACAGCCTTGAAATTTTCAGTGCACGAGAATCGTGTCTTAAGAGCCACATCATTTACTTCTTGCATCTTTTGGATCTTATCTGAGACTGCAAGAAGCACAGTCGTCCACAGCATCAAGCAGTAAATCCAGGAGCCTACTGGACTGAGGAAGCAGCCATGGACCACAGCCTGCAGGGCGCAGCTGTAACTTTCCACACATGCTCCAGTGTTGGCTCCAGGCTCGCAGCAGACAGGCTTAAGGGATGCTGCTGAAAATCAGGGAATTCTGCTGAAGATTTATGGAGATGCTGATGTGGAACAGAGGGTAACTGATAGCCAGATTCATTGTTTGTTCACGTGCAGAGTGTTTTGTAATTCTTCACTGAGAAAACAAACATTCCTCTGGTTCTGAGCAGCACCGATAGCTTCCAATACGTCATGTCAGATCCTAAATAGCATCTTATAATTTCATTTGCTCCCGAGCTGTGCTTCATTACCCGCCTGCAGCTCCTAGCAGTAACACAGGCAGTACCGAAAAGGGCTTTGTGCGAACAGCAGCAGCAGCAAACAAGCGTAATTTAGGCAATGACAGTTCAGCAGTGCGACAGCCGCCGGTGTCTGACAGAGAATTACAGCAAGGGCAGCTGGGCAGGCCGGCGTGCTGCGGGCAACCCGGTCAGCCACCGCCGCGAGTTGCCGCGGGACGTTATGAAGGGGGGAGACGCGTCAGCAGGGCAGGCTGCGCCGCAAGGACGGGGGCGCTGCTCTCGATAACGGGCCCCGCAGCTTCGGCGCTAACCGCCGCCCGGGCCGGGCCAGCCACCGCGCACCGTCCCCCTCCCCCGTTCCCCCGGCCTCAGCACGGGGCGTTCCAAGGCAGTTCCGCGGGGCACCGCGCGGGGCAACGCGGGGCGGCGCGGCTCTCACCTCCCTTGCAAGGGGTGCGGTGCTGGCTGTGTTGCGCCCGGTAGCCCTCGATCACTTCCCACTCGCCGTTGTCGCGCTTGATGGGGAAGGAGACGCTGAGCACGTGGTTGCAGGGCTTGATGATGCGCAGGATGCCGCGGACGCGGTGCCGCCGCTCCTCCATGCTCTCGCGGGTGCGCAGCCCCTCCACCAGCTTATCTTCCACGATGCTGGCGCCGCGGTCGAAGAAGCCCTCCACCATCTTGAAGAAGTTGGGGTCGTCCTCCTTGGTGGCCGCTTCGCAGTAGTGCCGCCGCGGGCAGCGACCCCCGCCCCACGCCGCCACCGCACCCCCGGCCGCCGCCGCCGCCGGCCCGCCCGGCTCCGCGCCCGCCAGCACGGCGCTGCCAGCCAGACGGGCGGCCAGCTGCTCCCCCAGGTAGCGGTACATGGCGTCGGCGCTTCCGCTGGACGCGCAGGGACGACGCGAGCCGGTGCTGGTGCGGCCGCTGCTCCACAATAGGCGCGGGGCGCCGCCGCCGCCGCCTTTAAACGGCCTCGAGGTGGGGGGGGGGAGAAACTTGGGGGGAGTACGGAGAGACAGGAACGCGCCGCTCCTCCGCACTGCGCATGCGCGCCGCGCCACCGCCCCGCCCCGCCCCCGGCGGGACGCGGGGGGAGCGGTGCGCGCCCCCGCGGCCTTTCCTTTCAAAGGCGCCCCCTGCGCGCCTAGGAAGGCGTGCGCGCGTGCGCGGGCTCCGCCTCGCTGCCGGTTTTCGCTCAGGCCCGAGCTCGGCCTCCGCCGCGAGTAACGGCACCTTGCAGCTCTATTCCTGTGGCGGGTTACTGCGTCCTGGTGGCTGTGAGTAGCGATAGCAGCGAGGCCCCGCGTGTGCGCCGCGCCGGGCTGTGCGGGCAGCGCGGCGTGCCGCTGTGAGCGGAGCTGCGGGCTCAGCGTGTGGGGCCCTGAGCTTTGTCCGTGCCCGTGTGTTTGGAGCACCGGCACTGCTGCTGTCCCGTGCGCTGAATGAGCTGCGCGGCTGCCTCGTGAAAATAAGTAGCTCCATCCTGTCTCAGTGTTTCAAATAATCTGCGGAGGTGGGAGTCAAAAAGCAGCCGAAAATGATGTGCGCCATCCCGTGTTCCCTAATCATAGGTGTTGAGCAGTCAAAGGTGAGCTGATTAGAGAAGCTTATAAAAAGCCTGTCAGGTATGGAAGTGGCAGTTGTAATAACCAGAGGTTAACAGCATCTTCTCTTTAACAGCGTGCTATCAGGAGGTTCGTCTTTGAGTAGCTGTGTTAAGAAGAACCAGCTGGTTTCTAAGGTAAGTTTTATTTCATCCTCACATCCAAGAGTTTCACTAACTTTCAGTTTCCTCTTAAATATTAGTCTTACATACATGTGCCTTTCTTCATACATGGAAATATACAGCCACACATGTGTAGTGTACTTATATTTTTACAGTAATACCTCTATGGGTAGAGTATTAATCAGACTTTATAATGGATTGTTACTAAAAACATGCAACAAGGGAGATGAACAAGCTGATGTAACTTATCTGAGCTTCTGAAACATCTTTGTGTACTACTTGATTACTTTCTAGCTATGCATGCAATAAAGCGCACTATATTGTGCCTCCACGAGGAAATGCAAATTTTAAGGTGTAATAGTTTCAAAGCAAACAAAATCAAATCTTATGTGTCAAATTTTAAAGCCTGATGGATAAAATCAATTCCGCGTCTTGTATTCAATCCTTTCTGCTTTAACACCAGAATATTATGTGGTTAACTATTTGAAAATCTGCAGCTGACCAAGGTAATCTCTATCCTGTGTCTGGCATCATTAGTAGCTATTTTATAAGTGAAAATAAAAAGCTAAGAGGTAAGTAAGGTTCAGCATAGTGTTTTCTGTCAGTATTTTTCAGTTGAACTAAATTGTCCCTAGGATGAATTGCATTATTTCAAGTTAGAACAGCTACTACTAGTTAGCATCCCAGTTGCCATCCTTGTTGGCTAACCAAAGCAGGTGAGAGAACACGAAACGGAAATGAGGACTCTGCTCAAGACTTAGCAACTTCACTCCTTCTTTTGGCTGAGCCATTTTGAATCCAGAGTAGACCCAGGATTGCCTTCTGATCTGAGCTTTCAGTATGTGCATTCATTGGGCGATGTTCATTCAGTGAATTTGAGCTGAGAACTAATCCCTTTGTGTGCTAAACTGCAAAACTTTCTGGTAACAGAAATGCAGTTTTTAAATGCTCTGCAGGTGGAGTTGTGTCAGCAAGCTTTGAGTATTTGGCCTTAACACATGATGTGTTTAGCATTTCTCATGCTTTTCTTATCAAATAAATTGATTATGCAATAAAATCCAAATATTGTTTGTTTGCATGTCTAAGAACTCTTTTCTAGTGATTCTAGAAATGACTTGTTTTGTTAAATTAAAGCTGTAGTCTAGTGGGGTAATTAAGCATCTCTTGAAGTTGAAGTGAGGTCTTGTTTCTCATTTAATTCCATGTGTCAGTAATTTTATATCCCTAACTTATTACATCAGAAATCACAGAAAATGCTTGCTTTTCTTGGGTATGCCAGACAGTACTGGTAATGTTGCAATAATACATACACAGGTGGATCTCTCATGAGGAACATAAAACAGTGCCATATGAAGTTGCATTTGGGATATGTGCATAAAACTGTGGACGGTATTGTGGATACAGTAATGTGTTGAAAACAAATTTATGTTGTTTAAAGTATTCTGGGGTCTTCTGGAAAGGAACTTGAAACTTTATATCTAGTGCCATTAAGATCACTGGGCGTGGAAACAGTGTGGTGTCTCAGTAAGACTAGATAAGCACAGAACTTGGCACAGTTACTCTGCAAAAGTTGAGGCTGTCATTGTAGCCTGATGGAAAAATGCTCAGTCTCTGAGATGTGTGAATGGTTGAATGATAGCTACTGTAAAACAGGAGGACATGGATCTGTCAGGAGTACAAACTGCAGTCATATTCCTTTTGTTTAAAACATTGTGCATGCCTGTAAAATATAGGGTATGCAGTAGGCCATATGTATATGAGGTCTCACAGTAACATTGGAATTACTTGCATATTGTGGCTAAGTATGTTACTATACTATCAAACAACAATCTAATAATTATTTTGTAGGTCTTAAGGCATTGTCTAGTTTTACAAACTGGGTTTTCTATCTTGACGATGATTTTAAGTTTCATGTTAAAGAAAACGTAGAGTGCATAGATGCCTCTACTTGAGCATCTTGTACCAGCGTCTTCAGAAAAGTTGGGGGAAACTGTTTAAGTGTGCGTTCCTTTTTACGTATGTAGGTTTCTCTGACATTAATGCTTCCTCCTTTTTCCATGGGAACTACGGCAGATTCAAAGAGCGCAATAACACTGATAGACCAAGTTCTCAGCAAAAAAACATTTGTTTTTCATCATTGTCTCCACTGTCAGTTATGCATTTTTGCCAGCCATGAACAAGGGTTTGTATGCCATGCTTGTAAAAAAAAAAAATCTGTGTGGTGGTTTTGGAACATAGCTTGTCTTCAACATTGCTGTTGCCACTGTTGAAATGTGCCACCCACCACCTCACTGTGCTCACATCCACTGTTTGGGCTCTATAAATGTTCAGCAGGCATTGGTGGTTGTCAGCAGGTGCGATTTCTTCTGCATGGAGGAATTCAGTTCTGCCCATTTGCTCCACATACACTTCCATGTCAGATGCCATCTAGTCTGATTGGCCCTCTGCTGCCATCTGTCATATGGCAACAAAACATAAGAAAATATTGATGGAAAGATTCAACCTCGATTGCTGTACCATCAACATCTGCCTCCAATGCTGCAGGTCAATGTAGTAACATAGGAGGTATTACTTTTGGAGCAGCCCTCCTATATAATTTTCATAAGGTATGCCATAGTTTAAATATGTAAGGAAGCTTTGCTGATCTAAGCTTAGTTTTCATTCACGATTTGTGAATAAATTGCACTACTTTAGAGCTAAATCTTTGTATCATGTTTGTTACTTGTGTCCTTTTTATACAAAGCCAGTACCTGATATAACAGGGGTAAAATGAAAAGCGTGGCACAGTCATCTGGCTTCAAGATCCATTGCTGGAGGGCTGGCTCTGTGAAAAGCCATTAGAGGCAACAAATTAATTAGATGAATCTCAGAAGACTGTGTTTTAATTTGACTTTACTGCATAAGCATTCTTATAAAATGATCTCTTGACTAGAAATCGTCAGTCATCTCTTGACAATCAATTAGCGGCTGAAGTTGATGGGAAGATGTTTCATAGGCAGTGTAAAGTACCAGTACCTAAACATATCTGCTTAGAATGTGGAATTGTAGGGGTTGGAAGGGACCTGTAGAGATTGAGTCCACCTTCTCTGCTGAAGCAGATTTCCTACAGTAGGTTGAGCAGGAAGGTGTCCAGACTGGTCTTCAATATCTCCAGAGCAGGAAACTCCACCACCTGTCTGGGCAGCCTGTCCCAGTGCTCTGTCACTCTCACTGTAAAGAAGTTCTACCTTGTGGTTGTGTGGAGCTTCCTGTGTTGCATTTTGTGCCCCTTACCCCTTGTTCTATTGCTGCGTACCACTGAAAAGAGTCTGCCCCCATTGGATTGGCTCCCCTCTCAGCATTCTCTTCTCCAGACTATTGAAACCCAGATCTCTCAGCCTTTCCTTGTTGTGTGGGAGGTTCTCCAGGCCCCACATCTTCTTTGTGGCCTTCTGCTGGCCACAAAGACTCTCTGCAGAAGTTTTCTGCCTTTTTGAACCGAGGAGCCCAGATTTGGATGTAGTGTTCCATATGTGGCCTCACCAGGGCAGAGCAGAGGGGAAGGATCTCTTCCCTCAACCTACTGGCTGCACTTTTCTTGATGCACCCTAATATACCATTGGCCTTCTTGGCCACAGATGCACTGGCTCAAGATCAATTTGTTGTCCACCAGGCCAACCCCATCCTTGGATCAATTTTTTCAGAGCTTGTTTCCAGCAGGTCTGCCCTTAACCTGTACTGATGCGTGTGATTACTCTTCCTCAGATGCAGGACCTTAGCCTTGTTCTTGCTGAAGTTCATCATGGTCCTCTCTGTCCAGCTCACCAGTCTGTCCAGGTCCTGCTGAATGACTGGAGTACTCCTCACAGCTTTGTATTGTCTGTGAACATACTCTAGGTTGACTCTGTCCCTTTGTCCGGGTCCCTGATTAAGGTGATGAACAGGACCAAATCCAGTACTAACCCCTGGAGAACACCCTAGTTACAGTGCTCTAACTAGACTCTGTGCCGTTGATCGTGACCTCCTGAATTCTGGCAAAGATTTATTAATCCCTTATCTGTTTGAGGTATCTAAGCTAATTCTTCTTAATAGCTTTAGCTGTGTTTAGCTATACCAGTTCTGGAAAACAGGCTGGCAGATTTTTTCATGGGCTCCTTGATGCAAATCAACCTGAAGTCAGTGATTCTCTAGGCAAGCTGCAGGAGTTAGGTATATATGTGCTGGAGGTTGGAAATGTGCATTCTGTAATGTGGTTAAGTTGGAGAAGAGGTATGTGGATGACTTAGTGTTTGAAAGCTTCCAGTACATAACGCTACTGGTGAGATGCTTAGACACCATTGGTCTGATTTTTTTTTTTTTTCATGTTTTCATTTATTTTCATGACTACTAACTCGAGCGTTAACCACTAGCATCTTGTTCATGTGTATATATGCTAAGATTTTTTTGTCGCTCCATTGCTTTATAGAGAGTGCAACTTTGAATTGTACATGTAGGAGCCTGTCAGATTCAGGTTACCACGAAAAATAGAGAGTCTGAAATGAGAGAGTCTTGTTTTCTAAGCTGGAAATATTGCCACAAAAATATGGGCAGCTGAGCAAAATAATAGTTCAATTTATTATTGAAACAATCTGAATGCTTTTCAATTGTCCTGGAAATCTGAAACAAGGTATCATTTGTTGTTTCTGGTAATAGAGTTAGTTTTGCAGAATGTGAGATTTTCCTAATTATATCAAGTGAAAGGCAGAAGAAAAGCCCTCAGTAAGGGAAACACATCCTCAGCCAGTCTGTCAGAGCACGTGTCAGAGCGAAGCATTCTGAGCTTTTTAAATGTTAATAATTCTGCTGTGGAAGTAAAAAAAAATATTGAATTGATTCTGATAACTGCCTCATGAGTAAATATGCTTTTGATTGCTGTGGAAAGTGGCGGTGTTCATGTTTGTCACTTTGAAAGACCTTCTGTCTCCATCTGTTTATATTGTTGCTGTGCGTGATGGCTGCGGCTGCCAACTGCTTACTTCAGCTTTGTGACAGAACAGATATAAAAAGCTCTTCAAGTACACAGGAGATAAAGTCCTCGTCACTTGTTTAGACAGTCCATAGATATGCAAAAATTTTTGGTGGCATCTTTTGGTACTGTGTTGCTCTCAAGTTGTTACTTACTAGTAGGTGTTTCCAGGTAATATGGTGGAAATATAAACATTCTTTTCATAAAGCTTATTTTCTGCAAATTCATTTCAGGTCTTCAGATTTGTAGGACAAAACAGGTTTCATGTTTGAACTGAAGCATGCTGGGGTTGACAGCAAATTGATCTATTTTCAGTGACCTTCCAGTCAACGTGGCATTCATTAAGCAATAGAGGCTTTTGCAGGTCAATTTAAAGACTTCTCTCCCTTCCTGTACTAGTAGGAGTCTGTGAAAGCAGCTGTTTTGACTCTGTGGAGTAATAGCTGGATTTCACTTGGTTCATTCTCGCATCCACTTTAAAAAACAGAAGAGGAGATAATACAGTTACCAAACAATATATTTGAGCTTCTCACCCAACTGTCAGATGTGTTTGAAAAAGCTGGCAGTGGGAGAGCTGGCAGGTATGCATGCATAAAAACATTCACAGATACACTGTGAGCTTGCAAGCTTCTCTGCCCTGAAGAGTGGTAGGAAGAAAAGTGCTTTAGTCAATTTGCTTACCAGGAGTTGAGATATTTCTTTATTTCTTTATTTCTTTATACCTCAGTCTTGGTTTTTTTTAGTCAGCATAGCATAATAGAAAGTGTGGCTTGACATAAAGAATTATATTTTATTGACATAAAGAATAACAAATAAAGAATTGTTTGAGTAGCATTTACAATATTTCTTTTTCTGCATCTCTTGATGGTCTTGGGTGTCTGGCTGAAAATTGTATCTGAGATTCTAACAGCCTGGAATCCCAGCATCAGAGATTGCAAACCAGCTTTTTCTTGCTTTTAATACTGAATTGGTAATCAGAAATTCTTGTTGATATAAACCAAGAGTTTTTTTGTTTTAAGGATAAACAGTAAAACTATTATGAACTAGAGAATACTAGTCTCCTGTAGTGCTTCTGTTCATATTTCTTTGAACAAAGTCAGCTTTATCCTTTTGTTTAGGAAGACACTGGTTATTGAATCTGTTGTTAGAATGTTTTAATGTTTAATTCAAGGGAGATTTATAGCATTAGTGTCCTTTGTGGAAGATGATATGATAGTGGCTGAAGTGCAGAGTGAAAAAATTAGTTTGTTAATGCATTTGATGTTGGTATTGTTCATCAGAGTAGGCTGAAGGAATGCTAGATGGTATTTTTGGACACATTACGGATTTTCCAGAACTTTTCACTGGCTATGCTCAATGTTATAAGTGCATGTGATGTCTTTCCTTAGTTATCTTTCACAGACCTCAGCATTGCTCATGGTAGCCTTGGGATCTAGAGATCTAAAACAGGAAGTGAACTTGATCTAACTCATCCAAATGGAACCATAGAATGGGATGGTTCTGTTTTAGTTAGTGTCCCTCACTCTGAGTGAACTTCTTTGTCTTTAAAAAATTTATTTCAAAAAACAAGCTAGTTATTCCTAGTACTTTTAGTCTGTCTTCTAGTTAAATGAACTGGTTTTTGAGTCATGTCCTTCTGTGGAAATACTGGAGCTCCTTTTCTCTGATTATTTTCTTGATTATTCTTTGTTATCTAAGATTGTCAGTGTTGGCAAGATAATGCCTATCTGTTTTATTTTATCACCTCTGATTTTATTTTTCTTTACTGTGGAAGTCTAAGTTGAAGATAAGCTCTGCATCATTGTTGGTAGCTGATTTTCCTTAATTTAAGGAGTATTTTATTGTTGTCATCTGACTGTCAGTTTAAACACATCAAGGACTGGCAAAAACACTTACTTTGAAGTTTTTTTGTTTTTTTTTTCTTTTGCTGCCTTATCAGTTTTGTAGATAAAGTGGGGTTTGTCTTCAGTGGAGATCTAACTGGCAGTCCAAATAATACACAATTATTGTTAGTGATGTCAGCTTTCTTGAACATGAGTACATGCTCTGTGTTCACGAAGTTAGTAGGGCATATTGGTATTGTGGTAGTTGTGTAAATACAAATGTAATATTGGGCTGTATAACAACGTTGTGCTACATAAGCAGAAATAGTTTCTTCCTCTGTCTGTTGTATGCCTTGTGAAGGTAGGAGATTAGAGGCAAGGGAAAAGCCAGGCTCCCTCACTGTTTCTGTTCCTTCGGTATACTTTATGTCTCACTGGTGAACCCATAATTGTAATGCAAGCCTATTAGTGTTATTGAATTCTAGTTTAATTCATTCTTTGTTACATGACTAACTCAATGAAGGCTATTTCAAGTCAAGGAAATTAATGGGCCTGTTAACTTAAGGAAATATATATTTGGCCAAGTGTTGTACTCTTATCACCTTTTTTTCCTCCCAGAGCATGCATATCAGAACACAGCGCACTGCCTCAGCACTCAAATCTCAAAGGAGTTCTTAACATTTTGAAAACCAAGACATGCTTGTGTGGGTTGGTCCTTCACAATATATAAAGTAGGAGAGAACCTGCTTCAAATAGTACGAGTTTCAAGAATAGAACAAAAAAAAAAATCGAAATCAGGCACACTAATAACAACTTTGAATTATTTGATTATTTTATACTTAGTGAAAATGTGAAAGCATTAGACTGAAGGCAGTAACTTGTACTGCAGGCAGAGAGGAAATTAGATATAGAAATGGACTAACCATTTTAAAACATCAACAGGTAAACTGTAAAATTGAGTTGGAAAGGTTAGGTTTGTGATGGTTATCTAAAGGGCAAAGGAGTAGCATTGAGCAGTGGTAGTGCAGTATTTAAAGTACAAGCATGAAAACTTGTAAGTTCTCTGCTAGCTTCACCATACTGTGTGGGCTGAAGCAAATTACTTTCCTATCTTCAATTCCCACAAGAAAAAGAGGTAGTTGGGTCGTCTCTATTTCAAGATATGCGGGTGACAAATACATTAAGTATCATTTAGAATGTGAACTGGTTTTGCGAACTTCGGATTAGTAATAGGTGTAGGACAGAAGTTATGAGCAACTGCAGTATTTATCCTCTGAGAAATGGGGAACCTATGGAATTTGCTTTTATAGCTAGCTAATACAAATTTTCTGTCATATGTAGGTTTTCTCAAGGCGTAAAGTCTTTGATTCTCTTATGCGATAAATAATATTTCTTGATATCAGAGCACAATAAATTTTCTCAGATATTTTCCTTGCTTGGAACAGAATCGGTGAGCTGTAATGAAACTGGAGTTCACATATGTTTTTATAAGAATTGATGAAAAAATGAGCTTACGTAAAATTTCCAGCTTCTACTGGATTGAAAGAGTCTATTGAAATTAGTACTAGGGAAATGAGCAAAGCTTTCCCTGTGGGAACAGCACATGCTCTCTGTAGCTGCCTCTGTACGTTATTTTGGTGCATTAGTTTGAATGAGAGTGGTTGTCGAATAGAAAGTAGGTTTTTCTAATAGATTTCAGTTATTTGTTTAGCATGTCTGAAATATTTTTTTCAGGAAGTCGTTATCTACCACTTCAGAGGATGGCGGGTGGAGGAGGGTAATATAACTTGATCTTTGGCTATATTTTGTTATAAAGTTTACTTGCTAATGTGCTGAGTGAGGTGAAACTACTCAAAGGAAATATATATTGGAATTGGCATGAATTGCTTGGGAATATGCCAGTGTAGATATGATTGTGACTTTGAGTGTGCTGGGAGGTCCTATTAGATCAGTTGAAAACAGCATCATTTCTTGGGCTGCATTAGTACGCTTTTTCTGTTTTATTTTGCCATCCAAGGTAGATCATTAGAGGATATAAACTCTGGAGACATAGAGACCAAAGTGACTTTCCCTGTCAGATCATTAACTGCCAATCCTAGATTGACCCTGTTGCAGTAACATGGTGTAGTTTAGTTATTCCCTGATTCCAGTGTACAGCAAGGTGACCTCAGCAGACAGAGCTTTGACTTGTCAGCCACGAGGTCTTTTCCTTTCTAGAGTAGGATCAAATCTTTTATTTCATCAATGTTTGTTAAGCATTATTAATCTGGAAGATCAGTGGCAGGCTTTCCACCAATAGTACTGCAGTTGGCATCTAGCTCTTGACCTATGAATTCAGTATTTCCTTCCAAAGATACTGGAGTTGGACCAGTCTTAAATTACAGTGAGTACTGTTACTAGTACAGAGTGTGGTGGCAAATTTGTTGTGGAGCCTGGATCTAGATTGGCAATCTAATGGAATATGGAAAACCTATTATAACCTTCTAACAGGAACAGCTTTGGTCCTCCTTAAAACTGCTTTGCTTCATCTAAGATTAGCAGCTGAATAGGTGATTTACAGTCCCTTCAAGCCTCTTAAGATTTTTCCACCTCTTTGCAGAATACTAACATCTCAGTGAGATTGGTTTTTGAAAGTTATGTTTGAATCAAGACCTTTCTTTAGTCTTTCATAAAGCTGTCTTAAGTAAGGCTGTGACTATGGGAAGAAATACTAACTTGGTGTAACACCACTCTTTGATACAGCAATACACATGCCTTTGCGTTTCTTATCAGTGCAGGATGCTGCTGAAGGATGTTTTCTGTTTTTACTTGCCAACTCAGGCTGTTCAAGATGTCTCCTAAACAATGTGTCATTTGAGGGATACTTGGAAAGTAGTATTTGGGTGTTGAATGGCTTCCAGAGTCAGAACCTCAGACATGAAATGTACCTGGATTAAGGTAAATTGAAGAAAGGCTGAGTGAACTGGGTCTGTTCAGCCTTGAGAAAAGAACACTGAGAGGGGATCTGATCCAGGTCTATAAATATCTAAGGTGTGGGGGGCAGAATGGCGAGGCTGGACTCTTTTCAGTGGTGAATGGAGACAGGACAAGGGGAAACGGCTGGAAACTGCAGCATAGGAAGTTCTGCACAAATGTGCGCAAGAACTTCTTCACAGTGAGGTGACGGAGCACTGGAACAGGCTGCCCAGGGAGGTGGTGGAGTCTCCTTCTCTGGAGATGTTCAAGACCTGCCTGGATGCCTACCTGTGCGACCTGCTGTAGGGGACCTGCTTTGGCAGGGGGGTTGGACTCGATGATCTCTGGAGGTCCCTTCCAACCCCTACAATTCTGTGATTCTGTAAAATCACAAAAAAACATCAAGTGATGTCAGTGTACAGAGAAATTAAATGCATAATCAGATTTCGAGGTTCTTAACTCTTTCAGTGTTATGCTGATACCTTTTTTTCTCTCACATTTTTACAGCTTTTAACCAGCATTACAGCTTAAAATGGCAGTGCTTTGGATGCTTTACTCTTCATTCCCTATCAAACCAAATATTTGCTCATTCTTCATGGGGATTAAATGCTTGGTCCCATGTTTTATTGCGAGTTGTTTGGTTTTTGTTTTTACAGTGATCCAGATGTTCAGTTTTCTGCATGATTTTTCATGGCAGCCACAGCTTATAATACTTTGTACCTTATGTTGTGATGTTATAGGAGTTCTTCTTGACAAAAGCTTCAAACATCAATGAACATTTGCTCATTTGTTACTGAATATCTTATCTGTTGAACATTAATCTTTGTTTTAGGAAAGATATCTTTTCAGTTACTTCTGATATCTATACCATAAACTGCATCTCTACTTGCTTTTCAGGTTTGTGCTGATACTTCAGCTGTTTGTCTTTAATTCTTAGATATCTTTTCTGTTCCAGTGTTTCAAAATGATTGTGTTAAATGATGTGTGGTTATATTTCATTTCATGTTAAGTTGTTAAGAGCTCATGTCTCCTGATTTGCATGGTATATTGGTTTTACCAGCAAGATAATTCTCTCCGTATAGAATTAGAAACATCAGTGTAGGATTTGCAGTGACATGTCAAGTAACTCAGAATATCAGCAGAGATAAGAATTCAACAAGCAGTACATTTTGTTCTTTGATCAATTGTAAAGGTTGCAAGTATCTGGAAAAAGATAGTAGGTGGTATGTTTAATGTAATAGCTTTTTGTTTTTCTGCTTTATCTGCTATCTTCTTAAGAGCTCACAAATGGATTTTAATTGTGAATTTCTTGGGAAAGACAAAAACAATGTGTATTTACTCATTAATTGTTCTGTACTCAAGACAATAGCTGATTACATGCTACGTCCTTCAGGCATTTTGAGTTTCTTCATGTTTTGTTTTTCTTCTGGTCTTGTCAATTTTTGGTACTAAGACTGATCATCTTCTGCTATGCAGAGCACCATCTTCTCTCACTGAAGATTATTTCTCCTTAAATTGGGTTGCTAGCATGAGTGAATGTGATGAGCATGCAGATATGTGGCTCAGTTTTATCCCAAGCTGTTTGAGGGAAGAACTGGGGGTGTCTAGAATATTCCCAAGGATGAAAAAAATGTAAGTGAAATAAATGGTTTTAAAGACTGTTCAGATAAGCTACTTGTAATGCAGCAGGTGGATGAAGCTGTTCTCACCCTTAATGTAATACAGCTCAATAATGAGGACTGTGTAGTTCTGTAAGTAATAGTTTTATGTTAGAAAGTTATTGAATTAAAGGCAATTGAGTGCCCAACAATAGAGTAATACTGTTTTGGTACAAAGAGTAATTGAGGTATTGCCTCTAACACTAATACAGCAAGGAGAAGATATATCTTTACTGAGAATAATAAAGATACAAGAAGGCTTTAATCAGTAGTTACGCTGTTGAGGACTTAACACAGTAGAGGAAGATAAAAGATGATTTCTAACACCTCATCTTGAGGTTTTTGATTTTGTCAGAGGTAGGTTTGGATTGCATGGGAACAGATGTTTGTATAGGCTATATATACCAATGCTTCAAGCATTTTGTGCACAGTGATAGATGGATTTTCTCCAGTGTTGACATCTTCTAGCAAATTTATGGACATAACTTTTTACTGAGTAGAATAAAAATTGTGATTTACAACTTCTAAGTTGTACAAATTACTTCAAGTTACTAGGGGGAGGGTGGCTGGGGAGCAAGAACTTTACCTACCTTTGAAATGGGGGAAATTTATGTCTAAAAGGCACCTTTGGTTCAGTCAGCTGTGTTGATAGTTACTCAGTGTCACCTGTTCTCTGTTAAAGCTTAACTAGTTTGCTAAACTAATATCTATCTAAACCATTGAAATGGAAAGGCTTATCTGTTAAAAAGCTAATGGCAATTAATTTCATTTATGAATCATTTCTTAATTTCTTGATAGGCAAATACTTAAAAAAAAAAAAAAAAAAAAAAAACTTCTAAACTTTTTGAGTGTTGAATTTTTAAAGCAGTTTAATTTAAAATACTCTGAAATTTTATCTTTCTGCTTTTGTTTTGTTTTGTTTTTCCCTGCAGCACTGTAGTAAATTAACAACTTTACTCCTTATCCATAATGCTGGTGGAACTGTTTGCTTGGTTGATGTTCATGGAGTCCTATAAAGAAAGGGCAGGTACATTGGTTCTGTAGCCACAATAAGAAACAAGGATGTGCAGTGAACCATCTGTGATCTCTGTAGTGCCATTCATTGTTGTATAAAACCAGATTGGCCCTACTCTGAAGGTTATAGCTGCTAAAGGTAGCTTTATCTCTGAAATGAGTCTTGCTGTCTTTTAAGATCATATCTTTCAGTTGCTAAGGCTGAAATGTATTTCTTTGGAGTCAGAGGGAAGGAGAGAGTCCAAATTAGCCTCAAATTTTCTCTGTATCTTCAAGAACAAAAGCTGCCTTGTATCCTAATTGCTGTATTGTATCACTATTGCTTGTATCACTCTCATGTAATTAAAAATCTGACTTGTTTAAAGTGCAGCACTCGCATCAGAAGCATGTTGTATGCTTTCGAGGTCTTAGATCTATGGAGAAACTGTATAAAGCCTCCTTTCCTTTCTTCCTGAGCTATGAAAGTATCACAAGAGATCTTCTGTTTAATACATAAAATCATAAGTTACGTTGTACCACACAAAAGTAAATTAATAACCTTACGTGAAGGATGTAATTGCATACAGAATACATAGTTAAAATGTTCAGAATGTGGCTGTTCCAATGGTGCCTGGTACCATATTCTCAGTCTGGTCAAAAAATACTAGTTCCTGTTTATAGAAAGGTTGTTTGTTCTTATGGAGGGGTCTTGCATACAGAGTGAGGAAGAGAACAAACTATTAAGTTGTTGGTGTACAGAGTTCTTGTGGGCATGTATGTTATCTGGTTCCTACTAGAACTGTTCAAGTAGTTTCTAGTTTTACACAGTCCTTGAGCACAGCTTGATCCTAGTGATTGCTATTATGACTCCTTTGGGTGAGTGGGTGGCCTTTTGAGTTAACAAGCATGTAACTTGAGTTGCTTAATGATTCTGACAGGTTAAAAATATACCACTTGACTTCAGAATGCAACAGGAAGTGTGACTTTTTGTTAAACTCTAGTGCTAACGTATCCAGTTGTGAAGAGTGAAAGGTATTTTAGTAACACTTACAGACAACTGATTTGCATAAGGCTTTGTTCATTTTAGGAAAGGTAGGTTTTCAACACCCTGTCTCCCACAGTGCAAAGGCACAAGCACGGCAGTCTTACCTACAGCTCTTGTCTGAAACATTGATCTCCAGTTTTTATAGTCTTCTCCTTTTTTGAGTCAATGTTTTGTAAAGAAAACATATTGTTATTTTTTTGCCTGCTGTAGGATGGGAGCAACATACAAAATGGGTGAGTAACCTCTATTTTTTGACTCACTATGGTGAGTGCAGTTGTGAGAGCAGCCTTTGATTATGGCTATTTGTATGCTACAACCAGTTAATCCAAGTGCTGCATACGTGCTGTGGAAGATGGATATTAGAAACTTCCATGAAACATGAAATACCAGCTTACATGTTTTGAACCTAAGTGGAATCTTGGTTTCTTTGGGAAATGCATTAGATATCATAGAATTGCTTGGCTTGGAGGGGACCTTAAAATACTGTAGTTCCAGTGCCCTACAATGGACAGGGTTGTAACCACGTAGATCAAATGGCTCAAAGCTCTGTTCAGTCTGACCCTGAATATCTCCAGGGATGGGACATCAGCAACCTCTCTGAGCAGCCTGTTCAAGTGCCTCACCACCCTCTGAGTGAGGAATTTCCTCCTAACATCTAACCTAAACCTCCCCTCTTTTAGTGTAAAACCATTCCCTCTTATCCAGTCACTATCAGGCTGTGTGAAAAGTCAACCTCCATCTTTTTTTATAAACTCCCTTTAAATTTGGAAGTTTATATGGGAAGATGTACTTGATTCATGTTGTCTGTTGCACAGTATAATAGCACTGGTGTTTGTATTATTAAGTTGAAAGGCATTTACTGTCTTAAAAATAGATTTAAAAAAACCTTACTAAAACAAAGGTCAGTGAATTGTTACTCAGTTTGGAAACAAATTGTTCTCTTGATTAAATAATTTGGCCTTTTAAAAATAGCCAAACTTTTACAATAAGAAAATAAAAATCTGATGCAAGCCTTGCATGTTTTCTTTTTCACCTTAATCCTAATAAATAAACAGGCAGTTAATCTGATGTAAAGGGCTGCTAGATCTTGTTTCTTTGACAATGACAAACTGCCTCATTTTCATCTTATGTCCTGTATTTATATATCAACTTCAGTTTATCAGAAGATTTAAATTGTGGAATAGGTTTTTACTGGTAGTTATGCTTGTGGATAATTTTCTGCAGACTTGACCCTTTATTTTTTTCTGGGAGAAAAAAAATAATCACCCCCTCCCCCCAACATTTTAATTCTAAATTGTGAAGTTTTGGACTATACTGCAGTATCTGGAGGTGTATCTTTCCTTGGCAGAAAGTATAGTAGCTCAATTTTCTGAAATAGTTCTCAAAGTGAAGGGTTTATAGAATGCATGTTCTTTAAAACATGCACATTGCTTCTGTGTATCTTTGACCTTTTACCTTTATCTTTCCTTCCTACTCACAAGGTCGCTGTTCTAAAGAACTTTTAACTACTTTTGTTTGTAACAGACACTGTTCATCTCTAATTATGTGATTTTAGTGTATTGCAAAACAAAAATCAATAAGTAATGTTTGTTGCTTAAAAGACAAGATCTTGCAAAGCAGGAAGTTGGTGAATATGATCAAAAAACATAGTCCCTTTACTCCAGTTCTCAGGCAAGAAGGGTTATCTCAGTGACTGAACTGGAAATGTGTAATGTTTGAGTTGTCAGATTTTTTTGCATACTTTGGTTTCAAAAAAATTTTTACATTCATATCTAATGCAGCTGTTGAATAAATACCTATATACAGTCCAAACACTTAGAGAAAACATCTTAATTGCAGTGTAAGAGAAATATTTTTGATTGGAGCTTTTTTCTTTTCTTGCCCAAGTTGCACAGACACGTTGTATGTTCATATCTTTGTCCCAATGCTGTTGTTCAGAATCTAAAAATGTGTGAAACTGTCACTACACTGCATGCAGTTGGCTCAGGCTTCTGAGGTTATCACAGGTCTGTTGCCTGTGATATAGTTAGCATTCTGCATCCATTTTTCCTTTGACTGGTGAATATCTTCGGAGATTTTCTACTTAACAGTCATACAGCATAACTTTATTCAAGAAAAGAAACTACAGAGTGAATTGAACTGGAAGTGAATGCTGTGAAGATAGCTATTAAGAGTTGTTTTTCTGTTAGGTCAGTGCCACTGTCCTCTAACTACAGTTAGAAGTGTAGAATCAACCATGCAAATGAGAGAGGGGTAAAAAAGCTCACATTTAAGATTTAAAATATCCTTCTTATATGTATTTGTGCTCTAAATAGCCAAATTTTCAACAGGCAATGGCCAATGAATTTTTCATGTTGTAGGAATCAGGCTATGAACTACATACTGGTTAAGATGTTCAGAATCAAACAACATCAGAAGTGAAAAGAGCACACTCCATAGTTATATCTCATAAAGAATTTGAGAAGGGAAAAGATGCGTGTTTCCATAATATTGCTTTAATTCTTCATCTTCTGATACATTACTGTCTGTGTAATTTTATTTACTGCTTGAAGCTTACTGTGTAAAAGACAATGAAATCATTACCTAGAGGTAGAACTTCTGCAGCTAACTTGCTGTGCATAGAACAGTAAAGCCCTGATGGCATATTACTTGCATATCATTTTGAAAATCAGGAATTTATGCCTATGACTATCATTCATCGCAGCTGATGAGCAGCTGAATCTGTCATGCTCCTGCTCCCTTTAAATTAGCTTGGCCTACTGCTCAAGTGATTATTGTCGTGAGTGGACACCCTTAATGAAGAGTAAAATAGGGAATAAAAGCAATTTTTTTAAGGTAGTTTGGGGGGTACTTAGCTTCACAAAAAGTTTCTGGAGTACCTCTATCAGAAGAGGAATTTTCAAGCAAGTCTGGATATCTTGTCCTATACACAGCAAATTACTCTGATTTAACATTTAGTGATGTAGTTGTGCATTTTAAAAACTGTTAATTTTAAAAATTCCTGTCTTGCTGTGAATGTTGAAGGAGATATTGTGTACCATGATGTATTTCTTGCAGTACATGTACTAATGTTTAGCTGCAGTGTCTTGCAAATGTGAAACTTGCTGATGTAGCTACAGTTTTTAAAAGATCATTGACCAGTCAATCAGACTCTGACCATTTAAGAGATAACAAGGTAGGCTTTTATTGGCTCTACAGATAAAGCACCTTTTCACAAATTAAGAAATAGTGTAATAATTAACAGGTATAATGGATACGTGTATTCAGTTTTTGGTTATCTTTACAAGCTTTAGCTCCTGTTATCTTCATAGTTAACCCCTTTCTATCCACAGATTTCACACAGAATCATACACAATGTCCTGGGTTGGAAGGGATCTCAATGATCATGAATCTCCAATCCCCTGCCACATTCAGGGCTACCAACCTCCCCATTTAATACCAGACCAGGCTGCCCAGGGCCCCATCCAACCTGGCCTTGAACACCTCCAGGGACGGGGCATCCACAGCCTCTCTGGGCAGCTGTTCCAGCACCTCACCACTCTCTCCATAAAGAACTTCCCCCAACATCCAACCTAAATGTCCCCTCTCTCAACTTAAAACCATTTCCCCTTGTCCTGCAGTTATCAATCCTTTCAAAGAGTTGATTCCCCTCCTGTTTGTAGGCTCCCTTTAGGTCCTGAAAGGCTGCAATGAGGTCACCCCGCAGCCTTCTTTCCTCCAGGCTGTACAAGCTCAGCTCCCTCATCCTGTTGGATCACTTAAATACACAATTTAAAAAACAAACATTTAATTTGTGATAGTAGTGTCTGTAATATGATTAGACTGTCCATTTTCTGCATTTTTTTTTTAAAGATTAATAGTAATTCTTCTTTCTCTCTAGAGCAAGGCAGAGAACTTTGGTAGCAAAATTCATTAAATAAATACTAATGCTGTTCTAAAGATGGCATAGTAATGATTCTTTAAACAATTTTACCTATGGGGAATTTGCCCAAACTATTTAAAAGTATCTTTCATTTCAAGACAGAGGTGATTATAATCACTGTCTATTATTGACACTGTGGCTGGTGATTTTGATCTAGCAAATCACTCAAATTGCCAAACAAGGTCATTTGCTAGTGGGCTCATTAGGTGAGCTGGGAAATGCCCTAGAATTATAGAGTGGCTTGGATTGGAAGGCACCCTAAAGATCATCTCCCTCAAACCCTCTGCTGTGGGCAAGGCGGAGACCAACCATTTCTAAGCTCTGAAGGTCTAAGACAAATCAAATTTGAAGGTGTTGAAAATATAAATGAAGCAGAAATTTGCTAAATAGTAGCAAGATTCAATTGTTTTGATGTAATATCCTACAGAAATCTATGAAGTGAAAAAAAAAAAAGTTTGGAGAAATTTTGGAATTGGAAAATTGAAGAAAACTTAACTTTGCACACATCATATCTGTAAAGGTGACAGGGAAAAAAAAAGTACAAGTGTGGGACAAGAGGCTGGAGAGCTGTTTTGCAGAAAGGAATCTGGGGGTTCTGGTAACAGCAACTTGAACATGAGCCAGTTGTGTGCCTTGGGAGCCCAGAGGGTTCGTCAGGCCCAGCACTGCCACTGGGTGAGGGCAGGGATTGTCCTGCTGTGCTGTGGGGCCTCACCGTGAGTATTGGGTGCAGGTTTGGTGCCACGTTATAAAAGGTACATAAAACTATTGTAGCCCTTATTTCAATGCTCTCTTAAGATGGTGAAGGAAAGACATACGGGGGAGTGGCTGATGTCCTTTGGTTTGTTCAGCCTAGAGAAAGGGAGTCTGAAAGGTAGCCTCATAGTAGTAACTAGGTTTTTATAAAGACAATTATATCAAGATACTCACTTTATATCTAATTCAGTCACTGAAAGCTCTTGCAACTCCAGCCCTATAAACTAGCCTCTACATGTCTTATTATCTCTCCTCAGCAGCCAAATTGCCCTTCCAGTGTCCCCAGAACTCATAAAAGACTGATATTGGTGGGCTCATTGACAGTGCAATTGAATCCTATTTTTTATTTCCTTATTAAGAGCTCTTCTGAGCATTCTGTTGGCCTACTCTGAGAGTATAGAAAAGAGTTAAGTAAATTATTTTTATTGGAACACATAGTTTGCTTAAGGTTTGATGCACAAATGGTTGAGGTTTTCTAGTGGAATTAAGAAAAGCCTCTGATATCTCTTGCAGGTCAAAAGGACAAGCAATGGACTGCAGGACTGGAGCACCTGTGGCAGGTTTGTATTCAGCCCTTGTAAAAGTTACTTGAAATGAAGGAACTGTTCCTCACAAAGCCCGTTGATATTATTTTGCTAATCTCTGCTAAATGCTTCAGAAATAGCACAGATGGTGTCAGAACTTACGTTCTTTTGTGTTATAGCACATGTAGAAGAGATCTTTGTAATTTGTTTCAACATCTCATGTATCTCTTCCTTCTTACTAGACCTAACATTACATTATAGGGTACTTGCTTTAAAAGGATACCCATCTGTAGTGATTGTACTGACATAACTTAAAAAAAAAAAAAGCTGGTAGTAGACAATAAAATTTGAAATGGAGGAAAGAATTTAGTCTTTCCAGTCAGATTACAGTTCTGAAGTTTGCATAAAATAGGAGTAACAAGTTCTGTTGGTTGTGGTGGATCTGTTCTTAAAATTATTTTGTGTTGTGAACTGGAGGGCTTTTTTTCCTACCTATCTCTTAACTTGTTTAAGGATTCAGCCTCACTGTCATAAATTCGTAGAATAGCTGGGGTTGGAAAAGATTTTCAAGATCATGAAGTCCAACTGCACCCTAATCATACTACCTTGACTCTCCACTGCTATTGTCCCTGAATAATTTGTCTGCCTTTCTTTCCTTTCTTACCTGATCCATTATTTTCTATGTTGAACTGGTAATTCTTCTTATTAATGTTTTATCATTCCATAGTTATGTAATATACAGCTTCCACACATGATAATTGTCCTTTAAAAGTTGCATTCCTTTGAGCAGTAATTTAAATGTATAAATATAGGAATGTGGATACTGTGCTCCAGGTTAAGTGTGATTTATTTTGTAGGTGAGCTTAAGTGACTGTAGTGTCACTTGCTGTGTTTTGTAACTTTTTTCTTTATGTGCTGTGTTCTGACTGATCTCAGTGGCTGTATGCTGTTTCCTCAGTTGCATCTGTAAGACACCTGGATTTAGACTGCCGGGATGTTTGTAGTTGTTCTTGTTGCTATGAGCATTTGAATGTGCAGGTTTATCGACCCCTAGTGGATTGTTAAGGAAACGGCAGTTAAGGGCGAACTGAGAAGTGCTACTGTGAGGGCTGCTCCGAAAGTAATGCCTCCCATTTTATCTCAGCTCTTGATGTCAGAAGAGGATGTTGGTGATACGGCAGTAGAGGTTGAGCCTTCCCACCAGTAATGCAGTATGTTTTGTTGCTGTGTAACAGATGGCAGCAGAAGGGCAGTCTGGCGGAATGGCGCCTGACACGGATGAAACAAAGGTGTGGAATTGAATTCTGCCATGCAGATACAATGACACCCACTGGCATTCATTGATGCTTGCTGGACATTTATGGAGCCTAAAGAGTGGGTGTGAGCACAGTGAGGTGGTGGATACTACATTTCAGCAGTGATCAGTCGGTTATCTCCACTGGTGCAGATATTTGTGAGCACAGTGTGCAGCCTGTCGTTGATTGCTGGTGAAAATGCACAACTAATGGTGGTGACTATGCTGAAAAATAATGCTTTATAGCTGAGAATTTGTTCTATCAAATGGTGTTATGAGGCATTACTTCCAGAGCAACCTGTATTTTTGATTGCTGTGTCTGTTTTAATGCTGTTTCTTCTGTTTGCAGCTGGATTAGTTCCTGAATTTCTCAGCTGGTGCTCTGTTTCCTACCTTCACAGAATTCCTGCTACGACAGCTCTTATTAACATTGCTGCTAAAACTTAAACATGCCGTTAGGTGCCTGCATTTTAATGCATACAATGCTTTTAGCTGTATCTGAGTATTTTAAAATGACTGCTTAGCAGATATCTTAAGAGAAAAAGGTATTTTTTTTTAGTGTGAGCTAAATTTTTTTTTACAAGCTGGAAAAGCTAGGAACTTGGACAGCATGATAAAAAATATGAATTAACTTCTAAACCATTTGCTCAATCTACACTGACTACTTTGTTTTTATTAAATATTTATGAAGTTATTGGTAATATCCTGAGACCTGGCCTTAAAATATTAGTTGACCTAATGTAGTGGGTTTTCTGCTAAACCAGGCTTGTTAATTTATAGCTGTTTAAAATCATGCATTTCTACCAAATTCCTCTAAATTAACCAAAAGTAGCTCTATTTTTATTATTTATAATTTTAAGTTATGTTTATGATATCTGAACACAGGTCTGCTCATATCATGAGTGAACTACTAATAAAATTTGATTCCTGAGAACTTTGTTAGGATCTATTCATTACACTCTGATCTTCACTACAAGTCTACATCTGCCATGTTTCCAAGTATAAGAATGAGAAATGAGTTAGTATTCTTTACTTACTTGTAAGTAAGTAACTTCCATTTTTTTTTAATCATGCATTTAATTGTATAGACTTTAAGTGATGTTTTCTATCAGCGGTTAAATATTCCTTCAAAGTTTATATACCTTAAAATAAGGAAAAGTTTGCATATAATTTTTGGCAGCATTTAGTATTGTAGTTACTGTGTAAATCACACTGATTAAAGTTTAAAAAAAAAAAAAAATGTCAGAAAGACCTCAAATTCATATTTTTGTTGGAGCACCCAGTATTTCAAGCCTGCTAGATGTGTCGGAACAAAGTAGTTCAGTACCTGCTGTTGAGAAGTGGAAAGAACTCCACTGTTCCTATGATATACACAATCTTTTTAATGAAGAAGACAAAGGTACTGACCATTTAGTGTTTCAAGCAGGAAACTCTGTAGTCACAGCAGTTCCCACAAATGATTACAGCTCTCAGCAGTCTGAACAGAAGAGATTAATGGTAGAAAAGGAGTGTTTGAAATCTTTTGTACCTGTGGTAGTAACTTGTGCTACTTCATCCCAAAAGACGAGAGGTTTAATTTATTCTGATTTTCAAATATCCAAAGATGGGCACATAGATGAGGCTGCAGATTGCCTTCCTCAGATATTTGTGAAATCAGGTAGACAGGATGAACAATCACATGGCAGTTGTTCAGACTTCACGGAAAGAAAATCCAGTCACTTAAGAATTAGGGACTCTGACATTTCTGATCTGGTTGGTAGTACAAAGCAGATCAACCTACACCTAAGGTCTGCGGAACAAGGTGTTGAATCGGATCACAGCAATGATCACCATGAACATTTAAGTAGATATCTAAGTATGTTTTTCCCCCAAAATCAAGAGTCAAAAGCAAAAGGAGAATTAAGTGACTGTTCAGATCTTGCAGTGTCGACTGATACTGAATTTCGTAGCATAATGACTTCAAGTCAGATAGCTGCTTTTGCACAGGATCACTTTAAGAGCCAGAATGAGATGTGGAAAAGAACTGTAGAACTATTGAAGACAGAAGGACAGAGTAAGCATGAAGAAAGGCAATGCGATGACTACCAATTGGAATCTGATGCTGGAAGATGTCTCTGTTTGGCTGAAAATGAGTGTAAGCAGGAGTATACAAGTTCTCCTGAACTTTTCAGTTCTGATGGTGATGAGAAAAACATTGGCTTTGAAGACACGAGGAGAGAAGAAAGCTCTAATGAAAATGCAGGGGAGTCTCATGAATGTAAAGTTCCTGCTGGGCAATTCATAAATGAAATCCATATTGAACCATTGAGCTCGGGGATACTGTGCTCCCAAGTAGAAAGCTCTCGTAAGAACTCATATAAAAGAGCCCACAAGTCTGAAGATCTTTTTCATATTTTTAACACAACATTTAAAAGGCAGCTTAAATCAAAGAGAGCTAAATTGAATTCTTCCCCATCCAGTCCTGGAATGACAGTGGGTCAAGAGTGGATGGAGTTCAAGCCTCAAGGGAAATTAGTATCACCACTTAAGGACTGCTGCTGCAAAAATCAGAAGTACAATGTTTTGGTCACCGTGGTACACCCATGTCTTATCAAAGAAATACAGATGAAGACCAGGCCCAAATCTTCATGTAAAGTTCCTGTAGCAACAATTGTAGTTATTGATCAGTCAGGAACTAAGAGAAAGGTGATGCTGTGGCGTGGTGCTGCGTTTTGGTCACTCACTGTGTTTCCTGGAGATGTCGTATTACTTACAGGTGAGAAGTGGTTTTGGTTTGTTTTTAAATATGGATCTTAAATGCCCATTGGAAGTAGACCAGTGTGTAATTAGTAACTTGGAATTATGCCTAACCATCTGTCAGTTTTTCTAACATCACTTGTATCACTCATATCGCTCAATGTCAGTTTGAATTATTGTGGTCATCCTGACAGTTTAACCTGTCCGTGTTTTAAGGCAAAAGTGCTGTTACAGACCAGACGTGAGTTATTTCTTCTTTTGAACTTCTCTGCAGCATATGAAGACGTGTACTGATGAATGCTTTGTACTTGTTAATACATATTAGGAGCTCCCTTTGTTAAGAGAATGCAATAAAATAGAAAACTACATTGCATCTAATCTAGGGCTGGGGTTGATAAGAACTTTATAGCTATCTAAATGTTCAGTTTTTGCAAAAAAAACTGGAAAAAAAAAAGTATAGAAGTACTTTTCTTTGAATAGCTCAATGATACCTTAAAGATGCCTACATCTCTTTCTTAACAAGAGTTCTTAAAGTAAGCACTTACATTGCACTGGTAGTTATTTTAAAGCAATTGAAGATAAGGTGAGCTTTGTTCTCTGCTTAGACTTGCGTACTCCCAAATACATCAAAAGTGTTTCTAGGTAACCTCAGTACTGTATTACTTGCCGGAAATGTTGCACTGTAATAGCTTAGCAATTTTGCTTATACAGCGCTTGCTGTTGGGCTATTAAATATTTTATATGAAGGATGAAGCCAAGCAAATGAGCAAATTGATTAAGTCTTCTGAAGGGATGTTGGTAGATTAGAAAAATCACTGTGCTTCAAAGTGATATCTCTGAAATTCTTACTTCATATGATCACTCCTGTGGGTGGTGTTACAGCTTTGGCACCTTCCTGCCATCTTGCAGCCAATTAAATTTAGCAGTTTGAATGACTAAATTTGTGTGTGTACTTTTCCCACATTTTTGTGCAAGTCCCTTGCATATATCAATGTCAGCCATAGGTGTCTTGCACGCTAAGATGCAGTGTGTCTTTGGTAGTGAAGAAGGCATAAGGCAGAGAGAGAGAGAGGGCAGGCAAACAAGTTGAGAATGAAGAAGACATAGCAGATGATGAGAGACTGAAAATAGCAAGCTAAAGAGGGGGGAGTCAAAAGTAAAGTTCTGATGTGGAGCCAACCTCAAGATTTTGGGTTCTATAGCTGAGAAAATAAGTATGGTGCTTCAATACAGTTTGCACGTGAATTAATAAGGTTGTTTTTTTCTTGCAGATATTATGATGTATGAGAATCACTGGTATGGAGAAATAATGCTGCAGTCTACATTTACCAGTCAGTTACTGAATCTGGGGAACTACTCAGTTCTTAATCCAGAAGAATGTAAGATAATTGTGCATAAGTTTCCTTGTGTTAAAATACTAGTTTGAAGTAATACATTTATTGGCAATGCCTCATATGTAGATAAAAGTAGAAATGCAGGCAGCTGGACAGTACAAAACAGTGTAGGTAAGTTCACCACGACCTCGTAAGGCTTAAGAAAATGAGAAGATCAGGGAAAATTATTTACTGCCTATTAAGCATGAGGATTTCTGGAGCGTTGGAGGAAAGCGGAAAGATAGCACAAGTGTTCCTGTGAACTTGCTTTGTTCTTAGTCTTCCTGACATTGGTTACTGTTACCTATTTAAGACAGGTTTGGGTAAATGGTCAAGAATGGCTGTTCTTACTAAGTTACAATACCAGGCCTCTTCTTTTTGGTGTAACTTAAAATACTGTAACTGTAGTTAATGTTGGGATGTTATTAAGAGGAGGCAGATGAAGTAGAGTTTAATTTTGAATCAAGTAGTGCGCATCTCAAGCATTTCCTGCCTTAGAATTCTCAGAACAGATTTGGTTTTGTTAGCTCCAATATTCACAGGTGATAGATTTAAGCTGCTAAGCTCAAAAAAAGGAGAGTCCCTCTAACTTTTTTTTTTTTTAATTTAAAGTTTACCCTGTAGTGAATGGTGACGTTCTCCATGGCTTATTGGCATATGTGTCATCAGAATTTCCTCACTTTGGAGACATTCCACGAAGGCAAGTTCAGAGACTGGACAGTGTTCAGTATGTTCAGCTTGACCAGCTTCAGCCAAACACTTTGGTTCACTCAGTCTTAAAAATTATCAGCATTGCCATATTAACAGGTAAATTCATGCTCTGAACTTCAAATTTCTGAACTTCAGAATCGCCTTGTAAAATGGCTATTTGCATTTTACCTGTGGTGGGTTGTTTCCTATTCCATGCTCAAATTTTTGATATGATTGACAAAACTTTTGTGAAGACCAAGGACTAAACAGGAAGAAAATGACTGCAATCAGCTGCTGAGTGAGCTTATTACATGCTAGCTGATCAGTAGCATGCAGATGTGTGTGAGAAGTATGCAGGCAGTGGGCATGGACACGGTGTTCCTGCTCACTGAGTGGTTGATTTCTTTTCACTAAGGAATGTATAGTAGGAATGCTGTGAAGACAGATATACTTTATCTACAGTGAAAGAATATAAGTTAGTTTTAATAGCTCTTGAAACTCAAGGTGCATTCTTGTTGTAGACTACTGCTTTAGAAAATTGGCTTGTTGATTAAAACATCGTGGGGGATAGTCAGGCTTCACTAATTCAAACCTTGCTTTCTATCTGACTTCCACGTGTGCCTCATGCCACCAAAGGAATATTTATAGACTGTAAATCATATGATTTCCAAAATTACACAATTTTAGTTATTATGGAATTTTATCTTTTTCCTTTATAATGGAACTGTGCTCCTTTTTAGTGCTTTGTTCAGAATGTTTTTCTTTTTGTTTTTTTTCCTTGTTAGTGTAGATCTTAGAGCTAAGTATTACATTTCTCATTTCTTAAATATCTGCAGTATTTTTTTATTGTCCTTACGTGTGTCTGTGCAAGTTCTCTATAATTTTCAACACCAAATTGCCAGTATGAACCTATTAAGATGTCTCACAGCAGTACTTGTATTTTCTTCATGCAAACAGAACAGGAAGCGACCTTGTTAAGGTGATTTGTTCTGGAAATTTAAGTTTCCTGTATATTGTGAGGACTCCCAAAGGACTTTTGTCACCAGTTCATGTGTTTAATGCGCTATTGCTTTTCATGGAATTACAGAACCATGGAATGGCTTGGATTAGAAGGAATCTTAATGATATGTACTTTCATAGTTCTAACTGCAGCAATGCCAACCACTGCATCAGGTTGGCCAGGGCCCCATCCGATCTTTACTTGAACATCTCCAGGAATGGGGCATCCACAGCTCCTCTGAGCAACCTGTTTTAGTGCCTTTCAAATAGTCACATTCCTTTATAATACAGAATGCAGGTATTTTGGAATTCCCTTTACGGAAGCCTTTTTTCTGTCTTAAAATTGTTAATTTGCTTCCATTGTTTTGGAATCAGGACATACATCAGCTCTTAATATACAGTCATAGATATGCTCACAAGGTTGCATGAGCTTATTACACTTACTGCAGCAGAAATAAGTGATGCCTTTTAGAGTTCTTGCCAGGAGAAAATACCAGTTTTGTCTCAATTTCACACAGTTGGAATCAGTTTGAGGGGCTAAATGAACAAAAACTGAATCAGGGTTGTCTCATGCAGTGTACTTTTATGCAGTGTTTTGCTATGTTTTTTCTAGCTGCTGGAAAAGGAATTCCCCTTTTTTCCATGCTTATCTGCTCTGATTGACTTCTTTGTTTACTGTACAACAGTCCTAGATATAAGAATCTTCATCTTAATTTGATCCTGTTGCACTGTCATCTTGTGTTAGTGCTTGTATTGGTAGGAAGGAGAAAAATGCATCAATTTTGTTAACTGAATTGTCAGAATCTCCTTTACTCATAAGTTGAGATTTTTGAATATAGGAATCTCCTATTATATTTTACATATCTCTGATCAGGACAGAAAGCATGAGTTTTTGTTCAAAGATTCAATTCATAAAAATAATTGTAATTTAGTGTGGAACTGAAACTTGGGCATTATCCATAGATTTTTACAGATCCTTACCTTCATTTTCAGTTTATATATACTGTCTATATTAATTTGTGCTGTACATGACTGTAATGAATTGTGAAAATTTGTGGAGCTGTTACTTGAGTATATTGCACAGGAAGTACATTAACTTCAGTTTCCAATTATGGCAGTCTGTTGCTAAGAGGTTGAGTACAATTTCTTACTCATCATCCTGCTGGTATAAGTAGAAAGATCTAAGCTCAAAGATGCTTAGATACCTGCTAGGAAGGTGTCCTGTTGCTAAGTAGTGAGGTGGATAAAGGTAAATTAATGTTCTTTATGCGTTCCTTCAAACTAGATTGATCTTGCTGAAGAAACTACAGAATGTTTTCATTCTTTCCTGAAGAAATTGTAGGTGTTTTCTTGTTTACCTAGAGTTGCATTCAAAACATACTAGCATGGTTTTATTTTAATATTGAGGTGTGTTATTTTTTTGTTAATGTGCTTTGTGCTATATAACAAGTCACAATTTCAAACTTTCCAGAATCTGTGTATAGCTACAGAGGAGGCTACCAGAGAAAAATCATTCTAACAGTAGAACAGGACAAAGATCAACAGTACAAGATGGTGCTGTGGGGAGCAGGGGCTGCCTGGTGCCCTCAACTTCAGAGGAGAAAAGGTAAAACCTTCATAGGTTACTATCATAGGATTTCTCTGGTTACAGTAACAGCTTTAAAATGTTCAACTGGTCATGTTTGCTATTCAGGTCTCCTTGAAAAGGTCATATTTTGAAATAGATCTTTAACAATTGTCATCTATTTGGAAGTAATGCCATCAGCAACTCAGCATCAGTGAGCTCATTTTACAATACTGAGAAAGTGTGAATGTTCCCAAATTTGAATCTAGTTACAAGATGCACTGTTGTCAAAACTGCAAGTAAAACCAAAAGAAACCAACTAAACAAAAAAAAGGTGTAAAGTAAGCTACTAGTTTTGCTCAGTCTTCCAGTTGCTGTGTCTTTTTGCTTGAATTGCTGCTTTTTCTAATTCTCATTTGTGCTGTCTGCTTCCTGCCACCAGAATTAGGTTACGTATCCCAGCAGTCCTGCTATCTAGCCCAGCCATTAACTGACAGCAGCATTTCTTGCAGAGTTACACAGCCTGTGTTTTAACTGTGACACTTATTGTTCTTTTAGAAAATCTGAATCTAGGCTTCTAAATTGATTACTCATTTGCATTTCTCATCAGTGGATACATTTAGGAAACAAATACTGTATTACTTCAGATGAGCGCACCGTACTAAAGTCAGTTGTCATATGGTACAAAATAAAACCCAGAAAGCTTAAACAACCTCAGATAAATTTTCACTACAGGAGTTTTTACATGTAGATTCTAAATTCTACCTGTTCCTCCTGAGCTTAAAACTAATTTATACTCCTAAATAATTCACATAAGTGCAGGACCTCCCACCTGGACTAGTTGGAGAACACAGTCCAATTTAAGCACTCACCAATTAACTTTATTACTTGAAATCTGTATGTCTTTTTGTCCATACTGTGCTGGGGGCAGATATATGCTTTTTATTAGACACATGTTTAGAAATTTTATGGAATTTAGTGTGCTGGAATATTACTACTTCAAATACAGAATTTCTGATGTATTTTTAATACTATGTATTGGAGCTCAAAAAAATGGATTAAATATCACAAATAATTTCGAAGATACAAAATGGTATAATTCCCTGATGCTTCAAGTAGAAAAGCAGAACAGATAATGCAACTCTTTCTAACTTTGAGCACTTGTATTTCTCTGTAAAACTTGTCTTATTCTCCAGCTAGATTTCTGTGTATCTAGTAGCTGATGTTTTAATGATTAAAAGATTATATCTGAAATTCAAGATAAGAGTGTTTTCACAACTGTTCAAATATGTATCATAGACCAGCCATGAACATTTGGTCCAAGCAAGACAGCCAGGAAGATAACTCCCACGATACTGAGCAAGAACACACAGCACAGCAGCTAATAGTGTGAGTGGGTTACATGAGGAAAGCGCGTGATCCCGTTCCTGCTGCTAGTGATAGAACAGCTGAGGATACACACTAGGTAGCCCAGCCTTCTAGAGCAAGGAATGGGGGCTGGTAAATTTTAAGCTGTGTATATACTTGAACTGCACAAAGTTCTACCTCTTCTAAGCATCGAAAAACTGTTGGCAGTAAAAGTTCAGTTTTTCATCTCATGATTAAAAAAAAAAAAAACAAAAAAAAAAAACAAAAAATCCTCAAGCTTCCAGTGTACAGTCATCACATGCTCAGTTCATGTTTTCATCTTCTCTAGATGTAGTTTACTGAAAATATTAAATGCATTTTTGTTGAACCAGCATTCCTGGGGGACTGTTACTAACATGGGGTAAAATTCTGAACTCTGAAGATGGGGAAAATGCTGAGGAAGTTTTCAAGGCAAATATGAAAAGCAGTGTATTTGTAGTGTTGTAGGAATACCTTTATGGTTTAAAAAGGAATGTACAAAATTATTGGAGCAACATTTCGTATATTGACCTGAAAGTATTTATGCAGGGATATGAGAATGTGAGGAAGCGTGCCATGTATGAAGTCAGTCAATATTTTGTTTGGCTTAGTGAAAAAGGGTTGTATTATGATCCTTAAAGGGACTGAGTCAGATTCTAGAGGTATTCTCTTTCCTTTGGGGGTGTTGAATAGCATTTGACCATTGTTTGATAGGCCAGCACAGTATGGAAAGCTGTAACTCTGGCGTTGCCAGGGTTGGAGCATACCTTTATTTATTTATTTCAAACATTCTATCTGTCGTGTATGATTCTGCAGTGATTCAGGGGTGAAGTCTAAAACCATTGGAGGTGGCAGCCATGGTAGATACCTGCTCATATCCTTCCACAAACATTACCACCCATAAGCATCCTGCTTTAGGGCATATCTCTGGATAGTATTTCTCAGTAGCTGCTTAATCTTACACAAAATCAGAAATACAGGAGACAGCAATAGGATCTTGCTAGTGGGAGCATTCTAAGAATGTTCTAAGTTCTAGCCTTAAGGAAAAGGGGAAGTTGAAGGAGCTAGAGAGTATCCTTTGTCTCCTCCATACATCAGCTTTCCAAGAGCACAAGGTAGTGTGTCATAGGTAATGTTTGTAAGGGATGGTTCCCAAAGTATGAAGGTGATGCCAATGCTGAGTTCCAAGACCAAATTAGGCTTGCAACCTGTACCTTAATTATACCAAAAGACACTTTTCAGACTTGTCTGGGTCCTTTTGGATGGCTTTTCTTCCTTCTTCAGCACTCAGCTTGGTGTCATCTGAAAAATTCCTCAGGATGCACACAAATCATTGTGACTAAAAACTGTTAAATGTAATTTATAGCAAATGTTTCTGGTTTTGTTTGACCTAATAGACAGCTCAGCACCATGCAGCTGTTTCCTCACTTCCCCATGCTTCCAGTAGGAGGAGGAAGAGAACTGGGGAGGAAAAAAAGAAATAGAACTCATAGGTTACTCAGTCTCATGACTTCAGTTTCCTGTAAATTAACCAAAATATAAAAATTAAACTTCTGTTTACTTGTTTTCTGTTCTGTAGGTCATCTGTGGGACTTTAAATACCTTCTGGTCCAACACAGTTCTGTCTCAGGTAACTTTGAACTGCACTCAACTCCATGGTCATCCTGTGAGTGTTTGTTTGATGATGACAAAAGAGCAATTGCATTTAAAGAAAGGTTTCAGAAAAGCAAAGCATCCCTTATGAAAGTGACAAATCTCTCAGCACATTTGGAGGAAAAATGCTCAGGTAAAGTTGTTATATTTAGCACTGTAGTGTCTATGTAGTGTAGTACATAGCTAAATAAAATGTTATTGCTATGTTTCTCCAAGTAATTATTTTTTAAACTTAACGCAGTTCTGAGAGCCTGAATTCATTCAACAGGCTACAGCTTGGTGTCCAGCCAAACTGTGAATGCAGCTTTCATTTTGTAAGCACAGAAGTAAGAAACTATTGCTGTGTGGTGCCACACCACAAATAGCTTTGGAACATATGGAGAATTACTGCCTTTTGTTGCCCACACCAACTATTGTAATGATGTGATTTGCCTCTAAAAGATTTTGTGGGATACACTTTGATTCTCTAGAATTAGAGTAAAACCGCTGCTGCTGTTGAAAGCTTATTTCTGAAGTTAGTGTTAAATGTGTAGAAGTAACAAAGTTAAATTAATTTCAAAGCGTTTATGTACAAAATCAGTGGAAGGCAAATTGTTCAAGCTCTGCTTTTTAGTGTCTCTCTGAACCAGGATGGAGGCAAATTAGTTTCTACTTCTAGTTGTGGCTTATATCACACTTTTACCCACCCCACTTTTGAGAGCAGAGTTGGAATGTGTAGGTGATTTTACCAAACTACTGTCTGAATGCATCTGATGCATCAGATCATGGGCTTGTCAAGTTGTCATGTCGTAGTATTTTCCTGGATCCATAACCTGTATTTAAAACTTACCTAACGTGAGATTCAATTTGCTGGTATGCATTGAGATCTATAGATCTTTAAGAAATAATTTTCCCTTTGTCTTTTGAATGTTTCTTTTTCAATCTGTGTAATTACACTCAATCATCACCATTATATTCCTGCTTATAGAAGCTACTGAATCTTCTCCTAATGATGGTGTTTCTTTTACTTCCAAAGTAGATATTCTGTTAACCACGGAATAATGTTCTTCAGTTTGGCCTATCTCATCAGAAAACTTGTGTTCCAATGTCAGCTTTCTTCTGATAGAAAATAATTTTGATTGCTTTCTGGTACTGATGGACTTTGCCAATTATTTTTGCAAATAATTGCATTTTGTTGATCTTTATTCACGCTTTTCTATGTTGGCATTTACTGCAGCAGTAGCTAAGAAGAAACTACATCTGTAAATTTTTAGATTTAGTATTAGGCACAATAATTCTTCACTGCAGAAATCTCTTAAATATGACATTTTAAATGTGATTCTAATGAATAAAATTCATGAAGCCTTATCAGTGATTTTTTTTTTAAATCAGCTATTATATAAATAAATATACATATAAAAAGCTATTCCTTTTGCTTTATCTATAAAACTGATTGCAATTTCATTTGAAATTGTTTCTATAGGAGTGATTCAAGTGAAAGCCCGTGTCTTACAGCTGAAGTTTACTATTTCAACTGGTCAGTACAGGCAGCTCATCTTCCATGCTGACACTTCACTGGAGTGTGTTCTGGCTTCTCTGCCTATAATTACATACTCGGGTTGTGCTAAATGTGGCTTGGAACTTCAGGCAGATGAGAACATGATCTACAAGCAGTGTTTTAGATGTTTGCCATACAACAAAGTAAAAATATTCTACAGGTAAACAAGAAAAAAAAGAATAAAATGTTCTATTAGATAAGTGAACTACAATTTTCTTTGCTTTAAGTTCTTGCCTACATAATAAATTGTGTACTTCAGGTGTGATTAGTCTTCTGGTTTTCTAAGCTATTATCGAAGATCGATTTATGAATTGCTGTATTAGTTTTAAAGAATTCCACCCATACATAATGCAACTTTTTCCTTCCTTTGAATATTGTGTAACAAGGCTTTTCCGTTTCTGTTTCGATGAGTTAGGATGAAGGAGGAGTTTAAGGACCAGAGTAAAACTCCTTGTGACTCTTCTTTCAGCCCAAGTTTGAAAATGTGTGAACATACAACCACATATTTAAACTGATGGAAATTGTACTAACAAATGATTTCAATAGCATTCTTCAAGAGCAGGGATGTGAAGTTCTCAGTAGATGGCACTGTGACACAAGATGGATGCTTACTTTAAGAAACAAAACAGATCTAGTTGATGTAGAAACGTAATCATACATTTCAAAAGCCCAAAGTAAATTCAAGTATCATAGCAAAATTATATGCTGCTTTTATCCTATGAGGGAGAATGAAGTGCAAAAAGTTCCATTTTTAACTGAAAAGATTCCCCCGCCTCTTTCATAAGGTGAACATGAATTGCATCCATTTGCCCTCTCACTGGAAAGGAGAGAAAAATCATAACAGATTTCCAGTGTTTGGATCTTCAGCGTTTGAACACATGTTGATGCTGAATGATTAGTCTGTAATTTGACGTGCTGCTTCAGGGAAGAGTAGGAATTGATAAGCCTAATATAATGTTATTTTAAGAATGCAAATATTTAAGATACTAAATAGATAGTGTGGTAGGATCTTCATACTTAAGAGAATTATGTTGTCTTAAATCTATGTTCCACTTCAGCGGGTCAATGTAGTCATTCCCTGTGTCAGTGCTATAACTCACCAACTTTTTCCACTGAACTGTTGTAGCCCAGTTTTGGTCATCTGCTGTGAACCCAATTTAGCTTTTTTTTTTCCTAGATGCTGAAGATACAAGCTTAGATGTGTATATATATATATATGCTTAAATGGTTTTCTTTTATCTGTATTATTGTATGACCGGAATGCTGAACATTTATCTTTACTGAAGTGCTGTATAGTGTGTAAGTACTTCCATAATCCTTCTGGGCTGTGATATGAATAAGAAAAGTTGGAAGAAATCCTGAAAACTAAGAGACAGGGAAGAAGAATTTCTATTGAAGAACTTACCTACTATATTTAGACCACCTTTGTCTTTAGTTTTCAAAGCTTTACACTTTATGTAGTGGTACTTGCTGGTAGCAACAGACAATTGCAGATTAATTACTTCTTATTCTTTCATATTTTTAGTGAGTTTGTTAATATTCGGTGGAAACACAGCATAGGTGGCAATGATCTCTTCATCAGTCATTCTAAACTTTCAAACAGGTTTTTGCTATTATGAGTGAGGATTACTAGTATTTTTGAATAAATTGCTTCCCAAGGTCTTCCTTGGTGCTCTCTGAAATCACTGCAGTTGACAGCAGTGGCATTTACTGACATTTAGCAGCTAGAATGCGGGACGCTGTGCAAAGTATTTAAAGATCAATAAACATCAGAAGTACCTACTGACAAATACCAGAAAAGGAACTTGTTTTAATTTCCAAATGGTCATACAAGCTTAATTTGTAAGACCATCTCCTCTTTGGATCTGATATTAATAACTACTTTGCCGACACCTCCTTTGAAATACTATGCCAGCTTACGTAAATCATGGAAGTATTTTCAAGCATTTGGTTTCTTCAGTAATGGCAAAATAAGACTATATATTAATCTGGTGTTGTTTTACTTTCATTACATTTTAAGGAAATTGAAATGTTGGTTTTTTTCCAGTGTTTTCCTTGGTATTTAATCTTAGTGATTGGCAGTGTCAGTGGGGAGACAAAGTGCTTGCAAAGCTGCCAACAGATTCTGACAGTTTTAGTTTTTTTCATGTAGAGTAGACTGAAATTTCCACATCTGGTCAAGTGTAAAAATGTAAATAAGGGCTGTTGTTGATTACTGAAATGCTGTAACTTTAAGTACTTTAATGTTTGACTTTGTTGTCATTCACAGAATGACAGAATGGCCAGGGTTGGAAAGGACATCAAGGATCATTGAGTCTCCAACCCCCTGCCACATGCAGGGCCACCAACCTCCACATTTAATATGAGACCACGCTGCCCAAGGCCCCATCCAATCTGGCCTTGAACACCTCTAGGGATGGGGCATCCACAACCTCTCTGGGCAGCCTTTAACTGTAATAAAGCATGAATAGAGAAAACCTGTGGATGTGTAAATTTTCCTGCATTATATTTTGCTTATACAAGACTTCAGATAACTTAGGAGTCTTACTGGAATGAAAGACTCCTTCAAAAAAAACCTCCCTTTTTAAATAATCTCCCTTATGTTTATGTTCTGTTTTTTTGTTGTTTTGTTTTGTTTTGTTTTTTAAAGTCATTTGGTGCAGTTCTCATCCTCTTTCAGTGAAAGAGATTACTAAAGCCTGGCTTTCTGCAGTTGTCTCATAGTAAGGCTTACTTGTAACTTTAGAAGTAATGTTAACATTGTGTAGTGATATTTGGTGTATTTCAAGCTCATGTTCTAACTGTACAGATTTGACAGATGTGTGCATAGAAATTTTCTACTTGATATGTTGGAGGATTGTATTACATTGTATAATTTTCATTCGCAAATTTTGCAGCAGCTAATTTTCAAGAGCCTTTTGTTTTTGTACCTAGACCCGCTTTGATGACAGTGGAAGATGGAGGATGTGAGATTAATATACATGTGGTGTCTGAGCTGATGGAAAAAATCTTCCTTAATATTCCTGCAGATTGGCTGACCAGATCAGTAGGTACTGTTCCATGAATGAACTTGTAGTACAAACACTACAGGCAGCAAAGTTCTCAGTGAAAAGAGAATTTTTACTTACTGACAGTTAAGATATGTATGAGATTGTTCTTTTGGATAAGTCTGATGAACATTCATGTTGTATATGAGACTTAATAAACAGAGGGGAAAGAAAGCAACCCAAAGAGAACGTTTCAGTTGCTATCTAAAAAATTCTGAAGTTCAGAGTTGAGTAGCAACAGTAATAGGTGAGATTATGAGTATCTATTATACAGCATGTAACTAAATATTTTGCTACTAAATGGATTCCTTATATGAAAACAAAATCTCTGTGAAGCTTTGAAAAGTAGCTGCCATACATTAATCATGTAAATAACTATGAACAGTGTTTAATTTTAATTTCAGGGGTTGGAAGGTCCCTCTAGAGATTGAGTCCAACTCCTTGCTAGGGCAGCTTCCCTACAATACGTTGCATAGGTGGGCGTCAAAATGAGCCTTGAATATCCCCAAAGAAGGAGAGTTCACAGCCTCTCTGGGCAGTCTGTTCCAGTGCTCTGTCACCCTCACTGTAAGGAAGTTCTTCCATATGTTTGTGTGGAACTTCCTACACTTTAGCTTTTGGCCATTACTCCATGTCCTATCACAATACACCACTGGAAGAGTTTGGCTTCTTCCAGTTGCCTCCTGCACTTTTTATAAACATTGATCAAATCTCCTCTGTGTCTTCTCTTCTCGAGGCTGAACAGGCAAGTCTCTCAGCCCCTGTGTTGTTTCCATTGGTACATCTTCATTTTGTACATGACTCATAAGTGTTACGATTCAACAGTTGAGAGAAATGTTTGGCATGTTGCTTTTTAAAAAAAAAAAAAAAAGATGAGAACCAAATAATATCTTACTTGGATGCTGGTTTATTCTTCTGGTAATCCAGTGTAGCTTTCATGGAGGTAAAACTTGAATGTTAGGTGGTATTGTGAAAGTTAAGAAGTAAATTGAATTGTTCTGTCTTTTGCAGTGCCCTCCTCGGATATAACCTATGGCATGATAGTCGCAGATCTGTGTCATTCACTGCTAGCAGATATGGAAGCATCCTATTTGTTGGAAATTAGAAGCCATTTTGTGCTGGATGAAAACAGCTATCCTTTGCAAAAGGATTTCCACCTGCTAAATTTTCATCCTGATCTTTGAAGCATTGTCTTTTGCAGTGACTGAATAAGAGACTGTAAGGCATGGATTGCAAACCTAAGGAAAATGAATTAGCTCAAGGAAGCAAATGTTTTAAATATAAATAATCACGAAAGAACGGGTATGGTGTATGTGCTGATTGTATGTAGTATTGCTGTAAAACTTTGCAACTGTTGTAAAATAAATGAATATATATGTTTTTAATCTTAAACTCTTGCCAATATCTCAATTTTCTTCTCTCTGGAAAAGTTTTCTAGTGTTGAGACTGGTTGTTTTTCATATGGCAGACTGAGGAAGAGAATTGAAATGTAGTAGCTTGATTTTTGTCACAATGATGAAAAGAAAAAGATCACCAAGTTACAATTTGTTGTTTTTGTGCTTGCTCTGTTTGAGTCTGTCTTTTAACAGCAATATTTCTACTGTTCTGCCTCAGTGGGTTTGCTGCTATTTTCTCTTTTAACATCTGTCTGAGGATCTGATCTTGTGTAGCTACAAGTTGTTGCAGTAATCTCAGAGGTTTTAAATAATTTTAAATGGTGCGTTCTTTTAAAATAGTTCTTTTGAATAATTACATTTAATGCATTTAGCTGTAAGGTAGCAAAGAAATATGCATAGTCACATTGAGCCAATTTCAAAATTGGTTACAGCCAATTTAACACAACTTTCTCCCAACTTGACCAGATTTAGAAATTAAATTGATTCTTTTTAAGGTCTTAGAAGGCACTATCAAAATACACTGTTGTTAAAAGATTAGTAAATGATGACTGACTTTATAAAGCAACAGTTTGATAACTATTACTCTGAAAGTGATCAAATAGAAAGATAGTGATCAGTATTCTATCTGATGTAAATTATGCCTCCAACTGAGACTAAGTGCCTCTTATTATGACTCTTATTGAGACAAGCTGTAAGGTATAAATCATATTTTCTATATTCTATTAGATTGCATTCTTGCATACCTTTACCAGTGTTGTTCTCAGTTAGTAAATGTCTCTACATGACATTTCAGCTATCCACAAGCCTCAAATACGTTCTCAAAAATGTAGACTTGATTAAAAAGAGAGCGCCCACCCTCCCCTTAAACCCTTGTGGTTTGATCTCTGGCTATCTTCTATTAAAAAACAATTCCCCATTATTTTATTCCATCTCTGAATGTGTGACTCTTACCTCATAAGACTAAAACTGCAGTTTTCTGAAACTTATTCAGATGAGTTGCAATGAGTATTACCTCACTGTTCAGATTTTCACCATTTGTACCTCATCCCATCTATACTTCATGCAGCACTGCCTGATTCCAGATTCTGGGTTACTTAGTGCTGGGGGAGAACATACAGAAAGAAAGAATAATTTCAGTGTTTGTATTTGTTTAAATGAGGCGTATACATGAATATTAATCTGGTATGAATTAAGGTATTCCAGGAGTTCTTTGAATTTAATAAGACTTAGGAAAACCAGGCATCAATTATGTTAGAGAAATTCTAAAGATTGTTTAACATCCTGTTGCTGTGCAGCCTCATTAGGATGATTTCATAACTTTGGAAGTAATTCGGGCCATCTGGATTGCTGAACTACGTGCATCTAACTGCTGAGTTCCATGTATTGTGGTTGTGTTGCTGGCTAACTTAGTCCTCATTCTCTTCTCATGATCTTTTCAGGTCTCTCTCTGACTCTTTTAATAGTGTTCCTTTGTGAAATCTGATGTATGTAATGTAACAGTGTAGTTCAATGTCAGTTTAATTTATTGTGGTGCTGTAGCTTTGCTTCTGATCTTTGCTTTTATAATTCTTTCTTGGAAATTGTAAGTCCCACTGTCTTATGTTTTTCACTTTAGACTTCCTTGCATGCATTCCAGATGGGAAGTCATTGCACTGTCTTTCTGTGCTACTGTCTGGCATGGAGTTCTACTTCCCAGGAGCCATCTGATCCGTGATCGTCTGTAACTCTGTGTTCCCTTTCTCTTATATCAAGGTGCTGTTTTTAGAGCATTTTGTTAGGAGCAGGTAGTCACCAAATAAATGCATCTGGCCTCTCAGTTCTTCACTTAGAGGAAGGAGGGACTAATAGAGGTGACTAATCATTCAACTTAGAAGACTAGTGTAAGAATAATTGTGATTAGCACAGAAGTCATGATAGTGTATGATGTACAGATAAATGTTCTAGTTGAGTAGTGGCGGGGTTTCTTCTCTACAAAAATACCCTTTAGAACAAGAGTGTATCCTTCATTTCTGCTGTAAAACAGGTAAATTGCTGCTCACTGCCACTGAAAGAGATTGTTTTTCTATGAGTACATGATAGCATTATTGTAGAGCTTTGGAAATACTGAAGTTTTTCAGTAGTAATGGCAGTACTGGGAGAAGAGTCACATTTTGTATAGTCTTACATCTCTTTACTGCATGTTTTGTGGGTGAGGGATTTCTGTGCTTTGCATCTTAGTGTGACAACAGCACTGCGTCGTAGTACCTTATTTAATCATATCTTTTTCATTACTGGAGTAACTGCTGTGCAGGAAGAGTCAAAATGGACCTTTTTCGTTTATTTTGCTTGAGAAACATGAAGTGTGCTGGTAAGTGCATTTAAATATTCTTTCATTATTTTTGGAATTTAATACAGTATGTTGGATAAACTTTCTGTGGTTTTGTAGTTAAATTTAGGTTTGGGGCAGTATGTTCATTTGATGGAGATATGGTATTTTAATATTCGATTAAATTCTAACAGCTGCACTCTTATATTCACTGATGCAGCAAGACAGCCCGAGAATCCCATTTATGTTTCAGATGGTTGATCAGGTGAAGAGTAATCTATTTTAACAGTTCCTCTCAGGTATAATTTTCATTCATTGTATTTTCCTGTAGACAATGAGAAATCGAAAGGTTTTTATATATTGAATTAACATAATATCTTGTTTGAAAGGAAATTGACTTTGTAGAAATTATGCTCCTCCTGGAACACAATTGTACAAAATTGTGCAAAATGCTTTTCTGCAGTAGCCTATCGGATTTATGACAGTAGGGTGTAAAAGGTGTGAAGGTCAGGACCCTAGTGAACAGTCAGGAAGAGAAGAATTGTATTTATTTTGAGAGAAAGTAATTGCTTTAAATTATGTTGCAGAACAGTAATTTAATTAGTGCAGGAAACTACCACTAAAACAAACGTAAATCCTAAGGGCTTCCACCAATTGACTGAGTTTTCCATGTAAGAATCTCCATAGTAGGTCAAACCTTAATCCGTGCTCTGTTTCCAGCAGAGAGATATCTGGGAAGACGTACAAGGACAGGTTGGGGTTTTGTTCCAGACTACCAGGGACCAAGCCTTCTGATTGTGTTTGGAGAATATACTTCTATTCCTGCCTGCATAGGAGTGTTAACTGTTCAAAGACTTTGTATCCTTTATCATCAGGTTTTAAAGGACAGTGAGAGCTTCTCCATTTGTGTGTGTTTTTTGTCCATAGAGTGATGCTGTTTAAGTGCTGTAGCAGAGAGCATGCCACTGTTTAACCAGCTCCTTAGGCTTGCTGATCATTTCGTTCCAGTGTTCTAGTTCTTTGCCTCGACTGTACATGTATGGCCCAACTACAACACGCCCCAGCACATGTGATTCTGGGAGGGGAAAAAAAAAAAAAACAGTAATTAACACCCATGAGTGCTTATGTGAAATATAAATTAGAATCTTAACCTTTATTTCTCTAAGAAATTCATGTTCTGAAAACTATGTTTAAATACATTTTTTTTGCCAAGGAATCTACACTCGATCTCCCTAGTTTTTACGTGCTAAGATACTTTTAGATGCTGAAAATGGCTATTTAGACCTTGTTGCCTATGCTCTAAATTACAATGAGATTAAGGCACACAGTTCTGTCTGTCTAGATCCTCTACCCAAGTGTACTGTTCAAGTGTGCCCTAGTTTAAGGCATTGACAAGCTTAGCAGGGGTTGTATGATACTCTAGCTTGGGAAATCCAGCTATTGAGACACCAGGTGGGAATCAATACACAGGTTCCATTTCATGTTCTGCCACCAGCTATCTTTCTGCTCTGTGATTAAGCTGATTGTTTCTTCTTAACTATGTAGCCTGGGATGGGGAAGATAATTTCAGGATTTTTGTAAGGCGTTTCGTCATGTGCAAGTAAAAAATGATGAAAGACTCAAACACTGATCCTAATCCCTGTCCATCCTCCAAACCACCTACCCGTAAACTCATCTCAATTATTATTATTATTATTATTATTTTCTTTTTAGACCAGTATGAATCCAAAGAAGAGTATTACTGTTAAATTACTGAGATCGGATTGGCACTGCAGGGGCAAGCTTGCATTGTGAGCAGTGGAAACGCTGAATTCTGATTTGCTTCTCTAAGCAGAATTCCTTAATGGATTCTCTGATAATTATTAAAAGGTGACCTCAAGCATTAAATTTTCTGCTAGGCAGGGGAAATGTTTTTAATCTCTCTTGTATCCCACTGCCTGAACTGCTGTGACAATTAAAATTACTGCTCATCTTCCAAATATTGTAAATGGCTTCAAAATTTTGGAGATGGGGATTTATATGCATAAGCATTCACAAATGATAGTTGTATAAGCTTGTTTCCTTAGAATAGCAGAATGAAACAAAAATACAACAGTTTGTGTTCTGATAGTGACTAGCCTACAGTTATCTTTTGCTGAATTTTTCTCTTCTGAAAGAGACATACACTTACTGCAGATAAGTTGTTCTACTTTTTAAATAGAGCAAATAACACTCCAAATCTTTTTGATATTTTATGATTAAAAGTTAATGATTATGAGTCCCTTCCAGGTTTAATCCTCTCTGCAATGTAATAAGAGATTTAACAACCGTAATATGTAGCTTACTTTGTTCAGTGTTCTGGAGCACAGATAGACTCAGGCTTGCTGCATCCAGCTCTGTCTTATTTGCCTTGAAACTGAAGGATTCGTTATACTCTGGATTGGGAGATCCCAGAACAGCTGCTGTCTTTTTACTTCTGACTAACTTATTATGGTTCATTAACGAGACCTTGACATAGACACCTTGCAGGGGGAGAAAGAAATAGATATCAGAGGCAGTTAGGGAGGCTTAAGGAATTTTTTGCTTTCAGGAGTGAATGCCAAGTATACAACTCCATTATGAATGATTGAAATGTATATGGCAGTATGGTAACGTGTAACATTAAGCAGAGAGTACACAGAGGGTGCAGCTTCATCCTGCCCTTTCCAACTATAGAACTGTTGAAAAGAACAGTCATGTCTTTACCTGTCATCCTTGATCTTCCATTCCTGTACTCTCCTTCCATCTGATGTTTTTTTCTTTAAGCTACTGATAAACAAACCTTTATTTTCGTGTAAGTGTTCACAATTGATCTGACACAAGGGAAGGCCATATAGTATGTACGTGGATAGATAGAACTGATACCTGATTTCTGATAGAACTGTATCTGTTTGAGGGGAACTAATTCTCCTATTCAGTGAATCTTGAAAAGGTACTATCAATGACTTCTGGTCCTGCTATGAGGAATTTATTAGAAAATCTGTAGAAAAGAAGTGAATGATTTTAAATGGTCTCTGCTTTGTCTTCTTGGAAGTTACAAAAATGGTGACAAGGTGGACAGGGTGACAACAAAATACTTTTATGCTTCCTGTAGGGGACCTGTACTGTACTGTGGTCTTAATCTGTGACAGGGAGATCCAGAGCAGGCTGAAATTACCTCAGTTGTGATACTGTGTTTACTATTCCCTGCTATTCAGTTCATCAAGGTTCGTCTGTGTAACAAAACCAATCAGAAATGTCAGGACTGAACCAATGTTGGCAGGTTCTTTGTGTCTCCTGGTTATTTCCACTGATCCACAAGGCTCTCTCTACTGTTCAGGGGCTGCAGAATTACCAAGACAGATGCTTGTTCTGGCTGAGCTGTTACCTGAGTGCTATATATGGAAAAGAGTAACTATGTAAATTGCTCCGTACAATATCTAGCTTTTAATTACTTCACTACTTCTTAAAAACACGTAATTCACCTGAATCTAAAAATAAATTTCTTTGTATGGTCTTACATTACGTATTTTCTATCAAAGATTAGAGCTGTGTCAAGAGCTTCTCATTCCTGTCTCTGTAGGATTTGCTAGAGAATCTATAAACTTATTTAGAGATTATCTCTGAAGTCAAACATGCTGGTAACAGCTTGTTCAAAGAAACCTTATGGTTTGTGATTTGTCTGTACAGAGAGAACTAAACATCTTTTAGCTGCTAGATACTATTTTGCATTTATATTGTTTAGTTTCAGAGCCCATCACTAAACCACTAAAGTTCTGGACACAACAAAATTTGTTTTCAATATCTGAGGCCAAGGGCACTTCAGTAGGATGTCCCAGAAGAAAGAAAAAAAAAAACAGTGCAGGAAGGGCTAACCATTGTGACTGCATGCCATGGTCCTTGAAACAACAGCCAGGCCATCCTGAATTGGGAGTTTTCTCCCAGTTCAGTTCCCCCTGGGACAGCTGTTCAGTGCAAGCAGTTGTTCTGCAGCCCTTAACCTTTTGTCATTTGCCTCAGGTCTTTTCCCTGGGGCAGCTGTTAATTCTGAATAGGAGCACAGCAAAGCAATGATTCTCAGTGTTCAAGTAGAAGGACAAACTATTAAGAACCAAAGCCAAAACACAGCAGAAGCAATTTATCAAATTCTAATTACCCCAGTAACAAAATACAGTTTGTTTTCATTCAAATGACTCTGTTTATTCTATTGAGAGTCATTCAGCATAAGGCTGGGTGGACTAATGAGGAAGGAACAAATTGGAGCAGGAATTCTGGAGCTGGTAGCAAAGAGGAAGTGACACTTACTGACAGCACGGCTCTCATCCTGGAGCTTTAATCCCTTTGCCCTCAGAACCACCACAGTAAGACGACCCAGGCAGTCGTTGTAGCTGAGGGAGAACTGGATATCGCCATACTCTGAGGGAGTCTTGGAAAGCGAAATAGCATTCATCAGATGTCTGAAAAACTTCACATGGATAAATGGGAGGAAAGGGTTGTTTCTTCACACTAGTGCTTTCTGCTACACCAAGGCAGCAAATAGCAATGGCTTTTTTAATGCTGTTGTGACATTTGATAACACTGGTTAATCAGCTTTCCTGGATCTTCCTTCCTCTTGAACTTTTTCTGCTCTTACAATTTCAAAACAGAAGGAAATAACATGAAGTACTTTCTCATGCGACTCTGAACAGTTGGATAATGCCTGTACAGCTGCTTTTGGGCTGCAGATTCCTAAGAGGGGAACTTGAAATCCAAATAGTTATCAAACTGTAGCATCTGATGTATTCAGTACAACACACTTCTATGTTACCTGTACCCTTCCAATACATCTTCCAAGAGAAGAGAAATTAAACAATGCCAAGCAGCCTGATGTATACCTACCTCTAGGTTTTCTTTCTCCAGATCTCTCCATACAACTACTTTGCTCTCATCAGTTAAGGTTTCATTTTTCAGTGGGAAAATGACTTGGCCTAGGAGGTGGTGGTGCTTCTGCTTATCAACATGATAAACCAGAAACTTCAGAGTCCTCTGAAGCAATGTTTTACTGGAAACCTGCACAGGAAAAGGAAGAAAATAATAGTTAGGCTATCTGAGACTTTTCCATGCAAGCATAACTTCAGAAGAGGAATTTGACAAAGAGTGATGTAAGTAGGTGGAGATTTTTTGTTATTTCAAGTCAGCGCTCTAAATTTGCCCAAAATTTTAGCTATGCAGGAATCTGAAGATCCAAGGTAAAGCAGTTGATTTTTAAAAAATGCAGAACTAGCAGTTTTTCAAGCCATGAAAATCTAGTGCTATGATAAATTCACTTCTAGAGACAAATGTTTAGAAGTCTGTTTAGAACGATTAAGAAGACTGTTTAGAAAATGTTTAGAACATTTTTAGTTGTCTGAAACTCAAACTTCTTTGGTTTTAACGCTTGTTCAGTGAGGGGCATGGTTTAGTGTGTGTTGTGGTGATGGCATGACAGTTGGAGCATATGATCTTGAAGGTCTTTTCCAAGATTAATAATTCAGTGACACCTGTGTAAAGCTGCTTGCTGCAGAAGCCAAGCTTCTACAAATTACACAGTTATACAAATACTGTTCCAGAGACCTCATGGGTTCTAATTTCTAGTCTGTTTTCACTGTAAAGAAATTAAAAGCTACAAAAACATCAATATAGGTTTTCATTGGACATCTAGAGCTGCTGGGCTCTAGATAGAGCTCATAGTTCAGACTATGATTATCCTTCATAGGACAAATTCAGGAATCCCTAACTTGGGTATAGACAACAAGTAAGGCTGGTTCTGGAGCCACAGACTTGGGTAAGTAGCCTGGAATCTCCAGAAGGCCCAGTAATAAATTGCACCTCTAGTGTGGAAACACCTGTGTCTCGGTAGGAGTATAGAAAATTCATTTTCACAAAATGTGCTTTAATTCAATAAGACAAGATTTGGAAACAAAAAGCTGCTTCATCAAAAGTACAGGTACCTGGAAAACAAAGTTTTCATCAAACTGTGGATTAAGGGTTTTACGCTTTATTTTAGACTGCAGGTAGCGTCTTTCATCAGGCAGCAAGTAGATCTTCACAAACGGACTGCAAGAGTCAGTGGGAGGCTGCAGGTTTCTGGCTTTTATCACGGAGACGAGGAGCCTTTCTGATGCTTGCTTGTATTCTATAGAGAACCAGAGACGGCCAACGTTGCCTTCAGGAAAGTCGGTCTCACTCTTGTCTTCAGGAAACTTGTACAGCTCTGGGTTAATGGTCCCTACAATGTAAGCTCCAGCTTCACAAAATAAAAAGTATCAACATGTTAGTTTCAAGACTGTCGTGGGCATTATTGTACCCACTGCTGTACTAAGGGAATTGCATTTATCTATCTTTGCATAATATTTGCATCTGAATTACTTTTCCCTCAAGTCTGGGAGTAGTTGTAGGCTTGTACTGAGCAATGCTATGTCTGATATGCCTTCAATGAACATGCTTCATAATCAGACTGCCCTTCCAAGAGCTGTATATTTGAAATGTCATACCCAAAGAATGAAATGACGACCGTGGCCCAGACTGGGGAGTCATGCAGGAGTTATTGTCTTCCTGAATTTGCTCTTCATTGGTCAGGTTAATCCAGTCTCGCCCATGCAGCGTTGGTGGAATTATAAATGGAACGCTTTTGGATCTGCTCAAGACATCAACAGCTACTGATTCTTCTAGTTTAAATACAGAAATCAAACTTGGTAACAGTAATATGATTACCTACCTTAGATTAAAAAAATAAAATAAAATACAGAGATTCTCAGGTGGAAAAAGTAAATATCCTTGTTTGTAAATATCTGTGTAATGCCTGGAGGTCCACCAAGGGACCTCAGATCTGATGTCTTCACAGATCCTTCACCTTTCTCTTCTCTTTTAGAATAAATCTTTCAAAGAAAATGAAGAACTAACTGCAGCTTCTTGTTTTAGAGCTTCAAAGCCCTGTGGTAATGAACTAAGAAAGTTTCCTTTCAGAACTGAAGTCCTAATGCTAAGTTTTTGTATTCTATGTTTGAAACTACCGGGAACAACACAGATACCTGGGCCGCATTTGTCTATGTAACAGATAAAGCTGTTCCATACAGCAATAATACTCAACTATACTGCCTTTTACATAAATTACAAATTATCATTGCATTCATAGTTTTAGAAAAGAACAAAGCAGAACATATATATTTAATCAGATCATAGCTGGTTTGAATTTCACCAGGTTAAAGTGCCTACTTTAAAAACAAAATTACTTACCTTTTTGGTTGAATTTCAGAAGATGACTGATCTTGCAAAATGGCATTCACAGGTGGTGTTTTGACAGGATTAGGGAGCTCTTCATAAGAATAAATAAGGCAAAGCTTCTTCCAGAGCAAGTACGCAGTTATTCCAATGAGAACAAATAAAAGGATCCCCGCTATCACACCTCCAGCAACAGTAACTATTTGCTCTGTGCAAACAGAACACACAGATAGCAGGATGAAAGTTATGCACCTTTTGGAGGGAGATGGGAAAATTAAAAGTACCATTTTCCTTCAAATTTTAAAAACATTCTGAAATGCAATGTTCTGCTCTGGTGCACTCTTCTGTCTTTGGCTGTATTGTGATATAACTCCTGAAGATGTGAAGAAAGTGTTCAGGTATGTTGACTGCAGTGTTAAGAGTCAACAGCTAGGGGAAGGACAACCCAAGCCCTAGTTGTTATAGATCCTTATTTTCCTGTAACATAAGCACTTAGCTTAGCATGGCACAAGTGCTGGAGCTTTTGTAACAGAAGAAAAAGAAAACCCGGGAGCATCTACATACAAGAGGTACTACTACATCAGTTTGTTTTGATATACCAATTCTTCATCTATGCTGGGTTGAGACTAAGTCCTGGCACAATGAACAAAGCAAAGGTCAGGATGTTTTTTGTTTTTCATGTTTCCTGATTGGCAAAGGCAAACTTAAGTATCCAGTACATGCTGTCTCCTGAACCCTGATTATTTCAGATAAAATCAAATCTATTTGGGTTTTCTTATATTTTTTTCACACCAATAAAACTGGGAACTTAAGAAATTAATTAACAGGAATATAAGGATTTCCGTTATGAAAATTTCCTTTTAGGCCAAGAGCAGACAGTTGATAGTGAACCTCAGTTCATTGTCTTAAGTTTGCTGAATCCTAGAGCAAAATGCTGTAGAGACAATTTCTGCACTGCAATTTACACCAGCCTGCCTTGGCCCAGCTCTGAACTTTGAGCTGACATGGCTGCGTCTCAGTGAAGAATTGTGACAGTGAGCCCAAACTGCAGAATTCTCTTTTTCTCTACGCTGACAGGAGATGAATTAGGATCAGCTGAGTACTGTGCAGTGACTGAGCTTAGCTCTCAAGGTCTCCTCTGGAATCGCTGTGACAGAGCCCTGGTGTTCTCTCACAACTTATACTGACTTTTTCTCTTCTCTGGTTTTAAGGTGCAGACTGGTGGTTGAGAGTGAGATCTGAACCTGCTTTGGACATTGGCTGCCACCAGTGCGTCATTTCCTTTTCAAATACCAGAAGACAACCAACTGGGAGGCTTGTCAGTGTCTGACCTGATTGTGAGGCTTAGGCTGGAGTGCTTTCTAGCTCATGGTTAAATGTTCTGAATGGGAGAGGTTCCTGACCAGAGTTAGTGTAAGAAATAATGTGGGTAGGCTATAAATTTTGCTTTTTGGGAACAAAAATGGAAATCCAGAAATTCATTATTATGTCTCCCTCCTTTATCTGAGTCTTTAATGAGTGTCATATACTATACTGACATCTAGATAGAAGAGCTTGATTAAAATCTACTCCCCGTTATCTACTATCTCATTCAATTCTGATACTGTGTGGGCAAGCTGAGGTAGTGTGCTGAGATGCAGCCTCCTCAGGTGGGGTCTGTAACATCCAGCAATAAGTAAGGCACAGAGGAATTGGAAAACTGACTGCAATTTCACATGGCCTTCTTGTACTACTTCCAATAGGTAGGGACCCATTCCTGATCGGATCCCAGTGTCCTGGAGCACAGCAGCACATGGGCTGCCTTTCCTTCTGGGCAGTGTTCCCAAGGTAGGAAGATGACTGCTGCTATTCTGTGTATTCATTAGCACCAAGGCGTTAACTCAAACTGTTTTCAGCACCTCTCTGATTAAAGGTTTCCGCTTTCTCATCTTTTTTTCTAACTATTCCTGTTGCACCCTTTTTTATCCTTGCTTCTTTTTTCAGACTCTGAACTCTATGAAGATAGCCATAAAATACCCATAACCTGTATAGCTACGACTCATCTGGTAGTGGTGTAAGTATTTATGCTTTGTTCCTCCCTTGTTGTTCTGTCTGTGCTTGGCACATACCTTGCAATTAGTCACCTCTGCATGGCAGTAGAAATAAAGACAACATAAGCACAGGGTATTCAGTCACTGGTGGTAGGAGTTTGGAGTAACAACTTCAAAGCTAGTAGCATAGGAAGCAAGCTGCAAATAAAAGTATTGCTGATCTTTTCTCTGTTACCATGTTGCAATGGGTGATACGGAATGTCCTTCAGCTACAGAACACATGTAAATACTCTGCTGTAAAATTAACCAGGCCACAGTGCTACCAAGGCCTTTCTCCCATTCTATCTCATTTTCCTGCCTTTGGTACAATCACAAGAGCCAGCTTTCTTTCTTTCTTTTTTTCCCAGCTCCCCTACAGGTGTGTTCCCTTAGCTCTCTGCAGGCATTGGCTGCCTGTGAGCCCTCTTGTCAGCTGTGTATCCAGGCTCATGGAGCAGCCTCCCTGTTCCTGCCTATTCTACGGCAACGAGCACTTTGCTGTGCCTTCCTCCAGGCTGGATATGCTTTGGTATTTAGCCAGGCTTATTCGTGCAGTACTTAATCTGTGGAACATGAAATGAGTGCCCATTTGAAGTGGGTTAATATTAACATGAAGACAAATCTTGTTACGCTACACTGATAGCTCAGTTTTCCCTTATAAAAATGCACAGTATGAGGAAATATCTAACAAATTCAGCACGGAAATCATAGAATCACAGAATGGCCTGGGTTGAAAAGGACCACAGTAATCATGTAATTCCAACCCCCTGCTATCTGCAGGGTTGCCAACCAGCAGACCAGGCTGCCCAGAGCCACATCCAGCCTGGCCTTGAATGCCTGCAGGGATGGGGCATCCACAACCTCCCTGGGCAGCCTGTTCCAGTGTGTGGGTTCATAGGGCACGCTCAAGTCTGTCTTCAGACAGGCAGCCAATAGATCTGTAGCTTAGAAGGCCTGATGCAGAAAGTGCTTTAATTTAATGTCAGTGAAGGTAAATAGAAATGAGTGATTTGCTTCATAGAGGTGTTGTATCAAAAATGCAAATACTGATGGCTGGTGGTTTAGCTGTCTGGTCTACCTTTCAGAAGTTAATATTTCAGTGAGCTCAGCTGGGTTCTATTTAATGTGTGTCCTCTCCAATCCCCAGTCCTTAATGCGCCCGGCAGCAACCCTGTGTTCTCCTTTAACTTCTGTCATTAAGAACAGAAAGCTGAGGTGTGCTGTGATGCAGCCAAGAACAGCAGCTGTGTCCTGATTTTGAGTAAAAGCGTCAACTGCTCATCTCTTCTTTCATAAGTTTGATGTCCTGAATTTGTTCAGTGCAAAATAAATATTTCTGAGCCATTCTCTGCCAGTGTGTCCAGTTCTGCCGGTTTAGTTATTGCACTCCTTTTAGCAAATCTACCTGGGATTTAATGAGGGCAAGGGGCATTTGGCTCATTTTCTTTATTTAGTTCATCTTATCTGATCAGATCAGAAACAGAACCAGTGGTTTAGGGCACAATGTAGTACCGCTTACAAAGCCAACCACTGAACTAAGTTGAAACCATTGTGTGCCAGGACAAAATATGTATCTTCTAAAATATCTACCTGCCACTGTGAGCAACTGATGTATTGTGTTGTGCTGTGGCATAGGATCGTGGCAGCAGCCATGGAGCTGCCATGGCACTACACCCTGCAATGGGGGTGAGTGTGCTGCTCGAGTGCTGACAGAATCACAGAATGGCCAGGATTGGAAGGAACCTCAAGGATTGTGGATCTCCAACCGCCTGACACAGGCAGGGCCACCAACCTCCACATTTAATACCAGACCAGGCTGCCCAGGGCCCCATCCAACCTGGCCTTGAACACCTCCAGGGATGGGGCATCCACAGCCTCTCTGGGCAGCTGTTCCAGCACCTCACTGCTCTCTGTAAAGAATTATGTGCTGACAGCCTTTCTCACAACACAGAGAAACACTGGTGCGTACCTTGTGTCTCTTCGGGTCTGGGCCCCTTTTCGTCTAGCATCTGCTTATAATAATCTTTACTCAAACTCCGCTGTAAGCCTTTTTGGGGTGGTGTGGCCAGGCACTTCTCCATCACAACTTTTAATCCCCATATAAATACTCAGGTTTATCAACATTTCAGCTGTTAACATAGGCAGAGCCTAAGCCGAATGGCGGATTGACCCATTTGCCCAGCTGCTTGGGGGCCGGTTTCCCACCGCCGCTCTCCCGAAGCCTCCCCCTGACCCCCGACACCGCTCCCAGCCCTTACTTACCGGGCATGAGTGCTCGGGCTCCTCTTGCGGCTCGCCTCCATCTGCCCCGCCCGGGCTGGCCGGGAGCTGCCGCCCCCCGGGGGCCCGAGAATGGGCGGCCCCGCCCCGAGGCCGGCTGACCACGAAAAGCACCTCGGTGGTAACAGTCTGATCTTTTACTCGCCTAACAAACGCAACCAGACAGGTCTTAACTAATGCATTCACTCGTGCCTAGTGCAGGAGCAGTTCTGTGTCCTAACTCCTTCCGCCTGCCAGTGTTGGCTTCTTTCTCAGCAAACGCAGTAAGAATCTGTACCTTCAATTTAACGTGCGCTTGCCAGCAAGGAGCTGGAGGTGACTGTTCCCCTTTACTCTGCCTTGTGAGGCCCTATCTTGAGTGCTGTGCCCAGGTCTGGGGTCTCCAGCACAAAAAGGATGTGGAGGGTTTGGAGTGGGTCCAGAGAGAACAGCAATGATGCTCCAAGGACTGGTGCGCCTCTCCTGTGAAGATAAGTTGAGGAAGCTGGGCTTGCTTAGCTTGGAGAAGAAAAGGCTGCAGGAAGACCTCAGTGTAGCCTTCCAGTACTTGAGGGCAGCTTATAAGCAGGAGGGGGACCAGCTTTTTACACTGTGATAGGACAAGAGAGGATGGCTTTAAATGAAAAGAGGAGAGATTATGATTAGGTGTTAGAAAGAAATTCTTTACTCAGAGGATGGTGAGACACTGGCACTGCTGCCCATGGAGGTTGTGGATGCCCCAGCACTGGAGGTGGCCCTGGGCAGCTATCAAGTGGTTAGCAACCCTGCCCGTGGCAGGGGTTGGAATTAGATGATCTTGAAGGTCATCTTTAACCTAAGCCATTCTGTGATTGATTGTGTTCTGTGATATGCAGCACCATTTTAATTTAAAAGCCAAAGAAATGCATAGGAATTCAGTTAGTAGGATTCTGCTAAAAATCAACCGTCTGTATGGGACTTAGAATGTCCCACTGTTGATGCAGTTTGATTTAGCATTTTCTGTTGAATTCTGAGTCCCCTGGAAGAAAGTGAATGGATTATTTTTACACATTCTTTTTTGTTAACATAAATATCTGCATTTTCTGCTGTAAAATAGCAGTAACTTTTTGCACTGTGCCCATCTAAGTCTTGTTTCTTACTGAAGCCTTTAAAGGGTGGTGTAAAAACTCATTTTGTAACTACAACCACATTTACTTTTCTTCAGGATAACTACTGACGCATCCTAATTTAGGATGCAGAGTAAATGATGCTGAATTCTCCCCTTTTAAATTATTTTTGTAGTATAAGCTATGAGAACTACGAGTCAGACCCCGTGATTTCTAAATTGCGTATTTTTCTCTTCTGTTTCTTTTGTTGTTAACTGATTGCTTATTTATACAATGTTTTTGGAAATACTCCTTCTCGGGGAGCAGTATAGCTCATGATGTGGGGGAGATACCAAATAGTCTGTGATTTTACTGTGTTTGACACCACTTTGCGTAAGGCTGCTTTCTTTATTTCAGTGAAGGTTGGTTGGCCTTGTTTGGTGCAGTGGAAAGACGACACTGCTTTCCTAGCTGCTCTCTTCTAACTTCTAGATGCCTCCTAGCTTCAGCAAAGCTGAAAGTGAGATGGGAAAGACAGATGTGATCATGGAGGAAATGCGTAGAAAAGGTGTGCTGCTGTAATGTTGCTCTTAAAACTTCTGAAAAAGAGAAAAGTTTGAAATGGATAATAATTTGTTAAGGAATTGTGGTTAAATGTCAGAGCATCCAGTCTAAGGAGCATTCTATAGCAGAACAGCTTTCTAAAATGTGTTCTTTTTAAAAAGATGTCGCTGTGCTCCTGCGACACCAACCTAAGTAATGCACCTGTTTGCAGCCTTTATCTTATATCTTACTTCTTCAGCTGGATAGCTTTGAGATATTTTGCTCAGTGTATTTTACACCACCGAGTTTCCAGTGAGGTGGATTGCATAAAATTACTTAATGCTGTTTGTAGGAGGAACACCCCATGGCAGAGGATAGAGAAACACTTAGAGAAGATGCTGCTGTAGAATCACAGGCACCAGATTGTCCTAATAGTAGGTAGTGCTGGCATAGTTAGGTTGCTAGATTCCCTCTAACGTGTGGTCTCTGCTGTAATTTATTAACACTCTTAATGTTAGATCAGATTTCTTTCAATGAAAAGATTTCTTTTAATTTTTTTTTTCCTTTAAATCCAGGCATTTTAAGTGAAATGTATTTGAGTTCTCCAGCCATCTCCACCACTTCCTTGCACTTGTGAGTTTTCACTTCCACATTTGGTGGCGCCTTCAGCTAGAATGACTTCTGTACAGAGGTAGGCTTTCTTTCCCAATTAATATGTAGCTAACTTAATTCAGACTAATGTTTCGGTCAGGGACATAAAGGACTCAAATCTGTGGGGAGCTCTAACAGCCACCCTCAGTGCATCAAATAGATTACATCAGTATACAGAAGTATAATGGTGAATGGCAAAAATAATCAGTACTTAGAATTTCTATAGTACATTTTATTCACAGTCTCCCAAATTGTGTGCCAGCCTTAATTACTGGTAGTTAACCATCGCAAAAGCATTTTGACATAATAGTTATTGTTAACCTTATTTTATAGACTGCTTAATAACTGGAATTCCTCCAGATTCACACTTGTGTACTGGAGATAAGAATTTCTTCCCACAATCTGCTGTTGGCCTTGTGCCGACCTCTAGTTCTTGGCTTTAGCAAGCCGTGGATATGTGACTATTTCATAAAGGAAGATGCAAATGAAAAATCTAGTCTGTCATAAAATATCCTCTGGTGGATCTGTTCTGGGAGCCATTTGTTGATTTCCTTTCAAAAGAAAAGCTAGGAGTGAAAGAGAAAGAGAGCAGGGACATCCAGAAGGGATCCAGTCCCCCAGAAATGCTTCCTTTCAGCTTCACTGTTGGCAGTTGTTGCCTTGAAGCTCTCAGAGTGTCTCAGGTCATGATCCAGAACTGCTCACAGTAGGTCTGCAGGTATGAGGCAGTCAGGGCCAAAACAAAGAATGGGAGAAAATCTTCACCAGCTGCCATGTGTGCTGTCTCTAAGGGCACCTAAGAGAAAGGTAGCCAGGCAGGGAAAATGGAGAAGCTGAAACCTAACACAGGAACCCCACTTTGGGTTCCAACTCTGGTGTTTCATCTTGGCCCAGTGAACCCCCTGAATCTGTAACTAAACTTGATGCTCTCCATGGAGAGATGGGCAGAATTCTTTCTGGACTTGTGCAAACCTTCCTCCTGAGTGTGTCTGTCAGCTTCTTTCTGAAGCAGAACAGCTCAGTGGTGCCTGTGAGCATGTGAGAAACAGGGCATGCTGTGCAAGACAGATTTTTCCATGCTTTGATGCTCTTCTATTGCTATATATTTCTGTCCCTGACAGCCAGGAGCACAATGCATTCACTGTCCCCTAAGGGCCTTCTTAAAGATCTTTCCAGCAGCATTACAGTGTGCCTAAAAATGTACGTAGTCTGCATGTCAGGGCTTCTATGGAATTTAGAATCTTTCTTTTTCTACCTTTTATTTTCCTCTTGCTCTTAGTATGCTTTAACCACTGGTGTTTCCTAATCCTGCTAGGAATAGCACCTCTTCCTGCTCAAAGTTGGGCTTTGGTATGAAGGTGAATCAATGTAGTAACACAAAAAGCTTTCTTGAAAGTGACTTCTCTGCATTCTGTTTTATACAGGAAAAAAAAAAAAGTGAATTTATATGCTGTTTAAATGCATTCTCTTATTTTACAATAAGTATTTTGGAGATGGTGTCTGCTTTGTTGTAATGTGTTTGCATGGCATATTTTTGCGTTGAGAAAGTTAACAGCTGTTGCTGTTCTAAATAAAAATCAGTACAAAATGTTCCCCTAGAAAGGCTTTTAATAACAAGCTCCAAATTCACAGATGTTTTGCACAAGGCCTACAGAGGCTTCTTGCAGAGGCGGTGGCTGGGAAGCTCTGTGTTGCTTGATTTTAGAGCTTTTGGGGGCAATGTCTGCCTGCTTGTTCTGGCTTTTACAACATTTGGCTTTGGTAACAGAAATCTAAATTGTGCAGCTGGGACAAGGCCTTGCACAGTTACTTGTGTACACATGCAAAACGAACCCCTTGCCATATATTTGTTCTCATACTTTCCTACATGTGTGATGATATAGCAATTACACCATGTGCAATGCAGCCCCAGTGGGTACAGCTCAGTGGGACTGGGAATTTACAACTGTGAGCAAAAATTGATCTTTTTCTGGGGGGGGGAGCTTATACAATTGGAATGAAATACTGTAATCTGAAGATCTGTGGCTTCTGTAGTTGTTTCTGTAGGCACAGTCACCCAGAGACCTTTCTGTGTATAGCAGTAGCAGATTTTCAGAGGCCATCCCACACATTTGTATTTGAAAATAATGGTAAGATAACAGTGCCCAAAATCTGAGCAGGATTAGTGAGATGTGGGGGATCCTGACAGGAGGGGAAAAAGGATAAAGTTTTCATGTAATTAAGTCCTAATTGTATGCGAGTTCAGCGGCACTCCTCTGCAAAGCAGCTGGGCCACCTGCAGCTCTTTGGCTCCATCTGCTGGGTTGCAACGTGCAAACGGCTGCACAGGGCTGTGCTGGTGACTGACCCAGCTTCTGGCTCTGGCACACGGGTTCAGTGTGATCACAGGATGCACCGGGAAAGCATCGTAGTATATAAAGGGGCTCTGTATGAAACGTGGTTGCAAAAGAAGCAGATGTGGGCAGGCTAGCAGTGACAGAGCCTGCCTGCTGCAGCCTGTTGCACACTGCCTGCTCCTCCCACTGCTTACACTTTTTTCCCCTAGGAACCAATCTGACCGTTTCTGTTCCTTTTCCAGCCTGAGGTCCGGTGGTACAGCATGACTTTGGAAATGCTAACCTGAAGGACACCTGCCTGCTGTTATCCAATGTATTATACAACTTGGATTGTGTTTACAGAGAAGCACGTTGCTTTTTAGGACTTGGTACTTTTTTTTTTTGTCCTATCAACCCACTTTTTTTCCTCAGAGAGAATGAATGAGAGCTTTGAACATTCTGTGTATTTGGCAACCAGGGGGACTGAAGGATGGGAGAGTTAAAGATTTTCTTTGGATTCCTGAGACCTGTGAGTCAGTATGTCCATGAGCAAAGGTTACATAAACTAATGGATTTAGAACAAGATTTTGTTGCATAAACACTGTTGCTGCTTTTCAATCCGTCACAGAGTCAAACCTGCAGATTACTGTGGGCAGATCCAGCCTGAGGCTTACAGTCCTTCTCACTGAGTTCTCTCTGGCACCGGTCTAACTTGAAACAGCACTGTTTCCTTGCTGTGGAGCTGCTCGGAGATGTGTGTACTACCTTACAGGTTTGAGTTGTGCATGCCATATTTCATGCACAGTACTGTTGCTCTCCGTGTCTAATTTGGAATGCCATCCCTGTTATATTAGTTGCATAATAATTTGTTCTCTTTTGTTTAACCAAGGATCACTGCTGTTATGAGGGTGAACCAATAAAGGCAGCTCCAGAGACTGTATCTAAAGCCCTCTTCACATTCCTCTGAATATCCTCAAGCCTCTGTTGTCCATCTGCCTTTCCGTCATGCTCTCTCCCCACACATCTTGATCTCTCAACTCACCTGAAGGATATCAGGGAGAGCAGCAGAGCAAGGCAAAGGTCAGAGATGGAGATGGATTTGTTGCCGAATCATATTGCTTAGGGAGAGGAAGGCTGGTTTAAGAGTGTAGAATGTTAATCTAGAGGCCATGGGCCACCAGACAACCACACTGTGATGACTCTGAGCCAAACTGTTTGGGAATATCCCGGGTCATATGAGAAAACAATACCTTCCTTGGGGCTGCACAGCGATGTTTTTTTCAAAGTGGTTCAGAGTGGGGAATTATGTTCCAAGCTGCAGTTTTCTTCTTGTACTGTGTTTTCCTTGGTACTTCCCCCAGCTTCTTGCTGATACTGTTTCCTCATTTTACATGTGGAAACTGAGGCATAGAAGTTCAAATCTTTATTTAGATGTCTGACTGTCATTAAGCAGAGCCAGCTGTCTCTGGAGCAGGCTTTGTTTACAGCACTTAGCCCCCGCTATGAGCGGGCTTTTCTACAACCCAGAAAAGACACCAGTACTTTCTTTTTTCTGTTTGTTGTCCAAAGACCGATTAATTATTTGACTCATATTTGTGAAAGGAAACTAAGGACCATTATTGTATACACTAATGTGCTTTTGAGAAGACTTCAGACCTAAGACATAGATTAAAATTACTGCCATTCTCAAAGAGTAATGTTTTGTCCTGTTTGTTTTTCTGCTCCCTGTTTCTGTGTTTCTGAGAACCCAGGCACCTAACAGAACAGATGGAAGATTTGCAACAAAATAGGGAGTGAATCTAAACATGTGATTACATTCTCAAAAAGGGCAAAGCTCTCGTGGCATGAGAGGCAGCTTAAAGCTACCCTAGAAGTGGCTGGAACCATTTTTGCTTGGTTTTGTTTGATTGCTTGTTTGTTTTTCGCAGTGGGGCTTTTTTGTGTGTGTGTGCTTTTTTTTCTTTTTTTCCTTTTTTTTTTTTTCCATATATGCTTTTATTTAATACTTTTTTCCTGCTGGATATTAAGCAACAGTGGAGAACAACAGTTGTGCACAGTGGGAAGTGAGATCTGGTCAAAGCAGAAGTGAAAGCAGAGTAACAGTCCCTTGTTTTAAGATGAAATTCTAGGTTTCCTGACATGAAATCTTTGGTTTACACAAAATATGCCTAAAAGAGACATCTTGTTTGCGTTCTTCATAATCAATTGTTATTCTATTATTTTGGTAAAACAGAAGGAAAAGTCTTTGAAACAGATGAGATTGCTTGTACCAGCAGGCTGCCTTCTAAACTGCCAAGGCAAAATTAAGGTGAAAGAACTGCTCTGCTTTGTTGAGCAAGGTGCTTTCAAAAGCAAGATAGGAAAAAAAAATAGATGCTGTGGCTCTAAAATACCAGTTTTCTCAGTACTAAAAAGCCTTGAAAGCTTTCGGAAAGATTAATCCCCCAATAAGTGTACCGCATCTGTGCTGCTCCTTGGAAAAAATTGTCAGTAGCATTACAGCATTACTCCCAAGAAGCTAGAATGTCGGTGACCTGCCAGATTTCATGATTGACCTTATGATGTGAACAGATGAGATAAACCCAACAAATCATCTTTCTTTTCACAGAAAAAATAAGTTAGAGAGGCTCATCGTACTGGCCACAGACGGGCTGGCCTTTGGGGCACTCCTTTTCCTAAATAACTCCTCGACATGGAAGGATGCTTTGTAGCTTTCTTTTTAAGTTAAACATATATATATGTATCCATCATGAGTTGCTTTCTTAAGTAGAATGTCAGTATGTGTTCAGATGGATTCTGTTGGTAAATATCAGTGCTCTTTAACTGGAGAAAAGAAGGCTGTGGGGTGACCTCAATGCAGCCTTTCAGTACCTAAAGGGAGCCTACAAACAGGAGAGGAGTCAACTCTTTGAAAGGGTTGATAGCTGCAGGATGAGGGGAAATGGTTTGAAGTTGAGGGAGGGAAGACTGAGGTTGAATGTCCGGAGGAAGTTCTTTACTACGGGAGTGGTGAGGTGCTGGAACAGCTGCCCAGAGAGGCTGTGGATGCCCCGTCCCTGGAGGTGTTCAAGGCCAGGTTTATGGGACCTGTGCAGCCTGGTCTGGTATTAAATGTGGAGGTTGGTGGCCCTGCATGTGGTGTAAGGGTTGGAGATTCATGATCCCTGAGATACTTTCCAATGCAGGCCATTCTGTGATATCTTTGAATTACAGATGTTTGTGAATAATTTTATTTTGACTTTTTTTTGTTTGTTTTGTTTCTTATCTGATAGAGTTGCTTTCTTCATACGATTTCATTTAAACTGTGTTGCCTATGTCAAATTGAAGGCAAATTGTCAGTTCTATGCTTTCAAAATACATCTCTGCTGTATTTTGCTTGCCTAAAGTACCATGAAAGCTGGTCTGACTGAAAGTCCTTTGGGTTGTCATGAGCACTCAGATTAACATTTAGCAAAAGCTGAAAATCTGGCACTGTATACAGAGCACCAGTTTCAGTATGGGCTAGCAGTATCTGGAGTGAAGAGCATCTAACTGGTTCTGTGCATAATGAAAGTTTATTTTGCCTGGGGTGCATTAGCTGCTTTTTGAAAGTTCATGCAGACTGTTCTGCAGTGCTGCTAGTCTTAAAAAGCACTCAAAAATATTTTACAATGGCAGTGTCCAAGACCTGATCCAAATTGGCTGTGACAGATGACATTCAGGCAAATGAGCAGTGTTTACCCCTAAGACAGTATGCTGTTCCTGGAGGGCTATGTTTTCTTGTAGACTGGAAGGTGTTTCAGAAATGCATTAAACTAAAGTTGACCTGGTTGCAGGTGCATCTTCACTGGCTTAAGTGGCTTTGAAATAGCAGCCTTCCGGGGTTTGCAAACAAAGCCTGTGGGCAGAGATACCAGCAAATTGCAAGCAGCGTTTTTGTGAGTCAGCTCAGAGAGGCACTTCTTCCCTAAAGAAGTTCATGAACATAGGCTGGAGTTAGCCTAATGTATCTGAGGACACCATATTGGCTTCTTGGTTTCCTGCAACTGTGAACTTAGTCAAAGAAAGAAGCAGAATAAATTCTGCAAACTTGGATTTGAGACATCTTTGTGCCTTTTCCAATTACACAAAAATTAAAAAGCTGTGTACCCATCACAGTGTTACATGTGCCAATGATAGGTATGCTGTTCAGGTAACAGTTGGTCACCAGTATCTCTCAGTAAGAACATTTTGATGCTTTCATTGAAAACTGTCAATCTTTCTGGACTTATCAAATCCTGGACGGGAAATCTATGCGACTCTATCCTGTAAAGGTTTTAAAGAAAACATGCTATGATCCTCACGTTTATTCTGTACATGTTCTTGGGATATGGGACAACTTGAGACAAATTTGGAAGTTGCTTTTGACTGGAAGGGTTGTGCATGGAGTCATTTCAGTTTGTATCCTTAGGACAGTGCTGGGTTATACAAGTGCTGGGGCATGTCTCAGCACCTCAGCCAACACCTATTGTTGGAATAAGGAAGTAACTAGCAGTAGAACTACAGGGAATGGTCTAAGTTTGTGCCAGGGGAGATTCAGGTTGGATAGCAGGAAAAATTTATTTTCTCTTCTCTTAAAGAATGGTCAGGTGCTGGAATGGACCACGCAGGGAGGTGATGGAGTTACTGTCCATGGGGGTGTTTAGGAAACGTTCAGATGTTGTGCTGAGGGTTGTGGTTTAGTGGAGAAATATTGGAGGTAGGTGCACAGCTGGACTGGATGATCGTAGAGATTTCTTCCAACCTTGGTGATTCTAGCAGCGCTTGCGAAGTCCTATACCACTGTGGGGAGTTTGACTGAGCTGCTAGGAACCACAAAAGGAGTGCTCTGGAACAAAGGGGTTCAAGGAACTTCTGCTTCTAGTCTTGCAGGGTGCACAAGGTCAGCACAAGCTGCTGACTTGAAATGCCTACTCTGCTTCATTGCTGTAATAAACTTGTCGAGTGAAATAAAGTCAGAAGGCTGCTGCTGACCTAGGCATGGCTTTTAACCCCTGAAATGCCTTCTGACCTGCAGCCAAAGGAGCAATTGCTCAGTGTGTGTGTGAAGGATTTCTTAAGAGCAAAACCTGACAGCATATAGAAAATGACTTTGTTTTTGAAGGCTTCAGGCTGCAATCTTGTGTATGCAAAAGCATTAGGTGGGGGGGAGGGTTTTGGCCCCCCTCTGCCAACAAAGTGGCCTGCAAGGTGGGATTCTCCCACCAGAATAGGACAGGACTGGGCAGGGGATGCTCAACGGGAGCAGCGATAGAGAACCTTGCCATGTCGGGGGGTGCCCTATGAGGTGCAGCAGTTTGTGGCATATTACTTTTCCCACCTCTCCCAGTCAGCTCAAACATTCTGTCTTTTGAATCCATTGGGACAGATTAGTCACCAGTCCATACCCATACAACAGGTGCATTCTGGGTTTGTCTTTTGTTCTGTGTGTGTGTGTGTGTGTGTGGTTGCTTCTCTGTTTGTTTATGCTCTAGATTACCAGAAGCAGGGATTGTCCCCTACTGATGTTTTCACATTTCCATGAGGGTAGAAATTGAACGCAGCCAGGGTAGCTTGGCCCAGCTGCCAGCTCCTCTGTATATCTTCTATCATTTCCTTTTTCCCTCATTTCTATCCCCTTCTCTCTGCTCCTCCTCTTCCTGCCCCTCTTTGCCTCCCCTCCCTGTGCTTCCCTGGCGGCACTGCTGGCTCTGCAGGCTCTGCACAGGCCCTGTTCTCTAATCAGATGAAGCTGCAGGATTATCTCTCTCCCTCCCTTCTAAGCTCCATTTTATTTCCTCTCCAGCCAGGGGGGAGGCAGGAAGGGGCGTCACCTCTAGGCAGAGGAAACCCCATCTCCCGGTCTCCTGCCTTTGATGCTCTCTAGCAATCCCCCCTCCTTCCCCTTATATACTCACCTTAGTGTCAACAGCATCAGGCGGATCAAAGAGCCCAATTTCTAAAGGAAATCTGAACTTTTTTGGCTTTCATTCTCCACAAATTTCTGAGCATCTATTTTAAATCCCCTCCAAGTAGCTTGGACAGGGAAGCTGGATGTGCCATCTGTAAGTAGGGGCAAGGTAAGGACCACGGGAGAGTAACAAAGCAGATGAGGGGAAGGGAGAGGAATTGCACAGAGCCAGAGCCAGGCTTCTGTAAGTGCTATGCTGGCAGCAGGGGGTTGGTAAAAAGCCTAAAAAGCCAAGGAAATTGTAGTTCTCTCTTTTAGTAAAATATGAGACCTATGGCTCAGAACTTTAATGGAATTTAATATAGTGCTACACGTTGTGGGATGGTTTTTTTTGCTGTGCTTGTGTTTCAACTGAGGTGTGCATGTATATGCCTGGTAGCAAGTATTGGTAGAATAGACTTGTCACCCTATTTCTAGATTATATATGGCTTTAAGTATTACTTTTTGGCGCTAATCTACTGGAGAATGGTTTCTTTTCTTTACCACCAAGCATACCATATGCTGGTTTTTTAATTCCTAAGAGGTTAATGCCTCACACTGGAAGAAAAACAGGGAAATGCCTCAATCCTTCTGAATGTCAGCTTTGTTTCTACACTCTTCTCTCCTGAGCAAATAATCAATTACTATTTAGGACAGCCTTTAATGTTTTCATCTCAAACAGGAACTTGTATTTTTAAAGGCTGAAAGTTCAATTTGGTTTGGCTTTTTATTGCTGTTAGTCAGTGTTTTTCATCAGAAATCACTGTAGAAGACTGTTTTGTGCATACGTTGCAGTTCCTAACCTGTGATTAAATGTAAGAATTTGTGCTGATGCACTTGTGGGTTTGGGGGAAGAGGTTTAAAAGGGGTATGAAAAGCCAATGTTTATTTCTGCATTCAGAACTTAAAGCATAACAGATTGGCTGGGAAGATAACTATTGGATATTCTTCTTAATAGAGGTTTGCATAAAAATGATGAACCATACAAAGATCAAAATCTACCTTTTTTTCCAGTGACTCTCGTTTCGATGTAATTAGCCAACACAAAAATATCAGTGATTTCCTCTCTCCAGGATGCAGATGAGCCTGCAAGTAGTTGTTTGCACGTTTAAAGTTAAGTAGTAGGACTGTAGTAAGATCTGAGGAATCTGTGTGTGTAATAATTAGGTTAGGGGGAGGTTTCATTTAAGAGGGTGGATTTGGTGAGTGCTTTGTTTTCTATGCCATGGCTCAGTCACTCTGTAAAAGCTCTGTTCTCTGAATGTAAGGTTTTGTTGATTTTGCTACCCAGACATTTTTACACTTGAGCTTTGCTCTGCAGAGTTGTAGTTAGAGTGTAGATACTGATGCTTTCCTAGGGCTGCACAAACAACAGGAGCAGTAAATGCCATACAGTATTGTAGTATTTGAGCTGGCTTATGGCATCAAATCTGATGAATATCCATTAGTTAACCACTCCAAATCCACATTTTTCCTTACACGGTAAACCATATTATTTCAAAATAAACTTGAAAAACAAGAATATATGAGGGGAAGTGGAACAAAGAAAAATCATTATTTATGATTATTATACTTATGAAAGTTAGATTTTTCTTCGTTTAGAACAACAACAAAATGATGTACGTTAGAGGTTGCTTTAAAGCACTGCAGATGTGTAGCAGTATTTGCTATACTGGTCAGATAATGTTATATTTTCTGCAGAATAATTCCGTACAGAAGAGCAGCAAAATCCTCTTTCTTCTTCAGCAACTCTTCTGGAGATTAGAGGCTGAATATGAAGATGGAGTGTATTTGATCGATCCCTTGCATTTGGGTATTGCCAGCTGTTACACATCTTTCAGGAGAATGCAGTCTAGGAAAGCAGCTTTCAAAGAGAGTTCTGTTAATGGTATTTATTCATTTTCCATAAGCATTTTCCAGTGAATCAGAAAAGAACAAAAATCTATTGCTGTTACTGTATACCATGCTTTTATTGTTGCAAGTGACCTTAAAGGGACTGGGTGATTTTCTTATTTCCTCAAATAAATCAAAGTTTATGTCTTTGGCAGCTGTATGCAATGTTTTGCATGTTTTTAGTCCCAGACCAGTCTATTCCCAAGAACAATATAGCATGAATCATAGGCTGCAAATAATATTACAATTACTCTCACTTTTTAATTTTTTTTTTATTTTTCCCCTGCTATGATGAGCAGCACCATGGATTTTGTGAGCACTGGCATTTTAGTCAATTCTTGTGGCTTCATTGTACAGTAATAAGGGAATTACAGGGGAAGCAAATAGGAATGAGAAAAGGATTTCTGTAATTTTGGCCTTTGCAAGATGGAGGTTGTAAACTATCTTACTCTACAAATAGGCATGTAGAAAGCGGTGTTATGAAGGTGGCTGAAAATGCTTTCATTTCTGTAATAGCATCATGTTGATGTTCTTTCCTAAGGTAAAATCCTTGATGTTTACTCAATTGTATATTAAGAGTAGTCAGCCAATGCCGATGAGTTTTTAACTTGCATGAATGATAGAGGTGTGTGCATGTACATCATTCTATGTGAAAGTGCTTTTTAGCTATTAAAATGTCTAGAATATGTAAATAATCCAAACTCTTGGTGGTCTTTTTGTTTTGTGGAATGTGGAGTGGGGAGGTGATGCTTCATTGACAAGAGAGATCTTGTTTCTGTGAAAGCAAAAAGAGGCAAGGAATGAAAATAAATATTGGAGTACAGCGGCCGGGAATATCTGTGGAGGGGTACCATGAGAAGACAATTAGCTGAGAGATGTTAAATGAGCTGCTATTGAATTCATCTGAAGATATGCAGCAGTTAGCCAATGTATATGTGAGGAGCAGTCCTGTAGGACTTGGACTCTTTAGTAGTAAATGGCAGGGAAGATAGACTCTTTCCTTTACCAAAGGTGTTAAAGGACTTCAGAATAAAGTTCCACTCGGGGCAATTCTTCTTAGCAACAAGAGCCTCCACATATCACTTTGGGACTGCTGAAGTATATACGCTCACTCGGGAGCAGGCGCAGACTAGCTAAATGAAAACATCATCAGCCACATCTTTGCCAGCTCGGTATTCAGTGTGAGCATCAAGTGCATGGGTATTTCAAAGTGTTGGTCTGCACCTGTGAAGCATCCGAAAAAAGATCACCTTTGAAATGACCTATTGCACTGTGTTGGGTATCTTCTGAAGTTAAGGCTTAGCTCTTGTGCATCTGATACGAAGCAGAGAAAGGAGCGGGAGACTTTCTCCTTCTACAGAATATTCGCTAATTAATCTTTAGCAAGGGCACACCTACGAAGATTAATGGATTGAGCAAATGTGAGACCTTCATTTGGCTTGCAGAAGCTTTACTCCAGTCAACAGTGCATAAGGCTGACAGAACTCAGTTCATCTGAGTTGAACTGGACAAAACTTCCTTTTCAGCTCATGAACTATACAAACCTGGTGTGCAAGTTGGAGAGATGGTGAATACACAAGGTCTGAACTTGGTTATTTTTAGGCTTTTGAAATTATTTTATTTCTTCCTGCAAAGAGTTTGTTGGAAAGTTCAGTGCCTGTGACTGAGCAGGGTGAATATGCAGGGTGGATAAGTATGTCCTGAAATGTTGTCAAGGACAAAGATGCATCCTGTTTCAGCAGCTTTTCTTGGTTCTGAAATAGCCCTTAAACTTTTGAAAGAGTAGAATGCTTTTTAGCAACAAAAAGTTGCTGACATATTGGAAAAAAAACCTTTGGAGTTGCCTCTTTCATATGTATCTCCTTGTCTGTACAGTACTAGGCTTACTCTTCTGACCTGCCAAAACTCGTTCCTGTTTTACCTTGTAGAAGCTGCAAATTCTACTAAGCCATTAAAGAACATCTGTCATTGCAAAATGAAAACATAAGATGATGAAAAGAGAAATAACAGAATCATTCAGTTTTGAAGAGACCTTGGGAGCTCATCTTCTGCAATTCCTGCTCAAAGCAGAGATGGCTATGAGGCTAGATGAGATTTCTTAGTTTTTTGTCCACCTTGGTCTTGAATACATCAAAAATGTTTGAATGGCAAAAAGTTCCTATAACATCAAATAATTTTACATAATTGGTATCTTGTTGCTAGTAGTTAATAGGAGATGCTTAATGAGCTCTTCCAACAGTCCAGGTAGTACAGGTGGGATCTGCCTTTACCCTGCTGGTGAGAGGAACCTCCATTGTCTTGCAGCTACTGAATTCCTCTCTTTAGACTTCTGTATTTGTGTGTCTGAACATGACTAAGCGTTAATAAGGAAGTGGAGGCTATTGCAGCTCGTTTTGTGGTTGAAATTGGCTAAGAGGAGAAGAATATAAACAAAAGCTCTTGAGGAAGCTCTTCATATGCACTTGAAGTTGAGCTAAAAATTGCAAGTTTGGTCTGCTGCTTTTATGTGTTTTGTTTTTTCTGCCTGTGGTCTCTGATGTCAAAGGCTTTGGATAGCATTTTGTGAATGTAGACCTTCTTCTATCCAAGTTCTAATGCTTTTCTTCTCCCATTCTTGAGAGATTAGAAGGATACTCTTTGTTTCTGAAAGCTATAGACAACAGTTGCCTGCATAGATCTGATTAGACTACAGAATAACTGGGAAAGCTTTTTTGAGACATCACATTTTGGCATAACTACTACATGGCAAAACATCAGTTTTGAGAAGTTTACTCTCCCCAGTTTCTGCTGTATTCTTTGCTTCTGTAGTTTAAAGGTAGCTTATACAACACTAGGGCAAAAGGAACTTTTCAGTGCTATCAAACATGATTGAATAGACCTTCTGAAGTCCATTTCCTTTCCTGCATGACTAAATGTGTACACAACTTATCCCCTTGAACAGAGCTTGCAGTGTGAACCCAACCTTAAATTTGCCAAAGAAGCTTCTCTAGTTTCCGCCAGAGTGAAAAGTTCATCCAAGTAAATGAAAGCTTGCAAATGAACAAAGGTCTGCAAGGCAACACGATCTCTGGTTGTGTCAGCTCTGCTTATAAAAAATGTAGTGAATCTACTTGTAATAAATCTTGCTACATAATACAGCTGCTATTAGCATGTATATTATCTACATTATGTGATCTGTAGCACAAAGATGACATCCTTTTAAGAAACTCGGTTCTGGTGAAATAAAACTACTGTTAATATTAGTTTTATTTATTAGGAATCCCTTGTCCTAAACTTGACCAGATAGAAGTTTTCTGCAAGTGCAACATGGATTTTGTATAAAAGATGCTGTTTGTTTTCTTGAACTATTGAAATATTTGCTGTTGCAAATATTAGTAAAGAAGGACTAGAATATGCTCTTCTCAGTGTCTAGTATCTTTTATCCCGGGATTTTAGAGTGCTCTGTGATCATGAATTAAGCCCTAAATATCTACATCAGAGGCTTCTGCATCTAATCTCTGAGTTACAGATGAGTAAACTGAGTCACAAAGTGAATGACTTGCTGAGGGTCATACCATATATCTGTAAACAAAGAAGTAGGAGGCAATTGTTTCCTCTTTCTAATAACTAACCAATCATTTTTGATAATTTGGAAGTCGTCCTCTTTTGTTCCCCAGCACTGCTCAGTGTAATTGCAGGTTGTAGTTAGATTGTCCTTCTGAATCTTTCTGTTCTCTAGTATTTCGTGTACAATTCATAAACACTAACTTTAATAAGGAATTTGTGTTTTTTATTAACCTTGGTATATTGCAGAGGAAAATGAAAGAACAAGAACTGAGGGTTAACTACTAGGTCTTGCTAGGTAGTGTGCTAGGTAAGTTGATTTAGACAGAAGAAAAGTGCTACTACACATCTAAGAATGTACCACCTTTGATTGTTTTAATTGAGGCATCTTTCAGTCTGTAAACATTTTTTCTGGACATCACAGGTGTTCGAAGATCTTCAGATTATGTTACCTTTGCTTATGTCACCACTATTTCTGCTTGATGTCACTGTAGGAATTGCCATCCTTCTGCTAGTAATGGTGTATGTGGACATTGAAGCTGCTGTGCCCTAAGCTAGCAAGTAGTGTTTTCAAGGCAGGCTTGAGATTTCTTTGTTTGCCACCCTGATTAGCTCTAAAGCTGTGGTTGCTGGCAGTGTAACACAGAGTCCAAGTCAATAAGATCATCTAGGAGACAGGGCATACTATATGAAGGCTTGGCACTTTGGCCTCTTTTTTCCTGTCAGCATGCTTGCAGGCTGCCCATGGACTTGCTTTAGGTATCAGAGGCACCTTAATTTGTCAGAGTGGAGCATCACAGTATCTTACTGCTCTTGCAATCAGCGGTAACTGCCTACAGTGCTCAATCCTGGAGGCAAAGCTTAGGGTATCCATATGGCAGGGGAGGCTAAACCAAGCTGAGTTCACCTCTTTCCATTGTTGTTATTAAGCTTTCAAGCAAACAACAAAGAAGGTAGCTTGAGTATTTTCTGCTAAGACATGTGAATTTACAAGTGGATACCTGACTTACTCATGTTTGGGTGGGATTTTAGATGTGCAAACTGCTGGCCTCATGTAAGCAGGTTGCACTGATATGTAGTGGTACTTCCTCACTCTGAGGCTGGAACAAGCTGTAGACAGACTTTGGGTTTTCTGTATGATTTTTACGTTCATGATACTTCACAAGCAGTGGTGAGCCATGCAGTTTGCACACACAGGCAAGATGGGTGGAGGCATGCAGAGCAAGCTATAGCCGTGTGTTTTTACACAGTTCCACTGAAGTGAGTTTACTGTGGGGACACATTGTTGTGACTAAAAGTGGACCCAGAAAGGCAGAGAAGGATGAGTCATTTGATAGCAGACCAGCCCTGTTCCCTCATACATGTGATGGAGTAGGTTTTGAACCTTCTGCTATGAAGAAGAAAAGGTACTCTAATGCCTGTCTTGAAATAAATCCAAATGTGGATAGGTCACTGCAGATTTTCTGCATTAAAGATTAATTTCTTAAAAACATTACGAAATGTTTTTCTCATGGGACTTCTATTATTCCAGTGGATATCAGTAGCTAGCAGCTCTTACTAGCGTAAATCTGGCAGTTGAATTAACAGTTTCTGTTCTGCTTAAAGCAGCAAGGCAATTATATTAATATACCACTTCTGTAGGCATACACTGTTCACTGTAAGCATAGTTCTGCATGAGTGCTGCATGATATCATGCTAATTAAAGCTTCAGCTAATGAATCCATCTGATCACACAAGCATCTCAACATATTTGATCTTTAACTGAAAAGTTTTAACTCTCCCAACAGAATAGGAGAGCTTTAAGGAATAAAAAGAGCTGTCCGTATATTAACAATAAGCATCAAGTACAACTGTACAGTATCTCATGATATTTTAGCTCTGTCAGTTGTGTTCTAGGGCAGGCTGTACCTTGTGGTCAGTCTGTGTGTACAAGCAGGTACAGTAATGTTTTGCATATCACAGTTTTCTAAAAAGATCAAAATCCTAAGCAGATCTTCGAAGTTTTTTCTGGGACAGATGATTGAACAAAGGGCAGTGGTGAAGGAGACGCACACTTACACAATCTGTCTTGTGGTGGCATCAGGACACATGCCTCCCTTGTGATAGAGCGTAGCCCTCTGCTTTCCCAGTAAGTTATTTACAGCCCAGTGTGAATTTCCCTCTTGGGAATTCCATTAAAGTTATCATAAAAATAGCCTTCCTTGCATTCATACTTCTTAGCTCACCTCCCTTGTCAGTATCACTTTGGAATATAGACTCCCCAGCTCTTGTTTACCTTCTTTCTCTCTCCCCTGGCTCACTCACTGCCAGGGCCATTTCAGCCTTTTCTTTGGATTCCACTTGGTTCTGAGCATTGATTTCCTGCTTCTAAGAGCTTAAACTCCTTCAAGCGTGCAGCGATTTAAACAACTGCATAGCCTGTGTGTATCTAGGGGTTCACCTTGGGCTACTGAATTTCTCTTTCTTGATTCCATCCAACAGCTGAGTTTTACCCACTTCAGAGGATAAGTGCATTAAGAACAACTAAGACTGATTCCCAAAGTAATCTGTAGCCTGCTTTCACGTCTGCTTGTGGCAGATCTCTTCCCTCCTCCCCTCAAATGGCTGGTGATGGATGGTGATGGATGGTGATGGAGGGTGATGCACGCTGTTGGCATTACTATTCTGCTTTGAGGTGTATGGATGAACAAATGTTTGAACATACTCATTTCTGACAGGATAATTATTTAATGATCTTCTGGTGAGGTCTTTGATGACCAGACTGCCCATGTTAACTTCAGGATTTGATCTCTATCATCTTGATGCCACACACAGAGTCCACTCAGCTGGTCGAAAGAGGAGAAAGCCAGAACTGGAAATATTTAGCCAAGCCTGGCAAGAAAAGTGATAGTTAACAGAAATGAAGGAGAAGCTGTGAATAATCTGTGTGCATTTTGCAGTCGTAATCTATGCTTTTGCCTTGCTGAACACTGAGTGCCTTAATTCTTCTGCTCTTGTGTTTTCTAGCCTGAACACTGAGTGCCATAACTCTTCTGGTCTTGTGTTTTCTAGCCTGTCAAGTCTTCCTTGTCCTACAAGGGAAACTACAGTGATCACCCCTGTCACCAATGCTTCTTGTGATGCAGGGGAAGCAACAACATACAGTCAGACCTGAAATATCTTCCCAATCACAGTCTGCACTGATCTGTTGTGAGCATCTGATGGTGTCCGTAGATGCCCAGATTGGTCTGTTTTGTAGATCTACCTGGTACTTGGAAATGACCTAAAATATTAGAGGATGGCATTAGCAGATTTAAACTGACAAGGCATAGTAAATATATAATACTATTCCAAAATGGAAAGCCAACAGGAAGATGATGGATTAAAGGTTAAGTAATTGGGGTTTCAACCTGATTCTGTATTAATCTGTTTGCATTGATTTAGTGTTACTTACAGAATTTAGAGAAAGACCTGAAGTTCCTTTTTGAGAGCTATCTTTTCCACAATTTCAACTTCTCAGTTTCTTCCTTGCCCTTACACTTCGCAGAAATAAAATAACAAACCCACAAAAAACAAATCCCAAACACTTGAATCTCTAAGCTTTTTATCATGGCTAATCCTGTTTTGCCAATGCCTTTCAAGTGGTTTTACTACCCGCTTCCAACAGTAGTGATTACTGTTAATGGATCATTTCTTTAAGGTGAGTGAAGTACGAGGGAGATCCTCAGGCTTCATATTATGAGTCAGTCTTGAGTCAGTGCAGAACAGACCTTTCTTACCTTGTGCAAGTTACTGGTAATTCTCAAACCTGGCAGGACCAGGTTTATTAGACACGGCCGTACTTCTTCTCATTCTGTTGGTATAAGCCTCTTTAAAAAGAGTATAGCTCTAAAAGAAATCAATGTCTTGTTGGAAAAGATTTTTTTTTATGTCACTTGTCTTATAGTAATCATCTATGGCAGGAATTTGGTTGTAGATACTAACAATGAAGACGCATTGCTTAAAATAGCAGCCCTGAAGAGAACAGGTGTGAATGCGTGGCATTGTTTCTGCTACCAAAGGTAACTTGGATGCTTAGGCAGAAATTGAGTTCCTTTTGTTATTTCTGTGTGTGTTGTGTTGTGTCCCAGATAGGTGTTAGTAATGTTTATGGCTACCTAACAGCTGCCGCTTAGGCTGTAATGAACTTTCTGCTATTTTAACCATAAACTGTTCTTGCCTTTTCAAATTTATAACCACAGTGCATAATAAGATTAAGCAGAGTTAAGAACCTAGATATAGCAGCCTTCTATTCGAGTAAATCTTGTAAGTTCATTAAAATTACACTATTCTTTTGCTACAAAACACACGTTGTCTTGGAGCATGGTGCTGCTGCAGAAGTTCTGTTTCTCACACGAAGCTGGTTATTGTGCAGGTTGTCAAGGGCCAGAAGGGTACAAATGAAGTAGCAAATTCTGGGCAAAGACCTTACAGCCCATAAAGCCATATGTTCTGTCAGAAAGAGCTGGTGCTCACTGCGGAGTATCCTAAAACGAGCGTCTGTCAACCTAGACCTTTGGTATGGATCCAATCCCCTAACTTCATTCCACATGTGCAAATTAAAGCTCTCATCTCTGTGGCTGACTGATTTCATCACTTACTTTGTAGTCAGGTGCTGGTTTTGAAAGCATAGAATGTAGAAAGGAATCATTTTTTTTCAGATTTTTTTTCAAAAAATAGCTACTTTTTGTGATGACAGAGTATTTATGTAGATCATAGTGTGGTAGAATTTGTTAAGTTATGGTGCTGATTTTTTGCTTCAGACAGCACTCAAAATAGAAAAAGAACCACCACTTTTCAGGGCTAGCAGATTCAGCTGCTGTATTACTATCAACTTTGCTTATTGGAGGAAATACAAGCATTGTTAGATTTGTTATTAATGTATTCTCTTTTACGTGCCAATATTCCATGTTACTCTCATTGTTATGAATTCCAGGATCTGTTTTGTGGATGCCTTGTTTATTATAACATTCTTATGAAACCTGCCAGGGCAGGAAAGAAAGCAATCACTACCAAATACATGATACAGGAGCTGAATACAATCATACTGGCTTTGGTGGTACTGAATATCACACGGAAGCTTCCTCTTCACATGGTGTGATAGCAATGAATTACTCAACTCTGTATCCAATTGTGATTGCTGTCAAAATTGTACTTAGAAGTGTGTGCAAGCAATATAAAAGTGCTGAAGTATTTGAAACGATAGTTATTAATATTTCAATTGATAACATACATGATATTTAATGTTCTGAGACTAAATTTACTAGTGCATTAAATAGGTCGCAACTTTAATCATAAGTCATAGCAAAATACACATTTGTTGCTTTAAAGTAGTTCAGTGGAATTAGTGAAAGCAGCCTAGATTCCCTCATAAGCTATCTGAAGCTAAGCCAAAAATAGTGGATGTTAATTCCATTTCTATCCTAATCCTTTCTCTGCTTGCCTAACATTTTTCTGTATATTCATAACAGGGTTCATGCTTTCTTATTTGTGCATTTAGGTGCAGATTCCCTTAGAATTTACAAAATGCGATGTCTCTGCATGACTATAAAATTACAGTAGAGAGTTTTTGTTGTTTTGTTTGTTTTCTAAGTAGCATAACATGATTCTCACCTGTCCTCAGCCTCTCCCTGCTGAAAACGTGCACACCCAGACGTGTTGGCTTCCTTCTGCTTCTCATCAGCTGGATGCAATCTGTACAGACTCGTGTTGCAGCATCTCTAGTGTGTGTACATGCAGAGCTGTGCCAGCTCTTGTAGGGAGGTGTATGGTACTTGCAAAAATTCCTGTGTACTCTGGGGTATCAGCTCCAGCAGCGCGCACATGAAAGGAGGATGTGTGAGAAGGCAAGTGTGGAACTGCATGTCAATGCCAACGTCTTTGGAAGAAAAGCACTGTGTGTGCCCTGCTTTGCTCGGAGCTTATGCCACAGTTTGTTTTTGTAGAGTGGGTGGTCTTTTTCTGCTTCTTCCCTGTGCTGATGTTAGCAATTGATGGGGCTGGATGCTCAGCTGGATTGATGATCTGGTGTAGTGAATGCTAAGCCAGTTAAAAAAAGGAGGGAAAAAAAATCTGGGTCAGCAAGCTGACGCAGTTTGACACAGCTGCGTGCTCACTCATGCTAATGCAAAATGTAGTGGGAACATTTTGCTGCAGCAGAGGTCAGCGAAGGCCAGACCTACCAGACATTTGTTCTGCACCCATCACCTTCTCACAGAGCTCTGTGGGTGCACATCTGGCTCAAGGCTCTGCCTGGTAGTTGTGTAGGGGCTTATAGCTACAAGGGAGTGAGGGGGAAAGCAAGAGGTGGCCTTATAGATGGGGAAGCATTTGAGCTGCCTGTGAAAATGTGACTTTGGATTTCAACATGGTAGAGAAGTGCACTGTTCTAAAGAAAGGTGGTTCATCTTGTTTCGATGAAGCTTTGTATTCTTTCTTAGTCTTTTGTTTTGTTTTTCCTTCCCATATTTAGCTATGTCCTGAACTATGTGATGAGGTGTTGTTTTACTTGACTGGTGTTTGTTCACATTGGTTTTTAGGGTCTGTGGCTCACGTTTGGTTATGTTTTCAGCTGCAGTTGGAGTCTATATGGGTGGGACAAAAAAAGCATCCTAAAGTGTTCGCTTTGGAGGTTTCATTTTGAACACCATGCTGGGTATTCTTTCCACTGATGTCAGGTCTGTTGCATTCTAGTGAATGTGTCACTGCTCTTTGTTCAGATCATGAATCAAACAGAAATTTGCAACACTCTGGTTACACAGGTTCCTGCAGAAATGATGCATAAAGAAGGCATACAGAGGTCTTGGTATCTGTGTATATATACATATTTGAGCCTTGTGAGCTTACTGAGAGAGCTCTTTAAAGCTTCCATAGCCATGTATGAAGCTTTCTTTCATTTGAGACTGAATATTTCTGACAGGATTTCCATCAGTAAATATCATTTCATCCCAGTGTGTGTGAGAGCCTTTGCAGGTGTTGACTTGTAAAGAGATTAAATATAAGGTCTTTGCCTTGCAGGCTGCTATGCTCTGGTGTTTAATCCTATTGACTCCTTTGAACTCTTTGTGGCAGACTATACCCATAGGCATAAGTAGCTGCAGGATAGACAACATTCTGGAGGAGGAGATGAGGGAAGTATTTTAAACCTGTCCCTTTCCCAGCATGTGCTTTTCTTCTAAGTGTTGATCATGATTTTGTGAGGGCTTCTGAAACACTCTTAGAAATAGAGCAATGTTGAGGCTGCACCTGGCAGTGCCTTTAGCCCCAAGAGTCTGAAATTTCATTTGCAGAAGGAAGTATGCTTGTGTTGTTATCCCTGGATGCCAGCAGTCAATGGAGTCCCATAGGCCTGAGAGGCTGTGTGCTGTACAGGGTGGGCTTGCTGCAGTTGGAGCCTATAATTAGTTTAACTGCTAACTCAGAAAACATGAATGAAGGAGGGGAGATTGCCTTTTTTGGCATAAAATTTTGTCCAAATTTGAGCAAATCTTCATGCTAAAGGATATTGCTGCCAACTGCAAGTCTGTACTGCAAAGCACTGAGCATGACACCTCTCAGAGATATGATTAGGGGAATCAACTCTTTGAAAAGGTTGATAACTGCAGGACAAGGGGAAATGGTTTGAAGCTGAGGGAGGGGAGATTTAGGTTGGATGTCAGGAGGAAATTCTTTACTATGAGAGTGGTGAGGTGCTGGAACAGCTGCCCAGAGAGGCTGTGGATGTCCCGTCCCTGGAGGTGTTCAAGGCCAGGTTGGATGGGGCCCTGGGCAGCCTGGTCTGGTATTAAATGTGGAGGTTGGTGGTCCTGCATGTGGCAGAGGGGTTGGAGATTCATGACCCTTGAGGCCCTTCCAACTCTGTGATTCTGTGATTCCAAATAATAGTATTTTAAATGCTGTCATGTTCAGTGTAATTTCATTATGGAAAAATTGCCAATGCAGGTGAATTTCAAGTGATGGCAATGTTACAAGATGAACTTATTATTATTAGCTTACTGAAGTTAACACTGAAAATGGAATTACAAGTGTAAGCAGTGATGTCTGTTCGGATCAAAAACCGAGCTCTTGGTTGGCAGATGGAGCAAAAAGCATGCCCTCTATCTGGCAGATGACTCTTTGAGGCTGTAAATAACACATGAGAAGCTTCTCACTGAGAGGTCCAAATGTGCGGCCTTGCCCTCTTTGGTCTCTTGGTCTTATGAGTGAACTTTCCTAAATTTTGCGGAGACAGTACTTAAGGTTGTTTAGATGAGTACTGTCAGTAAGTAGAAAACATGGAGAACTTTTCTATGTTACCTTCTCAAATTGCTTCTTTTTCTCCCCCACCATTTCTTGCAGATCTCTTCCTTTTGCCATGTCAGCTGACAGCCACCAGCTCCACACTCATTCCCACAAGGACATGCTAAGTTCTACTTGTCATGGTCTCTTGAATGTCAATAGTCACCCCTTGTCAAAAAGCTCCTCGAGTCTCATTTGTGCTGGGCATTCAAGTTTGGAATGGCAAAACAACAAACAGGAGCTTAAGAAAAGCCACAGCAGCACTGTCTGCCAAACCCTGGGACATGACAGCGATGCCAGAAGTGTACCAAGTCCTAGATGGTCCTTCTCACAGTCTGGGTTGATGGGACTTGACTCAGTGGTCCAAACCATGAACAGTCAGTCACCCGATAACAATTCACAGAGCAGATCTAAGACTACAAACCATTTTCTTATCATTGAACAGTCCTCACCATCCTGGGAAGTGGGTGACACTAAGATGTGTGTAAAGAGCAGTACTGTTGAGAATGTTTCTTCAGCCTGTTTTAAGCACCAGCAAAGCATGGGTAAAATGGATGAACCAAGAGCTGCTCTCCAGAGGAGCCACTCAGACCTAACCTGCAGTTGCAAACAGCAGAGTTATGTCACTCACATAGAAACCAGTGCTACTGATTCAAGCCTTAGCTCTTCCAGCAGCAGGCACGGTCCATCAGTGGTGAAGATGTCTTTCCAAGCAGAAACATATGGATCAGAAATAAATGAAAATACTCACTATCAAAACCTTGTGACTCATCTTCCAGCTCTACCTATAGACCAAAAAGTACCCACAAATACCTTTGACAGTGGTGGTATTCCACATAATACAACTGTTTACACAGATCCTGGAAGATTTCACAGTGCTGTTCTAGGACCCCACATGCCTGGAAACAGTTTCTCCAACAGGACAATTCTCAGTCAAGCCACTGGAATTATTCATGGTGGTCTGACTTACAGTAATATTCCAAACTCCGCATATTCACCAATGGTGATGGCAGTTCATAACAACTCTGCAGTGCCCTGTAATATAAGGCAGGACTCTTGTATGAAAGTAGATGCCACTGTCCCTGCCTATTGCCATTCTTTGCCCATACCATCTATACAGCTTGTTCCACAGTTAGTATGCTCAGTTAGTGAGTCGGGAAAAGAGCAAGCAGCACCTGGCTATCTTCATTCCTTTTCCACTTCAGACATTCTGACCTATCCTAAGCTTGTGTCTTCAGTAAGTGAATCAGGCCTGGATGCCAAGAGAGTCCTGAAGTGCTGTAGCATTCCTGGAGAACAACTACAACATGCTCCGCACTGCACTCAGCTGGAGAGAGCTTCTCCAGAAACACAGACTGCTTGTGTTGCTTTTAGCAGCCAGCTAACAACAGACATAGCAATGAAAACTAAAGATATGTGGACTATGACCTCTGCAAATGATTTAACCAAGGGACTCAAACCGGCTCTTGAACGCAGAGATGCCGAGGTACAAACTCTCCCAACTATGGAATGCAAATCTGTTGCAACAAGCCCAGCGGCTGCAGCAGAAGGTCACTCACATGTGTTCCCAGAGGTCAACCTGGAGCAAGACTTGGAGGCCCCCAAGTCTCCGGTACGGGAAGTGAGATGGGATGATGAAGGAATGACATGGGAAGTGTATGGGGCATCTGTGGATCCAGAAGTCCTTGGTTTAGCCATTCAAAAACATCTTGAGATTCAAATAGAACAATTCCAGACAGAGCCTGTTCAACAGACTGGGAAAAACAAAGAGGATCCTCTCAACAAGGAGCTGTCTTCTGACAAAACGGAGAAGAAAAGACCGTTCAGAACAATGATGCATTCTCTGAGATATCCAAGCTGTTGTGCTCGATCAAGTAGTGCAACGGAGTGAGCGGTAGCTCTAGGACAGCCACAGCCATGCTGGGGTTTTTTGTTTGTTTGTTTTCTCAGTTGTAAATAAATGCTGTCTCTCAAGCGTTAACACAGTGCATGTGGACAATCCGCTTATGGATAAGTGGGAAAAGTTCAGTGGCCATCAAAAAGCAAAGCATGGAAAAACCCACAGTTGGGCTATGTAACAGAGGACACATGGTTGTATCTTCATCATGCCATCTGATTGTGTTGACAGTATTTAATGTAGCACTCTTATTCTTCTATGTTAATTTTACATTGTATTTTAAGGAATTAGACTTATTTTATAAATGATGCATCTTTTTAAAATAATGTTGAATTTTTCAGTATTTTCATGATTTAGGGCTAGGAAACAAAGTTAGAAAATGATGTTTTAATATAAATTCTTAGCTTTCCACCCTACTCCCTAAGTTTTGGGATTCATTTTGCTGTTAACTTACGCTAATGCCGACTATAAAGACTATATAGACTTGAGCTATAGATAAAATGGCAAACTGGTGTAATACTATATTAGAAATAATTGTAACTTTTGCTACATAATTCTGCCATGTAATTTCAGTATTACTAGCCAGAACTCACCCCTTTGCAAGCTGGTGTGTAGTTGGAGGATGCTGCTGCATCTTTCATGTAGTTACGACGAATTACAATCTGAACGTACAGATGTGATGTTTACTAAAACAGATGTAAAGTGTTACCAAAGATGACTCATGTTATGTGAATTACTTATTGACTGCTTGTTTTCTGAAACAAAAGCTGTTCATATTAGTCTGTCACATGATCATACTCTACAAATCATAAGAGGTTTGGCTTTTCTTATATCAAAAATAATTTCCATCGAGTTCTTTTTATGTGCATCTATCCTGAACAGTGGCAGTTTTGTTGTGGCATAAACCACAGAGAACAGTTCGCATCTAATCTCTGCCTGTCTTGTGTTCCCTGACTGCTCTGATGTCAGCTGTCTGCTGGAAGTGAGACTTGGTGTCTTTACCAAAGTACAGCTAAAAGGAAGATTGTTCCTTCTGAGTGCCTTGGTCACATGGGCAGCTTCAAGATTTCCTTTTTCCCAAAAACAATTAAAAAAAAATCACAGTGTAAAACTTCAGTATACCATAGTGCAGAACCAGTTTGAACTGAAAGATTTGTCAAGAAAGCTTCTGGTAACAAAAATATCTAAGGACTTCCTATGCCTCTGAAAATTATTAAAATACAAGACATATTAGTGCAGATTTAGAAAAAAATACTGCTTGTCTGAATGTTAACTATATGGATAAAATGTTTTGTTTGTGTGATGAATGCCTCTTCAGAGGAATTTGGGTTCACCACATTTTTTCCAGTTTAAATACAGTCAGTGTGTACATTAAGTATTCTTCATGTTAGACCTCTGTTCAAGTGTTTCTCTTGTAAACGTGACAACTGTATGTCTGTTTTTGAATGCTTTCTAACTTATGAAAATCCAAATCCATTACATTTTATTTTGACACAAAGTAGAAAGAGAATTTGCAGTAGATTTATAACTGAGTGGGATGCTTGTCAAGAAAGAGTAAAATCTGACTGTATTATTTTCTTGAGATTATTTTCTCTGTTTTAAATAAAAACCTTCTGAAGTTAAGTCAAGCTGCAAAAACAAAGAGTTGCTTAGTCAAAGTCATATCATTTAGTTCTAAATTCATTGTATTTATTTGTATGTTTCTCTCCAGAAAGTGTCAGTTTGCCTTTGGCTTCATGCTGTTGGAAGAGAACTTTCAGTTGCTAACAGCCTAAATCCTGATCTCACCCTTCTTTTTCTTTCTCTCTTTAGGAATGCCTGCCCTGGAATAAGTTTCTCTTCACTTCAAGGCATGGCTTCAGAAATGGTTTGCTGCACTGCTGAGCCAAAAATCTCCTTGGAATGATGTTGCATGTGGTCCTCTGAGACTACTGGTGTGAGTGGGAGGAAAGTGCAATCACATGTTCTGAGATTTGTTCTGAATTGTGGTTACTCAGAGGTAACAACCACAAATGTTTCAGAGGAAAAAAAGGCATCTCCACTGTACAGGCTGCGTAACGTATTTCTTCCTGATCACTTCTCTGCTAAGAAATAATGGCAAGCTGGGCTAATTGCATTATTGGATAGACATTTAGTCTTTTAAATCCAAAGCAGTAATGACCTGTCTGGAGACATGCTGAGGTAAGAGGCCTTCTGGAAGGATGTTACTCCCTATTAAAAATGGAATAATGCAAACAGTGTAGCTTTGTTTTGGAAAAGCAGTGTGTGATGAGGTTGCAGTAGAGCAGAATTCCTGAGCAGAGACAAGACACAGGAATCCCAGCCCCAGACAAGTAGCGGGGCCAGATGCTCTCTGGACACTGCTACCTCCCTCTTTGGGGGGGGCTTTTCCAACTGTGAAATTGCTATGTTAATACTTCGTTGCCATCTGTTCCTTTCAGACATGCTGAGGTGATTAATTTGTCATCTTAAGCCCCTGGAAAATGAAAGCAGTCTATTAGTGCTAAGTAATACTGTTAATTGGCAAGGTGGCAGCATGTGTATTTGAGATGAAAATTAGTCATTCTAATCAACTCTCACCACACCAGTTAAATAACCGCATATAACTTGCTGCATTGGTCAGTTGTGACTTCCCTTTTTAGAAGACCTTAGAACTCTAAAAGAGAAGAGTTTTGGTGTCTAAGATTTCTTTTTGCTCCATTCAGAACTATAAATCTGAAATGATGAACACAGCATGCTTATTGAGCTTCCTTCCAAAGCCTTGTTATTTAAATAGGTCACAAGATCTAGCTGACCCTCTGCAAATAATGAGACTAATACCTATGAGCTTCTGGGTAGAGCCCCGGCCTGCTCTTTCTGCAAGTGCTGCACGTAGGCTGAGGGATGGGGCATGGGTGCTTTCGAGTGAGCTTGGAGTCTATGGCATCCCACTCTCCTGCCCTTCTGAAGGGGACAGTTCTATACAGCCATGTGGTTTGTGAACGGCAAGAGACGGGTAAGTTGCATGGGTTAGCAGCAACATTGTTCCTTTTCTCATTCAAATAGAAACTTGCAGCCAAAAATTCTGCCCAGTATAAAAGTGGATGTGCTTTTTCACTTCTGCAAGCTGAAATGAGCATACCCACTTCACTGCAGAGTGTCCCTGTGACACGCAAAAAAAGTGCTGCTGAGTCACTACCTTCTTCCAGAAGCTGCTGTGCACAGAGGAAAGGTCCTTGGAAAGCAGCTGAACTATGTGGAGTCCCAGTGCAGGACTAAGCACCCAGTCTGTCATGGCTGGCCTGTGTCAGAGAATGGAAATGGGTGCATATCCTTTTGGTGGTCACTTGGGTGTCTGCTTCCACCCTTCTTACTCTCTGGAAATGCTGGTCTTGAGCCATCACATGTCCAAGGACCAACGTGTTCAGATCGCAGAGCACTAAGCTGTAGCTTGAAAGTCTTTAGAATCATTAATCCTATCTAATGTGTGACCTAAACAGATGTCATCTATCTTATTAGCACCCTTTCAGCATACTACGGCTATGCCACTCAGATGGCATGAGAAGGAAGCTTAGAAAACACAGAGAACCTAAGCGAGGAAATGACAGCACAAATCTCTGTTTCATGTCAACCACCTCCAGCTCACCTGCTCCAATCACAGTGCCATGTATGCGGCTCAACTGTGTAACAGAGGAGAGATTAGTCCTGCACACAGCTGAAGGCAGTGTCATTTAGTGAATCTGGGTCAAGAGCCTCCCATAAACTAAAGCACAGGGCTGCTGCTCCCAGAGCGCATCTCTGAGCTCCACCTGCTGCTCAGTGACTGGCGTGCCGCCCGGCACCGCTCTTTCTCTCCTTTGTTTTGTGGTTCCTGCTCCTACAATTGTAACCGTAAAGCAGAGATGTGTTCACAGCTCCCTGTGCAGCGAACCTTGCAGAAATACCCGTTTGTTTGTTCCTCCCGGTGCAAAACAGCTGACAAGCAGCTTTTTGCTGCGTGCTGAGCAGGCAGAACCATCTGGGCTCGGGTGCTATGATCTGCCCTGACAGCAGGAACAGGCATTACTGGGCTTCCCCTGCCACACACACATCACCCTCAGTAACGACACATGCATAAAAAGTCAGACCCTTCTCTTTCTGCTCTTTCCACTGGCTGCAAGTAATTTACTTGCCGTGCTGCTGGCACTGGCTGTGCTGTGGGTTTCTTCCCCCCCCCCACTGGCATTGGGCTGAAATCCCTGCACGCACAGAATTTTAATGCTGCCTTGTGATTGCGCTTTTGGAAAACCCTACAAATGCTATTGCCTCAGAGAACTCAAGGTTAGAAAAGCCTATACGTCAATTCAGCCTTATGCTTTATATTGCTCTTTTGGTTTTTTTTCCAGTGATCTGTTTGCTAAGTCTTAATGATTTTTCAACCTTAACTTCACTCTAGAAGAGTCATGGTTAGTTTAGTGCCATGCTGCTGTACTTGCTTTCTTAGAAAGGACCTTGGGAAAAGATGAGACAAGTGGTTGTGAATAAGCAAAGAGACCTGTTTTGATTGCGTGATGTCTGTCTGTTGTTCAACAACTCATTTCTCACATCAAGTAAAAGCAATTGCTAGAGCCATAACATTGCATAGTTGTCAGATAAAGCAGCCCTTGTGCCTTCAGCCTGCACTGAGAGTCACTTCCTTTTCTGGATCTGGCTGCTCAGGGCACTTTGGGTTTTCTCCTCCTTTGGTTCTCATTTATGATTTTGTTATTTCTCTCACAGAAAAAATAAGAGTATCAAGGTATTTGATGCCTTTACATGGACCTAAAGACTTTTCTCAAGTGGTGTTATTAAAATTGGAGACTTCTACCCTGTGCCACATGTCTATCTTCTGCAGAAGATAGTTAATAACAGCCATCCTTCCAGCTCTCCCATGTCAAGTGGAAAGTTATAAATGGAGAAATACACTGTGCAGGAGTACTTTTCATTTCTTTCTTCATTGTTTTTTATATTTCTAATCCAGATGCAGAGTCTTTGAAACTGCACATTTTTTCAGAGACGATGTCTGGAAGTTTCTGAAAATGTAGTGTTCAGTAACTGGACACAAGTCTGACTGCTCTCCCTGAGCCTGCATCTGAACTGTCCTCAAAGCAGCCAAACAGAAAGCTGCCGTCCTGCCCTGTCCCCTAAACCAGTCAGTTGCAAGGTGGGAGGCATGAGGGCTTTCAATCCCAAATCCAGCTCTTCGGGAAACCACAGGTGTCTGAAATGTGAACATTGAGCTCTGCCTACACTTGCATGGTAAGCTTTTCCACTAACATCATGAGTTGTTAAATTTGCAGCATTTTTAACAGGTGAAGTGTATCAGGCAGTTATTAAAAGAATTTGACTGTGTAGCATGTGCAGGAAGTTACACAGAATTTCTGGTTAAACTTGAGCATAGGAAGTTCTGCAGCAATATGCGAAGGAACTTCTTCATGGTGAGGGTGACGGAGCACTGGAATGGGCTGTCCAGAGAGGTTGTGGAGTCTCCTTCTTTGGAGATATTCAAGACCTATCTGGATGTCTACCTGTGCAGCCTGCTGTAGGAGCCTGCTTTGCAGTGGGTTGGACTCAGTGATCTTTGGAGGTCCCTTCTAGTCCCTACAATTCTGTGATTCCTCCACTGAGTCTGAGATTGGTGAATCAGTGTTGGGATATGACTTTGCTTAGTGAATGCATTTCTCTGTGTACTGTAGGCTGGCCAGCAAACTGTGGCAAAGTATTTCAGCCAAAGGTCGCAAAAAGAATTGTATCGGCAATCAAGTAAAGCCACATTCTTGGTCTTGGCAAGTTGATTGCAAGTATGCACAGCCTTTATGGCAGGTTTACAGGAATAGTGCTGCCTTGGAAGAGGCTGCTGTTGAAGCCAGTATAACAGAAACAAATAATTATGTTGACAAATTCTTGTCTAGCTTTGGGTCACTCCTGCTTACCTTGAAGATGTTGTCAAGCCTATTGTATCCTACAAAATGTACACAGAAATTCCTCTCCTTTGTAAAGCATATGTGTGTTGCAGAGTGTATCCATCATATCTGAACTAGGTGTGCTTTTCACTTGGTAAGGGGGAAGACATGCAATTAACGATCATTAAGGAATCTTCTGTTTTTGCAGAAGTGCATGTGTATGCAAAGTGTTCACTCTTTGAGCTGCATCTGCCAGCTAAAGCTTTGACAGGTTTCAGAACAGAGAAAAATGAATTGGGGAAAAAAAGAAGAAAAAAAACAGGAAAAGTTGAATGAGGATTAAAATGAGGCCTGCAGTTTTGCTTTAGAGCTGTATGGGACGTATTTTCCAGGCATGTGTTATGCAGAAGATGCTGTGTTGATGAACTGATGAACAACTGATGAGTACTTGGGCACGCGCTTACCAACATGTCTTTGCATAGCTTTTCCATTCTAATACTTTCATTGCATACATGAAGAACTATGAGAATAAAATACACAAATACTTTTCTCTTGTAACTCCTATTGTGCATTTCTATTATCAAAAGTTAATCTGTTCCTTTTGTCTGTCCTACTCATAGATAACATGTCCTTGGTTAAAACCTCAGTTGCTGTGGTTTTTGCACTGACAGGTTTGGACCAGAGCAAGTAACCTATTTGTGCATTTCTCTGTTGAACACCTACCACAGACATCGGGTTCTCAGTGCAGCACGTTGCTTCCAAGTAAGTTCTGCCTTTTGTTAGACTTCCTGCAGAGAACCTCTCTGGGAACATCTGTACATGACAGACAAACATGGAGTTTGGTATAATCCATTCTTCATTTCATGCAAAGTATGATAGGCAAATAAAGTTTGCACAAATGAGATTCTTAAACTAAAGAAAGTTAAAAGTACAGTGTGAGGTGCAGGGAAAGGTTATCTGAACATCTGTGTACAGTATATGAAAGGGTCTGCATGGGAGTTCAAAGCATTTGGCTTATCTCTGGCATTGAGACAGTTCACCATGGAAAGCAAAGTCTGAGTGTGAGTAAAACCAGTGCGAAGAGCTTTGAAAATCTGCTATGGGCCATGAAGTGAGGGCTGTGGAGCATCGTCAGCTGTGTTCTGGGCCTGGCTGGGCCCAGCAGCACAAGCTGGGGGGGGCAGGGACAGGGCTGGTGGCAGCTGTGGGACTGCGTGTCAGGTCATGGCCTATCTGGAAGGGGACCAAGGACAGACGTCAGAGGAGGTGTGCATGTGGGAGGGCGAGCTGCAGGGTCACGGAGACAGAGGGAAAATGGCCTGTTTCCAAGGGAGAGGCCTGTGGGCAGTGTGCCATTTCCCTGACTTCTGCAGTGACGGCTTTAACTGCAGGCTGTGCTTTGGCACTGCTGCCTCATACAGAGCATGGCTGAGGAGGGCTCGGCTGTCCTGTCAGGGCACCTGGCTGAGTCTGCCCGTGCTGCATTGCTGGCAGCGTCACTTTCCCTTTTAAACAGTGATGTGCTGCCCAGTATGGGGTAAATTACGCTGTGAGGTGTGTTAGACTGTGACAGATGACTAAAAGGAGTCTGGTCTTGTCCAATTACCTCCGGCAATTTAGATATTTATAAATATGTTGACCAGATACTCTCTCACCCTTCTCTTCTCCTGAGACAGGGGAGGTTTAGGTTAGATATTAGGAGGAAGTTTTTCACACAGAGGGTGGTGAGGCACTGGAACAGGTTGCCCAAGGAGGCTGTGGCTGCCCCATCCCTGGAGGCATTCAAGACCAGGCTGGATGTGGCTCTGAGCAGCCTGGTCTGCTGGTTGGCGACCCTGCGCAATAGCACAGGGTTTGAAACTAGATTAGCATTGTAGTCCCTTCCAAGCCAGGCCGTTCTATGATTCTCCAGGTTGCACAGACCCAGGTCCCTCAGCCTTTCCTCATACAGGAGGCGCTCCATGCCCTTTATCATCTTTGTCATCCCCCGCCTGGCGCTCCTTACAGACCTTCGCCGGCTCCATCACTCTGTGTCGCTATGACCCTCACGCGCCCCGACGGCGCAGCCGTTCCTCCGTGCCGCCAGGCGGCGCTCGGTGCGGCGGTCTCGCGAGAGCGGCCGTTCATCTCCCGGCAGCCGCTGCTGTGCCGATAGCAGAGCGCCGGCAGCACGGGAAGGGCACGGTGAGTGGGGGCTGCGCGCGGGTATTGCCGGATGTCCTTTCTCGGTGCGCAGCGCGCCCTACGGTGCCGCCGGCTGCTGATGGGGGCTCGGGGAGCGTGATGCCGGGGCCGCAGCTGTGGTGCGGTCCTTCTCCCCCAAGTAGGCTCCCACGCCTTCGCTGAGGCGCCCGGTCCGTGGCGATAAGGCGCGGGGCTGCCCTGCCCAGCCCAGCCCTGGGGAGCGCCTGCGGTGCCTCCCAGCGGCCCGAGCGGGCGTCCTTATAGCGTGGGTTTATTTAAGGGGCCGACGGAAGGGAAAAGGAGCCGTCGAACGTTTCCGTAACGCAGCGACGCTTCGGCCGTGTATCTTCTGACGGAGCAGAACAGCCATTTTGCGAGAGCCGCCGGGCTGCGTGCGGGAAGGCGGCGTTTGCCGCTCTTTGTGCGCGCCTCGCGGGGAGCCTCGAGCGGCAACGGCGCCGTGAGGCGGCTGTGGGGAGGCTGTGAGGTGACTTCGTGAGGCGACTTCGTGAGGCGGCTGTGCCGGGGAGGGCTCAGCTGGCGGGTGTGCTGTGATTCTGCTCATGTGGTAAGATGGCTCCTGAACGAGAGGGCTGAGAGAGCTGTGGTGGTCGGTTTGTTTGCTTGGGGAACTGAAAGGTGCGTTTTGGTGCTTGCAAGGGTGGAAAAACAAAATAAGTGAAAAACTTGCAGTCAGGCTGCATTTAAAGGAAATGCCTCAGGGAGCTGCAGGCTCCACGGATGGCTGGTTTTAAGGGAAAATCTAAGGGATGTTGTGAGGGAGTGCATTAGTGAGGTGAAGGGTGTGCAACCTTGTGGAACAGCAGCTGTGGATGAGCTAGGCTGTGTCAGTACAAGGACAGAATGGCACTCACAGGCTGTTCTTCCCTTCCCTGGCAGCTCTGCTGAGCCTTGCTGGGATCAGCTCCCGGCTGCTGAAGTTTGCTGGCTAGACAGAAATGCCAGGGGCACGTGAGCAGCAGGGAGGGTTGCCTAAGCTCCTGTGGTTGAGCCGGTTGTCAAATATCTGTTGTTTTTCCTGTGGTTGCATAAATTCCATGGGCCAAAGCATTCTGGAGTCTGCTGTTGCTCCTGGAGAGAGCTTCATCTCTGCACAGAAAACTGTCGCTGTGGAGTCTCAGGCTTTGTTTTTCCCTTTAATAGTGAAGTAGTGCAGATGGTTTTTTCATAGGATGCCCTTCCTCTTTCCTTAAGGAAGCTTCTAAGAATTTACTATTGTGCTTTAGGAACGCACTAAGAATGAGTCTGCCACAAGACAGAAATAGAAGCCCTTGCAGCAGTGAAACACTGGCGAAGTGCCTTCAGGCGAGGAAGGACTTGGAAACAGCTATCTCTGGAATTGTCAAAGCCGAGCAGCAGATTAAAGAGAACTGGCGAGAGGTAATTTTTCATTTGTTAAAAATGCATTAATAACTAATGTGACTTCACTGATGGTTTAAATCATTCCAGAGTACTTTCTGTGGGGAGGATGGCCTGAAGTTTTCCAAGAGATGGGCAAGTGTCTTGGCCTGTAACCTAGGCATGCTTTTAGTGAAGTTGTTCTGTATTGCTAGCCTAGGCATGCAGAATTTTCTAAAGCTTTTGGATGAAGTATCTGAGTACAGAGGTGTTGTGAATAACACTGCTATTTGATAATCCTTTAGAGGCAGCTTGGAAAATTGCACTGACTTGTGAGTCATGCGGTGTTGTGGGTTACTGTGGTTTAGAGCTTGAGGAATAAATTGGTACAAAAATACCACTTCTGACTGAGAAATAATATTTTGTAATCTGGGCAGCATATGCTCGTTGGTACTGTTTGACAGCTACAACAAAAATGGAAAATATTGCCTTGCAGGTTAAAGCTAAGATTCACAGCCATATCAGTCGCCAGCTGGAATGCCTGCGCAGCCGTGAGGTGTGGCTGTTTGAGCAGGTAGATCTTATTCAGCAGCTGAAGGAGGAGGCGTTGCAGCAGCAAGCTCAGCAGCTCTATTGGGTAAGAGATGGTTGCACGTTCATTTTCTTGCACTGGGATTTTAAAATGAACTGCATCTTTGCAGTTATTTTCTTAGTTTTAACCTGAGAAGCCCGAACAATAATGAGTGTTTTGTCTTTCACACAGTACTTGGGACAGTTCAATTGCCTTATTCATCAGCTGGAACACTCCTACAATAACGAACTAGCAAACCAGATTTCAGTTTGCCTGGAGAGGTAAATATTGATTACGATGCAAGCTAACACAATTGGTATTTATTTTGACTTACAAACTTAACCCCATTTGTGATTCTGGAAGAACTAGTAATAAACCTGGGTCATAATTTCTGCATTTAGAAGTTTATAGGGGTAAGGTCTTTGAAAGCACTCTGAAATATGATTCATCTTCCTCTGAGATTGGAAGAAAACAAATAAAGCAAGACCATAAAAAGCAGTGGGTGTACTCATTTATGCGGATTTCTTTTGATTTTAATTGGTGATGGCAGTTGAAGTAAGAAGGAAGAACTTGTGTTATGCTGGTTACTTTGCTGTAGTTTGTGAATTTGCACCTCTTTATTTTTTTACGAGCAGTAAAAATCTTTCATTTCTGTTAATTATTGCCTAGTCAGTTCCTGAAACAGGACAGGTGTAGAAGACAGACAATTAAAAAAATGTCTGTAACTCTCATCTTACTCTTTCAGACTGGAAGGTCTCACTCTTAAACCAGAGGAGTCTTCTGTTCTGAATTTTGAGGCTGACACATCGTACCTTCGCCAGGCTATTACCTCATTTGGTTCAATCAAAACAATGGTAAGCATCGAGACTTTACTGGATCGCAGTACTTAAAGTCTGTGTATGTATAGTTAGAGCTTGAATAACTCTTGTGTACAAGTCATATAGTTCTACTTGTTTAGTATTTAGACAGTGCTTTATTAATTATTGCACTTACCTCTCATTTTGACTGAACTTAGATCTAGTTATATATTGTGTTACTTTGGTTGTATTCTTACTCTTTTCCAGCAACTGAAAAATTAATGTTAAGTGTGAGCATCTAAAGGAAAATCTTAGATTGTGGGAAGGTATCTATGCTGTAGAAGTATTTTGGGATTCTTATGTAAGCAATGTATCTTTCATATTATTGGAGATCATTCTTTTAAAGGCAGTGGAATGGAAGTAGTGTTTTTATAGCAAATCCTTATTGTGTTCTGAATATTGAAAATTGTTGGCTATTAAGAGTGGATCAGTTGTAACTGCGCTTTGATTCTGCTTCTTAGAAACTGACAAAAAATGAGATTTAAACTGAATTTTACTTCTCTCATAGCAAACCTCAGAGAGAGAGAATGCTTCTCCTTGGTTCCCAGGGCAGAATTGTTCCCTAACAAACTGTGAGCAGGTAAGATTAGTACTCAAATCTGTTGATGGTTTAGCTGTATCAGTGGTAAAGGAGAACTGCAGCACAGTGTGTTGGCTTGCTTGAGGAGTAGCTTCTGTTTGTGAAGATATCCGAGTGGCCAATAGCAGCTGCTGTGCTCAGCAATAGTGATGTGGTGTTCTAGCTGCTCCAGGAATAGATGTGCAAGGAGATAGTATGAAAATGAAGTTGGAGTTGGACTGTCAGCCCAATGTCTTAAATGAACGGTCCTTTTTGTTGTCAGGTCAGGACTGGGAGCTATGTAATTTGTTTTAATCCAGGAGTTCATGGGAAACAAGGTGCTGGGCCCTACACAGGAACAGTGCCAGTGAAGATTTGGAGAGCAGCAAACCAAAGATAGAAGTGTGGTCAAATGTAGGGGGTTGTGACTAGATTGTACATTGTAGAAGCTGTCACTTCCCTTGGTTGTCTTTTGCTCTCTGAACAACCTTGTATCACAGAACAGCCGAGGCGTGCCTTGAAGTCATACAGATGACTGAAGATCTGCTTTTCTAACTTTCTATCTAGAATAAATACTGGTTCAGAAATTCTGACATCTACTGAATGTTCATTTTGATGTTCACCTTCAATTGCTTCGGCAATTAGACAACTTGATAACTATCAGTGTTTTTTTAATTAGCAGAAAACACTGTGTGGGGCAGTGGGCACCTCGCTTGCTGACTGGTTGCTTGGAAGCAGACCTGTGGATGTTTGCCGGGCTCCATATGTTCCCAGCACCAATCTTGAGGAATGGGTTACCCAAAAATCTGTGTCAGAACCCAGCCAGGTATGCCATTAATGCACCAACCTTGTAAGGAGAGAATGGTTGCGGGTGGAACGTGGTAGAATTTAATTCTTCTGTAATTTTGAAGCGATGACTGTGCAGTTATTGAAACACTGCTTTTTGGTGTCAATAACTGTATTTCAATGTCTTTACTAGGATTTAAGCTCTTCCAAAGTCTGCTATTTTGAGAAAGCCTGGGGAAACTTGAAAGACTTGGAAAACTGGCTCCTGCGCAGTCAACAGCATCATGTTGCTGGGAAGACAGATGGCCCTGGTCACAAGGACTCCACCTTGACTTCCAACTCATCCTTTTCCGTGGAAAATAAGGTGGAGGATTTGGAATCCCTTGTGCAAGAGGAGGTGGACCTTTCCGACTGGCTGCTTACACCTGGCGTGGAAAATGGAGGTAGTGCTTCAGTTGAGAAATGGAAGTATGAATTTAAACCTTTTAAGGAAGAATTTAATTGCAATGATTGGCTCCTCAAAGCTGAAACATGTACCAGTTGTCGTGGCAGCCAGGTCAAAAGTGTGGAAATTGAGAACCTGGGAAATCTGAAGTGCCTGAATGAGCATCTTGATGGAAAGAAGTTGCCCACTACATCTGCTGTAAATGCCTGGCTTCTTCAGCACCCCCAGGCCCCTTTTAAAATGGAAGATGTGTGCAAAGCTAATGAGCTGTGTAGCAGCTTCTCAGAGTGCGTGTGTGATGAAAACTGTGGAAAAGAGGCTCTGTGTAAATGGCTTCTGAAGAAAGAAGGAAAGGATAAAAATGGAGTTCCGGTAAGCCAGAAAGCTGTACCAAACCCAGAGCATGAGAAGACAAAGTCTCTTGTCAATTTCTGGCTTAACCCTTCACAACAGCTCCCAGGGGAACCTGTTAGCACCGAGAAAGTGGATTATTCAGCAGAGATAGCAGAACCCTTCAAAGTACTGCTTGAAAGGCCTCTGACAAGCTGGCTAGCCAAGTCTGAACACAGAGCAGAAAGTGGAGATGAAAAGGCAAGCAGAGAGAAAGTAAATAGTTCCAGAAGTCCCTTTATGGACCTCTTGGCTCCGTTCCACCACCCCTTGAACGTAAGCAGTTGGGTGTTGGCTTCAAACAACCTAGAAAATGATAACCTGCCTCCAGTGGAAGATAAATGGCTCCTACACAAGAAAGCACAAGTAAGCATATTCATAACTGCTTGTTACTGCTGTGTTTTTAGCCAATGGAATGAGTTTATTGTTTAAGAACTTTATGCCTATCTTTTTTTCTGAATTCATAACTCTTCCGTACAACATTGGCTGATAATTTCTAGGTTTTTTAGCTCTCTTAATGTCTTGAGTGATTATTACTTAGTTATTTCAGTAGACTGGGCCAGTGTTTCACATACAGCAGGAGTTAATTTTTAAATACAAGTAGTCTTCATCTTACAGATTCAGGATACAGGTTTTTTCTTTACGAGTGCTTGACAGGTTTTGAAGATGCATCAGAATGTTAAGCTGACATTAATGAAGGTGGTGATTTTTCCAGGAGTTTGGCCTTCCTACGGTTTGCGACCTGTTTGCCTGTATGAAACTCAATGGAGATAATGAGAGATGGCTGTGTCGCACCACTCTGCAGGTAGGCTGCACTGACTGTGTGTCAGCATATCTGCCCCTAACCGTAGCTTAGGTACCAAACAGAAAAGGCAGTGGCTTTCATCTTCACAGTTCTCCAAATGTAACCTTTAACGGCGCTGAGATTTCCTGCCCATACGCCATCTTAGCAGCTTGAGTCTTCTGCTTTTTCATTATTCCTTCTGTTGATTCCAAGCCAGGAAAGGAGTTGCTTACGTTCTTGAGTAAAACAGTTAAACTGATTGACACTTGATGAAACCATGTTAACTTCTATTGTGACTAAAACATGCAGTTAATGTTCAAATGCCTAGGTAACTTCTTTCTTGTTTTGTTAATGTATTTACACATGACATTGTGCTTCTCCTCGCTGTCAAAATAATCACAGAATCATAGAATGGCCTGGGTTGAAAAGGACCACAATGCTCGTGTAGTTCCAACCTCTCTGCAGTGTGCAGGGTTGCCAACCACCAGACCGGGCTGCCCAGAGCCACATCCAGCCTGGGATAACTGTAATTGTTTTCAAAATTCATGGAAAGCCGCCTTCTTAGCAGGTGCTCATCAAACCCTAGAAGGCAAGATACTCTTTTTAGCAATCGTTTCAGTAGGATTTTTTCCCAGTGTCTTACAAATGCTTTTGTCCAAAAGTGCTTCTTCGTGTTTATTGCAAATCAAAAAGAATAACCCTGTTTTAAACTTGTTTAGATGTGAAGAACTGGAGGTGTTGGGATTGTCCCCTTCCTGCTGACGAAACGCACATCACGCTGAGTGACTGCAGCCAGCTGAATTCTCGTCTTGGTGTTTGGGGGTCTGCTTTGTCTTTTACAATTATAACAGAAAAACAAATATTCATATAACAGAGTTGTGGTGCAAAATACGTCGTCGTCTTATGATTAATTTTGAAATGTAAACCCACTGAGCATAAGCAATCTGACACTATAGAGATGTTAGTCAATTTGTATGTTAGGGGATTACCTGCATCTTCTTTCATGGGCTCTCTTGAAGTATATTGAAACCAGTGCGAGCATAACACAAAATCTCTGTGGTGCTGTGAATCATCCACCTTGGCCATCCACTTCAGAAATGTTGCATTTACATTCAGATGCCACAGCTTTGACATAAGCTGGATTCTAGCTCACTGGGGTTGCGAGGTAGCTTAGACTGTGCTTGGAATTAATTGTTTTTAATTGAGCAGTTGCTAATTGCAAAGGTTTCTCTTGCATCTTATATTGGTGTGTCTCCCAGCTGAGTACGCATAGTCTAAATTTTGAATACCTCCGTTTGTGGAACCTGGCACATGACAGGAGAGTTGGTAACATGGTTTGCAAGTTCTTGAGTCCTTCAGAGGACAGGGTAGACACTGGTCTGACAAAGGAAAAATAAAATCGGGTTGGTGGGCTTTTCCAGAGTGTGAGCTTTGATGCATCAGTAGAGCCAGAACCTTCTGTGTCCACAGCATTTAGTAACTACTGAAATTTCATGGGAAGAACTGTAAAATTACATGTGTATGTTTCTGATAGTTTTAGGTAAGTCATGATGAGCTTTTATTGATTAAAGGAATCCTAGCCAGGTGGCATTTAAGGTAATATTTGGGGAATTGGATTCCTTCTCTTCAGATTGGATTTTTTTTTTCTATTTTAATTGGGAAGCACTGGCTTTACAAACTGCAGATCCCACTGTCTGATCAATTTTAATGTTTTAGCTGTGAAATTTCTTACTGTTATCAGTATGAAAGTGAGGGTTTCAGTAATTCTGCTCCCTATAGCCGTGGACACGCAGCTCAGGAGGTATTTTACATCTTGAGTTCATGGGAAACAAAGAGATGTTGGGTGGAAATGTGGATCACACCTGTCAGTTTGCATGAGAAACTGAAGTTGCATCATTCCTGCTGCAGCTTCTGCTCACTTCAAACTTAGTGACTAAAAAGCCTCCTCTTTTCCCTACGGCTGAGGCCTGCCTCAGAGTAAAAATGATTTCACTTCCTTACAGTGCTGTAGAAATTAACAAGATCCAACCTTGGTATGTGCGCACACGTTGCTGTCTGTTACAACCTGTGTATTCCAGTTTTGGGGCTGAGAGGTACGCTGCACACCTGAAACTGGACCCCAAAAGGGCTTGACATCAGTGGACCACTACCTAGAGGCTTTTGTACTTCAGTAGTTGGTGCTTTCTACTGAAAGCAGAAAGGTGCTTCCGAAGCTCACTTTTCTCCTTTGAACGTGTCTTTGTGGCATGGGGAGATGTACTATCACTAACTCCAATAATAGCCTAATTTGATTAGCAGTTGAACTTGATGAAGATGATTGAAGTGCAGCCCACCTCCTGTAATTCCTCGTAGTTGTTGTGTGCTACCTTATCAGTTCATTATGAGCCTTTAAACCTTGGGGGTATGTATTCCTTTACTTACTCAACTGACTTATCACTAATTGATATTTATGTAAAACATTAACTAGTCTTTTCCATTAAAATAATTGCAGCCAAGCTGTGTCGTATGGCTTCTTTGTGGGATGGTTAACAAAACTGCGGGACTAGCCTGGGTGACTTCAACTCAGGTGCTGTTGTGGCTCTGCTCTCACCCCAGCACTGGGTTTGTGCTTCAGTTTGCTGCTTGGCTCCCACCTGCACTGTGGTCAGCTGCCCAGGCCAAGAAACATTAGGGAGCTTACTGCCATCCCTGCAGTGAACAGAAGCTCACAGACACATAGCTGGTATGGCTAAAGCACTGGCCTTTATTCAGGAGCTGTAAGAAACACAGGCTTAGACAAAAATGGTGTCTTTTGAGTCTTATTAAGCCTTGAATATTGAAGGATTTATGGATTTTTGTTTTTAATATGATTCAGTCCTCTTCTGTATCCACATTGTGTCTGCCTGCACAGTGAAAGCTGGTTCTCTCTAGCTCCTGAGCTTTCCTTGTATTCGAATGTCAGACTTGTTGCATATTTTGCCTCCCCTCTGAGGATTTCCCATTCCTTTTAAGTGGCACTGTACCACAAAGCATTCTTCTGTGACAGCGTGCAGCTGGGCCAGGCAGCCTTTCCACCCAGTTACCTGGAGTTTCTTTTGTGGGTGTATGTGCATGTAAGCTTTTTTCCTAAATGGGCCAGACCTTCCCTTAGCAGCCACATGTGGAACTCCTGAGCGTGTATCCTGAGCATACGGCTTTCACAGACGAGGACAAATAATTATTTCAGATCTTCTAAGTACAAAAGGAAGACAAAATAGCAGGTGCAGATAACACTTCATAGCTTTGCAAGCAGTCAGAAAGGTTTTCTTTGAGCTGAGGGGTTAGGCTGATGTACTGAGGAACTGGGTGAAAGCAGGGCATGGGCAATCCCAAGCAGGAGAGCAGAAGCCCAGTGAAGGGCCAATGCACCCAACACGAGGGCTGCTCATGGGGCATCTGAGGTGTGCCTGTGGTGGCCAGTACATCTGGGCAGGGAGAGGGGGATTACACAGTGGGAAAAGATGCCTGGGTGGAATGCAGTACCAGTGCTAACGATAGAGTACTAAAAATGGCTGTGGTACCTCCCATGTCACTGTTGAGCCTGGCGTGCAGCAACACAGGCCAGTATGCAAGTATACAAAGCTTCATTTAAAGCACACAAATTTTCTAGCTATACCTCTATGCAGAGAGGCAAAATCTGATAAAACCTAAACTGGAATTGCCCCCTATCCTTTCTCAGTCCCACGTTAAGTCAGAGGAAACACAACCTGCGAGCTCTGGATCCTTTTGCTGCCCTGACGTACATTCCCCCACATGTTTTCAGAAGCAGCTTCTGCTTCACTGAGGAAGTTGAGGTTGCCAACTTGTGACTAATGAAGTTTCAACCAATTCCCCTTTGTTACCACAACTCATCTGCCGATAAGGAATGCTGAAGCAGGGTTTGCCTTTCTGTTCATTGAGCTGCACACAAAAGTGGCGGCAGAACAATCGGAAAGCTTTCCTTATAGCTGCTGTCTCAGGTTCCCTTACTTGCTGCCACAGCATGGAAAGGTGTCCATCACTTGTCGGCAAAACCAGATGCTGTGCCAGGCACAGCAAGCAGACAAGAGCACAGCACTTCGGGACCACGGAGGTCCCTTATGCCCACATTTACATAATTCTCTTTTGGAGGACTACGATGTGCTTACCAAATCCTACAGGTGCAACTTCCTTTTATTCCTACTGACCTCACACATTCTTTTGGTCACAGCTTTTTTAGCAACAGCTTTATGCTGACTGCTCACAATTTACTGGTGACCACAGCAACTCTTCCACATAAAGCATGAAAAGATGCTGTCTATAATCCTTACAGTTTACGCAGTTTTGCTTTGGAGAGCTTGGAGCCATCAAATATGGACATGTATGTTAGTGCATGCTGCTGCTACTAGATGGCCACTGCTCCCCTTTTTCTTCCATGTGAAAACTGCAGCATTCCAAATTAAATCCCATGCAGAGCTGGCTGCTACTGTGGTTGTATTTCATAGCTCAACTACGCATCATGCTATATAAAAGCAGGTTAGGAACCACAGGTGTTAACAGCCTTAGAAAGAAAGCTTATTGCAGAGCTCTGCTCTGAAGCAAACAGTTCCAGGCAACAATCCTTTGTCTATCCTTGTTGAGCATGCAGGAGTACAACTCCTATTAAAGATGACCAAAAACCATGGACTGGGAGGAACCCTCAAAGCCAATGGGGAGGAATACAGCAGCTCTATCTGAAATTGCATGCACCTTTCCCATGTCCCACCATCAGCACTGCACAGCTGGTGCCCAACTCACCTTTCTGCTGGAAGCAGGACACGGTTTCTTAAGTGGTGCAACCCTAAAGAGTATGTGCTAAAAGGTCCAGCCCTTATACCACAACACCAACATACAACCCACTCTGAATGAAGTGAAACATAAATAAGGTTTAACAAAAAACAGCATTTACAAAGCAGATGGAAAAAAAAATGTTTTTTTTTTTTCTTTATGTTAGACCTAGTTAAATGCTGGCAGAAAGCACCTGCTTTGAGCTGGCAGCCAAGCAAGGCCAATAGAGTGCAACTGTGAAGTTCCTTTAGGAGAGAGGCTCCTTGACAGAGAGAAAAGCAGAAAAGCACTGCTATCTTTCTTCTACTTTGTCTCTATTTTTGTGCAGTGTACGATAACTATCAAAAGCTTTACATCAGGAGGTTATTTATTAAGTAGTATCTCTCTTGGTTGTTTTTTTTTTTTCCCTTGCCTTTGTCCTGTCCTGGGCCTGCTTAATTACAAACTTAAGAAATGAGCTGTTAAACAGTAATCTTGACTACTGAATTGATTTGTAACTTACTGTTCCATTTATCTACAAAAAATGCTCTCAAGCATTTCATAAACCATTTCATGGTTTCACTTCAATGCTGGTAAAGGCGTAGATTCATCACATCTCTGTTTCATCAGTAACCTATAAGAACTACTTGGGGATTGGGAAGAGAAACTTAATAATTAAAAACCCAGTAAGAGCAAGCAGGAGAAGTACTTGTATTGCTTGGTTTCTAATGGTTGGCTGAGCGAGCTGTAAGGTCCTGGAGCACCAAGCTGTTTATAACCCAATGACAGCTGTCTTGCAATAGTAATTGGTTACTGCTCTCCATCCATACACAACTTCTGTATTTGTTACAAGTCAGGGAGTGGCACCAGCCCCTGCCTTGCTGTCACCATGCATCAGGAGACAATCAGCCATCCAGCACTTCCCCTCACCCAACTGCCTCATGACTCTATCACAATGGGCCTTCAAAGCTGAACTGTAAATGCAAGTCACTGGATGCAGGACGTCTTTGTCTCAACAGCAGCAGGAACAGCAAACCATAGAAAAGGTGTTGCATAAGTACCACCCTTTTTATTAATTACAATATCCCTTTTAACAGCTTACCCTGAGCTGTAAGAGCAATGAGCCCTGCCCTGTGCCAGTTGCTGCTGGAGGCTCCCACCTGCTCCAGCCGCCCAGGTGCTGTTGACAGACCTCAGTGAAGGGCTCTATGGACAGAGCCTTTATTGTGCAGCAGCAGCACTCATCTGACCGGACCTGGCAGCACAGCTGGTGCAGTGATGGGACTCCAGCACGCTGCGTGGCTCTGGCCCAGGGCTGGCTGGTGAGCATGTCAGGGAGACTGTCGTGGTGGCCGCTCCGCTCGCAGGTCCAACAACTATCACTGCCTCCAGCAAGTGGCTGGCAGGAAGGAAAGGGCCAATCCAGCTAAACGGTGGCAGGAGATTCCTCCCAGCACAGCTTCCTTCAGTTTCTCACTAATTGTAAATAGAATAGGAAGGGGCACCAGACAGATCTCGCAATGATTGTATTGGTGACTGTGCAAGCGTGTCCTCTGCCCGGCGCTGACTGCCCTGCTCAGAGGGACTGTCGGGCAATGGAGCCCTTCATGTGCTCCCAGTTGTTATACAGAGCGTAGAGGCCAGTGAGAGTCAGACCTGCAATGCCCCCTCGTGCTATCCCACGTACTCCACCTGAAAAAGAAGAAAAGCTCATTAACACCATTCCATGCAATCATGGCCGCAGCAACTCCCAGGAAGTTGTTCGCATCTACAACATGTGCTTTTTTGAATAACCTTCCACAAGGGGTGCCTGTGGAACCCCTCAAACCAACAGCTAAGCTCAGGAGAGGTGCTTGATCACCCCGACCCTACTCCTGCTGCTGTGATTTCTGTCACACTTCTGCTAACATAGCACCATGGCTTTAGAAACCACACAGAACAGCTGAAGTAATGATGACTTTCCCAAAGTCCTACTGTTTCTATTTCATCTTTCCTCAGCAGAGGTTTCCAGGCAAACATGATAACCTCTCGCTTTAAGTGCTCCTCCAGTTACGGATTCAGATGGGGAAAAACAGTCCTGTATGTCCATCACAGTCACTAGATTTGAATGCAAAAAGGGCAGGATGGCAATAAAGGAACAGGAGTGATGTGTGTGTGACCTTGGGAACCGGAGACTGAGGAGGGCCATCAGACAGAACGTACCACTACTTTTTTGGTATACTTTAAGCCTTCTGAAAATAAAATAAAATTAAATTAAAACAAACCTAAAAAAAGCAGTAACAGTCAAGAACTTCCTAGGGCAATGCATTGAATAATATCCTCAATTCTTATATTCTTCACCTTCAAGGTCATTCTGCAATGGCAAAGACTGAGAAGCGCAGACAATAAATGATGCATATGTATATATAAAGCTACTTAGTTGAACCTGAGGATTCTGTAAGTAAAAACACAGTGCAGGTAAGGCTGCTGCCAGTGCATGGCTGGGATGTGGGAGTCAGTGGCACCACAGCCTCACACAGCCTCACACACCCCATGTGAACTGCAATGTGCAGTGGCAGAAGGGGAGGGAGGCATCTGTCCCTCCGCTGTTACCGAACAGCAGAACGGTTGTGTTTCTCAGGAGCAGGGAGTGCATTGGTCAAGTTCCCAGAATATACTCTGACCGCAGGGGAACATCTGAGAGTGTGACTCAACACTGGGGAACTTCAGAGTTTGATTCTGCATTGTTTATCGGTGCCAAACTAAGCATGCAAGATAACACACACGATTGTGGCCAGATGCCATGCACCCACTTGGTAAAGTTCCTCAGGCTTGAAAGGAAGCACATCCCAGTAATCAGTGATGATTATTCTTTTCTTTTACCATTAGGGGCCATAAAGCTGTCTCACAGGATTGCATTTAGGCTTTTAGTGGGGCAGGGAGCTGTTGGCTCCAACTAGGCTGAGACAGCCCTATATGTGCCGCAAGATCAAACAGATTTCACTGGAGCTGTTAAAGCTGTTCGTGCTGCTGGACATGTGCTGCAGCCAGGAAGTTGCAGAGCCAACAGCAGAGCCTGGACTCCATAACAGAGGTCACACCTGGCTGTGGCTTTCTAGAAACTTCACTGCCAGACTTACTGTGATGACCTGGGGGGTTTGGATACAAACCTGCTGAGGTCACTGCCCTCACTGCTCCAAGTAAAGCTCTGAGCAGTAAGAAGAGCCATTTATGCACCTATGTGCCTAAACCAGGAACCCAAAGGCAGACTTGTGGCTTTGGTAGCTCAGCCTGACCTTGCTGCAAAAAAAGCTTCTCAAAGGAAGGGCTCACAGCTGGGTACACAGCCAGGCACACACAGGCGTCCCGCTGCTGGCTGAAAGCCACACGTATACCATGTGCAAAACCTGCAAAAATACTATTTGCTCATTGCTTTTCTGGGAAAAATGAATTAAACACTAGCCTAATATTCTGCTGCTTATACTAAGCAGCAATTCTTCATGGAAGAAACCTCCAAAAGAGGGCTCTTAACCATGCAGCTCTACAGGAAAGTGCATGAAACATGGCACATCCTCACAGAAAGTGAGGCAGCATGGGGCTATGACTGTCCCTATAGGCCCTCCCTTCAGCTCCAAGCCCTATTCCCCTCCTTTCACCTTAAAGTCATATTTGCCCTATAGAAGAAAGGTTGGTTGGAGGCTGATGGAGCCTGATTGTGAGGGAGGCCAGGGTTCTATAGGAGAACTTTTTAACATGCACAGTGGAGCCACCTTCCATCCATCCATCCATTGGTGCTGCTCCTAACAAAAAATAAGCATTAATATTGTCACATGCTGAGGCCAGTCAGGGGAGGAGGGAAGCCCAGCTTAGAAAGAATCAACCCTACAGGCCTGAAGCATTCTGCAGGTCCTGCACAGAATTTAAGGACCCTTGGACTTTGCTGAAGATGCATCAAGGGAAGTCTGTCTGTTTCATGAGCAAGAAATGATGCAGTTGAAAATGAGTGCCTTACTGAGTTAGTTTAAAAAAAATACATCAAAGCTGAAACCACATAAAGAACTTTCCTTTCCATAACTGATTTCCATCTAAGTAAAAGCCTCCAGGTCTGTAGCAGACACTGAGCAGTAATACACTGCAAAACGCAGCCCAGTTGCTGGGCAGAAAATGTTAAGCCCTCTAAAAAAATCACCTTGCTTCTTAAATAAACAAAAAAATGTAAAAAACCTCTCCCCTCCCATCTCAGCTGTGTTTCCGTGATAGCCAAGTTCTCACCCCTCCTCTGCAATCGCCCTCTGCAGCCCTCAGATACCAACTCTGCCTCAACAAACCCTGCTAGAAACATGATGGTGGGCCTCCCATCCTGTATGCTGGGCTGAGATAAAGGCCCAGCTGACAGACACTTCTGAGAGCAGGTATTTTGAGATCAGGCAACTTTCAGGATTGATAGCTGAGAAGCTGCTGTGGGTTTCTGAAAAAGCACCTAATGCTCCCTACGTGACAGTGTGGTTGGTTTGGCTTTAGCTGATGCACCTTTTCACCACAGAGTACTGTACTTTATCTCTGGAACATTTTACATGCATAGCACGCCGTGAGATGACTCAATGCATTCTAACAGCAGATGCAGTGAATTTGACTCAGTAGGGAAAAACATGGCCTACACTGTTCAACACGAGGGCAAAATCTTCCATTTCAGACTTTACCGCCCATATTTTCAGAACGTATCTTCAGAGCTCTCATTTCCTGGATGTATAAAACAAGAACATTCTATGGTAACATTAGGATGCCTTAATTGAAAACCCAGCCCCACCTACTTATGCCCAACAAAAGAACTAACGCATGATTAGTTTTTCCTCTCCCTCTGATATTCAGAGTGGGAACTTCACTTCCTTCAGGGCCTGTAGGAACAAGGTGTTACTTAAATGACCTAAGGACTTGGTTTTTCACATACACAAGGCAACCTCAGCCTTTTAAGAGAGTACTGATGTCTAAATACCTGACAGATATGAAGTTTAAAGTTCAGAAGCAAATCATTTACTTGCTCTTCTCTGAATAAAGCAGTGCATTAAGAGGCGCCAAAGCCACAGCTGCAGCAGCCTGCTAGCAGTTTCTTCCTTTGCCTCCCCTCCTCAGACAGAAACAAGAGAAAAAAAACATTTGTCTGGCCTAAAGAAAAATAGATTGAACCCAGAGGGAAGACACCTTTATAGCTCACAATGTAATTAGTGAACCAAGCACCCTTGGCTCTTTGCAATGTAGTTCACAGAACTGATCTTTAGCTCTGTGCAGACTTTACTGGTAGCAGTATAATATTTAGCCCTTCCTAATTAATTAATGACACACTGATTTCAAGGGTTGTGTTCTGAGATCTCCGGATGACAAGTACTGCCTTTGGTTATTGCTAGCATCCATTTCCCTTCAAATTATTTTACACTGAATTATGTACCAGCTACTGTGCAAAAGGCAAGAGAGGTTCTATCAGGCTCCCACTGCACAGCAGCACAGTAAACAAAATTAATTCAGCTTGTCCAAAGAGTTTATCTTTGTTCCTATCTCGCCTGCTGTACAGTGGAAACAAAAGTTATCTACCAAGAAGCACATCTACAGCCTGCGTAACGCTCAGATAAAGGTTATTGAAGTTTTCTGTTTAGTGAACTCTGTAAGGCTATGGTGAGAAACCAATGCCTGTCACCTGGACTCAGACCAAAGGTCCTCCCAGCTCAGTATCTTTTTCCTGACTGATCAATACTTAGTGCAGAGCAATCCAACATTCCTTTGCTCTATGATGTTAGTATGTGTGCTTTGTAACCTTCCAGGACAAACACACTCATCTAACAGACCTTAACTTCTGCCTTGGTCTGAAGTCGAAGAATAAAGAGTATCTAATTAAAAGGAAAAGCCATCCTTCTAGGCTTAGGAAATCAGTCTCCCTTTTAGTCAATCCTGTTCCACTTTCTTAAGCTGCAGCACTTTTAGTTCATATGCACTGACACAGGAACACAAAGGGCTTTCTTTCATCCTTCACACCGAATGTTCTGGATGGAATTTATGCTGAGAGCTTCAAGAGCAGCTTTCATGAAGTGCAAAGTCTGGTGTAGCGAGTTCATACTGAACATGGCTACCTTCAGGCTAAGAGCTAGTAAGTAACCATAGCATTTTACCAGCAAGAATGTCAGAGACCACCTTGGACAAATGGATCTGCAAAAGCGTGCTGTCTCCAAGCTCCCCAGGCCAACTCCACTTTCAAACTCCACTCACAGCACCTGCTGACCTAACCCATACAGCGTGCCAAGATGGATTCCATGCTAACGTTCCCCTTCTTGCAGCAAACCAACCTACGTGATTGGCTGCAAGGAGGTCTGTCAGAACTCCTGGGGACTTAACTGCTTTAGTCACTTGCGATAGGGAATTTTCAACGAGTAACACCACTTCCAATGAACACAGGAGAGCAGAATTCCCACAGTCAGCACTTGCAGACTTTAATATTCTTTTTATCTCCTCACACACAAGCTGTGGGTTAAGGAGTCTTGCACAAACCTCTTTGCAAACTGCTGGATTTAGGGTGTGGGTGCTCTCGAAGCCTTTTTGGTAAGCCTTTCTGGCATTTTGGTAATGATTAACACCTCTGCAAAGACAAAAACCGTGAACACTGGGACCAGTTTGGGGCAACAAACCTCCAAAAAGTCTTCATATTATTTTTGTTTCCTGTCTGCTCACGCTCTCTCAGCAAAGGACAAATCACTTCAGTTTCAGAAACAGCCTACAGGAAGGCTTTGTACAGTACACAAAAGAGCATTTTTCCAGCACAGCAGGATTGCTGATGTGACTGTTCCATCAGTGCCATGCTTAAAAAGGAACCAGAAAGTCAGAACAAAAAAACCTGCCTTACTTTATACCGTTTCTTCTTAAACACATTCCTCATCTCTTCACAAAAGAGAAGTGATGGGAATGGAAAATGTGAGTGCTTGAACAACACTGCCTCTATCAACTCTGCATCCTCCCATGTGCATTACAGAATGGACTTGATTTGGGAGGGGTGCCCCTGGGAGTTTCTGACTGCTGTTGAAATGTTAGGGTTTTCACAGAAATGTTTCAAGCTTTCAAATTGCCCCTTTTAATGCCAATACAACATGGCATTCCATGAAACATAAAATGGTTACAAGCTTAGAATACATCGCAGACCTGAACTGATCCTTTGCATATGACGTAACGGAGGTATTTCAGAGCTTTTGGACACATATATTGATGTTGGGTAAAGGCACAGCTTTTGGGAGAAGCTTTACCGTACTGAACGAGGAAGGGTACTCTGTCATAAGGGGATAGGAAAGGAAGCATGGGAGAAAAAGCAGGAGGAACAGAGCATGATAGGAAAAAAGGAAAATATTGAAATTAAGCTCTTCCAACAGATGTGGCCAACATCTTTTTCACTTCCAGAACTAATCCTTAAAAACAAAGGTCTACTGTGCTGCTCACATTGCCTGTGAAAATGTATTTCTTTTGAGTTTCTGTGCAGGAGGTATAGCAGAAATCCAACACTATGATGAACACACATTTATTCACTACACTTACCTTTATCAGTGTGACTGTGACCTCAACAGATCATATGGTACAAAAGAAAAGTTCCACTGTGCTCTGGTAATTTTTTTTTTAGTGTCAGATGACTGCATGTGACCAAAGCAGACACGCATGGTTGCACTGCACCAAGAAAAGATCACACTAAATGCCAGCTCCATACTTCTGAAAGGCACGGGGGAAACTTTTTCTGGAGTGCAAGATGGCAGTCGTGGCAGAATAGAATTCTTACATTTTCTGTAGCCTATCCAGCTGTAGATGGCCATCTAGCAGATTCCTCAGCAAGTCCCAATTAAGTAACTGATTGCAAGAGAGCTATATGCTCTAGCAAGGTTAAATGTACCAGTTGGCATTTCTAAGACTGTTCCAGCCAGTGACTGCTGCTTTTAATTAATCTAAATCAATAGAAAAATAAGGTATCTCAAGCTGCTTTGTTCCATATATAAAGATGATATTGAAGAACATTTCTAAAACACTGAGGCTCAGCAAAATATGCGAAAGTACAAAGGTTAATTACAGAATTATCTCCTCATACAGGTGAATCATACAGCCTAACTTTTACTGAGGTATGTAAACCTGTCACTTTTTTTTTCTGTGGTACCCAGTAATTCTCTAAAAATTATGATCCCTCCAACTGCTGAGCCTGGAATAATAACTTCTGTGTTAGCAGAAGTCTTGTTGATGAAGTTCAGACCTTCTCTTTTGCAAACAACTCAATATTCACCAGCAAACTCAGCTTAAACCCACGCTGCTCTAACATTGCTGGTCTTGATCACTGTGCAAAGATGAGAGTCCTGCCACAACAGCTGTACAAACACCCACGTGATAGCTTTACAAATATATGAACTTCTTTCTGCATACTTTAACGATACAAATCCATAAAATCTCAGGTTTAGAAAGCAATCGTAAGGCTTCTTTAAGTGTTCCATTTGAATTCCTGATTTTTCACCTCCTCAGATGTGACTTTCTTTTTTTTTAATTAACTCCCATTTGGAAAGTAATTTTGTCTTAAACTGTTTAAGATTGTACCAGATGAATGCTTCGTATATGCTCAGAGAAGGCCAAGGTCTCTTCCTATTTTAACATTTCTGTTCTTAACCTTAGAAGCTGACAGCATCATTTTTTTCCCTTTTTGGTATAAGTAAACAATTTCAATTACCTGAAAAAAGATATGCAACTTCACCATATCTCACAGGTAGCTGAGACATAACCCACACATTGTTTTTCACACAACTAAGACTGCTGAAGGGAAACTTGCATTTAAGAAGGTAAATAACATTTCCAGCAGAATTAAGCTGCATTCTTTCCAACTTGCAAAGGTCTAACAATAATAATGAGAGCCAAATTATGTTTGTTATATACATATGCCAAATAAACAGCCTAATGTTTACTCAGCTTTACAATGAGATCATCTAAAAAAAATACCCAGCTTGTTCTTAGCTGTGTTCTTCAGGTATAGCAGGAATAAAAATCAACACTCCTACAAGTCTGCTAGTGGATGCAAGGAAATGGGAATCTCCTTCCATAGTGAAGGAGAGGTTGGAGAGGGAAATGAGAAATACACAGAACACCTGGACTGCTTCAAGATGAAGCTTATTACAAGTCACTCATAAGACAGCTGCAACTGCAAAAAGCTACGTTCCAGTTCTGTGCCTAATATACCATTTTTATACTCTCAATTATTGGAGCAAGACAGTATTCAGGAAAAGTAGCAAGTCCTAATAACTAGAAGAAAGCACAAGAGGAGAAATAAAAACATTTTGTCACTCTACCAGTGCTTTTGTATAGCATTCCTGTCAAGGTTCCAGCAGCTATGGTATTCAGGTCATCTTCTGCACCTCGTGTTTTTTCAATGATGACTCCAAAAGCACTGTACAGCAGAGCTGGGAAGGAAAAGTATTAAAAAATTCAAGTTAAAATTCCCACTGTCTAAAACACCACGCTCAGAATCAAGGCTCAGTGTAACTAGTTAGACTGTGCACAGATTTTATGTCTTTGGTGTTTATTTCAGCCCCAGTAGTTTTACAGGATAACCTTTCTCTAGCCATAGTTTGGTCATAAAGTAGCTTTACTCATGATATCTAGTACTGTCTGAAGACATGACAAACAGATGATATCAAGCAGTGGCTGAGGCTTAGGTCTGTTCTGTTAGCTCAAATTTTTTAAAAGCTTTCCAGGATTTAACTTTGTACTGTCAGGCTTTATACTGCTCTCTGGAGATGGCACAAAGCTAATCAGCTCAACACTTTCTAGACAACAGACCAAATTGTTGTCCATAAATCACCAAGATTTAATGCCAGTTGTGGAGGTGTAGCATTCAGAACATGGCACCACAGACTGGAGAGCAAGGGCCTACGTTTCTGCATAAATGCTTGGAATTTGACATATACAACTGCTTCATCTCTGTCTAATGGGAGAACTTTGTCCCCAGACTTTGGAGAAGTCTGTCAACTATCCTAAAGAGGATTTAAAAGAGAAATGAGTGAACTTCCACTATACATGCATATACAGCTTAAACTTTCTGCACAAAGGAGAAGCCCTCCTAAACCTGCCCCAAGGAGTCTGATGGTATAATCACATTTCAGGCTCAGGACAGGAGAGTATGTCACGGTCTCCATGTGTCACTTTCATCTTTCATCTGCTAAGAGTTAAAATCTTTCTTTCTGCTACAAGTGGCCATATGAAAGTTGATGAGACAAGTAATAGCACCTTTTTCCAGACAGGCAATGGTGGTTTTCACTGTCTTAGTTGCATGTTGTATGAACGAGGGGAAGGAAGATTCCCCTCATACAAGATACATTCAACACATTCTTTGAAATAAAGATGTTGCTGCCTTTGTTTAGGAACAGAATGACAAAAATTGTCTGCAGCAACAAAAGGAATCTGATACACAGAAATGATGCACAAGTGAAATAAAATGCAAAAATTCTTTAGCTTCTTTCAATGATTTTCTCCAGTACTTAGGATGATGCAGAGCTAATACCAATCCCCCAAATATAAAGTTCTGCTTAACTCTGTGACTCGTGAAATCATACTTTGTAACAAAAGAAACAATTTGTTACTGGAATGCACAAACATTTTCTTGAGTAATCTTTCTTCAAACACAGCTGAAAAATCCTGTTAATGTGTCACTTACCTTCAGACCTTGAACTGCAGTGTTCCTGCATCCCCATTTTCCAGAAATGTTTTGATTAGAGCTGGAACAGAAAATACCACTCCCGCAGCCCCCCTTCTTCTGCCCCCCCCCCTCCTCCCCACCACACACAAAAAAGAAAAAATCCTAGGCAAATGCTTCCATTTTTGAAAATTGTCATGCTCAGTTATTCAGAATCCCATGGTCTCTACATTATGTCTCAAAAGCAGATGTCTAAGTTAACTGGCACGCTAATCTACTCTTCAGAAATAAGACTGAAATAAAATGTAATAAATGCAATTTAGCCCATGCTTTGCATTATTTTTTTTTTAATTATGATATAAAATACTGTAAGGTTGTAAGACTACATAGTTGGTTTTACGTACTGATCGTTTATCTTCCATTACCACTTTGTGGGGCACTGAGTTCCATCACTGGTCAATTTCAAAACAACGTATTTTCATCAGTTCTCCACTTCTCACAGAAATTCCTTACTGTGAGAGTGGTGAGACACTGGAACAGGTTGTGCAGTGAGGTTGTGGATGCCCTCTCCCTGGAAGCATTCGAGGGCTGGCTGGACAGAACTCTGAGCAACCTGGGCTAGAGGGCTCCCTGCCTGTAGTCCCTGCCTGTAGTAGAGGGTTGGAACTAGATGATCTTAAAGGTCCCTTCGGACCCAAATCATTCTGTGATTCCAGGGTTCTTTCAGAGTAAGCGTTTATTCTTTTTCTGACTGGGAGGTGGGATGGAAACACCAGCCAAAGAGCTTATATTTTCCAGGACTTCAGTTATTCCATTGACTTTCATGAAGTTCCCATAAATTGTTTTTCTGAAGCAATTTTTGTTCTGTCTCCCCCACTCGGTTTACAGAAGTTCTCCCATCGGGCTTTTGATAATTTTCTTTGCTCTTTTTCTAATTTGTACTAGTTATAAGCAATGTCTAGACCTGAAGTTGGTATCATATGCAATTATTCCACCCAAGCTAACACCATAAAACTACAAAATTTTTTAGTGGATATCACATTTCTTCCACAGAAACATTTTGATTTTTACCTGGAGACAGACATCAGGGAATGGCTCATATAACCACAATCTCTTTTTAGGTTGTTATTTCTTTCAAAAGGATCCAAATCATACTTTTTGCCTTAAGGTGTAGAATTAACTACAATTTCCTAACCGTTAAGTATTACCTTTAATTTTTTGTCTGTTGCTTTCATTCCATAGCTAGATTTCTTGTTTCTAATGCACTAGAAATATCATTCATTAATTAGAGGCTTCTGGCTACTTGTTCTTAAAATTCAATTTTGGCCTTTCTGCTGAAATACTCTATACTCTCAAATTCCAAAGAAGCAGATGCAATTGTTCCTGGTGGATGTCAAAATGAAAATGTAGAAGGATATGTTCTCCTTGACATAGTTACATACTTATAAATTGTTTTCTCTGAAAATGACAAGTTCACTTACCCAGAGATCCCAGAGTGTTAGCCCATAATGCTCCTTGCCTGGTCACCATATTTAGAATTCTGTAAAGAAGTTAAAAAGATATTAAAAGCTTTAGTACTCTACTAAGGCTTTACAGTCAGGCATTATTCTAAACCATAGAATTAATGCTATTGGATTTATGATAGCAGGTATGAAGTGTTTATATTACATGTTTATCACTGAAACTGGAATGACAAACTAAAAAGCCTCCAAAATAGAACAGTTAGGAACAGCATACAACTTGGTAATATATAATCTGCTCCATCATGCATATTGCAAAGAGCAGGGCATGCACTCCTCAAGGCAAATATTTATTTCTGCCCAGTCTTAAGAAAATCTGTCTTTTGAGACAGACTTGTGCCATATCAAGATATGAATCTCATCACTTCAAATGACTTCTTAAACCTACTAATTTGTTTGTAACACAGCTTTTCATATAGCTAGTGAGAACAATTGATATAACTGAGTTGTTTTAACTGTAACATCTCCAAGAAAGCCAGAGTGCTCTTTTAGAAGGTGCAAGCAAAACAGGGATCATGTATCAGGGAGCCTGGTGACACCTACATGAGTGAGATGGGAATGAAACCACAAGTCTGAACAAACTCATATCAGTGGGAAAGAGGAAATCCTGTATTTCCATTTGTGAAAAGGAGCACACAGCAGAAGTAAGGTACCCTAAATATTTCTGCATGTATGCTTCCGGACTAGCACTGAAGAGCAAAATGAAACCCTCAGCACACTCTCAGGGAAGCACCACGTCACTTCTTGGCATCAGCTGTCACCAGAACAGTGACAACAGCCAGAAGAGATGACTGATTTTTATCTCCCAGCAGTGTAACACCGCCACAGGCACAGTATTGCCCTGGACAGCTGACTACCGCTGGAGCTTAGTTCATCACTTAACACAATGAAAATGTTACACGTTGTATCCCTTCTCATCTGAGTTCATTTGATTTCATTTCTTATTACTTTTCCTCTTTCCTAACTAGGAGAGGAAGAGAGGCTGTTTCTCTTGGTACATGGTTATGTAATGAACTTCATTTTGAAGTGAGGAAAACACCGAAGAGACCAGGGTATTGACAGTCTCCTTCTCAAATCAAACCCCAGCCCCATTTTGTCAACATGCCATCAATTCAGAATTGATGAGAAAACTATAACACATGAAATATCACAAGGTATCTGAAGGCAAATAGCAGCAAAATTCGTATTTTAAAAAGCGTATATTTAGGATGAATTTAAAGGAGATATAGATAAACATTTCCCTTCCTTGCCTTTGATTTGGAAAAGACTGAAATTAATACATTAATTCAAGGTGATGACAATCCTCAACGTGCCTTTTCCCTTGCAGGGCAAGGACAAGGGAACAGCAACGTGTGCAATGACTGCCACCTGCTGGGCTGGACCCATCAAAATCTCCATGAAAATGTTGTCTAAGCTTATTCTGAATACATAAAGTACAATTTTGTTCATCTATGGAAGAGTCGTAATGATCGCGGGGAGTATTCTGGTTTTATCTTTAATACTACAAATGGTAAAGAAAGGGATGGAAAATACAGAAACTTTTAAAAGGAGAAGAGTCTGTACAGACTGGACTGTGAAATAATGGTACATCGCTTGTTTAAAATTCCCTTTTTCCAAAGTAGTTCAGAAGAACGAAAATAGTCTCCCTCAGTTATTTCACTCTTCTAGTTTGCGATGCCTCCTTTAAAGGCTCTTATGCTTTCTTATAGTGGTGTCTAAACTACCAATAATTATGTAAGTATACTGCATCCCTTCAAACAACAAGATAAGGTGTCAGTTTGGGAATGCTGGGGATACTCATAGATGCTGTGATCCAGAAAATCCTATACTTTGTCTAGGGGAACTGTTAGGTCACGACTTGAACTGGTGACTGAGCACCTGGTGAAGGGGTGTTGCTGTCCTGGGAAGCATAGGCAAATTGTTTGCACCTGCGCTCCCCACTTGACAAGAAGGGGTGGACTCAGATTCGAGCCACCCTGGGCTCATATAAGAGCCAGCCACTGCATGGAGGGTATCTCTTTGGTCTGGGCTGGTTCCTGAGGAGAAGTACTACGCAGCCAGAAAACCCCTTCACCAGTTGAGTGAGTTGCATTATTTTTCAATACAACTATTAGTCTACCTGCAACTACTTTGCCTAGTATTGCCAACAGTCTGTCAGAAGGAATTTTGCTTCTTGGTCAGCAAAATATTTGGTGTAATTAGCAGGATTCTGGGTAAAGTATCTACAACTCAAAGTCAGAAATGGCATTGCTCTGAAGCCTGGTTACCTGTCCCTGCAGTGGTGGATTAAATGATTTCATGAGATGCTGAGGGTTTTAAATGAGAAATGCAGAGATGGTCAACCCAGTGTCCTGCATTTATTACAGACATCTTGGATTTTCCTCCTTAGAATCCAAATCAAGGGGAGTGATGCATGCTTGAAACGCCAAGTTGGGATGCTGTATAATCTTCTGCTCCCTGCCCCTGAGGACCTTGTGCCAGGGACACAGGCAAAGGTAAAGTGGTCTTAGAAGATACAGATAAGACCAGAGTGGCTTGACTTGCTTGCACTGCAGGGGAGGTTACTAGAAGAGGTGGTAATCAGTAACTCTGCAAGTAATTGGTACGTGTATTCCAGAAATTACAATATACAAATCCTGATTTTCATTGTGAAGGGAACACACTGTGTTGCTTTGGTAGGTCAGAACAACCCCAGTTCTGGTGCCTGACATAACCACCTAACCATCAATATTGGGCTGAAAAATGAAGTATAAATGACTTCAGCATGTCCCTGTTCTGGCAGAAATACTGGCCCAGGACTGTAATATAGCACATATTTTACCTTGGAGGATGGATTTTGCTTGTTCTGGTACTGGTTAAGTAGTTGTTTTACTCTCCCTGAGATCTATGACCTGTAAGACCATCGGGAGGAACAACGTCACTCAACTCTGATGTGCTCTAATGTCATTGAGGAGTCCTAGTAATGTTCTCTTCAGTAGCACCTGGTAGTGGACTTTATTGAAGAAAAGAACAACCTGGACATCTGGGAAAAATCGCACAACATCTATGATTCTGCAATAACTACAAACCTTGTGTGTGTGATCCTGCAACAACTATGAAGCCTGCTTGCACAAGTGAATCTTTTCACTGACTTATGCCCATTCCAGATGGGAATTACTGACTGTATGACTTGTGATCCCAATGCACGAGCTTATCTCCAAATGCACCTGTAGGGGAACTGTTCGGTCATGGCCTGAGCTGATGATTGAGCACCTGGTGAAGGGGTGTGTCTGGCCCAGGGAGCACAGCTGCAGACAATTTACCTGTGCTTCCCACATGACTGCAAGGGGTGTATTGTGGGTCCACTTCCCTGGGCTCATTTAAGAGCTAGCCTCTGCAGGGAGAACCTCTCCTAAACAACAGCTGCTTCCTTGAAAGGAGTGTTCTGCACCCAGAGATCCTCATCACCAGCTGGGTGAGTCAAACTTTTTTCCTGTATGTGATTGTTGGTATTCTCCAATAATACTTTGCTGGGTATTGCAAAGAACTTGTCAGAAGCAATTTTGCTGCTCTGTAGGGTAAACAGTACCCAGTCACTGTTCGTGTTGTGAAAGGGTAGGATGTAGGCCAACTGCTAGGTCATGGCTGGAACTGAAGATTGAGTACCTGGTGAAGGGCTGTAGCTGGCCTGGGGAGCACAGGCAAATTGTTCACATCTGTGCTTCCCATGTGATCAGAAGGGGTGGACTCCTGGGCTCATGTAAGGGCCAGCCACTGTAAAGAAAGCACCTCTTGGGCTTAAGCTGGTTTCCAAAAAGTGCTACATAACCAGAGATCCCCTTCACCAGTTGAGTGAGTACTGTTCTTTCTTTATATGGTTATTAGACTACCAGGCAAACTACCTGCAAATACTTTGCCTGGTATTGCCAAGAATGTCAGAAGTCATTTTGGTTCTTGGTGCGCAGAACACCATGCAATGCTTGCTCAGCAGCATGCAAATCCAGGCAAGTACATCTTCTGCTTTCTAACTTCCTTCCGGTTCTGATAAGTTGAGGAATGCAAAGAGAACTCGCTCTTAGATAAGTAAGGGGAAAAAAAAAAAAAGCTCTAAACAAATTGCTTCTTTTGGGAATACTTCAACAAATACAATCACTGCCTTGACTTTGAAATAGATTGCTATAAATAATAAAGCTCTAATTTAGTCTCTCAAATATTTAAGATAAGTCAGGAGACATAATTGTCACTAAATGAAAAACAGTTATTGAACATCTCTAGTCTAAAAACAATTCAAAACTCATTGTTGACAAATTTGGACTCCAATTTATCTCCACTAAAGACACAGATACATTTAGTTTTGCAATACGTTCAGAGCTAATTTTGTTCCATCCTGAAAAAAAAAACTGTTACTAAGCTGAACTTCTGCAGTCAAGCACTTACTGTACATTTCTAGGTTTTGACCATGCCATGTTCTGAGTCTCCTTCAAGCCAAGTCGCAAGCCATTCAGCGCACCAAATGCTGCCCCTGGTTAGCAGGAAAAAGAACAGAAACACTACTAGTAGGCACTTAGAAAACTCAAAGTGTATAACCTGAAGTTAAACAGCTGCTTATGTAAGACTACAGGTAAAGGCTGTTGTAATAGCTGGAAAAAGTGAAAATATGACCACCTACCTGTCATACAACATCCTCCAATGGTGAAAAAGGCTAGCTCAAATCTGCCCCGAGTTTTGTTGGCTCCTGTGGGTAGGATAAACTCATCTGTATCCTGGAGGAAAAAAAGCACAACTTTAAATCAGATACACTTGGAAAATACAAAGTGTATACCATGATTGCTTTTTTAAACCATGCAGTGAACTAAAGCAAGAACAGATGTAAGCAGTGTTCCTGGACATGTTATCTACACTAGATTTATGTGAAATGTAAGTCTTATATTTCAAAAAGAATGGAATACTTAAAAACCATGAAATGATTTGGGTGCTCTTTCTTTTCCAGCTATCGTAATTCTCTAGAAATAATATCAGGCAGCCAGTCACAGAAGGGCTTGGGTTGGAAGGATCATGAATCTCCAACCCCCCTGCTGCATGCAGGGCCACCAACCTCCTCATTTAATACCAGACCAGGTGGCCCAGGGCCCCATCCAATCTGGCCTTGAACACCTCTAGGGACTGCAGCCTGTTACAGCACCTCACCACTCTCATAGTAAAGAAAACAAGCCAAGGAACTCTTATTCTGTGGTCTTGGCAACTATTTATTTCTGTATCCTTAGGGAGGCCACAAGAGACCTGCTGTCATTTAAAGGCTCTTTCTTTTTTCTCTTCAGGTTATGTAGTGCTGTTCCTCACTGAGCAAACTATACAGATGTAGAAATGCTTTAAGATTTCCCACTATTTTGATGCTAATGGAAGAACTGTGTGTATCAAGTATTTTGCTGCACTCAAGCGACCAGTCCTTAACATATGGGGAGTGGAGGAACATGGAATGTATTTGAAATAATGATGTCAGGCACAAAAAATGTGAGGTTGGTAGTTTTTACAGCTGTATTTTACAGCCCTTTTCCTGCAGGAGCTGACTTGTGTTCTTATAAGTCAGATATGTTTGAAAAGATGATGAGCTAGAGAAACCTGCTGAAAAGCAGCACATGATAGAGGTGAGGTTAGCCAAAGCACTTTAATTTTTTATTATGAGACAATGAAAAGATGCATAGGATTCTCAACAAAAATGCTGACTTTCCCAGGGAGAACTATTCACTCCATGTTCTGAAAGTATATGAGTGCTCTTTAAATACAAGATTACTTTGGAGGGTATTTTGAGAAGAGGTTTAAGTAACTACTTAATATTTTTGACTACTCAGCAACAGCAGGCAAGATAACTGTGCCAGGGAATCCACTTATGCAGAGGCATATCCCTTGTTTCCTACTCCTATAAGCTTGTTGTATTGTAACCTTAACTGCAGCAGCTCCCAGTGAAAGAGGAACAGAAACGACATCTCCTTAACTTTGCTCAGAGCCTTCCACTTTTGCATTGAGAATCAAAAGCACACATTAGCAGATGCTAAACGACTGGTGACCTTCAGCACTACTTCTGCAAGATGTAATGATCACAGATGATATAAGCCATATATAAATAAAATTATTAGCATGCATCCTTATTGGATTAACTTGACTCTCTTCACGCTTTTGTTAATATTAGTGAAAAAGAAAAACGTTACAGGATTTTAATTAATTTGTTTTTCTTACAACATAGTGGTCTATGATGTTAGCTAACATGAAGCTGTGTTAGGAAACAAGCGTGCTAGTAGCCATTACTGACAGAGGGGGGGATGTGCCAAGTGCCCAGATGTGAAAGAGCTGGGGCCATGTGCCTGGTAGTAGGGGAAAGAGGCATAAGAACTCCTTCCACTATTGGCACATGGACACAGTATCCTTGCTGGTTTTGTAGCAGAAGCCATTGCGCTGTGCTTTTATCAGACTTGGAACTGACCCCCATTTGCCACGTGGGGGCTGTAGGCACTGCACTGCCCTGCGGGGATTCTGAGGCATTCCAGCACGGCCACAAGATCCTCAATGCAAAGAAACAAGCGTCCATCTCACCTGTACGAGGTACTTGGGGTCCAAGCTCAAATACGGGGACAGAGGGCTCATTCCCGTTACTGGGGACAAAGACAAAAAGACCACGATGACACAGCTGCGTGCGGCAGCCCCACACGTAAGGGAGCTAACGGAGGCGGTCCTCGTTAGCGAGCACAGCGACAAGCATCGAGCCTAGGGCGGCCGCAGAGCGGCACAAAGCCGGTACCGCTGACCTCACCGCGGGCCCGGCGCCTTGCCGGCCGCGTCCCCGCCCCGGCCCCGCCACGTTGTCCCCGCCCGGCCCTCCTCGCCGCCGGCCGCTACTCACGCGGCACCCCGGCCAGGTCGGCGTGCGAATACCCGGCCCCGCCGGCGCCGAAGAGGCCGCCGAGGCCGCTGCCCTTGCTGGTGGTGTTGCCGCCGCCCTCCATGGCGCCTCCGCGCCCGCCGCCGCGACCTCCGCGCTGCCGTAAAGCGACGGCGGCGCCGTCGCGAAGAGGCGCCGTCGTGAAGCGGCGCCCTCGCTGCTTTCCGGTGGGGCGGAGCGGAGTGCGGCAGGGCGGCCATTTTGGTGCGAGGCGCGACGGGAGCGGCCGGGCGCCGCGGGCCGGACGATGCGGGAAGGCGAAGTCGCCGCGGCCGCGTCGTCACGCCGTCCCTGGAGGGCGGCCGCCGCTCAGCCTCGGCGGCCGCTGGCAGGCCCGCGCGGCTGAGGCGGGCCGGGCGGGCGGAGCGGAGGCGTGCCCGCCGAGGATGAGCGCGGGCTGCGGGCGGGACCAGCCCTGCAAGAGAGCCCGGCTCAGCCCCGGCGGCGGCTCACGGGGAGAGCAGCGGCCGCCGCTTCCCGACGGCTGCCTGGAGTGGCCCGGGGGGGACTGCTCCGTCACCGCCGTGGGGAACAAAGGTGCGTACCGGCCGGAACGCGGCCCCGGCCCGGCAGCCCGCCGCCTCACAGGGCCATCGCTGCCCGGCTGCAGTTGCCTATATGGCCTAAATGACTCGTGTTTCACCTCTGCAGGCGGTGAGATGATGCTTCGCGTTGAGGGCTGCTTGTCAGTGTAGCTAAATCTCTTGTAATGACTTTTTTTTTTTTAAAGTTCTCTAAATCTATTGTTGCAATAAGGAAACTGCAGGCCTTCCTGACCCCCTTGGCAGCAGTGGCTGAGCCCCATGCCAGTCAAAAGCAGTAGGTAGATGAGTTCATCTGGCAAAGGGAAGGAAAGAGAACCGCAGCCACTGGACAACTGCTCAGAATTGGCTTTAAATGACAGCAAAAAGCAAAATGAAAACATCTTCCAAATGAAAATTACTTTATTTTTCTCCTCCCAGCCCCCTGGAACCTCTGTGTAATTATTTAATGGTTTGTCCTAGTGCAAGCTTGCCTGAAGTGTAACATCACAGAGATGTGATCACATTCACTGGACCAATGTGGGGGGCACTGAATGTGACAAAATCATCCCACGTGTTTGGTTTCTCTTTAGGGGAAAAAGTGTTAGTAAGCTTTATGGGTAGTCTATGGATAGAGTTAAAAAGAACAGCTTTCTTTCTGAACATTAGTCATGTCTAGTGTGCACGGTCTTGATGTGAAGTCTCTCCCAGTATGTGGCATACAAGTGAGGTGCTCGGCTAGATCTTCTAGAATGTCTTCTCTTCAGATTAATTTGGAAGTTATGTAATTTCACTTAATTCTGAAGTTCAGCAGCCTTTCAGGACTCTCTGTGTTGCTGGTGGTAATTAAAGGTGATAATGCCAGCTCTAAAGTTCAGGTTGAAGAAATTATTTTAAGTTGAGGGAGGGAAGATGTCAGGGGGGAGTTCTTTACTATGAGAGTGGTGAGGTGCTGGAACAGCTGCCCAGAGAGGTTGTGGATGCCCCATCCCTGGAGGTGTTCAAGGCCAGGTTGGATGGAGCCCTGGGCAGCCTGGTCTAGTATTAAATGTTGGTTGGTGGCCCGGCTTGTGGTGGGAGGGTTGGAAACTCATGATCCTTGAGGTCCCTTCCGACCTGGGCCATTCTGTGATCTGCGATTGTTGTTTTTTTTTTTTCCCCACTCCATGGCAATTTTAAGTATGGTCTAGATTAAAAACAAAAGTCTGGAATTTACAAAGGTTATTACTAAATCTGCAGCTGCTGTCTGTGTTACAAATGGAATATTGCATCAGGTGTAGTTTTAATAGTGTCTGAGTGCTTCCTTTGGTGGGGATAGTAGTGAAGAATTATTTGTGGTGCTTTTGTCTTCATCTGGTCTTATTCATAGAATCATAGAATGTCCTGGGTTGAAAAGGACCATGATGATCATCCAGTTCCAACCCCCTGCTATGTGCAGGGTCACCAACCAGCAGACCAGGCTGCCCAGAGCCACATCCAGGCTGGCCTTGAATGCCTCCAGGGATGGAGCATCCACAACCTCTTTGAGCAACCTGTTCCAGAGCCTCTCCACCCTCTATGTGAAAAACTTACTCGTAATATCTAACCTAAACCTGCCCTGTCTCAGTTTAAAACCATTCCCCCTTGTCCTATCACTATCCAATGTTCACGTGCGATTGTGTAGCAATGTCATCATACTTCATGTACTAATGTACTGCATTGTGGATTTTCAGCTTGTAAACAACGGACAATTACCACTTGGTTGGAGAATAAAGGACCCAAGACAACTGAGTCCCGAAGGTAAAACATTCACTGGCGCTTTTCAGAAGTTGTGTTCTTTGAGTGGACCTGTGCAGAACTGAGAGTGCTGGTTGCCTGTACTGGTGGCTACTGAAAAAAATCAACCTTATTTCTGCTTTTTTGCTTTTGTATCACACCTCCTGAGTGTATGTGCCTGACAGAGTTTTGCTACAGAAAGCTAACTAATCTCCCACTCTCCCAGGAGTAGTAAACCTTTTTGCTGACTTAGCTTCCAACTCACCATTGAGGTTGCTCTTGTAAAGAAAAAGATGAGAACGTGAAGCAGGGTCAGGCAGAGTGGGCTGCTGCTTCTAGAGGCAGTCAGGCAGCTGTGGTTATCAGGCCATGTCTGTAGTCAATGGCTTTGCCTTTTGTTCTGGCTTAACCTAACTCAGTAATGGCGGAGGATTTCATCTTATTGTTCTGTATTCAGCTCACAGCTTTTAATTTATAGAAAAAAGTCAATTTCAGTCCATCTCATTGGGCTGTGATTATGTGTATGGTGTAAATTGGATCAGAATTTACAGGGTACTCAAAGATGTTTTGGAAGCTTCAGTGTTGTGTGGCATGTGCTACAGTGTGAGAGTAATGTGCTAGGAGCAACATTTGCTAGGTAGTTCGTTTCTTCTTGATTTTAATTCTATCTTATGTAGAGTAATATCAGTTATTACTCTTCTTCAGTCATCACAGTGTGAATATATTAATATTGGTGTTTGTAAACAAACACCAGTTCTGCAGTTTGTTGAAATCATTCCCTTAAAAAAATTCTGTACTGAAATATTTTCAAGAGGTAATACATTAAATTTCTTTACTTCTCTTCCACAGCCTTCAAAGCAAAATTAATAACAATACTGAAGAAAATACCAAGATGACTTCTGTTAAAAAAGAAAACGTTTGTGAGCATGATGTAAAACAGCTAGAGAGTATTTGCCAGCAAAATTATCCAGAAGTATCTGGGGAAGTTGGCACAAAGCATGTAAATTTGCCTCAGACAGGCAGCATATGTAACTGGGAGGCTGAGGGCAGAGATCTGGTCTCAGACAGAGTGCCTGTGAAGGCAGAACAGACTGGAGAGGCCTTTAAAAATGCCAACATCGATCAGATGCACAGAACTGGCAAGGAGGCTCAGAGAGGCTGCGAGGAAAGTGGTGACATTTGGACTCAGAGGAAACGGTTGTCTGGCCAGTCTTTGAAAATGGGAAATACAAAACTTTCTTCGAAAGATGCTGAGACGGATGGGCAGGTGGTTTTGTGCAGCTCACAGAAGCTGAAGAGCTGCGATTCTGTTGATACAGGTGAACAAGAAGAAGGGGATGTCGTTCCAGAAAGCCCACTTTCAGATACTGGCTGCGATGCTTGTGTATCCCGTGTTGGAGGTCCTGAGAAACTGAGCAAATGTCGAAGTAGTTCAGGGGATTCACCTGCTTTTGAGAAAGAAAGTGAACCAGAATCACCCATGGATGTGGACAATTCCAAAAATAGCTGTCATGGGTCGGAGGCTGATGACGAAACGAGTCCACTTCTTGATGAGCGGGAGGAGAATCATATGGCCAAATCTGTAAGCAGATCTTTCAGAATTCAGTACGGGGATGCTGAACTGGAGTCAAGGAAATCACGGTTTTCTACTAAGGGTTGTGAGGACTTTGAGGGAATAGATAATTCTGTCAAGGATGATGGTCTGCATATAAAACCACCTGGGATCTGTCCTGCTCCATCATCAGAAAGCAAAGGTGCAAAACCAGGAGTGAAGAAAGACTCCAAAATCACCTCTCATTTCATGAGGATACCTAAAATGGAAGAGAAAAGGTAGCGTTCCTTCTGCCTCGCCTGTTTTGTTCACACATAAAAATTCTCTTTCCCAGGATAAACTTTGGAGTCTGGATTGTGTAAAGAGCATTGCAAAATGCATGTAAAGGCATGAAGGTAGCTCTGATGTAAGCTTGACGTAACTTGTTTTTAACTGGACTACTTTTTAATGATATTTTTATTCAGTGCAATATTTTTAAATATTAGATTTGTTAAAACTGGGAATTAAAGAAAGTGAATGAAGGTGATTTTATTTGCTGGGGAAGTGTCTTAAAACTGTGAGAGTTGGTGCTTGAAAACAAATTGTGGTGCAGGATTGCTTTCCTAAGCTTAGTATTAGCATTTAATATTTCATTCAGAACATTTGAGGAAGGTAGTGTTCTGTTCTTTTTCTTTAGTTTTCATCTTTGCTGTCAAAATAACTGGATTGGTTTTATTGAAGCATCAGTGCTACTGATGCTCTGACACCAACAAGAAAAATTCCATTTATTTGAAAGAAGTTGCAATTATGTGTTAATTTTTTTGGCAGAGAGGAGGACTTATGTTTGGGTACTACATTAACAGAAATGCAAGTCCTGAGCGTGACCCAGCACTATATCCTGACTGTTGTGTAAGGACAGATCTATGCCCTGGAGAGCTCAGGTTCAAGTGGGAGCTGGGAAAGTCAATAAATGGCAAATGAAGAAGTAGAAACAAGAGGACATCATAAGCAATTATCTCAGTAGACTAATGTCTCCTAAAGTAGGGCAAGAAGGTATTTTGCACGTCTTTGCTGGAGCTCCTTCTGGATGCGAGGAGCAGCACAAGCCATTCTTGTTGTGGGAATGAGCCTGAGGGCAATGGAGGGCAGCTGGCTGGTGGTGGAAGCTTGCATTTGAGAAATCCGGGGAGTTGAGTGGCTGAGAGCGGACTTGGAAAGCAAAAGCCAGCAGTTCTTAGAAAGTGAGATAAAAAATGTGCCTGAAAAATGTCTGTCATTTCCACAAGTCTTAAAACATGAGCTTAGTGAATATCCTTTTTGCTGACTTAAATTTGCTGCTACTATATGTAACAAAGCAGCAGAGGCTGAATGAGGCAGGCCTGTGTTTGTCAGTGCAGGTGTGTGGTGTGTTGCAATAATTACACGTTTGAGATGGGAAACTGATGGAAAGGTTTCACTGCATGCGTTGGTGGGAATCCTCACAGTGCTTTACAGAACAATTAGAGGGTAGCATATGCAGCTGTAGAGATGTTCTGAGCCTAAGCAAGATGTGAAGGGTATGGACCCCTGTGCCTTGCAAAATAGTGGCATTGTCTGTAGTGCTCAAGAGGGCAGTTAGCAAATACTGAAGTTTTCCTCTGTTTCAGTTAGATCAGGTTACAGCAGAGTGGAGTGACTGAAATCATAACCTGAGGAGAAAGAAGCAATAGTGATTTGAGCAGCTCTAAGTCATCAGTAATGCCATGCCAGAGTTATTCTTTGGCTCTCAGATGGGCATGGTACACCTGTACCAAGTGTCATGCTGCTGTGGTTGCCCCTATTCATGTGGTCTGTAAGGTCTGGCTGCTCGCACCTGGGGGGCACTGGCATGTGTAGGCAGCATGAACAGGTTGGACAGCATCTTTATCCAAGGGTGGAGCAGTCTTGCTAGCGGGAGTTTACAACTTTAAACAGTAGCTCAAAGTGTAGGCTTTTAGCTTCTTTTACATATTACTCTGAGAACATCAAACAGCCAGCCAAGACAAAGTCAGATTTCAAGGAATGGTCACAGCAAAGGCTAGCAAATAAATTGGCTTGGTTATACCTGTAACCGTGAAGTGTAAGTGTTTCTATTTGACTACCAAGTTTTTCAGTGGAAATAACGTTTTTGAGTCTGTTTCTATTTGAACAGCAGGAAAGATAAATGTGAATTCAGATCTCAGCGAGCAGGAAGGAAGATCCCTAAGTATGTGCCACCACCTCTCCCAACTAATAAGAAGTGGTTTGGGACGCCGATTGAAGAGATGAGGAGAATGCCCATGTGTGGGGCTCGTCTTCCACATCTGAGACCCTCAGGCAATCATACAGTAACTGTCAGGGTATGGTACTTCAGTGTATTACCTGAAATCACATTTCTTACTGGGCTGTTCAAAGTGTGGAATGCTGTATCAGTCTCACAGTATTAGCAGGCAGTGGGAATCTTTCTTTGCTATTCTTTTCCAGCAGGCTGGGGCAACTGATTTTCCTAATCAGTTATTATCAGTTATATTCCTTAGTTATTTTCCTAATAACTGAGATAGTAACATCCAAAATATATGTGATTATAGTTTTACTGCTCTGGCCTGATAGAAACAAATACATATATAATTATTTTTTTTTTTCATGAGTGTGTGTAGTTTCTTGTCTGAGCTGAAAACTGAGAGTTTGTTTGCAAATTGTACTAAAATGATTTGGTGTTACATTTTGATTGTCGTGTGATTCTGTTTTGGGTTCAAGGCGTACAAAAGGTTCAAGATCTGGAGAGAAGAGGGAAAAAAATCATATGCAAGTGTACCAATGAATTTTAGACTAAATCTGATTTATTCCTTTAGTCTTTTGGAGTAATGTGCAGTCGAATTGTTGTATAAATAAAACACAAAAGGTTGTGGATGAATCCTAAACAAAAGAAAAGCACATTAAATTTAAGTGCAAGTTATGAGAAAAATTATTGCTATCACAGAGCTGTGTAGCAGACCAGGTCCTTAGGAACATTGTATTACCCAGTTTTTTTATATTTCTGATATTCTGTGGAATAAGCTTGAGATATTACTGTATCTGTAATGATTTATTATCCACTTCAGTGTTAAAGACTAAGGATGTTGTTTTTGTACATGGATATGATTACATTTGGAACTGTTTTGACAGTATTTTTTGAAACTGTGTAGGTACTTCTTAAATTCATAAATAAGGAATACTTCAGCTGATGGTTGGACATAAAACCAAGTTTGTATGTAACTTTTAATGTGCATCAAGCAGTCAGATGATTGCATTCCTTTCACTGAATCTCAGACTTAAGAGGACCTTAAAGATCCTCTAGTTCTGAGATCCTGCAATCTGAATGGAGCTGTGAAGTTCTTCTTTGTAAACTTCTCCTTGAGCATTCACCTTATGCTTTGAGCTGTAGCTTATCTTACTATGGGTTTAATGGTGAGATTGTTGTTTTTTTTTCCTAACTGAATGCCCATCACTTTGCTTGTAGCTTTCTGCATTCTAAAGGAATTGGGTTGTAGAGTTTTTTCTTAACTCAGTCTGTGCTCATTCTTTATTTCTTTCTATAAAGGAAGTAGAGCCTGAGCTTCTTTCCTCTTCTTCCTGTGTTGTAGGTAGACCTCCTGAGGGAAGGAGAGGTGCCTAAACCATTTCCAACTCACTACAAAGATTTGTGGGACAACAAACACGTTAAAATGCCCTGCTCAGAACAAAATCTGTATCCTGTAGAGGATGAGGTAAGATAAAATGCTTACAGCTGTGCAATAAAACTTGTTTATGTGTGTAGATTTGTTTTCAGTTTGCTGTGCTTTCACATGTGCTCTGTTGACAAGCTGTGTATGAAGTTGGAGGACCTTGTAGATGAACATATGTGGTCTGAAAAACGCTATATTATTTGTTGTGATGCTTAAGAAGAGGAAGATATATATTTTTTTTCTTCTAGTAATTATTTTTCCAAACCCTTTGTGGGCTGGTGTGTGTACATATATGTGTGTATATATATATATATATATATATTTTTTTATATAAAACAATTTGGGATGCTGACAAATGTGAATGAAACTTACAAAAGTAAAGATACATATCTTTTTTAGAGAACTTCAGAAATCAAGTAACACTTATAAAATGTTGTGGCAAGGAAGACAATTATTACTAACTATATCTTTCTGATTTGTGTAACTTCATCTGACTTTATTTTTGGGCTTTTGTTTCAAAGAATGGAGATAGAACTGCTGGAAGTAGATGGGAGCTAATCCAAACTGCCTTACTCAACAAATTTACATGCTCGCATGATTTGAAGGTAAGCTTCTCAGTTTGGAATTGGCTCTATATACAGAAAGCTGTAAAAGTACTTTCAGGCTCTTCGTGCACTGTTGTAAATGATTCTGGTTTAGTCCTATATTTTATCTTTTTCATAATGAAATAAACAGTCTGCTATTTAAAGGATCCTTCATGAATTCTACATGTTCAAAACTGGAGATTGGGAAACTTGTTTTTTTTTTTAATTTTCCCCTGCTGGTCACTTCTCGTTGTGCCTTTCATTTTTTAAATAACAGCTCCACTGAATGCTGTTATAAATATAATAGCTGCTAAGCAGCATTATCAAAGTCCTGTGTTTAGTACTCTATAAAGTACATAGTGTTGGCTTTGTTGGTGTTTAAAATCAAGCGACACTGTTTTTGGAACTTCAGTGTGTAATCTGTTTTCTTCCCAGTTTGGATTCTCCTAATAAAATTGAAGGTTAAAATAGTGCTTTTGGTGTTATTTGGAGTCTGTTTTCCCATCTGGTTCACTCTATTTGGGGTAATTCTGCAGGCAGACTAGGCAGGATATTTGATGCTTGAAAAACAGCTGCTTGGAGTGGTAGTTGGCAGTACACACATTAAATAAATAACATAGCCATTAATTAACTTCAATTGGAAATCACTCAGTCACAGAGAAATTACATTTCTTTATTGTGGAATCTACAAAGACCTTCACAGAAATACTGAGAAGCCCACTTTTGTAAGTGGCCAGGAAGTCATGCAAACTGCATTGTGATGAAGCTGCTCTGAGTTTCAGTTAGATTCTCAGTTGGCTTGTCATTTTTTACATTCCTACTGGTGTAAATCTTCATGCTGACATCTGTTGTCAACATCAGGTACTTATACTTGACTTGAAGTTTGCTAGTTTGCTGAAGGTACATATCATCTTTAATCAGGATTAAAAGAGTAATGTTACTGTGTTAGAGGAGAGAACTGTACCTGAGAATTTCCATGGTTTGCTTGATGTGTTTGCCTGTTACTTGACTGCTTAGAACAGTTGAGGTGCAATATATGCAACATGCTGGTGCACAGTGATGGGCTGGGAAAAAAAGTTCAGGCACTTAAATGTTACCATCAAATTTCTCAGGTGTTGTTAAAACAAATTCTGTATAAATCTGTACAGAGCTCTTGGTCCAGTGATAGCTGCCAGTTTGTGATGTATGTAGCATGCAGGCTTTTTCTATAACCAAAATGAAAGTGCAATGCCCAGACAGGGGAATTTGAAACAATATCTCTTGACAATGTTCCTCTAAAATGGCAAGAAAGCAAGTTGCTGAAAAAATGCTTGCTTTTTGGAGACTAATTTACCTGCTGATGAATTTTACTGTTCTTCTGGCTTTTCAGTCAGGAATTAATCAATGAATTGTCATTTGTAGCAGCTTAGAATTAGAAACAATTCTGGGACAATGTAGCAGACGATTTCTGCTAAGAATAGTGTGGGAGGCAAGAAAGGTGTGTGCAAAAGCTGTGGGTGTATTTGAAATGAGTAATTGCTGTCCCTCTGCTTCCTGTGTTAATATTGTTTGATTTGGCATTCTTCTCATAGTTTTTAAGGCTGATTCTTAAGAAGGGCGTAGTTGATTTTGTTCTGGTTATGGTTCTTCAGGCTACTAAACTGGTAAAAATTCTGCTAGGTCCTTTTTCTCTACAAAGAAGGCAAGAGCTGGGCAGGGAGGGATGTTTATATCATGGGTTGTAAGCAGACAAAAGCATGCTTTGTTTTGAGGTGGTTGGTTTTTGGTTTTGGTTGTGTTTTTTTGTTTTGTTTTGTTGTTTTTGTTTTTTTTTTTTGGCTAGAAGGGTAAGCCTGTATTTGATGCTGGACAGCTTGTTGGACGCTGGACCTGAAATGTGAGATTCGGTATTGTTTAGAATTGCACCATATTAATAGAATCATGAAATGGCCTGGGTTGAAAAGGACCACAATGACCATCCAGTTCCAACCCCCTGCTATGTGCAGGGTCGCCAGCCACCAGACCAGGCTGCCCAGAGCCACATCCAGCCTGGCCTTGAATGCCTCCAGGGATGGGGCATCCACAACCTCCTTGGGCAACCTGTTCCAGTGCCTCACCACCCTCTGGGTGAAAATCCTCCTAATATCCAACCTAAACCTCCCCTGTCTCAGTTTAAAACCATTCCCCCTTGTCCTATCACTATCCTCCTTCATAGCCACATGGAATTCACAGGGCTCTGTGGCAGGTTGTATCTGCTGGATGAAACTGTTTCTTCAAAAAGGAGATCTGATAAAATGTTTTTCCTCTTGTTAACGCAATGTTTCTAGGCTTTATTTTGTTGTGCTCTTTCCGCAGGAGGCTATTCTGAGATACAATGTTGCGTATGCCAAGAAGTGGGACTTCACAGCTCTCACTGATTTCTGTGACAAGGTAAACCTCGTTGATAAGATAGAAATAAGAAATATGAAGGAAAGCAAACTGCAAACAACTATGTTGTCTACGTTCTTTAATACTTTTGACTTATTTTTCCCTTTGCAAAAGTAGAAGCATTGCTGTTGTTTATGTGGATAGTTACTTGGCTGATAACGTCAGTTAAAATGATAATTAGACTTTGTAAGCGAGATGAATTTTGAATCAGAAGAAGCTAATTTGTGTACTTCAGTAACAGCTAAGGTTATGGAAGGCAAGGTGAGAAATGCCTTTTTTTGTTGTTGTTGAGGGAAACCAGATTTATTAGTAGACTGTGTTAACATTTCCAGTGTGATGGTTTCTTGTAAAAAGTCTTTTTTTCTTTACTTAAACATCTTTAATGCTGTATTATGTGGTGATTGTATAGACTGTTATGTGGTGATTGTATAGACTGCTATGCTGGTCTGGCAGTAAGTTTCTGCTATATGCTGAGATAAATTGATAGTGTGAAGCCTTTGAATGGTTGCAGTGGTTTGTGTGATTTCATATTACTTTTCTGGAAAAGGATGGAATAAAAAAATGAATAGTAGGTGCAAATGCAACTTGAGGTATTTTTATTGTCTGATTTGGCTGAATTTCTGATCATTGGTCAGTTAAAACAGTACGGGATGAGATGCAATAGAAAATGCTCTACTTTTCTTCCAGCTCTTAAGTTATGTTCACATGTGCTCCATTTTTGGAGGGAAGGGTTCTGAAGCTGCGTTTAGGTTCAGCAGAAACGAAATTTGTTAGTTACGTGTTTGGTTAAAACAGATGTCTGCTCTGTTCATCTGATAATTGCTTTTTTGCTGCCTCTTGCTGATAAGGGCTAGTGTTTTAAAGAACATGTTTTGTTTCTTACACAGCATAATGTTGCTGACAGAAAGAAATGCAGGTTGTGCTGCATGTACTTGCTATGAGAGCTGTGTGTACTGGCCCACCTTTCTTGTTATTCAAATAGTCATTGTCAAGATTGTGGACTTGTGGCCTCTTTGCTCCTCTTGTACTACCTGAAATTGACCTGGCCTGTTCAACTGGCCTTCAGCTGTTCATTCTGGTTGTAAAGCATTAACAAATGATCTATTTAAAAATCTTCTCAGGGATGTTTGCACCATATTGCTACAAAAGGATATGAGCTTGTCATGATGCTTTCATAGCATGTGTCTGAGAATTTGGAAACATGGATGATTGGATAGAGATCATCAGTCAGGGAAAGTAAGTAGTGTCAACACCCACCTGAGAAGAGGGGACCAGCCGGGAAATCAGCTGTTGCTGGAAAGGCAACTTTTGGCACTTGGAAACCGTGATGTAGTTCTAAGGTTCTGTATAAGAGGGAGCAGAACTGTTTGAAGATGGATTTTGGAGGAAGCTGAAGAGTATGTAGCTCTATATTGAAGGATAGTGAAGCATTATAGCTGTATAGCAGGTCCTTGTAAACTGTAGGAGGAAAATCATACTCTGGCTTTGTTTACTGAGTATGCTGAGTTTAGTGGAGGGAAAGCATCTTATACAAAAAGATGCTTAAAATCTTCTCGGTTACTAAGATATGTGTGAACTCTTCAGGCTTTGTAAATCAGTAAGCCTGCTTATCTGAGCAGCTTCTGAGTGAGGTGCTGAGGTTCTCTGTGGAAATGCCCTGAATATACTAGCTGTAGTGGAGTGTGCCTTTGGAAATTCTTGTATCTGGGAGCTAATAATTAAGGGATTTTCACTGGCTACTTGTTTTCTTGTTAATCCCATGATTTTGAGGGAACAGGGAAAGCATTTCAGGTGATAATTGCTTACTGGAAGTTGAGTGTTTTGCTTGAAAAATGCTGGTTGAGTAACCAGGCAAAGTAGGAGCAGCTCAATGGGGAGTCAGAGAAATAGTGACAGATATTAAAAAAGGAAAAAAATGGAGAGATTAAAGCAACCGAACTATTTGTGAGCCCCAGATAACTATTTGTATTCTTGGACCCTCTACTTAACCAATAATTCTGTCATTTGATTTAGAGGGGAACTGGGTCTGCAAAGCAAAGACTGTCTGCATTAATGAGTCATTTGGACCATTGTGAGTAGCTATAACTTACTGAATGCAGACCTATTAAACTGAAGCATCATTTGTTACTACATTTTCTAATTTTGAACATAGATTACTTCATCTGTTAATCTGGTAAATGTTCGTATTAGTGGGTTTATCTTATACCATGTTTCATATTTTATTTTCCTTCTGTTATAGAGTCAAAATAGTTTTCTTCCCAAATTCTGCTTGTAAGATTCAAATTATTCTTTTTTTCTAATAACAGTGATAATAATTCCTGTTATTTACTAGCAACAAAATCGTAGACGTGAATTTTCTTAATTAATCATTAAGTGAGAATATCTTAAAGTTGGAAATAATTGAAATTGCCTCTACTGACGCAATAGCAAAGAGCTGCTTTTGCTCAGAGCATTGAATTACTGTAATACCTATACAAAATGTTTTCTTTTTTGGGGGAAGAAGGCATTTGATCCTTTCTGTTTGCTTAGCTGGGAGATGCTTCTGATGCCAGTCTCATGACTTAATAAAACGGGGGACAAGAGCTTAGATTGAGAACGGTGCTTGAATCCACTGGAATTTCATAGTTGTTTTTAAATACTCAAAATTGCATGATTTGATAAATACTCAAAAATACTCAAAATTTTAGATCACTTTTGTGACAGCCTTTTAAGATTTTGAAAGTTTGTTTTCCTTCTCCATTGGGTTGAAAAATTGTCTGTTTGTCTGATGATGGAGAGACTTTCTATGTCTCGGTGTTGTTTTTGGCAAAGGAAGAAAACGTGTTGCTGATGTGTAGGATGCAGTGAAACCATGAGACCTGCATTCCAAACCATTTTGCTCCTTTCTAGGCAGGAGTTCTGTCGAAGAACACCTGTAGCTCTTTATTATCTTTGAATGCTCTGTTGTGTGCAGGAATCTATTTTGGAAGATAATTTCCTAAGAGCTGTTCCATTGTTGTGAAAAGTTTTGTTCGTCTTCCCAAGCACAAACCCTGACAAAGGCAGATGGGCGGTTTTGCAAAGCATTGTCAGAAGAGGGAGCCCTCACACCATTTTGAAAACAGTATTTTGGATGCTCGTTCATGTTTGAAAGTAACATTCCTGCTTGTACAGTGAAGTAAGTCTGGGAGCTTGGCTGCTGCTTTTTGCTTTTTAAAAAGTTCATCGTACTCACCAGTAACATACCTGAAGTTCTTGGTGGTTTATTTTCTTCAGGCATCTGACAGCTTTGTTGTTTTCTACATTATTTCCATGCTGTTGTATTGATTTGCTTTTGCATTTGTCTGTCAGTATTGGCAAACAGGCTTAAAATTTATTCAAGTTATTACTTACTGGATGAAAGTTATTAGTGCTAACATTTTTAATCTTACTTGCATGATGTTTATAACTTGAAAGTCATTCTTCCATCTGTTTTCCTAGAAATAAGCTAGAAGGCAGATAGGAAAATGTAAACAGCAAGTGGAAAAGGAATTGTGAAGAAACTGCAGTAGATCTCGCTATCTGGAGACCCACAGCAACCTGCTCCAGATGAGCATTGTTTATAGAAATGGTCCTCGCTCATGTTAGGTTGGCAACCTTTTGATCAACAGTGCTAGGTACTGTAGTAGGCTTTCTTGTTTGCTTGTTTCGGTTTGTTGGCTTGTTCTTCCTTGTGGATGGGCCCTTCTCCTTCCAGGAACACCCACACTCTTTTGCTTTTTCCTGAGCACATAAAAGAACAAGTTGTCATTCAGGGCTTATTAGACTGAGGCATTAATCTCCAGCAGTAGCAACTTCATTTTAGGCGTAGAGAAGCAGTCTGTCATCCTTCAGTGTTTGGGCAAATAAATTACTTGTAATATAATGACCTCACACTATTCAGTGCTGAAGAGGATTAAATCCAGAACTTGTATGTGAGATTAAAAGACAAACTGTAGCCTCTGATGATTGCTCACATGTAGAAACTGCAAATATTTTGACTCTAAGCTTGAATTCTTATGGAGCATAGAGTGAAGATGATAGTTCAGGTAAATTTGTGTGGCATAATCAGTGATGGTCTTGGAGCTTCTGTGAATGATCTGAAAAATGCATCATGGTACATATTCCAGGTGTTCACTTTGTGTCTATAATGGGTTTGTTTGGAATCCTTCTCTGGTAGAAAGCTTGTATGTGAGAGATGGAGAGAAACTACAGTGAGAAGAGGCAGGAGTGAATTAAAGGTATGTAACAGCTTCCAAATAAGGAACATCTAAATAGTTTAGGACTGTCTCATTTCTTTATTTTAGCTGGGAGAGAGATGACGAGTGAATATGACAGTGGTATCCTAAAAGAATAGCAGAGAGAGTGAAGAGGAAATGAGTGCTTGTTCTTCTAGTACAACAGTGAAGGGGCACTGTATGAGTGTTCTAAGCAGGTATGGTTTTCAAAAACTGACAAAAGGAATGAATTAATTAGATAATGTCGTGGAACTCCTTGTTAAGTAATGCTGAGGATGCTAAGTGTCCACATCAGGTTTTGAAAGGATTTGTACAAATCCCTAGTAGGGAGATCCTGTTGGCTTCTATGTAGTTACTGTGATGATCTCTGCAGATGTTTGGAATGCTGATTACTCCAAGCAAAGGCAGTGTTCTGAGGGAGTGCTGCTGATGAGTTGCGTTGCTTGCTGTTGAATTTTTTCCAGTGTCTTTTCTTAATCCCAGTTGGATAAGGTTTGTGCCTACAGTGATCATTTGTCCATTTTTGCATTCTTAGAACTTTGAGTTGAAGATGGGGGACAGAAATGACCTTGTCGTACAGGTTGTATTCTGATGTAGCACCAATAGAAGTTGCTGAAATGTAAGAGAAACTGTATGCTTCTTTTTTTTTGGGCAAAGGAGTGAAGGGAAAACACTTCAAATAAACATGAGTTGACAGTGCTTATGCCTTTGAAAATCTGTTATTTTCAGGCACACTGCAGAACTTTAGCCCCTTCGTGCCTGGTTGATGCAAATAGGAAGGCATGGACAGGTTTTGCTATTAGTATCTCTGTGAAGAGAGGTACTCTCTCATGATCCATTCTATAATACTCAGTTTCCAGTGGCTGCATTTGGCTTTTGATGTATGGAAAAGCATGTGCATGCTTGCAGTGACTGTGAATGTTTGCTTGTCTTGCTGTCTTCTGAGAAAGCTGTCTGAAGCCAGTCAATCTGTGTGTTGATTCTTGTCATCTTATTTGCCTTTGACTCCTGTGTAATCCAGCATTTTGTGTAAGGAACGCTTTGTTCTCCAAACTGTATTACAGACAGTTGTTTTCTTTTACAAAAGAAGCTGCTTCATTTGTATATTAGGATTTATTCTATGAAATTGAATGAAACACGTTAACACTCTTTTAAAAAAAGGGAGTTTCTTCTATTTGATTGCTGAGAGAAATCTTTGGCATGAAGGGAAAGGAACAATGTAATATGCTAGTTTGTCTTGTGTGCAGTCTTTGATAAGCATTTATCTGTTATAGAAACTTAAAACATAAGTATGTGCAGTACAAATATGAAAAAAATATCTTTTATACATGCAGCCTTTCCTATTCTCTGTAAATATCATACGTCCATATGATATATTATCTAAATTTTGGCATTTATGGATACGTGCACGTAGTTTAAGATACTGCTTTTTTCCTTAGTGGATGTTCTGTGTGGTTTCCAGAATACAGGAGGGTGGTCTTAGAGGTGCAGCATATGATGAGTTTTATTTCTGTTAGTCAATGCCATGTGCTTAGGAATAATTCAGACAAATAGAAGAAAATCACAGCAGTTTTCACTGGAAGACCTTGTGAGCTTGTGGTGCTGAATTGGCATTAAAAGGTGAAACATGGGCAATACCTACAGAATGTGCCTGCTGTGTTTGTTATGAAAGTTCAGTTTCTCCCTGGAATGTGTGTTGCTACACAGTATAGTAGTGCATTGGCATGAACACTTCCAGAAAATGGGTCAGATGCAAGTTGTTGAGTTGAGGGAGCGTGCTAAGTGTTTGACAGCCCAGTGTTTGCACTTGTGACTCTACCACAGCTGTCAGCTTCCTCTCCAGCAATTGGTTGTGTTTTCAGACCTCTGAGCTGATAGGAGTGAAATTAAGAAATGCTTCCTTTCCAAAACTGCAATTGCAAAGCATTACAGTCGCAGAGTAGCACAGGCTGTGGTCTTAGCCTTAATAACCTTTATTAAATAACCTTAAACTTAATTTCTTCATCTTCTTAAGATTGTTACTCGGACGATTTTAGAAACTATCCTTCCATTTTCTACCACTGTTTCCGTATCCTCATCTAAATAAGAGACTCTAAGTGCAACATACGTGAGGATGATGTGACTGTAGAATAATCTAGTTGCATTGTGGTTGAGCTCTGCATTTTCATTCATTTCTTGAAACAGATTACACTGTTTTTAGGAACAGTTTTAGCAACTGTTAAGTATGTGCATGTCTCGGGAAATTTTTGGTTCACATAATGCTTTACGTCATGTGTCTCCTAGCAGGTCTTAGAAATTTTCCTGTATGTTTTGTTGTTTGAATGACTTGCTGGAAAATAATAAACAAACAATTGCTGTAATCAGTGGTATTGGCACGAGAGAATTTTGAAGTACCACGTTGTTCTGGTGAGTGGTTTTTTGATAAATCATTTTTATAATTGTTTGGACAGTACTAACAGAAGTGAGCATTGTACAGAGATGTCAACGCGGCAGAGGTAGGCTTTTAAGCAAGAAATCAAATGTCCCAAGGCTGAAAATAGCCTATCTGTTGTTCTTTGCCAGATTTCATTTTAGTCCAGATGTTTTCAAACAATTTTCATTACATCAGATTGTCTTTTCCAAATCTAAACTGAAAGGTCTTTTGAATGTGCCATGGAGGGTTTCCTTTTCATAGCATCAGAAATATTTGTCCCCATTGTACACAATGTAAGCTTTTCTGGGGGGAAATAAGCATCTTGTATGCTTTGAAAGACGTTAGTAGCTCAGCATTGTCAAGGTGAAATAGCCATGTGTGCTGAGTGACAGGCTTATTATTGTGAGCTAAATAAATATTGTTACTTTTTCTTCTTCCCAGTGAACCAGTTGAGTGTCTTAAGTGTTATTTTGTAAACACCATCACAGTGACTATTGTGTCATCTCAGAATTATCAGGGGAGGGATTGCTGTGTATACCAGGTGTAGAGTTGTACTTATATTGTGTCTGAAGTACTTGTGGATATGTGAAGATACATTCTTAAGATGTCTTCTATCCCAAATGAGTATAAGAAACTTATTTTGGTTGCTGTGGTTTTCCTTAGCTACTTTATGCCATTAGATTTGTGATGTCTGGAACACTGATAATATATAAAAAAAAAAAAAAAGAAAAAAAAAAGAAAAAAAAAAAAGGTTGTCATCAACACTCATGAGAAACTCTCTGAAATAGCTGTAGTTAAATGTGATGACTTTTGAATGTCAGTTCAAAAGTTCTTAGCAGATGATTTCAAAATGATAGTGGTATTAAACTTCTACCTCATTCCCCTCTCTCAACATAAGTGCTCTGGGGAGGCAAAAGATTGGGGTGAACCTGGGCACAGATCTTTTTCATGCTTACCTAATAGCAGTTGGTTAAAAGATGGAGGTTTTCATTTCTGTGGGCTCTGCTGTAGAAACAAGACAATTGCCCTTTTCAGCTTGTTGTACTTGCCTAGAGAAAATCGTAAGCATTTGGAAAGCTGTCTTTTGGTCTTCTTTACAGGAATCTGCCCTTGCTTTGGAAGTGGTTGTGGCTCTTCTGTTCAGGATAGGACTGCTTTTTAGGAATGTACAGGTGGAGTTTACTTGGAGCTCATGGCAAATCAGGATTCAGGTTTCACTCGTTGACAGTAGGACAGTGGCTGAGTTTAGAGTACCAGTATTGTGAAGTACAAAATGTGTTAAAACCATTAGAGGGAGATGCAAAAATATTCTCTTCCTTTCTCTCATAAATGATTGTATTTTATCTCGAATGCTGAAAAGCTTTAAGAGCAAAGCTGCTGCTGTTAGGGATGATACACCTGAGAGAGCATTTCAGAGCTGGATTGGCAGAAGACGTGAATGAGGCTTCAAGGAAAAAAAAATAAACAAAAATGAATTAACCTCTGTCTTGTTAGCTGTCTTATTTTTTCCTTTTGAAGTGTCAGTTGGTGGTTTTGATAAATGTCAGAAGCATTCTTTCTCTCAAATAAGATTCTTCCTGCATAATCTGATTCTGTGTTGTTTTTTTTCTTCCTCCCTCCAAAGATTACTTGGTCTTTTCTCTGGTTTCTAATCGGACAAGTGCTCAAGAAATGAAATGGATTTGACATCCAAATGTGTTTTAGGTCTTTAGGTAACTGCTGAATTAGTTCTGTAAGGGAACTAGCTATAAGGAGCCAGATGTCAGTATATTCTTTCCTGCAGCTATGTAAGTTCATTAATTTAGTAAAACAGAATCTAAACAAAAACATGAGGGGGTTTGTGTCCCTCTCAGCCTTCTCCTCCTGACTTTGCTACCAGAGTTCAAGCTTGTTTATACGTATAATTTTTTGCCTTATGACAAATAGTCTGTTATGCATACAGGTCAGTGGGCTGCAGCCTAGTGTCTCTGTTTCCAGGTATGTCTGTAATTTAGGTGTGTGTTTAAATGGATTTCATCTGTTCAATCTATTTCAAAGAAGAAAACTCTTTCACATGAAGTATGACTTCGAAGCTTTTTCCCTCCAGGTGTATTTAGCTAATATTAGTTTTAAAAGACAGGTGATCAGCACTTGTTTGTGTTCAGTTTTTGTTTTACATATGATCAGCACTTGTTTGGGTTCAATTTTTGTTTTAAGTTCTCTTTCCAACTGTTTTAAATAACCTACTGAGTCAGTTTGTTTTCAGGATTCTCAAGCATTTGAAAGCATGTGTAACAAGGGCTACGGGAAGAGAGAGAATGCACCTTGGCAATCTGAGGCTGTTTTAGTCTTTGGTAAAAGACTCAAATGTAATAGATGACGACTTGATTGTTTCACTGACAGTGAGGAGCATGGACAAAAAGCATTGGACATCTGTATGAGGCAGGAGAGCGAGCTGATAAGTACTGGCTGTTGGGGCATTAAGGGAACAGGAAAACATTTCACACTGCCCCAAGGACTGGCTGTGGGATTGCTTAAATATATTTTTCTATAAGCATCATCTTAAAGGAAAATGTTGCTATGAGTGGAGATACTTCAGGTTGTCTTGAACATCTTTGGAATACACTTAGCAATATTTGAATTTCCCACTTTTTATTGAAATGTTGTCCTTATTGAGAAGTGGACACGCTCATCTTGCAGACAGCTGAGCTTTTGTCTCAAGTCAGTGACAAGGAACTTTTGGAAGACAGATGGTAATACTGAATGGGAGGGGAAAAGCATTTGAAATGCTTATGAATAGAAAAAGTCTGTTGGAACACTTTGGAAAAGTCTGAGAAAATCATTCTGAGTTGTGTTAGGCTTGATAGCTCAGATTCACACCAGATTCCTTGCATATGGCACTGGGCAAGCCCTTCTCTTGGCAGAAGTGTGAGTAGCATTCCTCTGGTCACATCTTTTTAAATTCTTGTCTTTGAATTGCAAACTTGAAGGAGTGTAGTAGTGTTGTCTAGGTAGATTATCCATGCACCATGCTGCACTTCTGCTTGCAACTGAGTTTCTTAGCTTGAAAGTATTCATCATGTGCATCTTGGTGTTGTGTAAAAATACAGAGTGTTTTATTTAAGACAGTCTGAAGTTACTGAAGAAAATAAAATATTCTTGAAATTAGGGGAATGAATTTACTGTAAGTACAAAGAAGTTACTCCATTTGTCTAATTCATTAATTGGAGATCATTACCACCTGTAACCTTATGACTTTGAACATTAATTAGTAAGGCTGTTACTGGGAAGGCAGCTCAGTCTAGTAGCTGGTAGTGCAAACAAATGAGTTCTAAGCTCAGACAACACAGTCGCAGCTGGGAAGGAAACAAAATTCAGAAGGCTGTAATCCCTTAGAATGAGAGGATCAGAAGTCTCAATGAATGCCTCTTTTCCCCCCTCTATCTGTGAGAAAGTGGTTCAGTTGGTCATCGTCCAGCCACAAAAGGATAATGTGAGGAAATAAAAACAAATTGAGAACATTAAGCCACTGCTGTCCTAGCACATTGCTTTGCCTGTTAACCTGATTATTCTGCCTTCCCATGTGATAGATGGAGATGTCCAAGCTTCTGTTCTGTTCATAGCTTGTTTGGTTTGATGAGCTGTCAGATTTAGATTTAAACTCTACCATGGCTATCAACCCGTGCTACCTCAGATTCTTCTTACTTGAACTGTCAGCCATGCTCATTCATTACATTTTGGAGGACTAGTTTATAGTGACAGGTGGCCATTACTTACAGCAGTGTTTAGTCGAGCTTCTTTGCTGCACTATAAATGTTCATTTTGCAAAATCACAACGCAGGTTTGGCCAAGAGCTCTCACCTGTGCTGCTGCTTGGAGAGCCATTTGCACATTATGGTTTGGAGCCCTAAGTCATGTTAATTTGTTCAGTCACCCCAGTGCAAATGCAGTTGAAATCACCAAGTGATTTCTTTGGAGAAACGCAGTTTGTGTTTTCTAACTGATTCTATGTAGCTTTTTCCTTAGAAATATCCACTGTGTATAATCAATGGATATTAAGATGTTACAATCACAAAATAAACAAGAGAGTGAAGTAGATTATGATAACAAAAGAGAATAAATGGAAGGCTTACCCTTATGTTGGGCTCACCACAAAACACCAGAAGGAGGGATTTCCAGACAAGATCCATCCCCACTGGTAGCCAGCTCTTCAATAGGTCTAGGAGAGGTGCAGCCAGGCTCCACCCCTTCTGGCAGCACAGCTGAATTGCCTTCACCTGTGCTCCTCTGGCTGACTCATGGCTCACCTCAGGTGATCAATCAGAGGTTCAGGCTGTGACTCAGCAGTTCCCATACACCACTGCTTTTATTTCCTTCCTAATTTGTTTTTGCATGATTGGAGGGCTATTAATAATTTAAGATGCAAATACTAAGCATTCAAAATTGAAATTCAGTCTTTTAACTTTTGCATAGTTATAACCATTTAAAAGATTGCACGTGTTTGTTTTGTTAAGATGCTTGCTTAACAGCTTCACACCAACTAAACCACTGTTTCCTCAGTGAGAACAGTTGCCTTTGTACTCTGCTGACCAAGGGGACTGCCTGGTTTTCTTTCATGTGTCCCTGCCTTGCACCACATCAGTGTTTCAGGACCTTTTGGTAGGCTGGTTTGATTTGCTAATACAGTGGAACATGATCCCTCAGATTATTATCCTGTGGGGTTAGCAAGCTGAAGGATCTCAGGAACATGGGGTGGATGTGTCTGGGGGTGAAGAATGGCACATTGCTCTTTCAGCACCAATAAATAAGGATATGTAATATGACTCCAAATATGCTGCATTTTAAATCAGTACAAGTTATCGCTTCTGAAGAGTTTCTTTCTCAAAAAATCTTTATTCATTTTTGTGACCAGGTATCTTTGTGCTGCTGCGAGGTTCTCCCAGGTTAGTGTTTACATGGTAGAACATCTATCAGGTGGAGCTTCTGGGGAGAAGTTAAAGCTGTGCTTAAATAGGAGAGCATTCAGAATCTGGAGTGCTTAGGGTTCCTGGTGTTACAGCTAGAGAAGAACAGAGGTGAGAGTTCCTTGGCAAGGTCTGTGAGCTTAGCACTCACATAGATCATCTTTATGCTGTGGGATGTTGTGATTTGTCTCGTGGTAGTGTAGCCCTTTAAAAAACAAAACACAACAACAAACACTCATTTGTTATGTAGATGTAGGAATGATCTGCTTGAGGTACAGTGAAAATGCATCTGAGCATTTACAGTCCCGGATTTAGATGGATTTCTAGTGGATATGTAGTAGAAATAGCGTATAGGAATAATAGCATTAGGAAGATGAGAAGAAGCAGCACAGTTTAAGTTACAAAAGTGAACTTCCTAGTTATGTGTTCTGCATCAGCTGAGCAGTTCCTGGCCCTACTTCTGCTTAGGGAAGAAATTGTCTCATACTATTGTTGTGTTGTCTTAAAAGAAGCATAAAGAAAAGGTTGAAGCCTTGACAGTTCTGACAAAGTCCGGTGCCATTGTGTGTCACCAGATAAGTGATACTGCATATTCTGTGGCAGTCAGCAAAGCATGGCAGCCACTATTTATATGTCAGTTTTAAAAGAGAGGAAGCGTTGCCCAGAGGGGAGAGAATATCAGAATTTGACAGCCCAGTAGACATCAGAGGTTAAATGTCATCTTTTGAATAGGCTTAACTTACATATTCATTTTATTTATTGAGGTCTGAATTTCAAGTTCATAATGCTGATTTTGTTTCTTTCTGGTACTTAAAAATATTGTATCTAAGAACAAAAAAAAAGTTTCCTGAGCAGAAAGCAGATGATGGTAAAGATGAGGTGGTTGTTTGCAGTATCTGACCTGCACTATATAAAAATGTGAGTGTGTATGCAGCCAATGATGGTAGAAAAGAGAATCATTTAACCAAAGTGTTATGTTCCTGCTCAATTAAGTATTTTTCAGATCTTTTAGGCTTGCTGTTCTTTGGAAGTTGTTGTTTCAACTTAAAATTTCTGTATATCTCCCTGAACAGCATACACAGTGCATGGGAAGTGACTGTAGGTACTGGCATTGTTCTTCTATTTCTCTCTACACTTCCCTGCCATGTGTTGTTTGTCCTTTGAGAGCATTTGTATGTTGTTTTTTTTGTTTGTTTGTTTTTAAACTTCCTGAGCACACTTAGTCTCTTTTGTATCACTTCAGATAGAATGGAGTAATGCAGAGAGATGCATCCGTAGTTGTTTCAGAGATCTTGGAAGAACTGAAACTGTGGGCCTTTACACAATGTTTCCGGCTTGTATCATATGCAGTGCAGTGTGCTTTACTAAGTAAATGTCTTATTTTCCTTTGGCTGAACTCAGAGCAGGCGGCTGTGACTGAGAAGAGAGATTCTGGGTCAGTGCTGACAACTCTGTGTGCTTTGGCAGCCAAACATGCGACAGTGGGCCTGACAGTGTAGGATGGGAGCTGAGAGTAAGGCTGAGGAGCTTGACATGACTAGGTCTTGAGTGTAAAAGCTCCGAGAAGCATTCTGAAACCTGGATGTACCTGTGCCTGTCTTTTAAGTGCCGTCAGTTCTGGGAACACAGGTTAAAGAAAAGCTGAAGACCTCACAGCTTCAGCATGCAGGAACTTGAGGCTGTGGCCATTTTCATGTGTGAGCCAGCGGCTCTGGATTTTGGGGGAATGTGATGGGGTGTTGCCAGGCTTGCATGCTCTTACAGCATCTCATGTTGCAGATGCTGAGGACCATTGGTCTGACACAATAGTGTATCCTTAATAGGGCAATGTCACAGATGCTTGCCTACGTTATCAAAGGAAATTGAATCCTTTGAATGCTTTAGTGGTAACGTAATGATTTATATTATTTATGTTGTGAATATAATTTATGTGAAATTTTTTTTATATTATGAATTTCATTAATTGTTTTGAAGAACATAATCAAATAAACTTAAGATTCCTTCATAGTACATTTGATCACATGCTTTCTCAGTTGCAGCTTTTGAGAGAGTTGTTCCTGTACTTCAAGCTAAAGGGTTATTGGTTGGTAAAATTCAGTGAGATACTGTGATTAAAAAGTTGTAAGCATTTGATTTGCATTAGGCTAATAGGGTCTTTTTCATCTCTTTTGAAAGGGCTTTTTCAAAACCTTCTTTGTACATTTTGTCATTGTTGAGTTTAAAAGCTTTTTAAAATTGTTGTTTATTTACTGTTTTCCCTTTTTAACTAGGTTCTTGAAGATGCAGAGGCCCAGCATTTATTTCAGTCAATTCTTCCTGATATGGTCAAGCTGGCACTCTGTCTTCCTACCATCTGCACACAGGTAAGCAAAGACTAAGCTAAGTGCTCTCAAGTAAACCAGTTTTTTAGCTGCTGGGAGGATGTTTGTTATGATGTTAGCAACTTTCTAAACACAGTCAAACACAGGACTCACTAGGCCCTGCAGTAATGCCTGTCGTGAAGAGAAGTATTTGTAGTGTTAAGCAGTATAAACGTTTAAGAATTTTGTCAGACTTTTTTTTTTTTTTTTTGTCGTATGTAAGACTAGACTTATAGAACTTACTGGAGAGAGCTTTTAAGGCTTCTATCCTCCCCTCTTGTGACTTCAGACATCGTAATATAGCTTGTTAATGAAATAGTCAGAAGACAGAATGAGATACACAGTGAATGTAATAATTATAAGAATGAAAGAAATTGTCTTGTGGAGTCAACAGAGCTGTGTATTCAACAGTGTAAATTAGCAACTGCTTCTGTATTCACAACTAAAGGGATTAAGTCATGTCTGTTTAGCTTCCTGGAGCTAAGCTAATGGTGATGGCTGAGAATGTTGGAAGAGGCAGTCGAAATGGTTCTCTATTTGCTATCGAGGGGATTTATTACAACTGTTACTGAACTTCTTGGTAAAGAGACATTTTTGTCCTGATCACGTAAGCAAATTGTTTTTAAATAGAATGAGTGGAATATGATGAGGGAAAATCTCATATCAAGAGACAAAGCCTAGTAACAGGAAAGGTGGCAATATTTAAGTTTGGTTTCCACTCCTTTGTTTCTCTCTAAGTTGGAGAAACTCTGTCCAGAGTCAAAACACCAAATAAAAGACTGAAATTAGGCTGTGCTTTCCTGATTATAAAAGCTTTTTTTTTTTTCCCCTCTGATTATAAAAGATCTATTAATAATCTACTTTCTGCAAAGATTATCAGTCTGTTGTTTTGATTCAGGGAGGCCGGGAATAAAAAAATGGGGCCACTGGGTGACAATTGTGGAAAGGCCTCCACCTTCCTTTGTAAATTATGAAGCATGGTTTTTGTAGCTGAAAAATCCTTAGTAGGTTCTTAGCTATTCAGCTATCAAAGCTGATTTTTTTTTTTTACTTCAGTTTTTAAGACTGCCCAGAAACTTCAAATACTGCATGTTTTTCCCCTCAGTTTCCACTGATTTTGTTTGATTAGTTGTGTTTTCTTGGTCTCTTTTTTATTATTGATTAGAAATCTGCAGTTTGTCAGCAAGCCCTTTCCCAATTGTCTTGAATAAACTGTTCTTGACTTTAATGGTTCTGCTGATTAAAGGGTTCACCACTGGCTTAAATTAGTCTTGCTCTAATTCAACAAATGTAATTTTGTGCTCCTGTTTTTTCTTTTAAAATGGGTAAGCTAATTATTTTTCTCTCTCCTTCCCTCCCTTTTCTCCTGGCCCTCCCTCCCCCTCACCTCTTTTGTTCCCACTTGGTAGCCAATACCTCTACTGAAACAGAAGATGAATCACTCCATCACAATGTCACAGGAACAGATTGCTAGTTTTTTGGCCAATGCTTTCTTCTGTACTTTTCCACGTCGCAATGCGAAGATGAAGTCTGAGTATTCCAGTTATCCAGACATTAACTTCAACAGGTATGGCACTTAGGGAGAAATGGAGCTGATAATCCTTCAATGAAAATATTATTGTTGTCATTCAGGGGAGAAACCTGTTTCTTCTTCCATGTTTTTAGAAGGTTGTTGTCACTGTTTTCAACAGTTTACATTTTTTTTTTTTTTTTTAACAGGGATCAGGAATCTATGTAACTGTAAGAAAGATTCCTGTGCACAGGAAGATGTTTTATATTCCAAGTTTTCCTTTTGTTTCTGTGTGCGCACATGCACAGATACTCCTACATGGACATAATTAAGCTAATGCAATTCTCTTCTTCCTCGTAGCCATTTGTCTACAAATGACATACTTCAGTTGAGCTTTGTATATTTTATATGTATTTAAATGAAAACTCAGCTTTCCCCCAGCCACGTTCCTGTTGTCATCTTGTGTCAGCAGTGATAATCTGCAAATTGAGTCAGATTAACAGAACTTCACTCCTCATCAACCTAGTAAAATTTTAAGACCATGATATGAATTTAACTGATGATATTTTGATTTCTAAACAAATGCATATTCTTTTCTTTCCCTCAACACTAGCATGCATACAGATTTGACTAAAGCTTTTCTAGCATCTTTTATTTCTTAACTGTTCTTATTTCAGTTATGGAAGGAAATAGAGGATGGGGGTATTTCCTGCTGCAGAGTACGAAGTCCACACAGACTTCTGATTAGAAATACAAATGGGTCAACCTAGCATTTAAACATTTATTATCTGGAGGTTTTCTTATTCCCTTGTAGTTTATACATGTAGTTTATATGCTCTGAACACTGAGATGAAATATGAAGGTTGTGTTACCTGTGATCCAGACTCTTGGACACTTAGTTGTGTCACAAGAGCCGCAACAAATTTGAACTTCCCCAAATAAAGCAAGTCAGATGTGCTGATGCAATAGTAATGGTTTTGGTGCTTGTTGTCATGAAGGGCTAGCATGAGCTTATCTACACTGTGTATTCTGAAGAGAGACCAGAAAACTGTACTTGGCACAGGTCTGCTGACCAGATTTTTGTTCCAACGGGGCAGTGGCACACCAAAGAGAAGTTCTGGTGCCTCATAGAGCTCAGTGTGTTCATAGTAACAACTAACTGGGGAGTAACCATCCGTTCATTAGGTAGGCTTATGTCCAGTGCAGTAGAAGTGTGCAGTAAGGGTCTGGACAGGGTTCCATTTGACTGCTCCATCTACATACTTTCAGATGATTTTTTTTTTTAAGGACTTATAAAGTATCAAGTTTTTATTGTGACTTCAGCATATTATGTATCAATTAGTTAAATTATCAGCTACCCAGTGAAATGCTGCAGAGTTGCTGGAATGCATTCACAGTCAATGAACATTGCACAGGTGCATAAATTCACAGTAGTACAGTGTAGCAGTAGTGGTTAACTCAGAACACGATAATTCAAACTACTTAAAAATAAAATAGTCTTGATTGTGTATTAGGGAAATAAATTACTGCCATATATTTTAAAAATAACCTGTAAAAGCACTTAAACATTCAGAATTTGTGCCTTATTCTGGTCAGTCCTTGGTTTTCTCTTTCTTTGCCTCTAAGTGCCGTGGCTCATAGTGAATTCCAGTATTATTATTTTGAAGGGATAATACAACAGTTTTCAGATCTTCCTTTTACATTATATATGATGTAATGCTCAGCTTTAGGCCATGTAAGGTAGAAAGACACTTTTGTTTAAGTGCAAGAATGCTTACCAAACTGGAAGAAAGAAGGAAAGATGATGTTCTCTCTTTCCTGAGGATTAAAAATGTTCTTCAAGAGTTTGCCAATTTATGCATTTTTATAAAAGAACAATTTCCTTCTTAATACTTTATATTTAATCATTTGTTGGACCCCTTTGTTTATTATCAACTCAAAGTGCAGGTTAGTGAAGTAGGAAAGGTGTCTGGCAGTAGCTAAAAATAAGAGCATGTGAGAGGGAAACTGATGGGATAACAGCTGAAGCCTGTCTAGTGGTGAAGAGAACACTACAAGAAGTTACACTGTTTTTCATCATGTTACTGTCTGTGACTAGACTTAGATGAACTCTAAAATGATGGGAAGAGGATGGATGGTACCTCACTTGTTTTTTCCTCTTTCTGTTAGTCTTGTTTTTTCTCACCCCAAAAAGTTAGTTCTGTAAGAGCAAGCAAGAACAACAAAATGCCACTTTTTTAGCAATTTCAGATCTGTGAAGATGACAAGGTTTGTTTCGCTGCAGCATGTATTTTTTCAGGTTTTACAGAGAAGCCTGTCGTGAAGCTGGGTGCATTCAAAAGGCAGCAAGCAATAGCTGGAATTAAAGTGCTTGTGACATTTTTTCTCTTGATACTAATGTTTTGATTTAAAGGCTTTGGGAACTATTGCTCTGCCCTGTTTAGGAATGGGCATAACAGATTGTTCTACACAGTAGCTCTTCTCCCCCACAATCTTATTGTCTGCAGTTTTTTTCCATACTTAGTTCTTTCCTCAGCATAATTTGTCTGCTGCATGACTGTGAATGGATTACTGTGTTCCTTGGGCACAGGAAAAAAAAATCTGCCGTGGTTCCATAATGAAGCAAAATTACTGAGCGCATATGAGAGAACTTATTTTTAATGAATGTTCCATAATTTCACTGTGTATGTGCTTTCTGCATTAATACAAAAAGCTTTCACCCCTTCCCTCTGCTCTTGAGACTGAAAAAATTGAATTTTGTGTCCTGGGTTAGAAATGCAACTGTTTAGCCTGTTTCTTTCTTGTGCTTTTCAGCTTTATGCAGCAATCGTTTATCATTCACTTAATACAGACTTAAACATCAGTACCTGTTTGTACACTTCAGTTATGTTTTCTGTATTCTTTTTTCAAGTACAGTCATGTCCCCCCCCTTTTCAGTCTTTCCTTCTGTAGGTTTTTGTGTTATAAAGTAACTTACTGTGATTACCACCCTACACAATCAAGATGCAAATCTGACATAACAGCAAATGCTCAACGCAGAATACTGAGAATATACTTTTTTTCTCTCTGTACAGCTTTTTCTGATGCACCAGTGCTTGGCACTGTTACTGTAGCATGATGGCATGTTGTTTGAATGCACTAATAACTGCATCTATGGGAAGGAAGGCCATTGTAACTGTTAGTATTAACATAAATCATCTCTGCTTCATCTCTTCTGTCCCTCTTGCCAATTGAGGGGGGGACAGAGGGAACATTCCTCATTTGACACTGCAGCACTTAGTTTAATAGCATGTTGTGACACCGAGTGCCTGTTTTGATTGTTCGTTGTGCTGCGGAGGCCAAGTCACTCATATAATGAAATACTCTGTAATTTAATTAAATTCTTCCCTTTAGGACTTGGCAAGGATTGGCCTCTTGCAGTTCTTAAGTTATTAATAACATAATCCATTAAAAATGTAGTTAATAAAATGGAATTCACAGTTTAGCTTTGAGAGCCAGGATATTTATGAATTTTAGTAAATGGGATAATGTCTGTTCAGTGGCCAAATATTATTAGAGGATACAAAATAGCATGAGGCATTGCTTCCCTTTATACCAAACATAAAGCCAAATTTTGAAAGTTCAATCTTTATCTCAAAAATGTTTATGTAATATATTAACGTGGAAATGGATTAGGCAGCTTTGTGCAAAAATATTCCATTACAACAGAAAGAATTGCATTTGTCCTCTTAACATTCTTACTGATGCTTTTTGTAGAAGTTGCATATTGCTTGAATGTGAAGGATTACTTGCATCAGCTCTTCTGAGGTGATCTCTACAGTTGTGATGATGGTTGCATTTGAGTGCAGTTTCTTATGGTAGTACTGAGAATGCATCTTTACTATGAGTAGTTTGTGGTGGTTTAGTGTATTGTTTTCATAAAAAGGGAGGAATGCTTATTGTCCCTCCCCTCTTGAAATATATCAAAGCTAAGAGAAAACTGTGCTCTTTTTACATTTATTTGTGAGAAAATAGTGAAACAAATGCATCAGAGTTGCAGATGAGGCTTTCATGCCCTTGTTTTCTGAGCTATCAGACCTGTGTCTTACTGCCACAGCATCTTGTAATTTAGAAAGCTATGAAGTCTGATTGCATGTAAAAGAAATGTATAAAGGAAAAAAAAACAAGAACCAAACAGTGATAATCTGTTGCAGTCTTACCTCAGTTCTCTGGGTGACCAAAAAGAACTGGTTTGTCAAAGACCCCTTCTGCTTTTGCTGTACCTTTGATCTGTTCTGAGTTGTAGCATCAAGTTACAGTAAGTTCACTGTTCTTTTTTGAAAAAACGACTGTAGTTAACTGAAGGCATTAGGCATCTGTAGTAGCTGCCATCAAAGAAAGTGAGGATGTATTATAATTAAAGAGAGCATGCCTAATTACACAAACCTGGTGGATCTTCTGGCACGTATGTTAGTGAGATGCTCTGCTCTGCAACAACCAGTATTCTAGTAGGACTGACTTTTTCATCTTTATCAAGCAAGCTTTTAAAGCAATTTCGAGTGATTGGGAATGAGAGGGGGAAAACAGTAGTTAAGATGTATATGTCTTTTCTGGAATGTATAATATATGAAAGGAAATGGGCAAACTGTATAGTAGGTTTGTACAGGGGAATTGAAATCTAATTTACCAGTAATGCAATTGTCTCTTCATAAACAACATCAGTTTTGCAACACTAATGAGTATTCTCTGGGGAATAAATTATCTGATGACTTTAAGAGAACTTGATTTGGACTGAGAGATGCATTGCTCCTCTGAAAAGTGGCTCGAGGTTTTTCTATGGTTTTAGACACTGAGCCTACAAAGCCAGTCCTGTTACCTTGCCTCGGGTCTGCGTTCTTATTAGCTTAGATTTAAGTAGAGTATTAGCTACTGTAAAAAATTAAAATTGAAGTTTTTGTGTGGCAGGTGATGAAATGGTCTTGGAATAGATCAATTCAATTGGACACCATTCTTAATAAGTCTAGTAATTGCTGTAGTGATTACACAGTACTCTGAGTACCTCCTGGTTACTTCAGCAGAAACACTAATTTGTTACTGAACTGAATTTTACTGTGCTGTGAGATGTTTTATGTTAGATGCTCAGTGTAAAGCATTGCACCGTGCTGTTTGGTGCTGAGTACTTAGGGTTGGCATCTCAAGACCCTCTAATCTGAAGGTGAAGTTCTAATTAAACACAAAAATGTTGCACATTCTTAAATAACTTGATGTGATGACGTCTGATACTCATGACGCAACAGTAAATAAGAAAGTGCCTGTGAGATTGAATTACTGAATGTGTTGTTTTTCTCCTATTTGATGCCAAGGGAATTCGAAACCTCTAAATTGCTTTCTGTATGGGCTGTTTTAATACAGAGGGGTGGAATTCATGTTATTAAAATACACTGAGCACCAGAAAAACAGAACTGATGTTACTGCGCCTGACTTGTGTAAGTTCATGCTGTGTTTTCCTGTTGTCATTTAACACAGCAGGTGGCTCAACAGCACACAGTCATTCACTCAGTCGTCATCGTCATCCCCCCCCCTTTTTCCAGTGGGATGGGGGGGAGAACTGGGGAGAAAAATACCCAAAATCATACAGTAGAACTCGTGGGCTGAGATAAAACTAAGAGAAAAAGAAAAGGATAATAATTATGACAGATGTGTATGTGTGTGTGTATAACAAGTGATGCACAAGCAGTTGCTCACCACCCCCTGACTGATGCTCAACTAGTCCCCTGAGCAGTGGAAGAGGTGAACTCCTACCCCCTTCACAGTTCCTCCTGCATGATGTCATATTGTATGGAGTATCCCTTCTGCCAGTTTCAGTCAAGTCTCCTTGTTCTGCTCCCTCTCAGCTCCTCGGGCCCTACTGCAAATGGCTTTGGCTCTCTAGAGTGCTGCTTAGGAGGCAACTGTACACATCAGTGTGTTATCAATGTTGCTTTTTCCTAGAATGAAAACATAGTGTCACACCAGACACTCTGAAGAGAACAATTCCATCCTAGCTGAAACTAAGAAACCTATCAGTATGTGTAAGGTTGAGATGGTGAAAGTTCCTTTGTGCTCACTAGTTGTTTATCTGCCTTTCATCTCAGGGCAGGTCATCTTGTTGGGCTGATCTACTTCACACTGATACGATGTCCAAAGTTCATTACTGAAGCTTTAGTATTCTGAAAAGCCCTAATTGTAGTTCTCACTTAAAGTACTTTCAATAGCAACAGGACTTCCTAGGAAGGATCTATATTTTATATTGAGCTTGCTGTTTTCAATTTGTTCTAATTTCCTCATCTTAAATCATGTGATTGACTTTTAAGTATTTAAAGCTGTCTGGGGCAGTGATCTCCAAACTCTTCTCATCACACACCCTTAATCAGAAAAGAAATTTCTGATGTATGTACATTTTTTTTTACTATATGCACATTTGTTTATAAATTTTATACACGTACTACTGTGCTAATATGGTCTATGCATTATGAAACATGCATGAGAAAGAGGAATGAAATATTGTGTTTCTCTTGGCAAGGGGAAATGTAGTAGTGGTAATGGTAATTGTGAAACTCTTGCTGCTGTGCCACTTGTTAAGAAAAGTCTTCAGACAGTATCTGGCTTGAACTGTATTCTGTGTTTTCACTGAAGTGAAGCTTAAGTGATTTAATTTTAGTGTGGTTAAAAACGTGGCTGGATGTTTCTGTGTGAGTGGGAGCCCCAGCCCCAATACACAGCCAATTGAAAAAGCTTTCTCAGAAGATACTTCAGTCAAAGAATACAGGTAACTAAGGTAATTCCCATTGATTGTATATGATAGACTGACTTGCTGTCGGATGTTGAGAGAGATTATTCTAGATCCTGTGCAATTGTATATGCACATGTAATTATATATAAGTTCTACATACAAATCACATATTCCATGGGATTCTCTCTCTGTTTATGTTTACACCTATACATTGCCTACCCTCTGAATATGCTGTCTAGAAGAAATCTTAAATATACACATGACTAAAGTTATCATAGGCACAACTGAAGAAAAATATCAAATAATGTTATGACAGAACTGTTACTGAAACAAAGTATTTTGGCCAACTCTGCAAATGAAAGCTTAGAAAAAGGATTGCTCGCGGTATTGAATTGAATACGGTAACGTTTTGAAAAAGGAAGACCTTTATTTTTCTCTCGGATCTTCATGGAGGAAAAAAGATTGCAGGAGAAAGAGGGTAGGGATGATTCACCGTGCTCCCTGATGCAACTGACGTAATCCTAAATGATTCATTTATTGTGCCAGTTGACACATCATGAGTTTCTCTTTTAGGGTTGCATGATTCACTGTGAAATTTTAGCAGTCCGTGTAGAGATTGTTAGCAATTGAGAATTCTCTGCTTTTAGATGTAAATAGCCCTTGATCTTATGGAGAGTAATAAGAGCTGGAAGGTAACATCTGAGTGTGTCTCCACCCCTACATGTATACATGGACTTGAAATGTAACAAGACAGGAAACCAAAGACACCTGTTCTATTCATTTTTCAAGTATTTTGCTATTCTGTACTGTTCTGAGTCTTAGGATAGGTTCAATTTGCACGTTAGAAACATGAGTGTACTCTGAAAAGTTCAAAAGAGCCCAACTTGTGGATGGGAAGGTACAGGCTGGGGGTGGGACTCTCATTATTACCTAGGAAAGTTTTTATGTAGCCACAGTGACTTAACAAACTACTTTCATTATGCTATTGGCACATCTACTGTCTTCTGTTTTTGGATTTCTGACCTTGGCTTGTCAGAACACCTAACTGTATCCCTATGGGCATATCTTGCTAATACATCTTTTATTTGATTAGCATCACTGCAGAGCTCTGTTTGGTGGTCAGCCCCACAAGCTTTGTGCTCTGCTGTCTGGCCTCCTGCTAAGTGGAAGTTAGCTGCATGGCAGTAAGAACATCTTGTGCAGAGCAAAAATAGCTTACGTATGCAGTTAGAAGTAATATTTCAGTTGCTTCAGCTGAAAGTGGGGCTTGCAGTACTTTGCATTTGATTTAAAGTGCACTTCATTTGGCTGAATTCTTTAATTTGAATTAATGTTTTTTTTGGCCTTGGGTTCTTGTCAGTAAATTGGTTATGTGGTTTCCACTTATATTTTTGGTTAGGGTTTTTTTTTTTAGTAGAATCTGTGTTCCAGCACTTAAAGAAGCATTTATTTGTATATATTGTCGATGTCCTCATATAGCTTTTTTTTCTCCAAAACAGAGTTATTTGCACCAGAAATAAAACCTTCCATAATGTTTCATAACTGATGATTTCCAAAATAGTGCCCTAGATTATGATGTTCCTAATTTTGCAATATTATCCTCTCTTAAATTGGTGGGAGCTGGTCTGGGCCATTTCTTGTTTTTTTTCTCATGCATTACTGTGTTCACAGAGATAACTGGTTATGTACACTGTATCTAAGACAGTATGGTTGCATGTATTTATAGAGTGTAAGGTTTATGGTTTCATTTCTCTTCAGTTTCTACTTCTGACCTTAGTATAGCTTGGATGCACTGTGATACTGTGGTTTCTCTGGAAATGTAAAAGAACTAACTGAATTAATACCAGTAACCTCTAATAGATAGGTAGCTCCTATGAAGGTATATTACTAATTTTTAACATATTAAAACATGTCAGAATTTTTCCACTGATCCAATTGGCCTTTAAAACAAATCTCCTCGTGTGCTGACTGCAATAAAAGATCTGATGTATGGTTACAGGATGCATATTGCTCCTAGGCCAAAATGCAGGTGACTTTTGAACCTCACTGTGTTTTTCTGTCCCTGCTGCAAGGGGAGTAACCCCCTGCAATGCACAATGCCTGTGTCAGAACTGGGACCTCTCTAAATTCTTTTGTGCCTCCCTGTGATTTTTTACACAGTTGGCTAGAACAGAAATACAGAGATCTCTCTTATCGTTATTGTAATTATGGAATGTGTTTGGGGAATAAATCTTCTCTAAATGAGATTTTTCAGAAGCAATTGGCATTACTGTAGCTTTGATCCCTGGAGAGAAAGAAAAAAGCTGTTTATCACAGCTTTTACTGCGAGAAAAGACAGGCCAGTGCTAGACATCTCAGATTTAAATATATATACATTAAAGTGTGTGTGTTTGTAAGTGTATTTAGTTGAAATGCCCTACTGACAGCAACCACGTTTTGGTTTTATCCATTACAATTACCTACCAAGTTCATGTCCCTTGCTGTTGCCATTTAGCTTGATCTGCCTTTTGTCAAGCGTAGTATTTTCAGCTGTTGACTCTCCCTGCACAGTTTGCTAGGTATGCTGAATCATGTAACACCTTTGTGAGGTGAAGAACTTACTACTGAGAATTTGCAACGTAAGCGTGATTGCAAGTTGAAGTGAAGGGGTGAGAAAAAGCCATTGAAGGCATGACTGGCCTGGTATATTAGTGAACCAGTTTAAAGGACTTGTACCAAATAAGACTTCCAGATAAAAAGTCAGAGATAACCTAGGCATTTAGACAAGACCTGCATGCATGCCTTAACTTTCTTTTCTGAGTCCTTTAGTAGGTAAGCAAGCACAACGTGGTCCTAGACCTTGCAGATGGGTCCATTTTGAACAAGGCCATACACATACGAAACTTGCTGCCATGAAGTCCTGTTTGATTGTTCCAAGGCTAAAGGTTTCCATAAGATCTTTTCAACTATAAAATCAGCTTCTTTATATAGATTTTGCGTAAGAATAGATAGAATTAATAGATATTGCGTAAGAATTTTTGAATACTAAAAATCCCATCCTCGTTCACTACTGAAAGCTAAGTCTGCCTGACAGCATTCCATTTTTAAAGGCAGATTGACATTTTGATGCATGGAAACAAATGAATAATGTTGTGTCATTGCTTTACTTGCACTGTTGTTTTGTGGCTTATGGGGGTAAGGATTGGTAGGGGTGTTACAACTTACATCCTCAGGGCTTTCACTGTATCAGGCATCTTTCAGTGACCTTCCTGCTCAAAGGATGTTATTTCTGAAGTCCTCACTGTTCTTCCTCCCAGTTAAATTCCATTATGTATTGCCAATAACAATGCCTTGTCACTTTGCTGGAGGGGAAATTAAGTAATGTGCGTTCCAGTTGCCGGAAGAGGGATGATGCAGTAAAAATACTTCAGCTAACCTTAAAAGCATGCATTCACTTAATGGCTAAAAATTGGATGCTTCCTTTTAATGCTTAGTTTTTTACAGATGAGTTTGAGAATGCCAGGAGTAGCCCAGCAGATAAAGCCATTTCTATAGGGGGTGGATTAATCTCTTTAGAAATGCTGCTAGTACCATGCAGTTCATGAAAGCAATGTAGTTGCCTTAGTTCTTCTCAGAAGTTCACTCAGCTGTAAGTAGGGTAAAGCATTTGGATCCTGGGGTGTTCAGTGTGCGTGTTTTCACCTCTGGGTCACTGATTTCAATCCAAGATAGGTCATTGCAAATAAGTCTGGTAGATTTTTGGAATCTTCCTTTTGAAAGTATACTTTTTGGTAATTCAAAATCAGCCTTATTACCTTCATCAGAAACTTATCTAGCAGATCAACCTAAAAACTAGCTTTATTTGAAACAAATCTTGGCCTTCTGCCTTTCAAGTGCACTAAATATATAAGCGTGTAAATATGCCTCCTGCTGGGAGTGTACAATCTCAGTATTGGTGTAGATTTCAGGACTGGTGCCTCTGTAACAAGTGGTATCCTACTTGTGGAATGCTGAAGTGGCTGACTTTAAGGAGGGCAGACTGTTTTTCAACTTTCACCTGTACGTAGCATAACAACTATGCTGTGCATCCCTGAAATCTAATCTAATTAATTTTGCCTTGTTTTCCAGATTGTTTGAAGGACGGTCACCAAGGAAGCCTGAGAAACTTAAGACCCTTTTCTGCTATTTTAGAAGAGTCACAGAAAAAAGTATGTACTTCATTTCTATTTTTTTTGGTTTTGTTTTTTTTAAGCTACAAAACATACATAGAGAATTTAATCCCATTACATTTAGGAATGGCTATGCAGCATTATGATTGAAGTATCTAACAAAATCCAGCATGCTGAGTATGCTGATACTCTTTAGTGTCACTTGTCATGTGTAGATGATGTAGATAACACATGTAATTCAGTTTTTTGTGTGAAGCTTATTCTTCATTGCTTTTTTTCTTTTTTCAGAGATGGGTGTGTTTGTGTAAAATATCCATATACATATGTAGGTTCAGATTATATTTTCACCCCTCCTTATTTACATATATATGTTGTACATAAAGTGTGTGTGTTTCTATATGCATTATACAAATTTTCTGTTTGTATGTAAGAAATGAAAATGTACATGCATTGACTTGATGCACCTTATCAGAGTGAGAATGTAGGAAGAACTTAACACGTGTGGTCATTAAAATCACCAGTTCCATACCATCCTTAAGGATTTTGGTACAGTCTTCAGGTTTCCTGTAGTGTGCACGCTTGGTGCTTTGACTGCAGCATTTGTAATTCAAAGCGATTTTTCCTTACTTTTGTTGGCATTTCAGGTTTTTTGCTTCTGTTCTTCCACAGCAAAGCTGCTGTAAAGTTTTCCCAGTTGAAAATAAATTAGATGATAGCAAGATGTGAGATGTCTTCAGCTCCTTTAGAAATGAGTGTGGTATTTTCCCTAGCATGCCTAGTCAGATCTTCTGCTGTTACCATTGATTAGAGCATAAACCTAAGCTCCTAAAAAAAAATACATTTATTTTTTGAGAACGTTGTAGCAGAGCTCATAAATTCCCTTTTTCAGGAGAAAGGGATTTGACTGCAGCTAGGTATATTACATCTGCAGCAATATCTTACTATAGTGTTATTTATAGGACTTTTCTTTACATTGTTGACACCATATTCTCAGAAAAGTTTGTTCTTAAAAGGAACCAAAATCCACAATTTTAAGCTATTACACATTAAAACAACTTTATTTCATATGTTCCATCAGTTTATTATTCAGTTCATCAGTTTATTATTTTGTTTCATGTCTAATTAAATGCAGCTACCTCCTGTTTTGGCAAGCAAACTCAGCAGTCTCAATAGAAATAAATGTCTGGGGTAAAAAGTGAATTGTGATCTGTGTGCTCAGATGAGGAGAGCTGTAGTATGGGGGCTCGCCTGTAATACTTTAATAAAAAAAATTGTCAAATTTGTGCTGCTGTCCCTAGCTCTACTGGAAGCATGCTTAATGAAAACTACTTAATGTTAAAACATCTAACAGTCTAGTGAGATTTTTGCGTGCGCATTTCTTGAACTGAAAATTCGTATCATGCTTCTAAAAGACCCCATTCATTGGGATTTTTTTACTTTGAAGACATTAATAAGATTGAAGTAACATAGCTCCATAAAAATTTCACAGTTCTTTTTTATTGTGAATGGTAACTGAATTCCTTGTAATTCAGAGTAAAATTCAGGTGTAAAAGAGCACAGAGGAGGCCACGTAAGTGGAAGATTCTATCAATAGGTGAATACCTAATTTATGAAAATGTTGCCACTGATACGAATTCCCTTGTAGAAAAGCATTCGATTTCTGAAATCCATATCTTATTTTTTGAAGAGAAAGCAACTTTTTTTCCCTTCTGTGTCTCCTTAAACCTTACAATTTTAAAGAAAACATAGCGATATTTAACACATTTGAAAGACTTTGTGCTTTAGATTTGTTTCCATTGTTTTCTGCAAGCCAACCCAATAGACTCACTGCATCAAACAAATGAGACCAAACGAAGTTTTTCTTAGGATGACTCTAATAAGAGGCTGACGTTTTCTTTTTGTAGCACAACAGAAATTTTGAGTAAAGCAAGGAGAGATGATGATTGTGCATTCTCTGTGCAGTGAGAAATAGCTGTTCTTTTTTTTGTGAGTGCAGAAGTCTTTTGCATCTGAAGTAGGGTGAATTTCACTAGGATCCTGACAGTAATGGCTCGATTTGGAATCTGTCTTTATTTACGTAGTAGTTTGGAAATATGAGCTGCTGCTTCATCCACACATAGCTTGAATACTCTCTGTTGCCTATTGGGGTTTAAAAACAGACACCTACAGAGGCTGACAATTTCTGCCATAAGTGACAGCACGCTTTACTTTCATGTCGACCATCAGGTCTTTTTGGTAGTGTTTACAGTTCAAGTGATTTTCATTTAACACACAGCTTTTCCTTGAAAGCATACTCAAACTGCAAAGAAATGAGAGTGATTCTGGCCTTCATACTGGTTTCAGTCTAAGCACAGGCTGCCAGGGGAAGATTCAAAGCTGCTTTTGAGCAAAGTTAATCTCTCCTGTTTCTGCCAGGAATTATGTTGTAATCAGTGTAGGGACAAAAGTTCTAGCAGTTCATATTTTTTCCTTGGGCTTGGTTTCCCTGTAGAACCTACTGGACTGGTGACGTTTACAAGGCAGTGTCTCCAAGAATTTCCAGACTGGGAAAGGTAAGTCACACATGCTGTTAAATGTGAAGATTAGTTTAAATTATCTATAACTGAAATCCCATCAATGTTGAATTGATTCAGACCTGCAAGTGATCACAGTAAACGTGTTTGTTTTAGTGAGATGTATGGAAGGAAGTGGATGAAAGCATACAAATAATTTGAACGTCGTGCATTTATCTGTGTGCCTGTGAAGCCAACAAGTCCTACATGAATTTTTAGAACAGTAACATCTTTTGATGCTTGAGAGTGTAAAAAGGGAATTTTTGGAAAGGCAAATACATTTTACTTAATCCTTCAGATTTTTTAACTATGTTATGCTAAGGTGTGTAAGAAGGTAGATTTTGGATGAGTTTTGTCTTAATGTCTTTGTGCAGATTCTGTCATCATTTTTTTTTCTGTGCAATATTTTTTCCTCAATGAAAGATCTCAGAAAAAGCTGTCAAGATTGCATGTCACCTATGAGGGCACTATTGAAAGCAATGGACAAGGCATGCTACAGGTAAGTTTATATAACAGTAGATGTGGCTTTGTGTCATGCTTATGTCATTTTTGTGGTCTGCCAGCTTAAAGTTATATAAACTTGGTTTAAATGACAAGATGTTATGCATGTAAATGAAGCATCAAAATGAATTCCACAGGCAGTCTTAGTGCCATCAGTATTCCCTAGCTCATTGAGTTTTGTTACATGTACCTGTAGCTGACAGAAAATCACAAGTCCTGGACAGCTTCAGGTCCTTTGGTTCAAGCTAGAATCAAAGATTGACAAGATAAAAGTTTCAGGCTGTAATTTTTATGAGCTGCCAAGGGGTTTTATTTTGTTTTTGTTTTGCTTTTGAAATGATTGTTGTGCCCCAGACGGTGACCAGGTCAGTAGTTCAGGAGTCTTCTTGCTGCTACAGCACCACTGTTTCAGACTGGGAGACAGTCAGCTGAAATAGATTGGTAAGGAGGATGTCCTGTCCATATTGATAGCGAGGAACATACTTCAGTTGTCAAATCAGCTTAAAGAAAGAAGTCTGTCTTCTGGCGTTCAATTACTGAATAAATAAATAAGTAAATAGAACATCTGTAGCCAGGAAAATGTGATGTAAGCTTATTTTAATTATAACTTTCTATGGGCGAGTAGTTTGCATAAATAGTAGTTGCTTTTTTTTTTTTTTAATAAAGCAATTGCTTTTTAAACTATTGTCTATATAAAAATGTAATATGAAAAATGTTACTGCAGCCAAAATGAGAGTCCAGAATTTCACAGTTTCAGGCAGAAAGCTTAGCAGTCAAAATGATGTACCTTTTTCAAGTGCATTTCAAGGAGAATTTGTAAGAGCTTCTAAGCACAGAACAACTGATGTGGACCAGTACTGATCTAAAAGTGCTTTGTGTGGACAGCCAAGGCAGGAAGCTTCTTAAAGGACAACTTAATGATTCTTCAGTGTCCCTAAAATGCAAAAGGGATATTGTGATCTGCTGTTCATTTTTGAAATATATGCCCTTCCAAAAAAATGAATTCAGAGCCTTTGAGATGCATAATGTTATTTTGCTGCATAATATCTCACTTGTTTCTTCTCACAAAGTAGGAAAGGGAAAAAATCAAGAAGGCCTGCTGCTAATCAGACTCTGTCCTGCTGCTTATTTTTAAGTGATAGCAGCAGATTTCAATAGAGCTGAAGCTTGTACGTGGTTTTATTGACCTTATTAAATGGAAGGATTTTACGCTGTTTGCTTGTCTCATAATGCTCCTGGATATATTCCTGTTAGGTTGACTTTGCAAACCGTTTTGTTGGTGGTGGTGTCACCGGGGCAGGATTGGTACAAGAAGAAATTCGGTTTTTAATCAACCCAGAGCTGATTGTATCAAGGCTCATCACTGAAGTACTGGATCACAACGAATGTCTTATCATCACAGGTTAGTCTTTAAAGTAAATGTTGAACAAAACTTGAAGTTTTGTACGTTTAAACTCTGCAGGAAAAGATAGCACTCATTTCTCAATGAGTTTTCTTTGCCCCACCTCTTAAGACTGTGGGGCCACTGTTCCATTAGACATTTGGTGAAGGAAATGAAAACAAGTGATGGCAAGTAGACAAGTGTTACATAAAACTTTTTTTAACCTTGTGTAATAGGATGCTGAATCCTGAAATGTGTTTTTAGACCTAGCTAAAAAACGGTTTGGGGCAATAGAAGTCACAATTACCAGTTATTAGTGGGTAATATTTCTGTTGTGTCAAAGCAGGATGGATTTGTTCCTTATTGCAATTTGGAAAGTTTGTGCTGCCTTTTGGTCACCAAACAGGAGGAAGTGGAAGAGAAGAAAATCAGCATCCTTTAAAAAGGATAGAAAGTGAGGAAATGTCTCTTGAGGATGTTTATCTTTTAAGTTACAAACACACATTCATGGTACTTATGGCAAGTTGTGTTTGTCACTTACAATGTTAAAACTAACTGCGTATGCAGTATATTGTTGAGAGGTTGAGTATGGAGATACCTCTGACCAGTGCTTCACTGAAGAGATTTTTCCTTTGGTTTTAACGTCTGTCTTAAAATTTGGAGAGATTTATTATTCCTTGGATCAAAATAGTGCCAAAATAGCTGATGGCTCTAGCAGAAATAGGAGAGGTCCAGGAAATGCTGCCTATGTCTTGGATCCACACATAGTGATGCACTTTCATCACTGGAGGAGGGGGGAAAAAAATTAAACTTTTTTTCTTTACAGCCATTTTTTATTGAGAGATCTTCTAGACAAATACAGTAGTAGATTAGGTCTACTCTGTTTTTCAGCCTACAAAGCCTCCATGGTTTTCAGTCTTAACCTTTGTAATCTTTCTATGAGTGTTTTGTTTGTTTTGTTTTTCCACTGTGCCTTAATCAGTGCCTTTTCTCTGACATCTTTATGGTAAACTCGATTTAGTGATTCACTGAAAAACAAAAATCAGAAAACTCGTGGCCAGCACTGATTGCTGTCGTGAATTTTGGATATGATGATATAACAAAATCAACGTATTGAAGTGCTGTCCTCTGGGCAAGGCTCTTCTGGGAAGGGTAAAAACAGTGCAGCTATCAGTATGTGTCATAATGGATTGGGAGAAACACTAAATGAATTTTTGAAAGAATTTCTTCCATTCCGTTGTGGGGGGAAAAAAAATCAACAGTGACTTGGTATCAGCAGACAACAATGGGTGTTCTTTGACTGCAGAGACATTCTCTTAGTTCTCCTAAGCCACTGCACTTCATGATGTTTGCATTAGTGTATGTGATAATATTTTTCTTTAATGGAAATGGATCTTCTATCATCTTCCTGCATTTCTTCCATCTTAGTTCATAGCCAAGTCTCTACTGCGTGTCACAATCCTCCTGATGAATTATGATCTTTTTAATGCATCTTGTCTCAGTGGCTTAATGGGTATAACTCTGTAGCCTAAGTTTGCAGAAGAGTCTGAGAAATGGGAGAGAAATTAAATTCATTGTGATTGTGTGGTATCTGGTTAAGATCAATGCTGTAATGAATATGGAACTGGTCGTGCACAAAGTTCTTCTACACAGACTGAAATGTCAGCAGTGATGCCAAAGATTCTTACAAGTACATTTCTGATAGAGCTGTGAAAAAGTGTGGCTGTTTTTCATTCAGTTGTTCTGTTTTGTTTTCTTATTTTTATTTTCCTTTCAGTTGGCATATATCCAGACAGTGTTAAGTGTGGGTGAAGCTGTGTTCTGTGTTTGCTTTAAGTCTACAGATTGAACAATGGCCATTTTCAGAGACTTCTAAGCACATTATCCATGCAATAAACTAGATCAGGTAATTAGTTCAGCTGAAAATTTACTCATAGGAAAAAAATGTTTTTCAGCTTGATTAGCTGGCTGATCGTGCCACTGTCTGAAGAGCCAGATGACTAATGCTGGCACAGTATAAGGGCCAGAAGAACTGACTGAAAGAGCAGGATCTTCCCCTCACCCGTAGCAGTAAATAGACATTCATATCAGTGTCTACAAAATTGAACCCTTGCTTTTTACATGTACTCCTTTTTTTTTTTGCGTAGCTAAAGGTGCTGATACTTCAGTGCTCAGACAAAATACCTGAGGGACAGCGTGGCATTTTTTCCTCCTCCATCCTTGGGAACTTTATAATACCACACAGATCATATGCAATGGAAAAGTAAAACCACGGGAGTCTGAGAAGGGTGGATTTCATGAACACGGTCCCATAAGCACACTGGCACTAGAGATGTCACTGTTCTCACACTGTGTCTGCAAGTTTCACTAAGAATGCATTTTTTTAATTACACTTGCATATGCTTCCTTCTGAGTTGGGTAAGCTCCTGTTTATGTAGTAGCTTGCTTTTTGGCTTTTTTTTGGCTTTGAGGAAAGAGATTCATCAAACATTAGCACATCCAATTTATCCTGTATTGCATCCAGTCTCCCTGCAGCAGCAGCTTTTATCCCAGTGGTTCACAGGCAAAAGTGCTGCCCATTGAATAACTGTTTTTATCTGGCATATTTCCAGTGCTTTGCTTATGAAGACCCACTGATTTTAATTAGCCTTAGGTTCCTGGGACATGAATTTAGTGTTTGTGTGATTTGAGTTTCTCTTTTATTGATTTTTCTATATATGCATTTAGTTGTTTGTTTGTTTCTCGATGCTTTTGTTATCATACGCTGCACTTTCATAAACATTAATGAAAGCAATGAACCTTTGAAAAAAGCAAGCTTCATCCTTTGACTCATTTAATCTGTCCTTGTCAATATCTTCGTTGTCCCATCTTTTCTTTCCATATGTTAGACCACAAATGCTTCCTTTTCCGAGTTGAAGCTGAAGGCTGCCAGAAAGGTCAAGCACTCCCCTTGTTTGTCTTTTCTTACTATTTGCTCAGACACTTTGCTCAAGCATACCAGTAAATCTCAATTTTGGCTAGGTCAGGAAAAGTCTTAACTGACGATAGATACAGCCTACAATTCAATTAGAAGGCTGATTTCTGAATATTTAAGCTGCCTATAATTGTGTGTAAGGAAGTGGATGAATAGATATAGGCATATTCTGCCATCACAATTATTTTGGCTTCAGTTTTGCAACAGAAAGTGAATTTCTAGTGAGCAATCTCCTACCATCCCAATCGCTTTGATTAGCGGCTTTTCAAAATAGCCTTGGGTGGAGTTTGTTCTTGGTGTGGTTAATCATCTATAAAGTCTAAATAAATAATGAGTGGATAATAAGGCAGAGGAGTTCAAGAAGCACTGATAAATCTGTTACAATGGATTTGTGTAAATAGGGGAAATGTTCCGAAGTATAAGCAGCATTTTAAACGTTTTGAACAGTTTGTGTTTCATACGCTTGAGACTACAGGAAGCAAGCATTCAGATTCCCTTGGCAGGTGATGTTAAAAGTTGAATAGTCTCATGTATCTGATTTTTTCAAAGCTGTTATTATATATTTTTTTTCTATTTAGAGATTGAAACCTTTGAGGTTAAATTCAAACATTTATCTTCTTAGAATATCACCAATCTATGCACTAGGCATCACTCTTGTCTGATTAATCATATTTTTTGTGCTGTCGGTTACTTTAAATGCTCACAGGTCTTTGTAAACCATTTTTCTGTTATATTTATAGGTGTAATTGCTGGCACAGTTTGTGATTAAGGCATTGCTTTGGAGTCATCTTTTTCTTATGCTATTGGTGACTTGTGCCCAAACTGTGCCCTTATGAGATGGAATTTTCCAAATGAGGTATTCTCATCAATCTATTAGAAATTCATCTCAAAATTGTTCAGAGGTTGCAAGCCCTGCATAGGAAAACCTGATTTTGCTATGGCATTACTTCAGGGTTTTCCTGTGCATTTTTCCATCCCCAGGATTTTGAAGCAAGGACCTGAAGATGGTTAGACAGGATGAAAGCTGACTTTTTAACAGAGGGCAAGAGTCAAGACACTTCTAGAATGCTCTCCTTGGTCTCAGTAAAGGCTGGAAAGGTATTTTGCATAATAGAGCAGAAATAGCTAAAATTACTAGGTCTTAACAAGCTACTTTCTTACAGCCTTTGATGCTTGTCAGGATAACCTGCTGGGCTTTTTGGCAGAGCAGTTTGGTGTGTACTAGATGTAGTTTTGTAGGTTCCTAGGCTTTTAGAAAGAATTATCCTCTTTGGTACTGATCACCACAGCTGGGCTCAGTGGCCTTCCAGTACTTTCAGTGCTGTGAATTGCAGTAATATCTGAGAATTTGTGTCAGGAACTGCAGAGCAGGATTCATGCTGAGCAAAAGCAAAACAAAGTAACAGGAGGAAAAGAGATGTTATTGGGCAGCAATCCTTGGAAGCTTAGCAGTCTTACCAAGAATCACCAAGGTTGGAAAAGACCTCTAAGATCATTCAGTTCAACCATCCACTATCACCAGTATTTCCCACTAAGCCATACCCCTCAGTACAACATGTTAAATGTTCCTTGAACACAATATCCCTATGTAGGATCATTCTCAAGCTTGATGGGCAGCAGTCAGAGTAAGACTGATGCACTGGAAATGTGCTTTGTTCTTACCATGGAGCTTCTCTGTGGGTTTACAGATTTTAATTTTACTTTAGAGAAATGAAGTCATTTTGTGGAACCATACAGCTTGGTACAAATGCTTTTAAATCTGTACATTTTTCCTCTCCTGTTTCCTAAGCTGTCAGCCCAGCTTTTTGCTACTTTGTGATGAGGTAGCATTGGTGTGTTTTAGTAGTGCAGTGACTGTTTTATCATCATGTTTACAGGCAGTAGCAGTTCTCCATCCTCATTTATCAGAGGGGGAACACTCTCCTTGGTCTGTCTTCTCCTGCCTGTGTACCTTTAGAACCCCTTCTTGTTATTTTTCACGTCCCTTGCCAAGTTGCCAAGTTGCCAAGCTCTATCTGCACCTTAACTTTCCTGATCTCAGCCCTCCACATGTGGACGATGTCCCTACGTTGTTCCCAGGTTACACAACCCTGCTTCCACTTCCTGTACATCTGTTCCATCTTTTCCCTCAGTTTAAACTGCAGCTACTTAATCTGGCAATGGCAAGTCAAAAAGTGTCTCATGGTTGTATGTGCACTGGATGGCATACCTAGGAGATCTATGTATGTAACATCTGCCACAGAACATCACATTGCATCAAAAAAAGCTCTTACTGGTTTCAAGATGATCTTGTACTGTTATGTGTAGATATGAACCTCTAGCTTCAACTGGTGCTTTGGAGAGCTGTGTATCCATTCAGAGAAGCATTGATTCCTATGAAAGATTTTACAAGAGAAAAATATTTACGTATTCTTATGTAATATGGGAAATCATTTGTCTTTCAGGTACTGAGCAGTACAGTGAGTATACAGGTTATGCAGAAACTTACCGGTGGGCAAGAAGCCATGAAGATAAGACCCCAAGGTGAAGTTCCACATAAGTATTTCAAATGAAGGAATAAACAAATGTCTTAAAGATTTGATGCTTTGTGTATTTGGCTTACTATAGAATTTTATAGCTTGATCCTAGTTTCTTCAGAAGAGCCAGCAAGCTAAGAAAGTTATCTCCTGATGCTCATGATGATACCTGCCAACGTGTCAATTCTTAGATCAACAGGTTTTAATTACCTGTATCGAACCCAGAGTTTTCTGAAGATAACTGAACTATGCATTATAAGAACTGTACTTCCCAGGAATTTTGACAGTGATACCACGTGTTGCAGGTGATATTAATGTGTCAAAATAAGATTTAATATCATGAAAATGAGAAGAAGTCTCTAAGCACTTACATTTATTTCCCCAGCAGTGCTTATACAGTGAGTACGCACAATAATTCATCTTGTATTGGATGTGACTTTGCACAACCTGATGTAGTGGGGGGTGTCCCTGCCCAGGACTGAGGCAGGAGAAGTTGGAATTAGATGATATTTAAAGGTTCCTTCCAACCCAAACAATTTGGTGATTCTGTAAATTCTGGAGGAAGATAAAGAGCCAGAGTGCTTTTTTGACCTTGCAGTGTTCCTCTGCACTGAATAAACAGTGCCATTTAATGAGATGTGTTTCACATTTCTAGTTTCTCGTTCAGACTCTAGGCCGGAGGATTTATGGATTTATAAGGGAATCTTCTCTCTTTTCTGATGCTTTTGTCAGCACTCCGTTGTTGTTACAAGCTCACCTTTCTAGTGTCTTCTAATGGAAAAGCTCTGCAGGGAACTGCTCATCTCAGATCATGATTATATGGCCAGTATTTAAGAACTAATTTTACTGTCACATCTTGTCTTCTCACTCCAAATTTAGGGATGAGTGGCAGCGGCGCTACACTGAAATTGTTGCCATAGATGCATTTCACTTCAGACGTTTCCTTGATCAGTTTGGTCCGGAGAAAATCAGAAGAGAGCTCAACAAGGCAAGTCAGTCACTTTTTAAAGCAGCCTGCAGCCTAAGGCTGTTTCATTAATGCTTGCAGTACCTTTTAAAATATTTTTGTATTTGTGTGTGTCTTCAGTTAAGAAAACCGTTCATCTAACCGTGTACTTCGTTGAAGTAGAAGCTTGTCAAACAGAGTGGTTTATCCTTTGATACATAGTTCAAATGGGCAGTTTACTCAATCTTCAAAAATATAAATGAAGTTTGGGTACACGTTTTGCTGACTCTTCTCTATCCTACTTCTAAATGATGTTTTTATGTTCTCTCCCCATGATTGGCTCCGCTGAATCCCATTCAGCCTTTCATTCAAGTGGAGTAGGAGGTACCTCGTGTATTAACACAGTGACAGTTCATAAATATGGTACCACTTGCTTTTCTCCTATCTTCTGGATAAACTTTTGAAATATTTACATATTTATCTTTTCATATATCGATGTAACCTTGAGTTGAGTTCTGACTGTCCATAAATTTCCTATCTATTCACACAATGTCTGTAAGGGCTGTTGCAACTGAATGGGTATAGGCATACCAAACAGCTTGTAGTGATAGGAACATGTAGAAGATTGATAAATCAGGCTGGTTCCAGTCCTTTAAACAAAGCTCTTAGACTGACATCCAGAAACAGCACATTTCCTACTGATAGTTCTTGTACATTATCTACGATTACTGTATATTTAAAGCGGTCAGTCCTTAACTTTATCCTCCATTAGCTGTGTGTGTACAAAACTGTATAGTTAGTTCCAATAGCTTTTGATCTTGGTGGTTCTAGTTGTCAAGATTGCCAAGCTCATGAAATCTTTGACGAAGGAAGCTGGAACTGCAGTGAGCATCTTTTCTCTCTACTCTTCTCCCTCATTTGGGATATTGTTATATCTGAGTTTCTAGGTTGTTCCTAGCTGTCGGTCTCTGCTCTGGACTGTCTGTGGGGCTTTTATTTGTTCAGCTGATTGCTTTTTTGCTGCTTCTCTTGAAAACAAAGCAGTCCTTTCCCATCTTTGGAGGTGATGCTTCTGCATTGATGGATTATTGCCATCAGTGAACTGTTTGTGAATCTGGGGCACTAGCTTCTGGCCTGCACTGATGTTTTCAAAGTCCTTGCTTGTATCCCATTCTTATATATTTTTATCCCATTCTATATATTTTGTCATAACAAGAGATACTTGGTATCAATCTCCAGTTCAAACAGCAAATTCTCATAATGTAAGTTGATAAGATTAATGGTCCACGTTGAAGGCCTCGGACATTAGCATAAGACATAGACAGGGGTCTGTGGCCTGTTATAGCAATGCAGCTCTTTTCACTGTGCAGTTGAGCACAAAAATGTTTATGCACTTACATTATTTATCATACTTACATTTAGCTTAAAAAGACAGGATAGTAGCATGCTTATATGATAACAGATGCAGCAGGCCTCTGCTTTAGCTAGGGGTTTAGGTGCAAGGTCATACTACAACTATTAGGAGGTTCCCTGCTTTCTGTAGTGCAGGAGACCATGAAATTCTATATGCATTTAAAATAAATTCAAATGTAGGGCAGTGTGTTCCTAACTCTTAGCTAGAAAAGGAAAAGGAATGTACCTTATTCTTATCAGTTTATTTTTCCTCTCAGAAATGATGTGCAGTCCTGAAGGACTGATTTTAATTCGGTCTTAAAACTTTGGCTTCGTGATTGAAGTAACATTCATCAGCTTGTTGCTTTTTGGTTGGAAATGAAATTAGCCCTGAAAGAGACAGTAAATAAATTTTGGAAACCATATCTTGGTACAAAATGCAAATGATTTACGCCAGTGAATTTATGATCTGCCTACCATTTTCAGAGTTATTGATTGAATTTGGATTTTTAACATAAATTACAGTAGGTACGTGAGGCTTTGATATACTGTGTCAGTCTGACTGGTGGTGTTTGAAGACTGGGAGTATTTAAAGGAAATTTGAACTGTGAATAAATGAAGTTCTTATAGTAGTAACGAGAACTAAGTTTTTAAGTGACTGATGTTTTTACAAATCAAATGTGTTCAACTGTATTCAGTATGTTTGGTTCTTTCAGTTTGTTCTAAAATTAATGTTAACCTTACAACTTTTCATGTGTGGGGGAAAAAAAAGGTGGTAGAATAGGCTGCAGTCTACTTTTTTTTCTTTAAATAAATTAGGACAAGGTAAGTATATGCACGCAAGCTGTTAAATATGGATTTATTAGTAGGCATTGCTCAGCCTCTGTTTGTTTCCAGAGGCTCTTTTGCCCATCTGTTATTTTGGACCATTAAGAAATGATTGAAACAACTTGAAGCGAGTGATTCTTCTTACAGCTTGCCTTTTCTTAGAAGCCTATGTGATTTCTCTAACATCTACTTGTTTTAAAGAACCAGATGGTCTCTCTGGTTCCATGAAAGGTGTCTGAGGCCGACATTTGTTTCTGGTTTAACTGAATGCAAGATTAATATTGTCTGAATTTGGCTAGTGAGAATAAAGGAGAAAAAATTCTACCTCATTTCAACATTAAGATTTGCAGATACTTTTGTAGGAGATGTCATAGCTCTATCTTTGCTTGTCCCTTCAGATTATTGCCTCACGAAGTCTGTCTGCAGAATCACAGAATGGCCAGGGTTGGAAGGGACCTCAAGGATCACGAATCTCCAATCCCCTGCCACAGGCAGGGCCACCAACCTCCCCATTTAATACCAGACCAGGCTCCCCAGGGGTCCATCCAACCTGGCCTTGAACACCTCCAGGGATGGACGGGGCATCCACAGCCTCTCTGGGCAGCTGTTCCAGCACCTCACCACTCTCTCTCTAAAGAACTTCCCCCTGACATCCGAACTAAGCGTCCCTCTCAATAATTTTTCCAGTTGGAAGTTCCACTTTCCAAATGCTGAAGAACAACTGATGTACAGTTGGGCTTGCAGTCATAAATGTCGTGGAGCTGGTTTTGATAACCATTGACTAGTAATAATAGTGGTAAAAAAAACTAGTGGTAAAAGTGACAGGTTCACGCTTACCAAGAAATGCATCCCAAAAATTTACAGTGTGTGGAGCAGTACAGAACTGACATGTCTCTTAGGTGTACCAAAAAGATTTGACAAAACCTACTGTTTAAAGTTATATTCCCTGCTCCAGCGGTTCTGTTAACTTACTGTAGTTTTCAAATCCATGGAAATCTGCACCTGCATTTAATTTTGAACTTGGATCTGAACAAGGCAAAATTATTCTTGCCTTAAAAGAATGCCTAAATAAAGAATTTATTATTTAATTGCTACTGTAGTTTACTTTCAACTTAAAGGAAGATTAATGGTATATTGAGCTTATTTGATTTTTTTTTTATTGCTGGAAGATGGTACTGATTGTTATCATTCAGTTGTTTGAAAATAATGCACCAATGTGCCTGTCAGCTTCATCTTCTGACTCTTGTCTGCCTGCAGGCCTACTGTGGCTTCTCTAGACCCAATGTTCCACCGCAAAATCTCTCTGCAATAGCCACAGGAAACTGGGGATGTGGTGCCTTTGGAGGAGATTCCAGATTAAAAGGTAAATTATAGCAAGAGGTTAAGATTCAAATGAAACCATGAACTTAGATTTTGATTTTTGATCTTATTCTTTTTTGCGGCTAAGTACATTTTTTGGTTTTGTTCAGTGTGAATAAATTGTAGCCAAGAATTCAAACAGTAGTTAAACTGTCTATAGACCTGGTTCATTAACTTTGATCTTTGGACATGACTGTTGTGACCTTAAATACTGAAAATGCATGCTGTTTTTCTATGCTGTTTCCAGTTTAAGATTTGAAATAGCCCTGATTGTTTCTGAAATGCCAGGTTTAGTGCTTATGTAGCACTGTAAACTTCAAAATCACAGATACTGAATATTAGTTCACTCTCATTTTAACTCTCAATTATGTACCTCAGTTAATCTTCCTGAACCTGTCTTTACAGCCTATGCCTAAAAATTAATATCTCTGCAAAGCTGTTCAAAGTACTTGCTTGTTTAGAAGGTCTCAGAATCTTGCTGGCAATGTTTTATGTCTTGCTCTGTGATAGACTGCAGTATGCCAGAGAGGCTGTGAGTCACTAAGGCATCCTCCTATCTCTCACTTTCTCGTGTTCTTTTATTCTTAATTGGAGTGTATCTAGTGCAGCAGATACCACGTGCCTACTGCGTTCATGTAAGACTTTTCCCATCAAGTTAAGAAATGGCAGATCCTGATGTTTAAATTGATTTATGGAACTTATACTGAAAGTTAACATTTTGGTTATTTTCAAATTCATGGGAAGTATTCAAAATTTGTTTTTCTGAACAGCTTTGGGGAGGGGTACATTATCAGACAAACAATCACTAGGCTACCAACTTCCATGAGTTTTCTATCCAGCTGTGGTTTGTTCACTGAGAATCTATTTTTCTGTCAGTACTCATTGCCTTGCTGACAACTGATTTTGATTTCTTTTAGGTAAAATGGGTTGTCGTGTTCAGAACATGAGTACCACATGTAGGATCTGATCATATTTGATTATGATTCATGCTAGGAGGGTTTAATACTTGTTCTGATTTGCATTATCTCTTTTTTTTATGAGTTTCCAATTAAAAAAAAAAAAAACACAAACCATACTGTTCATCTGATCCAAGTTGTTACTTGTTCAGTGCTAGATGTAACTTTTAGAATAGAGTTTGCTCACTGGAGGGCTTGATACTGGAGCCTTCGTTGCCTATCAGTCAGAGCTCAAAAGCGAGATAAGCTGACAAAGACCAGGAGAGCTGAGTCCGTTTGGGGAGGAAACCCTAAGAAAAGATGTTTTAGCTGACAAAGAAATGAGCCATGAGTTGCTGAGTCTATAAATCTACTGTGAACTTTCAGTTAAGTTAAAATTAAACTAAAGGCTTAAAACATGAAGTTTTTCTCTGTTTTTTGGGTCAACCTTGTTTTCCCTCTTCTCCCCAACATGTGCCAGAATTAACAATTAGCAGCCAGTGCTAGTGTTACAAAAATGCTCATTTCAAGTTATGATTGTACTCTCAGGTCATCTCCTGTTCTTTTGCCAGGCCTTAAAAAAGAGCACCTCACTTCAACCATATTCTTCTTGGAAAGCAAGCTTGATTTCTTAGTTGACTCTGCAAAATCAATACTTAATAAAGTGAATTAATTGATAGCAATGTGCTATTGGGCATGGAGCTAGTCTTTCATTTGTGGCATTTTTCTTCAAGCCAATTCTAACTGGAAATAAGATGACAGTTCTTTTTTTGGTAAATTGTGAGCTACAAAAAGGGTACAATAATTTGGCTTGTGTGTTTTGTCAGACTATGTTTGTACTTGATGTATGATAACCAAATGAACTCTTGTTTATTTCAGATGCTTCTCATGCAATCCTAACTACTAAAGCTGTTTCTCCATTTCTAAAATGCTGTATGGGATTATTTTGAAGTGCAAATTCTTTCTGTGGTTTCACTTCACTATGACCAAATCTGTTACACTTGATAGGGATTCATAATTTCCTCATTTTGGAATATGTTTTCAAACTCTGAGATTATCAGTATCACGATTTATTGAACCCAAAGTAACAGTATTGATCACACAGGCTTGGCAGTGTATTGAAAATGACAATTTCCGTAGATTGTAATGTGTTTTGTGTGTAACATTCTTACGTTTGAAAGGATGATGGTGTTCATCTATTGTCTGGATCTCTAACAGAGACATCAGAACAACCAAGTAGTTTGATGTAATCAGATATAATTAAGTAAGTTCCATTATGCAGTATCAGATGGGTTTTTTTGATCATCTGATAAGCATAGTTATAATCAAGGTCACAGATGATGAGAAAGAAGCCTTCATGGGGAAGGAAAAAAGTATCCAGCTTTATGAACCAAGAACCCAATAAATAAATGAGACATATTTCAGCTTAGTTGGGAATATTTCCTTACTGTGGAACAAAGGACTTGAAATGCTGATGAAATATGTTTATCTGATTGGGAGAATTTGGAAGATCTTGTCTTGTTTCTGAAGCCAGAGGATGATTTAAGAATTTACAACTACAGGGTTCTGTGCAACTGTCTGAAAGGCTTTTTTCAAGTGTTTTATTACTGAAAATGCAAAATAGATTTTCTGTATTGAGGCATCTCATAAATACCTAAATTTAAATTGTAACAAATATGAATAAGTACTCTTTTTGTGACTTGGTGTTATGTATCTGAAAAAATAAGGTTTAAGAGGAAGAGGCCATTGAAAGATTTGTTTTATGCTGAAGTCTTGGGCTCAGTGTGGCAGAAAAAAAGTATTCCTTCAGGTGCAGTTCCTGAAGAGTTAAATGAAATTTTGGGTGCTGTTTTGTAAAGCCAGGAGTTGGACTCGACAATCCCTTCCAACTTGGGATATGATTCTATGAGATCAGATCTGCCTGGGGCACAGGGAACAAGAGAGCCCCAGGGTCTATTGCTGGTGGTCTTTTCTGTATCTTGTTTCTGTGTGGATGTTTCAAATGGGTGCTGCATTGTATTAATACTCAAAGACTGACTTCTACAGAAATTTTGACTCTCGTTTCATGAGATTTATAGGGAGTCAAAATAAATAGTGGAGTACTTGTAATATTTCTTGTGTGAAGCGAAACTGCATTGTTTGTTTGGAATTAATATGAAGATTCATTAGATTCTGTTCCCCCGTGCAAGCTACTTAATTAGGCCCTTTAAAAGCTGAACTACTGAAGCTTTACCAAATCTACAGCTGGTTCAGTAGTTTAATTAAATATCATTCCCAGATTGAGATTAATTTCACATGTGCTTCATGTAATTTATAATTTTAGCTATGGGTCTACGAAGCTTTTGATTAAAGAATGCAATATTTTAAGTCTCGTTTCATAGCTGAGCTGTGACAAGCTTTCAATTTAGCTTCTATTGCAGGTGGTAATGCACTACATATGCTGTTTTATTTAGAATAAAATCTTTCTTTTTCTACCCAATAACTAATTGTGATTGATATAGTCATTATGAGGATGAACGCTGAAGCTGTACCCATAGGTTCTGAAACAAGTAGCAAAAATAGTTTATGGGAGTTTGTTATTTGGACTGATGTAACATAACCTTAAAGGAATGTGTCATTGATGATACGTGCCTCTGACAGTCCAACCTGACAGTATTGCCTGGGGAAAAAGCTGTGCTATTTAATAGTTGGGTGCTGCCTCAAAGGGTCTGGTTTTTTCTTCTCCCCTTCCCAGGTGCTCTTCCTTACATCAGTTCTGGCTCTCAGCAAACCCATCACTCAGCCAACTCAACTGCTTGTCTTGCAGAGAACAGTTAGCTTTTACTCTCTTGTCAGAGGACTTTTCTGCCAGGTTGGTGAATGGAGTTGGCTCAGGGGAGATGCTAATGAGTACCTGAGAGCAGCAACAAACAGTGAGAAGGGACCAGAGCCACTCTCTCCAACTGCAGCAGATCATTATCTTGGCTCAGCTAGATTATTGGCCAGTACCCCAGATAATTTTCTAGTGTAAATCTTCAACAGTCTGTTTCCAAAGTAAGGATTGTTCTTGTTCATTATCCCTATAGCAAAGCCAGCCTACTTCATAGCCTTAGCATTTGCCGGAACGTGAGATGCAGCTTGGTTCAGGGAATTTGACACAAAGCTGGAAATAAAACACAGTCGCATTGCTGACATCATGACATTCCTTTTTAGAGGTCACAACAAGACACAATATTTCATGCTGTGCACTTTGATTGTGGGCAAAATAGACACCTTAAATTGTATGGTAGAATCATAGATCTCCACTTGGGAGATTAAAAAAAACCATATTGGTCAGTTCCTGCTTTGTATAGCTTATGTAATGAAAGGATTAGCTATGTTCCTTCAGAAGGAAAGAGGAGAAAGTCAGTTCTATTCTAACCTCATCTAAATTGCTTAAACCCAGGATTATAACAGGATGGTCTGCTTTTTTTATGTTGTTGGATGTGTTTATTGGTTAACTAATGGCTGTATGCAGCTCAGGGCTGGGGAGAACAGACTTAAATTTTTTTTGTTTGTTTTGTTTTGTTTTGTGCTTTGCAGTGTTCACTTGAACATGAGTGGTATAATTATTTGCTGTAAAACTTATGCTGTGTTTTGTCTTGCATTCAAGCATGTATTATTATTATTTTTTTCCCCTCTTCTTTCAGCCTTAATACAGATATTGGCAGCTGCTGAGTCTGGACGTGATATTGTTTATTTTACCTTTGGAGATGTGGAGCTGATGCGAGATATTTACAGTATGCATACTTTTCTCTGTGAGAAGAATCAAACTGTTGGTGAGCATAAACCTTTTCATATATGCAGACTACTGTATAACTGGAAATAATCCAGTAAGAATTATTGTCAGCAAGTCCTGAGCCCAAGCAAATGGTCTTGGTTTATTGGCACCTGTTTTCAGGGGAGCTCTTCTGATACAGGGTTAACTCAGCAATGTTCATCTGACCTCTAGGATGCTAGAACAGCTTATTTAGGAGTTCTTCTCAGAGTTTGGAAAATATTGATGTTGTGGATGTAAGACTTGCAAAAGTTTTTTAATACAACTTTAAAGGCTTAAAAAAAAAAATCTGCTCATACATTCTTGGCATAGATTTAAGTTATAGTGCTTTTGGCTTGATTTTTGTAAGAAAAAATAGTAGTCAGATCTGTTATCCAGCTGCAATGCAATGAAAGCAGTGTACCCACTGCCCCCACTATAATTTTAAAGAGTCTTTACTTTCTGGAACAAAAGTAGGAAGCTTGTTAACTGGCAATACGTTTGTGAGTGGTACAAATGGGAATTAATGTTCAGATAGCTGAGCAGAAAGAGGAGGGAGTCTGCCTGTGTTATGAAGAAACTTGGAACCAGTAGGGTGTCCCTTGTGCAGTTGTCTACTTCCTCTTTCACTGCTCATCTAGAGATATCATTTGGCACTGTTTCAGGCATTTCTAGTCTTCAGTTGCAGCTATATGTTGTTCATAGCATGATTTAATATTTCTTTGTTTTCATTTTCAAGGGGATGTTTATAGGCTGCTACTCAGATACTACAATGAAGAATGCAGAACCTGTTCTACTTCAGGACCAGAAGTGAAGCTGTACTCTTTCATATATAACACCATTGAGTCCTATGCAGATTCTACAGATGATGATGAAGAAAAAGGGTTGTGCTTTGATGATTAAGATAAATGTGTTTAATTGGAATATTGTTCAACTCCTCCCACTCGTTTGAATTGCTGAGTGGAAAGTATGACTTGGGTAACTTAATATATATTGATTGCATTGGTAGTTATCAAACATCCAAAAATCTACCTTTGAGAGGCATGATAGCTTGTTTGGTGGCTTCATACATGGAAACTTGTTCATGTGTGTACAGAGAGGATTTCTCTGGTAAATCTGGTTTGCTTTACACCTTTGTTTAGCAGGAGGTTTTGTAAACACTTGTATTTTGATCAAGATATTGCTGAAAGATTTCAGAAGGTTTCTCTGTATCTAGACTTCTTGCTAAGCCTAGTGCTGGAGTACCTGCAGCCATATAACCCCCAGAATGAGTTTAGAGAGAAACTTTGTAATTACTGTTCTTATTGACAGTTGTAACAATTTGATTACCTCCTTAAGACTGCTGTGGTACTTCCATTGTTCTTATCCAAATTTTCCTACATTTAGTTTAAAATGTCCTGGTTTTGATATACTTTGTAATAAATGGCTAAATGTGAAGATTCTGGAGGAGCTATAATGCATTTCAGAACTGCATTAGCTTGGTCAAATTAGAAAAAGTTATCATGAAGAAGAGTCTGAAGAACAGATGGGTGGGAGAATGAAGTATGTGATCAGAATTAGAAGCAGAAGGAAACATTCATGTATTAAACTTCTAAAACCATCTTGTTGGTGCTATCTGTTACAACACTGAACAAGGTCGTAAGCATATTAGTATACATGAAGTTCCTCAAGGATCACTGTTGTTGATAACTTCATTTGAATTAAGGTCTGCTGTAATTTTGTTGATATTCTCATATCAGTTCTCCCTTATTGCAGCATGTGAGCATTAGATACCCGTGGGAAAACAAGTGGAAACCAGTTGCATATCAGTGGGAGGAAAGCCCAGGCTACAGATAAGAACATAAGGTTTTGTGAGGAATTTGCACCTATGTTGTCTTAGGCGTGGGAATAATAACATTGGAGAGAGCTCGAAAGATCTGTAAAAACTGTTTTTAATGTCTCTGTGAATACCAAATTATTGTTTCTGTAGTATGTTAATATTTTACACAAATCTACAGATAAATAGGTGAAAAAAACTTTCTAGGTCTACATACAGGGTCGATTCAATGAAATGTTTTCTGTTAGTAATTAAACCCAATTTAAGTTCAGGCCAACATTGCTAAATTTAATCTCTTCTGTGTCAGATCTGCCTGGTCAGTTATAGCTGCTCTCTGAGCAATACAAGTAACAACAGCAGGAAATGTAGTGAGCTATAGCTCTAGTATCAACAAATCCTTTTGGCTGGTGTCTGATAAAACATCTGCAAGCCTGAAACGTAACCTACTAATGAAATAGTGGAAGCTACTGATAGTCTGGCTAGCAGTAAAGCACCCATTGCTTGAGCTGCTCTGGTGGAAGAGCAGTATCAAATTGTTTGGGTCGCTTACAAATGACTTCAGAGTGCTGCACCGTTGCATCAGTGCTGCAGTGGGCCGCTAGGAATTGTTGCTTCAAATGTGACACACAGCAGCTTGGCTGATTTTTGTCCTATTATTCCTGCCAGCTATGGTTTTCTTCACACACATCTGTGTCAAGGAAAAGTTTTACAATAGAATTTCAGGGTCCTCTTAGCGTTTGCATCTTGTATCCTCTCACTTTGCAGAAATCTTTTCTCCTGCTCCTTGTGTTTTCCTGTTGGCTGAGATGCTGGCAATGACAGAACTTCTAGATGCAGAGCTGATGACAAATGTACCTGATTTATTAAGAGCCGTGAGACAAAATTGGTGCTACCTGCCACATCTTCACTGTACTACTCAGGATTTCTTATAGAAAAGGTGAAAAGAAATTGTTCCAACCAACTGGAAGAAAATACAGCAAAAAGTTGTAGGTGGCCAGATGTGAGTTCCCCTTTATCGTAAATACATGCATCTTTAGTAGTGCAATATTTATTTTTGTTGTTGAGGGAAAATGATTCTTCTGTTAATGAAAAATGTACCAAGTAAGATGGCATAAAATTTTAGTTTGGCTCTAGAAACAGAAAAAAATATATATTTAGTTTTGGAAAGGTTCTCTGAAGTTCATATAGTAGTGTATTCAGTTACGTTTTGCAGTGTCAACTATTTTAGGAAGTTCCTAGATCTGTCAGCTTTATTTTCACTAATACTTGAGACCTTTCAAACAGGGGAAAGAACAGCTTCTGAGATTGCTCTTTAGGATATGTTTCCCATACATTTTTTCCTGAAATATGACTACGTGGACAGGAGAAAAAGAAAACTTGTTTTCTGTTTAATGTCATCTGAGTAAGAATGATCTATCCCATGTTCTGCCTTGTGTCCCTGAACTCATAAAGGGCAGCACTGTAAGAACTCTTGGAATATGACTTCGATTGCAGGTGGGCTGGAGATTACATTTTTCTTGGTTTGTTTTGTTTTTCTGGACGATAAAAAGCCAAGAGTTGAAGAGTTACCAATGGTGTTAGATTGCCATGGCTTTGGAATTCACTAAGTGTTGAAGTGCCCAGAGTGCTGCGTGGGGAAGGAGGAATTTTGAGCCCAACGTGTACTCTGCACCTCACTTTTTCTGTCCAGCTACCACTCTCCATTTATAACCTACCTGAAGTGTTTTCTTTAGCTGGAGATGTGTTTTGGTGCTCTGGACATAGCATGGAACAGAAGGCCCGATGCTCTTCGCAGCCTAGCAAACTTCATACTTCTAGAAACCTAGAAATCTGTTTATGGAGTATTGCTCTTTTTTTTTATTATTATTATTGCTTTAAGGATGTTTGTTATATGTTTTCAGATAAAAATAAACTTCCTACCAAAACTATTGTTTTATACTTGTTTTAGCAGCTAAACTGAATGCTTAGTATCAAAGAGGCAATCATATAGATTGCAGTGTTGCCTCCTAGTGAAGTTTGGTGTCAGAGTGCTGCTGTTTGTTCTACAGCTCTGGCACCTAAACTCCTTGGTTATGAGGTGTTCTTCTGAGTACCCATTTCTGTATATATTAATTTATAAATTGATGAACTGTTCCTGACGTTCTTCTGAACTGCAGTTTATGCATCATTATATTCTATTGATTTTTCTGGATCTGTATGCTAATGTTTACATGACTTTTGTAGGAATACGATTAAAAAATTGATTGAAGCAAGGTGGTTTACTTTGTCTTACAATATACTTCCCAGGACTGAGAGATTCCAGTACATCTGAATGTACATGGCCCAACAGGAGTTGTACTGTTGACTGCCAGTGCTGCCATAGTAGTAAATCTAATAGTTCTCACAATATCATAATTTGTTCATGCTGTATAATAGTGTAGCAGTTGATTCATTGTGCTTAGTAATTATAAAAGGAGGGAACTATTGCAAATTTGGGTTAGTCTTAAGAGAGCCTGAGGGCAAATGAAACATCAGCCCCTGAGAGCAACTCCCCAGTTAGAGACTCTTGGTGACCGCTCCGTCCTGTAGTTGCACCTTTTTGCAGTTGCTCCCTATTTTCTGGCTTATTTATACTTCTTTTTATCTTTTAAGAGTAAGTGCCATATGCAAAGTCACTGTGCATTAGCCAAGTTAACGAGTGAATTCATTCACTGGGTTTACTGAAGGAGACTCTGGGGCAGGTGCAGTTGTACTCGTTATGCTCACATTTCAGTTTTCAATAGCAAAGAAAATGGAAAGGCTGATCCACTGCTTGTTCCTGGTTTTAGATTTAATCTTGGGCGAATGGCCAGAATAACCAATTGCCTCATGGTGATATCAAGTGTTGGACAGCCTGGAGGTGGCAGCTCTGATAGCGTGATGACTGGATAGAAAAGGGTTGATGTGTGTTATAAGCTGTAAGGACAGGGATCCAGGAGAAGTAGTGTGTTTCTGACAAGAATAAAAGCATCCAGAAAGCCATAGAAGTAGCAAGATGCTGCAGCCATCTCAAGATTTTTAACTAAAAATTGAGTGTTTATGATCTTGTTTTGTGCTAACAGTGTTTCATGCTCATTTATCACTGCTTAAGTGATTCTGACCTGGGAACCATGTAGGAGGTATCTGTCACTGATAGCTCCATTACAACAATATCATCAATTTCTGCTTAACTGAGCTGTCAAGCTGGGGTTAGATTGCCTGGTTCTGGCAAGCAGCACTCAGAATGCTGTTAAAGGAAGCTCTAGTATGTTCTAAGTCTTCCTGAAAGTACTGTGGTACAGTGCTGTGAGGCTTATGGATGCACAGGAGACACAGACACCACGCTGTGTGTGCTGAGTAAGACATACACTGCAGCAGCTTAAAGCTGACACAAACTGCTGGCAGTGCAGGTTGTTAATGCATGGTAGAGATACTGCGTTATTTTTGCCAGCTGACTTTGCTGGCTGCCTGGTGTCCACACATCTCTGCGTTTACAGACAACTCTGTTCCAGATTGCATGTGGAATGCTTCCAGTAGCTTACTTGCTTTAAACAAAAACTGCCTAATCCTGGGCTGCTAGTTCTTTTGGTAAGCTGAACAGGCAGTATCAAAAATGGGATATGTGATCCATATTTTCCTCTTCAGTATCTGAGAGAACCATTTTGGTATTCCAAGTTTTCAGGGCAATGGAAGAAAATAAGGGGATTTGTTGTGGTAAAAGTGTGTATGGTTATATAAACATTATTTGAAAGCTCTAATTCAAGCAAAAGAAGCTGAAGTTTAGTTCAGAAGACAGATGGGAAACAGCAAACTCCTTTAGTGTCTCCTTATGTAGTTGCTGTTTTAGTGGCTGAATTTAGCTAAGGACTAATGGTATTAATAGTGTTTTTGTCTAGAAGTATGGTTGCAAAATGACTTTTATGTAAATTAAATTCACACAGAAAAACGTCAGAAGTGTATGAGAAAGAAAAGCTCTGAATTGTGGCTAGGTATGCTTTGCAATGGCTGTGGAGGGTCTGAGAACTCAGGCTGGAGAACCATTAAATGAGGCACTGTGTCATGTCCATTTTGAAGTTCAGTGGGGAAAGAAGTCTAAGCACTTAGCATGGTCATAATGTTGCAACTTCAAAACTGAGAGTAAGAAATAAGTGGAAAAAATTCTCCAGGCTACATTGTTCCATCAGTTGGATATGGGTTTTGTTTTTGTGTGTTTGTGTGTGTGTAGCTGGAATGCCAGAAAATAGCTTTCTGATGAAATATTCCTATTCCCTTGCATGTCTTCAGTACTAACAGTGTTCTCCTGTTAATAAGTCAGAGTAGCTTCCTCCTCCTCTCTATAATCTTCATCATCTGGGCAGAGAGGAATTGTGTATATATAGGGAATGCAGGATGTTCCCTCTAGCGTGCATTGGCTTTGCAGTACTAACAGTTGAAATGCGATACAAAGTTCTTCCCCTATTGCAGGGATTTTGCCTGCTCAGCTCAGAAAGGAAATCCATTTGTTGAATCAGTCTGATATGCTGTTTTCCAATGAGGTGTACCTGCAAAGGAACGCTGCAAGTTAATTATCTTGAACTCTGACTTAGCGTGGGTTATCGCTAAAAAGAATTAAACTTTGGAAGTTTAATTTGGAACTTTACTTCCCTTTGGAAGCAAAGGAAGCTAAATTCAACCTGTTAATTTTGAGGAGCATCCACTTAGGGTTTAGATGTACTTTACCTAATCTACTTCAGAGATGCATCAGAAAAACCTTCCTGCATGTCTTTCTTAGTAAGGAGTTCACTTCTGTTTTGACGCACGCTGTGTCTTCAGCTGGAAGCTGATGGAAGGTACTGAATGCGTTTATTTCTTCCACTCTGCAGAGCAACCAGATACAATAAAAATACTGTATAAATCAATGTTCAGTCATGGCAAGAACTACATTTTGCTCAGATATGAGATTTACATTTTCAAAATTAAAGGGTAGGAAAACTGCTTTGAAAAGCTAAGTTTCACTACTGAATAATGACAAGATTTTTTTAATGTACTGGGAATTGATTGGATCTGAACCAAAATGTCATAGAAATAAATTAATAGTAAGTGCTTCACATTCTTTGTGTCATGGATAAGGTCCTAAAAAATAGTATTTTCAAATCCAGAGCTAACTCTATCTTCAAAATGCCTGCATTATAAAGTAATTATTCTGTTGGAGTTCTAAGTCATTACTTACTTGTGGCCTGAGGAATTTTATAGTAGAACAGTATTAATAAGATGTCAGAAGTACAGATTTCATAACTTAATCTTTGTGGTAAACAAAAATCTTATATTTTCATTCATAATTACTTGACTTGCTGCAAATATGGGCCAGGAATTAAGGGATGTTATGTGAAAAATCGGAACTTTGAATTTTGAGGAGAAAGAAAGACCAGTGTGTGCTGAGAAAGCCTTGAAAATGCCCTAACTTTGAGAAAAGGAGGCTTCCAATTCTTCCATGCTGTAAATTTCTGCTGAGTGGGCATTTAGACTTCATTGAAAAGGGGAAATGGTTTTAAGTTGAAGGAGGGAAGATTTAGGTTGGATGTCAGGGGGAAGTTCTTTACTATGAGAGTGGTGAGGTGCTGGAACAGCTGCCCAGAAAGGCTGTGGATGCCTCATCCCTGGAGGTGTTCAAGGCCAGGTTGGATGGGGCCCTGGGCAGCCTGGTCTGGTATTCAATGGGGAGGCTGCATGTGGCCCTGCATGTGGCAGGGGGGTGGGAGATTCATGATCCTTGAGGTCTCTTCCAACCCTGGCCATTCTGTGATTGTTAATAATGACAATTCCCTGTGCTTTTGTGCTGAAAAAAATCACCTACTGATTGATTGGGTCCCCTAGGCCTTCATTTCACCACCTCCACGTGCACAAAAAAAATAACAGCCAAATCCAGTAGATTAAATTTAATAACACAACAAATTCAAATCTTTTTTTTTGCTATCTGAAGTTCAACCATTTGATGACAGGCAATCGTGAGGACTGGATTTGTTTTTAAAATGAAAATTAAGTACACAGTCAGCCAAAAGACAGATAACTTAGTGATTGTTTTAAGTTTTTGAAGTCTTAAAATTGTTTATCAATCAGTAATTGGCGTGTGAGATCTGGAAACAACAAGATGAATTTGCACCTTCTGTGTCACAGTTTGGGGCAGTTCTATGACTGAAACAGGAACCTCCTTTGCCTATAAGGATTGCTTTTGGCTTTGGTAATTTGAAAAGCTTCAGGGCTAATCAAATTCTTGCTTGCTCTAAACAAACATTCCCCTCTTTTTTCCTCAAATCTTGATTACATGTAACCTTCACATAGCCTCAAAATGTCAATAAATTACTTCTAGATTGGCTTCTATTACAGTCCAGTAAAAGCTCCTGTAAAACTGCACTCGTGAAAAATGATTAGTCAGTGGCCAAATAATTCATGTATATGCTTAAATGAACGGGATAAGGCTTTGCTGTTCTGAAAATTTGTGACAATGACCCAATAGATTTATGACTTAAAAAGTTAAATCCAATATCAAATTCTGATGTCTTGTAATACTCGTGCAGTGCTTCTCTGCAAGGTGTGCACTGAGGTTATAGATTGCAATGAGCACATCTTGTGTGTTGAAAAAATAAAGGTAGATGAAGTAACTAGCACCCCAAGTATCATGATGTTGTACCTAGGAGCTTGTACCTTAAAGCTTTTCCTAAAATGAATATTCCTGGGCTGGCAAAATTGTCTAAGGAAGGCTGGGTGGGAAACATGAGGCAGAAGGTGCTCAGGGACTTGTGACAGGGACAGTCGTCTGCTCAGAGATCATGACAAGATACAGGCAGTGCCCATGTCGTACAAAGGTAAAATTCACAAGTGCCAGAATACTAGACCTCAGGGATGAAACCCATGTGTGCTTTGGCCTGTGTTTGAGGACACGTTAATTCCTTGTGAGAGTCTTTGTTTACAGAAAGAGATTTCTTTATATCCTTGCACTCTGGTCCGATGGCCTCATTGCCACTGTCTTCCTCAGCAGTGTCTAGCCAATGATCTCAGCCGTGGCCTGCAAGGCTCACCCTGTCTGCATCGTAACTCAGCCTCCCGCTCGCTCCTCCAAGCCTCTACCTCATGCAGAGCGCCTGTTGTGACGCTATGTGCCAGCTATTCTTAGCAGCTTTGGACTACGGAGTGAACTGTTTGCTTCAAACTCATTTACATAAAGCTTGGGCTAATTAGAGTCCGCAAAGTGACTTACAGTCCTCGCTCTTCAGAGTGAGATCTTTCACCTGCTACAATGTGCAGCAGTGGCAATGAGTGAGGATCATGATTTGCTAGCTTGATTGAGTAAGAGATGACAGGTAGGATTTATATACTTTGCAAACATCTTTAGAGTCTACAATTTTTTTTCCTTTAATTGGCTTCAGTGACAGCTTTCCCCAGGCACCGTGCAAATCCAGCAGAATGGGTGCGATGCCAGAAAGCTCTGCTGTTCCTCACTGCAGTGCCTGGAATTGCCTGTGACTGCCATAGCAATTGGAGAGATACAAATCCAAACCCAACATCACTGTGATCACAAAACTCATCTCACTATGGACTCAGAGTCATATAGACTCACTATTTCACCCAGAGGGTGGTGAGGCACTGGAACAGGTTGCCCAAGGAGGCTGTGGATGCCCCATCCCTGGAGGCATTCAGGGCCAGGCTGGATGTGGCTCTGGGCAGCCTGGTCTGCTGGTTGGCAACCCTGCACACAGCAGGGGGTTGGAACTGGATGAGCATTGTGGTCCTTTTCAAAACAGGCCATTCTCTGATTCCACCTTTCACATAATGGTTTTCTCCTTCATGCAGTGTCCTGTGCATTGATGGTGGGATTATGATTTATCGGACTTTCACACAGCTCAAAATGCTTTAAAATAGAGCTGCAGCAGGACTGTTTTCATGCTAGTGAAACAAACACACTAAAAGCATCCACTGCTCACTGCCCTGATGAGAAGACTGGAGATATTAAAACAGTTACGCTGTTGTACCCAGAGCACCACAACTGCTTCATGTTAATGAGTACGATTCAATGAGCTCAGCATCAATGGATGAAGATTTGGTAAAATAGCAGGATTCATGTAATGAAAGCAAAACCTGCAAGGAATTTAGAGCAAAATGAGAACAGTTAATGCTGAGCTAATAAAACAAGCACAAAAAATAGCATGCTTGGGGCAAGCTTTGGCTGTTGTATATTTTCCTACAATGTCACCACTATTTTCATAGCAGTTGCAGTTGTGAAACACAAACAGTTAGCTCACCTCGACAACTGAGATGCTCAAGCTATTTCTTACTTTACTGGAGAACAACTTGACAGTAAAATACGGGCAGCAAAGATTAAAAGTACAAAGCTGTTCCACCTACAAACTAGAATCACTCTGATGGTGCCTAGCTGTTTCCAGCACTATGCGTGCTTCCAATTGGCCACCATTTATGAAAACAGGAAATGATTGTTACACTGTATGTGATAGACACCCATTCTTTAACCCTTGGATATTTTACATTAACACTTCTATTAAAAGTCCCCTTGGCTTCAGGCAGCAGGGCTGAAGGGGGCAGGAGCTGCAGGAAGAAAGTGTTAGAAAGAAATTATGAAGTTTTAACTGTACAACAGGTTTGGAGAGCAGCTTCAAAGGATCCCATTAGGAAAACAGACACGGTGCCAGAACAAAAATAAACAGAAAATGTTGTTTGGTTACTGCTGTATTACTCGGTAGGGACAGTGCATCTAAGAGAACTCTAGCTTTGAGGCACAACATGGTGTTGATTAGTGCAAATAAACCTCTTCAAGAGTCACCTTTCAGCAATTACAATCAGATGCTGCCACTGTAGCTTCAAAAGCGTCATTAGCAATCCTTACTCCCAGGGAAAACTGCAAATCTCAGACACCCTGGAAGTTTTAACTGACGGAGATCTATCTTGCCTCATGTGTAAGATAATTACACGTTCCCTCATTAGGATAAAGAGCATTAAAAATCAAAATAGGTCCTTCTGAAGAAAACACTGCCAGTGGTATAGACTAAGAGCTGAGGATAATTTTCCTGCCATATATGACAATGTCATGTCAGCTACCATGAAGTTTTATTGTCTCCTAAAAGAATGATATTAAAAAAATACAATGTATTTTAGATGTAGGTAGAAGGAAGCTATTGAGAAAAAAGATTTCTATTTTTGTTAAGATTCTCTTATGAAATACCTGAAAATACTAAAACAATTTTCTAGCAGTTTTCTCATAATCTGTTGTTAAAATAGAAAAAAATATTGTTTTTCTAATTCTTTCTGGGTTAAGCAGTTAGTACCACTTCACTCACTGTTAACATACCAAATGCTGGCAGGGCGTTTTGCATTTCACAAACATCTGAAATCCAGTTAAATTTCTACTGAGTTTCATTTGAAGCTATTCTCTAGCTATTCTCTTGCTGATGGATCTTTGGCCAGAGCCCACCTAGAGTCCTGCAGTGTGATTCCACTTAGGAATATGGCCTGGTGACTGAAGTTACTTGAAAACAACCTGTTGTCCGCAATCAGTTGAGAAGCAGTCTTCTACTTATCTGGGCTTTGGGATAAAACATTCTATTCTTCTCAGATACTGCTTCCTCCACAGAAAGAAATTTCAGAAGAGAGGGCAATTGAAAACCAGGTAAATGCTCTCCATATAAAACTGTACGTAAAAATGTCTGTAGACCAAATAAGCGTGAAGTTGTTAACATTAGTTTCTGTTGTGAAATTGGTATGAAAGGTAAATACTCCTATCACACTTGAAGGAACTTTGGAGATTGTCCAGGGCAGCCTCCTGCTCAAGGCACTGAAGTCAGACCAGGACTTTGTCCAGCCAGGTTTTGAAACTCCAACTATGGCAAATCTATTATGTTGCTGTTTATTTAACCTTGAGTGAAAAGCATTTTACTTCTATCTGGACTGAACCATCACCATTTCTGAGTCTCACCCTCCTGCCAGGCACTGTGATAGAAAGCATGGCTTTGTCTTCTTTATATACTGCTCCCAGTTATCCCACTTGCTGAAGGAAGAACAGTGATTATTTCCCTGAAGCTGCTGGCTGTGCTTCTATTAGCACAGCCTGGCATGCTTTTTGTCCTCACTGCCAGGCTGTGGCTGACTCCTGTTTAGCCTACCCAATGCAAGAAGAAGCACCAAGTTACAGGTGATTTTAGTGCTCCTCAGATACTCAGCAGCCCATATTTATTTTGGGAAGTCAGGGATATTACAGAAATTCATGGCATACAAAGCCAAGGTTTCTGCAAGCAAATGGAATGCAAATCACCAATATGAAACTCATCACTTAGCTGCTGAGATGTCATAGATAATTAATATGCTTCTCCTGTCTAGGACAGGGGAGGGAGAAAAGTTTGATAAATGATACCTCTTGACAAAAAGAGAACGTATAAGAGACTGAGAGAAAGCACTGAAGTGAATGGAAATCTGCCACCGGTGCACCAGAGTTGTGGTTTCACCTGTTGACTTTGTAATAGTAAGCAAAATGTTCTGAATCTGTGCACCTGTTAAGATAAGAAGCAGGGAAGGGTAGTCCTAGATAGTGGAACCCACCTGAGCCAACTTGAGCAAACATCATAGGATATTCACTGTCTCTACTGTTAAGCCCAAAGTGAGTCCGTGTTTTACCATTTCACAATCGTCTTGCTTTAAGAGATGGTACTTTAGATGTGAATCTATCAATCTGTGGTTTTAGACTTCAGTTGTAATAGACATATTAGGAAATAAAGTAAAATGGAGTTTCTGTGCTTGGCTGAAGAGAACTTCTGATAAGTGTTGTCTCTAGTGAAATTACTGGTAACAATGAAGAGTTGCCAAAAATACATAAATAAATGTATCTGTCTCAGGAGGGGGAGCTCTTAATGAGATTGTCCTTCTCTGAGTAATCCTGTATCCAGACCACCTCCTATGAGATTACCCTTTGAAGGAACAAACCTACTGAGAAGTCATGCTGTGTTAGTGAGAGAGTTGTGTGAAGCAATTAACCTCAGGAACCTCGGTGCTGATTGCAAGTAGCTGCTGGTCTGGCAAGGAAACCAATGTACCAAACCAAGCAAGGACAGAGGCAAGGCATTACAGTCATACAATGTTAGGCAGTAATAAAAATGACAAGTCAAATCATGCTCCTTGCTGTTCAAGAGAACTGAAGGGCAACGCATTCAATTTTCAAGAACAAATTGGTTCTAGTCCTGTTAAAATGTAGTTTGGTTTGGTGGTTCTAGTTCTGTTAATTCCTGCCTGAGTTAAGACATGAGACAAATAAAGAAGAAAGCATGTCAGATTAAAGCTGACACACTACAGAAAATAAGGATAAATGTAAAAACAACCCACGGTGAGGCAGCATGTCTTTCAACACAACAGAAAATTTCCTATCTGACTTCCATTTCAGGGGTACTATCATAGTTATCCTGTATCATGTATTTTATCTAGCACAGTTTCCTCAACATATAACATGAATTCTTTTGATATAAAGCTGGCATGAATGACCCTAAGCAAGCTGTCAAACATGGCTCTGTGTCTGCTCTGAACTGCAGATTTTCTAAGCTTTCATTTCACCAATGGGCTTTCATCCCAGACGATTTGAAAGTGTGACAATTCAGCAGGAAGCAAGGATGGTGTACCTGTCTTCCTTTAGGGGTGAGTAAAAGGAAGGGATAAGCAAACAAATGGGCAAGTACAGCTAGAACTGTGAATGGAAATTTTAAGAATTAAAACTGGAACCGTACAAAAATAGCAGGCAACTGTCTACTACAGAGCCTGTTCACTGCAATGGTATTCCAAGTCGCCTTTGACATGTGGGTTTTCCTCTGAGATGGAAGGTAGGTCTGCTCATCTTCACTATAATTTTTAATTGCATTTATGTTCAGTCAGCGTAGCATGATTGCTCTAAAGACGGCTTCTGTCTGCTCATAATAAGGTTAAAACTCAATCAGTAAATGTAGCAACCAACAATATTTCACCACTTGCCTGAAGGCTCAGTCAGCACCTGGCTGTCTGCAAGTACCTGCCTAGCACGTGCCATTTCACAGGGTTGATGAGCCTCCCTTTTGCAGCTTGGCAGCCCCTTTTCTGCCAGCCTCATCCCTGTAAGGTGCTTTTCTGGGCAGGCTATTCCCAGTACACTGTATCGTGAAACACGTTAACCGTTGGTGTTAAATATTCACACATTCACTTTGCAGTATAAATCAACAAATATGTTGTGTCTGAACTACAGCAGACTATAATGGAATGGCATTAATAACTTCATGGAAGCGTAGGGGTTGGAAGGGACGTCTAGAAGACACTGCGTCCAACGTCCCTACTAACGCAGGTTGAGCAGGAAGGTGTCCAGACTGGTCTTTAATATCTCCAGAGCAGGAGACTCTACCACCTGTCTGGGCAGCCTGTCCCAGTGCTCTGTCACTCTCACTGTAAAGAAGTTCTTCCTCGTGGTTGTGTGGAGCTTCCAGTGTTGCATTTTGTGGCCATTACCCCTTGTTCTATCGCTGTGTGCCACTGATCGGCTTGGCACCCCTCTCAGCATTCTCTTCTCCAGACTGATGAGACCCAGATCTTTCAGCCTTTCCTTGCACGGGAGGTGCTCAGGCCCCAAATCTTCTTTGTGCTGGATGCTCTGTGAAGTTTTCTGCCTTTTTGAACTGAGGAGCCCAGAATTCATGGACATCCAGGAAAGGAAGACTCGGAAGGTAGAAATAAATATATGGGTAGCAAACAAAAACTTAAAACTATTGTCTTGCGTTTTATATTCGGCCACATAACCTGGGGCAATAAAAAAAAAAAGCCTTAAACCCAGCTGTAGGCACTTAGGCAAGCTGTGCTGCTTCCGGACCTTGCCCATCCTCATCCTGGATGGCACACAGGACGGCCTTGGGGCATTTCCCATCTCCCTTAGGAAGCTTCCAGCCGCCCTCATAGGCGCTGTTGGAACAGCCCGCACTGCGCTCCTTCCTCACTCCAGCGCTCCGTTCACAGCCGCCCACCCCATCAGCGCGTCACTGAGAGCTCAGCAACGCCGCACGGCTGCGACCCTCCCAAAATGGCGCCGGGGTCGCGCGCCGCCGAGGTACGGCGGGTCGGGGGGCGTGGCCTGGGCGCGGCGGCCGCTCCGGTGTGCACGGCGCCGTGACCTCAGCGCACGCACCGGTCGCCGCGCCGCGCCTCACGTGACGCAGGTAACGGTCCCGGGGCTCGCCGCTCCCTCAGCGCGGCCCCGTGTCTGGCGGCGCGGGCGGCGGTGAGGCTCGTAGGGGTGGGCCGGGCGCGAGGGTTGGCGCGGGCCCGGGCTGTGAGCGCGGCCTGCCCGCGAGGCGCTGAGCGGCGGCCGCCGGGCCGAGGAAGGTGGACCGCAGCCCCGCGGCAGCCCCGGCGGCTCCGGGCCGCGATGAGGGTTCGCTGTGAGGACGGGGCTCTGCACGGCGGGTCGTGGCCTTGCGGGGATGGAAGGGGAGCCACCGCCCTTGTGCCGTCCGGCCTCAGGGCTCGTTGGCAGGCTGGGCTCTCGAGGCGCTCCTCGCCCTGAAGCACTAGAGGTGCCCCGGGGCTCGCCCTGCGATAAATGAGTGGCCTGTGAGTTTCTTGCAGTCCTGCTTGGTTGGGCAATTGTGCGTCTTTATGTAGAGCGGCAGCATGCTTGCCCCTCTATTCGCAGTGATCCACTGCAAGTTTTTGAGTGTAATTTGTTCATTATTTTCATTGTCTTCCCCCTACTAGCCTTGTTCTATTAGAATTCCTTTATCCAAAGAAGAGCTCTCGGAGTGAATTGCGTGCAACATGTAGGAGAAAATGAACACGGTAGTGGATGAATGAGCATTTTTGTGTAATTGGCGCAAGTCCTAAGAAACGTCTGTTAGCACTGGTGTCAGGGCTCCTCAGGTCTAAGGAAACACAGTACTGGTGCTGGCAGTACCAGGAGAATATTGATTAATGTGCGACTGCCTTTGTAACATCTTTGTTTAATACAATCTAGAAGAAAGCAGAACAAATGCTGGAAGTGCCTTGCTGTTTGTTTGATACCCTCTAGAAACCTGACTGGAACAGTCCGCAAGGCTGTCCTTGACGTTACGTCATGGCTTCAGAGTGCCAAGGTGAAAGCTGGCTTGCATCCTGGCGTCTGCACACAATACTGCAGAGCTGCACTGGAGACATTCTCACCTGTTTACAGCTTTCACTTACTTTCACCATTCTAAAGGTGCTTTGGTGCATTAAATATCAGGTTCTTCTTCATCTGGTTTATTGCTTCTTTCTTATTTTTGACCTCTGGTAGCAATTTAATTAATATCTTCCTTTTGGTTGTTTCTTGCTCAGCTTGATTCCCTGTCAATCACAGTTTCCATTTCAGAGTTGATTTAGGAAACATAACAGAGTGGAGCAATCCTAACAGCTTCTGCATGCTGTCCTGTGTGCTGATTTTTGACTGACAGTCTCAAGGCTGGGTGTGCCAGGATGTTCTATGAACACACTGGAGATTTACTTGGAATAATGTCTGTAATAATTGTTTTATTCACCTGTGACTTTCATACCTCCACAGAAATGTATTGCATATCTGTCTTTGTAGATTCTATGTTAATAGTTAAGATTGGATTGTGAAATTCAAATTGGGGTTGGAGGAAGTGACTGGTACCAATAATAAACTTTGTTTTGATTATATAATGCTGTATGCAGAATTGGCATTCATTTTCAAATCTCCCTTATAAACTATTTTGCTTATTGCTAGAAGACAGATACACACATCTCCAGGCAGGTATTTTAGCAAGAAGGAATGTGAAATTACATGTACTTAAGAAGTTTGCCACTGGAATACAATGAACTGGAATACAATGTTCTTTTAATTCCTTTTTATCTCAGCAAAGCACTTTAAATGAGAGCAGGTAACCCTTTAGAAACAAACTTCCATCCCCTGTGTTACGTGTACAGATGTTTTGTAGTAGAGGGTGAGATTCACCTGGAGTAAAGTGTGCAATAATAATTTCAGGCAGGATGGGCATAGATAGGAAATCCTGCTGATATCTCAATTCTTACTGTTGAAACACGTGAATCTTATTAAATTCTATGAGACTGTGTTACATATCTATAGTGGTTTTAGTGCTATTATGCCTTAAGAAAGAATTTTGTGTAGGGACAGTTTATTTTTAACTCTGTTGTCCCATTTGTTCTGAGCTTTTGCAGGACTTAATCAGCTTCCAAACTAGTGCTAGGAGCTTTTATCTTCCTGCAGTTGCCAGGAGCTGTTATCATGGGCAAGGTGTTGAGACAGGAGCAAGTCAGTGTATAACAAGGTTTGAATCTGTGAAATAGGAAATGGCAAGTGAATATGTCAATATGAAGACTTAACTAATGCTTATTATTAGTGGTATATAATTATTAGTATATAATTATTTTGTTAGCATCATTGAACATGGCATAAAATATATATTAAAAAAATATATTAAAAAAAAATATATATATATATTTTCAGCCACAGTGCTTGTGGTTGAAACTGTTTCTTGAACCTACCCCTGTTAGGCTCTGTAAGAGGTCACATCTTTCTTCAGCTGATTGACTGCAGTTACGGTTGCCAGGAGCTCCAGCAAAGTCAATGATTAGCAGTCTTGTTGATTCCCAGGGATCCTGGGCTCAGGGGGCACACGGTGCAAGTGGAGTTGTGATTGTTTTTGCTTTGGAAACCAGGGTGCTGTTACCAGTTACAGAACCTGGGACATGAGCTGCTCCATGTGGGGGATAGATATCAGCAGCACTTCCACGGCTGTAAGTGTAGCACTACAGATGGTCATGGAGTGGCCTCTCTCCTGTCAATGACTTCATGCCTACATGTTAAAGGGCTTTGTTAAAGAATACTCCAGTCAGAAACTTAACTTTTTGCTGTGAGACTGAATGTGTCTGTAGTTCATTTGCTGATTTTTTTATTTTTTATTTTTTTAATTAGTTCTGTTTTTGTCTTATTAATAGACTTGGATCTTCTGTTTAATAAACAAAAATGAGTCATATGAAGTTGTTTGCAGCTACGGTGAAGTGGCATGGCATTAAAACTCTGCGAAAGCCAGATGTAGCCAGGAGGGTGTTTTTCCGTAGCCAACGCTGTGTTTCATCAGGAACCTCAGAGCCATTCTTGAGTGGAAGTAATTCAAATTATGTGGAGGAAATGTATTATGCGTGGCTTGAAAACCCTCAAAGTGTACATAAGGTGAGTAAAAAAGTTAACTGTAAATCATACTATTAGGTTGAGTAGAATTGATTTTTTTGGATTTCTTATAAGGCAAGTTAAAACCAGAAAAAAAGTCTTGTATGAAATGAAAAATGTGAAACTAATTTCCCACATATTGATTGATCTAAGATGCAATATTGCAGCAAAACAAAAGTACAGAGGAGCTGTGAGCTTGGTGACCTGAGTTGAAAGAATGAGAAGTCCATTTTAGAAATAGTGAGCTACTCAGAAGCCTTCAGCATTTTTCCATGTAAAGGTTTTTAGAGCAGATTGCGAAGTAAGTGATCAGATCTTGAGAAAGATCAAAGAAATAAAATACCTTTAATTTCTTAGCTCATCATAGTAAGTTTGTATCAGATGATACAGTAGCTTATGTTGATGTTGCTTCTAAACTGTCCAAAGAAGATGAATGTATGTTTCTCTAGGTAACTGCAAGTCATAACCTTATTAAAAAAAATTAAAAATTTTTAAGAATCTTGGAAAGAACTTATTCCATTGTCTTTCTCTAGGCTACAGATACTTGTTGGTTGTTGGTTTTTTTGTTTTTCTTTAGACTGTTGCTGATATCCCATGGGCAAAATACATGGACTTACTCTTTTTAATAAGCTTTCTGCTGACAAGGAAGGCTTTCTTACAATGATACATGTATATTATTAACTTAAGAAGCAAATGGAAGTTAGATAAATTCTAAGGCAAATGACTAATTTTCTGCAGAAGCAGTGTGAAGTGTTTTACCAAATTGGTTGTATGTTCCCTTATTCTTGGGGCACATACATCAAAATATCACTTACAACCTGTTGCTGTAGGTCTGATTATCTATCTAGGAATGTGCAGGATGGATAACGTGCAAGTGATGCATGTTGAGAGGGGAAAAAAGGGGGCTGAAATAAGCAGTTCTGGAACTATTTTTTTTTTCTGAATCTTGAGTGCGATCTTGATGAAAAAGATGAAAAAGGCAGTAATGAGTCTTGAGACAGAATGTTGTTCCAATAGCAGCCGGGTGCCAGGCCTTTTGTCTTGTTCCTTAACTTGCAGCTGAAGAGACCTTCTCCAGGGGTGGCTCCTTCTCTCATGCTATTTCTCTTTGATTCGTCTTCTTGTCGCTGCCAGTTACATCGACAACCAGTGTAGAGCAAGGCAGCGTGTTGTGTCAATCTATTGACTGTAACGTATGGGGCCTTCATCTGGTATTGGTGGTACAGTTTGTTATCAGCCCTTTCATTGTGAGCATGCTGTGCGTATGAACACATCCCTCAGTGCTACTTGAGGTGTTGTCTTTATATAAATACGTATTTAAGTTGCATCAACTTCTAGCAAGCTTCTTTCACTGGGAGGAGCGGCCTTTCTCATCCAGGCCCTTTACAGCGCGGCCAGTCGTAGCGCCGAGCCCGGGCACTCGCTGTCACCTACCGGAGCGCCGGGAGCTGTCTGTGGTGCTGAACGGTCTGCGCCGCGGTGTCCCCGCAGCGCGGGAGCCTCCCTGACCCCACCGCCCTCGTAGCGGAGCAGTAATGAACTGAATGAACTATGAGTATAAAGCTAAATGATTGACAGAATTACTTTACGAATCTTCACGCTTAAATAATTATGTTTTTTTGGTGGTTGTTTTTTTTTTTTTTTTTTTTTTTTTTTTTCAGTTGAGAGAAGAGATTAATGCTGTAATCACACATAACTTTTAAATTTTAGTTTAATCAGTGAATTTAATTTTTGATTTCTTTTAAACTGCCTTTATTGACAGAAATTGTTTAGATGAGCCTTTGAAAAAACAAAATGCTGAGAACTTTAGTCACTTTGTTTTCTTAAAGATAAGGAAAATATATGCCATAGTTGTGTGGCAGAAGGTGAATTTCTGATTTTGTCATTCTGTTACAGACAACGGTGATTTCATTATTTATCCATTATATCCTGCTTTGTTCAGAGACACAACTTGTGCTAGGCTTTTATATGTTATATTCTCCTTCCTTTTTTTTCCTCATAGGTAGTTCCCTCTTATGAACAGAGATGTTTCTCCTTTTTAATGAGCTGAAAAGGCTTTTTAAATTATTATTTTTCTTGGCTTTTAAGATCACATTATTTACTTTTACTTAGAAACTCCAGTTAGTCAAGGCTCCTCAAGTGATTTTTCCCGCATTGATTAGGTATGTCTTGCCGTGTATGTTTATTTGAAAACATATTTAAAACATTCTTAATCCTAAGAATGTCTCCTTTCTTTATATACCATGCATATGTATTTGCTGGCATATATTTATTTCGTAGGAGCTTCTATTCATTGTGCAATTCAATTCCTGATTGTTTCCTGTTTTTCCTTGTCTTCTGAATTTTCCTGTCCTTAAAGTAGCCAAAACAACAATCAGAATAAAATGACGTGGGCTTTGAGAAAGGCATCATTACTTCTGCTTGAATTGTGGTGTCAGAGCCATAGATCATAAAGCAGAAGCTTGACAAAGCTCAGTTATAACTATCACAAGATTAATTACAAATTGCATGGTTGGATATTGAGTACATAATGTCTTCCATATTATCCTGTATGCAGCTGCTTTACCTTGAGCATGTAATCACTTTCTTGTTGTGCATACTTGGAAAAAGGGTGGTTTTGTTCCTCTGTTTGACTTTTTTCCTCTGTTTGGTTTTTATGTAGTGATGCTCAGTGTGTGTCTTTCTAAGGATTTACTCTTTTTAGTGCAGTTGATAAATATCATGTCACTAGGGGAAAAAATAAACATTGGCAAGGTTACAGATGTTTTAGTTGTTGAAGTGTAATGCTGTTTATTATATGAGTAAGATATCGCCACTTAATCTCTTGAATTGTATGGCGTTAATTGAGAAATTAAAATAGTGGTTAACTGCAGTAGGGATTTGCTGTCAGAATAAAAAGCAGAAGAATGTATCGTGTATCACTTCTGTGCCACTTCAGATTTTTTTTTTTTTCCCCTCATAGATGTGTATAGATGTGTTTTTCTATTATAAGTTCTCCCTACCATATTTTAAATTTAATTAAAATTTAAATTTAGTTGAGAACCTTTAGGTAAGCTGTGAGACCAAGTTTGTCTTATGTCTTTTCAGTCATTTGGTAAATGCCGTTGCCAGAAACTGGCATCAATACACAAGACTTGAGGACTATAATCTGGTATCAATCTTGAAAGGCACTACAGAATTTTTTAAAGGCTTTGATGGATGGATGTCTAGAAAAAACTAATTTTCTGTAGCCAAATGATATATTTTCCCTCCCCTCTGATTAAATGTCAAACCGGCTCAACAAATCAATAAGTTCAAAAACACGCTAAGAAATAGTGTAGTTTCCTTCTCTCTTAGCTGTCGGTGTCTTCATATTTGAACCTTTTGAAGGTTTTTTTTTGTTGTTGTTGTTTGTGAATTTGCATGCAGAAGGGATCCCGTGTTTGCTCTTAACCCAGTAGCTTCTTGGGCAAATTCTCTTGGATTTTATTAGCAGATGTCTCAGCAGTCCACTAGTTTAATACTCAGTTTTTCTGTGGGACTGTGCTGTGATAACTTTTAACAAAACAAAGAAATACGATCGGCTCTGCTGGGAAAAGAAGGACCCTGAGATAAGCAAAACACATTCTTTATTTAAACTTTGCGTGAATGTCAGATTTGTCATGGCTCGAAATGTGTGTTTGGAAATTACTAAAATAATGAAAATTAATATCTGTATTGACAAAATAGTTCTTGCAGTCTACGTACCCTTACTTTCAACACAAAGATATTGTATTGGTTTACCATGGTCTGGGACCTGCAATCTCTCCGACCGTGTGTTGTATAGGTGTAGAATAACAATATGGTTCTTAACGTGGAGTAAGGTATATAGACAGAATACCAAAGGCAATACAGTTGTACTGATAGACTCTTGAAGACCATTTATAGGATGTTACATGGATTTGGACTTCTAATCTAATTGTGACAGGTAAGGTGTGATGCAAAGAAGAGTAAAGGTGGTAAGCATGACTTATTTCCTAAAACTAACCATGACGTGTGAGGTGCCTATCTTGATTTGCAAGGTGTGTACGAATGAGACTGTGTTACATCAAGCCTGTATAAGAGGAGGGTGGATAATTAAATATGTTTATCATATTTGTAGCAATGCAACTTCATATTAATAACAGAGTATAAGAGGTGCCTTAGAAGAGTTTCTTTCTGGCATTATGCTCATGTTCATGAAGAAGTTTCTGTTCACAGGTTCAATGAGTGCTGAACCTACTTCTACAACTTAAACTTGGAAAACCGAGTGAGGTTTTGCCACCATAGGTTGGCCTGCTCATAGTGTTCCTGAATGCCTTAAAACCTGCAGAAATATCAGTGTGAAGACTGTCTTTATTAATGAAAATATAATTTTAAAAATATTTTCTTGTTGCCTAACTGGTATTACATCGTTTTCTTTCCTTTGTGTATTCTGCAATGAATATTTAAAGTGAATTATATAAAAGTGTAGGTGGAAGTAAAAGGACTTTTTGTTTTAATTCTGTTTCTGAAATGTGTATTCTTTTGAAGTTGTCACCTGCAACTGAAACCAGGGCTGTGATTTCTTTGATAGTAAGGTGTCCTGAGCTAGCAGGGAAGGGATCTTTGACCAAAAGCCTCACTCAGCAGAGTGGTTTCTTCAAGAAAAGTTCTTAAGGACTGAGTCAGCATATTCATTGAGTATCTTAAATATCATGAACTATTTAAGTATCATTAAAGGAATGGTTTCATTTCAATTATTAAGGTTTTCAGTTTTAGAGGCTTGGTAGCTCTTTATTAACAGCACGATTTTATACCTGTTACTGGTTGTGTAAATCAGCTTTGCCGTGAAAAAGCCGTGTGAATGAATATTGTATCAGGGTGCTTTGCACTCATATTGTTGGGAGTTTTCCACTGAGTAAGCTCAGTCTAAGAAGGCAGACAAAAAGGTTTCTATGTAAACAAAGACATGGAGATGCTGCAAAGGTGTGGAGCATTTACATATTGGACTTAATGACCTTTCTGGCATCCTTCTAGCTTGGTATATTCTGGTCTCTTATCATTGCTTATGAGGTTACAGAGGCAGAAAAGATAGAGCTTTTATCCTGCATTGAATATGCTCTTTTGTTGCTGTTAGTTGTACTTAAGACTGTCATGCAGTGAGATACAATTAGTAGCTTGAAGCTGCTGCTTTTGATTGAAATATTCATCTGAGGTAAGGAATTTTCTTCCTTCCTTCTCTGTACGCATGTCCAGTCTTGGGATTTGTTTTTCCGTAATGCGAACGCTGGCCAAACGTATGATCCTCAACTGCCAGATCAGTTGGAAAGAAAGGCATCATTTCTTCAGAGCCATGGCCTGGCCCGGACACCGGGGAAAGCTGAAAAACTTGTTGAAGATCATCTTGCTGTGCAGTCTTTAATAAGAGCGTACCAAGTAAGTGTACTGAGGGGAAGGGGTGAGGAGTTCATTCCTTTGTGACCAACCTTTTCCTTCCTTTCATTTTTCTTTTGATCTTAACATCTGCCTATTAAGACTTTTTTTTTCTCTCCAGCTCAGTTGACCAAATTGGGATGATAAGTAATAATTACCTCAACTAATTTTACGTCTTACGAAGAGAGAGTATGGAGGTGCTGATGTTCAGATGTGTGCAATTAAATAAGAGCTTTTCCCACTCTTCAGCAACAAACCTTTCCACACAGTTCTAAATGCTTCAGCCTCCTGTAAGACAGAAGGAAATGTGCTTACCTTCTCATGCATCCAGTGTGCATGTTGAGGTTTTTGATATGAGCAGGATTATTTGTAGGGAAAAAGAGAGGAGAAATAATGAATGAAGCAGAGGCTGAATTTTGGGAGGCTGAAAGGTACTGAGTTTAGGTCAGCTTTGATGAATTTCTTTTAGAGAAGCTATTCATCAAAATTGACTTTATTTCACACTCTGATTTTTTTTTTTTTAACCCTTTTATTAAATTAAATAGCATAATTTCCTTTTTCCTCTAAAAGAAAAAAAAGGATTTTGGAAGTGATGCAGCGGTTTTGGTTACACGTTTGCCAAGTCTAAAGCAAGTTGAAGTATTTCTATTTGGTCTTGTGTTTAGTATCTTAATTTCACTGAGGGCTTAAAAACAGTGTGAAAACTTCATTTTCTACATATATTGCCTTGTCACCACCGATTCAGATATGAATCCTATTAATCCAGTTTTTGGAGAAATATTGTAAGGGAGTAGAAAGGTTTGTGAATGCAGAGAAAATACAAAGCTTACTTTGAAATATCTATGTGGTAAACGACTCCTGCAGCCTATTGACTTTTGCTTGCAATAAAATTTTGTTGAAGAATTGGAAAAAGTTAGGGAACATGAAGCTACTTTGACTTGAAACTCTTTAAGGAATGGCTGTTCTGTCTCCTGCGTTTGAAAGTGTGCGTTATCTGACTGAAGTGATGGAATAGAAATGTCTTTGTAAATGGCAGGAACCTATGTGTCTGTGACAGACAATGAGAGAGGATTACCTAAGGCAACTGTCTGTTTTTAAAAGGTATTTAATACCCTCTAAATTCAGCGTTGAAGGGATTAGATCAATTTGTGACCTTCCTTTGCCTGATAATGAAATGAAATTGAGAAAGATACAGAATTTTCATTTCTCAGACCTGTCACTGTTTTATGGTTTTTGTGGTAAACTGCCCTGTGGTCTGTTGAGCAGGTCTTCTGGAAAGGCAGTTAATCTATTGCTTTTCTAACGCAAAGCACAGGACACAATGAAGGCATTTCCAGTGGAAAGTGTGTGCTTAACAAAAATGAACACAGACACTAAAATGCTTTTAAGTTTAATATCTTGGCTCCTCTTTTATTTAATTATGTTTGGAATCTGTGTCCAGAATGGTGTTTCTGACTGCTGCTTTTGATGCACCGTGATTTAGTGAGATGCCTGTGAAATAAGCCACTGTTTTGATACAATTAATGACAATTGTATTTTGATTTGAAGCTGAATTGGATGTGAGGTTTTAAGTTCTATCCCAGTGCATAACAGTCATGGACTTTTGTTTGATATTTGGAGCAGATATTCCAAAAATTCAGCTAGGCACTGGCACAGAAGCATACCTTTTGGCATCCTGTCTCCACCATCAGTACTGACTCAGGTGTTTTGGCTTGGTCCCTCTGAGTTTGTGTCTTCTGACCCTGCATGTGGCTCTTTTGAATTCAATATCGTTTAGCTCCTAGCAAGTAAAACCAGCTCAATTAACACATACATGTTAGCACCTCTGCTAAATGTTATCTGATTAGGATGTGGCGAATGAGCTCGTGTTGAAAATAACTATGTTCTTAAACTCTGTTTTCATAAAATAGTACGGAATAAAACTAATTGGTCTTGTTGAACTTGGTAGATCACACAGTATGGCAGTTCATGTTAGATAAGGGGTAATTTTTCTTAAATTTTTTTCTTTTCTTGTAAGATACTGCAAAAACTACAGGAGTAGCCATATCCATTTGACTTTGTTTCCTTTCATTTCTGGTTTTTAAACAGAGCTTGAAGCTGTGGTTACTACAGAAAGCTTTCTGGAGGCATGGAGGATGGTATTTCCAGTGCCTCTGTAATAGCAGGCAAACACTTTGATTTTAAAAGTGTTAAACTGAAAAAGAAAAGTATGACTTTTGTTAGGTTCAAGAAAAGAAAAAAGAATGTTTTTTTGAAAAAACATTGAAATACTTAAGTAAAATTGCCCTTTAGATGCATTTAGATGGCTTGCAAAATGTAGACTTCATTTGCAAGGCTGCGTTAAATTTTGTTCTTGTTGTGCCTCAATATCTAGTAGCTGATTTTTGTTCAAATTAGAAATACATTTTTCCTCATGTTAAAAGGTCTGCAACTGAGGAGGAGAGTAAAAGTACCCAGTCTCTAATGTACCCTAGTCTGAAACAAGAAAAATAACAAAACCTTTTGCCACGGGCTGCAAAATCACTTTACAAATGATAGGTCAAAGTGTAGTACAGAAATACTGTAAACTTCACTTGATGGTCATGGTTGCTGCATGTAGCAATATATATGTATATAGTTTAGCTGGATGGCTTTGTGATGCTTTGCAAATTGCCTGTTAGATGTAATATTAGGATAGTATTTAATTATTTCTTAGAAACACTGACAACCATCAGTCATTTCTACTTGCCTGTTTCACCTGTTCATTCCAATAAGGTGAAATGTGCAAAATGCATAAAATTGATTGTGCTGAGGGGTGTCTATCAGGGAACAATCTACAAACCATACTTAGAGGATATGCTGTCCTCAGCAGTAACTGCTATGTTATTTAGAAGGTCTTTTGTACTAACTCTTAGTGTGAAAATATTTCATGATCTCGACAGGATCAGGATTTAGCCCTTGCTGTTATCTTTTAGTAACCAGTGGTCACTTGTGTGAATCCTTTTGACTTGAGAAGATGTGTATATTTTCCAGATTAAAGAATTGTAATGATTCAGTAGAAGACAGATTTGCTAAGCTTGGAAATGAAGCACTTAGAGACTGTTTTATCTCATCTGATTGAGCTGCAAGATCTGCCTTGCTTGCTTTCTTGCTTGTTTGCATGTGTTTGCTCATGCATGCTCAACTATCTCTTTTTTCATGTTTGCTTGTAATTTTGTGCTGGCTCATCCTTTACCCTCTCCTTCACTCTTACCCTCTATCTCTTGTGAAAACTGGGCACAATGGATATTGTGTACTGTGTTTTAGTTAAAGACCAACTGCTCCTGCAGTTGGTAATATGGCACAATGCTTTACTAATATGCTCTTATAGGTTTTGGCACTCTTGCTAATAATCTTCCAGCTAATACTGGAGAGCAGCTGTAGCTTAGGGAGGTGAATTCTTTCCTGTTGATGATGCTGGAGACAGAATTGTTTGCTTAGTTCCAGTCAGATAGACTTTGTGCTGCTGTAAACAATGAAGTGGCACAGATGTTGCCGTGGGCATCATTTTGCCTGTCAGAGCTTTATTACTGGTGATTCATGAGATGCAAAGAGTCTCAGAGGCCAGACTGAATTTGCAGGGCTGGTGGTTCTAAATAAGATGCCTTATTTCAGTTTGTTTGCTTATGAGTGGAATGGCTTTTGTTGTGAAATCTTCTGCAAATACAGAACGTCTGAATAGTGTTTTTTATAAGTCACTTCTTATAAATGAGCCAGACTTTAATCCCTCTCTAGTACTTTGTGATGTAAGTTATTAATGTTCCAGTTTATTAATATGAAGAGACAATTGAGATATTAGCAATGTGAATGAAATTCTGCTCATATGATCTGAATTTCTCCTTGAAAAGTAGTAAGGAGAAAGTAGTCAAATCTTCATCAATTAAAAGCTTTTAATGAGGTAATTTGGTCTAGGAGTCTCATGCATAACAGAGAGCATATAAAAAACAAAACAAAACAAAAAAAACAACACAAAGCACTCGTGTGTCTCTATTGAATTAATTAGTTATTTCTTCTGTAGTATTGTTGTGTGTTAATGTAAGGCACTAATCTATAGCAACTTGTGTGCATTGACAGCAGCAATCCTGATAACTGAAAGCTGACTAAACTCCCCACTTCCTGTGTGTTCTCTAGTATCTTCAGTATCATTCATATCATAGACTAAATTTCCGGAATTTCTCACATGAAAATAGAGATTGCTGTGTGATGTGAAGCTATGATGTGATTGCTATGTGATTATGAAGACTGATTTTTTAACTCCTGATATAAAATTGTTTTTCATCAATCCATTTTTTAAGGTCAGTAATACCATATTTTGGTGTTCTGCATCTGCTCAAAAGAAGACTCAGGCATAAATATTAAACAACCAAAGTAGAAAATATACAAATTATTTTCTGAACTTGATCCAAAGGTTCAGATTTTACCATCTATATCAGTTTTCTTTATTTATATTTCTGTGAAATTCTACTTTAATGCCAAGCAAAACCTTGCATTCTAATTTGTAGCCTACAATTATTAATAGGGATAGTATAAATATCTGGAGATATTAATAATGCTTATTTTTTGTTCTTTAGGGGCAAACTTTGCAACTGACTCTTGACGTTAGCAGTGTTTGCTTGTTTTGACTTCATGGCTTATCTACGCGCTTTGGAGAGGTAGTGGTGACTTACTCCCTTTGTCTGACTTTAATTAGCTTGATTTTGTTTTTCTGTCACTTTTTGTTTTCAGATCCGTGGCCATCATGTGGCTCAGCTAGATCCTCTTGGGATTCTGGATGCAGACCTGGATTCGTTTGTTCCATCTGACTTAATCACTACAATCGATAAACTTGGTGAGTACACAGCGTACCTTGTTATTTGCAATGGTTACTTGTCTTTTTTCTATCTCCTTGGGCTGAGGTGATTGAATGAGACATTGCGGGAAGGCTTGTACCTTTTGTGCTTGATGGTATCACAAAATAGTTAGATGTTTCTCAGTAAGGAGGCTCAAACTTCATGAAGATAAAATTTCTACCCTGAGGTCACTGGTAAGGTTGCTGTGAGTTCACTTTCAGATGAGTAACAATTCTAAATATAAATATACAAATTCTTACTTTTTTAACACCAGAAATTATTACTAATCAATGCATCAGACCAAGTTCTGGTGATCTAAATCACTTTTGTGCCTTCATGCTTGGTACCTTTTTTTCATCCTGATTAAACTTCAGATGTCCCCAATCGAAACAAGAAATAAGCAGAATGGTGGACAGGGGAACCACCGTGGCAGAAATTTCATACCTAAGTTGGGTTCTAGCCTCTGGTATTTATCCTTTCTGTTACACTTGAAGAAGCAAAGTCTGAAATTATCAGAAGAAAGCATGGGAACTATAGAATTCATGAATTGTATATAATCAAACAATGATTATTATTAGTTTGCTGGAAGAATAGAGTAAACAGGGATCTGCTTTTGAGATGGTTGGTAAGGATGAGGGTTTCTGCTTGTTAAGAGGGCATGTCTTTTAGAAGTAGTACTGACTGGTTTCTTTATTCCTGTTGTACTTGAATGAAGAAACATCTGATTGATTTTTCTCTGCTCTTCGATATACCTGGTTTGTTTGAAAGGTGGTATTCTGCCTGATAAGGACAGTGAATCAATTTTTCTTTGATACATAGGGAAGCTTTTTGAACTAGTCATAAAATGTGGTGCAAGAAGCAGATAAAACACGTTCTGCTTTGTTTTACTTTAAGTACCTCTGCTGCTGCTTAGTCTCTGTTTTCTGTTTCTGGTGGCACGAAGGGAAGCAGTTCTGATCCTTGATCATACAAAAGCAGTGGAGTGCTGAAGTCTGTAAACAGAGAGGTATTGACACAAATCAAGGTTCACTGTGAAGTTTGTCAGCCTTAAAGACAAGAACCTACTAAAAATAAAATGGATATGTACTAACTGAAGATAATTTGTTCAGATCATAAATGATTGTTGCAATGTCAATACAGATTAACTTTTTACAGATAGTTTAGTGCAGTGATTGGGCAGGAGAGATGATACTGCAAGCTCTGTGAGCACAGGAAAAACATGCTTGGACTCTGAATGAGATGGGAAGAATGTGTCTGAAATCTTAGTAACTGAGCTAAAATTTCCATGATTAGGTTAGAAATTATCTTAAGTGTTGTCTGTCACAAAAATCTTTGAATGTTTCAGGCAGAAAACATTAGAACAGCCTCAAATAGCACAGAAGGTGTTTTAATGTTTCATTTTCCTCTGCATTTTTCCTTGTCACAACTTTCTGGTAGGAAGTTTCTTCTGGGAGTTGCTTTTGAAATGCAGTAGTTACAGGTATACCTACTGCACATTCAAGTCCTAGAATTGCTGAAGAACTCTTCAGTTTCACTAAGATTATGGCTCTTTAAATACAAAGTGATGCTTCTGTAAACATGCTGCAGTACAAAGCATAGGTGTTCTGCGTGTGCCTGTACATGTTCTGTTCTGTTGTTTTTTTTATAACAGAGTATGAAGAGCCTGTGAAGTCTGGCAGACAGCAAAGAAAAGGGTATAGAGTGGTAGCACTACTTTGTTTTAAATGAAACTGTTCACCTCCTCCCCCCCACCTTTTTTTTTTTTTTGTGTGTGTGTGTTATGAAAAAGAAAAAAATTAACAATATATAGTATTAACTTTAAAACAGAATTACTGAAAGTGCTGTATAGTAAAGTAAAAGTCTTGCAGCACAGTCCTTTGGCCCGATTCCAGCTCTAAATACTAACTTCTGTAGTTATTTAATCTTTAATTGCCTTTTTTTCTTTTCTTTTGTATTATAAAAAATAACAGAGAACACAGCACTGTTACATGAGGGTTTAGAAGTTGTGTGTTGGCTTTCAGATCAGTGTTAAAGTGGATGCCTGCAACTTTGCAGAATAAAAACAAGATTTTAAGATTATATGTATTTTTTCATTAACAAGTCAAGATTAAACGTTGTCCCATGGACTCTTTAACTTGCATTGATGCCTGTCTTGCCTGTGCTGTATTTTGGCTTTTGAAACTGCATGATGGTTAAATATTTTCTTTTAATTGTGTTCTAAACCATGGATTTGTATAGCTCTAAATCTAGATGATGTGATATGCTTGAACAACACTGTGTTTTAGTGGGGTAATATGCTTTATAAGCTGCTTTGGAAATAGTGCTGTACAGGTCATTTCACACAGTGATCTTTGAAACTAACTTCCCCATGAAAAGACAGGGGAAGAAATACCTTGATAATTCTACCAGAGTGTTTGGGCAGAGTTGCATTGAATGTGTTCTGTTTTTTTTTAATTATTAGTATTGGATAAATCAATCTGGCAGGCATCCAACCGGCCTGTTAACTGTTTCTGTGTGTGAAAGCTCGTTCTTTTTGGTTTGGTTTGTTGCTTTTTTTTCCCACAAGGAAGAGATCCTGATCATTACAATTACACTGATTATTACAATGACATGTCCAAGGAATGTTTGGATTTTGTGTTGAGGGGCCTGGTTTATTGAGTACTAGTAGTGATAGGTGGATAGTTGGACTGGGTGATCTTGAAGGTCTTTTCCAACCTTGATAGTTCTGTGATTCTGTGAATTAGTCTTTTCACTTAACAGTGAAGTACAAAATGCAGTACGGAGTGTCAGTGAGTCAATGGCAGTGTTTAAATGGTAAAATTTAAAGAGCGTTTAAGAAAGAATGATTTGTAACTTCCAGTCAAACAGTAACTGTAATGAACACATTTCTTTAAAATACAGAGTGAAGTGCGTTATAACAAGGAATGCCTTCAAATATTCTCATTTTCAATTCTTAATCTTTCTCAATATTTCTTTATTAAACTTCGGTTTGTGGTTGTTTGAAAAACAATTCTGATTTCCTTTTTGCCTTGCACCTTGCGTTGCAAATTGATAATGCACATGTTTTAGGGTTTTACGGCTTGCATGAATCAGATTTGGACAAAGTCTTTCAACTACCTACAACCACCTTCATAGGAGGAAATGAGAACAGTCTTTCTTTACGAGAGATCATCAAACGGCTGGAGGTCAGTATGACATCTTTGATTTGTGGCTTGTTTTCATCCCTGCAGAAGTGAACTTTTTCCAATTGTAAGTCACAGAGAACTTATTTGTCATTTATTAATACAGCAAGCGTAGAATTCAGATGACAGAAGAAATGTCTCCTGTACTGCTTTTAGAGATAGTAGTTCCATTAGTTTCATCTGAAATATGTAGTTGAAGGATAAATATAAAAAAGGAATATGTAGAATACTAATTCAGCCCATAGTTTTGCAAAAAAGATCTTATATTGATCCATTAACTGAAACCAGTAGAACCTTTATAATTTGTGTTTACTTGCTATCACATATTAAAGACTTGCAAACAATACATAGGATGTGCAGGGATTTCTCTTGGTGTCCTGTCTTCAGTGAGACTTTTATCTTAGTAAAAAATAGGAGAATTGGGTACCAAATTGATGAAAGCCCAGCTGTAGTTTGTAGACGGTGATGATCGTTGCTTCTATCACCAGTCCCCTTCTTTGAGTTTTGTTCCCTGACAAATACAGCTATGCCATGTGAAGTCATCAAAGATAGTAAATGATTTACATAAATGTACATAGAGGAAGTTACAAACATTAAGTAGAACTTGCAGTGAATTTGTGAACTACTAAGCTAGTAGACATGGAGTGTTCTTGACTGTGCTTTTTTTGGGATCTTGTAGTGTTGAAGTAGTAGAGATTTCATTTTGTTGCATGGCAGTGAAATCCGTTGCAGTAGATAGGGCTAGGGGTGAGTGGGGTTTAAAAAGGTAAAATAGAGAACTGAATCATGAGTAAGCAACATAAGTAGAAAATAAATACTGAGCTTATAGGAACTCTATGCTTTAATCTGCTGAAGTGTAAGAGAGTGAGTTGGGTTGCACATCTGACCCACTGTTACATTAGCTTATCTAATGCACAGACAGTGTCTACTGTGTTTGCTTTGGAGCTCAAAATGTGTTGTTTTTTTTTTTTTTTTTTTTTGTACTTCCAGCATTCTCGGCAGTAATTTAAAAAAAAAAAAAAAAAAAATCCTTAAAATTATAATGTACAAATAAGGGGAAAAAATCAATAGCAAAATCTAAAAGCCTTGAAAAACTGATCTGTGTTAAAGAGAAAAACCTTCCAGTTTCCTTCCTCCCACCAGAGCTTTGGATTTTTTTTTTTTTTTTTCATTTGAAGCTGAATTAAATGACTTCTTAGATGCAGTAGAGAGCACATGCTATGTGTTCAAATTCACAATGCCTTATTTCTATTGACTGTATTTTAAACACAATTTTTCTGGTAAAATATTAGTTTTGAGGTAAGAAGAAAATAAATACAACAAGATGCTAAAATTTTAAAGCGTCTGTGTAGTTTTTGCTTTTCATTTCTTTCTCTGCTCTCAGCTGCTTGGATTTGTTTTTGTTTTTTCCATTCTTGGTAGCTATCTGATTACTTGTATGAGACTTCATAGTTGTCTTTTCATTGTCTTTATTACTTTAGGTGACCTTTTAAAAAGGTGGGATATATTTTAATAAATTATTTGAAATTTTTGCTGTTGTGTATAAGGAAGGACTGTGTATGTCCAGAATAGGAGTCTTGAGTTAGGTGAAATATGGCAGGAAGTTTAAGGCAGACATGTTGGCCTATTTTGAAAATCCTTTGGTAATCCAAAGGAAAGTCTTTCAGTACAAAACTATTCAATGTTATTCTGTGGAGAAAGCTTTCAATTTAGTGAGGCAAAGCCTGCATTCAGTAAAATAGTTTATTTGCCCATAGGATTTGTGTGAGGAGAATCTAGGGGAAGAGAAGATAAAACAGGATTTTCAGAAGTGCAAGAAAGTATGATTTTCAAGTTCTACTTGTTTTTTTCATGACCCATTAATTCCTAAAGCCTCCTGAATTGGTGTTTTTACACCCTAGAATACCTACTGCCAACACATAGGCTTGGAATTTATGTTCATCAATGACGTGGAGCAGTGCCAATGGATCCGGCAGAAGTTTGAGACACCAGGTGTTATGAAGTTTACAAATGAGGAAAAAAGGACTTTGCTGGCACGGCTGGTGCGCTCAATGAGGTATGCTGGGGTGGTGCTGGGAAACTTCTCTGTGACTGCTGGATATGCATCAACATGGGAAGCTGGTGGGCTCAGTAAATTTCAGGTAGAGGTTAAGAGTTGAAATGAAACCTAGAATGCAAGTGTGTATAGTTAACCTGGCCTCATTATCGAGGGGAAGCACGTACTATGAGGTTTATCAAGGTCTGTGTAGTGAATTTTAATGTTCTGTTTTCTTAAATGGGAAGTGGTGATCTTTGCCACTCACACAGACTTTTGTGGCAAATGCGGCACTGTTTGGATTAGCTTTTGGAGAAATAATGGGGAAAAAATGTTTCAGCAGACTAGTGATATCTATGTGAGAACATTCATAGCCTGTTTCAAAAAATAGGAGTCATAAAAAGGTCCCTTCCAACTCTAAGGATTCTATAACAAATTTGGGTGCTGATATTCTGCCATGCGTATATCTTTCTGGTAGCACATGGTCAAAAGAAATCATATCAATCATAACTATCAATTCAAAGAGAATTTTTAGATAAGTGGAATGTTAACCTGAGTTTTGTTTGACTCACTGGGATACTAATAGTCTCTTCGGAAAGCTGTGTCAAGATGGGACTGGATTTAGATATTATTTCAAGTCTAGTTTTTGTCCTCTGCCTTTTGAGGTACACTGAAATGTGCTGGCAGCAAGAGTTTTGTTCTCTGCAGTGTAGGAAAGCATGTCTGGAAGCAGCTCATTGATTTCTCTCATTGTGACTGTGTAGAAATGCTTTATTTCCAGAGCCTGAATTAGATTCTCTTCCCAGGCATGAGATTTATGCTAGCTGTTATGTTTTGAAACAGTTTGCATATCCCTTGGTAAACACGAGAGTTAGCAATATTTAAAGGCAAGTTTTTTGATTAAGCTTCTCTTTTCAAAGACTTAAAAATGAAAGGTGCATTGGAAGTCTTGGAAGGTAAATTGCCAGGCATTTTCTTTGCCAATATTATAACAAGATTGTTTGTCCAGTTATAAGTTAAACAGAAATAAGTCACTTACTGATCAAGTGAATGTTGCACCTGTGTAAGTTCATTTTTCAAGCTCTCAGTGTAATAATCGCCATTTCTCTGGAGACAAAAATTTTTGCTGTTATTCCTGTTTATCTAAGTTATGGAAAAATCTGCAGTTTCTAGTGGCACGAAGCAGCCAAATGTTCATCTTTTACCAAATAAATTTTCTGCTGTAAATGGAAGAAAAAAGTTTTACTTAAGTTTCTATCCATCTAGTGTGCTAGTTTTGTCTGAAAATGAACAAGAAAAAAAGAAATCTGGTTTTGTGAACAACTGATTGTGGTCTTGAGAACAGTTTGTAAAGAGGCTTTGTAAAGCTACATCATTTTACCTAAGAATCCTGATATTAAAATTGGTACTTCCAAGTACATACTTCAGGTACTTGAAACTGTATTTTAAAGCAAGATTTCTCATTCTTTGCGATGTTTACATGTAGCCTGTTGAACAAAAGATCTTCTTCCCACAAAACAATGACTGTAGATATTTGAGCTTTGTGCATTACTCCACATATCAGTGCTGGGCAACGATTGTGTAGTCTGGGCATCTTATACCTGTGCAGGGTCAAGTCTTTCCATATTTCCCCTTCTGTTAGCAGCTGTCTTACATAAAACTTGCTCCTTGCTGAGCACCAGATACACATAGCAGCAGCAGCAGCTTGCCTGCCCTTGTGAACTCACAGCAGCATTTGGGGGCCTTGCAAGATGTGGCTGAAATATTGTACTTCTACACGCTTATTGATAGCTTGACTTAAATTACAAGCTTTCTAATTGTGCAGTATTGGCTTTCGGCTGCAAAGAGAAGGAAAACTGTATACAACCAGTTTCTTATTTGCTCTGTAAGGCTTGGTGTTTGCATAGGGACCCCACTTTCAGTTCATATGAACAGGCATGACCCACTGACTTCCTCAGAATTATGGCAGCATGTTTTAGCCGAGGTATTCAATGTTTATCTAAGGAGAGTCTCTTCATTTCTCTCCTCAATTTCATTTCAAAGATGTAGATGTCAACGTTTTAAGTGAGGAATAAGCCGTGTCTTAATGGATGATGGCAGCGTTATAAGCCCAGACATTGCAAAGATGATTTTATACAGTTATTTTAATGAAGATGTATTCTCTTTGCATTTTTTATCTCCACGCTTGACAACATATGACCCTTTTGGTATTTGTTAAAAGGTGCTTTTTAACCACTTGCACTGCCTCTGGTCCAAATGCATTAAAGAATGAAAAAGCATAGAATTGTCAAGGATCCACACTTTTCTCCTGATGTAGCTGGACCAGAAATTCCTGTGTCTTTTCTCTTGGCACATTTCCAGCCATTACATCAGGCAATTTGTGGAGCTCTGCTATTGAAATAGGCATGCTTTCTGCTGCTGTTTTCTTTGAGCATTTAATAGTTATCTCCAGAAAATACAGATTCTCTATTTTTTTCCATCCATAGAGTAGACTTCTTTTCTAGGAAGGGCTATACATGGGAAAGAGCACTGCTTAACTTGAATTTTGACCAAGATGGTGACTCTTCTGCCTATCCAAATCGTTTCAAAGTCAGGGTAAATAATTCTCAAATGGAGGAGGAAGACTTAATTTTGTTTTGTCTTCCTCTCTCTACCCCTTTCTCCAAAGTGTGACTGATAACTGGAGGCCTATAAGCATGTATTCATAAACAATAAGTATTTGCTACGTTTTCGTAATTTAAATACTGTTTGTTGTTTGTTTGTTTGTTTGTTTGTTTTCCTTTGGTGAAGATTTGAAGACTTCCTTGCTCGCAAGTGGTCTTCTGAGAAGAGATTTGGCTTGGAAGGATGTGAAGTAATGATTCCTGCGCTTAAGACAATCATTGATAAATCCAGTGAAATGGGAATTGAATATGTTATAATGGGGATGCCTCATAGGTAATGCCAACAGAAACCCCCCAGTGCATGGTTTTAGTCTTAAGGCAGGCTTTGAGCAGTTGAATTTTATTAATAAAATTGATGTTAGAGGAGCTGTGGAAGCAAGAGTTTGTTAGAGTGAGCAATGGCTATGCAGAAATGTAACAGACGTGTCAGTGACAGCTGCGGCCCTTAGAGGTGAACTTTGGAGCTGAAAGCAAGTGTGGCAGCAGCTGTGATATTTATTCCATTGAGTCTAGAATTGAGATAGCAGGCTGAGATAGACATACTTTTGCGGTCTGCTAATTGCTAATTAATATCATGTTAAAACTGCTGGATAACTGCATGATTCATTGCTTGTAGTTGGATAAGTAGATGTTAAAAACATTGGGAATGCATTAGAAGGGGATAGAATGAAGGGTTTCAAGCTCAGTAGTTCAAAGTGAACTACTAAATTCCAAATTTCTGACAGGGGTGTCTTGCAGTTTTAAAAGTTTTATGCTCCTGACTCTGTGCAATTAACATTTTTGAGACATAATATTGTTTGGAATTTTCTTAGAGGTAGGCTGAATGTATTGGCTAATGTCATCCGAAAAGAGCTGGAACAGATCTTCTGTCAGTTTGATCCCAAACTTGAAGCGGCTGATGAGGTAAGGTGCTTCTTCAATAGATATACCTAAAGAGATAAACATTCAATGTACTTTTTAGATGCTTTTGGTCATAGAATCATAGAATTGCTCAGACTGGAGAAGACCTTAAAGGTCACAAAGTCCAACTGCGACCTAACCTGTCATAGTTGTCATACTAGCATTATCAGGTGCTGAAATGCACTGTCGTATTCTCTCGTTTAAGGACAAAGGTCATTTGATAAAATTTCTTAATAAATTCGAAGACTGTACTGTGCCTTTAACATGCAGAAGGTGTCTTGATTATAGAGTCTTTAAAAAAATGAGTGAAGATACGTCAGTTCCAGATGATTTAACTGAGTTTGTGGTATTCAGGAGTCGTTGTCACTCCGAAAGTAATGCCTTGTATTTATTTACATGGGAACTACAACAGATACATAGAGCACAATAATAATTTCCTAGAACAAATTCTCATCTCCAAAGCACTGTTTTTCAACATAGTCTCCATTGTTAGCTGTGCATTTTCACCAACTATGAACAAGAACCTGCATGCTATGGTCACTGACATCTGTACCAGCAGAGGTGACTCACTGTCAAAACTGCTGAGATGCGCCATCCACTGCCTCGCTGAGCTCACATCCACTGTTTGGTCTCTAATAAACATTCAGCAAGTGTCAACAGATATCACTGGACACATTTTTTTCCACGTGGAGGAATAAAATTCCACACCTTTGCTTCTTACACACTTCCATGTCAGATGCTGTTGTGTCAGACTGCTCCTCTACTGCCTTTTATCATGCAGCAGCAAAATTGGATGGAATATCCATGGAAAGTTCAAACTCTACTGCCATACAACCAACATCCACCTCTGACATTATAAGCCAACATAATGAAACAGGAGGCGTTACTTTTGGAGTGACCTTTGCATGTATGAAATGAGAGTCAATATTTTACAGATATTTGTGGTGGTTTCACACTGACAGCTAGCTAAGCTCCACTTACTGCTGCTCACTAACTTCCCCACTCAGCAGAGCAGGAGGGGAAAATACAATGAAGCAAAAGCTCCTGGGTTGAGGTAAGGGCAAGGAGATTACTTACCAATCACCGTCACAAACAAAACAAGGCTCATCAAAGGGAGATCAATGTGATTTATTGCCAAGTACCAACAGACTTGAGCAGTGAGGAGTAAAGGCAAGCTAGAAACAGTCTTCAGTCGATCTATCCTGTTCAGCCTCCCTTCCCAACACAGCACTGGGAATTGGGGTCTGTGTTCATTCCATAAAATGGTAGCGCGTACTGATGCAAAATTAGCTAGATCCATTTCTCAGAATGAAGCGGAATTTTCATACAGAAAAAAATCTGTAGTCAGATGCAGTTTGTGTGTATAACATTCCTGAGCTTTAACTACATCTCGCACGTTAGGGATCTGGAGATGTAAAATATCATCTGGGAATGTATCATGAGAGGATTAACAGAGCAACAAACAAGAAGATTACTCTATCCCTGATGGCTAACCCTTCTCACTTGGAAGCAGTCGATCCTGTTGTGCAGGGGAAGACAAAGGCTGAACAATTTTATCGAGGGGATACTGCAGGAAAAAAGGTAAAGGTTGTATAATGTTATAGTAATTCTTGCTAGTAGGCTCTAAAGTATTTTTAATAAAAATAATTTACTAACAATTTTGTATTGCACTCTTCCACTCTGTCCCCAGAAGAGATAGATGGTAACCTATTTAACTGGATAAAGCTTTCAGAATGGTGCCTTAAGGGAAACTTCAGAAGGCAGACTTAAAACTATTTCATTTTGGAACTGAACAAAGGCAACAGAATGCTGACAAGTTTGTGGTTTATTGTAAAAATACAATGCAGGATGCTGATATAAAAATAAGATTCTATTTCATAAGCACTACAGAAACACAGAGCAGAGAGATCATGCTGAGAACTGGAGTTTTACTTTCTAATATGTGTGTGATTTTGTGCGTGCAATCCTCCATCTTAGGTTATGTCCATATTGTTACATGGGGATGCTGCCTTTGCAGGACAAGGTGTCGTTTATGAAACATTTCATCTTAGTGACCTTCCTTCTTACACCACAAATGGAACTATTCATGTTGTTGTCAACAACCAGGTAATAAAAAGAACATTTTCAAATCAATTTATGTACTGAGTGTTGTTGGTTTTGGGTTGTTTTTTTTTTTTTTTTTTTTGCTGGTATATTTATTTATTTATTCTTGCTTACTAGCTTGTTGTCTTGTATCCTCTGTCCATTAGAATGGCTAGAATGATCCTGAAAACAATCATAGTGTCTAGCAACTGACCGGATAACACTTCAACACCTACGTTTATTTCATTCAGTTTCTAACAACTGGGTTATGTTTGCTTTGTTTAGTTTGTAAGGGAGCAAAGGGAAGAAAGCTCATATGGCTTACCGAAATGAAAAGCTAAGACTACTGCTGCATAAGCGATTGTCGAATGAAAACCCAAGTGTTCAAAGCAAAGTAGAGGGTGACATCTACATCACTGTAATGGAAGTTCCTGGATTTTTTTAGATTGGCTTCACTACAGACCCCCGTATGGCACGTTCGTCTCCATATCCTACTGATGTTGCTCGTGTGGTCAATGCTCCCATTTTTCATGTGAATGCTGATGACCCTGAAGCAGTGATGTATGTGTGCAGTGTAGCTGCAGAATGGCGAAACACATTCAACAAAGATGTGGTTGTTGACTTAGTAAGTCTTGGTTTTCATAAGTTTTCATTCTGTGTATACGTATAATTCTTTTAAGTTTTCTCTGTTCAGGAGACATAGTTTGATTTGAATAACTTTTAAAAGTCTTTTGAATGACTCTTTTTAAAAACAAAACAACAAAAAAATGATCTGCAGTAATTGATAAACGTTTTTTTCTACCAGAGGCTTCCATATCTCTGTACAACTATGAAATAAAAGAATTCCATTTTACATCTTCCGTCACCAATGGAAACAATCTTTCCTTTTGTAGGTTTGTTACCGTAGGAGAGGGCACAATGAGATGGATGAACCAATGTTCACCCAGCCCCTAATGTACAAGCAGATTCACAAGCAGGTGCCAGTGCTGAAGAAGTATGCTGATAAACTGATCGCAGATGGGACTGTAACACTGCAGGAGTTTGAGGTGCAGTATATCAATAGAGTTAAAAGGAACTTACAGAACTGTCAGCAGGAAGACACAGTTGTCATTGCATGTTGTCTGCTTGCAAACCTTTCTTACATTGCTGTGATTTTGACACTTTTCTGATCCAATTCAGTGTGCGTTTTTATGTAAAATACTACGTTTAAAAGCTAATTGTCACAGAGGTACTACTTTGGTCAAATTTGTTACTTCAACCCTTGCCTTATGATTGAATTAGGAACAAACTCCACATAAATGTACATATGCATTCTTATACCGAAGGAACAGAAAGTACTGTGAAGTAATTAATACATATATTAGGAGAAAAAAGAAAAATCATCGATTCTGAGATTTGTAGAAGGAGAGGTTGGAGATGCAGGAATTATTCACCTCCAAACCATTAGTAGGATGGTGTTGGAGTACTCATAGGTATAACATACAGCTTCATGTTCATCACCAAGTGGCAGTTATATTCAGCAATAAAATAAAACACCAACATGTAAGCTTTTTATTTTCTTGCAGTGATTCAGATACCTAGGTTCAGACAGAGATAACTTGAAATGCTCCAGAAGGATGAAATGTAGGGTCTGGTGTCCTTGTTGAGCTAGTTAGGTCTTTTCTAAAAGGGAGTAAGTAGAGTGCAGATGAAACAAAGGATCTTTTGGGAAGCTGGTATTGAGGATGAACTAAAAAGCACTCTGTTATTCTTCAGAATGATTACAGTTTATGCAGAACTAGTTAACTTTAATAGCTCTAAGAGTGGACCAGTGCTGGCGTGGACTTCAACTGGATTCAGGATCCTGACTGGATATTTTGCTGTGCAGACTAACGTTCACACTGCTGTTGATACTTCTAAGATGAGCAAGTTAAATCACTTGGATGTGGTTTTCAATTGAAATGTGGGTATTGTCAAACAGTTTATTCTCCCTCAGAATACAGTTTTCTATCGGATCTAAGCAGATCCTTAGCTAGAATCAGGCCAATTTTCTAGAAGGTTCTTTTCTAGTCTTTACTAGTATCTGTAGCCTGAAGTAAAAGCTGAATAATGCTGATGTAGAAATGTGACTGCAAATTATATTCAATTCTGTCTTTTAAGAGTACTGCTTGTCACTTTGTCTCTCAGTCCTATCCTCTCTAACATCTTTCCAGTAAACTAAATAACTTATTCAGAGTTATGTGGATAATAAGCATTTTTCTAGAAGAATTTTTACCCTATTTTATCCTAGATAAAATCCGAGATAAAATGAAAGCGTTTCCATAATTTTAACTAAATTTTGTTCTGGAGTTAAATACTGAATGGGAGTTGCAAGGATGTTTTAAAAAGAACATTCTTGTTCTTTTACAGGAAGAAATTGCAAAGTATGATAGAATATGTGAAGAAGCATATACCAGATCTAAGGATAATAAGATTCTACACATTAAACACTGGCTTGATTCACCTTGGCCTGGTAAGGACTGTCCTTTCCTATAACCTGGTATTGATACAATTGTGCTTCTGTTTTGAATCCTAAGTCTGGAATTCTTCAATGTTTTATCAGCCAGTATTTCTTTAAAATAGACCTTTGGTTTGCCCATGTTAACAGTAAATGAAACATTCTGCCAGATCAAATTGAAAGAGGATGGTTTTTTAAAAAGAAATGTGGAAACTAAGATTGACACTTAAAAAGCTCTCTTTTCAGTTCACTAGAAAAGGAGAAGAAGAAAATATGGGAAGAAGAAATATGTCTCATCCTCTTTTTTTTTTTTTTTGAAGGATTTAAGTGCCGTAGGCGTTTTATTGTCTACCTATGTCCACACAGTTGGACCTCTTTCACAAGAAGCAAAAGTAGAAATAAAGCAGATCATCATGTGTCTTCAAGATTAAGTAGTGTTGTCATGCAGAAAATGGGAATATGGTTGTCTCCCTTTGAAAGGTGAAGAACGGGATTAGTATGTTTCTTAGAATCAATGTGATCGCCTCACTAGATCTTTACTTCCAGGATTCTTTAATGTGGATGGAGAACCCAAGAGCATGTCCTGTCCTCCAACTGGCATTTCAGAAGACCTGCTGACTCACATTGGCAATGTAGCTAGTTCAGTGCCAGTCAAAGACTTCAAAATACATGCAGGTCAGCTGGAATCTTTGTTTCTGTTAGTGGCTGTATTTCTTGCTCAGATTTTGTTTTTCTGTAAATGAATTGCTATTGGGTGTTCTCCATGGAGGAAAATGCCTGTGATTTTTATTTCACCTCTTTTATCCTAGGGGGAAAGGAGAATGTGTCAGTTAAGGTTAGAATCAAAGAATCATAGAATTGCTCAGGTTGGAAAATACCTTAAAAATCATCGAGTCCAACCATATAACCTGACCATACTACCCAAGCAACCCACAGCTAAATCATGTCCCTGAGCACCACATCCATACAGTTTTTATACACAGGTTCACACTGCCTGTTCTTGTTTTTTCGGCTTCACACTGCTTCTGTTCCGTACCTCCTTAAAATAGATTTTTCTCTGAGGGAGGTTAAACTCTTTGTAATGTTAAGTTAGTAATCCTTTGATTTGTCAAGTCCTTTTGTGAAGCACTTGGGGGAAGTAAGGAATCCATCTCAGCGCTATTCATGCTTTTACAAATACTAAAAGCAGTGTTAATTTGGAGTTCACTTAAGACACTTTTCTTATGGTTAGACAGTTTTCTGCTCAGAAAAATAGCTTGATCTTTTCAGGCCTGGCAGCACTGCTGATATGCTATGAGAGTAATTGTAGTACAGCTGAATGAACTCCATGTGGGCAAATTCAGACACAGTTTTCCTTTCAACAGCATTTAGTGTTGATAGCATAAATCTACCTTCTTCTCAAAAAGTCTTAACTGTTGGTCTGAAGGGATTCAGTTCTGAATTTAGCATCTATTGTAGTAAAAAGCTAAATGTGCCTGTCACACTGGGGAGCTCCTGGCACTCTGTCAAGCTTCTGAGTGAATGCTTGTACTTCCTGGTCAGGTTGAACTCTTAACAGCTCTGTAGGGAGCAAAGACACATTCATTCCCTGGTGAAACATGGAACTGCTTTGTTTAGGGACCTTTTTTCTTTTATTGGCTAGGGAATGTACTTAGGATTAAAAGAAAGAGCTATTTTTTTTTTTGTTTTGTTTTCTGAGCAAAACCTCCAGATACTCTTTCATCTCCAGAATCGCCTATTGAGGAATAAAGTGTCTGCTGAAGCTGTTCCATGTTTTCATATTCCTCTGGAGTAATGAAATAGGGCATTACTAGTTATCAACTGTAAGCTTATTGAGCAGATACAACTGAAGATGAACTTCAAAACTCTTCTACAGATTTGCACACTTTGTTGGTGATGCTATAATTTTGAACTATAAATTCTAAAATATAGTCAGCTAATAAAATTCAGTATTAGCCATTCTAACTAAAAAGGCAGCCTCTCTTTATTAACTTGACCTTGACAGCAAGTATTATTTGCCATTATAACTATTCCACGTGGGCAAATAATTCTCTAACTTTGGTCTTCTAGATTCTTTTACACAGTTTAAAAGGCCACAAGAGGGGAAAAAAAAAAAACGGGAAGAACAACTTCAGAGTGCTTTGACCTTTCACTAAGAAAGCCACAGTTTAATATCTCCCAGTCTTCCTGGAAAAAGTGGAAGCTGATTTTGTTTTGTCAAGTATTTTGTATATTCTCTGAAAGATCTTCAAGATTTTAAATAGAGACAAATTGTAAGAATGTAGTTTTAAATGGAGAGGAAACAGTGATTTTTGTGAAGGTTGGGAAAGTAACAAAGGGAAGAATAGGAATACAGCAAATAGAATAGCTTGCCAAGAGCATCAGTGCAGATATGCAAATAAGGTAGTGTTAAGTGACACTGAATTCTCTAGGCTTATATAGCCTCAGTTGGGAGCACCTGTATGAAACTTCAAAGGGTATTTTATTTCCAATAAAAATTGCGGTGTTACAACTTGTATTTTGACTCACCAATGTGAGTCGATCTTCACTTGTAAATAAACCAAAGCCAAACAACAAGTTAACAGCAAGTTAAGGAAAAAAAAAAAAAAAAAAAAAACCACAAAAAAAACAGCAAAAGAAACAAAAAACCTATCCTAAAATCAACCTTTGCTTACCAACTGAAAATCCTTTGGCAGCTACTACGAGTTTTTATTTATAAGATATTCATCATATTGATTAATTTTGCTTGTTTCTTTATAGTACCTCTAGAATCCTATAAGACAAATGCCAAGAAAAAATAAGAGTGAGAAAGACAGAAGAACTTAACAGATGACATCTTCAGTCTTTTACAAAACAGTACTTGGTGGTAGATAAGTGAAAGTAAATGTTTGGAAAGAGGTATCTGACCCTGAGTCACTCTAATTGTTCTCATAGTTTCTGGTAGCAGAGTTGTCATTTTCTTCTGATAGAGCAAGGTACACACAGTGTACAACCTTTGTTTAGGAAACAAGTTATTTTACTTTGCTAGCAATTCAAACCTAGGAGAACTAATATGGTCTACAAAGTGAATGTTGTTTTAACTTGATGCGGTTCTGCATTACATGAAGACAGTGGGTCAGCAACTAAGACTAAAAACAGCAATCTTTGAGTTCTCCTGATGAGTTCTCCTGTTCCTGCATACTGTAGCCAGTGAGGAAAATGGTGATTGTAATGTGAATGTCAAATATCTCTGAAGTAGATCCACTGATTTCTGATTTTTATTCCAATAGGACTCTCCCGGATTTTGAGAGCCCGCTTGGAAATGACCAAGAACAGGGTTGTTGACTGGGCCTTGGCAGAGTACATGGCTTTTGGCTCCTTTCTGAAAGAAGGGATTCATGTCCGACTGAGTGGACAAGACGTAGAGAGAGGCACTTTTAGGTGAGTACTGGGATAACTGTTAAAAGCTGTCCGATACTTCAAGAAACACATTAGCAATTTTTAAACAATATAGTCTTTTGAGGGAAGAGGGAGGCTGAGGCTATTCAACATCAGTCTTAATGTCATAGATTCTAGCAGATGATCTCCCATTTATGTAAATGGAGTGTTTTAAAGAGTAATATTTAAGGTAGAAGAAATGAATAAACGTTTTTAGATATTATCTTCCTTATCTGACTGAAAAGCAGAAATTATTTCTTACTTTTCAAGTAAGAATTCTGCTACAATCCACCAATTGCTGATAAGTAAGAGAAAGGCATTTGCTGCTACAAATTCTGAAGCCTTTAAATACTGCTCTATTGGTAGCTTCTTGAAACTCCACTGCCCTGTGAACAAATATCTTGCCAGTTGGCAAGGCTCTTCTAAATGAAACAAGATCCTTTGTACTGAGACTCTTAAAGACCGTGGAGCATGAATGAATGGTAAATTTCATCACTTCATAAAATATATACAGTTCTGCTGCCTTACCTGTCTCTCCACAGAGTAAAATCTTAATGATGTATTTAATTGAACTCTTTGATGCAAAGCCTGTTGCTGGGGCTGAGTTAACTAACAGCTTCACTAAGTTTAGTTGTGAATGCTTGCAGGAAAGGAGGAAATCTTGGTGCCTGACTTCCATCGTGTGGTGCAGTGTTGTGTTTCTGTGCTGAGCTTCCTTTGGTATTCGGTCACTGGGCTTTTTGTTTCCCCACTCCTATTCTAATGGCAGCTTAACAAAATCCTTCAGACAAGACAAAAAAAAAAAAAAAAAAAAAAGCTGAAAACCTGGAGATTCCCCTCTCCCATCATCCCTGATTTCAGTACCAGGGTCTTGTAAATGGCAGGAATGCATATTTATTGTTCAGCAAACTACCTACCTAATTCTGGTGAGTGCTTAGTGTTAAGTCTGACACACAGCTATAGACTTGTCTGAAGAAGACTGATTCTCTGTATTCTCAGTTCTCTAACTGGTGGAAGAGGATTTGCCAGACCTACTGTCCAGATTTTCTCAGTGTTTAAGATGACAATAGTTGTTGCGCTCACAGAAATACTGAGATAACACAGAACAAATGTCACAAATAAAAGCTATTTTGACTGGCAAAGACTACCTGAAAATTAGTGTCCTACCTGGATGTTATTCTTCAGCCTTTAAAAAAGAATTAAAGAGGTGTTCCTGTAAAGAGACTTGATTTTGTACCAGTCTGACAACTAACTGACAACGGTGTTACAACAGGAAAATGTGACTTGCATGTCTACATGCAAGGGCTGCTCTGAAAGCAGTGCCTCCTATTTTATTGTATTGACCCACAGTGTGAGAGGCAAATGGTGATAGGGCAGTAGGGGTTGAACCTTTCCACCAGCATTCCATCATATTTTATTGCTGTGCGACAGATGGCAGCTGAGGGACAGTGCGACAAAAAGGCGTCTGACATGAAGTGTGTATAAAGCAAACATATGGAATTTAATTCCTCCATGTGGAAAAAATGGCACCAATTGATGCTTGTTGATGCTTGCTGAATGTTTTAGAGACCAAACAGTGGATGTGAGCACAGTGGGGCAGGAGGTGGTGCATTTCAGCAGTTGTGATGGCGATAAGAAAAACAAGTTGTGTTATGGTTGGCCATGCACAGCTGTCACACCATGAAATGAAGAGCTCTTGTTCACCACTGTCAAAACCACACATCTAATGGTAACTATATTGAAAAGCGGTGTTTTGTACTTGAGGATTTGCTCTCTCAAGCAGTGTTATTGAGCTCTTTGTGTCTCTCATATCCATGGAAATAAATAAGGAATCATTACTTTCAGAGCAACCTGGCTATCCACCTATGCTTGCTGTAATCAGCTTTTGCTGAAGAAATACAGCTTCACGTTCAAGAAGCTTATGTCTTTACACTTTTTGTCCTCATCTGAATGACAAAACTGGTAGTTTCACAATTATTTCTTCTGTAGCAGAAGTTCTTATGTATTTTCTCCGTTCTACCTCTCTCTCTTAATCTCTCTTGTTAATCTTCAGAGTCTCTGTCTTTTCCTGGTTTTATTTTGTGACTTCTAAATAAATTTCAGAGCTAGTATTCATTGTAGCAAAGGGAAGCACAAAAGGACTCGGTCTTCAGTTCAGTATTGGCAGCTATACAACACACAGTAATTGTTACTAGTATAATAACTGTCCTTCTGCTAGCAGTCATAAAGCTGGACATATTGGTGTGATTCACTCAGTTAGTCTGCTCAGAGAGTTAATGGATTGCAGTAATTACTTTAGTCATCTTTGTTTTGATAGCACTCCTTGGTGCCCCATTCTAATGCTGATTAATGGTGTTCCAGGGAACTGTAAGTGGTGTGAATGGAAATAGCAGGAAAGAAGATGAAACTGTTTCGAGTGTTGGCGCTCAGATTAGATTATTTTTTTGCGAGAAAGTTAAAGAATTGTCCTAAGGAAAAGATTAATGACGTTTTCCACAAAGAAGAGTAAAATGTTCTAGTAATATTTTTTCCCTTTGATTTTTGATTTCTGTCAGTCTAAAACGTTGTGTAACGACTCCCTGCCTCCACCTCACTGCCTTCCCTGTTCAACTTGCAATTATGTGTTTTGAATTTCCTTGAATGCTGAAGAACAGTCTTGAATAATCGGTGCAAGTCCGTATGGTGCAGTAATTGTATTTAAACAATCATATTGCTAGATCTCAACCAAACTAGCGTGTTATCTAAACCAAAGATAACTGTTACATGCATGCTTTCTAGAATGTAGCTTTGAAAGCTTATCTTTGAAAGTAGCACTGTTAAAACCCAGCGTGTTGTTAGCTAACAGATTTCAACGACTCTTTGCAGCCATCGCCATCATGTGCTTCATGATCAAGAAGTTGACAAAAGAACGTGTGTTCCCATGAACCACCTCTGGGAGCAGCAGGCCCCCTATACTGTGTGCAACAGCTCCCTTTCCGAATATGGTGTCTTAGGTACGTCTCGGGGTAACTGTCTGAGACTTGCTTATGTTTAAATAGGTCTCAGGATGTTGGAATTGATGACTGATAATTTAGAGGATGCGTTTTTTTTTTTTTTTTCAGATTTTGCTGTAAAGCAGTTAAGCTTCTTGGCTTACCAAATTTTGCGTTGCTGCTTGAGTTTGCCAACCTTCAGAACGCATAAATGGCTCCCTCTGCTAATGACATTTAAAAACAAACTCTGCTTTTGTTGTATTTCAATGTTACTGCATCCATACCAGTTTTGACTCAGTTGGGAAGTATGAAACAGGAATGTAAAATCCAGTCCAAATGCTGATTTCTGTTCCAGCACTTCTTGAAGGGGTTGTTCTATAGTACACCAACCCTGTTCATTATTTGAAGGGGATTTTAAAAATTATTGTAGTATTGTTTGTGGAAGTCACATCCCTGGAGACATTCAAGGCCAGCCTGGATGTGGCTCTGGGCAGCCTGGTCTGGTGGCTGCTGACCCTGCACATAGCAGGGGGTTGAAACCAGATAATCATTGTGGACCTTTTCAACCCAGGTCATTCTATGATTCAATGATTCTATAAGCTTTAAGCTTTATTTTTTTTCTATAGTTTGATGCGTTTGGTCTCTTGTTTCTAATTATAACAAATTAGAGAAGAGATGGGATATCTTCAAATTCTTTTTTCTAGTTTTTTAATATGTTATCTCTAGTATGAGGCATATGAATATATAGTTTTCAATGTGCTGTTAGTGCAAAACTTTCTACTGTTTCCCAATAGTACAGCTATTTGCTTAGATTGCTTAGAACCTGTATATACTTAAAAAATTTAAACTGGGAGGCTGAAATAACTTGCTGGAAACATTACACAGTACGGTAGCATTGATCTTATTACTGTTTAACAGGATATCACGTATAATGACAGAGGATGAATTTCACTGAGCAAGACATTTAGAGCTCAGCAAGGAAGAGAGTGTAGGGAAAGGCTGTGAAAGAGTTGTATACTAAATATTTCAAAGCTCTCCCTCTCAAGTTCTGGCATCTCTTAAAAAGGAATCTTCACTTTCCACAGCTGTAGATTTCAGTTTGAAAGTATCCATCTGCTGTGATTGGCCATACCTAATACTTTAACAAAAGGGGAGGAACTATCAGCAAAATTAAGAACACTTTGTAGCACAAATGCAAAAATCTAGCCTAGGCTTATCTGAAGTGCTGTGTTGAATGTGCTATATTGAAAAAACAAATCCTTGTTACAGATGGCATTAATCATAGTGGAGTATGTTGTTGGTATTGGACAGACATTTTAATTTGTGAATAGATAACCTCCTTCTGACATGAGAAGGATGGCAAGAGGAATGTGGAGCACAGAAGAAGTGGATCTAATAATTTATTAAAAAAATGTTATTGATTCTATGGATAAATAATGAAATACAATTTCATACCCATTTCATAAGTAGTATGAATGAAAAAGATGAAATGTTGTTATGAAGATGGTAATTCATAACTGCTTCCTTCAGGGTTCCAGAAATACTTCACCACATAATCATTTTTGTATATACTCCATATGACCTCTTGCTAATAATATTAAAATGGTTTAAAACTGTAGGGCTGGAGCATGGGCTGACAAGGTGAGATTTTAAGGTATTTTTCTTGGCTCCCAGGCAGAATTGGTGTGAGGATAAGTTTGCATCTCTTTGAACTAGTATATAATATTTACATACAAACTAAATGGGAGAATGCAAGAAAGAATATGTACAAAGATAAGAAGAATGTGGCATAGATAGAAAGCAAAAATTTAACTTCATAAATTTTTTATGTTGTTCCCAATTTCTTACTGTTTCTCACATTTTTGGCCAGGTGTTTCTTAATTTGAGTGTGTTTACAGTACTACTGCAAGTATTATTGTAAGTGGGTCATGGTTTGAAATAATGTATCTGAATTTGAAAGTGACAGATGTGTGAATACAATTGAATTGTGATTTTATTCCAGAAGTTACATCTCAATTGATCGATTTAGGATGCCTAGTGTTGATATGGTATGAAGGTTAATTCTTATTGCAAGAAATTCAAAACAGAATTTAGGTTTGTTTCTACACTGAAAACAGGAGTAAAGTCCTGTTCAATTCTGCTTCAGGAGATGTGATAAAAGGTTCCTAAAAGATAACAATACTGATATTTTTAATTGCTAAGTGTTTTAAATCGCTCTTGTATGAGATCTCTATCAGTAAAGGGCATTAAATCATCAGAAACAGTTGATAAGTGATGATTATTTTACTAAAACTGCTCTATGTTGAAATGTTTATAATTTAGTTTGTGCTCCCTTGCTAACTTTTGCATATCAGCCTTCTCGGATATGTTTATATTTGTGTGTTGTATCTGTACAGAGAGAGTGTGAGATGCACAGTTGGTGTGTGAACATGGCCCCTCTCACTGAATACTGAACTGGAAGGGACATTAGATTGTTATCTGTCTAGCTGGTATCATCATGGTTTGAGTGAAAGAGTGAGTGAATGTCTGCAGTTCAAGGAGTTGATTCTTCATGAGCAGTAAAACAGCAAGGAAAAAGCCAACAATTTTATTTCTCTCTGCTACAGCCTGCTACTTCTGCTGTGTAAGGGAGTTACACAGAAATAGTTTGCAGTTAAGTGTTCTAAAGTATTTGGAGGAGGATGCAAAGCAAAAAAAAAAAAAAAAAAAAAAAGTGCTAAGATTTCAATTTATGACTGTAAACAGGCAGTAGCTCAGAGGCATTTTGGGAATTCCCTTTGTTTCTGTGAATTAAAGCTAAGTGAAAATTGACCTAATGGATTGAACAGCTCAGCATGATAAAACTGCAGATTATTTCCTTGGAAGGTGGGCAAGCCAAGAGCTGACATCCACTCAGAGCTGTGGGCTTTGCACCAAGTTATTGTTGTGCTGGTTAGGAACTCCTGGAGTGTAACCACTCTATTAAAAGTAGTACTCTAACAAGATTGTTTCCTCTTAGAATACAAAGGCAGTCTTGTTATAGCTCAAACAATTGCTTGTGTTTTGTATACAGGAAGCAATCAAGTGTTTATATCAGGGCATTAAATCAGAGTATTTAACAACCTCTACAAACTCAGTTAGACATCCCTTGTCTACTGTTTTTAGCTACCTCCAGATTACTACAATTTAGCTGTCTCCCCTCTCGTCTAGCTGTATATTTTTCCTTTCATTGAAACAGAATATCTGGGAGAATAAGCAGTGGTTGTGTGAAGTCATCTAAACTAATGAATCTGTCTGAGTTTGTTTGCTAATCAAGATAGAAAAGGTGAACTAACAGGTGCTCTATGTAGTGTCTCTTCAGCATTTTTTAAATATGTGTCGGGATCTCCTCTCTTTCTTTACCACCCTCAAAGTGACTTGTGTGTTGTTGATTCTCCATCCTGGAGGAGCAGTTCTCTCTGGCAGGTTCATCACTGGCTTTGAGAGATCTTGGGCTGTTATGTTCTATTCTGGGAACTTCCAGAGAATGTCCAAGCATGATAGGCTTGGAACTAGTGCATAGCTCAGCACTGGTGTATAGCTTTTTCCAGGGGGAGTTAATGTTTAAAATACAAGACAAGGGAAAAGGACAGGTGTTGTTGAAGACTTTTTTTTTTTTGCAATACACTGCTAAGATGGAATGTGCAATGTTACTGCTCATTCATAACAGCACTTTCTTTGGTTAGGACTAACAAATATTGTTGGCTCTCAGAAATGGTGTTGGAAAACAGGACAGTACATAGTAACCAAGGAACAGGTTCTCAACAGCACCTACATGGAGCTCCAAGGCAGAAGTCTTTCTGTTCTATAGAGTCAGCCACCAGATATGCATAAACTTAAATTATTACTGGACTGTACTCATGTTTTGAGACAGGAGTGTACCTACATTAGTCCCTGTGCTTGGATTTTGCAGTAAGCATAGTATATACTTGTCTTCATAACTTCTCTCATTCTGCAGTTTTATCTCTGCACTGACAAGCCATCTTTAGCCATTAGTTAACATTCGTGCCTTGAATCCTTTTGCAATCATACTGAGTTAAGCTGCGGCCTTACTTATGACAGCTGGAAAAGCTACAGTTCTTATGACAATGATGCAGAATGTTAGGGGGAAAAACGCAGAGTATTATGCTGTGTAAGCTGCCACTTTGCTTGAAACCACCTCTGCCAGAGTGACAAAAACAGTAAGGGAGCACAGCAGGGTCTGGCCTAATAGAAACAAGCATTTCTGTTACGCCTGTCATCTAGGGACCTTAATGAACTTCAACAATTAAAACGTTAGTTTTGCAGCCTTAGTCAAGTGCAAAACTAGTGTATATTTTTCTTTTGTGTCTTCCTCACTGTACAGAAGGTTGTCAAACTGCCGTGTTGGTTCCTGGTCCCCTGTGCCCCGATACACTCTGAGCCTTGAGAGGCTACTGGGAGCTAAGGAGCTGGCTGGAGGCTCTCCACCACATTTTGGGTGGTGCAGATTCTTCAGCTTTTCTCCTTTGCAATCCTGAGCCTAATTGTCTTGGCACTAGGTTTGCTCTTAGCATAAACCTGTTCTCTGGGTATCTCATTATATAAGAATTAATGCTTTACAATCACAAAGTTTATATAAGACTGTGAAGAAACGTTCAGTTCTGGGCTCTGCAGACACAACAGTACATGTCATTGCTGCAGTATTCTTTAACTCTTTAGTCTGGTCTGAAGTTAAGACCTCTTAAGGGGCCTGGTTAAGAGCCAGCTCCCCCACAGTTCCATCTCATCTTTAGAACTGTGAAGTCTTTCTAGCTGCTGACCTGGATCCATCTGGTACTCCCAAAAAATCCTCCTCAGGGAAAGCACTTCGCCTTCCCCTGGCCATATTGCTGCTCTACACATCTTTGCACCTATGGTTTTTTGTATCTATATATTTAGCACTTCAGATCTTGCTCTTTTAATAGTTTTCAGCATATACAGCTAGAAGTTGGTAATTCTTGGCAAACTTCATAGTGATTGCTATAATTGCTAGTCGAAAGTCTTTGATGTTAAGAACTCTCATTGTAATTTGCATGGTGGAAAATGAGTTCTGAGATACCAAACATGTGCACCAGTGATGCATGTTTCATTAAATAGTAGTCCTTGTAGCATTGATTTCAGAATATTAATCAGAAAGTATACATTACATTTGGATATCCTTTCCCAACTATTTTTATGGCTGTCAGAAAGCTTGCCAAAGGTATCCATGTTAGAATCACAGCTTTTAAAACAGCTTCACCTGGGACAGCATCACCTGCTAGAGGTTATTAGCACAAAGTGAGCAACCAGATAGGTAGTGAGAAATGGCACTTCTTTTTCCATATGAAATTTTACGGGTGATTTCACTATATGAAACAGAATTTTTGGTGTACTTTGACCAAGTTTTGAGTTCACATACAACTCCATGCTCTTCTAAAAGCACTGTGTGGTTATTGATAATTTGAAGTCAGGACCTCAAATTTTTCTTCTCTGAAAGCTAGATTACCCCATTCTTACAGAGAGCAGCATATGCACAAATAAGCCTTGAACATATTGCATATTTTTTCAACCATGTCTCCTAATCAGTAGAAATGGTCTCTTAATGCTTGCGTAAAATTAGAATGGGATTCTGTCCTACCTAGGGAAATCTGTTTTTCAGATACCTTTGGGAACGTGCATTGAAGGAGTTGTGTAGATTTTTTTTTTTACTGTTTGCATTGTGCTAAATACAATAGATTCACACAAATAAGGAGAACAGAGAGAGAAAATATTTTGTATAAGCAAAGCCGTTCAAGCAGTTAGGCCAAAAGAATGGTCAGCAAAAGCCATGCACCGTCGTAGGGATGTAGAACTCAAAGACAGTGTGGCTAACTTCTCAGTCTTCTTTTGGCTTTGTAATGTACCCATTTCTTTTTGGTGAGAACGTGAACATCTGCTGGAGTCATGGATGGACTGTTAAGAGTTCACTCCGGAAGCTAAGTGACTCAAAGCTTTCATGCCATGGCGATGGTAAACAAAATGCTGGGTTGGAATCACAAAGGAGTATGCTATGAAGATTCTATAAATCCAGTGTGTTAAAATTTTTGTTTCCATGAATAAACAGTCTCATTTGGAGCTCTTGTTGCTATTTCTCTTGTGCAGTTAGTTTATCCTGTCATTGTCCATCCACTAACCTTGCAGGAAAGTTTGCACACTGACTGTGACTGAAGAGCTAGTTAGTTTTGCTGAGAGTTTTCCCTGTGGAATTGGACAACCTTGTTTAAACTTTCTGTAATCACATGTTCATTAGTTCTCAATTAAATTATGCTGGGATGTGCAAGTAGTTAAAAAAAAAAAAAATAAAATAGGTTATTGAACTAATCTTAGACTGTAAGTAGATTTCCACAGGAGAAAATGGTATCTACCTCAGTGAGTTCTTGGGAAAACTTTGCACAAAATTCTGAACTGAGGGAGAGTTCTAATTGTTTAAAAATTATATTATATGTACGTGTTTGAGGAAATCTTGAAGAACTAGAGTCAGTACTGCAAAAGAGTTATTTGCTGATCTTTCTGATGGCACTGTTGAAAACTGCATGATTTATATCAGCACTAAAAAAATCCAGTTGATGCTGTCATTTTGGTTTTCTTTTAATTTAACTTTATAAGAGAAATGAACAGAATTCTCATCAAGTCTTTCCTTTCTAACTCTTCTATTTTAAGTCTTTTCAGGTGTTTGTTTTCTAACTCTCCTGCTTATCTGGTTCTTAGGTTTTGAACTTGGCTTCGCTATGGCAAGTCCGAATGCCCTGGTGTGCTGGGAGGCCCAGTTTGGTGACTTCCACAACACGGCGCAGTGTATAATAGACCAGTTCATCAGCTCAGGGCAGGCTAAGTGGGTTCGTCACAATGGGATTGTTCTGCTCTTGCCACATGGCATGGAAGGAATGGTAAGGGCCTCTGGCTGATGGTTTCACACTGATGGCCAACTAAACTTCACCACACCCTCAATTTCCCTCCTCAAAGCAAGAGCAGGAGGGGAAGAAATAATGATTTAAATAATAAAAAAAAAAAAAGCTAATGGTTTGATATAAGGATATAAGGATAATTTAATTGAAGGAAGAAGAAAAATAAGCAGAGCCACGTAGAAAGAAAGCACTTATTCTCTACCTCGCATTAGCATGCGATGTTTGGTCACATCTTTGGAACCAGGGCCTCAGTGGTTGTTTGAGAGGACAGCTGTTTTTATAATGAGCCCCCAGTGTTTTTTGGCTGAGTGTGATGTCATATGATATGGAATGTTCCCTTTTTTTTTTGTTTGGGTCAGCTGCCCTGGTCATTTCACCTCCTCTCTTCTTGTCCACCCCCAACCTCCTGGCTTTAAGGGGTTTGGAGAGAGTTTTGGTGCAGTGCCAGCACTAGTCAGCAGTAGCAGCCAGAATATTTCTATCATGTTATCAGTGCTGTTTTAACCACAGGTACAGAGCACAGTGCTGTATGGGCTACTGTGAGGAAAATTAAGTCCATCTGTAAAATCCACAAGCATTGTGGGGATCCTGTGGTGATATCAAGGTGGAGCAGGAGAAGATGGTACTTATATGTTGGACTGCTTCATTGATACAAAGATTAATTTGGATAGATGGATCAGTGAGAACTAGAGAAAATGGAAAAATATTTGAGTACTTAGCGTGGTGTTCTGTGTTGTGGTGTGTACCACTTTTTCCATGTTATACAGCACATTTAATGTGTTAATGGATAGCAGCAAGTGAATACAAAGAACAATTCTATGACTTCGCTGTACATTCTTTCTCTTACTGTAAGAAAATACTTCTCCTTAAAAAGCTGGGTTCTCTGTAAACTGTACTAAATTCACTTGTAATGAAATGATGCAAAATTCTAAAGCTTCTTCAAATATCACTGACGTTAAGTAACTTTGATAAGAAATTATCCATTTTCTGGAAAGGAAAATGTTTCTGAGAGCAGCTGACTTTCTTTGGTGGCTAGCAGTAGGAAATTTACTGTGTCTTAGAGGGAAAGAGCACAGGCTCTGTGTATAACGTACATGAAATCCTTATCAGTGGTAGACTTGTTTTTCAAATGTTTAAAATTATTTTTAAGTATAATACATACATGAGAGACTAGGATAACTTGCTCCTTTTCAGATATATAGACATTTGTGAATCGGTGCCTGTATATTTCTAGTTTTCTGCTAAGAAAAGCATCATATGCTGCAGCAGCAGTCTCTGTCAGTAAACATGCTCCAGATCCTTTCACTACAAACTGCTCAATTTTCATTCTCACAAACAATTTAGTTTTATTTTCATTCAATTATAATCCTGTCCTGAAATGCTGTTTTGCATTCATATCCTGTGTATGGCTTTTCATTCCCGTTTGTGTGTATGAAATGAAAGACCTAGAACATTTCACAAGAGATTTGATAAATACATTTCTTTTTTTCTTTTTTCAAATGGATCAGGAGGGACAGCCTGAATGTGCCCTCAGCAGGAAGTACGGTCCTGTGCAGAGAAGCACTCAGCTGAGAGGAGTTGGTTCTCTGCTACTTACAGTAATTAGTCTTTCTGTTCTCATAGCCACTTGGCAGCTAAGACTTTCCCAGCACTTCTGAAACGTGCTTATTTTGCTGCTGGTGTCAGGTGTTCTTAGAATATTTAAAAATGCCACCAGGCTGTTGAAATCTGTTGCCTTCTCAGAGGAGCTTTCCATTACAGGAGTGTTATTCTCTCTAACTACAGTGTTGGGGACAGAATGATTTGGGGAAGGGTCCGTAATGGGATATGGATCCCTTCACCTCTAGGTCATGCATGCAGAGGCAAGTTGGCTGTGATTGAAAGACTCTGCTGTCAAATGGCTCCTTTGGGGCTCATCTGAAAGTAGCTAATGGATTCAGTATAGGTCTCACCAGAGAGGTGGTCACAATAGAAATAAACCCTACTCCATCCCACGTAGCTGTCACTGATAATCTGACTGGCAGTGTCAGCAGAGAAATCAAAGATGGATGTGAAGACTGAGGCTCTGCATTGAGGTTGTTGCTGGGGCAACGTGTGTGTGGGTATGTTAGGGAAGCCTCCCGTGTCACTCCTCTGATTGTTTTTTAGTAACATCTCAGCTTCCAGCGTTCTCCATTCAGTTTAGTTGTGAAGCAGTGTTTTTGTACATGTTAAGACTGTACTCAGTATAGGATTTTATAGTTTTACAGCAAATAGACAAGTAAAGCAGTGGTACAGCGATATTAGACTGTTACTCTGTATCATTATTTCTGCTTCTTATTTCACAAGCCCTAACATGCATTATTGAGCATCTCAAAAGTGGAGACAGACTTCAACAGTACTTGTGTGGGGTACAGTTCATGGCTGTTGGTGCTGTTCATACGTTTCCAGGGAAGAAGCTGTTTCTTTCCTTTGAATTCTGTTAGTGCACGGAGTGAACCCTGTGCTTGAAAGCAGAGAGAATCATGTGTTGAATCAAAGTAAACTACTGGCTGTCATAGTAGTGATTTTGAAGAGCATTCATTCATATTTTGACTCAGGAAGTTATGGTAACAAAGACGCGCAAAGAAAAAAGCATGATTAGCTTAGAAGCCATGGAGAGAATTGAGAGGTGTAATAGATTGTTTTCAGGTTAAAATACTTGGAGACTCTCCAAAATGAAGGTCTGTCCTAACAGTTACTGTTTGGTAACTGAACAAGCAAAGACTGCCAGCATTAGGGGTAAATAAAAAAGCACACTGTATTCTCCTCCTCACAGCTTTCTCTCATCCATTACAAATGAGGATGTGAGAGGGGAGATAACATTCTGTTACACCTCTTCTTCCTGATATTGTCCATGATCACTGTGTACTTTTTGCTAGTAAAGAATGGATCTAGCAATATTTGTATGTTTAAAAAAAAATTACCTTGGGTACTTCTAGTGAGAAAGCAGATGTGAGCATACAGTACTTTGACAGAATAAATACCTCTTGAGGCAGTAATTAATCACAGACTAATTTGGCAGACAGTGCTTACATGCATTTTGATCTGTTTTAGCTGAAGCATTCGTTAAGGCTATCTTGTCCTGTACTGATCACTTAACAATGCTGAGAGAGAGAGAGAGATCCTGAGCCTACATTGGTTGCTAACATAGCAAAGACTGTCAGCAGTTAACTTTGCATACAGGTGTGATTTGCCCCCAAAAAAGTGAGAAACACTGCAGTTATGCTGAAGCACAGTGTTTCTACTCCTTATTTTCCTCCTGCTCATTTTTGCCCAGCGTTAGCAAAGTTCTTTTTTTATGTCCAAGTGGACCTACTGCACTTTCATAGTTAAAAGCGTTGGAAATCCATTGAAACCTAGCCTTCTCCTATGAAAGTGTTCTATGGGAAACAAAGACTTGCAGTAATTCAGTGTGTCTTTCATCTCCTCACTGCTGCTACCAATGATTTGGGGGCATATGTGCAGCCTGGTGCAGAGCTGCAAGGGTGAATGGAAGTACTTAAACAGTGAGTGGCCTAAACTGATGTCTGACTGCTGATTTGGTTTTTTAACATTGTTTTGAATGATGTGATTACCAGGGTCCAGAGCATTCATCAGCCAGGCCTGAAAGGTTTCTGCAGATGAGCAATGACGATTCTGATGCTTATCCAGTAAGTAGATTTGTCAAAAGCCCTGTTCTTTTTGCTGCTCTTCACTTTTCAGAGATTTATTTTGACCCAGGTTGTGTTGGCTTCATCATTAGAAAAATCGTTTTATTGCCACAGAAGAATAAAAACTTGAGGTTTTTTTTTTTTTTGTCTGAATAATCCTTTTTTTGGCTAGGAAGTGGGATAAGATTTAGCTGCAAGAGTTAATGTAACATTAACTTGATCCCAGTAAAAATAATGGGAGTGTGCAGTCTAGGCTGTTTCATTTCAGAGATGAGATCATATACAATTAATCTGTGGCAGCATGATCTCTTTATGGCTGTTCCTCAGGGCCAGTGATTCTGCCTGTATATATTGCTGTGCATACTGCAAATAAGTGTCTCTAGCAAATTTCTAAAGGAGGCCATGTGAAACTACTTGTGGCTTTTTGCACTGGAGCTAAATTGTACTGCCGGGAGCATGAAAGTAGGGCCAGCTTCTAAATTTAATTCAGCTCAGACCTTCATAGTTTGATCATTCATTTCTACAGATAAAGTACATAACTCCACAGGCTACTGGGCATTCACTTCCCACTGTGGGTTTTATAAGAAGCACTGTTAAAAATTAATTGAAAAGCTCATAAATTGAAAAATCAATGTATGCATTTCAGTTTTGGCTCTGATTTTGTTACCTTTGGAGTAAGGATAATTCCAAAGCAGTGTTCCTTTTCATGTAAAGGTGTTTTTTGCCACTGTACTGGCAGAATAAAGAAAGACCTGTTTGACTCAGTATGTCTAAGGACAAATTTAATTGCACATAATAAGGAAGTTGTAAATATTATCAGAGGAGCTAAATAACAATTCGTAACGTGAACTAGGACATTGTGTTAGGTGCTGTATCAGTCTATATTGAGATTATTATACCTGCATAAATACTTACCTGTATCCATATATGCATTTGTATATAAAACATATGTATGTGTAAAATAAATACAAAATATGAAATTTATGTACTGAGATGAGGACAGGACACCGACCAAAAAAAAAAAGGGAGAGGGTTAACTATACTCTCAAAAATTGAATTACTGTTCTAAATCTTTCAGAGAGGTTCTATTTTGTGCCTTAGACCTACTGAAGTCCTAGTTCTCCTCACCCTTCCTTCCTGGACTTCCCAGCTTGCTGAAATTAAAGGAAATGTTTTGCCTTTCTTCCTAGAACAATATAAAAGTAAGTAAAAACAGAAGAGTGTTTCGTAGGGATGCTTCCCAAGCTAATAATATAATCTCAGCAGAGCTCTGCTATTGGAGTTTTCTGAGACAGGGAGTTGGTGAGAATCAGAAATAGAAAGATGACTTTTAAGCTTTTTTTTTCCCTGATCTTTTTTAGATGTTTTTCTAATGGCTTTAATATCTCTCTCAGGAGTTCAGCAAACAGTTTGAAGTTTCCCAGCTGTATGAATGCAACTGGATTGTGGTGAATTGTTCAACTCCAGCCAACTACTTTCATGTACTCAGAAGACAGATCTTGCTGCCATTCAGAAAACCGGTAGAGTTACTCTAATGGACTTCATTATATATAATGAATATATATATATATATACATATATATAAAATATATATGTATAAAATATAAAATACATAATACATACAAAAATATATATACATAATACATACAAAATATATATACATATACATAAAATATAATACATCTAGCTGTATTAACTGTTGAGTAAAGAAGGGATCTTTGTTTGCATATTCTGTACTGCTGAAAGGAAAACAAAAGGTGAAAAGCTTTACCTGCATGCAGGTGTTCAGTTTGAAGTGAAACTTAACTCTCACTAGAAGTCTAAAACTGTATTTTCAGCTTGGCTTCTTTATGACTGTGCAGTCCATCAGATGGGTTTGTCAAGACACTGTGTGGCTGACAAGTTGCACAGCTACAACCTGCATGTCTACTTGCTTGTGCTCCAAAAACCTGTGTCTATTTGTGTAAGCACTGACTTGCCATCTTTAAAAAGGCTTTTTTTGTTTGGAGTCATAATGCTCTCTTCACTCCAGTGCCAGACCCTTTCCCTCTGCTCTTTTAGAGGTGTTCTTCTGTACTATTATGGAGAATTCACAAGTGCAAATTTGTCCATGCTTACACTGGGATAACCATATGGTGTAAGGCATTGCTGTTTGTGTCACTGCGTTGCTGTGACTGCAGTAGTGGCTAATGGATCAGCAAGTGGAAACTTGAAAGCTCAGCTTGGATTTCCCCAGAATACATCTTCTCAGCTGGTCTCACATGGAAATACTGACCAAAGTGCTCCATCGCTCTGAGATTTTTAACCTTTGTAGATGTTGCTTATAGCTAAAATTGGATAGAATTGCAATTATTTCTTCCTTTCAAGGCCAGTTACCAGGAATCCTTTTAGAGGCTAACTGATTTCAGGCATGGCTGCTAAAACACAGATTTTTGGAGAAAACTCCATTAACTTTTGAAGCCATTTGGGCATCTTTAAAACTTGAAGACTAAGTTACAGCTATGGTATATATCACGTGTTTGTAGCTTGTGATTTGATTTTATTCTTAAAGAGAGGCATAAAGCAGTGGTTTTTGAGAATCCATATAGAGAGTGAATTACCCAAATCTTTGGAATAATTATTAATAATAATTATTAAACTCCATGGGGTTTCAAAACAGGAGAAAAACCACAAAAATTTATTGTTTGCTATTCATATTAATTTGATTTCAGTTTGTCTTTTCAGTTTATGTCTTTTGTATGAACATTGATAAGAATATTGCAAATAATAATGTAGACAAAGCTGCTCCTTAGTGCTGGAAGTTGTTTTTTTGTTTTGCAGCTAATCATTTTGACACCCAAGTCACTGCTGAGGCATCCAGAAGCTAAATCCAGTTTTGATGAAATGGTCTCTGGTAAGTGATGTTAAAGTATTATGAACAAATAATCAGCTATACAAAGTTACATGTCATTGAATACATGAAGAAGAGAATCTGTTCTGGGGAGCTTGCCTTTTCCTTTGGCTTAATTTCTGTGGAGCTGATTTAACAAGCTCTAGCCTAGACTTTAGCCGAAATGTATGCATTCGGATGCAGATGTTTAACGTTATCTAGTAACCAGGCATTAGTTTTGCAATCCCTTCTCTGTAGAGATATTCTTCGTAGTAGATAGACTATTAGATCTTTCTGTTCTTTTTCCCTAAACTTGAAAGTTTGGATTGTCCTAATTTCTGTCCCCCCAGAGAAGGAAGGAATAGGCTGTAATCACAACGTGCCCATTTGGAAGAACCAAGGTTCTATTTCTCACTGCTGCAGTCAGTTCTGGGGCTGAGTTGTCAAACCAGAGATCTACGCTAAGTTCATTGCTACAGTGAGTTCAGAGCTATACACTACTACCTGAAACTACTGTTGGCAGCACCAAGAGATAAGGTGTTTACTACAGATGTGACATCAAAAAATGAAGGAATAGGTCTTGCCATGCGCTGGCTAGAATATATTAGAGTGGCATGAGGAAAGCATAGTAAATGATGAAAAATAATTGCTCATAGTGAGTGCTTAGGTGTGGTGGTCTGTTTCAGATTCTAGCTGGTGTCTTGATTGCTGTCAGAAAAAAATAACTGCTCAGGTTTTTCAAAGCATGCTGTAGCGCGTAAACTTATGGAAATGTTGCAGTATCTCCTTTTTGTAAGTGAATGAAGTTTGCTTTTCAAACAAATAAATTTGTGAGTTTCAATTACTGCTCAAATATTTTTTGGAGTGAGTCAAATCAGAAATCTTGTGAGCATTGTGATTTGTCTCTGCTTAATGAGAGCCCCTGCTACTTCAGGGATAGGAGGATAACCTTTGATAGTTGCCAAAATTCACAGTTAGTATCCAGTTCTGACTACTTTCATGTTCTTACTGTCTTGTTGACAGCAAGAAGTATTGCTGACTCTCAGCTCACTTTTTGCTTTGTTTTTGACTGAAAGCTGAGACAGCTGGCCCAGTCAAGCACAGATTCAGTGTTTTTTAATGATGAATTCTGCTGTTCAGTGAGACAGGCTAATTCTGACATAAATCAGTTCTTTTTTTTATGTTTGTGTTGCTGCTTTTCTCCCCCCAAGATAAATGGTTCTTCAAACAGTAGCTTATTTTCCTAGTAAGTGGGTGTGCTTATTCAGTCTGGGAGGTCATGTTGCTGTCTGCTACCTTGCAGCTGGTTAATGTGGGAATAATTTTAATCAATCATAGCAAGGACCAAAGAAAAGGAATTTCTAGACTCTCTAGTTCCCCTTTGTGCCAGTATAGGATTACTACCTTTCATACCTTCCAGTTTCATATATCCCAAGCAAACTGTTCTCCTGGGAGAGGATACCATAGAGGAGCAGACACCTAGCAGTCATGTTTTTCATCTGAAATTGCTTTTTATCACTTACGCATATGGATCAATACTATGCTAATTCTTCCTTTAGCTAATGCTGGTTTAGCTCTCAGAGGTTTAAATCGCATAAGTATGTGCTGGTAATGTGCATGTGTCTAAATACTTCTGCAGTTAGCATATTTAGTTGCACTATGTAAGGTGAGTGGTGTTGTTACAGCTGGCAGGTGGCTAAGCACCACCTTCTGCCAGTGGGGTGGGGGAGAAAAATGGAAAAAAGAAAACCACGAAGTTGAAATAAAAAATACTTACTAAGACAATAAGGAAAAATACCAGTTAGGATAGTTATGTATATGTATGTAGCTTACTCTGTAAGTAATGCCTCCCATTTATTTACGTGGAAACTACAACAGTTACCAAGAGCACAATAACACTGTTTGATGGAGCAAATTCCCATCTACAAGGCATTATTTTCAACATAGTCACCACCATTGTCTACATGTTTTTGTCAGCTATGAACAAGAGCCTGCATGCTGCACTTGTAGATGTCTGCACCAGTGTAGGTAACTCAGTTTCATGGCTGCTGTGACAGCACTGTTACTCAGAAAATGTTGCCCATGCAGTCTGCCTTTCATCAGTCCAAACACATGGAAGTCAGAAGGTGACAAATCTGGACTACGTGAATCTGGACGCACAGCTGGGTGTGGTAAGGACAAGATTGGCAACTGGGTCATGGCCTTATGGAGTTACAAGCTTCTCTCTTCCTCTGGTCTGACTCTAGCCTTCAGCTTCGTCAGTGTCACAGTGTTGCAGGCAGAGTTGATGATTTGCCTGAGTTCCAGGAAGTCCAGAGGAATCACTCCATTCCTATCCCAGAAAACAGTGCTCATGACTGTACCTCCTGAGGGCTGCATCTTTAACTTTTTCTTCTTCAGGGGGGAATTCACTTGTCACCAGTCCATGGAGTGTTGTTTTGACTCCTGCTCATAGTGGTGATACCGCATCTTATCATCAGTAATGATGTGAACCAAGAAACAGTCACCTTCATCCTCGTGTTCATTCCAATAGATCCTGAAAAACTTCCACATTGTGCAAGCTCTGTACACAATTCCTTGGTCATAGGCTACTGATTTGCACAGATGAGGTGACTGAAATGCTCTTCATTTCATGGTGTGACAGCTATGTATGGCTGTCCAGAACACAGCTTGTCTTATGCACTGCTGTTGCCACTGCTGACATGCATGACCCATCCTTCATTGGTCTCATAGTCACTTTTTGGCCTCTGAAATATTCAGTAAACATCAATGAATGTCAATGAGTGCCAATTTTTTTCTGTGTGGAGGAATTCAATTCCACACATTTGCTTCATATACGCTTCTATACCAGATGCTGTTTGTCAGACTGCCCCTCTGCTGCCACCTGTCCCACAGCAGCAAAATGTAGCAATATTGGTGGAAAGGTTCAACCTCTATTGCTGTACCGCTCAAATTTACCTCTCAGTGTTGGAGGCCAACATAAGAAAATAGGAGGCATTACTTTCAGAGCAGCCCTTGTGTACAAAACAAGTGACACACCATGCAGTTGCTCCCTGCTCACTGACCAGTGCCCAGCCAGTCTCTAAGCAGTGGTTCCCCCCAGCCATCTTCTCAGTGTGATAGTTCTGCACAGTGTTGTATGATCTGGGTTATCCCTGTGTCTGTGTAGGTCAGCTGTCCTGATTCTGTCCCCTCTCAGCTCCTTGTGCTCCCTTACTCCCTCACTGGCAGGACGATATGAGAAGCTGAAAAACTGAAATGTCTTTGGCTCTTTACAGCACTGCTTTGCAACAACTAAAACATTTGTGTGTTATCAGCATTTTCTCCTAAAGCCAGAGCACAGCATTGTAGCAAATGCTATGAAGAAAATCAACACCATGCCAGCTGAAACCAGGACAGTCAGCTGTCCAATCAAATTAAAGCTGTAAAGCACAACACAAAGCTAAAATACAGTTCTCTGTTAATATATTTCTCCATCTTGTGAGTGGAAGAGCTAACTATTCATGGTCTTTCAACTTTTGAAACTGAAATTTGCTTTAGCAGAATTGTCAGTCTGAAAAGACAGAGAGGTAGCAGAGCCCCATGACCATTGTAATCTTGTCAGTTGCTTGGTGACGTTACATTTCTTGTGCTGCTTTATTCCAGTGTCACTTCCACTGAGAAAGCTTTTCTAATTATTGCTATAATTAGGTACCACTTTTCAACGTGTGATTCCTGAGAATGGACTGGCAGCTCAAGCACCACATGAGGTCAAGCGAGTGATTTTCTGTACAGGAAAAGTGTACTATGATCTTGTGAAAGAGAGAAAGAATCAAGACTTGGAGAAGCAAGTAGCTATAACCAGACTTGAGCAGGTGAGCTCCCTGATCCTTCCAAAGACAGATGCTGGGGATACTTTTAGCAAGGGCTTGCTGTGCCAGAGTTACCTCCGGTACTAAATAGTTCATTACAATAGTTGGGTGTAATATGTGAGAGATGAGAAGTTTTACTACCGGAGGCTAAAGCCTTATAAGAGAAAGTTTTGCCAGTTATGAATCTCTCTTCCCAGATCTCACCATTCCCATTTGACCTGCTCAAAGAAGAACTTGACAAGTATCCAGATGCAGATCTAGTTTGGTGTCAGGAGGAGCACAAAAACAGTGGATATTACGATTACGTCAAACCTCGTTTCCGCACTATTGTGAACCACACTCGACCTATTTGGTATGAGACTTTTAACAGTTGCTCCATCTCCTGGTCCAGTTTGTTTGGCAGGCTTTTGACTTGAGGATTTTATTTATGCAGAAGGCAGAGTCTGTCCATAAATCAGAAAAATGTGAGTTTGGGTTCTTGGTTGAAGGAGGAAGAGTCTAGACTACTATTTCTCAAATACATAACAAAAATCTAGATCCTCTTTGTAGTTCTGAAACAGAATCAGTAGCATCTAGCTCTGTTTATTACTTCTTTGCACAGTGCTTAACTCTTCTGGCTTTTTTTGTTTTGTCTATGAATGTGTCTTTTTTAATAAAAATTTCCATCTACATTTTGGGCTCTTGGAGAAAATAGTAGTTGTAAGAACTACATTCATTCAGTTAGCTTTGCATTTACTGTAGGTGATTGTCTCAAATCTGCACATGCAGCTGTTGAAGGAGCATTTCATTGCCTGGAGTAAGCTATCTAATTATGAGACAGTGTAGCTGTCTGTTGTGGGTGGGATGGGGAGAAGATGCAGTGAAGGAGAAAGAGGTGGGAGCTGACTGGAAGGTACAACTGATGGTACAAATTAGATTTGATTATATTTTTATTTAAGAAAGATTGATAATAATTTGTTCAAATCTGCTGAGTTGACTTAATAAATGCATTTAGCAGCATGCTCCCATACTCGTTAGTGTCAAAATAATCTCTCTTCTTACCTCATTTGACTGCCCAATTCTTTTTGTCACAAAGGTATGTTGGCCGAGAGCCTGCTGCTGCAGCTGCCACAGGCAACAAGAACACACATCTGGTGTCGCTCAGAAGGTTCCTGGATACAGCTTTCAACCTGGAGGCCTTTGAGGGAAAGACATTCTAACTGCAGGACACTGTCTCATCTCTATCTACAACTGTCTCAAATTTCAGCAGCCAAGGGAAGAATTAAAAATGAATAGGAGAAATGCTGGAAATTATGTAAGGATCCAGCAGCTAACTTCATTACTCTGCACTTTTCTCCCAGTTTGTAAGAAAAAAAACAACAAAAAAGCAACTTCCACCATTTTGTGTCACTTTTCTATTTAGATTGGGAGATCTTTGGGACAAGGAGAATCTAGTTTAGAAAGGCTCTGATCTCAGACTGTAGACATTTTCAAATTGCTCTAAGTTGAGAGGGCATGGACAGCATGATGTCATTGTGCACATCCCCAGAAAGCAAGAAAGTGAGTTTAAGAAGCCATTAAAGAAACAAGATGCATCATTTGACAGCGATTGACAGTTGTTTCTAGGCATGTTGGAGAGGAATAACAAAACCAAAAAGGAAAGTTGCTATTGTGACACTGATGGATTACTTACGTACAGAAACGTACTGGGTGTGGATATTGGAAAGAGATGGTAAACTGCCATGACAAGGCTCAAAATAGTCAGGATTACAAAGTCAGTTAACTATGGGTGATTACAGAAGTGGTGTGGATTATTTGGATGTAAAATAGAGGCACCGCAATGGAGCTGACCACAGTTATCAGAGCAGTGGCATATCAACAGTAGAGTTGAGCAGCAAAGTGGGGGATAAATGAATTGAGAGTAAGAGATGACAGTACCAATTATTTCCATTCCTTTGGATGCCTGATTTGATGCTTTACAGTATGTAGGAAACTGGGGGGGTCCTATGAACATCCTCTTTGGCTTCTTTCTCTCCTCATAGTACAAGGATTTGCCACCTTTGACCTGGTAGCACCTGTAAAAAGGCTGTGAGAAATGTGCATCTGTCAGCAAGTACTGGGTTCTCTGCTTTGTCCAGTTTCAATCACTCCCTCAAAATTCTGTGTTGGTGTTAATTCAACTCTGAAATGTCAGTTCCCAATTTATTCACCCATTTTTATGTCGAGGAAGGTGGGCAAGCAACATTTCCTGATTGACCAAAAGCACGTGCTGTATTTTTATCTGAAATTGTAACTGATTTTGTTGATCCTTCGTGCTTACCTGTTGGTTAGGCTATCAATTGCCGTTTACTTTCAGTATGGGCTTAAAGGGGGACTTCCTCTAAGGGCTGACCCTGGCAGGCAGCTGAGAGACAGCAAGATCAAGAAGGTCTGTGGCAGGGGGCAGCAAGGGGATGGTTGCACTCTAGAGAGTGCTTGGCTGCATTGGAGGCACTGCATGGCAGGGTGATCTCAAAATGCTTGAGCTTTATCTGCAGTGCCAAAAAGCAGGTGGGCACAGGTTTCCACTCCCCTCTCTGTATAAGACCTAGTGTTGTTGGATGTTCTGCTCCATCTGCTCCAGGAGAAATGGGATGGGGGGGGTGAGCTGTTTGGCTGCAGACTCTGCAATGGGTGTGGCAGGAATCGGAGGAATGGCTGTGCCTGTGTTGAGGCAGAAAACAATACTAAGCTGTGTGAGGACCCTGTGCCCCTACAGTGCCTGAGGGTTGTGCTAGATCCATTCATAACAAGTGACTGGAAAACACATAGAGGAGACCGCCATCTCCAATTCCCTGTCCTGAATGTGCTCCTGGGACATGCTCTTGTTCCTGGAAGTAAGTTCTGCCCTGCTGTTGCTGTATTGACTGTGACATAATAAGGGTTGACAGTTTATGCTTGGTGGAAATAGTCAAGTGATGCTGAAAGGCGTCTTGTCTTGTCAAAGTAAAAAGCTCTATTAAAAACTTTGAGCTATGATCACTTGCTGCTAGTACAAGCAGGTTACCAAAAGTGGATGTGCACCTCATGCTGTCCCTTCGCTTAGCCTGGAGGTAGCATGGTAAAAATAAAATCAATCCTCCTGTCAGAGCATAAAATTGGTGTGCTAAGGTGCTTACGTGGGTTCCAGAACCAAGCTTAGTTAAATGTTCATGAAAAATCAGTAGCATCCTTTTGAATTAGGCTGGTTGCCTTGGGCTTTCTCTGTCATTGAAACGCTGAAGTTAATTCAATCTTTTGAAACCTAATGAACTTGGAAAATACTGCTGTTGACAGCAGTGAAGATTGTCTCCTGTCCATTTCTGCAGTTCAAAACAGTACACTGATGGGCAGTAACCATCACCCAAAGTATTTTAATGCTTCTATGAATCTGTGTTTCTGTGGTAATAATTGAATGTGCCTAAATATCGCTGGCACCACTCATTGTGTTCTCAGTCTGCATAAAGCAGGTCAGTGCTGCATGAAATACGATAAATGCACTTGTGCCACAGTAAATGCAGAGGTAAGAAACAAAATTAACCTAGAAATGTAAGTGGTGAATGGCAGGTTTCCATTTTCATTGTGTGTCATAGATTGTGGCATAATAGTTGCATAAAAATTCCATCAGAGAATGTAAAAAAAACACAGAACAAAACAATAAAATATGTAAGAAATTCTTTGTTATGCCTGTTCTCTTTGACAGTTTCTCTTTTGAAGGCTGCTGTTAGTATCCATTCATGAGAATGCTAGGGCAGCTCATTTTTTACGGTTTCTGTTTGTTTCCCCAATAGTAGCTTATTTAAATTCAGAGGCAAAGAAGGAGACACAGCATTTGAACTGCAAAAAGCTAATTACTCAGAACCACTGGGTAAGAAGTAGCGATAAAAACATTGAGGTTATACTAGAAATGCTCACATTTCTAGTTCCAAACAGAATTTTCTAATTACAAGGGTTGGACTGGAATTAATTTCTCCAATTTCAATGCAGGACTTCATTTCTCTAAACATTTTGGCTCAACATTATTAAATTGTTGTTACTGTTGCCTGCACTTTCACATAGCAAGTGTTCAAAAGCCAGTAAAGGATTAGAAATAGCTAAATGCATAGATTACACCTACTTGCAGAATTCTTCTACAACGTAGCCCCTCGTATAAAAAAGTTACAGAGTTTTTAAGTAATAGCTGCATTATCAGCAATGAATGCAGGTTTCTCTAAAGACTCTAAAGTTTCTCTAAACTGAGCTAAGAGTCTCTGGTCACAGAAAAAGTACTGTTAGAACTAGCTGACAGTTAATTTTTTTGTACATAATTAACAACCAGATAATCTTTGGCAAGTGCTTGCAAAGAACTGAAGTATGATAGGCTTTGCAGCTTGTCTGTGCTGGCATTCTGATCCTAGCTGTATAACTAGGAAGTAAGAGAGCAGGGGATGTGAAGTCAATTGACCTCATTCTGTTTGAGGGTGAGACAGCACATCGTGCAGGAATGCCAAAAAAAGTATGCACTAAGGGAAGTCCATTCCTCACATCGGACTTGATTACTGTTAGCTTTACATGTGTTGCAGCCACATGTTGCTTGATCTAGCCTTTTCCTGTGGCATGCGTGACTTTAGACGTTGTGTGAAGCATGAAGTGCATGAAAGGCACACTCAAAAATCACATTAAGCCAGATAGTCATAAAATCATAGAATGACCTGGGTTGAAAAGGGCATCGAAGATCATCGAGTTTCAACCCTCCTGCCACAGGCAGGGTTGCCAACTACCACACCAGGCTGTACAGAGCCACGTCCAGCCTAGAAGTTCCTTTAAAAGAAGATGCAGATTTGTCACAAAGTTAACAAGTGTGCTATTGACCTGTGTATTGGTTCAGCAATTCAGCAGGAGATTTTAGGGACAAGTCCACCAGTCAATGCTGGAGTAGCAGCATGGGGAGGGCCGTTAGGGCACCAGGTGCTAACGAGTTCCTCAGCACAGATGGCCACCTAATTATGGCTGATGGAACAGGCCTGTGTGGGTTGGCCACTGAAAGGCTGCTGATGCTAGCTGGTTAAAGCTCGAGGTTTTGTGCCAAACTCCTAGCTTCTCTTTGCCTCTATCTCCTTTGTGGTCATTGTTGAAAACGTTCCCATTTTTCCCAGAAAGGAGGGCTGTAGCTGGGCCCCTGCTGACTCGTGTGAGGCAGAGGTCCCTGCCCAGGTCCCTGAGGATCAGTGCCTGCCGGTTTTGTTCCTGAAGAGATGAGAGCTGCGGAGTTAAACTGCAGCAAAGAAGCCTGAGGTTGGCTGCTGCAAAAGGTGCTTTGGCGGAGTGGGAGGCTGCAGGCTCCCAGCTGCTGGTGTTTCTGCAGGAAGGTAAGAGACAGGGTTGGTGGGAATTGGGCACCTTGTCCTGCTATGGGTGGGGGGATTTGTGCTGTTCTCAGAGCTGCTGGGGACCATAAGGCCTAGGGCTGAGCACAGTGTGACAGTGGCTTTCTGATGCAAGCTGTGGGCAAAGGCTTCTCAGGATATAAAATACTGCTGTTTGTAGTGTGAGAGCAGCTGATCGTGTGTGGAAAAGGTGAGGAAGTGTTTGAGTGAAAGATGGTGGAAAAATCTGTTTTGGTTAGGTGGTTGTTTTTTAAAAACAGCCCTAAAAATTCCTTTTTCTTCTGTGTTTGGAGGGGAATGCCTGGCCTTTAGTCAGCTGCAACCGTCATCCTCATCAGTGAGATCTGCTGGCAGGGGCAGGTGCTGGACTGCTGCTTTTTGTCATCCTCTGCCTCTGTGGACAAGATGGCAGGTCCTGGATCTTTGATCAGTACTTTTTGTGGAGACCTTCTGTGTTGATAAATCACACATTTTAGTGCACCAAATCTCTGCAGAGGAGGGTTGTTCTGCACGCATCTTTCTGTCCTTCTTGGGTGCTAAACGTTAACGAGCAGAGTAACTACAGCCAGAAGGCACTGAAGATTTCTGTTAGTTCTGGGTTTTTGGTATTTTCATGTCCCTTTTGATCATTTAGTGGTTCTCCAAGTACAATTGTGAAGCAATAAAAGACTCAATCTGAGGGACATTGTTGATTTAAGAAATGTGTATGGAAACCAAGGATAGAGATTAGGTGCCTTTGTTTTCTTGATCATTGTTGGAAGGTGTTAGGGAACACCATGCAGACCGAAAGAAATGCAACATATTTGAAAGAAGGAAACAGGTGAATATTGCCTATTTTCAAATTGTTGCATTTTTATGCAAGATTTCAAATCTCTTCTGATTTTTAGATACTTCTCAGCTATTAATTGATTGTGCTTTTCTTAGCGCCATTATTTAATATGTCTTATTACCTAACAAGAACAAAAAAAAATTACTTGGGAAGAATAATATGTTAGAAATTATCAGCTTTGACAGAAAATATTTCACAGATTTCTCCAAGTTTTCAATTATTAATAAGTGCACCAGGCAGTTCCTTTGTGATATTTAAGTGAGCAGTCATTAATGACAAATGGAAGCCTAATTAACTTAGAAGGGAAAACAATTGTTGTCATTGCTAAAGATGCTGTGTGAAATAATGAAATACAATTTTAGTTGCAGAAATGTTTGCTGCTTCCTATGCATTTGTCTGCCAACTTGCTGACATTCATGGTCTTGCAGTGAAATTAAAGGTGTTTGCTCAGGGACTTGGTAGAAGGCAGCGTGTTGAGTGCTCCTCCCTGCAGCTCTGATGCAGCCCTCTGCATGATGGAAAGGTGCTTGAATATGCACCTCTTGTGTCTTTCCTCTGGATATGGGCTTATGCCTCTGCTCCTTGGGCTACGGAAGAGGAGAATCCTTGGAGGAAATATATATTTTCCCAAATAATTGTCTCCATTACTGTGGGTATCAAAGGGGACAAGTCGTCTTACTCAGAATGTGATAAAATGATCATACATAATTCCTCTCAACTGAAAATAAATGTTTAGCAAACTGCTTCCAATAGGCTTATTAAAGGTGAAATATTTATTGCTATATACAATTACAAGTTTTAAGCATACTTAACCAATTTAAAGGGATTGGCTTGGTGTTGCTTTCAAGATTTTTATGTGATTAAATATTTCTTCATCAGTTGTTCTGTGTGTTAGGGTGGGTTGCACAAGCATTCTTAACTAAAGCACATTTGCAACTTTGACTGTGTTGGGTAGGTTGAATAGGAGATGGTTTTCCCTGTGAATGTCATGGCCCAAGCAGAATCTCATTCTAGCAGACCTGGCATTTTCATTTCTGGACTGAAACATTCTAGCTTGCAAGTCTAGAAAAATCTTGTTAATACAGTAAAGTTATATTTTACTCTAGAGGTATTAATCTCTGACACTAACAATCAGTTTTGAAGAAGTCAAAGTGTACTTTTTTTGGTGTAATATATCTGACAAAAACATGTACATAAAATATGCCGTGGAAGCTGTCGTCCTTCCCCTGAGCAGCTTAAGGAATCAAAAGAACCATAAATATCTTGCAACTTCACATCCTAAATGCTATTTCATGCCAGCATATTTTGTCTAAAATTACTTGGAAGAAAATTATTGGTTGATCAGAATGTCAAACTATTGTTGTCTTATGGTTGATTAAGAGCTGAAGCTCTGTGTTGCTTTGGGACTCTCTTCATTGCTACAGCCTACTGCCTATTCAGAAGGAAAGATAAACAGAAATAAAGCAGCGTAATCTCCAGTGATTCTAAATGGTTCCTAGTTACGCTTAGATAATTAACTTCTCTTGTGATGTGCTCGTTTAATAGATATCTGGTCATATGTGACAGTGTTTATTTAATGCATTCTGTGCTATTTATACCACAATACACCCTGCTCGTTATAGACCAGACATTCCTTAATTTATTTACATACACACACATTCTGAAGCTGTTGTTTAGACAAGGTTCTACAGGCTTTGGGAAAATAGCTCTGAGTCTGCGTGTCAGTCTATGACTGTACATACATAGCTTCTGCAGAGACTGCCAGCAAAAAAAACCCCACATATAATATTCTTCCTTTTCTTCTTCATCACTGGTCTGAATTCTTACATATTAAAGATGTAAGGATGTGCTGTCTGAGGTGTGATCTTCATTTATTTAACCTCTCAGGTCTCTACCACAGCTCTTGGGACCCCCTCCAGACTTATCAGTAAAACTGTATTTTTCATAGTGGGTGCAGTACTGTGGGAGCTCAACAGATTCGTGCAGGCTGTAACTTTGTGGTTCCTATCTCTCTAACAAAAGCCAAAGGAAAGGAAATGAAGAGCTCTGCAGCTTATTCTTGTCCTCAGAGTTTATTTCCAAGCCTGTGATGAAAGCCGCTGATGTGTAAAATTTTGGTCTTTCCTGAGTATAGGTATGTCTGTGTGCATAGGTGAGTAAATATGTATCTGAATCATGCCTATGTGTGGGTGCAGAATAACTCTCTTCTTGAAATTGCCTTACAAAATCGATCAAAACTGAGATTTAAATGGCCACATTCCAAATTCATCTTAAATTAGTAATGCACCTTGTCTCTCACTTGAGTGAGCCTATCCTGAGTAAATGACTCTTGCAAATATGCTCCTCGACAGAGCAGAAGCAGCCTGCGTGTATCCTCCTGGGTGTTTTCCTCTCCTAACACGTGTGGGCATTGATAGGAAGTGTTCTCAGCTTTTGAAGCAAAACTACCTGAAAATAAGCAAAGGAGGTTTGGATGGTTTAAAGGGACTGCTGAAATCGGAAATGTTTGTTGGTTTCTTTAAAAAAAAATAAATACTTGAAGTGATAATATAAAAACACATATATAGAGATTGAAAGAATTTATTGGAAGAAAGCATTTCCTGGTGCTAACTGTGGAGTGCAGCACAGCTAAGTTGTGCAGCACTTCTTATTGGAGAACTGGAAAATGGGAAAGCGAGATCTCTGTGGTTCCAGGTTGTCATCTCAATATCAGATGAAAGAGATGGAGAAGTGATTTCCTCCTGCTTGCTAACCAAATGGGTCCCAGGCTCTTGGTGTGTAAAAATGAAGCATTGAAATTGTGGCTGTCAGCATGTTTAATGTAATTGCTGGCTGGCTGATTTGCAAAATGAGCAGGAAGGAGATTTAACATTTGTACCATTGATCATTTAAAAAACAAAAAAACAAACAAACAAAAAAAGCAAAAAAAGCAGACAAATCTATTAAAATAATTCTACTTTGTTCCACTAGTGAACTTTAAACTGTTTTTGAGAACCTTGCAGGTTTGTGCTGTTTTGTATTGGCAAGTACATGAACCAGCAGTGCACCCATAGAGAACTGATGATTATCACTGTGCAGTAACTTTAAAGAAAGCAAAACATCCCTTTTATTCTCAAATATATTTCCAGCTCTTACTGAGTAGCTGTGAGGAACAATTTCTTTCTCGTGCACTGCTTCTGTCTTCACAAAGCAGTTCCTAGGCTTTTGCAGGCTTTCAGGCTGACCAACATGGAAGCATACCTCTCTCCTAGCAATAGTGTGCCTGCTTTGTGTTAAGCTTCTGTGAAGAAGCTGCTCAAAAACTAAGTGGCTGCTGGTTTTAATTTGGTAGCGTGTTGGGTGAATGCCTGTAACTCTGGTAAGGGGGATGTGTTGCTGCTGCGTGTGTTTGGCCATTGGGAGTGATGGTCAGGGATGAAATATTTTGAAATACGCTCCTCGTGTGAGGAGGAAGCTTCATCTGTCTTTTTTTTTTTTTCCCTGTTGGTTTCAAATAATATTAAAGTGCTTAAATTAGGAGCCTCGTACTCAGTAGAAACCTCAACTGCTCAGTGGAGATGCCTCTCTCCATCAGTTATGGAGGTTGCCTAGGGCAAGCCAGCTCCTAACCTAAGTGTTTCAATAAAGCATCTGCAATTAAACGTGACAAACACAGCCTTTGGAGTTGCGTTCTGCGTGAGAAGTGGACTGGGTGCCACGCAACCATGCTGCTGTGCAGCCCGTGTCTGATGCAATTGCTGTCATCTTTTCTTTCTTGGATCAAGTGTTGTCAATTTATTCCTTGATTGCTTTTTTTTTTTTTTCATTTTCCCACCCCCTTTTGAAGAAGTTACTGGAAGAGCTGTCAAATTTTTGAGCGTTTTGCAAAGCTTAAGGAAACATACGTGATAAACTTAATCACGTTACAAGAGATGGTTACTGTGAGAGGCAAACTATTTCAGTTGTATTGTGCTATTGTGCCATTAGTACCATTTGACTGCCAACTGTGTAACTGTGGGGCTCCAATCAACAGGAGGCTTTATGTGCTTCTCCACTGCAAATAGTGCTGAGGAGAGGAGGGAGAGAAGCTCTCAGAGTTACAATTTTTTCAGTGATTAAAAATACTTGAGATCCATTTCAGTGATCTGAAATGCGTCTTAATGAGACAATTAGTCAAACCCTAAAAGCCACGCAGCAATTTAGTCGGAGTTACTACTGGAATAATTTGCTGCTGCTGTTTTCTTTCTCCTGATTTGACTTCATCACGGTAGTCTGGCTGAGAGTCACTGCAGAGAGGGCTTGCAGGCTGGGTCTGCTTGTTCAGTTGTACTCAAACAGCAGTGATTATCTGCAGGGCAGATAATCCCTTTAAGAATGAGGGGGAGTTTGAGGAAAAAGTGGTTATTTCACGTATTAAAAGGAATATATATGTAAATACCTTTGTCCATGTGGCTACTCCTTCAAGTACCCAGCTGCCTGTCAGTGCCATGGCAACTGATCACAGGTGGTGGTTGGGGAATGGGTACCAAGCCAAAAGGTCTACTTCAAGTTTGTGTATGTTTTTTCCCTTCTGTTGCAAAAGAGCAATTTGTCTTGAAGTTAGCTGCTTCTCGTTCAGACCCCAAGCCTTGGGTCCCCCAAAGCTTGTTCCTTCAAGCCCCTGCAATTCTGCGGCTCTGTAACTAAATGTGGGCAAGACTGAAAATTGTTCCTGGGAGCAGTGTTCTGGCATACAACTACTTGCAAACTGCTTGGTCAGTAGCTCTTTTTAAATGAAGTTGAGTTTGAGGTGTTGATAAGTCAGGGGCAAAAAGGAAGCCTCAAGGTCTAGTTACTGAGAGGGATGGGAAGGGGAATAAGCAGTGTTCTGTTTTGATATCTTGAATATAAGTAATGATAACATACGGTCAGCTTTAACCCTGTCCTTAGAGCCACGCTGGCTTCCTTCTGGCCATACCCTTGAGCTGTATCTAATGATGCAAAAATGTTTTTAGATATTGTTATGGCCAAGAGAAAAGCCGAATTGGCACTTGGTTTGAATACATGTGGATTGACCCTTAGCAATTAATGACTTTGAAATTATTATCTTAAGCACAGAAAACTCTGAAAGTTGAAAGAATGCAAGATAGCCAGGAATTCTGTTCTTTTAATTAAAATCAAATCATTAGAACTGCCTGTGAGTCACAGTTCTATATGAATTTGTGATGTTCTGAGTGGTAACACGTAACAGGTTCTGGAAAAGGATGTGAATATATTCTTATCTGGAAGACACATTGGGTGTAACAACATTATTTGGAGCTCAATTAAGAGACAGCGAAGTGTAAAGAGCCAACTGTGTCCTAATATTTGTAATACTTTTGTAATATAAGTAAATTTTCTGACTGAAAACCAAGGGAAAAGAGAATGTGAACCTGTAAATCAGTAAGCATTTAACACTGCTTCTCTATCTTCTTCACAAAGTGGATCCAACTTGCCATCACCTCCTAAAGGGCAAAAGCACAACTGATGCATGTATCCAAGTAATTTTTTTCTTTATATTTCCAGTCCATACTGTAGCATCCATATTAGATTGCATTTCCCTCACTGTAGTTGGACCCAGTTTGGCTCTGCTCTTATTAGCTGCGTAATGTGAGATTGATTCAGTTTTAATCTAGATTTGAAATAAAACAGAAAGCGAGTTGAGGTGATTGAGCAGGCAGAAGTATAGCATAGATCTGAGACTGGGACAAAAAAGGGTGTATTTTGTTGGAAGAAATTTCCAGAAGGAGCAGTACTGGAACCCTCAGGTTATTGGTGTGTCTCCTTCCTTTCAGGAAGTTCAAGCCAACCATGCTGTGGTGCCTGAAATATCTTTTTGCTTGGTCAGCTTTCTCTTCTCAACTGCCCCGTTTCCTCCTTTATGCCAGTTTATATCCTATAAATACTACGTATATTACACATGTGTAATGCCATATTACATATTATTACATTATACTACATAGTGTATGTGTAGTGTTTATAGGAGATACTGTACTACATTTTATGTATTATATATAATCTCCTGAGATGCTGCAATGATATTTTCTTTGATTTGCCAGGGGAAGGTGAGGAGCTGGAAAAAAGTCAAACGAAAAACACCCCCAAAGACCCAAGCGTAGAAAGCATATTTTTGTGGAAGGAAAAAGGATGCTCCAATGCTTTTGTGGACTGAAATCTAGCAAGTTTTCTTACAGTTGTGTGCTGGTGCCTGTGGGAAGGCCATGAGACAGTGCTCTCCCAGGTATTGCCTTAAGAACCATTGTCTCTTTCTGTCTGTGCCCTTTAAAACATCTCCAGTGTAAGGTAACGCAAAATTAGAGGAGTTTATGTTGACAGAACTCAGACTGTTTATGCCTTAGGAAGTGCTCACTTTGAAGCATAAGTGCTTTTCATCAGAGACTTTATCAAAATCCAGGTCAAAGATGTTGCAGTGAAATACAGTCTCCCCATAGTCTGGTATCTCCTTTAGAATCGGTTGGTGTCCACCTGCTTGCATAACAGCAAGAAAAGGGTAAAGAAGCAGTGAGCAATACTATGTTACTTGCCTTGCAGTGAACTCCTGGTGTATCCAAGCTTATGGGAGCAAGAAGTAAATAATAGTGTTAATGTAGCTAAGTACTGCACAGAACTCCCCATAAATCCTATCAGCTTTAATCTCTGGCCTCTCTATTATTACGTTAATGGATCTCCTTTGAACAAAGCCTCTACCCTCCGTCATTTCTTGTTCTAACAGTAAAAGGCAAGAAATTCATTATGTACTTGTATTTGCTATTAACTGGTGCAGCAGCTGTAAGAAACACGATGTATTTATTTGCAAGTACCATGGAATAAGACTGAATTCAAAAGAAATCTCCGATAAACATTAAGATGGTGCTATAGAACAGCTGGAACATTAAGTGAACAACCTTGATAACCCAATTGTTCATTGACGCATAATTCATTTCACTTCTGCTTAAAGAGTAATTCTTCAGTATGTTTAAAGCCCTGACGTTTTGTGAAGCTGAGAATTGAGCCAAAAGGGACAAAGTCTTCTCTTAACCTACATATTTGTTTAGCTGAATTAGGTGTGTTTTGGGCTTATTACAGTACATTGTGTTGCTGTAAACTAATCAGAACAGGGGAAATAGGAGAACTTGTTGATGAAGCAATTCCAGCAGCACACAAATGCCACATGCCTGGCAGTCTGTTGATTTTGATTTTGTTTTATTTTTTTATTCATCTTATTCCATAGTATTTTATTCCTCAGTGGAACCAGACTCCTGTGTACTTAATATTCAGGCTCTTGCCTCTTACTTGTTTATCAGCTAGGTGCCAAGGCTGAGCCAGTATACATCAGTCATAAAGGTAACTTAACCACGTCCACCTGCAACAGCTGCTTTGAGCATGGTAATTTAAATCACCAAGAAAACCCACAGCAAATGGCTGAACGAGGAAGGTTTAAAAACCATTTGGGATGTGTTGCTCAGGGACATGACTTAGTGGAGGGTTGTTAGAGTTAGGGCAGTGTGATTAGCTTGTGGTTGGACTTGATGATTTTTAAGGTCTTTTCCAACCTGAGCAATTCTATCATTCTAGCTGTGGAAGGAGTCCAGTTCTGAAAGCCACGTGCTTTGAGGTGGGAATCATAGAATCCTTAGAGTTGAAAGGGGCCTCTGAAAGCCATCTAGTCCAACTCCCCTGCAATGAACAGTGACACCACAGCTACATCAGGTTGCCCAGGGTGTGATCCAACCTCACCTTGAAAAATGCTTTTTTTTTTTTTTTTTTTGGTCAGCTATGCACAATCCCCATCAGAAAATTCTCACTGCTTTCCAGGCAGTTGCAATGGCAACCTGTGACAATTAGTTCACACTTACAAAACGGATGAGAGACAAAGTCTCAGCACTCTCAGCTTTACACCCAGCAGTTGCTCCTTCCATCACCATGGCGTGGCTGTGGATTCAGGACCACCACAAGGGAGCGTGCTGTTACCCTGCACTGGGTGTGAGCACTGAGGTGTCTGAGACAACACTGATTTTTGCTGTTGTCTTTTGTTGCTGTGGAGCCTTTATGAGATTGTGTGAGTTCATGTAGACTGAAAACTCTTTTAATGGAGACACAGAGAGGCCATGAGCTCATTCCAATGGCTTTATTGGCAGCGCAATGAGCTGAAATAGTGTTTACCAGCATTTGCTTCACATCAGATATACATATATATATATTCATATAGATGCACATAAACATGTTTCTATAGAGCACTGGACTACTGAATCGAATGGGCTATAAGTAAACACATTTGTCATAAATCTATACTATTTTATAAAAATAAAAGTATCACTAAAATATTTCTGAGTCTTCTGTCACCCACACTGCAGTCCAGGCACGCTGCCTCAGCCCTGCTCCAGCCACAGGCAGCAGGCCCTCACACCCTTAACAATGCCGGTTTTGAAATCACGTTTATTTTGTTTCGTTATCACATGAACCAGTTTATATAAGCACCTAAGAAAGCTACCTATTTCCCGAAGTCCTTAATAAATGCAGTGCTGCATGGGGTGATAAAACGGAAGTGTAGGGGATTCTGTTAGCTGAGAAGAAGCACAGTCCCCATGAAGCTCCTGCTGGCAAACTGGGAATGCTCTGAGCTATAAATTTTATCCATCTTAACCTTATGCAAGACTCTCCAGTGTAAATGTACCAGGAGCTGAGCCTGAGGTTTCTTAATTGGTACCAACAAATATTAGTACCTATCAAACTAGGAATACAAAATAAAATCATACATTTCTTTAAGATAAAATGAATAAATAATCAAGTAACAATTCACAGCATCGTGTACCCATAAAGTATGGCCGTAATTGCAACGAGTTGTATGGAAAAAAAAAATCTTGAGGTTGTAGTGCTAAGTTTATGTTAAAAGAGCAGAATGTCCTTGTAGTGACCTAAGATAGAGGAGCAAAATTACTGGGAATGTTTAAAAGTAATTTTCATTACTGTAGTAGAAAAACAATTCTAAGTCATATTTTGAATAACAAATTTGTTGGGTGAATATTTAGTTTAGTGAATATTTTAGTTTAACTTTCATTTTGTTATTGTTGTTAGGAAAGGGGTGACATTGGAGTTTTAACTTTGGGGCAGCTTTTTTGCCATGGCACTATTTACACCATCTAAAAATAGATTCAGTCTTTGGCTTGAGCCATGTTAATGGAATAACGAAATACACATTTTTAAATGAACACATTAACTTAAGAAAAAACCCCCAATCACTGTAAATCAACTGAGTTGATTTCCTCCACCATAGCTGACTTGTTCTGATTGATTATTAGGCCTACTGTGCTTTGGCATATGGCATACATAGCCTTTATCAAGCAGAATGCTTAATTGAATGAACGTGACTAGAAAGAGGCAATAAAATAAGTGTGGACATACGTAATCTACTGGGTCAGTATCTAGAGTTCTTAGAAGTATATCTGTGCTTCTAGTTTATTACAATGCATCTATTTCCATGCTTTCAGACCTGTGAGTGCTTAGGCATGTGACTGCTTTGTCTACAAAGGAAGAGAAAAGGTCTCCATTTCTCCACCATCAGGTCCCTGGCCAGGCTTCAGAGCATGCTGCAGCCTACTAACAAAGGATGAGTGCCCAATTAGTTGTTAGGTATCTGTAGTCAGTCACTAAGCTATATTCTTGTGATTCCATCTGAACACTGCTAAGCATGGCAATGTATTTCAGCTTGAGTGAAGATGTATGAAAATACCAGTCCTAGGAAGGTTTTGTAGGAAATGAGAGAAATAATGAGCAAAATCTCAGGGTAACATTCACAGAAAATGTGGTAATTACCAAGTATTCTGTTACCTTTGCAACTGGGTTTATTGTGTGTTGCAGAAGGCGATACCCTGCATCTGATATTAAAACATAAAATATAAATCCCTCCCAGGTGGGATGATGCAGAGCTGATATGAGTACTAGTACTCTTAAACTGGTATTTATCGCTCTATCTTAGAAACTTCCTTATCTTGCAAGTTTGCCTCCTTAATCTAGTTATTTATTGCTCTTTGATTTTCTGTGGTTGCATACAGCTCTCCTGCTGGTCACACTGACAGAATTCTTTCCTATGCAAACAAAAAAAAAGATTTAAATAGAATTGAATTGTACTCATGCTTTGTGCTTTGCTTCTCTGTCAGATTGGATTTTGCTCGCTGTCAGAAAGAAATAATCAAGTCAATTCATAATGGACAAATTTATCCTAACTCCCTTTGATGGATCTTATCTCCAACATGCTGCTTTCAGGGTGGCACTGTGCTTAAGACCAGTGCAAACCAGCAAAAAGGCTAAACCTGCAGCACTTCTGACTTAGGAGAATGTGCAGACCCTAGTCTAATTTTGCTGATGTCTGTTGCTGAATTTAGAAACACACAATAGCCACTATTAGAAAAGATCTGCTTTGGTAATGTTGGAAATAGTAGACTATTTAATACTTCCCATGCTAATTTCAAGATTTAGTGACAACAGCTCATTATTTACAGTGCTCAACATACCTGATAAGGGGAAATTCTTTTATTTTTCCTCCTCTTTACACGATAACATTGCAGGAATAGATGTAAATGTTTTAGAACTAATTTTGGGGGATATTAATTATTTGGTGTGCTTTAGTATTTCACTCATGTCATATACAGACTTCAGGTTTTTTTGTTTTTTTTTTTTTTTAGAAGATAAGTTGGCATAAGTCAATTATGGTTAGAAATGGCACTACAGTACATACACATATTACTGCCTCCTTCATCTTAGCCAGTGAGACCAAACCTTCTTGCTGATCCTCAAGCACGAAATGTAGGATTTCACAACAACAGTGTAAAAGAAATGGCTTTTTTTTTTTTTTTTCTACGCTAATATATCACTAGCACTATCTTGCCTTTGAACAACTATGTCAATTTTTTCTTCTTATGGTGGATTCAGGATAATATTTCCCAGAGCTTCTCAGAGTTTGCGGTCACTCTGCAACTGTGTGGCTTCCTCTTGTTTAGCGAGTGACTTTGCTGCTGTAGAGCTGCATTTGTTGCACAGATCTCTGATTTCTAGGAGACTTTCTTCCACAGCTTTTGCAAGCCTATCTGAAGATGTTTCTTTACAGTCTTTAAAGCTTGAAATGCAGAATAATATATGCTCAGGCTGAGGATTATAGCATGCCCCATAACCATCGGGCACCACAGGCCCGTAGCAGCAGAACATTTCCATAGTCGTTGGAACCTGGTTGCAGGGAGAAGGTAAGGAATGATTTCTCATTAATCAGAGCACCTGAAGTCAGCTGCTTAGGAATGAGGAAAAAGATAAACAAATGCTTGAAATGTAGCATTTGTGGTTGGTGACCCTGCAGATAGCAGGGGGATTGAAATTAAATGATCATTAACCCTGGCCATCCCATGATTCTGTGATAGTGAATCCCCTTTGTAGAACTGCAGTTTCTTCAGAACTCTGGAGCTGATGCTTGGAAGGTAAAGGCTGTTCTGTGATCTCAGTATGGAATTTGCCTGCTCTTTTTGTCTTCTGGTATTTAAAAACTGGCATTGTTTGAAGGGGAGATTATATTGCACATCTTATTTCCATCTGCTGAACAGCTACAAGCTATGTCTCTGATAGGTGTGGAATTTCTAAGGCTGTATACAATTTTGATGAAGATCAAGATGCTTAGAACTTCTCTAAGATTTTCATTTTGTTAAGGTTATGTTAAACTTGTAGTGTGAAGAGTGTGATTGATTATAGAAAGTAGTATCATCCATCTCAATATTAATTTACATTCTAATTCTAATCTTCATTAAAAGTGATGCAGTGTAAAAGCATATTTTAATACATTTGGGTGCTATATTTCTATTATCTCTCAATTTAATCATGGCATAATACAGGAATGAAACTGTTTCTACTGGAGAAAATAAAGGATGTGATAGAAATCTATGCTTCAGACTTTGCGTATATGGGCCTTCACAAATGACATTTGGCTTTTTAATGGTGTAGAACAAGCCATTAGTCCTGCTAATAGAGCCATAGAATTGTCAGATGAATTTGCTGTGCAACAGCCGAAGGCCATAAAGCTATTCACAAACACTCTTTGCTCACGGATAGTTTCCTGGAGAATTTATGTAGTAGTGTGTTGGTTACATTCACTCACGTCTCAAGCCTGCAAACATTATGACAAGATCAAATTACTTATTAAGGTTTTATGCTGCAGCATGATATTGTAAGTCTTTCTTGTTGCACAGATCCAATCTATGCACTTGGGTTTGAGTTTCAGTAAATGAATTCTTATATGGTTTTCTTCTTTCATTAGGACTGCTGCAATATGCAATTAAACATTTAATTTCTAGGATGTATGCAACAAAGGATATTTCCTTATTCAGAACATTAAATATAAGTAATGTTCGCTCTTGAATTATCTTAGTGTAGTGGTTCATAACTATAAATCCATAAATATCTAAAATGTCTGTAAATCTAAGATGCATATCTGCACGGTTTGCACAGAATAACTGCAGGCTCTTGAGGATTTCTAACGTGGCTCCTTTCAAAAATAAGATCTCCCCGTAGTTCTTGGCTTTTCTTTGTCAGAGTGGCAGCCTGTCTGGTTTGGGGTTGTACAGTCTCTGGCATAAAGAATTCCCACTACAGTTTGCACCTTAGGGGAAGGAAGAAAAGAAAGGGAATAGGAAGATGTGTAGCTTGGAAAGTGTAGGAATACCAAGCCCTTGTATGAATTACACTGAATTTGTGTGCGTGTATTTCCAGAATTTCGAGGTAGGCCTTTGTGGTGTTGCAAGGGAAGTGATAACTTCAGTTAGTATTTACTGTGCTGATTGTGAAAAATGAGCCAAAACTGGATTAAATAGCTGGAGAATTTTGCAGGCTTCTTGGTGGCACTATTTTTTTCCCACTCTGTCGCTTTCATTGTGAGACACAGACTTTGGCAAATCAGTTACTCTTTGCTTAGTAAGTGAATAGGGAAAAACTTACCTGGCTGGTTGAGAGGATGAACCTATTGCTTGTCAAATACGTCTCATCTGTAAAGATCTCTGGCAGTTCCTTGAAGTGTTCTCGTGCCACCTCTCTCAGCCCTAGTAGGTGATTGTCTATTGCCATTCCAGTAATAGCCTGTGTACGACATGATAGACACCAGCATTCAGCTGAGTATGGAGATGCATTCCTGGCTGTTGCTGCCTTGTTTTCTGATTGATGAACTTAGTTTGAGTAATGTAATGCCTCTAATGTTCAGATATTACTTGGAGTGTATATGTTGTTGTTGCTCAATAGCTAGGTGTTCATGAGGTGCTTTGAAGTTGTCAGAATTAGGAAGGGGATAATCTACAGATATATTATGTGCTGATGTTATCTGGAGTTCTAGATGCTCATCGTTTCCCAGAACAGAATAACATGGAATGGACTTTCAAAGTTGCTGAAGGGAGCATAGGAGACAACAGAAATCTCTAAGTGTGTTTTGGAATTGGCTGTGCATCACTTGGGTTATATTTCAAACAGGAAAGCTCCACAATGCTTCCAAATGACATCAGGATAACCTTTTGATGCCTTGCAGCATGGGTCTCACTCTAGAAGTATATATCATTCAATGAAAGTAGATCCAAAGATCTAGTAGATGTCTACTAGCAGATTTATTAGGAACAACTTAAATTGGAAGGGACATCTGTAATCTTTCTTTTTCTGTTATACCTCTGTGTAGGGCCAGTATGAAAGCATCCTGTTTCAAGTAGAGAATGGTTAGATCTACCAGTGTTCTATCACAGTCTACTAGCATCTCCAACAACTTGAGGATTAGGATTAGGGATGCAAAAGTCTTCTATATTTAACTGACTGCTCAAGTGCTCCAATTCCCCTTCCCCTGGGGTTTCATTGCAGAGCTGAATTATCTCAGGGGCAGCCCTTATTTTAGCCTTTGTTGACATGAGACAACTGAAAACAACAGATGTGGAACAGCACAGGTAACAGGCTGGTGGCCAACTCTTGAGAACTAACCACCCTGAGCCTGAAGTAAGCCTCTCTGGGAGCTTACCATGCTTGGGTTTCTGTGTTTTATCCAGCTATCTAGCACTATAGATTTTAGAGAATTCGATTAACTTTAACCGTTTTTGCTTGATAGAAAATGTGAGTTGAAGAGGCCAGCAGTATCACAAGTCAGTAGAGGGAGCAGACAGACAAACAGTCAAACATGACATTTCCAGGAATTTGTTCCTTTAGAAAACCAAGTCAAAATTTTGGCATCCGAAGGACAGCATTCAGCTGCTCCAACCAGGCAGGAATTGTCTCAGATGCTCGTTCAGTTTGGGCTTACTCTTGCTGGTGAGTGCACTGATTGTAAGGATGGAGCTTTAGCTTTTGGCGGGAGGCTGACAAGAAGGAAATGCATGGCAAGGGATGTTGTGCTACACTGAGAGCAAAGCAGATACCCCTGTAACATAAATCCCTTGCAACAAGAGAAATAAGCAACCTGAGAGAGAAGGTAGGATTTAAAAGAGAACATGAGCTTGTTTCCCCTCTTGAGGGGAGAATTAATATATAACAAAAATCACTAGCTTGTTCTTGAGGGGAGAATCGTTCCAAACAGCAATAAGTGCCTGAAACATGGGGCTGGGAGTGCATAATTTTGTTTGCTTTATTAAGGAGTAGGCACCCATTGGTAAAGGGGCCATTTGTTCATCAGCTCAGATGAAGCAAGGATGCTGCAAAAGGTAGCATACATCAAGGCAGTGCTTACGTTGTTTTTCCCATAGAGGAAAACTGACTTGATAATCAAAGGAAATATTTTGCTATCACACAAGATTTATAAGGCTGTTAGCAATGACATTTTTGCAACATAGATCAATGTCATGTCTGAAGAGAGGCCGAGACAGGCTAACAAAATAAACCGTGAGTCAACGCATTGGAAAAAACTGTGCTAAATTGAATTTTAGAGCTCCACATTTAAGATAGCAATGCTACTAGTAAGCCCTAACAAGGGGAAATAAAATCATTAAATTGCTTTTTGCTTTATGAAGTAGACTTTTTTTGTTTGTTTTTCTTAGGAAAAGTCTGTTATACCCAATTTAGTCAGACCGTGGAAGCCTTGCCCTCAGTTTAAAGACACATCAATTAAATTCTGACAAAGAAAGGGGAGCTTGATGAAACACCTAGAAGTATTTTTAAATTCAAAGATAAATTAATTTTCTTATGGTGATTTTAGTATTTTCCTATGAGCTATATTTGAGGCTCAATTTTATAGCATTTTCTTGAACTGAAAAGATTTGGAGGGAGGATTTGTAGGAAATAAACACTTCTAAAGCAGAAAGATACAGAAACTCTATTGGTTGTGACCTACAGTACCTTGTGTTCATTGTGCAATTATACTGAGATCATTCAGGTGAGACAGTTACCCTAAGGTAAGACTTGTCTCTGTTTTAGAGGTAATTGTTGAGTCTCAGCTTCAAAACGCAGTCTCTTAGCACTGAAGCTAAAACTACTTTTCTTTCCAGCTTCTTTAATTTCACAATCCTAGGAACAAATACTGCCTTACAGCAACATTTCACCTCTCCAGTGCTCTGAGCATATCTCTGGAAGTTAATGATTTCTTGAACATTATGAGTATTTAATCAGCGATCAGCAATGTGGGTTTGTTAGGCAGTGATCTGAGGCAAAACCATGGGTAGGAAATTCACTTAACACAGCTGGTTATTAACACTTATTAATTTCATGAGTGGTTCGACTGGGCTCTTCATAGAGCAAGTCCGTGCTTTGTCTTGGCACGTAATGATACAAAACATTACTTAGGCTGAATTGTCTCATTTTTAATCAGCAGAAAAAGAAAATGAGTTGTTTTTGATACTAAACTGATTTAATCATTGGAAGGTTCTTCTTTCTTTTGTTACACACTGCACTCAGATTTTTAAAAAAGAGCTTAGTCTAATTATTTCCTCATTGTTGATTATATTGTTATAAATTACACTTTGGGTCTGCTTTCCAGTACATCCAGTACAAGTCCATCTAATGAGCTGTGCTCCCAGCTTCTGGTCACAGATTTAATCCAAGTGACTGCTTTTGTCAGCTGAGGATCAAGTCCCAGATAAGGACCTCTCACCTCTAGGGAAGAGAAACCTACAGAAATGCACAGTTGGTTCTGAGGAGGGCAGGAAGCTTCCAATGCTTTACAGCCCTCGTGAGCTTACGTGTAATGCTATAGCTTATGGGTCTGAGTACCTGTAAATTTGGAGGATCTAGATTTTGCAATTGCAGTTCTGTTGCTTACGTGTTACACAGCAGTGAAGTCAGTTGCTTTTATGCCTTCCTTACTTTTTGCCTGATAAGTTGTTCCATTGCTTCTTCAACTTAGAATAGCATATTGCCACTTCTCTTGGCTATCTGCATAGATAATATTTAATGATGGCCCCAAGGAGCTTATTATATAAAAGTTTATCTCATTTGAGTAGTGTTCTATTTTGCAAATCCTTCAATAGTTATTTTTTAAAAATCCACAGTAAATACCAACAATATAAACTGAACAACAGCGAAAAACCTTGGCTATGTTTTGATTGCATTCCCTTTAAAGCCACTTTTGCATTGTTAGTTAGTACAGTGCAAAGCTTAATGGAATCCTAATTCATGGCTGAGACTTCTATGACACTAATACAAATAATGTTTGACAGATGCTCATTCCCCATGAATGCGATGGATACAAAGTGCTATGTTCCATGAAAGTTCAAGATAAGTGAGCTAATGTGCAAGAGTGGAGGCTTGCCACTAAGTTTTCTATACAGTTTTGTTGTTTTCTTTTCCAGGAGGTGTTTTTTAAGTAAGATTGGTCAAATATGGCTTTTTGGAGGGTGTCATGAGAAATTTTCCTGTGACATGGTATTTTTGTATTTTGAGATATGCATGCTTTCTTACAAAGTTAATGATTGTATCTTCATACTTCAATTGGAAGGTAAAAAGAAGTTCTTAATCAGACAAAGCAGCATTTTACTTACCAAAATAGTGTAATTAGTTTGAGCCGCAATTGCATCCTTAAATCTCTGCATCTTCTCAGAATCCTGTTGGGGGAATTGAAATACATCTCTTATTGCCTGAACTCTCAAAGAGGTCGTATCTTCCATCATTTAACCTGCAGCCAAACAGCAGGCACTCTCAAATGTCCTCTGCTCCTTGCTCAGGTATTCCTTTCAACTGAAAAGCCAAAAGGATTTGGTGTCCTACTCAGTAACCATGTATGGTTGTGCAAAGGCTGAACGAGGGAATTGGTGGTCATTTGTTTGAGGCCAGAGCAAGATTTGTGGTTCCTTTCAATGGATTTTGGGCATGTAGATTATTACTAATTGAATTGTTGCATCTGAAGTAAGAAAATAATTTCTTAATGTAATTTAGCGTTTTCAGAACAGCCGGTCATCTCTTCCAAAATGCTTATTTGGACAATGACAGTGATATTAATGCAAACCATTACTTGTATTTTACTAGCTGGTAAAAAAATAAATTACTCCCGTGTGTGAAAAGGCATCTAGGATTTTTCAAGGCTGTTCTACCCTCCATATATGCCTCAAATTTCAGATAACAGGCTAGTAAATTTTGAGTCCTGTCAAAAGTCAGGCTTTCATGCTGATGGAATGATCCTAAGAAATGCTGCCCTGCTGTACATCAAGGCAGAAGATGCAACACTGGGAGACCCTGAAACAGCCAGAAGAGACCAGGTCTCCAGATGAACAGGGGGCCTTCAGCTCCTATGGACGATAAATGGTCTTGTTAACAAAGAATTCATTTTAGAAGCAATTCAAGGCCACCATCAGGGACCTTCGAAGTACAGAGTCTGATATTTTTTTCATAGGGCTGGAGCCAGGCCTTAGTTCCTTTATACAGATTAAATTACCGCATGCAGTCTTTAAATCTGATTAATTTACAGCTAGTCAAGCAATCTCTGCAGTGTCAGATGCTGCCTCTTTTACAGCAAGTGTCAAAAGCAGGAGATATTTCTCCTGCTAGAGAATCAATCTGACTTGATCAATCTTTGGTGACTGTTCAAGCTATCATTTGAAAATAATTTTTATTAGCATTGGATAGAAAAATATTTTTAACTTGATTTGGATTAATGGCTATAGGCAAACAATATTCTGTGGAGTCCAAGGCTACTTAAACCAAGTGATGCATCTCTTTATCCAAAAAAATACCAGAATTAACCCCATCACGTCCAGAAGCATTCTGCAGATCTAAAGAAATCACCTCAAAATAGTTACATGAGTTTTGTTTGTAGTGGTTCTATGACCATCATAAGTGTTTTGGGTGCTAAAATCAAATCAAAGATTTCTGTATTCTTGAAGGTTGTGGGAAAGAACAATTGTCAGCCAGTTCAAATGCCCTTTGCATCTCTCAATATACAAGGAGTCAATGGATTGGCTTGCATTATACTTGTGGTTTTTTTGGTGTTGGGTTGTTTTTGTTTTTTTTTTTCCATGAGAAATGGAGCATTATCCTCCCTATTACCCTCCCTATTTGCTACTGCTAAAGCACGAAATATAAAGATTTAGAGGGTAATACTGAGCTCCTCCTAGATGGGCTTGACATTTTTCTGCTTGTTTGTTTGAAGCAGTACAGCTCAGGATGCTGTCAAATATTGGCACAGTCTTACCTTTGAGTGGTAAAACAGGGGAAAATGCTGAAGCTTTGGGAGAACTGCAGAAGTCGTTAAGTTTTGGAGCAAGGATGTTGGAAAGAGGTTGTTGGAGAGAACAAGGATCTGGCAAAAACATAGCAGGAGCAGACTGGCTCCTTCTAGGAGTGTAGACGTGCTGGGGTTGCAGCTGGGCACCCAAATGTGGAGGGAAGTGTTTAAAGTTGGCAGCAGCTTCTGATGGAGTACCAGAAAGAGCTGTGTTGTGGGCAGTCAGACAGGACACTGACAACAAATCAGCCTTTTCTTGCCTATTACATGATGCTCACTATTATGTGTAATAGCATGGTCACGTTCTGCCCTGAATTACTCACTCAGCAGAGGAAATTACCTCTGCTCTCCTTTAAGCTGTTGTTATAACGTGGAAACTGTTCAAGTCGTCTTCATCAATAGCTAAATTCTAGATATAGGAACCAGAAGGAGATTGAAAAAGCCATGGAACGGTGACTACTTCTCTGGACAATTTTTCCCCTCATCCTCCAGGGTGTTAGAGCTTGGTTTACATTGTTTCAGTAATTTATGCTTAATCTACAGCCCAGCAATGTTTCTACTGATGCCACGCTAGATATTGCAGAACAGCTAGATTGGTTTTTTCTCTGCAAAATAGTTTAGGCTGTGGCTGCTTGTTGCATCCAAACAGCCACCTGGAAATTCCCTGTGCAGCAGTGAAGTGCAATGAGTGGAAGTGGCACACAGCGAGATGCTGAGGGAGGCTCTGCAGGGATGATGGGCACAGAGCTGTTCAGGCAGCTATAGTTTCAGCTCTATCAGCTGCACCTCTTTGCACAGCCATCTAACGTACACAGTACTCATGCTCCTGGAAAACAGATGGTAGCACCTCAAAGAAAGGTAGCAATTTTTATTTTTGCAGAGTGATGTCAGGACAGTTTGGAGCGTTGTTTTATTATGCATTTTTTTTTTTTTATCATGAAAGCTTTTCCATTGAGAGAATGTGTGAGAGTTCAGCCCTCCTGGAGATCCCAGAATATTATGTGTATGTGGTAGAAACGTGACTTCAAAATCAAAAAGATGAGCTACAACATATCCACCGGAATGAAAACGTGAATTATTCCACATTGCACATTGTGACCTGCCACCGAGCTATCTGCTGCTGCAGGGCAGCAGCCAGACATTCCTCCTGGAGTCATACTATGATGGCCATGAGGTTTCCATGTTCAGCCTAGATATTTCGACCTGGTGATGGATCATTTGGACGGCAATATTAAGTCTAATATCAGATGTTTTGTTTGTTTCAGTGTCATGTCTAGGCCTGTGAATCCTTTGTATGCTCAGCTAAATAAATAAACATTCAGATTAATGGTTGGTTTGCACAAAGAGCAAAATCCTGTGAGAGCAGTTGCTCTGCGCTATTCTTTTATGTTCTCAGCTAACAGTTAAAATGTGAGAGATTGGGAATCACAAATGTATTTACTTGCTTAGGGTTTTGTTAGGGAAAGCAGAAGGAGCCAGACCAACATACCGACAGAGCTGGCTTGTCATCAATCATTGCTTTCACAAAAGCAAATGCTTCTGACGTAGCAGACCTAATATTATCAACTCTGCCCTCATCAAATCGGCGTATGGAAGCGCTTTCATAAGTAGGGACAAGCCTCCTGTGGCACCTGAGAGAACAAAGTAAAAAAAAATCCAAGGAATAATTATTTTCAAGGCATCATAAAGATTAAAAGAAACACGGGCTTTGTAAATTTTATTGTTACGGGCATGATTTAATATTTTATATAGTATTCATCTTAGTGCTGATAGAATTGTATAAGAAACTTAAAAAAGATGAATGCTCACTCCTCTCTAATATGAGGAGCTGCATACAGCTGTTCATGTTTTAGTTATGCATTGCCAGTAAAAAAAATTACTTGCTGTGTGAAAGCAAAGCTAGTAAAACTAAAATCTATGGAAACATCTCAAGGAATGTTTTATTTGTACTGCATCATAAAATAATTGTCTAATTAATCACAGGAGTGAAATACGCTTTATTTACAAACTCAGTGCGACAGTGAGGAAAGCAATAGGAGAAAAGCACATTTTTTTGAGACTGAGCTGGGATGAAAACCTGCATTGCAAATAGAACACAGGTTGTTGTTCATTTTGGAACCAGGTGTGGAGCTACCATGCCTTGCTTCAGGAGACCTACTGTGCTTTACATACTTCTTATTGAGTCAGGAGTTTCAGTTATAAGGTTTGTTGTTGTTGTTTCTTTCATTTGTAAATATGTGAAATTTAAATTGAAGCTCAGATCCAGATGAAAATCTTAGACCAGGCTGTTGCTGGAGTTCAGTTAATGGAATATGGAGAATGGGTGTTTAACAAATGTTTATAGATACACAAAATGTGTTAGGCATCTGTTCATTTTGGCTATGCAAAGACCGCTTCAGGATTTAATTTGACATGATAAATAATTATTTGTGTAATAGGCTGTTCTGCAGGAAGCCATGCAACCAATCTCTAGCCTGGCGTGTTAGCTGTTCTGACAATGTGGAAAGCAGATTTTAACTTTGATACCATGGAAATTAGAAGATATTATCAAATCTTGGGATGCCTCTGGAGAAGGAAGTAGAAGTAGTTACTGCTTTGTGTAGGAACTCTGATCTGAAATTCTGTTGTAGTGTTATTTTCCTGTGGACACTTAACCCCTTGCATATATATGCAGTGAGCTACGAGTTATTGCCACGTTTACTTCCAAGCTATCCACAATGGCAAGGAGGTGGTTCTAACATAGGGACTTAGACTTCACTCCTGCCTCTGTCTTCCAATCCCTGCTACATCTTCTTGCCTCTTTCTCTGTGCCTAAGACAACCGTAGGGATGTTGAAGGAGAGGTGGGGTGACAGGGAAGGGAGCATGAAATGGAATGAAAGAAAGGAGAACTCTGTCTCAGAACTGCATGGTAATTTCTGTTCTACCATTGTTAGGCAAGATTATTCATTTCCATGCAGGAGGCATTTTTTGGCTACTGAGAAAATAGTGAACACCCTGAATAAACAACTGTGAGTTCTCTTGTTCTTATGGTTTGAATTAACCTTACCTGTAAAATGCCAGCTGCAGTGCTACTTGAATGTAGGCATCTGGGCTCGTCTTCTGTTTCTTAATAAACTCCTTTCCATAATTCACAAACTTGTAGGCAATAAAGTCCAGATTTTTTACTATCCTGGAAAACAAGCAGAGGCAGTTAATGGGGGGAGATGCAAGACTCATGTTCCATTTCACACTGTAGTTAAAGCCTGGAGAACAGTTCCTGCTGTACCCACAGAGGTGAGAGGGCTCCTGCTCTGCAGGCAGTCCTGGCCTTTGGTAACTTATTCCTAGCAGTCACAGTTATTCATATGAGTTCTAGACTGAGCTTGTAATCTGCAGCCTTAATGTGAAACTGCAGTGCTCAAGTCCTTTTGTTCATGTTTTAAATGGTTTTAAACTAAGATGGGGAGGTTTAGGTTAGATATTAGGAGGAAGTCTTTCACCCAGAGGGTGGTGAGGCACTGGAACAGGTTGCCCAAGGAGGCTGTGGATGCCCCATCCCTGGAGGCATTCAGGGCAAGGCTGGATGTGGCTCTGGGCAGCCTGGTCTGGTAGTTGATGACCCTGCACATAGCAGGTTGAAATTAGGTGATCACTGTGGTCCTTTTCAACCCAGGCCATTCTATGACTCATGATTTTATGTCTGCTCCCTAGGTCAATTCTCTACAAGGATTCCATTTCAGCACGCATGCTGAAATGGACGCTTCTGGTCTAAATGATTTGAAAAAAAGTCTCTCCTTGGCCTTTCTCCCCTGCCCCAGATCATGCAAATCTCTTACAGTTTGGAAAGACCATAGGAAGAATTAACCTTTGTAGGAGCAACATGTGTATTTGTTGGATGTAAACAAATAACATTATTGAATTCAAATTGCTTATTCAAATCAGTTGTAGTCTACTGTCCCACATATATATATATATATTCCCATTGCCTTGGCCTCTGTTTTGTCAGGTCAAACCCATAAAATACACCCATATAAATAGAGGACCTGTATTATTTGCATCCTGTGCAAATGGGACTCTTTTTTTTCTTTTTTTTTTTTTCCCCTCTTGGTGTTTATCTTCCCTAATATTTACATGACAGGAGAATGATAGTAGTGCAATTCCAGAATACCATGAAGTAGCCCCCGCCTGTAAGGGTGCTGTCCTGCAAGGAGATGCTATGTGTGCTTGTGCTGGGTATTTAAGGGAAGAGGAAGAAGAACAGGGAGAGAAAAACCATACTTGAACAAACCATGTTGGATAGTTCCCAGCTTGCAGACATTGCTGAAAAAGTGAGGAATGTGTCCTACCTTTGGAGTTTTTCTGCTGATGATGCCAAGTGTGCCTGAATTTCAGGGGAGCATTTCCATCTTAATCTCCGTGGAGCAGGAAGCTCACTTACTGAATCGGCTCGGAGTAATTTCTTGGAGCTTTCTTTCCTATTAGTACGTGAGGAAGAAATGGCATTAAGGTCATGGTAACAGTCTGCTTGTCAAATGTGGCTTTTTTAGTGGGTAATTTACTAGCAGGACTTAGTGGCTCTTTGCTCCAGGGGAAATTGCAGCTGTCGGAAACTTCCTGGGGCTAGAGCAAGAACAGGACTTGCACTAAAAGGGGACTCACATGTGCTTGAGCAGGTGTTCTGTGCACTGCACCAGTACGATGCCATCAAAAGGGGAATGTTCACACACGGTGCCACAGACTCCATCTCTTCCTATCACAAACTGCAAGACATGTGATGAACAAATCATGCTGGGGGTATGTTACCAACAGCAACATAAAAGGTGAAGTTTTTAGGCAACCTAAAAAGTGATGTTGTCATTCTTCTGTGGTTTTCTTATTGCTCACACCAGGTACTTCCTTGACTTGCAGATGCTTATAGTGCGAGACCGTCTTGTTCTGTGAATGATATTGTTCTGGATCCCTTTCATGCTGCTCTTCTGAACTGAGTCTCATAAAAATGTGAACTTCAGTAAAATCCCTTGGAATCTGGAAATTGGATTTATCATCTGCTTTATGGTAAAGAAAACCCCAGTTGCCAAAAAAATCCCCAGCACAACAGCGTGAGGTTCTGCTTCATTTGAAAGCAATGCAACATTTTACCCAGGAGTTCTCCTAGGGATACATTTTATTAAAAATGTCATATCGAATGAGAAAGCTTGTTCTTATTTGATAGCTTTCTCATAGCCTGCTTTGCTACCCTCCTTCCTCTTTAACTGTTTTGTGGTCCTTCCTTCATTTCCCTCTCATTTCCCTCTCCCTCTGCTCTCTGCCCCAGCCCTGCCTTATTGGATGCTGACATCACTTCCAGCTCTTCCCTATGTGCTTCCAAGTGTTCCCTTCCACAAGGACGACTGGAGATCTTCACCATGTGCAATATCATAGTACTGTAAGGTTTTTACCTGCATAGGTTTGTCGTACCAACGATTGGCACCGTTTTTATGGTAGCCTCCTCCATGTAGCAGTTGCAATGCCATGTTTGTGTCGTTGAGTTCCACCCCGCTTGGGCTGTCCAGGCACACCAGGCAAATACATCGTTCAATCATGTCAAGAGAGTCGCGATTAGTGGAGTCTAGGGATAAAAGAGCAAAACGTTCACCTATTCTTACCTGTAGTGCAGGACTGGCCAGGAACCTTGCAGGCTAGGGCAGTATTAAAGATCTGAACTGACTGCTGCTCTGATCAGCAGCGTATAAACTCGGTGCAAGGAAACATTACATCAAGACGTTAATTCATGTTTTAAATTGTTTCTGTGACTCTTTCATGCGATTCAGTAATATTCACTTTCTTTTTCTGCCTCTAGTTTTCTGAATTTCTCATTTGCTGTGAGCAAAGGAAGGTTACTTGATTTGTACATAACAGTGAGAGAGAGGAAAGGTGCAAAATGGAGAGTTTCAGTGCTTGTGCCACACTGCTCTGCTATGGAGCAGTAGGACCCATGCTGTTTTTGTGCTGTTTTCATGTTAAAACTTTTTTCAGGACAAGGAACAGTACAGAATGCTGCTGTTGCATTTAAAACCTTCTTCTGTTTCCTGTCATTGATGTTTTATTGTTGCAAAGTAAATAATCCCTGGATTGAGTATGTTGCCATTATCACATGGGAAAAGAAACATCCATCAATCAGGCTGTGAGATTTAATTTTTGGTCATAGTACTGTTCAAATTGCATGTTGCCACCTTTCACTTCCCCTCTATCACTTGAGTGCTTCTGAATAATATATTACTTTTCTAACTTCCTCTGTTTCTTTTTCTTGTCCTATCTCACTTGCTTCTATGGGTAGAGCAATTTCAAAATGTACGTATGTTTAGGTTTTGCAAATATGGAAAGCATGTTTCAAAACGAGAAAAAAATGTACCTTTGGAAATGGGTGATGTTGGTTAGTGAGGAGCTGGAAAGAAATATGTGCTTGATATCCTCCAGGGTCAGATGCAGTATAGTGGAAAAGAGCACAAATGTGAGAAAAGGAAAGATAAGAGATAGCAGTGCTCTGAAGGAAGAAGAGGGCTGTGACCTCTTACAGGTTATGGAAAGATGATATCTGTTGGTCTAACTTATGGGGTACGTGGGTAGCCTGAACTTTCTGCACCAGATGCTGGTGGTCTATGTCTCCCCACATCACATAGAACACTGATGCTTCTGTGAATTGTCTTCAAAGGCATTCAGAAGACTGATAAGGGATAATACGTCTCCCTGTGCTCTTGGCCATAAAGTTCTTTTAGTATATGACACTTTCTGGGCTGAGAGCAATTGTGTTTATTCCACTGATGCTCTGGTCCACAAATGCGAAGACTGCGAAGATCTGCATGAATGGAAGTTGCTCTGTGTATCTTAGCTGCTGGTATTTGTGGACAGGCACTTAGAGGAAAATCTGGGTGGTGATTTACAAACTGCTCACAATTTGATCAGTGTCTCGCTTTCTGTTATCTGATGACTTTATAGATACTGCATTGTGGCTGCTGCCCACACTTCATTGACAGACACAAAGCCCTTTTTCTGACATATGACTTCAGGGTAGCTTGACTCTAGGTATTAGAGTGAATAAAATTCAGATCTGTTAAAAGCAGAAAAGTAGTGAAAAGATGTTCTTTCAAGAAAAAATATGCTCAGAGAATGGATCAAACACAGACAAAATTATCACATAGAGCAGACAATGAACTGCACAAGAACTCATGAACCATGACTTGGGATGCAAAATAAATATTTCAGAAAGAGTTGAATCCGAAGACCATAAAATAGCTTGAGTAGAAGGGACCAGAGTAACACCTGAACCCCTGGAAGACATTTCTTTTCTTTGGTTCTCTCTAATGCACATAACTGACTTGGCCAATCAGCTTTTGCTTTGTTGGGGTTTTGGGATTAAAAAGGGAAAAGAAAAAAAAAAAAAAAGAGAAGATCTGGATCAAATTCAGATGTGATACTCAAAATACAGCAGCCCCTACTGCTGTATGAATTCACATCCTCTGCTTTGAAGGTTAGTTTGGGTTTGTTCTGCAGTCTGAGTGCAGTAAAAACACTCACTGTGTTTGTAAAACAACAGTTGCTGGGATCATTAGGAAGGCTGCTTCAAAAGTAATGTCTCTTCCTGTTCTATACTGACTCACGGCATCAGAGGTGGATGTTGTTGGGATGGCAGTAGAGGTTGAACCTTCCCATCAGTATTCCATTATGTGTTGTTGCTGTGTGACAGATGGCAGCAGAGAGGCATTCTGACAGAATGGCGTCCGACATGGAAGTGTGTATGAAGCTAAGGTGTGGAATTGAATTCATCCACGTGGAAAAAGATGTCAGTCATTGACATTCATTGATGCTTTCTGAGCATTTACAGGGACCTAACAGGGGATGTGAGTACAGTGAGGCCATGGGCTCATGTGTTTCAGCAGTGGCAACTGTGATGTGAAAGATGGGTCCTGGATGGCCATGCAGATTTTTCAGCAGGCTCTTGTTCATTGCTGGCAAAAAAACATAATGCTGCTGACTATGATGAAAATAGTGTTTTGTAGCTGAGAATTTGCTCCATTAGACAGCATTATTTTGGTCTTTGTTTCTATGAAATAAATAGGGGGCATTGCTTTCAGAGCAACCTGTGTACTGCTCCTTCGAAACTTTCTTAGAAGACCTATCCTCTGCTAATGGGTTTATGCAGATCCATGTATATGTCCCCTTTATAAGCTCTGCAAGTTCAAGTCTTCATTCCTGAACGGCCCTGTCTTTCCTTGCCCAGTGCAGAACCATTGCAATTGTGCTGTAATAATTCACTACTGAAAAACCTGGGTTTTTTTTTCAGCTGCTTAACTAAGTTGGTTAATTTCATCACTGAAATGAATAGTTTGACAAATGCCAAGTAATCCAGAAACAACATAGCAAGTTTCACTAGTTTTGGTTTGTTTTTTTTTTTTTTTGCTTTTTTTTCCCCTTACAATGATGATGGATTGCAAACATTATTTAGCTGCAAGTGTGAAGGTATTCACTGTTTTACCTGAAAGTGTGCCCTGAAAATAAATTATTAGGTGTTTACCTGGGCTTTCATTAAAATACAGGAATCTTCCTTTCTCCTGTTTTATATATATATGTTTAAATATATACAGGATATACATACATAAGGATGCATATATATATATATGAGGAGAAAAAAGCCTGAAGATGAAACCTGTATCACATTACAAGCTTAGACAGTGAAAAACAAATAACACTACGTTTAAAAATCTCATTTTGTTTTGCTTTCTGCACAGTGAAATTGCCTCACAGAATTACTGTCTGTGTAGACAACTTTTCAGTTCCAAGTAACAAAGAAACTAGCATGGATTAATACAGTGGTGAAAAATCACTACTCTTTTTGGCTTTGGATTTACTCTGTTGAATTCACTGACTCACAAAATTGAGTTCACTGACTGCAAGTTTGGTATTTGTTATAACAACTAGTAATTTTATTGTCTTGCTAGAAGTACATTGTAATCAAAGGATGAGTTATTTGATGTGAGTGCAAGGCAGTAAAAAGAGATAAAATGGTAGGTGTGAAATGGAAAGAGTGTCCTTGCTATATAAGTGAAAGGAAGATGCCTGTTGTCTTTTAACCTAGGCTAAACATGTACAGTGAGTGGAAATGAGAAACAAGAAATGGACATGAGAATAAAATGAGCAGGCATATGATGAAGGTAAAATGTTTATGATCTAAAGAAAGCAAGGTTATTTGTTGTTGTGCTTTTTTTTTTTTTTTTAATGCTTCCGTTTTCTAAGGCTCTGACTACAGCCTTGTTGCAGCTGGTGATATTTCATTGGAATACTTCTGTGGAATTCAGTGGTTACAACTTTAATGATGATTACCACCCAAAATAGAGCTTAGGTATTTATCTTATGTATCTATTGATTAGAATACAAATCAACCTCTAGAGAGACCACGACTAGCTGGAAATCCTCTGTTCTTTAAAAATACATGAAATGAATTTCACAGAATGGCTTGAATCAAAGAATAGCTTAGGTTGTAAAGGACCTCAAGGATCATCAGCTCCAACTGCCATTTCTGCCATGAAGAATCTCTGTGATTTAGGATTTTAGGATATGTAACGTTTTGTGAAGAAATTGGACACTGACTTCAGTTCCACATTAATTCACCCTACTGATGACGTGTCAGCACTCGTGATCTCAGAGAAGCTACGATCCTGAGGAAATATTCTCTGGCTAGAAAGATCATTTAGAAGAGAATTCTGAATTGTACAATCAGTTTTTTCCTTTATGTCATTCACAGTATCTTTATATCAAAACATCTAAATATTGGACTGAGTAGAAGAAGAAAAGAGAGGAGGTATTTTTGAGTTTTAATGCTGTTTGTTCAAAATTATGACTATCATCTTTAAGGGCAGAAGATGCTAATGCAGATAGAGGGGCTGGCTTTTACTTGGGTAACATTTTCGTGTGTCATCAGGAGCTGGACTCCACCAGGAAAATGCATGCAAATCTGAATTTGCACATACAGTGGCAGGAGCAGAATGGTGACTGCATGGTTTTCAGCTCTTCAAGGAGTAAGATGTGGGGAAGCGCACCAACGGGGGCTGGTGTTTTTGAAGGTTCCTCTTCTAGCCTTGGCTAACATTCTAAGTTACTTGCTGTGTAGCTCCCCTGTGATGTTGACTTAACCACACCATGTCTGCCATTTTGGGATATTTCTTTCAGATAAATTGGACCTTTTTATTCTGCTTATTATTTGGGAAGTACAACAAGCAAATGTTTTGCTGAATGGGCGAACAGAGAAGTGTGGAACTCCTGATAGTGAGAGCTCTGCTAGCAGGAGGTTTGACAACAACAGCAGCTAAACAGACAGAGTCTGGCTGTGCAGAATTAATGGGCTCAAAAGAAAATGAGGATCTCAGAGAATTAAATGATTGCTAAGCATTTTGGAGGAATAATGTCCAGTGCCAATCCAAAGAGGTGAGATTCTTGGACGCAAATGCATTTTAGCTCTGATGAATTATGTCAAAATTTGCAGCTCTGAATATCTAATTTCCCTGTTCACAGAATGGATCTCATCGCTTTAACAAAGATTAGACAGAAGCTGCCTCTGAGTCAACTGTCTAACAAGGCAATATTTCTGAGCTTTCTTCATTGTGAGTGCACACACACCAGAATTCATCAGCACTAACATTCATGTGCGTAGGGAGTGACCTCCACTGTGAATTGCTCTGGGTTGGGAGCTTGTTATTTTACTAGGAAAAAAAAAGTCATAATATTTTCTCCATTACCTTTCTTTAAGCTACTGTGATGCAAACTGACATTCAGCTTAGGAGAGCACTATGGGATATAAGATCTGTGTTTCCCATGTGGATTCTAGGAAGGGCAAAGAATCTTCTGGTTTATATATTCTGGTATCATTCATCAGTGAGAATTTTAATAACCTCTCACCATTTCTAGGCTTTGTAGCCTTACAGAAGAATTACTGTTATATCTGGTGTCTACTGTTAAGCTGTAATGTCTACTGTTAATCTATGAGTAGGTGTATATAGTTCTATAGATAACATCTATCTTACATCATTGTAAGAACAGGAAACTGGGAACAAGAAAAGGGAAGGTCTTCTTGAGATGATTAAAAAAACTATTTTGAGAATATTGGCAGCTCTCATATTCCAGGGTATTGGTGAAATAGAAAACTTTCCAACAGCATTGCTAAATTGGGGGTAAAGGTTTAAAATTTTTCACAGAAGAGATGAATACCAAAGTCACAAAAAATAGCAAAAATACAGCATTTACGTCACTTGGCCTCAAGGTGAAATTTATAATATGCAAAGCAATAGAAGTGACTGATGCCATTGTTTATTTTCATGTTTCAAAGGCCAGCATCTAGGACAGCTAATTGTTGCCTATTGTTGGAAGAGAGAGGCAACTAGTCACAGAAAATGACTGTTGTCACCTCTCTTAGATATTTACTTAAGATTTGAGTAAATGAGTCTTGATAATTTCTTTCTCCAATGACCAAAGAGAGTGCACAGCTAGATTCAATAATTGCTCCACTTTTACATGCCTTTGTTAGAAAAGATAAAATATATCTAAGAGTTGCCAAAAGCTAAGAGGGTACATCATTCCTATTGGTACGTAATGGATATGAAGAAAGAGACAAATCACAAAATCAGATGTAATGCAATTTATGTGATGAAGAACAGAGAATGAGGCGAGCGCTGCTTACATGGAGTAATACTTAAAAGTACACAGCCATAAGGTCAAACCGTATCTGCTGCTTTCCTTGTAACGTCCATCTGAATGATTACAAGTATTGAGATTCCTCCTGCCAGACAAATTCAGCAGTGAGGCTGCACATTCAGTCTTATATTTGCTGTAAGGTTCACTCCCAGCAAAGAAAGGCAATGATGGTGAGGAGGAAGAGGAGCAAGAAGATGAAGAAGAGAAAGCTGGGATTGCTGCTGCTAACCTTTCATAAGGATTGTCCTGGCCTCTGCCCACTCTGTTCTTCCATCAGTCGTCAGCAAGCCGATTGGAGGCAGCATTTCCTCTTCATTCTCTGCCATTTTGGCTATCTTTCGTAACTGAGTGAAAAGATCTCCCTCACTGAGACGACGGAAGTTAATGACAACATCCAAAACAAAAAACTGCAAAAAAGAAGTCAGAAGAACAGTCACAGGTGAGTTGGACCATTACTTGTCTGGCATTTTGCCTTCACTGCGTGTCCTTGATGTGCTGAAGTCTGCCTAGAGAGCCAAGCCTGAGGACCACAGAGAACAAAAACATTACTTCTCAGCACTGCTGGGCTTTGACAACAGGGGTTGTAGGGGACTTGCATGATTGTGTTGGACTCAAAACATTTGCTATATGAATAAACTAAAAAGCACCTGAGGAGATAAAACCACAAAGCGAGTAAATAATTTGCATAATATTATTTGTTTAAAATGAACCTAGAGAACTTCCTATTGAGGTGAAGAGCAGGACTTCCTGGGAAAGGGGCTTGCTAAGATCTAGCCCTTTATTCAAAGGGGGGCTGCAGGCAAAGTATGCTCCAGCACTACACATTGGCTGAGTTATATGGTACTCTGCCCAGGCCATGTACTCTGCAGCCACAGGGGATTTACTGGTTGGGACAGACTCACTCTAATGCTTTAATATTTCTGCCTGCTCCTCTGCTAACTTCTGCAGGCATAGTTTAGTCCCCCCTGCAAGAGCAGGTGGTATGTATGTCATGCATTGTGTGCCAAGACTTGACTGTCAAAAGAGCATTTCCAGCAAATGCATTCTAATAAGATTTTCTTCCTCTGTGGTTTCTTCTCTGTTTAATAAACATTTTTGTTTCAGTGAAAAAGCAAATGAATTCTGCCACATTCCTCTTTTCTGCATCACTGTGCTTGGAACATAATGTGGGACACAAGTGCTGCAGAAGCATCTTTTGGAAACATTGACAGTGAGTCTTTGGTAAGAAGAGAGCTCATACATAGCACGCTAATTGTGTTTCTGAACAGTAATTAGATTAAACTCTTCTTGAGTGAATTTAAAGAAAGTAAGAAAAATAGAAAGGTATTAAAAGAGAACACCCATTTACCTGATTGTTACAAGCAACAATGATGTGCTCTGGTTCTGGCATTACACAGCTTTTCTGGGCCACAAGGGTGTCTTTGGTATGTCCTGGAAGACGATAGGAAGAAAAGAGTCCATAGTATTGCTTCATACAGAGAGGCTGACCAGACAGCTGTCCACGAGCAAAATCAACAGGTAAAGCATGGCTGGAGAGAGAGAAGGAGGAAAACAAAGCCAGAGAAAAAGAGGGGAGAGGGGGGAGAGAGAGAGACAGAAAGGAAAAGAAATCTAATCTGTCCTTTGTTCTGTTACAATTAGATCAGGTATAACACAAATTGAATAATAAAATGAGATTACAGTATAAGGGAAATAGATGAATTCCTATACTAAAGTAAAATATATCATTCCTGGCAGCCTCATGCATATTCATTAGGCAGTTGCATTATCATCTAGTTCAAATGGAAAAATAAAAAGCACATCAGGAGCAGCTTTGCAATGGAAGCCTCCCAAGAAGGGACCCCAGAAACTTGCCCAGACAGAAGCCAGCAGCAACAGAACAGCTGGAAAAAATGTAGCACCTTAAAAAGTAAAAGTACTGATGAAATTCAGTGCAAGTGGCAGCAGCCCTGCACTGAGCATGTGAGAGAAGGTGTACCTTCAGCCCCCCGGTCTGCACCTGGTGAACAGAAATGACTGGGGCAATGCAGAAGTCACATCTGTTTTTCAGAGAGCGTCACTTATGTGCTAATCATTACTCACATCTGTGGGGAAATAAATGCTGAAAAGGCCATTCCCTCTTTAATGGAAAGTATGTGGAAACCACACTTCCTAAAAGGCTTCTTTAGTGGCAAGAAAAAAAAAGTGTTATCACAATTATGGCTATGGATTGTAAAATATTCCACTGACACTGCATCAAGAAATAATGGTGCTGCCACTCAGGAGAGGTTGCAGAAACCACAGGGGGAAGAAGATGTTGTGATGTAGAGGTTTTCCCTCAGCAAGAAGACAAAGCTTCAGGCCTGCCAGAGAGGGACCAGAGCAAAGCATTCAAGGCCAAGCTGGATGTGGCTCTGAGCAGCCTGCTCTGGTGGTTGATGACCCTGCACGTAGCAGGAGGTTGAAACCAGATGGTCATTGTGGTCCTTTTCAACCTAGGCCATTCTATAATTCTATGATTCTATGAAAGCAGCACATGAGGAGGGTTATGGTCAAGCAGCTAGTGCAGTGTAACATCTTATGCTATTTTATCTTGTTTGACAGCCTTTTTTAGAACTTTTGCAGTTCTAAACCAGGGATATGCATTTCAGTTCCTGGCTGTTGAAGTCTCTGTATCACTTAACTTCCTTGAACAGCTGCTTAACATTTTTTCTTTCTCATCAGAAAAACAGGTTTGTTAGTGTTTCACTTCTCCCACATTCTGTATAATGCAGAAATCTCCTATTTAACACACTATTTAGCACGAGTACTGAAGAGATTAAAAAAGCATCTATGATGCTCAAAAATAATGAATTAGCGTGGTAGATTTAGATTAGACAATCTGTATTTGCAGCAGCTAAGAAAGGGATTATTGACATTGACTGATGAGGCTGAAAAACCTTATACTGATTTAGATGTCTAAGATCTTATGACTGTCTTATGGGAGCAAGTTAGGCTTGCTTTGAAATACTTTATCCTGGCAATTGCATGGAATATCTGCACTGTTAAAACTAAACACCTGGGTTTGGGATTGTGTGCTTCTACTTGTAGGATGACCCAAGAGAAGATAGCAGTAGACTCACTGGTGTAAGTCCTTAACAGCAAGGAGGAGCTGAAAATGTTACAAGTACGGTGTCTTCATAATCTTACAGAAGGGCTGATGAGCAACCACTACTAACAACATGAGGGATACTCTAATGAGAACTTAAATGATTATCGATCTAAGGGAAGCAAATCTGATAGCAGGAGTCTTTGGCTCTTGTGCAGTATGACCTGAATAATAAGCATGTAGATTATTCTTTGGTTGAGCAAAGTGGCTTCTTATCACAGATGCTGTTATATAAAGATGCAGTGAAGTACATTAATATGCAATAGTACCTCATCACACATCTGCAGTGGTCTGTGTGGTTCCATTGCATACCTTGGACAAAACCACATCTTAGATAAGTACTTCTTCCATACTTTCTGAGTAGTTGTCAGACTTCTGAAGTGAAAAATCAAGCAACCCTTTCACCTTCCTTTTCTTTTTTCTGGTTCATACAAGATAAGAACTATGTTGTTTAGGTACGGATTTTGTTTTCCTCATCTAAATAAGCATTGGTTATAGAATACCATGTTGGCCTGTTGTATTTCCAGTCAGGAAAATGATCCCTTCTCCACTTACAAGGCAGTGTCTGTTGTCCTTGGCTCTCTACTACTTCTGCTCTTCAGTAGGCAGTGAACTTGGAACACGCTAAGTGAGGTTGAAAAACGTAACATGTTGTCACAGGATGCTCTGAGCTACCTCATGACTTAAAATATAATGGATTTTCATCCTGGTTTATACACAGAAAGCATCAATAGAATATGGAACTTTTAAATTTTTGTCACATACTGAAGCAAACAGTCTGTGGTGAGGCTTCTTTTTTCTGGTGAAATGTGTTATTTCTTTTATTTTGAGGGTGATGAGAGGGGCTGATGTTCTCAACGGGAGGTTCACACATAGCAGGTATGGCATTCTAGCAGGTGGTCAGTACTGGGGAGGGTGTGCAGGCTGTATTACTGCTCTGCTGCTGCTCCTTGGGAGCACACCCCTCCTGATGTGTACTCCCTAGTTCTGTTAGACAGGTTGTCTGTGCCCTTTAGGCTGTGCTGCGCAAGCGATGACTGCCAAGCGTCAAAAAGCATCCTTCCCCAAGCAGTAATAAAGCAAAAAGACATAAAGAATCCCTGAAGCAGCCATGCCAGAGCCCCAGCCCTTCCAAACGTTGGTGAGGTGTGATGCAGCCTGGCTTTGGGCATGTTAGAGCACCCTTGAATCAGAAGCCTGTCAGTAGATAGTCTAACAGCAGCTTCCCTTCCAAGCTACTTACCTGTCTAGTAAAGCTTTATAGTCTTGCACACCCGAAATAAGATTGGCAGCAAACCTGCAAGTAACAGATAGAATTGCCATCAGTCTTTTGTCATTCAGTGACACTGGACTGTTTCTGAGGGACAGAGGAGAGCCTGAATGATTGATGACACAGCATAAGGAAGAAAGTCCTCTGGCTTGGCAATAGAAGCCCGTTGCCTATAGCCAAAACCTAAATGAATTAATGTCAAGAGAAATATGAAATCCTAGAGATGGTCCCTTCAAATGGTTAAATTACCAGAGTAGGAAGCCTGGAAGCATTTATTTAGAGAATGGGAACAGAGGCTGAATATCTAATAGAATCCTTAATGTGGGTTTCGATATCTATACTCATAAGCTGTCCAATTTATTAGAGTACTTCCTTTCCTAAGGAGATATTCTTTCTGCGGTGCTGTAGATAGGTGTATTATTTCCTGACACTGCTGTTTGTGCTGTGTGAATGGGCAGCTCTGAGAAAAATATTTCCTCATTAAAGCACGTGCATTAGAAAATGCAAAACAGAAGTTTTCAGAAAGCTGCATGCACAATAAATTTGGTCAGTAATGAATGGAAGCATTTATAGTTGTGTTTAAAGTAAAGAGATACACTGGCTGTCTTCGCAAAATGTGAAAATAACAAATCGTCTTCAGGGTGCTGGCTGTTTTATAATAGCATAAATTCACAAGCAGTTAATTCTTTAAGTAATGAGCAGCTTGAGAGTGCTAAAAGCAAAGAGGAACACTGTGCTATATGAAAATGGATTTGATCTGGTTTAGTGTGTAAAAGGAGAAAATGTTTCGGTAAAAGCTGAAAAATGGAACTGTGTTCTATGGGTGCCTGGAGAGGTATATTTTGTGCTTGGCTACTTGTCTACCTTTTCCCTTTGGAAATGACTGTAATTTCCCATAACAGTTCAAAGGAGAAAAGACAACTCAGGAAAGATGAGCTGGAGAGAAGCCATGCTGCTGGGGAGGAATGACTTCTGAACTCTTGTTCTTAGATCTCCTGTCTTTCTGGCACCCTTTTGGGCACCTGGCAGAGACAACTTAACGTCAGAGTTTCAATTTGCAAGGTGGGTAGGTATTGTAGTGATGGCATGTTACAGATTGCTTTCCTTTATACGTGTCAGAAATTAGTATTTCTTGTTCCTATCAGGAAAAGGTTTACTTGAATTATACAATGAAACACCTTGCAAGTATTTCTTTAAAAAGATGATAAATGCTATGCCTTTTTTTCCTCCTTCTTCTTCTTTTTCTTTTTTTTTTTTTTTTCTTTTTATTTTTTCCAGGCAATAAACATAACAGTAATGACACATTTATTTCTGGATCTCAGTATGAGAAAATCCAATTCTCCTGGGAAATCATTTAGTGGTTACAGCCCTTATTTTTTTAAATGAAAGTTGATTGTCCTTTTGCAAAAGCTGTGTATTTTAAATACTCATTCATTTAGCAAAAATTGCAAAGTCTTAGTGCATTACCTTAGCTGGTCATTTACATCTTTGAAATTCTGACGAGCAAAGATAATTGCTGGGCTGGAGTTGACTGGAAGAGCCAACCGGTTGTTGAGGTACATGTCATCCAGCCAGTAGTTAAACACCTGAGGGAGGGAAAGAGACACACAGCCTTAGAAGGAAAGAGACATGCAGCCTTAAAGCTAGCAGTGAGCTGTAGAGAGGCAGTCAGGGTGGGGGTGCTTGGTGCCCCCAGTGTCAGGCATGGGATCTGATTAATGGAGCCACTGAGCATTTTCAGCCTGGGCTCTGTGACCTCAGCTCAGCTGAAATCAGCCGCAATTCCATAATCCTATTTTTCAATCAATGGCAATTTACAGTGTGTTCCATTAAAGAGCAAATGAGCTCCTTATTGTGGTGGTTTAGGTATGTTGTTTGCTTCTCTCTACAGGAAAAATGTATTTGAGTACGACACTATAACTCCTGAATAGCGACTGGGATAAATTTAAGAGGCAGGCAGAATTTTACTTGATGGAAGCATTCATCCAGGTTTGTCAGTAATGTTTGTCAGTAATACCCAGATGCTCTGTTGTTAGCTATCAGAGAGCATCCTGATGCAGGACGGAGTTGAGAAAAGCTTTTGGTGAGCCTAATGGCTCGGCCCTGCAGATACTGGCATGTGAACAGGGCCTCTGGAGGATTCCCTCTGTGTCCGTTGTCACAAATGCAAATTACTAATGCTTGATCCAGACAGACATACATTTTAAGCAATTTTTATTAAAAACAGATGTATGTTCACAGCCTGCCTTTATGTTTGAGAAGGGTTTAAAGAACCATTGTTTGGAAAATGGAGGATTTCCTAAAGAAAAAGATGAAATGGTCTGTCAGAGTATTTTGCATACAGTAACTATACATAACAATGAAATTATGCAAAAATAATCACAGATGCATGCATCAGTTGGAAAAGTTTTCCTCTGAGATATTTCATTGCTGTTAGAACAGATGCTTCCCCCACAGTCTCTGGAGCCTTCAGGAGAGAACAGACTAGAGCTGTACTCCTGGCAAGTTACATTGCAAGTGAAAGTGCTTTTAGATTATCTTAAGAATCAGATATTTAATTTTAATAAGCAGTATTTAAGGTTGAGATGTTTCAGAAAATACTTATACATCTTCTTTCGGTAAGGTTTATGCTGTAGGTGGTTAAATAACCAGTTTTCTCTTGGTGTTAACAGGAATGCCATTTAACAAATTGTTAAGTTAGCTGTGAAAACTATGAAGTTCTGTGATCCAAATAAGAAAATGAAATTGGACTATATTTGGTGAAGCCCTCAGATTGTGGAAACAGCTAGAATAGATATTAAGCAGTGCTTTTAAACTAAAAGCACTGCCAGCACTGTAGCCTTTACTTCTGACAGAAACAGTTTGTCAGGTTTTCTAGGGGTAACACAGCAGATGAGCTGAGGGAAAACAACACTTCACTGATGCACTAGCAAGTCTGCAAGATATCACGAAATCCGTGAAACCACTGAGTGTTTCTTCCTTGCTGGGATGGAAGGACTTCAATACAAAGGTTGTCTTTCTATATATTCTTACATGGTAAATGCAAGCAGGACAAACCGTAATTTTGTGGAATGATGGAATCTCCTTTATCTATGGCTTGTTTAATTTGCCGGTCTTGCAAAGAAGAGACCTAGACTTTCTTAAAGGCTGAGGTCTTGGCCTTGCCTATGTGCTACATATAAGTATGTGTGTGTACATTTTACAAGGAAAATACTTCAGAGTAACTACATATAGTACACTGTGACAATGAATGTCAAACAACAGTCTTACTTAAAAGGGTAATTCCTATCCTAAAGTATTGCATTCTGGAATGGTTTGACCGCAGTGGGCTATGGCTAGATGGACTCAGGTGTTTTTTATACAGCCCTACAGAGTTCATTTTTCATATGACTAAAAAACTGAATCTTGTTATTGGGCAGAAAAGCTAGCAACATCCAAAAAGGATGTAATGTAGTGCTTAGGTTAGATATTAGGAGGCAGTTTTTCACCCAGAGAGTGGTGACACACTGGAACAGGTTGCCCGAGGAGACTGTGGATGCCCCATCCCTGGAGGCATTCAAGGCCAGGCTGGATGTGGCTCTGGGCAGCCTGGTCTGGTGGCTGGCGACCGTGCACATAGCAGGGGGTTGGAACTGGATGAGCATTGTGGTCCTTCTCAACCTAGGCCATCCTATGATTCTGTAGGACTTATGTCCTACAAGTATCACTGTCACATGAATTCTGAGACTCATTAATTCTCAATTAATTATCTCAACAAACTATTGACCTGAAAATGTAACAAATGTAATGGTGTGGATTTTGTCACTGCTTGCAAACCTCAGCCTAATATGTCTGAAATATTCATTCCCTTTGATAGAATCAGATGGGATCCCTGTTTTGCAGAGACCTGTTAAAAGAAAGCAGTTATCACATACACAACATCATACAATATCACAAATGGTTTGTAAACTTCAAATACAGCAATTATTTCTCTAATCTGCATTTGCTTACCCAGTTTGTTGTCTTTTCCCTTCTTTCCTCGAGGATTAGCTGCAAGGATTCCCCAAGGCCTCCTGCAATTCCAAACTGCTCCACAACACTCTTGGTCTTTCTAAATTGCTCTTCTGGCACCAAGTGTTTCATGCACCGTAGGTACATCTGTAAGGTCTGTTGTAGTGGTGGGACTGGAAGTTTAGGTACTGCCTGAGCATTACAAAAAAAAATCAAACTAGTAAGTAATTGTACTTGTTCCTAAACTGTCCTGTTTTGTTCTTGTCTTGATAGGCAAAGTGAATGTTAAATACACTGCTGTGGTGGGTTGGCCCCAGCCAGTCGCTTGCTCCCTTCAACTAAGTGGTAGAGGGAGATAACAAGAAGACCAGAAGTTAGAAAACTCTTGGGTCAAAACAAGGACAGCTTATTAAGTGGAGAAAAGAAGGGAAAACACAGATGCAGGCAATCACTCACTACCTCCCACAAGTTGACTGATGCCCATACAGTCTCCAAAGCATTAGCTATCGGCTCTCAAACTGCTGTGCATGACGCTGCGTGATAGAATGCAGTGCAAACTCCCTTTAGTCAGTTTGGGTCAGCTATCCCTGCTAAGTCCTTCCTTCCCAGCATCTTGCCTACCTGCAGCCTACTTGCTGAGGAGAAGTGGGAAAAAAAGGAAAGCTTTAATGCTGTGCAACTACTGCTCAGCAATAGCCAAAAATAATGGTGTGTTATCAGCAGTTACTTACAAAATTATGAATTATGGCACCATATGAACCCTTATGGAGAAAATTAACTCCATCCCAGCCAGATCTGGCACAACAGTGTTTTTGCAGTAGTGTATGATTTAGACTGGCCTCTGATTTAGGATCTGCCAAGTCAGGCCAGTATGTACCAGAATGGCTGAATCTGTGGGCTGAAACCAATGTCTGCCCAACCCTGCAGACTCCTACAGCAGTCAGTATCACATATTTATGAAATGGACAGGAGTCTAGTGAGGTCCAGCAGTGGGATATATATGTTCCTGCACCTCCCCACAAGCAGTGCATTAGAACAGGCTGGAGACTTAGGTTAGGGCCATTGCATTTTGTAGCTTATGACAGTTCTGTTGTTGATAAATATATTGCATCCCTCTTTGAATCCATTAATTCTATTGTAGCAGTTGAGATGCCTCATCACTGCAAATGTAATTGTGTGACTTCAGTGGAGTTTCACTAGGTCATGAAGCACCTGAATTTTACTACACAGTATACAGTTGTACAAATACTGAAGTGGTGCTACCTTTCTAGTAGTCCTTTGGCCAATGAACATTTCGTTGATAGGCCAGGAAACTAGGAATTTTTTTTTTTTTTTTAATGTAGAATTAACTAAGTGAAGTGTAACTAAAAGTCAGAGGAATTTGGGGGCAGTGGAAAATCAAGCTATGAAGTAATCCATGAAAGCCAGGAAATTGTAAGAGGGTCTGATGTTCTAAACATCATTCCTGAAGGAGATAGGCATGGCAGTTAACTTTTCAGCTGGGTGATACGTCATTTAGCTGTGCTTTTCTGTTCGTAACTAGCATAGACCTGTCATGCTACTCTTGTTAGGGAAGAAGTGACCAGAGTTGTGAATACTCTTGTATTAATTACTGTTTAATTCTGATTAAGGTAAAACTATATGCAGAATGCAATCAATTTTAGTGAGAATTTATAAACTACGATTATCCCAAAATATTGACATTCTAACAATTAAATGTCTTAGCTGCGCAGCTAACTGTACGATTTTAGAAGATAAGCATTCTTAACTTGACATCTACCTTAAACTGTGTGACTAAACTATACAGCCTTAAGAAACTGAAATGTCTTGCAATTACTTAACAAAGCTACAAGAGAAGCAGAACAAAAAGAGAATATTGAGAGAAACAGAAAGAATAAGATGGACAGACAGGAGAAAAAGGAAGGGTCACCACTCCGTTTTGAAGAGCTGAGTTCCAGCACCAGGCCTGCTGGCACTGGAGGAGGGATGGTGGGGAGAGGAGCTGAGAACACTTGTCCAGAGGTTGTTGTCTCAAAGTGGCAAACACCAATGGCACAGGGCCCCTCTCAGGCATCCTTTTATGCCTGCCAGGTTTGCAGGTGTGCCATCCCAAGGTCTTAAGCAAGTTTGATTTTCAAGGGATTGCAGGACCACAGCATGATTTCGTTTAGAAGGGACGTCTGGGCCTCACCTCATCCTACCTGCTGCTCAGAGCAAGGCAAGCTGCCAACTGCTGTGCCACTGCATGCAGGGAGGGAGAAGGGTGGCACATATGCTCCAAAGAAGCACGAGGAGGGGAGTGGGTGTCCTCTGAGCTCAAGTCCCAGCTCTGCCTTGTGACCTCCACAGACAAGTCAGTGCTGAGCTATCTTTTCCCTATCTAGAAAGTAAAGATTATAGGTACTCATAAAAAGAGTCATGAGGTGACCTGTTTCTAACTTGGATGCAAATCCAAGCTTAGCCTGGGTCTCAGAAATAGAAAGATGGTAATTTTTCAGTTTCAAGTTATGTGTAGTCGGGGCATCTGTTCTGTCACTCATTCCTCAGTCAGAGGAAATAAATGTGTCACATTTCTTTTTAATACCTGAATTTGGCCCTTCCTTTCTGATAAGGCTATTGCACATTTCATGGCTCTGCTTAGGAAAAAGGCTTGAAACTTCAGGGGCTTAGATGACTAATGAGAGGCATGCGCATCTGGCATCTTTTGAACCAGCTTGCAAATGAGTTGATAGTCTGATAGTTCTGTACTATTAAGAAATAATTATAAGCCTTTTCTGACTGCATTGTAGCGCATCTGTTGTATAGGAACCTTTCACTTACTAGTTTTCCTCAAAGGATGTAGGGACGAATAGTATTTGTGGACATGGGAAGCACCACTGTTAGTTCCTGATAGTAACCTGCTGCAGGATAACTAGTGTTCCCCCAAATAAAGGAAACAGCTCTACAACAGAGTTTGCTTTACAGTTACTATAACGTACTGTATCAATCCTACTGTCAGCTGTTAAAAGTAACATATCTTTGTTTTTTTGCTTTTTATTTTCCCCCAAACAGTCACTTACTGGCTCATCTTTACTGCGTGAATCTTTCTCCTTCTTCTGCATGTCTTTTTCTAAAACAGGCATTCCTGCATTTCCTTTGAGATTTTTTTGTTGATGACAGAAATTGCAGTCACTCAGGGGCTCTCGGAGCCTCACAACTCAGTTCTGGAAACAGAGAAGATTTAAAGTCCAGTCAGTACCCATTATTTATAATGAAAATGTACGTTGGAAGTATTCCCTGTGCAAGCACAGACAAGCCTCAGAATGCAAAACTGAAGAGAAGTACAACATTGAGAACTGGCTAATCTGAGCCCTATGGAGTTTTCTCTGTTTGTCTGCTCGTCCCCTTTCACTATATATTTATTTATCCAGAACAAGCTGATGCACATAAACGGTCCCTTGTGAGCATGGTTTACTTTGTCACTCTGATTTACTTTGCAGTGCTCTGTGTCATGTTTTGTACACTTTGTATTGCTTTTATATGTCAACTGGAAAAGATAGGAGACTTCTCTGTGACTGTACTTCTGCCAGCTCAGATAACTGCAAGGATGCAGTTAACTATGGATCTTATATGCCCCTCCCCCCTGCCATTTTAAATGAAAGCCCCATGACCTTTAAATGTATTAATCACTGTACAGTTACGCAGACCCACTGAGGTGCTGAGACCTCTGTGTTAAGGATGTGGAGGCTGCAGAAAGGACTGTGATGGGGGCTGGAAACTGAAAGGGTGTGGGTGCTTTGGGGCACAGCTTCTGGGCTGGGAGACCCCAGGAGCGTGCCTAGGCAGGCAGGTTGGCTGTAGGGTGACCAAGGATGGTGGCACACGCTGCCTTTCAGCTGCTCCACTCAGTCTTTTCAAATAGCAGCTACTTATCCAGGAGGATGGCTTCAACCTGCCCCAAGTCACAGAACTCACCTGTAACGGAGCAGATAATTCCACATCTGCCTTTGCGGCACTGTTCTTATCGTGGTTCTCAATGTTAAAGATGTCTGTTATTCCTTTTCTGTACAAGAATACTGAGAAACACACTTCTTTTGACACAGTAGTGCCCACAGCAAGTAGCTGTCCTTCAGTTACAGTGGTATGGTTTAAGCAGAATGAATTCTGTGTGTGCCTGGACAGGTCTCGGTGTGTCACAGAGGTTCCTTTGTAATTGTTTTGCACTCTGAGTATGCAAAATAGAAAGCTTATGTTGACTAAGTAGGAAATAAAGTTGTATTTCCTCTCTGAAACCTTTAGGACTACAAATTCAGAGCACTTGAATCATTTCTACAGTAGTTTTTAAGTACAATTTAGATTAAAAAAAAAAAAAAAAGGAAATGTGTGAAAGCAAAAGGAAGCATTTTGGTTAGGGGTGGGCAGAGAGAGTTGCGTATTATTCCTGTCCAGAGGAGCTGGCTTAGCTGTTCCAGTTCTGTGGCCTCAGCACATGTTCTCCAACCTGTACATTGCCACTGAGGCTCTGTGCTGTTGCTGTCCTCTCTCTGTCCTGCGCTGGCTGCCAGTGGGGCTGTGCTCTGGGAAGTAGGTTGTATAAGGCTGAGAGGTGTCCCTGAGGCACTGCAACGAGCCACCTCATGTTGATCTGTCATCTGCTCAGGATTTTAACTCAGATAAGAGACCATTTCCCTCATCAGAAGGCCGCATTAACCCGCTGCGCTGCTCCGCTCCCTCCTGTGTGCTACGCTGGTCTCATTGCATCACACTGCGCTCAACTCATAGCAACTCTGGTCCAAAGCACTCCAAATAATGGATGTGTCCTGTAGCTCATGAAATATGGGGGTTTGCTCCCACATGTGCTGGCCTCATCTCCCCAGCAGCATTCACACACAGAGCAGCCATTTTGTCTTCAGGGACCCTGTTTCACTCTGGAGGAAAAATCTTGTTGCTATTCTGCTATTTATTGGGACTTCTGTTCTTGCTCTCCTGATCTTGTTTTTTTTTGTTTTTGTTTTTTTTGTCATACTGCAGTAAATATCACCAACTCTAGGTCCTACTGTCTCTCTGTGAACAGTAATGCTAACAACCAGCCCACTTAAGTGGTGCTGGCTGAGTGAACTGTGTTTTCCTTTGTCATGTGGATGAACTGAGGCTTTGTCTCTGGTTTGACAGCTCCCAGCTTAGCATCACATCCAATCCTGTATTTGCCTAGCACTGAACAAGGAAACTGACTACAAGGGCAAATCCGGCAGAAATTCAAGATGACTTCAAAGTTGCTCACTCGGATGGTAGTGAGGTGCATTGTCAAAGTTATGAGGGAAAAAAAAAGAAATAAAATTAATCCTGGCTGGTTTTATTTACAGCTTAGCGGGAAGGCCAGGGTGAGCAGCTTAGCAGGACGGCTGTGCGTCCCGGCAGCCTGGGGAGCCGGTAGCCATCCCCTGCAGCTCAGAGCAACAGCTCAAATCCACAACAAAAGGCACTCTCTGATCTCTCTGTTAGCAGATAGCTCTAAGCCTGGGTGATAATGCTCCCGTTCTCTGTGCATGCTGGACCAAGGAGGCATCCTCTAATATATCATAGAAAGTCACTGGGGCGTTGCACTCAGCCTCTGTCTGCTGATCCTCACTCTCGGTGTTATCGGGAGCCTCTGCTTAAAGTTATCAGGAATCTACATGTAAGAGGAAGATTCGCCTTACCAGGAATACAAGCGTGCAGAGCGCGTTGCTGCGGCACAACACGACGGCAGAGGCAGGAGCCTCCCCGCCACCTCCACGAGCCCCCCACGGACCACAACAGCGGTGGGTCCCGTCGAGGACTGCTCCTTCTCCGCCATCGATGCACCCGAGACCTTCTCGCACCCCAGCCCCGGGCCGCCACAGCCGCCTCCTCTCCCGTCCCCCCGGGCGCGGCGGGGCGGCCCCGTGGGTGCCTCCAGCGCAGCGGAATCCGGCGAGGTGAACCTCCCGGCGCTTCGCTCCGCGCCGAGCCCCGCCGCCGGTCACCCGGCTCCCCCCGCCCGACTCTCGCAGCCACGCCGTCGGGGCTAAACAGCCCGCCCGTACCTGCGACTCGGTGCCCTCCGGCGGCTCAGGGCGGGCGCGGCGCCTCTGTCCAAGGTACCTCCGCCACGGCCGGGTCCCCTCTGGGCGAGGGCGTGCGTAGCGCGGTTCGGCCCCGCCGCCGCCTGGCTCCTCCCCGGCCCGCGCCCCCGGCACCGCCCGGCCCGGCCCGGCCCTCCCGCCCCTCCCGCCGCGCTCAACAGGCGCTGCCGCCCGCCCTGGGCTCGCCGCTTCCGCCGTGCCCCTCTCGGGAGCCGATCCCGACGCCGGCACCGACGGCAGCGTGCCGCGTGCCCGCCGTGTCCCGGCGGAGCCGCCGTCGGGACGGCCGAGAGGCTCCCGGAGCGTCTCGGGGAGCCCCTGAAGGCTGCGACTTCCGCAGCCGGGGCTGCCGCGATTAGGGTCTGGCACCCGTAAGGCTCCTGGAAGCTCCGGGCCGAGCGGAGCGAGAGACGCTGCCCGCAGGCTGACGGCACCGCGGCCGGGCGGGAGCGGGCTTGGACCCGGGGCGACGGCTCACCGCCTCTATGCAGCTGACAGCGAAGCGGCTGAGGGAAGGGGTCTCCGCTCCCACCGCCGCTCCGTCGCCAGCCCCGCCGCGCTCTTCTCGCGGCTTTGCGCCCCGTAGGCAGCGGCCCGGCCGCCCCGACGGCACCGCGGCGAGGCTCAGCGGCAGCGTCGGGCGGCGGCTGTGCATCTCGCGGCCCCCGGGGACTGCTGAAAGCTGTTCGGGAATCGCCGTGGCCGTTTGTGGCCGTTCTTTTCTTTTCCCGAGACTGTAAGTCGTTTGTTTTATTTCCTAACGAGGTAGGAATTTAAGCAAACGATTTATTTTTATTTCGAGAGAAATCTACGGAGCCAAACGCGACCTCAGGTGCCGTTGCGGTTGGATCGAAGGTTTTCGCTGTCTGCGAAGGAACGAACGAAAAACTTCACCCTCGTTTCTTTGTTTTGTCAGTCCCTATCGGGGCGCGCACGGAGTGATCGGCGCGACGCTCAGCACAGAGAAAAGCTTTTTCCGGGGTTGGATGTGTAACTGCTGGCAATGTAAGGCTGGAAATATCTGTAATTTGAAATTGTAAAAACTAAATTTGTGCGGGAATACGAGTGGAGACCACGGGGCCGTTTTTAGGTGATCGGCGATGTGCTTGCAGGGCAGTCGTTCACTCTGACCCGTTAATCTGAGTTTTGAGGAATGAATGAGCACGTTTAGTGCAGGGCTTCTCCCCGGGCGGTTCTGGCAACCGATGGGATCGGTGTTACCAGGAATTGGCAGCAGAGAGGTTACGCTGAGCACAGCCGAGCTCCCTCCCTCCAGCAGCCCTCAGCAACGTAACAAAGACAATCGATCCCCTTCAGTTCCATTTATTCAGATTGTATTGTTCTCGTAGTTCGGACTTCAACATAACACAGCATATTGCACTTACCGGAGAGCAGCACAAGAAAAGTACAATGCTTCGGTTTATTCCCAAGGAATGGTAAGATACTGGGATGATCGTTGCTCTTCTTAAATATATGAAACCAACTGAAAATCTAAGTATATGTACACGAGATTTATTAAGTCCCTGAATACACCATTCAAAATTGTACACAGATTTTTTTTTGCTTTACTTTCCCCCCCCCCCAGACCCCCCCCTTTTCTTTATACAGAGATATACATTATGTCACACTCCGTTTCAGCTCGAGCAAACTTTGCACAATCACACTCCAGCTGGGAGGCTGGTTGCTTCTTCCTTTTTTGAAGGATGCCCACAATCACTTTTAAGTTTTCTTTCCCCAGGATTTCTCCCACCCCTCACCAGAACGCTGAAGGAAATACTGATTAAAATAAGTCTAGAAGAAGAAAGCCATTACATCATGACAAAGGCTAAACTGTATATATTGCACGTCAGTACAGAAATGGAATGCAGTAACGCTTTCGTTCTCCCTGTCCTCGCTCCCACGCATTCCTCCTCATTCTCAGTCCGTGTGGGAGGACCTAACTGTACTCATAGTCTGATGAGTCTTCCTCAGACACCTCTGTCAGGTCCCTGCGGTATGAGTCCGTGCCATTCTCCTCCGTGTCACCCCCCAGCCGCAGGCTTTTGCCCACGCCTCTGCGCTCCTCCATTTTGATAGTGTCATAGAGTCCCTTAGGTCCTTCTTCAAGGAGGATGTTCCTCTCTGAGTGAGAGGGTTTCATCTGGCAGACATTTTTGAGGAAGATGAGAACGGGGGCGTAGAGCACATTGGCAAGCCCCATGCCCAGGTTGAGCTGCACGAAGCCCATGGTGTGTACGATCTGACCGGCCACGATGGGCCCCAGGGCGTACGCCACGCAGTAGGAGATATCAGCAATGGCATAGACGCTGCCGTAGACAGAGACGTGGCGCACGTCCACCAGGAAGGCCAGGGTGGGCAGCAGAGCCGTGTCCACCAGGGCGATGCCAAAGCAGATGCCACAGAGGGGGATGATGACCTGCCAGAAATTCCTGCAGGCCGGCACCAGGCAGGAGCTGGCGCCGATGATGGCCATGCCCAGGGCCCCATAAAACCACTGAAGGTGCGGATAGGCGGCGGCCAGCCGGACGGTGACGTAGACGCCCAGCACGTGGGGGAAGAAGGCGGGCAGCCAGGTGAGGCCCACCTCCCACTCGCTGGCCCCCATGGACTCCTTCATCCAGTTGGCGATGGTGGGCTCCAGGAAGGCCAGGGGGATGTTGCAGGTGGCCAGGGCCCCCGCGACCACGGCGATGTAAGGGTCTATCATGAGGCGGTGGATGGGGGTGCCCACGGGCATGTTGGCCCTCGCCCCCACGGCACAGGGCGGCGCCAGGGCCAGCAGCAGCAGCCCGTCGAGGAGGCAGACGCAGGCCAGCACCAGGAAGGGCACCTGCTTGCCGGCGAACTCGTAGAGCACGCCGCCGAACGGGGGCGCGGCCAGGCTGCCGAAGGAGATGCAGGCCAGCGCCGTGCCCAGGGCGCGGCTCCGCGCCGGCTCTTCGGCGTAGCGGTCGGCGATGAGCGCGATGCCCGCCGTGTCGGCGAAAGCCGAGCCCAGCCCCTGCAGGCTGCGCGCCGCGAACAGCGTCGCGTAGTTCCCCGCGAAGGCGAAGGTGGTGGTGGAGAGGAACATGACGGCCAGCCCGGCCAGCAGCGGCGCCTCGTAGCCCACGCGGTCGATGAGGGTGCCGCTGAGCGGGTTGACCAGCAGCTGCAGCATGGCTTTGGAGGCGAACAGCACCCCGATCTGCACGTCCTCGTTGTCCCCCGTGGCCGGCGGGTACCGCGCCGGCAGGAGGCTCCGGTTGCCGCCGCCACCGCCGCTCTCGCCGTCCCCGCCGTCTCCCCCGCCGCCGCGCACGGCCGCGAAGTACTCGGGGATGATGGGCACGATGACCATGTAGAGCATGTTGTCCAACAGCAACGCCACGCACACCACCAGCAGCAGCAGCCGCCGCTGCCGCCGCGCGTCCCCCATGGCCGTGCCCAGCCTCCGCCGCCGCTCGCCCACCGCTTCCGAGAGCCGCGCCACGGCGGCCCGCGCCCGCCCCGCGCCCCCCTCCTCCGCCATCGCCTCCGGCTCCGCCGCCGCCCCGCCGCCGCCCGCAGGGGGGACGGGGGGGCGGCCCCGCCGCCTCCGCCGCCCGAGCCGCTGCCGCTCACCTCCCGGCGGCTGCCGCCAGCCCGCGCCGCCGCTGCGAGGCGGCTCCGAGGGGCCGGCCCTCCATCACCACACTAATAAGCGCCGCGCACGGAAACCCCACCCGCCCCCGCCGCCGCCACGCCGGCCCCGCGCCCCCCCCCCCCCCCCCGCTCCCCGCCCGCCCTCCGCGCCCCGCCCCGCAGAGCGGCTCCGGCGGCGCTGCCCGGCCACGGGAAGGGGGCTGCGGGAGCCGCGCGCCCGAGGGCTGCCGAGGGCGCAGCGAGGAGGCGGGTCCGGAGACGAGGCGGGGGTTCGGCGGCAGCTTTCGCCGCCTCGACGGCGCGCGGCCCCGCTGCTCTGGCAGCCTTCCGCAGCCCTTGCTCGTCCCTTCCCTCGGGGCACGGGCGGCGGAGGGGCGGAGGGCCGGGCCCGACGGTCGGCCGCCGCAGCTTCGGGCGGAGCTCCCGTGCCCTGGCGCCGCGGCGATTAGACGGCATGGCCGCGTGCGGTGCGAGCCGCAGAAGCCGCTCCGACCCCGCCAGGTCCCCGGGGAACTGCTAGCCCTCCCCGGCTGCCTCAGGGGACGCGGAGAGGAGGGACCGGCTGCTGCCGTCTAACCGAGAGCTGCCCTCACGAGCTGCCCACTCTGACTCCCTCGCGGCGGCGGGGCTCGGAGGGGCGGTCTGTAACGGGGAGCGGGGCCATGAGAGGCCGGGCTGATCCTTGCCCTTCCCCGGGGGTGCCAGCGCTCCCTCCTCGGGGGCCTCCTCGGGGATTGGAAAGCAGAGACCAAAGCAGTCACCATCCTCCTGCGTGCGTGTGGCACTCAGACAAATACCAGAGCGAAAACCTCAGCCGTGGAGGCATAACATACTTGTCGTGTTTGTCTGGGCAGTGCTGCAGCTGGAAGCCCTGCGGAGCAAGCGGCCCCGCGTGGCGCAAATGCTGCGGTGTTAGGAAGATGCTCTTGCCATAAAGCAGAGGGTAAACGTTGGTGCTCCTGCAGCAGAAACGACACGTGGGCTGATCCAAGGAGGGTGTCTGCAAAGGTCGGTGTGAAATCACCGGGTCTTTTGGACGAGTGGTTGAGGAGTTCAGGCACCTTCATTTGCTTGCGTAGCTGGGCTTGCACCACTGAAAGGGAGGTGATTTATCTGTCAGTTGCTGTATCTTGCTCTGTTGCAAGAAAACTGTCTGGATGACCAACGAGACATTAAGATGGATCTCTGTGTGGAGTAGCATACAGATCTGATTGTACTTACACAGAAGCAGAGGCTTAAAGCACTTTTAATAGTTCCTCAAGATATCATTGTTATTGTTATTAGTTTATTGCCCAGTGTAGAAGTACAGGAATGCACCACTGGCAGTAGGGACAGGGCTCTCAAGCTGGGACTCCAAAGAAGCCAGTGTCCTGCTGCTCCCAGTGCCTGCTTCAGAGTGTAAACATCCCTGAGAGAATGAAGGGTCTTCCTGGGAAGGGTACTGACCTGGAGGATAGGGCTGCATGTGGCAGCATAGCTCAAGACTACTCACTACTCATGGAACTGACCTAGTTGCACAAAAAGTGCTCAAGCAGCTGAAGCCTGTCCTCCTCAGGTTCCTTGAGCAGAGCCTGGGGAGCAGCCTGAGAACTTGTCTCTGTGAGTCACAAGAGGAGCAGCTCCTGGGATAACAGGGAAGCTCTTGAAAGATGTGCCTCCTGTTTGGAATGGATGTCACGTTTACAGTAAGCTGTAATGGGCTGGGGGCAGGTATGACTTTGGATCATTGCTGTGCTGCAGTCAGGAGTATTGGAATCTTGGCTCTCGCTTGATGAGGCACTTTATTTGATTAAACTTTCCCTTTTAATCAGAGATATGGCTATTTCCCGTCTCTAAAATGGAATCCAGCTCTGGGGGTCATGTCTGGATAATAAAGGGACTGGTTCTCCTGTCTCAGGGGAGCTGATATCGAATTTATTTCCATCAAGGGAAAGCAGAATTATGCTTGTAAAATGTTGCATAATAAATTTAGCCTGCTCAGTAAATCAAATCAGTGGATACCCTTATCTACAAGAGATGCGTCATCGCTACGTGAACTTCTTTGACTAGACAGAACTAATGGGCAGAAAATGGACCTTTAGCTGTGGTCAAAAGTTGATGAACCCACAGTAAATTAAAAGTTAAAAAAGTTAAAAAGTTAAAAAAGACCTCCCTGGTGTTTAGCTTAGAAACTTCTATTTGGGGTGGAACTACAGGGTGAGATGAGGTGACTTATAAAATTGTGTGCTTCTGTGTTAAAGCCCAGAAGATGTAACTTATTTGGTCTGAGAGGAGGAATGTGGAGGAGGTGATGTACTTCATTTGTCCTTGGTTGCAGAACATGCAGTTTTGGAAAGTCAATTTTAATGTCAAGGAGAAAGAGAAGATTTTCGGTCTGTTTTAAGATTTTAGGTCTGGTTACTACACTGGAATTTCTTACTACTTTGTTGTAGAGGCTGTGGATGGAGGAAAATGCAGGCCATGATGGCAACTTTACCACGTATGGGAATTTATTCTCCTGCTTGAGAAAGGCTCAGGACCCAGGAATGGAAATTATGTTTAGGGTCTTTGTCATTTCAGAAGCAGCAGAAAAATATGTAGCACACATATAAGCATATAAGCCTACCCCTCTGATGATGGTATCAATTAGTTGGACACAAAGGAGAGTGGGTTTGCAAAGACCAGATGGTCCCCTTTCTAACACTCGCTTTCTTTTTAGAAGTAACATCTACCTATGTAGGGAATTTTGGAAAAGGTTTTTTTCCTCCAAACATCAAAATAAATATCTGAGTAACTTAACAGAAAAAAAATATGGCTGTATACAGTCTGTGCCTGCTTGTCCCTATTGAATGGATAGTCCTCATGCTTTGGGATGACTGTTTGTTTTGGGGTGATTTTACAGAGATAGGGAATGAGAGGCAGAGAGAAGCACCAACTGCAGTGACGCACTCTGCTGTCAGGAACAGACTTAAGTTAATTGGATGTCCTTAAAAGTCTTCCTTCCACAGGAGAAAAACTTTCTGACACAAGGAGTCCAAACACAATGACTCAGAGAGTTAGAGTTCCTTGTGTCTGCAAAATATTAATTTTCTTAATAGCCCAAGTACTTCATATCTGCAATAAACTGCTTGTCCTCTTCAGGGTACGGCAAGAGTTTTTAGCACTTAGTGCTAAACCAATTATGTGTTTCTTTTCTACATCATTTCTGATCAAAAGGCCTGCTGATCTGATCCTGTCAAGTAGGAGAGGCTCACCCACTTTGACAAGGATGTTAAAAGCTTTAACAGTGCAGTAGGGGAAAAGGAAGAAGAAAGAAGGTTAAGCCCATTTTCAGGAGCTTCATTTCAAATGCATTTTTGTGCAAGAAATGGTGAGGCTGTTAGAAACTAATAAATTATTGCATAAGTGGAATTACTGAGAATATGTTGGTTGTTTTGGTATTGCTGTATATCAGTGGCAGCCAAGCTTCCTGCCCATCCTGCTAAGCACTGAAGTCTTCATTCCCAAGGCAGACAGGCACACAAGTGCAAGCACAGGAGCCAAGAACACACAGGAGCTTTCATGAGCAGAGGAAAGAGTCCTGGCAGATGTTGGAAGATCCCATGGCTGGCAGTGCCAGTGGGGTGGCACAGAGGGGAGGCCAGGCAGGATTTGGTCATGCTTGCCAGGTCTCGTTGGCAGCACCATGGGTACGAGCTACAGCCCTTTCCACCAGTGGGGTTATTGGTTCGAGCTCTCAGCTGCAGCTCTCTGGGAAGACCAGGCCTGTTGTAATTCATTCCTGAAGTCAAATCTTCTTGTGTGGTACAGAAGTGATGAGGGATGGGGACTGTACATGAAATGTGCCCATCCATTTCTGTAAAAGCTGTGTTTAATAAGCAAAGCTTCTTTTTAAAAATGGTTGCCTTTACCCCGTTTTTTTTTTTAAGGAATGGTAAATGGTCTGTTTTGTTTTTATGTTTCACCCATACTTCATGCTGCTTCACTCCTTGGCAATAATGCTTAGAGAGAGACAGAAAAATGGATGAGAAAGAGAAGACAGAAAGTAATTCAAGGGTTTATGCCCAGGCTTATGGCAGCTCTAGCAATACTCGATGTTCTTGTTAGTTGTAATAGACAGCTGTGAAGTTAGAGTTAAAAGATAGCTGTTATATTGTAGTGTCTTCCAACCCTGAAATTGCAGGGCGTACCTCTACTTCTAAATGGCTGAGCCAATGGAATTTCAACTTCCCCCCTCAGAGAATAATTTGCTGTCCAGTAAAATTCATGGTTTGAGTAGTCTCCTAATGTTCAGTCTGAAATTTCTTTTCCTGCTTTCCTCCTGCTATGCCTGCGTCTGCTTTATGTATCACCTTAATCCATCCTTGTCTCTTCTTTTTATCCTTCAGACATTTGCTTTGTCAGTCACAGACTCAGCAAGGACTACAAATGCTGCACTGGTGTCTGTCCGTGAGATGCAAGAAGCAGATGTAAGGTCTGGGAAGATGCTGCTCTTCCCAGTGCTTCTCTTTGTGGTACTTTGGCATCATTTCTGTTTGACTATGTCTTTCTTTGCTCCTGTCCAAGTGTTTTGGAACAAACCAGAAAAGTATATATATTTTTTCTCCAAAGTCACCCAACGTTTTCAACCTTACAAATGTAAAAGCTATTCGTTTGAAAAACATTCAAGTTTGTACCTGAAAGCCTCTGATTTTGCAGTGAGCTGATCCTTATTGTGTTTCCCCATTAGCTGCTCATGTCTGCTCACATTCTGGGGCTTTGCTGCAGCCCAAATCAAGTTCCTCATTAGCTCCCTGTTGCTTAATTGCCTCTCAGAGCTAAGACAGCAGGAAACACATCTTCCATACGCTCAGAAATAGTTTCTGTTGCTCTCAAAGTGGTGTCAGATTGGCAATCTGATTTGCTGACAGTTTAAGTGTGGGTTTCCATCATGCTGGGCACTTTTGTCACATTGGCCACAGAAGAAGGATATTTCGAATAACCTGTCAAGTGTTTTGGTTTGGTAATCTGTAAAGGGATCAGCATCATCCCAAGCAGAAGAATTGCATGTGAATGCTTTACTTAAACACGGAGGCAAATCTCTTTGCAGAGAAATAAAAACATGTTTGCAGAATATATTATATGTGACATATTCCAGTGACAGGATGCAAATCGGATTGTATGTTCATAATATCTAAGTGAAATTCCACTGTCTGTTAAAGAAAGCTCTGGCATCTGGTAATTTCGTAATAACTTACTTACTACAAAATTATCACAAAGGAGACAATTCTGAGTGAAGTATGAAAGAGGCGTTGGTGTCTGGAGACAAACAACACTGCCGTGGCTCCTACTTTTCTGGGTGATATAGAAAATTCAGAGAAGATACACCTAGAATTATTACATTATGCCTAAGATACTTATTCTTGTGCCTAGACTATAGGCTTGCTAAGTGAGGCTGTGGGGTAGAATTTATTACTGCTCTTGCCCATCTATTCTCATTGCGTTCTTTTGTTCACAAGGGGTTACATTCACAAGAAGCTTTCATTCTTTGCTTTAACATTTTGAATGTCTGTGATATTTCAAAGTATAGAAATCACTTGAGTACAAGAGGAAAAATGCTCATTTTCACAGCATAGATAAAGTCAGTGGGAGGCATCAGGCTGAGGGGGATGGGCTTAGGCAACTACTGGGATGGGACCCGTGAGTGCTGTCTTGGAGCTTCTATTGGAGTGAGGTCTGAAGTAATCCACAGGTGGAGGCAGAAAAGTGAAGGCAGTGATTTCGCTGTGCTTTTGTCACCTGGAGTATCTGCTGAGCCTTCTGTTGTCAGTGCTACTTCAGAGCAGCATACGGCCCACACGTCCCTTTTCAGCAGGGGGCTGTTGGTGAGGTACAAAGGGCAGTGGCTCCTGCTGCTGCTTTCAGATCTATCAAAGCAGCCTTAGATATTTTGGAGTGGAGCTGAAAGGATAATCCACAATTAATAATACATCAGATAACTATTTTTGTTTTTTGGTCTTTGCTTATGGATCTTCTGAGGGTATTCTTACAATTGTGTCACTTATTTTGTTTGAAAATGTTGTGAGTTGCTCTCAGCATGAGGGTTGCCTCTACTAAAATTATTAGATAAGCATCTCACTTTCTCCTTTCCCTCTGAATTGAAGGAGGCTAGGTCAATAAATGGAATAAAATTCTTAAGAAGCACTGAGATTTGTCGGCTCATCCAGTAAGTTTGTGCTTAGAAGCTGTTCCAAAAGCTGCCTGGAGAATTTGCAGATCTGAGGAAAGTGAAAGCTGGCTGCTAGCCATGCAGGACAGGGCAGTGGGAAGCATACCTGGGAGGATGTGCTGAGAGAACTCTTTCTCTGAGCCCTGTAGCTGGTGGGAAAATGCATGGGATTTCCTGTCAAAACGTGATGGGCCTGCTGGTGTCCTGGCTGTAATCACAAACAGTGTGGTTATGTAGGTTAGTCAGAATCAGAATTTGTATTTTCCCCAGCAGTTTGGTGAAGTGGATACGTGTGTTTTTTCTTTTCTTCCTCCCAAAGCGTGGTAAGGGTCAAGTTTTCTTTGAGTTTCAGTGAGATGGTGGCACCTACGTGAACATCTTTCTTTGTGAATATATCTAATTGACTTAATGTTAGACAAAGCAATAGAATGAAAAGTACCTCAGATCTGTAGGATCCCCTAAAAGTTTTCTAATCTCTATATACAGGCTGAGGGAGCTGGGCTTGTTCAGCCTGGAAAAACGAAGGTTGCGGGGTGATCTCATTGCAGCCTTTCAATACCTAAGGAGAGCCTACAAACAGGAGGGAATCAACTCTTTGAAAGGGTAGATAACAGGAGGACAAGGGGAAATGGTTTTAAGTTGAAGGAGGGAAGATTTAGTTTGAATACAGGGAGAAGTTCTTCACTAATGAGAGTGGTGGGGTACTGAAACAGCTGCCCAGACAGGCTGTGGATGCCCCATCCCTGGAGGTGTTGAAGACCAGGTTGGATGGGGCCCTGGGCAGCCTGGTCTGGTATTAAATGTGGAGGTTGGTGGCCCTGCATGTGCCAGGGGGTTGGAGCTTCGTGATCCTTGAGGTCCCTTCCAACCCTGGCCATTCTGTGATATCAGTTCCCACTCATATTGGTAATACATGTTTTTCTACCATCTACACACTGCCTGAATATTATGTACTACGCATTGACCTGAACTATTTGTATGGAAAAGAAGGCTGTTTTGGGCAGGCTTCTGCATTATGGACATTACTGCAGTGGAAGGGAAATGCAGGGAACACACAGCAGTAAGCTGAAAGATGTTGAATAGATGCTTTGAAGGAAGACACTTCTAAACAGGGACAAATAGGAACACTTTGCCTCCCGAGGAGGTTTTAGGATTTCAGTGTATGTAAGCTCCTAACGGTGAACTTAAAAAGACACTTTCCATTTCCTTGATTGCAGCTATATTTAAAGAAGATAGTACTTGAGAATGAAGAGCAGGAGGCAGTGACCTTGCCTTACCCACAGCACAGGTGGAAGCCATCTCCTCTTGCTGTGGTGTAAGTCTGCTCTTGCTGTGAGACTCCTTTTTATTTCAAGGCAAAAGGCTGCAGCCCCCGTGCAGGAGACCATTGTCCTGCATCTCTTACCATCTGTACGTTAACTAGAGAAAAGGCATCTGATTAATGTCCCTACTGCTGTCGTAAATCAATCTGCATGTGCTTAAACAAGTTACATCAGCCTAATGGGAAAAGATGTGCTGGGACAATTAAAAGAATTAACCCAGAGCAGGGAGATCGATACCATGGGATAATCTGTTGCTGGAGTGTAATGACCAGGTGCTGTGGCAGTGCTGGCAGCCAATTTCTCTCATGAGGAACCTAATGTGTTTCCTGAGGATCTGGTTCTGGTGCTCCTGGGCCCTGAAATGCTTGAAGGCTGATAAGGTTTAGTTATTTTTGTTATTAATCTTTGTTGCTCTGAGATGGAAAACAGTTTTGTGTGAATGAATTTGTGAGTGTGTAAAGAAGTCAGCTTGTACCTTTCCAGCCAGTGGAATTGGAGCATAAGCAACAGGATGCAATTGATTGTAGTGATTTAATACTGTTTAGGCAAGCTTTTCTTCTTATTCAGTGACTCAAGAAGGTTGTCTTGCAATGTTTTTCTAATGCTTTAGTGTGTTGCCTAAATCAAGCAGTACAAATGGTTACCAGTGGAAATCAGAAACTCGCTTTTAGATTTATATTGCAGTGGTTGCCATGGGAAATTTAATTCTTCCTTATGAAAAGAGAATAAGTTTGTTTTCTTTTGTTACTTTTTCTCTTGACATATGAAAAGTTGAAGTGACAATGTGTTTATTGGGCTTATATCCTTTGAGTGTGCTGTGCAAGCTCTTACTGAAGTTCAAGGGAATTGCACAGGAGTCCTTAAAAAATGGATTCCTGTCTTCCCCAGCCAATACTTATTACCTGAAACCAGTTCAGCCAAGCCTGTGCAAGTTAATGGAATACTCCAGTCCTTTTCCCCTGAGTTTGCTTGAGGTTTCTCTGGAAGATAAATCCTGTGTTTCACTGGCAAACTTCAGAGAGACTACTCATAGACTGGAAAGTGCTGTCAGAGTAACGCAGCTGGTGATGACAGAAACCTTTCTCCTTTCCTGTTGATTTGATGTAAAGGAAATTGAACTATATACTGAAACGCAGTGAGTCATCAGATCCTCTGTTGTGTGGGTATGTTTCAAAGAAAGGCAAGAAAGCCAAGAGATCAATGGAGGATGCAAAGGGGCTCCCACAACACTGTGGTTGTGGCTTTTGCTGCAGCTCTGTTATCTTCCTCAGACAGAAGCTCGTATTTTTAAGTCACCTTTGTTCCAGCCTACCCCAAAGCAGGAACAGCTGCATGCTATCAGAGCAGTGAGGAGTTATGCAGGGACTGCTCCTGTGAGGGTGAGAGGTGTCTGTGGGAACTCCACTACGTATGTCAGAATGTGTGGTATTGGTATTATGAAGCCACCAAAACCTGAAAAGTGAGGTTAAAGTGCTATCAGTGTTGCCAAGAAACTAAGTGATCAGCTGGCAGACCCTTCTTTGCTAAGTGCTTCTCTTGGGTCAATGCAAGTCAGCTCAGAGCTGACACGTAACAGGGAGCCAGGCAATGAATCATCTAAGGGTGCATCGGCTGTGCCTCACCCCAATAATGAAGCTGGCTTAAAGCTTCCTGTAGAAAGTAACTTGAGGTGGAATCTACTTGGTGCACAAGTGCTTTGGGCACTGGCTAGTGTTAATGCTCAAGTTTGCTCTTCTGTAATTACTTAACTTTACTTGATGGATGGCAGGGAAACCGTCTGTCCTGCACTCTCTCTTATACGTATGAGTGCATTTGTCTGTCTACTGTACATAAGGACATTTTTGAAAGATGTGCTGAAGAGGATCTGGAGCAAAGGAAGGTTTTTGCTGTCCCAGGGTATTGCTACTATGGAAATGCTACTGTGAGATAACAAAATGAATGGTAACCCCACTTTACCTGCTTTGCGTTTGTTTTGGAGTCTCCTGGCAGTGAAGTAACATGCAAGATGAGGTTTTTGCGGCTGATTCTCAGAGTGACAGTTACATTTAAGGAATTAAATTCTGCTAATGAGGATTGAAATGTGGGTGTATTTTGCTGGCTGGAAAGCTGTTTAAGTATTGCGTGCTGTTGTGTAATGGATCTCAACTGGAAAACCCTACCAGGACAGGGCAGAGATTAAGGGTTAGTGCAAACCTGGCTCTGACCCTCCCCTAGCAGGAATCCAGATGCCTCTGTGAGCACAATGCCTTCAGCAAAAATCTATATTCATTGAACTTCTGACCCCAGTCTCTGAAGTAATGCCAAGTATGTTTAGCACACATACAAATGATGTGGAAATCATTATTGGCTTGCTCGTGACCTGCTGAAATATGGTTCCCCTCTGGGAGCTCCGTTTGCATTTTCCTCAGTCGCTTTGGGTACTCAATCTTTCACTAGACTCACATGCTACACATTGAGCATTGCTGTGCTTTTGTTCAGGGTTACCTGCTGTTGCCTGCTCACTCCTTCCTTCAATTTTCTCAGGCAGCAGTAGTAGGGCTCCTGTATTCTCCCCCACCCTATGTTTATATATTTATTTATGGGGGAAGTTCTTTACTAGGAGAGTGGTTAGGCCCTGGAACGGGCTGCCCAGGGAGGTTGTGGATGCCCCATCCTTGGACGTGTTTAAGGCCAGGTTGGACGGGGTCCTGGGCAACCTGATCTGAATATGTATGTTGGTGGCCCTGCTAGGCAGGGGGGTTGGAACTACATGATCCTTGGGGTCCCTTCCAACCCGGGTGATTCTGTGATTCTGTGATTCTGTGATTCTGTGATTTACACTGTGAGTCCAGAATGGCTCTTGACCCAACCTGCTTGTGCCGTGCTGCCATGTTTGTTCTGCCTTCTCTTGGTGCTTTCACCACCCAGGTGAAGGACATACAGACTTGCTGCAGGCTGTCAGGCAGCTGCACAGATACAGATGGCTTGCAAGTCTAATGGCAAGGCTTCTTCCAAAATGAAGTTTCATTTCTCTTCTTTTCCTCCGCATGCACACATGGGCACTGGTAAACTTTTCTCTGAATATCTATCGTGAGAGACATTCCTTCTCTTCAGCACAACAACGAACTCCAAGAGCTCACAAATCTCTCTGAATTACTTGATTGAGAGACAGGGAAATATACATTTTTCTTTCTTTCTCAAGCAAAACTACAAATGAGCTTTATCCTTATGACAAGACTTATTGATAGTCTTTCTATTTACTCTTTAAATAAAGAAAGATGTTAATGCTTGGGCTCTTGCTTGCTGGAGTATCCCCGTGTGTTCACATGGGAATGATCAGAACTGAGTCAAGTCTTACCTTGCATCAGTCTTGAAATGTTCTGCATGTTGATACTTCAGCTTTGCAACTTACTGCTTACTTCTTTTTTTCCTTCTATTGTACTTATTAATAAAACTAGTCTGCTTGGGAATCCTACAATTGCACTGAGCTCAGGTGGCTAGGATGCATGTCTTTGATGCTGCTTTGCATCCTGCCATTCACTTTGTGCACAATATAGGGGCAAATGTTGCTAAGTGATTCCTAGCTTTTCTTTAACCTTTCCTCTTTTTATGTCATGGGAGAGCTCTCACACAAAGGTGCGTGACAGACAGCTGGAGTGGTGCGTGCCTCATGGCATCCCACTGCTCAGGAGTGCATATCGTTCTTGGGACTGATGCAAGCAGGGCAGATCTGGAGCAGGGCAGGAGGGAATCAAGCCTCCTGCTCAACTGGACCACGTGGAGGAAGCTTTCAAGGCTCCAAGGTTTTCTTTTGTGTCAGTGTGCAGGTGTGCGTGCCTGTGTTTTCTTTCTCTTGAAACTTCAGCCATCTGGGAGATGCTTTCAACATAAGCTTGTGTACCTGTGATGCTGTCCAGCATACTCAGGGCTCTGGATTGTGGACTGGAGGTAGCTGAGATGACTTCTCTCAAGAAATTGGAGAACCTTCTGCCAAGTTAATGAATATGAATGCATCCATAAAGTAATATGAAACAGTGTGGGAGCGGCAAGGCAGCAGTCTGGCCCTTGGATTTGCTGGAAACCCACGAAGGATTCAGACAAGTCCTTGATTGCTCTAGTTTTGCCTTTTCATTGGAGATGATGTAAGTGGTGATGATCATGGCAATCTATTCCTCCGAAGCTGCCCTGAGTTTTTGGGGTATTGCTCTGCTGCTGATGTAAGACAGAACTACGTGTGTTATCCAGACTAATGGTAAAACCAGTCCTGTGGGGTTTCGTGGGAGGGAAAAAAAAAAAAAAAAAAAAAAAAAAAAAAAAAGGGGTTCACCCCCTGCTTCTGCCCCCGGTGGAGCTTTGCAGTTGTTGTCCGGCAATTTGATTTGGGCTTTTGGGCCAGTGGACGTTCCAGGGGAGTTGCAGAGCCTGGCAAACGTGGGATTACCCACTGACTGCAAACTTACAGTGCCTGTCTTTCTCTTCACACCTCTTCTGCCTAAATTTGTGTGTGTGTGTGTGTGTGTGTGTGTGTGTGTGTGTGTGTGTGTGTGTGTGTGTAAAGTGTTCTCAGGCTGCAGCTGGGAGCCAAAGTCTACTGGGACTGAATGTGGGGAGCTGCAGCTTGTAGTCTTCTGGAAAAGCCAGGGCAGATGTGTTGGATGTCCGTGGTACATGGGAAACAGAAGGAGGGAAGAATGAAGCATTTTGCTGCCGATGAGTGAAGTGTTAGCTGTACTGCTGTGATTGCAGGGAGCTGAGTGCAGTGGCAGCTTACCGGCCGGATCTGCAGCTGCACAAAGCACCCAGGACTCTTCCCTGTCAGGTTCTGGTAAGCAGCTCAGTTCAGGGCTCTCAGAGCAGGTTTGTGGCAATTTAATGCCACCTTCTGGTTGCGAATGTAACAGCAGAGATGCTCCTTAAAAAATGAATTTATTACTATCTTGATCAACTGCCACTGTCTAATTTCTTTAATAACTTTCTCGAATATTTAGATATTAATACTTACACTGAGTAACGTGGAAGTTTTTCCTTGCATTTAAACGGAGAAATAACACTGATGAGAGCAAAATGACCACACTGTGATCTGCTGCAAAAAACCTTGAAGGGAGAGAGCCGAGGTTACATAAAAGGCTCCCTGCCCTCACGGTGGGCAGTGTGCTGCCGTGATTTCTATGTCTCCAGAGGGAGGGCCCAGTCTTCTGTAAGCAAGTACATATTTGTCCTCCCAGAATGTTGTTGAATGATTCATCACTACTTAACGTTTGCTACTTTTTGCTATTTTTTAAAAAATATTGAGATGGCCTTTATATCCAGCAAAGGAGACTTCCTTCCTCAAGGGATGGGATAATTGAGTGACCTTAGAATAGTGCCATTAGAAAAGAAGGAAGTGACATGAGCTTCCCGTATTGCTTATTAATCCCGTGTATAAACTGTTCGCTGGCTGTGATTAAAGTCAGTAGAGATCATGACTGGAATCAATTTGATATCACAAGGTTAAAGGATACAAAATGTCGAAGATGAGATGCAATTACCGGCAGTGCGATGGGCGCTGTGGAGGGGAACATCTTCATGATCTTCTTTGCTCGTGACTCTTTCCCCGGTAGGGGGTGCAAAGGTATCGCGTATTGAGAGGAGAAAAAGCCTTTTCTTTTCAGCCCCTGATCTGGTTATCCACTGCCTTGCATTTGGGAAGTCTTTGACAGCAAAGGAGGGCGAGAGCATAGGAGATGCCGAGTGTAAGCAGATGGAGAAGCGTTATTTGATAGAATTTAATTTCCCTTTGCACATATGCCAGTTGCTATATGAGATGCAGCCTGGCAGGGAATGGGGTTCCTTCTATTTACTATAACTCTCTTCTATTTACTAGTTAGTATTTTATTGTTACTGACAGCACAGCATTTCTATGTCTCTTTTTTGGTGTGGAAACATATTTTATTTCCATAGTTGGGCTATGGAGCAGCTGCTGCTTTTTCATTCCTCATCACAAAGCTTTGATGCCACCTTTTGCATATTAAGATTTTCTTTTCATAAGCAAGAAGAAACTTGCTTACACATCACATCAAGAAACAAATTCTACCCAAAGGTTGGCAGAGCTCCCTTGTTTAATATTTCCTCTTGCATTTCGGCTGTTTGCTATAGAAACTTCACTCTCTGATAAGCACTAATTTACTGCTCTAACAAATTGTTCTTGGCATACGTATGCTTGCACTAATTCTACACAGAAAGACCAGCTTCTGTTATACCTCTGAGGTTGTGATGACAGCTACATGTTTTTCCAATAATAAGTTATTAATAATTGTAAAATAGTCTGGGTAGATACTGTATAGGGCAATAGTAGTGGTAGAATTACTTGAAAGGAGTTAACAATTACCAGGCAGACTTTTTGTCATAATATTTCATTTCTTGACTAATATGGTTATCTTTGTGTTTGATTAAACATTTACTTCTTTCAAGCACGTTTGCTTTGTTTCACTTCTTCCTCATATAGGAATTCTCTTAAAGTTATTTACTTCAGGAATTTTATATGGGGAAGCCTTAATTTTGTATTTTCTAAGCGTTCTTGAGGATCATCATAAAGATTTCCTCTCTGAGGATGGATATACAGTATTATATGATCATTGGAGATATTTGAATCATAAAAACTCAACTTTCTTAGAAAAAAAAAACTTCTCTCTGGCAGAGCTGGTTTCCTCTAAAGGGCAGTCTGCTCAGATGTTTGGATATCATTGTCAGCTGTCTTTATTTGCTCCCAGTTTGTTGAACCCAGATTTCACGGTGAAATCTGCAGCATTTATGCAAGCGCACAAAGCAAACAGCAGCTGCTCTGTCTGGGCTGCTTAGAGCTGATTAAGCTGCAGTGAGCTGTGCTGCTTGTGGCTCTTGGCACTAGGAGACCCCAAGCGAACTCCCTCCAAGTTCCCACAGGCAGCTCTGTCCTGTAAGTCTGAGAGAAATCAGAAGCTGAGCCATGCCTGGGCTCCTCTGGCAAACAGGGGGCTGCAAGGGTGTTACACCCTTCTGCTCTTTCATCGCAACAATCTGAAATGCACCTCCATGTCTTGAGCTGGCAGCCTACTTTTGGCAGCTCTTTCCAGCATGACATCTTTTCTGTGTGTGGAGGCACAGTACTGAATATCCTTTCCATCTAGCCAGCACATCCCTGACACGGCGGCGTGCTTGGAGCTGACCCTGTGGTGCACACCTTTGAGTTTAGCGGTGGCAAAGTAGGAGAGCTATTTCCTGCACTTATCCCAGCTAAGGGCATGTGCTGATTGGATCCATGCTAGAGCCACGACAACTGTGTGGGTGGCTCAACTCGATGTTCATGGGTTACTGTAATTTTCAGCTTGTGATAAGCCACCCCAGGGCATGTATTTTGGAGATTATCACACTTCTTGGGTGATTAAAGTCTAGATGCAACCTGAAGCATGTGATAATCACCCAGAAATCCACTGCCTGGTAGGTATTGTACTTTAAGGAGATCGTACCATTTTCTTCTGTAATTTACAAAGCTACTGCAGCAGTCTGGTGCTGCTGTGGCTATGAGATGCTGGGAGGGAATACAGACCTTTGGGTACCCCTGAGCAAGGGTGGCTTTGTACAGAGGTGAGCTGCCTGCATCTGCTTCTCAGTCCACAGTGTCTGACAGGCAAAGCTAGCTTTGTTATTCCCAGGATGAGATACCCAAAGATGATTTTTTGCTTTTTTTTTTTCTTTTCCTGCTGTAACATGCGATGGGAACTGACTCTTCACCTTTAAAGTCATACTGACAGAATATATGTAGTTTTCTCCAGGAGACTAAAGACAGGGCTTGTTACCCAGGAAATGTAATTGTGTTTGTGTTATGTATCCCTTCCTGGCTCGCTGTCCTGTATTTTTTATCTTGGATCACAGGCTCTGTGCCCTGATGAGGCTCTGCTGCTTGGCTGTTGGCACACAGTGAGTTGCTCAGAGGGGCTGTGACTGTGACAGCAGCCCTGGCTGCAGCCCCGAGGGCACGCATGCAGATGGAGATGTCTGTGGGATGGGAAGTGCCTATCCCTTCCAAGGAGAACATCTCACGTTGGGTTTTTGTCTCTGATTTTTGAAGCAGTGTCTGTACCTCTGCCGGTAAGGAAATATCAGTATCTGAACACCAGGCATAGGTGATGACCTTCATGTCATTTTAGTGTATCATTTGTATTTTACAGGATCTGAAAAAGGACCTGTGAAGGAGTTATGTGTTATGTATGGTATCTGGATGCTGTCCCGTGTTGCCTATGCCTTTGCAACATGGTAGATAAGTGAGCCTGCAGCCCAAAAGCTGGGAAGTCACCAGAAGTTCAGTGTGAGGTTTTAGGAGCAGTACATGCAGTGGTTACTGTTTCTGTGCTTTGATGACCTCTTTCTGTCACAGCTGAAACAACGTGAATGGTCATCTGACATGTTAGGTTTAAATATGGTTTTGCACTGATATATTTCTAGTGTGGTATGGCCTTATCACTACAAGAAGGTATGGAAGACCTTGAAAAAGAAAATAATGTAATACAAATGTATTTAATAACAGATCAATGGGTCTTGGTGTTTTGTAAGAGATCAACTTTATTTTCTTATGGCACGCAGCCTGTTCAGGTCTCATCTGCAATCTGCTCACAGGGAGTGTTTGTGTGCCTCTAGTTAGGGTCTGTAGGAATGCTCCGTTGTCAGGAAGGTTATCTGTGAGCCACAAATTTGTCTATGTAACTGCAAGTGATTTCTTGTGCTATGGCCACGTTTTCAGTATCTGTCAGTACTTTTTTTTTTTTGCCCCAATTTCTTGTCTGTTTCTCTTTCCAACAACCATTCGACAAATGACTACATGGAAAAGCTAGATTAAAAAGTCGCATAAGCTGCTTTAGCTAGTCATTAGTTTAAATATACTGAGTAAACTTTCATATGCTACATCAATTCAGTAAATGGAGGCAGGTCACTGCATTAAATGGACCAACGTGTGCTCAGGCCATCAGATGCTTTCCCTCTGCAAGTGGTGCAGGGGTTGCCCTTTCTCCATCTCTTATCTCTTGCTAGAAATGGTCTACTGGGGAAACAGTTTGATTTGTCAAGAAGTGGACTCTTCACTAGTTTATCACAGTTCACTGCCTGCACACACCTTTCTGGGAACATAGAAATAACGAAAGCTAACCAGAATGGATGTGAAACTCAATCTCTTTAATTAGACCTTTTTTATAATTACCAAAGAACATGAGAATGGCAAACTTGCACTGTAGAAACAAAATAATTGCTTGTTCCATTACACTGATGTGGCTTAGGAGCTTCTCCTGGGCATAGCTTATGAGATGTCTCTGCTTCTTCAATCTGGTTATGAGGCAGCTACTGCAAACAATTCCTGCCCATGCTGCAAACAGTGATATTTTCTTCTATCCTAGAATATATGTAACTTCTTTAGGATTACAGGGACTATCTCTTCTTACAGTGTATTGCTGATCTCTTTCCTCCAATTTCAGAAGGTTGTAGGTAATCTTTGTATGTGGAGTTACTTCTGGATGTCCATGAAGTAAAACACAGAACCTGTAGATATGGTAAAGTCTGTCTTATTTAAAGAAAGAAAGAAAATAAAGGGAGAGAGTAAAACCTTTGGAGCATCTTTCATCTAGTGTGATATAGTATTTCATATTTATTACAGCTGTGCCCATTGTAGGGCCTAAGGAGATTACAGTAACCTGTGTTTTGTAAGAAAATGAGAGCACAGATAATTGCTTTGTTAGCTAATCTCTTTAATGATATCAGCTAGCAAGTTTTAAAAGTTCTGCAGAATGAATCTAAACTAACATTTTATTCCGAAGAGCCCAGCTTGGGGAACCCAGAGGACTACTTCTGAAGCAGGTAACTTACCTGGGATGTTTGTCTGCTATCTACTGTAGGGAATTTGATCCGAGTCAGAGGTTGCTAGAGTCACAAGCCCAAAACAAATACCCAAAGCTTATTTACTCAGCTCAGTCTCAACTGATATTTTCTTGCTCTTTGGTTTTGTATCAGGAGCAGCTGAAAACTTACTCTCCCTAGTATGAAACTGAGAAAAACCTGATGTTTATTTAAGGAAAACATAAGCATGCGTTAGAAGAAGCGCAAGGGTCTTTTTGATTACTGCAGGCTCTTGATTTCTTGCTTACAGCCACTTGGATTCTATTTTGATACAGAGACTAAAGACCTTTTTTCTTTTCTGGTGTGTTTATTTGGCTGAATTTAATAACTTCTTGAAAAGAAGATCATGAAGTGCCACAGCAGTGGTTGTGGCAGATCACAAGGATTTTTTTCTGATTGATTATTTCTGCTTTGACCAGCCCTATCTATACTCTCTTTCCAATCTGTATTTAACAGATGAGCGTTTCTCGGTAATGAACATTTGTGAGTATCCCAATCTGTGAGTGTGGCAGCCCTCCAAGTGAGGGAGGAAAACTGTGGGAAGAGCTCCCACTACTCATTTTACTGCTCAGCTTCAGGCATCTGTTTAATTGTTCCCAACAAGCTGAAGCAAAATGGACAGGCAGACACAATCAGATGTGTTCTAATTTGCATTTCTATGACATTTCCCGTGCCAGGGTAGGGTTTGGCAGTCATTTTCTCCCTGGAGTAGGAGAAAATGCCAGACTTGCAGAGAATGGATTTCCCTTCTCTCCATGTGGTACCTGAAAAGAGCAAAGTAAGACATGGAGAAACTTGCAGCCTCATTAAATTCAGTACTAAACTTTTGACACGAACCCATAAGGATGTTTAAGGATGTTTCACATGATGGCTGTTCACTCCGGAATGATTGGGTTATTGAGACTCCTTTGCTGTTAGGAAATGTGACCTAAGTGGTGGATGGAAAAAGAGTAGCTGGCCCAGGATAAGCGTTGATTTGGAGGCAGGAATTGAACATATGGGTTAATGAGGAAGTATGTAACCTATAAAAGTCTGTGTTAAGATCCACAGAGTGAGTTTTGGCCTCATCAGGCAGGATGTACCTTGGCTGTAAAACTGTCTAGATTCTATGGGAGCTGACGCTGATTCCTTGGGGCTACATGTAAGCTTTTCTGACCAAACGTAGGTGACCTCTGCTCTCTGAAAGCCCTTTATGAGATCCATACTTGGATGCTGGGGGCGTATGTTTTTTCTGAAGCAATTGCCAAGTGCAAGCTGGGCTTCCCACTTTGCATTTTTTAATTCTATGGTTTTACCTCTTTTCTCTAGTGACTAAAGATGACTTAATGATGGACTTCCCTCGCTATGGGGCATATCTGTTTTGCTTGTGAGAATCCTAAGGGCTGTCCTGGAAATGCTAGTGGGAGTTTGATTCACAAAAAAAGGCTTTCATGTTTGGTTTAAGCCATTTGCAAATGTAGCTAGGATAAAGGAGCTGCATAAGCCACCCCAGATTCTTGTTCATTTCTTGGGTTAGTGTTTGCATGCTAAATGCTGTAACCAAATCTGCACATGTAAGCTGTTAGACTGTCATGAAAGTCTAAAAAGCTGCTAGCGAATTCACTGCTGTTGAGGTGATCTGATTATATGTACTGAGTATCTTAGTACATCTTTTTTTGAAGCCTAGCAATGTTTCTAACTTCTTTCTTAAATGGCTGCTCCTGTGTAGTTAACAGAAGTCAACTTCAGGTTAAAGCCCATTTAAGCTGATGCTAGATTTAGCATTTATGGTGCTTAAAAAAATTACAAGAAAATAGATACTACATAAGTGGCCATAATCTTCTCAGTGTTTGTGATGCTTGAGTGGCAGAGAATGGGGTGCCAATCTGAGATTAGGAATCTAATTTTAGGGAGCTAACGAGAGTCACGTTGAAGAGAAACAGTGAAGGTGGATTAAATTTTGTAGAATTAGTATTTTTAATTGGGCCTCACACCTGCTTAAAATTTTACAATCAAGGCTTTAACCAAAGCATGTGATTCCAAATGCTATTTCCACATATATCATTCTAATAAAGTCAGACAAGACACTTCAGTTACACCCTTGATGGAACAACCAAGATGCATTGTCAGAGGTTATTTTTCTTCTGCTGCTTGAAGTTTGATCAGATTCCATGCCATTATTATTTGATTGCTGGAGGCATTACTTAACTGCCTCCTCTGTGTTCCTTCCAAAAGGACAGTGCCGAGCAAGTCCAGCCCAAGATGTGAGAAACAAGTGCAAACTGCACCTCTGCACCTTCATTTCTGCCCTTTGGTCACAGTATGGTCACCTTGCCTTGAACAGACCTTCCAGTTTGTTTCTTTTCCATCACTTGAGTTCCATACTGCAATTTACTTTTATTTCTTATGCTTCTCTGCCAAAATAGAGTTGCTAATGGCTGCCCTGCTCCTGTGGCAATTGCTTAGCCCTATCTTAGGAACTGATCATGGTCTCTCAAATGCCAGCCATTAGAATCCTAGCTGAAAATCAGAGCTGACTGCCTCTATCAGACCGGCATAAGTGGGAAGAAGCTAGATCTCCTAAACAAGCAATTTTGCTCAATTGACAACGTTTCTTCTTATCACTTGTACCTTCATGCCAGCTGTAACACACTGCATTCACTCCAAGGGAGCACCACATTAAAACTTCATCCCAAATGAGTAACGTTTTTTTTTTTTGTTTAATTTCTTCTGCTCCATTGTCTGTGAAAGGAAGAGGAAACACATGCTTGGGATAGTACAGGAATGAGAAACAACTTTAGGGGCTGTAAAATCATTTAGCCCGATCTCCTGTATATAGCAATTGAGTTTGTTTAAAAAGGAAGCAATTAGGATGCCTGTTGTTTCTGGAACCACAAGGTGGATGTGTATGTGCAAACAAACACAGTATAAAGAGATTTTTTGCTTTGTTTTTCTTGTCGAGAAGGAGCAATGGTGGATGAATCCTTAGTTGTCTAACAGCAGTCCTTTCCTTAAATCAGTGCTTCCCCCATGCACGAGGCCATCTCCACAACTTTATCTCTGCATCCTTGCCAGTTGCAACCCATGTAGCATCATTTTATCCATCACGGAAATATTGCAAGCACTTGGAACACAGTGGAGGCAGTTCAATTTGACCAACAGCTGAGGAAACAAGATGTTTGTGAGGAAAGAGAAGTAGGAAGGGTGAGCGTTACAGGTAGATATTGAACATATTTTTATATACATGAAGGTATTTTTAGAGCTCCCTATATAAACAACTCTGCAGGTGATGATGGTTTCACTAGTGCTCCTGTTTTAAATACTGCTGGAATTGTTTCTCTTATTTCAAGGTTGATTTTGTCCACCTTCAACTTTTATTCATTGGATGTTTCCCGTTTGGTTTGGAAAGCTCCTCATTTCCATCTTCCCAGAGTGCAATTACGTGCACAGTGTGATGACTGTGTATGTAACACTGTCTACACTTTCTCTTCGATGAGCTGCATATGTTGAGCTCCTTAACCGTCATGTCAGAAGGCTTGGGCTTATTTGTTAAAGCCAGAGAATTCATTTGTGACACTCACTTGAACTCAGTCCAACATCTTCAAATCCTCTTTAAAATGCAGACACCAGAACAAGATTCAGTAACATGGTAGGGGTCTTGGCAGCAGTATGCAGAGATGGTAGAATCTGTCATTATTTGTCTCTCTCTCTCTTTTTTTTTTTTTTTTTTTAATTCAAGAATCTCATTAGTCCTTTTTGCTATAGCATTGCCCAGACAGATTACAGTGAGGCGATTATCTATAACGACCCCTAAATCCTTTCCTGAGCCCTGTTTTTCAAAGCAAATTCTTCCATTGTGTAAATATAACTGACAGCTGTTCTTGGATCTTGAACACTTGAGCTTACCTACATTTATTTATGTTATGACCATTTACCCTGGTGACTCAGGTCATCCTGCAATTACAGCCCACCTATTTCTCAGTTTACTACTTCACAGACTTTTATCTCAGCTGTAGTATGGAAAATATCAAGTCTCTCCAGCATAAAAACATCCCTGTTCAGTGGTGCTTTCCCACAACTGTATATTAAGATCTCTCAATGGCCTACTTTATAATCTATAGACTTTGTTCTGTGCTAATCCCATAGGATGTGAAGTTTGTAGTATTTTACTAATCCTCCATTCTTCATTAGCAATATGTGAGCCTTTGCATTTTTGTCCTGGAAGCAAAGATCATGAGCTAGACTTCTTTCCTTTGTAGGCAGGTGCAGTCCATCCTAGGCTGCTTGTGCTCATTTTCTACCCTATTGGCACAACGTTATTTTTTTATGCATAAGGTATGGGTGGTGTCAGTAGGGAAATGTGAGAGGTTTGTGACGGTGGCAAGCAGGAAAAGTACAATCTAAACATATTCCTTTCAGTGTTAAAGTCTAAGATGGTTTTCCTTATTTCATGTGTTCCCACTGTTAGGGGAGAGCTTATGTATGGCCCTGGGGGCTATCCTCCAGGCACTGGAAATAATGCATGCCAAGTGTCTCTTTGTAAGAGACTCAGTAAATCAGTTCACTGTGTTACCTCATTAAGATTTTTTTTAATCTGTTTCAGGAAAGATGAGACCTTCTCAGTGAATGGAAGCTTGCATTGCTCTCTGAGGAATACGTTTGATCCATGCATTAGAGGTGCTGTTTCAGCAAGAGATTTGGGATGTGTTCCCAGTCAACGTGTTGCTGGGTCAGAAGCTTAACTACTAAGTGACAATTAGCTTTGAGATTCCAACTGATTTTGAATAGTGAGGGAGCTGACAGATACTGCCCTCAAAGCATTGATTTTGTGCCTTCTCTGTTTACTTGACATCATTTTTCCTTTTCCATCTGCAGTTAATCTTTGAACATCTTTGAACTTCTGCTCGTATAGGTGCTTTTCAGCCCCATGACCTCTCATCTGATGTAACACGATTCACCTGTGAAGCTACCTGTATTTTCATGATGGGTCATTCTTTCAGGGAGAGAAATGAAGAATGATGCTGTAGTATCTCCTTGCGTAGTGACAGCGTGCCCCCCATCTCAGAGCAGTTGACACAAATCATTGAACACCGTGAAGGAAAAAATCTGTTATCTTGCTATTCCCCAAACAGCAAACCAAACTCATAGAGACTTGTGCAGCAGTTAGAGCTCTCCAGCTGTTGTCTGCAGGATACGATTTTTCACTGCTAAGTGGTAAAATTCATCAAAAACTTATCGCTCTTGCTGTTAAGACCTGAAAGTTTGCTCTCTTTTTTCAAATATGCCATTTTCTCTTTTCATTTTCATAAGTAAATAAATCATTATTTCCATCATTTCAGTCTTTTCTTTAAAATAAGCTTTCCTTCTTTTGAAATAAGGAAATTCTGCAGCTCAGCACAGTGAATTCATTTAACTCCAGCCCTCCTCTTCTGACAGATCTATAATCTGATGTCATAGTCTGGACGAAGCCTGATTTTAAAATTTTAATATGTGACTTTCACAAGAAAAAAAAATCCTGCCTATGGTAATCCAAAGATGTGTTAATACGTTTAAACTTAAAAACCATTCGAACAAAAAAAACCCAAACTCATCATAAAACCTAGAAGCCTTGCATGTACAATCTTAACTTAACAGTCTTTCAAACTTGTATCCAATTCAGATCTCTTAAAAATGTTTAAATTCTTTTTTCTTTTTCTTCTAATATTATAGAAGATATTATGGCACACTAGCAAATTTCTATACAACACCAAAAATAGGATATGTGTGTTCACTACTGAGGAAATCATGATTTTATTTTATCTTGATGCAACATACCCATGCCCCAGTTCTCTCTGCAGGGAATGCCTGTAACAAAGTACATTCTGATTGTTGATTGTGTTCTCCTTCCTGTGGTAGTTCATACAGAACTTGATTATCCATCAGAAGATTATCATCTCTAACTGTGAATATGTACACGACGTCCATATTACCAACTATATTTTGCAGTTTATCTCTGAAATGCAAACTCTCAGTAGCATAGGCTGGGCTATGAGCCTCCGCTCAGCCATCTCTATGGGTGAAATGTGAACAGAAACTTTAGTGGGACACAATGGGAAGGGTAAATACTTGACTAATACTTTCTGTCATCATATCATTGGAATCCTACACTATGCTTTTAATCCCCATAACGAAGCTGCTTGAAACAAACCAGTCACTAGCAGCTGAGTGCTGAATGCGTATTTAGGCATTTGGCAGTTCTTTTTCCTCAACCTGACAAAAATAACTCACTCCCCTGCTTCACAGTAATGAATTCCAAAGAGAGATGATGGTAGGATGGCAGGCTAGGAACAGTGCAAATTCTTCCTCTGACCCGGTTTCTAAACCAGTTTTTGATGCCCTGATCGGATGTATAAGAGGTGCTAGGAAGTATACATTGGAAAGTATATAGAGCACATGAAGAATGTGTGCTGCAGAAAAACTCAACTCCCTTTTATTGAACTGTAGGGTGGCTGTAACGTGGGTAGTGCAGGAAAGCTGAGTCAGCAAGACCTTGATTTGCAGTGTTATTGAGTACACAGAAACTTCATTTGGAGTTGTGGGAGTTTAATAGGATTTGAAAATAGAACTGTAAGAGTTGCTATTTAAAGTGAAGCTTTCTGTGCTGTAAGAAAACCTGAAGAAATTATGCTGTTTCTGCTAGTGGTAAGAAGGAAAAATGTTTTCTACTTCTTCTAAAGAAGTCTGTTTCTCACCAGAGCATCAAAAAACTGACTTGTCTGACTCAAAGGAGCAAATTTAGCAGAAGCAGGCTGTCAGTAGTAAGAAGAGTAGAGTGGTTTAGTAATGAATTGGACCTTGATGTGATAGGCTTCTTCAGGATAAAAACTGTTTCTTATTGTCAGGATTGGGGTGACCAGAGTGCTGGAGACTACCAGGGAGGCACTGCTGTGGTGAAGGCTGTAAGAATTAATGTGTAGTCAATTGGAAGTCTGTGTGAGACTTCTTGATGTACTGTGGCTTGCTTTCAGACACTTTTCTGAAGGGAGCAGCATGCTGGTTGGGGCATTTATTAGTGGTCTTCAGACAGTTCTGCTTAATTCTGATAAATTAATGTTGAGAACTAGTTTACATCTAGAAAAGGATTTTTTACCTTGGTGCCTTATTCCTGGAAGCTTGTATTTCCATCCTTTTCTTTCTCTCTTCTCTAGAGAGTTGGATTATCTATGATCCAATATATGAGCAATGTCATTTCCTTTGCTCTCTTGTAGGAGTATGCTCATCACCAGCTATGTCCTCTAAGCCAGCCCTCTCCCCTATCTCATCCATTGTATGGGGGATCCTCTTACATTTGATCACACCTGTAGCCCTTTTCTAGCTTTTCTGTCCACTCTGTGAGTTGAAATGACCCAAACTGTGCATCTTTTCCAACAAATCTGAGCAGAGTGGCTTTCAAGTAATGTGAGGTTGTGTCTTCTTTTGTTTCCTATTCATTTCTAGTGGTTTTTAGCATTCTGCTGGGATTTATCAGTATGACCCTGCTGACAAGATTATTTCAAGACCTGCATAGGTCTCTCTCCTGAGAAAGAGATAATTACACATTCAGAGTCTGTCAGTATAGATGCATATTTAATCTTAATCTTTGTGACCGTATTTTGTCATCTGCTCGTTTAATATTACGTGTACCTGAGATACAGGTCTTAGCTGTCAACCGAGTATGTGACTATTCTGAATAATCTTGTCATAACAGTATTTACTGCTCTGTCAATCTGATCCATACCTCCCCTTAGTTTTGCTCAGTGTTTGATAAAATATGAATGTTTTGATGATGGACTTTGGGATTGTTGATTGTCCTGGTAAGCAGCAACTGCAAAATCTGATGCAGCTTAGTGTGTGACACAGCTGAATGTCACACTAATTCATCTGAATGGGAGCCAAGCTAATATTCCTTACTGGAGCAAAATGTCCACTAACATGTTTTAATGGAATTAGGATGGCAGATTCATTACGGAAGTTTGGAAACTCCCATTTTGAGTGCATAGAAAATGCATTGTTCAGATGGATAAGCTATTAATACAGACATGTGGCATAATTCTGGATTCTCTAATCTTCTAGTAATTCAAGCATCACTGTATGGGCAAACTGCAGTTTGGTTTGGGGAGGCCTCACTGTGTAAATGAATACCCTACTTCAGTTAATTTGCTGAGCTTTTATGTTAGACTATCGGGAGAAAAAAAAATAAATGCTTTCCAGCATACAGTTTATTTGCAGTGACATATAAAATGAGACTGATGACAATCAAGACAGGTTTGTGGCAGCTTGTTTGACAAGCAGCTCATGATGGTTTCAACAGTAATCCATGGGGCTTTCTTTCATTGCTTGTAGTCAGTGCACAGCCTTTTCAACGTGGAATCACCTTTGCATGTACATACCACAGTGTACATGTCTTCCTCTACTGCGTTGCTTTCACTGGTGTACCTGCATTAATGTGGCTTGATGTTGTAATGGGTTACTTAGTTTTGTTATCAACCTCTGCTTTCTCAATCTTCTGTCCTGTGAGGAACTGCCATATTCCTCCTCTGTAGTTCTCATTGCCCAAGGCATACACAAAGCTGTCCACGGTTGGCACCGTCTTGGCAATAATGGCAGGAATCTGTAGGGAGACACGATAGAAAAATGTGCCGATGAGCCAGTGGGCTGATTTTAGGCGGGGCTCAGTTTCCCTCTGTCAATCAAATACCTTTCCCCGATGGCAGCAGCTTGCTACTCTGGAATGATGAGAAAGATGAAAACATTTTGTTCAGCTGAGGCCTCTTACTTAGGAAAGGACAATCTCCAGGAAAGGAAAGTTAGATCAGCATCACCCAAAACTAGGATATTTCAGCAGAGCTTGAACGTGAGGTGTGGAGGGTATGCCATGGACACCTTTGTATGAGTAAGCGGGCTAGTATTGCTAACATACTTTGTGGGACGCTAAGTACCTACATACAGTAACGCTTTTAGTGATCTGAAAGTGGGCTGATGAATGAATGGAAGCTGAGAGGCACATTGTAATATCAGTGAGTCCTGGAGGCACCTCAGAACTGAGACTCATAGGAAAAAGGAAACATTGTAACTGCAAGAGTTTCAGCCTCTCTTAGGAGAGGAGGATGAGGGAAAACAAATGGGACAAGCAGTCTCTTCAAAACTGAAAACTTTGAGGTGGTACTTCACTGTGGACAGGACACAAAATGCTTCTCCAAACCACAGAATCATCTGGGTTGGAAAAGACCACTGAGATCATCCACCCATCGCCTCCACACCCACTACCACGAAGCAGTGCAGGCTGCGGTTCTGCACTGACTACTGAAGAAAAACACACAACAAAAAGCATAATCCTCAAATTCAGCTTGATCTAAGCAGTAGCTATAATGTCTGCTGTATTGCTGTGCTAAACTATTTTGCCTTAAAAATGGTAGACGAATAGGTGGTTTTATGTAAGCAATCTACTCGTAACAGATGTTGTATCAAATAGGACTGTTAGTGTTTAGGTTGGTATTTTTCCTTGGGAATGGAGGGGAGAGTGTGAAAGGAATGTGTGAGAGTTCCTCCAGGTGCCACAGACATACCATTCGGTATTTTGGTGAAATGAACATCACGTTTTCAACTGCTGCGTAGAAACACAGAAGGCAGTAGGGACCCCAGCAAATGACCAGCGTCTTCAAAGGTAAGCCAGTGTTAAACTGAAAAACAAAAGCAACGCAACCTTTGTTTTTGTCTCACAACCTCACACTGCAACAGGCAGATAGGAAAGATCCTTGAGGCCATGCCCACTAGCAGGAGAGCACTGCCCAGCAGAGTGCCATAGCCATCAGTGTTGGAGGCATGTGAACACAGCCCCCTTTGTGCTGAGGGCTGCCTGCACAGTGAGCCTGAAGCCCTGCACCTGATGTGGGGCTGGGGTGAACGGTCCTTCCTGGGCAGAGGAGATGAAGCACCTTGAGCTTGGCCTGTGACATCAGTGCAGTCAGTAATACTGCAAAGGGGAAGGGCAATGCATGCTTCTGAAAACAGATGAAGTGATTTTTGGCAGACTTCTTGAGGGCCTTGAAGGCAGGCAAACTCTGAAAGCATCACAAATATTGATGAACAGGGAGGTGGTATTTTCACACTTAGATTACAAATTTTCAGCATTGTAATTACTTTGCTTCAATTCATTGCTATGAAGTGGTAGGAAAAATTACAAGCTATTGCAAAAACTCACTGGACAGAAAAGACTTGTAATAGTGAAAACCAACATTTGTTTGAGAAATATGTAGAGGGCATACATCCGTATGTATTCCGGATTGCTACAGACCAGTCTGCCTGACTGTTTCTGCACATTGCCTTTGAGAAGTGACAGTCCTTACAAAGTGCAGGGATTGGGATGTACACATCAACAACTCATAGCACCCCAAATCTAAAAGAAAAGCTGGCAGAATCACCACGTTACATTCCCATAAACCTGCCACTCCTGAGCAGTTTCATTTTTCCCAGCTCATGGAAATTTCTGAATTTCCTCAGTCGAGTGTAAATGTGGTGTGCTTAGGAAAGTTCTTCTCTCCCCTGCACCACACATCTCTGTTTCCTTGTGGTGGTGTGGTTCTGGATGACTTCCAGGGCTGTCAGCTATGAACCTGTTGCAAAACTAGAAACAATGATCCTTCCTGAGCAGATTTTCTCTGGGTGGTGCTATTAGCAGATACTGTGTGCTGTGTGTCAGTTTTGTGACTAGAACTGGAATGGTGGCGGAGGGGAATCCTTGGAGCCAACTACTCCAACTGCTTCCTCTGAGGGGTTTTCCCCATTGGATTGGGGGAGATGTGGCTGTGTCCAGTCAAAAATTGAGACTGAGAATGGGATTTCCATGCTACCCTCCTGCTCAGAGCAACATGAAGTGATGAGATAGTTCACAAGGAGCTGAGACAAAGCCTCTGTAGAAGAAACTGGATTTCTGAAGGCTTTCACCCTGCTGGATGCAGCCCTATTTTGGCAAGGCAATTGCAGGGGCAGAGGAAGCTTCCTTACCTTATAATGCCCGCTTTTCTTGAACTTCTGGTGTATGGACTGATAGGCTGTCATCATGATGAAGCCCGGGATCATGAAATTGAAAATGGACAGGGCAAAAAGGAATGTGATATAGTTTCTGGAGAGGGTGAGGAGGGAAAAAAGAGGTGGTTAATTTCTGTTTTGTGCATCTCTGTAAACTTTCTGCATTTATTAATTAATCTGTTTTTTAAAAATTGCCCGAACCACTTTTGTTAGCTTGCTTTTAGGCTTAACATTTTCTAAAGTTGTGTTGTGCTGTTGCATGTGGGATGGACAGTATTGCAGACAGTCACAGCAGGTGTTTGGTTGCTAACCCCAGGCATCCTTATTAGGACAACAGGGCTAGACTGCATAAAGAAGTACCATAAAGTGTTTCAAGTCCTAAACCCCCAAAAGATGCAGCATATGACTAATGAGCAAGGGAGTGGCAGAAATCCCAGTGCCAGCTATTCCTGTGGAGGAAGCTGGCTTTGGCCATCCCTTTGTACAGGAGGCAGCCTTGGGCTGTGCATATCTTGCCCCAGCACCACAGTGGGTAGGTGATAGCTGGGCTCTGCTGCAGCCACCCATGACAGTTGGGCTCATGCTCACCTGTCCCCTTTGCTGTAGTCCAGGGTGCAGCAGGTTCGGAGGGGCTCGTAGTCATACTCCCCCCAGCCCAGCAAGGGCATCGTGGCCCAGAAGGCAGCAAACAGCCATGCAAACACCATCATGGAGATGGCCGTGCTCCACTGCAGCTTGCTCCCTGCAGGAAAAGAAGGAGATCTGCATGCCTGACACAAAATCTCTGGGCAAAGCTCTTGGGCTGTGTGGTCAGAGCAAAGAGTCCTGGCCTCCAGGCCTGAGGCAGAAACAAGCAGTTCTGTGTTCTGTAGCTTGAAGCTGACCGAAGTCCAGCGATATCTATGTTGCGTAAAAGCTGAGGGAAGTTTTTGACTTTAGGAATAACAAACAGTACTTTTTCCACATGCCTTAACCAAATGCTATATTGCTGCTCAGCTTTGTACCGTGCTTGAGATACAGCTGCTGTTAACAAGCTATATTCTTGTGTTTTGGGAATGTGTTTGAAGACTCGGGGGAGGCAAAGAGCAGAAGGCATGAGGCAACACAATAAATAGTGCTTTAAGAACTAGAGCTCTGCTGCAGGGTGTGGGTCAGCTCAGGGCTGTGACTGTGAACCTGACGCCTGATGCTTCCTTCCTGCCTGGACCTGAGGGGTGGACACATGGCTATTCAACGTACATTGTTCTAAAAATGATAGTTATTGGCATATATATGAATATATGCACTTAACTTGACAACAGATCCTGTTCTAAAATACTACTAGTCAAATTACTTTGCCCTTAAGATCGTTGCTTTGCCTACAACAGGAAATGAGAAGCTCAAGGTCATTATTTTTTTTCTTTCTAATTTTATAATAGAAACACTCACTTGTGCCTATCTCATCTAGTTCCATAAGGCACCACTAGAATAAGTAAATGAATGAAATAAAAAACTGGGAGCTTTATAAGGTGCAGGAAGCATTTCTTCACGGAGAAGGCAGGCAGGCTTCCCTGCTGAGCAGAACATTGTGTTAGTCACGCTGCCTGCATGTAAGGAGGCCTGGATAATTTGGTTACCAGGGCTGACGTCCACAATCATGCCTGGACTGAATTGCCCATGACGCCAGCTCTACTACTTTGCCCACTACTCCTTTCTAATCAAATCTCCCATTAGAGGGAAGTAATGATGCAATTTTCACTCAGCCTGGGAAGCAGTCTTCTCCTTTGCTCTTGACAGTGGCATCACGCCAGCAGGCCAGCAGGATTCAGGGCAACTCTGACCTTTCTTGAGAAGGTGAGGGACTGGAAGTGGGACGTGAGCAGGAGGTGAGCCCTCCTACCAGGTGTACTGGGCTGACTTGTGGGTGAAGGGCCTGCCAGGATTGCCTGTAATGAAGGCTGCTGAATACCATAAGGATTGATGCCTCAGGAAGGACCACAAACTCCACAGTAGCTATTTTGGATTGTGCTGCCCTCCTTTGGTTTAAGGAAGGATAGTAGTAAGGTGTGTCAGTGAAATTCCCAATTCATAGGAATGGTGATTCTATGATTCTCATCTTTCAGTGGTTCTTGAGGGAAGAGTTTGAATGGCTTGAAGAAATTGTTTGCTGCAAATGTTCAAAAATGAGTTCTGGGAAACAAAGGGGTACACGTTGCAATTCAAATACTAAGGGAAAAATAAATCATTTTTATTAAATACTTTGTTTTAATATGGTAGGTAGCAAAAAATCCATTGATGTTTTTAGTCATTTTAGACATTCTTTTTTATAATTATTATTGATGATTAATAATGATTAATACCTGTCTTTTGTATGATTCCCACAAAGACAATGTACTTCAGCTACAGAGGCTCAACTCATTTATAGTTATACTGACATTAATATAGCTATAGATTACATCAATGGGGGAAAAAAAATGGAATACCTTGTGATTTAAGGACTAGAAATTTGAGTCAAGCTTGTTAGAAATTACTGTAATTATTCTTAACCTTCCAATTCAAAGCAGCAATGTAGCATATATTATATCTGTTCAGAGCTGCATCCTTCCCAGGTATATGTTCAAGAAAGCATGTTAGTGTTGTTACTGATCCAGAGCTTCCATTTTCATTTGTGTTCTACAGCATCATCCTTCTTGTAGCTTGGCTTTAAGCAATTGTAACTTGAAATTCAATCAGGACGCAGCTTATTACACGAGCTGTCAGGTTTGCTTTGTCTTTTATACATTCTAGCATGTTTTAAAAAGGCATTACCAAGAGCAGCTGCAGTAAAACCTAGATCTAAATTGTATTTCTTTTACACCACACTCATGACAAAAGTAGCATTATTGTTTTGGGAATATAGTTTTGTAAATGGTAAGTCCTCCTGATAATCTGGAAAAAGAACCAAACAAGCAAACAAAGCATCACACAAACTAAACGTTGCTTGTTCTTTTTTCTTTGTTCATTTTTCCTATAAAGTAGTTGATAGCAATTGTTTTTCATGATATCTTGCAGCAGAAACTTTGCTCTCTTTGCTCCCCATCCTTTAATTTTGCAGACTACTATGATATGAAGATGGATGGATCACAGATCTCTGCATGTAAGAGAAAGATCTTTGCATGGATGAAATTTGCCACTTGAGCAGTGTTGGTAAAATACTGAAGGCAGCTCATGGGGGTGAGTGATCCAGGTGCATGCATGGATGTGTGGGGTGCTGCAAGTTGCACGTGCTGTCATTGTGCACAGAACAGCAGGGGAAGCTCTCGCCTGTCAGCTGCTGCTACGTCGGCTGCCAGTCCTGGTGCCAGTTGCATGTCTTTCCTCTGGCCCCAAGGGATGTTAAACAAATTGTTTCAGTTTTCTGTAGTATGCTTTGCTGGAAACTCAGGAAAAAAAGCAACATTGCTGAAAGAACAGCCCTCAATGCACATGGCCATAATGTCCTCTCAGAGGCCAAAGTGCATCAACAAGCTGAAAGCAGTTCAGTTGCTGTCATACCGAGCAGGCCATTGCTTCACCTTAAATGCCTTCTGTGGACTGGTGTAACTTAGCATAATAGCCATGTAGGTCCTAATTCAGTTAGATGTGTATATATGGAGTTCAGCGTACGCTCAAAGAAATTCTTCTTAATTAGAGCCCAGTGCTGGCAGTCTGGTCTCATTAAGCCTAATCACTCCTGTGCTCTGGCCCCTCAAAGAGAAAGAGGGAAACTTCTCCTTTTCAAACAGAGAGACGTGAACATGGGGAATTTTATAGGTCTTCTGTAAGATTACTTTGGAATAGAATGAGTTCATGATCACAAACAAAACTAAATTGTTAAAAGAGTACTAAAATTATAATGTCTGAAGCTTTTATTTTAGAAAGCACTAGATAGAGCATGGAATCTTAACACTTCTAATAATGCTAGCTAGTCTTTAGTGGTGCAATTGTAAACTGTTATCTGTGGAAACGTTTATGAATTTAGATCTCTGGAAGATTTATAAATTGGCTAAATATTAAGCTGATTTTCACAGAAAGAGCATAAAATATATCTCTGACACAGTGGCTACCTTTCAACTGGATTTCAGGCTGATACTCAAAAGGAATTTGTCAAACTAAAGGTCAACAGGATTTTCTAAAGTGGAAGGGACAAAGCGTTATAATAGCTGAAATATTCCAGAACAGTCCAGCTCATCCCAGGCTTATGAATGGCACATATCAATTAAAATTGGTAAAGTTTGTCAAAGACAAATAATCTCTGGAATTGTCTTGTTGAGAATGATGTATATCAGTCCGAAATAAAATAGGCACTGGTGCAGTGGGAAAAGTAGCAGAGACTGGAGAACACAATATCCATATTTTTGTAGGGATAAGAAAACTGCACTATGTAATGGCTTCTGTTGTGCATAGAAACAAACAAAAAAAAGCCATTAGGAAAAAATGCTCTTTAAAATAACCTAAAAAAATGGGATATTTTTATTCTTTTTTTTTTTTTTTTTTTTTTTTTTCCTGCAGTCTTCTATGACCATAAAGCCGTCTTGGTAATTACATCCTGCTTCAGTAAAAATGCAAGAGCTGTATAAAGACTGGTGTTTCATCTTGCAAACGGATGGAGGAGCATGACTAGATGGAGAGCGTGTGACAGGGTGGCTGCCGCAATGTGACAGGAGGTGAGGACTTGCCCCTAATCTGGCTGAGCTGACAGCTGCAATTGGAGCAAATGGTAGTTTGCTAATCTTCCCAAACTGATATCACAACCCAGATTTCTTTGTACGTTAAGGATTAGATACAAACTCTCTGCAGCCCTACTCGTTGTAATTGAATGTTGCTGTGAAATCCCCACTGATTTTGTTCTTTTCTGTTGTATTACTGAGAAAAGCACTGACAAATCACTTCAGACTTTCCTTTTCCCCCTAATTCTTAAACGCTAGTGTGAAATCATTAGGATGTTTTGATTCGTGTTATTAGCATCCAGAATGGATGGAAGGTCTGTTTATTTTTCCTCCTCATCATCGTAAGCTCTCATGTTCTCATCAGTATGTTCTTCCTCAAAAAAATTGATTCGTGATAATTGAGTGTCTGCTTGAGGAATGCTGTAATAGAAGTGTTATTGGAAACTCTTAGGACACAAAAACATGAAGAATGGTGTAAGCGAATCTGGGAAGAGTATTAGTTCCCAAGATGAAGATAAAAGGTTGATAGCATTCTTTTTTAGCCAAAGGTGCTTTGTACCTTCTGTACAGGCATGCAACCCGCGAGAGTGTCAACAGGGGTTTAATATATGGATTGAGAACACAGCATAGCCTGTAGGCTTGGTACATCAGGCCTATGAAATATGATTTAATCATTCTCATGCTCAGCATGTGATAGATGAAACTGGGAACTGGCTTGTTTTACTGGAACAGCCAAAGAGAATGAGCTCTTAAGAACACCTGTTCTTGTTTTGCTTTTTTTGGTTCAAAATGCCCAGTAACAGCAGCTGTTTGGTCATCAGTACATAACTATTTGAGCAAAGTGAAGAAGTTTGTGCCCTTAGGGTATATCTGTCTGTGCCCTTAATGTACAATGCTCTTGGCTGGAGGAGTGCATGGCACTAAAGCATTAAAGTCAATGTTGCAGAGAGTAAAATATCTTCCCAAAGATACGCTTGTTTTTCAAGCTTGCTCTCTTATAATGTACAGATGCCACTCTTCTCGCTCCAAATACATTTTATTGTCCAGGGGGTGTTGGTATGGATGCAGCTTGCAGTCTACATTGTTTGGGGCCTTTGTCTGGATGTGAAAAAATGCCATTTCTTTGCCTGAGATGAGTTCTTGACAAAAGTTTCAGAACAAAAATTTGGCAACCTCTGTGCCCTCAATCATATCACCCAGTAAGCCATGTTCACTGTGTGCTCTGGGTTTGTTTTAACACTCTGTTCTTATCATATAGAGGCTGTGCCAGAATGGCTGTATGAATGTTAAAGGTGGCATTGAAGTGCTACAACTCAGCATTCTCTTCACTGGCCAGCTTTTAAACTTTGATTTAGGACATTTTATATGGAGTGATCTGGACATCCTGTGCTTTAGCACAAGGAAAGGAGGGCTGCCACTTTCTATTAGTGCTGACAAGAGGACACAGTGTTTTTGGGAATGGTGTGCTCATGTGGGGGTACTCCAGGCTCCTCATTTGTCTGGAAGGCACCCAGCTGCAGCAGGAGAGGGGGAAGCTGCGGGCCTGCATGGAGGCTCCCTGTCATTTCTCCCAGCTGGCAGAGCTCCCACACCACTGCTGGAGTGGCCAAATAGCAGGGGCTGGGGCGTTCCTGGCATTACAGAGTGTTAGAATTTGCTTTCAGAAGAAGTTTGTGTTTAATGTCACATTTCTTTCCCTTTTCCAGATGAAAACATTGCACACCCTCTTCTTCGTCTCTGCCTTTTCTTACTGACTTCTGAAATACTGACTGACTAGAACAAAATGAGAGAGTGTAGACTAGCAGGTACCAAGCTGATGCATTTACTGTGACGGTTGGTGACTGGGGGAGGTGAGGCCCCTGGAGCAGCCACCACAAGTCTATCTTACAGGACAAAGGCGAGCATCATCCCTGAGTGCCATATGCATAAGAAAGCAAGATTTGTTGGTGCCAGTGCTCTCAAGATTGCTCTGGTTTGCTTTACAGCAGACGATTATGCACATACTTGTGTTTCCTGACTTCCATGCTAAGAACAGATGCTAATTTCCCAGTTCTCCCTAACTGCAGTCATGGCTGGAGCACAGCTCGTGTGCTAGCACAAATTCAATGGTCTCTGTGGACACCGAACTATCTCAGCACCATTATTCAGCAGAATTTTTCTCTCACAAATCCAACACCATCAATGTTTGGGAGATAGTTCAGTGACAAAAGACTGTGCCTATCTCTATAAATCCATACATCTGACATTCCTGTAAAGCCTCATTTTTCATCTAACTCAAAATGATGCTTTCATAAGTGTGCAAAAAAGGCAAATTTATTTTCCTGTGTCAGCCTCCCTGTCTAATATTAGATTTCCATAAACTCCAGCTCTGGAGTGTCAGAGATAGTTAACAACTACATTGTTAAGAAAAACAAAAAACATCCTTCACTAAGAGAAGGAAAATAACATTCCTCCTGAATGACTTGACTTTGCTTTTACCAAAATTTGCAGATTATTTATTCTTTGCTTGGCAACAAATGCAGTGCATTTCAGCCTTTGTAAGGGGGTCTGGAATGCAGCACAAACCCAGAAGAAGCTCATGCCCCATAGTTCCTGTGCACTGTGCAATTGGGTTGCTGTGCTGTTTGCCCCATCGTGCCTTTGCTGTGGGCTCTGTGCCAGTTGCTGTTTGTTCAGAGCCAGCTCTGAAGCTACACTGACTTTTTGTAATTAGTAAACTCTGCATGGGCATGAAGCTCTGTTTGGTACAAAACAGGGTGTTGGATGGAAGCCCAAGGTGCATAGATTTCTCTCTGAGGTGCTGGATTTTGTTTGGGACCCTGATGGTTAGTTACGGAGGAAGTGAAAGCATGACAAGAGAGTTGGTATTTAGATGTGATCTGGAAGAGCGAAATGTTCCTGAAAGTGTCTGGTTAGTGGTTGGTTAGTGGAAAGGTGTCCCTTGTAGACAGAATTCCTTTATACATAAAAGATACACAGAAAAATAAGTATGTGCCTGCTTGGCTTCTCTGAAATCTAAACAAGCTGGTTTTTAACATGATACAGGTAAAACTGGTAGGTAAGTTAGAACCTTACTTGTACAGTAGTGATGATACCGGTCCCAGGCAACTGCTGCGCTGGAGCTAATGCTGGCTAGTGCTGTCAAGAAACCTTGGAATCCATGAATCTGACAGCCCTCGGAGCCATAGGGCCAGTACCTGTCAACAAACAACCAGGGTGTTAAGAAAATTATTGGAACAAGTGAAGACACGTTTAGAAGTTGCGTTGTTGGAGGGGAGAAGGTGATCTCCTCCCATTTTCAAGTCTGAGAAATGCCATGGAGGAGTTGACTGTGGTCTCTTGTAGGTGTTCATCTGTATTTGCCTTTCTGTGGTGTCTGGTGTACTACAGCAGTTATTTTTACCCTGAATATAGAGAAGAAAATATAACCCTGCATTTACGTGTTGGAAAGGTATTTGTTTTAGTTTGAAATTTACATTTCATCCAGTTATCCATAAGTACAATATTTTGCACTCAGTGGGCGTAGAAACTGGTCAACTTGTGAAGGTCAACTCTCTGTTCAACGCAGAGCAGAAGCTCACAATAACTATAAACACTCCAGTTAGGCTGAGGCTTCCAAACATTTTTTGCAGACAGAATAAGAAGAAACATGAAATGGTCTCATGTAAATGTCACCTTCTGGCATGAGTGTCCTGATCATTCATGGCTTTTTTTTCTTTCTGCTTTCATCTAACCTGACTCTTAGGCTTATAGAGATGCCTGCGAGGTAGAAATCTTCAGAAATCTCTTTTCTCACATAATTTGTACACCAGTGTAATTCGGCAGAAGGCTCCTGCAAGTCCTTTTGGAAAGAGACAGCCAAGCTCTTCAGAGACTAGGAAACTTCTGCAAGGATTAAAACCAAGCACATTTAGATATATTAACCTTAGCTTTTCAGTTTCAGTTCAGAAAAGGCATCTCTATTGACTTCGGTGCCACTTAATTGTCCCAGACAAGAATAATCTATACACAAGGCAAAGCAGCTCCTTGCTAGAGCTCATTGTTGACTTGTTAATTTGAAGAAATATTTTTATTTCCACTAGAAGGAAATCAGATTGTCACACTCCAGCTTGAAATGCTTTTGTGTTCTCTACTACTTCCACAGTTTAAAAATACACTTGTTAAGTGGAATTATTAATCAGCTGCTTTATGGGGTCTATTCTTTTGTTAGTAAGGTGCGCTTATGATTTGTTGGTTGCAATTACTGACAAAAATGCTTGATATAGTTTCTGTCGTGACTGAATGATTGACATGAGAATGTGGAAAATCAAATTTCATAACTGATTTGAGCTCCCTGCAAACTGTTCTGTATTTTCATTTGCCACAGATTTCCAGAAGAAGAAATTTAGTCAAAAAGTTCATTATAAACAGTGGAAAGACTTGCAGATAAATTTGAGGTCCGTCTGGATGTTCAGTCAAATGTAAGACTATTTCATTGTTCAGTTAGTTTCTGTTATAACTACCAGTAAAGTTCTCTGGTTAAATGGTTTCTTTAACGAGGCTGTGGTAAAGTCTGCTTTTTTACTTGCCTGGTAGAAGTAGGGAGCACATACCTGAGAAAGCTGGAAAAGGCAGCAATGAATGCATTGATGCATATCCCGCAGTCAGCCAGTGCGATGCTGAGAACCAGCAGGTTGCTGGGTGTTCGGAGTTCTTTGATTTTTCGGAATGAAATAATCGTCAAGCCATTCAGACAGAAACCAAGCAGGGCTGAAAACCAGAACAGTTTGATGTGACTCAACTGGAAATGGAAAATGTCTATAAGGACAGTAAATATATCCAAAGGGCTTGCAATTTGCTTGCAAGTTATGGACATTCAGTCACAGGTGACAGCTGAAGCTACTGCTTCAATCCTCATTGGAGATGTGTCTGCTCATGCGGAGAAGAAATGCTTCAATTTTATTTGCAATTCTATGCTTTGCTTTAATGGAGAAACCTGATTGCCAGGCTCCATCCAGGAATACATGGGTCAGAGGGAGGGAGCTGCAGAGGAGGCAGCTGCACGGGGACCCTCAGCCAGCACACACTGCTGGCACACGCATCTCCAGACCTGGCTGTGGCAGGGAAATGGGTCATGTTTAATGTAGATTGTTACACGCTTTTGTGTTTCAGCACAGAAGTCCCTTGTCAGCCTTTGGGATTCTGCCTAGGGTTAACCTAGAGGGTGCATGAATCACACCAGCTCAATCTTATTACTGCCCTTCATCAATAGACTATACATGGAAAAGAATAATCTTATTATAAAAAGCAGTCACTGATAGATTTAAAAAAATAAGTTAATGTTTGTTGTCAGAGAGGAGCTCTTAAGAAACCCCAGCTACTCACTTGGCTGTGCTGCCCTGAACACCATCCTTCACTGCTTTAAACTCAAACTTTGTCCTTTGATGTCCTTTTCAAGATGACCTGAATTATTTTAGCTCTGATGAGTCTCTGACTCAACATCTCTTCTCTAAGGCTCAGTTAGACGAGAGGCAGTATGTCTTTTTAATTTGTGTTCTTCTTGGAAGGAGAAATAATGTAGCACAGAAAAAAATCCATATCCCTTAATTCTCTAAAGTAGCGTTATTACTTGTGCTCATTGTCTTAATTCTGCAGTTACATAAGATGGATAATTTTGTGTAGTCAGAAATCCTGCTCCTGCTTTAATTACATTAATGGCTGATGGCATAACCATAGTAACAGCTGATGAGAGTCTTTCATTACACAACAGATAACACAATATTTCCAGGAGAAATATTTGGAGCCATGTGAGGTTTTATTTCTTCCCTGCCAGCTTACCTCCCACCTGCCGCCAACCCTCCCAAGTGTGCTCAAGCCTTTATGGGAGGTTTTTTGGGATCACATTTACAGTAGTGCTGAAGAGCTATTACTATATCAGCTTTGTTTTTTCCCCTCTTTCTATGGACGTTTTACTCTTCACCTCATGCTGCTTTCTTAAAGGCCAGCATCACATACCTTTGAGTTTTTATTCTTAAAGCAGATGATCTGTCCAATTAGTAAAAGTGAATGCAAAGTTTTCCTGTTTCTCGGCACTATTTGCCCATTTTGCAAATGGCACATACAAGCTGCAGCAAAAAAATCTTCATTACTTTTCTCTCAAAGTCTCTGGGAAGGTAAATTCATGTTTAATTATTCAGTCTTCATAGTCAGATGGCAAAGATAAAGTGTTACTGTGAACCCACTGGGCATGTTCACCCTAAAACCCTGTAGAAAATATTAAGCAGTCATATGGCCATTTGTCTTTAGTGAAACGTAAATGTGCCAGACTGTTCCTAGCTGTAAGTGCAGGTTGCCAGTGAGTATTGTGCTTGGGCTTGAGCAACTGCAGGTCCCTGTCCTGTGGGTGCCAGGTGGGGGCTGGCAGGGCTGCCGGGACCAGACCCTAACAAGAGCCTGTCTGTCAGCCTGTGCCAGCACACATCAGCATCCTTGTTCTCCTGTTGCTTCTCATTCCTCAGGAATGAAGGGCAAATTTATGCATGGAACTATCAGGCCCTGATTGCTGTTGGCCGGGTATGGCTGTTAATTCTGTGTTTAATCAGCAACTGACTCCTGGGTCAGTAGCAGAAGCTTTTTCTTCTCTCTTTTTCCAAGGAAGAATTTCTGGCACAGCTCTTCCAGCTTTCCTTTGCAGGCAGATGTGATGCTGCATTCCGGCTGACCTTGCCTGCAAATAGAAGGTGAGCATCCTTCCCTCTGCCATGCTGCACATGCATTGAGTGTGCTGATGACCATTTGTCCCATTCCGCTCATCTGTATGTCTTCTCCTCTGTTGCTTGACCCCAGGATCCCCGTATTCCTGGCTGGGCAGCAAAATGCAGGAGTGGGGCCCAGGCCCTGACTGGATTCAGCTACAAACAGAGGCCAGTGACTCACACTGATGTGTTCCCAGCTGCCATATTGTCCTTCTCTATCTGCCAGGTACATGCAAACTGACAGTTCTGTTCATCTCTTATCTAGGTGGAACATCTTAAGAAAAGCCCATACTGGCTTCGTTAAATGAGTATAGTCCCTCCTACTTCATATTTTACTTCTTAATGCCATGAAAGTTTTTGAACCTCGTGCTCATTCATTTCTGTTTGTTACTTTTACCCAGCAACCATTAATTTCCACGACACTAGTGCAATTTGGATATACGCAGCAGTTTACAGGCTATTTTGGATTTATCATTTTTGATTATAAAATAGCTATCACAAATATAGCCAACAAAACAAGCAGCCTGATTTTATTGAGGGATCATCAGTCATTTCAACATCCTTCCCCTGAGGAAGATGAAATTGCCTTTAAAAGTCAACAGCATATTCTCGCATCCCAAATTCTTGATAAGAAATCTAAGTGGAAAGTACTTCCCTACCACAGTAAGGCTGTGCATGCAGAGCAGATCTTCACTGCAAACAACTGACAGCCCACCAGAAGCACTGATAATGCACAGCAAAAAAACACAGTAACCAGCACAGGTCTGGGCCAGTGCATTGCAAGTGCTGCTATTTGCTTCAGTTCCCATCCACCACTCCAGGAATAACGGAGGCAAAAATCTTAATTATTTGTTGCTGAGTTCCCAAACTGAGCTTACCTTCTACCAGTAGGGCTGTTCCGATGGCAAACACCTCTATTTCAGTGAAGCCTTCAGGGAGAGGATGTGAAGTGACCATTCTTGTGATAAAAATGCCAAAAGATTTAACCTCTGCCCTCTGCTATGTCTGTGGGGCTGCCTTTTCCCTGCGTCCCCTTTCATCCACCAGCCCAAGGCTTCTTAAAGGAGTAGTCCACGTGCAGACACATGCTCATTATTATATAAAAGCTTTGGGGTTTTTACTCCCACCACTACAATCCCTGCAAGAATGTCGTTAACGATGGGACTAGCATCAACCCGCACCCCTCCTTCTCCTGCAAATCGTATTTCAGACGCCAGCAAAATGAAAGCATTCATTGCAATTACAACAAGTTCATTGTAGAGACAAGATTAAGAACCCTGTCCAGTTAATTCTGCAACACTGAAAAAGAATTAAAGGTTGTGGAACGAAAGAAACATGTAATATATAATTGGAAAGTGACCTGAAAAACAAAGGAGCACTCATTGAGTTGGTAATTAGGGAAAAAGTAGGAACTGAGAAATTTTTCAACATATAGATCATCTTCTCACACCTTTTTTAGAAAATGGGCAGTCTGTTTTTCTGGCAGTGACTGTTATGCACATTAACACCTCTCCCTTTAGTAAATGAGGCTTACATTAAGGTGCAAACTGGCACAGTTTGAATAAAGGAAAACGTGCTAATTATTGCACTGAGGTCCCAGGCATACAAAGTTGTATATAGGTTGTCCAGTGGTGAATGCTCAAAGAAATGTCCTTATTTTGCTTTCTGAGATATTTGAGGCTTGGGGTCCTGATGTAGTCAGGCTTTGGACTATGTGCATCGTGCTCTTTGACCAGATTCTTATCTGCCAGCCCTTAGGAGCAAATCACACAGTTTTTCTGAGATGAGTGCAAGTCTTTACCGCGTACCAGCAGGGTCAACTATTTTCCTTCTGTTTCTTTTACTACCAATTAAGTAACCCTGGGAATTTTCTTGGATATGGTAGAATGGAAGCCAACAATTTTCAGAGTCTGAGTGACTAGAAAATTTTTCCTATACAACTGTTGAGTTGTTTTCAGTGCCTGTTCATTAAAAGTTCTCCATTTTTAATCTACATTTAGAGCAGCAATAACTACAATCACTATTAAATGAGGCGTTTTCTTTTTAAGGGCACTTTACTCCATCTTTCTAGGTTCACTTGCTTAATTTTTCTTCACTCTTTCCTGGCTCAGAATATCTGTTTCTTTTCTACCTACTCACCCTCCCCTCGATTAACAAGGTGTCACTACCATGGTAGTTTCCATTTTGATGCATAACATTCTTTATCTGCATAATCCCTCTCTAAAATGGGAGCAAAAAGGGATCTGAACCACAAGGGACGTTGACTTACCCCAGTTTCTGTCCTGCACTGTGCTGACCTGGCTTCTGGTTGACTGAGACTCCAGGCAGAGAGATTCTGACCCAAGTATGGCTAGGGCTTATATATGACTCTACTGGCTACACTGTGGAGGTGCATTCACAGTCACAGGTCTTGGTTGAAGCCTGTGGTAAAATGATGTTTTACAGTTTTCCTGAAACCCATGCTTACATACAAGTGGTGATGTGCAGGCGTAGTAATCAGAGCTTCAAGACTTATGAAAACATTTGGCTGTGTTTTGTGACTTCACTGTTTTTGATGTTGATAATTGCCTTGTTGGATATGCTCTTGGATTTTCAAGTAGGATTCAGGAGGGCAAGGTATTTGTCAAACTAGTTGATTTAAACAGAACAAAATTGTGTTTCACCACATAAATCCAATGTTATGTTTATCTTTCATTCATCTAGGTGTCTTGTTGGAAGATAACCTCACCTCCTAGCATGGCAAATGACTGATCAAGGCCTGTTAACAGTCATCCATTGTACATTCTTGCAAAAAATTAGTGCTAGATTTTGTGAATGTGCTGTAAATCTTCTTCGTGTGATGGTTTTGAAGATAGATGGCTCATTGTAATGCTTGTCAGCATAAAGCTGTGCAGCTCTTCCAGAATAGGGATGAAAGACATGGTTGCCTTCATGAGGGCTGTCAGTTACCACACCTTCATTGCCAAGTAAACCTCCCAAGTGTATTATACCTCTAGTATTTTTTGTGCTGTGTACTGAAGTCTGTGATACAGACTTTGCTCATTCCGAACATTTTTTTTTCCCAGCAAAGTGGGTTACTGCCTCAACCCATTTTGCAATTAGCAGATCTTTATTAGAGTGAATACTGGGAAACTATCAGCTGCTTTTCTTCAAGTATCTTAAATATTTTCTATATCTAAACCTTGCTATTTTCATCAGTGCTTAGTCAAATAATGCCAGTCACTCACTGGCAAACTTTTTGTGGCTGGCTCAGCATCTGATTCAAGTGCAGTTGGTATCAAAAGAAACTGTATGGATCAGGCTCTCAATAGGTATTTTGATGCTGAGTTAAACTCACTTTCTAATAATTCACTAGGATAGGATAGGATGTTATATGGTCCAATATGACTGCTAAGCTCAATTAGTTCAAGGAAAGAGGAGAGATAAATGGGGAATTAATTAAAGATTTTGATAGAATCAAACAAAGCTGTATTAATCATCTTTCCCTCTTTTTTATGTAAGATGAAGCCTCATATCATTATGCCTGTAAAGTCAGTGAAAACATGCAAAGGATTCCAGGTTTATTAAAGGCATTTATTTGCTTCTTAAACTATGAAGTTGTTTAGCAATCCTTTTCTACTTTATGAACTCTTTCAATACCTACTTGCTGTTTCAAAAGTCAGGGGAGAAGATATTTCACTCAATCTGAGGTTATCTTACAACCTCACATTTTGAATCCCCGGCAATCTCCTTGCTCCATCAATAAAACATCCATTTCATTTCACCCTCTCATTTAAGAGTAGTTCACTGGCTGCTAACCTTTTTGCTAGGAACACACAGAAAAAAGATCTGATATGTACTTGCCAGATGTTTCCATGGATTTCATAAAACTCTGTGGATTTGATGGGAGCATATTAATCTTTGTAAAGTATGCATTGGTACAAGCACAACAAAAAAAGGTGCAGAGCAGAGATAATGCAGCACTCACATATTAAATTTTCTCTCAGTAATCAATGCAGATTACTGACATACTTTTTTATATTCACAGCAAGAACTTCACTGAATTAATGTATAACTATTCCTTTGCCTTCCTAATCCTTTCTTCTTATTCATGTTTAGCCACATGCTAAACTTGAGTTTTTATACTAAAAAATACCTTTAGATGAAAAACTGCGGTGTTCTGGCAGAAGCAGGCCACAGGACTCCAACTCAACATCACAGAAGTGTGTGGGAACTTGTTCTCATTGGAAATATTCCTCATCAAGGGAAGGGCAACAAAAAACACATGGTCTGGAGGCCTCCAGTTGAAGTTGAGGGCATTTGTTTTGGTCAGGAAGCAGTGAATGGGAAAATGACCTAAACTGTAAATGGGCCACAGGAGAAACAGTACAGGGGATCAGCCCACAGGACAGCCCCTTAGACACGCCTGCTGCAACATAGCAATCTTCTTCCTTGATGCAGCCCAGCAATTGAACATGCTCTGCAACTCAATTTCCCTGCAGTGCTGTCTGGAGAAATGGTGGTGAAAGCCAATAGCCAAGGAGGTTGTGGGGGAACAGGAGCCAGTGGCCATGCTCACTGGGGATGGGCACCATTGCTGTGGCCTGGTCTGTGCACCGTGCTGCTACCTGGAGCCAGGCTATGACTGGAGCCTGCTGCCCTGCATATCACTGCAAGGCAGCTGTTAGAGGAATGGCAATCACTGAAGAGTTGGGAAGCATCACCTTTCTTTCCAGTTGTTTGTATTGTCCCGCTTGAGACGGGTAGCTTAATTCATAGTGAACTGAATACATATTTGATGAATGTATGTATAGTCATGTGGACTAGAAAATTAATAATGTTACTAGAATATTAATCATTATCTTTGTCACTATCATTTTCAATATCTTTATTAATCATTGGATACAGCAATCATGATTGCTATAAAACGTGTGTAATTGTTGCCTTGTCCCCTTTATCCATCTTTCAAAATGCATTTTAGACATCGATAAATAATGCTTTGCTTCAGGCTGGCACACCGATTGCAGGGTCATTGAAATAGATTCAAAAATTAATGAAATATGCTATCACTCCCTACTGAATGGTGGTATGCTTCAGAATTTTAGATGAGAAAGCAGTTCTGCAGAGTATAGGATCTACCTAATACTGTTTGTTTAGCTTGCCCTGCAGAGCTCAGGCCTTCTTGCAGGACGTAGAATAATAACTCTTTCAGGAATTATAGTTCAAAGACCAGTGCCCAGTTCTCAGAAGGAATTCTGCTTTCAGAAGGGGCTTTAATTGTATTAAGAGAGGATTTGTGCACCAGCTCTCCTTCTGTTTACTATTGGTTGTGTCAACAAAAGACATATCTGTCTGGACTGTTCCTCACTGAGTTTATGCCTCTGACCAGGTATGGCAGTGTGGCCATTTGTGACAAAGCCACTTCATTTTTCCTGTCACAGTAACTTTGTATATCTCGCTTGTCTTAATCTTCTACCCCTATGACTCTGTAGGAATGTCTCCAGATGTTCTGCTGATAATTCCCTCATAAATTAAAATTGAATTCTGCGTAGCTTTCCTTGACTTCTGTATGGGACATGTATCTACACCATGGGATTAATCATTACTTGGTCTGCTGTTACCAGAGGGAATCACCTATCTTAGGGCAGGACATAATGTGCTCTGGAGACATTTCTTCCTCTTCTGAGACTGTTGAGGGAGCCCAGGCGCTAGTTTGGATTAGTGCCTACCTTGCAGCATGTGTATTAAGGAGAATCATTTCTACCAGATCACAAAAATGTTGGGACTTTCTGTTTCTTATGAAGTGTGAGGTTCAGCCATTGCCAGCTCCTGCCTTCTTCAGGTCTGTTTTTTTTCTTCTGAAAGGCTCCTATAGAAACCTAACTGAATATGCATTATTTACAGTGGAGGTATCAAGACCTTTTGTGTTATCCAAGAGCACTTTTTAGTGTACCTTAGAGACAATCAATAGAAATACTTATAAATCACACCTGTTACCCTCTCCTTTTTCTGTAAAACAAATATTAAAGAAAAAACAGCACTTTTTTTTTTCATTTTCTGTTATTCAGTTCTTCAAGGTCAATGTAATAAGCAATTTCTCAAAGCTCTTGCCTTTTATAATACGGTGCGATGAGACCTGTAAAAACTCTATTGCTATCTCACAGAACTGAATTAATCATGATGAAGACAAAATCTTTGCAGGATCAGTTGTGCTCTTCTTCTCATCTCTAATGTGAAAACATTGCTGAATTATTATTATTTTTAGCTAGTGCAAAAAGGGAAGAATTTTCAAAATGTGTCATTTATGAATGATAGTTCCAGCCCTCTTATTTAGATTTTCTTTACTGTTGATAATGGTATTTTTTTTCAGAAAAACACAATTTCTGAATAGCATTTTGGTACACAGTGTTCCTCCGTGAAGTGGAAGCCTTGACTGTGAAACTGCTTTTCATAGAGAAAAAAATAAGAACCATACATGATTACATGGATGTTTTACAGGTAATCTACCAAGCTGGAGCAAGAGAAAAAGGGAACAAATTATTTTTCTTTATGCCTCCAGCATAAGCAATAACCTGCCAAAGACTTCTATATTTGTTTTAGTGCTTGAAGTAATGGCAATTTTAATACTTTAATGGATGTGTTTACTTAGTATTGTAGAATTGCCTGGAATCACTGAGGTTAAAATACAGGCACTGAGGAGTAAACAATCAAGATGGCAATGAAGGATGATTTGTAGGGAGCCTACAAACAGGACGGGAGTCAACTCTTTACAAGGGTAGATAATGGCAGGACAAGGGGAAATGGTTTTGAGTTGAGTGAGGGAAGATTTAGGTTGGAGGTCAGGGGGAAGTTCTTTACTATGAGAGTGGTCAGGTGCTGGAACAGCTGCTCAGAAAGGCTGTGGATGTCCCATCCCTGGAGGTGTTCAAGGCCAGATTGGATGGGGCCCTGGGCAGCCTGGTCTGGTATTAGATATGGAGATGGTGGCCCTGCATGTGGCAGGGGGGTTGGAGATTCATGATCTTTGAGGTCCCTTCCAACCCAAGCCATTCTATTATTCTGTGTATCATTTCTTGCAGGCTGTCACACTTAGTGCTACTTCCTGCTGCTGCCCTTGGAGCATCAGTCTTCCACATGTCTCTTCTGGCCTGTGTGGGAATGTAGGGCCACATTTGCCCAAGCAAAGATCCTTGAGAGTAAATTGATTTCTTCTGAAGATGAGTATGCATAGATTTAATGTTTCTGTCTCTGTGGGCAGTATCAGGTGAGAAAGTCAAAACTTAGAGGAAGCTCCTGATCAGTTTAGGCATCTTCCATCTTCTCACCTTTCTTTCTTACCCTTCCTTTGATAAGCCATCAAAATTGGGCCAATTATGTATATTGAAGGGCTGAACAAATGAAGGATGAATTGTAACACAAATCAGAAGAACTGAAGCATGGCACATTCCCTTCTGGGATGGTCTCTCCCTTTGTGGGTCAGCAGGACAGCTGTGGCTATGAGGGGCTACCTGAGGCAAGCCCTGATTTTTTACTGTTACCACTGAAGGCTGCACCTCTCATTTCACACTGCTATTGTAAGCTGTAAAATGATCATCTTTGGGGAAAGAAAAAAAAAAAGGTATATAATGAAGCATTTAGTCCAAGAAGAATCAGGATAGTTTAATTGCAAGAGCCATTTAATTCTCATGTTATGTCCCCCACCAAATGCATATATATATATACATATGTATGTAAGTCCACTGCAAGTACACTGCATCTCTGACTATATTGAGAGAAGCGTTTTGAGAAAAATAATGTTAAGAAAATAGATACACCAGGGCAGAAGCTTTCCTTTTCCCTTTCCTCCTACCATTTTTCCCCTTCTTGTCTTTTCTTCTTTCTGCTTTTCTTGATCCTTGTTTGTAAGACTTGTAGCTTCAAGTTTACTGCAGCTGCCACAAGGGCATGTACTCAGCCTGTGAATTCCTGAGGCTGAAGGCAAGCAGAGTAGGAAAACCGGCGATTATCAGTCTGGAAAGAGGGCAGAGGGTCGCTGTGTAAAACATATGATGCTCCATCTGCATTTAGGGGCCACTTAAACAGTGCAGGAAGTTTAATTCTTTTTGCACGCCTGAAGAATCAAAATAAAACAGGCACCGTTTCCTAAGCAGAGGTGACTCTGCAGGGCTTAGACTAATGCTATTAACATCCAAATTAGAAAAGATTGTTACAGTCAGCAACATTATTCTACGGCCTCGTCTGTCATGCAGTTAAGGCTACTAAGCCCAAAGTTAGTGGATTTTGTTACACTGCAGAAACCTTACCAGTGATCATGAATGAAGGTACAAGCTAGGGAAGAGGGACCAGGAGGGATTTAACACAATTTTAGTCATTTTAAATGCGTCTGTCAGATATGATTACGGTATGTTCAGTCTCAAAGTGGACTCATGTGGAGTGATATATGGTTGTGATACTTCAAAGGAGAATAGTACTTTTTTTCTGAGGGAGAAAAAATTCCAATCTAGTGGGCAATGCAACGTGTTTACTTTCTCATCAGTTCTCAAGACTGATAGCTTTGAAGACAGCAAGGGCTTTTAAGAAAGAAATGCCTGGTTCATCTGGAGGTTTCCCTCAGTGGAGGAGCTCTTTGAGTCTGTCCAAGAGAATTTTGCTCTGGAGTCGTGTATGCCTGATGCCAGAAGCATCTGCCTGTTACTGTGGGGTCTTTGGAGAAGTAGGGGAGCTGTGGCTGTGGTGGCTGGCCCTCTCCTCCCTTCAGGTTGTAGGGCAGGAGTTGCTGGTACTTCTTCCACCCTGGGGCCAGGCTTGTCTTGCTGGGGACTGAGAGATTGAAGGTCATCGTGAGACCTGCCTGGGTGCGTGAGCCCAAAGTGAAGAGGGAAAGCGAAGTGGCTTAGTGTACACCTCCATCTTCTGCTAGAGTTCATTTTGATAAGCACTGATGGCTGTCACATGGCTTTGCGAAGTGGCTTCTGTTGTGCAGAAAGAAATGGGTCAAGTGCTGTGTTTGTGAGGAAGGTGTATGATGTTCCCCCTTAGGTCTGTGCTCTTTTCTGCTGTTCTGCACTGACTATAACAATCAAGACAAACGTACATAAAAGAAATACCACTGGTAGAGTTTTATTGCCCAGTGCCAAAAATTGTTTATGTTCCTTTTATTTCTTCAGCAAGCCCAGAGGTCTATTAATGACTTCACTCCTCCTCCTATGGAGGAGCTGTCTTCATTGGCATTAAGTGCAAGATCCAATTTAGAATGACGTAATGCATTACTGTGCTCCGGCTTGCATCAGTGGGAAGGATTTTCCACTTTACAAGATATGCCTTGCCAGAAGCTTCTTGGAGGTGCATTTACTTAATGAAATTGATTTAGTGTCTGGCCCATATTGCCTGCTAATAAAACCTTTCAGTCAAAATCATGATAATAAAATATCTTGTAGCTTTCTTTTATGACAAAGGATGCTGTTTTATTTGCTTTATGCCATCTTTCTCTAAACATATGAGGAAAGCGAATAAATTCTGTCCAGTGACCATATTAAAAAAGAAAGATTCAGAAGAGCATGGTCACTTGAGTGTCCCTTTTGAGCTTTTGAGTAAAATCAACTGATAAGACATGTCTGTGCTCAGAAAATCTACATAGGGAAAAAGGTGGAGACTATAATATCAAGAGGTTAATATTATTAGGAACCAAAAAAAAAAAAATTATAAATGAAAACCCATATATTTTTGAAAGGCAGGAAAGATTACATTGTGCTGAACTTCACTGACTGACAGTAGACTTTGACCCCATTTGCTCTGCATTTACTTGCACCACAAGCATAAGAAGGGGATCTGGCTATTCTCAGAGAATGCAAAACGAATTCTTACACATCTACTGAATGACACCTGCTGCTTCATAGAATGTTTTATTCTCCAGGTTATTTTTTTAGCTCAAAGCTGTGAAAAAATCTTCCTGTGTAACAGCAAAGAGAATGTCTTTTACCATTTGGAATGCAGAATTTTGTCCATGAAAGTGAAGGGTCTATCTTTCATTATCTTCATTGTGGAATATAATTGTCCACCATGAAAAAAATGTTATTATTTTAAATGTATACTCTTGGTATTGGAAAGATACCATATTGATTTTAAAAAGTTTCATATAAATAATATCATCTGCAACCACAAAGGAATTAGCTAATGAATGCTAATTTTAAATTTTGTAGTATTATTTGTGAATATCTCTACAGTAGCTGGAGTAGATAACGCAATTTAGACTTAAAAATACCATGAAAATCTAGAAAGCTGCTGCACTGCATACAGGTCATTGAAACAAACAAGGACTGTGTGGAAAAAGTGAATAGGCAATGGCAGGGTCATTTCAATGCCACTGCGAGATTTTACTTTTGATTTTAACTCTGCCATCTTTCCGAGAAGGAGCATGGATGCAAGCAGGAAGAGCTTCTTGGTTTAGTGAGCACGGTTGGGATGGGCTGATGGTTAGACTAGATCATTTAATTCCTTTTTTCCTCTAACACCTCTCCTTTCTTCACCACCTGCTTCCTTCTGTTGCAGCTATGAATCCCATTCACCAGGGAAAATCTGCTCTCCAGGCACCAAGGTTGTTTTCAGCTCCTTGTGTCCAGAACTTGCTCACACTAGTCTTCAACTCCTGATGAATTTCTGGAGACTTTCCTCATGGTAATGCCTATTGTACTCTGTTTACCACTCAGGTGAAGCCTAACATGATTGTATTTATGGCTTGAAACTTAACCCATCATTTGCACTGGAGATGTATATATGAAGTCTTTCTCTTGTTTACAAGCAAGTCAATTGTGTTAACTAAACTGGTGAAGTACATAGCATTAGCATCTGCTAATGCGTGCTTTGTTTCTTTCTCTTTTTTCATTATAAATTAATTTTAATTCTATTTCTCCTGGTATTTAGTTGTAATTTAAGATGTTTCAGTCATGAGGCAAAATTGAGCATGGTGAAAACAAATCTTACCATACAGTCACTGGCTACTATCTACAAGGTTATTATTACAGAGCTCCAGTGAAAGGAAACCACTTTGTCTGATGCACTGAAGACATTAGAGACAGGAGGTTAATTATGTTGGATTGCCTTTTCAAGTAGAATTTGACTTCAGTGGGAAGAGAGGTGTTTCAGCCGATGTTGCTAATATTGATGTGAGGGAGTATCTGGGAAGCAAGGCATGTTGACCAATGAGTGCACTAAAAAAGCAAACGAGCTTGATCTTGGCTTGGAGATTATTAAGGGAACTGAGAAATCATTAAATCTAAAAATGGGACCTAATGGAAGTTGATGAGAAAACAACTGTGGATGTTTAACGAGCACTGCATCACATTTCCATCTCTTCAGAAATAAGAAATGAAATATTTGAATTTCTTTTTGAGGAAGAGGAAATAGTATATGAAAATAGCATAGGGAAAAATAATCCTTTGTCCATCCTCTCGGTAAGTGATTTCTACAAGCCTTTATTAATTACCAGAGTTACTTGTGGAACAAGCTTATGCAAAACTATGGCACCATAAAATGTCTGTTTGATAGTTAGCCCCAAAACACATCTAGATTATCTTGAAACTCTGAGACGTATTAAAAAATTGCCAGCATAATTTCATTTTTCTGAAGAGGTTGCAGATGGAATTATACCCTTTACCCTTAAGAGAGAAATAGCAATATATTTATTGATATAATATGGTGATTTAACAAAACTTTATTATAAACAAGACAAATTTAACAAGATTTGAGATAGCAGGGTGCACCTGATTATTTACTAAAGCATCAAGGAACATTTAATTATAAATTACATAAAGAGCATTACATAGAAGACATCATATACTATACAAAAGTAGAAAGAAAACCCATTCAGACAGCATTACACCAAGGACAGCCTTTGGAGCTGATGACATTATACTGAGAACAGTCTCCTGTTGAGTCTCAAGGGTTTGGAAAGGAGTTTGGAATCCTTTTGCCTTCTGGACTCTGGAGAGTCTAGAAGCTACTGAATCCTGTTCCATTCCTGGACTTAAGAATGAACCCTCTGCTTTTTCCAGATCCCTCCACAGAGGACTCTGGATGCAGCCAAATCCACCCTCAGTCTCAAATTTTCCCCAGCCTTGGTCAGTGCTTTGCTTAGCTAGGTTTTCCCACTAAAACATCATTAGCAAATTACTTGCAAATTGTCAAGAAGCTTGGTATTAATCACCTGCCAAAGATCTTTTATAGCAAGAGATTTCTTACTTGGTAGACCCACCTTTCTGAGCATCTCTCAAGAGGAGGTCCTATTGCGCATCCCACTTCCATGCAGGAAGAGTTTACAAGTCTCTTGGGCTGTTTACTATTTGTGGAGCAAGATAACTGACTCATAGCCATATTGCATATGGACTGCAGTTTTGAGCTAGAAGTAAAGGGGAACACGCTGTCAGAATAACACTGCATGAAAACAAATACACACCAAAACTAGTTAGCAATCTTATTTAAGATCAGTGTCTTGTTCTGCTGCTATAATATACTTATTAACTTTCAGGTAGTTTCATGTTGCTTCACTTTTCTGTCTTTATACTAGAAAGTAAAAAACTAGATCCACACATCCACAACAAGTAGGAGAGCAAGGTGGCAGACAAGTAGGAGGTTGCAGTGGAGACACGAGGGCAGTTGCACCACGTAGCCTTTTGCACCCAGCTTACCTGAGGAGCTACGCTACCTATACTTCCTGTTTCCAATGGGAGCAGAGACCAGCTTCAGCAACTGGCTATCCATGTTACACTTGCTCTAGAAGACCCTGGCCATCTTGAAAACTACCAAGGATTAGTCTAGTTATGGATCTGAGCTGGCTGCGCAAGATTGGATTGCATGAATGCTTTCCTTCCATGGGACTGTAAAGATTTGAAGATTAGAAAGGATCTATAGAGATCTGCATGGCTGGCTTTCGCTCTTCATGCTTTTTCTATCTGCAGGAAAGCATGTAACAGTTTGGAGTTTTGAAAAATAACGTCCACATCATCTCTTCAAAATACATCTGTCTCTCATAGCACTCTCAGACAGAAGCATTACATGATGAAATATCTATGGTTTTTTTTTTTTTTTTTTTTTTGTTTTAATTTGAATTTTAATTTTTCTTCAAAACTCCAAAATGTCTTTTGGATGAGATTGTTCCTATTTCCTCCTTGGCATCATGACAGTTCATGTGATGTGACACTTATATACTCTGCAGAAGGGCAGTTGTAGGTACAATTATGCTTTTAAAAAGGTGCAGAGCTGTAGTTCTCTCCCTGAGAAATATGAATTTAGGTATAAGAGGAGGATGGAAGAATCTGTCTTGGGCATTTTTTTTCTGTACAATGTGACTATAATTAATCCAACAAAGCCTAATTTTTAGGGAGCTTTTTTGTGCTTGTAATTTCTTTGCCTCCAACTTTAGCTAAAGAACAGTGAAGCTGGGAAGTGACTGGTGCTGAAAAGCCAGTAGGATGCCAGGTGATTTCTGCCTCAGCCAGCTACATTTGATCCTACACCCCAATGTCATTGGGAGAATCTGACTGTAGAGTTCCAATTGAGTTAATAAAGTCTGGGATTTTGGTAGAATTTCTTTTGTTCTGTGCTGAAGTGAGGCATCTGGGACTCTCCCCTGGTTAAAAATACTGGATACGTTGGCTATCCTGAACTCCAGAAGCATGAAAAACATTTTCCTAAAGCATCTAAAAATGATTTGTGCCTGGTTAATGCTCTATTGCTAGCTTTTCAGCTCTGTTCCATCACTCCTCACTTCTGTTAACATTTTTTAACCTGTGCTTTATGTTTTCTGTAAGACACAGGTGTGCCAAAGCTATTATGAAGCAGGCAACCGTACTGGTGAGTGTGGGAGTAACAATCAAATGAGGCTGAATGTAATCATTCACCTACAAATTCCAACAAAGATTTTTGCTTTTAAAGGAATGTTTCACATTTGGGGTGTATTTGGTATGCATACTTTCACACTCACCAGAAAATAGTAGCCCTTGTAAGAATGAGATGTCCTGGTTTGTATGAATTAAATTTTGCTCCTATCTCAAAGAGCAACTGCTTAAGCTTTACTTTCTGCTTATATAGTCTCCACTTTTCTCTCATATATTTGAGTTCTTTGGAGTGCTGAAAACATGTGTTGTTTCAAATCAGCTTTGCAGTTACGGCTGCCCTTTTGAATGGATGGGAAACTTGTCTTCAAGGGGAGTGAACAAAAGTAGTTTTTCTCAGTGTTTCTGAAGCTTTGTCATGGCTCTGCTTCAGATGGTGCCTTATCCAGGCTGTGTTGTGTCAGCAAGTGAGAGCACAGTGCTTGGTTCTGCAGGCCTACTAGAAACTTGCGTGCATTTACTGGGTTATTTAGTGCTTGTTAGTATCAGGAGTGATTCCAAGAGCTCAGTAAATGTTGAAAAGAAAGCCACCTAAGAGTTAAAAAAACAAAACAAAACAAAACCCAAAAAACAGCTTTTAACAGTATCACTATGTATTTTCAATATTCTGCAGGAGGCTTACATTCCAGTAGCGTAAGATACTATTTTTATCATATCATAGAGTCATAGAATGTCCTGGGTTGAAAAGGACCACAATGATCGTCTAGTTCCAACCCTCTGCTCTTTGCAGGGTCGCCAACCAGCAGACCAGGCTGCCCAGAGCCACATCCAGCCTGGTCTTGAATGCCTCCAGGGATGGGGCATCCACAACCTCCTTGGGCAACCTGTTCCAGTGCCTCACCACCCTGTGGGTGAAAAACTTCCTCCTAAAAGCATTTACAAAGTCTCTGAGAAAGCACTCTATTACTAATTCCTGGTCAGATAAGAGTTATGCACGTCCCCCCAAAATATGTTTTTTTCTCACACGAGAGCCACAGATTTCCTGAGGAGTGGATCTGGGGCTCCCAGAGTGAAGCGATGCTGTCTGTACGGTTCCAGGAAGCAATAAGCACCTACATGAAAATAACTCAAGTCCCCATCCTTAATCCCTGCCTATCCTTTTTATCTGATGGACTCAGTGAGGGCTGGAAGATCACAGCGTGGCTGAAAACGAAAGGGAGTTAACAAGATGTGACCAGTCAATGGCTAAAACAATAGGCGAGACCTTGCACGTTGCCTCCTGCCCAGGTGTCCTTCCATGCACAGGTAGCCATGTGGATCACCGTGAGTTTGCTCTGCTGCTTGGTGCTCGGGGGGCTGCCGTGGGCAGGCACCTCGTGCCCCTCGCAGTGCAGCTGTGCCTTCCACAGCCTCAACGAAGGGACGAAAGCCAGGTATGCCGATACTTGCGTGGGGCTGGGGGTTTTCTTTCTTCTCTCTAAGGATGCTTTCAGAAGAAAACGTTGTGTCTAGGCTTCATGTCTTTTATTTTTCCAGTTGCTCTGCTCTCCGGCTTTATTTGCAGAGGATTAGCTTCTGAAAACACAGTAAGCTGATTTCAGAGAAAGCGTTTGGGCATCTTCTCTGTGAGAACAGCAACATAATTACTGCTGGGGCAATGGCAAAAAGGAATACAATTAAAATGTTTTTTTCTTTTTGCCTTCATGCTGAATATACTGGTTTTATTCTGTCCTGTTGGTCTGTTTCTAAAGTGTAAACTGATTTATTTTGTGGTATCAAAGCTTTCAATCCATTCTGCTTGCTTAAACAATCCTTGGGTTGGAGATTTTAGGCGAAGTAATAGACTCTGGATAGCGATAAACAAAAAAAGTAAACAATAAAAATAAAATAAGACAATTCTCAGACTGGCAACTTTCAGTTGGAAAGGCAGGTAACGCTGGAAGGTTATCCACTGTGGGAAGCAGCACCATTATACAGAGATTTCACTGGAGTACTACAACAAGAAACAAAGTCGTTCTGAAGGGTTATCAGAAATTAATGATCTGACCTAATGAAATACAGGCTACGTTTTTATCAGATCTGATTCACAGTAGAGGAGGTTTGTGGCAGAGAGTATCTGAATAACTCCTTTAGAAGAAATGTTTTTTCTAGACAAGATGATGGTACAGCACTGAAAGGCTGTCCTCTGTGTTTGGATCACCATCAAGTGCATCTGCTTCATCTCTTTTATGGCGGCATAGTTTTTAAAACCAGAAACTGTCCCAGTGAGAAGGGTGGCAGAGCCACAAATAGTGTAGAATTTTTTAAAGCCAGCACAATAGCAGGAGAGCCTATAATTGCTCCGTAAGTGTCATAATTCCTGGTAGAATTTCCTTATAGAGACTGGAAAAAGCGGCAGTTTGTTTTGGTAAGATGCATAATAAAGCAAATGCTCGTTATTCTCTTAATGAGCATGATGTCACATTTTTCTGCACTAAGATTTGTATTTTTCACTAGTAGAAGGGAGATTATCCTATAGATTTACTGTTTAGTGCTTAGCAACATAGTTTAGGGACACTATGAGAAGCATCAGAGTACAGTTTTGCTGTGATAATATCTCTGCTAGCGAATATTTTGTGTCATGTTTACACAAAACCAAATGTTTTATTGAGAGATGATCTCTGAATTTTTGTTATTTGACATATTTCTTTTCTTCCACAAAATCTCAACCCAGGACTTAATGCCAGCATAGAAGTGCTGGATGACAGAAAAATATAGAATTTTTTTTTTTTTTTTTTTTTTTGTTATAAATTAATTGGAGGCTCTAATAATATTTAACTTCAGGAAAACTACATGTGCAGTTCAGCCATGTTATTTATTGTTGCAGACAGTAGAGGAATAGTTGCTTTCAGCCAATGTCAGTCTGGTTTTGGCAGCTTTGTAATGTCCTATTTATCAATCAGGCAGTATGATAAGAAAATGGTACTTGACTGATCACATTACATTACTTGAGTTATTTGGTTTAGCATGTGGAGTGGGACATGCCAGTGTAATCTGCTCTGTTTTCTGACGTGGCTTTGCACTTTGTTAAGAACTTGCCTTTTTTTCTCCCCCTGGCAAAGACAAAGTTACAGGGTTTTTTTTATACAAACACTGCAAAATGCTGCATGGGGTTTTCAGATTTGAACTCCAGGAATTAGAAATAGAAAGGAGTGATTTAGACACATGAATCTGCCTTGCTTTCAGTAAAACATTTTCTAAAGTGTTAGTTTTCTGTACTTTTGCTCTCATAAATGGTATATCTCTGTGGTGAAGTGCCCATTGCATCCCTACAGACCTTCCAGTTTCACAGTGAAGCAGAGGTTGCTATAGAATATTACTAGTGAGTTGACCTTCTCCTTCCTTCATGAGCAGAGATCCTATGCTGTATTTGGTCTGTATTACTTTATCCCACCCCAACTTTCATCAAACAGTTAAGGCTTCTTTTTACATGACCTTTAATGTTTGCCTTATTGATCCTTTTATTTTAAAGTGCATTAGCATCTTCTGCTGTCTGTCATAAGGAACATAATAACCTAAAGAGAAAAGAGCAGGAACACAATATGTGCCAGACTCAGATTCATACCACTTCAGGAAAGTGCAATCTCTGCTGTCACTAAATGTATGTATGTATGAATTAGTGCAAGCCAAATGTACTTAAGGTGATGTGGAAATCAGCAGCAAGAAAGAAATGACAAGAATGAAGCTTTTGAAAAAAGAAAGGCAGATAAAATATTGTACTAAAATTCTCAAAATGTCTCAAGTATACGTCTTCAAAAATATAAGGGCATTGCATCTGTGTTTCTTTCTCACCAGGACGGTGCTGTGTAATGACCCAGAGATGACCCTCACCCCCGTGAACATCCCTGTAGATACATTCAAGCTTCAAATAGAGAAGACAGCCATCCGCAGGGTGCCAGGGGAAGCTTTCCACGCACTTCACAACCTGGAGTACCTCTGGTTACCCTATAACTCCCTGGCCAGCCTCAGCGGGATCACCTTCAAGGGCCTCCGTCGTTTGCTGGAGCTGAGGCTAGATGGAAATGACTTAATATCATTTCCCTGGGAAACCTTGTCTGACATGCCACAGTTAAGGCTTCTGGATTTACACAACAACGAACTTACCTCAATCCCTCCAGATGCTGCTCGTTACATCAAGAATATCACGTACCTGGACCTTTCTAGCAACAAACTGATGACTCTTCCTCAGGCTCTTATTTCTACCTGGGCCAACCTGCAAGCAGTCCCTTACTTTCCCAATGATAACTCCAAGATCATCTTAGGTAAGAGTGACTGTGATTTTGCAGTAGACAAAATGACAAGAGATCCTGATCTCATTGTAGCATTTTTACTTGCTGTGGTCACTCTGACCTGCACAGTGCTCATTTCATGCCCTGTATGAAGTGTGCACATTAGCTTACACCTTAACCAACTTGCCTTTCCACACTCAGCTTATTACACCCTGACCATTATCAGATTTGAGTCTTTCTTACAGAAAACAGTTACCCCTCTTCAGGAGCTTTTTATATATGAGCACTGCCACTTTTGTTGAACATACAAACGTGTTTAGAGCTCCACATCTTTCAAGTGTTTCCTACTAACAGCTGGCATGGAGTTGATTAGTTTTAAGCACCATTAAATAAAAAGATGGATTCTTCTTATGTCCAAGTTAAAAAGGAGTAAACCTGCTGCTGAGTATAAAATCTGGGTCAGAACAGCCAGTTTGTCCTAGTATGTGCCTCTTAAGAGTCTCATTTATCTCTCCACATAGAATTAAAACCTTCGTTTCCAAAGAGCCATTAACATAACACTGCCTCCAAGGGTGAGAATCCACTTCTTGGTGGCATTTCTATGCTCCTCAGAAGTATGGTCCAGGTCAATAGTACATTTTTGTGTCAGAGAATATATTACGGACCACTGTCTTAATTATTCCAAATTGTGATATACTCAGATAAGGTTCTGAGTACACTTATCATGGGATTACTACTTAGCCTTTTAGCCATAGTACACTGGTTCAAATCCTCAGCAGGTTGATGATGTTTCAGAGTTGTTGCCATCTGCTGTCTTTATTTGTTATGAATTGACATAGCTCCACTGGCTCTTTGCTCTTTGGGATGTGTGCATCTCCAGGTATTGTGTCTACAACCACGGGTGTGAATTCAGGCACTTGATGGTAATCTGATCAGAAACATTTTCTCTCACTCTGGGAAGTGTTTGGCAAAATCTGCTCTTGTTCTCTGGATAAATGTAGGAGAGATACAATTTTTAAAACCAGCTGTCAGTGAAAAGAGACACTGAACTTTAAAAAGAATCCAATTGCCACATAAAAAACTTCTAGTGTTCTTAGCAGGTGTTAAGGTTTGATTAGGAAAGGAGCAGGTGTTTCCCCATCCTGTTTTGCCAGGTGTGATATCAAGTTCTTTAAGCCCAGTGTTTGGGATTGCCCATTTTGTTTGTGGCAAGATGAGACACTGCTGAGATCATTTTCTTTTCTTTATTTATTTTTCAGAAGAAAGTTGCCTGTAAATGCTTCTTCTGTTCAATATGGAATTGCATGCATTGTCAGGAAGAGGTTATTTTTCTGCTCAGAGCCAACCTGAGTGTTTGCATAAGCAGCTGCACACAGGTTGCCTGTTCTGGGATTCTGAAAAATTCATGTGAGCAAATGAGTATAGTGCTAGCATTCATATGGTAATGTACAGGCATTCCACCTCCTAGCTCCTAGTCTCCTGACATCCATGGAGAAACTCTTTGCAGAAGCAAAATGAGAGTAGACAGCTGCATGTCTCTATTTTGCTCTGCTGTTTCATATGTTTCATGTGACTGTTTCGTGTGGAAGCACAGAAAAATCCAAGAACAGCAAAGAATTAGCTCAGTCCCTTCCCTTGTCTACACTGCATCATTGTGAATCCTCTTCAGGGCCCTTGCTTGTTCGTTGCTTCACGAAAAAGTGGTTTCAGCAATAGTTTCCTGGCTGATAGTCTGTGTCAAGACTGCAAGATTCTGAGTGTGAAGATTGCCCACGTGACCTGCCTGTGAAAGAGAAAAAGCAGATCTCAGAGTTAATAATGTAAAGTGTCATGAAGGAGGGCTCTACTGATTATTTAATCTATGATGAGTCTGTATAGGAACTAAAGTGGCAATGCAAAAAGTTAAAGCTGTTTTTTTTTTTTTGCCAGAATATCTAGAATAAATTGTAGTCTAGTACATGAAGTCAGAAGTAAGAAGACAGCAAAAATGCCATAAAATAATACAGCTGAGATCTTAATTTTCATCCTTTCTTTAGTCTCCTTTTATATATTTTAATTAATAAGTGGTGCTCTCCTGCCAAGACTCCCTTTCAAGCCTATGGAGGATGGTGTGCAGTGGTCTCAGCGAGATACTTTTTCAGCCAAATCTTTAAAACAGTTCATTTGGGGCATCAGGGTCTTTTGATGCACTCTGTGTTCCAGCTGACTCTAGCAAATTCAAGCAGTCCCTTGATGCTCATGGAGCCTTGTGCTGCACACACTGTGCTTGTGCCAAGTGTTGGCTCTTGCTGAAAAGCCGCAGCTTGTGTGACTGTTGCTGCCGTGCTCCAGGGGCCAGCAGTAGCAGCACTGCTGTGTGGGCAGATGTTTCTGCTTGCTGGGAATCAGGGAATAGTGGCGCTCCTTGCTTTCAGGCTGCTGCCAAGCCCTGAGCCCTGTCCTTGGGCTGTCTGCTGAAAAGAGAGGGTGAAGCCCCCTCGCAGACAGGTCTGGGACACTGAGCTCCTGTCTTAGTCTTCAGCCGCATACTTGGATTTAGTTTAAAATCCCCAGTGGCTGTGCTGCTAGCTAAAGCCATTAAAGACCAGAAACTGTTTGTAGGACAGGCAAATGTGAATATTTTTGAATGAGATGACATACAGATTTAGTCAGAATGCAGCAGCTTCTATTCGTGCCTGTGCATTGCTCCAGATCTGATTTTGCTTTTTCAGTACCATCTTCACAAATCTATTTTTAATGGGTAATATCTTTTCTTTTTTCAGAATTTGAGTTCAGTATGCAACACTGACAGAGCAGAAAAGCAGAAAAAGAGAAATGTTCTGGGACAGTGAAGCAGGAGTGTTTTCTTTAATATCTCTCTTCCTATGTGCATATTCTTCATACAGGTGCTGTCTAATAGATGTGTGTGGCCTACTGTAGGCCTGATTGTTAGCCTATAGCTGGCTAATAATTTTAAAGATCACTGGCAAGAAGAATTTTGTAGCCTATGTCTTATTAGGAAAATGAAAACAAATAACCAACTCACTCCCATAACTATTTTTTCTGAAGTATATAACAAACTATTGTTTTGCTTGATTACACGCATAAATAGTGACGTGTTCTTGGCACAGATTACCTTGCATTGAACTTCATGAGTGTGATTTAATGTCCAGGTTTTGAGATACATTAGCAAACCCGATTTTCTTCCTTTTACTCACCAGTATTGTGAGACACTTCAACCTCAGCCAACAGCAGCAGAGCTATGATCCCCATGCATATCCTTTTTGAGGGGCAGACTGGGAATCAGTTTGTTCTGCTGAAAAACAGGAAACAAAATTGGCAGAAACAAAAATACCATTGGACTGACTGAGTGCTCTGGTTTCTTTTGACAGGTTTGCAAGACAATCCTTGGGCGTGTGACTGCAGTCTGTATGAAATGGTCCATTTCCTGAATTTCCAGTCTCCCAACATAGCGTTCATTGAGCCCAGGCTGAAATGTTTCACCCCTCGCAGCCTTGCAGGAGTCTTCTTCAGCCAAGTTGAGCTAAGGAAGTGTCAAAGCCCTGTTGTACATACGTCTGTAGCCAAAGTAAAGACCATCCTGGGCAGCACTGTGCTACTGCGATGTGGGACAACGGGGGTGCCCATTCCTGAGCTCAGCTGGAGAAGGGCTGACGGTGCTCCACTAAATGGCACAGGTACATTTAAGCTTAAGCTTTTTTTTCCCCAGTGTGGACTGGGTGAGTGAGTCCTATACCATTATTTTCTGTGGGCTGCAAAGCATATGGAAGCTTATATGGAAGTAGCAACTTCCCACCGACAAAAGACCCAAAAAAAGAAATGGGTGCAACATCAGGATTCACTGTAACTCATTATAGAATCATAGAATTGTTTCATTGGAAAGGACCTCAGAGATCACCTAGTTCCAGCTCCTCTACAATGGCGGAGTTGCCAGCCACTAACTCAGGCAATAGATCAGCTCTCCCAGAGTTGCATCATCCAGTCTGGCCTTGACTGCCTCCATGGCTGAGGCATCCACAACCTCTCTGGGCAGCCTGTGCCAGAGCCTCATTTTTTCAGCCTCTCAGTGAAAAATTCCTCCCTGATATCTAATCTAGATCTTCCCTCTTTTAGTTTACAATCATTGCCCCTTGCCTTATCACTATCTACCCATGAACAAAGTCAATTTATCTCCTGTCTGTAAGCTGTCTTTAAGTACTGGAAGGCCACAGTGAAGTCTTCCTGCAGCCTTCTCTTAATTTAGTTAGCTACTCAGTCACTGAAAAGGATTCCCACTGACTTTTTTATGGGCCTTTAAAAGTAAGTGTGAGCTACTATTAATAATTAGGGAACATCTCTGGAAGAGAGATGTCAGCTGGAATTCAGATCTTCTGTGGTAAAGAAGGAAGACTGCAAACATGCAACATTAAGGCATGGATAGATTAAAAATAATTTTAAAAAAGCACTGAACCACTGAGGAATACAACACTCTAGTAAAAATGCCGTGCTCCCAATGGTTCACTTACGAAGGACTGATGAGGTCTCGTAGAAAAATGCTCTTTGGGTGATATAGTGACCAACTTCCTCTCCTGTGCATAGCCTGCTTAGGGAGGGAGTCTTTGAATAGCTTCTGCCTTTGTGAACAATCATATTTTCATTTCCATTCTGACTGATTGGATGCAGAATTGCAATGTGAGCTGGTCCTTTAATGTGCGGGGAATTAATGAAAGAAACCATTGCTACATTCAGGTCAGTTGCTCTGAGTTTTTTAAGGTTTTAGCTCAGAACCTGAACCTTCATTTTTTTTCTAACCCCCCCCAGGTGGTACTGTCTCCTGGGCCTGATTGGAAAGTGTGGGGTCTCAACTACAAAAGGTTACTATAGCAGTGCATACAGAGGAATGAGCATTTCTCTTCTCAGCAGTGGAACCACTTGTAATAAGTAAACTTTTGGGGGGACCTTCACAAGCTATTCCTCTGCTGTGCATGATGTACAGGTTGTAGCAGAGCCTCTCCTTATAATGATGTCTATCCTAGTGCTGCGAACACTTCTCATACATTTGAAAGAGAGTCACAACAAAAAATAAAACAGAGGATGCTTTCCTGAAAATGTATGTTGAGTTTACATTGAGTTACAACTGAGAATGATGGATTTTGTGCCCCATCAAAGCAGACTTGAGCATCTTTTAGTAAAAAGTTGGCTGAAAATATGCATTATTTCTCAACAGTGGCAGCTCTAGTTGTTGTTATATCACTGAAATAGTGGTGTTCTGAGTACATAAGGGTGAGAAACAGCTCAGTGTCTACATGAATGGGGAAAGGCCAAAGAAAGACTGGTAGCTTTGTTTCCTAGTATTTCAATTCAGTAAAAAATTAAATGGAAACGGTATGTTTTGCTGCTATTCCATTTCACTGCTGTTGAAATGTGCCTTGGTTGCTGAGGCTGGATCCTGACCCATGTGGGCTGGAGAAGTTTTCATCCTGTCTTACCTTTGCCTTTCAAATATCTTCTTTGTTTACCTTCAAATGGAGAGGCATTACATGCTCATCCTAAGGAGGCTGGTTAAATGATGGAGAAGGTGCTTTACCCCCATTCCCTTTTTTTCTGCCTAAATAGAAAAATTTTAAAAATGCTGGTTTTTAGCCTCTTGGCAAAAGAAACGAGAAAGTCAACACTCAGCTACATACATGTTGCTTAGTGGAGCTGTCTGCTTTGATAAGTGATCAGACTTCCCTATGTTTGACTTGATGTAAAAACCTGCCCTAATTTCACAGTAATAGGAAAATCATTTTTCGGCTTTGCTCCATATATTCTAGACTAATCCATGTGTTATTGTTGAAGAAAATCTCCACCGTTTTTATTTTCTGTGTCTCTGAGAAGTGCATTCAGTGTTCAACTAGGTTGTGTTACAGCCCACTCCTGCTGCTGCTTTAAATATTGTACCTGCATACGTGAATTTTTTTTTTTTTTAAATGGAGGAAAATTCCCTGTTTAGTTTGCAAATTGTGTGTCAAATGGAGGGAAATAGCATGAAATGCTTCACCATCCATTTGTTCTGAGGCAGACTGAATCCTAACATAACTTTATTTTAGTGTTAATGTCATTTTCTTGAAATTACTTTAATGTTGTAACGTACTTGGTGGCAAAAATAAACAATTTTGCTGTCTTTGGCAGATATTCTGTTGATTGAGACCTAATAGTTCACAAAACACACTATTAATTCTAGTGACAATTGTCTGTTTTACATTCTTCTTTCTTTGCAGTGCACCAAGAGATCTCTAGTGATGGGATGAGCTGGTCTATCCTGGGCCTTCCTGTAGTCTCTTACCTTGACTCTGGAGAGTACATTTGTAAAGCAAAGAATTTCCTGGGGGCAACAGAAGCATTCATATCCCTAATCATCATGGACTCAGAAAGCACGGATGACCCCAACTCCAGTGATAAAGGCACGTGGAGTGGGAAGGCAAGCGGGATGGAGGCAGCTGCCTACAATGACAAGTTAGTGGCAAGGTATGTTATCACCACCTCCACCATGCCTACCCTAGGGGCTGGAGCAGGAACAGGAGAGGATCTCCTCATCCCAGCTGGAGCACAAGATAGCAACCCCCAAAACCTACTGGTGAGCCCACCTACTGGTCAGCAGGAGCCAGAGCGAATTGTGAGATCTGTCAGGGTGATAGGAGATACTGACCAGAGTGTCACCCTGGCCTGGAAGGCCCCTCTGGCAAAGAACACGACAGTGTTCAGTGTCCTCTACGCTGTCTTTGGAGAGAGAGACATGCGTCGGATCAATGTGGAACCAGGGAAGACCAAGGTCAGCATTTATGGGCTGCTACCAAAGACCAAATACATAGTGTGCGTCTGTGTGAAAGGGCTGATCCCTAGGAAGGAGCAGTGCATCATATTTTCCACAGATGAAGTTGCTAGTGCAGGAGGGACCCAGAAACTCATCAACGTGGTTGTCATCAGTGTGGCTTGTGTCATTGCCGTTCCTCTGACGCTGGTGGTCTGCTGCGGAGCACTGAAGAGACGCTGCAAAAAGTGCTTTGTGAGGAAACCCAAGGAAATTCAGGAGTCCTATGTCACCTTTGAAAGTCTTTCTCCTGGGGCCAAGGTGAAAGGAGTGGAAGGAGAATACTTAACTAGACATACCCCCGATGAGTCTAACAGGCTCCTCTCTGCCCGATCCAGTGTGGACTCCGAAGCAATACCAAAGATAGAGGGGCAACCAAATGAATACTTTTGCTGATAGTTACTAGGCTGGTCATTGCTTGTTAGATGGAAAGTGTGTGGCTGTATATATGACTGTGCTCCAACACTGCATGCCATTGTGTCAATGCATGTGTCTCAGACAAATTCTGGAGGAGGATGCAAGAAAGTAGAAGATGCCCAGACTTTATAGGAATGTGACCAGCTAGAGTTCGATGTTTTGTACTCAATCAAAATCTTCTGTGCTAACGGTCTCATTCTCTTGGACCATTCTTATTTTCATAAAATGATGCATGCACACTGAGTGTGAGGACATTAAGGAACACTTTTGAGCATGCTCTGCTCAGTGCTGTTTAGTACCTGCTCTGAAATATGCTAAGTGTTTTATTTGCAGCTCTTTTATGGTTCTTTGGTTTACAAATCGGGGAGTACTTGATAATTTTAGTACAAATACCTGTGAATGTGAAGATAGAGTCTTACCTTTTATGCACCACATATTTGCGTGAAACAGGCAAATTCATACTTAACAGATAGCTAAATACAACTGTTTGTAGTACATCTAACAACAGTTTTATATTCTCAATTCAAAGAAATATGCAAAGAGATATAACTCGAGACAAAAACAATCGACTCCTAAGAACACGTAAGAGAGTAAGTTTGAGAATGGCATTTTGACCCTAACCACTGTTCTTATCACACAATTGAAAAACACTACCATGCAGACCTTTCAGTATCAGACCTAGCTGTTATTTTCTAGCAGTGTTGTAATTAGTACAGTATGATTTGTATCAGCTATGCTACTTAAAAATCATACAGTAGCCTCTTCTGCAAATTATGTGTGGCATTGTTATGTTTTGTACTGCAAAACCTACATTAGATAGTTCTGTAAAAATCTCCCAGAGCAGCCCTGTCATTGCTCCTGGCTGTAATGGTAAAACTGGTAGTGAAGATCAGAGGGCTTAGCTGGGCACTTGTGGTTCAGCCTTGCTCTGTGTAGAGCAGAGGTGTGTACTGCTGACTGGGCACGCTGCTGCAGTACTTCTGCTGTGGCAGCAATGGTGGCAAAGGCTCCATGCTGATATTTGGGTTTCAAACATTTTGCAAGTTTGAGAACTCTGACAAAAGAAGAAAAAAGGCTAATATTTGTCTAAATGTGTTTTACTAACCACGGTTTGCTGATCAGTTCTTCGTTACTCAAGTCCTGCAATTCTGCAGGAATTTGGATCTGAATACTTATCACAAAGCACTTCTTAGCTGTGTAATTTTTCACTCCTGTCCTTTAGGTTGTAATACTGTATATAATGGCTTTCTGTACATAATAAATATAAAGAAAATACTGCAGGATCTGCCAAATGTTGAATGGGAGGGAACTAACCAAGCTGAAATGATAACTGGTGAAGCCTCAGTCTTTTGGAATCAATTTGAAACGTATGCTTGTAAATGTCCTGGAAAGATATCCACTCACATTCTGGATGTGTACGTACAATGTGGATTTGCAAAATTCAGTGCTTGGAATGATGCTCTGTATTTTGCAAGCCTTTCTTGTCCTGAAGGATGTCTGTGATGTCAGACTACTTGACCTGACAGAAAAAAAACCCAAGTCATTTGATCTCAGCATAAATGCTAGTAACAGAGAGCACGCTACAATGGTTTCTAATATGGCTCCCTGTCCTCCTTACATTCATGAGAAGGAACTTCTCTTGTACTGGGAGAATTTTTCAGTCCCTCTTTATAGCAATTCATGCTGCTGCATAGATTTTTATGTTTACAAATAACCTTTTTCAAAATGTATTTTAACACGATAGATCAATTGATGAAATAGGTAGTACCTAATAGATCTATTATTTATTTATACATTTATATTTCCCAGGATTGATTTCAAGTCTCATTCTTCAAGGTGGATTAAAAATGTTGTTCCAGTAGCAGTTTTTTGTATGGGTTGAAAGGATTGTTGTTTTTTTCAACCCAATTCCTGCCCTCATCTGTAGTGGTGTTGCTTCAGGCTGTGCAGAAATCAGCAAGGAACCCAGCCTAGCACGGGTGGCTAATTTTTAGTATTGAAAAATCAAGGCTGTCCTGAAGCTCTCCTGCGGTGAATGGAGTGGCCCTGCTGCCCAAAGGCTTTCCCACAAGTGAGGTTTGCAGCCATCTGGGAGTGAGATGTATTTACCTTTCAGCTGCCTGAAGGCAGGAGCAGGGTAATTTGCCACACCTAGTCCTGGCTAAGAACAGCCCTTATCCACTCCAGGGCAACCACAGTGATAAAGGCACTGGTTGGGTTAGTCCCATCAGTCCTTACCCGTGGGGATGGGAAGGACAGGTCATCCCGTGGCCTTCCTTGTGGATGTGTTAAGCTTTAGACTCTACTGGATATTTTTGCACTTGGAATAAATAGCAATCCCAAGTAGAATAAATGTGATTTTCCATTTCTGTTTCCTATGGTGATTCTCACTGTCCTGTAGGTGATGCAAAATGCTTTAGCAGCTCAGCTGCTGCTCCAAAACCAGAATATCTGTATCAGACTGGTTATTCACACAAGGTAGGCAATAGATTGAAACATGTGTAAGCCCTGTGTTCTGCGGTGTCATACTTTGCTAAACTGTATGTGGAATTTCAAACTGTTACAGTTAAACTGATTTTCTGCAGAATGGATGGCTGGCAGATTTCAAAACTGTGAATGGGATCTGCAGTTGTATGAGGCAAGTGAAAATGCAAATAAAAACCTCATTGCACTTTTCTGTTTCTTTAACCCATGGGTGTTAGGGACCTCTTTCCTCTTTCAGCAGGATCAGTGTAGGTGAGTGATGATCTCTGGTCACTGCACGCCGAACAGAGATGGCTCAGAGTTCATCCCTGGGAACAGCTTCTTACTTGGTTAGGGTCAGTCCTTGGACAGAAGTTCTGTAAGGACCGTTTCCGTGCTCTCCCCTTCCTCCCCCCCTCCTATCCTCACTTTAATGTTTTGGTTTTCTTGGTGCAAAAGTGAAATATTAAGGATAAGGTGTCAAAAAGAACACGATAGTGTTTTAAAAATGGATCCAAATAGCTCTGAATTGTACTGAAGAAACTGGTTTTAATCAAAAGACTCTTGAGAAGAGCAGCTATCAAAATGAAAGAAGTAAGCAGAATATAAAGGAAATAATATGACAAAAGTGATTAAAACAGGAGTACTGCAAGTAGTTGAAGTGCATTGGAAGAAAGGTAAAAAAGTAGGTTAAGGCTTTGAAAAATGGTTTTGCAAACATGTTCAGAAGTGCCCAGGTTGTCTGATGAGCAGATCCAGAAAAAGAATAGTATGTGCTCTGAACTACAAAGTCTCTGCAAATGTTTTCAATAGAACATATGCTAAAAATTCCACAGGTGCAGAATAATGTCCTGACTGATAACCACGTCATTTCCATACAGTGATTTAAATGTATTGGAGGGCTGGTGGCCTCCTTGCCTGCCCCCTGTGGGACCTGCTAGGGTCAGTGATGTGTCAGGAATCCCAGAGGGATGCTGTCAGTGTTGTTGGGTTACTGAGAAAATGGGGAAAGTTTTGCAGGTTTGTACAGCTGCTGTTGAAGATTCATGAAAGAATTTACCTCTTCTTTTTCACATCACTGTCCTCTTTTCAAAAGCTGCTTTTCCATCCCTGTGCCATTTGGTGTTAGATGCACCATGTCTGAAATAACTAACTGCAGTCTTCACCTCGTTTGCCCTCCCTAGCAGGGATTTCTAGCTGTGATAACCCTGGTAAAGGGCCTCTAATTGTAAAGCATTGGCCTTAACTTGATTTCTTACAGATGCATGTGCCCATCATTTCAAGACAACTGTTTGGATCCCTTTCTGTTGCTGGAGGCATGCGAGGGGCTTCCCTTCAGCATTTGCTTTGGAAATGAGCATGATCTCTTAAACTCTATTTCCCATGGATTAGCATACAATATCTCTATTGAAATTTATTTTGACAGCTTGGGTTTTAGACAGTTTGTTCTGCATTTTGGCTTCAATCGTGATGCCACGTGACGGTAAAGAACAGCTGAACTGAGTGGACATCTGCTGCCACAAAAGTGGCCGTTAAATTTACAGGCAGGCATAAACTCGGCTGTATTGAACATGCGACAAAAATCTCACTCCAGTAGGGAGCATAAGCATAAAGGCTGTGGCTAACACTGTTTGGAGGATGTATACTCTTTCCTCCTCTCCCAGTCTCTACCCTATAGTGTGGTTACTCTCTACCCATCAATTCATCTTATTTTGATATATAATTCCTCTGTAGTTCCTCAGGTTAATACTGAACCTTCTGAGCACACTTGGGAATTTTGGAAATTATTTGGGAATATTTAAATGGCCTCTCAAATAGCAAATAAATATCAACTTTAAAACAGCCAGTGCATTGGCCCGTGGTACTGGCAGACAGCTCTGCTTCTGAAAGGCCACTTCTCAGCCTCATAGGAAATAGGTGGGACTGGGAGAAGTGGAACCAAGAAAACAACCACAGCTTCTCATCAACAGTCCCCAACCCAGCTGTATTAGAGATTGAACTTTGGTGACTCATGAAATGAGCATTTCCTAGAGCATTTTTCTCAATGAGTGCCATTAAGACATTGTTTTTTATTGTTTTTTGGTGTTTCTTTTTTGCCTCATCTGAAAGTGTTTCCCTAGTTGCTTCTGCAGTGCACATAGGTTTGTTCCTGATGCCCAACTCTTTTTTGGTATGTTACTACTATTATTACCATGTAATATTATCAGCAGCTATAATAAATTGTAAAATTACAAAATTATTACTATAGCATTATAATAACATTGTTCCATGAGGAGTTAATTCCATGGCAGACTACAGGACAGGACTTCAAGCACAAAGTGCCTGTGGTGTTCACTTTCTTAGATGCTCATGCCTACACAAAGTAGGCCCATGGAGTTTTGAGGCTTCAGTTCCCATGGCCAAGACCACCGTGTGACACAACTTCTTATCACTGCTACCAGTGTGAATCCTGCAGCCCTCCTGGTTTAGCCAGCAAGCCCCAATGACTGGTGACCACTTTGCCACTTAAGCCATATTAATAGGGGATAAAGAGCACCTGTGTTGGCTTACAAGGTCTACATTGTAAGAACTCCTCAGTGACATCCCTGCAGCCACCACTGTCAGGTGGGAGCTAGTAGCTGCTGTCCCTGCTGCACTACTAGACCAACACCTTTCTCTTTCATGTCGTGTTTTGCTAATGACATATTAGATTGGAGGGCATTTGTTGAAATACCATCAAGTATGACATCATGGTAAGTAATGTGCATTTTTGCTAAAAATATCATGCCCATATGGCTGTGGTTAGCTGCTAGGCATAGACAGCAGTGGCAGCCCAATGGACCCACTAATTGCAGCCTGCCCCTTGTGAGCTGGAAGCAGTCACAAAACCCAGCAGCAGTCCTCAACGTTCTCCATCAGTTTGTTTTTCTGATTAGCCTTAAAATCAAAGAGCCTGCTGATTTTAAATCTACAGAATCAGCCCCACGTCTTCTGGAGGCTTACAGCAGCTACACTAGCGCACGTGCCCCAGAAGATATGTATGGTTCTAAGCTTTTGTGCTATAAATATTTTTCTATCCTGGTCCGCAGGTTGGAGGTTAAGTAGGTTCAGGCTAATCTTGATTTGTGACCCAGCTTCACATGTATTGGTACTGAGGTTAAGCTCTTTTCCGACGGCTGCTGCATCCAGCAGGCTGTAATGAAGTCCAAGCACACTAGATGGCCCCAAGAGAACACAGTGCTGCTTGGAAATCAGAACTGAAAACTGCTGGCTTTGGATTTTAAAAGAAATATATATATATATTCTAATGATATTATTTAGACTGAGTTTTTCAAGGAGACCAAAGAGCAATTGGTACACGTCTTATGTGGGAAGCCCACTTAAACTTAAAATAGCACTGAAATTTTATATTTTGTACAATGTAGATGAATGTTAAAACCAGTCTTTTCTCAGGGAAGTCCATGGACTGGCTATACCTGTTGCTGTTTTCATTGCCGTTGTGTAAGAATGGAGACAATGAGAGGGGAAAATATGTATATATTTTTTGGTAGTTGTCTCACTGGAAAACTAGTGTCCAGTTTCAGAAACAGAATAGCTGAGTAGCTTTCTTGCCCACCACGTGTAATAGTGCACCCTGCGATGAGCTGTGAGGAGGTTTTGGAGCCTTATGGTTTGCACAATCAGCACTATGTACTGCCAAATCACAACTGGGAGGTCTGGTCCTTATTGTGGTTTTTGGCCTTGATGAATGCCATTAAAATACAGGAGACTGAAGCAGACTCATTTTAAAACAAACAAACAAGCAAACAAACAAGCAAACACAAATAGGCCTGGTTAACTACTTGGGATCAGAAGAGTTTTCAGCTTCAGGAGCCTGTTGAGCTTTATATAACCATCCAAGCAAATCTGTCATCCCCATGGCTGTGTAAGAGGCGGCCAGGAGTGAGCCCAGGGGTGATTTTTAGCCCTTCGACATAGGCTGTGAACTATACTACATGTGTTCTTTAGGCCTGGGTCCCCAGCAGGATTTATTTCTGCGTCAAGGAAGATTACAGATAATAGGATTTGCTTCTTGGAGGCTGTTGGCATGTTTGGTGAACACCCTGCACAGTGCTGTCTTAAAGGAGAATATGGACCCTACTATTCATCACATTTTTCTTCTTCTTGTGGCCTTCCACAAGATAAACCCCTCTTTTTCATCTTGTGTCACAGGATGCTCTTGTTCTCAAGACAGTTTTGGAAGGTAAGAGAACTAGTTACCTTAGCTGTAGCATCAGTGTAGAAGCTCAGAGATTTCTATATATATATTCCTATACATATTTGTTGTTGTGATGAGGACCAGAACCAAGTGGCCTCATGGTATGCCTTTGCTATAACTAATACTGCACATTACCATCTTGAAGATATAATTATGAGATCTCTTTTATTTCCTTGAGATACGTAGTCATATGTAGATATGAACACATGTAACTTTTTTTTTTTTTAATGCTTTTTAAAAATTATTTTAATTGTATTCTTAGTGGGAAAGATGGTGTAAAACTGAACTGAAGGATGGATACACTGCTTCTGCACGCCATGAAAGCAACACTTGTTAATTCTTCGTGTGCTTGCAGATCTATGTAAGGAAATGATTTGTTACCCATGAAAGTAGCATATGACCTAGAGAATTTTCTTGTTTCCTCCTCAGGAGTTTACTCTGCATGTCTGCACTGCTGAGGAAGATTCCTGAAAACGTTCCTCAAGACATTAGAAAAATTAGAATAGAAAACTCTCACCTAACAGAATTGCCTCGCGGGTCATTTGCGAACATTAGTGCCTTGGAGTATCTCTGGCTCAATTTCAACAACATCACGGTGATGCACATGAAGAGCCTGGAGTACCTGCCGGCTCTGAAGGAGCTGCGCTTGCAAGGGAACAAATTAAGTTCGGTGCCATGGACAGCATTTCAAGACACCCCAGCTCTGAAAATTCTGGACCTGAAGCACAACCGGCTGGATGTCCTTCCAGAACACGCGCTCCGCTATCTGCCCAACCTGACCTATTTAGATCTATCCTCAAATCAGCTTACTGTCATATCCAGGGATGTCTTCTACAGCTGGCCTATCTATCAGAGAAGCGAGAGGGTGGCAGGGCAGGGCGAAGCTATTCCCAACGTTGTGCTGGCCCTCCATGACAACCCATGGATCTGTGACTGCCGCCTGAGAGGATTTGTCCAGTTTATCAAGTCAGTTGGTCCTCCTCTTATTCTGATGAATTCCTACTTAACTTGCTCAAGCCCGAAATTCAGGGCAGGGAAGTTTTTTCATGAGGTGGAGCTCAACAGCTGCATGAAGCCACAAACTTCAGCCCTTGACACCAATCTGACAGTCCCAGTGGGGCTGAACATCACCCTGACCTGCTTTGTGCAAGCCAGCCCTGCCCCGGCCGTCTGGTGGACTTACACATTCAAACTTCTACGGGCATTTAATGGTAAGCAGAGAAAAGATTTTTTTTGTATTTATTTATGTTTTGCTACTCTGCTGATGTAGTTCTTTAGGCCATCTAGTCACCACACCAGTTCTCTGACTCTTCGGTGCATCACTGTCATTGTGGCAAAAGAATCCACGCAATCTTAATTATCACACTTTATGTGAGAAATTGGCTAAAGATGAAGGGAACAAGTTCCACAATTATTTTATGACATGTGGATTTTTATTAGTAGCCTTTCCATCATGGCAAATGATATAAGAACTATAAATAATACCTCAGCCATATATATATATAAAATATGCAGTTATCTAGGCATGCATATAAATATATAATATATACTGCATAATATACAATTATATAAGTACATAGGTGTGTGTGACTAGATACGTCTATGTACGTATGTAGTCTCCATACACACATTCTCTATACATGTATCTCTCTGTATATAATTATATGTTTATGTATGTGTTTACATGTGTGAACACGTACACACTTGTAGACTATTCCCATATATTTTCTCAGGAAATATCCCTGCAATCCACAAACCCTCGAAGCCACATCACTAGACACTGTCCACTCTTACTTTATAACCAAAATGAATGCTGTTGTTCTGCATAAACCCTGCTAATTTATCTGCTTTGCTGAGGACTTCATACTAGGAGACCTTTTCCCTTCCTCTCTGTCCAGCTGGCCTCATACAAGCCCTTCCTCACAGCTATTTTTGGTTCAGCCTTCAACAGGGCAAGTTGCTATTTTCATACGTTCAAAGCTAAAAAGATACACAGCCACTGTGCAGGTTATGTGTAGCCCTAACAATCCTGCTATCTAAGTAAGGCAGCATTTACCTTTAATCTTGGTCTGATGTTTGATTTATTTCAGCATTTTAGCAGCACTTGTGCATCTTTCTGTGAGCACATGCTGGATTAATAACACACAGGTTCTTCTTACCAATGTATCCATGTTTGTGTAGATAATGTGCTAGTTCATAAAGTTACTAAAATTGCATTTTGCATTCAGGTTTGCCCTTCCTTGGCCTCACGTGCCTCTTTTTTGGGCCAGAGCCCCTTGGGAATAGAGTTTTTCAATTTCCAGTCTAGTGGAATGCAGCACATGTTTGAACTAGAGAGCCTTCCCTGCTTTCTTGCAGCCTGGACACATGGAGGGCAGAGCGCCATGAGGCATTTAGGGTCTGCTCAGTGAAATGTCCCTCTCAGGGTAGGTTCACTGAATATCCTGAGCTGGAAAGCACCCACAAAGATCATTGAGTCCATCTTGTCACTCCACACAGGGCCACCTAAAAGTTAAACCATGTAACTTAGAGTACTGACCCAACAGTTGTCGAGCTCCAGAATGCTTGACGCTGAGACCGCTGCCTCAAGAGTGTTCCAGTGCTTGACCAGCTTCTCAGTGGTCCTATCATCTGACCCTCCTCTGATGCAGCTGTAAGCCCTTACTTTGCATCCTCTTGTTACCAAAGAGCTGAGGGCAGTACGTGCCTCTCTGCTCCTCTTGTGAGGCCAGTGAGGGTCCTTACACTCTTCTTTACGCTGAGCGAGCTAAAGAACCTCAGCTGCTCCACAGAAGTCATGCATTTCAGTCCTTCCAGTATCCGTTGCCTTACTTTGGACACAACATAATGCTATTACATCTTTCTTGCACTGTACTGCCCTAAGCTGCAGGTAGTACTTGGAGGTGTGCTGCACCAATGCTGAGTGCAGCGGGCCAGTCACTTCTTTCAGCCAGCTAACTGTGCTGTGTCCGACGGCCCCAGGACTGGGTTGGTTGGCTCTTTTGGCTGCCAGGGCTACACTCCTGTTCCCTTTTCCCCAGGATAGGCTGGAGCTGCTTGGCTCCCTTATCCATACTCTGTTCTGAGATGGTCTCAGGGCTACAGTATCACTACTCAAGATACTGACTTGGCTTCTTTCTGCCCTGCAGTTTCCACTCAGCCCATCAGCGAGGAGACTGTCCGTTCTGACCTGCTGATCCCAGCTGTACGGCCTGCAGATGCAGGCAACTACACCTGCACAGCTGCCAACTTCTTGGGCAATGCCTCAGCGGCCATCATGCTCCATGTGGGTACCTCACCAGCCTTTGCCACGCAGCCGGGCTGGGCCGCTGCCGCCCCAGTTGAGCCAGGCGCCCATGTGGAGGTGCGTATTGCCAAGCAGACGGTCTACGGCATCACCCTGGAGTGGTTTGCAGCGGCGGCAGTGGCAGAGCCGGGAGAGATCTGGTACACGCTGTTGGTGGGCCGCTACGACACCGCGCAGAAGGACGCCATCTATATCGGCCCCGGTGTCAACACCTATTCGGTGACCGACCTGCTGCCCGCCACCAAGTATGAAGTTTGCGTGGCTGTTCGCAACCAAGCACCCCGCAAGGGCCAGTGTGTTGTCTTTGTAACAGGCAGCGACATCAGCCAGCTGGAGCAGCGCGAGAAGCTCATCCACATTGTTGTCATTGTCTGCGCCATGGTGTTGGCTGTGCCCGCCGGCATGTACGCCTGCACCGCCGAGGCCCGTCCTGGCTGTCTGGCCCGCTGCCCTGCTGCCTGGCCCCGCCGCCGCCGTGGGGACAAGCAGCCAGGTGCTGGCAGCAAGGAGAGCACACTGGACAGCCTGCCCGGTGGCAGTCAGGATGGACTCTGCCGTCCTGATGGTGGCCGTGGTGCCCGGCGGCCCCCAGCACGTGAGGAGCCTGAGCGCCCCAGCAAGGCCCGGTTGCCCCACAGGAACAGCGCTGACCTCTATTAGCACAGCCCCCTCCCCAAACATATCTGTGGCTGCACAGCCTGGTGAATGGTCTCCATCTTGCTGGCTTTCCCCATGTGGCACAGACATGGAGCATGGTGGGGTGTATGGCCAGGATCTCCAGAGAGCTCGGTGCCCCAGGACTGTGGGGCGTGCACCCCAGCACCCCAGGCTGCCAGCACTGCCACAGAGCAACATGCATTGGCACACACACATACACTGAGATGCACTCAATCAACCTAACAAACAACATAGCAAAAATATTTTGCAGTCGCTTCTTGAGAAATGTTTTAAAGCCATGGTGTGACTGCTTCAATCTGGCATGCAAAGAAACAAACATTAACAAAATCACAGACCCTACAGCTCAGTAGAAGCACATGCAGTGACAGGCTAGAGCTGCCTGCTCTTTTTCACATAAGCATCTTTTTTTTTTTTTTTTTTTTTAAGTATTTTTATTATTATTTCTTTATTTTTCCCACCCAGGAGGTGGTAGGCATGGAGGTTGGTTTCAGCTCCTCCCTGTGCCAGGTGTGGACTTCTGTTGGCTGCCAAGTGGAAAAGTAAGAAGGTGAGGGTGTGGTTTGGAGTGCTTTTTGTTTGTTTTGAATTCTCCTTTGTTGTTTTCTTACTCCTGTGAACCAGCGTAACGTGACAGCAGTGCAGGGTTTTACTTGTTTTCTGATGGGAATGCTGTATGTAATATAGAGGGAAGGAATATTTACCTGTGTCTAAAACATGTGTCTTAGACGAGCAGTTTAGTTTCCTGCATAGCCATGCTTTTGCATAACAAAAACTTGCATATCTAATGCCTTTTGTTACACAAGTGTTGTGTGAATTTATTTATTTTTTAATACTAAGAACAAGAGCTGGTGAATGAACATCTTGGTTTTTGTGGACAAATACTCAACCACTGTTTCCCTTTCAATTCTTACCACCACTTCTCTCAGCTTCCCCAGGAAGGCTTGTGGCAGTGGCTTTGGAGGTGATGTGGGAAGGTGATGGGGATACTTGGCATGACCCTTGCCATTGGGACATTGGCTGCCAACACTGTGCGGGTATGGCCATGACTGTAGGGCTTTGGCTGCTGTTGAGTGTCGTGAGTCTGAGCAGCAGCCAGGCCCCCACCCCAGACAAGGATGCACCACCAGTCTCTCCTGCTGCTTCACAACCCACACTTGCCTTCTTGCTGGAGGCAAAAAAGCCCGAACACCCAAATACGCATGTGGGAGCAACTGGCTCAGGCTTGCAGAGCAGCTGCATTTTTTGAGAGGGTCTGAGGACACATGACTCATCTTCTTTATTTTTGACCTTGTGATTTCCAGCACAAACAAATTATGTGGCTGGCAGACCCACAGCCCTTGTTCTATAGGTTATTGTAGACTTTGTCACAAAAATAAACAAAACAAAACCAACCAACCAAACAAAAAGAATGAAAACAACAACAACAAAAAAACACCCAAAAAGCCAAAACCAAATCAGAATAGAGACCTTGGCTATAATTGGAGGGACAAAAAACTAATGTGAGCTTTAGTGTGTGGCAATTTGGCTTCTAGTTGTGTTTGGGTTACCAAAGCTAGGCTTCCCTGTGTATGTTCTGTGCTGTTCAAACTCAGGCCCCATTTCCCTCTGCAGCACCTCCACCTGCATGGCTCCTAAACACAGAATTGCTCTGTCAGTGCTGACTTTTGTTGTCATACCTGAAGGGGCTTCTTAGTCTTGTCTTAGAGTTAATGTAATAAACATGACTGGTTTTCAGAATGTGCAGTGTTCTCTGCTTTATTTCTGCTCTTTTGTCATTACAAATCACAAAGAAACCAGAGTGCTGAGCAGCGAGGGGCAGGGCTGAACCTCCTGACCTGGCTTTGCTGGGAAGGGCAGTGCTGGCTCAGCAGCGGACCCAGGCCCCTCTACCAATGTGCCCCAAAGGAGGGGCACTGCTGTCCCACAGAAACTGCCCAGCAGGGGCCATGGGGGCTGGCCTGGGAAGTCATCCCAGTCATGCAGCATCCAAACAAGAAGGCATCTCTGTCAGTGAAAACACACCATGAGAAGAAACACACTGTGAGAAGTTTTCAATATAGATATTTTTTGTTATTTATTAAAAAATTTTCTGAAGTTGAAATACAGAGTAACTGGAAAAGTCTCACAACATTATAATAAAACATCTTTATTCCTTCTTAAATATAATCTCTAAGACTATAAGCCTATAATTCCTGCTAAATCTCACTTAATTATATTTCACTTAATTGAATGGTCCTTATAGGCTTTCCTCATGGAGAATGAACGTTGAATACTGGCTTCAACACAACACTGGGAAAAGAGTGGAACACAGGATACATCACAAGGTTTTGGTGCCCCATGAAGCGTTGCACAGACCGGAGGAGACACAAGCCAGAGAAAGGAGCACATGTGGGGCTGTGGCCGTAGGACCAGGGCTGAGCAATTGTGATGGGGCTGCGTCTCCCCTTTCTCAAATGGCCATGGCCGGAGGATGTAGACACAGTGCGTGATGCAAGGACCTGAAGCCAAGAGAAGGGATGGGCAGCGGGCCCTGAGGGAAAGTTGGATAGATAACACAGGAGTGATGAAGGGCACAGTGGGAAAGGTAGTGTGATACCCACAAGGGCTGCTCCTCCCTGCTGAGCATCCATCTCTCCACTGAGGGTCTGAGGCTTTGTCTGGCTCCAGGCATTGCACTCAGATTAAAGTGTCCTTAGAGGGCTCCTTAGAGAGATTTACAGCCACATGGTTCCTCACACAGCTCCTTGTGCAGCCCCAAGACCAGGGACTGCTTCAGAGAAGTGCGTTCATGAGTGAATGTATATTATTTTGTGTTCCCCCACAAAACCAGGTAGACTGTTGTTTCTTGATGCTCTGCAGTTTTCAGTCCCTGATCTACATGGGGCCTGAGCAGCTGTGCCTCCCCATCTGGGAGCTAGGTCCACTGCATAGCAGTCCCAGTGCTTCTAGAGCCTGATGCAGAGGAACATCCTGAAGCCCAGCCCTGTACTCTCCTCATAAGCTTGGGCCTACTGGCTGAGCAGCACTGGGCACCATGGCTCCTCTCTGCTGCTCCTGGATCAGTCCACTGGTGGCAAGAACATGGTATGGCGAACTGGAGTAAACAGAAGTTAAAAAACATGGGATTGTTTCTGGTAAGTGGGTAATTTCTTGTTCAACATGCTAGCTCCTCAGGTGATGAAGTCCTGGTGCAAATGAAAGGAGTAGATCAGCTAATGGAGTGAGGGAAGAGAAGCCCCAGAGGCTGCTGGTCCAGCTGAAAGGACTCAAAAAAACAGTTGTTTGAGAAGCCTCACAGCCCCCTTGGATTAATACAGTGTTCTGTCACTTAGGGTTTGCTCCCCATCTCAATGTTCATGGTGTCCATCCATGACAGCCAGCTTAAGGCAGCTGGCGCTACTGCCTTAAGGGGCGGGAGTGTGGGCACAGGGTGCTTCTCCCTGGCCAGACCAGTGCATGCTGCCTTCTTCCCAGGTCCAGCTTAAAACATCTCCTCAGAGACAAGTGTGACATAGAAACTAGGGTAGACCCAGTAAAAATCTGCTCTGCCTCCAGTGCCCTTTATATACATATATGTACATATATATGTATATACATATATATATACATAACTGGAAAAAAAAAAGTCTTTCCAGTTATCTGTTACATTATTCAGGCAAAATGCTGCTAGTACAAACCAGAATGTTTTATGGAACCTCCTGTTACACTCTCCAGTCCCTGGAGCAAGCTGGTAGGAATGATGAAATCTGTTCTCCAAGCCCCCTGCTAGCATTATATAGAACCAAATTATCTTTCCCTGACCGATACATATGACTTTCCAGCACTTTGTTTCTATTTTTCCGATATCATTTTTCTTTTGGTTTTACCTTATTTTCCCTACTGCTTTAATCACATCCTTCTCCTGCCGGCTTGCCTCTCATTTGGGTATGTGATCAGAAGGAGGCCGTATCAGGTGAGCACTACTACTGAATTCTTGTGCTTGTATCCTGCCCCAGCTGTCCTCCCATCCTCAGGTTAGCTGACAATCTTGGGGCGGAGGGATCATGCCAATGTGCTCTGGCAAAACCCAGCATAATCTGCAGGAAAACAAAGAACTTTTCCAAGCCTGCACACAGGATGAAGGGTGCTGTCGCCATTAGTACATTATTCCACCAGCTGCTGCACTGCACATCATGCCTGAAGACAGGTCTCACCTGCACACAACTTGCTCTCAGCGTTCTGTGAGCTGGTGCAGAAGGAGACCTGCACACTGCCCCTGGTGCCACGGCCAGAACAATGCCTTCTGAACTGGTTATGGGTTTTGAAATGAAGGGTTTTTGAATGCCTCAGCTCCACCTACCAGACCTGATCAGAAGTGACATCTGCAGAGTGCTGACTAAGGGTTTCTGGAACAGGGGCAGCCCAAAGACCTGCTCACTTTGGGAGGCTCTGGTTGGCGCAAGAGCATACGGAGCACCCTGGTTAGACAGCTGCAGGGTGGAACAAGCTCTGGGATATGGGATGAAGGAACTGCAGTCCTAACTGGGAACAGATCACAACGTTTGATACAGGTAGGGCGACTCCACAGCACATAATATTTCTGGAAGGTGAGGGATGGCTATCACAGCGAGAAGCTGCTCTCAGTTCACGGGTATTGACAGACGGGGAAGACCACGGCATATAACATACCCATGTGCAGCCGCAACCCACAGTCTCCGGGGCTGCCAAGAGCACCTAGACGTGGCCTAGATGTGTGGCTCACCCATAGCTGCATTTCTCTTCTCAAACTTCATTTTGAGCTCTGACACCAGGGCGTTGTGTGCACTGCTATGACCTCTCTTCTTCAGCTGCTTGTTGATGAACTTGGGAGTGAGGGAGCCGGACACAGTTGGCACCCGCCACGCTGCGGTGTTCCCACTGGCGGCCAGGGCAGGGGGCGGCGGGGGCAAGGGAGCGGCTGGGGGCACAGGGGCTGCCTGGACGTTGTTGTTGCTGTTCTCGTTCTGCAGGCTCTTGGCATCATCCTCAACGACAAACTTCTCCGCAGCATTACTAGGCCTCTTGAACTTCAGCCACTCCATCCTCACCGTGCGGGACGGCTGGGTCTGTCTCTTTTTTATGATCCTTCTTACCGGCATGATTTTGTTGGACCGCTTATTGCGCCAGAACATGGCAGTAGAGATCATGATAGTTATCAGCACCATTATGCCCATGACACCAGCTAGCACTCCTAAGGCTTTCATGGGGTTATCTTTAGTTTGCATCAAAAAGGCGGCCATAGGCCCTTTGTGAAGAGTCTGTAAAAGAGTACAAAGGAAACACATGACTTACTCTGTGGGACAGACAGTAACCTAGAAATTTCATTTGTCCAAAATATGTATTGAGCAGGGATCACTATTGGAAGTTGTCTCTAATGAAAAGGGAGAGCCAAAGAGCCAATCCAGCTTTGGGTAATTTAAAGCCTGGGCAAATGCTGCAGTACTGTGAAATGGATGGCCACCAAACACGAGTATGTGCAAGAGTAGTACTGCCAGATTAGGGTAGGCTCCTGTGTATCACTTAGCATTTGCTTAACTTGCAAGAACTGAGCAAGACAATAATTGGCTCTGGGAACTGCAGCAGTACTGTTGCACTGTACTGCAGAATTAATTTCCTAGGAATAATAGCGCTAAACCAGATATAGGTTTATTATTAGAAAATGGTCTTTCAGGAGCAGCCACAGGTGATACAGTGATGCACTTTACAGGACTATTACTGAATATGGCATTAAAAAGATTATGAGAAAACTTTGTTTTATGAAATTACAGTATATAAATGAGTAATAAGCAGATATGTGCTGCATTCTGTTTTCAAGTACTCTTTTACAGACATAACAAAACTCTTCGAGGTAGGGGACGTGAGTAGTACTAAAGAGCTTTGTTTTTAAAAGAAATAAGCAAAAACATAAGCTACATATGGCATATTAAGGACAAATGAATGACCAGTTCACTTTGCAGCTTAGCACAATGTGCGTCTTGGCGGTCCCCGTATAATTTTGCGGATTTTGCCCTGCGGGTGGAGCTTGGATCTTTTCACACTTTTCCAGTACATGATGGTAGAGATCACCATTGTTACAGAAATGGTGGAAAGGACGCCACTCATGCAAATTCCAAATATCGTCCATGGACGCTTCTTGAGGCCTAAAATATAGGTTTTTACCCTGGACTTGATCTGGAAACGTCAAAAATAAGAGAAACGGTCAACCCAAATGCAGTTATGCTTGAAAGAGGTGAGCACCTATTATAAATACAACTAGGGAAGTAGGGTAAAATGTGTACGGAACATGGAAAATAAAGAAAGATACGTGTCTTCACTTCACTTCTGTATTTTCATAAACTACCTCTGAGACCACTGTTCCCATATCCTAAATATTTCTGATTGCTAAAGAGAAATGGGCAAGGAAATGCTATTGAAAGTTATGGACCGTCTTACTTCAAAGGTAAGGAGAAACTTTCTTTCTCCTTAAAGAGTGTTTCCATTATTTAATCAACAACAGAGCTTAGCTAGAATACAAAAGCAGAGCAGCCCATGACTGTCAGGGCTTCACCATTCTGTATTACATGGCTACAGTGTACATGAATTCCATCAGATGGTTATAATGAGAACCAGCCCAGAAAAGAGCTGGGAACAAGTGGACAGCTACAGAACCGGGATAGGAGTCTGGAATTAGCTGTATATCAGTTTTGAGAAACCAGAATTCTGCTCCTGGGACAAGATTACAATTCAAAACCTGAATTAACCAAACAGGATGTCCATGCCTCTTTCTGTTACTGAACTTGTGACTTTTTTCCTTTGGTCTTCACTTTTCTGCCACAGCAGTTTGCAGCAGGCGGGCATCACAGTGTGCACACACCTGGCAGCATCTCAAAAGCCTGTCATAGTGCGTGGGTTGCTGAGAGCAGATTGAGTGGGCAGCACATCCAGAAGCAGGACCCAAGAGGAGGAGCATGTGGTTGAGCTTTCAGCCATGAGAGCTGCTACAGCTCATTGGCTATATTTAGAAGCTTAAGTAAGCGGGCAAAGCTGTTAAGAGCCCAAGCCAGCTTGTGTCAACTTGAGCAGGTGGGTATGTAAAACCAACCAGCTGGTTCTGAGGAGTTCACTCCCACCTTTTCAGCATCCCTTGAGTTCTTCCTCAGATTAAATCTAGCCTTGTTTTAGGGATGGTCACAGAGTACAGGAGAGGAGGAAATTAATTCAAAGACGGTATTTGTTGAAACTTTCAATCAGGGGCATCTAAAACTAAGACTCACCAGCTATGTTTAGAAGTCTAAACCAGTGGCCAAAGCTATTAAGAACCAAAGGTATCACAGATTAAGCTGTCTAAATGTGGACTTAAGCTTCAGTCCCCAGAGGGCTGTAAATAAACACCCTCATATCCTTGCAGGGCTGCAAAAAGGAGGCAGTGGGATCCACCATCAGGCCATTCTTAGGATCAGCTACTACCAGTGAAAATCTTGGGCAGCAGGAATATCTCTTACTGTGATGTAAGGGTGAAAAAAGCATAGCTTTTTCAGCATATGCTTCTTACTCTGTTGAAAAAGGATAGGAGGCTAACAGATGCTATTCAACACCAATTTCCCTAAAATGAAACTCAGTTAAATTAAAAGACTTCTGGAGTTTTTCATCACTGTATTGTTCCAAGAGCAAAATTTGATGTGCAATACTGCTGAACTTAACCACAAGTTAAAGGTGGTTGAAGGGCGCAGCCTTGTGTTAATTGCAGTGGTAAATGTTAATCAGAAAATATGCCTGTTTAATTGCTTGGTGTGATTAACACTGCAAGAAATCCCTTAGAGAATACACTCAAAAATATCTTTCTTATCCAAAATCAGTAATACTTAAATGACCTCCAGACAGCTAACTAAAAGAACCTTTTTTCATCTGGGGCACAGAAGGAGGAAATGGACATTCATAACAGTCAGAGAGAGAGAGAATACATGGTGTCCCTAAAGCAAGAGCCCGCTTCCTTCACCAAGTGCTAGCAGTAATCATGAAGTGTCTGGGGCACAGGGAGTGAGCAGGAGCCTTCTACACTGCTGTAATACATCACTCAAGTGGAAGATGAAATTTGTGAGTGCTTTGTCAAATCACTACAAGCAGTGAAAGAAGTAGTGGAGAAATGTACAGAAGTTTCAGAGGACAGATGTTACATCAGATTAGTACTCCAGATCTCCAAATCCCTCACTTTGTGCCAGATACGTATGCTTGGATTGAAAGGAAGCAGAGACGGGCTGCTGTAGGAGACACCTTCTTTACATCAGGTGCTTATGTTGCTTCACACATTAGAAAGAAATCCAAGGAACTGTTAATCCCAAAGCACTAGATACTCCTTCTTTTCTCCCAGATATCCTTCATCCACAAGTGTAGATGCTGGAAACAGCTTAGGTATGTATCATCTCCCCCCAGCAGAGGAGGTGGAGGGCTCTCTCACTCCCGTCAACACCCCTCAGTCCTGTACCTCAGTCCCTACAGGGCTGCAGCCCTGGTGGGTTGATGCCAAGAGCAGGGATGGGGAGATCCTCCTGCGCATTTGGTACTCAGAGTTTACCTTGTTGATGAGCAGAAGTGCTCTCTGCTGAAACTTAACTTCCAGCAAGCTCTGAAGCATAATCAAGGAGTGTAATATAAATCCACCTGATAAAGAGTATCAGTGGAAAAAAAGGAGGCAGAGAAAACAGAAAAAAATCACCTGGTTGCATCTTGAGCCAAAAAAAAAAAGGAGAAGGTGGTGTGTGTAGGAAGAGATTTGTATGTTTACCCAGTCTGTGCCTCGTCCAGTGGCTAATGATGTGGATCTCATCCATATTAAAGCCCATTTCCTCTTTGCTGGTGCCTACTTAAAGACACGGCAAGTAACAATAAATAATAACCACAGAAGCATGCACTGCTCACCATAAATCGCTCCCTGCTCTTTGGTAGATGATAAAGTTGGACTAATGAGAAAGTCAACCTATGTGTTCTATCTTGTAGAGTCATCTCCTTTGCTAATAATACTGAAATTACAAAACTCATATTCAAATTTCTATATACTTAACAAAAACCTATAAAGTCTCCTCACTATTCCTGCACCACTAATTTTGATTTGCAAAAATGTTCTGACATATCTCACTCCGTCCCCAGCCACTTTTCAGTCACTTTTTGTGGGAGAAAAGTATTTTCCTTTTTTGAGTGTGAACAAAAGGTCAGAGATTTGGCAGTCAGCATTTATTTTTACTCTCAGGAATCTATAGTCCTTAATTTTCACCTGTCCCTAACAATCAAATGCAAGAAACTCGTAATTGGAGAACTGGAAGGCATGTCATATAACAGGAATTGGCAACACTGGATTATTAAACTTGAAGAAGGGGAGGTTAACGGGTGAACGTAATGCTCTCTGCAACTTTTTTTCTGAGGAGAGGAAGTGGAGTGGGTTATTTCCTCCCAGCTACCTAATGGTGGGATACATGTGAATGGCTCTAAGCTGCATTGGGGGAGGCTCAAATCGGACATCAGGAAGAACTTCTTTGCCAAGATGGTAGTTAGACACTGAAACAGGCTTCCTGTGTGTTTAGGAGGCATTTTGATAATGCTTTAATGCTTGGGTTAGTCTCAAAGTTCTATGGCAGACATTTGGACTCAATGATCTTTGTGGTCCATTTCAACTGAAACTATGCTATTCTAGCTCCCAATCATGTTATGCTCCTACCTTTGTACCTTCGCAGTTTTTCTGACCAAAATACCTTCTACATTTGTGTCTGTGGAATGTTCTGTGCTACAGAGCTACCAAAGAAAGAAGCAGTGGCAGGCAACATTTTTTCCTGACAATTTCAATTCCTGAACTGTTTTTAAAGATGTCTTGGAAATGAAACAAGCAATAGCTACACTTTGGTGCCTCTCAAGAGTCATCCCACCTAAGAATTTTTCTAAAATGTTTTCTTACCTCCTCCGTGATATCAATCTTCAGAACTGCTGTGGTACTGAAGGATGGGGAGCCTCGGTCTTTGGCCTGCACCACCAATGACCATATGCAGTCTTTGTTCTTTGTAATGTTGTGGATGATGTCCAGGGAACGGATATAGGACTTCAGCTTGATTTCCCCCGTGCTTTGGTCTATATCAAACACATTGGCTGGATCTGCTTGCATGATGGAATAATCCACAATGTTGTTTGGTTCTTCTGCATCTTGATCTATAGCCTGGTAAGGAAAGTGTAGAGAAAAAGATGACAGTGCTTGTGTCTTTGCCCAACGACAAAACTTCAGAAGTTTCTGAGCATTAAATTCTGATAATATCCATGCAGTAAAGTTACTGATCTGTTTAAGTTTGGCCTTGGAAACAAATTATCCTTTCCTGACATCAGCTGCGCTATATTTACTTGTGAAAAACATCAGTGCTAGCAATGTAGCATTCTGTAAATGATATCTATTTCAGATTAGAGGAAAAAAGAGGAAAAACTGTAGAATGCAAATGGTCCATTGCTAGGGACTATCTCACGCAGTGTTGTGGACAAAAGTTGAAGTGAATAGAGAACAACTGGATTAGCTCCATGCACTTTATAGATGCCTTAAGATTTGTGCTGTAGTTTTATTCTACTCATGCTAGGTGTTGCACATTCAGGCTTGACTATATAAGTTCAAATAGGTGTAACATAGGATGTTCTGCTCCTTCGCCTGTGAACTGCTACTGCAATTATTTTTAACCCCCGTTCTGCACTGGATCATTATGTACAGTCCTGCAAAATGAAGGGAAAGAGCACAGTGGCATCACAGGAATGTTAAGCAAGTTGGGTTTCTTATGATCAATGTATAATTCAGGATTCTCCACCAGCTAACAGTTCAAATGCTGTAATAGAACCATATCTTTTACCTGTATAATTTTATTTTTCCTTTTCAGCAGCCTGTAAATACTATTTTTCCATGCTGTAATGCATTTGTTACATACAGATGGGTGTGAAGAGTAAAGCCTCAGGAAAAGGCAACCTTCAGGCATTCGTCATGATGATCCGTGAGCAATAAACTGCATATGTGGGGCTTTTCCAAAGCACTCTGCTTTGTGACACACTATGTTCTTTCTCACCTCTATCTTCACTGGTGACCCGATGATCATCGTCTTTTCCTGGATGTTTTCATTGAATTCTGGAGAGTGGTCATTGACATCTAGCACAGTGATAAACACTTCAGCCAAGCTGTATTTCCCATCTGTGTCCTCTGCTTTCATGTAGAAATTATACTTTGAGTTCACTTCAGCATCTAATACAGCCCAGGGTTGGGTGTAGATTATACCCGTCGATGGGTGGATTAGGAACCTGGAAAAGAAGCATTGAGAGACTTATGGGGTTTTTTTGTTTGTTTGTTTTCTATTTGGTTGCTTAGTGTGTATTTGTATTCTAGGGTTAAGGTGGGTTCTAAACACTGAAAAACTTGGGGCACGCTGTGCCCCAAAGATTAATATAGTTCACCAGCCTCATGCCAGAGTAATGTTTCTGAATCATTCATTCTGCTTGTCTTTAGGTCTGGAAGTCACAAAACAACCAGTTTTTGGTGTTTTTCTATTCACTGCTCACATCATTTCAGCTGCATTTTCTGTTATAGACTTTGTCCTGAATAAACGCTCACCATGTTGGCCTTCTCCCAGAATAATTTCTTTTCATTAAAACATTAAGGAATTGCCTATTCCTTCAGTTTATAAGAAGTGCAGTGTATTAGATCGTGTTCTAGATAAATTGAGATTGATTGATGTATCCTTGATAGCTAATGGATGTTCGCTGCGTATCATTTTTAAGCTCTTTTCTTCTTAGAATAGGTAAGAAAAATAACTGTTCTCAAAGTCCCAAAACTGCAGGCCAAATTATTTCTTCCAAAAATAATCACTTTTCCACAGACTGGCACTGGGATGAAGTGGGTGTTCAGATTTATCTGTAGTGAGTTCAATTCTATACAATTGTAATTACTGAGACATTGTCAAAAGTGACAAGCAAAAGCTTGGATTTATAGAGAAGATACTAACACACTATCATTTGTAAATGGACTGCCAATGTAGGATCCAAACAGCAGGGTTTTTAACAAATAGAAGGTTTTACATACCCTTTAATTAATGTAAAGAATGACAAAACATTTTCTGTACTACAGATGTGAGTACGATTGAGAGTGATTATAAAACAAGCACTTAATAAATGGGATTCATCAATTCTTTCCACTTATCTGTTAAATACAAATACTAGACCCACTGGTGGAAAGAGTTGTGCATACTCTTGGTAGCAGTCAGTGCCTGTGCTGAGTGCCTTCTTAATGCCCAGCCCAATGAAACCTTGTAGAGAGACTCTCACCATCCCCATCTTAATGGAAGAAAGAAACACAGAGAAGTGAAGATATTGCAGCAATGTGCCCCACTCCCAAAGTCAGTTTGGAGGGAATAGCACTGATGTAATGATTATGTCTTCAAGGGCTATCAACATTCCTCTTACTCAAGAAAAAATCACTTTTCTGCCAACATAACTGCATTTATGCTGCTGTAAAAGAAAAAAAAAAAACAACAAACATGTTCCTAATTGAAAATCTCAAATCTGTGCATTCAGTGATTCTGGAGGTCCAAAACTCAAAATCAGTCCAGCCTTGGAGAGCCATGCCAGCCTGGCACAAGCAAAACAAACAAACAAACAAACAAAAAAAACCCACCAAACAACAACAACAACAACAAAACAAAAAAACCCACCCAAAATATATTTAAGAACAGACAAAGTCTTGATATCCTAATTTGCTCCTTTGATGGTGTAAGAACAGAGTCTGAACATCCCTGCAACTCCAATCAGAAGAAAGTATTACCTACACCTTTTTCTAAATCCTTTGTCAGAAACCTTAACAAGCTTTGTTGCACCAGCTGTTACATTTTAAACCAGAGAAGTCTGCCTCTATGACATGATCTCTGCCTGCTTGCCTTTATGCAGCTAGCTTAAGGACTTACTGAGTAGATCAAAATAATCCGTTCTGGAAGTGCTCCCATATGTGTACCTTTCTGGCTACCTAAGAGGTTCACCCTTAGCATCTTGGATTTTGGACTTTGACAGTGTCTTCTAAATGGCTTTTACCCTAACAAGAGGAGTTCAGCTCTAACTCCAGGGGATAAAGCCTGGAGAAAAATGGATTGTGGGGATGAGTGCCTCAGCAGCTCGTTCTTTTCCATGTTCTGTGTTCAGGAGATGCAACTTCCAGCAATGATATCTGTGACAGCCTGCTGATGCTAGGCAAGGCTAGGAGCCCCAGCCAACAGACCAGAGCAATCACTGGGATGGGAACAGTGTGGGCAAAACCAGTGTATTGGGATGCTCTTACCCCTACTTCCCAAGGGCAGGGAAAGGGAACTAGAGATCATTACACCATCAAATAAGGATCAAATTCCATTCTTCCCTGATGTAGGGCGATAAGGTTTAAATATATAAGATGCCTTGAACATTCAATATAGCTGGCCTTCGAAGTTCAGGTTTACATCTTTGAAAGTATTGACTTCTTTGATTTATTTTGACAGGAGTTGGAATTCAACTATTTGTACAGCTACACGGAAAGGGAAGCTAGAGAGCAAGGAATTTTTTCCCCCTATAGTGAGCTTTTCACAACTAGACCAACATCTCTCATTTCTCTTGCACATGTGCCTTAAGTCTGTTTGCATATCACTTAATTTTCCTTTTTTACTTACAGATCTGCTCCCGTTCCATAGATAGAGTACTTGACTTCTCCCCAAAGCCCAGAGTCTGGATCTGTAGCCTTAAAAGTAGAAGAGACAGCCATATTCTTAAATTGCGAAAAGAAATGTATTCATTTTTCCTTTAAAAACAAGTCACTTAACAGTGAAAAGACTTTTCCCTCCTTATCCCAGAACATTTTTAGGGGGAAGTCGCATTAACAGTTGTGCTCTTCGAAAACTGCCATTTATAAGTTATGGTGATGATGATTATTTTTTAACACAGGGAAAAGATCTCCGTTGACACAAAGAAATGCCGAAGAAATATTCCCAGGAAGGCAGAGAAGATGCCGTCGGACTCCTGGCCAGGCTGGTGCCGGAGGCAAGCCGCTAGGTGGCTCTATTTATTGACATTTAACGCATCCTTCCTTTACGAGCAACGAAGTCGATCTCAATGACACAAACAAATTGCCTGCTATCAAGCCTTCCCAATTATCATTTAAATATTAATGCACATTCTCTGGTCATAATAATTTACTTTATCCAGAGGATTTTTTTTTTTAATCTGCTTATTTAATTGATTCAGTTTAAAGTAATGCATAACAAAAATTTCAAGTTATTTCAAGTTATGCTTAATAATCACTTTTAAAAATGCAGATACTACATCAGATGATGTCTTTGTTCTGGACTCTTGTAAAACATTCTGTATGTGCAGGATTCTCTTTTTCCAGCGAATCTTGCTTTGTGAAATATATTTATGAATGCAGATCAAGCACTGAGTTGGTGCCACTTGAAAATAAACTTCACATGGAATCTTCAGCTATCTCCTTTTCACCTTGGCTCAGAATGGTTAGTTTTGCTTCTTTGGGAAACTTGTCATAATTTTTTTGTTGTTGTTTTGTACCTTGTGGAATTGCCTACTTTTCTTGCTGCAAATACAGTGGTGTATGGAGTCAAGGTGACTTGTTTTGTCTGCCAATCCCCATGCAGCCAGGAGCTCTGGGACATGGGATGTGTTTCCCAGCAGCTGCATTGAAGAGGTACAGCTTGCATCTAATGGCTTCCAGCCACGACTCCAGCACAGCACCCATATAACACTCTGATTTTATGAAAATGTGAGATACAAGAAAATTTATAGGCATATTATTCCCTCTGTGAGGAGATGCTTACAGGAATCTTTCTTTCCCAGCTCTAAGCATTTCAGTGTCATAGTCTTCCCTTAATAACTGTCTAATTAGGCATGGAGCAGCCAGACTCTTCCCAGAAAGAGGAGACTAATACCCACTAAACAGCCATCTTGTTTTCTTTTTACTTGTACTTAAGCAAGAAAATCCAGTAAATGTAATTCCACTTAGACATAACCAAATATTTCCATTGGACATGGATTTGACTGTGGCATTCCTAGTATTCAGTGATCATGTGATTTGTCTTAAAAGCAGATGGCCTTTAATTCAAACAAAAATAAATAAAACTTGTTGTTCTGAAAAACAGTTTAAAAATACTGATATCTATCTGAAAAATATTTATCAGTATTTTAAAAAATTATTATTATTGTGTTGATTCTGGAAAGGAACTGGAACTGAATCCAGAAGCAATGTGGCAAGCTGGCCTTTTAGGATCCCTTCCAACTCAAACAATTCCATGATTTTATGATTTTTAAGGCCATCGAACTGTCTGCACAAATAGCTAGAAAAGAGAACATTTATTTACAAGTGAGTAAAACTTACAGTTACAGCAACTACATTTGAGCCCCCTGGAGAGTTCTCAGGGATCCTGGCAATGTAGTAATCAGAGGAGAATTTTGGGACATTGTCATTGGTATCCAGCAGGCGTATCGCTACATCAGCCGTTGAGCTGAATTTCTCTGGTGTGTTCACCTCTATTGCAAGAAGCTACAGAAAAAGAAACAGAAAATGACTAAAAAGCACATGTTATATCCTAGTGAAAGCTTTGAGCTTCTGATTGCACGGAAGGGTTACTGCCACGGAGCTCTTGCCCACTTTTGTGCAGCTGAGGGCTGTGGGAGCTTCTCTTCCCTGTGAGTTGGAGGAAGGCTGCATTGCCCATAGGTGGCAGGGCTTGGAGCAAGAGTTTGAAGTAGGTGGGGAGAAGACCACCAGCATCATCTTTTGGAAATGCCACTACTGTGTAAACAGGTGTAGTGGCTAGGAATAAATAGCTACGGGATTCCTGAAGGCTTACAACCTGAAGGATTGCTTGAATTACCTCAGGGCACATATGTTCTCAAAGGAGATCTTGTTGCCATGTCTCTGCAAACTCATGTTCTTGGGTGATTCAGAGGGTTTTAGCAAAATAAATTTTTAAAAGTAGAGTCAGGCATCACCAAACCTGCATGTGAGCAATCACCTCCTAGATCAGCACACAGATAAAATCTTACTGCTTATGATGCATGTGGTGCTGTAACTAAATTATAGCATCTGCAGTGAAATCATCTTTGGTGATAGAACTGGCCCATCCCAATGTGCCTTCTGACAGCTTACTGCTTTGACTTTCTGTTTACGTTCATTTTCATTCCCTGTCCATTCAGCAGCCACAGTCTGGCTCTGTCAGCGCACCAGCAAATACTTCCCACGGGATGGGATTTTTGTCAGATTTCTGATCTGCAATGTATTATGCAGTGCTACAAGCAGAGAGAGAGAGAAAAAAAAAAGCTAGAACTGTTACTTCACAGGACTGCATAGCAGCAATTAATACAAGTGCCAGAAAAGTAGACAGATATAACTTTAAAAGTGGCAGGAGATTCTTTAAAATAGACTTTTATTTTGGCAACCGAGGATAGTTGCAGCTGCGTCTGGTCCCAGTCTGCAGGAGATGTGAGTGCCTGCAGACAGAGGATGGTGGGATTGGACTCTCCTCGAGGAAGGATGTGCTCTGAGCCAAAAATGAAGGGAGTCCTGATGGCTGATGGAATCTAAAAGTCATCTCTGAACGGAAGATGTATTTTCTCTGGCGGCCTTTGCCTTGGGTGGTGCTTTGGTGTGCCTCCCTGTTGAGTCTGCTTTAATATCTCTCTGGCATTTTGCTGTTCAATAACAAACCAGAGAAACTGAATTGTTGCTTATAGGAAAAAAGATTAAAAAAAAAAAAAGAATAGTTTCTCAAAGCTGCTGTGGGATACACATTAAATAGAAATAAGAGCCTGTTTCACCCTAAAGTCTATGTAGAATGACTAGACTAGGTTAGCAACTATAACGAGATAGAAAGAAATTTTGACTTCTCAAGGAAATGGAGAAGGCCATGAAGTCTTTATAAAGTATTTGCTCAAATGTATCATTACCATATCATCCCACCACACCTTCTTCATTTGGAATTTAGACAAAGGCTCTGCGTTTTTGGCAAAATCATTCGATATTTCTTCTGTAAAAATAATAAAACAAAAGTTTCCAGCATTCGGATGATTGCTGGCTCTTGTGTGGCTGGCTTGGAACATCGGTGAGATGGCCCCAGATCGGTCTGCAAAGGGCCACACAGGGGAGATTCGCTTTGACAAAGGCAGTGAGCAGTTTTGGGAAATTATCTTCTGGTCAGATGGGGTCTTCAGCCAGCCAGTATTCAAAGTATGATAATGAATTGAATTACTTCTGACTACACAGGTGAATTTCTGGCTCCAGGGAAATTAGAATTTCACCCTGTGAACCTAGCACAGTAAAAGTAGAAATAACACCCTTGGAGCTTAGTCTGGAATGACTTGGACTATATACAATTTCCACTGATACTTAATACTCAACAGCTTGTACTGTCTGGAGTAAATTATCCCATCGATGGATCTATTAAGCCTTTCGGAAGTTGATGAAACACAGGGAGAAATGATTTTCCTTTCTATGGAATATAAAGTCAGTGGCAAATCACCAGATAGCTCCGGGTGGACGGAGGAAATACATCCCTTCGGATTTGTCAGCCATCATACACATATCAGACACATGAGCAGAGGGGGTCCAGAAAGCACAAGTACCTTAAAGGTTAAGACCTTGAATTTTTCATAGTCAATAGCAGCAGAATTTTCCACTATTATTGTAACCTGAGCCTCATTCAGGACCGTTTGGGGAACGACTCGAAAAATGCCGCCGGGTCCGACAAGACGGAGGTTGAATTTAGCGTTGGCTCCCTGTGAAGAAAAGCAGATACTGCATTGCTTTTGGTGAATGATGCATTTCTTAAAGCTTAAGCTGGCTCTGTTTCTTCAAGCTGTATGAAATTAGAATCAGTCTTACTGCTGAGAGCCCTCTGTTCTCCATACCCAGGGAAAGAAGCTTAGCTATATAATCCCTTCAGCCCTGGTCACGAGACATGTAACTTTTATGTAAATAGATTGACAAGCTCGGTTATTCTTCCAGTCATAATGGAAAAACCCTGTGGTGGGTCTGGCTAGGAGAAGCAATCTTTTGGTAAGAAGTTTTTGGCTTTCTGCCTAGTGCTGCAAGATAGTGCAGGAGAGAGGGACAGCACCGCTTGTGTATGGGCGTGGAAGTTCTGCCTTCTCCTGGTCCCTGCCGAGGGGAGATGACTGACCCGCCCAAGCCAGGACGATGGACCTGTCAAAAAATCCAACCTGTAGTTTAAGAGCTCACATCGCAGAATGACACGGAGCTGTGAAATTGTGCAATTTCCAAACAGAAGTGGGACCTGACATTTTGCACCGACTGGGTTAAACTGGCCCTGAGTTGTGGCCTCTGAGCCTTTTGGAAGTTGGAGCACTTGGGAGCAGAATGAAATGTGATACACGTCTGACAGCTACAGGTGAAGGGAAAGCCCAAATCCCAGCGTATAGATAAACCTTCTAGACAATAGAGGAGAAGAGAAGTGGTGATACCTAAGTTAGCAGCACTGGTGTGTGAGATGGCGATGGCGTGCCAGAGTGCCAGACAAACTTTAAAATCAGCTGCAATATGGAGAAGAAAAAATGAAGTGGGATTCCTACATCTCTGCCTTACAAGGGAGCCCACTGAACTACGTCTCTAACGTCACTGGTTTTTCCAGTAGTAAAATGATTACACTGGGGCAACAAGCTGCATTCCCTGCCTAGCTGGTGCTGCGTTCTGCCCCCACAATCAATCTTGAGGTGAAGAATTTCTAATAGCAACTTTTGAACAGGATAACTTTGCTTTTCTATTCCTGAGGGTTGTTACGAGCAGTTCTTGCTGCAGCCCTGCCCCGTGTCAAGACAAAAAGTATTCCATGGTAGATCCCAAGAAAACAAGAGTGATCCTGGATCTAAGTACAGTGGTCTGAGTTGGCCGGTTACAGAAACCCCTGCAGCTATGCAGGAGACAACAGGCTTCCTTCTGCCAGGCGTTATGGCACGCAAAGCAAAGCCAGAGCTGCCGGATTGCAGGGAATGGTGCCGGTGGGGAGAGGTGGATGTCTGACCACAAGAAATCCTCTGCACTTGAACCGGCGGTGCTGTGGGGGAGAGTGCTATCTCCCTTCAAAGGCTCAGTGATTTTTGACAGTGTTATCCGCCCAGTCCAGATCTGTGTGGAATAAGCCCTGCTGCACATAGCAAAGCAGACAGCCGCAGGACAGAGGAGCAATGGAAGGGACAATGACACCAGGCCTTTAGTGGTGTCTGCTGGCTGAAGAGAGTGGGGTGAGAAATTTCTGTGTGATGTTCTTGCAAGATGGCATTTCCATCAAACTGTAGGCCTGAGACAGGCCGTGATTGTGGCTTCCTTCTCACCTGGACCACCAGAGACATCAATGGCTGTTAGAGACATAAGTTTTTACAGGGGGGAAAACATTGCTTTCTGTGTCTTGAAACAGTATCAGTCTGTAGTGGAAATACTAAATCAGGGACTGAACCAGTGATGGAACATCTTGTGGGAAGGCAGGACCAGCACAGGTGCATGCTATGCAGTTGAGTAGCCGGAAGGTCTGGAACCAGGATCCATCCCTTCCCAGACCTCACTGAAGGATTGGCAGTGGAGATGATAGTGTCTGCCACTGGGAATCCCTACCTACCTGACACCTTCTGAAGGTAAGCAGCTCTTTTATTATCATGGCGCTTTCTATCCCATGATAGCATTACAAAATCCTATCCCTACAGAGTGATGTCTTATGTTGTACTAGGAAGCTTCTTGAGAAATTTGAACTATTAGCTGTATTTTCTGCTTAGTTTATAGTCTAACATGCAGCCCTGAGTATTTTGTCGGTCTAGGTGATACGTATGTATTTGGTCTCCAAATAAAAGAGATAGGTTTTGTTTCTTCTGCAGCAACATCCTCAGTGACAATAGTGAGATAGACGCAGCACTGCTTTGAAAGCAGTCATTTATCTGCTTGCTGCAGTGCAGTTGGAGGGAGGTGGAAGAAGCTGGTGGGTTTGATAGAGTACAATACAGTCAAAACAGCACAATACTGAGAACAGTTGAATAAGAGAGCTCTTTCCAATGACAATACAGTTGTCAGATGCATTAATCTCTCTTGTCACTGCCTACTCTGAGACTAACTCAGGTGGATGCCCTTCCTGCAGTACTTAGCTTAGGGATCCCTATAGCAACCATCACAATAGTATCTGTGAGTGTCAGGGGTCAGCTAGATATTGGGCTGAGATGGATGGAGTTGTCTTTTTTTTTCCTTTGATCAGTTAGTTTGGTGCTGGCATAATTTTTAAGATGACCTAAAAATATGGCTCCAATGGGAATGATATTTCAAAGCATGAATTACAGACTCTGGTTGTAACATAAGTTCTAGAAGGATAATACGCTGCCATAAATACAATGTAAGGGCACAGACAGAATTGTTTCCAGAGGGCTTATGAAAGGTATGGACGGAAACTTAAAGCACTTAAAGTTGCTAAAGCAATTGGGGCTTCAGTAGTTATCTAAAGGGAATATGTTCCCAGACTTCATGCTGACAGCAACTGAACATAACCAACAGACAAAGGAAATGCATGAAGACTCTTCAATTTCAGAGGTCTTCGAGAGGTGGGCTGCAGATTTGGGACCTGTGCTCTTCTCTCTGACATAATGGTCAGACTAAATGATGTATGACAAACTAAATATGCCTTGGAGTCCAAATTCTCTGTGGCAATGGTCCTGGCAAGTATTTTGCTTGCCCTAAGCTTTCTGGGAATGCACGTGAAAGAATTCAGTTCTAAAAAAAAACTGAAGGCCTGACACTTGCCACTCTGATGTCCATTTCTATCTTTGTGAAAACAGGGCAGGAAAACTCACAGTTTCCATGTACCTGATCTGAATCATTGACAGTAATCTTCAGCCCTCTCAAGATTTCACCCTCTGGGGGATGCTCATACATGGTCAGTTCAAATCTGTTCTGGGGACCGCTTTCTCCATAAAATGTCGGCGGATGGTTGTTGAGGTCGACCACCCTTATAGTCACCATGGCAAAGGCGTATGCTGAGACATCCCCTTCTGGGCTGACTTCTGATGCCTGGACAAAGTTAAGAGAGAGAAAAGAGATGAAGGAATATTCCCTTCTTAGCTGCAGCTGGCTCCTTCCTTAGTTCCATGTTTGGGTCTTGTTTTGCATGCACAAATCAACTTAACAGCAGTTTTGTACTAGCATTCACAGTCTTATGTTGCTGTAGAAATCTCAGTCCACTTTGCAGTGGAGTTCACGATAATTAGAAAGTGTGGTAATAATTCAGTCTCAACCAGCTCTGATGGAGAAAATTCTTGTTTTGTTCTTGAGCTTAGTATTCCACCCTAGGTAAAAACAGTCCTCTAAAGACAGATAACTTGATACAGACAAGATAATTGCTTGCCCAAAGTATTTATGAAATGGAAAAGGAAGATGAACTTGACATTTGCTGAGTACCATAGGTATTTAACTGGCAGAGTTCTGGAAGGGCAGCAGCTTTGGATCTCTGAGAGGTAAGACGTACTTGAGGTATTCAGGCTGCGTGAAATTTGAAAGAGCAAAATGACAGTTCTGTTCTTGGATTTGCAATTCTGCTTTGCCATCTGGATAGACTTCATTTAAGCTGGGTATAGGTTGTATAGATGAGCAAATCTAGCTGCTGTTTTTATTAACTGAAAGACAAAATCTGTTTAAATTAAACAATTGCAACATGCAGACTAATTCACCTCCTTCAATTTAAGGTGTTTTTCCTGTCAGGACAGAAACTGTTGGAAGAAAAAACCACATCCCTAATGGGCATGTTTATGCGAAATGGCTTAGAAACAAAGGTGCTGGTCTGCTGAACCCCTCTTAAAAATACCACACTTGCTGTCTTCCCCTTAAAATATTAGGCTGTTCACTCATTTGGCATTACAGCTCTGCAACATAAAAATGTGATGGATTTCCCTAAAAGATTGTTGTCTTTTTCCGAGGATGGAAAGAAATATAATCATCTTGATGTAGATGCAGTTAGAACTGATAGCAGTAGCCAAGGTGCAGCATTAATTTGACTAGATATTATGGGGGGGTTGTAAATTATTTCTCAACTCCCATATGTATCACTGTATGGATTGCAATGCCTCTGGTCACACCGAGATAAGGAGCCACACCAACAACTAGAGGGAGATTTCCCCACTAGGGCTCCTCCAGGAAGGGGCAGTAGCAGGGTAAATCGAGTGCAGCCAGGTCCCTCAGTACATACCTGAACTCTTAGTTCATACACTTCTTTCTTGAGCTGATTTGGACTTTTTATAACAGAAATGGCTCCAGTGGTGTTGCTGATTTCAAAAGAACCTTCACTTCCTGCAATAAACCAAGATAGTCTAGTTAAGTGCCGTTCTTCCTGTTTCTTGAACCAGCGTGATATTCTTAATGAAGTGTGCAGTTAGTATATTTGTCTGTATGTGTATCCACTCCTATCAGCGGCTATTTTTGAAAAGTGAAGCATTTCTATGCCTGCTTGTAGTGTGATAAGAGCACAGATGAGGGCCAACAAGAGTTTCCTCTTCTAGGAGCAGCTAGGCAGAGCTCTGACCCCACAGGCAGCTGCCCTTGCTTTTCTCTCTCCCATGCTGGCAAGGTTCCCTTTGAGCCTCAGCAACCGGGCCTGCACATTTGGTTTTCCTTTCTGTTATGCTGCTGCCTTTACATGTTGGTTTAGATAAAAAACAAAAACAGAAACAAAAACCACTACTCATTTTAATTAGCAAATGCATACATAATTAAGCTTCTGAGCAACAAGAACATTGCTCTTGCTAATATCAGCTAAGGTGAGAAGTCTGACAATTTATCCTAAAGAAGCACAGTCACTCATTCTGTGAAGAGCGGCTTGGGAGAAGCATCTTCTGGCTTTAAACACCCAATTTGTTAAACAACACTCATTTTCTTGCAAGGCGCCAGCATGAAAGGGGACTTAGGAGAATCTAGAGTAAAGCCTAGGCTCTTTTCACAGAGGTTGAGACAGCTCCACAGGCAGGACGAGGCTGCAGGCTGACTTTGGTCCATGCAGTGTAACTTCCATCTTTCCGAACAGAAAACCAGTTACAGGGCTTTGATTCTTTTCCACTTGGTGAATTTGCCCTGCTCAGAGAGGGAACGGCCGGCAGCTGGGAACCCATCCTACCCTATGTGCCCCAGTCTCACCCATAGGATTGTCCGCAGGTTCTGCTTTGTTGCAGAGCCTACCACTGAAAGGATGTGAGGAAAAAACCCTTAAAATGAAGGAACTTGAGGCTTTTAGAAAAGAGGATGATCATCTGAAAGCCCAGTCATTTTTATTTCTCTCTAACTTAGACCTCTAACTCTAACTTAGACCAATATTAGACACAACATTGAACAGATTGACGTCAATTATTAACATACGTTGACCTGGAAAGCACATCCTGACTGAGAAGGAGCTGAAGTCAATAGTAGTTTCAATTCACAATACCACATTGTTTATTTTTAGGGAGAGAAACTGATAACTCAGGGTACGTAGCAATGCACATGTTCCTCCATTTTGCATTTTTAGAAGGTTAGAGTACTTCCTAAAGTTATCCTACACACTCTAGATTAAAAAAAAGTCTTAGAATAAATGATTTCCCATTTGCTGATTCCTCCCCCCCTCCCCCCCCCCTCCCCAGCCTTCTCTCTCCAGGTAGAAGAGTCCCAATTTTCTCAGCCTTCACTTGTATGGGATGTGTTCCAGGTCCCTCGTCTTTGTGGCCCTGTGTGGAATCTCTCTAGGAGTATTCTGTCTTTAACTGGGGACACCAGAGTTGGACATGGTACTTCAGACATGGCAGAGTAGAGAGGGAGGATCACCTCCCTTGACCCAATGGCTAAGCTCTTTTTAGTGTGCCCCGTACACCATACACATATCTTTGACAGCTTCCCTGGTTCATCTGCCTTCACGTATTTTCCTTCAACTGTTTTTCCCCTTGTTTAGCTTCTTTCTGTAGCACTTCTATGTTCTCATTCCTCATTCTCCACCTTTCTTTTTACCTTTCCTCATTTTTCATCTGTTTTCCTATTCTGCAACCCCTATTCTACCTATTCTCTTGCATCAGGGGAGCAGGTACTTATTAAGCATGATCCCATCCCACATCAAGATAACATCCGAACTTCAACCCTCTCCATCCACTCTAGACATTGCATTTTAAACAATGTAACACACTGAAGAATATCCTGAATAGCTCTGCAACTGAACTTTGCATTTTTTGCATGAAACTGTGGGGTCCTGGGAGTCTGGGTGCCCAGTTATTGTGGAAGTCCTGTTTTGAAGGAAGAAAGAACCAAATGAAACTAAAGATTTAGCTTGGAGCTAAGCAGTTGACTTCACCTGCTAATGAGTTGTCAATTCAGGTAAGGTTTGTATTTATGCCATTGAAAGACACCCTACAGTAGACCTAATGAAACGCATTACTGCTTTGATAATATCTACTTTCTTACAGTACGGTTGACAGATTCTTTTCACTAGTAAACATCATTTCTTCCAAGAAACCAGAGATTTGGCAGTTTATGAACCCCAATGAAAGTGTTAATAAGAACAGTCCTCTTATTGCCATGTCTGGGTCTCTCAATGCATTTTCTCATTTCCTTGATCAAATTGTAGAGATGTTCAGTGGCACTGAATGCATCTCCCTTCATGTTTTTTTAAGCGACAAGCAGGCTACTGATGCTTAACAAATCAACTACACTAACAACTCCAAGCACAGTGCTGCGAAGCGGATACTGAAACTCAGTGAATCTTACCTTGCTTTTTGGTAGGCATGGCCCTGGAGTTGTTTGAGATATTTGGTGCTATTCCATGTAAGTTTGTCACAGCATTATTAACCTGTAGGCTCTTCTCTCTCTAATTTCATGTCACATCTAGATTTGACTTCCCTTCAGATTTCGTATAAGCCAAGTCTACTCACCGTTCACGATGCAGTAATGAATGCTGTTTGGATTTCCTCTGTCTCCATCAAGTGCAACAACAGTGAGGACCTCAGAGCCCTGGGGTGAAATAGGGAATTATGGTTTGTGTGTTGAGATCAAAAAGCAATGAAATTACAATGGTGCATTAATAAACTGAATTTCAAAGAGTCCTTCTGCAGTAAGGCATAGAGGGAATGGTGGTACTTTTGCTCATGATGCATGGGGAAACCCCTGAGGTTCATTGATTTCCAGTGAGAAAATGTTTCTGCAAAGAGACCGTGCCTGTTTGCCTAGTGCCCAGCCTCTTGTCCCTCTCTTCAGATTTGGAGCAGCAGATCTGAGACCTGATCGCTTCAGTTTGCTACCAAGATGGTATGTGGTAGTTGCTGGTTCCATGGTAAATACGAATTTGTGTGCACCTGATAGTTATTTGAAGATCTATGTGTAACTCTCAGAATAAGTCTATGTTCCATACATTCCAAACATCTGCAAAGAACGCAAGTGTTACTCTGCCCGGCAGAAATGTAACAGCCTATGAACTGAGCTGCTGTGTACTGTCACACATTTGCCCCTGAGGAGGAGAACGAGGCAAATGGGGTGCTAACACATTGACAATAGTCTAAGGCTAGGTATTTCATAAGTAGATACCATTTCTTATCCTATGTATGAAGAAAATTTTAATTAAAACATGTATCAGGGTGAAAGTTGATCCCTATTCAGTACTGTGCCTCTGCTTAGGTAGAAAGAAAACTGATGAGTTTGCAGCTTTGGGAATGATATGTGTCTGGAAGCATCACCAGCATCAAGACTACTGTATGGCTAAAGTGCCATGATACACTGACTGGATAAACTCTACGCTCTCTTTTGAGCAGATCTGACAGTAGGACTCTGTATTCCTTAGACTGTCAGTGATATATAAGGAGGTGTATCTTCAGCAGTAGGCATAGCAACAAACAGTTTTAGGACAACTCGTCCGTGGTTCTCCTCAGTTTGCCCCTGCTTTCTTAGTATTCTGGTGCATTTGGACCTGGGAGGATTTCCTGGGCCCTTCCTCCTGCCTAGCTGAGCAGAAAGTACCCTGTGCTACTTGGTGTCAGGTTCACCTTGGCCCAGATGAGATATTGAGAGGATAGTGCAGCAGCCCAAAGCACACGTTTATTTTGGCTGAAATGTGAAAGACTGCACTTCCGCAGGTCAAAACCAGCACTTACTGCAAGCGTATCCTCATAGACGTATCCATAGTAGGGAGTCCCAATGAACATGGGGGGAGTGTCCTGAACATCCTCCACGTTGATGGTGACAGTTGTTGTGGCTGAGAACACTTTGTTGTCTCCCCTCAGCTTCCCACCGCCATCCTAGAAGAGAAGTCGCTGTCAGATCCCTCTGCTGAAGTATGCAGGCAATTTCAGGGAAAAATTAAACAGGTGAATATGACCGAAGTCTTGTGTAGCATAAGTGTAAGCATGGTAGAGCACAAACCCAGGAGCTGTGTGACAGCCACAGCATATAAACAATCTCTAGGGACCTTACCACCATTGGCACTGTGCTGGTGGTACAGCAATGCCAACTACAGAAATGCCTCACGGTTTTGGAAGCCACAGCACCGGCTGGAGGTCAGTGGCCATGCTGGTGTGAATTGTTCTGGGCATCTGCTGTGCCCGTTCTGAAAGTTCTGGATTTTGGAAGAGATTTGCTCCTTACTGCCCAAAAGCAGCATTTAACCCAAGTTCTGTTATTTCTCTTCAAATGAATCCTGGCTAAATAAATAAATAACAAGGTCCATACATTTTTCGCAAAACAAGAAACGTAAAGCCACTGTAAGTAGCAGTGAAATTATTCTCCTTCCACACATGCGGCCACCAGCCTTACAGCTCTCTGCAGGATCCTGGAAGACTTTACTTCAGAGTCTGAATTTTTAATGCCTGTTATGAATCCTCAGCCATGCCGCAGGCACTGCACTACTGAGAGTGACAGTGAGGAGGAAAGAATTGCAGCAGCATTTGTGGGATTGGTGTGAGATCCTGCCACAACACAGTGGAGGCATGGAAAAAAGAAATATCCACAGACTCTTCCAGAGCTCTGTCCCTGTTGTAACATGGTTGTGTACCGAGCAGCACCGGGGAGTCCAAAGGGACTGATGCATCCCAAAGCTGGGGCTGCGTGCAACAGTGCATGCTTCTGAGTGAATCTCAATGTGTAAGGGTGACTTGCTGCATAGGAGCTCACTGTCCTGGCACTGGAGCCTGAGCTCAGTGTGGGGAATTCGCCCCTGGCCCCCTCCAGATGTTGCTCAGCAGCAGGCACTGGCCAGCTTTCCGCCTCACCTCTCCATGGTACCCTCCATTCCTTCAGACGTGGCAGAGGGAGTGACTGCTGTCTCAACAAACTTCTAAGTCACGCTTCTGTTTGACCTAAGCTGCCTTACTCAAATACAATCCTTCACCTCCTCCACTTGCAGAAGAAAGCTTTTTACCTTGGCTACCACGACAACAAAATGCGTTCTTGACTTCTCGTAGTCCAGGGTGATCCCCGATTTGATGCGCAGGACGCCGCTGTGACGGTCTATTGTAAACTTATTAGCATGGATGTTCTAGAGAAAAATGAAAGGAGAAAAGGCAGAAGATTACAGGTATGGAAACAAGATTGCCGTAGGGATTAATCTTTTATTTCATCTGCTAAAGGAAAAGACTAGAATAATGATACATCATTCACCCAAACTGTATCTGATGAATTTCACCTCTGTGTGTTTATGAAAAATTCATAAACGAGCCATGAGCCTTTCGTTATTCAGAATAAATCAGTTACTTCAAAGTGGGTTTTCAAAATCTTTTCCGTAGTGAATTGACACCTAAAAGACACCTGACTTTCAAAAGGGCCTAAAAATGTCTCCCTCCCCTTTCGGCGAGAGTCCCTAACTGCACACCTTTGGTTTTCCGTATCTATGGTCACTGTCACAGTCTTTGTCCTTTTGGTGACATCACTACCTGCCCACACCAGACTTTACAAGAATGCTGTTTCTGAGCAACTCAAGAATTGTGTGAAAGGATGCAGCAGCATATTTTTAATAAACAAACTTATTTAGTAACCTTTCTGTTACACAAATATATTAGCTAGACCTGGAAGCTCGAAATAGCTGTTCCTGGCTTTGGAGTCTGTTGGCTTACTGGAAAAAGCCCCGTGCAAAACTGAATCCTGCACATAATTGCATTTTAATTGGCTCATAATTGGTGAAATCAAAACTGAATTTCAACAAGGTGTTCTTTCTCAGTGTGCCCGAGCTCTTAACCAGATTACCTTTAATACTATGTAAATATATTCCAACTTGTCTCCATACTGTATCTAAGGTACATACTGCAACAAATTGGTTCGTGTGTTTTTTTTTTTAAATTCCACTGCCTATTGAATAAGGGAAACTACTGCTCATCTGGAGGAAAATGCTTACAGAAATAGTGGATTTGAAGGGCATTGTGTAAAAAGTTGCCCTTTTGGCACACAAACGTCTGTCCAGCTTCAAATATGAAAGCTTTCTGTTCTTCCCCAGAGGGCAACACCAGGAAGACTGGTTGCAGTGCGCACTGGCTTCATCAGAAAGAACACGTAGCACTCTATACTGCGATACAGGTTTCAATTTTGCACCAGCCTGCTGCATCCAAGTACAGACAGGGTTTCCATGCACTTTTCCTTCTGAAGGAAGCTATATCGTGCTTTTGATATCCCATCTGCACACAGGGTTACAAATTAGACTTGCTCTCCCATCGGGCCAAAGAAGGGGCCAACAGGAGCCATGCTGTGATGTGCCAGAGTGACAGTGGAGACCCCAGCTCCAACGCCTGCCTGCCAGGCTGCGCTTGACTGCTTCATGGCAGACAATATCCATTTCCCAAAGCTTATTTTCTTGTGCATGCTACAGAATTGGCCCTGTAGACACTGGTAGCAGCTCAATCCTCTGAATCTTAAATGAGAGATGACTCTTAAAAGTACAGATAATACTTTACCTGCAAGAAGTAGGTGATACTTCCTCCAGAACCGGTGTCTCTGTCAACTGCCTCAATCTTAAAGATACTGCTGCCAGAAGGAGAGTTCTGTGACCAAAAACAGATACTACAGTGAGACAGAAGTGGCAAACCAGCAGAACTACAAGAAGTGAAAATGGAGCATGTAAGGAGACAGAGAAAGAGTGCTCATAGAAAGAATATGAATGAATGAGGGAATCAAACAGGCAAGAGATTAAAAATGGAGGAAACTGAAGCAAAGCTTTCTGGAATAATCAGGAGGGAAAACTGCTAAAAGAGCGTACCCTATTTCCACTGAAACCAATTCTAAAATCACATTGTGGAACTTACCCACTAAGTAGCATGCCTTAAGTCTGAACTGACTTTGGCCAACCCCCATAAGAATGCAAGTTAGTCCTCCACATCTTGTGACTTTACTGGAAGCACACCAGCTCGCTCCTCTTTACATTCTACTGAAATACAGTATGCAAAGAAACTTCACCAACCTCTGGGACTTGGACTATGTAAGGTGTATTGATGAACTCTGGGCTCTCATCATTAGCATCCGTTACAAGGATCCTCACTTTCTCTGAAACCTGGATTGGAATGTGAAGAACACGTTATGACTGGAGCTGATTTACGTGAACCTGTTCATTTTCCTACTGACGTGCGGCCAAAGGTAATGAAAAGATGTATTGTAATACAATGTCTTTGCACTAACAAAACTGAGCACATAAAAGAAAAAAAAAATCAGAAAATCACAAAAGCCAGAATAACTAGCCGTGTGGAGAACACCCAGGTATCTCTAAAGTAAAAAAGGAGTCTTAAAGCACTTCATAGGTTATAGACTGGGGCTAACTTACATAAGTCATTTTTCTTCTTAGTGGGATTCTAACTACCATGATGCATTTTACAGGAATTCATCAAAGACCATGTAAAAGTTGGCACCTGACAGCCTAGAGCGTTAATATCTTATTCAATATCATCTGACCAGGTCAACAGCACTCAGAATTTGGATGTATGAATACATTCTTTTAATATTTAACAGACTACCCTCAGCAATCTGCCTTTTTAAAAAATATGGAACCAAAATATATTTGATCAACCAAACTTTCCAGATTTCTCCAGAGTGGGCATGTGGATGCGATCCCTTTAGTAGCTATTTACAGAAATGGTGAGAGCCATTGTCTCTGTAGGATGTAGTTGCACCCCAAGCATAGGATGATCTCACTCCCCTTGTTTGAGATGAGGAAGATCTCTAGAGTTGTCTGGTTTTGGGGGTAGTTAGAGGGTCACATTTTTGTGACACCTCCAGAGGCAAAGCCCAGGTCCTCTTACTGGCAGTCTAATATCGTGCCCACAAGAACATTTATCTGTAAATTGTAAATGCCAAGGAAATTTGTAGAACTAGGACTGGGTGCTTGTTCCTCATGCCTCATATAAGCCCTTAATGATTATACATGATCAAAGCTGTGTTCAGCAGCAGACAAGAAAACCACCTTGGCCTCAGCAAATCTTCCTAATGTCACACCAGAGAAACACTGCGGGGGTGGAGGCCAGTCAGCTTTTGCACGTCCAATTCTGGTTCCAGTCCTGTTACACTTCTTGGGAAAAAAACAAAAACAAAAACTTCAGCTCTTTCTTAGTTACGCATCCCACTGAGCTGACAGTGAAACTTCAAGGGTAGCTGCTGTTATTTCATAGCCTACTAAATCAAGCTTTCGGCTCACACAACGCTGCAGTTACCCTCACAGGGCTGGAGCGAGACCTGAGTTACTGGAAGACTGCTGGCTGTTGAAGCAGGAGGTAAGGCTCTAACGAGATTATGTTTTCTGATCAAATGAGATAGTCCCTGAAAGGTAATATAATGAAAGGAGGCACAACTGCAGGGTGAGCAGTTTGACAAGTTAGAGTAGAATTAATACTTACTGTACTCAGGCCATCTGAAATACTGACAATAACTTCAATCTCATCTTCTTTCTGTAAAACAGCAACGTATATTTGTTAGATGGTTTTGCTTTAATTGGAGAAAGAACTGCACATCTCAGCAGGTACAAGAAAACAGCAACTGATACAAGAAAACCAGAGCAGAGGCTAAGGAGACCCCTCAGAGCCTTCAGCTGAAGTGCTCCACAGGCTGTCTGGAGATGCGGACAGGAGATAGCTGCTCTGGGAATTCATATTGCATTATGAAGCGCTAGTGGAACACCAGTCATCTTTTTGGAGAAATACTTCTTAGAACACCATTATTAGTTCAAAATTACTCTGCCTTAGTGTGCAGTATTTTGAAAGGTTTACTGAGTATTGTGTTGTCTTTACTGCATGGGCTACACGATGGGTGATGTCTGTGCTCCCAGAATACAGTTGCCTTCAGTCCATTATTGCTGGGAACATCTTGAACCCACGTGGTTAAGGGTTAAAGGAGCATGACATAATC